>NC_134713.1:172644163-175295413 GCF_049634645.1 Pelodiscus sinensis
ATAAGCATGTAGGGCAGTAAAAAATATAGCACTTAACATATTTACACATTTTAGTACCAATAAAATATCATTGAATACCCCATCCCAAACCCCAAAATATTACAATGCATAACATTTTCATACCACATATGAGTATACACTATATATTTATATGATAAAAAGTTTAATTGGTGTATACACATACTTGGAATTTCATTCATTCCCCAAGGATTAACTACCAAAATACAAAATGACCCCAATATAGACATGCACTTTATTAATGATTTGAATCCTACAGGCTTTTGTTAGTGTTGCTGGTTTTGTTCAGTTAGATGTGGCTATGAGACAGAAAATGCCACCAAAAATATATGAGGGTTTCTTTGAGAATGAACTTACTGCCTACTTTTTGAGGGGGAGGGAGAAGAAGAAACAAAAAGTTTCTTTAGACTAAAAGCTGTGATTCAGCTACAGAAATAAATGCTATGTGCATAATTATCAGTATGGAACAGTGACTAATATAAGTCTGGGAGGACAGAAAATTGTCCAAGAGAAATGTGTGCATGATGCCTGAAGTCTTTTGAAATATCTGACTATTATATTGTCTCATTTAAACAGCCACTTTCCACCACTACTTTCTAGATATGCCCCTGCTCAAGTGTGGCAGGAATATCCCTATTTGTGTAAATTAAAAATTCTCTTTAAATGTCTACTAAACATCCAATGTCACAGTGTTCAGATTTCAAATCATCACACATTTAGCTGTAGCAGAAACAGTCAGTTATTCTTGTATCCATTGTACTGTTACCTGACGCAGATTCCTGGTTACTTTCACATCATGCCAGGCATTGTCATTAAATTTCCCATTCACAGGTTCCACCAGTGCTTCAAAGGCCCCTGAGCCCAAATTAATGACCAAGGAGACAGCTCCATTTTTCAGTGCAAGATTGACATAATCAGCTGATTTTCCTGTATGAAGCATCAGTCCATTCCTCTGAAGAGTTTTAAATGACAGAGTTATTTCATCACTGCTGCTCTGTATCGGGTTCTGGGACAAATCGTAGCAGAAATATTCCGATCCCTTGAATGTTGCAATATATTCTTCTTTTCCTGAGGGGGAAAAAAAAAAAGATTAAAAATCTCTGCTACTTAAAAACAAAATACATGAAATACAGCCTTTTTTCATAAATAATGATTAGGCCTGTGGTACCTTAAAAACTAACAAAAATATATATAGTTATCATGAGTTTTCGTAGGCAAAACCCACTAAGCCTTTTTTATAGTTAATTTGAATGTCATCACGAATAACTCTTATAATAAACAAGGTAATATGTGTTTACAATACTTAAAATCTATTCAGAAAACAACAAAACAGCTCAATCAATCATTTCATTCAAATTAAATTATTTTTCTAAGGTTGTATCTGTACAAGCACACTTCAGAAACTTAATCAACTAAAAGTGTAAATTCAATTCACATAAATTAAAGCACATTAAACTCTCTTGTGTATGCTTTCACTCAGGAAGGAAGTGGCCTTAATTCAATGTGAATTAATCCTGTCAGGATTAACTTTTAACTTTTCTGACTCCCTTTGCAGGCAAGTCCAAAGTAATACAGATGAAACTTTCATTGGCCACATCTATACTGAGAGAATAGCATCACATTAGAACATATTAACATCATTGGACTTATAATGTTGAATACAATTGACCATTTAGCATACAAAGAAACAATCCATTTTCAGAAACAGGTTGCTAGGTTAAATGCTAAAACCAGGTAAACCACAACCAGCTACGAAGCTTATAAATATGATTTCCCCTATTCATACTAACGGCATCATACTAGTGAAGATGTGTTAGGGGATATAAAATACAGGACTATGTAGCACTTTAAAGACTAACAAGATGGTTTATTAGATGATGAGCTTTCGTGGGCCAGACCCACTTCCTCAGATCAAAATTAGGGGATATGTTTTTTTATTGTAGTATACTGTTCTGTAGTCCCAAAGTAGACAATACCTTTGAGAAAAATATATCTTGCACTTCTAGAATATAATTCATGTAGTCTACTGGAAACTATGGTGGGATCTTGGATTTGTGCCATGAACTTAATTATAGCTGGAATTATATACTATGATTAGCTATCCCCTTGCCCCTTGTAAAGTCATTTACACCTGTGCAAAGTTAGTTCAAAGCACATGTAAAACACTCTTATGGTGTAAATGAGAGCAGAATTCTAATATAGTAATGTTTTACATCCATTTTGCACCAGTTGCAATGCAGTGGAAAAACAGGTTCAGACAATTTAACCATGTTTGCTACATCAAGCCAATGCATTTTACTTCAATTGCTGATTGTCATTTGTACCCATACATTCTTTCAGAGGTGATAGGCTAATAAATCTTAATATATATATCAACAGGCAAGGTATACAATACAGAAGAGGAAAGAATTTCCCCCTCATGCAAAAAATCTCACTTAAATAAAAGAGCCTGAGATTGGACACCATACTTTCTGAAAGAAAAAAAAATCTGCAGTAATCAAAGGAAACACTTTAATTCTTCTGGTGCTACAGTCACAGAAGAGTTGGCTACCTTTTAAAATACTGGGAAAGGCTGACTGCATCACAGAGGGTAACACAATGCAAATTAAAACTTTCCTGACCATCCTTCTTGCACAAAAAGAGCCTATCTGAAAAAGTGCAGGTGCTCTGATGGACATTCTGTGAATAGCCATCAGAGCTTTCTTGCGCAAGAGCGTCCGTGCAGTGTGGACGCTCTCTTGCACAAAAGCGCATCACAAAAGTGATACACTTTGAGGTGTGGACGTGCTCTTGCGCAAGAAGTTTTTGTGCAAAAACTCTTGTGCAAAAGGCTTCTTGAACAAGAAGCCTACAGTGTAGACGTAGCCTCAAAGAAGAAGCCAAAATAATCTCCATAGGGAGAGGAGTGATAGAAATGTACCCGTGTTAGTCTGGTGTAGCTGAAACAAAATACAGGACTATGTAGCACTTTAAAGACTAACAAGATGGTTTATTAGCTGATGAGCTTTCGTGGGCCAGACCCACTTCCTCAGATCAAATAGTGGAAGAAAATAGTCACAACTATATATACCAAAGGATACATACGAAAAGGACAAATCACATTTCAGAACAGAAGGGGAATGCGGGGGGGGGGGGGGGGGGAAGGAAGGGAGAGGCTAACTGTCATATGAATAGGAATCATCACCTGACAAGGAAAGCCCTATCACAACTGGACTTGCTATCATCTCTATGGATTCAGACTTTGTGCTGAGAACATCAGACAGAACTGGGGATAGTAATATTATTGTTTCTCTTCAGTGAGGTTCAAAGGAATCTCATGGGTAATGTATATAGGATCAGCTACAGTTAAGGTGGATTTTACAAAGACTACCTGTCTCCTATGTATACATCTGTTTATATGTTTCACAAAATTGTTTCTATTGTGCCCAGACTGGCAGATAAATTGATCCCATGCACAGATGTGGATATGAGATGCACATAATTTTTCTATATAATTTACATAAATCCCCAAAAGTGTTCATTTATTACCATTTATTATATTCAAGTTTTAAATGTCTACATTGCTTACCTTTTGCTTTCATTTCTTTGCTTTTTAAAATATACTTGTATTGAAATATTCACTAGGTGGATTTCACCCAGGACAAATGATATTTAAGTGTAAATACTACAAACATCCAAACACATTTTGGCAGCAATTAGCTTTGTGTGTCTAACACAAATCACTGACTCTTTCAACCTCATCTTTGAGTCAACTTTCCATTCAGTTATACAACCACAAATTTGTACAGTTTGAACATGTGAAATTATTCCGATGAGAGTTGAACCCATGTTACCCAATGGGAAACAAATTTTGCCCTCATAGACACCTATAGTTTCAATATGGAGAAGCTTTATAGGAGAAACTTGAAGGGAAAAATTGTCCTTTTGTATCTCTAACTAATAATTCTAATTTCTGGCAAAACCCAATGTGCAGCAAGCAAAATGAGCACATACTAAGTCTATTACAGGGGTGGGGAACCTAAGGCCCAGGGGTTGGATTTGGCCCCCAGCTTGCTTGGATCTGGTCCCCAAGGCTCCTCCCCAGTATTGGAAAGCCTGAGCAGTCCCACTGCCACCCCACTGCAGGGCTGGAGCACACAAAATCTTTTATGTTCAGGCACTACATGTTCTGATCATCTAGATTTCACTAATTGCACCTGGTCTGAAGGTGTTTTGCTTTGTCTGATCAATGCAAGCAGACCAGCTGCTTCTAGGAAGTCCATTCAAGTTGCTCTATGGAGCATGCACTGAAGGCACTCGGGGAGTGGCTACTTGGGGAGCAGTGATTTGCTGCTGCTGCAGAGCCCAGGAGATATCCACTCCATTTCTCAGGGCTTCTGACTAGGATGCTGAAGGCACTGGTTAGCATAGAGTCTTTAAGGGAAGATGAGCCTTCCTGATTTGTGGGGATTGAGAAAAGAGACCCTATGGGATTTGTTGTTTTGTAAGCACTTCACTAGCTATGTTAATTTCTTAAAGTAATATATAAGGGTATGTCTACACTACCCCGCTAGTTCGAACTAGCGGGGTAATGTAGGCATACCGCAATTGCAAATGAAGCCCGGGATTTGAATTTCCCGGGCTTCATTTACATAAGCGGGGCGCCGCCATTTTTAAATCCCCGCTCGTTCGAACCCCGTGCCGCGCGGCTACACGCGGCACGAACTAGGTAGTTCGAACTAGGCTTCCTAGTTCGAACTACCGTTACTCCTCATTCCACGAAGAGTAACGGTAGTTCAAACTAGGAAGCCTAGTTCGAACTACCTAGTTCGTGCCGCGTGTAGCCGCGCGGCACGGGGTTCGAACGAGCGGGGATTTAAAAATGGCGGCACCCTGCTTATGCAAATGAAGCCCGGGAAATTCAAATCCCGGGCTTCATTTGCAATTGCGGAATGCCTACATTACCCTCCTATTTTGAAATAGGAGGGTAGTGTAGACATACCCTAAGAGAAAAGTATTTCCAATAAAATATGCTATATTAATGTAATTGACGTAGTTCATTCATCACACCTTTTACTATACTTTCCCTGGGTAACGCTGGGTATTTCTGCTAGTATTTAATAAAGAAGTAAAATATACAAACAAATTTATTTGATACAGATTTATGGAAGCCTGTGTTTAGAGCAGAAGCCTAATTAGAAAGCACTACAAATGTTTTTGAGAGAGAAGTTCCTCATGCATCAACTTGTGTTAATCACTTAAAAACACTAAATATTTCGTAAGAAATATTTCACTTGAAAGCCATGCAATACAGTGTATAGATGCACTTTATACATTGCATAGATGCACTTTATACATTGCAAACTATCAAATGGTATATATTTTAAACACAAATGGGTGTAGAAAAAAAGTAAAGGTATTCTTTTGAACTTGGAATGCAGGAAAAATCTTCATAATCTAATACTGTAAACAGATCCACAGTTTACAAGGATTTGGAAAAGCTTTAAGAAGATTAACGGGTTTTGTGCCTATCATGCTCTTTAATTATACAAGACTAAATTTTAATTTAATGCCATTTTCCTTGAGGAAGATAATAAAATGCCAAATCAGCAACTCTACACCTCTTTATTGGAAAAAGCAGCTTGAATTGTCATTGGAAAGATCAAATCAATGCGGCTGTGACTGAAAAGCATCTATTTAATGTGTCCTGTTGGATGGCCTTTCACTAAAATCACTGAAGGTAATTCTCTGAATTCTTATTCTTCTGCAGCTTCTCCCTCAATCAATACCAGTATAGATTATGCACTCAGCCAAATTCAGTTTTCGTTTTTGAATTTGTTCCCATTCCTTGTGGTTTCTGTAATGAGTTCTGCAGCACCTCCGGGTAATGACATCAATGATCAGCCATTAACAGTGGATAGGCTTAATGATCTTTGTTCAGCTGCACTAAAACAGCTTTACAGGAATAATATCACGATTCCTCCTTCCATGTAACTGAATACGTGCCATGTTGTCCATTGCATGTATTTTGAATCAGAAGCAATTAATGTGGGCTGGGATTGTTGTTTGTTTGGTTTACTTTCGTTTTTTGGATGGAAGTCTACTACTGATCAATTAATCTCATATACCATTGTGAGTTAGAAATCTCAAGCATTTTCACCACAGAAAATACAAGATGACAGTCACATATACGATAGGACTGAAATTAACTTTAGGAGGCATGTGACGGGGTGCCGAGACCCCGCACCCAACATCCGGGACTTTGCACCCTTGCAGAGGGGCAGCAGAGCGGATACCAGTGGTGCGCCGGTTGTTCCCGCGCTGCGGCTCAGCTGAGTGGCGCCGTGGCTAGGCGGAGGGAACCCGCAGCTCAGCTGATTAGCGCCGCGGCTCAGCTGGAGGAAGGCTGTGGCGCAGCTGAGTCCGCCCCAGCCCCGCCGGTCAGAGAAGGCACAAGGACGCACCGTGGCAGACGTCAGGGGGGCGGGGCGCGTAAACCCCACCCGGGTCGGCGGGGACTTTAAAAGCCCGCCAGCCACTGGAAAAGGGGAGGGGGGCACAGAGAGGACCAGGCTTCCCCAAGGGGGGGAGAGACCTGGACGCACTCGGGACAACCTCCCGGGGGGGAGCCGACCCTGTGAGTAAAGGGCATCCCGAGGACAAAGTGGGGGAGAAAGGAAGCAGCCCAGGGCAAGGCGGTGAAGTAGCCCGTGGGCTGGTGCGTTTAGGGGCACGACCCCGCCAGCCGGACCGAGACTGGAGCGCAGTCTCTGTCCTTAGGGCCCTGGGCTGGGGCCCGTGAGTGAGGGCGGGCCCGGGCCCCCCTTCCTTCCCTCAACCAAGAAAAAAGAGAAACGTGGTCGGATTCGACACACAGAGATAGAAATAATTGGATTAGAGACGGGTGACCGCACCCCGGACCAGACCGAAGGAGGGGACCCGGTCACAAGGCAGAACTCTTTCAGATCCCAGTATGTCAGGTCTTTCACACTTTTCTCCCTGCTGGCCTAACAAATATAAGAAAAACGATAATAAAGTCATCTCAAAACTCAACACACACACTACACACATAACAAGTCTTTGTAGATTAGCAAGGTAAGGAACCCCCCTTTTATCCAACCATACCTAAAAAATACAACAAAACAGACATCATCAATGGCTAAGGTGAGTTACCTGTTACATCTCCTCAATAGCTCAGGCCTGTTGAACTACCAGGTGCGTAATCTAACAGTGACTTTTAGCACTGTAACGTCAGATTAAATTCTGAATGTTTTGTTGTGACAACTAATTCCAGTATCAATGTGGAATAACACTGCATTATGAGCCAATGATGCATATGAATTATACCAAGGAGGAGGCGGTATCAGGGTCTGAACCTCCATCAGATCCTTCCTTGGGGCACCAATATGTTCCTGGTCACTGAGCATGGTGTTTTCATTATAAGTGTGACAGGGCGCCTGCCCTGCACTGGCCCTTTAAGGGCAAAACTCAGGCCCGGAGCAGGGGCTGAAAGCAAAGACCCAGCTGAAGCTGTTAGGACTAATGAGGGCCCAGCTGGGGGATATATAAAGAAGCACAGTTTGCTTTGGAGAGGGAGAAGTGAAGAGCTGGCAGCAGAAGGTTCCCAGGAGGGAGAACAGTATTGGGGCAGCCAGCCAGGGCTTGGGGAGTGCCAGCTAAGGCACTTCTTGTCTGGGAGGTCTGAGGCAAGGCCCAGGTCCTGGAGGCTGGTAGCAATGCAGCGCAGGGAAGCGGGGCAGCAGATATACCCCAGTACCAGTGATGAGCGGCCCGTACAGACTGTAGCTTGCCCGGAGATGGGCTAGATGAAGACAGTCAGTGGGTCACTGAGGCACGGTGGGGAGTGCACACCCTGACAATAAGGCTATAAAGGTGGAACATAACTCTACTCATAGCTCCAAAGGTACAATACAGTGAATATTTTATGCACAATATTTATGTGTGAAGAAAAAATGTCAGCATCAGTAAGTCTTAATTACAAAACAAACTGCAAAAGCCAAAACCTGTGCCAATGAAGCTTTCTGCTGAAAGTGGCTCTGTAAAATGCTTTATGCCAGCAGTACCCAAGAAAGACAGAAAATAACTTGCCCCAGTATCTGACTTATGGTGTTGTTTTTTACTGATTTATTGAGGAGGAGGAGGGGAGGGAATCTTTGCTGCCAGTCCCAGCCTGACCAGGGTCCTACAGATTAGCGTGAATATGGGGGACCATCTCATCTATAGTATGGCTGGGGGGGGGAAACAATGTGCCCCCCCCAAACACGGGTCCAAGGAAGCTTCACTGAACTATCTTATGGACATGGCAGCTCTTCACACAACTCTCCCTGGCCATAGGGATGTGCAGACACTGACACAGAGGTAGCTGCTCTAGCCCTGCTGTGCTACCAGTGGTGACACTGGGGACCACTGGTGGGGGGGAACACAGAGACCCTCTACTCAGAGTCCTGCCAGATGGGGGTCCCCACTGGCCTGCTAGTAGGACTTGAGGATTGGCATTGGTCCTAAGGTAAACTGAGTTTGAGACCCCTGATGTAATGGGAACATTCATTTCAAGAAAAACAAAGTATATGATAGCACAAGAAGCAGTGTTAGATTTGTAAATAATTTTTGCTATTTCATCTTTCTTAAAGCTTGGACCAAAAAAAAAATAGAATTCCATATTCGTTAACAGGTCATGAATTAATTGCTCTCAGGAGAAATTAAGGATGTTAAATTGCATTTCATCAGCTAATTAAGTAGTTGATGGAATTTCCATTGACTAATCGATTAGTTGATAAGCGGTAAAACTGCAGAGCTGCAGAAGGTTTAACTCCTGGCCCCAGGAGCTAACCCTGCTGCTGCTCTGCCTTTTAAATATAATAAGAGCTGCCCAGTCCCCTGTTGTGCCTCTGCCTCTCCTGCCCCCCATAGAGACAGTCTTGGGGGGAACCGTCTGGAGGGGAATACTAGGCTTATCAAGTAGTCAACCACTCGACTAGTCACTTACATCCCTACAGGAAACACGTTTCCTTTCCATAAAAATCAAATAAATGGGTGTTGTTTATTACCTACTATATGTTTAAGAAAGAGGGACATTACAACCTAAATGTTAGTTATAGAAAATACTAAATCAAAGTGAGGGGGAAATGAACAAAATATTCAGTATTAAAATTAAAGTATATAATAAAAGCTCCACAAAAAAAGGAAAAAAAAAAAGCCTTAACACAGTCTTGAAATTTCCAAATAAGGTTAAACCTCCCAAATCTGGGACTCTCTGGTCTGGCAGGGCTATGGATATTGCTGGACCAAAGAGCCCCACAGTAACACCGGGGCTGGGGAGCCTTCAGCTTGGCCGGGAACTCCCAGCATCAGCAGGGGGCTCCGACCCAGCGGGGTAACCCCTGGTGCTAGCAGGGCCAAGTGGTTGGGGAGACCCGGTCCTAGCCAGGTACCCTTAGCTGCAGCAGAGTTGCCTGTGGCCCGATGGACCCAGCCAGGAACCCCTGGAAATTCCTGGTGGCAGGGGTTGGAGTGACCAGGCAACCTCTACTGGTGCACCCCAGCTGAAGTGTGTCTGGCACAGGTGGGCAGCCCTAGCTAGGGAACCTCTGGAATCCCCAGCAGCAGCAGTGTGGCCCCAGCAGTGGGACAGGATGGCCAGAGAAGTCTTGGCTGGGGAATCCCCATTGAAAACAAGGCTGGTGGTGGCTTGGTGGCCCTAGCCAGGAACCACGGGGAACACCTTGAGGCAACAAGAACGATAGAAACAGTCCCCACCGGGAACCCCAAGAGACATTGGGGCAGCAAGATGGGGAGCTGGAATTGGTAACTCCAGCAGGGCCAGTGGCAGGGCAGGGCAGGGCAGGGCACCTCAAGGAGGGGAGCCTGGGAGTGGGGCAGCCATCAGGGGAGCACTGACCTCCATTAGTCTGGCAAACTCCCTGGTCTGGCACCCTTGTAATAACAGGGGTAAAATGGATATGCTTTCTGACAGACAATCCTCTCTTTGACGAGGTGACAGATCTGTTAGCTGGGAACCAACATTTCAAAGGGATGAACTCCCTACTTTCTTTTCTTAGACAAAAAAATGGCTTCCCAAATTGCCTGCTGTGCCCCAGGAAGTAACCAACTCAGGAGTTTAATCAAACCAAGCCCTCGGTAAGAGGCTTAAGGGACATGTAGCAGGTTTTATTTTGCTGTGTGTGCACACACACACACACACACACACACACACACACACTGAATTGTTAAAAAAAAAAGCCCAGGGGCTTACAGCCATGGTTTAACTACTGGCACAGTAACTTGGATTAAGCTACCACTCATTTCCACTGGTCTGAAAGCCTAATCAGGCTCATGGGTTCTGCTTCGTTGGTTTCATTTGCTATTCACTGTTTTACCAATTAAGAGCTGGCTGAAAGGGTATTGGAAGGTTAGCTAACAGAGGAATGGGAGAATAACTGGAAACTCAGATGTCATATCATGTGGCTTTGGCAGCCTCACAAACTCTTTCCTGGAGTGAAATGAAATTCTTATTTCTGCTCCAGTCCACATCCAACCGTGGGCACAGCAGCAACCCCTCTGACTCTTTCACAGCAGCAATTGCAGCTGTAGTGAAGCCCACACATCTGAATTCTGTGTTTAATGTTTAAGAGACAGGGGTTGAAACTTCAAAGGGGAGCATTGCCTTTGCAGGTCACCATAGGTGCAAAGCTGACTTCAACAACAGGGGCCTGGGTTTATAGCTATATTACACAGAGCTTTTATTGAACAAATGCTTACATGGGAAACAACTACACCAAACAACCATTCACACAAAGTCCTTTTAATTGACTATTTCTGTTCCGTCAACCTATAGTCATCTGCATCAAAGTGTAACTATTGGACCATATTCTGATTGCCTGGCGATTCTGAAAGAAGGATAAAATACCTATGACTAGGGTTTAATCAGGCAACAACTTTAGTATTAGATGCTGGGACTACTGGGCAGATAGAAGTGTATAGTACACATAACCCCATATTTATTCTGTAATTACTCGGGGGAAGGAAGGTTACCAGCTCCCCTCTTTTTCCATTAAGGTCCCTCCAGCAAATCCATTGTTGGGATCTTAACCATCCGCCTCCCTCATAGAAGGGTTAAGCTGGACTATGAGAATGAGGTAGTTGGCTCCCTTCCATACCAATCAGAGGAGTCTACAACTGTCCCCCTCCACATTTGTTCCTTTAATTAACCCCATCCTTTTCCAAACCATTTATCCAGCCACAGAACTTGCACTGGACGTCCACCACAAGGAAGTGACAGACATTAGCTAGGCTGCTTCCTCCAAAAACCCAGTTACTGACCCGCCTTTACATTGGCCAAAACAAATGGGCTCCGAAGCTTTACTAAGGAGCCCCAACCTCCTGGAATAACTTGGTGATCCACAGTTTTCAAATTGCTGAACCTTTTGTGATTGCAAGGGTTTTGGCCATCTCCCCGCCCCCACACACTAGAATCTGTACAGCCTCATGGTCCCGGTGGTGCTCTATGGCTCCCAGTTAGTTGCTGTATGAATACATGTCTAACAACACAGACCAGCATTCATTCCCTTTTTTATTTATTGTTTGTCCTGGGCCATAACTGAACTCCTTTGTACATTCCCCAATTAGTGTTCTCCAATGTTGGCCACATTCTGTTAGGGACTGCTGATGGGCCCCTCAGTGTGTAGCAGTGCCCTGCAATGGTCCAATTACATACTTTTGCTTCCGTGCCAGTGCAGACTTGCTGTCACTGGACCTCGGTTGCCAATCTACAAGGCCACTAGGTCCTCTCTTACGTGCATAAGAAAAATAATTATATGCCCACAGATTCATACCGCCTCCTCCATGGCCAGTCTGCCAACATTTGGAATGGAATCACAGTACATTAATGGTGACTACAACCCAAGCTTGAACATGCATAGGGTATGACCTTAGATGCCAACACACAATTGTCAGAGTTGCCTGTGTCCTTGTAGCTGGCTGTGCCACTGCTGTTGTGGCCTCTGACTGAGAACCAAACGCTATAGCATTTCCGACAGCAAAGTGAGGAAAGGCATCTGCTATGCCAGTATAAATCCAGAGAAGATAATAAAGTAATGGGCTAGTATCCTGGAGCCTATCTGACGATCAAGTTATATGCAGGCAACTGTGTGGAAGGCCCTGAAACCTTTCCCTCAATTTATTCCTATAGAATTCCCCTCTCCATTTTTTCTTTTGTTTAATCATTGGTGTTCCCTAAACAAAAAGCCTGAAATTGGCCCAAACCCAATTATCACAATTTGGTTGTTATGAGCGGGGAACATTTTGCTGTGTTCCTTCTCCTCCTACCTATTACCCCAGGCTAGTATGTTACTTGGAGCTGACTAGCTAGGCAAGTTCCCTCCTTTTTTTGTTTGACTTCCACAGAGAGCTGTCTGTTCCCTGACCTTACCAAGGAAAACATTAAATGTGAGTTGCTAATAATGCTAGCCCTAGCACTGCTGCAGTAGTGTGGGGGAGGAAGACATACTCGCTGTCTTGTGTTCCTACCCAAGGTAAGAATGAGATTACAAGTTCTCTCTCTCCAGTGTTAAAAGCCAATTTAGTCCACATCATTTTAGATGTACTGTTGGGATTACGTTTTCCAATATGCATTACTTTGCATTTATTAACATTAAAATTCTTCTGCCATTTTGTTGCCCAGACACCTAGCTTTGTGAGATCCTTTTGAAACTCTTCAGTGTCTGCTTTGGACTTAACTATCTTAAGCAGTTTAGTATCATCTGCAAATTTTGCCACCTCACTGTTTACCCCTTTCTCCAGATCATTTATAAATATGTTGAATAGGATTGGTCCCACTTCTGACCCCTGTGGGAAACCACTAATTACCCCTCTACATTTTGAAAACTGACCATTTCTTCCTACGTAGGGATGTAAGCAAGTAGTCAACTACTCAGCCACCCGAGAAGCATAAACTTATCGAGTACTTGAGTTCTCCACTCGAATACTGACTCTTCCCTCACCCCCGTTGCTGCCTCTGTATGAGAAGAAGCGGGGGGGGGGGGGGGGAACAGGAGCCAGTGTTGAGCCTATGTTGTTAATAGCCACTTCTCCACAGAACCGTCTCCACAGTGCCACCTGCCTGCCCCTTGCTACCACTATCAGAGGCAATGGAGGGGAGGGAGGCTGCTCCAGCAGCAGCCTTTGTCCATGGGGGTCCCAGCAGGGAGCTGCCCCCGGCCCCCACCACTGACAGGGGCTGTGCCACAAAGCAACCCCTATTCATGACAGCTTGAGCTTGCATGGGTCTGGGACAGCTGTGCCTCTGCATTTTAAATGTAGTAAGAGCTGCAAGCCACACTTAAAATGCAGAGGTGCAGCAGTCCCAGAGTGAGCCTTCCCTCACTGACTAATCATGTAGTTGATACAAATTGTATTGACTACACAATTAGAAAAATACCTATTCCTTAACATTCATATTCCTATCCTTTGTTTCCTATCTTATAACCAGTTATCAATCCATGAGAAGACAGTTTACTTTGCTTAAGAGCCTTTGGTGAGGAATTTTGTCAAAGGCTTTCTGGAAATCTAAGCACACTGGTCTCCTCTTCTCCACATGCCTGTTAACCCTCTCAGGAACTCTAGTAGATCAGTGAGGAATGATTTCCCTTTACAAAGAACATGTTGGCTGTGTCTAGACTGTCCAGTTTTTCCAGAAAATCAGGCTGTGTCCAGACTCCATGCCTCCGTCGACGGAGGCATGTAGATTAGCCAGCTCGGAAGAGGGAAATGAAGCCGCGATTAAAATAATCGCGGCTTCATTTAAATTTAAATGGCTGCCCCGATCTGCCGATCAGCTGTTTGTCGGCAGATCGGGAGAGTCTGGACGCGATGCCCCGACAAAGAAGCCTTTCTTCATCGACACAGGTAAACCTGGTTTCACGAGGCTTACCTGTGTCGATGAAGAAAGGCTTCTTTGTCGGGGCATCGCGTCCAGACTCTCCCGATCTGCCGACAAACAGCTGATCGGCAGATCGGGGCAGCCATTTAAATTTAAATGAAGCCGCGATTATTTTAATCGCGGCTTCATTTCCCTCTTCCGAGCTGGCTAATCTACATGCCTCCGTCGACGGAGGCATGGAGTCTGGACACAGCCATAGTCACTATTCCGGAAAAACTCGCTAGCTGTCTACACTGGCCACTTGAATTTCCGCAAAAGCACTGACGATCTCATGTAAGATTGTCAGTTTTCTTGCAGAAATATTATGCTGCTCCCATTCAGGCAAACGTTTTGCGCAAAAGGGCCAGTGTAGACAGCCCAGATTTGTTTTCCGCAAAAAAGCCCCGATCGCGAAAATGGCGATCGGGGCTTTTTTGCGGAAAAGCGCGTCTAGATTGGCATGGATGCTTTTCCGCAAAAAGTGCTTTTGCGGAAAAGCGTCCATGCCAATCTAGACGCTCTGTTCCGAAAATGCTTTTAACAGAAAACTTTTCTGTTAAAACATTTCTGGAAAATCATGCCAGTCTAGACGTAGCCATTGACTCTTCCCTAACAAAGTATCTTCATCCATGTGTCTAACAATTCTGTTCTTTCCTATACTTTCAACCAATTTGCCCAGTACTGAAGTTAGACATACCAGCCTGTAATTACCAGGCTCCCCTCTTAAGACCTTTTAAAATATTGGCATCACTTTTGCTATCTTCTAGTCATATGATACAGGAACTGATTTAAAGGCTAGGATACAAACCACAGTTAGTAGTTCTTCAATTTCATATTTGAGGTCCTTCAGAACTCTTGGGTGAATATCATCTGGTCTTGGTGATTTGTTATTCTTTAGCTTATCAATTTGTTACAAAAGCTCCTCTAATGACACCACTTTCTGGGACAGTTCCTCAAATTTGTCACGTAAAAAGAATGGCTCAGCTTTGGTAATCTCTCTCACATCCTTAGCCATGAAGACAGTTTAGCAGGCTTCCTGATTCTGATGTACTTTAAAAAAAATTCTAATACTTTTTGAGTTTTTTGCTAGCTTTCTTCAAATTCCTTTTTGGTCTTTCTGACTACATTTTTTACACTTTATTTGACAGTTTCTGGTCCCTTCTATTTTTCTCAGTAGGATTTAACTTCTACTTTTAAAATGATGCATTTTTTCTCTCTCTGCTTCTTTTACTTGGTTGTAAAGCTACACTAGCACTTTTTCAGTTCTCCTACTGTTTTTTTAATTTGGGGTATTGTAGTGGGATGGAGCCAGGGGGCAGGGCCAGGGCTATAAAAGCCCAGCCCACAGATTCAGTCATGGCTGATCCTGCAGAGGGACCAGAGACTTGTTCAGGGCTCCTAGCCTGGGGGGCTGTAACTGAGGCCTGGCCAGTGCCTCCTACCTTCCTGGGACCAGAATCTGATGACCTGCTCTCTGCCTGCAGGGCTGAGGCCTGGCCTGGCCTGGCCCAGCCTGCCTACCCTGACAGACCCGGATGAGAACCCAGAGGACCAACCTGACTCTGCGCCCCAGCCCCTGCCCAGGAACCATGAAAAGCCGCTGCTAAGACCAGGGCCGTGGCCTGAGGCCCCAACAAAGCCTGCCCCAGAGGCCCAGTCCAGATGCCCGACGCCACTTGCCCCAGGAATCCAGCTGAACCCTGCCAATCTGCAAGCTGCCGAGGACTGGGCCGGACCCCCAGGATCCCAGTGCAATGAGTCTGACCTGAATTCCCTGCCTGTACCACTGGAAATCCAGGTACCAGCTGAGGGGGAGATAGGAAGTGGCCCAGAGATTAGAGGGGGCTGTTAAAAGCCCCAAGGCCAGCAAGTTTCGGGCTGGAGTCCCGCTGAGCCCGTAGCAGCCTGCCCTGCTGGTCCTAGGGCCCTGGGCCGGGGCACAGTGGAGTGGGTGGGCCTGCACCCCACCTGCCATCCCATCCCGGGTGGTAGTCTCTCCCTCCTTGCTACTACCAAAGGCAACTGGCCTGCACCCCTCCTGAACAAGGAGCCCCCAAACTTGTGTTTGTTTGCTGCCCGCCCTGAACTAAGGGCCTGGCTTATCCTAAACTGTGACTGTATGTTTGCAGTTGCGCCCTGAACCAGGGCCTCACCTCCCTTTGAACTAGACTGTGTTTGTTTGTTGCCCTGTCCTGAATGAGGGCCAGGACCTCCAAACCCTAACCTGGGTTGTTTGCTGCTGCGCCCTGAACTGAGGGCCTGGCCTAACTGACTCTGGGTGTTGCCCCGCCCTGCACTAGGGTGTGGCTGAACTATGAACTAACTCTGTGTTTGTCTGTTACAAAACCTGAACCAGGGCTTGGCTTAACCCTCAGACAGGGGCTTTGTGGACGTGGTGCCCACCCTGAATCAGGGTTGGGCCTGTGTAGACATGCAGACTGGAAGGAAGGAAGGCCAGGCATGGACTTGGGCTTGCCTTAAAGGGACAGTATAGTGGGGCGGAGTGGCCACCCACTGACACGGAGGAGGAGGAATCCCTCTGGGAAGGCTAGCCGACCAGAGGTATACGTATAAGTTGAGCCTCTATTATGGTGTATTTGAAAAAGTTTCCATGCAGCTTGCGGGGATTTTACTTTTGGCCCTATATTTTTTTCATTTCTGAAACCTCCTCATTTTTGTGTAGTTCTCTTTTCTGAAATTAAATGCCACCGTGTTGGGCTGCTGTGGTGTTTTTCCCACCACAGGAATGTTACATTTAATTATATTACGGTCACTATTTCTAAGTGATCCAACTTTATTCACATCTTGGACAAGATCCTGCACTCCACTTAGGACTGAAACAATAACTGCCTCTCCCTTTTGCAGGTTCCAGAACCAGTTGCTCCAAGAAGTCATCATTTATGGTGTCTGCATAATGCTCTGAGGGGACATGTCCCCAGTCACTATGAGGATAGTTGAAATCCCCCATTATTATTGAGTTTATTTGTATAGCCTCTCTAAAGTCCCTTAGCATTTCAGAGTCAATGTGGTCAAGTGGCTGATAATATATCACTATTGCTATATTCATATTATTAGAGCATGGAATAACTATCCATAAAGATTCTGTGGAACAGTTTGGTTCATTTCAGATTTTTGCTTCATTTGATTCTACGCTTTCTTTCACAAAGTGCCACTCCCCCGCCAGCACAACCTGTTCTGTCCTTGCCTGGTATTACTGAGTCCCATTGATTAGTCTCATTCCACCAAGTTTCTGTGACCCTATTATATCAATATCCTCATTCAATACTAGACACTCATTGTTAGACTTCTAATGTTTGTATATTAGGACTTTAAAAACGTGTCTGCCATTACATGATGTGACTGAATGAGACTTTTTTTTGTTTGACAGTTTCTGATCAGATTCTACCTGTATTTTGTCATCTTCCATCCTCCTCTCTATACTATGATACCGTACCCTTTATTCAGCTAGCCTGGCAAATACCTTCCCTATGTAAAGGTGGAAGGTGATCATTAACGTCATTATATACAGTACAAAAACAGCCCGCACGTCCATGGAGATGCGAGCAAAACTATGTGTAGAACACTTGCAGTTTATGGGGCATATATACAAACACATAGTCTCTGATGTCTTGGAGGATGGCATGTGCTGCACTTCCAGTGCTGCTCCCAAAAGTTTTCTATATCAGGTGGCTACGGGTAGCATAGAATTTGGCTACTAAATGACTTCTTTCTAAAGAATTCCATACATTGTGAATCGGCAGGCAAAAATCACAACTAGGAAAGGTAATAACAGGAAAAAAAACAGATTAAGTCTTCAGTAATCTCAAGGAGAAACATGTTTTACTCTTGACTGGTCACAAATTTGTTTAGAACTCATACAATTGTAAAAGGCATCCATATTATAGGACACACACACACATATATATGCACATTCATATGCTGGTGCCACAGGGACCCACAGATTAATATTAAAAAGGGCAGAAAATCATACTTAGTAACATCATATTTGTTTTCTAAGGGTATAGCTAGACTACAAGTTTTTGTCGGAAAAAGTACGCAAAATGCGCTCCGCATTTTGCATACCTTTTTCTAATTCTTTTTGTCGGAAGAGGCTTTTCCAAATTTGGCTCATCTAGACTGGGTCAAACGTTAAAAAAAAAAACCCTCTTTCGGAAGCCCCCTTCTTCCTCATAGAATGAGGAAGAAAGGGGCTTCCAAAAGAATGTTTGCTCTTCCACAAAAAAAAAAAGCGGAAGAGAAAACACGTCCAGTGGGCATATCCCGAACCTTCCCCTTCTCCCCCCCGCAATCTAGCCATACCCTAAATTATAGCTTGATATTGCCTACAAAACTGAGAAAACATTAAAATTGCATGGCCGAAACTGCCTAGTGTAAAGTGCTCCATTTTAGTAACTAAATGTAATTACCTGCATAGAAAAACAACATAATAGCAATATCAATAATTAAATGTAACATGTTTTCATTCTTAATTCTCACAGAGAAAGCTGCTATATAATCTCTCCCTTAGAAAGCGATGCATATTATGAATCTGCATGCAAACAAAAAAGATACCTGATCCATGTTTACCACAAAGTTCTCAGACATTAACCATGTTTTATTAATTAACATCCTGTAATGCAGAGAAGGGTACATTTCCTACTTGCTGCTCACTTAGAACCTGATCCACTTCCTATTAAAGTCAGTGAAACCTTTACCACTGAATTGAATGGAAGCAGAATCAAATCATTTGGACTTGATCCAAGGCCCACTGAAATAAGTGTCTTTCCATTGACTTCAACAGGCTTTGATTCAGGGCAGAGTGAAGAGCTCCTCACACATGGTGCTAATCCTCAACTCCTACTGAAAATAACAAGTTGGAAGGGTTCAGCACCACACAATATTGTAGCCTTCAATTCTTGGAGTTCACCTAGAGCAGGATGTTGGCAACCTTTTCAAATCAAAGAGCCAAGCTACATAAAAATTCAGAACAAGTGGTCAACAAAGAGCCAATATAAGAATGCCCATTTGCATGACTTAATATTACTAATAATCAACATAATGATTAATAATAGCATAAATGAAATATTATACTCAAAGACTTTATTTAATGGCATTTCTGCTACTGCATCTTTTCACATATTTCTTTGAAGTTTACATCAAAGCTGGTCAAATTTAGCTTCATGTACACATTCAGGCAAATCTTTGTGAAGCAGTGGTCCAAGTTGAAGTGCCCTCAGCTGAGAACGATTAACCGAGTTCTCTGGAACAAGGTAAGAATGGGGCAAGCTCTAGCTATCAGCACACAAGGACTTGTAACAGACCTTTTAGATGGCCGAGTCTACCTAGCCCTTATGGAAATGGTGAGACTCCCATTTCCCCCAAAGTCCCTTCAGGTGAATGGGGAAACAGAGAATCCATGAGAATACAAAGGCCATTATGGACGGGCCATAGCACGATCTTTACCCTTCTAGCACCTGGTGCACAACGTGGGCGAGCACCCATGGGCATCCTTCACACTCAACTAGCGAGAATGGTGACCTCCCTGCCAGTGTGAAGGCAAGGTCATGGTACCAGAATAAAAGGTGTGCCATACTCTGAAGGTGCTGGAATGTTGCACCCACCCTGACAGAGATTCTATGTACATGTCCATATAATGCTTTAATGAATCTATTTAGGTTTGAAGTCGCTGTTACCAAGAAACTAACACATGCAGAGTTGGTCCAAATAAACGGTACCTACTGGTATGTGACTGCTCAGAACCACTCCATCGAGTTAAGTGGAAAGCCCTGCCCCTCAACACACCTATCCGTGTGCATGACACTCCCTCGCAGGGCAATCCTGACCGTTGATGGGGAGAGGCTCTACCGTACTCCACCAATGATGGGTAACCTAACACGGGATCCAGAATGGTACTATGTCAGTAAGTACCTAGAGGCAGGCCTACTGGCTCTGCAGGCGAAGATGGAGGAGTTGGTGGCTGAGGTCCAGAGACACATTCGGGGAGGCCGACTGAGGTACACTCAGATAGGGGAAACTGTGGACCAGGTTAGTACCAAGTATTCCAAGGCCCTAAACCAGGCCGTGGAGGTTAAAGCTATAATCATGGGTCATGCTATCTTGAGGGATGGAATACCCTGAGAATGAATTTGGGTGTTGTTTTGCCAAATTATGTGGGGTGTATCGATTATAACATTCCTACTGGTACTAGTGCTCTACCGACGGTTCAAAGTAAGCTAAAACGTTAAAATTGCTATATTTAACCTGATGGGTTAAAGAACCCTAGGTTAAGAGAAAGAAATGTAGGAACAGGTATTTAACCCACTGTACCCAGTAGCCCTTTGATATATAGGTAAAACCTTAACCTACGATCTGTGGCTAAGCTATAGTCTGTGGTCCCCCCCAGAAACCTGCTGTTCAGTTGGAGCAAAGAGACAAGGCCTAGCAGAAGTCAAAACAAATAACAGGAAGCTTGGAAAAAACACTCCAGACTCAGAAAAGCAGCCCGGTCTGTTTATAAGCTAGGCAGCACAACACCAAACGGAAAGTCATAATTGAAAACCACTATCATGAATTTCACATATACACTCAAGTTTATGGCCCTGCGAAGTGCCCCACAGTCTGCATGGGAATTAGAAATAGTGCCCTCCTTTCACGAGTCCAACTTGCTAATTTACGAAAGACATAACTGCTGTGGTGTATCTTTCCTTGTTTTCTTTTTGCTTTATACCCCTAGACAAGCACCGATGGACCACACCTCTCACCTATTGGGAAGACATCATTACCACTCCTATGCATCCCAATCAGAATATGGGGGCTCGTCCCAGGATCCAAGCTTGTGAGCTAATCAGGAGCTGGAGACTGACATCCAAAGAGAGGCACGCTTGTGTAAACGCCCTGGAATGAATGGATGTGTCCCTTTAAACACCACTTTCTGGATCCTTGTAGAATAGAAATTGATACAGTGGGGGAGTGTGTTATGGATGGTATACTCAATCAGATCACTGTGGTGCTCACTAATCATTTGGGGTACTTGTGTGTGGTATCTACACACCTGTTACCTGGAGTGACCAGACACCCAGTTTACACCCCCATCTGTGAATGCAGATGCAATGCCTCTGCCCTAAAAATCTGGCAGCCACATTTATGCCAAGCCAGTATATCAGCAATCTGAGGGTTTGTCTAAAATGTTTCCCCCAAATTGGACTCCTTCCCTCGGGCCAAAGTGTCAAGCAGTGTGGGATCAGATCCACACCCCTAACAAAATGCAACAAATAAAACACCATATCATCCTCAAACGGCTGACACCCTAATTAAGGGGCATACCGGGGTGAGGTGCAGTGCCCCACCATTCAGAGGTGGAATGTAGGGGTCAATTACAGAAGAACTCTGTACGGGTGAAGTATAGGGGTGGTGAGGCCTGCATTCCCCCCCTTTCCCATCCTTCCCCTCCTGTTCCCTACTAATGATGAGCCAGAAGCAAGCTTCTAGGAACATACGCCATTGTAGCAAGAACCAATTGTAGATAAGGGCGGGAACATAACAGTCTTGTTTACCTAAACGTACTGATCATGTAAACAAAGTCAAAGGACAAGCAGTACAGGTGAGCTATACTGTAACAAGCAATAAGTAACCCCGGAAATTTCCAAACTGCCACAAACAAGGTAGAGACACAGTATTTAAAGCTGAACCAAAGCACAGCAATTTGGACCTCACCGATGGGCTTTGGGTACCGGTGCCTCAGAAGCTGAGACAGTCTCCCACTTCATCCGCAGCCAAAATAGGGTTCCCTGACTAGCAGAAGGGATGTAAGAATGTCGCTTTTCCTGTCATGTTGTTCTTTTAGTTAAGGGGCACAGCTGATAGCTGTCAGAAAATAAACTGTGTTTGACAGATACCTGTGTAGCATGTCTTTGTACTTTGAGAACCCAGTGTTGGACCTGAGATTTACTCTTGCTGACAACACTTGCTCACACACATAGGTGGAGCCAAACATTGAAAATAAGGCCACGTTGACATTCCGTATGGTGTATAACATGACAGGAAGTTCTTTCTAAGTTTGCAGAATCAGATTATCATCATGCTTCAGTTTCTTCATGTCAGTCCATTTGTGCAGTTTTGCCAATTCTGCATGTTGTTGAGCAAGGCATTCTAAATCAGAATTCAGCTTGACAAATTTTTCCATCCTGATATCCAACTCCTTGAAATCTGCTATTTTCATTTCCAAATAACTGACTAAGATGCCTGTAATGACTGTCAAATACAGTTCTTCAACGGACACTTTATGTGGACGAATCATAAACTTAAACAGAGCACTGTGTTTACAAAAGTCAATAAAATGAGACTTGAATATCACCACGAGCTCAGAAACAAACCCGGCAAGCCACTGCAAATCAAGGCTGTTATTTGGATTCTCTATCTGATTCGGATCATGAAACATTTGTAATTTCAAAATATGCCAGTCTGTCCATCTCAATATCTTTGATGAAGACAGTCAACTTTGATTCTAATCCAAACACTGCCTGCTGCAGAGTCAGGACTGTATTTCATTGCCATTGTAGCTTAAGGTTCAACTCATCCAAATGACTGATGAAGTTGATGAGATAGTAAAACTTGAGCAACCAGTCGCAGTCTGAAAGCTTGGAGTGTTTGATACCCTTCATATCCAAAAATGACTCAATCTCATTAAGGTGGGGGCAAAACAAGACAAAACTTTGCCATGAGATAATCAGTGAACATTGTGCATTAGTAGATCGGGGTATTTGGAAACTACTTTCTTGAGCAGTGACTGAAATTGACAGTGACTCAGGGCTTAAGCAAGAATTCAATTGACAAGCAAAGGACTAGTCCCATTACATTTCCGAGTTTGGCTCCATAAGATTGCACACAAAGTACCTCCTGATGTACCATGCAATGAAAGTTCAAAAGCGGACAGTTCAGCTGTTCTGACAAGAGTAAGGAATCCCCTGTATTTTCTGACCATGTTAGGTACACCATCCATACACAGAGACACAAGGTTACATAACTGTATTTTTCTCCTTTACAGAGTTCATTACAGTTCTAAGGACGTCTTTGCCCCTTGTTTGATTTTTCATTGGTAATATCTCAATCATTTCTTCATGCACAGCATTTCCACAAATATATCGTCCCAGAATACCCAACTGATTAACATCACATTTGTTGGTTGTCTTCTCCAAAGCAAATGAAAAATAAGTAGCTGTACTCAAATTTTGCATTTTTTCCTTGTCAATTTGATGGGGCATTTTCACAGCTCTGTCCTGAACTGTTTTTGTCGATAATGGCATGTCTTGGATTTTCTGTAAGATTTTGTCCATGTTGTGAAACTTGTCAAATAGTTCATGACCAATTTTTAGCATGCATCTCTTCATGTAATCTCTATCCGTGAAAGGCTTTCCCTCTCAAATAATGCTGCATGAGCACACAAAACTTGCAGAGTTTAAGCTTTTTTTGGGGGAGGGGGGTTCATGCTGGCAGGCTATTTTGTCCAATGTTCATTTTTCACCACAGTGTCTTGCAGGCTTTTTTTCGGGCATCAGTCTCGGGATATTTTGTAGCAAATGCTGCATGTTTTGTCATTTTTTTATTTGTTAGAGAACAGTCTCTCATTACAAATGAGACAGTGTGGAGATCCAGACCTATCTACAAATGCATACAAGTCCATCCACTCCTTTTGAAAATTTTATGACTTGTCATCTCTCTTTTGCTTTCCCATTTTTACTGTTAGGGAGTTACAGAATTCACCATCACGTATGATGATGGAAAGATTTCTTGACCAATCAAATAAAAAGAGACTATTTCTGATGGATGGTTGTTAAAATGAACACTTAAAGGTGAAATAGACAAAAAATCATCTTGGCAGGAGTAATTATGCTGTTTTAACATTTTGAATTAATTTTTCATTTTAATTTTAAAAGTTTGTGTATTTTGGGAATGACAAAAGAGCCATATTTGGTTCTGTAATGAGTCATATTTGGCTCTAGATCCATAGGTTGCAGATGCCTAGCCTAGAGCAACTCAGAAACCTAGCATGTTTTTTACACCTCTAATTAGGAGCTGGTGACAGAAAAACTGATTTTACAGCAACATGATAAGCAGTCTCTCTTTCCACTTCAATCATAAAGAAAACTTCATTTACAGATATTCTCATAATGCAAGATGGAAAGAGATAACACAGAAAGGAAATATACATAAATTCACTAGCACTCTGAAATGAGTCCTATTCAATAGTAACATCTATACCAGGATATCTCTGCTAGTATACAACTTCAAAAATCTGAATTAGCTTGGCCTCTAACAAACATATGAATGGACAGGATCTGTTCTTTATCTGTTAGATATGTAAATATTTCGACTATGTCTACACTTGTAGAGTTTTTTGCTGACAGATTTGTGAGTGATAGAAAAACACTAAACATGCTTGTTTGTGTTTACAGTGTTTTCCATAGGCATCAGATCGTATTTACACATGCTGATTTGCATTGCTGATAAAAGGAGCACACTGTGGCAGTTATCCCACTAAGAACTGCTCCGAGACACAAAGTAATCATATTGTGGCATGGTGGACAAGTGTGTGAAAAGGGAAACATCTATTGGAAGCAACCACTCCTGAAGCAGGGGGAGGGGAGACCCTGACCTCAGCCCCTCTCCCTCCTTCCATGATTACACAACATATTTTATCTGTCTCCCCCTGTTCCCACTTTCAGCAATGACTCCACTAGCCTAGAACATGACCTATGAAGCCAGGCTTCATGAACTGGGCTTGTTTAGTTTGGAAAAAAGAAGATTAAGGGGGGACATGATAGCGGTTTTCAAATATCTAAAAGGGTGTCACAAGGAGGAAGGAGAAAATTTGTTCCTCTTGGTTTCTGAGGACAGGACAAGGAGTAATGGGCTTAAAGTGCAGCAGGGGAGGTTTAGATTGGACATTAGGAAAAAATTCCTAACTCTCAGGGTGGTCAAATATTGGAATAAATTGCCAAGGGAGGTGGTGGAATCTCCCTCTCTGGAGATATTTAAGAACAGGTTAGATAGACATCTGTCAGGGATGGTGTAGACGGAGCTTGGTCCTGCCTTGAGGGCGGGGGGCTGGACTCGATGACCTCTCGAGGTCCCTTCCAGTCCTATTATTCTATGATTCTATGATTCTAGCCACTTCTCCCCCCACCCATCTTTTCCACCCCCTCTTTTGTCGGCAGCAAGGGGGAGGAGCAGGAGGCAGTGCCCGGGAGGAATCCAGCTTAAAAGCTGTTTTCCCCCAGCACTCTCTCCAAGAGGGGCAGCGGAGGCAGAGGCACAGCGGAGAAATGGCACAAGCAGGGACTGGAGCAGTCCCCACTCATTCTGTATTCCCACTGTGGCACTTCAGCCTTTGAAATGTAGCAAGAGCCCCATGGAGCTCTTGCTACATTTCAAAGGCTGAAGAGCCACAGTGGGAACCGACATGAGCGGGGACTGCATCAGTCCCCACTTGTGCCATTGCCCCACGGCGTCTTTGCCTCCCCTATCCTCTATGGTAGCAAGGGGAGGAACAGGAGCCGGTGCTGGGCAAAGACAGCTTAAAAGCTGGTTCCCCCCAGTACCATTTCTGGGGTGCTGCCTAACTCCACCTACATCCCATGGGATGCTGCCACTAAGCAGTCCCTGTTCATGGCGACCAGGGTTGGCCATGGGAAGGGGCAGTTCCAGCAGCAGGCCCTATGTAAAGACAGCCCTGGCTACTGCAAACAGGGGCTGGTGCCAGAGCAGTCTCTTTTCAGGCCAGCCAGGGAAGTCCCGGCTTGTACAGGTCTGCGATGCTGAACCTCTGCATTTTAAATGTAATAAGAGACCAGCAGATCTTACTGCATTTAAAATGCAAAGCCACAGAGTGGGTGGTGCCTGGAGCCAGCATGAACCAGGACTGCTCAAGTCCCAGCTCAAGCCAACTCTGGGAGCTACACCCACTGCGGCTCTGCAGAGCGGCCCTGCTGACTAATCGTATAGTCAGTACAAATTATATTGACTATATGATGAGTCAGGTAATCACTATTTAACATCTTTAATCCAAACCAGAGTTGCTCTGTCTTTTTAACATGATGAACTGCAGAAAAAGCCATTTAAATGGTATGGGTTTACCAGATGAGAAAAGCATTACAAACTTTATAAATATTGGTATTTAGGCCCTAATCCAAAGCTCACTGAAGTCAATGGAAAAATTCCTATCCACTGCTGGTTTGCATTAGGCTTTTAGGTTGTGAGGTACTGTGCTAAAGAATATGGAATAGATATGGAAGCTCAAAAAATGACTATGCGATTTACCATGTTACAAAGTGTTTATTACAAACAAACCTTCCAGTGGTTTTGCAGAACCTAGCTAATGATGAGATGAGCAGAAAAAAAAGCCCAAGACAGACACAGAAGCACATTCAATATGTATGTAAAATTAATAAATCAAAGGTACATAATCATGACTGAAGCAGATATAAAATAATAAATCAACTGTATATAAACAAACTTGCAGTGTTTCTTTAAAGACAAAGAAATAAAACTATTGAATGTGCATTTTGGTTAAAAAAATTCAGACATTTGGGAAACCACTTGTTCACTAGAAAGAAGTTTACAGTGCTGTAGTTTCTATATACTAGTCTATTTTTGTAGATATGAAAGTGAATAAGTGGCATTTTGAATATTGAGAACTGCCTGTTTTCCATAGTAAAAGTATGTAGTTAACTAATGTTACATAAAACAGACATGATTCTATACAAACTTCAGAACATATATAGTTCATGGAATCACAGAAGTTTAGGGAAGAAAGAGACCTTGGGAGGTCATCAAATCCAACCCCTTGCTCAAAGCAGGACCAACCTCAACTAAATAATCCTAGCCAGGGCTTTGTCAAGACTGGTCTCAAAAACTTCTATGGATGGAGAGTCCATGATTTCCCTAGGTAACACATTCTGGTGCTTCACCACCCTTCTAGTGAAATAGTTTTTCCTAATATCCAACCTAGACCTCCCTCACTGAAATTTGCCACCACTGCTTCTTGTTCTGTAATCTGCCACCAATAAAGAATGACAGCTCCATCCACTTTGGAACTCCCTTCAGTTGAAGAATGAAATAAATTTCCCCTCATCCTTCGCTTCTGAAAACTAAATAAGCCCAGTTCCTTCAGCCTCTGCTCGTAAGTCATGTGCCCCAGCCCCTTAATCATGTTTGTTGCCCTCTGCTAGACTCTCTCCAATTTGTCCACATCCTTTCTATAAGGAGGGAAAGTACAAAACTAGACACAAAACTCTAGATGTGGCCTCACCAGTGCTGAATATAATGGAATAATCACTTCCCTAGATCTGCTGGCAATGCTCCTATTCATGCAGCCCAATATGCCATTAGCCTTCTTAGCAACAAGGGCACACTTAAGTCATATCCAGGTTCTCATCTGTAATTCCCAGCTCCTTTTCTGTACAACTTCCACTTAGCCAGTCAGTCCCCAGCCTGTAGTAGTGCTTGGGATTCTTCTTTCCTAAGTGTAGGACTCTGCACTTTTCCTTGTTGAACCTCATCTGACTTCTTTTGATCCAATCCCCCAATTTCTCTAGGTCACTCTGTACCGCACTTGCTGAGGGTGTAAACCAGCTCATCATCCAGAGCATTAATTAATATGTTGAACAAAACGATGGCCAGGATTAACCTCTGGGACACTCCAGACTGCAATCTAGACATCAAGCCATGGATCACTAGCTGTTGTTATCCTATCCAGTACTGTAACCAGGGCTAGCCATGATGCTCTCCAACAGCATTACACTATGGTGTCACAGAGTGCACCCTCCTTCAAATCACTAATATCAGCGCAGGCAGGTTTCTCAGACCATACAACAGAGGGTGAAATGCCACTTCCACTAAAATCAATGTATATTCTGCCATTGACTACAGTGAATCTGGCATTTCACCCACATTGCTTTGTTACATCTCCCTTGGAGAAGCGGTGGAGCATTGACAGGCCTTTAAGAACTCACATCCGACCCATTTTGTTGTGAGGAGGATGGAAGCAGTGACAGGATTTGGAGGATGGGATGGGGAAATTCCTCGGAATAAATATGTTTTCTGACAGGGGATTTTCCAAATCCCACTCTACTTATTAAAGTGGTCAAAAGCGTGAAGGAGTATGCATTTTGTCCTCAGAATGCATTTGTTATGAAAATAGAAATGCAGGAGCTTCAAGCTATGGAAGGCCAATGGAAACTTTCAGGCTCCTGCCTGCCTAAGAGCTTTAAAATGAAACATAAAATGTTCTGAATCAACTGGCAGAATAAACATAGAAAAGGACCTTTCCAATAGGTATGTTCTCCACTGAAAGCTCCTCAGGAACTCGTGACAATCACTTTTATAGTCTCACTGCAACCTAGAAACCTGCAATCAGTGACTTTGCTTCTGTCCTTGAACAAACCACTCATAACCCTCAAAAATCTTTTCTGCATAAGACCCAAGTAATAAGCACATTTTTGCAGCAAAATTTAGAAGTACTAGGTGCAATAGCCCATAGGTAAGAATTGGGGGAAGGGTTCCTGCTCCTCTAAGTTCTCACCCCAATTGATACCTACGACTACAGTTGTCTGACCCCCACTATCCAGGGACTCCCGGCTTTGGCTGACTCCCTTGATCACTTTCTACACTGCACTATTCAGGTATTGTGCACACATTCTTCCACTGCACAGAAGATCTAGAAGTCCCTTGCACACTATTTCAACTATCCATATTGTAGGATGGAAGATACGTGGATTCTGTACCTTGACTCCAAACCCTTAAGCATTCTTGAATGGCTAATACCCTTCACCATGCCCAGAAATGACAGCATGGCAAGGAAAAGTGTTTTTCAGTTGTGAGCACAAGGGAAGCATTGTGAACTACATCAGTTTTGGATTATACCTCTATTTCTTTCCTCAGAAGTCAAGAGTGTACATATCCATTATGAGATTTCTAACTTGAATTCTATGACATGGGCTTTAAATTAATGTATAGTAAAAGCTGCATGAGACACCAGCTTAATATGAGCCCAAGCATGTCAGAGGTACAAATAACTTATTTTGGCACTGCGAAAAGTTAATTATACTTTTCTATTAATGTGCTCATGAAAGACTGACAACCATATAGGCTACAATTCTTTGTCTCCACACAGAAGATAGAATATCATTTTAATCAGAAATTCAGTGAAGCTGAGGAGGTAGACAATATTGTTTCTACAGTAGTCTCCAACTCCCCACCAGATTTCCCTATTGGAAAACATTATTCTGAATCCATTCCCCCACACTTCCACCCCCAGTACAGAGGATGAGGGAACAGGAAATAACTCTACTGAGATGAAAGTGGCTCCTTCCTCATCCCTGGTCTCTAATATGTTGGATAACTTTACTTTATCTCTACTTTAAAGCATGAAATAGGTCTTTGTCGCCACTATGTTATGTATTTTATGTGACAACTCTAAACATGCTCTCTCTTGAAACCCAGGGTCTCTAAACCCTGCATTTCTTGTATACTCAAAACTCCAAATGACTCCAACAGGCATTTACCAGAAATCCAAAATAATGTGCCAGTCATTTCTGGATTTAAATTTCCTTTAAAAAAAGTAATACACACATTTCCATGTGTATATATACACATTTAACACACCCATATAATCCATTAAAATATCTTATTTACTGAGTCTCAGCATCATAAATATTCCATCTTGAACTCTAGTCTTTTTGTATTTTCTGTACATATGAACTTAAAAGAAAGTACAGGTTTAGTGACAAAGAATTATATTATTCCAGAAAAGCAGTTTAAACATTATAAATTTATAAAATTGTAATATCACCTAATTCATTCACTGATTTTCACCCCCTTCCCCCTGATTTAATTACAAATTGGGTTATTTTCTGAAATAGGATATGCCTTAGGACATGGTTTTATAATGGAGGGAAAGATAAATGATTCTGGTGTTTATGGTTATACTGCTATTTTCATTATTATTAGTTGCATGAATTATTACTGGGCGTTCTATTAACAAAATACAGCATATAGACTTTTGTCTACAGATAGCCACGTATCATTAATACAAAAAACTGTGAAGTCTTACATGATCAGTTCACTGTAGAATGATAATACCCTTCACAGAATTACTTTAGCTAGTAAGACAGGAAAGTTAAAAAGTTTCAGAGGGGTAGCTATGTCAGTCTGTAACTGAAAAAATGTAAAAAATAAGAAAGTCTTGCAGCACCTTACAGACTAACAAAACATATAGATGGTATCATGAGCTTTTGTGGGCACAACCTACTTCTTCAGATGAATAGATTTAAGGGGTCCAGTTTCCAAATAAATATCAGAAAAGTGGGGGGAAGGAAAACGAAGGGGAATAGTAATAAGATATATGGAGATATACCTAGCTCATAGAGCTGGAAGGGACCTTGAGAGGTCATTGAGTCCAGTCCCCTGCCCTTATGGCAGGACCAAGCACCATCTCTGACAGATTTGCCCCAGATCCCTAAATGTCCCCCCAAAGACTAAACTCACAACCCTGGGTTTAGAAGGCCACTGCTCAAATCACTGAGCTGTCCCTCCCCTATCAAAAAAGGGGAAAATTTCCAGTTATAGTGTCCATGCTAAATTAACCTGATAGAGGGGGTTCTAAGTGCTCTTAAGTGCCCTGTGCTTAGTTTTTTTATGTCATTAGGATATGGAATGTAGTGGGCCATCCACACAAGGTCTTTATTTAAACCTATGTTTGTTACAAGGTATCAAACGTGTAAATGAAATTAAGTTCTGCAGCCTCCCTTTCAAGCTGGTATTTTAAATTGGCTTGCAATAATATGGTAACTTTGAGATCCATTAATAACTTACCTGGACACTCATTAATAGATCTCAAAGTCAAAACTCAAATCATAGTTGTAACCATTTGCTGCAAAACAAGCATAACACTTTGCAGGTACCAGTCTGGTCAATTAACAAGTCAACCACTTTATCAAAGGCCCACTCTAAAGGCCTCCATTGGCCTTCAATGAGCACAGGAATAGGTAAAGTCCCAGAAATTCAGGTTCAGGTACAGAATGACCCTGAGATGATTCAAGGTTCTATTATAAATGGAAGTCTGCACACAGAATCCATGTGTCCTTCTGTTAATGCCAGGCAAACAAACAGTGAGCACACTGTCATTAATATTTTTCCCAAGAAACGATATAGAATAATTGTCCAGAAATAAAAGGACTGCTTATAGAAAATGTTATCCTGCCTATTTGAGTATACACAATTCTGAGGTTACAGTCACTTTGCTACATGTTAGAACAATAAAACAAAGGGTCTTTCCTTGTTCTTTCTGTAATCTGTATGGGTATGTCTACACTACCCCACTAGTGCGAACTAGCGGGGTAATGTATGCATACCGAACGTGCAAATGAAGCCCGGGATTTGAATTTCCCGGGCTTTATTTGCATAAGCCGGCCGGCGCCATTTTTAAATGCCGGCTTGTTCGAACCCCGTGCCGCGCGGCTACACGCGGCACGGGCTAGATAGTTCGGACTAGCAAGCTACTCCGAACTATCTGTACGCTTCAAATCCCGGGCTTCATTTGCACGTTCGGTATGCATACATTACCCCGCTAGTTCGCACTAGCGGGGTAGTGTAGACATACCCAAAGTTACTTGCCTGACTAACGCATGCTATGGACAAAATCATGGTCCATCTTATGTGATGGCCACCAGGGCTCATAGAGCTTTATCTTTCTCCTTTGTGCCATCTACCAGAACCATAGGCTCAAGGGCGACAGAATTCCCTGGACAAGGTGGGAGTGGTGGTTCTGTGCTCCTAGAAGGGGCAGGGACTGATGAAATAGGGGCAGGATCTTCTGTGCAAGGGGCGGGGCAGGGCAGAAAGGATGGGGCTGGGGGCAGCTAGCTCTCATGGCTACCCACATCACACTGCCCTTCTCCCACCCCTGCCCCCCAGCCATCTGTTAGTGCTGCCCGGAGTATGCCTGCTTGGGTTCTGGCTACAATTTAAAGGGCTCAGGACTCCAGCTACTGCTACTATTGCAGTAAGAGCAACAGTGGCCAGACACCCCAGGCTTTTTTGAACAGCTGAGACCCAGTACAATGGCCCCTTTTGCCCTCTCCACCCACCTCCATTGGCAGTTCTGACTGCAGAGTGCAGGATATTTCCCCCTTTGGACAAGGAGACCTGGAATCAGATTTTAACTCCGAGAAACAGGTTATGATGCTCCAAGGAGGTTATGATGTCCTATTCCTGGCTCAGGGCTTATGGCAAAGCTACAATTAAACCCTAATTAAGGGTGCAATTGTGATACCTTTACTCATATTGCCTAGTACTTTCATTCCACAGGTAGTCCCACTGACCCCAATGACACCACTCATATGAGCAAGGGTTTTGCAGATACGAAATAACCAAACAATCCAAAAACTTTCCCCATGCTTTATTTTACACAGATCCCTCTGTGTTTGAAAGAAAATGTGAATTTTATTTTATTATTTTCAAAATGAGAACAGTGTTTTCAAACTGTCTCTATTTCTCATTTTAGTATTGGGGAAAAAAAGTAGAACATAAATCAGAGAAGCATAAATGTTATTTCATACTGATTCTTGAGAGTCTCATGAAAGTACCTGTACACAGAAGTGATTGAGAGAACAAAAGGCTATGGCTATAGTTGAAAACTAATGTATTATATTAAGTAATCTGAAAAAATATATAGTTAAGTAGTTCACTGATCTGATAAAGAACATTATTTCCACCATTCAAAACTTAAGTTCAAGATACACTATAATGGCACATCTTTCTCGCCTCAATACCAGATACCACTATGGAATTAGTATAATATGTCCTGGGGTTTGGATGCAATATTAAAAAAAAACACAAGCAGTTTTCTAGTCCTAGATAATTAATGTTCAAACAAGCACTGCATAACAATAAATCTTCCAACAATGGCCAATACAATATTGTTTTGTGCATACTAAGCACTTACTTTTATGGGCTGAGTTGAATTTAGAAGGAGAGACAGTACAGAAGAAGCAGCATCTTTCCTGTAATCAGACCCACCAGGATGGAACAGCTTGTGCGAACAAACAGATACCATCTGAAAGGCTATCATTTTGTATCTTGCACAAATGCTATTCTTTCAAAGAAAAGTTAAACTTTGTTACATGGTCTTTCACATGAATGCCTACATGTGAATTCACACTGTGGGTTTGACTGTCTGAAACTGGGAAGACTCCAAAAGCCTATCTGTGCTGGGCTTCAAACATGAGCTACAAACATGGTTTCAACACAGTTTGATTCTGCCACGTAGGAAACAGAAGCATGCATTCGCCAGATCACAAAGGAGACTGCCTTGGGGTATTCTTTCCTGCTCCCTTCCCCTCTGGTTAAGTACATACTGACTCCAACATGCCACTGGAAATGCACAGGGATGCTTTAATATTACTGATGCACTATAGGAATATGCATAAGGAAAGAATCCCAGAGTCCCATGGAAATGAACTAATGGCCTTAATCTGTAAGGTGCAGAGTATCTCCAGCAAGCAGCCTCATCCTTCACTAATTTCAATGGGAATTTAAATTATTCAAGGACTTTGCTGGAGGTTTTCTGTGCTAGACAGAATGACTAACAGGTCTTTTCGATTACTAGCTTTTATGGAAATGAAAAGGAGAAAGGCTAAAACAAAAGGACTTTCGTTTTCACAAAGCACCAACTCCTGACATTTTCTATTGTTATAATTGCCTTCTTCTCTTTATAAATCATTTTATAGAATAAAATCTTAAAGAATCTATTTTTGGAAAATAAATGGTATAGCGTTTCCAAGCTTCTCAAAGCAGAAAAGGCATTAACCTATGACGTAATATGGAACACATTTTTTTATCTGGGCTTAATCTCATGTGGTTAATAGTTCAAATGACATGACATGCATCTTTGAGTAGATCCTGGCACAGAAACATAGTTTATTTTCTAAAAGGCACAAATTTAGTCTGAGAGTTCACTTTGTCAGAGGCAGAGAGTGTCATATGATAAAGTACAGTATTTCCAATGAGCTGCAGACTAAGGAAATACTTTTTCTACCTTGAATCTTGCACTGACTTCATTAGCTATAATATTGTACAAGTGACAATAGTATGTAAATTGCAGACGACATTTCTGTGTACCCAACCAACCATCCAAAATGGACCCTGAAAATACCTCTGAATAGCAATCTGTTCATCATGGATTTTCAACCCGTGCAGCAAGAAATACATTTTCTATTTACAGGCTGGTATATGGAGCTTTCATGACTGTAGGCAATATGCTGTACCTTTCAAATCTGGAAATTGTGCAGCAGAGTTCAAAAGGCTTATCATTTAGAAGTAACTGCAGCTGGAGTTGGAAAGGAAATTAAAGAGTAAAGCTGTAGCTTGTCTACTAGAGTATTTCACAGCACTAATTTAATAATTTTGTCATTTTATTTTCTTGTTGCAATCCAATTAAAGTCAATGTGGTTAAGGTAAAATACATGATTCATTGATTGGATTTTGGGAGATATTACACCACACAAGCTTTTGCCTGTAGTGAAATGGTGATAGGGAAGGACTCAAATTGCTCTCTCTTACTGGCACCAAATCAACCTGTAAAATTATTTATGTTGTTTTGGTGCATATTGTATGTGTCATTGGCACAATTTACATAGTGAAAATAAGAATTTTTAAGTCTAACATTTAAAAGGATAATGGAAAATAAAGAACAACAAGATATGGATATCAGAGGTTTCTTCTTGTTTGATCTCTCTCTCTCTCTCTCTCTTTCTGAAAAAAATGTTTTTATTTTCCTTTTTTTCCAGGTAAAACAGAATGTGTGTCCAGAGTGTGTCCAGGTTAAAAAAATTAAAATGAAATATACATCAAGTAAACATTAGCAAGTGGTTTAAGGATGTGTATATTTGGGTATGAAAGGCCAATATAGTATTATTACTTATTTTTATGAAGGTAGTGGCTAGAGGCTCCATCCAAGATCATGACTACATTGAGCAAGGGGCCAATATCTACTGTGTTTTTTATACACTATAATATATACATACATAAATTAATGGAGATTGCCTATCTCCTAGAACTGGAAGGGTCCTTGAAAGGTTATCAAGTCTAGTCCCCTGCTTTCACAGAAGGACCAAGTACCATCCCTGACAAATATTTGCCCCAAATGGCCTCCACAAGGATTGAACTCACAACCCTGGGTTTAGGAGGCCAATGCTCAAACCACTGAGCTATCCATCCTCCCTGAAAAATTAAAGGGTCAGTTCCCACTCTGCTGATGTTCCAGTCTAAATAGACAAAATTGACAAAAAATGAGAAAAGGAAGTATCACCTTCCACATTTTAGAGACAGGGAACTGAAGTCAATTGACAATATGAAAGGTCACATAAGTATTGTCTGCATTGGCATCCCTTTCCGGAAAAGGGATGCTAATGAGACACTTCGGAATTGCAAATCCGCGGGGGATTTAAATATCCCCCGCGGCATTTGCATTTACATGGCTGTCGCTTTCCTCTGGCTCGGGGTTTTTGCTGGAGAAAAGCGCCAGTGTAGACGCGATTCTCTGGAAAATTTCAAGTAGGAATAAGAGATCTTCCAGAAAACGGCTTATTTTCCGGAGAATCACGTCTACACTGGCGCTTTTCTCTGGCAAAAACCCCGAGCCGGAAAAAAGCGGCAGCCACGTAAATGCAAATGGCACGGAGGATATTTAAATCACCGCGGATTTGCAATTCCGAAGTGTCTCATTAGCATCCCTTTTCCAGAAAGGGATGCCAATGTAGACACAGCCATAGAGTTTGTAGTATGGCCAGAGACTGAACCCACACCTCTGAAATCCAAAGCTACTACCTTAATCAGAAGACCATCTTTTGTTAAAAGAATTGATAAGGGTGCTAGGGGGAGTTTTCTTCTCACCTATGGTTCCTGCAAAGAATTATTCACCTATTTAACTTCAAAGTTTTATGCAATCTCATCGATGCTAATGGGACAAAATGTTAAAATGTAAAAAAATAATTTTAACTTAATTCTAATAAATTTTAAGACATGCACTCTAATGCCTGGTCTATATTAGACCAGGAAGGTCGACTTAAGGTACGCTATGCAGTGACGCAGAATGCGTAGCTGGATTCGGTTTACCTTAAGCTGAGCCATGGTAGTGTCTACACTGTGGGAGGACTGCAAAATGAGGATACCAGACACTGATGGGGGCTGCTCTCAGCATTTGTTTTACAGGTCTACATTGGACCTGCTAAATTGAAAGCTAGAAGATTGACCTCCAGAGGGTTGATCTTCTCCCTAGTGTAGACATGCCTAATTGTGTTCTTTTACTGCATTATCCTTAATATAATCAATATTTACAAATGTTCACAACAGCTGATAGTTGATCTGCTAAGTTATACAAGTAGGCTACGTCTAGACTGGCATGATTTTCCGGAAATGCTTTTAACGGAAAAGTTTTCCGTTAAAAGCATTTTCGGAAAAGAGCGTCTAGATTGGCATGGATGCTTTTCCGCAAAAGCACTTTTTGCGGAAAAGCGGCCATGGCCAATCTAGACGCGCTTTTCCGCAAAAAAGCCCCGATCGCCATTTTCACAATTGGGGCTTTATTGCAGAAAACAAATCTCAGCTGTCTACACTGGCCCTTTTGCGCAAAAGTTTTGCGCAAAAGGGACTTTTGCGCGAACGGGAGCAGCATAGTATTTCCGCAAAAAGCACTGATTTCTTATAGTAGGAAGTCAGTGCTTTTGCGGAAATTCAAGCGGCCAGTGTAGACAGCTGGCAAGCTTTTCCGGAAAAGCGGCTGATTTTCCAGAAAAAGTGGCCAGTCTAGACACAGCCGTACTGTCTGATTTTATGAATATTTTAGCAACAAAGAAACATAGGTGAAAGTGACTTTGGACAGGATTTTCAGATTTGGGGCTTCGAAAGTCCAGGTTTACCGAATTTTGAATGTGAAAATACTGTGTTTTGAATAATTTCCAAACTCCGCAGGAATTATTTCAGCAGGCTGTCAAGGAGATTCAGGCCAAGATTTAAAAAAAATGTCTAAATTTATGCTCACAAAGTTATATTTAGTTACATATATAAGTAGACTTGTTTCAAAAGTATGCAGTACTCAGCATCTCCCTTGATGGCGGCTCAGCATTTTGCTGAAGTCAAGAAGCTTGGTTAAGTCTTGATTCCACAATACAAATAGGACTCCACATGGATACAGGTATCTACCGGCAGAGAGCTTATTTCTGGATCAGAGCGTTATTTTAGGCATCCATTTGTGATACTCTTATCCATAGAACTGTACCATTACAAAAGTAATAACATTTTTTAAAAACTTAAATTGATGGATAAATGATCATAGTCATATACATTTAAGAATCAAACTGATAATTCACGAGAAAATACCAAATATTTATATTATCATTTATTTGTATTAAGTGTTAATCTTGAAGGAGGAGGACATTCCTTCTTACGTCAAGGCTTTTCCTTTCCATATGTATTAATTTTCAAAAGGTTTCATTTCATTTTAATATACTCATTTTTACCATGCATTAAGAGGTAATGTTCAAAAAAAAATCTTCTTGAGTATATACACATCTCTGGTCTTAATCTTTCATTTAAAACAAATAATGGGTGCTTAATGTACTGACAGACTTTCAGCAATAAATATGAAGAGCAAGGTACTATCTAGATTATTAAAAACTATCTTTAATACATGAATTGTAAAAAGATTTTCTAATCAAAGATGTTATGAGGAGATGGACCTGGGGTACTACTTGATGTGCTAGGGTCCCACTGAATATGCCCACTCCACCAGCCTGTGCTTCTTCATTCTTTCCTTGCTGTGCCAGACCCTCAAGCCTTCTCTAGCACATACACAATTACGGTCACACCCAGCTGAAGAATCAGGGATTTACCTAGCACTCATGTGAACAGCCTCCATAAAAATTGCCCCTTCCCACAGCATGATGGGAGATATGGACAGCTTTTTGCCATCTCCCCTATAAGGGATAGCAAACTGAACAAAGCAGATTATAGAGCAATAAAACAAAATATGTAAACTAAGCTTACACTAAAGACATGAGTGGCATGTATGTAAGGCAAAGGAAGGTACTGCCTTTCCACACAAAGGCCGCAGCCATGTTGCCAAATGCTGGAGCTGTGGAGGCTCTGCCCCTCCTCTTAACGTCTACGTGTTGCTATATGATTGTTTATAGTATGGTTCAGGCAGGTTCTGGGGCAGCTGCGAAAGCAAAGTAGCAAAAAGCCTTCTCAGCCGCCCACCTCTCAACCTGCATAGAACATACAGAAGGCTCTAAGTATTGTCACACAGGTTTTCCATGATGTTGTAGCCTGCAGTTTTGTCAGCACAGCTCTGGAGATCTCACCCAGCTTACTGTGTTGCTGCAGCAGCTTGCTTTCCAGTCCCTTTCCCTCCACCCTGCTAGTCCCCTTACCCCATCTAGTCCCCCTCTGTGCACCTTGGTCTAGGGTGGATGAAGTGGGGTTTCTCCTCTCTACCTCCCACAGCCATCCTCCTCCTTTATACTCTCCCTGATTGGTTGGACCCATACAGTGCCCTGCTTTGTCTCCAGTCAGCCTCCCCACCTTCCCTGCATTTGGTCTGTGTGGGGCTTCCTTCTTTCCCCTCTCATTGCCTCAACCCAGCTACTCACCCCTCTTAGTCTCCCCCCCCCCCGCCACTTGCCTTCTCCCTGCAAAACTTCCCTCCACCTTCCCTTGCTAGTGTGTGGAGTAGGTGTGACAGCCCAACCAGCCCTGAAGAGATAGCTGCCCTATCCCCTCCCTTTCTTGCCCTCTCCCAAATACTTGCTACAGCACCCTCCTGCTCAGTGTTCAGCCTCCCCCCGCTTGCTAATGTCTGGTGTTTTTCACTTCCCCTGCCCGTGCCACTCATCTGGTTCCCCCTCCTCCTCCTCTCTGGCCCCCTGAAACTCACCTATTGCAACTCACTCTCTTCGTTCACTTGGGCCATCCCCACCTACTAAGTGGGTTTCCTTCTTGCCCCTTCATGCATCCCTCTCTTTCCCTCTCCTCTCCTCTATGTGTTTCCCCCTCCTCTACTGTTCACTTTTCTTCAGTTCTACCTCCCTCTCCCAGCCCCTTGCTTGCCTAGCTGAGTTTCTCTAGCTTTGCCAGGTCCAGCAGCAGGAGGGGAGTCCTGCAGCTGAGCTGGCTAACTAGTAAAAAACAGATACACTTATCACTCTAGTCCCTGAGACCCCTTAAGCTAGTTGTTTGGCTCAAGGACATGCATATTTGAAAATACTTTGGTGCAGACTCTAAAAAGCCTTTTTTACTTTTTACTTGTAGAAGCCACACATGCACTGAGAATAAATGAAAAGAATGCACCGATGTTCCAGGCAAAAGAAGTAAGTGACTGAGTGTGGTGTAGTGGGGGTGCTGTCTGCTCTGAGACTCGGGGTCCCCCTGCGCTGTTATGTGAGATTCTCACTGACTCTCCCAAATGTGTATTAAGCCACATGGCCCAGCAGGATAGCGGATGAGTCACTAGGCAAGGGACTCCCAAGCTGTCAGACCAATTGCCTCCCAGGGAGAGAGACAAAGGGAGGAAGGCGTGGTCCAATGCTTGGCTGAGGGCAGGGCTGGAGGAGAGTTTTAGTTTCTGGCTGGAATCATGGAGGAAACAGCCTAAGCAAGAGGACCTGGGATTTAGGGGCCCAGTCTCCCCCATTTCAAGGGGGGTTGAGGCATCCTAGGCCTGGCCCTGTAACTAGATTACATCTGTGCTGTATCCTTGGAGAAGCAATAAATTCCTTCAATCCTACTGGCTAGCAGAGTCTGTTCGTGCCACTACAGGGGTGCAGTAGTCGGGGGAACCCCGACACCTCGTCACATTGAGTTTGAGACTTTCTTGGCTGTCTGCTGCAATGATGTTGTTCTAGTCCCTGTTTGGCAGGCAGAACATCTGTTAAATCAGCCCAAAAGTACTTTGGAGTCTGTTTTAGTCCTTGGTAGAACAGCAATAGGTCACCACATCCTCATATACCTCAGTCCATAAACTCCTTTGGTCCATACAAGAGTTATTTTAGATTTGAAAATTACAAATCATTTTCATTTTTAGAATATAACAAGCAGGCCGATGTAGTTTTCTGCTTTCCTTGCAAACAGTTTCCCAGTAGTTTAAAAAACCCTGCATTCATTGAAAATGGAGTAAGGGACTGGAAAAATATAGGACTCAAACTTCAGAATTATATATGCTGTGCTATACACGAGCAATGTTTTTAAAGGTGGCATTTTTAAGCAGTCAGAAAAAGATGACACAGCTGTCAAATTATCACAAGATAATGTTATATGAAAACCAAAAGTGTGCTTCAAAAATCATCAGTGTACAGATTTATTTGACTAAATAAGGAATTGCATTGTGGGGGCATGATGAGAAGGAAGAATCAGTAAACCATGGAAACTTTCTGGAATTACACAATTAGTTTCAAAGTATGATGAACCATTTGCCAAAAAAAGGCCTTTTTTCCCTCTCCAATCTCACAAGCCACTCAACTCAAAATGAGTTTTAATAAATTGCTGCTGACATTGTAAAAAGCACAATCATTCAGAAAGTTCAGGAAAATGTTTTTTTTTTTAAGTGTTCTTATTGATGAAGCACACAGTTTTAAACAAAAAGAAATGATAGTATGTGTGAGATGCACAGAAAATCTGGAAATAAAGGAACAATTTCTAGGATTTGTTTATTGGTCTAAGTGAGGGGATGGTGATGCCATTAAGCAGTTTTTTCATGTATCAGGAATTGCAATCTTGCCAGGGTCATAGCACAATGTTATGAGTACAGCAAAAATCCTGCAAGATCACCTCACTGCTATACATACACATACACATCCCCCCTCCCCCCCCCTCCCCCCCCCCCCCCACACACTGCATGGCTCAAATTGAATGTGGTTTTAGTTGAGACCTGCAAAGTAAACCAGACAGCAATAGGACTTTTTTACACTCTACAGGGTCTACTTACCTTTTTTTCACAGTATGGCACACACTATGCTCAGAGGCCCAGAAGATGCTTGGAATAAAATTAGAATTGTCTAGATTAAGTGACATAAAATGGGCGTGCTGACAGAAAAATGTATTTGCTGTAAAAAAGCTGATAAGAGAAATTCTCAGCAGTTTGTTGGGACTATCAGAGTCTCCCTACCAAAGAATACTTGAAGCATCAGGTTTGTTGAAAGTGCAGAAAATATATTGTCATGTGTGGCCGATGGTAAAAAAAACATGAGTTGATTCAAATAGCACACAAAGCTCTGCAGGCACCATAAAAGACATTGTCTTAGGCCTGCAGTGTACTGCATAAAACTGTCAAAGCATTAGAAGAGGATGTGCACCAGTGCTAAGTGGGATGATGTTTGGAAGGAAGCCCAGAAGTCCTGTGATGTGCATGATGTCCCTTGGACCCCGGCACAGCCTGTGAAAAAGCCAGTCTTCCTTGACTGTTCAGTTGTTACAAACACACTTGGATGAGAATATCAGCCAGCTAAAAAGGAAAGTGCTAAAATAAAAAATGGGGCAGCCAGCTGTATTTTCCTGTGTTGGACATACCGATAGGTTAATGTAATTCCAGGTTTTCATCCCAGTCAATGGAAACAGCTAAAAGCATGAAGGCAGCTAAAATACGATCCAAAGGACATTGATGGACGTTCCATTAATATGCAAGTGCCCTTTCAATCAATTCAACACTTGCTCATGCAGAGATGCATTTGATTAAAATAGATTGGCCAGAGATCACTCTAGAGAGCCTGAAGAAAGCTGCTTCAACAATATTTTATTCAAATTTTACAAAACACTTGAAATTGGCCCTTACCTTACCTAATGACGGAGCTAAATATGAGAGATCATTTTCTGCCATGTGACAGGTATGAAACTGGATGTGATCCACAATGAGTCAAGAGAGACTGTCAACACTGTATTTGCTGAACACTGAAAAGAAGCTTACCAGATATATTAATCCTGAGCAGATCATTAACACCTATAGTGCAAAGTTTTAGGTCATTGGATTTTACTTCATTGATCTGTAAGATAAGACTTGAGTTGGTTTAATTTTTCATTATTTTTATGATCTCTGGTGATTTTCAATTCCCTTCTCTTCTGACCCTTCACTCATCAATTTTTGTGAAGCAAATTGTTGTTCTTCCTTTTGCTTAGAGCCAGATCATGATGGCATTTTGTGGAATCATGTTGGGCAGACAAAACAACTCATTTTGCATACAAAGAGGCACCTTTTCTGCCAGCTGGTATGCTTCTGTGGGACAGGATGATGAGAAGAGTTGAAGTGATTGCAACAGGATAAAAACAACAGGGAGGAAAGGGGGAGCGCATTACTAAGCTCTCAAGCTTTGGCAGCTCTGTTTTCCAGTGCATTTTTGTCTTGCTTTTCTGCTCTCAAATGTTTTATAAGGACATTTCCATGCTGAGGTGTCACCAATAGCCTTTTTATAGAAGACTGCAGGCTGACTGCCTACTGTCCAGTGGGCATTGCTTCAAGTATACACACAGTTGTAATTGTTACATAGTCAACAGTTTTATTTCCATAATTTTATTCCCAGCTTCAGGTACAGAAAAGATACATGCGTACAAATTAAATAAACACATTCAGTACATCATAACCTTTCCAATCACACCTCACATGTCCCATTTTGGATAAAACATATTTTAGTTATGCCATATTCATATCAATATTTCTATGAAGAATATGGGTTGTAGTGTCACAGTTGTCTTCTCATCAAATCTAAGAAAACATCTGCCAAATCACAAAGTAATCAGGATTACATATGTTGTGCATTTAAGATTTTGTTCTTTTTTGTGAAGACTTTTTTTCATAAATTCTGTATTACCTGCTGATTTGTTTCCTCAGAAGTCAACAGATCTTTCAGAATGTTTAATAAGGGCATTTCCATGTTGAGATGTCACCAAGAGCCTTTTTATAAAAGGCTGCAATTATTCTGTTAAAATGCAAGGAGATTAATAATGTGTAAAATAATTGAGATGTGGTGCAGCACTGACATTTCAGAGCCCATCCATTGTAGGACCAAATCCTCTGCCGATGCAGTTCCATTGAAGCCAATAGCATTACAGTAGCAGAGAATTTGTCCCATTATTTGTGCTGAACCTTAAGAGTGTTCAGTATTGTTCTTAGGAATGTGTAATTTAGACTTCAGAAGTTATTCCACTACAATGCCTTTGTCAGTTGTATTTTACTCATATGTACTTATATCTCCCCCACCCTCCACCCCCCATTTATTCAAGGGAATATTGTAATAAGTCAGAAGACCCTGAAGTGCAATTAGATTGATTAATTTATTTCATTTATTTTGTGCAACCCTCAATTGCCTACATAAAAATGCCAATACACCCCTTTCAAACTTTTTCCTAACATATTTCTGAGTAAAATAGTGTTATAGCTTTATCCTCTTTGAAAATAAAATAAAAGTAAGGAAATAGTAACTGCAACAAAAACATTAATATAAAGAAAATTGTATCCATTTAAATTGGCAGGCAAGGCCATAATGTCACAACAAAGATTCTGTAGCCCATAGAGGAGGAAGTCTAAAAACAAATGATACCGCTACTTGTGGTCCAAAAGCTGTATTATATTAAGGTCTTAGCCAAAGCCTCAAATACAGTTGCTGACAGCAGCATCATGCAAATATTCATTCTTATTTAAAGATATGGAGTCATCCATGTAGACCATCTCCCTTCAGGAGCAGCTGATTGGCTGTTGTCCACTCTCTAGGACTGATATGACCCTCATTTTCCAGATGCTGTGGAACTGAGACCTTACCTCTACACTTACCAGTGGTGATCTAAAAGATGTTAAGCTGAATAAGTGGAGGGGAGAGTGTTTATAACAGATAGGACCCCAGATGGAACAACCCCATTAACTGTCCCCTTCTTCTCTTGTAAGGTACCAGGAGTAGCACACAACATGGTTGTGTGGATATACAAATGAAAGTTCTGCACATGGACTATGGTTGTGTGTCAAATAGTATTGACTCTGAGGCACTAGAATTTTCAAAATGCTATAGATGTAGCAAAAATGCAAAGCAAACTGAAGGTACAAGAGCTTCCATTTCTTTTATCCTTTAAACGAAATAAGATATACTTTAATTCTTCCCTACAGCAAAAATAACTAACAATCTGCTTCACCTCATAACTCAAATACAAGTGCTTCTAATAGCCTGCTCCTTTATTTGCCTATGCCTCAAAGTTCCCAGTAATTACTCATCAGCTATTCAGTCACACAGCCCCAGAGGCCAGTTAAGATCTTAGACTTGCTACATTAAAAAAAATTCTGTGGTGCAATAACCAGAGTGACAGAACCAGTGTGTATTCACAAAATATTAGTATTATGAAAATGTATAAGCTAGTAATTCAACATCATTCTACAAGCTGGTGTTTTATTTGGATTGTTGGAATATTTCAACTTTGTTATAAAATAGTCATAGCTTATAAGAAAGAAAATGTGTAAAAGATCTTTATGTACAGTACATACTATTTCATTTAATTTAGCATTCTTCATTATACTTATTAAAGCCTTTTGGTGACTCACTAGATATTTTAATAGTAATTAAAATTGAAGTGTTCTTCCCCCAAAACACTAACACTCATCACTGAAACATCAGGCCAGTTATTACATACATAACATTATTTAAACCTTTTTGAATTTCCAGAGAGACAAGAAATTATTGTGGTTGTCAATCAAGGAACTTCCTCTAATTGTTATGTGCCTTGTAGTTCAAGGCTCCAACTCCCTACAGATTCTCTAACAGAGCTTTGATTACAATCCCTATTGTATTCAGTTTTGGTACTAATGGGATACTGTGTTTAAAGTGTCTCCCCAAGCCATGCACCACAATGCTCAAATTAAAACAGAATTTCAATACTACAATTGTATAAATAGAATTTTAATAGCAGAAATTATGAATTAATGTTTCTAAACAATTAAGCTGATGATAGTGGCTTTTTTTATCTATTCATTTGTGTATTAGTTACTACACCATCATTTGGCTCCTCTTTCCCTACTTGTTCCAAATTAAACTACATTTCAACTGAAGTAAAAAAATGTATCACATACTTAGCTCTTTACATGTAAATCTTTTTCAGATCAGACAATCCCAATTTTTCTTTTGTTGATTGTTGTGGATTGCGTGGGGGTATTTTTAATATGGCAATGGAAATAATATTCTGAACACTATTTCAGCTTCACAACTGGGTGAAGAGAACATTCACCAAGTGAAAACTTTCTATCACCTATGGAATTCTATGGCCTATAGAATTCCTGTTACCAGCTTGGTGGAAGACACAGATCACTTAATTTCTCCATGCTTTAGTGTTTTTAGTATTAAAAAGCATGAAAATAATAGTTATTTAGCAACTTTTGCAGGCTGTCCCACATGGCAGCAATTTCTGCCATGGTTTCTATTCTGAGCTGTAACTGACTTGTGACACTGACAAAGTCATTTCAGTTCCATCTCATCTTTCCTTCTTCGTCTATCTTGTCTATTTGAATTGTGAATTCTGTGGAATTATATATTGGTACAGCAGGTGCTACCATAATATGAATAACAGGGAGTTGGTATAATACAAACTACCCTTCCTGATGTGCACTTTTTTTATTTGAAGAGGATCTGAATGGGGATTGTTTTTCATGCTATGTGAATGTTTTTAGTTCAGTTCTGATATAGATAATATTGCAGTTAAGAAATTTACTTCTGCTTTCCACTGTGACATCATGAGGGTAATCCAAAGCCCACAGCAAGTAAATGGAAAGATTCTGAATTACCTTCTTGCACTGTGGTAGTAACATGCATGCCACATTTTGTGCAGCTCATCAGTTTTATATTGAAAGGAGCAATCTCATAATCGTATAGCACTCTCCCTTTTCATGCAACTGTTTAGAGTATAAGAACTGCCATGTTGACTTAGACCCATGACATTCTAATACAGAATCCTGCTCTCTCGGTGCCCTGCACCAAATGCCTCAGAGGAAGTTCCAAAATGTAACACACTTGGCACATATGGAATAATCCTAGCTTTTGGATCCCATAAAACAATTTAGATAAAGAAGAGATGTGTAATGTGCAGTCACCCATTAGCAAACACTAGTAGACTTAAAATTTCTTTTAAAATACTTTGTTCATTTTTGATAGCCTTAAAGCTTCTTCAGTTTCTGCAGACCATTGCATGCTCTGAAATGTCAGAGATGAATGCAGAAAGATTAAATGTTTTCTTTATGTGACCTACACCAATACATTAAAATTTTAATTATTACAAAGTTCAAGTGTGGAGCCAATGGATTTATTACAAACCCGAAGCTAATAAAATTTACCCTGACATCAGATCTGGGCACTAGCCACTTACCTGCTGAATTCATACATTTTCATCTGCAAATAAATACTGTATTGAGGCACAAACAGGGAACTGCACTCTATATATAAATTCTAATCTCATCAATTTTGAGGTCAATTTTGAGTCCCATGGTCATGTTGACAAGTTCTTTGTTACAGTAATAGTTTCATTGGAGTCAGTGGAACTACTCCTGTGAGTTACCGTTCACCTGTAAGTGTAAGACCTACACAATGTGGCCCGTATTAACACCAAAATCCCAGCTTTTTAATGCAAGAATGTTACCAGACTAAGCTCTCCGCTGCACCATCATCTTAAGATGCTCACATTTAGCAATCTACAATTTTTGCAGCCTCCAGAATCCCACCCACCTCAGCTCCAATGGGGCTGGGAGCATCATCATCAACAATCATGGGATCAACACCTTTTGGTGTCCGATGTCTCCCTCACTGTTTCCTTCCATCTTTCCCTGTCCAGTGCAGAGCAGCTTAGTTTCTGTAGACTAGTTCTGCACCACCTATTAATCACTGAAGAGAATGAGCATATCTGACTGAAAGCTCCAGGGCTGTGTCCAGACTCAAGGGTTTTTTCGAAAAAAGTAGCCTTTTCTCGAAAAAACTTCACTTGTGTCTAGACTACAGCCGCGTTCTACCCTTGGGTGTAGGCATTTGGAACCTGGGAGTATCAGGAAATGAGGCTTCGGGACTGAAGGAGTTGTTGGGTTAAGATGCAGGAGAGGAATTTTTCTCATCCGGGAAGGGGACAAGAGGGTATTTCCGAGGGGCATCTGAGGAGGTAGGATATTGAAGAGGTTCTGAATTGGACAGGGATGACTTGTATTGGTAGGATTGACTGTGGAGGAAAGCAGAGTCAACTGATGAATAAGGGTGTTCATATATAGGAGCAGGCAGGGCTATTGGAAAGGGGGAAGCTGGTACTGCAGAAATATAAGAAGGGGAAGGATCAATACTATTTTCTTCCACCTTACTCTTTATTGTCAAGTGCCCTGTTATTTCTAGACTCTTTTTCTTTTCAATTCTCCACCTCCCTTTAAAAAAAACAAACAACCCCCCCCCCCCCCCAAAAAAAACCTCACTTTCCTGTCACACAGTGGCTCTCTCGGACCTCAGTGTGCTAGGCACTTTTTCATTTTCAGTAATCACTCTTGGGTTCAGGAATGTGGTAGAGTTGATGGGTAATGGGGAGAGGGGGAGAGAGACAGGTTGCTACATGAAGTTGCATTAGTTATTTGGGGCACCAGACAGCACCAGCTGTATTAATAACAGGGGGACTTCAGAAGATTTGCTACATCCCTGTTCAGCTCTGTCCTGTTCTTACCTCCCAAGCTGCACTTAACTGGTAGTGTAGAGGTACTAGCAACAAAGCCCTAGGCAGGGGGACTGGTGCAGCAGATTTAGCATTCCTCTCACATCTAATTGACAGGAGAGATTCTCCAGATTAGGGTCTCCCGCATGGAAATTAGCAGAAAAACAATCTAACCTCAGATTTAAAAATAAACAATCCTGTATCTGTTGAAAATATGAATTGATCCTTTAAAAATATTATCAACCATTTGTACAATCCTTACATTTATTCTGTTCATAATATAAATGTATTACAAATGGTAGCTACAAATTTATAACTTGTGAAACCTTTCCCTTTGCTTAACATCGTCATTGTATGTGCTTCAAGAAACAGAGCCCAAACCAGAAAAAAAAGCCCTTTAAAAACTTTAATGTTTTTTGTAATTGCAAATAGTGTAATTAAAATTTCAGTTGAAAAGGTCCAATTTCCCCCCCACTAGCCCTGAGGTTTGAATTCTCCCGTAACATTGCTACCTCTTTTTTGTGATGCAGCATGATCCTTGATGGTTACTCCTGTGCTGAGGATCTTGTAAGTTGCTATGACAACTGGAAGGAAATACACAAAGGACTATCTACCAAAGGGCTTAAAAGATGTATAATGAAGATTCAGCAGGAGGTGTGGGGAAGTCACCAGATTTCTCTTTAATTAGTAAACTGGATATAATAAGCGCTAGCAGAGTATCGTGGATTTTTATTGACCCCAAGGTTCAGAATGTTCTACCTAATGAGCACTGCAGAAACACTCACCACAACAAGGCTCATTAAGTTAAGGTCAGATACATGTTTGTTGCATAGGCTTGACAGAATGCTAAAGAGGTGTTGTGCCCAATAATCTTCACAGTTAAGACCCATCTCTAAGCCAACAGTATTTATGCATAACATTTATTACAGCTTAATTCAAAGAAGCCAACTGTTTTTTCTTAACTGAGTTTAAAACTAAATGCTAGCAAGTTAGCAATATTAAGAACTATGAGGTTAGTTAAATGTATGAAAATGTAGTTTTGGTTTGAGGTTATTTTGATTATCCTAATAGAATATTATACCATAGAATACAAAAAGAGAACGATGTTTCAGCGGGAGTTTACTAAATCAGCAAATAATGTTACACCCACTATATTGTTGCTATTCTGCTATAGCACTAAAATAATTTCCATTTTCAGATACCCTAAAATAAGAAGATTCTGTGAAGGTACTACACAATCATTTTGCCAGAGTTTAATTTGATAGCTTGCTCTTCACAACAGCCAGTTCTTTCACTCTTTACTTGGTCAAACCCCATTGATTTTAGTTTCCCATTGATTGGAAGCACTACATAACCTCATATTGGTATTATTTTCTTCATTATGCTTTAAATCACAAGTGGGCAAATACCAGCCTGCAGGCTGGATCTGGTGTGCCAGGGTTAGCCCCACCCACACACCAACCTCTTAACCTGGGCCCCCCACACTCCACCCCAAATTGCATCTTTTGCAGGCACTGGCATATCATAGCCCCACCCCTAACCCTCTAAGAAATTTAAGTTACTTTCACTCCTGATTCTATTTAGATGTGTGTATGTCTGGTTCTCTGGAAACTTTGCTTAGCAGACCCACTGGCCATGAAAGAGTAGTACAATGATGGTGCTCTAACTTCTTGCACACTGAATGTCAAAAATATGAACTGATACTGAAGGGTTGAAGGGTGGTTGTGGAATAGGTGTCTGAATCATATCTTGAAAAACAGTTACAGGCAAGTAACTATTTTTCCTCTGAGTAGATGCAGCTGTGTATTCTACTTATCTAAGCAGGGTCAGGATTAGCTCTATCCTGACATCTGGTGGTGAATTGTGGTGAGTGGTGCAAAAAGACTTCAGGGGCTGATCTTGTTTGCATAGGCACATCAACCCCGCCTAGTATGAGCTCTCAGATGCCCAAATGGTCACTTTGGCCGCTGTGGGATCCCCAGTCTCTCTGTTACGGAGGCAGGGGGGATAAAGTGTTGATATCCTGATTATGTGAATCAAAGCAGTGGAACAGTGGAACTGTTTTATGACAGAGGGATTCACCATCAACTAAGTAGCACTTTCTAGACAAGGGGCATGGGTTCCAAACCCAGTGAAGTGAGAGAGGCTGGGGACAGGTGATGGGGCCCCTGTCTGAGGGCCTGAAACACCAACAGTACCCCTCCTCTCTCCACTGTGGAATATCAGAGATAATTTGGATTCCATTAGGAGTCTAGTTACAGGCTGCTGAACTAACTTCACTTTGGGCCAATGGTGCACTAGCGCTGAGGCTCTTCTACTATGAGCTGAAATTGCTAAAGAGCTGAAATCTACTATGAGCTGAAATCACTGAGTGCTGTGGGGAGCCTGAAGCTAAATTGCTGAGCCGCTAGCAGAGCAGTTTGCAGGATGGCTGGCAGAGCAGTTTGTGGGAATGACCGGCAGGTGGCTGGTAGGAGCGGTGGCAGGCAGCCAGCGGAGCAGCTGCGGGAACGACCAGCGGGTGGCTGGTGGAGTGGAACAAGATGGAGAGGCAGAGCAGGGCAGTTCACGGGATGGCTGGAGTAGCTCGCGGGACAGCAGGTGGAGTGTGGCAAAGTGACTCACGTTAAAGGTGGCAGAAGAACCCTGCAGAGAGGTGGGGCCATCAGCGGACCACGTAAGGTGTATCAACCCCTCGCCCCTCCATTTTACCCAGGTTGGGAGGTAAAAACCCTGCAGGTAAACTTTTGAACCCTAGGGCAGCACTGACCCAGGACAGAGACTTTTGGGGTGTCGGGCTTTGGGTGATTTTTGGGCTGCTGGACTCTTGGGGTATTGGACTCTTGGGGACTTTGGGTGGTTCTTGGCTGGGGGTAGGTCTTTGCTCATGGTTTGGTCTATGAATCCTAGTTGTGGTATTTTCCCAGTTCAATGCTGATGTCAGTTACCTCATGATATTAAATATTTGCTGCTATACCACGGCTCTGTGCTTGTGAGAGGGGAAGAATTGCCTCTGAGGCACCCAGGGGTGTGTGTAAGTTTTCCCAGGTCACTGGATGGGGGCTCGAGCCGGAGTTGCATTACATTGTTTGGAGGGGATCCTGAGGTACTGAACCCGGCCCTTGCTGCTATTAACTCGGCCTAGCAGAAGGGTTACACTTATATGATTCACTAGCAGTACTTGTAGGAGGTGGGATGGAGCATCTAGTTAAATAAGGAATTCAGGGTTGCCTTCCCAAAGTTTGCATGTGATCTGGACACAAAGTAGTATCAGTAGTTTGTAAAAGCATGTACAGAGGACCAAAAAGCATCCTTGCAAGTGTCTGATATGAAAACATCACTTAAAAATATTCTTGATATTGTACTTCTTTCTAATCTAACCATGTAACATGTACACTGTGAGATGGAAGAGAGCAGGACATGCTATAAGACCTTATTGAAGAGTCATGAGATCAAGATGAAGAAAAAGAGGCTGAACCAACAACATGAAGAGGTTAGAGAACCAATGTTATCTTAGCTATGATGGACAGGAGGTGACAGAATTACTAGCTCCCTAAGCATGGTATGGATGGGAGCCTGGCTCTACGCTTCTGAAAGGGGGAGGGGCTGGAGCTAGGCTCCCTCCCATTCTGGGTGGTGAGAAGGACCTAATGAAGTCTGTCCTTATATGGCCAGGAGGAAGGAGGGCTCAGGCCACACACATAAGCACTGCCCCTACAAGTACTACTAGGCCTTCCTGCCAAGATCTGGTATACCGGGTGTACAAACACCTAAGTAGAACACGTTTACTTTTATTAAAGGAAGGAGGTTTGTTTCAAAAGAGGGTAACATACTGCATAATGGCCTGATGTATATCATAAGACCTGTGGCAAGAATGATACTGAAGCCCCACAAAAGAAGAAATAAATATGGGTGAAATTCTGGTCCCACTGAAATAAATTTCAAACCACCCATTGCATTCAAAGGAGAGGGGATCTCACCTGACGTGTCTATACTTCATTTCTAACTCAGTCATTGCTTTAACTTTCAAACAGGAGATCTACTCAAATTCCTTCTAAATGTATTTGCTTTCATGATTTTTGAAATTATCTGTTTTATTGATAGTGCTAGAGTGTTTAGAGGGAATCTGAGTAGATCTCCTGTCTACAGAATGAATGGGAAGCTTTTCAATCTCAGGAGACTGAAGGCCAAAAGCAGGACCTCCACAACTTGATCATGGAGCTCCAGTACGCAGAAGACAATGTGTTCACTGCTCTTTTCCCCCGTACCTCTTTAGACCATCTTAAGTGATTTCGTTGACGCATAGGAGAATCTCAGCCTTACAGTGAACATCAAAAAGACCAAGGTGCTTGATCAACCCTCACTGAAGGGACAATCTCATGTACCATCTATTCAAGTCAACAGAGAACTGCTGGGAAACGTGGAGGATTTCCCGTACATTGGAAGTAATCTCTCCGCCAAAGTCAGCATTGACATAGAAATCCAGCATTGCCCAAGCTGAGCAAGTTCTGCTTTTGTCCACCTGAGATGAAGTGTCTTTGAGAATGTCAGATGCATTGTAGTGGAAATTTCCAGAGGCAGTTATAAATATGCAGGCCAGGATCAGGATGGAGATGACGAGGTGGATCCAATCAAGGGCTGTGTCTACACTGGGCCACTTATTCCGGAAAAGCAGCCGCTTTTCCGGAACAAGCTGCGAGCTGTCTACACCGGCCACTTGCTTTTCCGGAAAAGCAATGACGATCTACTGTAAAATTGTCAGTGTTTTTCCGGAAAAACTATGCTGCTCCCGTTCGGGCAAAAGTCCTTTTCCGGAAAAACTGTTCCGGAAAAGGGCCAGTGTAGACAGCACAGTAGTTTTTTCTGCAAAAAAGCCCCGATCGCAAAAATGACGATCGGGGCTTTTTTCCAGAAAAGCGCGTCTACATTGGCCACGGACGCTTTTCCGGAAAAAGTGCTTTTCCAGAAAAGCTTCCTGCCAATATAGACATGCTTTTTCCGGAAATACTTATAACGGAAAACAGTTCCGTTTTAAGCATTTCCAGAAAAGGGTGCCAGTGTAGATGTAGCCAAGGAGGATGAGGCCCACTTCTAGTAGCTGATCTGGAGGTGTGAATTCCAAGAGAGGAGAAGCTGCTTTTGTAGTTAGCAAGACATTCACTGTCTTTGTTTAATCCAGAGTTGATTGTGTCAAACTTGAAGATGAACTGTAGCTCAGCAGTTTCTCTTTGAAGTCTGGTCCTGAAGTTTTTTTTCTGGTCCTCCTTGATTGGATCCACCTCGTCATCTCCAGCCTGATCCTGGCCTGCATATTTATACCTGCCTCTGGAAATTTCCACTACATGCATCTGACAAAGTGGGTCTTTGCCCACGAAAGCTTATGCTCCTACACTTCAGTTAGTCTATAAGGTACCATAGGACTCCTCGCCGCTTTTAGAAATAGGAAGGTGACAGGCAGATGTCCTACTTATTATCGAGTGACTGCTAAGAGAAGAATGCCAGGCTGTCAAGCTGCCACTGTGCCCAAGTTTGGACCTATACTTTAGTGACTGTTTAGAGACAACATGTTTGATTAAAAATCACCGAAGAATTTTCTTGCGATGGATTTTTCTTACTCTGTCATGCACCTGACCTTTAATAAGGGGCATGGAATGGCAATTCATCTTCAATTAGAAATTGTAAATATCAGTTAAAATAATTCTCAAAGTTTTGATTTCCATTTTTGTAAAGACATTCAACTCATTTCATAGAATACTAGAACTGGAAGGGTCCTCGAAAGATCATCAAATCGAGTCCCCTGCGCTCGTGGCAGGAAGAACCATGGTCTATATCATCCCTGACAGATGTCTAACCAACCTGCTCTTAAATATCTCTAGTAATGAAGATTCCACAACCTCCCTACGCAATTTATTCCAGTGTTTAACCACTGTGACAGGAAGTTTTTCCTAATGTCCAACCTAAACCTTCCTTGCTGCAGTTTAAGCCCATTGCTTCTTGTCCTCTCAACAGAGGCCAAGGAGAACAATTTCCCCTCCTCCTCCCTGAGATATCCTTTTAGATACCTGAAAACCGCAATCATGTCTTCTCTCAGTCTTCTCTTTTCCAAGCTAAACAAGACCAAATCCTTCAGTCTTGCTTCATAGCTCATATTCTCTAGAACTTTAATCATGTTTGTTGCTCTTCTCTGCATCTTCTCCAATTTCACCACATCTTTCTTGAAACTTAGTGACCAGATCTGAACACAATGCTACAATCAAGGCCTAATCAGCTCAGACTAGAATGGAAGAATTACTTCTCCTGTCTTGCTCACAACATTCTTGTTAATGCATGCCAGAATCATGTTTGCTTTTTTGCAACAGTGTCACACTGTTGACTAATATTTAGAATGTGGTGCAGTATGACCTCTAGCTCTTTCTGCAGTACTCCTTCCTAGACAATCACTTCCTATTCTGTAAGTGTGACACGGATTGTTCCTTCCCAACTGGACTACTTTAATAAGGACAAATGCAAACTTCATCCTATTTACCTCAGACCATTTCTCCAGTTTGTCCAGATAATTTTGAATTATGACCCTATCCTCCAAAGCAACTGCAACCCTTCCTAGCTTATAAACAATTTATAAAAATGTTCTCTAAGTTATTCTATTAGCATTTTACTTTGTTTCACAAAATGTTTTTGAATAACCATACATTGAAATATTAAACTATGTTTTAAAATATGTGAGGAAAGTTCCATTATGATCTGTAAATGTATTACCAGTTTTACTGTCAATGTAAAAATCATCCTTGTTCAACTAACTAATTAAAATGACACTAAATCATGTAGACGGTTAAGAGATCCAAGCCTTTCTTAAAATATTAATATATAATAAACAAAATTTCCAAAAAGTTCAAGTAGAGGTAAATATAACATCATGTTCTGTTGCTTATTTTTCTCGGTATACACTTAAATTGATTTAGTCTTAATAATTAACCTGAGTTAAAGTCATTGCATTTAAGTATTATTGTTCCTTAATAATTGACACAGCTTCCCACAATGTGAAATATTTAAGAGAACTGTAAAATTCATCCTTGTATAGTAAAAGCCCCATCTATATTAAGGTCATTCTGCCAGATAACCTGGCTGCAACTCAGTTGTCCCGTTACAATTAGTTATAGGCTGAGACAGCCATTTGATGTCAGACTGAATCTTAATCATCTATTATCTACTAAGTTTCCACCTGGTGACCAAAGATGGCTACAGTTTACCTGGATACCAAATGCAATCATGTATATAAGCTTGTTAAGAGATGGCTAAGCTATAATAGCCATGATTCCTAATTGGCATTCTTGTATTTGAAATGTACATAAGACTATTTTTTCCTTAAAAGTAGAGCTCTATATTTGGGTAAAGAGGGAAGCTATTTTCTTCTCAAAGCACATACATAATTTCCATTCATACTACTTATTCCACTCAAAGAACTACAGGTCATGTGAAGTCTTTGTAACTCAGATTTTCACAACAGAAACTGACAATTTAAAAACAAAATGTAATTCGCTCTTTTGTATTTATGAACATTTAGTCAGAATACTTCCCTGATCACATAACATTGGCTACTGTAAACTCAGCCAAATAGTAGTTACATAATATATTCATAGAAGTAGTCTTCTCAAGAGAATTACTGTTTTCATCACGTCCATGCTGTAATTTGTGCAGTCAAGCCAAAGCAATATGTTAAAATGCTGTTGTTCTCTTTAATGCCTCTTATCAGCTCTGTACTTTATAATATGTGTTAAATGTGGATTACTTGTTCAGAGAAGGAGGCCAAGTGGAAGCTGAATAACCTTGACCTTTCTTAGACTGGCAATCAAGACTTACTCTTCAAAGAAAGATAAAAAGCATTTATAACTGCAACACTATTCTTCTCATTTTCCTTAGTCACATACACAGTGATCAGAGTACAATCAAAAATCTATTAAGCAAAATTAGACTATGGGACAATTTCTTAAAAATAATCAAGTACAGGCAGTCCCCGGGTTACGTACAAGATAGGGACTGTAGGTTTGTTCTTAAGTTGAATCTGTATGTAAGTCGGAACTGGCATCCAGATTCAGCCGCTGCTGAAACTGATCAGTTTCAACAGCGGCTGAATCTGGACACCAGTTCTGACTTACATACAGATTCAACTTAAGAAACCCAGGCGTCCCCAAGTCAGCTGCTGCTGAAACTGATCAGCAGCTGATTCCAGGAAGCCCGGGGCAGAGCAACTCTGCCTCGGGCTTCCTGTAGTCAGCCGTTGGCCAGTTTCAGCAGCGGCTGACTTGGGGACGCCTGGGGCAGAGCAGCTCGGGTGCTGCTGGGTTGGTCCAGTATCGCAGCCGCTCCTCGGCACTACTGGATCAACCCAGCAGCACCCCAGCTGCTCTGCCCCAGGCGTCCTGATTCAGCCGCTGCTGAAACTGATCAGCAGCAGCTGAATCAGGACTCCTGGGGCAGAGCAGCTGGGGTGCTGCCTGGTTGGTCCAGTAGTGCCAAGGAGCGGTGCTGCGGGACCAACCGGCAGCGCCCCACCTGCTCTACCACAGGCCCTGGGCTTTGCTCCACGTCTCCCTGGTCTGCTGGGGGGGGGAGGGGCACTAGCTGCGTCTCCCCCCAGCAGACCAGGGAGACGCGGAGCAAAGCAGCGGAGGACCCGGGCCGGATCAGCTGGAAGCGCCGCGGGTCTGGCCCAAGGTCCTCCGCCGCTTTGCTCAGCATCTCCCTGGTCTGCAGACCTGGGAGACGCTGAGCAAAGCCTAGGAGGACCCGGGTCCTCCGCCGCTTTGCTCCCCGTCTCCCTGGTCTGCTGGGGGAGCCAGCAGACCAGGGAGACGGGGAGCAGCTTTTCTCGCCCCGGAGGAGGTGGGTGGCGGGACCAGGTGTCCCGCCGCTCCAGTCCTCTTGGGTGAGAAAATCCCCGTTCGTAACTGCGGATCTGACATAAGTTGGATCCGCGTAACTCAGGGACTGCCTGTAATAAGAATGCAAGATTTGAAAAGAAATCACTCATCTTCAATATAAAGACGTTTGATGGATTGGTAATAAATGCTTCAGCGATAATTTTTATCCCTATTAAAGACCAGTATGTCACTAGATTAAAAACGTTCATGAAAATAAAATACAACTGTGTTGTTGAGATAGACATAGAAAAAGCCCATTTTCACTACACATTTATATAGTGCTAGGTTGTTCTAATTTTACTTATACTGAATAATAACTTACTATTTAATTTCAATAAGTATTTATTATCTATCATGAACACAGGTATTGCATCTACCTTTATTCTTTTTGTGAATTCTGGAAAACACTATGGCATTACAATAGAGCTGCAATAGAAGACACTTACTACTCCATAGTAATCACTTTCACTAGCCATGAAACTTTCCCTATAATGGATTCATAGTAGTGTGTAATGCATTGCACAGAACATTTTACTGCACATGACTTAACTCAAGAGTCTGACGTCAGGTAGAAAAATTGAACTGGTTGGCTATGTCTACATTGCGCTCTCTTGCACAAGAACATATGCAAATGAGGCATGGTGATAAACATCGCCGCACCTCATTTGCTTACTTAATGAGCCACCATTTTTGTGCAAGAGGGGCAGAATGGATCTTGTGCAAGAGGGGGTTTTTGCACAAAAATGGTGGTTCTTTTAAGAACACAAATGAAGTGCGGCAAAATTCGTTACCGTGCCTCATTTGCATACGTTCTTGCACAAGAGAGCGCAATGTAGATGTAATTGTTCTATATATCGTATTCTGTTGTGATACCTTGACAGATGGTGTGTAAATTTAGAAACCTTCGCCAAATTCTGCTCCTATTTACAGCTCTGAAGTTACTCCAGAGTGATGGCAGAACAACAGAGCAATGCATCCAGAGCAAAAGATCGAAACTTTAGTCCTGGACAGCCAGTTTTGGCTCAGAACAATGCTCCTGGAGATAAATGGGTCCCTGCCACTATTATTGTACAGACAGGACCTGTTTCCTATACTGTCTGGACTGCGAAGGATCTCATCTGGCGGCGACATGTAGATCAGACATTGACAGGTTATACCTGCCCCCAAGACACATCTCCAGTTGAGTTGCCAATCCTTCCCACTGCTGGTGATCTACTGTGTCAGGAATCACCTGCTCCTGACTCTCCTCCTCCATCACCACCTGCGGCTAGCATAAACCCCCTTCCTGAGCAGGCTGATCCTACAGCCTCACCTGTTCACACTTCAAGTTCCCAGCCCAGTGTCTGGCCCATACCTATAAAACCTTTGGGTACAAGAATGCCAGATGTCCACCTAATCCACCTAGAGAAAGAAGGCCTCCTCAATGACTGGACCATTAGTTGAGATTAACTCACAGATGGGACAAAATAATCCCCAGAGTTAGCAGTCTACCCTCATTTCATAGTTAGTGTTTGTTTTCATAAAGAGATGTTTTTATTAAGGGGGGAAGAATATATTGTGTATTCAGTTGTAAATATAGATCTTGTTGTTATAGTAACTGAGTTAGGTCATTGGGGTCAGCCCAGGTGGTTTGGGCTTGTTTTAATTAGTTCTGTGTTATGGAATAAAATGGACACTTGCAACTACTCAAGATCTCTGTATTTCCACTGATTTCTTCCTGTACTGTGGAACTCCATATGACATAACATTAACTACATTTACAGAAAGGCTGAATTTGACTCTGATTTCAAACAAAAAAATATAACTACAGAGGTAGGAGGGGAAAACTTCTAAAATATAGGCGTTTCCATCTTGCAAAGTGTATCCCTACTAAATTCTCTAAATAAAGACACAAAGAGAAACAATTTGCCCTCTGAGGGTACATCTACACTTGCTCCCTATGTCGAGATAGGGATACAAATGTAGCTGACCGAAATTGCTAATGAAGCTAATTCGAACCAGGAAGTATGCTCCGGGATGCGTTAGTTCAAATCAAACCCCTTGCTTCGAACTAACATTACTCCTCATTTTTTGGAGCGCACTGCCTGGTTCCAATTAGCTGGTGATCGGAATAGTGTGCGGGCGAGATTATGCTAACAAAGCGCAAGGTATTTAGATCCCTGCTTCATTAGCAATTTCGGTCAGCTACATTTGCATCCTTATAGAATCATAGAACCATAGAGCTGGAAGAGACCTCAGAAGGTCATCAAGTCCAGGCCCCTGCTCTAGGCAGGACCAATCCCAACTAAATCAAACCGGCCAGGGCTTTGTCAAGCTGAGACTTAAATACCTCTAGGGATGGAGACTCCACTAATTCCCTAGGTAACCAATTCCAGTGCTTCGCTACCCTCCTAGTGAAATAGTTTTTCCTAATATCCAACCTGGACCTCTCCCACCACAACTTGAGACCATTGCTCCTTGTTCTGCCATCTGTCACTACTGAGAACAGCCTCTCTCCATCCTCTTTGGAACCTCCCTTCAGGAAGTTGTAGGCTGCTATCAAATCCCCCCTCACTCTTCGCTTCTGCAGACTAAACAAACCCAACTCCCTCAGCCTCTCCTCATAAGTCATATGCTCCAGCTCCCTAATCATTTTGGTTGCCCTCCGCTGGACCCTCTCCAATGCGTCCACATCTTTTTTGTAGTGGGGGGCCCAGAACTGGACACAATACTCCAGATGTGGCCTCACCAAAGCCGAATAAAGGGGAACAATCACGTCTCTGGATCTGCTGGCAATGCTTCTCTTAATGCAACCTAATATGCCATTAGCCTTCTTGGCTAAAAGGGCATACTGTTGACTCATATCCAGCCTCTCATCCACTGTAACCCCCAGGTCCTTTTCTGCAGAACTACTACTTAATTGGTTGGTCCCCAGCTTGTAACTATACTTGGGATTCTTCCGTCCCAAGTGCAGGACTCTGCACTTGTCCTTGTTGAACCTTATCAAATTTCTTGTGGCCCAATCCTCCAATTTGTCTAAGTCACTCTGGACCCTAACTCTGCCCTCAAGCGTATCTACCTCTCCTCCTAACTTAGTATCATCCGCAAACTTGCTGAGGGTGAAATCCATCCGCTCATCCAGGTCATTAATAAAGATATTGAACAAAACCGGTACTAGAACCGAACCTTGGGGCACTCCGCTAGAAACAGACTGCCATCCTGACATCGAGCTGTTGATCACTACCCGCTGGCCCCGGCCTTCTAGCTATCTTTCTATCCATCCTACCGTCCGTTTATCCAATCCACATTCCCTTAACTTGCTGGTAAGAATATTGTAAAAGACCGTATCAAAAGCTTTGCTAAAGTCAAAGTATATCACATCCCCTGACTTTCCCACATCCACAGAGCCAGTTGCCTCATCACAGAAGCTAATCAGATGTGTCAGGCACGACTTGCCCTTTGTGAATCCATGCTGACTATTCCTAATCACTTTCTTCTCTTCCAAGTGCCTCAAAATGGATTCCTTAAGGATCCCTTCCATGATTTTTCCAGGAACCGAAGTAAGACTGACCCGCCTATAGTTCCCTGGATCGTCCTTCTTCCCTTTTTTGAAGATGGGCACTACATTTGCCTTTTTGCAATCATCGGGGATTTCTCCCGATCTCCACGACTTTTCAAAGATAATGGCCAAAGGCTCCTCAATGACATTTGCCAACTCCCTCAGTACCCTCGGATGCATTAAGTCCGGACCCGTGGATTTGTGTACGTTTAAGCTTTTCTAAATAGTTCCTAACCTGTTCTTTACCCACCAAGGGCTGTCCATCTTCATCCCATCTTGCATCACTTAGCGCATTAGTCTGGGAGCCCACCTTGTCCGTGAATACAGAGGCAAAGAAAGCATTGAGTACTTCAGCTTTCCCCACATCATCTGTCACTGGGTTACCTCCTTCATCCAGTAGGGGCTGCACACCCTCTCTGATCACCTTCTTGTTAACATGCCTGTAGAAACCTTTCCTGTTATCCTTCACATCCTTAGCCAGTCGCAATTTGCGCTTTTGCCTTCCTGATAACTCCCCGGCATTCTCGAGCTATACATTTAAACTCCTCCTGGTCATTTGTCCAAGTTTCCACTTTTTGTAAGCTTCCTTTTTGTGCTTAAGTCCACCAAGGATTTCCCCTGTAAGCCAATCCGGTCTCCTACCTTGTTTGCCTCTCTTGCTACGCGTCGGGATGGTTTCTTTCTGTGCCTTCAATAAGGCTTCTTTAAAATACTGCCAGTTGTCCTGGACTCCTTTCCCCTTCATGTTAGCAACCCAGGGGATTCTGCCCACCAGGTCTCTGAGGGAGTCAAAATCTGCTTTTTTCAATTCCAAGGTGTATATTTTACTACTCTCTTTTCTTCCTTTGGTCAGGATCCTGAAACTACCTTCTCTTGATCACTGCTTCCCAGGTTGTCACCCACCTCTACTTCCCCTGTTAGCTCCTCCCTGTTTGTGAGCAGAAGGTCAAGCTGTGCATGGCCCCTGGTCGGATCCTTCAGCACTTGTGTCAAGAAGTTATCCCCAACATTCTCCAAAAACTTCCTGGATTGCCTGTGTACTGCCGTATTGGTTTCCCAATAGATGCCAGGGTGATTAAAGTTCCCCACAAGATCCAGGACCTGCGATCTGGAACCTTCTCTCAATTGTCTGAAGAAAGCCTCCTCTACCTCATCCACCTTATTCGGTGACCTGTAGCAGACACCAACCACAACATCACTGCTGTTGTTTGCTCCTTTAAACTTTACTCATAGACTCTCAACAGGTTTTTCTCCCTCTTTATACTGGAGTTCAGAGCAACCATAATGCTCTCTTACATATAGTGCAACTCCTCCTCCTTTTCTCCCCTGCCTGTTCTTCCTGAACAGTCTATACCCTTCCATGACAGTGCTCCAGTCATGCGAGTCATCCCACTAAGTCTCTGTTATCCCATTTAAATCATATTTCTTGGACTGGGCCACGGCCTCCAGTTCGTTCCTGTTTGTCGCCCTATCTTCTCCATTCGAATCAGGGGCCCTCCTTTCTTGCTCGTTCCTCTCTGCATTTCTTCCCGGTATCCGACTTTCCTACTCCCCTCAGGGTTTTGGTCACCGTCGCCCGACGAACCTAGTTTAAAGCCCTCTTCACTAGGTTTGCAAGCCTGCCCGCAAAGATGCTTCTTCCTCTCTTCGTTAGGTGAATCCCATCTCTTCCTAACTATCCTTGTGCCTGGAACAGAGTCCCATGGTCGAAGAAACCAAAGCCCTGTGACACCACCTGCGCAACCGCGCATTTACGTCCTCAATGCGACGATCCCTGCCCAGTCCTTTCCCTTCAACAGGGAGGATGGACGAGAACACCACTTGCGCTCCGAAATCTTGGATCCTTCTTCCCAGTGCTACATAATCCACAGTAACCTGCTCAAGGTCATTCTTGGCCGTATCGTTAGTTCCCACATGGAGAAGCAGGAAGGAGTAGCAATCCGATGGTTTGATCAGTTTGGTAATCCCTATCTCGAAATAGGGAGCAAGTGTCGACATACCCTGAGAAGATTCCTTCCTCAGCTCTTCAGTGACATCTTTGACAGTAACTGAAAATCACTTTAGTGACCCCTGTCGATCCCAAATGAGTTTGTAGACTAGTAGAAGTAAGCATATGCCTGAATACAGTGTTTCCATCTCTAGTATAGTTTACACAGAAGATATGAAAAAATAACTCTAGGTTTATGCCAACACTGTGCTTTAAATGAATATGCTTGTTCCCACCATCTTGAAAATAAAGTTGACGTCTGGATTTCAGTGAATTAGATTTACTGATACAGTAGCCAACAAAAACACATACAAAAACATCCTATCTGACTATTGCTTATCAACAGGGCTGAGGCATACAAGCTAGTAGGGAACTACAAGGGTATGTCTACACTATACCCCTAGTTCGAACTAGGGAGGCTTATGTAGGCATTCGAAGCGGCAAATGAAGCCCAGGATTTAAATATCCCAGGCTTTATTTGCATCTTCCCATCCTGTCGCCATTTTGAAATGTCACTAGTCTGGACTAACTGCCCACGGCTACATGCGGCAGGGAGCCGGTAGTTTGAATTAAAGCCCCTAATTCGAACTACCATTAAACCTCCTTGCAGAAGGAATAATAGGTAGTTCGAATTAGGGCTTTAATTCGAACTACTGGCTCCCTGTCGTGTGTAGCCGCGAACAGTTAGTCTGGACTTGTGAAATTTCAAAATGGCGCCCGGAAGAGAAGATGCAAATAAAACCCGGGATATTTAAATCCCGAGCTTCATTTGCAACTTTGAATGCCTACATTAGCCTCCTTAGTTCGAACTAGGGGGCTAGTGTAGACATAACCCATCAGGATGTAAATCCATCAATCACATATGGTGCCTGTTTGGGCAAATGAGAGATCTAGCATTGGATTTGAATTCCAAACTGAACTTTTTGGGCCTCACTAAAGAGTGAACCCCAGCAGATCTGGTGATTTGAATTTAATTTACTTTTCATGGTAGAGGTATCTGAAATAATTTGGCAGAGGATTTGTGAAATTATTTTGAAAAATAGCTATTACACTTATCTTGCTGGGAATGATTTTTTAAATAAATTGCTAATTTTCTACATTTCAAAAAATAGATATGTATTCCAAGTGAATCTACTGATGTGAAAATCTCTAATACAGGACTTTTTATCATGTCTGCTGCATCCTAGAACTTCTAAGTACAACATACTTTCCTTACTCAGTCACAACTCCAAAGGAACTTCAGTGGGAGCCTGAGCACATACTACAGGCGCTGGCTCAATGAGGTGTAGTGTCTGGTAAAATACTGCAGTGGAATACTATAAAGCCATAGGGAAACTTGTTAACATCAGACATATGTACAACCTCTCTTCATGCCCTACCCCTGAAGAAAAATACCCTCTTATGCAAATTTCATATTGTTATTTTTGCTTTAAAAATCACTTGCATTATACTTCAAGCATGTGATCTTGCATTGTGTCTTGTTGGAACAAGATGACTGGAAGCAATGGCAATTGAAAATGACAATTCCTGCAAGCCTATAGGAATGTGATAGTGTTATCTCCTAAAAGCGAGGACAATAATGTATGTCATCATTGTTAGGCCTGTTTTTATTCTTTGTACCTCAGGTGTGACATATAGTCATAATAGATTTAAATACTATAAACTATGTGAAAATAATGTTTGAAGGTCCACTATAAGTCAGAAGGGCATCACATTTAGAGGTAAAAGAATTGACTTTGCTGTTGACGTTGCACAATTTGTCACGGTTCCAAAGGTTTCAGCAAAACAAAGCAAGTGTGCCGCTGACTTCCCGTCACTTGAAAAGCTGGGGACATTTTGGCTGTAGCATGAGGAGTGTTTATGTAGGATAGTAAGAAGGTGTCCAGACGCTTTTGTATGAGTGAATGTCCTCTAGCCGAAGAAACAATCCTCTAGACAATTGAAAGCTTGTTTCATTATCTGGACAAACCTTTCAGCGAATCCATTCATGGGTGAGTGATACAATGCTGAAGTGATGTGATGGATTCCGTTTACTTTCATAAAATTTCCAAACTCCTGAGAGAGAGAAACTGTGGACCGTTGTCACTCACAAGTTGTTCTGGAAGACCAAAAAGACAAAAGATTCCCCATAGTTTTAGGATAGTACTCTCAGCAGTAGTGGAAGGCATTATAAAGACTTCTGGCCATTTGAAATGAGCATCTACCACCACCAAAAACATGCTACCTTCAAATGGGCCAGCAAAAACAACATGAATACATGAATACTTTGCCATGGTTTTCTGGCCAATCCCATGGGTGTAGAGGTACCAACTGTGGTGCATTCCTCATACCCTGGCAAGAAATACTAGCTCTTGCCTTTTCTTCAATGGCACTGTCCAAGCCAGGCCACCAAAAATAGCTTCGTGCAATTTCTTTCATGCACGCCATTCCACAGTGACCTGAATACAGCTGAGAGATAGCTCAGTGGTTTGAGCATTGGCCTGCTAAACCACCCAGGGTTGTGAGTTCAATCCTTGCAGAGACGATTTGGGGCAAAAAATCTGTCAGGGATGGTACTTGGTCCTGCTGTGAAGGCAGGGGACTGGACTCAATGACCTTTCAAGGTCTGTTCTAGGAGATAAATAAAAATAATGGAGATTGCCTTTTTAAATCTTTTGTCTCAGTATTTTTGGAATAGTGACACGCATTCCCCACAACAAGCACCCCAACTTGGTTGATAACTCAGTCCTCCTGGACATGTAAGGGACAAGGTCAGGTGAGACTTGGGAGTTCCGTCGAGATGTTCCATGCATCACTAGATCCATAACTTGGGACAGTACTGGGTCAACACGAGTTGTTCTCTTAACTTGCGCAGCAGTAATGGGCATGTTCTCTACCTGTTCAAAGTAGAAGATTTCCTTCTGGCCACTATCTTGATGTTTGACAGGCAAAGGCAGCCTAGAGAAACCGTCTGCATTGCAATGCAGAGTGGATTTCCGATATCTGATCTCATATGTGTGTCCCAAAAGCCGCAATGCCCATCGTTGCATACAACTAGCAGCCAAAGGTGGAATACCTGTGTGTGGACCAAAAATTGCTGTTGGAGGTCGATGGTCAGTAAGAAATGAAAACTTCCAACCAAACAGAACTGGTGAAATTTCCGAAGCCCGAAAACAATTCCCAATGCTTCACACTCAATTTGCGCATAGTTAGTTTCAGCCTTGCTTAAGGTGCATGAAGCAAAAGCAACTGGTTTCTCTTCTTCTGAAGGCATAATATGTGACAAGATCACTCCCACTCCATATTGGGAGGCATCTGTAAAAGTAAGGATGGCTCAAAATGCCAACTGTAAAGGAAAGGATGGATCAAAATGCATCAGGACCTCTGCATTTAGCAACGTACATTTAGCCTTGTTAAATGCAACATCACAGGCATCAATTCACTTCCCAACCTTGTTCTGGCCAAGGAGCTCATGAAGTGGTTTCAATAGTGAGGCTAACTGTGAAATAAACTTCCCATAATAGTTCAATAGTCCTAGAAATGAACGAAGTTGACTAACATTGAGGGGGTGGAGCCTCCACAATAGCCTTAACTTTAGAAGGGGACTTATGAAGGCCAGTAGCATCAATGCTGTGTCCCAACAGAGGGCTGAAAGAACGCACTCTTGTCTTTGTGGACTTGTAGGCCGTACTCTTCCAGTCTTTGTAAGGTAGCCTCTAAGTTCTTAAGGTGATCCTCCTCATTCCTGCTTGTGACCAGGATGTCATCAAGATAGCACTGGACTCCTGGCAAGCCACACAAGATCTGGTCCACAGCCCTCTAGAACAAAGCAGGGGCAGAAGCTATTCCAAAGGGTAAGTTACAGGAACGATAAAGCCCTTTATGCATCACAATAGTCAAGAGCTCTTAGGATTTCTCATCCACTTGCATCTATAAATATGCTTGATCAATCTTGCTGAACTTTTGTCTCCAGCCAGGCCCACAAAGATGTCATCGATGAGGGGAAGGGAGTATTGCTCTGCACATAATACAGGATTAACGGTGACCTTAAAAATCCCCACAAATCCAATTAGAACCGTCTTTCTTCAATATTAGAACTATTGTAGTTGCCCATGGACTATGGGTAACTGGTATTAGGCCTCCATTTTTGACTAGGCACTCCAGGTCCACTTCAACTTTTGGCCTGATGGCATATGGCACCATTCTGGCCTTCAGATATTTTGGTTGGCTGCCAGGTTTAATGTTCAGTTTTATGATTACTCCCCTCATACTTCCCAGATCCTCTCCAAAAACAGCAGCGTGTTTCTTTAATATATTGGTCAGACCTGTTTCTCCTTTAGTTATCTGGTGCACTTCTGCCCAGTTCAGTGGGATCTTCCTAAGCCATGATCTCCCCATTAAGGCTGGGTAATGGCCTTTCACTAGAAACAGTGGTAATTCCGCAGTCTGTCCACTTAGTTCCACCTTAAAATCAGTAGTGCCCGATAGGGGTATTGCTTCTCCCATATATGTCTTCAGAACGATCTTTGTTGCCTTAAGTGAAAGATGCTTCAGCTTTTCCTTATACACCGGGTCTGAGACCAATGAAACTGCTGTACCAGTGTCCACTTCCATGTGTACAGTTTTGCCATCCAATAGTGGAGTTACCCAGTATTCATGGAAGCCCCCTCCAAAGACAAAACATAGCATGGCACTTCTTCAGACAGGGTGTCACCTTGATCATCAGGGATCTGCTCGATGGTATGCAGCTTTTCCTTCAGACCACAGGCCTCTTTTTCTTTTGTTTTCAGGCATGCTCAACTTGTCCTTTTTTTCCACACTTTTGACATACTAGGTTCTTACACCAGCATTCTGATGCATGGTGACCTGGCTTACCACAGTGGTAACATTCCCACTGTTTTGAGGACAGACTCTTAGGACACTTTATGCACCCCAGGGGGTGCACTGAAGTATTGCACCTCCTGTTTGGCCAGTTCCATGGAGACCACAATATCAATGGCCTTCTGTAGGGTGGGCTGAGCCTCAGTTAATAGACGTGTCCATATAGCTTCACTGTGCAGGCCACACACTAACCGGTCACATATAGCATCATTTAACATCTCCTTAAATTCACAGTGTTCAGCAAGCTTTTTTTCAAATTTGCTACAAATTGTACAATTGTTTCACTTTCTTTTTGGCCTCTGTTATGGAACCTATACCTTTCTGCAATTACCAATGGTTTTGGAGCATAATGTGACCCCAAGATTTCCACAATGTCACTGTAAGATTTGGTCTCTGGCTTAACAGGGAGCAGCAAACTAAGTAGCAGAGAGTAGGTCTTGGCTGTACAACACTTAAAAATATTGGCACCTGCTTCTCTTCTTTAATGTCATTTGCAATAACAAAAAGTAAAAAAAAATCAGTATATACGTGCTATTGCTCTATAGTCTCCTCAAAAGGTCCCAGTGGCCCTGTAAGTGTAGCTGTGGCTGCTGCAACTCCCTCCTTTCTTTCTTTTTTCTCTTCGGCCTCTGGGCTCCAGTGATCCTAGTTTCAGTTTGCACCGTATAGCAGTCAGTTCTTACCCCCGACATGCCAGAAGAGCACAAAAAAAGTCTGTTCTCTTACAATGACTTCTTCTTTTGCTGCTGGAGGCAGCACAGGTATCCCACCCTCGTCACCACTTATGTCGTGTGGAGTTCCACAGTATAGGAAGAAATCAATACAGAGAGTTGCAAGTGTCCATTTTATTGCATAACACAGAACTAACTACAATAAGCCCAAACTAGCTGGGCTGCACCAGTGACCTAACTCAATTACTATAACAAGATCTATACCTACAACCCAATACACAACCGTTAATTTCACTAACTTCAGTGGAATCAGATTTACACCGGCAGGAAATCTGACTTCAGACAGTTGTAAAATACCTTGCAGTTTGGCACTTGTCTCACTTCCATCCCAAAAACTTGCAGAGATTAGAGAATGAGGTCACTTAAGAACATGTTGTAAGATTTGGCTTTGGTCTTCTGATTGAATTCAAATTTAAGGCAACCTGTGTTAGCAAAGACTGACACTTCCTAAAGATAAAGGACTACCATTATACAATTTAACCATGAAGACTGAAATCTAAATGACTGTATTACACCTTATCTGGATCTATTAGGCCATTGTTTGATTTTAAAATGGCAATGGCATGGATATTTGGCTGTTTAAATACAAAAATGATACCTTAGAAATATTCAGGGTACAATAACTCTCTGCCCAATGATTGCCTGTGAAACAATAAGTTAGTGCAAAAACTTTTAGGCTAAAAGGATAACTAGCAGATTCACGTCTTGGCAGATTCAATGATGATTACACTGCTGTGGGATATTGATGGACTTAGAGGTCAGATGTATAATAGTAGTAGACAAACTTCTTAAGAATGCAAAAGTTTGGATGCTTCTCTGAAACAATCAAATATTTGGCCTAGAAATAAGGCAAGGAAACTTACATGAATGTAAAACTTTATGTAGTATATCTCATTTTAGAAAACTGTATGTTAATCTGAAGTATTTGTGAATCATCGTAGGTATGAGTGCAAAGACAGAAATGCATGCAAAGTTTCCCAGGGCGCGTCTAAACTACAAAGATTTTTCAAAAGAGAATGTGCAAATTCCTGTGGAATTTGCATATCTTCCTCCGATCACATTTTCGAAAGAGGATCTTTCGAAAGTGAAAGTAATCTAGACTTGTTTTTTTTCCAGGAAAACCCCCTTTTTCGAAATAAAAAAACCCCACTCTTCCTAAAAAAGGAGGTTTAAGCAGTTTTTCAAAAAAGAGGCTTTGCATATCCTCTTAAAAATCTTTGTAGTTTAGACATGCCCCGAGTCAATGGGAGTGAGGGTTTTTTTCTGCTACACTATATTTTTTATATATATTAATATATCACCAGTTGAAATCCTTATTCACTAAAGAATAAAGACATCCAAAGACAGAATCTCTGACATTTAAAAATTAGCTCCTGATAAAGTTCATTTCTGTACCATTTTGTCTTGTCATTTTTCCATTTGACAAATATTGATTATTCCCCCAGCTTTTGAGTCTCAATTATGATGTCTTTGCTATGTGACAAAGTTCCTTTCATAGATATTGTGCTCTTAAGAAACACACTTATTTTATGACAAGGTGGCTTAAAACAAACTATTTTCAATAATCTATCTCCAGTTTTACAGTGTAGACCAAGGAATACTCCTTTTTAATCAAGACAAGGATTAGATGATTTTAGGTTACATCATGTAAAATAGAGGGAGAGCAGACTACCCAGAGAAATATAGTCTTAGTCACTTAGTCTAATAAAAACATGGTTTATTACCCCCATAGCCTCTGAAATGTGGCAGGATCTGAACAATGTGATGCATATGAAACTTACTTCCCTTTTTACCAGCGTTCTTAGATCTGAGACACCAAGAACAGAAATGTATCATTCATCATTGATTTCTGTTTATTATTAGATTTTTGAGGAGATTTGTAATGTGTGAGGTGTTTAATAACCAAAACCACCTTATCGGTAACATCATCATGAGTCCGACCCTTTCAGGTATATGCATTTTATCCAATAGGCCTTTGCCACTTATATCTTGTGTCTCAAACTTGTAACACACTGAATGACTTGATATTTCTAAATACTTCAAAAACTTTTTCCTTCTACTTACGATTGCCAGATGGTTTCACAAAAAATACCGACACCTACACCCCCCATTTTAAATGTCTGGTATTTGGGGAATTTTTTACTGGATGGAAGATGCAAATACTGGGCTGTCCGGTTCAATACCGGACACCTGGCAACCCTAGTTCTGCTTGCTTAATTGAGTCCCGTGCTCCAGCCAGGTGAGTATGGCCCCCACTGCCTGCCACTGGGCTGGAGCTCCGGCTGGAGAAGCCCCTGCCTGTGGGGCTCCTGGGCTGCTACAAGTAGGGACTGCTCCAGCATGGCCGGAGTAGGCCCTGTCCACAGCTGGACCCTGCAGGGCTGGAGCTGCCCCCTGCCTGCGGGATGTGGGGAGCTTCTCCAACGCCCACCAGTTATTCTTAACCAATGAGCCTCATTCATTAAAGGTGAGTTTTACCAGTTAACGGTTAAACATTCACATCCCTAGTACCCATTCAACATCCAAAATACAATTTAGTCCCTCTTTAAATGGAAGTGAGAATTTGGTTCAACTACTGTGCTAACATCACAGACATGCACCTTAACCAGTCCATAGAGATACAGCTGGAACATTTTACTACTCAGTATTCTGAAAGGTGTTCAGGTTTTCTTGAGCTCTTCTATGTAGCCAGAAAAGTTGTTAGCTCAACAGTATATATTTTTTTTGGACTAAGGAAAGTGGAAATTGTATTTTGGCAAAGCACAAAGTTTCATGAACATTAATGTAACTATTCCCCGAGGGTAGAGATCTAATGCAAGAGTCTTTGTTCCACCCTCTGGAGAGACTATGAAGGCGGGAATCAAATCAGCTGTACAGATGGCTCTCTGAGCGCCTTCTAGGATGGAGGAGTGTGTCTGCATCAGCTTACTAGAAAGGACATAACTCCAGGGAGCTTCAGCTGAAAGGCCTTAACATGCTGTCCAGTTTCTGTAGGGAGCTAGAGTCACTATTCCACTTTCATTGTGACTGCCTCTCTGTTTCACCACATAAAGTCCACATCAACCCAACTCTTCAAGGAGGTGAATGTCCCCAGTTTCCAGCCAACTACGTGAATTTCACTTTAAACAAACTAATATGAAACAGGAATTAGCTGTGTGAAGTTCTGTGAAGCTCTCAAACTAGAGCTCTAAAAGCTATTGATTTTGTGATGAAAAGAATATAAAATTGTTTTTCACACACCATTTTTCTTGTATACTAGTCTAGAATGAACAATAAGCATACAACAGATGAGGTAATAGGTACCTTGGGAGTTTGAATGTTACTCTGTTTGCTTTATTAAATAATGCAGCTTCCAATAAGCAAGGAATGTTAGTGAGACAGGTTGAAAAGACTGCAGTGACCCTCAATGAATCTGCAATTTAAGAGGACACAATAGTGGATCAGGTCTCCCTCCCATCTCCTGCAACCTCATACATCTAATTTGTATCACTATAATGATCTCTCTATCAAAGCAGGAATCAACGTGATTCTCAGATGGCCTGTATTTACCATTTTATAGCAGCTTGATGACAATCAGCACCTAAGGGAGTTGAGCATGCTGACTCCACAACATTCTTATTTACTCCCTTGCTCATGAAGCCATACACAGGACCTTAGCTTTTCTACATATGTCAGAGCTATGCCAAACTGGTCCATTTAAAAATGAATTGGACAGCATGGTTAAAATACTAATTTACTGACTACATATTTTAAACACTTCCTAAATACAAGTTTATATAATTGACCATTAATCCATTTATTCACGAGCTGGTCAAAATTTTCTAATTGAAACATATATTATTTTTTTGACAAACATAGCGTTTTGAAAGAAACAAGTGTTTAGGACATCTGTGTTTCTGTAGAAATTTTCTAGCTTTTCAACAGGAACCTTTTCATTTTGTTTCAAATTGAAATTCAAGTAATTTTGTTGAACACCTCTCCCAAAATTCCATGAACAATTTTCAACAAAATTATTTTTCCCTTTTTGGTAAAAATACTTATTTTTGATTTAGCCCTCACATGTAATTTAGATACAAAGGAGGAAATATAGATGCTTAGAAGGAGACAATCCAGTTACCTGTCATGTTGTCTACTTAGGCCATTCTTATCATCTCATGAGTTCTCATACCGAACCTTGCATAACATGTGTGGCTATTAGGTCATTTTCTTCCAGAATTTCATGTATAACAATCCTTGTCCTAGTTCAGTTTAATTACTCCCAATAAATATTGGGCAAATCTATGATGAATCTAAACAAGAATTTATATGTCAACAATAAGCAATTAATGTTACATAGAAATAAGATGTTAAATAATAAAGTTTCCAATATTGCACAGCATATATTTTATCCCAGATTTCCTAAGAACAAGACAGAACTGAGGAATAGAAAGAACAAGAGTAATCTCTACTTTTAGTTTACCAATTGTGCCTTGTATTTTAGGGCTTTGTTATTAGTATCTCATGTTACCATAAAGGATGGCAAATTAAAGGTGATGTTGCACAAAGCAATGAATTCTCTTCTACCATAGCTTCTAAATTGTTGCTATAATCAGAGACACAGCCCTCATGTTGAGCTTGGTTTTTTTATTCAGAATAATGTATTTTCAACAACTGAAAAGCCATCCACATCACAAGCTCACTTAAGGGAAAAATTACTATGAAACATAAGATGTGAATATTGATTATATAGTTAATCTCAAAACTAATGCTATTTGAGCATGCTAACCTACAGAATTTATGTTTGGTATAATAGAAATATTTTCTATGGCATCTGAAGACCAGATGCTATTTAATTTCATGATAATCTATCAAATTATGTAATAGGAAAGTGATGATAAAATTCTGGTAGTTGCCTGACCAATATATCTAAATACTTTACTCAGTGAGCTGCACTTCATTTTACAACACTTTGTAAAAATCCATTATAAAAAAAATGGATATCAACAAATACAAGATTTTTAAAAAGATTCCCAAACACACAGAATGGAAAAATATTTATAATTATTCAGTTTAAAGGTTATTATGAAAACAACTGAATTGATTTTATCATCACTGACCTGATTTTAAATTTTTCAAAATTTAAATTAAAATATGAAAAAAAATTAATAACATCTATCAAGACACAATGTAAGAACAAAAACCTAGTTGTAGAGGTGTACAAAAATCTGATTGGAATGTTTGAGTTTTAGTTTTACTAAACTAGTTTAACACTTATTCAATACCCACATTTGCCAATAATAGTCTTCTGTGTATTCTTTGTACTTTATTAGTGTTTACATACATCAAGTTGGTTTTGATATGAAAATAAAAATCAAAATCTATAGCCTATATTAAGAGAAGACTTAAAGGATGTGGAGGACTTCACCCCAAATGAGAAAAAAATGGACAAGCTGGGCTTTTAGTTCATATTATTCATTGAACAGCTATTAAAAGATCTTTCCAGGAGACAGAAAAATTAGAGAGAAGAAGGATTTTTCATTAAAGTTTTTAAAATGTACATATTAACTAATGCTCTAACAAATAGGAATGTGTAACACATGGCTTCTGATTTTGTGCTTTTCTGAGGTTGGTTTCTTAGTGAATTGTGTAGATGATGCTCAAGAACCTTTTTTGTATAGAAAGCTTGTGTCTTATGTCACTTACAAATACACACTGATTGGAAATCCATTGTTTAAATAATAAAAGTGCAAAATCCATTTAGCAAATACATCCTTCATTTAACTCTTCTGAAGTACAGTAGAACTCGAGAGTTGTAGTAAGTTGAGGGTCAGTAACATGGAGTCAGCAGGCCTAAATAGAGGCCTGTAACATGGAGTCAGCAGGCCTAAATAGAGGTCTGTAACATGAGAACAGCAACAGGCCTGCAATCTAGTGAGCAAGACTTTGGTTCAGTAACAGGAGCCAAGAAAGAGGTCCTACTGATAACCGTGTAATTGTGTAAGTTAGGAAGAGCATAGAAGGACACAGGGAGGCACTGGGAACAAACTGTGAGCCAAAGGGACATAGCAGAACATCTTAATAAGAAATGTCTTGGTACAGACTCCCTAAAAACTAATGCACATACCGACCTAGGTTCAGGACAGGGTTGAGATTGACAGCATGAAGGATGGTAAGTGAACCCTTCTGTGCCAGATCAGGGAAGTCCAACCTGTACAAGTTTTCAGGAAGAATCCTCTTGGAAACTTTATAACTTGTATTTCTGAGAATAAACACAAAATTACCTTGAACTAATGAAGATAGAAGTTATGATACAGTGTTAAAATACTATTCCATCTTCATATAATTAAGACTTTATATTGCAATTGTTCAGGATTACCCAGGCCAATATATTTGGTGAATTCAATTGCCATCTTTGGAACATATTGAATAATAAACTATGTATATTAACAATGCAACAAATATTATCTCCAATACAGAAGGTCTTTAGTAAGAGATTTATATGTAAAATGTGCAATGAATATGCTTCATCACACTTCCTTTTCAGACAACTTGTTAGAAAACTATATTAAAATATTCCCTAGCAAGCAGAATACAAAATAGAGTAAAGATGTATATTTATGCACGTATAGAGTATGCACAGTCTTCGAAGAACTCTTATCATAAGCGTCATCTTGTAATGGTAGGCATATTTATCACACTCCATGCTGCTTATAAGTCTAATTTCAATGGTCAAAGTAGTGCAAACTAAAGATAATATATGTTAAGTACTTTTGGGACTGTACTATATTTATGAATAATTTAAATTAATCATTTTCTTATGCAATACCAATTTTTGAAGAAAACTGTTCCATGTACTATCTGCATTAAATATCTGCTAATTAGTCAGGTGCAACAGATTAAATGATGTATTTAGCATAGTGTTAAAGTTATGATGCTTTTCCAGTACCCTTGCTGCCCTACAGTTACATTTTTTTCTAAAGACATTGTCTTTTGATACTTAAAAAGTAAATGATTACATTATAGATTTATGCACAACAGGAATCCATAATAGTCCCACTCTCTCTGTAGGCAAATTTTGCAACTATGGAAATTTTAAAAGATGTGGGAAAAGTCATGCATAGAAAGTTTTACACACCAAGGTATATTTAGAAGTGAAATGCTTTAGCTCAGAACTAAAGCGTACAATAATAAGGGGTCTGGCTTAAAAAAAAGTTTTCCAGGGAAGACATCATTGCAGTCCCTACAAACACCTGAATAATTGGGGAAAAAAATCCCTCTGAAGTATGCGCTTTCCAAAATATTTTATGTTAAGACTTTAATGCTTAAATGCAATGCAACAAGCTACATTTATACAAGCAATGCCCTTATTGAGCACTGACTGAAGCGGAAAACACTATTCTGGGATTATTTTATCTTTCTATCACTAATTCATCTCCTCATTTCAAACTATTTCAGTGGAGATCTATTTAGTAGGAAGAAACATCTGAAAATGAAAAAAAAAAAGTCTGAATTAATCCCAATTGTTATACTGCCTCCAGTAGGGTACAAATTTTTCTGCTATTCAGAATTCAAAAGAAAAAGGAAGAATATATAAACAATATAATATGTAAATATTATTTTTCAATTGTAGCAAATGCTTTGACTCGGTCGATATTTACCTGGAGGAAAAATAAAATTTAATATTCATTAAAACAAGAAGTCAAAATAAGCATTGTTAGGTACACTCTGAATCATCAACAGAGACAGTGGGGAAAATCTTCATTATGATTAGTCATTTCAAGGATGGCAGTTTTTCCTTTTTAATGACTATAACAGTCAAGCTGTTGCTAAGATGTCTTTTTTGGTCCTGTGCTAATAGTGTGTTTTATTTAATAATGTTCTAAGCAACCTTAGATTTTTAAATGGGTACTATTAAACAATAAATTCAATAAAATTGCTTCTAAAGGGGAGATGATGAACTATGGCTTCCTATAAAATGCAAGGAGCAACACTGGCATGGGGCAGAACTAGCTAACCAACCTCCCACATTGGGCCCTGAGACCTTGGCTGTCTGGCTGCTCCAGGACCCACATGACTTTCAAGCCCACCCATATGAAGCAAAAGCCTGGCACCATTGTCTTGAGACAGACTTTGGTCACAGCAGCTGTGACATCACAGTAATTCACTGATTGAGATTGGGAAAAAAAGTTTTGTTAAGTTCTGCTTAACTTATAGGCATCTAGATCTTTCAGAAATGCATTTGTTACAGGTGTGATGAAATTCTTTTCTAGATGCTGTCTTACCAGTAAAGTTTTTACTGCTATATCAATGTTCCTGCAAATGCACAATCACGGGAATTCCTTCTTTTATGGAAAATGAATATCACGAATGTCATCTAGTAATTATTTTCTGCAGTTACCATTTGACAGAAATTACACATGGAGCAAAAAATAAATCTTGGGGTCCCATTTAGTATTTGATTTCTTATTGCACGTCATCTCAACTCTCAATGGATGTATTATGTATTTTAGAAATTAGGCTTTACTTTCATGAATATGAGAGTTCAAAACATAAAATATTTTTTCTTAATGATGTATTCTTGTGTTTAACTATTGTGAAACTACCCCTTTTTATCTTCCTGTTTCTGTCTTTTTTTGTTTTTGTTTTGCTTTGTTATGCACAATACTGTTATAGTATTCTGTTTCAATAGTGGGGATTATTTTGTATTTTACACTTGTTCTAGTTTTATCTTCTGAAGGTCAAACATTTTTCCTATGAAAAATCAGCTTTGTGGAGGTTCCATTTCTCTCTCTTTTAAAACTACATCATTTTTTTCTTTCTTCCTAATTCCCAGACATGTTTAAAATTCTAATCAGTCTGTGAAAAGCCACATCCAAATGCAATCTAACACACTGAATAAAATTCACCCATCTAACATTACTTTGTTCCTGTTTATTCTATGAACCCTCCACAGAAAGTTAATTTTGAAATGAATCTCATTAGATTTCCAAGTAATAATAGCCAAAGATTAGAAAATGGGCAGAGAGATTTCTATGTTATACTATATGACTGAGATTTTCAACCTTTTATCATTTGCAGACCCCTAAAATTTTCAATCATTTATGCAATTGATCCAGTATTTAAACTCATTACCCTAAGCCCACTTCTCATATTTTGTCTGTGCCCAACTGTATTAGTTCAACATAGAAACAATATTAGAAGTCTCCTCCTCATCCTCCAATGATTATCATGTTTTTTCTACAATAATGAAATACAGTATTGCCTTGGAACATTTGGAAATCAAGTTTATCATTTGACTAGAGACACTTGTCAGATAAGAAGTTTAAAAACATTTGGGGTGAAATCCTGGTTCCATTGCCATTAATGGCAAGGCTTCCATTTACTTCAATGGAGCCAAGATTTCACCTCAGAGTCCAATCCTACACATGCTTATCAGTCCTTCTTCTGGAAAAATGTGTGTTGGCATATCATAGATCAGTGCTGGACAACATGGCAATCACCTTCCATTCCCAGGCACATCTGTCACTTTCTTGGTCACCATCCTGCTTTGAATTCAGACCTGAGCACTGGCAAGGGTGGTCTTCCTACCCTCCTTAAAATATACTCCCCAATTCTGCAAGGTTCTGGCATCCTTTGAAAGCACCAAAGCTTATGCTTAAATCAGCAGCGTGGACAGCTTTGCTGGGACCCTGGGCAAGGTGTGCCTCAGAAAGGGTGGGGCTAGGCAACTTTTGGCAGCTCCCACAGAGTGCCACACCTCCCCAAGGCAGCCCAGAGTGGAAGTGGTGGCAGCTGGGAGCTCCGGGCCCTTTTGTATTGCCAGGCCCCAAGGCAGTTGCTCCTTTTACCCTTGCCCTCCTCCCCACTCTACCCCTTTGGCAGGCCTGGGTTACATTCACCCCTATTCAGAGAAGGGATTGAGTATGTACTTAGTTTTGCCTTCAGGATAGCTGAAGCATGTTCTCAAGCAGTTTGGGGAGTAAGGATGCTTTTCTGAATTGTGGCTTTAGTCAGCTACACACCTTTCATATCTGTTTGTTCAAAGCAATTCTCAAACATAATACAGTTAAACACAAGTGGGAGGCATTAAGCTGAGTAATTCAGATCCAACCCCCAACAGGGGCACCAAAGGTACATTTCCTGAAAATCCCTATTGTCAATACCCAGCACGAAAACTACTGTAAACATGTATTAATTATATGCCTAATTGTTTGCAACCTATTTATGCTAATGAAGAGATGTGACTCAACAATCCAGCATTACATGTAGTTCCATGATCAGCACTGGGGGGAAAACTTATCCCATAAACTACACAAAAAGCTAGTAATCAATGTGCATAGGTTTTCTCATACCTCTCTGAGGCTTACAACAAGAGCAATATTCTTTGTTTATGGATAAAGCTTTATTAACTGCAGTGGAAATATGTCAGTTTACACCAATTGCAGATTTGCTCTTACGTATCCAAGTTCAGTCAGCAAAAAACACTTTGAAGCATAGTACAATCCCCCTGCATCATTTCATGTTCCTGTTTCAAGTCCAAGTGGTACTAGAATACAACAAATGAATCAGAGAACTAGTTAAAAGAGTCAAATTGGCCTATTTACCTCTATCTTTGTACATATAAAGGCTATGTCTAGACTACATCCCTTTTTCGGAAATTAGACGTATCGCAATTGCTAATGAAGCAGGGATTTAAATCTCCCCCACTTCATTAGCATAAAAATGGCTGCCGCTTTTTTTCGGCACGGAGCTTTGTCGGAGAAAAGCGCCAGTCTAGATGCTGATCTTTCGAAAAATAAAGCCTTTTCCGAAAGATCTCTTATCCCTCTTGAACTAAGGGATCTTTCGGAAAAGGCTTTATATTTCGAAAGATCAGCTTCTAGACTGGCGCTTTTCTCCGACAAATCTCCATGCTTAAAAAAAAGCGGCAGCCATTTTTATGCTAATGAAGCACGGGAGATTTAAATCCCTGCTTCATTAGCAATTGCGATACGTCTAATTTACATCCCTTTTCCGAAAAAGGGATGTAGTCTAGACATAGCCAAATAGTTGAACTGTCCTCACCAAAAATGGAGATAGTTTGATAACATTATAAGCAAACAAGAACTAGGCTGAAAATAATGAAGAGTCATATGGCAACAAAGAGACTAAGGGTCTACATTGCACCGTTATTTCAAAATAACAATGGGAGCGTCTATATAGCCATTCCATGATTTCAAAATAATTTTGAAATAACGGATGGCTTATTCTAGCTTTTGTAAACCTCATTCTATGAGGAATAACACCTATTCTGAAACAGCTATTTCACAATAAGGCATGTGTAGGTGCTCCACTTCTGCTATTTTGAAACAGCCCCTCACCAGGGCCATTCTAAGTTATTCCTCTGCAATGCCTTTTGTGGCTTTAAATCAAGATAGCACATCTACATTAGGGAAGCCTGCCTCAGACTAATTTTGAGGCTTCCTTATAGTGTAGACATGCTGTTTTGAAATAAGCTAGTTTGGAAGAGCTATTCCAAAATAGCTTATTTCAAAATAAGCATGCAGTGTAGACATAGCCTACCATATTTATTGGGGCATAAGCTTTCATGTGTAAAACTCACTTTGTCAAATGTATTAGAGTGGAGGCATGCGTATATTTAAGTACAGCAAAAGAAAGAAGGTACTTGTGTAGATGAGCCTCATCAAGTCTGAGTGGAAGTGGTTCATTCACAAAAGTCGATGTGGAAATGTGGATATTAAGAGAGGAAATTTCTTTTGTAATGTGTTAACGAGTTAAGACCTTATTCAATTCTAAATGGCTAGAAATGTGGGATTCAGAGTTTGGGAGAGGCGTGGAGTTTTTGGTGTGGGAGGGAGCTCAGGGGTTGGGATGCATGTGGAGGCTCAGGATGTGAGCTACAGTCAGGTGACACTTCTCAGGTTCCCTGCCCACTCTGCTTTATGTGTCCCCAGGAACTGGGTGACATGTATGACTCCTAGATGGAGAGGCCAGTGTGTGCACTCCCTGCAGGCTTTACTCAGTAACCATTGGCCAGAGTTTCCTGCCACTGGGAACTACAGAGCTGGCACTTGGGGCAGGAACAGCACACAACCCCCCTGTGATCATCCCTGTGCCTAGAAGACAGATATTCCAGTCACTTCTTGGAGACATATGAAGCAGAGTAGGCAGGGATCCTGTCTTAGCCCCACTGTGCCAACTACTGCAACTTCACTGCCCTCTCAGTGGAGCTAACTGGAGTAACCAGGGTCCCTTTTTGACTGGGCAGTGTGGTTAAAAAAAAAATAGACACCTAGAAATCCTAATTTCAATGCTTGCATCTAAAAGTGTTCTTTCATGAACATTCATCTCCTAAGAAGTTCCACAACCACACATCAATTTACAAAAGTGTCTTTATTCTGAAACAATGCCTATTTAATACTGCTGTTGAAGGGCCTTGTTTCTCATGCTAAGCAGATTTAATTTTTATTTATATCTGTTTACATTAATCTCAGCACTTTACTTGCTTAAAAAGAAGCCTTTGTTTTTCAGTTGCCTACTAATTGATTTTCTAGTGCTGTTTTGCAAATTATTCTCTACAGCAGTGGTTCCCAACTTTTTGGCATCACGCCCCCTTTTTGATTTTTGAAAAACCCTCATGCCTCCCCTTCCCAAAAAAAGCAGCAAAACTTAGGGTGGGATTGATGTGGGGGTGGGTGGGTGAGTAGCCTCGCATCCCCCCTGGAATTTCTTCACGCCCGCCCAGGAGGGCATGCTCCCCAGTTTGGGAACCCATGCTCTACAGCAACATTTCTATTTGTATGAAGTCAGAGGTCTGCAATATCTGCCTAGTGCTCTATTCATGCTGCATGTAATTCCTTGTCTGTTTTATGCACCTTGAAAAATATATCTGTACAGGAACTCACTGGGTTAAATTATAATTAAAATTTGGATTACATAGAAATTTGAAAACACAATCAAATACAACTACATTTCAGTAATCAAGGGGAAAAATGCAATGACTTACACTAGGATCATCACAGCACATATATAATGCAAAGGTTTGTGCTTGGTTCCTCAAACCAAGGCAGCTAATCTTGAAATGCTATTACTTGTGTTGGTAATATTGCATTAGTCCCATCTTAGAACTATTCTTCTATTGTGCCACTTTTGTCTTCAGTGCTTAAGTACTAGGCACAATCTTTGTTAACATGATTAACTTGTTACAAAAATAACCAGAGTCACGTATGCCATTTAAATATTAATGATTTTAGGATATATATTTTATATATAATGCTCATTTACACAGAGGCAGTTAAAGTGCTGCTTCCTGCATCCTGTCAGGTAGTGTGGCTTAGAAATGAGACCAAAAAAACCTATGACTCTTTAAGGATTGGATTGTCCTACTGCCCCACTTCCCAAAGGTACTCAGTTTTCCCTGGCTTGGAGTAGGGGACCCCCTAACTGATGGACCCTTATCTACAGTGCCATTCGGTATCCCAGAAAAACAGTTTATCCTTGGAACAGATTTCTGAGCCTGCTGCAGATACCACTCTAGTACCCTTCGTGGGGCTGGGAAGGAAGTTTTCCCCTCACTGTCTGACCCAAGGATGCCATTTCAGGAGAGTGGGGGATGGAGGGGATGGGGGGCAGCAGCCATACGTACCAGGACGCTACTTACTTTTCATCCTGTTCCCCTATCAGGGAGCAAGGAGAAACTACACAGATTTGGTGAATTACTTCTCTGTACCTTCCCTCACCCACTAGGGGTACGTCTAAACTACATGGCTCCGTCGACGGAGCCATGTAGATTTGTTGTTTTGGCAAAGGCAAATGAAGCCGCGATTTAAATGATCGCGGCTTCATTTAAATTTACATGGCTGCCGCGCTGAGCCAACAAAACAGCTGATCAGCTGTTTGTCCACTCAGCGCACTAGTCTGGACGCTCCCCTGCCGACATCAAAGCCCTTTGTTGGCAGCCCCGGTAAACCTCATCCCACGAGGAATAACGGGGCTGCCGACAAAGGGCTTTGATGTCGGCAGGGGAGCGTCCAGACTATCGTGCTGAGCGGACAAACAGCTGATCAGCTGTTTGTCGGCTCAGCGCGGCAGCCATGTAAATTTAAATGAAGCCGCAATCATTTAAATCGCGGCTTCATTTGCCTTTGCCTATGTGTCTAATCTACATGCCTCTGACGACAGAGGCATGTAGTCTAGACACAGCCTAGGACAGAGGCATGCACACAAGCCACGTATTTCCTCTAGCGTCCTGATAGTCAGGGGAATGGGAAGAAAATCAAGCAGTGTCCTGGTATGCATGGCTGCTGCCCGTGCTGCTCTCCCAAATGGTGCTCTTGGTGTGACCCACTGGAGAATTTTCACCTTTAGGTTATGAGACTTTTGAATTTTTGATACTTGGCTAGTGTCCAGTGCAGAAACTTGTTCACTAAGGCTACATCTACACTGCACAGTTATTTCAGAATAAGCTATTCTGGAATCATTATTCAGAAATAGCTTATTTTGAAATAGCACGTCTACATTGCAGGGAAGCCTTAAAGTTAATCTGAGGCAGGCTCACCTCATGTAGACAGGATATCTTGATTTAGAGCCGCAGGAGGAATAACTTAAAATGGTCCTTGTGAGGGGCTATTTTGAAATAGCAGAAGCGGAGCCTCTACACACTTCTTATTTTGAAATAGCTATTTCAAAATAGGCATTATTCTTTGTAGAAGGAGGTTTATAGAAGTCGGAATAAGCCGTCTGTTATTTCAAAATTATTTCAAAATAACGGAATTGCTGTGTAGATGCTTATATAGTTATTTTGGAATAACAGCCGTTATTCTGAAATAACTTTGCTGTGTAGACACACCGTATAGGTCCAGGTCCACAATGAACCAAAATTGGAATCAGGATTAAAGAGGGTTTGCATAGAGGTCATCCCCACAGACCCAATGACTTAACCTCTCTACAAGGGGAAGATGGAGGAGCAAAGCTACATGCATTGTGCTAATGCTATGCAGGAAAGCAAATACAGTGCTTCAGGCAGCCTTCACCAGGTGGTACGTTTTAAATAGTGAAGAAAGTGGTTGCAATAATAAAGCCACAACTTAGTTAAATTACATTCCTGTGGTGAAATACTAGTCCCACACTGTAATCAATGGTAAAACTCCCATTGACTTCAACAATAAAAAGATTTCATTCATGGTTTCTTAATTCTGTTGCATCTGGGACAATGGTTTGTTTTAGCTTTAGGCAAAATATAACTCCTACCCTGTTAATTTAGGAGTCAGTCCTGCAGGGTGCTGAGTACTCTGGCTCTGATCCAGCATAGCATAGGAATAGCCCAAGTGAAATCACTAGAATTTTCTGGATCAAGGCTAGAGTGCTAAACACCTTGCAAGATTGAGGGTTCAGATAACACTTTCCAATCTGAGTGATAGTAAATCATTTTTGTCCACTGCAGAAAGTTTTTTGCCATGCAAGAAGACTTTTTTCTCCACATCTAATATAATGTGCATGTGCAAGCGATTACAAGGAAATCCTGGAGGAGAGTAAAGGAAAGAATCCACCTTTAAAAAAAAAATTTCAATGTTTTATTTGACAAGTTAAATGTTTCTCTCGGGTATTCTAAAATTAAACACTCTGCACTTTGATAGTATTTTAATTGAGGTCTCAATGACCTTAGCAATAAGAAAAAAATTAAATAAGGCTGAATTGTTGTAAACCTCTTTTCCAGGAAATGCAGAACGAATATCTTCTATCATGTACTTTTCATTTCTTGAGCAATCACACATTTTAGCATACAGATAAAAACAAAACAAAATTGGTGCTATGACCTGTAATGGGAACCATGCAAGTGGGCCCCCTGCATATACACACAGATCCATTGACTCACACAGGACTGTGTGTATGGACATGTTTGCATTTCTCAATACAGAGAAAGGCCCTATCTGACTCTTAAATTGCTGTGTGTTCCTTCTGAAACAAAAGAGACTATCAGGAAGAAGAATCTCTATTCCACTACCTATGCCATTTTTGGAGGATTCCACATTCGGGGTGCAGGTGCAAACGCATATTTGAGGTTCTGTAAAAGGAGTTATTGCTTTTAGGCTTCTAGATTGCTTCTCTTTGTTATGATATGAAGATCCAGAACCTACTAATTTTTCTATCTCCCAAGAATGTTCAAGACAACCCAAGAAGAGACAATGCCAAGGGCAATATTGTAAAAAGTGTAATGAGCAGAGTTCGGCATGAAAAATCAGTAACAATGCACAGACCTCACCAACCACATGAGTACCAGAATCTAGGCTGCATACTGTTTATGAAGACAATTGGTACTATTGTTAAGAGGACTTATGTCTCTGCAGGGAAATGATATTAGAGAGTAAGTTACATGGTAATCATGCTTCCCGCTATCACTTAAGATGCCAAATGGGAGTTGGGCAGGGGAGTTCAAGCATTCTCTTCATTACAAACATAACCATGGAGAAGCAGGAGGGTGGTGTGGGAGAGAGCAGATCAGGCTTCAGGGCCGCTCAGACTCCTATTGCCCTGGGGTGACTAGGGGTAACCCCTACTGCCACAATGCAAGACCCCCCACCATATATCGTTAGGCTGCATGACTTAGGGAAGTTAGCAAGGAGGTGGAGGAGGGGCAGAGCTTGTGGAAGGGGTAGAGTAGAGGTGGGGTAAGAGTCTCTAATTAGGGTTGCCAGATGGTTTCAACAAAAATATTGACATACTTGACATTACATCACAATCTACATTATACCTTATTTAGAAAACATTGGACATTTGTGTTTTCTTATTTATATTTTCTCAATTTGTTTCCTGAACAAAAAGCTCAAATACTGGACTGTCCGGTTCAAAACTGGACACCTGGAAACCCTACCTGTAATGAACTTAAAGACAAAACCGAAAACAACCCTTCCCCACCTCACCATACAGATATACACCTTTAAGAATTCTTTTGTCTTGAAAAAAATCCTCATGTTTAAATGTGATCCAGAAGGGGAGAATTGTAGGGTTTTTTTAGGACAGGAGGACACTGCAATAATGTAGACAAATCAAGTTATTTAGCTCTAGGATAAAACAAAAAAAAACTTTGGGGGGCATTCTCCTAATGTTCTTATATCAACTAATAGCTCTGAAAAGTCTTGCTTTTATAGGATTTCTCATGTGTGTTTATTGAATGCATAATGAGCAAAACAATCAACATAATTCACACGGGGAGAATTAATAGGTTGCTTTTGTTGTCAATGCTGTAATTACTCCTCCAGCAGTCAACATTACAATGATTTCCAGGACATCATGCCAGACCTTTACTGGAGGTCTCTATTTAAAGGTCCTGATCCTTACAAGTACTAAATGCCAACCACTCCTGTTTACTTCAAGAGAACATGGGAGTTCCTGGAACTCTGTCAGAGGCTCTCAGCATAAGCTCTTCTTATTATCTCGTCTTTCTACTTTGCTAAAAATCTAGTAAGAAAGACAGATAAAAGGTGAATTTCTTAGGCAAAAATCCGACATTGAAAAGGCTCAGCTGAAAGTGTATGACACACCTGGCTTGTCATGTAATTGTCAATTAGGGATGTTAAATACTGTTTATTTTAGTAATTGTGTAGTCACAACAATTTTTAGTGGTTACACAGTTATTAAAATGCTCCCTACAGAGGTAGGGCTGGCAGCCAGAGCGCTCCTGGCCCCACTTCCAGGGAGCCTCCTGCCACCCCATCCTGATACAGCTCCCCTGGTACAGAGGCTGCTTGGGCATCCTGCCTGCTGTCTCCCCCTCCCCCCCCCCCCCCCCCGCCACTCTGCTGCTTCTATGTCAGAGGCAGCAGTGCAGGATGGGGGAGGGCAGGCAGCTCCATGGGAGCCTGTACATAGCTTCCCACATGTACTGGCTCCCACCTGCCACCCTAACTCTCTGTGCTGCTCCCTCTGATGCTGAGGCAGCAAGGGGGTGTGTGCGCGCATCTAGCTGTTTGATTAACCAATATGCCCAGGCTTAAATGGCTATATGCTCACATCCCTCTTGTTAATAATATATTTTACTGCAATGATCAGAGACAAATCTTTACCAATGATTGAGAAATCTATGCACAATAAGGTATTATGCAAGAAAACAGCTTTGTTTCCCAACTGTAAAGAAAAGTTTATTAGAGACACACAAACATCTCAAGGTTGCTAGAAAATTGCACACCATGAAAACTAGGGTTGCCAGATAATTTCAGCAAAAATACTTGACATTATATCACAATCTACATTACATCTTATTTAGAAAATACCGGATATTTATATTTTCTCAGTTTGTTTCCCAAACAGAAAGCTCAAATACTGGACAGTGCAGTTCAAAACCGGACACCTGGCAACCCTACTGTAAACCTGTACACATATTTAACCCAATAAATCTATTCTCTATCCCAGAATGACAGAAGTGCTGCAATACCCGGATTAGGGTGGTCTACTGTCACCCATACTGCCTAGGTGTTCCGGGAGCTGAATGATGCTAAATACATGCTATTTACACTAGGTGTATTCCAAGTCTTTTTTGACACACACCATTCTTTATGCTACAAAATCCTGATATGAGAAAGATGATATTTAAAGTCCAGAATAGAAATAAACAAGATTACAGTCCTCTCAAATGAAGGGCTAGATTGCTACTTCAAACTACAGAGTAATATGCGGGTGGCGTGGAAATGCACTACTTCAGCAGAAGTAGAATGCCCCCAGGGCTGGCAACAGTCTTCACAAGGCCCTGGGCAATATGTGTATGGGGACTTCACTCCACCCCCTAGAAGGGGCAGGTCCTCAGGCAGAAGGGATGCCTGTGGGGAAGCCAGCACTCAGCTCAGCCTGGACTTCACCGTGCTTCTCCCAGCCAGCTGTAAGCACTGTCTGGGCCATGCTGCACAGGGCTCCGGTAATGATTTAAAGAGTCCAGGACTCCAGGCCACCACTACCACAGCTATAGTGGTGGCCCAGAGCCCTGGGCTCTGTTGAATTACTGGGCCTTGAGGTAACTACCTGCTTTGCTCCCTCTGTTAGCAGCCCAAAAGGCCCATAAAGCTCTGGGAAAGAGAGCTGCAGCACAAGTATACACACATGTAGCATCTAAATCTCCCCACACTTCCCCCTACACACACACACACACACACACACACACCCCTACCTACCTCTCTCCCATGGGAAAGAGAGCTGCAGCACAAGTATACACACATGTAGCATCTAAATCTCCCCACACTTCCCCCTACACACACACACACACACACACACACACACACACACACACACACACACACACACACACACACACCCCCCTACCTACCTCTCTCCCATCTGTGTGGGACATTTAGATGCTACACTTTACACACACAAAAATTATTGCATAGAATTATATATATGCATTTATATAACAGGTTTCATTAAGCAAGTTGATGTATAAAATAAATTTCAGATTTACTAAAACAAAAGCAATTAATAAACCAGTGTTAGAAAAGTTAAAATGTTAACGTTGATACTGTTTCTCATTACTTTACTTCTAATCTAAAATCTTGGCTAATTTCTCTTTTCTTCACTTAACATACAGTATTTCCTAGGTCAAACCTGATATGAGGTTCCAATTTATAGTCTCTCTTTTCGTAATGCGGATTTTAATTTCATGCAGCTTTCTTACACAATTAATCTTTACTGATTTTACTCTGCCCTGTTCCCCTAAATATTTTACTACTTAAAAACATATTTAGCCTAATAATTTTATTATTTAGTGAATGAATGCTAAGGACAGTTTTTAGAAAGCAGAACTCACATATATATGCATTTCAGCATGCATTTACATGCATATATTACAATTACACAAGAAAATGAAGTATCTACACATATTGGCAACTGTATAACTAAGCATCTAGCAGTGAGAACACAGATCAGGAGTAGGCAAGATCTGGCCCGCAGGCTGGATCCAGCCATCCATGCCTTTTGATCTGGCCCACTCCTGCGCCAGGGAGCAGCACCACTTGCAGCTTCCTGTGGCTCTCTGCAGTGCAGGGAGGGAAGGAGAGGCTTCAACATGCTCCCCTCCACCGCCTGCAAAACTCTCAACTCCTACAGGCTGGAAACCAGCCGATGGGAGCTGAGAGATTTTGCTGAGGGCAGGGGCAGTGCAACACAATTTTTCAGCTCCCATTGGCTGGATTCTGGCCAATAGAAGTTGAGCGATTTTGCTGGGGCAGGAGGCAACACAGAAAGCCACTCCCTCCCTACAGTGCAGAGAGCCACATGCACTGTGGTCAATCAGCCAGTGGTCTGGAGCTGCTGGGGGGAACTGCCTAAGAATGCTGCTGGCTGGGAGCTACTATGGTAAGTGCCTCCTGGCCAGAAACTGCCTCTGGCACCCCAGCCTCTCCTACCCTCTAACTCCCTTCCAGACCCTGCATCCCCTACTAAATCTTTCCCTAGGCCAGAATCCTCTCCTGCAATCATACCCCTCCTGTACCGTGCATCCCAATCCCCTGTGCCAGGTCACAACCCAAACCCTCTGCACCCTCCTCCCTCAGGTCACAAGTCCCCCCAACCCGAGACCCTGCACTCCCTCTTATACCCCTCTCCCAAGCCAGAAGCCTCTCCTGCACCCATATCCCCTACCAGACTCTGCACTCCAATCCCGTGCTCCGGGTCACTGCCCCCTCCTTCACTCAAACTCCCACACTTCCTGCACCCCAGTTCCCTACACCAAGTTCCCTTCTGCACCCAACCTCTGTCCCAGACCCCACATCCCTCCATCGAAAAGTGAGGCCTTTGACTACTTGCCAAAATCTTGGAGTGGCCCCCTATCAAAAATTATTGCCCTGCCTACCCCTGAAGTAAATACACTGGATTTGGGTACATACCCATGGTAATTAAGAGTAAAGTAAATTCTAGCTTTCCATTTTTAACAAATGAGGCTAATTAAGGTGAGGTCTCAATTTCAACTGTTTGATCTATTTAAAAGCAATTTCTCTTTCTTTTATTATGCATTATTTAGAATCAGTTCAAATAAACTTGATTTTGGAATCAAATCAGTGTGAGTAAAATCCTGCAATTCGCAAAGAAGCAGTAGATCAAATTCTGCTCTCAGATACAACTGTACAGAGTTATTAATATCACTGGCATTACTCAATTGTAACAGTTCAGTGTTTTACTCTAGTATTTCTTAAAATATCAGCAAGCTATTTCAGATCATAAGTGATTATTTCATTTACAGATGCAGCCAATGAAAACTAACTGTACTTTGCTACAGGTTTTTCAACTATCTAAAATACAATCTTATTTCTAATGTGTCTCAAACAGTCCTTCTGATTAGAGAGAGATGAGTACTTGTGAATGGTTGTGTGATTATTTTTAAATGGTTAAGACTTCACTAACAGTTCTGATTGGCATCCATTTAGCTGGAGCAGATATTATAGCTGCAATTGGACACCCATGATGCTTTAATTTATTTAATATAATAAGAGAACCAGAGTAGGATTGGAAGAGCCCTCAGGAGGTCATCTAATCCAGGCTCCTGCTCAAAGCAGGACCAACCCCAGTTAAATTGTTTCAACTTGGAATGATTAAAAACCTCTAAGGATGGAGATTCTACCATCTCCCTAGGCAATTCCAGTGCTTCATCCTCCTCCTTCTAGTGAAATAGTTTTTCCTAATATACAATCTAGACCTCCTCTAGATTGGTCTGCAATTTGAAACCATTGTTCCTTGTTCCGTCATCTGTTCCTGCTGAAAATAGCTTGGTGCCATCCTCTTTAGAACCTCTCTTCGGGCAGCTGAAGGATGATATCAAATTTCCCATCGTTCTTCTTTTCTGCAGAATAATACATCCAGTTCCTTCAGCCTCTTTTCATAAGTCACATTCCCCAGCCCCTAATCATTTTCATTATCTTTCACTGGACTCTATTGAATTTCTCCATACCCTTTCTATAGTGGGGTCTGCAAAAATGCATGCAGTTCTCCAATTGTGGCCTCACCAGTGCCAAATGGAAGGGAATAATCTCTTCCCTTGATTGGCTGGCAGTAATGCTACAGGTTGAATCTCTCTAATCCAGCACCAGAGAATTTGCCGAACCATGAGAGATCAATATTGTTTAGCAGCATTACCAACACTTCCGCTGCTTACTGGGCTCTTCAAAGACATTTAAGTATAAATTAGAGCTAAAAAACCAGCATAGAACACTGAGAATCAGGACTGGAGACTAAACGAACAGGGCAACTTAGCTACACCCATCATAAGTGGACATCCAGCTAACTAAAATCAGGCCAGACCATGGATGTTGCCAGGCCAGAGAGTGCCAGAGTAGAGAGGTTCAACCTGTACAAATGCAACTCAATATGCTGTTAGCCTTCTTGGCCACATAGTGGACTCATATCCAACTTCTCATCTACTGTAATCCCTGGTCCTTTTCTGCAGAAATGCCACGTATCCAGTTGGTCCCCAGCCTGTAACAGTACACGGGAGTCTATGTTCAGGACTCTGCACTTGTCCTTGATTTACCTCATCCGATTTCTTTAGCCCAGTAGGTACATTTAAATTCCACAGATGAATCTTGGAAACAGTAGTAGGAAACTATTTAACAGGTGGGTTTTTTTCTGGGAACATAGTCCTTTCAGAACAGGGTTGTGCAAAACTTGGCAATTTAGCTGTACTTGGTTACAGACTGAGCCTGCCTGAGTTTTGCTTTCAGTGCAGGATTTGAATTAATCTCTAACTACGTGAAGGAAACATAACTAGTCATGAATTCTGCCCAGGTTAAGATTTAATGATGAAAAACTCCTAAGCATTTCAGTAATAGCCACCAGGATAAACAAGCAAACACATAGATTAATTCTTCTGTGACAACCCAACATTTCTGCTTTTGATACCTCTTTTTCCCTAATATAATTGCCTAAAATAAATGTCAACTTTGTGTCAAAACACTGGAGCTGTTTAACTCTTTTCATGGTGTTTTGTGGAACAGTGATCAACACTCATTTTATTAAATTACAGAGATGCCACAAGAAGGTTGTTTATTATTACAGAGAGCCCTGCAATACACCTGTCTTTTTAATCAGAACTAGTGAGATATCCATGCTTGATACTGCTGGATCCATCAGCAAACTCCCAATTACAAAAACTGCTTTCCTGGGAGGTTCAAAGATGAGTAAATTCCAGCAAGTTAAAACTATTTCTGAAGAAACAGCAACTCCAGCATTTGGCTGCCTAATACCTAGCAACAGCACATTTCTTTAGGAAGTTTTATGGTACCTATAAGAGATGCGGGAGTTATCTTGGACTCACAGCTTTCTCTTGAAAAATATATTGAAATGTGGTCAAAGCCAGTTTTTTAAAATATCATTTTGGATAATATAATTTGGGATTTAATCCTGCTTGATTCCTGTAGACTTCAAAATCATGTGGCTACACCTAGACAGGTCTCTAGTCTTCAATTCTGTTTTTGCTGCTATGCCAGTTTCCCCCACCCTCCCTAAAAAAATTGATTAATCCAGAATGAATGAGAAAATGAAGGAACAAAGAAGTATAATCCCATTTCTATTCTGAAAACCCTACCCTGCCTCCTGATACCTTCTCAAACCAATTTTACATTCCCCTTTTTGTCTCATGTACTGTGGATTCACTGAATCTCTCAGGTGAAATAAACCTTATTTCCATTTGGCATAACTACACTAGAATATTATTTCAAAATAACTAAATTTGAAATAACTCCCAAAGTAACTATTTTGAAATAAGCTTATTTCCTAAGGAAAGCAGGAATACAGATTTTGAAATAACGAGTCTGTTTTGAAATAATTCAAATAATTATTGGTAGTGTGGACACTTCATTTATTATTTTGAAATAAGGGGGGTTATTTAGAAACAACTCCCTAGTGTAGACCAGGGCGTCATTTCCTAATGGATTACATTCTTCTCATAATTCACGTTTATATTATTTTTGATATGAGAGAGAGTTATGCATACAAATCAAGAAAGAAATGGGTTTCCTATGTTTCCTTTAAGATGGACTTCAGAACATCATAATCATGTTAAGTTTTTATCCAAGGAGGCTTTATACAGTTCAACTGCTCCATTGTGAAATCCCTTACCCAATGATATCACACTTCTATGTAGCAGTTTTAAACCTGGGTTTAAACTTATAATTGATATATATGTAAGTGAGCCAGTAGTTATATTAGGAACAACTGTTAAAAATGTAAGGGTTTTTATAGTACATTCAATTTGTTGAGAAAATGCCTGGTGATTAATATAGTTTTATTAATATTTTTAAAAGTAAATATTTTCATGCATAATATTTTCCAAAGGATGTTCAAACCCTATGGGTACATCTACACTACAGAGGAAGACTGAAGCTGCTGCTGTCAATCTACCAATGTTCAAATTAGCAGCTAATTCTAAGTGAGAGGGGCACTGCAGTCAATGATGATACCCCGGAAGAGTGCTCTTCCTTCGACTTCCTCCAGCATAATCAGTGCCAAAAGTGGAGTTAAACTACTTGACTTCAGCTACACAATTAATGTAGCTGAATTTGCATACCTTAATTCAACTTTGTCCCGAAGCGTAGACATACCCATATATGTACCTAATGGCTGCAATCCATTCCAGGTTATTTCTAAATGCTTGTTCAACAGAGGTATTATGTGTTCCTTAACTAGCTTATTCACTACAAGGTTTCTGAAGTAATATTACCATAGTATCTGACTACCCTTTATATAATTTCAATCAAGAAAGCACAGCATTTTCCCCTTATATAGGGAACATATTATTAGTACAGGTGCAGTAACAAAATCATAACTGAAATGAAAGAATTGGTGACTGACCAAACAAGACTAGCTGTCAAGGAATTCTATATAGAGACAGCCTCATTATTAGGCCTTGTATTATGCTCCAAAATGTCCAGGTTTCAGCTCTGAAGACATCCAGTGAGAGCAATCTTCAGACCCAAAGCATTGCAACTGAATATGTCCTACAACCAGCTCCTGCGAGTACCATCCAGGTAACTGATAACCAAAGAATTTCTGCAAAGTACAGCTACTAAAATGGGACGTGGGGGGAAAAAGGCTTTAAAATAACTGGGTTCTGCATCATTATGATTTAAATTATTGTAATCCAAGATATTGATGAATTCCTGAAGAGCACTAGCAGCAAATTCAGAGAAAGAAAACATGTAAAATATGTTAATTGCTCTTTCCTATCTAAAAGGCAGGAATAACAGTGGCAAGATCCTCAATTTCTGGGGAAGAAAATATCTCGGGTTTCCAAAAGATAATAGGGAGAATTTCTCAACACTGATGTAATGTAGTAGCAGAGACTAATTTAGTAAAATCCAAAAACCTATAAGCCTGAATAAGAAAGCATTCATAGTTCTTCTCAATTCTTTAAAATGCTTTATATTGCAAACAAACATTTCACTTCTACCTAAATTAAGATTATAGCTTGCTACAGTATCTCTCCAGGTATTTGGGGGAGAGGGTGGGAAGGGTCTAAACCTACAAACCCTTCACGTTTTAACCAAAGAAAGTTTCACATATGGAGTGCACGAAGGACTGGGCCTTGAGTGATCTAGGGAATCATTCAGTCAAGTTCCAATGGAGAGGAGATATTGCATGGATTGTTTCCTGCATACCAACACTGTAGCTCATAATACCTTAGGCTATGTCTAGACTATATTCCTCTTTTAAAAGAGGAATGTAAATGAGGCAAATTGAAAGTGCAAATGAAGCGCGGATTTAAATATTCCACACTTCATTTGCATATTTGAGTCCGAGCACTTTTTTGAAAGTGAAAGCTCAGTCTAGAAGCGGGTCTTACGAAAAAAAGACCCTTTTTCAAAAGAACCCGTACTCCTCATTTTTTCAAACTAAACTAAAAACTAATTAAAACATCCAGGTGTAAGATAATGTGTGAGCGACACACAACACTTTGTCCCCAACATCTATGTACACATATATTATAGATCTAAAATTACAGCCGGTCTTAAACATTTCCACAAAAAAAGATGATATTTTAATGAAAAGAGTCTCCATTTTCTAACCAGTTTATATACTTACACTTTCAAAAAGAAATAAGCTTAGGAAAAAATATAAAGCTTGAAATCCAGACCTTTGTCTATTGTGTATCTGCACTGCACTACAAATACTTTTCTATCCATACACTCACAGCTGAAAGGCATTTTTAATATCCTTGCATTATTCTTGTTTTCCTGACCCTTAACTCCAGAAAAGGTTTTTCAACATCATGGTCAACTGCAATATTCCCTCAGTATTCTGCCCCCTTTCAAAGGTCTGTTGAGCAATTTTCTCAACCCTTCCCCCTCCACCATTTCTTTGCCTCTTTCACTTCCTTACCACAGACCTTGCCAAAGGCAATAGGACAATTACATCATTCAAAATATGAAAGGGAAGAAGAAGAAAGCAAGAGCCAATCAGTGAGGCCCCACAATAATTCTAAATGACTATTTGTCTGAGGCCATGAAGGGCTATTAGTATTAGCTATTTAGTGCTGGCATTAACACTAAGTAATTCTGTATGAGAGAGAGACTGAAGCCTTTAAAGGGTATGACAAGATTGTGTCTGGGTCAATTAATCACTTCAGTGACAAAGCTACTGTGAGGGGCTTCAGGAAACCAGCTCTTCTGTGGTGTCAAACAGCTTCCTAGCCTATGTAACATATAACAGCCCAGAAGTTCACTTATACATTATGAACCAAATCCTCAGCTAGAGTAAGTCATCAAGGTTCCATTAAGTCAAGACAGCTACAAAGATTTACCCCAGTTTAGGATTTGGTCCTAATGCCATGCTTACAAATCAGTCTGGAGTTGTTCATCTTTTACCCCATTTTCCAAATGGTATCTTCTCGTTATATGCTTCTTTTCACAACTGCATATTTCTCTGCATCCCCAATGAGAGGAGGCCTTTTGTTACTCCAAGCCACGCTATATAGGAGTCAATGAGCCTAGAACAAAAGTTTAAAATGGTGTCCAATATTATCCATTTCATTCAATACAAGTCAGATGATATCGAAAGTTTAAGATATAGGCTTTTCATAACAGATCATGCTACACCTCCAGCTCTGAACCTCTTTCTCTCTTTCTGTCTGTGAGCCCATTGTTCAAGAATGTTTCCTGAAGTTCTTTGCCAGGTGAGTCGGAAGACCCAGGAAAAGGGGTTGCTGTTTTGAGGGACGTGATATGAGAGTAGCCGCTGGGGGCAGCAAGCTTGCTGGGGAGAGCTGTCCTGCAGAGGGACCACTATTGGCAACTGTATCACCAAGGGAGTGGCCAGTAGACTGGGGTTCCGCCAACTTGCTTGCCAGCAGATCAGTAAGTAGTCTCCCTGCCTCAAAACCTTCCCCCCTAGCCTTTGGCCACAGCGCTGGAGGTGGGGAAGGGAACAGGCCCCGGGCAGCCTGGGGCAGGGAGGGGAAGAGCTGCCCCCAGGCTGCCGGGGGCAGGAGGAAAAGAACAGGCCCTGGGCAGCCTAGGGGGAGAACAGGTCCTGGGCAACCTGAGGCAGGGAGAAAGAAAAGGTCCCTGGTCTCCAGCCTCCTGCACGCCCTCTGTCCACCACATCACCAAGGCCCTGCCCTAAAGGACCTGTACAACATCAGGTAAGTCTGCTAGTCTCTCATAAGCTATAGACCTTAGCCACTTTCAACAGACATGATCTTCTACATATGGAAGTCTCATGCCCTGTGCATTTATTATAATGACAAATTGATAAATCAAATAGTCAAATATCATCACCTGTCACACTTGGGAAGAGGAAAAACGTAAACATTTATCGTAGTATAGTATAGATAATATCAATAGTAAATTCCAGAGTGAAGTCAATCCTGAAGTACTCTAAAGATGGAACTTTTTTTTTGTTCATTTATCTAATTATGTGCAGGAGCATGTTTTTTTTTTCATTTTATCTCCTATTTATATATTGTGATGCACTGCAATCCCATGCACTGTTTTGGGGACCATACTGAATTATGCTTATATATCATTGTGGACTAGGGATTGTACGTACAGTAAACTTCCGATAATACGGCACCTTTAGGATCCAGGGGGTGCTGGATTATCAGATATGCCGGACTATCGGAAGGGAGGGCTATGAGGGGTCTGGAGTGGGGCGGGGTGGGTGGGGCGGGGTGGATGGGGGCGTGGAACTGTGGGACCAACCTGGCAGCACACCAGCTGCTCTGCCCCGGGCTTTTTCGAGTCAGCCGCTGGGCAGTTTCAGCAGCGGCTGACTTGGGCATGCCTGGGGCAGAGCAGCTGAGGTGCTGCCGGGTTGGTCCCACAGCGCCGAGGTGTGGCGCTACAGGACCAATCCGGTAGCACCCCAGCTGCACTGCCCCAGGCGTCCCCAAGTCAGCCACTGCTGAAAATGACCAGCGGCTGACTCGGGGAAGCCTGGGACAGAGCAGCTCCAATTGTCCGGCTGCCTGGAGCACTTCCAGGTTCCAGGTGGTGCCGAACTATCAGGAATGCCGGACCACTGGATGCCGGACAACTGGAGTTTTACTGTACCTAGAAGAGAGAAGGATTACCTTAGCTCCACCAGGAATTAAAAACAGGGAGAGGTGAATCGCTTAGGTCAGGGGTGGGGAAACTTTTTTGGGTTGAGGGCCGCTGACACACAGAAAAATCAGTCAGGAGTCGCACCCAACTCCCCACATTCTCCTTGCACACCAGCGCTTAGTGGGGCCCAGGCTAGTAGACTCTATGTAGTCCAGTCCCACAGTAGTTGCGGGCTCCCCAATGCTGGGCTAGGGGAGCCGTGAGCCTTGGGGGTCGGATCCAGGCAAGCTGTGGGCTGCACCCAGTCCCCGGTTCTGAGGTTCCCCACCCTGACTTAGGTTATAAATACTTCCAGATAGGTACCATCCCTCTGGGGAAGCTTGCATATATCTCTTCAAATTGTTTTCTAGACACTGGCAGGCAAAGGCTTTTCATATAAAAATCTGAGTTTCATCCAACTTTGGGCCTCTTTCCTGATTCCCAAAATGGACAGACCAAGGAGTGCCTCAGACTGTATGGAAGGTTTAGAAAGATTTTGGCCTGATAAGGCTGCATTCAACATTTATTTGTGTATATATATATATTCTCTGTAATGCTTTTACCTTAAGAATAAATGTGCTTATGCAGAAAGAGTTGAGTTGTAACCACTGACAACACATTGCTGATCGCTCTTGGAGAGAAAGCACACAGATGCTGATAACAGACAGACTAACTTGCTGGGAATATCACAGCATAGTCTTGAAGTTATACAAATTTAAACCGTTGGAAGAAATTGTAATAGTCTGCTATTTCTGCAATATGAATGGTCTTGCTATGAGTTGCTATTCCTTCTACCCGCTTTCCAGGTAACTGCAAAATTCTGAGCAGTTTGTCAAGGAAAATGAAAGTTCCTTTAGAAAGGTACATAATACACTGCAGATAATGTATGGATAGATGAAGGCTGAACACAAAGGCTAAGTGATTCAATTTTCTGTATAGAAAATAAATATATTTCTTCTGAAGATTTCTTTCCCTCTTTTCATCCTTTATCATATTCAATATATATTTACTAGGTGTGGACTATACAAATCATCCACTTTATCTGCATATAAAGGATTATGCAATATTTTCAGGAAAAACAGTAGCACATGATTTTGCCTAACATTGCAAGTGTTTCTACGCAAGCTATACCATTCTCCAGTCTTGCAGCCTTGGGAATATAGCAGAGCCTTGCTAAGTGCTTCCACCTTAAAAGACTCCTCTCTAAAAAGCCTTGAACCCCCTTCACTCATTAGGTTCAAACTGCAACAAAATATTTAAGTTTTAATTCCGCTATAACTATATCAGTGCTAACTTCTCCATAGCCTTGAAAACCCAAATGGTAGATGTCATCTCTTTTATTGCTTCCTTCTAGAACTGTATATTCCTTTGCTCCCCCATAGAGAGAGGGTCTTTTGTTCCTCCATGTCCTGCTATCCAGGAGTCAATGAACCAAGAACAAGAGTTTATAATGGTGTCCAATACCTAACCATTTTATAAAAACATACACTCCTTTTTTTGAAGTCGGACTACACCTAAAGTTTAAAAGAAAGCAAAAACTGGTGGTTTTTAACTCGTTATTCCTCTTCAACTATAAACAACAGTCCCAGGTATTGACAAAGAATTACATTCAGTGAAATTAAAACAGACTAAAAACCAGTTAAGGAACCCTGGTTGTGCAAAGGTATTTGAAAACAGAACTGTTTTGCATGAAAATAATTCACCCATTTTATAACTTGCAACTGTCAAAACATTGTGGGTGATAATTTAGTATATGAAACATTAAACTTAATTTGCCATAGAGGATAAACTCCATTATCAGTGGCATTAAAGGTTATGCTTCACAACATTTCTCATGAGAGTAGCATGGTAATAGGTACTCCTAAGCTGCAGGACCTCAAACCAGAAGGCAGTGGACCATTAAATAGAGAGATTGCACAGCACACTACTAGTTCAAATACTGTTCCACAGATCCCTACCATGGCTGAGCAGCACACAGAATAGCACAGACAGAGCACTAGTGTGGCTTTTGTACCCGCTCCCCTGTTCCTGGGATGGCTGAGTTCCAGCCCAGACTGCAATCCTTAAATTGTGGTGACTGCCTTCAGGCCCTGATGCCTCTACCGCACCAGATGGTCATAGCTAGACCCACCACATGAGTGAGAGAAGTGGAACTGAAGTCACAGTGCTTCCTTTACACCAGATGATCCCCTTATGCTGGGGAGATTTGTCCCACAGCTGGCTAAAGATCCAGACTAACCCAGTGCTTCACTGTAAAGTAACCACAAAACTCCACTGATAGCTTTGTTATGGTATGCAGGCCCATATCCTATTGCAATGCTGGGCAGTCACTGTGAAGTCTCTCCCTCCCAACACATACTTCTTAGGGAATCTAAGTACTGATTAAAAGCCTTCTTTTCTTACTGAAAATATGGGCATAGAAAGAATAAATACAGTAAAACTCCAATAGTCTGGCATCCAATAGTCTGGCACTCCTGATAGTCTGGCATCAAAATGGCAAAAGCCTAGTGAGTGAGCTTCGGCAAAAAATGAGTCTCAAGGTAACAGCAGCAGCAGCTGAACTGAGCAAAAAGGGTAAAAAAGGCTTAAAAAAACTAAAATATTACAGTATACAGTACACAGTATGTACAATAAAAAGGGTTAAGAACACTTTATATATATACTGTATACATTATATACGGTATATAACCATCTTATAGTACCTCCTGATAGTCCGGCATATCTGATAATCCGGCACCACCTAGGTTCCATAGGTTCCAGATTATCAGAAGTCTACTGTATTGGGGTATAGACGGAAGGGGATTGGATTAATTGACTAACCACAGAGCTGTTTCTGTGAACCTTGAGTAGGGAAAAAAAGGGGTATAAAATAACTGTGATAATTAGCATGGAATGCATGCCTGTCACCTTGTTCTTACTTCACCTGCCACCAGATGCATTGGTCATTGTTAATATGTAAGAAATTGTGCCGATTTCTATCATATTAAAAAATGCTGTAACATGACAAAGTTACCAGGTACATGGCCGGTAGTAATACAATTAGGCTGTGTCTACACTGGGCCACTTATTCCGGAAAATCAGCCGCTTTTCTGGAATAAACTGCGAGCTGTCTACACTGGCCCTTGAATTTCCGGAAAAGCAACGATGCTCTACTGTACAAAATCAGCCGCTATTCCGGAAAAACTATTCTGCTCCCACTCTGGCATAAGTCCTTATTCTGGAACACTGTTCCGGAAAAGGGCCAGTGTAGACAGCCCAGTAGTCTTTTCCGGAAAAAACCCCCATCGCAAAAATGGTGATCGGGGCTCTTTTCCGGAAAAGCACGTCTATATTGGCCACAGACGCTTTTCCGGAAAAAGGGCTTTTCCGGAAAAGCAGCCTGCCAATGTAGACACTCCTTTTCCAGAAAAACTGAAAATGGAATAGTATTCCGTTTTAAGCATTTCCGGAAATTCATGCCAGTGTAGACACAGCCTTACTGTTGGGATTGAAAAGGTCTTCCCAAGCATCAACATTAAGCCTCTTCTGGGTCAGCTCACAATCTGCTAATCTTTGGGCCATTTTGGTGCTCAAAACATAAAATTGGTTACTATCTAATACCATCTATGCCTAGGGTTGCCTGGTGTCCAGGATTCACCCGGACAGTCCGGTATTTTCACCTCCTGTCCGGTAAAAAATTCAGAAAATGCCGGACACCTAAGATGTCCAGTATTTTCGGATTTTTTCCCCCGGCTAGGAGGCAGAAATGACATTTACCTGGCAACCCTACAAACCCTCCTCCTCCCCCCTTCCCAAGACTCTCTTCCCCCCCCAACACCCCAACCCCAGACCCCATGCGTACCTGGTTCTGCAAGCCTGTCGGCACAAAATGGCTGCTGGCAAAAAGACCAAGGGGAAGCAATGACTTCCGTGGGTCTTAGTGCTCAACCGCTCCCCTGCACTCACTCTTAAAGGGGACATGCTGTTTTGTTTTAATTTTTTTATGCTCAACAACTTTGATCTCCTTCCCCCCCCCATTTTTCCCCCCAACAGAATTTTTTCCCCGTGTTTTTTTTTGGGGGGAGGGGAGTGGGGAGGGGCGGGTGTTCAGTATTTTTGTTTCAACCATCTGGCAATCCTATCTATGCCATTTTACATTCATTTTTAAAACAATAGAGTAAAAATTCCAGTCCACATCTGATTTTGAATGCAAAATAAGCTGTTGCATATATGAATTAAAGCTTTATCTTTTGAATCATTAGCTTTTTAGTCAATGACTCAACTGAACTTCTCTGAATTCTTCTGAAAGACAGATAAGTCAGACTAGTTATTTGTGAAACCCTTAGGGCCTAATTCAGGTCTAGTTTATGAATATAAATTAGGGGTAACTCCATTCACATCAATGAGGTGTGTGACAGGGTCAGGCTGGAGGACTACAACAGAGAGGGCTCGTCTACACTGGCCCCTTTTCCGGAAGGGGCATGTAAATTTCATGAGTCGTAGTAGGGAAATGCGCGGGGGATTTAAATATCCCCCGCGGCATTTAAATAAAAATGTCCGCCGCTTTTTTCCGGCTTTTAAAAAAGCCGGAAAAGAGCGTCTACACTGGCCCCGATCCTCCGGAAAAAGCGCCCTTTTCCGGAGGCTCTTATTCCTACTTCGAAGTAGGAATAAGAGCCTCCGGAAAAGGGCGCTTTTTCCGGAGGATCGGGGCCAGTGTAGACGCTCTTTTCCGGCTTTTTTAAAAGCCGGAAAAAAGCGGCGGACATTTTTATTTAAATGCCGCGGGGGATATTTAAATCCCCCGCGCATTTCCCTACTACGACTCATGAAATTTACATGCCCCTTCCGGAAAAGGGGCCAGTGTAGACGTAGCCAGAGAGAAAGGCAGCAAGAGCCCTGGTCAATCAGGAGCAAAGGAGATAGGGCTGCTATCAGGACCAGCTGATCTCACTTGAAGCTGCCATGAAGCATTTTAAAAGGAAGCCCCCCTTGAAGGGAGAGTGAGAGGAAACCTGAGCAGACTAAGAAAGATAACAGAAACATTGCCAGAGATAGCACAGTGGGGATGAGGAGCTCTAAAGCAGGGTTTAAGGCCCACCTTTTCCGGACAGCCTGAGAAACCACCTGAGAGCTGCAAAGGACAGTTTTGCCAGCTCAGGCTATCCCCATGGCACTGGCCCCAATGTCCTTTGTGGCTGAGGGACCAGAGCTTAAACCCTGCCAAGAGCTAGTAATGCAGTATGGAGACTGCCCAATGAAGGACTGAGTAGGGTACTGGGACCAAGGAGTGGGGCTGCCCTGCCATATAATCAATTCAGGTAGAGGAACAGAATTGTGCTTGGAGAGTCCATGTAGTAGATTATAGATCTGGTATTAGATCAGATTTCTCACCACTTTAATTTAACCTTTGTCCCACAGATTACAAGGAATTCTATAAAACAGAGGGAGACTTTAAAAGCACAAAGGAAAATTAGGGGTCCATTCCCCATTTGTATTGTTGGGGCCTTGCAAAAAAGCTTTTAAAGTCTATTTTTTTGTAACTAGGAATTAATTTATTTTGGGGCATAAATTTGGTCCATTACTAATCAGCATTCTGTATTAACAAAAATTAAATCACCAGCTGGTGCACACACTTCAAAAGTTTCTAGTGGTTTATGGCATTTTCAGTTCTAATGGTATTCCTGGTTTTAAGAATACCATTTCAAAGGAATGCATAAGCAAGCAAGCAGTCCACTAAAACAAGTGTTCCTTTTAGATCTCTTAAACAGGATGCTTTTAATAACGTTTGTTATCGAATGAAAGTAAATTTTCAAAAATATTAGGAAAAAATATTCACACTATATCCTCAAAACCTGTCTTATTTCAACAGCAGCTCATCACAAGAACCTTATTCCTAACGAAACCAGGTGCATAAGAAGGATTTCCAGATACAGCAAACATCTGGAACTTATTACAGATGTTTCCGTGACAATTCTGAATACTCAGTTTCAATGTAAAATAACATCTGCAATCTGTGCTGGCCAGGGAGCCACCTGAGTTGATGTGCTTCTGTAGCCAGAGAGGTGGCGTTACCCTGGGCAGGAGACTGCAAATGTTAGTGGGGAAGGCGGGTGGAGGGGAGGCAGGATATCATTAGCAGGAGGGGAGGCGGGATCCCAGTACAAGGACACAGAGAGGTTAGCGTGAAGACTCAATTTCATGTCTTTTGTAGGATCCTGGATACAGGGGGAGATGCTATGAAGTTGCATGTACTGTACTGCCAACTCCAAGAGTTCAAAACTCATGACTCAGCATCCCCACCTCCTAAAAAGAGAATGGCTTCTTGAACTCACAAATAAAAATACACTTCGGGATCTTTTTATCGGGCTTCTGGTGTTTCGGGCCTTTGAACTCAGGGCACATTTTCTAGCTTTTCTCCACAAACCATGAGAACTACAGTCTTCCTAACAAAGAAAAAAAAAAAGATGGCTGGGATTTTATTTTAATACCATGCACCAAACAAGCATAATCTACTAAATCAGAGTGATCACAGCTGATAGCAGTGCATGAGGCATCAGGTAGTGAAGTTCTCAGGTCTGCCTTAATTCTTACAACGTGGCTGGGGCTTTCCAGAAAGGAAAAAAAGCCCCAATTATCAGGAGGCTTGTAATCAAATCAGGAGCTATCACTCCATGAAATCACTGGTATTTAGTCAGTGTCACTAAATGAGTTAACAGTTTCACAGCTTACAACTATGGATTGGACAGCTCTGCACACACCTCCCCTGGTGACGGGGACATTCCGGCAGCAGTATGGAGCTAGCAGCAGGAAGCCACGCTAGCCTCATGGTGCTGCCAGTGGTGGTGGTGGCGGCCTCTGGCAGGTTTTAAATTATCCAGGGGTGGCAGGTAGGCCCGGGAGATGTGTGGGTGGGGGAAAGGGAGAATGCACAGCCCAGTAGGTGGGGCAGGTGGACATGTGGGGGAGGGAGAGATGCAGAATGACCCCACACACACCGTGCCAGAGTGGGGTGCCTGTTGGCCCACTAGAAGAATTGAGGACTGGTACTGGCCCTAAGGTAAATTGAATTTGAGACTCCTGATCTATAAGGTGATAAGTAACAGTCAGCATGGATTTATGAAGAACAAATCATGTCAAACCAACCTGATAGCTTTCTTTGGCAGGATAACAAGCCATGTGGATGAAGGGGAAGCAGTAGATGTGGTATACTTAGAATTTAGTAAGGCATTTGATATAGTCTTGCATGAGCTTCACATTAATAAACTAGAGGAAATACAACCTAGATGGAACTACTATAAGGTGGATGCATAAGTGGTTGGAGAATCACTCTCAGAGAGTAGTTCACAGTCATACTGGAAGGGCGCAACCAGTAAAGTCTCAGATCCATTTTGGGACTGGTTCTGTTAAATATCTTAACCAAAGGTTTAGATAATGGCATGAAGAATACACTTGTAAAGTTTGTGAAAGACACTAAAATGGGAGGGGTTACAAATGTTTTGGAGGATAGGATTATAATTCAAAAGAATCTAGACAAAATGGAGAAATGGTCTAAGGTAAATACAATAAAATAAGAACAAATGCAAAGTACTTAACTTAGGATGTAACAATCAGTTTCATGCATACAAAATGGGAAGTGACTGTCTAGGAAGAAGTACTGCAGAAAGGATTTTTGGGTTAAAGTGCACCACAAGTTTGCTGGATTGATTTTTTTCCTTTTCAAATTCTCTTGTGGTAAGAGAGTTTGGGGTACTCCTTTGGAAGAAGTTCAAGTGATTCTCCCTGGGTTTCAGAAGAAAGTTTTTACACTTGATGGTGGCAGGCTCTCTCTCAAGGCCAGGGAATCTGTGACCTTGTGGAGTTTTTAAGCAGAAGCCTATAGAGGCAAGGTATTTAAGGTCTCTTTCGAGCCCCTAGTTTCTGCACTCTGAGTGCCAGAGTGGGGAACAGCCCCGACAATCACTTAAAACTTGGTTAGCCCAAGAAGTGTCCAGACTTCAATACCGGAAGCCTGCATTAGTAATCTAGCAAGTACACCAATGAAGAACTATTTTTTTTTAAAGAGTACACATGTAAAAATCTCTGTGTCTGATCTAATTAGTTAAAACATTTTCTTTTCAAGTTCAAACTGTAACAGTACAATTTGTGATTATTCATATTGCTTCAGCCTATTAACTGATATTTAAGGAAAATAATAACTTGACAAACTTACAAAAATCCTATATCTACATCTAAAAAACCACTAGCTATACAAGCCTATTCGGTGGTACTTCAAATATGTTTCTTTGTAATGTTATTTATTACTTTTACTAGCCTAAAACCTTCAGTCACACTTAATTATGCAAATATTAGCACTTCAACAAAAATTAAATTTACCATGGTCTTTTATAAATTGTTCCACATTGTCTTAATGAAATTTCAATAATACTGAGCCAAATCATACCATCAGATTTCAAACAGAACTTTTCCATTTAAATCAATTGAAGCTATGAAATGCTCTGGACGTTTCTAGAGTGCTATTTATTCCCAAGGATTCCTTTGAACCAAATTTTATCACTCAGTCAGGTCTATTCTAAAGCCCTGTTAAGACAACTGAAATTCTCAGTGACTTCAGTGGGCTTTGGAGCAGGCACTTTGGGCTCAATCCTGACAGCTACTGAATGCTCTGACACTAATCCAGCACCAACCCCAACTACCCACTCAAAAAAATCTCCAAATGCTTAAATATATGATTCTTTGACAACTAAAATAAATTGGTTGTATTATACTTTGAATAATACTCTTAGATTGTGGAAGAATCTGGCCCTTTCAATATTGTATATAAAGATATTGCCCATTTGTGTTTTTAACACCCTTGAGACCATTAAAAGAAGTTAATTTACTTTTAACCACTAAGGTTTGATTTCTCATAGGATTTTATTCAACTGCAGGAATGAAACCCGCCTGATCTGAATATCAAGGTTTTTTTTTCCTGTTTTGTTTAGTTGTACTAATTCCACAATGGGCCAATACTACAGAGAAATATTGTAAAACAGATTTTTTAACTGAGTTAAAAATATGAAGGATCAAATCTGTTAATACTGGATGGGTGGATTATGCTTGGTATTTTCCCTGCTCCCAATGAACAAACAAAAACAAAGCTTCCATTGACACCAATAACAAGATCAATCCCCTACAGGTTTGTTGTTCATGGGAAACTTCATGGCACTGGGGATACATAAGTGCTCGTTATTATTGTAATTGTGACCCCAGTCCTGCAATGTGTTCCATGTAGGTACAATCCTATGTCCGATGGGATTGTACGCAGACTCAGCATCTAACTATACAGCACTCACAACAAGAATGGGTCTATAGTCACAGAGCAGTGTATTGTGTGCTTATTAACACACTTTATTCTTTTTGTCTCTTTCAATAAACTACTTTTTAGGTTTATATTTTTGGTAGCAAAAAATTAACTAGAAAAAACTCCAGAACTTGGCTAGGTCCTTTCTTTACAATGGATGTCTAGGTAAAGAAAAATTTAGTTCCTTAAATTTTCTCTCACAGTTATACAACAAAAGCATCTATTGTTAAAAAGAATTAAGCATTAATAATATAAGAGGACAAATATCTATTTTTATGTAAAATGGCTGAACATATACTAATTTAGATGAGAAGAGTCTAAAATCCAGGATCTCAAACAAGTGGTTCTGATTGATTTTACTTGGAATGCTTATTATACTTATTTTTTCTTCCCAAGGCAAAGAAATATAATCCATTTGAAATGATAAATGGAGGTACTGGAGTCCCACAACTGTTCTTATGAGCAGATCATTTATACAGCAGAGGGATACTTCTCCAACTCCATAAGGATTCAATTATAAAACCACATTAACTCCCCCCCACATAATCTGATTAAAATCAGTCCAGATTGTGATGATGTTCACAATCATACATTCAGTTCATGGAGAGGAGAGCCTAATCACTTCAGCTGAATCATTTACTCTAAAATAAATGAAATATGGCTTTCTTACAGCACAACAACAAACAGGATTTCAAGAAACTTGCATCACATACCTGAGAGATACAGACATGTGTCTTCTTGGCTTAATAAAATACATTAGATCTGTGAACTTTGGCTTTTTGTTTTCATTCTCTTTCTTTCATAGGTGTGGTCACAACATCTCATATCCCTTCACTACAGAGGATTTAGCTCCAGATCCTGATACTACAAACAGAGCAATGGCAGCAAGACTTCTGCACCCACATAGCATATGTCTTCTCTGCATTTAAACCTGTGTCTGTGGAACTTGGGCTTGTAGATGTGGGCCCGGGCTACACTACACCAAGAAGGTCAGCTTAGGGTATGCAACTCCAGATATGCAAAAGGTGTAGCTGGAGTCAGCTTACTTTAAAGCCAACCCTTGGCGGCATTCACACTGTGTGGCTTCCCTTATTCCTGGCAAAAGGAAGAATATTTGTTGCAGGTGGTAGCTGCCCTCAGTGTTTCATTTAGGGGTCTATACCAGACCTGCTAAATCAAATGCCAGAAGAACAACCTCTGGGGTATTGATGTTCTAGTAAGCATAGACATGTCCTGGGTGTTTCCAAAACTCCCACTTCAGTGTCCACAATTCATTGCAAACCTGGGCTTAAAATTGGTAAAGTTGGATCCCACTTACACTTTCTGCCTCTGTTATATGGCTTGATCTGCATCCATACTTTCTGCCTCTGTTATATGGCTTGATCTGCATCCATACTTTCTGCCTCTGTTATATGGCTTGATCTGCATCCATACTACAAAATGACAGCAGAACTCTGGCTCTAGCAGGCTGTGATCTGAGTCAGTCAGACTGATATGCGTGTGTGTGTGTAGGGCTAGGTGCTTGCTGATCTGTGTCAGAGATACGTGTGTGTGTGGGGGGGTGTGTGTGCTTGGCCTCAAACCTGAGTCAGAGCCTGGGTTTACTGTGTGAACTGGATTTACTATGTGGTGTAAACATACATAACCATATTCTGGCTGACTTCAAACATACACTCATGTGGTTCTTTTTACAGGACTGGGTTTTTAAGCATGCACACTTCAGTTTTATCAGGATGTAGATTTTTTTGTTTAATTTTACATTTATTACTCACGACCAGATGCTCCAGATTGTCTTATTACTATCTACTTCCCCATGTGACCCAGGACACAGCCAAGGCAAGGGTTAAGACAGTCCAGAAAGGCTACTGTGTTTCTTCTTGCAATCAGGTGCTTTAACAGAACCTTATCAAGATATGACACGTGGAATAATCTCAGTTTCATAGAGTTTTATGCCCGGCTGGCCTAGATCTTCTAGTCTGACCTACTGTATAACAAAGTCCATTAAACTTCACCTAGATACTCCTAAAAAGTCCAATGACTTTAATTCAGTTACAGCATTTCCATCCGTAGGAGACAAAATTGTGTGCCAGAAAAAAGTGCTACCAATGCCAGAGATCATTGCAATGACACAGACCTGATTGAAATGAGATGTGCCCAGATGATCCCAGCAGGGGAACTGCACCATATACTTAGTTTTCTCCATTTCTCAATCTGGCTGGAGAAAGCAGGAGGCAAATGAATCTGGACCAGACAAATCCAAGACCCATGGTTGTGCCCGTTGGACCTGAAGTGGCCAAGAGAAGGAGCTTCTCACCTGGCCTCATGCTGTTGTGGTGAGATGGCTAGGGCAATCCTCTCTCCCTGCGGAAGTCTGCATACAGAGCCCCTCATCCAAGGGCACCATTGCTCAGGCACCAGGAGGGCAGTAGCTCACTTGAAATTGAAACTGAAAATTGAAATTGGAATTCATGCTTGATATCTGCTTAAAGGTGCATGCCCTGGCTCCAGAGGCAGTTCTTAAATGCAACCGTTTGATCTGCTTGCAGTTTTGCCTTGGGGGCAGGGAATTTGTTATAAAAAGAGGGAAACAGGGTGATTAAGTATAACAAAAGGCTGGGCATTAAAAAAATGGTTATAGTATCATGAAAACATTGCTAGGTACTTCACTTGGCGGAAGAGTAGGAACCAATATTGTGCTGTGGGGAGTTGCATTTGGATCACTGTGTTTAACTTATAAATGTTCTTGAAAAGGGGGTAAACTGTGTCTAATCCAAAACTGACTCCCAGAGTTAAGAAGGGATTTTACAAAAGTGGGTGATTAGGCAACCCAAGGGCAGATTCCAATTATCAACACTGAATTCTAAGTAATGCACATGGAAAAATATAATCCTAACTAGAGACACAAAAATGATGGGAGAGTCAAGAAAGAAATCTTGGGATAATCTGTGGATAATTTCCTGGTCAAATGTGCAGTGGCAGTCTAAAAAGTTAACAGAATATTAGGAATCATTAGGAAAGCAATAGATCAGCGTTTCCCAAACTATGGACTGCGGCGCGGTACCGGGCCGCGGGAAAAAATACCAGGACTCAGCGTGGCTGCCAGGGTTCCAGGCTCCCAGACTGTCCGTGCAGCACCGGGTTCCCCCAAGCCCTCAGCCGGGCTGGGCGGATGCAGCCGTATATTTCAGGCTCCTGGCAGAGGCATAGTGAGGGTTACCTGGTGAGCTCTTATTGCTGGCTGTGGAGGGGGGAGGAGGGGTTGGATATGGGCCACAGGGAAGCAGGGTTGGGAGATAGGGAGGGGAACTGGCCGGCGGAAGCAGGGCTGGCCAGGGGAGATCGTGGGGGTGGGAACTGGCTGGTGGGGGAAGTGAAGCTGTTTGGGGGAGATCGCGGGGCAGGGCTGGTTGAGAGGAGGGGCTGGCCAGGGGAGATCGCGGGGCGGGGTGGACTAGCTGGCAGAAACAGAGCTGGCCAGGGGGCAGGAGCGGTGGGGCTGGCCAAGGGAGATCGTGGGGGCGGGGGAAGGGGAGAACCAGCTGGAAGAAGAAGGGCTGGCCGGGGGGGGGCATGGGAGCAGTGGGGCTGGTCAGGGGAGATCGCGGGGGTGGGAACTGGCTCGCGGGGGCAGTGAGGCTGGCTGGGGAACTGGCTGGCAGAAGCAGGGCTGGCAGGGGCAGTGGGGCTGGGCCAGGGGAGATCGTGGGGGGGGGAAAACCAGCTCACAGGGGCAGCAGGGCTTGCCAGGAGAGATCAGGAGAGAATCGGCTGCCGGGGAGGGATGGGGGGGAGGGGAAGAATCAGCCAGCGGTGAGCAGGACAGTTCAGGGCGCATGCAGATCCTAAATAAAAATTCAAAAGCTGTGCCTTTTAAATATCCCACTGCTGACAGTGAGGTTTAAAGGCACTACAATGTGTCAGAATGGAGAGAACCTGGTGCATTCACCATCCGGAATGAGAATATGGATAAAAAATTCCAAAGATGGTGTCAGCTTTCTGAAAAAAAATGAGCCCCTTTCCAATACATGATGTGGTGGTGCAAGGTTTTATTGGATTAGTCCATTTTTCCAATCCATATTCCCTTAACTTGCTGGTAAGAATATTGTGGGTGGCCGTATCAAAAGCTTTGCTAAAGCTGGCTCTGGGGGCTTTGGGAGGACTAAAACCACCATATTTGCATATTCGTAATTTGCTTAATGAATATGCAAATGAATGTTACTAGTCCTCCTAAAGCTTGTGAATGGATTTACTGGTCCCCATGTCAAAAAGTTTGGGCACCCCTGCAATAGATTATAAGGCAAAATACCATATTGCCTCTATATAGTCATCGTATGCCTACATCTTGAATACTGTATGCAAATCTGGTCACCTCATCTAAAACAAAAAGATCTATTGTATTTGGGAAAAGGTACAGAAAGGGCAACAGAAATGATTAGGGGTAATGAACAGCTTTCATATGAAGAGAGATTAAAAAGACTGGGAATTTTCAGCTTGGAAAAGAAATGATTAAAGGGTGGGAAGGGGATATGTTAGATGCTAGAAAATCATGAATGATGTGGAAAATAGAGTAAGGGAATGTTATTTATATCTTCACTAACATAGCACAAGATACTGACCTAATTAAATTTATAGACAGCAGATTTAAAACAAACAAAAATTATTTTTTCACAATCAACTTGTAGAACTCTCTGCCAGGAGATAGTGGAAACACCCAAACCATGACAGGGTTCCAGTAAGAACAAGGTGAGTTCAAGGATAGTAAGTCCAAAAATGGCTACTAGCCAGAATATGTAGCAATGGTTTCAGAAGCTGGGAATGGATGACAGGGGATGGACCGCGGTGATTGCTTCTCCTTTTTATTCCTTCTGAACTACCTAGCACTGGCCACTGTTGGAAGTCAGGATACTGGGCTAGCAAGACCTTTGGTCTGCCCCAGTATGGCCTTTCTGATATCCTTATATAGAACTGAAATGTTTCTGCCCTCTTGCTGTAACCTACAATGGGGGGAGGTGGGTGGCAGGGGGTATGCATGTAGTCAACAGGATTAACCAATAAGCCCAAGCTTATCGTGTAAGTCATCTACACACTGACATCCCTAAATTAAATGGCATATTCCTGTGCTAACATGATGGGAGTTGGGAGGACTTGGCTTTGGCGCCTTACTCTGAGAGATACAGGAGCGGATCAGAGAGCATTCATGCCATCTAGCTGCATGGGGTTGTGCTGAGCGATAAACAGCAGCTGGAGGGTTGTTGCTAGTCACTAGCAAGGCATTATGAAAGACTCAGCCCTGATGGGAGGGAGATCAGAGGTGCACAGCGGTTCCACAGCCCCAGGTTGCATCTCAGGGGGACCCTGTCAGAGCCTCACTAATTGAAAAACATTCACAAGAATTTTTTTTTTAAAAAAAATCACAGATCATTGTCTTGCATATTATACTAGCATAGCACGTTCTAGTTAATCAAGTCACAGATAATCAGGAAATCCCCTTAATGGGAACAGTTCACAATGAAACAGTGATTCCTAATAATATTTAGCAAGAAGGACTGACAGACAATGAGGAAGATAATAGGAATTTTTTGGTACATGAGATGCAATATCTGGTATTGTAGGTCTGTGCTTTTATTTGCTGATCTTTGCTACAAGAAAGTCCAGCAGGATACCCGGAAGCTTTTATTATTATACACAGCCATCTGGAACGAGACTCAGAATAATACTGAGCCCCTGAAAGCACCTTTAGCACTCTGTGATTACCACATGGTACCAATGGGTAAAACAAACTAAGAAAATAGTGCCAAATGAAAAGTCTCACCAGTGAAAAGCCTCACCCATTTTGAAATGTGCTAGAAATGTAGAAGACATACGGAGAAGGTTTAGTACTGCTTTTTGTATCTGCAAGCAAGGATTTCCGGTGGCGGGGGGGGGGGAGGGGAGAGGGAAGTCAGTCAGACGGCAGCCTTATAAATTTTGACAATAGCTGATTCTGAACACTTGAGGTACGTAATAGCTTCCAGTTAACTGAGGCAAAAGAGGCTAACCATGAAACTGCATTAAAAGATTTCAGAACTTCACTAAACTTTAAAAAAGAATGAGAAGTTTTAAAACAATACAAACAGAAAAAAACTATAGCATTTTTGACTGAGCTAAGGCTGAAGAGAAGATCTTGTAATCTTGGGGTGTTAGTCTCTGGTAAGAAACCAGATCATTATTTGGATCACAGACAAACAATCGAAACTACTAGAAGACCCTGAGTTAACACCTGACATGTTACCCAGGACAAAAAGAAGCTTAAGTAGTAACAACAGTTCTCTGACTCTGTAAACTTGATAGAGAACCCAAAATCAGGAACCCAATCACGAAAGAGATGTTAAAAATGCACGGCACTCAAAGTTGTAGGCCAGGAAAAAGCGCTATACACATGTAACCCCCTTTTTCCTCCCTGGTTTACTTGAGAGCAGGTCACACTCACAGGTGTGCCTGGGCACCTGATGGTTTTAATCCAAAAGAAGATCCTGAACACCCCAGTGGCGATGGTGTTTAGTTACAAATCTGTGGTTTGTATCCTATCCTTTAAATTGGCTTCTGTACATAATGACTGGAAGGTAGCCAATGTGATACCAATATTTAAAAAGGACTCTAGAGGCGATCCTGGCAATTACACACCGGTAAGTATAACTTCAGTACCGGGCAAATTAGTCAAAACAATAGTAAAGAATAAAATTGTGAGGCATGTAGAAGAACATAATTTGTTGGACAAAAGTCAACATGGTTTCTGTAAAGGGAAATCATGTCTTACTAATTTATTATAGTTCTTTGAAGGGATTAACAAACATGCAGACAAGGGGGATCCAGTAGATATAGTATACTTAGATTTTCAGAAAGCCTTTGACAAGGTCCCTCACCAAAGGCTCTTGTGTAAATTACATGACCATGGGATAAGAGGGAAGGTCCTTTCTTGGATTGAGAACTGGTTAAAAGACAGGAAACAAAGGGAAGGAATAAATGGTAAATTTTCAGAATGGAGAGGGGTAACTAGTGGTGTCCCCCAAGTGTCAGTCTTGGGACCAGTCCTTTTCAACTTATTCATAAATGAGCTGTAAAAGGGGTAAGCAGTGAGGTGGTAAAGTTTGCAGATGATACAAAACTGTTTAGGATAGTCAAGACAGAAGCAGACTGTGAGGGACTCCAAAAAGATCTCACCAAACTGAGCGATTGGGCAACAAAATGGCAAATGAAATTTAATGTGGATAAGTATAAAGTAATGCACATCGTGAAAAATAACCCCAACTATACGTACAGTATGATGGGGGCTAATTTGGCTACGACAAATCAGGAAAGAGATCTTGGAGTTATCGTGGACAGTTCTCTGAAAACTTCCACACAGTGTGCAGCGGTGGTCAAAAAGGCAAATAGGATGCTAGGAATTATTAAGAAAGGGATAGAAAAGGGCAACTAAAATGATTAGGGGTTTGGAACAGGTCCCATATGAGGAGAGGTTAAAACGACTGGGACTTTTCAGTTTAGAAAAGAGGAGACTGAGGGGGGATATGACAGAGGAATATAAATCATGAGTGGTGTGGAGAGGGTGGATAAAAAAAGGTTATTTACTATTTCCCATAATAAAAGAACTAGAGGACACGAAATGAAATTAATGAGTAGCAGGTTTAAAACTAATAAAAGACAGTTCTTCTTCACACAGCGTGGAGTCAACCTGTAGAATTCCTTGCCAGAGGAGGCTGTGAAGGCTAGGACTATAACAGAGTTTAAAGGGAAGCTAGATAATTTCATGGAGGTTAGGTCCATAAAGGCTATTAGCCAGGGGATAGAATTGTTGTCCCTGGACTCGGTTTGTCAGAGGCTGGAGAGGGATGGCAGGAGACAAATCGCTTGATCATTGTCTTCAGTCCACTCTCTCTGAAGCACCTGGTGCTGGCCACTGTCGGCAGACAGGATACTGGGCTAGATGGACGGTCTGACCCAGTACAGCCGTTCTTAAATTCTTATGTTCTTATGTTGGGGAAAACCCTATCCACCCCCTTGCTGCAGTCCCTTGCTTGTAATGAATGTATAATGGCGGGGCCTCCACCTGGCTGGCCTTGTACACACTTACTGGTACATAAGAACATAAGAATGGCCGTACTGGGTCAGACCAAAGGTCCATCTACCCCAGTATCCTGTCTACTGACAGTGGCCAGCACCAGGTGCCCCAGAGAGGGTGGACCAAAGACAATGATCAAGTGATTTGTCTCCTGCCATCCCTCTCCAGCCTCTGACAGACAGAGGCCATGGACACCATTTTATCCTCTGGCTAATAGCCTTTTATGGACCTAACCTCCATGAAATTATCTAGCTTCTCTTTAAACTCTATTATAGTCCTAGCCTTCACAGCCTCCTCTGGCAAGGAGTTCCACAGGTTGACTCCACGCTGTGTGAAGAAGAACTTTCTTTTATTAGTTTTAAACCTGCTCCCCATTAATTTCATTTGGTCTCCTCTAGTTCCTCTATTATAGGAACTAATAAATAACTTTTCTTTATCAGCCCTCTCCACACCACTCATGATTTTATAAACCTCTATCATATCCCCCCTCAGTCTCCTCTTTTCTAAACTGTGCCTTGAGAGCCTCCAGGAATATACTCATTCCAGCTATACTCTGGATCTAATTCCAGAACAACACTACAAATCATATACATCTAATAGATTACATTAAAATAAACAATATTTACTTAACTTAAACAGGGTTTAACAGATTAACAATGAATAGCATTATCAAAGTGCACAACAATAATTGGAACTTAAATACCTAGCAGTTACACTGCCAATACTGATCCCACCCCAGTGTGCACTCCCCTGGACTCAAAGTCCCAGACACTTGCTTGCGTGGGCAGCTGTAGTGGAGGTCTCTGCAGGCAGTGTGTATGATGGTCCAAGATAGGCAGCAGCTCTGTCCTAGGAAGCACTTTCCCAAAAAAAAAACCCAATTACTTACAGCCTCATGCTGTGCCTATCAGAAGCAGCCTGCTAGATCCCAGTTCCATAGGCATCTAATCCCTGTCTGTAGCTGCACTCTAACAGCCCCTGGACTGGATCAAACACCTCCATAGCAGCCTGGCTCCCCTTCTCTTCCAAACTCCATGGGCTGAGTCCCCGACTGCTAGGCCTCTCTTCTCACGCACATGGAGAGACACTGGATCTCCCACACAAGGGTCACTTCCTTCCTGTTTTTCCCAAGGGCTCATGGAATTGTAGTCTGTGAGGCTGGATTGCAGCACACGGGGTCTTTCCAAAAAACAAAAACCAGAGGCACCTTTAGTAAGGGGACTACACACACTATGGCAAATATAAGCCATATATCACTCTGCAAGAGTTTGCAAGCATCAGCAGAGCGTGAAAAGTATGGATAAACATACTGATGACAGCAGCACTAGCCCAGAATAATTCTTTATAGGAGCAATAGACAATGTTGCAAAATAAGATGGAATGGCCAATCACCCTGAAAGCAAATGGGACATTTATTGATTCTGGACACTGGTGCACACAAGGAATAGTGATAGCAGTACTGAAAGAAAAGCCAGAGACAGACAAAAGTAAACAAATAAGGGCATATAGAGGTAAGCTTCCACACTAATGAATATAGAAACTAAAACATTAGGGTAAATAAATTGGGGAAAGATACAATTTTTAATAATTCTAGGAAAACATTAATGATTCACCAATGTGTTAAACCCTTAGTTTTATGAAGGGTGTGAACTAATTGGAGGAGATAGGGACCAAAAAACTGAAGAGTTTGAGTATGTCTTTCAAGGAGTAGGAAAGCTCTCCACACAGTACAGAACAGAGCTGAAACAGCCTAACCACTCCATAACTCATGCCCAGAGGAAAATTAACCTCACCTAAGGAGGGCGCTAAATGAGAAGCAGGATAGAATTATTGTTTAGGAAATCATTTAGCAAGTAGAAAATGGGGGTGAGGGAAAAGCTGCTGTGAAGCAGCTTCTGTCCATGGAAGCCCGGGTTAGCTGTGGACAGAGGCTGGTCCGGCAGCAGCCCTCCTGTTTGGGATCCAAGCTCCCCGTGGACACAGTAGCCTCTATTCACAGCAAGCCTGAGCCCACTGTAGGCAAAAGGTCCTTTGTGACAGCTTCCCCTGCTTTCCCCCTATCCCACGCTGCAGCCTCTGTTAAAGGCAGCAGCGCAGGTGTGGGAGGCATGTGGCACTGTAGAGGCATGTGGCACTTTTAGGCTGGCTTCCCCCAGCACCATCTCTTGCTTCCCCCTCCACACACTTGCTGCCTCTTATATAGAAGCAGCAAGGGGAGAGGGAAATGCAAGTGGTCGAGAAGTTTAACTGATAAATCTAAGCTTATTGGTTAATTCTATACTTGACTACTCGTTTTTATCCCTAGTTAAAATACATGTTAGATTTGCAAAAATGTGTTTGGTATTTAAATCTTATGAATAGCCTGCTGGATGTTGCATATATAAATCTTGTTTATCTGTATTCATGTTATAAAGCCATAGCAAATGTTTACATTGTGAATCTTGGTAATGATGGCTCATTTTTAAAAAATTTTTGGAAGTCCTGAAAGCTGCCATTACTTGATAAAAGTTATGCTGTCAACACGTACAGTGGGAACCACTGACTGCAAACAGTGGCATCACCAGAGGCTACCAAACAGCCATATGAGATTATCAGAAGAGATGAGAGACACCATGGAGGAAGAACAACCCATTTACTCAAAGGATAAGGGTCAGCAAGTTTGAGATCCTCTCAGGCAGCATAACAGACAGGCAAGAGCCTCAGAAGGTTGAGACCAAGAGCCCGAAGGCATTGTTGGGGTCACTGGGCATGATCCTAGGTAACTCGGAGGAGTGGAAGATCAAAAGAATCGATGAAGCGCCCCCGCTCTAGGCCAAAGCACCCTAAAAGCACCCCCCTTCCTCCCGTTCCCCCCCCCCCAGGCATAACTTTTCTCTGGCTCGCTAATAGCTGGGAACGGCAAGACAGACCTTGAGGTTGCCTAGTTACTATCAGTGGTATAGAAGAAGAATTCAGATGTGTCTCTGTAGAGGGGAGGAGGAGGATAGGGCTGGCAACATGTCCCAGCATGGGAATCTTGCTACAGTTCACTATTTTCCTGCAAGTAAACAACCTGGGTATATAAGGAGGGAAAACTGCTTACGTTGGTGTGCTTGATCTGAGATGTCTAGTCTCCTGGCACCTATTTGAGCATTCAAATAAACTTTTTTTGCTTCTCCACACCGGTGTGTTAATTGGAGTGCGCACACCGGGCACCGAACCCAGCTGTTGCCTCCCTCGGGCACTCTGTGCCGGCAACAGCATGGAACACCAGAAGTAGACTAGCTGTTTCCTAACAGCTATAGTCCTGATGTTTCAGGGAGTCTCAAAGATCCAAGTGACAGTGCAATGCACCACAAACATAATAGATTATTGTTGTGTGTTTTATTTATATTGACTTTTAATATTTTTGTTACTAAGGCATGGTCTTCACTTAAAACTTTGGTCAATGTAGCTACAGTGTTCAGTAGTGGTGGGGGGGGAGAAAAAAAAATTAAGCCTTCAAATGTAGCAGCTATTCTGAGCCAGTACACATGCAGTTAGATCAAAGAAAGTTTTTTTCCCCATTGTCTTAGATACCATAATGTTGGCAACAGAGTTACCACAATGACAGAAAGACCTCGTCTGTTGCTGCAGTCTGTCTCTATAATAAGGCCAGGTCTATACTAGGGGAGAAAGTCGACCTAAGATACACAACTTCAGATACATGAATAGTGTTGTTGGAGTCAAGGTACCTTAGTTCACATTTCTGCAGCACCCCACTTCAGGAAGTCAACAGAAGAGACTCTCCTATTGACTTTCTGTACTCCTTGGGACCCGGTGGAGTACTGGAATTGACAAAGGCACCATCTGTGGCCAATTAGCAGGTTCTTACTAGACCTGCTAAACTGAACCCCAATAGATTGATCTCCACAGCACTGATTTCCCAGTAAGTGCAAATAAGCCCTAAGGAATTACAGAAGCATGGCTATATTGCTGTAACCTCTGTAGTGTAGCTTTTGCTTGGAAGTGATGGCGTGCATTGGGGGGGTCTGTGCCTTTAATGTCTGAGATTTGCAAAAAGAATCTGGTGAGAGGGGGGAAGAGAAGTACTGTAAATTTCTTGTTATTATGCACAGCCAGTTGGAACCAGGCACTGAATAAAGCAGACTTCTTGCACGCACCTTTAGCACCAGTAAGTGATCAGTAAAAACTATACAATCCTTTTAACTTTCTCTGTTTCCCCAATTATGCATGTCATTGATTGCTATGCTATTTGGAAGCTGCATTTAGCTCACAGAATGGACAAGAAGAAAGCAGGCCAATAATATTTTCAAAGAACACTTTTCTCTGTTTTTATTCTGTTATTTCTGGCAAAGATGAAGTCATTGGTAACAAATTTTGAAAGAAAGAGTACGGGAAAGGAAGGATCTGTATTGTCTAGCACACTACAATTCTTGTCAAAGTTCACTTTTTGCTCCATGATTTCCATCAACTCCACAAGGTGTAATCTGCATGTTTGTGATTTTGCTTCCTTTCTGACCCGTAGGGAAAAAATACTGAGCTGAAGCAAGTTGAAAGCTGTACGTTAAGAAAATTGTGCTTACTAAACAAAATACAATGCACAGGATTTAATGGGTAAATAACCAACATGGAATGTTTTGAATTCTGTTTTGTTTTTCCTCCCCAAACCAAGTGGTTTTGTTAATAATAATGTGCCAATTCATTTTCTCTTTTAACCAGGATGCTTTCTTTTGCCTCTTACAAGATAATTTGAACACTAATGATTTTTTCCTTAAGGCCATTATATTGACACCCCATGCGATCGGAAGTTAGTCGAGTGCACAATTTGACAGAGCAGTAGGGGTGAGCTTCGCACTCTGCTTGCACAAGAATATTAAACATATTCCTATGTGTAATTAAACACAGCTACAAAACTGGTCCCAACCAGTAGTTTCCAATTCTGTATGAGTGCACTGAGTGAAGTGCACATTCTGAAAAGGGAAAAAGGGAGAAAAAACTAAATAAGTCATCTGCCCCAAGAAACAGTTCTACACGTGAAAGAGTGTGAACTCAAAAAGGGACAAATTCTGTGTGCAATACATAACTTATGTAACCAGGCAATATCAGGGTTGGTGTGAAAGAGGAAGCTACCCCCATCCTAGAGAGACAATTGAGCAGTTCTACCCCAGGGTTGCAGTATCGATGATGGACAACATGACTCCATTACCAACTCCTTGTCCCATTTTGGAGCTAGCAACCAAAGGAGTCACATAAATCAAGAATCAGTACATTTTTGTGATGCCCTCCCATCAGACCTCAAAAAGTCCCATGCAGGCTCCCTGGCACTTACTTACACTAAGTATCAGTGCCAGCATACTATGTTGATGGGCAGCAGTATAGAATCACAAAATAGAAATCCTTCCCAGTCATCCCACACAGCAGGAATTTCTGTTACAGTTTTGTCAAAGGACCTCCTCAGGGAAGGATTGGGAAAGGCAGGAATTGACCACAAATGTATCTGATACCCTTTGGAGAGTGTTTTTTTTTCCTATATTACCTTATAAATATATTACTGTAAAAATTCATGAGCTGTAAATTATACACTGGTTAATAGGACACTTGTACATACAGAGTCATGTAGCTAATATCCTAAATTCCACTACGGGAAGGCTGAATGTGCCAAAGAATAATTGTCATTGTTAAACAAAAGCTGGAACACTTGGGATGAGACAAGCTATATATATATATATGTGTGTGTGTGTGTGTGTGTGTGTGTGTGTACACACACACACACACACACACACACACACACTTCCTTTATATAAAGAAATGACATATTACAGAATACATTTATAATTCTCTCAACTTATTTCCTTTAAAAAAAAATCATGTAATGAATAGTTTCAATGAACCATCAAGCATCAAAAAAATGCCTAGCAGCTTAACTGTAGGGTCCAATGCATGCTATCAGTGAAGGGACCTTAATTCACTTATGACAGACTACATAAAACAAATGAGCTGTGAAGAAATGTTCTTTCTGGTGTGAGTATCTAACCACTTACAATATCTCTCATTGAAAAAGCTTATTTTATTTTAGTGGCAGAAATGAGTGGTGAGACATTTAAAAATATCTGGATATTTGTTTTCAGTGCCAGGATACACCAGCAAATTGATCCCATAGCTTGCAAATAAGTAAGACAATCAAACAGTTCAAATAATTCGATAACTAATGCAAAATTGAAACAAGATTTTTAGTCTGAAACAGAGTCATTCTGTCCAACTCCTGAGCACTGACCACCCTCACCAATGTTACTTGGATTCCAAAAGTTCAAATCCTGTATTCTTCACTTAGCCAGAACACACATCATTATAAGCTCAGATATTTAGCTCCACTGACATTACTAGAAATGTCAGTTTACAAGAGCTGAGGATCTGTAAACTCTGAAGAGCATGTAATGTGGTCTGAAAGCTTGAAGCCTCCTAACTTGCATTAAAGCTGGACGGATGTCACCAATACACCAACTATATCTTCAAAAAAAAAGTGTGAATTAAATGCATTCCTTCCTAATTTCTGAGCTACAGTTCTTCATTGGGCCACAACTTCTGGGCTGAGAGCAAACACCTAAGGGCAGATCTTCAGCTGGTATAAGTGGTCATTACAGTCATTTAAATCAGTAGAGCAATAACCATTCCACCAGTGGAAACAAAAAGCCTAGCTTTGGGCACTCTGCTAATCAGCTGGGTGGCACTTGAATCTCTCCTGAGCAGCCACACAAGCGCAGAGCTTACAGGGAACACTGCCCACAACCCACTGTTGAAGAAACACTGATCTAGCTACCTTAGTGGTTTGTACTTCTGCCCCCATTGCTAAAGCATCTGAGCACCATGCAAATAAATAGACAAGTCCCTCAGGGGACTACATGGAGTCTCTGATTCATCTCCATCTTCACATTAAAGACTGTATATAGCTAGTTTCAGCAATTTCTTTTAGTCTCTTTGATACAGAGGCTGGTATTGATTTTTCTTTGTAATGGTAATATGTGAACAAATTGCAAAGTACTTCTGAACTCATTATAATTTCCATAAACACACCTGTGCTTTTCTAAGTAAAATCATTGTGTACTTTCTAAGAAAAAAAAGGAACCACTTTCTGCTTAGACCCATTGCTCCTAGGCAATCTTGAAACAATTCTGAGCCACTTAATGCCTAATTTATTCAAAATATTTTTTTAAACACAAAAATAGCTCCATTATGCCTGGAAAGTGAGTACAGGAACTACAGCTGCCTAAACAACTGTGATAACCCCCCCCCCCCTTTTAAAAATCTTTGGAGTAAAGAGAGTTCATGAGCACTATTATAAGCACTGTCAGTTATTGGCAGTATTTTTGACATTTTTGCTTATATTGTTTTCTTGTATTGGCATCTCAACCACAGTTTTTGTAAGCCAGATAAACAAGAGCACAGCAGATAGTAACTCACAAAAGGAAAGGCCTTGATCTAATGCACTCAGAGTCTCTACTTAGTAGTGACATTAAAACTATAAGAAACATGGAACATAATTCTCTCAAATACAAATAAGATGAGGTAGGATAAAGGTAACATTTTACAAGTGAATGTACTGGTCCCATTATCACAATATTGAAGGATTTTTGACCTCCAGAAGCTGCTGTATGCATTTAAAAATCAGTAAGTGACAGTAATATGAGTACAGGACCCTCACTGGTTAATTTGATTGCCATCTTGTATTCATAGTATTAGCAGAAAACTCTGCTAAATATGCTCACTGTGTCACTATTATCCTAAAATATATATGCACTCTTCTATATAACTGATGTAAGGAACCGACATTACCCGACTAAGAAGTCTTCAAAAGGACAATATTTCTATTTTTTAATACTTTAAAAATTGTAACAGACCAAATTTACAATCCAGAAAGGGGTGTGAATAAGTCATTTCTGTATAGAAGTCAACAATTGGTACAGCAGGCACAGCATGCTGAAGAATCAGAGAGAGCAATGCAGGAGAGGAAAACTGGCAGCATGTGACCCCAGAAGAAGAAAGAGAAGAAATCATGTATCTGCACTACAGATAGAAGTAAGAAACTATTTTTAGTGTCTCTGCACAGGTACAACACTGGAGAATGGTTTATAAGTGTCATCTGAGAGAAGGGATCAGGAGAACTCCTCTACTGGAGGGCAGCAGGGGATGAATTGTTTTAAGGGTGGGGGTTCAACAACCCTCCCCCCCAAAGGAGTAGATAGTTTTTGGTGGTCAGACAGTCATCCATCTGCGATCCAGACCAGGAAACTCAAAAATGGTGTGCTGCTTGCCTGGAATTAAAATTCAAGATGCAACAGTGCTTGCTGAGGCTGATCAAACTATAAGATCACTGCACCTTCCTACTTTTCCAAGTGTGCACCAATGCTACTGCCAAGAACGCCCTTGACCAGGTCACTGCAGCTTGTGTCACTCTGGAAAGAAGGATAAAGAATTTGAAGCACAAGTTGTGTTCTCCATCCTCCCAGTGAAAGGAAAAGGTACAAGTAGGGAGCATCGAATTTTGGAGGTAAATGCATGGTTGAGCAAATGTCAGAAAAAGGGCTTTCGATTCTTTGACCATAGGATGTTGTTCCAGGAACAAGGATTTCGGGGCAGATATGGGATCCAAACATAGTACAGTAAAACTCCATTGGTCCGGCATCCAATGCTCCAGCACTCCTGATGGTCCGGCACCATCAGGAATCTGGAAGTGCTCTGGCTGCCGGACAATTGGAGCTGCTCTGCGCCCGGATTCCTCAATTCAGCTGCTGCTGAAACCGACCAGCAGCTGAATCGGGGAAGCCAGGGGCAGAGCAGTTGGGGTGCTGCCAGGTTGGTCCCGTAGTGCTGCCCCTTGGGGCTGCGGGACCAACCCAGCAGCACCCCAGCTGCTCTTGGGAATTTAATTGGGGGCTGAAATGGATCAGAAACTCATTTTCATAATGACACCTAATATACATTAGGAAATTATGCTTATTGAGATTGAAATTTACCTGACATCAAGCACATAAAAAGAAATATAAATTCACAGCCTGTGTAATCACAACGTAGTTTTCAAAGGAGATGAGAGGCTGACAGGCCAAATTCTTTTTTCATCTAACTTGAAAAGTCCACTGATTTCAATGCAATTGCACTGACTTACCCTCCGGCAGGATGTGGTACAAATATTATAGATTAATTATAAATGGGGATTGATTATTTTGAGGCCAATAATAATCTTTGTAATTACATGTGCCAAAAAGATTAGCATATCTGTGGGGGGGAAGCTGATCATGACAAGGGCCAAATTCTCCCTGTGTATGTCACAATAGGCTAGGCAGATGATGGAAAGGTTTGCTTCTAATACATCTGATGGTCACTGATGGAGGCATGTATCATACATCATGACCCAAATAGTGAATCCTACGTCCCCAGGTATTTTCCTTCTGGAATGTACTCTGGTACAGAGCAGATCGTACTTCAAATTGGTAAATCTTGATGTTTTAATCTATGTGGTATGGTACATAGTCCAGTCATATAATTGTTAACGTCTCAGTTTTTACTACTCCATATATTTATTGTATTAACCTAAAACAGCTACATTCTTTTCAGAACTAATGATCATTGCTTGTTTTTCTTCCCTTAAACCAGAATCCTTATGCTTTATTACTGTATATCACGATTTATGTAATACAAGACCCTAAAGAATGTATGGTCCAGTGTGATATAGCACAGAGTACATGATGCATGAAAGATAATATATATGGATGACTAAAAGCATCACCAGTTCTCAAGTGAGACACCAATTTTGTTCCAGAATGTATGACAAATATTAGCCTAGCAACATCAATAAGAAGTCAGTTGCTAGCAACTGTTATTACGGAGAAAATACCGAGGTACATATTACTGACAACAATAAATCTGGTCCAGAAGATGACAGAAAAATTCTTGAATTTTTTGGTATATGTAGGACTCTCATTTAATCTTTCAGAGAAGGCACTAACCAAATCAATTTTCATTTGTCCTTTACTGTGGTTTTCACTCTCAAAATAATGCTGGATAAAAATATGCTGATAAAATATAAGAATGACTTTGGGACATTTTCCTTGTTTACAGACATTTTCTTCAAACATAAAATGAACCAAATAATGAATCTACTAAACAAATATAGGATGGAAGAGTTTCTCTTATAGAAGCTGTATTTGTATTTTCAATAGTATGAACACTCTTCAGATAAGAAAGACTAAAACATTAACATTTAATCCTGTGTGTTGAATTTTTTTTTCATTTGAATGTGTACGAGTACATCTTCCGGTTACACTAACAAAGTTCTGTTTTAAAAGTATTTATAAATTATTAAGCAATTATAAGCAGAAATTTGTGTTTTACATATTATAACATCTGTAGACATTTAAGTTATTATAAGCAACCTATCCATCTGTTGAACCCTTTATAAACTATAAACGAAAAACTTTCAGAAATTTAGCCTCATACTCATTTACAAAACTTTGATGGCAATCAAATTTTCTGGTGTTCAGCTTTTAGCCCACCTCTGGTGGAACTCAGATTAACATTACTGGAAACAGACCAGTGCTGAAAGCTTATGAAAATACTACCATGAACATCCAGGGTTTCCCAAAAGAAATCAGTAAATACTAAGCTCAGATTAAAGGAAATATGCAGTTATATGAAATAGTTTAATTCCAGAATATATGCAGCAAGACAGGCTGGTGACGAGGGATTGGTGTAGAATACATGTAATTCTCGCAGCAGAAGGGTTTGTAAATTTGCCCACATTCTACTATTTGCATCTGAAGCATTAAAAAAACAATCCCTAACAGAGTCACAAGACAACCTCCTACACTCTTGGACATTTCTTTAAATTCTAAATGTTAATTACAGAATGTTGCCATTACAGAATTTTGTTCTATTTTTACTTGACAAAATTATTATGCATGTACATGCACCATCTCTACCAGTTACTCACCTCTGAGTGTGGAACACTTCTTGAAGAAGAGGCCAATATCCCAAGGTATGTCTAGACTACATTTTTTTTTTTAAACAAACTGCCCTTTTTTTGAAAAAACTTCACCTGTGTCCACACTGCAATCGCATTCTTTCAAAATTAAATCGAAAGAACGCAGGGGGAGGTTTCGACATTGGTAAACCTCAAATTACTGGGAATAACGCCTTTTTCAAAAGCGCTCTTTCGAAAAAAGGTGTATGCAGACACAGAACAGGGACATTTTCAAAAGAAGAGGCAATCAAAAAAAGCACAGGTGTCCTGGTGGCCATTCTGTGAATAGCAATCAGAGCTTTCTTTCGAGAGAACATCCGTGCAGTCTGGACATTCTCTTTCAAAAAAGCAATCACTTTTTCGATCCAGTTTTGAGGTGTGGATGCTCTCTTTCGAAAGAAGCTCACACGTTAGACATACCCCCAGTGGGGAAGAAGAGGATCAGGAAAACTTTGACAATACCAAAAACGCATAAACATGGAATATAGTAACAAAGATTTGTTAACACTCTTTAATCCTTTCAGTAATGTCCAATGGTGCCTCCTCAAGAGGGACAATAAACATTTCTGCTCTGAGTTCACTACAACATGATATTTACCAGTTGCTACAGACTAACTCTGAGTCAATCTGTTTAGTATCAAATTTGTCTGGGCTCTTTTGTAACTCTCTTGCCACCCTCCAAGTACTTGTATTAGATCTACTCCAATTTTCAATCATAAGTGAATTAAATCATTTGGTTTGGTAGCACACATGTGCAAACTAGGAATGTTTCAGTTTTATAGCCACAAAATACAATGAACCTAAAATTAGCCTATACCTAAATTAGATTATAAAGGGGAGCCGCAGCAAGTGGTGGCCTGTCCCACACCGCTTCCCACAGTTCTGCTTGGCTGCCAATGGGAGCTGTGAGGCTCTGTGGCCGCAGCATTGGTACATAAACCGGGGCAGCCAGTTAAAGTGTTTCTGAAAGTGTTTCCCTGCTGTACTTTCAGAGACACTGCCTTAGATAGTTTGCTAGTGACTAGTAATCAGATGCTTGTTAGGATTTGCTCAAATTTGGAAAAAGAAAAAGGCTGCTATTAATCAATAGGCAGCTACCTAGCAACTCCATCTCCAAACATAAGTTTTCAGTTGCACAGATATTCAAAATAGGTGTCATGACTTTGTTTGGCATCTCTATTTTCTTGAAAAAAAAAAATTAGTCACCTAGGATCGGAGTACTGATTTTAGCCTTTCAATGATTTGCTCAGCATTTTGCTCTAGATAGGACTTATTTTTTCTCAGTCTATGCTTTTAACTGTTTAAGGAAGTTGCATTTTGAAAGTTTCTTTGTGTGTCAAACTGTTGAGAAAGATCCCAGCAGGGTGTGATCTAGCTCACAGAAATCATGGCACTGTAGCATGGCTAAAAAACAATTTGAAAGGTGGCTTTGTTTTTTTAAGAGGCCTTTTGCATTTGTATTGCACAATTTGAGGCCATTTTGTTCCCATGCTCAAAAGTTCAACCAGACACTCAGCATTCTGAAGGACTAAATCTTGCCCTTCTGTATGTAATGGAAGCAACATTAATCTGGCAACAAACCCTCTTACCCTCCAAGTGACTATATGTTTTTTTCTGAATTTCCACATGAATGTATATCATGAAGTACTACTGATCTATAGTGATAGAAATGTAGTGTTAGTCTGGTGTAGCTGAAACAAAAAACAGGACTATGTAGCACTTTAAAGACTAACAAGATGGTTTATTAGGTGATGAGCTTTCATGGGCCAGATCCACTTCCTCAGATCAAATAGTGGAAGAAAATTGTCACAACCATATATACCAAAGGATACAATTTTAAAAAATGAACACATATGAAAAGGACAAATCAAATTTCAGAACAGAAGGGAGATGGGGGGGAAGGTCGCCTGTAATATCATTAGCTCACAGACATTTACCTCCCCCCACCACCTCTCATCCCCCCTTCCGTTCTGAAATTTGATTTGTCCTTTTCATATGTGTTCTTTTTTAATTGTATCCTTTGGTATATATGGTTGTGACAATTTTCTTCCACTATCTGATCTGAGGAAGTGGATCTGGCCCACGAAAGCTCATCACCTAATAAACCATCTTGTTAGTCCTGTTTACTGATCTATAGGCTTTATACAAGAGCTGTTTCAGTTAGTTTCTTGCTATGGGTTATACCTCCCTAAACCAGGACTCTCTGGTCTGGCAACACAAACCACAGATTTCCTGGACCAAAGAGCTCCAGGGTAAGGGAGCTAGTGGAACATAACAGACATACAAACTATGCCTAATATAATTTTTTCTTAGCTTCACAAAATACTGTGTACTGAATTATCCACTACTAGCAGCTACTTATAAAATCACTCTCTGCCTTAATTTTGGTCATGTTATCATCGGTCTTTTGGAATCACACAATATGTCGTCTAAATACATGCTAGTGGAAACAAAACCATACTTCACACTTTAATATGTTATTTAGAGTATGTAAACATGCTTACCTAGAAAAAAATGTTGTTGACAGCTAACATAGTATCATAGCCGAACACCAAGTAGATACTCATGAAATCTTACTGAAAATCATCTAATACTAACTATAGGAATTCAAGTAGCTGAATTCCAGAGATGAGTCATAACTAATCTATACCATTTAGCTAACCAAAATCTTCTTTCACCATCACACACAGAGGGAAGCGGAAGGAATCTCAACAGCCTCCTATTTGGCTGTACTGCTAAACTGCAAAGGGAAGCAGTCATTAATTTAAACCAATGTCTCCAAAGATGTCTTATTCTGCATCTTATTTAAGAACTGCCCCACATAAAGAAACTAAAATAGCTGTTAATTACATGCATTTAATTTTAATTTAAACACCATCCTCCTCATAGCCATTGTCTTGTTGCAGACATGCAACATCAGCTTGAAAAGACTTAAGAAAGCAGTATTTTTATACATGATGTTAGTTTATTCTTATTCCGAAGAGTATAATAAGTAGGAGAGGGGTCATTTTCTTGAATTTATACAAAGCTTATATAGAATATGTGATTAATCAACTGAAGTGTGTGCTATGTTTCCATTGACACACCACCATAGCCTACATGATATTGCACTAAATATGCAATTCAGAAGACATTAGCAGTTAAATTATCAAACAAGTTAAGCATATTGAATGAACCCTGAATTGGCAAAGGCAAAGCTACAATATGTGCATTTAGGTTTATTCAATGTTCTTCAGATAAGATGAACATAAGAGTTGACCCAGAATCTGTATTCCAGAAAAAATACTGCACCATATGATTATTCAATCACAGCCAGCAAAAAAATTCAAGTAAGGACAGCTTTTAGCTTGAAGACGATAGCAAAATACACTAGAGTTGCCAGATGGTTTCAACAAAAATACCGGACACACTTGACATTACATCACAATCTACATTACATCTTATTTAGAAAATACCGGACTTTTATATTTTCTCAGTTATTTTTTTTTCCAATTTGTTTCCCGAACAGAAAGCTCAAATACTGGAGTGCCCGGTTTAAAACTGGACACCTGGCACCCGTAAAATACACACTGGCACTCCTAGCCAGCCTCCCCTGAACATATATCTACATGTTGCCCACTTGAGTTGAGCCAGCATAGTATGGATCAGGACTCCAGGAATGCTGTAACATAGGGACCTTCTTTGACTCCAGTTGCACAAGACTGTCCCGGCACTATGCGCCTGGGCCCACTTTACAGCATGATAAGCTATCTCACAGAAAGGCAAGGCAGCAGCATGAGACCACATAGTGGTAGAAAGAGCCTCTCTGCTAGCAAAAGACACAGAAATGGTACAGCAGAGATACCACCGATACAGAGCCCAGAGGCTGGGGTGCATCTTCCTGGGTAGGGAGGCTGAGATTACCTAACTCTTCTCCTGACACATTCAAGGCGTATCTATGCACAAGCTGGAAGTAAAATAACTTCAGTAGGATACTCTTAATTGAAAATAAAGTCCACACACAGACTTGTACTGCAATACATAGAGGTGTAAATTCAAATGAATTTAGTTACTTGAGGTCCAGTTCTTTGTAGAGAAGCATGCACAGTGGCATTAGCAGGGCTTCACTACTTCCATGCATACATAACTCACTAAGATGAATGGGGCATTTCACCTGTTTTACAGTTATTCTCTCAGGGTCTCTGAACAGGCAGATGTCACTGCATGCATTATGTCCACATCACATTTGCAAGTTACTTTTTGAAACCATGAAGGGAAGATGTTTTCATTAAAAAAAATCAAATAAGAAGTTGAGGGTTAGATGATTCTGAAAGCACTGTCAGGTGCTCCAGTGAAAAGACAGGAAATAAAGGGAGGGCTAACAGGAGAATTTTGCAAGGTTGTTTGGAGGCAGAGTTTGAGGGAGGCTAGATATACTTAACATGTTCTAAATGTCTTTAAACTAAAACTGAAACCACCTGATTGAAAAAAAAACCCATCAGGGAAGGAATGAGCTCTAGGAATAAAAAGAGAATAGAGGAAGAAGCCTAGCATTAGAGTGGAGGCTATTCTGGTTATTGCACCCAATGGATTGTGTAGGATTATCTGCCCTATGGACAGGTGGTGTATCTGTGCTTTCATTGCAAGGATCTCCTCACCCTCAGAGACCAGTCTGGGCTTTGCAGACCAGAGTGGCTGAACTGGAAGAACTAAGGGAAACAGAGAGGTACATGGGTGAGACTTTCCAGGACATAACAGAACAGTCCCACCTCTGGTCATACAGCCTCTGTGCTGCTGAGAAGGATGAAAGTCTCAGAAAGGTAAGCATCCATCTGGAGAAGAGGGAAAAAAAAAACTCATAGTGGACCCTCCTTCCAGGATACCTCTCTAGGTGAGGGAATTCCAGTTACTTGCGAGAGACAGATGGAGGATCTGATCTTTAGAAACATATACAGATCGTTTTGTGATGACTTGGAGAATGGTGGGGTGGCTTGCCTGCCTGGTGCAAAGGTTGTCTCTCTCTTGAGATATCAAAATAGACTTATGTGTAGTGCTGGGGAGGAACATGTTGTTGTGGTACATGTAGATAATAACGGCATAGAGAAGGACAGGAGAGAGGTTGGGGAGCCCAAATTTTGGCTGCTATTAAGAGATTTAAATTCAAGACCCCAACGATAGTGTTCTATGAAATGTTTTCAGTTCCACATATAGGGCCAGTAGACAGACAGAACTGCAGGGTCTCAGAGCATGGATGATATAATGGAGTAGTGAAGAGATTTACTAAAAAGTAGGGAAACTTTTGGGAACAGTGAAGCCCATAAAGGAAGGATGGGCTCCACCTAACCAAAAGGGAACCAGATTGCTGGCACTATAAAAAAAAAAAAAAAAAAGTCAGAGCGATTTTTAAACTATAGTCTGGGAAAAGCCGAGAGGTGCAGAGGAGCCCATGAATCAGACAGGGACATCTCTTAGAGATTTTCTATGTAATAGTAAGGAGGAGAGGATGAACTGTCACAAAATAGGTAAGATTTCAGGATAAATAGTCAAATTGCTATTCAACATGCAATGGCAGACAGTTATAAAGTGATAGGATTTTCAAGTGCTTATATACAAATGCTAAGTGTAAATAATAAGATAGTTGAACTAGAGTGCCTCATATAAATGATTATATTGATTTAATAGGGATCACAGGAAGTTGGTGGAATGAGGATGATCAATGGGACACAGTAAAATCTATCAGAAGGATAGTGCTAATGGGGAGTGGTATTATTTGTGAAAGAACGTGTAACTCACATACTTATTGGGTATGGTTCACTGTCCCATGTAGTGGCACTTAGACCGCTTAAATATAGAAAGAATAAGTTTCCTCTACAGTCTCATCTGAGAGCCAACTGGCTTTATAGCTCAAGTTGTAGAGTCTCATGCACTAAGCCCCAGAGATCCCAAGATCCTGTCAGTGTTATAAATGCATAGAATCAAGTGAAGTAAAAATCTCAGATGAACCAAACTGTTCTATAGAATCACTATGGATAGCAATTCCATGCTCTAATAGTAAGGATGTAGCAGTAGGGATATATTACAGACCACCAGACCAGAATAATGATAGTATCTATGAAATGCTATGGGAGATTAGAGAGGATATACAAAAAAAACAATTCAATAATAAAGGGGATTTCAACTATGCCCATATTGATTGGGTATTTGTCTCCTTAGGACGGGATGCAGAGATAAAGTTTCTTGACACCTTAAATGACTGCTTCTTGGATCAGCTGGTTCTGGAACCCACAAGAAGAAAGGCAATTCTTGAATTAGTCCTAAGTGAAGCCTGGGGTCTGGTCCAAGGAGTAAATACAACTGGACCACTTGGAAATAGTAATCAGAATGTAATAAAATTTAACAACTCTGTGGTAGGAAAAACATCACAGCAGCCCAACACTGTGGCATTTTATTTCAGAAAGGGGAAGTACACAAAGAAGAGGTTAAACAAACAGCACCTGAAAGGTCTGATGACAAAAGTGAAATCCTTGCAGGCTGCATGGAAAATTTTCAGAGACACCATAATAGAGTTAATTGTATACCTCTAATTAAAAAAAACAGTCAGAGAATCAAAAAAGTCCTACCCTGACTTAAAAATCAAATAAAAGAAGTAGTGAACGATAAAAAATGGCATTGATTAAAACATAGAATTTAAATCTTAGGAAGAAACATAGAAAGCAGTATAATCTCTGCCAAATGAATTGTAAAAAATATAATCAGGAAGGCCAAGAAAGAATCTGAAGAGCAGCTAGCCAAAAACCCAAAAGGTAATAGCAATTTTTTAAACTAAATCAGAAGCAGGAAGCCTGCTAAACAACTAGTGAGGCTGCTGGACAATCAAGATGCTACAGAAGCACCTGAGGTTGGTAAGGTCATTGTGGAGAAAATACATTAATTCTCTACATCAGTCTTCACAGGTGAGACCATGAGGGAAATTCAAAAACTTGAGCCATTTTTAAGGTAACAAATCTGAGGAACTGTCCCAGACGAAGATGTCATTAGAGGTGGTTTGGGAAAAATTGATAAACTAAGCAGTAATAAGGCACCAAGACCAGATCGTATTCACCCAAGAATTCTGAATGAACTCAAATGTGAAATTGCAGAACTACTACAAACTATTACAAACCTTTCCTTAACCTATCCTTTGAATCAACGTTAAAAAACAAACAAAAATCCACACAAAACCAAAGGAAGCATTTCATACAAAATAATGTGGAACTCCTTGCCAGAGGATATTGTGAAGGCCAAGACTACAAAAGGATTCAAATAAGAACTAGATAAATTCATAGAGGATGGTCAACCAATAGCTGTTAGCCAGGATGGGTAGAGATGGTGTCCCTACCCTCTGTTTGTCAGGAGCTAGGAATCAGGGGATGGGTCACTTGATGATTTACTATTGTATTCATTCCCCTGTGGGCACCTGACATTGGCCACTGTCAGAAGAGAGAATACTGGGTTAGATGGACCTTTGGTTTGACACAGCATGACCATTCTGGTGTATTAAATGTTGAGAATGGAAAAAAGTAAATAGTGGTTTCTCCCAGGCATCTGTACTGAGACCAGTGCTGTTTCATGCATTCATAAATGATCAGGGGAAAAGATAAAGCAGTGAGCTGGCAAAATTTGCAGAGGATACAAAATTTATACAATATAGATAAGCCCAAAGCAGACTGCAAAGAGTTACAAAAGCATTTCACAAAACTGGATGACTGGATAGCACAATGGCAGCTGAAACTCAATCTTGATAAGTGTGAAGTAATACACCTGGCAAAATAGAAACCGAAATATACATACAAAATGATGGGGTCTGAATTAGCTGAACCTATCAATACAGTGATGTTAGAGTCATTGTGGGTGATTGTCTGAAAATATTTTCTCCATGTCTAATGAGAATAAAAAAGCCAATGAAATATTGAGGCATTAAAAAAAAGGATATGTACTAAGAAAGAAAATATCCTATTCCCTCTTTATAAATCCATATATTGAATACTGCATGCAAATTTAAACATCCCATCTCAAAAAAGATACATTGGATTTGGAAAAGATGCAGAAAGGGCAAGAGAAAATATTAGGCGTATTGAATATATTCCATATGGGGAGAGATTAAACAGATGGGAATTTTCAGTTTGGAAGAAATGATTAAGAGAGAGATGGTAGAGGTCTATAAAATCATGTGTGATGTGGAAAAATTGAATAGGTGTTATTTATACCTTCACATATCACAAGAACTAGCAATTAAATTAATAGGCAGATTTAAAACATATTTTAAAAGTATTTCTTTTTAGTCAAATCTGTGGAACTCTTTTCCAAAGGATGTTGTGAAGACCAAAACTAACTGGGTTCAAATCAGAACTAGGTCAATTTATGGTGAATAGGCTCCTCATAGGCTATTAGCCAATGTGGACACAGATCCAACACAATGTTCCTTACATACTTTGTGTCTGTTTGCCAGAAGCTGGGAATGGATGACGGGATGGATCACTCACTGATTGTCCGTTATATTCATTTCCTCTGAGGCACCTGTAACTGGCTACTGTAAGAGGACAGAACCCTGGATTAGATGGACCTTGGTCTGTTCCAGTCTAGTTATTTAAAACTTTGTAAAACTTAGGCCAGAGTGGGGAGGGCTAATTCCTTGGAAGCCTTATTTACTTGTTTAATTAAAAGAACTCTTACATAAGAGCATAACATAAGAACGGCCGTACTGGGTCAGACCAAAGGTCCATCTAGCCCAGTAGCCGGTCTGCCGACAGTGGCCAGCACCAGGTGCCCCAGAGAGGGTGGACCGAAGACAATGATCAAACTATTTGTCTCCTGCCATCCTTCTCCAGCCTCTGACAAACAGAGGCCAAGGACACCATTTCTATCCCCTGGCTAATAGCCTTTTATGGACCTAACCTCCATGAAATTATCTAGCTTCTCTTTAAACTCTTATAGTCCTAGCCTTCACAACCTCCTCTGGCAAGGAATTCCACAGGTTGACTACATGCTGTGTGAAGAAGAACTTCCTTTTATTAGTTTTAAACCTGCTACCCATTAACTTCATTTGATGTCCTCTCATTCTTCTATTATAGGAACTAATAAATAACTTTTCTTTATTCGCCCTCTCCACACCACTCGTGATTTTATAGACCTCTATCATATCCCCCCTCAGTTTCCTCTTTTCTAAACTGAAAAGTCCCAGTCGTTTTAACCTCTTTTCATATGGGACCCGTTCCAAACCCCTAATCTTGTGAAGAAAAATGTCCCTTTGAGCCTATTTTTATATACAATAAACAATGAAAATACGTAGGTAAGAAAGCTATTACTAAACTGAAGGATTTTTACAACGAGATTTAACAAACTGTTTTTAAATTTAGAATCATCATCGGAGCTCCATGTGGCATGTTCCAGAGCTCCATGTTGTGTGTTCCAGTCAGCTTTGAGAGTCAGCGGGGTGGGGAGCTGGGTGCCTCAACCTTGCCCCTTCCCCCCGATGTCTCACCCCTTCTGGGAGCATGATACACATTGCCCAGAAGTCTGGCAAGCCTGTTGGTGCCCCTGTGGATAAGGCATGAGCAAAACTGATGCTCACATGGTGCTAATCCCCATAGTATTTGAGCATCATACACCGTTTACAAGATGACAGTGTGCATGCTTCTCTCTGAAACCAAGAACAGGCTGAGACGGTTTCTGTTGCTCTTTTAAGAGTTCATTCTCCCCTTCTGCAGGAAATCCTTTAAAGAGCCTCAAAAGGGGCTGAAAAGGAAGGAATCTCCCTCCTTGTTCTATAAGAAGGGCAAAATTTCTTTTCCTCATCCTAGAAGTGGTCAGTAGCTGCTCCCAGAATTTCTCTTAAAGGTGACTTTCCCTCTGGCAAGAGCAACAAGGGGACAGAGGTTCATAAAACAGCTATGGGATACATTTGACTCTACCTTGCCCTCTACTGGGGTTACATGGGGATACATTCCTCACCCCAAGATTTCCTTCTGTATATGCCATTTGGGCTTTGCTAGACAAAACAGTAGACATCCCAATGTAACCTTAACCATAGCTTTATGTGAAGTATGTGTATTTGTCACGATGATCTGGGCCAGAGCCACAGCTGGTGTAGTTGGGTCTGTGCTGATTGATGCTAACTGAGGATCTGTCAGTTGAAAAATCGTGTATATATTTAAAACACTGAAATACTTTCTGAGGGATCAATCTAAAGTTGTAGACACAAGTATCACATATAGAACAATGAATGCAAACGATAAAATTATAAGACTAAGTTCTTCATTTGCCTTTATTAAACAATCATGCATTCATATTAACCTCTGTGTGTTGTTCGGCAGTTGCTTCTTTTCAGCACTGAATATCAAGTATCCAACATGCTGAAAGCAGCTAGCTTTCCAAAAAATGAAAGCACTTGCCAATAAATCACAACTGTTTTACCATATGCCACTTTGTTCTGCCAAGCATCACCAGCCTGTTCTTTTAAGCAAATTTCATTATATTATAGCTCAGAGCAATGCTCATTAAAAATATTACTGAAAAATGTCAAGTTGTTTTTATATAAAAAGTGACTATTTTTATAGAGAAGTCAGTCTGATATTTATTGAAATGGATATTTTAAAAAGCTAATTTCAACTTCCTAACTCATTTCTGAAACTGTCAGTGTTTTTCTTGAGTGTGAGAGATAAAGGCACAGTTTGCAGCTCTAATCATCCCTTGCTAATGCTGTCAGCTTTCATAGGATAGTCCATTCTGTGATGTTCCAGTGGATATTGTCCAATTGCCATGCACAAATCCCTCTAGAAATGCCTTCTCCATTTGGTCTCTTGTATTATATGGCAGGATATGTTTCTCCACTGCTCAATCACTCTGGGGTATACAATAGGATGAATCCAGACAATTGCTGAGCATATCCTGTACAGTACACAGTAGGTGGATCAGCCCCCAGCTGGTGAACAATCTAAAGACTGATCCAAATGCTGGCCTGACAAATTCAGTGTTGCAACACTTGACTCAGTGGGTGAACCAGTGTGTAAATCAGCCAAGATTCTGACTGCTTTGGGTTACAGTCAAAGGGAATCACTACCGACTCCTGCCGGTTTGCTAAATGTAATAGTCTGATGATTCATTCTTGAATCAATTGAAAAGGCTAGCAAAATTAAAAATGAACTTTTTTTTTACTAAATTAGATCCATCCAATGCGTTCAAATACTTGTCAGCAAATGTTGTATATATACATAAAACACACACACCTTTGTCACAGCTTTACTAGAATATTTAAAAACACTTTAATAGTTTAAATATTTTTCCATTTCAAGACTGGTAAAAATATTGCCTGTGAGCAAATGAAAACATGACTGTTATTTACAGCATACATATTACCCAATCCAAATGTGCAAATGGCAGACCAGTATTAGTTTTTCTGTGGACAGAAATCTTCATTAGGGGCTCTCTCTATTTTTAGACAATCAGAACAACTTGGCAATTAACACTGATTTAGGTAACTTCAAAACAAGAAACTTAAAATATGTTGTGTATTTTGTAGTTGTTGTTGTACAGTTCACTGTGAAGTCCAGCTCCTCATCCCCAAACAAACAATATATTATTTCCCTCTTCACAGCCGCTAAGCTCTGTGCTTCTGGGGATGCAGTACTCATCTGTTGTCCAACTGCATATTTAGAAATGATTAAAAACAAATGGACTATATTTACTCTGTTCCATAGTGGTCATGACCTTCTTTCTTTACTAGAAATAATATTTCACCAGTTCTTACAATTTGCTAACCATTCCATAGGAAATCTGCACTCTTATCCATGCAGTGAAATTCTGATTGCTGGTTTTAAGGATATGGTAGAAAAAAATCATTTTTTCTTTGAACAATTTTAATTCAGTTTGCTGACTTGGACAAACCCTGTCACATTCCTCCCACAAACCGTCACAATGAATTTAATAAGTGTCTTTGGGGGAGGGCAGATCTGAATAAATTCTGCCCTTTAGTTTTAATGGCCTCAGTTGTTAGGTTTTTCACTTTTCACAAATGTTATAAAAAAGGCAAAGAAGAAACTTTTCTAAAATGGCTCCATCCTCAAACATTGAGAAAATTATTGGAATTTTAATTTTTAAAATGTCGTCTATATTCAGTAACTTTCGTGCTTTAGCATTTTGGTACAAATTAAAATAATTCTATAAGTACATGACTTGTCAGATATTCTTCTGTTATTAGAGATTCATTTCCATACATCATTTTAAGTCACACTGGGGAAACAGGGTTTAAATTAAAAGTGCCCACCATCAAATTAAATGACAACAATCAAAATCTTAGGATTCCTATTCCTGCAAATGCAAGACTTTTTAAAAATTTAGTGGACTGTTTTCCCCACTAAAATATAATTAACAGAAAAACATATCTAATCAGCAAGCAACTGTACCCACAGCTTTTTCATTTTTTACTTTGTTTATATTTATAATTCACATTTTAATTAATAAAACTCACTGGGGCGATGGTGAAAGAAAAGCAAAATCAATGAATAGTCTGTTTCAAGGCAGTATATTTGATATGAACCATGTATTTAATGCCTTTCCATGTCTCCAATTTGCAGTCCATGTTTGAATCATTTATTAAAAGCCTGAACAAGAATATGCAGTGACTGAAAGACTGATCAGTTGAAGTCTTCAGAAGTTTTAATCCAAATTGAGTAGACATGGTTAAAGAACAAACCCAGACAATAATTCATGTTTGTATCAAATTGTTAGGTGGCTGTTTAATAACAGGTTTTATTTTTTGCATGTCTTTACTAAAGCCAAACAGCTACTTGGTTGGATGTCTAACAGTCCCAAAATAATTATAATTAACAGGTTTCCTGAAGTTGAGTAGAAAACATTTGTGAAAAATAAGTGAAAAAATAAAGCACCAGGTTTTCTTCATAAAACACTAGATGAATGCGGCAGAAACAGAAGGCAGAATCTCAGAAACTGAGGTTACTGAGGGAATAAGTGTGCAATTGGTTCCATCAATGTAAACGGCTAAGACTTGTCTGACATCTAATGGTGTGCATCATGCCTTCATGTGGGTAGCCACATGCCTTCGTAAAGAAAGGAGGATAGTTTGGTTAGGGAACCTTAAGTAAAAATTTTGGGTATGATCATAATATGACCTTGTCTTTGTAAAGTTTGCGTATGGAGACTACACTGTAAGAATACTTCTCTCTCCTCCCTGTCGGACAGATGTGATAGCAGTGGATTCTGAGAGGGGGGTCTCAGCCCTGCACAGTGTGGGTATGTAAATGTGCTTCCCAACTATTCAGGGAGGTGTCAATTGTCAATATCAAGGATGATTTTGGTTTTAGAAAAGGAATACCCCATAGAGACATTTTGGGGTTATATCACCAGTCTGAGTCCTTCATCCTCATTAGTATCCATAGGAGTTTATTTAAGTTAGGTCAGTGGGGCAGGTGTACATGTGTAGCCTAGCATGTTTTATCATGAATAGGACCCCTCCCATATAGCCAAGACATGTAGACATGTTCCGCTAGACATCTCCAGGCCAGTTCTTATTTTGGAAGTGAGATTCACCAGTGCAGAAAATATATGAGCTGGGAGGAAGGCTCTGACTTGAACAGCACCCAAATGGGCCCAAACTTTTAAGATGTTGCACTAGAGTCAGTGCTGATTTTTTAAATGTGGACTCTGAAGGTAGCCTTGAGGAGGCAGTTATCTAAATATGGCAGTATCACAATTACTTGTTGCGTATGTGCACTGCACCACAACAACTTTGGAAAATATCCTAGGTGCTGCCAAGATGTCAAAAGATAGTACACCTTATATTGGTAATGGTTGGACCCCAAGATGAATCTGAGGAATCAACAGTGGGAAGGGTGTATGGTGATATAAAAGTATGCACCATGAAGGTTGAGGTCCTGTTTCAGTGCTGGAATACTTATTGATAGTGATCACCTTGACTTGTTGATGTTCCTTAAGTCTAGGATAACCCTCCATCAGCCAGATTTCTTTTAGACCAAAAAAACAGTGGAAATGGAAACTTTTCCCAATATGTTGGGATGGGACGAGTTCTGTGGCTCTCAGTTGCAGAATGTGGTTTATTTCTTCTTGTTGCAGGTATTTATGAGTAAGGTCTCCGAAGAGGGACGGGGATAGGTATGGGATGGGTGGGAGAAAGATGAATGTTTACAATTTCCAAGGTGATTTGTTGTTATGATGGATAAAAAGGGATCAAACTGTCACAAAACTGATGGCCCATTGAAGATGTCTGAAACATCTGGACCAGAGGAAGGCATCTCAGGGCCTTGACCATTTACAAAATAACAAAAATACTAATATTACTGGTAATACTAAAGGCCAGGGATGGCTGAAGAGTTCTGCTCAGCATTCCGTCCTAGACCAAGAAAGTGGAGAAGGAACAGTTTGGACCACACAGCACTAAATAGATAGCACTCTGCGGATGAGATAATGAGGAATGCACGTGCAGTCCAACAGGAACTGCTATCAAAATTCTCTGATCCCAGGTTTAGGAGGTGTTGCAAACTGTTACTGTGATAAAGTTTGTTTTCTAAGCCATTCAATTAGCCATATAAAAAAAATGACTGTGCACCTGTTGGTGTTAACCGTTCTTTTTGTTGCTGTTCTTTTTAAACAAAGCATCTATTACACTCAGTATCTACTCCAAAAGCTCCAGCGGTCAGGATATACTTCGTTGTCCTATATCAGATAGGTGATCTGGTTATAGTTGATTTTTTTCATATGAAGAAATAAGTTAAGATTATATTTCTTATTAAATTAAAATCAAACCTTTTCCCACAAGGTTTAAATCACATTTTACTTGTTCCCTGATTTCAATGGTCATTTTGCATTCTGATCAAAGAAGATAGGAATAAACTTTTTGATTAAAAATAATCAAATTATGAAAAAGTAAGCAGAAACTAGCATTCTTCATAATGTTCCACAATCTTCAGCAGGACAAATCTATAGTTTTGCAGACATTAAGAAACTGGTAACCACAGGATCTGGTTGCCCGGAAACAATCTGATTACTGCAGCCATTGTAGATTATGAGAAATCCAACCAGGACTATTTGCCAAGGCTCATTATGGCGAAAAGGAAATATACACCTGAGTCAAACCTTTATACTAAAATAAGAGTGAAGCCACCAAGACTATTGTTTCTCTTTAGAAGAAACAAATTTAAATATTTGAGGGCAGAAATCACCAGAACTTTCCAGATGTCTAACAGAATAACAAAAAATATCAGTATTCTACTCCTGAAGTGCTCGGAATCAAGAGGTCAACATACAAACAGTCCACAGCAAAAATCTACGTGAATACCAAGGCTAACATTGTGGTGTTCGACTCAACAGCAGCCAGACAGAAACTAACAACAGATATTTGTATTCTGCTGCAGGGCTCCTTTAGCTAGTATGCACATGTACATCTGAAGCACAACTTTCAATCAAGCATTACCATTAACAGCTGCTTTGAAATGAACACCCGTTTGTTTGATTTTGCCTTGACTAGCAGGAGAGATTTAGCCAGTGTTTCAGAGATGCAATGTAACAGAAGGAAATCTCCAAAAGTGTGAATGTTAAAATAAAATAAATAATACCCAGTAATCTCCTGTAAGGGAGTGAAGTCCCCTTACTAAAGGTGCCTCCTCTTATTTTCTGGAAAGTCCCTGTGTGCTGCAATCCAGCCTCACAGACTACAATTCCCATGAGCCCTTGGGAGAAACAGCAAGGCTATGTCTACACTCACGGCTTCTTGCACGAGTAATATACAAATGAGGCTAAGCATGGAATATCACTGAGCCTCATTTGCATACCTAATGAGCCACCATTTTTTTCAGAAGAGGCTTTTGTGCAAGAAGGAGCATCTACACTGCCCCTTCTTGAGCAAGAAAAACCCTCTTGCGCAATGCCGTTCTTCCTGAAAAGTAATGGGTGTAACGGCATTGCACGGGAGCTGCAGGGTTGGATACAGTGCTGGCCAGGAGAACGGTCCCACTTGCTGCCCCATCGCTCACTAGGAGCAGCTGCTGCCGCTCCTGCCAGGGCCGCTTCCAGGCAGGAGCAGCAGCCGCTTCTCCTAGAGAGCAATGGAACAGCTGATGCCGCTCCTGCCGGGGACATCCCCGGCAAGAGCGGCATCAGCTGTTCCATTGCTCTCTACAGTAGAGTCCGTATCATCTGACATATTTGGTAATCTGACCATGGGACAGTCCCGTTTAGGTCGGATGATAGGGACTCTATTGTATATGATTTGTAGCGTTGTTCTGGAATTAGATCCAGATTATAGCTGGAATGAGTATGTTCCTGGAGGCTCTCCAGGCTCACCAGTAAGTATGTACAAGGCCAGCCAGGTGGCGGCACCGTCATTGTACATTCATTACGAGCAAGGGACTGCAGCAAGGGGGTGGATAGGGCTTTCCTCAACTAAACACCATCACCACTGGGGTGCTCAGGATCTCCTTTTGGTTAAAACCTTCAGGCGCCCAGGCACACCTATGAGTGTGACCGGCTCCTGAGTAACCTGAGGAGGAAAAAGGGGGTTACAGGAGGGAGAGAACAAAGAAGAGCAAGGGAGAAAAGAAGAGATAACAACAGCTACCATGAAGTTACTTTCTTTCCTTCTGCAACAGATTAAATTAATTTCCCTCTGAGTGCCTTACCATTTTTTAAATGATGTTTCAGGAGAAATACAAGGCCACACAGTCTGGGCATAGGGCCATTAAGGTGTTAATCAGGGCCAGATTCTCCTGCCCACACTCATATGAAACAAACCCTTATTCATCTCTCTGAAACTAATGATACTAAATTAAGAGCAACATATTACTCATTAATAAGGGTGGCAAAATATGGTCTTCAGTTAACATTTTGTTAGAGAGTTATCTAGGTCCCAGTTTTAGATGGTGGACAGGAAGAAAATGCCTGAGTTATATAGTTCAACTGCCCTTTTATGATGCAAGATTTCCATCTGGATTGATTTCATATATGTTTTACCTAACCAACAAATACACCTCCTCACTGATCTTGTCCAATGCTTGTTTTGCCTTGTTGTTAAGGCAACTACTCTCTGCTCAATAACCTTATCCGTATTTGTGAAAAACATATTACCTATACAAGACCCACCTCATCAATTACAACAGTACTCAGTCTCCTTTGGCTTTATTTATGTGTCACACCTCCTGACCCTCTAAATCATTTGCCTTTTTCAGGGAACCAATGTACCAATATCCTTTAAGCAGCTATCCAAGATAACAAAGGTTTAAAGAGATTTTCTAAGGCACCCAACCCAACCAATTTTCAAGATAAATAGTGGGAGTGAAAATTAGATCCTAATGGGTTCATATAAATTATCTTGTCTGTGTAATATATCAAGTCAGTCTGGGCATCACTGAGAGTATCGGATCAGGGCAAATTGCTCCAAACCAGGGCTACTTACAGCACAAGACTGGGTCCTTCCCTATAAAGGCACCAGACCAGTAGCACAAAGCATTTCAGCTGCCTCTCTGGCCAGCAGAAAGCCTCACAAGCAAAGCCCCTTAAACATCCCAGCATTTCCTGTGCCACAACCTGACCCACACCTTACCAGGTTGAGGTGTGAGGTTATAAAATCCAATCTCACCAACTCTGAACAGGTTCCCTCAGTTCCAAAGGATCAGCCACAGTCCCAGGACAATTTATATCTTGGATCTTACCCTAAAGAGCATGTTGTGTCAGTCCTTTAGGACCTAAAATCTAAAGGTTTATTAATAAAAGAAAGAAAAGAGGTGAGAAGGTACACCTACACTAAAGCGTTAATTCGAGTTAAGTTAACTCAAAATAGTTAATTCGAATTAAGCTAATTCGAAATAATGCATCTATACACAAAAACTTTCGAAATAGCGTTTTGCTATTTTTAAATAGCGCATCCACACTGAATGGACCCTGAAGCGAAGTTAAGGCTGGCCAAAACCAGTGCCAACAGGGCATCTCTCAGGGCATTTAGGTTAGATAGACATCTCTCAGGGATGGTGTAGACGGAGCGTGGTCCTGCCTTGAGGGCAGGGGGCTGGACTCGATGACCTCTCGAGGTCCCTTCCAGTCCTATTATTCTATGATTCTATGATCAGTTTAGGACTTAGTGTGTGGGGCTGCTGCCTGAGGCTAACTGAGCTCCATGCTTAAAGGGACCCTACCTCCACCCCGGACAGACAGTTCTTAGGGTTCCCCGCTTGCTTGTCTACCTCGATGAGGGACAGGAGAGAAGTCCTGTCTTAGAGTGTCCTGAGTGCCCACACTTGGGACACCACAGCACTCGGCCACATGGAGCCAGAGCTACCCCTGGGCACACTGGTGCGTCTTGTGGGGTCGTTGCCATCAGTCCGGCTGCACTTGCTGCCGGCTGCCATCCGGGGGGGTGCATCGGGGGGCTGTCAGGATCCAGGAGGCCCCATGGGAGAGCGTCCACCCCGAGGAGCCCTCAGAGCCTCCCCAGTCCTCTCCACTGGAGGCTCATGCCCCATTCCTCCCTCGCGTCCTTCCAATTACCCCTCCCTAGCCCCCCTTCCTGGTGTCAAATAAAAGACATGTATGTTCAAAAATAGAAACTGGGTTTATTGAACAAAACTGGGAAGGGCGATGAACCTCTGGGGAGACTGGGAAAAGGTGGTGGGAGAGGGGAAGAGAGAGGGTGAGAGAGGAGGAGGAAACCTGGGAGGAGGGAGCTGGAAGGGGGAAGCAAGGGGAAGAAGGGGGAGGGGAAGCTCAGGGTCTTGCTGGACCAACTTGAGTTTCATGGAAACCTGCTCCTGTGCTTGTATGGGGCCTTTGGTAGCCAGGCTGGTAGCTATCCTGCCATAGACAGCCGCATTCCTCCATCTAGTTCAGAGATCATGGACGTTAGGGGCCTCCCCCCCAAACCTGAATAAGGTCCATGATCTCCACCCTGAATCAGGAAGGCGCCCACCTTCGCCAGTCCCTGTCAGGCTCCTGGGAGTTGGCAGACTGCTCCTGGGGAGCGGTGGAGGGCTGGCTGCCAGTGGCTTGCTGGCTCATGTTTTGGGGCCATTGGGTCAGGGGCCCCGGTGGCCACTGCTGGCTCTGAGCTGGCAGGCTTGGAGCTGGTACAGGCACTGCGGCCAGGATCTACCCCTTTAATGGCTCCGGTGCTGGGGGAGAGGAGAGTAAATTTTCCTAGTTGTGCCCCGAGTGGCCACAAGGGCTCCCTGGGAAGTGCTGGAGGCCCCCTATTTCGAATTAAGTGTCTACACAGCACTTAATTTGAAATAGCTATTTTGAATTTGGCGTTACTCCTCGTAGAATGAGGTTTACTAAATTCGAATAAGTTTGAAATAGTGGTTTGCATGCATAGACGCTATTAAAGTTAATTCGAAATAACGGCTGTTATTTCGAATTAACTTTGCCATGTAGACATACCCAGAGTGAGATTGTTAAAGAGAATATATTACATACATTAATCAAGTTCTTGATGCAGGCTCCAAGCAGAAATGTTACAAACTGCCTGCTTAAAAGTCTCTGGAGTATATCCTATGTCAGGACAGGTCAGCCAATCTTCCCAGCTCTCTGTCCCTCCCAAAGGTGTTTTTGGCATCAGGAGCAGGATTGAAGACAAGATGGACTCATTCTCCTGTCACTGTCCTATTTCTGGTGCCTCCCAACCTGCAGCTGGTCACATGATAAAAGGGACCGGTCTGTATCTTACATTCAAGTAGTCAGGATGCACTGCCTGGTCAGCAGACTTTTAGATGCATTCCTTAGGTGTGTATTGGCAACTGGGAGACACTGTCCATGCAACATCGCTAATTAGCATAACCATTCATTGAATAACCATTCCTCACAAGAGGTGGTCGAGGCCTATTGCTGTGTCCCAGACAGAGAACATTTCAGATACAAGTACAGAGCCCATATCCATAGCTTTACATACAAAATCATACACACATATGAGTAGCATACATAGAATCAGCACAGCATAAATTTTCATTTGATACCTCACATGGCCCACTTTGCACCGAATTCAGAGCAAACATGTTCCAGTGGGTGCAGTAATGACCTGTCGGCTCACATAAAAACACAACACTCTGACAGTCTAGTTAGGAAACAGATATTTCTTTAAAAAAAAAAAAATCACAAGCACATCATTTAAACGGAGAATTAATAAAATCTGAATCTGAAACCTTTCTGCAGTATAATAGCTAAGCATATCAGCAAGCAAATTAATCCTGTATTCTCTAAGACTAACTCCACAAATCCCTTCATAGCAGAAAGGGTTGCTACCAAAAATCCCCCCGTTTTCTAATTTCATCGCATTTTAGTGCCCCTGAGCTGCTACCCACTGCTGGATATACACCTTGCTGAGCAAGCATGTCCTTGCTAAATTGACAGCAACAAAACTATCATCACAGAGCAATGGTAGGAAGCCAGACCACCACCACTGCCATTCATTTCTTTGTAAGTTATGAAGAGATGTATCTTATGAAGAGAAGCAGCAAAGCAGAATGCCATCCCACAAGGCAACTGTTAACATTCTAACCAGCAGGCTCAAATGCAGATATCTAGTACCTCAACCTGCTTTTCTCTCAGCCCCCAGCCCTAACTTTCATAATTTTTTTTTAACTCCAGCTTTTAAAATGTGTGAAGCAAAAGGACATATGCTAAGGCCTGGAGGTCAGTACTGTTCAATAGTTCTCTCTTAAGTGAGACATATTGATTTTTCCTATTTTTGATCCTCTTACTAACCCAGTTCTGCAGAATTTGCAATGAACAACCATAGAACATTTAGAACTTTGTACCAGTTTCTCAGAACCCATCTTTATATTGGACATTTTTGGCAGATAAGCTACATTGTTTACCTAGCATTTTACATTAATAAGGATGTTATAAGTAACTGAAACCCCGCAATGCTAAGCCCTTGTTATTATTCTAATTGTTCTCAGTTCTAACTGCAATGCAGTTTCTCAGCCTCTTCTACACAAACAATAGAGGGAACTGAAGATAAGTTGAATAGTGAAATTGTCTAGTCACAAAGACTCAGAGTAACAAAAATAGAGGAACCTTTTTCCATTAATGACTTTTAACCATTGTCCTCTTCGGTGTTACTATAAAAGTAGGTTAAATTATTTTCAATAGAAGTGTGTGGTTTCTAAAATTTGGCTGATTCCTTTTAAGGATTCTCTTTTCTTCAGACTAATTAGTACTGTATATAAAGGGCAATGAATAAGAATGCACTATCGAATTGCTGGTGAATGTGTTTATAAACATTTGCCCTTCATGGAATGAGATCTATTAAACTTCATTATAAGGCCTACAATGTTAGACAGCATAATGATTGTCTCCTTAAGACAGCAATAGTGATCTGTATTCTAGAGCAAGACGATTTGACTTCTAGTTCCTTCTCATGCGGTTTTGATCCAATTCCTATTGATCACTGAATGACAACCTGGAAGTTCCTAAGAGGGCCGCAGTTTTTCTTTATGCTACTCATTAGTTATAATGTAGCTGTTTCAAATATATTTAGCTATTCAAAATATATATGTTATAGAAATATGCATGAAACCCACATGAGGGTAAAGGTAAAACCAAAACAACAACACACACATCCAAAAAAAAAAAAAAAATTCCCAAGAACTGAATCAAGCCCATCTGGTGGCAAGGGACAGCTAGCAAAAATGTTCATAGCAGGTGTTGACCAAACCTGATATTTTACTACCTAAAAAGGGGTAGGGATAGTGGATCTTACCTCAGTCTGGATCTGTGTGAAATGGAGGCTCCCCACCCTGAGCTATGTTCTTTATAAATCTTACTTTTCCAGGGGCTAAATTAGTGACCCACTGTGCTTTTTGGTTGCAGTTTTCATCACCCTACCAGCCATAAAGCACTATTACCATCAATCATCCAGGCCAGCCAATCCTCCCCCCCCCCCTTCCCCTGCTTAAAGGTGCAATGTGGTCATTTTAATAACCAGGCAGCTAAAGATAAGGTTATAATGTTCCCACCCCAGCTCCCACACAAATTAGAGCAAATAATTAAACATATGGTTTTAAAGGTCAGTGCTATTGCTTTTGTAGGTGTGGGATGGCAGGAAGAGTTAATCAAAAGAGAGGTTTAATAGACCTTTGAGTCACAGTGGATTTTACCAGATTATTTGCCACTAGTGCTGTAATTTTGTTCCTGCTGCTGTGTTTTTTCTAATAATAAAAGCTGGCATAAACCAAAGCCACATCTCTGAATGTTGTTTAAACACAGGTTTATATATCAAGCCACATTTAGGATCCTGTGCTTGGAAAATACTCTTGGCTGTAATTTGTTGAACACAAACTCAGTAATGGAAGTTTTCTTTCAAACACTGCTTTGCATAGCTAGACTTTTTAGTCATTTTGATTGAAATATGAAGAAGATGGGGTGACTTTTACTGTTCACCAAAGCAAGCAGCCAGAGAGCAGGCGGGTATTGTGGGAAACTTCCTTATAAAGCGTATGTCATTGCATCTTAATGCAAAGCTGCAAGATAGTTGTTTTTCTGACGCTGAACCTTTGTGCAACAGAGGCAGCTGGTATAATTCAGCTCAGCCACACTGTATGGTGACTTTGTGATATGAGCAAATAATCCTTTTAGCTATATGTAAATCAAGCCCCCCCAAACAGCCCTTTTCATTACAAGCTGTCCTAGGAGTATTTGATGGAGAATCAATTACAACTGTATGTTTTCATCACCACATTCTAAGGAAGTCAATGGAATGACCACTGAAATATATCCCAAGTCTCTCAAATGCAGTGCTCAAGGAGTTAAGGATGACACATTTAGCTTCTACATGTCCAATGCAATATCACAGCAGACAAAAATTGTTTTCTCCATTAAAAGTGAATTTGGAAACTATATTTATAAGTTGTGTTTTCTGGACAGAGATAGCATTATAGTACTCGTATAAGATTTAGTGAAAAATACTATTTATTTTGTTTATGTTCATAGGCTGTGTCTAGACTACATGGCTCTATTGATGGAGCCATGTAGATTAGACAGATAGGCAAAGGCAAATGAAGCCGCGATTTAAATGATCGCGGCTTCATTTAAATTTACATGGTTGCCGCGCTGAGCCGACAAACAGCTGATCAGCTGTTTGTCGGCTCAGCGCGGCAGCCATGTAAATTTAAATGAAGCCGCGATCATTTAAATCGTGGCTTCATTTGCCTTTGCCAAAAAAACAAATCTACATGGCTCCGTCAACGGAGCCATGTAGTTTAGACGTACCCAAAGTGTGAATATAAAATGAGCATTGTATACTTGTATTTTGTGCTGAAATCAATATATTTGAAATAGTGGAAAAACATCCAAACTATTTAATACATTTCAATTCATGTTCTATTGTGTAACAATAGATTTAAATCACAATTGTGATTTTTAATGATTATTTTTTAAAATTAATCTAATAAATTAACTGTGATTAATCAACAGCCCTAACATTTAATAATCTGACATGCACAAAGAGTGAACCAAGGACTATTTCCAGAACATTTTTAATTATTGCAGCTGTCCAAAGGTTACCTCTGCTTTTAAGGCTGAATATAAATGCAGCCATTGCACATACAATTGACCTGATACAAAACAAATGGGGGACTGTTTAAAGAGATGACTGTCAAATACTGTAATTTACCCCAGATTTACTGAGCTATGTATTGTATCTTCTAGATATAGAGAGCAATTCCCCCCCCCCCCCTCCATCCAGATGATGTTTTAGACTAAACAAAGGCAGACCCTTGCCTACCACACTGCATTGTGTCCTGATGTTCCCATCGGTTTGTCTATAGTCATCTATTCTCTCCAAATGTAAACTATTTAGAGCAGGGACTGTCTTTTGGTTATGCCCTTGTGCAGTATATAGCATAAGGGGCCTGCTACTGGGGCTCCTAAGCACCATTGCAATGCTAATCACAAAACCACTATAACCATGGACAGTGTGTACAGAAGGCCGGGGCGATGACTAAACCCAGAGTTTTCAACATCAACACCGGCTGATGCCTCTCAGAGGGAATTTCCTTTGCTAATGGAAACAGAATCCAGTTCAGGATTAGCGAAGGGGGTGGTAACTGCCAGATCACAGGGATTCCTGAGCCTGTCCCCTCTTAAAGGATGACTCAGCCTGTGACAGATGACAACAAGAATCCAAACCTAACATTACCCAAGTTTGATCCAAACATTGTCCAAGCTTCTTATCTCAAAAGTGACCAGCAGACTAACTGGAACCTTGAAGTGCATGAAAAAACTCCACCTAAGGCAAATGCAGCAGCCTGTTTTATGTGTAGAGAAGATATATTGCTGCATGTCATGCATATTTCTTTGCACTGGCTGCCAATTTATTGTGCAGATTACAAATAAAAGGATCATTTATCTCAAAGGCCTCTTTTCCTTCTATGATCTGCCTTGGTTATCTATATTTGATTGTAAGTTAGAAGGGCTGTATTTACAGGAGGCCTTCAGATGGTTTTCAGTAACAAAACCCAGCTTTAAAATTTACTCAAGTATGTCAGATGCACCTACCTTCTGTTACAGCATGATTCAAAATACATCTCCCTGTCCAGGCTTTTAACTGAGTGAGTGACGAAAACCATTACTGGAGTTACCGGAGATCCTGAGGCCACAGATTGGTTCCTCATCGTTCGTAGTTGAACCCCCAGCAAGCTGTCTGTGTCAAGGAATTTGAAGAGGTTTCTCACATTCAAGGAAAGTCAGCATATTATGGCAAGGTCCCCACTGACTGCTTAGTGACCACATTCACTGCTGACAGGGCCCTAGTTTAAGAACTGGTGGAAAGGGAAAAACAAGGTGTCTCCCTTCCAGGTGCCATGCACCCCTAGGTGGCAGCCTACTACTTTAACTCTGGTCACTCAGCCCCACAGCCCTAACCTCAAGGGCAGCTGTACTTACTTCGGCCACTAGGTCTCACAGCCCTGACCCCACAGTCAGTTTTACCTCACTCTGGCCCTTAGGCCACATGGCCCTGATCCCAAAGGTTATAGTATTGAGGTCAACCACTAGGCATCACTGCCCTGAATGCAAGGGCCAGTCTTTTGAATCTGACCATTGTGTCTTATTGTGGTCAGGCCTGAGACAGCTGGGTAGATTGTAACCTCAACGTCAGCACACCTGTTGTCCACTTCAAGAGGAGATGATGGTGGTGGTGTGTAACACCACCACGGTTTTGAACACATTTTATATATACATAGGCATATGCATACTTGTTAACGCGGTACAAATTCATTATTCTGTGTAGAATTTGAAAAATATATATCAGAATGCCAAAATGTACACATTCCCCTGTATTTTAATGCTGAAATGTCAAACTGTCAAATAATAATGCCAAGCCACCTCCGCACACTTACATGTCTTTCTTCAATCTTTTCAAATTACTACATTTAACCATCTATTTAGCATTTCAGTTGCTATTGTTTATGACAGGCTCCAATTTTGAATATATTCTTATTTAAGTGATTACTTATAAGATAAGATCTTTATGCCACAAATAGAATTCAATACAAAACAAGCACACATTTACATCAAGTCCTCCATGCGTTTCAGCCATTTAAAAAAAACTAACTTTGCACAGAAAAACAAAGTTTGATATTTAAAACAATACAGCAAATGTATTAAAACCTGGGGATGAGATTCTTAAATAATTGATAAAATGATCATTAAACATGACAAACGCATGAGTGGTTTGTTGGCTAACAGGTTTGTGTGTTTGTTTTTAATATCAGTGGCTGTCACCCCGAGAGATAAAAATACAACTCAAATTAGAAGCAAATCAACAGCATAGCTATAACACAACTTTCTTTTTTCAGTTTCTACAGTGTGTGACATAAGGATATATATCGTTAGAGCATTCCCTTAGCTTTTATTTTCTGCAACTTAGCCGTCCTGCATCATGATATTATAAAAGATGACTGCAGAGAGATCATATGGTAAAATCAAAGTATTTTCCAATTAGAATCTCAGTCATGCATATTTTATAGTATAAATCATTTAGCACCGTTGTAAATAAACCCTATGTGGAAAGCATGCTTATATTTCACAGCTATGAATGCATGAACATGCCCACTCCACCCAGCACACTGCCACTTGTTTCCTTGTTACTAATTGCAAATTATTTTTCTTTTTCTCCATTGGCATGTTTGTTTATTTTTATTTAAAATACCTTCATTCTTCAGCATATAAATTTGGCAGTTTGGAGAACTATCTTCACATTGCCAAGCTCTCTTTAGAGTATGAGGAACCCTCCATTTTATGGTCTGCAGTCTGTAATGATGCATACTTGTCAGACTAGTGTGGATGCCCCACAGACCCCACGCTCTTTTTTTTTTTTTAAATAAAACTAGAGTATAAGTGTCTTCTTGTCTCACCAGGAAAAATAAAAAACAGCTAGTGTAAGAAAACAGCGGCTGCTAAAAAGGAGAGAGCAAGAATGAAAGGATATCATTGTAGGACTATGACAGATGTGGATTTTCCCTAGTTCGTTGCATTTGCTGAAGTCTGCTTTTAAAACTTGGAGAACAAAACATTTAAAAGAATAAATAAAATATTATCATCATTGGTTATGAAATGTTCAGTTGTGAAAGCTAGGAGTAGAGGATGAGTCACTAGCACGGCCACTACATTTGGAACCTGTGCATTTAGGTAATTTCAACACAGTAATTGAAAAAAAAAAAAAAACACATAAGCAAAAGATCAAAAATACACCAAATATTCATAAAGATGAATTCATTTTTTTCCAAATAATTGACAAATGTATACTGCTAACAACTGAATAGTCTCCTTTAGCCCAAGAGTTCGAAGCCTTTCCTTTTTAGTCAATGTTCTATCCTGGGCATCAACTGAACGTTTGAATTAGCTTTTATGGGCATCATGATCTTATAGCTCTTGGTACCAAACTTTGTTTGGCTTCGGCATGGGTATGTATGATGCAAAAAAGATGAAGATTGCCTTCCCCTACCTTACATATCTCAAAAATGGGCCCACATTAGAATATGGATGTAACCAGTTAATGGATATGGTGATGGATATCAGTTACCGCTAACAATTGAACTCTGCATGTACTGGGAGCAGGCAGCCCCACGGTTAACCACGTAACTAATAGAATTTTGATCTGTTCAACTGTTAATATTGCTATACCTGTTTTACATCCCTATGTTAGACGAGTTCCCTCACTTTGGAGAAAGGCAGAGACTTCTCCTGTTTGTCCTCAGGATATTCATATTTTCATAATGTATTAGGATCAACACCCTTCCCCCCACTACTCTTAAATACACTTAAATATTAACCTGTACACAGCATACACGCTTGTCCTTGAAACTTTGGAATTCAGAGAGGGACTTCATTTCCACAGAAGCACAATTCCTCTACTTGATTTCCCTAGGGTAGAGCAGCCCAGTAAAAGGCATTAAGATCTTTGTTTTAAAGTTTCTCTGGTCCTTTAATTTTCCCCTGACTATTTTGTACATCACTTCTGTTTTTGTCATTCCAGATTATATTATTCCTGTTTTATAAACATACAACAACTCACATCACATTTACAAAACAAATATTTACAAAATACTTGCTGATGCTTGGAAAAATTTACATCTAATTTCCTCTGAATATATACATTGTGGCCTGATCTTTCAATGTTACATTATGATGCACCCTAAAGCACAAATGCAGGTAGATGGTCAATCAAAATACATGATGAACACTCTCTCTCTCTCTCTCTCTCTCTCTCTCACCGGAACATGGAGTTCAAGAAGCAAATAGGAAAAGGAAGCAGTAAATAAGAAGGCAACATCCACATTAATCATCACAAATTTCCTTATTTTTTCTCCAAAAGTTCAGCAGTACATTTCTGGAGGCAGCAACTGATCCCAGGTCTTTAGATTGTACTTCTGATTCAGTTCAAAGGGTAGATGCTGTTCCTACACACATCAATCAGCTTTGAAGATGGCAAAGGGGCGGGATGTACCTTGTCCACCAGCATCGACAACTAGGTCCTCACAAGCCTACTGAAGAGTCCACAGAATGGGATTTTAGAACATAAAAACAGCCATAATGGGTCAGACCAATGACCCATCCAGCTCAGGATCCTGTCTTTTGACAGTAGCCAATGCCAGGTGCCCCAATGAATGAACAGAACAGGTAAGTGTCAAGTGATCCATTCCCAGTTATTCATTTCCAGCTTCTAGCAAATAGAGGCTCAGGACATCATTCCTGCAATCTTGGCTAATAGCGCTTATCCTCCATGAGTTTATCTAGCTCTTTTTAAACCCCTGTTTAAATCTTAATCTTCACATAGTCCTCTAGTAAGGAGTTCCATAGGTTCACTGTGAGAAAAATATTTCCTTTTGTTTGTTTTAAACCTTCTGTCCATTCATTTCATTTGGTGATCCCTAGTGCTTGTGTTATGGAAAAGAGTAAATAACTTTTCCTTATTTACTTTCTCCACAGCAGTCATGATTTTATAAACCTATATCATATCTCCCCTTACTTAACCTTTTTCTAAGCAGAAAAATCTCACTCTTATTAATCTCTCCTCATATGGCAGCTATTCCACACTCTGAGTAATTTTTGTTGCCCTTTACTGAACCATTTCCAATTTCAATATATCTTTTTTGAGATAGAACAACATCATCAGCATGCAGTATTCAAGATATGGGCAGTCCATGGATTTATAGAGGCAATCAGATATTTTTGTTTTATTATGTATTCCTTTCTTCATAAATTCCCAACACTTTGTTCACTTTGACTGCTGCTGCACATTGAATGGATGTTTTCAGAGAACTATGTACAAATGACTCCAAGAGCTCTCTCAAGTAGTAACAACTAGTTTAAACATTTTATATGTATAGCTGGGATTATGTTTTCCAACATGCATTACTTTACATTCATCAACATTGAATTTGATCTGCCTTTTGTTGCTCAGTCATCCAGTTTTGTGAGATCCTTTTGAAGCTCTTCACATTCTGATTTGAGCAATTTTGTATCATCTGCAAATTTTGCCACCTCACTGATTATCCCTTTTTCCATATCATTTATGAATATGTTGAAAAGGATTAGTCCCAGAATAGGCCATTGGGAGTCACTGTTAGTTACTACTCTCTATTCTGAAAACTGATAAATTTATTCCCACCCTTCATTTAATCCGTTACCAATCCATGAGATCAAGTATCAGAGGGGTAGCCGTGTTAGTCTGAATCTGCAAAAGCGACGAGGAGTCCTGTGGCACCTTATAGACTAACTGAAGTGTAGGAGCATAAGCTTTCGTGGGCAAAGACCCACTTCGTCAGATGCATGCATCTGACGAAGTGGGTCTTTGCCCACGAAAGCTTATGCTCCTACACTTCAGTTAGTCTATAAGGTGCCACAGGACTCCTCATCGCAATCCATGAGAGCATCTTTCCTCTTATCCCATGACAGCTTACTTTGCTTAAGAACTAGGGATGTGACTGGTTAAGCAATTAATTGGTTATTGGTAAGCAACACCTTAACTGGGTTATGGTAAACCAGTGGCCTGGCCGGGCTGAAGCAGCCCCCACCCACAGTGAGCCTGGCCTTGTCACAGCAGTCTGCTGTGCCACAGGTTGGGGGTGCACCAACAAGGCTGGAGCATCTCCTGCCACAACACACCCAGCCTGGCTGGAGCAGCCCCTGTCCATGGCAGGCCTGTCCTATCTAGAGCAGCCTGCTTCACCATAGGCAGGGGGAGGGAGGAGTGGCACTCCAGCCCAGCCAGAGCAGCTCCACTCCTTAGCAAGGGGCTGCTCCAGTCTGGTTGGTATACCATGGCCCCATCCACCCCTGTTTAAATGGTCAATTGGTTAAACATAATATTTAACCAGTTAACTGGATAAATGGAATTTTACATCCTTATTAAGAGCCTTTGGTGAGGGGCCTTGCCAGAGACTTTCTGGAAATCTAAATGCACTGGATTCCTCTTCACAAGGTGCGTGTTAACACTCTCAGGAACTCAAGTAGTTTGGTGAGGTATGATTTCCCTTTACAAATACCATGTTGACTTGTCCCTAACAAAATATGTTCAAGTATGTGTGACAATTCTGTTCTGTCCTATACTTTCAATCAGTTTGCCCGGTACTGAAATTAGACATGCCAGGCTCCCCTCCAAATAGCTTTTTTAAATATTGGTGTCACAGTAGCTGTCCTCCAGCCATTTGGTACAGAAGATAATTTAAAGGACAGGTTACAAACCCTGGTTAGTAGCTCTGCTATTTCACATTGAGTTATTTCAGAACTCTTGGGTGAATGCCATCTAGTCCTGGTGCTTTATTACTATTTAGTTTATCAATTTTTCCCAAACTTCCTCTAATCACACCTTAGTCTGAGACAGTTCCTCAGATTTGTCACCTAAACAGAATGGCTCATATTTGTGAATCTCCCTCACATGCTCAGCTGTGAAGATTGATGCAAAAAGTTCATTTAATTTCTCTACAGTGGCCTTATTGTCCTTGAGTGCTCCCTTAGCATATTGATCATCTAGTGCAGGGGTGTGGAACCTAGGCCAAGGGGCCAGATACGACTCCCAGCTTGTCTGGATTGTCCCCCAAGGTTCAGGGCTACCCCCAGCACTGGATTGGCACTCCATCTGAAATTGGCACTCCACCCCTCCCATTGTCCCCTCACGGGACTGGAGCACACAAAATACTTTAGGCTGGGCTTCCCCTAGACTCTGGAGTGCGATGGGGAAATGTGGAGAGTGTCTTTCCCTTCTCAGCTGGGGGATATGTCAGTGAAGGCTTGGGGATTTTGTTTTTGCTTCTCACTTGTGTGTGGCCCCGACTGATTTTTCTGTGGGTCATTGGCCCTCAACCCAAAAATGGTTCCTTGCCCGTTGTCAAGTGACCAAACTGGTTATTTAGCTGGCTTGCTGTTTCTGATGTACTTAAAGGAAATTTTGCTATTTTTGAGTTTTTGGCTAGCTGGTCTTCAAATTCATGTTTAGTTTTCCTAATCATATTTTTACACTTCATTTGCCAGAGTTTATGTTTCTTTCTATTTTGCTCACTAGGCTTTAACTTCCACTTTTTAAACAATGCCTTTTTGTCTCTCACTGCTTCTTTTACTTTATTGTTTAACCATTGTGGTGATTTTATTTTTATTTATTTTTGCTATGTCTTTTTATTGGGACTATACATTTAAATTGAGCCTCAATCATTGTATCTTTAATAAAAATGCATGCAGTTTATATATTTTACAGTTAGTATCATCATCCTGGTTGGGTGGTCTATAACATATCCCTGCTGCTATATTCTTATTATTAGAGTATGGAATTACTATCCAGAGAGAATCACTTTGGTTCATTTGTGATTGTCACTGTATTTGATTGTATATTTTCTTTCACTTAAAGTGCCACTCTCCACACACACCAGCATGACCTGTTCTGTACTCTTGATATATTTTGTACCCTGGTATTACTGTGCTCCAGTAATTAACCTAGTTTCACCAAGTTTCAGTGATGCCTATTATATCACTATCCTCATTCAACAGAAGTGCTCTAGTTCACACATAATTTTTATACTTCTAGCATTTGTATATAAACTTTTTTTAAAATTGTCATTTTAGCTGCTATTACAAGATGTGACTCAATGGGATTTTTTTTCCCCCATCAGATTGTTTCTCATCAGATCTTACCTGTATTTTATCATATTCCATCCTATCCTACTTACTAGGAACAGAGAATCTCCATTAATGGATCCTTTTCTAAGAGATATCTTTTTCCATTACACATGCTCCTCCACACTTCTTGGCTTTGCACTAGCCTTAGTTTAAATATTATGACCTCTTTAAGTGCCAGCAATCTGGTTCAAGGACGGTTTGTTGCAATGCTGCTGTTATGATTACCCAGGTTCCCCTGAATAAGATATTTCAAGTAACAGGTCTTCACTGTGAGTAAGGAATATATTTTGCAGGACACTGAGAAAGTTATTTTAAGGACTGGATCCATACTAACTCCTTGTATTGCACAGATCACCTTATACAGTTTAGCATCCTGAAGAATGGCATTAGCGGTCTGCTTTTAATCAAGTAATGTATCTTCCAATAAAAAGCAAGATACTCTACTTTTTTTTTCATTGTAGAGAGATAAAAGAATTATCTCAAAAGAGAATCTGCAAGTAAACTGTGTCTTCCTCAGCCGCACACTCAGGAAGTCAATGGTTTTAATGCATTGGTCCAAAATAGACACATGATCAGTTTCTTATGTAACGAATCTTCCCACTAAGTAATCTTTAATGGATTCAACAGCCAGAAGAAGTTCTGAGCTAGACTCTTTGGTCAACCTGGGAATAGTTTGCTTCCAGAGTACAGGATGTAAATATAACAGGGTCTCCTCCTGGAGCTCACGTAACCAGAAATGTACCTGATCATCAATCTATATCACTGTATCAAAATAAGCCTGACACTAGATCTGATAAAGGGTTTTACTCAGGGTTTCCAAACTCTGCTTCCTCTCTTTAGTCCAAATCTATTCCTGGCTTTTGGTTAAATATCACAGCAGCTTGGCAAAGGTACTAAAATGGGGCAAGCATGACTACACATTTATTCAGAGCATGGCTACCCATTTATTCCCTACCACTAGCTACAATCAGTAGATAATAGTAAGGAAGCAATAGCTTGTAGCCTTTCAGGTATTGGCTTCACACCATTGACCAACAGAGAATGTCCTAGAAACTCTACAGCATCTTTTGCAAAACTGCACTTGGCCACATTTAACTTTATGCCAGCTTGGAGGAGTCAGGTTAATGCTGTTTTGTACCAGGCACTATGCTCAGGGTGGGTCTTGGGAAAGATAAGAATGTAATCCAAATGGCAACATGCACTCTGGCCTTACCAAGGAGCTGAGAGTTCACTCTCTGAAACACCTTGCAAGCAGAAACTAAACTTAAAGGGAGTTGTTGATAGTACTGCTTACCAAATGGCATGCTGAAAGTCAGTAACAACTTTGAACTTTCAGCCACAGTTAAGGATCTACTTACTGGGCATATCTCTTCTTTGAAGGCTGACAATTAAAACTGCTCAGATTTCACACATGTATTATGTGCCCTAAAATCTGTGCAACTGAACATCACCATTATTCTTCTATATGAACACTGTGGGTATGCTCCAATCTGTAGGCATTCTATCGCTCACCTACTACAATTATCGTACATATGCTGTAGTTCTACTCAGATCTTGTCCACAAGTGCAGAAGGTACACAGTGTGCAGGCTTAGCCTTTGATTCCAATTGCAAAAAGTAGGTATATCCATCACCATTAAATCAGTCATGGTATCTCTGAATGATATGTCAATGTCTTCTTCTGTTGTAACTTATTTAGCCACACCCAAGAAGTCCCGTGCATGTTCACAGGTAATATTAAGCTGTAAGCATATTCTGTATGACAATAACAGCATTTTCAGCTGCTCCTTTAACAATGTAATACTTTGCAGTCAAGGTTGTGCCTTTAAACAGCGTGGCGCGCGCACATGCGCGTGCACACACACACACACACACACACACAAAACTTCACTCACTGTCTGCAAAGCATACAGATTCTAAGATTAGGCAAATGTACAAATTATGAACTTGCACAAAGGGGAGAACATTATATATACTGCATCTATATCTGCTATGTGCTTAATCGGTTTACCTATTAATTTCTAGGATATAGGCTAGTAGTTCCAGTGCTTTGCCACAACAGAATATCAGACTAAAGGGGACATACAGGACTCTGGTAAAGATGGTTTCATATCTATTGAATATAATTCAGCCCTCCCACCAATGTATCATTTCACACTAACTTAATGTCTTTCCTTCACACAAACCCTGCACATAACTGTTTGAGCCAGACACATAGTGAAATTGGCCAATGACCCATAATACAACAGCAAGAACAGCGAGAAGCCAAAATCTTCTGCTGCCTAGCCTGTAGAGTGGGAGTAGGCAGTGCTGTATGACTCCTGGCAATAGAAACAAGAGCAGCAGCTGTCTAAATGCAGACATAAAGGAACCCCTTGCATCCCATGCCCTCGCAAATGCCTCACTCCTAGCAATTGTAGTGTACAAGTTAAAATTCTAACATCATCAGCCAGTATCCATTCACCAAGCAATCATTGGCTACACCGGTCACAAATGTTTCCTTGTGCAGGATGGTTAGACAGTCCCAGATTTATAGTCTTGGGCCAACTGCCACAACTAATATGCAAATGCATGCAACAACCAGTTAAGTCAACACCAGTCTGAACAAAACATAACAGACAAATGGCATATAGATAGCAGCAGGCCCTACGTAACCGCATACACCTAATGCTCTGTACATGCATACACAGTTTAGGAAGCAGGAATTAGGAAACAAGCCGGAAGCAATAAGCATGAAGACAATCTGCATGTATGAACTAGGGATGTAAAAGTGTAGTTGATTAACTGATAAGCAAAAGCTTATCGGTTAATGCTACAGACCACACACGTTTCCCCCTCCTCCCTCCTTGCTAGTAAATTTGTTAGCAGGCTAGCCAGCAGCCTGGTTCAGTCCCAGCTTGTGTCAGGTCCAGAACTTACCCCTGCTGCGGCTCTGCATTTAGAACGTATTAGGAGCCAGGCGAGCAGGCAGCCTAGCTCAGCTCCTAGACCCAGCACAAGTTGGAACTCAGTCCTTACCCCCCCGGACACGAGCTGCTGCCACCCTGCACTGCTGCCTATCAGCAACAGATCGCTCCCCTCTTTAAACTGGCTCCCATTGTGGACCAGCTCCTGCATGGCACCCCGCTCTGCTCTCTGATTCAGAGGCAGCAGCGCGGAGTGGCAGGGGTCTCCTTAGGAGTGGGGCTGGAGTACACCGATTGCCAACTTCACCCCTGGGGACTACAGAATAGTCAACAAGAATTCATGAGGTGAATCGACTATTCAATTAACCAATATTTAACATCTCTAGTATGAACACACCTCCCCCCGTCCCCGTTACAAAATCTGAATGACAGCTCAAGCAAGCAGGCATTTCATAAGAGTGCAAGGTTCTTATATTATCTAGAATTCCAAGTACCACAATCAAGACTCCTGCAATTCCAGTTTAGCAGCTTCTTCAAAACTCTCTCCTTTGGATACATGAGTATAGCCACTTGAACTACGTGTCACAATGCAGAGCAACTGCACCTGTGCTTTCCCTCACTAGTTCTACGAGAGTGCTCACTCTCAGGCTTCCAGCTTCCCAGCCATTGCCCTTCTTGAATAGAGAGCTGCATCTCTTTCCCTTCTGACTGTTGTTTCCAGGTTGCACAGTCCCCTGCCTTTACTATGTTATTTCCAGCAAAGATTGGCTCCCCAAGAATACTGACTTGTTTTCTCTTCAGAGACAGTACGGAAACACTTATGCTGGTCTATTTTTTATGAAGGTAAAAATGAAGGTTCAGAGAAAACAATACCAAACAAAATGCTTGGTAATAAGCCTTCCAGAGAGAACCCCTGTGATTCTGATAATGGTTCTGATTGTGATTTGTCCTTCTATCTTTCCGTAAAGATTGGGGTCCATCTTGGACCAGAAGTTCTGTCTGTTCGCTTCAACAGGAAAAGAGGACCCTTAACCTGTTTGAAATGAAGCTACTTATTCTTCCTTGGTCTGTTGCTCTGTGGAGAATCCATCTTGAACTATCATATGCAGACAACTGGAGGGGAGTAGCTTCAAAGAACTTGATAACCAGGATAATTATATTATCCTCCTCCTCTCCCTAGAGAAGATGCATACAATTCCACCGCAACACATACAGCTGACCCCAAAACCTAATTCAATAAACCTAAACCTATTTCAATAATAACGAGCAGTCCTGTGGCACCTTAGAGACTAACAAATACAGTAGATGGTGAGATTTTGAGTGTAAAACCCACTTCATTAGATGAGTAGCCTGATGATGTGGGTTTTACCCGCGAAGGCTCATGATTTAATTTATTTTTTAATCTCTAAGGTGCCACAGGACTACTCCTTGTTTTTAAGGTTACAGACCAACATAACTCTGAAACTAATTCAATAAAGTTTATTTTAATTTCTTAAACTTTGGCCAGAATAGTGTCAGTATGGCACACTATGAATTACAAACAATGGCATCATTCAAAACTGTACATTTAACTACATTACGTGCAGTGGAAGGTGGAGCTTGCAAATCCTCTGTGTGGTTATTTTCCCATTGAAATAAATGGAAAAACATTTAGGAGGAATCTGCATTATGTACTAAATCTACAGTTCTGACCATTAGAAAGAAAATCATCTTTTACTGAGAAAACTTGTAAAGTCAAATGGAATTCTTAATATAAAATGATACCATTTATGTTATCAAACATTTGAGATGGTTGCTAAATAAATAACATGGTTTAATAAATGGCTCATTAGGGCTACGTATACACTACAAGTTTTCTTGGCAAAAACTATGCTAATGAGGGACTCATTTGCAGGAGTTGTGATCTCATTTGCATATTTTCTGCCAATCTATTTTTGCCTAGTGGTTTTTGCACAAAAACAAGCAGTGTGGACATTTTCTTTTTTGCACAAAAGTCCCTTTTCCCACCTGATCCTTATGCCCCAAAAAAGGAGGTTTACCAATCTGACGGGAAGGGGGGATTTGAGCAAAAAGAAAACATCCACATTGCTTATTTTTGCAGAAAAATCTCTAGGCAAAAAAGGATCGGCCCTCACCTGAATGGCACTGCGGGACCAACCTGGCAGTGCTCCAGCTGCTCTGCCCCCGGCTGCCCCAAGTCCGCCGCTGGTCAGTTTCAGTAGCAGCGGACTTGGGGAAGCCCAGAGCAGAGCAGCTGTGGTGCTGCCAGGTTGGTCCCATAGCGCCACCCCTAACCTGAGTGGCACTGCAGGACCAACCTGGGAGCACCCCAGCTGCTCTGCCCCAGGCTTCCCCAAATCCATCGCTGCTGAAACTGACCAGCGGCGGACTTGGGGAAGCCGGGGGCACAGCAGCAGGAGTGCTGCCCACGCTGCGCAGTTCCCCGCCGATCCCCCCGACCCTCCGTAGCCCTCCCTTCCGGTACTCCGGCGTATCCAATAATCCAGCATCCCCTGGGTCCCAAAGGTGCCAGATTATTGGAAGTTTACTGTAGTTAGTATACAGTCATCTATGCTATACTTAATCAGATGTAAGTTACTAGTGCAAATAATTCAGGATCTGACATACATGAGATTGCTATAATGAATGAAGTAGCTAATTTCAGCATCAGCATCTATTTACTATAAGCATATCAGTGTACTAAATGTGTATTTTTCTGTCTCTCTCTGCAGAGCACTACATCTGTGTTTCTCATATCCAGATGTCATCATATTATAATTATACTGTCTAATGTATATGCAAGACGACAAATGGTAAACCAACACTCTTTTGTAACAGACAAGTCAATTTATCTTAACATAAATTGAGATATGAGCTTTAAACTATACAGAAAGAGGAGCTTAAGTGGAAGTAGGAGAGAAACTTTAAAATCATCACCTCCACTTTTTCTGTGGAAGAACACCAGACAAAGTTTCCTTAATTCTACAATATATAGTTTGTTGTTGTTCTTTATGTTATATAAAAAACCAGAAATTGGAGAGGAAGACCTGACATATGTACGAGGCTTATGTATGTATGAACAATGCCAACAATATGCAGAAGTGAAGAATCAAGACAGAAAACTATGGGCAACACCTAAATTGAAGAACAAATCATCTAAGGTCCGTGCTTTTCCATTTTGTGAGCTACTCCTTGAGAAGACAGAAGGTATTTTTTCTTGGATAATAGGTGATTTAGCATATTCAATCCTCAATACATATATCATTTATCTGACATTCCTCTTACAGCTGTAGTTGTAATGTAGAGTTATATTCTGTCCTGGCCTTTCATAAGTATAGAAGATCTAGGACTTTTGGAACCCATAGTATTGTGCCTACATGTTATCACAGTCTCTCTCTCTGGCACTATATGGAAATCCTTCCCCAGATTTCTGCAGGATCAGATTTTTCTGATCAAGGGGAAACAACAGGACATGTAGAGCTGAGAGCCTCTGATTTCACCAGCTTGCTCTCCCAACTCCATATTTCACAGTAAATCCAATCTGGAGTTAATGCTGTTAGAAGCACTGGTGATTCATGCTAGGTTCCTTCCATATCTTCTACAACATATTTGTGGGGAAAGGCAACCAAAGACAAAACAACATGAAAGACCACTGCTGCCATGGAGAAGATGGCCATTTTCTAAAGCCTGGCCCTAAATAATATATTTTTAATATTAACACAGCTCTGTAAAGCAAAGTTGCAAAATGAATGTATGTTACACTTACAAATAACTCCTAAAAACAGCAATTTAAAGCCTCAACTCTGCAAATGACTTGACTCAGTCAGAAACCTGAACACGTATAGTGAATCCTATTGATTTCAGTGGGGTGTATATGGAGTCAGTTGCAAGCTCAGAGCCAAATGAATTATTTTATCTCACTATTTACCTTAGAAATTAATACACAGGGAACAGGAGCTTACCATTTTTTCATTAAAAACGTGTTTAGAGGCTCATAAATCATTTACAATGTGCTAAACAAATTCTGAGTCTCACTGAATCAATGATTTATATTAAGACAATTAGCATACGCTTTTTGTATTAATGTATACTAGAATATGCAGATGAAGAGATCTTAGCTTTTCATGTATAGACAGTCGAGATTTTTTTCCTGAATATACAGACATTTGTTACATGTAGACACATAAAAAGTAGAGCTTTTAAAGATACTTGTTTCTAAACTACCACACATACAAAATGCTGCTATCTTAAAACCACATACACCCTACTTGTATGGGTATGGCCAAATAATTATTTTATCTAATGTGGATGATACCATCAATTTTCAATTATTTCTTTTTAAATGTAATGGGTACTCATCTCAACAAAACCTCTCTCTAGCAAAACTTCCTACTTCATTCCAATCTCCTTGAAGTTCAAAAATGAATCTCTGAGCAGTGTTAATAGATATTTGTTTTTTAATGGACTCCGTATATATAAACTCCTCTATGAATCAGGTCTGTATTATTTATAATAAATTATCATATAACTAACTAAATGTAGTTGGCCACGGCAGAAAAATCTGCTAATGCTGATAAGGTTAACATTCCATTAAAACCTCTGGATTTAACGGAGATCCATTAAAACCTCTTTCGTCTTTGCTATAGGAATTCAAACATATTCCATTTCTGCTTCAGGAAAATGAAGAATAAAACCAATGACTGCATCTATCAGCACTTGACAAAAATTAAAAAATTACTACAAACCAGTGTAGTTAAGTACATTGTAAAGCAATTTTAAAATTCAGAGTCCAATACAGGGGTGAGCAATAATTTTTGATGGGGGAGGGGGGCACTCCAAGAATTTAGAAAGTGGTCAAGGGCTGCACTCTTCCATATTAATGGAGAAAGTGAAGAGTCTGGGAGGGAGTTTGGTTGAAGGAGGCAGTTGTGAGTTGGGTTATGGGACTAGAGTGCAGGAAGTGGTGGAGGAATTTGGGCTGTGACCTAGAGTAGGAGGGGAATGTGACTTGGGGCAGGAGACTGTTGTGCAGGAAGGGGTGCAAGGGATATGGGTGCAGAATCTGGGAGGGGCAGAAGATTTGGGCTGTGACATGGGGCATGGGATTGGGGTGCAATATCTGGGAGGGATATAGGGGCAGAGGGTTTGGGTTACGTGGGATAAGGGGGCAGGAGGGGGCAGAGGGTTTGGGCTGTGACCTAGGGCAGGAGGAAGCTGTGACCTAGGGCAGGGGGTTGAGGTGCAGAATCTGGGAGAGGATATAGGGACAGAACATTCAGATATGTGGGGTGAGGGGGGCAGAGGGACTGAAGTGCCAGAGGCAGGCTCAGATGTACCTGCTCCCAGGGGCAGATGATGATTTTGCGGGGCCCAGGGCAGCACAATTTCGCGGGGCTCCCCTTTGACACGGCACATGCGCGGTGGCGCCACAGTGCATGCGCGAGGCTTCTTGAAGCACGGGGGCCAGGGCGACCGCCCCGCTCGCCCTGCCCTATATCTGCCTTCTAAAGCAGACTCCCTGCCTGCCCCGCTCCCACACTGACTTCAAGGGCCATGTGGTTTTTGAACTGCTATGAGCCTGAAGGGAGGGGAGGAGGATGATTCTGCAAGCTCCCTGTTGAAGACAGGGAGCTCCCATTGGCTGGAAACCGGCCAATGGGATTGTGCTGGGGGAAAGAGCAGCATATGAAGCATCTCTTCCCTCCCCTGGGCTCGCATCTGTTCAAACAGCCCCACAGCAGCTTCTCTCAGCCGGTAGCTGACAGGGATCAGTCTGAGGCTCTCCACTATGTCCATGGGCCGGATCTGTTTCCTTGGCACTGGAATGGGTTATGTAGGAAGGTGCTGGAATCTCCATCCCTAGAAGTTTTTAAGTACTAGCTTGACAAAGCCCTGGCTGGGATGATATAGTTGGAATTGGTTCTGCTTTTAGCAGTGGGGTTGACTCAATGACCTCCTGAGATCTCTTCCAACCCTATGGTTCTGTGATTTTATGATTCTGTGATCCATCTCCATTTAAACTAGCAAACTTTATGTCTCCTTATGAGAAGACATAATTCTCCCCTAATTTCTGTATAGTCCTGTACAATGCAAAACAAAAGTGCGTGTGTGTGTGTTTTTTTTTTTGGGGGGGTGGCGGGGGTATACTTCCTCTCCTCCTATCTGTCCAGGGCAATTTCCTCCATATTGCACTCTCATTAAGATACCATATCATTATGGTTGGACTGGACTCCCATTAAGTTTTATACCAGTCACATTGCCAATATGTGCTTATAAAGAAAATGGACAATAAACTATGGTCCTGATTCTCTTCCCCTGTGTTGCCCGAAGATATTCAGAATTGGGTCCAAAAAGCTCTTTTTTTCTTGAAATGTGCATGATAGCTGTGTTAGTTAAGTTTTATCAAGTTGTAATGTCATATTAGGAGCAACACAAAGAAGGAATAAAGTTTCAGTTGCAGTTGCTTGTTAAAGACATTTCCAGTAAATATTTAAAACATCCCCTTAATTTGGTCTGTCATCCATTTTTAAATCTGAAGACCCCTCAAGATGTATAATTATATGGCTTCAACTTACTCTTAGGGAAAATAATTGTTCTGCAAAAATTTAATTAGAAAAAGCAAGAAACTAGTAAATCCCCTCCTGTTTCTGTTCACAAATGCCCTCTAGTGTAAAGATAATTAATAGGCCCTGGTATTTCTAATGAATGTATGGTACAAAATTAGCAGGGAGAGTCTGGAAGGAGGAAGGATACTGTGAAGAAAGGGTTATACCCCGATGGGCTATCATCCTCCCTCCCCTACACACGTCACTTCGCTAATGCTGCCCAGAGGGGAGACTTTGCTCCTCTTTCTCAATGTTCATGGGAGAGTGCAGTCTATGCTGATTCATACCAGCTGAGACTCTAGCCTTAGTGATTTTTTAAATTACTCTATATTTATAGTAACATAGAATGAAAGAAAAAAATACACATTTGCTCCTGTGTGTATTTTGATTCTACTTTCCACTCAACTTCCCTGTATTGTAGGGTATTATATCAATTACATAAACAGCCTGTTAACAGTTACAAATTCTGTATGTTAAATTTTTAGAAAATGAAAGTGTACAGAGTCAATGTCAAAGCTCCCATTGACTTCACCCTACCTATTTTCAAATGTTCTTTGGCTTTATCTTTAAGGCTATAGGCCCTTGTTCTGTTCTTATTTATACTACTTTTTGTACAGGCAGTCCCCGGGTTACGTACAAGATAGGGACTATAGGTTTGTTCTTAAGTTGAATCTGTATGTAAGTCGGAACTGGCGTCCAGATTCAGCCGCTGCTGAAACTGACCACCAGTTCTGACTTACATACAGATTCAACTTAAGAACCCCAAGTCAGCTGCTGCTGAAACTGATCAGCAGCTGATTCCAGGAAGCCTAGGGCAGAGCAACTGTGCCTCGGGCTTCCTGTAGTCAGCGCTGGTCAGTTTCAGCAACAGCTGACTTGGGGACGTCTGGGATAGAGCAGCTGGGGTGCTGCTGGGTTGCTCCAGTAGCACCACTCCTCGGCGCTACTGGACCAACCCAGCAGCACCCCAGCTGCTCTGCCCCAGGAGTCCTGATTCAGCCACTGCTGAAACTGACTAGCAGCGGCTGAATCAGGACGCCTGGGGCAGAGCAGCTGGGGTGCTGCCGGGTTGGTCCAGTAGTGCCCAGAGCGGCGCTGCGGGACCAATCGGCAGCGCCCCAGCTGCTCTGCCCCAGGGTCCACAACAAAAGCCTGGTCTGCTGGGGGGGGGGCACACTAGCTGCACCCCCCCCCCCAGCAGACCAGGGACACAGGGAGCAAAGCAGCAGCGGGGGGTGCCTCGCCTCTGAGGCTTTGCTCTGGCGCGGGACCGCTTTGCTCCCGGTGCCCCTGGTTTGCTGGAGACGGTCCCCAGCAGACCAGGGGCACCGGGAGCAAATCCGCAGCCACGGTGGGGTCCCCGCGCTTCTGAGGCTTTGCCAGAGCAAAGCCTCAGAAGCGTGGGACCCCGCCGCTGCTGCGGGTTTGCTCGTGGTGCTCCTGGTCTGCTGGGGACTGTCTCCAGCAGACCAGGGGCACCGTGAGCAAACCCGCCGGGGCTGTGGCTTTGCTCCCGATGCCCCTGGTCTGCTGGAGACGGTCCCCAGCAGACCAGGGGCACCGGGAGCAGCTTTTCTCGCCCCGGAGGTCAAGGTGGCTGACCGCTGCCTGTGAGCTCCGGGGCAAGAAAGCCCTGTTCGTAAGTGCGGATCCGACATAAGTCGGATCCGCGTAAGTCTGGGACTGCCTGTATATGCTAGTGTAACTCAATTACGTATCTGATTTTTTTTTTCCTGATTCATGCCGGGTTAAAGTAACAGCAGACCAAATATTTCTTGGGATGAAGCATACCCTGAAGTAAATATAGACTAGAGATTGCATATGCACAATACTGTACAATCATTGGTTCAGATGGGGCTGCACACATGAGCAAGACCAGAGCTCATGACTACAGAATGTTACAAAATAGGAGAAAGCAAGGTATAACGTGTTATTTCAAACCATGTTCTCTTTATTTGTATTTTCCCTTATCCCTTAAAAAGGTCTGTTTTATCCTTTTTCAAAAAAACAGGGGCCTCAGTCAGCTCCCATCTATGCCAGCATAACTCCAGTGGAGTTATTCCTAAACCACACTTGTGCAGGATACAACCCAGGAAAAAAAATCAGCATGTTAAAATAATTCACTAGTGTATGCAGGGGAGGGAGGATGTATCCTTGCTCACTTGTTTATTTGGGGGAAAACAGTGTCAAACTCAGGTGCTTAATTTATTTTTTCAAATCTGATAAAATTGCCAGATAAAGAGGGGGAAAAAATGAGGAAAGCAAAGCAATCATTCTAACCGAGTGTGTCAGAATTTTCTCTGGAAAGCAAGATGCTTTCAAGAGAATACTGTGCATGCAAACAGTGACACAGCAGCACAGCAGCAGGAAAACTAATCTCTGTGGGGAATGTAGATGCAGAGTTTAGTGTGATCATTCCAGTATGACAAATGCAGGATTCTCAGCCATTTAAGGGTCAGAGAGGCAGCCTTAAACTCTAACAAAGTACAAGCCGTATGAGTGTTTTCATCTGACCATATTAATTATTGTCATTATATAAGAAAGACAGACTTTATTATGTCTCCTTTAGTTAGTTATAAATTAGAAAAATATAATCTTGTCAACAGGAGATGGTTTGTAGGCTTTTACAATTGAATACAGTAGAGGTAAGCATTGGATTAAAAATGATGGATAGCAGGGTTTTATTCATGAAAATATCAATACCAGTATATAGAGAAGGGAGCAACACACTTAAAATTATCAGTTATCCATTCATTAGATTAATTTCATCCTCTTATTATGATTTAGATTAGAAAACTCTTTGGGAAAGGCTTATCTGTTTTTCTTTGCATAGTGCCTGACACAAGAGAGCCCAAACTTAATGAAGCATCTAGGAAATACCATAATAAAAATGGTGGTTATTATTGTTATGAGGATTATTATTATTAATAGTTATAACACCACCACCACCACATATCTTTATGAACATTTCTCAGACCTCAAGAATGTTACTCTATTGGAAGTAAGCCAGTTTAAATCATGAGCTGAAAGTTTAAAAAAAAAAAAAAAAAAAAAAAAAAAAGAGTCAAACTCTAATTTCAGTTTTCCCTGTTCAAGCCTCTATTACAGTGGCAGCTTGCCTTGAGGACAGAATTCAACCCACTGCATCAATACGTATCCTTTGTTTACCAAACATTTTATTTTCTAATCTGAAGTCTACCACCATTTAATTTATTGCTTGAAAGATACCTACAATTTAACAGTCAGGTCATGTTTCTGCAGCAAAATAGATGTCACTGTCATGCAGCTTCTGTGGGAGAAGACACATTCTGCCAGGTTAAGAAGTAATAAAAAAGCCTGAATATTTCCCACTAAATTACAGGCCTGCAAAATAGTAGTATAAAGCTGCATGGTTCACTTCGTACAAATGTATTTCAAGAAACAAGCTGTAGGTAGCGCGCGCATGCACACACACTTTCTTCAATCAAATATGCATTGTAATTTCTAAAAATCAATTAGACACAGGAAGCAATTACCTATTTTTAAGCACAGAGTAATTTGTTTCCACACAACTGAAGACTATAATGTATGTAACCAAGGAGCATACAATCCTTACTGCCATAAATACTAACAATGAGCAAAAGGGGAAATACTGCATTAACTCTGCAATGTATTGTACCAATTGTTAAAAAATTGTGCTTTTGCAGACTGACATGCAGATTCTTTGCCCTGTCCAGCTCCTTTTTGGCACAGATGAAGGATAAGGCCATCTAGTCCTACCAACATCTTAATGACTTCCTTCCTATTTTCACAATGGCTGTCTCATCTTGAAGATCAACAGCTAGCTGCGCTGCTCTGTGATTTAGAAGACATTGCACTAGTGCCAGCATAATCACTGGCACCAGAATGGACAGTTGAAAACCACGGTCTTTTAATATGCCCATAAGAGGTGGAGCTGGACAAAGAAAGAAAATAGCGCAATGGAGAGGGAAAGGAATAAAGGAAGTAAGGAAAAGAAAGGCTCAGGTGATGGGTAAGGAAGAGGCTGTGGGAAGGGAGTGAGTAGAGCCTCTGTTTATATAGTTGGTTATAATCCTGATGGCGGGTGAAGCTTTGTTCAGAGTTTGTTGTAATCCTAGAAAGTTGGAGATTACACGGAAATAAGAACAAACAGAGGTGTCATAGGAGAAGTTCCATCATTAGTGTTGACTACAGAATGGCTACCAGGCCACAATCAAGCTGCAGCCCTAGTTAAAGCAGAAAAATAAATTATGCAAGGTTCTCTTTCCTTTTATAAGCATGGTTAACCTGGCAGAAGATGGAGAGAGGAGCTGTGACTTTTTTTACTTTGAATTAGGGGCCACCAATCTGCATTGTTATAGACTGCAGAGCTGTGTTCTATTCCAGCCGAGGATTTAATTTATATAGGGTTGCCAGATGGTTTCAACAAAAATACCGGACACACTTGACATTACATCACAATCTACATTACATCTTATTTAGAAAATACCGGACATTTATATTTTCTCATTTATATTTTTTCAGTTTGTTTCCCGAACAGAAAGCTCAAATACTGGACTGTCCAGTTCAAAACTAGACACCTGGCAACCCTATTTATAGCAATCAAATATAGAACGTGACATTATTTAATCATTCTAAAAATGATTTGAGATCTTTAATTGAAAGACATTATGTTTAAAGTCTTACATGTTCCCTAGGAGGACCATGGAATCTCCATGTTACAGATAAAGGGAGTTACAGAGTAGTTTGAGTACCAATCTAAAGATATTTTTGAAGTACCTATTCCTGAACTAGTTATGCACTGAGGCTATGTCTAGACTGCAAGCCTCTTTCGAAAGAGGCTCTTTCGAAAGATACTTTCGAAAGAGCCTCGTTCGAAAGAGAGCGTCTAGACTGCACGTTGAACTTTCGAAAAAGCGGCTTGCTTTTTCGAAAGAAAGCATCCAGTGAGTCTGGATGCTCTCTTTCGAAGAAGCCCTATTTACATTGAAGAACGCCTTCTTTCGAAAGAGGAACTTTCGAAAGAAGGCGTTCTTCCTCGTGAAATGAGGTTTACCGCCATCGAAAGAAAAGCCGCGTTCTTTCGATTTAATTTCGAAAGAACGCGGCTTGAGTCTGGACGCAGGGGGAAGTTTTTTCAGAAAAAGGCTACTTTTCCCGAAAAAACCCCTGAGTCTGGACACAGCCTGTGCTATAGGCTGCAGAGCAAGCCAGAGCCCCGAGTTCTACTTCTTCACTTTCCCCACTAGATAACACTCCTTTCCATAAGGAGTGAACATTTTACAGTTCCTGTAAGGAGTAAGAAATTGATATTTCAATTTTCTTCCATAAATAGGATTCAACAAAGAGGCCACAATGAGCACCCTTAAATAACCAGAAAATCACAACATGACCATGCCCCAAAATAGAAAGCTGAATGAATAATTAATATTTTTAGTACTTCCCTTGCATTAAGGACTGCTCTATGCTAACAAATAAAGGAGAGCGCTTTTAGCTTATTTTGGTTGTACCGTGCTTTATCATTCATTTCCTAGCATAAGCAATTTGCTTGCTCAGACACTATGGCAATATGTGATGTAAGCACAGCAAAAACTGAAAAGCCAAAAATGGTGTCAAGGGATGCTCAGAAGTTTAGAACAAAGTAAAACAGAGCAGAATGATACTGGCAGAAGATTAATGCTCTGAGATATACAGCAGAAGTTCACACTGTTTCTAGACAGGAAGAATCAGCAATTTTAAGTGATGGCCCAAGAATATAGTCAATACTCAGACATTCTATTACTAACATTTGTAAAGGGAGGAATTTAATTTTCTAGATGGCTAGACATAATTCAAGACAAGACATAACTTTCCTGCATACTAACCACCAGCTACTGCATATCAGAACCATTCATTGATTTCCATCTAGCCAGAATGAAGTGACGGCCTTCTTGAAGTTCATTTATAAGATCAGCTTTCATTCCAGGATGTGTACACAATGGCAGGTTAATGCCTGGGCTCACAGGGCCTATCTCCAAGAGCGCCAGACAATTTGGGGGCTCCAACCTGTATAGAAGTGGGGGACACTAGTGCTGTGGTCCTGCTCACTGCCCCTCCCACTCCCCAGCCAGATCATGATAATAGCCTCCCAGGGACCCCAGGTCATTGTGGAGAGCCCTGGATCTTCCACTTGCCCTAGGTGCCCAAGAGCAGCCCACAGTCTGTGTTCCCACCCCTTGGTGTGCACTGTCCAGGGCAGGCGGAGGGTTCAAGGCTCCCCACAGCAGATCAGGATCCCAAGGTGGCTCATGCCATAGCCCAGCTTCAGCTTCTGACCTAGCCGGGGAAGAAGTCTCAGGGGAAGAGGAGCAGCAGGGGACAGCCCTCTTCCAGGCTTCTCCCACCAGGAAGAGTCTGGCACCACTAACTGTGCACAACTGCTGGAAAGTTTTTACCTTAGCTGCTGCCTGTTGGGTCGACTTCTTTGAGTGCTTGCTCATATGTATTCCAATTAGGTGATGCACAAGCCAGTACCCAGGAAGACGGGTCATAGCTACAGTCTGGCTCATTCCAAAACTGTGGTACCAAAGACTGCTTCCTGTCGCAAGTGTTGCATGAGAACATAATGCAAAGTAAAGATCTTCACTGATGACTGTGTAGTGGCTCTGCAGATTTCCTGGAGGAATACACATGCTAGCAATGCTGCCGAAGAGGCTTGAGCATGGTTCGAGTGCACAGTAAGTGAAGGTGGAGGGGCCTTGACCAGGTCTTAAGTGTGGCTGCACATAGTTATCTAGGATGAGATGTGCTGTGATGAGACCAGTTGTCCCTTCACCTGATCCACCACTGCCCCCAAACAATTTCAAGGTCTTACAGAAGGGCTTGGTCCATTCAATGTAGAACACCAGTCCCTGTCTCACATCAAGGGAGCTCAAGAGTCCTTCTCTGGCACTCTGATGAGGCTTAGGGTAGAACACAGGAAGAAAGATATCCTGCCCAGTGTGGAAACTGGAGACCACTTTTGGGAGGAAAGCTGGGTGAGGCAAAGCTGGGACTTTGTTCTTATAAAAGTCTCTGTATGGCGTTCTTTCCTTCACTTCCTCCTCAATGAAAGAGCAGGGAGGTGGGTGGGCAAAGAGGTATTCAAACCCTAATAGGCATAAAGTACTTGCACTCCACCCCCTTTGCTACAGGAGAGATGGAGACAGGTGTCTGGCATATAGTCTTGGTGGAAGCCATAATGGTTTTAACTATAGGAAGGGCCATAATGGTTTTTATTATGTGGTCAGGATATCAATGATGAAGTTGTCCTGTTAAGTCATCTCTTCCATCTGGAAGTTTAAGCTTGTGGAAACCTTACACAGCAGATTGCGGAGGGCCCTATAGTTTATGGGAAGTGTGCCATCAACAGAGGTGCCCACCACTGCCTCATTTGGCAAGTAGGATTAGGAAGCCACCAGGAGCGCCACCAGGGAGGTGGACCTGCACATGTGGACTGAGTCAAGATCACCAAGAGCTTCCTCAGGGATGATGCCAGCATGCCAGAATGAGATGTCCAAGTTGACGCCAATCTTGTAGCCAAGGAAGGAGTGCTCGAGCTGTCTCTCAAAGAACACTTCATGCCGTGCATCAAGAGAGGTATTGACCACATGATCAGGATCGACATGGAGACCTTGCTAGAACCCATGAAGAAGGGCATTGAGACAGGGATTGATACCAGAATTGAGACCAAGACCTATCCCAAAAATGGGACTTGTGCCAAGATTGGGAGCAGCAACCAGAATAGGATTGACGGTGGGAGCGAGATGGGGACAGTACAGCAACGAACGCACATGATCCGAAGAGCAGTTCCATGAATGCAGCAAAGCATGGTGCTGACTGGATGCGTCACAGTCTAAAAAGTGATGCTGGGGTGATGCACGGTGCCGTGCAGAGCTCCAGGCAGGATGGCATTGTCAAGATGAGGCAGAGCTGGAACTATGCCAGTGCTGGTGACAGCGTGGAATTCCACAGCACTGAGCACTTCAGGACCTGTTAGAGCATCGAGACAACTCTGAACTGGACTGGGAATGGTTCAGCACAGAAGCTCTTGAGTGGGAGCGGCTCTGAGAAGACCAGCAAGCAGGAGGCTGAGAGTCAGAAAGCAGTTCTGAGACTCTGAATGGCATTGGAACAGAGTGGTTCCAGGACTCCAACACATGGGCAAGAGTGCCCAACATGGCAGGCTCTCCCCAAGATGTCTGACACAGAGCTAGGGGTCTCTCTCGAGCAGGAGGAGATCTGGTCATCTCAATGAGACCCTAAGATGCCTCAAAGGCATCCAGCATGGAGGATGGGCCCACAGGCACTTGCTTCAGTCCTAGGAGAATCCAGGACTCTAGGGGTCATAGCACAGGCAGAGCCCTGCACTTTGGCATCGCAGGAATGAGAGTCTTCGACACCCGGGGATATCAATGGAGTCTGTCATGGGGTTGGCAATGGTGCTGGAGTGGAGTTGGCCACTCTGGAGGACTGCAGCAGCAAGCGAGAATGGCACCGAGCTGAGGACTTCATGAACTTCCTGCACCGTCAGTCCTTCTGCACTTCCGAAACTAGTGCCAAACTAGTCCGTATGCTACGGACTGAGATGCTCAGTGCTGGGCACAGCTGATGAGGGTCCAGGGCAGCCGTCTTAAAATTAAGTCCCACTTTCTTCTGGTGTGAAGCTTAAAAGCGGCACAGATCTTGCACTTATCTAGTTGATGAGATTCCCCCGGCACCAAATACAGGAGTTGGGGGGGGGGGGGGGGGGGTGTCACTCGTTGGCATGTGTTTCAGGCAAATGCTGACTACTTAAAACCTTAGGGCTATGGCATGCCCAAGTTCTCAAGGGGACATGGGAGAAAAAAGAAAGGCTCCTTCGCTCCCTCTGCTAAATATTTAGTTTGCTTTAATAGACAGCCAGCTGTCTGCAACTAGCTAGGGATGAATGGCGCTCGCAAAGCAAGAGGAGTCAAAAGTTTCAACAAGCACAACTGACAGTAAGAAGAAACTAAGGAGTGGCCAGGTCAGCAGGGTCATATATAGGATGTCACACAGGTGCCACTCCAGGGGGCTCCACAACTGACCTGACAGGTCAGCAAGTAGGGTTAAAACTTTCTGGCAGTCGTGCATGGCCCAGACACACCTAACTGGAATACATATGAGCTAGCGCTCAAAGAAGAACTTTCACATTTCTGTCCCTTATCACTACTGTTTCTGACATGCACACTCGTTCCAAAAGATGTCAGATGGGATTAGTTGAGAGGAGGTTGTCATGACATCCTTTTCTCTCACGTAAAAATTGCTTTGCTATTCCTTCAGAACTTTTAAAGATTACTGCATCTTCTTTTACTTATGGTCTTTAATTTGAGTTATTATACACTTTGTCATTGTCAACCACAGTTTAAACACTTCAAATTTCATTGTGCTTGAATTTTTGGCAGTCACACTAAGAAATCAGAGTTTGGAAAACACTCAGTATTTTTTTGCCAATGGGCATAGTGTGTTTAATGGAGCACAAAAAGCTTTTTTAGGTCAGCTCCACAAAGTGTTTCACCTGAGTGGTCTAGGTTAAAGTTTTGAGAATCCTGTGTATAAAAGTTTATCTGAGGGTTTGTAGGCAATTCACTTTTTTGTTTTTATAATTAGTCTTTAGAGATAAAATATATATAATGAAAGATCAGACTGAGTCTGACTCATTGCACAGTAAGTAGTAGGGACCATTGCTGGCTTCTCCAAACTGGCATGTTGCCCCACTACCTGGTACAGCACTTTCACCCCAGGTGACCAGAAAAGAGGTAGCGGGGGAGGGGCACTACTTATGTCCATACCAGTACAAAGAAAGGCCTCTTTTACCTGGACCAAATACACGTTTTGACAGAACACTGGGTTTCGTGATTATGACCTTTCCTGCGGAAGCTTACGTGGCATGCGTTGTGTAAAACAGCACCACTATATACGTATGATGAATTTGGGGCTTACAGGGTGTTATTTTGAGGTACAGTGCATCACACTAAGGGTAGAGGCAAATGTCCAGTGCGGGTACTCCATAAGGATACCATACAGGGGTCAAATAAATGAATGTGTACAAAAATTAAAGGATATTTAGCACTTCTATAGCTGGTAAAGCAGGGAGTCAACCCTACCATCCTATGTAGCCCCGTCCCCATCCTTAACCCTCATTCAAGGGTGTTTTCCAAGGTCACAGCTGCTGGGGATGAGAAGGAGTCATGGGGAGAGCCGACAGCAACCCCTCCATGCTGGGTATATGTAAATGGCCATAGGATTACATGCACTGTACAATTTTACCTACTGGATATTCCCAGACATTTAGGAATAAAGTTGCAGACAAATTAAACACCACCCAGTGTCTCCTACCATGCTTCTAGAGTACCCTGATAGCTCCTAGATTTGATTACATCTATGAGTCAGTCCCATTCAGAGAGCACATCAGTGCTATAAAATGAAATTTTAAAAGGTAGCAGATGACTTCAGCTATCGCTGGCTCCTTAGTCAAAAGCCTTTTTTTAAAAAACTACATTGCGTTATAAGGTTGCATTGAATTACGAGATTAACTAGTGACAGCTATTTAATATCTATACAAGTTTGCAACAATTTCTTATTTAGATGAAGGACTATAATGATTGAATTCAAAATTAACCTCTGACATCAAAACTTACCAGGCCTCATCTCTCACTCCCACACATCATATATACATACTCCATTTCCAGCTTACTCTGCTCTTCCCACTTCAACCACTTTATTTCCTTCCTTCTTCTCTGTCCTTCATTCCCAGAGTTGGAAATTGATTAACTTCTGCTTCTTCCTTTTCTCCAAACTACCAATTTATATTTTTAAAGCTCACCCTATAAACACCAGATTGTGTGCCTCCTGAATACTCTTGCTCTCACACATATATTCTGGGCTAGTTTATACCTAACCATGCACAGAGAAGAGAGCAGACACTGATATCTCCCACATCTATTCTCAGCCTTCCCACAGGGACTAGAGGAAGTACAATCTGAGTCTTTGAGAACCCATTGCACAAGGTCTAGGAAAATCTTCTCTGACAACAGTACTAACAAGCCCAGAGTCTGCCTGTGGTCATCTCAATGTTATTAGAGCTGAAGAAGCATGGAGAGAAACATGCGATGCATCCTGTTGACATGTGCAATTTCCAGATGAACAAATGTGAGGCTACACAACCCACTGCATTTATGACTGAACACTCTTTGGGGGCAGAGATCATATTTTCCTGCTTCTTGTTGTAACATCTTACTAGTACAACATAGCCTGATCTTGAGTGCATCTTCTGAGCATTACCACAATACACATGGCATCAGTAGGCAGAGACTCAAATTATCTAGACATCTTTGAATGAAAGACAATATCAATAAATAGATGGGTTAATAATCTGAAGCCTTCCCACTAGATTAGACTGACTGACTAAGAGGAAATATGAATGCTCTATTTACTTCTAGACAATTTGCTCTAGATTGTGCTCCAAACACTGCTTAAGAGTTGAAGATGGTCAAACTCATTACCATCAGCTCAACATGAGTTGATATGAAATGAAGACTGCAGCTAAGATATCACTTATCAGTTAATGATGGCTTTCACTTGTTGAAAATAAGCCTACTTCATATCTTTGACAGTAAACTTCCTTTTCATTATTTTGGCAGATAATGTCACTCACTGTACTACATACCACGATACAGTCATTTCAGATGAAATGACACAATGCCAGCCTCTGCTGAAAAGTCCTCAGAAGAATAAAACAATTTTTCTGTGTATTGAAGTTCCTGCTTGATGTATTGAAGAGGAGTTTCAAATCCTAAAGAGTTAAATACCAGCATTGCTGTGACTGTGTGGTCAAACGGAGCGGCCATTATGTGCTAGGCAACTTTCACGCAACAGTAGATGTTGAAACTGATTTCTGGAGATGAGGAATATTTAACACTAGGGAAAGTTACTCTTTAAAGAGACATGGGATGTCAAATTCATCCCTCATGTAATTGCACATACACCATTCTGGAACACCAATGAATCCAATAAAGTACAGCCTGCACTAATAGTTAACATTTGCTTGCATGACCTGCCACTTTCCTCCTGTTAGAGTATGACTGTTCTGGGCTATTGCCATGGTTCCAACCCCTTCTGTCCCAGCAGCAAAATATGCATTCATACTGGTAGCTTATTACGGAGGCTCCCAACTTGCAACCGCCCAAGTTCTGACCCACAACACTTACAAAAATGGTTGTAAGTGCAGAAGGGGCTGAAACCCCCCAACTTATGTCCTTGGCCCGCATTTACGATGGCGCACGGCACCTATCATAAAAGACTGTTCGAGTTACGATGCCCCCAACTTGCAACACTCCCCCTGGAACAAATCATTGTGTTTCCCCGAATTGTGACATATCTCCATTTCAGTCATCCAGTCATGAAGAGGAAAAACACCAATTGTTATTCATGTTTCATGTCCAGTCAACTAACAGTTAAAAAGAACAGTTTACAAACAATCCCAAAGCTGACATGTGTCAACTGGTACATTCACATCAATCAGGACTACATCAATGATGAATATTGTTGAGACACTGATGTCTCTTTTGTTGATGGTAAAATTACACTTTGGAATATTACAAAATTTAGTTTTTTCAGACAAATTATTTGTAAATCAATCCTCTGAGAATTATTTTAATTTTAAAGACAATCAATAAAAATACCATGACAAATACAAACACTCATCACTCCAAATGCATGTTAACAGATCACTCTCTATGGCAGCTAGATCTGTTAGTAGCCACAACAACAAAGCATTTACAAAAAATTCCCACATACTTGTGTGCTCTTATGTGTGCAGTCATAAGTGAGAACGAAAGGCTGGCCGTGTGGGCAAGACACTGGAGTGGGATTCCCAAGCTCTGCGTTTAGTTCCCATCCCACTAAAGGGTTGTTGTTTTTTGTGATAGTGAAAGTTACTTCATCTCTTTGTACCTTAGCTTTGAAGGTTTATACAAACATTTCCCTTCTCTTATCCTCTCTGTCTTGTCTAGATGGTAAGTTATTTGAGTCAGGAATTGTCTTTTATTAGCGCAGTAAGCAGGGTTACCATATGTCCAGGTTTTCCCCAGACATGACCTCTTTTTTGGCCCTCTGATTTCTGTCCAAGTGAATTTTTGAAATATCAACAAATGTCTGTGCTTTTGGATTGGGGACTAGGAAGTGGTGACTGATAGAGTGCCCATATCTGCTGGCATGGTATTGTTGCCATTATTCCTATGCTACTGCTTGTGGGTGAGCTGCCCTCAGAGCTGGGTGGCCAGAGAGCTATACCCACATCTATCTCCTACTTCTTCCCTCAGTGTTCTTTTATTTTGGAACTTTAAATAGGAGGAACTCTATAATAAGGCTCCAATTTAGTGTAGTAAAATGATAATTTGGTTGTGTCTGTGACAGATTCTGTCACAGTTGCTCATGCTGGGAAATACCTTACTCTTGGAGTAGTTTCTTTTTGTTTTAGAAGGGATTTATTTGTGGAGTAGGATACTACTTAATGTAATGACAGTCTCAGAGCCTGTTTCTTTTGTAAAGTTATGAGCTAATTAGGGTGATCACTTCTTCAGCCAGAGGCAAACTACAAGTGTGTGTTTTCCTCAAGTGCAGCAGAGACCATTGCATATCACATACAAAACAAGGGATGGGGAGTTAGACCTCATGGGACATATTCCTTTCCATTATGAAGTTTGCTGCAATGTTTAAAAAATAAAGCCCCCAAACATCTTTGGATAACAAACCATCTTTGGATAACAAACTCATTTTTAAAAAACAAAAACTGTTTTTTATGTTTACCATCCTAAATGGCAGGTTATGATTTTATTAGGAATATATTACATTTTTATTGCTCTCACTAAACTAAATCAAACATATACAAATGGCCATAATATACATCATGAAACAGAATGAAATATAGAGATCTTCCAAAGTCAAGTTCAGTGAAGTAGAGAAACATAAATCCCTAGCCAGAGGGGAGCTCTTAACTGGCCTATCAATCCATTCCTCCAATGAATAATCTCTGTCTTCCTTAAAATTTTCTTCCTTTTTGATGTTCTAGTGTTAAGAATCTGCATTAAGAAAAACTAAACTTTCCTGTCTCTTCATTATTGCCTTACACGATCTTGTACATTTTTATAAGGTTTTTTCCCCCCTCTGTGTTTTGTTCTTGTTAAACCTGGGAAATGTATTGTGGACAGGCCACAGACTTTTTGTCTATTATGCAGTTTTTTAAAGTATCAAAGAGTTTCATTTGTTTATGGAGCATTCAAGATAGAAGCCCCAGAGAATTAATGATTAGTCTGCATCTCTTCCTTGGATATAACTAAAATCTGCCATTTTCATCCTAGAATATTTTACTCGTGCTATTCTTGCCATTGTATCACAAGATAGCCAAGACCAGAATAAAATTTGGTTGGGATTGACACAGTTCAGGGAAACCATGCCAATGTTTTACCAGTGGCACCAGCTGGCAGGCTTCCAGCGTGGGCAGAGATGTGCGTCTCTATCCCTTCTAACTGGGGTATTTCCAGTCTACTCAGTTCCCTGCCTACACAGTAGTTCGCCAGCAGTCAGACTGCCAAGGCAGATCTGTTTTGACTTCTCCTCTGAGGCTATAAACAGCATAATTAGCCACAGTAAACTGTCACAAAGACCATTGTAAGCAAGCACATTTATTCAGTATCACAGAGGAAATGTATAAAAAAGGATAAAAGAACCTACATGCACACTAATAAGGTTGCCAGAAATCAGCCTCCCTTCATAAGAATGACCATGCTGGGTCAGACCAAAGGTCCATCCAGCCCTGTACCCTGTCTGCCGACAGTGGCTAATGCCAGGTGTCCCAGAGGGAGTGAATCGAACAGGTAATGATCAAGCAATCTCTCTCCTGCCATCCATCTCCAGCCTCTGAAAAACAGAGGCTAGGGACACCATTCCTTACTAATACTGGCTAATAGCCATTAATGGACTTAACCTCCATGAATTTATCTAGTTCTCTTTTAAACCCTGTTATAGTCCTGACACCCCTTCATCGCCCCAAGAGGGGTCAGGGGGTCCAATATTTCTCTAAGGTGGGTATTCCGGGGGGCGGGGGGGGGGGGGGAGTATTCGGATCTAGCCCATGAACAGAATCTTCAAGCCCTGAGAGTCAGTTTAAAATCAGTTTATTTATTCCAAGGTCATTTCTTTGCCTCTTGGTCTCTAGAGAATCTAATCTGAACCAGTCTCTCCAGGTAGTGGCACTGCCTTATATGTGGGGTTTAAACTTCTGAATAAATTTGCCAAATCACTCTCCACTGGGCTTAGTTCCTGGAGAGCTATGGTTCTCCTGCTCCTTGGAAGTGCATACAATCCCTGACCCACAGGGATACATGAAGTTACAGTAAGATTCCCCCAAAGATATTGTAGACAACTAATGCATCTGTCTCACAGTCTACATAGAATCACAGGGGTAGAAGAGATGGAGTGGATTTTTAGTAAGATAGGAAACTAGCTCATCTGGAGAGGCATATCCTTGACCCTGCCTTGCTCAATTTTTGAGTTAAAAAGGTAAGAAAAGAGTGTTGTAGTGAAAATAGAGCGTTAGTCCTCTCTACCATAAAAGAAACAAAACCGCCCAACAACAAGGTAGATAAAATAAAGGCACAGGAATCTTAGGCAAAGAATGACATTGGGCTCACTAGCCAGCTCCAAACCTGACTAGCATTCTCTCATATCAGGTTTCCCAGGCCTCGGGTTCCCACTTGCTAATGTACTGAAGGAACTTGGCTAACTTGGCTACACCAGGTGGTATCAGCCTAGCAACCACCAGCATTAACAAGGGGCTGCATAACACAACATAAAGCATGTGCGCAGATGCTATACACCCCCCAACCTCTTCTATAACTTGCAGACACCTCCACTTTTCAGCAGCCTCATTTTCCTGGCCCACGAGCCATCCCCTTTAGATTGAGTGGCACTGTGACCTAACACATTGGGTCAAAAAGTAGCTGGGCCATGACCCATGTAGGCACCCCAGCTTGGGTAAGGGACATAGTCTTTTACATGGAAGTATGCATTTGCCTGTTTGCCCACTCACCCTTCCCCAGAAAGCAGGTAAAGGAAGTAGACGTGCTGTGGTGATTCAGAAAGAAACCAGACAAAGGAAGAATTTACCACTGTTAGAAAACAGAAAAATAGTTTCGAGAGACAGAGCAGTCCGTCACAGTTGCCTTGGGTAACACACTTCAGCGATGTTGACACTGCACTGGGCATATGCTCAGAATACCAATGGGAGTAGCATTGCTCAACATAGCATGGAGTAGCCACTCAAATATGAACCCAGGGAGTCAGGCAGGTTTGTGTGTTGGATGGCTAGCCTGAGTTATCCCCACTGCCACAATGTCTACACTGCTATTTTTAACACAGCAACTCCAATAGTGCTAGTGCAAGTCTGTCTCATATGGGATGATTGCTCCCAGCTGCGCTGTAGATATAACCTTACAAGCAGCTGCGGAACAGTAGACTAAAAATCAAATGGCAGTCAGAAAACTTAAGTTCTATGCCTGACTTGGTCACTGATGCACTTGGGCATGTCACTTAGCTTCTTTGGGCTTCAATTACCTCCTTTACTATATTCAGATATATTTCTCTTCCTCCACACCACTGAGGCCTATAGAATACAAGTGAAATATACAAAGTATTGTTTCAGTTGGCTGTAAAATGTCTTATCTATGTTAAGCTTTTTGTAAGGATTACACCAAACGTACTAGCTCCTGTGAAGTACACTTTCCCTCCTCCATCCTGTTCATCTGTCCCCTGCTGCATTCAAGTTTCTCTCACATTCTGGTGCTTTTCTTGGACTCCTGTATAAATAGATTATGCTCCGGAAATCTTGACAAAGTCTTCTGAGACTAATAAGTAGTTGAGAATACCCTTGGTAGAAAGATATAGTCATCCTGAAATGAAATTTGCTGTACATATTTATTAGGCTTCAGAAGACATTTTATTTGTACACTTCTGTAGGTTAATATTACACATTCAATTTTTCTGGATGACTTTGAACTAAGGAAGTTAAATATTGATTAATTTACTAGTCAAATAGTCAACTGAATTTCCATCAACTACTCGATAGGCACTTCCACACTCCTCCTTTGAAATGTATAAGAGCCCCACCGGGGGCTTTTGTGCATTTCAAAGTTGGAACTTCGTGTGCAGCCCAGGACTACAGGAAGTCCTGCTAACTCCAGGCTCCACACACTTAGAAATGTACAAAAGCCTGGAGGCTCTTGTGCATTTCAAAGCGGAAGTGCCCGTGTATAGCCTGGAGCTAGGGGCACTTCCTGCTGGCCCCAGGCTACATGTAGTGTGCCAGCTTTGAAATGTAAAGAGTCCCCAACTGGGGCTTTTGTGTTTTTCAAAGAGGGAGCACCAGTATGTTTCCTGAAGACAGAGGGACTTCCCACTAACCCGGGGCTCCACGTGGCGCCACCGCTTTGAAATGCCGCGCAGACCCAGGGTCAGCTGGGGACTTCTCAGCTGACTCCAGGTTCCATGAAAATGCTGCATGGAGCCCGGGGTCAGATAGGGAGTCCCCAGCTGACCCCAGGCTCCACTCAGCGCTGCCACTTTGAAATGCTGCGGCGGTATTTCAAAGGGGCAGCACCACATAGCTGATCCTGGGCTCTGTGCAGCACTGCCCCTTTGAAATGGCACCACAGCATCTCAAAGCAGCAGTTCCACATGGAGCCCAGCTGCAGCTCCATGTGGTGCTGCCGCTTTGAAATGCCGTGGTGGTGTTTCAAAGGGGCAGCACTGCACTCATCCCACGGCCAGCTGTGCAGCACTGCCCCTTTGAAATGCCATCACATTTCAAAGTGGCAGCGCTTTACAGGGCCCTTACCCTGGCTTCGTGCAGCATTGCTGGTTTGAAGTACTCCCTCTCCCCCGCCTCCTTTGCTGCCTCTATTGATAGAGGCAGCAAAGGAGTGTGTGTGGGGGGGCAAGTGACTAGTTGACAATTATCTGATAAGCATTTGCTTATCAAATAGTTGACTAGTCATCTAGTCCTTAACATCCTTACTTTGAACATTTTCCCCTCTTTGATTCCCCTCTTTACCCATTTATATATATGATAAGCATTTGTAAAGTGATTGTGCATGTTTCGGGGAATTCTCTTTAATAAGAACTCAATAGCAATCAGCCCCGCTGCATTTGCTAGCCTTTTTTTTTTTTTTAAATAAAAAGTTTATGCATGATGCTTTACAGCTATTTAACTTTTAAAAACTCGGTTATAGCTCAATATACAGTGGAAAGCTTAAGCATCAATATAAAACTAACTGACAAGTTTTAGGTGGTGCAGTTATAGCTGTGCTAGTTCCAGGATGTTAGAAACATAGTGGGTGAGGTAATATCATTTATTGGACCAACCTCTGTTGGTTAAGTGATGTCTCCATTACAGCTTATGCTGGCATCATTTATGCTGCTCAGTGTGAATAAGCCAGCCACCTACAATGATATAAATTATAATGACATAAGCACCATTGCGGATAGTCATAGGGCAGTGGGAGAGCTTCTCCTGCAGACATAGTTACCTCCACTCATGTAGATGATTCTATTCTGCCAGCAGGATAACTCCTTCCTGTTGGCACAGTGTCTTCACCAGACAGGTTGCAGCAGTACAGCAGCGTTGGTACAGATGTACCTCTGCAGTACTACATATGTAGACATGCCCTTAGATACACAAACTTCTGAACCATAGTGCTTTTCTTCAGGTCTGGAAAAGGTACTCTGAGAGTCAGAGCTGATTCCAAGCAGAAGAGATTTTTAGCAATAGCAGTTAGCACATATTCTAATGGGCCATTCAAGTTAGAGTGGCCCATTAGCATATCAGCAATCATAGGACAGAAAGAGGCTTTAGTGGCTTACAGAATGTTGTAATAAGCCATATATCCAGTTTCTATTCACTACATGATTTTTAGTGTCTTGGAGAGTTATGAATTTAAGCTCCCAGGCTCATCTTTTGAAAGAATTGTGCAGGCTTCCTTTTAGCATGAAAGGTAAAGCTGCGATTTAAAGACATGTCTATACTACACAGCTTTTAGTGACACGGATACAACCATGTTACTAAAACTCAGGGTTGCCTCTGACAAAGTTGTTTTTAGCCATAAAAACTTATGCCCAAATAAATTGGTTATCTTTTATGTGGCATGGGACTCCTCATATATTTTTATTTATTTATTTATTTATTTAACAGATACAGACTAACACAGCTACCCCTCTGAGAAATGCAAACATTGTTAGCATTTTGAGGATAAAAAACTTCCACCCACTCTGAGCAGAATGTCCTTTGTCCACCGGAGTGCTCAAAGCACTATTTGCACTAGAGCTTGCTGCTGCAAAGCTTTGTCATTCAGAAGGGGAAAGCTTAATACCTTTGAATGACAAAAGCTTTGTTGCTCAATTGTCAGTGTAGACAAAACTCCACTCATGGGTATTTATAATAAAAGTCATGGACAATAAACACAAATTCACAGCCCTGTCCAAGTCAACTACTATAAATAACCCTGCTTAAATCTCAGCAGGGGTACCCTGGAGTCAGCTTCAGCAATGGCAACTTTGGCTGTTCCCAGGGTTACCTAAGCAGCTGGCCCTAGAACCAACTGCTCTGGCGGTCCTAAGGACAGCCGTACTGGCCACTGCAGAAGTCCTACTGAGGGATCAAACAGTCTATAAAAGCAGGTTTATCTGGCTTGCTATCAACAAGGAATTAAACTGCATAAGATGCAGGCTCAAATACACAGCTTAAGTTTTGATTCAATAAATCTGTACAAATCTCAGGTTAGTGAATAGATTTTTTTGAAAAAAAGAAAGTGTGACACACTTCAGAAGACCACAAACAATATAGGGGACCTTACAGTGCTCCTCAGTATGCAAGGGAGAGAGCTCTCCTGTTGGCATAATTAAGCCACCCCTAACGAGATGCTTCCTGCCAACGTAATGCTGTCTGTACTGGCATTTTCATACGTAAAACTTGTATCTGTCATGGAGTGTGGTTTTTCACATCGGTAGCAAAAAAAAATTGTGCTAGCATAGACATAGCCTTAAAATGTGGGAGATCTGGTGCACTTGTCTAAAGTACAAAAAAAATGATTCTTGTCAATAAACTCTGGGAAACAAGAAATCTTCATGTTTCCGTTGTATTTTGGGAACTCATAAATACAGTGTTTGTGAACATCAGTGATGCAACTGATTTAAATCTCCATGAAAATAAATAATGCATTCAGTTAGGTATGCTTTCATGACTTCATGTTATTTCCATGTAATAAAAATATTACAAGATGGAGAAGAGAGTTTGTTAGGATAATGGGCATCTCAGAAAAAGCATTTGGGAGGAGTCAAGACCACATTTGTTCTGTCAAGCACTTAGAACAACTTTTTTTTTTTTTGGCCTCTGAAGGAGGACTGATAAGATTTAGAAGGAGAAACAGTATGCCAATATGGATCACAACCTGATGAAAAAGTAAGGCGTCAACTTAGGATATCTTTATTACAGAGCATGCTTAAATGCATTTGTGAATCAAGATGAAAGGGCTTGAGCATTCATGGTACTGAGCATACTGGTCCAATCCAGGAGAAAAACCAAAACATTCAACGTTTAAGCACATTTAACTTTAAGCAAATAAGAAGCCCCACTGGCTTCTGTGGGACTAGTTGTGTACTGAAATGTAATAATGTGCTTAAATGATTTGCTAAACGTTCACTCAATGTTCAGAAAGAGATGCATTTTGTTGTTTGTCTTCACTGGACTAGGACAGGTGCTGCTACAATAGATGCTCTCTATGAACAACAGGGAGTTATTTAGCTAGTGCAAGTCACAGCCCCAAATGTGTCTTGGCAACAACTGATGCCAACTGAGGATCTGAGTCACTGTTTTCATTGCTCACTCTAATGTCTCTCTATATGCCAAGTCTTGGCACCATAGCTGTGGGCTGTATGAGCTTCACTTCTGCACTCCCCCCGTCTTACCCTCCCCCCCTCAAACACACACCAAAATTATATGCAGCAGGCCTAGGGTGCCAACCTTTTTCACATGAGACAAAGGTAAGAGAAATTATTAGCCCATCACTGGGGAACAGATTTCCCACTCAGACAGTGGAGAGCACACTACTGGCCCTAATTTTCAGAGAACCAATGAGACGAAGTAAAATCCTGTTTAGGATTTTTCTGTGTTTCAGATTTCTGTTTATTGTAACTGACTGAATCAGACACCCAAACTGTCCTTTGCTTACTTCAAACAGTGTCATGATTTTATTGAAAGCCAGGTGACATTTGATCTTAGAGCTTCTGCTCATGACACATGTTAGTTCGTGAAAATCTCCATTTTTATTTACAGTACATTCCATTTATAAGAATCACTGACATAATAAACCACAGATAGTGAATACAACCACTGGGACAAGACCATTCCTATACTGTACTAAAATAGTCCACTTACAAGAAGAAAATCATCTGGGATGGATGGGATTCATAGGAGTGAGCAGTAATAATACATTGAAAAAGTGATTTCAAGTTTGAGAAAATCTTGAAAACATAAAATCGAATGGCTCAAAGAATAAAAGGAAATAAGAAAAAAATAGTTATTTTATGCACTCATGATTTTTAAGACAATTTTATGATTTTGGGGGGCTTTGACCAGAATTTTAACTTTGGAGGGGGGAATACTGTCATTGTTCTACAAAGAAATCACATGCCTGAAAACAGACTGCTGCTTCAAAGACAAAGCACAGCATAAGAAAATCCCATTGCAAGAGCCAAGAGAGGAGTGGGGAGGAGTATTGTTCCCTCAAAGACAATCTTATCATTCCCAGAGAATAAAAGCAAAGCCGGACACAGAATGGAGAAGGGAGTTACAAAATCATGTTTGGTGACAGAAAGCTGCACAATGAGCCGTCTGTCCACTGCCCAAAGAATGTGTTCAGATATCTAGTGTCATTTAAAATTTGCCTTATTTTTTTTCCAAACTCTCTGTGCAGAATAGAGAAATAATATAATGCAATTAAAAGTTATAAACCAGCTCCCTTTGCAAACTAGCTCCCGCTTGCTGTTCAATGCTGCTGCCTCTGATTGTGAGGCAGCAGCAGGCAGTGGCAGCATGGAGCTCCCAGGAGTGGGGCTGAGAGCACACTGGCTGCCAGCCCCGCCTCTGGGGACTATTGAATAGTCATGTAACTGCTAAAATGTCATGTGGTCACACAATTATTCAATTACATGCTATCTAACATCTCTACTTGGAGTGCAGAGTGTATAAGGATTCAATATAACAAATATTCTTATGATATTGTCTGGTTTTATCAAGAGAAGAACAAGAGACATTTGATATGGGTTTAATCAGGCGAAAAGATTATTAGCAGCTGTCTGGGACTCCCTGGAAGATAAAGTGTACAGAGCAGGTAACCCGCTGTTTATTTAATAATTAACCAGGGTTTTTTTTTTTTACCCATGCCCACACTTTTTTCCATCCAGGTCCCCCACTAAATCCATTGCTCATAGGAGGGTTAAAATGAGTTATAACAATGGGGCTGACTCCATGCTGTACCAGTCCTAGCAGTTCCCAACCACCCTCTCTTCACTCATTTACCTAACACAATGTTTTAAGTCCTTTACCAAGCTATTTATCTTGTCACTGTAGACTTTTCCTGCCAAGTAGCTGCACCAAATATCCATCCTACACTTAAATAGTGAGTTACAACATATTGTTTAGTGCCTTCCATACCGGGCATGAACAGAGCTCGTCTGAAATCTGCTGAGGGGAAAGCAAAAAAACCCCAATACCACCTTGGCCAATATTGTTACAGGGGAAAAATTCCTTCCCAACCCCCCTCAACAAAAGGGAGGCAGGTTTTGACCAAACCTGGTATACAGCAATTCATCACCTAAAGTGAAGGATGCCTTAGTCTTCTCCATGCAAAAGGGAGGCAAAGACACAGGGCTACCCTTATTAAACCCTTCATTCCTGTAGGTCCCTTTTACCACAGATTGCCATCTCCCTTCCTTCCCCCAATCCATAAAGCAGAGTGCCCCTCCTATGGCCAGCCAGCTAAACATCCCCCTGTCCCTGCTTAAAGGCATGGGGTCATTTTATGACATTTTGGTACTAAGGGCAGCATGTTCGTGTGATTATTAGCCAAAGTATTCAGACATTTTGGATGAAATATTTTTTTGTCCTTATCCATCCTATAATTCATATATAGTGGCCTAAAAATTCTCAGACACATCAGTAGAAGCACTGCTTAGCTTTTATTTTAATTGTATTATATAATTTTATATATACAAGTTTATCCTTTTAACTATTTGTGTAAACATGTTCTTGATTTTCAGAGCCTCCAGTAATTATAGATAAGCTGCCCTTAGGTGTCATGTGACAGGGAATATTATTCTGCCTGGTGACACTATTATGCTTATAGTTTTGCCTGCATTTCTAGCAAACCTATTTGTCAGATGTTTATATCTCAGCTGCAAAAATTGCTATGCTAGGTCTCAGGCTGAAATAAACATCCCCTCATCAGTAAAGGAAAAATTGGTTTAGTTACGTTAAAGTTGTATCCTTAACATGGAGCTCTACCTGTTAAAGAAGTTTTATTTCACTGCCTGCATAATTCAGGTGTATTTCATTTTATAAAATTAAGTTTGGCAACACCTATCAATAACATAGTTAATGGCCAAAATTCTGATATAATTTACCTACAAAGCTTATACCAAACAAAGATAACATGGCTACCCCTCTGAGACTTATCAATACAAGTGTTAATCCAAAACCTGGCGAAATTAACAGAAGAATTCCACTGACTTCAGTAGTCTTTGCATCAGGTCCTGAATCTAGAGTGATTTAGTAACTTCAGTGTGCTGTTTTATATTGGATCTCTGAGGACAGAAATCTGTCCTTTAAGGCTTTTTTTTTTTCTTTGACGGGGAAGGGGATTCTGAGTGCTTAATTCTGACAAAATATTTCTAATTAAAATACGCAATATGGATACATTTGAACCCATGTGATCTGGCAACCTTGGGAAACGATCTATTCCTGATTAGGGGCTTTTCCGGACCATAGTTTGTGTATACTTTTTTTTAATAAAGGTGAAAATAAAAACATTTTGCAAAGTAGTGAATTTTAATTTCATATGTAACAGACAGCAATACATACAGGGTCTGGATCAGATGTGTTGTGGAGGTGGGTTGTGGGGGCTGAAGGGAGAAGGGGTGCAGAAGCATGCTGGGGTTGCAGGGTCTGGCAGGAAGGGTGCATGAGAGGAATGGGGGTAAAGGATCTGACTGATAGGAATAGGAGGAAGTGCTTACCTAGTACTCTGCTTCTGGAGATACACGTGGCTCTCTGTCCCCCACCCCACTCCCAGGCACTGGCTCCAGCTGCTGTGGGAACCACGGGAGAAAAATACTGCAGAGAACCGCTTCACTGCACTGACGTTCTGGGGGAAAGAGAGGGCAGAAGAACAGACAGCGGCTTCCTCCTCCCCTTGCCAGAGTCTGAAACATCGGTGTTCCCAAATTAGGGACACCTGGAGTATGGAGGTTCAAGTGTATCTTGAAATATGTAAATATTAAGTTGCATAACTGAACAGTGACTTGAAGTGAGTTGAGATGTCTACTTGAATCCTTTCAAAAAATTTTTACTGAATAGAAACTATTTTTTTTTTTTTGCAAAAACTCATGTCAGGACCAGTGGTGCAAGTAAACAAATTTTGGGGGGGTACAGAAGAGGAAGAGCATGTGACCCTGCTTGTGACTCCACTCTGAGCCCAGCCTGGGACCCCCATGCTCTTCCTCCTCCTCGGCCCCTCTCTCATTAGAACTCAAGGCAGCTCAGCAGATAGAAGGAAAACAAGCCAATGAGAAAAGGAGCAGAACTCCCAGCCCATGCACAGAGCTACTGCATGTGCTGGGCGGGAGGGCGGGGGGGGGGGGGGGGGGGAGGAGGAGAGAAGGGGCAAAGTTCTGCTCTTTTCCCTGCTGGGGGAAGCAGCAAGGAAAAGAGCACAACTCCTAGCTGCCCCATCTCTGTCCCTTCTACAGAGTTGCCAGGTGCCATGTCTGTGTATAGGGCTGGTGGGGGAGCTGCAAGTGAGGCAGCAGGAAAAGGAGCAGAACTATCAGCCCCATCACACTTCTGCAGAGCTGCATGCTTTGTTTCTGAAATAGCTGGGAGCATTATTCTACTTTCTTTCTCTCCCCTTCCCAGTGGGAAAGGAGCAGAACTCCCAGCCCTGGGTCCTCCTAGCCTTATACATGGATACAGCTGCTCTGCAGAAGGGCAGGAAGCAGATAGCCATGCAAGAGAGCCTGGGAGGAGAAGTAAGGGGGGCAGCTATTTATTCCAGGATGCTTGGAACATAGCATGGAGTAAAGTTACAGCACACCAGAATGTACTGCCTTACCTGCTGGAATGGCCAGGGCCAAAATTTCCATTCAAGACCCCACACATGTAATCATAAAGAGGCATGTATTTGCCATTATCTGAAAAAAGACTTTGTGGAGCCCTGGGCAAGGTGGAGGGTGCAGCTCTGCACCCCCAGAAGGGCAGAGCCTTGGAGGAAGGGTTGCAGTTAGCCTCCCCTAGCCTGCCCTTCCTTACTGCTATAGCAGCGAGTAATCCTAGGTCTTTTAAAAATCACTAGGCCCTGGGACAAATACCCCTTTGCCACCCTGGTCAGCGGGCTTGTCTTGGAAGTATATATATCCCAGGCATGAATATAGTTGCCCATTTTGCACCCAGAAATGCCCTTTTGTACACATACATACATAAATCTTTTATAGATTAAGTAGCTAAAAGTACATGTTTCCAATGGATTTCTGCAAGTGCAAGGTAGCCTCAAAACTGGTTCCAAGTCTCTGCTCTGCCATTGATTTTCTGTGTCCTCTTGGGAAAAAACACTAAGGGTACATCTACACAGCACGGCCAACGTCAAATTAAGATACACAAGTTCAGGTATGTCAATTGAGTAGCTGAAGTTGAAATAGCTTAATTTGGTTTTTGGCACTGTCCAACTGTCCACACAGCAGGAAGTTGAAGGAAGACTTCAAGTTACAGAAAATCTACCATTTACACTGTTCAAACCCACAAATGACCCTGTCGCAGAGAAAGGAACAAACAAAAACTGTATGTTCTCTGCCAGTTCCTTCCTGACTGCAAACATGGCGATCAGTTACACCCTGAGCATATGGGCAAGACATACCAGCCAAATACTACATAGAATTATTTTCTGGGTAACTTATAACCTTTTACTGAAGAAGTGTGGTGATTAAAATAGGTGCTTGGAATCTGATAGGATGCTCTGCTTATACTCTAATAAGGCATGATAAAGATTTATTCAGAAATGCAAAATAAAGTCTGCATTTTCAAAGTTCAGAACACTCAAAAGCATTAACTTTGAGCTCCACGAGACCACATTATATTATTTTCCAGTATTAGCAAGGAAAGACTGAAAATATGAGGCTTTTTCCATTAGTAATTATTCATTCAAATACTTTCCTTATATACGCTAGCATAAATTAAATGGCATATTTCCCTAAATCTCTTTAGTCAAATGTATATTTTGTTTGATTAAAACTGCTTTGTCAGTATTGTCACGAAGAAAGAAAGGAGACCATGCATGTTTCTTTAAAAAAATTCCAGCCTGCTTATCCATAGTAGAAGAACAACTGACAAGGCACTAAGTTTGGCTGGTGGAAAATTAATCTGGGTCACTCTATAGTACAGTTGCTATGGCAACTGCATTCAAAATGTAGCAGGCAGCCTCTTCATCAATGTTAATATAACATCAGGCATTCTTTGCAAATTTTTAATCAATGTAAACTATAAAGCATCCTTTATAATTAAGTCTTAATCAGAAATAAAGCTTACATGATCTACTCCTCTCCTTTGTCAATTCCGTTACACCTCTCTTTCCTGTCATATATAAGAAGCTTGTGATACCATTTTTATGTAATATAGCTTTATCTACAGAAAAGTTTCATTAAAAAAAATTCACATAAAATTTATATAATATTAGTATTTATCTAGGCAGTTAAAAAGAGGATTAAATGAAAGGTGCATTTATTTAATATCTGTACTTCCACTGTAAAGCCTGGGAAACATTTCAACCTCAGGAACACCACCTTAACTCCAGACTAATTCCATTGGCTTGAAAGGAGATGCTGTAGTTTTATGTCTGCATGATTGATCAGAATCTGACCTCATGTTCTGATGGGCGTTATAACTTGACCCCCACCCCCCCAAAAAAAACCCGGTTCTGGGCTTAAACTTATCGTCTATGGACTTTTTTTTTTTTAATTACATATATATTGAAAAAAGTTGGATCAGAAGTTTTCACACTGCAGAATTTTTTTCTAGGCAAACTTTTCTGATTACCTAGCATCATAATCAGGAGTGCTGACCAGTACCAGGTGATTAAGGGGTCAACTAAGGTCTCCTGTAGCTAGCCATGTAGCCGGCAGTCAGCCAACAACAATGCAGGTAGGAATTTCAAACTGAAAGAGAGGGCTTATCTCTCTGTTCTTTGTTTGAGAGGCAGAGCAGTTTCTTCTAAGACTGAGGAACGTGGGGGAGACACATTTTAAGAAGTCCATTCTTGGAGAGAGAAGTAAGTAGGGAAAAGTTACAGTCCATCAGGATTTGCTGTTTTCCTTGTTTGGGAATTTGGAAATAATGTCTGAGCTGTTAATTGTGTTTTTTTTCTTTTTTCTTTGTAACTAAGGTTAAGCCCAGGGGCTGAAATATCTATATTAGTTGGTGGCTCTTTCCATCTAGCCACTTTACTATGCTTGCAACTGTAGTTTTGTTTTGATAATAAAGACTTGTTTTCTTTTCTAATTAACCAGGACTGGTTTATTGATGTGTCCTTAGGACTCAGCACCTAATTACAAGGGCAGAGTCCATTGTTGTCTATGAATTCCCTCTGTTTTTCCCAACTTCAAGTAAAACGGATGTTGGGGTGGAGGGGGGTAAGTGGTGGGGGAGTTTTACCTTAGGGAGGAGATTTCCCAAGTGATCTCTTCCCTCTTTTTTTTTTTTTTTTTTGGAATTACTTGGGTGGTAGGAGTGGATTCCCCAAAATCTGGGTATTAGGATTTGGGGGGGGGGGGGGGGGGAGTTTTTGTACCAGAACCTGTAGAGCCAAGGTTCTGGAGTGCTCTTGCAGGCCCCCACTTCTGCATTGTCATGCCAGAGTGGGGAACAGCCTTGGCCTCTAGAAAAAATGTTTTTTCTGTACTTCTATAACTCAAGTAACTTCAAGAGGAGAAATAGATACCATTACATTAAAAAAAAAACCCTCTGGCAATCACCAAATGCAATGGAAGCCATTTGAGATCTAGTAGACAGCTGTCTTGTGACAGCTAGAACAGACATTTTATGACCACACTAGTATCCTCAGAGGTGCTTAAGGAAGAAACAACAAAGGGTTCTGGTGAGATTTAACTGTCCTTTCTTGCCAGCCAGAAAGGAAGAAGGAGCTATTCTAGTATAGCTGAACAGAAGATGACAATTTACGTATCATGGCAAATTTTGAGGTTTCAGAATTTGTTCTTATTCCAAACTGAAGTAAACCTAAAGCCTTTTGAATGTTTTTGCAAAAATACAATTGTGTTGAAATATAGGTTTCAGACCTAAACCTGAGCTCCTTGATTTGGCAAAATGTGTGTTTGTCTCTCTCAGACCTGCTGATTAGGCACTGGGCTGAGAAACCCAGGTTCCAGCCTCTGATCTGCCTGAATTAGGAAGGAACAATCAGTTCCATACATACAAGATGGGAAGCGACTGTCTAGGAAGGAGCATGGTGGAAAGAGATCTAGGGGTCATAGTGGACCACAAGTTGAATATGAGTCAACAGTGTGATGCTGTTGCAAAAAAAGCAAATATGATTCTAGGTTGTATCAACAGGTGTGTTGTAAGCAAAACTCGTGAAGTCATTCTGCCGCTCTACTCTGCACTAGTGAGGCCTCAGCTGGAGTACTGTGTCCACTTCTGGGCGCCACATTTCAAGAAAGATGTGGAGAAATTGGAAAGGGTACAGAGAAGAGCGACAAGAATGATTAAAGGTTTAGAGAACATGACCTATGAAGCCAGGCTTCATGAACTGGGCTTGTTTAGTTTGGAAAAAAGAAGATTAAGGGGGGACATGATAGCGGTTTTCAAATATCTAAAAGGGTGTCACAAGGAGGAAGGCAAAAATTTGTTCCTCTTGGTTTCTGAGGACAGGACAAGGAGTAATGGGCTTAAAGTGAAGCAGGGGAGGTTTAGATTGGACATTAGGAAAAAATTCCTAACTGTCAGGGTGGTCAAATATTGGAATAAATTGCCAAGGGAGGTGGTGGAATCTCCTTCTCTGGAGATATTTAAGAACAGGTTAGATAGACATCTGTCAGGGATGGTGTAGACGGAGCTTGATCCTGCCTTGAGGGCGGGGAGCTGGACTCGATGACCTCTCGAGGTCCCTTCCAGTCCTATTATTCTATGAATTCCAGATGTTCACCTCTGATTTCTTAGGATTAAATAGAGGAAGAACTTGTATGTGTGTGTACATGAAAGGTATCAGATCTTTTCTTTTACCCTGTTCCTCTTTTTTTTTTTAAATAAGATTGCCACAGATTGTTGACCACCAAATCAAACTTTCTGATAGTGTGTCAGAATATCACAAAGCATCATTGGTGCACTGAGCAAAATCACCACATGAACTTGATGTTTTATGAGTCTGGAATGTAATTCCAGGATCTGGTATGTGGGTAGGGGCTTGCCTTAACAAAAGGTTGAGAGACAAGAGGAGGTGCAAATCTTAACTATAACCTAGGTGAATCTAGATTGAACAACAAGATGGTATTTGGGCTCTTAAGTTACCATTATTCTTTAGGTTAGGCAAAGAGTTATAAACATGAGTCGGTATTGGGCAGAATCTCCTCATTTTGCAGATATAAATTAAGATCTGCAGAAGTAAATGAAGGCAAAAGGTCAAATTCAACTCTAGCATAATCTCATTAACTTCAATAGAATTAAATTAGAAATGAATCTGACAGGAGAAGATTCAATATTGTACTGTGTTTGATAATCAGTAACAATGATATTGCCATGGTTTCAGGACTTCATCTGTATTTCCCTTCTGTGATCCATTAAGGCCATCCAATTTTAGGCTTCTGTCTCCTAGATGTCATCTCTCTTGGGTAGAAGCACCCATCTCACTCCTTCTTGAGGACTTTTATGACTGCACAGGGATTTACAGACTGAGTCCCAACAAGGCAGACCACTTAAACTGGCCAACATCCATGTGTTGTTTACTCTTCAAAGGCTCTGACTAGTATATTGTGAACAGTTATGAGTTGTCACACAGTTTCTTCTAAGCAAGTACTTATTCTTAAATTAAAAGCATGATAGAAAAAGCAAACATAGCAAAACAATAAGAAGAACCTACATACGTGCTAAAATCTTACCATACATCACGTAGTCTTATGGAGCCCTAGTAAATCATGTGCTTCTGCAAGGGTTTTCCCCCCCCCCCCCCCATCTCTGGGGGACAGAAACATCTATTTGTTTGCTGGATCAGAGAGATGGCCCTGAGTCAGTGTCAACTCTATTTACCCAGAAGTCCTTCGTTTGTTACTTGGTCTCTAGAAAATGCACTTAGGTGAGTTTCCTCAGGAAGTAGTACTCCAAGTAATGGGGGTCACTGAGAGGAGATTACAACCTAGCTGATTTGTTTTAACAACTAAGGATGTTAAAATGTGATCATCTGGCTAATCGTATAGTCAATATAATTTGTATTGACTATACAATTAGAAGATAAGCGCTGCTCTGCAGAGCAGCAGCAGGTGTAGATCCAGGAGACAACCTGAGCCAGGACTGAGCAGTCCTGGCTTGTGACAGCTCCAGAGCCACCATGCTGCGGCTCTGCATTTTAAATGTAAGAGCACAAGTCAGGACAGCTCGGTCCCGGCTTAAGTTGAGTCCAGCAGCCCCGGATTGCAGCAGACAGCCGTGTCTGCTGCGAACAATGGTTGCTTGGTGGCAACAGCCCCGTCCATGGTGGGGCCCGACTCCCCTGTTTGCAGTGGCCCCTGATAGAGGCAGCGGGGATGGGGGCAGGTGGTACCCCTGACAGTGCTGGAGGGAACTGGGTTTTAAGCTGGTTACCCCCAGCACCTGCTCCTGTCCTGCACTTGCTGCCTCTCACGGAGGCAGGAAGGGGTGTGTGCTGCAGAGATCACAGGGTGAGTGGGGACTGCTTGAGTCTCTGCTTGCCCAGTACTCCCTGGGGCATTTCAGCTTTTGGAATGTACAAAAGCCCCAGAGGGCTCTTCAAAAGCAGAAGCACCCACAGTGGGAACTGGTGCAAGCATGGACTGAGCAGTCCCTGCTCACACGGTTTCCCATTGTGCCTCTGTCCCCCTGCCCCGCCCCCCCACAGGCATAGTGCTGGGGGGGGGAAACTTTACCAGTTCCCCCCAGCACTGGCTCCTGCTCCCACCCCTTGCTGCCTCTCTCTGATAGAGGCATCAAAGGGGAATCAGCAATTAGTTAAGTCATTACTCAACTAACTGATAAGCATTTGCTTACCAGATAGTTGAGTAGTCGACTGGTTGCTTACATTGCTATTAACAACCATTGTTTTGGAGCCTCTAGAAGAGCTGTAATTTCTATTCCCTATGGAACAGACAATTATCATACATAAACCATTAATTTAAAAACAACAGACCCAAAAATATTGCAGGAAGTTGCCCTATCACAATATCTTACAAGATGCAGAAATAGCATGCAAGATGCAGAAATTCAGAAAATAAGTCAGCAACAAACTTTTTCTCCTGAAAGCCCAACTCAGCTCTGTAATGTCAGAAAGAACTTGGAACAGTGTTTTCAAAAAGATAGACAGCAAATTTTGTGTTCCTGTGAACGTAACAAAGAAGTTACTATCTGTAGCAATGAGACTCAGAAAGAATAGTAGAAAAGGAGAGGCTTTGTCTAGTTTTAGAACAGTTCATTCCACTACAGCTTTCAATTTTATGGTCCCTAATGAAGTAAAAGAAATTTTGCAGCTGTGTTACAGATTTGGCAACATAGATGTCTAGCAAAAACACAAAGCTACAACAAGAGAATGGGAACAAAAATATAGATTTGGTAATTAAATAATAAACAACTGTAAGCAACAGCCATTCTCCTGCATAATTGCATCTAAAGAGCCTATCAGGACTCACCTTCTAAAGAATTATATGCACGCACACACACACGTGCGCAAAAGAATAATTTAAAGCTGGGTGAGCTACAAAACATCAAGATGTTATTCTATTCTGGAACCCGATTTTCAATTTAGAAACAGACAGAAGTAGCTTTATGAAAAAGCAGACATATGGTTAAGGCAATACTAGGGCACATAACTGCAAGTGCAACCATGGGAAATTAATTATATGGATTATATCTATTGAGATGGATTCCAAAATACATTACCATATTACATATGTATTGAAGACTACATAATATTTTTGGATAATTCAGGTGAAATTTAAACTGTTATTTTATGTATTTACACACACACACACACACACACACACACACCAGTATTATTTATATTAAGAAAGACTTCCCAAACGATGTTTAATTATGTTATAACCAGTCTAATTTGTGCTTTAAGTTTAGCAGAGGTTGCTTTAAATGTGACAAATTTAGACCACATACAATTTTAATTAAATGAGATTTTATTGACATGTCAACTATACAAGAGTTGCCAAAACATGGGGGAAAAAGTCAGGCATAGCAGGTGTAGTTTCAACTACCAAGAAAAGATTACACAATAGATTTTGGATTTGTTCCCCTCATCATTATAGTCCACTCCTAGTTCAGTGGCAGATTGCTACACAATGCAGTGCGGCTATGTCTGCACAAACACTTTCTATACACAGACACAAATAAAAGAAAAAAAATAAAAGCAATTAAACCTGTAGGCCACATTCAAAAAGGCAATGAATATTTTGTGCAAGTGAGGATTTCAGGATTGTGATTTAAATAACATTCTGCTCAGTTACACCAGTCAGATGAGGGACTTGTAAACACGTCAATCTATGCATCGCCATCTAAGTGCTGTTTACCATGCAAAGTACCAGCGCAAAGATTTGGTACAGGATCATTTTGCAGATCTGCAAAATGGTGGAAGAAAAAAAATTCCTGACAGTGGAGTGGTAGCACAGTCACACTGAGGCAACTGGTACACGAACAGGGCTGCAGTATTTCATACACAAAGAAAGACTGGTGGATCTGCACAATGCGAACCACTGATCCTGCTCTCATTTTTCCCCAATCTGAACCATAAGCCTGAGCAGACAGAACAGACCTGTGGTACTGCAGAAAGACCTTCAACACTGTACCATAGGTCCAACTAGTCCAGTATCCTAGATAACAGTCGCCAGTACCAGATGCGGCATTAAAAAGAAAGTTGAAATATGGGTGAACATAGTATAACAAAGGGGGATATTTCTTCCTAACCTTTATTGTGTAGAGGTTGAGTTCACATCTCCTTCTGGTGGTATATTCCACAAGATGCCAAGAATATGTGACCGGTGTGGGCTACAAGCCCCTAATCCCCCTGGTGCAGTAAAAATGAAAACTTCTTACACTTCTGGTTCCAGAATGCAGGCTACCTCAGGAAAAGGAGAATGGCTCAGTAGGTAAGGCATTAGCTTGCAATTTAGGCTGCCTAGGTTCATTTCCCTTCTTGGTCACAGATCTGTATGACCATGCACCAAGTTTCACAAAAGGTTTGTAAATATCTACACCCCAGTTTTAGGATCCACTGTGATTCCCAAAACTCCCACAAAATCTTGGGAATCAATGTGCCTAAGCTCATGCAATGTCTAAGTTTTTGCAGTAAAAGGCTCCTGGGTGTCTGTTTCTTTCTCTGATCATGCACATTACTGCCTCCTAAGTGTCCTTTGGATGCCTAAACCCAAGCAGAATTTACAAGCCAGGGAAGATAGGTGTTTGGACATCTAATTTGTGTGCAGACCCACTCCAGCAGGCATGCTCAGAAGCCACGTATCAGATTCCTTTTAGGTGAGTTCATGCAAAACAGCTGAGGAAGTGTTTCCTTATAATGTTTTAGACCAGCAATTAGGTCTTCACATGGTATATGGAAAGGTCCCCAATTCATGTCCCTCCTGTGCTAGAGTGGTGTTTGTGGGGGGAAGGAGAGGGGAATTTGAACAGAGTAAGTGGTCTAACCACTAGGCTATGGGGATATTCTGGTGTAGGACTCCCTCAGTCCCTCCTGTTGAAACCCTTTGTACTCTGGATTTGGTTTTATGCTAACTGCTGCCCCTAACTTGTTCTATGACTTTGGGCAGTTCACACTCCATGACTGTTCTCTCTACTTCATGGTAATCTTAGAAAAGAAATTCTCTTACATGTTTGCACAGTGCCTAGCCCAATGCAGCTCAAGTTTCAGCTGAGGCTTCTAACTATAATATTAACAACACACACACAAAAAAAAACCCAACATTGGTGTGTATTAAGGATTTCCAAGTGATTGTTCCAATCTGTTAAATATTCTAAAGTCACTGCAGAATTTATTCATGTGCTGGGTTTATGGCAGACCTTGCTCCTTACTTGCTTCATCTAGCTTTATCTGCAAAAAAGAGTCATAACAAATCAATGTAAAACACTGCATGTGTTAAACATTTGTGTGTTGCTGCAACATCAATATATTACCACACTAAAGCTCTATGACCTACAGATCGCATGCACTCACTGTTGGCGTGAGCCATCAAACGGTGCAATTAATATTTCAAAACTCAGTGACAAACTTCAAAAGCCAGTCAAATTTGGAAATGAAGCATGAATTAAAAACAAACCACATCTACTACACATTTGGTCAGGGAACTTATTTGGGAACATGAAAAAGGGTTAAAGCGTTCACTGTATCTTTCAGATAATTAGCAACCTTGTTAACTAGAGACTTAAGACATTCAATCTTTATTTTTCTTAGTCTTTCTGCCAAAGTTATTACATTACACAAATTACTTAGCATCATTTTAGCCCCACTGATGTTAAAAATTTGATAGTATTTCCATTTGAATCCCCTATTTTAGGGTTCATAATTTGGCAATAAAAAGTAAATTCTGGGGTTAAAGCTTCCCATATATCATTTCGGAAATTAATTTCCAGAGTTGACTCAAACAAGTTCAGTCAATATACAGGTATAAAAAATAAACCATTACAAAAACCACAGAACAGGGGACTTCAATTATTTTCCATGCCCGTAAACATCAGAAAGGGCTGACAAGAATCAATCTTCATACACAAGCATAAACTCATACAAATCAGGGTCAGTAATACAAATATTGGTGTAGCAAGTAGGTCAGGTTACTAGGCTTCTCATTTTCATCATGAATGCTTGGACTCTGGAGGCTCCAGTTGGCAGTGCTGACCAAGCTATTAAAAGTCCAAATGGAAGGAAGCACAGTTTGGAGCTAGAGCAGGCTACCTATCTGTCCTGGATCTGTGTGGCTCCCAGAAGTGGCCACAAAGTCCCTGTAGCTCCTAGGTGCAGTGAGGCTCCACATGCTGCCTCCTCCCACAGTGCCAGGTGCACAGATCCCACTGGACAGGAACCAAGACTAATGGTTGTTGTAAGGGTGGGAGGTGTAGGCAGGATAGCAGGGTGGCAGCATGTGGAGCTTCCCTGAAGTTAAGGATGATAGGGAGCCAGAAGCTGCTTCCTGAAGCTTCAGGAAGGAGTACCTGCTTTCCAACGTACCACCCCTGCTCTGAGCACCCTCCCACACCCAAACTCCCTCCTGGAGCCACCTCCCTACTCCAGCCCAAATTCCTCACCACCAGCCCCTTTCCAGTGCCCATATTCTCAGCCCAGATCCTTTACCCTTTCCCACACCTGAACCTCCTGCCTCAGGTTACAGCCCCCTCCCACGTTAGAACCTCTCTGTTATAACACAGATCTCCTTCCCATACCCCAAAGTCCTCATCCATAGCCCTACCCCAGCGCCTGCACCTTCCAGACACAGTCCTCACCTTCATCTCACATCCCAACCTTCTGCCCCACCTGGAGGAAGTGAGTCAGGATGAAGGAGCCAATGAGCAAGATAGGCAGGATGATGGGAGCAAGACACAGGGTGTGGAGAAGGGGCCTGGCAGGACTGTTCTGTTTTGTGGAATTAGAAAGTTGGCAACCTTACAAGTAGGCCTAGACAGAACAGTGTGAGAAATTGCTCTAATGAAAGAATTAAAGAAAACAAGGTAAGAGTTTCAGCTTCTTTTAAGTCACTGGTCTAGATTCTCCATCTACATAAATGAAAAGCTGATATGGCTTCATTGATTTCAGTGGAATTCCTTTTTACTTATATTCGTGTAATTGAAAAAGTCAGGTCTTCTATGATCAGTTGTCAAAGATACTTATGAGGCAAGTTTTTAAAGGCATAAAGGGCACTGAGACATGGTGTATACAACTGTGGGCCATTGATCTAAGTCAACATACTTAAATCTACTTACCATGATATCTCCTCTGAAGTAAAGCAACAGCTGACACTCTCCCAGCGAATCCCTTTACTCTTCTCATTCTGGTGGAGTATTGAGTCAGTGGGAGAGTGTTCGGTGGTTGGTTTATTGTATCTGTCAACCTTCATTGGATCGATTACTGCCCATCAATCTGGTCTTAAGTGAAGTCAGGCCCTATGTTGCTCCACTGCCACTGAAATTCATTCATTCTTTATTACTGACATATTGCCACTAAAGCTTGGTCTATACCAACACATTAGGTTGACCCAGCTACAATGCTCAGACTGTATGCTGTTTAGTAAGCAAATCCAAGTCCCTATTTGGAGAGAGTTCATCTGTCAACCTGACTACTGCCTTTCAGGGGGTTGAAATTACCTTGGTTGATGGGACAAGCTCTTCTGTCAGCACAGCTAGGGTATGTCTAGACTACAGGCTGCTTTCAGAAGAACCATTTCCAGAAGAGATCTTCCAAAAAAAAAAAAAAAAACAAAAAAAAAAAACACCTTCTGAAAGAGTGTGTCCACACTGCTAAAGTGCATTGAAAAAGTGATCTGCTTTTTCGAAAGAGAGCATCCACGATGAATGGACGCTATTTCGCATTTAAGCTGTGATTACTATGGATGGAGTAGCTTCCAGGGCACATGTGCTTTTTCCTCTTCTTTCAAAAAAACTCCCTCTTCTGCATCCACACATGCCTTTTTACAAAAGAGCTCTTTCCAAAAAGGCTTCTTCCTCGTAGAACAAGGTTTACCAGTGTCAGAAAAAAAACCCTGCGTTCTTTCGATTTTCTTTTGAAAGAACACAATAGCAGTGTGGACGTAAGTGACTTTTTGTTGTTGTTGTTTTGGAAAAACAGACATTTTTCTGAAAAAACCCTGCAGTCTAGATGCACTTTTAGTGTCCACACTGCAGTGTTGCCACTGGGTCTACCTTGGTAAGACTAAAGTGGCAATCCCTTAATCAAGTCCCATGAACACACAAAATCATTTAGTGTAATGATTACATTAATCTGAGCTTATTGGTTTGCCAAGAAACACAGGCTACAACTCAGGACAGCACAACTTGTGTTGCTAATACTATTGCGCTATGAAGCTCTAGTGTTATTTTGTGATGTGCCCACTCTCATTTGAGCTGAGTTAAGTTGACAGGCATTAACTCAAATTCAGATAACATGAGTTGACTGCAATAAAGGCATAGCCTGAGAATTGAGAGCCTAGCTCTTATTTGTATCTTAAATCTCATTTAAATGCTGATGTAAAGAAAGTACTAATAAGCATTAGTAATAATAATAATCTTTGAATCCAAGAGGAACACTAAAATGCAAGGGAACTGGAAGCTAAAACTTAAATATTTCACTGCCCAGCTATACCTGGACCATAACCTTCATTTACTATAGTAATGAGCTATAATTAGCATACAGATGATGTTAAAAATACGTATTAAGTAATAAGGTTCACATTAATTCCAGAATATGGTTCTGGCAGCAGGTTCAAGATTATCTAAAAGTAAAGATTTATTACAACCTGCCATGAATTTGTAAAAACAGTTGCACAGATTTTAATTCATTTCTGCTGCTGAGAAACCAATTAATAAATGAACCAGAAATAGAATGGGAGCAAATTTGAATCATGATGGAATGTCACAACTGATTTGGCTAAAATATTTTCACAACAGATAAATATCCTGAATTTCAGTGTGTCCCAAGAAAGGGATACCAGTCTACTTTATTTAGAAAAAAATTTAAAAAAACACCAAACAACAGATAGTCTTGTGGCACCTTAAAGGCTAACAAATCATGTAGATCAGTGGTCCCCAACCTTTTCAGGTTGTCAGGCGCCAGGGGGCATGGCCGTTCGCCCGCCGGGCGCCAGGGGGCGGGGACACTTGCCCGCCCGGGGCCGGCGCCCCCCCCCCCGTAAGCACCGCGCGCCCGGGGCGGGGCCAAGGCCGGGGCCGGCGCCGGGGCCAGGGCACACACGGCGCCCCCGGGGGCGGGGCCAAGGCCTGCGCCGGCAAGGGCACACGCGGTGCCCCCGGGGGCGGGGCCAAGGCCGGGGCCGGCACCGGGGCCAGGGCATGCGCGGCACACCCGGGTTGGGGACCACGGATGTAGATGATATCGTGAGCTTTCGTGGGCACAACCCAATTCTGGATTGTGCTGACGAAAGCTCACAATACCATCTACATCTTTTGTTAGTTTTTAAGGTGCTGCAAGACTATGTTTTGTTGTTTAAGTTTTTCCAGTTATAGACTAACTCATCTACCCTTCTGAAGCTTACTTTATTTAGGTAAAACTAACATTTAAGCAGTACCCAGCAGTTAATACATAGCTTCAGTGGATAGCTATTATATGAAGTTATTACAGGTTATTGTCACTTAAGACAATATCCAAAGTCTTTGTAAGTATGAAACCAACAAAATATTTAATATTTAGAAAGCAGAATTACAGTACAAAGTACCTAAGGATCTAATCTTGCAAAGTCTTCAAATGGTTTTATTCACAGTGTATAAAAAAGTCTTTACAGATTGGAGCATAAGGCTATGTCTTCATTTTTAAACCATTTTTAGCATAGTGCACAGATAACTCACTGCTTACAAGGGTTTTACGGAAAGCATACAGAGGGGACAAGACTACATTATGTCTTTTCACAAAAATGTGGTTGAACTGTGTAGTTGGACTCTCCCACAGTTTCTGAATAAAATTTATATTTGCAGATATAATGTTTTCAGCACTGAGTGCAAACACTGACACCCATTTTCAGGTTTAAACATAAATGTCATGTTACTGCTACTAGTGTTCTCTTATTGCTACTTCACTAATTGGAAACACTATTGACTTGCAGGTGCTGTTTCCTCGTTGCATTGCAATCTAATCATGTGATATTACTTGGTAGGGATTCATTATATTAGATGTGAATAAACAAAAACTAGATTAAATTAACAACAGAAATTCTTCAGCAGGAGATAATTTATGTTTATAATGTGCTATTGGGAAATGTATCTTGATAGCAATAGCACCAAATAGAGTGGCTGTTAAAACCAATACATATAGGCCTCCAGCTACAAAACTCCAGACAAATTAGAGAGAACAATGCAAACTCTGTTAAAGACTTACTTTGAAATATCACAAGATGTCATCTGAAATTAATGTTCACACCGGAAAGAATGTTTAGGCTGACATACACCAAATTTAAGTTTCATCTCAGATTTTAATAGGGTTGCCAGATGGTTTAACCAAAAGTACCGAATACCCCCCTCTTTAAACACACACACACACACACACACACACACACACACACACACACACACACACACACACACACACACACACACACACACACACACAGAAAAAAACTTCCGTGTGGGAGGGGAGACCAAAGTTGTTGAGGAAAAAAAGCCCCCCCCCCCCCGTTTTGCACAAATGCCTCTTGCACAAAAGTGGCTGATTATTAATTATGCAAATAAAGCATGGCGATATTCCTCTCTGTACTTCATTTTTGCAGAAGAAAGCTACAGCGTAGAAGGCCATAGGCTGCTAATCATCGATACTGCCATCTCCTATCTCTCTCTCTCTCTTGCTTCTTCCTCCCTTTTTCCCTTTCCACCCCACAGAGGAATAATAGAGACTATCATTTGACTTCATAACATTCTTCCTTCTCTTCACAGAGCCAAATTTTAATACCATCTAAGATTACAATTTATGTATTCCTACACTTTTAAAACGATCAACCATAATCATCACTACCAGCTAGGGATGGTCCCAAATTATTAAGTTTAGAGTAGAATTTCTACTACTTTTGAGGTGTTTGGATGAAGAGTTCTGGTATAGCTTGCTTAACTTATAGATGAATTCAGGTGTATCAAGTGGCATAAAACTTGGGATATATTATTCTAGTACATGTACTGAACAGGGCTCCAAAAATTATGATTCCAAGGCTAGTGCATACATCTTTTTGGGCCCACTAGATAGTAGCACTACTGGAAGACTTGCCCTTATTTTCCATAGAGCAAATTTCCTTCAACAGCATTTAATGCAGATCACCTGCACTATGTAGTGCTGGAGACTACAGAGCACCACTCATCTCAGGACAGGTACATTAATTCCTTATTTAACACTATAGATATGTTTCAGAAAATGATCATATTAAGTGAAAACGTGTTATGTGGGGTCAATTTCGCCATTAAAAATACAGGCAGTCCCCGGGTTACGTACAAGATAGGAACTGTAGGTTTGTTCTTAAGTTGAATCTGTATGTAATTCGGAACTGGCGCCCAGATTCAGCCGTTGCTGAAACTGATCAGCGGCTGATTCCAGGAAGCCGGGGCAGAGCAACTCTGCCTTTGGCTTCCTGTAGTCAGCCGCTGGTCAGTTTCAGCAGCAGCTGACTTGGGGACGCCTGGGGCAGAGCAGCTGGGGTGCTGCTGGGTTACTCCAGTAGCACCGAGGAGCGGCGCTGCGGGACCAACCCAGCAGCGCCCCAGCTGCTCTACCCCAGGCGTCGTGGGCAGAAAAGCCTGGTCTGCTGGTGGGGAGGGGGCACTAGCTGCGCTCCCCCCCCCCCAGCAGACCAGGGAGATGCGGAGCAAAGCTGCGGAGGACGCCCGCAGCGGGACAGCCCAGGCGCGCCGCGGCTGTCCCGCTGCGGGCGTCCTCCGCGGCTTTGCTCCGCGTCTCCCTGGTCTGACCAGCAGACCAGGGAGACGGGGAGCAGCTTTTCTCGCCCCGGAGGACACGGGCGGCAGGACCGTGGCTCATCACTCGGGGACTGCCTGTAATGGAAAAGGTGGGGGTTGCGTTTCAAGTGGTGATGTCTGTTGGGACTGAGACACAAGGTTGGGGGAGAAAGAGGACTGGGTTACAGCAGGGATGGGAGGTGTTTGGCTCTGGAGAAGTGAAGGGGAGGAGAGGGGAGGGAGATTGGGTTAGGAGAATGCCCCTGTGACGGGTCTGCTGGGACCCGCACTGCGTCCGGCAAGGTCGCCAGGGAACGGCACGACGAGCAGCGAACCCTCCACCGTTTTGCAGGGAGGCGGGGGAAGCCCTGCGCAGCCACTGGCGATGGGCCAGCTGGGGAAACCCAGCCTCTGGCCTGCAAGCGGGGGCGGAGGAGAGGGGTCAAGGTGTCCGGTGAGGGGAAGTCAGTGGGGAACTGCGCGGCGAACGGCGAACCCTCTGCTGCTTTGCAAGGACGCAGGGGAAACCCCGCGCAGTTGCTGGCAATGGGCCGGCTGGAGAAATCGTGTTATTCTGGGGACGGTCGTGTAATTCAAAAAACGTTCCCTAAAAAAAAAACTGTGCTATCGTGAAAACGTGTTAAGCGGGCACATGTTAAATGAAGAATTACTGTATCCCACTTCTTTAAATTGACTTGGTTTTTTCCATCAGAATAAAGCAGGACAGGCTAGAGTGGAGTCAGGTGTTGTCTGGTCCAAAAGCATCATGAATAATTAAGTGTCTGCACTCAGCAAACCAACCAACCAACCATCACACATCCTGATAAGTCTATATATTCTCATTGCCCTTTCAAGCATATAGTGTGCACCTCTGAATCAAATATGGATTTTTTTCTCCTTAATCTCAGATTAGAGTAAGTAGACAGTTGGTCTGCTGAGACTACTATATTATGTAAGCCATAATTGTTCATATTTCCTTGTCCTCTCTTTCCCCCTAGGTTTCTTTCGGCTAGCTGGTCCAACTGCAAGCCACCTGGATACTCAGGGAAGTTAGCCCATTCTACCACTCACATCTGCAATTACTGCTGCAGGTACACTACTGTGTTTGGCATGCTAACTTGATGAGAGCTAACCAAAATATGAACTGGGATTTCCATTCCTAACTCCAAGCATACATGCAGCCTCAGTGTGACAATTGTGCCATACATTAGGAAGAGATGTGTTCTCTACAATACTGCTAACTATGCAGTGATACATGGAGTAGGACAGACTTCACACCAAGGTTTAACCTTGCAAGAACTACTTGCTCTTGGGGGTTAGTTATGTCAAATTGCAGCCAACTTGACCATCTTCCTTTAAATCAGCACTAATTTTTTTCCCCATTGCCATTTCCATAGCAATATGTTTAACTTTTCTTTGTGATAACTTTAATGATATTTTACTGTGAAACCAATGGCATTTTGCAGGAGGGTTTGATCTTGTAGTAAAGCTAAAGTAATTTCCAGCAGAGTAATTTAAGCTTGTGTCTCAAAAAAGAAAATGTAAATGTTTCAAATAATTATTGTAATTGACATGCTAGCAGATGATATTTACTTTCAGGATGTTAAATTTCTCAGGGGGGAAATATAGGTATTATCATTCAAAATTAAAACTTAAAAATAATTAAATGTAATCCTTCTTGTAAATTAAAGTTCCAGAATTAAAATTATTAAAAACCATCAGCACATCTCAACAACTTTACATGCTTTAAATACTCTACTGCACGAAAGGATAAAGACAAACAAATGTTCATATGGTCATCTGGATCTGAGGCTACAGCACCCATTGAAAAAAAAAATATATAGTCATAACCAGAAGTAAACAATGAATTGCCACATAATTAAATGAAAAACTTCATTCTATAGTACAACTAACATCAGTGTAAAACTTTTCAATGAATAAGTTTGTGAGGAGGAGGAGGAGAAAAGCATTTTCCCTATATCTATGTTATAAATATCCCTCCTACAGATATACAATGCAAATTAAATATAGGTATCTTGTTACCACATTTCTTACTCTCTTGCATCTTCCTTTTGGCTCACCTACTTCTTTTAGTTAGAATCCAAGTTACTTCTTTTTCAAAGCCTCACTTCCTGCTTACATCTTAGCTGGTATTGTCTGCCAACCCCTACCAGGGATGATAAATTGCCATTAATCAGCTAATCAAGTAGTCAATGGAATTTCCATCGACAACTTGATTAGTCGATAAGGAGGGAGGGGGCACTTGCTACCCCCACTGTGGCTTAGCAATGTAAGTGTAGTAGGAGCTTGACGCGCAGCAGCCTCGCTTCTACTACATTTAACTGCAGAGCTGCAGCAGAGTTAGCTCCTGGGGGCAGCGTGAGCCAGGACTAAGCAGCCCAGGCTCATGCCAGCCCTAGGAGCTAACCCCCCAACTGTGGCTCTGCCTTTTAAATGTAGTAACAACCCTGTGGGCTCTTACTACATTTAAAAAGCAGAGCCAGTGTGTCTTGGAGCTTTCTACTCACCTCCAATCCATTGCCATCTCCAAGGTTGAAGCTGAGATACCAGTTGGGAATGGAGATCCCATGAATACCTATCTGAAAACTGGAAGTCTTTCTGCAAACTACAAAAAGTGGGGAAAAAACACAGAGTTCTGATCTCAGTATCATAGGAGAAATCCATATAGTTAGGCTGCTATCAGTGAGAGATGAGAATTATGATTTAAGTGGCTATAAAATTTTGATACCTTTCTTTGTGTGTATATTGCATCTTTAAATTGCTTAGAGCTCTGCCTACGTGCAGAGGACACAACTATTTTGTCTTCAGAATTGTTGAAGACTATACAGAGGGGTTGTACACACTATAGTCTCTTATGCAGACTTACTTTTCTTTTTCTTGCCTGTTTTCCTAATACAAACAGAAAAACATCCTAGCTGTCAGGGTGGTTAACCACTGGAATAAATTTCCTAGGGAGGTTGTGGAATCTCCATCATTGGGGATTTTTAAGAGCAGAATGGACAGATGCCTGTCAGGGATAGTCTAGATAAAGGATGTGCAATAATTTTTGAGGGTACGGGGGAGGGGGTGCGGCAAGATTTTGTGAAGTGGTCAAGGGCTGCAATTGTCTACAGAGGGATGCAGGGTGAGGGACAGAGATTGGGTGCATAAGGAAGCTCTGGGTAGGGGATGGGGGTACGGGGTCTGAGAGGGAGTTTGGGTGAAGGAGAGGGTTGTGATCTGGGTCTGGGAACTGGGGTGCAGGGGTATGGGTGCAGGAGAGGATTTTGGTCTGGGGGAGGAGAATAGAAGGAGTTGCAGATTCTGGGAGAGAGTTGCAGTATGGGAAGGGGTGGGGTGACAGAGGCAGGCTCTGGCTGGGAGGTGCTTACTTAAGCACCTTCTGGCTAGCTACACTATCAGGCAGGCCCCTCTGCCTGCCAGCAGCCCAAGACTGCTCTGTTCCATGTGGCTCTCTGAGCTTGCAGGGGAGGCCTTGTCCACTGCCCCATGCTCCCAGAAAAAAAAAAACACCTCTCAGCTCCCATTGACCAATTTCTGTCCAATAGGAGCTGAGATATTTTGATAGGGGCAGCATGTGAAGCCTTCCCCCTCCTCACAGTGCAGAGCGCCACAGGGAGCAGCCAGCCACTTTGAGCAACATTGCTCCCTGCTGCAGGGATTGGCATGTGCTTGATTAAAAGGCTTGGCAGGCCAGATCCAGCCAGCCTCTGGTCTAGATGGTTCTTGCTCCTACCATGTGTGTGGTGGGACTGCACTTGATGATCTCTCAAGGTTCCTTCCAGTTCTCTGATTCTACAAAAAAGAAATAGAGACTGAAAGTATATAGCTTCTCTGCATATAGAAAAAGCAGACATGAATAAAGCCAGTATATCTTTTCCCTCAAACATCACTGTAACAATATACTTTGAAGATAAATTCTGAGGCTAGATTCTATAATTATTCATTTGAGTACTACTAAAAAAGTCCTATAGGGATTTTTGCATTAGCACTACTCAACATAAGCAAGGCTTTATGGAACCATAGCCACAGATTTTATGCTGTAGTTTGCATAACTATTGAAGCTGTGAGTACATGCACAGATATGAAACAGTATAATACACATTTAATTGTCATAATTTAGGAATTACAGTAAAACGCAGAAATAAAAGAGGATCAAAAAAACCAAGGGGATTCTTCATGGTCCCTCCCACGCTCATCAGTGAAGGAGTCCCTAAAAATCAACACTGAACTTTGATAATAGTAGTGTTTGTGCTAATGACCAAAGTGATTCCTCGTGTCTCTGGATGAGAAAACATTTTAATCTTTGTAGACAAATCTGATCTATGCAAGTGTTGAAGGAAAGTTCCTAAAATGTCAATGCTTAGCACCCATAAGAGCAAGGTTCTCAAAAGGAAGAGAGACTCTTCAAGATTAAACTTCCATGCTTTCTGTCAACTGAATGTTTTGGCTATTGTGAATGACATTGTTAATGTCAAGCCACATTTTGGTCTCAGTTAAACCAGGGTCAGTTAGGGTCTCCAGGATCAGAATTCAGTGTATTATTCATATTCCAGTTTTGTTCTTTTTTTTTTTTTAAACAAAGTTCACAAAATGTTGATAACCCCAGAATACCAATGAGTCTTATTGTAAAATCCTGTCTCAGGACAGTGTATTCCTAGGAATAAATCCAACTCACCACACAGATTCATTCCATCATTTCCATTTTTTTTACATCCAATATCATTACCAAACAGTACAACTTTGCCACTTTTACCTCGTCTTTCCTGAAGAGAACACAATCTTCAATATCTATGCTCTAGTCATGAGTACTATACCACCATGTTTCTGGGTATGTCTACACTACAAAGTTAGTTCGAACTAACGGATGTTAGTTCAAACTAACTTTCATAGGCGCTACACTAGCGCTCCGTTAGTTCAAATTAAATTCTAACTAACGGAGCGTTTAGTTCGAACTAGGTAATCCTCATTCCACGAGGATTAAGCCTAGTTCGAATTAAGGGCTGTGTAGACCCTTAATTCGAACTAGTGGGAGGCTAGCCCTTCCCAGCTTGCCCTGGTGGCCACTCTGGCCAACACCAGGCAAACTCTACTGCCCCCGTACCGGCCCCGGAGCCCTTAAAGGGCCACGGGCTGGCTACACAGTTTGTGCCAGTTGCAAGGCTGCCAGCACCCGTGCCAGCACACCCAGCAGCTGACACCCATGAGCCAAGCCACCCGATGACACCCAGCCCTCCCCCTCTTCCCGGGACCAGCCTGGCGGCTCCCAGGACCCTGCCCGGCGGCTCCCAGGACCCTGCCCAGGGCCGCAAGAGGCGGGTGCCCGCGTGGTCTAGTGCGGAGATCGTGGACCTCATCGAGGTTTGGGGGGAAGCCTCCAATGTCCACGATCTCCGCACTAGCCACAGGAATGTGGCAGTCTACGGCCGCATGGCTGCCAGCCTGGCTGCCAGGGGCCATCAGCACAGCCGGGAGCAGGTGCGCTGGAAAATAAAGGACCTGCGGCAGTCCTACTCCCGGGCCTGCCTGCCAGGGGCCGACCCGGAGGCGTGCCCCCACTTCCAGGCTCTGGACCGCCTCCTGGGGGCTCATGCCGTCCCTGTGACCCCGGGACGTGATAGACCCCGGGGCAGAGGGACCGCTCCAAGAGACGAAGGAGGAGGAGGGCTCCAAGAACCAGGAGCCTGCCGGTAGCCTGCCCAGGACCCGGGACCCCCGAGGCACCCCACAGAGCCGCTCGCCTGCGTCGTCCCAGGCCGGGGAGGCATCCACCTTATGTGTACGGGGGGCTGGGGCGAGAGGGAGCCCTGGGACCGTGCGCCTGGGCCTTGCCCACCACGGAGCAGCAGCTGGGGATCCTGCAGGGGCCCTGACCTTGCAGAGGGGAGCTGGGTTTCACACACCTGGGCCCCTGGGGTAATTGACCGCTGTTCTTGTTTCACCACAGCCGCAGCACCTGGGACTGCAGGGCGCACAACCCCGCCTGCAGCAGCTGCCCGCGCCCGGGCAAGCAGGAGAGCCAGGAACCAGGAGGAGTACCAGAGGCGGCACCTCCAGTTCCTGGAGCAACAGCTCCGTCTCCAGGACCACTGGGTCCAAGAGGACCTGAGGCTGCGCCGGAGGAGCTTGGAAGCACTGGAGGAGCAGGGCCGTGCTCTGCGAGGCCACCTCCAGAGCCTGCTCGACCGCTTCCTAATTCCTCCTGCTCCCCCTGCTCTCCCTCCTGCTCCTCCTCCCCCTCCCACTGTTCCCCCTCCCTCTGCTACTGCTCCTGCTTCCTCCACACCCCCAGTCCCTCCTGCCCCACCCTCCACAACCATTCCCCACCAATGCCCCCGGACCCGCAGTGTTGCGAGACAGGAGAGGAAGCCGGACCCCCACCCCTGAGCTTTCCTTTCCCTTCCTCCCTTCCCTCCCCTTCCAGCTCCCTCGTCCCAGGTTCCCCCCTCCCCTCTTCCATCTTCCTTCCTCCCTCCCTCCCTCCACCCCAGTTATGTAAAATAAGAAGACGTTTGTGTTTGAAAAACAGGTGTCTTTATTTGACAGTAAGTAGGGAGGGGAAGGGGGAAGGGAGATAGGGTGGAAGAAGGCCCCAGTGGGGCATGCAGGGAGAGGTCAGTCCTCCTCCTCCACCAGGAAGCTCTCCCAAAGAGCTTCCCGGATCCGGACGGCCCCCCGCTGGGCTTCCTGGACAGCGGCGGTGCGGGGCTGACCGTAGTGGCCAGCCATGCGGTCAGCCTCAGCCATCCAGGCTGGCAGGAAAGCCTCCCCCTTTCTCTCACATAAATTGTGGAGCACACAACATGCTGCCACCACGGGAGGGATGTTGTGCTTGGCCAGGTCCAGACGGGTGAGGAGGCATCGAAAGCGGGCTTTCAGTCGCCCGAAGGCCCCCTCCACCACGATGCGGGCCCTGGTCAGCCTGGCATTGAAGGCCTGGTGGGAGGGATTGAGGTGCCCCGTGTAGGGTTTCATCAGCCACGGCTGCAGTGGGTAGGCAGCATCTCCCACCAGGCACACGGGCATGTCCACGTCCCCGACCCTGATGTGGCGGTCGGGGAAGAAGGTCCCGTCCTGCAGCCACTGGCACACGGAGGAGTTGCGGTACACCCGGGCGTCATGAGCTTTGCCGGACCAGCCCACATTAATGTCCGTGAACTGTCCCCGGTGGTCACACACGGCCTGCAGGAGGATGGAGAAGTACCCCTTGCGGTTCACGTAACGGGACGCCTGGTGTTCCGGGGCATGGATGGGAATGTGCGTCCCATCGATGGCCCCCCCGCAGTTGGGGAAGCCGAGGGCGCCGAATCCCCGGATGATGGCGTCCGGGTCGGCGAGGCAGGCCACCCTGCGGAGCAGCACCCGGTTGATGGCCTTGACCACCTGCGGAGAGAGACACAGCAAAGCGCCAATCAGTGGGGCGCCCGGGTGGCTGGGAGCATTCGTGCCCTGGCAGTGCCCCGCGCCTCACTCCCGGAAGCAGCTGGGACAGACCGACCCCTTCGGTGCGGGGCGCTTTCACCTCCTCCTGCCCCCCCTTTGTCCCTGGGGCGGCCCATCCCCTCCTTGCAGCCCCCCTCCCACCCCGGCGCAGTGGCCGACGAGTGCCATACCTGCATGAGCACCGCTCCGACAGTGGATCTCCCCACGCCGAACTGGTTCCCGACGGATCGGTAGCTGTCCAGCGTGGAGAGCTTCCAGAGGGCGATGGCCACCCGCTTCTGGAGGGGGATGGTAGGCCTCATGCAAGTGTCCCTTCTGTGCAGAGCAGGGGCGAGCCACTCGCAGAGCTCCAGGAAGGTGTCCCTCCTCATCCTTATGTTCTGGGTCCACTGTCGGTCTTCCCAGTGCTCCAGGACGATGCAGTCCCACCAGTCGCTGCTGGTGTCCAGACGCCAGATGCGGCGGGGCACGCCGGTGCCGGGGCGCCGCCGCGGCTCCTCCACGGCACCCAGCGTGGCCAGGGGGAGAGGCAGGGGGCTGACGTGCACCAGGTGGTGCCAGGCAGCCTCGAGCCATTGGTGGCAGGCTTGCAGCAGCAAGTCCAGAAAGTGCACCAGAAGGTGCAGGGCGAGTTCTGGCTCCATGTTGCCACCTGCGGCGGCGTCCCCGAAGGGAAGCACCGACACAGACGGGTGCAGAGACCAACGCTTTGCTGTCCCTCGGTGAGGTTGGTAAACAAGCAGGAGAAGCTGAGAACCGGCTGTCCTGGGGGGTCCCGTTAAGCACGAGCCTCAGATAGCCTCAGACAGCAGCCACACAACGCAACTACTGACCTGATGCCCTGCCAGAACCGGTTTCAGCCGCCCTTAAATGCGCCCCTGCGTCCAATCAGTGTGGACGCGCTAGTTCGAATTAGCAAAACACTAATTCGAACTAGTTTTTAGTTCTAGATGCGTTAATTAATTCGAACTAAGCTAATTCGAACTAAGTCGAACTAAGTTAGTTCGAATTAGCGCTGTAGTGTAGACGTACCCTCTGGGATCCTCGTCATATCTGGTGTCCCTTCTTGCACCAATAATTCTTGTTCCTAACATGTTTTTAACGTATTTCATCTTTCAGGTATATTATCTTTAAATCCTAAACAAACGGACCCAGAGACAAGTATTAACACAATCAAATCAGTATCTTAGTGCATTTCTAAATTCTACCATAAAAGTGATCTAAGTGTGAAGCAGCAAAAACTTATGAATACCATAGCAAATTTATATATTTGAGATCTGCAGACTTTTCAAAGAAAGTATCTCACACGAATGGAATTTTATTTCTGCACAGCAATGTTTCTGTTAACAGCTTAAAGGCAGAGATGGCAAAGATGATAATGGAATTATATAACCAATGTAATACAGGCTTCCTGGAAGTGTGAAATACAGCTCAGTTTTCTATCATGTGCACTTAGAATAGCACCAAAAATCTAAAATACACATAGATTAAGTTGCACTTCAAAATACAGTTTCTCTCATTGATAGTCCTAACTCATAGACAATTGCCTCAAGTCTTAATCAAAGTCAAGGTATATCGCATCCATCACTTTCCTCATAGGCACGGAGCCAGTTATATCATAAAAGGCAATTAGGTTGATCAGGCATAACTTGCTCTTGGTGAATACATGTTGATGGTTCCTGATCACCTTCCTCTCCTCCAGCCATTTCAAAATGGATTCTTTTAGGGCCTGCTCCATAACTTTTGCAAGGGCTGATGGGAGCCTCACTGGTCTATATTTCCCCAGATTCTCTTTCTTCTCTGTTTTAAAGATGGACACTACATTTGCCTTTTTCCAATTGTCCAGGGCCTCCTCGATCACCATGATTTTTCAAAGATAATGGCCATTGTTTCTTCAATGACATCAGCCAACTCCCTCAGCACCCTCAGATGCATTAGATCTGGCTCCATGGACTTGTGCATGTCCAGCTTTTCTAAATAATTCTTAATCTGTTCTCTCGCTACTGAGGGCTGCTCGCCTCCTCCCTATACTGTGCTGCCCCATGCAACAGTTTAGGAGTTGGTTTTGTCTGTGAAGATTGAGGGAAAAAAAAAAAAAGCCTTGAGTACTTCAGCTTTTTCCACATCATCTGTTACTAGGTTGCCTTTCCTATTCAGTTAGGGTCCCACAAATTCCCGGTCCACCGTATTTTTGTTAGAATGTCTGTAGAAACCCTTCTTGTTCTCTTTCACATCCCTTTCTAGCTGCAGCTCCACTTATGCTTTGGCCTTAGAAGAAAATCTAATATTTAGATTGGACAGAAGCATAGTACAATGGTGGCAGGTTGATCCATCTTTGGCATGGGACTTTCACGTGGCTGGTTTTATGGTTGCTAGGCAGCTGAACAGAATTAAGGGGATTTTCATATGTCTTATTGCCCTATATGGATGCATCAGAGTTTAGCACACTTAGATAGCCGACATTACTTGTGTGCTTATTAAGACTTATGCAGCAAGATTGCACATTTATTCCAAGGTTTCAGCATGAATGGTTGAATCTAAAATATATTCATCTCACAAAATAGATGACAGTCCACTGTGTAACTGCATTCCTTAGCAAAAAAAGCCAGACATAATTTAATTGAAGTTCATATGCAGAACAGAATACTAATACCTTTATCTGATCATATCTCTGCACCTGCCGGACTTGGTTGCAATGGAAGCAAAATTTGGTTATTTGACATATATAGTTTGTCATTTTCTTTTAGCCATTTCATATCTACTGAGTTACTATTAGTTTATCACACAGCTTTTCACTCTTTTTGTTGGTTTTGCATTCTGTGTTTGATGCCAGCATAAAATGAGATTAAGTTGATATTCATAACATTGTTCTGAAAAGTCAGGGGTAGGCTCTCCAGAATTGGGATAGGGTGTCTTTGAATTGTTCTCACAATAGGTAATTTCCCCACACACCCAAAAAGGCTCAGTCAGTGCCCCTTTATGCCATATCTTTTTACTGTGCCATTGAACAACTCAACTTTATAGTCACATAATTTCAAAACATGCAATACAGCTGCTTTATGAATAAGAGGCTTTACCTAAGGGAAGCAGACAAACTAAATGTGGGCTTCCACATAACTTAATATGCATATAATGCAGAGTTTAAGGAGTATAAGTGACAGGCAATTTATCTCCATACATCAGTGTTTGTCATAAAAATGACAGTTGCTTTGTTACAGGAATGTGAATATTTTAGACCCTAACTACATCTTTATATCTCCATTTATTGATAATCTACTCATAGAAATCACTATAATTGTGCTCTTTATTCCCATGCTATTCTTGGTATAATTAACTTTGCATGGATCCCCATTTCAATGCAGTATCAACTCAAGCTAATATGCAGCTGTTGGCAGACTCATTACTTAAAATTACCCTCATGAGGTTTCCTTTTCCTACTATCTAAAATTGATGGCATTCTCCCTTTGAGATTTTTTTTCCCCTCCCTCCTTGTGGCAAATCTGTTTTTGTCAAAGGACACTTCCCACCGTTCAATATCCCTACTTGGAAATCCTTTGTTTTGTACCAACATCACACAGTTAGTTCTGTTCACTCCTTAGCATCACTAATAGATACGATTTTCATAACAAATGTGGAGTGCTTTTTGTGGTATTTTTCCAACTGAAACCACACTCCTGGGATGTTGCTTTCACTGGTTGCATGCCTCATAAGATTTTAAAGATAAATGGCAAATAAATCAGAATGCCACTAACTCTTTTGCTGCTCCAGTAGCTTAATCTTTACAAAAGTTGTTTGTGTGTGTGTCCTAACTACTGATGAATCCTAGAATTGACATATGAGGCCCAGATCCTGAGCAGTTGTAAACTAGTGCAGTGCTCTTTACTTCAGTGGAGCTAAGTTGATTTTCATTAAGTGTGGCTTAATATTTAACCAAAAGAATCATTTCAAAGACAGGGTTAAGCAGACTTAGAAATACATTAGGCCTGCATTTCTCAAACTGTAGGTCACCACCCCCTTGGGGGTCACAAGAAACTTAGAGGGGGTCACGGTATCACAAAGTTTGAGAACCCCTGCATTAGGCAAAAGCAGACTCCCTCAGTTATAGTGGGTAGTCTGAATCCAGTCCCCCTGTGGATGTAATACAAACAAGTTGTCAGTATGAGTGCTGACCAATTAATCTTCAGCTGCAGCCCCCCTATGGAACTTCTCACTGCTGCAGTTTGGTTTTCCTCAAACGGCTTTCCTGTTATGTGCCCACATTAAGATTTCTACCTTAATTATGTGTTTGTATTTCCATAAGAGGGAGGGGGAAGGGAGGGGAGAAACAGTCGCATGAATTAAAAGTGAAAGGAATAAGCAAATAATCCAGGGTTGATAATGCATTGACAGACATACTCTTATGGGATTTATTTTACGGGCTTGAAAACAACTGCTCACAGAACAATGCAGATGGCAAGCTATTGAAGAGGACATACACTGAAGGTAGTATGGGGATGGTGGAGAATGGGAGGGAAAGTTTATTTAAATGTAATTAATGTTAGGTATCTTAAATGAGAGAGTTGAAATATACAACTGGGGCCAAATTATCAAAGAAACACATTTAGGGCTAAATTTTTATCAAATTGTAATTTCAGCCAGTCATTCAAAAATATTTTCCTTTTCATTGGACATTCAACATTTCACAGTTACCTTTCCTTCCAAATTGGAATGAAACGTAAAACTATTTTTAAAGGTGTACAAAAAAATTGAATAGGAATAGAAAATGTTGACTTTTCACTGAAGTGATTCAACATGTCCAAGTGTGAATTCAAGGGAACTTTTTTATTTCCATTTCCCTGATCAGAAACATTAAACAAAATGTTGAAATGGAGTTCTTTTATCAAATCAAAAGACCAGCTCTACTATCTAGGTATAGGCAGCACTAACTGCTGTGGTCGCCAAGGACATATCTACACAGATTGAAACAAAAAGCAGAGTGTCCACACTACCAAGCCTGTTATTTCGAAATAAGGGGCTGGTTATTTCAAAATAATCTTATTCCAAGGGAAAAGGAGTTATTTCAAGATACTTATTCTGAAATAATCTCATAGTGTAGACATTGTGTGACTGCGGTTTCTCAAGTACTTCCTTACAAGCTGTCGTGGAGACCATTTTGTAGAGCACTACTAGTACTGTAAGCTTACTAAGAGGGCTACAGTGTTAGCTCTGCCATTGAATCAAAGTGCCATAGCATAAATTCCTTCTGTTAAATCTCCAATAGTAGCACCCTCTTAAAAAAAAAAAAAAACCTTCTGAGAACTACACAACATACAAGAGTCCAGTACTTCACTCCCTCTTTCCAGTTTCACATTGGTACAATACTATTGACTTCAGCAGAATTTCTTGATTTACCTTCTTGAGAGGGCGAATAATCAGATGCACCAGCACTTAAATTATTCAGAATCTAGATCAAAACTTTTCAGTGACAATCTTTTATAAGAATTCCTGTCAAGCAAAGATTGTCCTAGAAAGTTTGGGTAGGAAAAGAGACTGGGCAGAAAAGGAGAAGTTTCAGGTGGGCGTGGGGGGAGGGGAAACCCACAACCTAATTTTAGAAGTAGATGGTTCTTGGGAAGCTACAACTAAGATTTCCCTTTCCCTATACAAATTATTTTATGACATTTGATTTATTGTACACATGGACAATAAAACAGGGGAGAGGGAAGGCAAGAGAAAAGCAGTTTTAGAGTGGACAGGTGCCAAGTAGCATAAAAAGAACAAATTCCAGAATAGTTGAAACCAGAAAAAAAAAAAAAAAAAAAGAAGAAAAGCAAGAGTGAAACTAGCGAACTGTAAACTCGTTCGGAACATGTAATATTTCCATAATGCAGATTTTGAACCTAAGAACCTATATTCCCTACTTAGTTTTGGGGCTCCAAAATAATTATAGAACAATGAATAAAATGTCAGATAGGATGTTTATATCAAATGACTGAGTCTTGTGAGCTCTCCAACCCTTAGGAAGCCAAAAGAACAGTTTTATTAATTTGGTCCAACTCTTAGGGCCATCTTCTTCTGTCCAAAAGAGAACTTTTCTATTTCTAAAGCACAGCATTTTGGAACTTCTGATTTCCATAAGCCAACGGTATGATACCGTTGCACCCCCCTCCCCCTCCAAAAAGCAAACACGGTTGTGGGATGCATTAAGAGGAGTGTTGTGAGCAATACATAAGAAGTGATTCTTCAGCTCTACTCACAAAAAAAAAAAATGATTAAAGGTCTAGAAAACATGAACTATAAGGGAAGACTGAAAGAATCAGGTTTGTTTAGTCCGGAAAAGAGAAGAGTGAGGGGGGATATGATAGAATTTTTATAGTATCTAAAAGGATATTACAAGGAGGAAGGAGAAAAATTTAACTTCAGCAAAGGAGGTTTAGGTTGGGAAGTTTTTCCTAATGTCCAACTCTTAGGGTGGTTAAACACTGGAATTAATTGCCTTTAGAGGTAGTGAAATCTCCATCACTGTAGATATTTAAGAGCAGGTTATATAGACATATCAGGGATGATCTAGATGGTTCTTGGTTCTGCCATAATGGCAGAGGACTGGACTTGATGACCTCTTGAGGTCCTTTCCAGTTCTTGTATTCTATAAAATATACTGTTTTCATTTTAGCTACAAGTATCAATCAACTCTGTTTTTTCCACCCTGATGAATATCTCCACTGAAACCCTGAAGCGATACTATCTATTAAGAAGATACCTATTGTTACCACAATTTTTTCCTCAGTAATCTATAAAGATTACTGAGGAAAAAATTGTGGTAACAATAGGTATCTTCTATTTTGACATTGGCTCATTCTCATTTACACCAGTACAAACCTGTTAAAACTTTTAAACCTGTGAAAGTCAGTGATGTGTTGCATTTGCGTATGTCTGGGAATGAAGGAGAACAATTTAAAAACAGCTTTCTAACAGTTTCCCCAGTCTTTAGCCCCCCTCCCCCCCCACCCTGATAATTCATTCTCTTTATATTCTATGTGGCTGATCTAAAGGGAATATTGGGTGAAAAAGGAATGCAGGAATCTCTTCAGCGTTTCAAGCTGAAATTCCTCAGCAAGTGACTGCAGCTCTAATTTTTCTTTACATATTGATGTACCTCTGCAAACTTCCTCCAATTACAGTTATAAACCACAGAATCAAAATTTTCATCAAGCAGCCATATGATCAGAATGTTAAGTTTTTGTTATACAGAAACATCAAATAAAACCCTTCTAATTGCTCATATCAAGAAATGAAGATGCTGCATTTCAAACTGGAATGTTCTGTTGAATTGAAAAGGCCTTGTTTCAAAACGGATTGGATACAAACATGGACAAAATGCTAAAAGGCAATTCAAACATAATATCAGAGCTGCTATTAGACATTAATTAAATTTGAAAGCGCCTGGCTCAAAGAGTCATTCAGTTTGCTTTATTTTAAAAGTTCTCTTTTTATTTTCATGACAACACACAGGGCACAGAACATTTCACAATATCCCATGATTTTTTAAAAAACTTTTTAAATTGAAACATTTGAGAAGATTGAGGTTTTACCAAGATCACTCTTCCAGAATGAAGCATGCACTAAGTTACTTAAAGGAATACATTATGGAAGCACAAGCAAAAAACTGAATATACCCCAAGCCACCTCATTTTAAACACTCTGAATCAACAACAAAAAAACATAAATAGGGTTCAGACTTCAAAAGCAGTAATTCATTCAAAAACTCACCCATGGATCTGACATCCCCCCCAAGCTGATTAGATCTATAGAAAACTGAAGAGGCTAGCAGAGGCTCATTATTAGCAGTAGTAGTATAATTATTTGAGTTGTTCAGCTACATCCCACTGCAATGGTCTTTGCCTCCACAGAGTTCTATTCATGATTCAGAAAGTTATTTTAATCTTTCCATGAGCACTTCATTTTATCTCACAAGTATTACTCAGGCTTAAGCTGGAGGAACTCTCGTGCAACCACACAGTCTAAGCATGTGTGAGCAGACTACAAACCAAAACAAAACAATTTTCCATGTGCAAATTTTTTCCCCTCCTGGTCTTGAACTCCACAACCCATTTTTTCCAAAAAATCTCAGGTGGAATAAAAAAAACCTGACTCTCTACAAAACTTTGTTCACTGTTGGCAATGCTTCTAGGAGCACCTGGACAGTATGCATGGTATTTTCAATCACCATCAGTATGAGGAGCAAAGTTGGGCTAACCCACTGCTCTCTGGGTACTGTAAGGGTACATCTAGACTGCACTCAGCCTATTTTGAAATAAGATATGCAATGTGCATAGCACAAATTGCATATCTTATTTTTGAAATAGTGCTTTATTTCTAAATTTGGCACCATGTAGATATGCCTATTTTAAGACATTGCTTATTCCTCGCAGAACGAGGTTAACAGAGATGCCGAAATAGCACATCCATTATTTCCAAAATTATTTTAAATAGCAGATGCATTCCTTGGACACGGGATAGCTATTTTGGGATATCAAAGATATCCCGAAATAGCCTTGCAGTCTAGACGTACCCTAACAGTCCTGTACTTACTGCATCCCATCTCTCAAAGAGGGCTATTAGCCCAATCCTAACCGCAGGTGTGATTAAAAGGTTTTGGGAAAACTCAGAATTCTGCTGCCCTCGAACAAACAGACTGGGATACGCACCAAAGAACCATTCCCTACCCCAGCCAGAACCTGAGACCTACCCATTTAAAAAAAAAAAAAAAAAAAAAAAAAAAGACCAAATATGGGAGTGGGGCATTGACAAAGGTTTAGGTTTTATTATTTTGCTAGGGTTTTGAGGGAGGAGGGACAAATATATGAAAATAGAGAATTTTGGTGGAGACTGGAGGGATTGAAGTGTATTCCATCCCATAGAATGCTGCATATATTGCCAAATGAAGTGAAATATATTGAGGATAATCTTGGTAGCTCATAACTGACCAGGCAACCAAAAGGATATGGAGCTTTTCATCTCTAGGGCTATGTCTAGACTGCAAGCCTCTTTCGAAAGAAAGCGTCTAGACTGCACGCAGAATTTCGAAAAAGCAAGCCGCTTTTTCGAAAGAAAGCACCCAGTGAGTCTGGATGCTCTCTTTCTAAAAAGCCTGTTTGCTTTCAAGAATGCCTTCTTTCGAAAGAGCACTTTCGAAAGAAGGCGTTCTTCCTCGTGGAATTAGGTTTACCACCGTCGAAAGAAAAGCCGCATTCTTTCGATTTAATTTTGAAAGAATGCGGCTGCAGTCTAGACGCAGGTGAAGTTTTTTCGAAAAAAGGCTACTTTTTTCGAAAAAACCCCTGAGTCTGGACACAGCCTAGGTCACTGGCTTGATTATAGTTCACATAGATAATGCCCACAGCTATGTGAAAGGAGCTGATGTTCTCAGTCCAAGTTCTAACAGATTTCAAATCATAAAAGAGACGTGGTCCCACTTGGTACCTTTCTTGGCAGTCATGGAAGATATGCTCAGGATTTGATAAACATGTGGAAAAGAAGATCTTTGACTTGAAGGTTGACCTAGAAATTTGAGAAACGCCAAATACTGGATGGTTCGTGAAAAAAAAAAAAAAAAAAGTGAAATCCTGAGACTGAATATGTGCATCTCTGGAGCTGCATGTGAAGCAGACCTCTCACAGCTAGTGAGATTAAAACTCCTTTAGGGCATTTCATCCTGCCATCATTTTAGGGAATGCAGATGTTAGAACAATATTCAAGAAAAACAGATGATGAATTCCACCCATTGAGAAGAAAATAGATATAAATTAAAAGTCACAAACAGAGCAACTCTTAGTTTATCTGTGAGGTCAAGACTCCAAGCACAAAATAATTCATTCCCTTATTGTATAAGTTGCCTTAGCCATTTGATTTCAACAAACTCACACATACTAAGTGCTGCGGTCTGCTTTTGAGGGGACCAAGATTTATGAATACCTCTTACTGTAAAAATAATTAACATAATTTACTATGTCCTTTGTCAGTGTACATCTGCCAAAAACCTCTGATACATAGGGGACCCAAGTAGCCAGACAATGGCTGAGCTGTAAATGAATGTGGTTTACCTAGACTACACATTTTCCCTCAAGAGTTAAGTTATGCACTATGAATAATGAAGTTGTTGTCTTTCTGTCTTTTTATTCTGATTCATGCATCCTGTTGCCATTCAGTAGCTATTCTGTAAGAGAACCAGCCAAGAAGAAATTTAGTCATCCACTTACATGAATTCAGTTCCTTTTTGGTCAGGCATTTTTCATCGTTACGGTAAGGGTGGACAAGTAAATCTTGTATGTGAGCTGATATTTTGCAAGGCTGAACTAAATTTATCTTTCTTCCAAAGATGATATATATTAGGCTGATAATTCACATTAAAAACTTTACATGCCACCTCATGTTGGTAGATCACACATGCTGTAGTATAAGCACCGAACATAAGCATACTTTCTAAATTACTGTAGGCATTCCTTTTCTTTCACTGTACACAAGGGAAGTGAGGATACAGCTACACCGCCGTTTTTTTCCTGGAAGAAGATATGCAAATTGCACTTGTATTTGCATATCTTCGATTCTTTTTGCAGAAGAGGTTTTGCTGCTCTTTGGCCCCGTGTATCCGGAGCCAAATTTCGGAAACTGCCCCCCTCTTTCGCAAGACCCTGTAAACCTCAATTTATGAGGAATTAGGGTCTTGTGAAAAAGGGTTTTTTCCCCCCAACATTTGGACCCGTCTACACAGGGCCAAATAGCGGCAAAACATCCTTACTGTGCAACAGCTTAGTGCTCTCTTTTACATAAATTGAAACACATCTTAAAGTTGGGGGGCAGGAGGAGGGGTGATCACTTTGGTAGTACTGAATGTGAAATGACCAGTACTAATGGGAACTCAAAACAGAAAGTCACATACAAACAGAAAACCACCATATCTCCCTCTCACCTCCATGCCATTCACTCGGGCAGAACCCTTCAAATACGATACTCTAATGGGCCCTGAATGCATTAGTTCTGAGAGTTTTAATTGTAGTTATTGTAGCAACTGTATACTATAAGTTTGCTTATGTCAGTATTTTCATTGTTAAAAGTATTTTTAGTTAAAAGAATCCACAAGGCTAACGTTAAACTGCTTCATAAAACTTGGCAAGTGATCACTCACCTTCAGTATCACTAAAAACAACCACACTTATACAGCTCAAGCCATCTAATATAAAATAATCATGCACATTCACAAAATGCTCATATATAATTCGAGGCTTGTAGCCCCAATTTAGCAAAGCATTTAACCCCAAAATAATTAACTCAAGTACCAGTTCAGCAAAAGACTCAAGGGCTGATCCAATCCACAAAAGTTGATGGGAGGACTTTCATGGGTATTGTGTCATGCCCAGAGTCACACAGCTCTATTGTCATAAAGTTACAGAATCATGGGGTTGGAAGAGACCTCAGGAAGTCAGCGAGTCCAACCTCCTGCTAAAAGCAGGACCAAGCCCTACTAAATCATCCCAGCTAGGGCTTTGTCAAACCAGGACTTAAAAACCTCTTGGGATGGAGATAACATCCTCTCCCTAGGAAACCCATGCCCGTGATTCACCACCCTCCCAGTTAAATATTTTATTCCTAATATCCAACCTAGACCTCCCCCATTGCAATGCAAGACCATTGCTCCTTATTCGGTCATCTGTCACCACTGAACCTTTTCTTTCTATCCTGTTTGGAACCCCGCTTCAGGAAGTTGAAGACTGCTATCAAATCTTCCCTCCCTCTTGTCTTCTGTAGACTAAAGTCATCATCCCTTGTTACATTCCCCTTCCCTTGAGAGGATATATTTCTAGCATAGATCATAGCAGCAGGGACCAAGACCTAAGCAACACTGACAATGAGCTCATGTTTTTGTTTTCTATCATACACTGTGCATAATTTTATACATAAATTGGATTGGCCTGAAAATTACATGCTTCTTGTGACACTCATGTTCAAAATAACTTACCACCTCTAAGCTTTCCATACAATTAAATCTTTGTAAACTTCTATGCATGCTGTGTTTCATAAAACTATGTTATGGTTACACCCACTTCTGCTGTAAATAGTTCGGTATCCATCCTTATTCTTAGTAGAACTTGTTGACATCAGTGGAAAAAGACAAGAGTCATGGACTTTAATGGGAGCAGGATTTGACCCTCTAGCTAAAAGTATGAGAAGCATCCACTGATTGTGTGTGCCTTCATTTTTACACATTCAAATCGGAGTCAGATTTTCAGAGGTGCCATTAGACACATTTCCCATCAATTGTAGTGGGAGCTATGGTTGCTTAATAGTTCTGAAAATCATGCCTAATATTTATCAAACTTGGCACAAAAAATAAGTGACCTCTGTTGAAAATATAGGTCCATGTATTTCAAGGAGCATGTTGCCTTTCACTAGTTGTGGCTTAGAAGAGAACATAACATTACTGCAGCTGGGTCAAGAGGTAGAGGCCTGAGTTTTGAGCTAAAAGACCAGAGTACCAGCCTTGGATCTGCATGTGTGTTATGTTATGATCAGAATGGTAATATTAAAAAACCCGTAGGAGAGCACTTAAAACTCCCTGGAAACTCAGTAACTGATGGGGGAGGGGGAAGGTCCTTCAAGGTGAACTGCAGAGCTAGAATTCATATGCAAACTTGACACTAACAGACTGGGTCTAAATAGACTCTGGGAGTGGCTAACTCACTACAAAAAGTAATTTTCCCTCTTGGTATTCAAACCTTCTTGTCAGCAGTGGGGGAGGGCCACATGCACCCAGACTGAATTCATCTCCTTAGCACTGGTCCTCCACATAGTAATATAACATATCCTTCTTTACATGTGAGCATAAATCCCGGCCAAACTGAAGTTCCCACTTCATGAATCTGACAAATTGGGTTCCAGTCCATGAAAGCTTATGTCCAAGGATAAGTGGTGCCATACAATTTGCTGAAACCAACTAACACAGCTACCCCCTCAAAGTTGTCACCTCATATCATAATCCATTCATGACTGCTTTGAGATCTGTCCATTAGCCAGTTCTCAATCTACTTAACACTTAAGTGATATAAGTGTATTTTTAAATCAGATTGTATTTTGTGTACTCCTCAAAAATGAGGTTTACAGGATCTTTCAAAAAAAGCTTTTCTTTTTGAAAGAACCGCGTTTAGACCGCCATTTCACTTTCAAAATAGCATTTTTCGAAAGAATGCCGTGACACAATTATGCAAATGAAGCGTGGAAAATTTCAATCCCAGCTTCATTTGCAATTTCTATGTCTAATTTACATCCTTCTTTCGAAAGAGGGATGTAGTCTAGACATAGCCCTACTTTCATCTACCAAACAGCACAGATACTGCTGTATTAGACAGGTTATGAACCTTGCCCAGTTTCCACAAAAAGAAACATATAACAGAAAGATTGTTTTATTTCAACTACTCCTTGTCCAGATGGAGATTGTCACATAGCCAAGTAACTGCCTCTTCACCCCATACTCATTACAGAAGGGGAACACCTAGGTTAAGATGGCTTATCACTTGCTGTATGCCCCCTGAAAGCATTCAGCATGGTAACCAACCTTTGTGCTAAGGAAGGGCAAAGTGTAAGAAAGCTTCCTGCAGGAAGCAGGAAGAGGGCAGATTGTTTCAGGCTAGATATATTGCAGAGGCTACTTAAGTCAGCCAATTCACAGGAATCTTTCCCTCCTTCTCACAACCTCCTTGGTCACTGTTTGTAGCAAAGCATCACAATTTAAAAACCACAGATCCTGGTTAGCAGTTAACTTTGCTATTTCCTCCCAACAATACTGCCAGAGCCCTAAGAGTGACTTGGGCAGCTATTTTTTTTTAATTAAACACACCAGATTTTTTCAGGCTCTTTGTACAATGAGGAAACTAAATGGCTTGGTTCTCCTACAGCTCCTGTGACTAAAGGGATGAGCTATTCCCTATTTTGAGCTACTTCTGAGAATGTCAGTTCTCAAGTACTCATCTACACATCATGAAGCTAATCTGTTTTTGTCACCGTTATTTTTTAATGTGTCAACCAATTATAACTCTCTTGAAATAGAACAGCATAATGAGAAAATGTTATCCATGATTACAAGGGAAAAGAATCAAAATTTCCTGTCAACATAAACTCTGCTAATTTCACAGAAAGCTCTCTGGCTCCCTTCTTCAACATCTGTACTTAATGCCTACCCTTCTAACTGAAGGTGATACGGATTTACAGGGATTTTCCTGAGAAGTTTTCCTCCTGGAAATTCCACCAATTCTTTCCTTTTTAAAGGCTTTCCTTTCAAGCCATACACTAGTAACAAGAAAAAATGTACACTTAAACCAGCCTGACTGCAATTCCAAAATGCTGCACTTTTAAAAATGTGTAAAAATCTTAAATTTATCTACCTTCTGTTTAATAAGGTTAACCATACCTTTGTGGGATGAGGGGGAAGGAAGGAATTGTTCTCTCAAGCTATATAGATAAAGACTGATTTCACATATCCTTCAGTACTAGAAACAAGACTATAATTCTATTAACATTCATATACAGTATAGATTAATATAAGGGCTGCCTACCATCTCAAAACACTGAGATGTCAGTTTTTCCCCATAATGTAAGATATAGTGATTGCCTAACTGTTGGAAAAGAAACAGTTCTCTAAGTGGCTCTATTCACTTGTGGACCGCAAAAGGGCAGCCAATCACAGAAAAGTATATTGTTGTTCACATGAGTTCTGTCTGGCTCCTTAGGTTTGGCTCCTTTGTGATAAGAGCTATCCAGAAAACTAATTTATTTTAGTGCAAAAAAAATCTAAAGTCAACATAGTGAAACTCTCCCTACTAGTGTTGCCAGCTGTCCAGTTTTGAACCAGACAGTCCAGTATTTGAGCTTTCTGTTTGGAAAACAAATTGAGAAACTATAAATGTCTGGTATTTTCTAAACAAGATGTAATGTAGATTGTGATGTAATGTCAAATGTGTCCGGTATTTTTGTTGAAGCCATCTGGCAACCCTACTCACTACTGGAATGGTTCAGTGTTTCCTAACTGAAATATACTTCCTGGGCTCCTAGCCTCTCCAGGAAACTAGGAGCCCTGGTTCTGCAGCCATCCATCAGTGGCTACAGAGGTCTAGAAATCTAGAAGGCCCTTATGATCTATCAAGGAAGCAGGCAGGTGGATGAGCTGGCAGGAAACCAGGCAGGTTTCTGTTAAACCTGCCTAGTGTCCTTTCAAAGATTAACTGAAATCTTTGCTTTATAGCAGATTTTTTTTCCTTTCAATGAATCAGCATTCTGATAGAGGAATGTTTTGTTCAGACAATTTCTGACAAGCTCTACCAATCGGAACCACCAATATGAGATTTGTTTTCCAAAACAGATTTGTGATAGAATCACTTCTTTTCTCATACATGCTTTCATCAGCAATGAAGTTGTTAATGTGAAAGATTTAAATTAGAATAATTAAACTTCTGAGTAAATACCTCTCTTGCAATGAATGGGACAAATAACTCACAGCTGTCAATGTAAGATTCTATGCAGACTCAAACAAATGAGCATCACTGCATTAGTTCTATTCATGTCACATGTTAACTTTTTCCAAAGTGGTGTGTGTAACTGTAACCCTGTAGGGCTTAGCTGGGTGGAAAGGTGGGAACCCCAAACATTTGTATTCTGGAAATGTTACAAATGTTAAATCTAAAAACTCCACAACATATGAATATAACTTAATTGGCAAACATTTAACTCAAGTGACATCTGGAATATGAACCCTTCTCCAGATAAAGCCCCTGAAAAGATTATCTGGCTAACTATACAGGATAGAGAGATGTATTTTAGTTTATAATTGAAATTTGAGGTCCTGGGAATTCATGGGAGTTGACTGTGGTGTACTATACCCAAATGGCTTCATTCCACCCTTGTTAAAAGCCCAGCTCCAGAAACGGATTCTTCAGGGCTTTGGATTTTGTGTGGACATTCACACATGGGATGAAAAATGCTTCTGTTGCTAAGGCTTGATCTACACTAGGAACTTAAGTCAGTATGACTATGTCCCTCAGGAGCGTAAATAAGCCACCCCCAAGTGACATAATGAAATTGACGTAAGCTCTGGTGTGCACAGTGCTATGTTAGCTGAAGAGCCTTTTGTGATGGTGGATTTATTATGCCAATAGGCGAGCTCTTTTGTCAGCATTGAATATCTTAACAAGATGTAATACAGCTGCATGAGTGCAGCTACCCCAATGTAGCCCTGCCATTCCAGACTAGCCCTAAACTATTGTTATAAGCAGTGACTAGGAGTGACTACAATGGACCAATGCTTGAGGCCCCAGCAATGGCACAGAGTTAATCAAGACAGCATTGTTCAAACTGGGGGGTTGTGGATATCCGGGGGTCTGCCAGCTCCACTGATCAACTCTTCCTCCCTCCTTCCATTGTCTCCTGCATGCTTGGAAACAACTCTTCCATGGCATACAGGAGATGCTGGGAATGGGAGGAGTGCTTGGTGGATGAAGAGGAGTGGGGCAGGATCTAGGACTGAGCAGGATGGGGACGGTGGTCCACAAAAGATTTAAGTCAGAGTGGGGGGTGCTAAAGTCTGAGAATCGAAGGGTTAAGATACACCAACGTGATCCTGGTAAGTGACCCATGCCCTACACTGCAGAAGGCAGTGCATCTCTCAGATCACTGCTAACATGGTTTAAGGGGAAATTCCTACCTGACCCATTCCCTCAATCAATCTATTGGAGCCATTTGTGTTTCTGTATGATTGAATCATGACCATTTATATAATATTGCAATAAAACTTGTACAAAGTATGTTATGTAAGATATCAACAGAAAAGTTAATTAATCAGATACGAATATCTTGTTCGTGGAATATCTTTGTGGTGAAGCAAGGGCAGGAATACCTAAGATGACTGCAGTTTTGACTTGTTAACCAGTGTGGAGAGAGATTTTCATTATGTCTCATTCTATCTATCATAGAATAATTAGTTAGGGGGAGAGTCTGCCATATTTGTCAGCAGTTTGCCCTGAATTTGGCAAATCATGTCTCTGAAGAATCTGACCCACACTATCAATAGTCTCAATGTAAACAAATAGGTTAACATTTTTTTATTGGACGAATGCCCTACAAGTTTAAAAGGGCTTATTGAAAACCTGATAGAAAAAAAAAACGGGACAAAATAGAATAGCCATCGTGGTGTCTCAGCCACCAGCCCCTTGTTTCCTCTGAGTGGCATTCATATCCATTTTCCCCAGCTCTGATATTATTTCCAATTACTTTACAAGGTTTCAGTGAATGGTGTGTTAAATGTGGCTCTCTTAGTCAGGAATCCCTCTGAGGTTTCTGTACGGATCAGTTTTCACTAAAAGCTTTGATAATTTCAGTCAAAACAACTGTCCTTTTTAAAAACACACAGATTTACAAAAATTAAACAAACAAGCTTATTTTAAGTTAATTCTGAATTCTCACTGATTAAAAATAGATGCTTTCATCCTATACAACAATATTAAAAAGGGAGTCTTTAATTGTTGTTGAGAATATGAACTGAGTAATCAGATTTCCTGCCCAAAGAAAATCTTTGTTGGGCTTGCAGCCATACAGCAGAGTTCTGCCTCTTAATTCTTCCAGAACTGGAGATTTAGAAATGAGACTAATATATAGGCAGAGACAAAACACAACTGAACACTGAAGGACTGAATCTCAGCCTTATTTCCTCCCCTACCCTCGTTATGTTGGCCATTATCTCCATTTTTCTTTAATGGAATGTGCACATTATTTAGAGTATGATTGTGAATACAAATTAAATAGCTGTGCATACTTTTTCCAAATCACAAAAAGGATATGTACATAAAGAGTAATAAAGAAGTTAAGGATGAAATTGTCAAAGCCATCTGGAGAGTAACCTAGCCCAACACCCTGCCAAAATAGGATTCTATTGTGAAGTGTATCTTCCAATGTTTTATCTTGTCTAGCGTTCAATTTCCAAAAAGGAGACTGGGAATACTGATACTGGCAGTTTGTTTCCTAAAGGGTCCATTTTCCACCATTGAGATGTTTGTCTGCCTTTTTATTACTCAGCTGAGTCTTGTGGGATGTTCGCTGCCCCATGATATTCAAATACCACTGACAGCTAAAAACAAGCCTCATCGTCTACATTTCCTCCAAAGGTGGAATTTACCATAACAACCCATGCATCAGAAAAATCTATTTTTCAGATGACAGAGTGCTGTGTGTGGCACTACTCCCTAACACTTTTTGGAAAATTCAGCAGATGCAGAGTAAAGCTACATGCTAGCTCAGCAGTCTGTCTCACAGGCAGCACATTAGACTTGTGCTCCTTTGTCTGCAAGTTTCCTTTGTTTCCAACTAGAATTTATGGTATTTGTTTTAACCAATGCAGACGTAACATATGAGTCCTTAATACCTAAAGACTGTTTCTTGTAGCTTTACTATTCTACCAATTGAGTTCAAGGAGGAAATTCAGACAGCATCCCCCAATTTCAGTGGTAGAAGCTTTTCATTAGGCAGAGTCAGCAAGGAGCCCTTACCTCTGCCGTACTATTCTCCTCTTGTTGCACCCATGTCAAACTGGCTGGTTTGAGTTATACTGAATGATCCACTTATTGTCTAGGGCTATGTCTATAGTGCAGGCTACTTGCACAGGAAGCCTTTTGCGCAGGAGTTTTTGCCCAAAAACCTCTGGCGCAAGAGCAAGTCCACACCTCAAAGAGCATCGTTTTTGCTCACAAGAGCGTTCATATTGCATGGATGTTCTTGCACAAGAAAGCTCTTGTGGCCATTCACAGAATGGCCATCAGACCACCTGTGCTTTTTCCCATAGCGTTTTTTTGCGCAAGAAACTCCTCTGGAGCGTCCACACTTGCCTTTTTGCGCAATAGCTGTAGCGCAAAAGGGAGTTATGCCTGGTAGAAGGAGGTTTACCTACACCAGCAAAAGCCCTCTATTCTGCCATTTTACTACTGATTTACTTCCACAAAAGTGCGTTTGAGGTGTGGACGCTCCACAGGTTTTTGCGCAAAAACCATGCAGTGTAGACGTAGCCTAGTATTTTTACCTGAGAGAAGTATTTGGGAAATGGAAGCAGTGGCGGAAGTCTGTTATGCAGGGCTCTATTTTAAAACAAACAAAAAACCCATGTTCGGTCATTGCTTCCATTTGTTTCTTATAACAATTAAAACTACATATCACCATTCCTCAGTGGGCAAAAAACAGATATCAAGGCCAAGTGTATATTTACAAGAATTTGTGCCATGTCATAACTTTAGGTCAGTTTGTTCAACACCTTTGATGTTTTGCTATTTTAGGTTAACCTGGGGATTTCATGTATAGGGCAAAGTTTTTTCATTCTTCTCTGTCCTACAGGGTCAAATTCTGAACTCTTTTGCTTAACAGAATCTATTGGGCTATTGGCTAGCTAGGAGCTTCATCAGTGCTAACAGCTATAGCCAAGTCTTTCTACACCCTGTCAAGCAATTTTAAGAAATACAAACACTAGTCTGTGTACCAGTTTTCAGAGCCTTAACTTTACCAATTCCGAGGCTGGACTCTATCTTAAAGAGATATCATCTATTTTCACTATTATGTTAGACTGAGCTATGTCTACACTGCAGGCATCTTACACAAGAACTGTTTTGTGCAAGTGTTCTTGTTCAAAAGGTCTTCCACAAGAGTGTGTCCACACTGCCATGTGTTTTTATGAAAAAGCATCCATGGCAGTGTGGACACTCTTGTGCAAGAAAGCTCTGATAGTCCTTTTAGACATAGGGTTTTCTTGCGCAAGAAACCCTGTTGTCTGTCTACACTGCCTTCTTGTGGAAGAGATCTTGCACACAAGGGCTTATTCCTCATGGGGAGAAGAACAACTCTTGCACAAGAAGCCATGTTTTCCAACACTTTACTGTAAATTTACTTGTGCAAGAATGTGTGTGCAGTGTAAATACTCTGCAAGTTTTTGTACAAGAACATTCGTTCTTGCTCAAAACTCCTGCAGTGTAAACGTAGCCAAGGGGGGTTGTCCAATCTCTGCTTCGACACAGAATCAGAGGTTGAATCCACTGAGAGACTACAAGACATAACCAAAGTTTCAAGAAATGGAAGTTTTCCTGCAATCCCCATATTTTCGGAAGATCAACCACATAGCTGTCCTGCTGTGCTGATGCAGCTACCCAGTTTCCCCTCTGAACCTGAGAGGAACACTGTTCACTGACAGAATCAACGTGGAGACATTGTCTTCTCAGCAGCAGTAACATCGTCATCTTTACAACAAACTGGTCGAACACAGCCACTTGGTCATCAAAGGGCTGTTCAATTTCTCCAACAATTTTCATTCCATTTGAGACTTCTAGAAAATATCCACACTTGGTGTTTCTAAAAGAAGGTCACCTGTGAAATACTCTGGCAGTTAGGAACTGAAACTTCCTCAATTAAATAATCTCCACAGCCCTACTTACAAAACTATCGTGAGAATTTCTCTGAGATTCTTTAAGCAACAGTTCCTCTTTATTTTGCTGTACAGAAGCACTGCTTTGCTGAGCTACAACCAACTCCTTCTGAGTTTCACTTACACCCAGAATCATTCTGGGCACATTAAGAAAATTTTTACACAATTACCTTTTATGTGAGCTACTAGACTCAATAGACCTTCCCTTGGCAGCCCTTCTTGCAGGCAACAGACACTTTCCCAGGCTCATCATACACAAGCTTAGGTACCATTTTATCTCTATAACCCACTGATAATATAGAAACTTGTAATCGTTAATTATCATCATGCTCTCTTTGTACTCTGGTCAGGATATAAACCTGGTTAAAAGGTATGACAGCTCTGCTTATTCAGCAACACACTAGCAGCAGGCAAAACAGAATCACTGGAATTGCTTAGTCCCTAGGACTTAGTTACAACAGGAACTGGATGCATGTGTTATTCTCCCTAACAGACACAAACTTTGAAACATTTCCTTAATTCCAAAATGAACTCTGAGGGTCTGTCTATCCTATCACTTTAATGCGCTCTTTCCCTCTTAGGGGTGTGGAGAAAAAAAAACCCACAAAGCCCCAAGCACAGCAAGTTACAGCACTGTAAAGCACTAATATAAACAGGCTGCTAGAGTGGAGAGCTGCCCTCCAAGCTCCATTAGCTACTCCCCTCTTGTGTTGTGAAAGTGGCTTACCTCGAGCGATGAGACAGCTTTCTCCCAGCACTAGTGCAGTGACCACCCTGCTGTATAAAGCGCCAGCACTTTAAAACATACAAGTGTTCTCAGGAAGTAGTGGTGCAGGGTTAGGGATCACTCCTAGGTTTTGCACCAGACTTCCCCCCTGCCCATGGGTCATCTAGGCTGCTGATCTGCCACCAGCTCTGGGTCCAGTCCTCTGAGTAGTCCTTTCAGGGTCATGATGTCCTGGCTAACTTCAGCACCCTCCAGGGTCCTACCATCCCTGTGGGCTCTACAGTCTGCCATTCCAACGGTCCAGCCCCCAAAACACCACTGATTCTTGCAGTCTCGCTGCCAGCTTGGGGCTCTGTGGCCATGCCTACCCGTGGCTACATTGCCAAATCTCCCAAGTCAGACAGACCCAAAGCCATTTTGATAATTGTGTCTGGTTCGTCAGGTCCAGGAGACTTGGTAACCTTAAGCGTGACCCTAGCCGGGGGGGGGGGGGGGGGGGAGAAGAGAAGGGCACAAACAGGGATTGGGAAGCAGCTCAGCACCTCCACCAAAAATCATGTCCAGTGCTACTGGTAGTAGGGGAAGTAGCAATCATACGCATAAAGGGACACTTGACTATCTAACTGCACCTCCGATTAAAAATGCTGGACTAAGATTTACCTACTAGGAAGTGATGTAAAGTGTACTATTAGGACACCTTTCCCACTGCTGACTGTTACAGTACCCATTAATATTAGATCCCCCAGAAGATAGAGGAAGAAAACACTCCCAAGGAGACAGAGACTTTGACAGTCTCTAGTAATCCAATTCTGTAATTTATATTTAGATTAAAACAACAACACCTCAAAAGTGACAATAAAGCAATCTGAGGGGGTGTGGTTAGTAAGAAATAGTCACCTCCTAGGAGTACTTCAGGCACTCGATGACTGCTATCTCGTAGTGATTAACCACATCCTCTGTCATTTTTTAAAATTTATTATACCACAGAGACCTCTTCCAAGAACACTCCAGATAGCAAATCTATTCCTGCAACAAGTTTAGTTCTTCATTTAAAAATAGGTTTCATCATAGAGCAACTGAGATACATTTACACACAGCATTTTCTAGTCTGACAGATTAATTAGGAAACACTATTTCATTTTTTGTACAAATTCAATTCATGTGACAGCTTTATTAATTTACAACTGTAGCAGTCGGAGGACAGGATTTACAGAAACTGGTGCAATACTCATGAATACTTTAAGGATTATTATAGTCACATCTGATAAAACTAGTTGACCTTCCCTGACGGGTGCACAATTAAATGAACCCTGAGCCAGTTTTAGCTGCACCTGTTATTTATGAGTTGGATTAACAAAGAAACAACAGTGGACATGGCTGATGCTTTTGATTCTTTTCCATACGTGAAGATTTAGAAAGTGTGCAGATTAAGATAGCCAATAACATAACGAAAAATGTTTTCCCCCCTTCCTTTGAAATATCTTTCTGTGAGGGAGTGGAGAAAGGAGTACCCAGCATTCCATGGATTAACAAAAAAGCCTGTGGGCCCAGCTAGCCCCATCCTGCAACTAGAGCCAGGCCTGGAGCTGGGGGGAGAAAAAGGAAGGAGCCCCTCTCAGTTTGATGGAGGGCAGGAGCTTGCTTTGGTAGTCTGAGGGTACCGAACAGTGCCTGCCTACTCAGCAGTCACAGGAGCAAGTACTACCCCCTCTGGGGGAAAAATGAGAGAACCACAGCTAAGGGGAAACTGGACTCTTGGGATCACACCCCCAAATTCAAGGACTGGAATAGGGAGTGGCTCACAGATACTGAGTTGGACACAAGGGGGCAGCCATCTCCTCCACTTTATGCCCACCTACTCAGAGATCAAGCCAGAGCCCTCAGGGACACAGTGCCCCACTTTTCCATATTTGTATTGAAAGCTGGTTCTACAGCAAGTTTTACTGTCTGCAATTTTACTATATAACCCCAAATACTCCAGTGAGATGGACTGAAGGGTTTCTAAGGAAATCAGTGTAACTACCATGAAGTCTAGCATATATACACAGACATTCTTAGACATACTGGTTTTAATTATATAAAGTTCAATTTTGTATACCTATACCTTTTTGTGCAACTTTACATTTTTAACTCAGTTTTCACCTATAGGTTGTTTGTTTTGGTAGAGGCGGGAGCGCAGACTCACTGTATAGGAACCAAAATATAAACATTGTAATATGCCCTGGACAGCATTGAGGATCAGCACGCATCAATACAGTAGCTCTAAAATCATCATGAATGTGTAATTTGACATTTAAAAAAATCCAGTCATTTGCTGACATATCAGGCTATATAACATGTCAAGCAAAACTGTAAGGGTTCTCATCCCATAAAGAGAAATTTGGTAGGATTACAGGGTTCCTCCCCCCCCCCCCCAAAAAAAAAAAACAGGGTCAAAGGCACTTTTATTTAACCCACTTTTCATGTATTTTTTTGAAAAGGAAAACGGAAAATGGAAATTGTGGACATTTGTAGTCTGATCACTGAAAAAACTGGCATGCTAGTGCTAGAGGGGGGAGGTTGGAAACTGAACAAACTGCTTTTGTCCTTGTACTAAAGCTTCTTTGAAGCTTCCAAGTTTTCCAGTGGGCTACACAACAGATTGACTCAGATACTCGATACATTAAAAAACTAAACATCTAATATGGGAAGGTGTTATAAAGCCATTTGCTTGGAGTTGCACAGAGGAAACAGCATAAGCTTCAGAGGTTTCAATACCTGTAGTTATTACTCACACACTTAATCAAATCAAAACAAAAACAAGCACACACCTCACCAGAAGTGGCCAGCATACTTCTGAAGTAACCCAATTGCTCCACAATCTAGACTTCAGCTCCAATGCCTGGCTATTTCCAAAAATCTCTATCAGGCCAGTTCTATATTAGAAATTTTACTGACAACTATGTTTAGAAGTATGATTCTTTTTTAAAAAAAAAAACAGGCAAACAGTCCTAGGGGAAATGCAATATGTGCCAGCAAAAGAAGTCATTTTGCCAGTACAGTTCATTTTGGCTGGAGAACAAGTACTAACTATACAGCAACATAACTCACTTGTGATGTAGCTGCTATATTGGCCAATCCTACCTACTCCTGACAGCCTCCATTCCCCATTCCCACTTCATTTTGATACCTTTGTGTACCTGGTTTGTTGTTTTAGAATATAGATGGCAAGACTTTCTACCCACTAGGCATGAGACAGTGCAACAACAACAACAAAAAAGGTACCAGAAAGACTCAGATTAGATATTTTTACATGATGGTCTTTTATGCTCACACCCAGCACAAAATTTTGCTTAAGGATATAAGTGAGGGATGCAAAATGTAACTGAATGATGACAAGCACACTATTATCGGCATAAGTTTGACTGAGAGCCACAGAAGACTGTGGTGGCATTTACTGCACCATGACAGACACGAAGACATGATTATATGCTGCTCTTGTATATCCCCTTCAATCCAACAATGTCACAGATTTCCACATTGCAAACAAGCCTCTGCACTAAGGATGTTAAGAGGTGGGTAATCCACTAATTATGTAATCAATAAATTTTTTACTTGACCACATGATTAGTCGATAAAGGAAGCCTTCCTCAGTCCTGGTTCACACAGGTACAGAAACTGCCCCCACTGGACTCTGCAGTTAAACATAGCAAGAGCTGGTCATGCAGGCAGCCCAGCTCCTACTACATTTTAACTACAGAGGCACAGCGGGGGTAGCTCCTGGCCTGGCGTGAGCCAGGACTGAGCCGGGATTACTCAGTCCCAGTTTGTAACAGGTCTATCATGCCATGCCTATCGTAAAAGGGGAGAGACTATATTAAAGGCCACAGCAAGTCTCTGAGGTGAACGCTAACTGCCTAGAAACACAGGACCCCTCTGCTAAAATACATAAATGAAGTGCCCACTGTGTGTATACACATATGCACGCTCACCATATTGTTGACAAATCAAATAACGTGCGTCCTTGCTTGCACCAAATAATACTGAATAAGGAACACTTTTGGAGAAAGAAATGGAAGCTGAGATTTCTTTATTTATGTTACTCACAACTTTATTATGGAAATGCAAGTTTAAGCCTAATCTGATGGGATGGGGGGGGGGGGGGGGAAGAGAAGGGTTAGATTCTTTTTCTTGCATTTCTCAGTCTATCTTCACTACAAAAATCTATTTTACTGTCAATTGTTTAACACCCTCCTACACTCTTGCATTATGCTTCCTCTGTCTGCTGCAGTCACCTGTTATTTAAAATTGTAACCTTGGGCCCTAATCCTGCAAAGAACGTTCAACATTACTATCACAATCAGTCCCCTGTCGTGCACTTGAAGCTAATTGTTTTGGGATTGTCAAACAGTCTAAGGTGGAGTAATTTAATCAAAGAACCACCACCAGAAATTAGTGTGGCACTACACAGAATACAGAAGAGACATACTTGACCACCCACTGTATAAGGTGAAGAGTTTAATCCCTTTCTTTGTATCTGGTGGAATTCTGACAGTGTTCTTTCCCAGTCTAATTCTTCAAACCCTTGTCCTTTAATAAGGTATTAAAGAAATTCCTTTTTTGGGGGAAAACACACACGACTGATTTCACTGTGTTGTGTTTATTTTATTTTACTAATTACTTACAGATTTTGTACTATGGTAACTTTGGATTAGATGATCAATAAACTAAAAGAAATTCTAACCTAGTCATTCACAGGTGAGAAACAGAAGAAAAAAAAAAGTACAGAAAACATTTGCAACAAGTACTTATGGTATAAACCAGACTGGATAATTGATATGTCCAGAAACTGCCTTTTATCATTTTGAAGGGTCTTTCCCCTAGACACCTGTTTTCCCACTAATTTCATAGTACACACCATAATGAAGTAGAGACTAATACACAATCATATGAACTTCTTAAATACATGTCATTCACAGGTAAAGAATTATAAAAGCCTAAGGTTGGAAGATGTCAGGGGTTCATCTAGTCCAATTCCTTGTTCAAAGCTCAACCAATACCAAATAAATCATTCCAGCCAGGTTTTGGTCAAGCCTGGCCATAAACCTCCAAGGTTACAGAATCTATCACCTCCCTAGATAACTCTTTCCCTTGATTTACCACCTTCCTAGTGAATTTGGTTTTCATAATATTCAACCTAGACCTTTCCTGCCACTAATGAATAGCCTGGCTCCATTCTTTTTGGAACCTCCCTTCAGATCATTGAAGGCTGCTGTCAAACTCTCATCATTCTGATCTTCTGAAGACTAGCCCTGTAATCATTTTTGCTGCCTGCCACTGGACTCTTTTCAATTTCTTCACATCCTTTCTGTAGTGGGAGGCCCAAAACTGGACACCAATGCCCCAAAAAGGGAAATAATCACTTTCCTCAATCTGCTGGCATTGCTCCTACTAATATAGCCCAATATGCCATTAGTTGTCTTGGCAAAAAGGACACATTGTTGACTCATATCCAGGTTCTTGTCTACTGGAATCCCCATGTCCTTTTCTGCACATCTGCTGCTTAATATAGAGAGTAGCTATTGGTTAATTGAATAGTTGACTACCCACATTAATTCTTAGCAGTTGGTCAACTATTCTATAGCCCCTGGGGGCAGGGCCAGCAGCCTGTGCAATAAGGCCCCACTCCCAGGGAGCCCCTCTGTAATCCCACATTGCTGCGTCTGTATCAAAGGCAACAGTGCAGGGTGCCAAGTAGGAGCTGGTTTGTGAGGGGAGCCAGTTTAAAAAACCAGCGACTCTTGAGGACTGCCTGCAGCCCCGTGCTGCTGCCTTTGACACAGAGGTAGTGGCATCAGGTGGCAGCAGCCCCTTTCTACAGGGAGTCTGAACTCCCTGCGGACAGAAGCTTCTGGGGAGGAGAGGGAGAGAGCAGGGGAGACTGCCCAGAAGCAGCCTCTGCCTACAGAGGGATTGGGCCCACCATTAGCAGGGGCTGCTGCCGTAAAGCAGCCTCTACCCATGGCAGTCCTGAGCTTGCTACGGGCAGAGGCTGCTTCACGGCTGATTGAGGCAGCAGTGCAGGGGAGAGGGAAGAGACAGGCGGCACCACGGAGCCAGTGCTGTGGGAAACCAGCTTTTAAGCCCACTCCCCCAGCACCAGCTCCTGCTTCTCATCTCCCTTGCTGTCACTGATACAGCAACAGGAAGGGAGAACATGCAAGTAGTCAACTAGATAAACCGATAAGCCTAGGCTTCTGGTTAATCAACTAGGTGACTACTCGTTCACATCCCTACTGCTTAGCTGGTCAGTCCCCAGCTTGCAGCAGGGTATGAGATTTTTCTGTTCTAAGTGTAGGACTCTGCACTTGTCTTTGTTGAACCTCATCAGATTTCGAAGGCCCAATGCTCCAATTTGTCTAGGTCACTCTGGACACTATCCCTACCCTCCAGCTCATGTACCTCTCCCCTATCTTAGTTTCATCCACTAACTTGCTGAGGATGCAAACCAACACATCGTATAGATCAATGGTCTCCAACCTTTTTAAGCACAAGATCACTCTTTGAATTTAAGTGCAATCCAGGATCTCTCTCAACCCCCTTCCCCATTGTGCCCCTTCTCTGAGGCCCCACCCCTACTTACTCCATCCTCCCTCCATTTCACCAGGCAGGGGCAGAGGGTTGGGGCACAGGCTCTGGTCTTGGGCTAAGGGATTTGGAATATGAGAGGGGCTCTGAGCTGAGCTGGGGGAGGGGGTTGGGGTTCAGAGTACAGGCTGCGCACCTCTGCTTTTTAAATGTAGTAAGAGCTGCCCGGCTCTTTACAATAGTTAAAAGGCATAGCCATGGGGGGCGATGGGAGAGGGGGAGAAAGAGGAACCTGGTGTGAGCAGGAACTGCTCAGTCTCAGCTCACGCCAGGTCCCCTGCTGCACCTCAGCCTCCCCTCATGGGGACGGTGCTGGGGGGGGGAACTGACTCCCTCCCCCGCCCCCGGTTGCCTCTGCTAAAGTAGTCAGGTAGTGACTCGACTAGTCGCTGTCATCCCTAGTGTACGATGCCTATCATAATGGGGGAATATCATTAATAAAATAATTGCCCTCCAGGTATTTTTGGCTTGATTTTCAGAGTTTCTGTGGAACCCCTGCAGGTACTGAGGTCAGTTGCTTCTGCAATAGTTCAGGATCTTGAAAAACTGACCGACCATTAAGTAGGCAAAGTTCTTTAACAATTGTACTGTAAATGGAAGAATTTTTGGTTACATATTAAGAACAGTCCTGTTTCCACTACAATTAAAATAAAAAGTGCCATGGAAAAATTTCCACTTGACATGATTAGTTAGAGCTTATTTTTATATAAGTTAAGTTTTGGAACCTATTTTATTAGAGAATTCTCCTTGAAACTTCTGTCTTATCCCAATTAGATTTCTTTTAGGCAAGAGATGGAATAAAAAGTGCAACACAATGAAATTTGTTAAACTAGTGTTTCTGCTGTAGAATGGCAATTAATATAAAAGGATAACTTCAGACTTGCCACACTGAAACTGGTTAATGTACATCCTTGTGATTTATATCAGAAGGAAAAAGTAGGCCACGTGAGGTTAACATTTATCTTTAATTTTGTTGCTTTCAAAATGAAGTCAATCTGAATAAATTAAAGTGTACAAGTCAAAATAAGTATAGCCTTCCACAGTAACTGATTAACTAAGCACTAAAACCTGATGAATTGGTCATTATCAGAAGATAATTGACACTAGAATTTGAAAAATCCCCACGAAAAGCCAAGGGCACTCCATTTTGACAAGGTTGATTGTCTTATGCTAATGACCATCTTATCTTGACCATCCTTGAACACAGATCCATCAGTTTTCATTAAAACTAGTAGAGTATAAATAGTAGCTGCTTCCTATTTATAATGATTCTTAAATGACTAAACCATGGATGTGGACTGCAAATTGTATCATGGGGAAATAACTGCAACCTCCACATTTAACTGGGTAGTAGAAAAAGAATCTTTTCTTTATGTTGAAGATTGCCAAAGTTGAGACACCAACCAAGCAACCCAGACAATTTAGAGCGATATGCTCAACGAGCATAAAAGGATGTGGTGGCATTATAGTGGGTATAAAAGGGTATAGACCAAACAGTCTGATGCTGCATACTGAACTCACGCAGGTTTGCAAATAGATATCATGCAGGCATGTGTGACTGGTGCATGCAGAGGGAGGTTGTGTAGGGAGCCCACTCAGGAACACGGAGAAGGCATGAAAGGCACTCCGCTGAACAACTTACATTTTGGCAGGGGCACAGAGGGACGGTGTACCTATGGAGTACTACCACTAGTCATTAAAGCAGAGAAGCAAATTCCCTATTTGCACAGATTGGTATTCGTAGCATTTCTCAGTTTGTGGATGGTTTTTTGCTTTGTTTTCAGGAAACAGAAGGGTGAAGTTCAGAAGATGGATGACTGGACAGGTCAAAGCAAATGAACGAGAGTTAGGAATTCTTGGATAACAGGTATTTTTGGTTTTGAACTCGTTTCCCAAGTGAGGGACAATTCTTAATTACTGTGCCATTAGGCAGACTTAACCCAGCAAACACAATAATTGAATTTAATCTTTGTATACTCATTTAAAAAGTTATACGTTAGACTTACTGATGGTGCTAGATCTCCTATTAGTTACAGCACAGTTATATTATTCTCTGGAAGCTTAAATTGCCTGCCCCCCTCCCACCATAGCCACAATTTGTAACTGTCCAAATTTAATGTAAGCTACAGCTACGTTTTATTAAAAGCACAACAGTGATACTGCAGAACAGTCCCAATGAGGTGTTCCAACATCCTCCTTATATTTATAATCTTTTTTCCCCTCAAATGAAAATGTTACATGCAACTCAAATGCTCCTTTAAAAACTCCAAAGCACTAAAAAATGAAGCATATATATTTGATACAAATAAAAATGTCAATCAAATCTGTTACAGCTTAAGTACTGTTCATCTCAGAGAAACCAAGAGCATCTTTGCATTAAAGCATGGAGCATTTTTCCTTGCTAACATCTGAACTTTCCTGAGTGAATAGGGTCCTTAGAGTTCAGCAAAGAAGCCATTAATAAAGGTCCAAAATCAGTTATGGAACTTGTCATACTTTTCTATCAGCAGGGGACAAATTAATTTACTACATTTATCTCCTGCTCTAAGGTTAAAGGGCTGAAATTACTGTTCTTGAAAAAAAAAGGGACATGGAATAATGGATGATGCCCTCAACATGAGAAAAATAACTCATTTGATCTTTTGTCATATTAAGTTTCCTTATAACAATATTGGAAAAATGTCACCAGTAAGATATCATATTTAAAAAGAACAGGCACAGGAAGTTGTACAGCAGAAGGAACAAACATACATTCGAAGAACCTATGAGGTATTTAATATATTGTTAATCATTGGTATGGTGTTCGTGAACAGGGGCTCCCAGCCAAGATCAGTGCCACGTTATGCATATTGGAAGTCCCTGCCCTAAAGAGTTTACAATCTTAATAGTGGGAGAAAGGAAGTGTTATCAGTTAAAATGTTATACAGAAAAACTCTTATTAGGCTGATCTTTGCCTTGTTTACATAGAAAAGTTGCAGGCCTTAACCAGAACACCCCCCACTTTTTCTTTAAAAAGTCATGCTCTTTGGATAGAAAACCAAATATATTTGTCTCAAGAGTAGCCTAGCCTTGGAAACCAGTGTGCTCTGGCCTGAATAAACAGTTCCACTAAGTGCAGGAAAAGAGGCTTCAATTTTTCTTCTTGTTTAAGCAATTGTATTCTTCCCCAGCTTTAGCTTTTGTAATTGGTTACTATGGACTACACCCTATCCTTGGCAGCAATGAGAACAGCACTGACATTGCCAGCAATACAAGGTTAACTGTTTCCCAAGGAAGACATTCACAACCTTTTTTATAAAAGTATGAACAACTGTTTCTATTAAAGAAAGTATTTGATTTAGTTTTTCCTGTGAGATGAAGTACAATTCTTGCATGGGTAAGGCAACAGATTTCCAACCCCGTTCCCCAGTTATGACTATCATCTAATATTTCAACTTTAATGAGTAATTAGAACTAACTAAAGGAAGAAAAGTCCCATCTTTCACTACTCTTCTTATAATATTGCTGCATATTGAGACCTTTTGGCTGCCAGTTTACAGAGAGGCATGATTCGGCTTTGGTAGGTCTCATACTTATGTCTTGATGTGGCGTTTCACATCAGGACTACAGCATAACAGTATAACTTCTTATGCTACATCCACTTGGATACTTACCATAAATCAGCTGAGAACTAATTTATTACAGTGGGTCAAAACTCATTGTGTTCATTAATTGCTGTGGACATAGAGAAACTTCAATAGCAGTTTTCTAGGCATCAGAAATAGCAGGATGAGGACCACAATATGAGTAAATGTCAAGTCAGTGTGTAAACAGGATCACAGCAAGTGGAAAATAAAAGTACTAAATAATGAAGTTCGGCTACTACTTAAAATTCACCTGCAAATTCAAAAAAGTTATTGAGATGCATTTTTGGGGGCTAGTCATTTACATGAGTAGGGTTGGATTTTCTAGGGTTACCATATTTGAACTTTCAAAAAAGAGGAACACTTCAGAGGGAATGTATCTGTATCAGAATCTACCAACTCATATGGTAGAAAACATGAGTTGGTAGATACTATTATACCCCCTTTCAGGAGCGTCCTCTTTTATGAAAGTTCAAATATGGTAGCTCTAGATCTTCCAATGGATCTGAACAGGAGTCAGGATGAATCTTCTTAGAGAATAAATATGTGCTGCTCTTTACTCTGTGCTTGTAATAACTCTTAGTCCTTTTTGGAGATGTTAGCAAGGTAGTAGTGGGGATTTTTTTAATACACATTGGCTGTGTCTACATTGGCATCCCTTTTCCGGAAAAGGGATGCCTATGTAGACACAGCCATTTTGTCCAGATGAAAAACTGACTTGATACACTGCAAAGTTTTTCTCTTAGCTGCACATATATTCATATGGTAAGTGTTAATTTCCACCCTAATGAATGACATATCACAGAAACAATTTAGACTATACTTCTGACCATTTCAGTTATTTTAAGCACAATCGTGGAAGTTGCTGATGCTGAGGACATGCAGTTGTGGAAAAAATATGGCCATCTGGACTATGAAATCCTTTTACTGCTCAGCAATTAATAAACAAACATGAAAAACATTTGAAGTCTTCTGATGTGCCAATCAAGGAAAGGGGCCAATCTGATTAAAGTTGATAGGAATAACATTCATAACAGTGTTAAAGGCCACATTTGAGGGCATACAAACAGTATTTTTGAATGGGACAAAATTCTGCAAGACTATGCTGAGAAGTCAGTTTGTACAGTACACCTAATAGAAAGCTCAAGTAATGAATGTTTTTTAATTAGCACAGTAAGCGAGTATACTCCATGATCCACAGCTTTCATTTTATGGTGGTTTTGCTTTTGCAAAAATCAATTTGTCTAAAAAATATTATATAGTATGCAATCTAAACTTAGTACCATTTTTGGGCTAAAAGACTAGAAACAAAGATTTTTGGCAGATTATGAAACACTGCAGTGAATTGACAACACATTTCCTGGAAGGGAGTGACTTCAAATTAAACAAACTAATGTTTACTCTGAAACAAAGTTTGTATCTTTAAGGATAGTCACAAAATCCGAAGAAAAAAAATCCAGTGTCTCAGCGAAAGTAATCCAGTGTATCAAGTCAGTTTTTCATCTGGACAAAATGTATATTAAAAAAATCCCCACTACTACCTTGCTAACATCTCCAAAAAGGACTAAGAGTTATTACAAGCACAGAGTAAAGAGCAGCACATATTTATTGTGCCCCAAGAGCAGATCAGTGACTGACACATCACACAAATCACAGTTCAATCCCACATTCCCCTTGCTCAGGATACCAGTTGTTATATTAAATATAGAACCCTCCAGACCAGCCTTTCACCTCTTCACCAAAATAGATGTGCTGGCTCATGTCTCAAGTTTCCCGGGTCCCATCAAGTTTATTTACAGCCACCAGCCCTGGCTCTCAGTGTTTTGTGCTGTTATTTAGCTCTAATTTACCCCTCAATGTCTTCTAAGAGTCCAGTGAGCAGTGGAAGAGTTGGTATTGCCTCTAGACAGTATGAACCTCCCATGGGTCTGCAAATTCTCTGATTCAGCACCAGTCAGGTCCCCAGATTAAGGATGTTCAACCTGTATATAGAGTGGGGAGTTTTTCTGAAAATTGGGTCATCAGCATTAGTGAGGTGCCAAATGCTTAGTACTTTTGAAGAAAAAAAAAAACTCAAGTACTATCCCTAAAGGTAGGTGCTGAGCACCTGAAAATTTTGCCCTTAAAGTCTCATTACTGACTCTAAAGGGACTTAGATGTGATCCTTATGGAATAGTGAAACTCATCATTACGTTTAGACACAGACTCAACAATAATTTAGGCACAAAAGAAAACAATGAAGAAAGCTGTGTATTTTTCTTAGTATTATTAATAAATCCAGCATCTTTGCTAAGGTACTCTCCCCTATCCCTCAAACAGGTTGTTAATGTGTGCCCTAATGACAAAAAAAAAAAAAAAAAAAAAACCCACGATAGAAGTAATAACTAATAGCCCAGAGACATTAGCTGTCTAACTCTCCCTCCTCCCCAATTAACTAATTGAATTGTTCAGAATTTAAAGTTAGGTAAGAGTATGTATAAAATCACCTTAATGAGATTAAAATCAGGTCCTAATATCTGATGGTAGGTCACTCTTACATCCTTAACAGAAGTGTTCAGTGGTTTTGCAACACAAATAGTAATAATTTATCTTTCCTATTTAGTACTGGCTTACTTCACTACCTGAACCAGCTTCAGATAAAGGCATGGAGACAATACTGCTTCAAATAGCAAACATGCATTGCAGTGCTTTGCAAGCCTTTTATCACCATGAAAAACAATCTTTTGGGAGTCACTTCCTGCTCAATTCTACATTAAATGTAATCTTATACAAGGAGCCATGCAGGTTCTGTATCTTAGAAAGCAATTCCATAAAATTAATATTTAAAATATGAAGTAAGTGGAGTAACTGGATGTAGTGCCTCTTAGGAAATTTTAACAGCAACAGCACTCTCACATGCTCATCTCACAGTCACGCATGGGTCTAATTGGGAAAGTTTTGTTTATTGTAAAATTGAAAAGTGAAATTGACATTCACCTTGTCAGACATGGCAGGTAGGAAGAGAGGAGAATCCCACTTTCGGTATTTTTACAAAAACCCTTAAGGGTGGTGGTATTTTTCAAGAAAAAAAATCAAGTATGCACTTTAGTAAATCAGCACAGTGATAATATTGATACTCCAGTGTAATTAATTGCCTCTCTGAATAGTATACTCTCTGCATAGACTCTCTGTAGTTTTGTTTAAGAGTGATTGTCCTGCTATTGGTTACTAGATAGGAACTTTATTCATGGTAATAAGCTGTGAGGTTTAATATTTGTTTTGATAGTATTTGCTCAGGAGAAAGGAAAGTGATATGGTAAAAAGTTAGACATGAATGATTGTAATGATGTAAAATAATACACACACCCATCAACTTCAAATGAAGTTTGCTAGCTTTAGAAACAGTAAAAGCTACATTTTAATTCTTGGTCCTACTTCCTCTGAGGTCAAGGCAAAACTCTCATTGATTCACTCTGGACCCTATGCCTTCCCTTCAGTGTCTTAGGCAAAATTAGTGGATTGGGCCAAAAGAAATCTGAGGTTCAACAAGGACAAGTGCAGAGATGGAAGAACCCCAAGCACTGCTACAGGCTGGGGACAAATTAGCTAAGTGGCAGTTCTGCATAAAAGCGCATGGGGATTATAGTGGATGAAAAGCAGCATGAGAGTCAGCATCGTACCCTTGCTGGTAACATGACATACTGGGCTGCATTAATATAAGCACTGCCAGCAGATTGAGGGAAGTAATTACTTCTCTCCATTCGGCACTGATGAGTCCACATCTGGAGTATTGTGTCCAGTTTTGGCCCACCCAGCTACAGAAAGGATGTGGACAAAATGGAGAGAGTCCAGAAGAGCACACAATGAATTCACTGGATTAGTAAAATGCATGAGGACAAAGATTCCCACTTCCCTCACTTGTACTGGACACCTGCAAAGGGATGAAATTCTCAAAGAAAGATTTCAGTGGGAATAGGTACAGAGGCCTGGATCTAGAAAGGAACTTAGGCACTGTGTTGTCGATTGTTGCGATGCTTAAGTCACAAGCATGACAATTTGCCCCACAATCTTCACTTACATTGTGAAATGGTTACAACAATCAATGTGTTTGGGCAAGATAGGTCAGGTAAAGAGATTATTGGAAAGGTTGTGACCTACTGAATATGATTATTCTATTTATAGGCATGTATCATTTTTATATTTGAAGTTAGGAATATTGGCAATATATCTGCAGTTCAAGTGTATTTATACCTGGGTAATGCCTAGTAGACAAAAAGTCTAGATGGCTGGCTCGTAAGGGCCCATTCAAGTCAAGGGACCATTAGGAGAAAACAGTAAGTCTTAGAAAAAGGCTGTCCTGAGTAGGGATGTTAGTAGTTAACCAGTTACTAGTGAACCGGTGGTCCGGCTGAGCTGGAGCAGCTCCCTGACCAATGTGGGCAGGGAGCTGCTCTAGCCAAGCTGGGTCTGCCATGCTGCAGGCAGAGGGTGCTCCAGCCTGGTTGGAACAGCCCTCTCTCATGGCAAGGGGCTGCTCCAGTCTGGCCAATCCCTCCCCACCCCTGTTTAAGTGGTTAACCATTAAACATCATGTTTCACTGGTTAACAGGATTTTACATCCCTAATCTTGAGGATGCTGTAAACAGCTTCTGACTCCTGGATGCTATGACACTACAGAGTCATCTGACCAGGTCACCTGATGCTGGACTCCCTCTTGGAATGTCAGTGTTTTTCCACAGGCTAATGTGGAAACCAAGGTCTGAAACCAAGGGTTCCTGCTACATGGAATAAAACTATTTAAGGCAGCGGGGTGACATCATTGTGGTTCTTCACTGACTCCTCACATACTTTTGGAAACACCTAAGCAGCAGCAATCGAACTCAGGAAAAAGCATTGGACCAGGCTACAAGGACTTTTGGCTGTGAATGAAACGCCTGAGGTTTCTAAACTGTAAACCAGCGCAGGTTTCCCATTCAGAATCTGCAGACTGCTTGCATCATTGTTTAGAGTGAGAATTTGCTATTCATATCTAAGTTATGTAGTATATTAAACTTCGTTTTCATGTTTTATTTGCTAGATAATCTGCTTTGATCTCATTGCTATTCCTTGTAATCATTTCATTTAATTTCTGAAGATAAATTTCTTTTTGTTTCCTCTAAAAGCAGTGGGTGGGTGCCATAGCTTGGGGCAGAAAGCTGTGGCATCTCTCTCCATTCATTGAAAGAGATGGTGAATTTCATTAGCTTATGCTGTAAGAGTTCCCTGTCTTGCACTACACCAGGAACTCTAGAAGGTTTACCCTGCATAGAGGGTGAATGCCTGAGAAGCAGGTAAACACCCTAGCTGTATAGCCTTCCCATGCAGGGGATGGTTGAAAAGCCTACCTGCATGATACTGAATCTGGGTGCACCCCTACCTGTGTGCTGGTGAAAGCGTGAGACCAGGAGCATGTCTGAAGCTTGTTTCAGCATTACAGGGGGAGTACTAAGCCTCACCCTTCTCACAGAGATCAGCATCTAAATCCAAGCCAGAGAGATGTATCTAACTCTGCTAGCTATCCACTAACCAGGCTGGGAAGACAGACATTGTTCCACATAACTCACATGCCTATTCCAGCCAGTGTACTCAGAAACCGTGTTATTCCACAGAAGACAACCAGGTGGGGGAGAAGAAAAGAAGATTATCTCCCTTGTAACCGTTAGCCCAATGGCTAATACACTCACCCAGTAGCCTCCTTCAATTCCTCCGTCCTCCAACGGAGAAGGGATGTGAACCTTGAGGTGAATGCTATAACTGCTCGCTATAGAGATGGATTTTAACTCTGGCCCAGTTAATATTTAAATTATTCAACTATTTTTGAGGTGTAACTTCAACAGAACAGTACAAGGGAGACCAACACAATAGTCCCATAATCCCAAGATTTAAGGACTCTCCTGAAAAGTAGCATATCCCTATTTGAATCCCTTTGCCTCCAGCAGGCAGAGCACAGATTTAAACCAGATGTTTCCCACACCCTCAGTGGGATTATAGATTATAAAGAAGATGAGCCTCTCTTCTCTCCCTGCCACAATTGTTGTGTTTAGGTGCCAAATTAAGCAAAGGAGACCCCATATTTCCCCAGTTCATGGATCAGTATGAAGCTAACACAGAAGTACCCAGAAACTTACCACGAGGCAACATCATAAATGTTCAGATGCAGATACTTAGGTGCCTAGGGAACTATTACTGCAAACACTTAGGTGCTGAGGAAGTTTAGGTACCTGGAGGATTAGGCAGCAGCTGAGCACAAATTTTGTGGATATCAGTGGGATCTAAAAATGGGACTGAAGCAGCTTTGTGAATCCAAGCCAGGTTTAATTCTGTAACTTTTTTGGTAATCATTTTTTTCCTAAATTTGCAGGGGTGGGGAAGAATCAGGTTTCTGAGGCTATGTCCAGACTCGAGGGTTTTTTTGAAAAAAGTAGCCTTTTTTCGAAAAAACTTCACTTGCGTCTAGACTACAGCCGCGTTCTTTCGAAATTAAAATCGAAAGAACGTGGCTTTTCTTTCGACGGTGGCAAACCTAATTTCACGAGGAAGAATGCCTTTTTTCGAAAGTGCTCTTTCGAAAAAAGGCGTTCTTGAATGCAAACAGGGCATTTTCAAAAGAGAGCATCCAGACTGCCTGGGTGCTTTCTTTTGAAAAAGCAGCTTGCTTTTTCGAAAGTACTGGTTGCAGTCTAGACGCTCTTTTTCGAAAGAGGCTTGCAGTCTAGACGTAGCCTGAGTGTATTGCAAAATAGTCTTATTTCATTTTGTCCTGGCCCCACCAGCTTCCTCTTTTCTGGCTGTTTCTATCTCTCTTTGTTCCAAGATCACCCTTAATGGAGCACTAGACTGAAATGAAAGGCAGATTTAATTTGTCCACTGAATTTTATGCCATCCTTGCCCACATAATAGCTTGCAGAAAAAGACTCACTTTTCTGTACCTTCAGCACCTATTCTATCAGTTAAATAGTTTGTTAAATATTTGCCAGTCTCCATTATATGCTTTTTACAAATATAGCACTCCAGAAGAAAACAATTTATATCAATGGGGCAAAAATGAATGCATAATAATTTCAAACCTTTACCCCAGGAAAGGCTTTTAGTACTGGGGTTTATTTTCTTTTAGCTGTTTTCAAATGAAAACAGCAAGAGATTCTTTCTCCAGAAAATGTATTCCTTTGTATGCATTTCATAATCATGGTTAGGTAGCACCAACTGGGTAACAAATGGTGTCATTTTTTCATTTAGATGTCATCTGCCATATGTCAAGATGGCTGTATCTGCAGAATATTATAAATATCGCTGAATCAGCACGGAAGACACTCCATAGCTGAATATGCAGAAATGTATGTTAAGGCGAGAAAAGTGTCTCCATTTTTGGCTTAACGTGTAGATAAAAATTAAGTCAGTAGCTTATAAATGTCAGGATTTATTGAAGCTTCAGAATTATTATTTCTTATTGATTCAACACAATATGAATTACAGAAACAAATTATAATACAATTCCCAGAAAGACCTTACCTATTATATATTGGAGAGTGTTTGTTCAAGAACTCCTTCTAAATGGTAAGAGATAGGACAACCAAATTCAGTATGCAACTTCCTCTTATCATAAGTTAAAGCAAGGTAAATCTTGTGATAGGAAAATGGGAAATGCCTGAAATGGGATTACTTCTCATAAAACCATACAGAAAAGAGAATCACCAGGCCGGTGAAAGGGACTGAGTGTGGGTGCACATACCCCCTATTCAGGCGTGTCCCAGCCCCGAGCCTCCCACGCACACTTAAGGGAGGGTGGGGGAGAGGATAAACTCCCCTCTCTCCCAATTCATACAAGAACATTGCTGGCTGTTCCCCTTCATCAGGGAGTAAGGGAAAAGTACAAAGTTTGCAACATTCCTCACTCTGGCTGGGGAATGCAGGGGGCAGGCAAACCTGGATGTGCAACCCTCCTCAAATGATGCCCACTGGAGCTGCATTGACCATGGAGAGGAGCTTCTCACTTAGGCTGTGTCTAGACTACATGGCTCCGTCGTCGGAGCCATGTAGATTAGGATTATAGGCAAAGGCAAATGAAGCCGCGATTTAAATGATCGCGGCTTCATTTACATTTACATGGCTGCCGCGCTAAGCCGACAAACAGCTGATCAGCTGTTTGTCAGCTCAGCGTGCTAGTCTGGACGCTCCCCTGCCGACATCAAAGCCCTTTGTCGGCAGCCCCGTTATTCCTCGTGGGATGAGGTTTACCGGGGCTGCCGACAAAGGGCTTTGATGTCGGCAGGTGAGCGTCCAGACTAGCGCGCTGAGCTGACGAACAGCTGATCAGCTGTTTGTCCGCTCAGCGTGGCAGCCATGTAAATGTAAATGAAGCCGCGATTATTTAAATCACGGCTTCATTTGCCTTTGCCAAAACAACAAATCTACATGGCTCCGTCGACGGAGCCATGTAGTTTAGATGTACCCTTAGTAACTTGCAGCAATGGGGAAAGAGGATTTCCCCAGCCCTCTCTCCCTAGAGCAGCCTGTATATTGAACCCCAGAGCAATCATTTAAATCAGAGGCAGGGAACTTTTTTTAGGTTGGGGCCACTGACCCACAGAAAAAAAAAAAAAAAAAAAAATCAGAGGCCACATCCAAGTGAGAACTAAAAAGCCCCAAACCCTCACTCACATGGCCCTCAAATGAGGCAGAGAAAGATACTCCCCACATTCTCCTCTCACCCCAGAACTTGGGGGGGAGGGGTTCTGGCCAGTAGATTTTGCGGGGCTGGAGCCACAGGGGGGCAGCAGGCAGGCTGGAGTGACAGCACAGGCTCCCCAATGCTCGGGGAGAGCCCTAAGCCTCGGGGGCCAGATCCAGGCAAGTCATGGGCCACATCCAGCCCTTGGGCCTTAGGTTCCCCACCCGTGATTTAATTGAAAAAAAAAATTGAGTTAAGAACCTGAGCAAAGCCAGGCATATCTTCTAGTCATGCATAATTAAGTTTTGTATGCAAACTTAACAGGTTTTCCATGTATTTAGTGAAATAAACTGTAACTTCATTAGATTAAAAATACATGTCCCACCATTTCTAATCTAGCTCAGAACAGTTATGTGATGAATTACACCACAAATGCTAAGTGTTCACAAAGCTAATACTATGTACCAATACAAAAAAAATACTGAAATTATCTACTGTATTCAGCATCTGGGATGTTATAACATTTAGTATTTTGTTCTCATAGCTTATTTTTATTTTGTGAAAAAATGTTAAAGTATTTTAAGTCCTTGTCAGTTTAAAAAAAAAAAAAAAAAAAAAAGGACAATCTAAATGGTTTGAGTTCAGTGTCTAACATTACCAAAAAAAGGTGAAATTCCCATGAAGCAATGTTTTATCACCATGGCAACCTATCAAGTTAACATAAAAGAGTTCATCTTTATGCAACACAGTTTTATAAAATATATCATCCAAAATGTGACAGCATGTACTTTTGGTCTTCTGTGACACGGTAATACATAGGGGTTATTAAATATAACGAATGCCTCAATTATTAAGAGTCAAGAAAGTTCCATCTGAAATGCAAATGTTGAAAGTTAAAATGAGGGGTAACCATAAATTATCATGAGGAAAGTAACGATGTTAGTTTTCCCCATAAAGTGTTTTAAATACAATTATGAAATAGTAATGCTTATTCATTGCTTATTTTGAATAACTATTACATGACCTTTGCAGTAAGCCTAATCAAGGTAATATGACCATGAGCACAGTGAGGCCTTGTGTAATAAATCCCTTTGGTCTGGCAAAGCATAAAAACTGCACTAATAAATGATTATCTGCAAGTGCAGCTGCCCAAAGGACTTCAGTAAGAAAGCTGGTACAATCAAGAGAATACATCATTAGCAATTCTCAAGGCATCCCTTTTATTAAATAAAATAGATTTTGCTATGCATAAAACATGTGTGATGGGAGGGTAACCAGGCAATCTGCATCAAGTGGTTTGGGTTAATCTGATTCGTGTTCTTTTTCACACAGTGTCTAATTGTGAATGGCTTTGCAACCTGACCTCTTTTGGAGCAATGCATTATGTTTTCTTCCCTTCTCTTCCAACAGCACTCCTCCTCCTAGCAAGCAAGCGGTGAGAATGAGCGTTGCTGAAGCAGAGAAGGTTTTTTTGGGAGGTTGTGGAGGAACCACACCACTCTGCCAAAAGAAAAAGATATGCCCTCTATGGTATCTGAACATAAAGGTTATAGACACATTTGTTCCTCTGGCAAGAAAAGAACCTCTGTGTTGGGTAACTAAAGCCTCGATACTTCAATTGGCTCAAAGCAGTGGACCTATGCCTTTGAGGACTCCTGCTGAAATTAATGGGGCTCCATATGTATGGTTCCAATAGCAGTTTCAGGAGAAAGTCTGGATTATTTTGCAATGAAAAGTCAGACAAAACAAAATTTAATCTGTAACATAAGGAGATTCTTGTTCTCCAAAAAACCCGGATGGGTTATGCTTTCATCTTCTAAAGCCAAACCCAACAACAACAAAAAGCCCTAAAATATCAAGTGGTATTTTTCTGAAATGGAAAATTAGAGGAAATAATTTTGTGAAGAATGAAAAATATAAATTAGCACAGTACGTATATGTACAACTCCTATTGACATTAATAGGCATTTCTTGGGTATGTGAAAAAGATTAAAATGGGCGGCTGTGTCTACACTGGCATGAATTTCTGGAAATGCTTAAAACGGAATACTATTCAGTTTTTCCGGAAAAGGAGCATCTACATTGGCAGGCTGCTTTTCCGGAAAGCCCTTTTTCCGGAAAAGCGTCTGTGGCCAATGTAGACGCGCTTTTCCGGAAAAGAGCCCCGATCGCCATTTTTGCGATCGGGGCTTTTTTCCGGAAAAGACTACTGGGCTGTCTACACTGGCCCTTTTCCGGAACAGCGTTCCAGAATAAGGACTTATGCCCGAGTGGGAGCAGAATAGTTTTTCTGGAATAGCAGCTGATTTTGTGCAGTAGAGCGTCGTTGCTTTTCTGGAAATTCAAGGGCCAGTGTAGACAGCTCGCAGCTTATTCCGGAAAAGCGGCTGATTTTCCGGAATAAGTGGCCCAGTGTAGACATAGCCGGCACATTTGGTAGAAGAACAGAGAGATTCCTTCACCCTAGTTTCAGGCTGGGGACACAGCGTCTTCCCTCCAGTGCATCCCAACTGGGAGACTGAGTTAGAGGGAATGTTGGAATCAGGAGTGTGAAGGACAGAAGGGAGTTCATCCCCAGCACTAGCTGTGTGTTGCTGTGTGCAACAGCATGGTCAGCATTCTTGCTTCCTGACAACTGATTAATGGAGATAAGAGCTGAGCTCACCAGTTGAAAGGCAAGGGAGTGGAAATATTAGCTTCTTTCCTACTGGCTGAACACAAAAAAAAGAGAGGGGAAGAAGAGGTTCCCTGCCAGATAAGTGGTAGGGAGAACAAGTTGCTACTGCTCAGTGCCAGACACCCTTGTTAGTGAAACTGTACCCAAAAGGCTTGAGGGTTCATGAAAGAGTAAGCTAGATGGTGATGCCACAAGTGATCATGATTTCCCTTTTCCTGAAAATGACCCAGTAACACTGTACCCTGCATCTATTATATAGGCATGTGCGTCTGCATCTAGGAGCTAATCTGCAGTTGAATCAAGTCAGCAGTGAGCAACTAAGGCTCTTGAGTGGGCTGAATGAGTGGCTCTCTTTTGTCTCAGTGGACCAATGATAGGCAACCTGTGGCCCACAGCCTATTGGAGTTCCACCTGCAGCCTGAGCACCCCATCCATCTCCTTTCCCCACACCTCTCCTGCACTGGAGCCCGACACTTCCTACTCTTCCTTCTCCCTCCCAGCACTTTTGGAGTACCACGAATCCCCTGATTTGTGCGCCGTACCTGCTCCTTCCCTCTCTGTTTGTGGCTGTTCAACATGATCTCCTGTGGAGTCACCACCTAGCCCACCCCAACTTTCATTTCAAAGTTACCCAAAGCAACTTGGGGGAAGTGGAGTTACAATATGGATAGATTTCAAGGCATGAGCACAAGGTTGCCATTCTTAGCCATAGTATATCCCTTTGCACTCCTCTGGTAGCTTGAAAGTGTAATGAAGATGAAGTCCCCATATGGCTGAAAACTGGCATAGCAGCTCTGTGTTACCACACCAAGAAGCCCCCAGACAGACAGATGGTCAGGAAGGGCATAGATGGAGATTAAAGAAACAGTGCTTCTCTAACTGCCGGAATGGGCCCTTAGGATCAAAGGTAATTAGAGCAGCTGTGAGGCTGCACTAAATTGCATTGTTGGTCCTTAAAGTTAATAGAGTGTAAAAGGTGACAAAAAAAAATCACCTTTTTAATCCCCCCCCTTGTCCTAAATCATTATGTCCCTATAACCCTCATTGTCATGTTCCAACTGTTTGAAAACAGGATGCTAGGAATCCAGTTACTATCTGAGCATGCGAGAACTCTTAATTCATGTGAGGGAGGAGTTTATTAGGGTAAATTGATGAATGAGCATTTTTGGAGGCAGTCCATCGTAACTATGGCTGAAAATATGGTCACCCGTGAAAAGGAAGAAGCTCTGAAAAACTGTAGGTCACAATAATTACATATTTAAAAAAAAAAAAAATCACTGAGAAAGTGGTCATACCACAGCCTAGACCAGCAGTTCTCAAACTTTTGCAACCCGAGGACCCTCGTTTTGATTCATGTTTTTGCAGACCCCCAAGCCAACTTCTAATTTTTTCTGGGGGTCCTCTACCCCCACTCAGCCCCAGACTCTACTCCCGCCCCCTGCCCTTGCCAAGGCCCTGCCCTCACCCGGCTCTTCCTGCATCTGCTTTATCCCTGACCCCTTCCAAGTGCACCCCATCCCTCTCCCAGCTGTTCTGTGGCATGCAGGAGGCTCACGTGGGAAGGAAGAGAAGGAATTGGTCAGTGGGACCAGATGTAAATTGCACTGAGCCCACTGACCCAAGTTTGAGACTCGCTGGTCTAGATACCACAGTTCCTATATCCTGCTTTCACTGCCTAAAATTGATCAGATATAATTTAAAGGGAAATTACAGCACTAGAAATGTATTAACAGAACAATCACTCGGGCAATTTCAAATGGATCTAGCTCAGATTTAACTACATCAAGCAAGTATGGGTGACTGCCCACTACAACATGCATGCCATTATCTGTTATTACCACTCTTGCACAGCCTTAGAACTAGTATGTGTCATAGTATTTCAAGCATTAAAAGGAGTAAGAGTCACCCTTATTGCACCAAATTGAGTGCCCAAGTGGTTCTGAATATTATCCTAATTTCATTGTACACTAATTGTATTTTTAGCTCCAAGGAGATGAACCACAATGGAATATATTCACTAAACTCACAGCTATCGAATACAGAATTTAGTCTTTGACAAGAGAAATGCATTTTCTTTCCCGATATTCTCAGTAACACATTGTTATTATTTACCATGATTACTGAAGTACATGCTATGTGAACTTTTTCAAAGACCTGAATTGTAGCTATTATGAACTACAGGTAAGATAAAATGCTACTTTTATGATTCCAAGTGTTACCATTTTCTGAGTTCAGCAATAATGCATGCTACAGGAAGCAAACAAAGCCCTGGAACAGATCTTTAAGTTTATATGTAAGACATCCTCCCTAAGACATCAGTTTCAGAGGAGAATTAGTAGCTTTTGCTCAGATTACTTGCGTAGTGATGTAAAACTACTGAGAGATAGGTGAGTGAGTTCACTGGTGATAGGAAGGACTTTGGCAGTCCCTTCCAACTAGTTCAAAACTAGACATTTGGAAACACCAATTTTATGATTTTCCTTTTCCTTTATTGAGCCCACCCAAGAAAACCTGGATTTGAGCTGAGGAATTCCTTGGAACAGAAGGGTACCTGCCATTTGTGGGATGCCAAAGCAGGCATTAAGCATGCTCACTACTAGTCCATTTCTCCCCTTGGAAAATTGAAGGCATAGGCAGCTACATGAAGTTTTATACAATACCTCTTGAATGGGAATTCCTTGCTCTGAAGAGAAAGGAGCTTTGGTAGCTTAAAACAGTTCATGCAGCCTTCAGCATATAGATTCAGTGTCTGGTTTGGATGGAATAACATCCATTAGAACCAACAGCCAGAAGCAGTTATTATAATTTTACCCTCTTATGGAGTTCAAAAGCAAGATCACTGCACAAACTGAAAACAATATACTGTTGTTAAGTGGGATAAACCTCATTAAATTGTTGTGACCTCCAGTTCCTTATTTAAAAACAGCTGAGAGACAGCTAAGTGGCCCTGCCTAAAACAGAAGTGTATGCAAACTTGGTCAGTAATCTGGGCTTCATGGATGGAGGACTCCACACACCAGTCTCTCTCAGTTGGGTTGTGAGTGAAAGACAGACATAGCACAAGCTGAAGTTCCACAGTGGAGGAAGAAAAAGAAAGCCAGACACAGTCTGAACAAGCTGCTGCAAGTGTTTGTTGCTCTGTGCAAGGAAGCTGTCTGTTGTATTTTGTTACCTCCTGTGTTGAGAGAAAAAAAAAATACTGTGTGCACTCCTTGACAATAAATAAGATATCAAATATCCTGACCCCATCATCAATTTTTCTCCTCTCAACTAAAACAACCCATAAGGCCCCAAACTTTGATTAATCATTACAATCAATAGGAATAACAATATGTGAAGGGGTGCACTCACCTCTTGCAAACACAACAGGAGCCCTCCCTGACATCTCTGTCCCTGCTCTGGAATAGAGTGGCTCCTTCCCAGGAGGCAGCATCTTAGCCCTCTCAGGGCCTTTCTGGCTGCAGCCCTTCAACTAGGTCACTATAGTTCAGTTCCCCACTCTCAAGGTTCCCTCTAAACTGTGCAGCAGCAGAGCCCCACAGCTCCTTAATCAGCCCCACCCAATCACACAGCTCCATGCATGGAGCCCTTGAATGGGTGGGGGCTGATTAAGCAGCTGCAGGACTGTGCTGCCTCACAGCCTAGAGGGAACCTTGCTCATTGTCTTAACTACTTCATTCCCAATGGCTAATAGGCATTGGAGGAGACCTGGGTCCACCCTCTATACCAGGTCAGAGTCCTGAGACCCTATAGATAGCAGCTGTCTTCATTTAAATAACTGTATTGCTGTTACAATTCCCTGGAACACTTCCCCATGGTCCCAGCACCTTCCTTCCGCTTATCTCAGAGCCTTGTCCCAGTGGAGTCCTAGCCAGCCAGAAAAGCTCCTAGTCCTGCACAGGATTAAACTGAACTGGGTTTGGCCCTGCAGTGACTTGCTGGATCCTGATTGGCTGCTTCTCCCAGCTGCTCTAGACAGCTTGGAGGACTTATCCATTGCTCATTTCTGGGGCAGGGATTTTACCCTCTATGGGTGTGTCTAGACTGGCAAGATTTTGCACAAAAGTGACCGCTTTTGTGCAAAAACTTGCCAGCTGTCTACACTGGCCGCTTGAATTTGCACAAGAGCACTGACTTTGTAATGTACAAAATCAGTGCTTCTTGCGCAAATATTTTCATGCTCCCGCTCTGAAAAAAGCCCTCTTGTGCAAGAATACTTGCACAAGTTGGCCAACGTAGACAGGGAAGAACTGTTTTGCACAAAAATGCCCCAATAGCTAAAAATGCGATCGGGGCTTTCTTGCGCAAAATCGCATCTAGACTGGCCATGTACAATACCAAACTATAATGGGTCCAATAAAAAGCCCAGAGATAGTGAGAGAGGGTTTTTTTTATACAAACTAATGATTGAAAACTATTCTGCAGTCTTTCAACAAATATTCCTCTAGCAATAATTGATATTCTCAGGGTAATCATTAGTAATATATTGAAGAATGTATAATTTTATTTCTCAATAGGAAAAAAGAGATAGAAAATATGCTATAATGTAACATAATAAAGCAAAAGCTGTGCCATATTACACTGCTGCAAGAAAAAGAAAAGTGACAAGCCTAAATCAATAGTAATTTTAGGAATATTGATGGCACTCTTTATAATTACCACTCTGACCACAAAACAGCTCTGTCATATCAGCTGCAAAGGCCACAGCTCACAAAGATCTATGCACTAATGTGGTTTGTATGAAGCTGTCTGTTTTCAAATACAAGTACCTCTCCTCCTGTAGTTAATGCAAATAAAATGGGTGTGGCTTGTCATATAAGCAAATAAACCATTAAATAACAAAACTGGTTTCAGTGGAGAAACTCTGTTATAGTGCTGGTTTAAAAAATGGCTAGTTTAAAAAACCTCAAACAACCCACCAAAACTCTCCCTCTAAGTAGAGCAGCTGTAGTGCTGAAATTCTCAAGAGACAGGAAAAATTTCTGTCTGCCAGCAGGTAGGTACTTTCACAACCAAGGCACTAAAGAAACAGCCCTGCAGGTGGAGACTACTCAGGATTAGTGCTGAATCACTGCTTCTTTTCTCTCTCTCTCTCTCTCTTTCTATTTTACTCCACACAATGTATTTTCTGTTCAGGAGTCTGGGCCAAGATCCAGCCAGTGACATCAGTACTTGGCCAGTCCTCTCTGATTTCAAATGTTAAACCATTCATTCTTAAGAGTCAGTAGCCACATAATAATTTTGCTCTGCTTTAATAACACATTAACACCAAGCCTATTACTCCCCACCCTATGTACCACATGCTGGCAGAACTCCACCTTTAAAAAGTAGTATTTTATCTTGCACCTGGACAAGGTCAAACCATATAACTTCAGTCACTTGATCGTACATCCATCTTAAAGGTAAAGTGAATCAGAATGGCAAAAGGTAGGTAAAAGATTTAAAAGATGAGTTAAAATAACCCAGACAGACATCCCTGCTTTGTGCCTTTACTTTTGCAATTCTATCACCTATTTCTACATACACATTATAATGCAAGAAAGAAACCAGGCATTCAGAAGGAAAACTCGCTCTTAGATTTCATATGTTAACTCAAAACTGTAATCAATAGCTAAAAATCAAGCTAGAGTCATGCAGATACTGAGTGTAAACTCAGACGTTATGTTATTGCTCATTTAGAAATGAGTTTATAAATACAGGTTGCACCTCTGAAATCCAGCATTCTCAGGTCTGGCAACAGGACCTTGGTTGCTCCTGGACCAAAGAGCCCATGAGCCTAATGTCAGGAGGGACCACAGTCTGTCCAGGGCTAGGGGCAGTGGGCTGGAGAAGCCCCACAGCAGTACAGGGGCTGGGGCTGTAGGTAGGGATACCAGGTAGGTTTAGAAAAAATACCAGACACACTTGATGGGGGGTGGGGGGGAAACTGGCTGGGAGGGGAGCAGGGCTGGCAGGTGCGGGGTCGGGGGCAGTGTGGCTGGCCAGAGGAGAGCCGGGTGAGGGAGAGGTCAGGGGCAGCGTGGCTGGCCCAGGGAGATGGGGGAGGGGTTGGGGGCAGCGCACCTGGCCAGGGGAGATCAAGAGGAGAAGGACTGGCCGGCAGGAAACTGGGGTGGCAAGGAAGGGTCAGGGGAAGCAGTGGGGGGGGGGGGGGAGGACGAGACTGACCTGGGCACATGCAGATCCAGGGGCGCTGTCAGTCCTGTGCACAGTCCGGAGAAATGCGAGTGAGTCCGGCTGTGGCTCCACCATGTGCTCAGGAGCAGGCAAAGGGCTTCTCCTCCTCCCCAAGGTGTCAGACACAGCCAGGGCTCCCAGCGCTGATCGCGCCCGCCTCCCAGCCACTCCCTCCACCCCCTCTAGGCTTCCGTCCATCGCTCAGCCAGAAATGTAGGAAATACTGGACATTGCACCTGTCCGGTATTTTCTGGATTTTTTTTACCAGACAGAGGGCCCAAAAACTGGACTGTCTGGTGGAATACCAGACACCAGGCAACCCAGCCTATATAACCGCAGCAATGTGGGGCTGGGGAATTTTGACTGCCCGCAGCAGCGTAAAGCCAGGGGATGGAGAACCCTAGCTACCCTCATCAGAATGGGGCTAGGGGCTGGAGAAGCGCAGCAGCATGCAGCAGTGCGGGACCGGGAAACCATAGCTACCTACACAGTGCAGGGCCATGGGCAAAGAAGCCTGGCCGCCTCTGGCAGCATGGAGCCAGAGAAACCTGTCCATCAATGGCAGTGCAAGGTCAATGCCAGGGCCTGGAGAATCCCAGCCACGCATGGCAGCCTGGAGCATAGGGTAGGAGAGGGGGCAGACCAGGGAGGTCCAACCTGTACTACCCTAAAGCAATTTGTATAGCACCTAATCCACCTCACTTAAAATACAAGTGAAAGACACACTGGCTACGTCTACACTGGCCCCTTTTCCGGAAGGGGCATGTAAATTTCATGAGTCGTAGTAGGGAAATGCGCGGGGGATTTAAATATCCCCCGCGGCATTTAAATAAAAATGTCCGCCGCTTTTTTCCGGCTTTTAGAAAAGCCGGAAAAGAGCGTCTACACTGGCCCCGATCCTCCGGAAAAAGCGCCCTTTTCCGGAGGCTCTTATTCCTACTTTGAAATTTACATGCCCTTTCCGGAAAAGGGGCCAGTGTAGACGAGCACCAATTGTCTTAAATGGGAGGCATATTGAGCCTTAAGAGATTATTATTGTATAATCAAACTGTGGGAAGGTTGACAGAGATTTTATGTTCCATACATTCCCCAAAAAGATAGAAATCTTTTCAAACTTGTTTCACAACAGTAGCAGTAAGCAGAAGTACAAACATCTCCTTCATTGATTATACTGTAAGTACTATTAAATATTTTATATTATTCACAGACCTCCAAATACATTAGCATTTTGATTCACTGGCAAGTCCAAAAATATTAACCAAAAATAATTTTGGTTAGAACAAAACATTTAGTTTGACACAAAATTAAACATTTAGTTTCAATTTTGACCCATTTAATAAGTTTCATTTATTATTATTATTATTATTATTAATAATGAATAAAGGTAATTTCAAACTAAAACATGGTTTTCAAACTGAAAAGAAAAATCAAAAACATTCCATTTGAAAAAAAATCAAAACAAAATGTTTTGACTTTTTTGGAATTTTAGAGTCCCTTCCAAGATCAACAATTTGACAGCCCTAAAACAAATTCTCAAGCCTCTTTGATTATAATGTTAGAATTGTTTTCGAGACTGTGTATAGCATTACATTCTGCATAATGAACCCTCACTCTCACAGGGACAGACCAATCCTCTCCTACAGACATCCCCCTAACCTGAAACATTCTTTCCAGCAACCATGCAGCACACCTCCACCATACTCATCTAAGAACCCACCCCTGCAATAAACTCTGGTGCCAACTCTGTCCACACATCTATACAAGCGACATCATCACAGGACCTAACTACATAAGCCACCTCATCAGAGGCTCATACTGTGATGCACTAATGTGATCTATGCCATCAAGTGCCAGTAATGCCCCTCTGCCATCTATATTGACTAAGCTGGACAATCAATATGGCAAAGAATTAATAGTCACAAATCAGATATTCGAAATCGTACCACAGAGAAACCTCTGGGGAACATTTTAACTTGCCCAGGCACTCACTAATGCATCTAAAGGTGATGATATAATTACAAAGCTGGGAGAGAAGCTGTGGAACTTGTCTTCATTCACAAATTTGATATCTTTAATCAAGGTCTGAACAAAGACCTTACTTGGATAGGCAGCTACATTCAATACCCTAATGACATCAAAAGCTAAGCACCAGGCACTTACAGCCCACTCTATTAGCCTTATTTAGCACAGACACTCTAATTTACAAGATTTTTCCCTTTTTTTCCCTCCCCATGCCCTATTTTTCTGCTATTTATTTGTACCTCTGGACCCTTGTCTCGATTCATCTGAAGAAGTGGGTTTTGCCCATGAAAGCTCATGGTACCATCTATATTTTTTGTTAGTCTTTAAGGTGCTACAGTACCGTTCTTTTTTTTTTTTAAAGTTTTTCCTGTTTAAAGCAGTCCCTCAAATGAGCCTGTGCCCTCTAAGCCCATTTCTACTAACCATGATAAAGGAGATAGATCCATGAGCTAAAGCATACAAAAGACTCATATTCTGACTCTGCTAGCCAGAAATTCCTTAAGCCTCAGCTTAAATCCTAAGGTCAAATCTCAGCAGTTAAGAATAGCTTTACAGCTCCTTTATGCCAGAGCAGTGCAAAGGGATCAAGTCTGGATTTCGACCTTGCCCAATTAACAAAAGCAGACACAAATGCTATTTTTAAATATCACGTTTTTGTTGTTTCAGAGGCGTAGCCCGGTTTCTCTGTATCTGCAAAACCAACGAGGAGTCCTGGAGTACCTAAGACACTAACAGACTGTTTATAACCTTAATGAGCAGCTGAAACCAGACACTATAGATCAGAATAGTCATTTACAACTTCATGCTCTTATTATAATTGCAGGAGTGCTTATTTTCAAAGATTCCTTGACATAAAGAACCTTTACACTAATTTGCATTCCAAGAGAAAAAAGTCTCTTAAAAATATTCTCAACATTTGGAAAATTTTATTTTATTTATTATTCGATGCGTAGGCAATAACCCAGCGGCACTTCACCATGTTATTTACCGGTATGGCCACGAGTGCTGGCAATTGCAGCTCCCTTTGGATTGCCATTCCCAACCAATGCGATTGGCAGGAAGTGGCACAGACTGTGACATTGCTTCCTGCAGCTCCCATTGGCAAAGAATGGTGATCCATAGCCAACAAGAGCTGCAATTGCTGGTACCTGTGTCCTTGCAGGTAAATGTAGCGGTGGGCGCCTGCCAGGAGCTAACCATGTAGACCAGATCTGGTATTTGCCCACCCCTGATCTAGTGCTATTGAATTATCCAAAAAATATAACTTAAAATTACCCTTATTTGTAAAAAGTGGACAACAATAGAGTTGTAATGCCTTTTTGATGCCCTGATCCTCAGTGGAATTAACAGCCCTGAGCTGAGTGGCCAGGTTCTATATAACTAATGAAATATTAATTTGGCCACTGAGAACTTATGAATGATACTACAGGACAGTGATTAGGGAATTCATCAGGAAAGTGGGAGATTTGGTTTCAAGTTCCTACTTCAAATGAAGCAGAACAAGGATTCCAACCTGCCCTAACCAATGTATAATAGGACAGAGAAACATGCACATTTTGCTCACATCAGCTCCTTTTTATTCAGGGCCTGATGAAGAGGATGGCCTATAGACCAACAAGCAGGTAGAGCTCCACAGGCTTAGCAAGTGGATTTGTGAATCCTGCCAGGATGTAGGCAGAAACAGGTCAGTGGCATCAGGACACAGGCTGTTTGGCATGTCCCATCAGCAGAAACTTAGGCAACTAGAGAATTTAGGCATCTACAAGCTTACATGGCAACTGAATGAGGGGGACTGAAGATCTCAGTAGAGCTATGTGGTTCACTCAGGCACCTAACTCCCATTGTGGATCAGGTTCTTCATCTTTTCACTCAAGTGCTAGAGGTTTCTGCTTTGGAACTATGGGTCTTTGTCGATGAATGCATTAGCAGGTTATGCTGATATTTCCATCTCTCTCCCATTTTTGTCTTCATTATCCTTCTTGTGCTGGTCTGGATCTATTTAAAATGCCAAGCCAGTCCACCAATCAGTGTGTCTCACATATACAAACATGCACCACAGATGTCTATCACCGAGCCAGCTTATTTAATAAATGTCCCGTGAATGGTGTGTGAGTTTAAGTAGTTAGGTTACACTTTTAGTGCTGTAACTTAAAATGAAGTAACAAGCACAGAGGAAAAAGCCTTTCTTTTTTACAAAAATATTGTCATCAACTGAAAATATAAGTAATTTTATTATCAAGTCAATTATGAAAATTGATGATAAGAGAGGGTAGGAGTTTTAATGTCTCTGACAAAGCATAGTGTTGTTGAACTCCTCCATACATCAAAAGTGACAGATGCATAACCAGACTTTTCTTAAATTAACGAATCCAGTAACTGAAGATTATATGAATGCCTAGATCATTTTTATCCATATTGAGGTTTGAGTGAAGTTGTGCCTTTCATTACACATTTTCCCCCTCTTAGAATAGAATAAGTTGTGAATTTTATGAGCTCTGTACTGAAAATGTTACCTATAAGAATTCTCATGAAAGTCCGTCAAGGACCGTGACACAGCAGTTAAGCAGATACAGGCAGTCTCCGAGTTACGCGGATCCGACTTATGTCGGATCCGCAGTTACGAACGGGGTTCCTCTCCCTGGTCTCCAGCAGACCAGGGAGAGGAAGCAAAGCAGCGGAACACGTGGGCAGCGGACAGGGCTGTCCGCTGCCCACGCGCTCCGAGGCTTGGCTCTGCTTTGCCCCCCCCCCCACTGGTCTGCAGACCAGGGGGAGGGGGGGGGCAAAGCAGAGCAAAGCCGCGGAGCACGCGGGCAGCGGACAGCCACGGCGCGTCTGGGCTGTCCCGCTGCCCCCGTGCTCCGTGGCTTTGCTCCAGACACCTGTGGTACAGCAGCTGGGGCGCTGCCAGTTGGTCCCCTAGCGCCGCTCTGGGCGCTACTGGACCAACCGGGCAGCACCCCAGCTGTTCTGCCCCAGGCGTCCTGATTCAGCCACTGCTGGTCAGATTCAGCAGCGGCTGAATCAGGACGCCTGGGGCAGAGCAGCTTGGGTGCTGCTGGGTTGGTCCAGTAGCGCCGAGGAGCGGCGGCGCTACTGGACCAACCCAGCAGCACCCCAGCTGCTCTGCCCCAGGCGTCCCCAAGTCAGCCGCTGCTGAAACTGACCAGTGGCTGACTACAGGAAGCCCCTGCCCCGGGCTTCCTGGAATCAGCCGCTGATCAGTTTCAGCAGCAGCTGACTTGGGGATGCCTGGGGTTCTTAAGTTGAATCTGTATGTAAGTCAGAACTGGCGTCCAGATTCAGCCGCTGTTGAAACTGATCAGTTTCAGCAGCGGCTGAATCTGGACGCCAGTTCCGACTTACATACAGATTCAACTTAAGAACAAACCTACAGTCCCTATCTTGTACGTAACCCTGGGACTGCCTGTATAGAACAACAATAAATCCTCTGGACACTTGGGCCCTTCACCAGCTCTGCAGAGCCCAGCACACATAACAGAGTGAAACCTGGTTGGGGAAAAGGCAAAGTGATGTCCACTGAGTTCAGAGTTACACAATACTGTGCTGCCTTTGAGATCCCATGAAGCCTTCAGCCAATGAACTTCTTTAGTTTTGGCTGCCTATAACAATATAAGCATCTCAGGTTTTCAATACATTTCTAGCCTATAACCTCACCTTTGATACTGAAGCGTACGGGGTTTTAAATTTTGGCTCTGAGATTTTCTAATATTGACGTTCCCTCACCATCACCCAGCAGGTAAAAGCAAATCATGGTCATTGAGCTTTTGGTTTTCTGGAGTGCTTTCTAGACCTGCCTCTACCACAAACATTTTCCATATGGCTTATCCTCCTTTAACAAATGGGGAAACGGATGAAGAGAGGAGTCAGTACACTTTCTGGTGGTGGTAGAAAGTTGCTTTAACAAACGATCATATTACATGGAAAAAATACCCTAGGCATTTCTCCCAACAAAACATTGAAAAGAAAGAAACACAATGACCAGTTAAATGTATTGCAAACATCCTCCTTGTTTGTTAGCCATTTAACTGTATGTAATATTTAAAGTTTTTCACTCAGTACAGTTTCTAGATTGAAAAATTTTCTGTTCCATGCAAGAGTGGACAGTATTGTCCTTCTGTGCTCTGGATTCGTGATTGTGCCAGAAGTACTGAAAAGACTGTTTTCCCTTGATGAGCACATTGAGTTTCCATTAGCAGAAACGCAAATTAAAACAGAAACAGGTGCATATGAAAAAAAAAAACAGATAATGAAAAGAAGTTTGCTTGGGGGTTTCTGGATAGATTCCAATATATAGTAACTGCCATCATATACTGAGAGAATGCATCTACATTTTTGGTAGTGACCATCTTTCTTTGTGCCCAAAACAGTTAAACACCGGAAAAAAATCTCACTTTACTGCTAAAGAATATCTACCCTGGTTAGGGTTCAAGTTGGAGCTGCCTTCACTATACCACAATTCTGAATAAAGACGATAATATATACATTACTAGTACATTATACTTTGCAACCACCGCTATTTAAGGGACTAAATCAAAACTATTTCATAAAATATATCTAGCACTTATTCAACATATATTTTCAGAGTTAAAAATCTTGGATAGATTCTGAAGAAAATGAAATTGCAGAATATGAATAGTAAAACAGTTCTATCCTTGAGAAAAATAAACAATGAGACTTAAGCCTTTACTAGACTACATAGTTTTGTCAACAAAAGTCAGTTTTTATTGACATAATGGTAGAGGTTGTACAGACTACAATGCTCTTTCCAAAAAAACTCTCCTGCTTTGCCAACAAAATAAAACCCCGCCTGAGAAACATAGAGCTTTCTACAGCAAAGTTATATTGACAGAAAGTCAGTGTAGTCATATTACACTTGGTATGTCATTATAAATGGCTTCCAAGAAATATCCTATAATGTCTATCCTGACTGTTCTGGTCATCAGTTTGAGCTCTGCTGCCCTGCAGAGATACTCCTCCACAAAGGCTTTGGAATATTTCAAATTCCACTTCCTATTAGCTTGGCATAAAGAGCTCACATAGCAACTGACTATGTCATCTCCATGCAGAAAATGGTCTCTCAATTGGAACACACCTAAGTTGTTGGAGCTGCTGGTGCTTTAGGAAGAAAAGACCGTGCAGTTTCAGCTCTATTCCCTATGGTCACAATTATTGTGGCATGTGGGATAAGGGTTATGGAATCGGAAGATAAAGGAGCTGAGGAAGGTGTAACAGAAGGCAAGGAAGTCAAACCATCACTTTGGCGATGAACAGAAGACTTGCTACTTCTATAAGGAGCTTGTCCTCATCCTCAGCAAAACCCTCACTGCCAAGAGTTCCATGGATAATTCAGCGGGGATAGACATCAGACAGTGGGCTTAACTCCAAAGATGAAGTTGTGGACAAGGAAGTCACACTGGAGGATGATATGGAGCACATGAAAGGGTCATCTGGTGAGGTGGCAAGTCAGGACCTCTTTTCCTGTCCTAATAGATCTAGCTATCCCCAGCAGTCCATCTCTGTCACATATGATGCAAGAGAGCAGAGCGCTGGTAAGTGATCTGTTTAGAGTTGTTGCTGCTTGGTTCTATAAAGTAGGACTGTTCTCAGCTTATTATATTCTAGAAGTGGATAAAGAGATAGAAATGTACAAGTCTAGTTGTGTTTGCATTATTTCCCATTCCCTTGTGCAATTTAGAAATAGAGCAGAGTAGTGTGTTAATTCACACCAAGATTTCACGGGACTCCTCCAGAGAGATCTCTTGGAAACTTTCCTGAATTCCCAATCCATTGTTGAAGGTTCCTGGGCAGAGCAGCTTTGTTTCTTCCCTCAATGTAGGAAACGTTCCCATGCCAATCAGCAATCCCTTGTGCAAGTATCAAAGCAGCACCCATGAGAGCAACACAGGGATTAGGGTCTGAAGCCATATGCCTGCAGGAGATGCACACTGCGGGAATAAGATATCGGGTTCAATAACCCCTTGCTTATGGAAAATGGATGGAGAATTTATAATATTTTCCCTAGTTACCTACAGTGATCCCCTTAAAAAACACAAAGAAAATTCATCCTGTCTGTGCCTCTGCCTAACCTCATGTTTAGTTAAGTAGTATTTAATAAAAACATACTCTCCGAAAGATAATCAATCTTTATTTTCTCCTACACATGGTGGTTGCTTCTGGAATTAATTCACAGTGGCATTCTGATCATTTGCTGAGTACAAATCATAGTCAGGAATCAACAATGACTGGTGCTTGATGTCAAAATGGTGCCTCAAAGCCTTCTTGATTAAAATAGCCTGCTGTTGTGCCTCTCAAATACTTCTGATATTTAGCTGCTCAAACTCAGCTGCCAGGTGATCCACCCCAGGAAAACTTTTCACCCTTAGCCTCATAAATATTATGGGGCACACAGCAGGGTGCTATGACCATGGGAATATTTTCCTCCTTTAAATCTAATCTGCCATAAAAACAGTATGAGCATGTTATTAATCTGCCAATGGCATATTCTATGGTCATCAGGCAAAGCAAGATTCATGAGACATGAGAGTAAGGGGTATACTGGGCTTCCCGGGAACACTATAGGCATTTCAGCATCCCCCATTGAAATCTTCTGGTTTGGAAAGTCCCTCTTGCAGTGTTATGCACAGCACAGTGTTTTTGAAGATGCATACATCATTCACCTTTTCCTGGCCACTACACAGTGTTGGTTTTCCAAGCCCAAAAGCAACAGTCCATATGCAGTTGCTCTGTGAATTCCAAAAGTGATTTGGAGTTGTTTCTTTCCATGGCACACAGCAAGTCAGGCACCCCTTGTTCCTGTTCACCTTGGTTGCTTATGATATATTGCACAGCCATCTGTGATATGTTCATAACAGTAAGCCCAACAATAGAGAGCAGGGCAGAACCTATCCTTTCAGACGTTGATTGGAGGGCACACAGTAACTAGATGCCATTGAAAAATGCTGTGAAATGCAATTGGAAACCCATGGAATGTCAGGATGGGAAAAAACCTACATCATGAGATGTTGAACCCACCCCATGTTGCACTGTAACCCACTATATCATCCCACAACTCCTAGCTCCAGAAGCTAGGCAAATTGTACAAGGGGACAGTCACACACAGTGCACTGCTTTCTCTGTTGATGCTAGAGCACCAACTGTGGATGTGCTCTGCTGACAGAGTATCGTGTGAACATACACAACTAATGTAATTATGCCAGGCTTTGTTCACTGGCATAACTTGTATTGGCAATACTCTGTAGTATAGACAAGACGTTATCCAACAACAATCTCAAAAATTTCTGTTTTTCTCTTTGTGCTTTGTGTTGCTTCCTGCTAATATGGATTGCTTATGGTTTTATAATGCATGCTTTATGATCTGATTTTTTCTTGATGACTATTTAGGCCACATTTCTACACTGAAATCCATGCAGGAAGACCCTTGGATCTGCTACTCAGAGCTCTTTAAAGTACAGGAAGTTTCATTGTTTTCAATACAAAGATACAACGACTCTGGAATACCGAGAACTGGGTGTGTCTTAACACAGGCAAAGTTGTATGCCTCAGCAAAGCACCATCTTGCAGTTATCGATACTCTTGCTGTCCTTGGTAACAAAGAGGCTAAGCACTGAATAGCTGTTGAGAATCACTCCTAAAAGTACAAAATATGTCATCTGTCAATCACTTAGCATGTTGATGTACATTCTGCAACCAGGAATGTTTATAGATTGGGAAAGTAGAGAATCCTTGTTTCCTAGAAGGGAAGGATCTGACAAAATTGGAGACAATATAACAAAGGGTGTTTTGTTTATTTTATTAAGCACAAAACTGTGTTCAGATTACCAAAATTCATGTGAAATCTACGAAATTTTCTAATTACTTCGCTTGGATATTTTTTCTGTCAATTAGTGAATTTCAGTCTCCAAAACATGACAGAACTCCTGCAGTGATACTTTAGGATACACAATTATCAAGTTGTCTACTAAATTAATTATCTGAAAATAATAAACATTCCAAATGCTAAACCATGTAGTGAGGCCAAAGAAATATTCTCTTGTTGAGATTTCTGTTTTGAAGTAAGGTGGTGTAGCTTTAGTTAAACATGTTTTAGAATAAATAACAGACAATACTGGCTTGGCAGAAATAATCACATTAATCTCAAGGGGTATGTCTACACTACCCCGCTAGTTCGAACAAGCGGGTTAATGTAGGCATACCGCACTTGCAAATGAAGCCCGGGATTTGAATTTCCCGGGCTTCATTTGCACAAACTGGGCGCCGCCATTTTTAAATCCCTGCTCATTCGAACCCCGTGCCACGAGGCTACACGCAGCACGAACTAGGTAGTTCGGACTAAGCTTCATTTTCAAGTGCGGTATGCCTACATTACCCCGCTAGTTCGAACTAGCGGGGTAGTGTAGACATACCCAAGATTACTAATGTATTCAGGTCTTTTTGGGAAGAGTTTCCACGGGCTTTGGTGAGCCATGGACAAAGAGGGCTTCCAAAATCTGCCCTGCAATGAATTAAAGAGACATTTTTAAGGTATCTGCAAACTTAGGCCCCAATCTAGCAATAAGTTCCAAGTAGGTGACCCCTTTTCCTGAGTCCTTCTGACTTCATTAGGACACCACGTAAGGCCCTAGCATCTGCTCCAGCAGAGCTCATTAAGGCTCTTGCCCCCAATCCTGCATTCTCCATTGTTTTACTCTTTGGGCAGACATGTATATATTCAGAAAACCAGTGTAAAATGCTACCCAATAAAGATGGAACCATTTCATCCCCACATTGCACACGTGTAAATGACTTTGCCAGTTGTAAGGCAATTTAGTATTTCTTCCCAGGAAGGCGTATACGTTTGATTTGAGTATAAGCTGATCCATGCAGTCTCTATTTTTATTCCCACAGTTTAATAATGAAGTACAGCGCTTGCCAGAAAATCTGAAAGATTAAATAAAGAACATGCATTCAAACTTACTCTAAAGAACACATACCGAGCAGCGAAACATCAGTGTAGCATAGAAAAGTTCCAGCATGTCCTTTCCCCACTTTCTGGATGGGGTGGAGGTGACAGGTGTAGGGTCAGGTAGCAATATTGATGTACTAGCAGAGAGTTCTCTTCTGGCAGAATTGCCTGCAACTGGATACATCCCCTTTACACCACACATGAGCAGTGCAAAAAAGTAATGGGTGTTAAGAATTTGGCCCTGATGACAAAGAATTTCACACAAGACAACCTTAAATCACTTTGTCTATTTCCGTGTACATTTCAGAAATTGATTGGAATTGTTTCCACAAATGACAAAAAGTAAGGATCACACTGTGAAAAGTTGGAAACAAAGTTCTGAGGGTTGTTCTTGTTTTCTTACCCTTAGGTAAGATGATTCTTGCCCCCAGCCATGCTTGATCTGTCTTTCCTGAGAGCACTGCTCCTTGTTTGACTAAAAAGAGGCACTGTCTTTAGGATAGGACATACTGTCTTCATTTAATGTCCTGGCTTTTCTCTTTAGTCATAGTAACTATTCTCTCTCTCCTTTTCGGTTTTCCTCCTCATCCCATTCTCATCACTCTGCTGCTTACCACCTTCTCCACACGCCCTTTCCTGCAGTGCTCCTTCCAAACATTGCCATTGTTAGCTGCTAAAAATCTATCGGTATATTTACACTGTAGTTAAAAACCCACAACTGGCCCATGTCAGCTGACTCAGGCTGCAGGGCTGTTTAATTGCAGTGTAAACATTCAGTCTCAGGCTGGAACCCAGGCTCTAGGACTCTCTGAGGGTATATCTACACTACCACCCTAGTTCGAACTAGGGTGGTTAATGTAGTCATACGAACTTGCAAATGAAACTATCTAGTCTGTGCCGCGTGTAGCCGCGGGCACGGAGTCCGCACTAGCGGACATTTAAAAATGGCGGCGCCCGGCAACATGCAAATGAAGCCCGGGAAATTCAAATCCCGGGCTTCATTTGCAAGTTCGTATGACTACATTAACCACCCTAGTTCGAACTAGGGTGGTAGTGTAGACATACCCTAAGATTCTCTAAATCCCTGCTCAGCTGCTGCCTAACCCTGGTGATGCCAGAAACCCCTGTGAATCCAAATCCTTAGTTTCTGCCAATCCTTAGTGCACTCTGGGTGCCTATCTCAAGCCTAAGCCCGGAAGGCTCCTCCATTTCCTGATACACAATAGACAATTTTGTTAAAGGGGAACAGCCAGGAAGCAGATGAGTCTTGCTGCCAGTCTTTTAAGTCTCAGCTCCATCCCCCTTTCTCACCTGCCACCAGCTCGAGCTGAACAAAGTGGCCAAGGGAAGAGGAGGACAAGGTAAATGCTCTAACCACTGGTCTATAAAGTAATTCCTAGCCTCTTGCTGGTTCAACAGCTCTTTATTTATATACAATGGAACAGCTTCCACAGGAGCAATTCCTGTACATAAATGGCCACCCCTACTTCTGCGCTGCCGTTGGCAGAGTTGCCCCCGCTCTCCAGGCAGCAGCCTCTACTCTCTGGCCACCCAGCTCTGAAAGCAGCAGTGCAGAAGTAAGGGCAACATGAGTATGGTGCTGCCACCCTTCCTTCTGCACCACTGCTGGCGAGATGCTGCCTTCAGAGCTAAGTACCCAGCCAACATTCACTCTCCCATTGTCCAGCTCTGAAGGCAGCACAGAAGTAAGGGTGGCAATACCATGATCCTCACAAAAGAACCCTGTGACTTCCCTGCAACTCACTTTTGGGTCAGGACCCATAATTTGAGAAACGATAGTCTCCCCCCATGAAAAGTGTATAGTATAGGGCAAAAGCACACAAAAGGCCAGAATTCGCAGGAAAAAAACAAATTTCATGGTCTATGATGTGTTCTGAATGGCTATGAAGTTGGTAGGGCTCTAGTTATACAGGTCACAGTGACAGCATTTCTTGAAAGCATCACTTAGGTGTTGAATCCCAAATGGAGCTGGTTGCCTCCCTTTGACTCCTTTCCTTAGGTTTCTTAATTGGCCAGCTCCCCACTTCACATGCTAGCTACTCTGGATTCCATTTCTAAAGCTTTGTCTCCCCCTACGGTGTATATGGAGCCTAAGCATGCAACTTGGATTTGCAGATGTGGCAAGGCGCCTTAAAATAAGTTGGTGCGATACTGAGCATGGCAAAACCTTTTGTGAATATAGTCCAGAGGCCCTGACTGAAAAAGTGTGATCAGGTGCAGATACAGGTATCCCTGGGCTCTGGACCATACCAAATGGGGGGCCCCCAGCATGGCTCTGTAGGTAGGGGTCCCCCAACCATGGCCCTGCTCCACCCCTTTTTCCCTATTTTGGCTCTGCTGCCTGTGACTCCATGCAGCGTCCCACCCCATTCTGGTCCTCCCCCCATTCCCACCTCCATTCTGCCTATTATCCTGCAACCCCACTCCCCACTTGCTCCTTTCCACCCCGCAGCCCCACCATGGACCAAGACTGGAGAAGCTCTGTGTCCTAGGGCCACAGCAGAGAGTGAGAGCTCCTCCAGCTCTGGAGCTATGATAGGGAATGGATTTTTCCAGTCTCCAAATTGTATGTGGCCCCTCGGCATGGACTCTAGAGGCCCATGCAGTAATTTACCACTGACTATGATGTGTCTAAAATCATGCACCAAGACTTTCAAAGCTGGAACCAGGATTCTACACATAACATGCCAGAGAAGTTGCTTGTGAATGATAGAACATAAATACCTGATTTCTCTCCATAAAGGACCAAACTTTTATGTAGCAATGTAAAAAAGTTGCCTGAGGTTCACATTACTTTCCTCCTCTTGAATAAGGCACAAAATGTTGAAGAAGTGATACTTCCCGTGTATTAATTTTGACAGGAACACTTAGGGTGTGTCTACACTTCACCCTTACCTCTAAATAAGTAGCTTATTTTGAGGTAATTTTAAATAGATTATAGCTCTACACAGCACCAAATTTCGAAATAAAGTGCTGTTTTGAAACATCCCTTCACCCTCATGGAACAAGGTTTACGGGGACATCAGAATAGCTAGCCTGTTATATTTCAAAATAATGGGAGTGCTCAAAAGATGTGGAAAAGCTATTTCGGGATACTTCTGGTATCCAGAATAGCCCTGGTGTCTTACTGTTCACAATATATGTAATGCATGAAGAATGCCAAAAGTAGGCTGACTTTTCCTTGGTGCATCAAACATAGTAAAAACCTAATCTTAGGCTATGTCTACACTGGAAAGGTTTGATGACAAAAGTGCTGTTGACATGCATAAGTCACCAAAAATAAAAATCGTTCAAACTGGTTTTTATGGCTCTCATTTTTTACATTTCATGGCCACATTCATAGCTTCCCTGTCAACAGATGGAGCAAAGCAATGTGGATAAACATCCCACAGTGCAGTGTTATAGGAAGGCAAAGCTGATCACTGCCCTTTTTGAGATTCCCTTGTAACTCTGTGAGTTCTCCGTGCTGAGGAATTTCAAAGCAGCACAGCAGTCTCTCCAGCCAACCCCCTGCAGCATCAGTCTGTCTGCTACTGTGTTTCTACTGCAGTGTAAAACAGAAGCATTCCCCAAACAGTGCAGCTCATTCAGCTGTTAGATATTTCCCAGAATTTTGAAAGTGGAGGGGTACATGCCTGTAGGTCATGCAGAGATAACAAAATACTGAGCAGAGCCATCAGAATAGGCATTCTGGGATACTGATGGAAGCCAGCAAAGTCCACACTGGCTCTTTGTTGACAATGAAGGGAGGGGAAAAAAACTAAAGTCTCTTGCAGGTCTAGAAGTTTTATGTTGCCAAAACTGGGTGTTTTTCCCAGACAAAAGTTGCGTGGCAGTGTAAACACTCTATTTTGTCACCAAAAGGCAGTGTAGGCAAGCCCTTAATTAGAGAAAAACAGGTTGCTTCCTAATCAGATTTTAAATATTTTCATACGGAATTGCAAACTCTCTCTCTCTCTCTCTCTCTCTCTGTCTCTCTCTCTCTCATGCTCTTGAGATTCAGCAAATGAATAGAAGTATCATTTGCTACAGTAAAACTAATTTTGAACTTTATGTAAGAAAGTTTGAATGATAAAAGTCATTGTTTTGCCCTTGTGAAACTGAACAAATAAGTCCTGCACTAGCATAGCCTTCAAACCTTTTCATCTTCTATCTAAGCATATTATGATTACAGAAGGCTATTTAACTTACAAGTGAAGAATAAATGTCAATGGAAAGGTTCAAATGGAAATTCCAGTAAGTCCTGTAATACTGTGTTCAGCTCTTAAACTAATACTATGGGCCTTAGAAGTATGGATGCTTTGAAATGTATAATGTTCCAGGGATTGACTTGAGTCCAAGATTTATAAAACTGTAGCTGTAGGTTTTAACAGTTGCTACAATCATTCTCAATCTGCTAACATTTATTAGAGGAAACTACTCTCTACTCCCCTAAGAAATACTATCTGATCTTATCTCTGAGATAAGGATTTTTAAAGGAGTATACACAAAAGAATAGAACAAAGGACGTCATAGTGAATAATGGAATTGTAGTTCTTCCTAAATTTTAAAAGGGTGTCTGTTACACAGAGATATTTCATTCCACGCTCCTTTATTTACCATAATTACAACAAATTAACCTTTGGAGTATGAAACAGCAATGAATCAAGTTTGCTGTAAATAACAAAAAGCCCTTCTTTTTGTTGATATTGTAGACAATGTTGTGCCTATTTCATTTTATTCCCTCACTTCCCATCTTACATACATTTAATATAGATGGGCCTAAGGAGCACATTCTGATCACTGTTACCTGGATGTAAAACTACTGAAGCCACAGAAGTATTCCGGTTTGAGACATACTTTGTGAATGACACAATATGGTCCTAATGAAATCCAAACAGCCATAAAATACACTATATGTGATCCTAATGACGACACTGACAGCACAAGGGGTCTTTTTTCTCTACTTGATCCAGTAAGTGATTTTGAGGCCTGGTCTAAATTAGAAACCTATATTGATATAGCTCAGCAGTGTGCACCCCTATGTAACGTAGCTATACCGACTTTGCTCCTCTCCCACTTGTGCAGACAGAGCTATGTTAATGACACAGCTTCTGCTGTTGACATTGCTACTTCCTTTTGAGGACACAGATTAACTATGTACATCCATCCTTATGACAAATCAGGGTGGACACCCTAGGCTCCATGATTTTGCAGGACCCTTGGTAGCCACTCCAACCATCCTGTGGAAGACCGAGCGGATTATGGGGGCCTTGCACAGGGTGACAGCAGGGGTCACCCCTGCACTTACCATATGGACTGTGAGAGCTGGAGCGGCTCAGCAACATGCTCCACCCCACCTTGCCACTCTTCCAGCCCGCTGACTTCTGCTTCTCCTAGGTGCCAGGAGCAGAGTGTCTTGGCCCCAGGGTTCTCTGCTTCCCTCCGCCATGGAGAAGCGGGATGCAGTGGGTAAGAAGAGGGCAGTGCAGTGAGGCAGAGCAGGCTGCTGGGCCACTTCAACTCCTGCTGCCTCAGTGGGGCAGAGGACTATCCCTTCTACCACCGTGCCAGGGCCCCCCACTCAGTAATCCTTTGGACCATGTTGCTCGGGGAGGGGCAAGGGGCAGAGCAGTAGCGGGGCTTGAGGAACAGATGGAGAAGGGGCAGGGCCTGTGGCAAGGAAATTTACCCCAAACCCCCTCTGGATGGCCCAAACTATATGGATGGGAGAAGGAGCATCTTCATTTAAGCACTACAGCAGTGCAGCTGCATCGATGCAGTGCTTAACATGTAGACATGCACTGGGTCAAGTGTTTAAATTTACTCTCTACCAGGGCCGACCAGATATACATTTTGTAAACTAGATTAAACTAACACTATTCTTTGTTCTCTGCAACCAACCAAAGACCAAAGCTTGATTCTGATTATAGTAAACCACTGAAAGTTACTCTTAATTTGCACTGGCATGACATCAGACTCGAGAACTTTATTTGCCCTAAAAGAGAAGGTCTCATAACCTCCATTAGACTTCAGAAGACTTTCTGTGATTCACAAGGTACTAAGATATGCATTCTAAAAACGATCTGTGCGACAGAGATGTTCACACTATACTCCCCTTAAAATTAGAGAAGCGCACCTCAGCTTCTCAGATTTTAAGTATCTGTCTTTTTGAGACCTACCTTACTATTCTTCATACTATACGCTTCCAAAGAATACTCTTCAATGGCTTGGAGTTTAAGTGAGCCTTCCTCTTAGTCAAATGCAGCTACATTTTCAGAGATGATCAGTCAGTTTTTGTAGGGGACTGATTTACAAAGAGCTTACACCTCCTACTGAGTTGCAGCTGTACACGATCAAAGTTGCTAAAATCAGAAAAGCTAAATTAGACCCTCAGGAAACAAGGACCCAAAATCAAAAACTAGCTTGAAAATTTTGGCTTCATTTTTCTGGAAACTCTCCTGTGTTCCACTGGTCATCTATATAAATAAGACTGTTCTTCTACACAGTTCACGGTCCAAGACTTAGAGGTTTCTCTAAGAAATAATGGAAATTTTCAATATTTTTAGATTCTGCATAAGTGAAATGCTATGAATGTTCATTCCAACTAGTCTATCAATGGATTAGTAATGATCTGATCTGGCATTGCTCTATACATCCCAGTGATACATTAGCCCATATACCCAAGAAATATCATAAAATCGTTATTAGAAAAAGTAAACCTGAACATGCCTTTTTTTTTTTAGTTTCTGAAATTTTTTCTAGTATTCCCATCTTAGTCATTTCTCCAAAAGGATGTACTGTATGGAAAGGGACCATTATGATCATATAGTCTGACTTCCTTCATTATACACACAAGCAGTACATGAAAGAGATCCTGTTACATAGATTAGCTATTAGGAGTATAAAATATGAATTTTTAGATTTTCTGATTCTGGCTCTTCTGACTCAGGGGAATGCCAGCTAAGTGTATATGAATAGGCACATCCCTATATACCATTTATTGTAATACTTGTATCACAATCCAACAGGAACAGTAATTCTCAAAAACATGTTTCTCTAAAAGGGTTGTCCATTTCAAGGTCAACAGAGTGCAGAGTCTACCTATCTATTTGAGAGAAATGAATAATATTTTTCAGGAAAAACTGACATAAGAAACACTTACTTAAATAATTTAGGGTCTCGGACATGGTAGCTTTTTATTACTGCACCTCTGTCCCAGCACACACATATGGAAGACTACAGATGGTGGCAATTCTGAACTATAAGCTCATGTGACTTAGTAAAGCTGGATGGTTTCCTGAACCCCTTGTGGTGTTTTTTGTTTTGTTTTTGTTTAAATGTGTTTATGCTATTACAAATAAGTGTTTGTACCCTAGTAATGAGAATGATTCAAAGGGATTCAGGGTTTTATAATGACGTTTCAATTAATTGAGAACATAGTCTCTTTTCTCTATCTTTTAGGATAAGGATTTTGGTACCTCGTGGAATGAGGTGTACTGGTAGTTCGGAATAGGAAGCCTAATCTGAACTACCTAGTTCGTGCCGTGTGTAGCCGCGGGCACGGAGTCCGAATTAGCGGACATTTAAAAATGGCGGCGCCCGGCAAGATGCAAATGAAGCCTGGGAAATTCAAATCCCGGGCTTCATTTGCAACTCTGGTTGACTACATTAACCACCCTAGTTCGAACTTAGGTGGTAGTGTAGACATACCCTTATATATTGTGCCTGCTTATTCAGCCTGTTTTTGACTGAATGTAGTAGGAAATCCTGACTTCTACAATCAAAGTCCAAATATAGCTGTCATGAGTGAGTGCAACTCTACTGACTTATCTTCATGTATGTCTGAGCTCAATATTTCCCTGGGTGCCAACGCTAAAAAATGTCAGGGAGGTGTTTGGCTTTGACCCCAGTATGTTCTTTTGGCAAGTCCAAAATGGCAGCCAAGCTTTGCCAGCTGAGCAACTTGAATGCAGTATGCTTGCAAAATTAATTGTAACCAATTCTGGGTGATCTTCCATTTATTTTCTAAGGACTTGTGCCCAAGAGTGCTAAGTAGAGTACCTCACAGGATCAGGCTCCTATTAAGATAGCAGGGGCCATTATCCCCTATTCCTTACTCTTTTTGAGGAGTGTTCAGTGACTGTACAAATGGATGAGATAAAAATAGCCTGTTGCAACTCTTGCGTGCTCCTGATTTGAGGCGGACCTCACCCTAGACTGCTCTAATCTGTGACCAGCTGCTAAGAGACCCAGCAGTCAAAGATCATTAGACTGTGAGGACATGAACCGATGGTGGGGCCAAAGTTTGCTGTGGTAGCATTGTTCTAGCTAGAGATTCATTCAATACATGAGAAACATGAGGACTCCATAATCATTGGATTGCCTAACATTCTGGCAGGCTGTCACAAGAAGCCTGAGCAGATCAGAGAATTGGATCCAAGTATTGCTGTTTCTTAAGAGCACAATCCTGGAGAAAGGAAGTGACATCATCTATAGAAGACTCTGTCAAATTCAACAGTGACACAGGAATTCTGTAAATTAAATGTCATATATGTGATAAGAAAACTGGAATAAGTGGGTGTCAATAGTCAAATAGAATAAACCATGACTCAGGTTCCCATCTTACTTGAAGTGGTATAACTGAAGAGATACCTGCAGTGAAATCAGCCTAGTTACATCAGCGTAAAGCTGGCACCAGTGGGGAAAAAATCAATAATAAGGCTGATTCTCCACATTTTCCAACGTTTTCACCATGATGTATTTCTGTGGTTTTTAATGGAATAAATGAGCTCAACACAGAGTTAGGACCAATTGGTTTCTCTTTCACCTTTCCTAACCTGTGGAAAAAATAGTTTGGTCATTTTTTAATGAGTGTGGAGAACATGGAGGAAAACTTAAGTCAAATGGATGAATTTTGCTTTTACTTCTGAGAGTAGTGAAGTTCTGAATTCTGACAGTAGTGAGTTCTATAGTCCTGGTGAAGCTCCTGTAAAAGTTCTGTCTTCTGTGCTCATAAACCTGCCTCAATTATTTCACCATTTCTTTGTTCCAGAGGAATATAGTTGTTGTATGGGATCACAGAAATGGAAAGAGAAAACATCTCAGATAGTTAGGGCTGATGCTGAGATGGAAGGCTTTGATGTTTGGAAAGAGACCTTATTAACTATACTCAGTACAATAAGGTATTCTAAAGGGAAGATTTTTTTGCCAGTAAAAAACAAAAGAAAAACAATCAATCTCCACACCTCTGTCCCCTACCTACTTTTCTGTCTTTGGTGACTTAGCATGCTACTTCCATTCATCTTAAAAATCAGTGCAGTACAGTTATAGTGTATGTTATAAATGCTGCAAACAGCATTTTTAGAATAATCTGACCCTATCTACACTACTGAAACATTTTTTTCTAATTTTGTTTAAGATGAATTCTCCATGGAAAGGACTGCAGTGCCTGGATGCACATTCTGATTTCAGCTACACCAGCATACATTTAGACTGAGATTTGCAAAAGCCCTCCACATGGCCTGCCTCTTTACCAAGGAAAACAATGGGACTTTTACTATTGATTTTTGTGGCATCAAAATTAGACTAGTCCTGAGCCTTTCTACAAATCCCACCACTAGAGCAACACCCTCGGGCCCATTCTCCTTTCAGTTTAGCTGATTTCTCACTGGTGTAACTCCACTGAGCTGGATTCTAAAGTTATTAACATCAAGGTGAAGCAGTTTGACCAGTATAAGTGTGATCCAAAATAAATCCACTAACTTTAGATGAGTTACATCTGGTTTACACTAGTTTAATTGATGTTGGAATATGATCTTACATCTGTTGACTTCAGTTCATCTTGTTGCTGTAGCAGACCCATTGGGCCACATTTAATCAGAGTATTACTCTACTGAAGAGATTGGAATTATACAAATTATATATTTGTCTCTATATTTGTATCACATGCTGTAAGAAGAGGTAAAGTGAGCATGAAAACATATGCTCCCAGAAAACCCTCTGGGCTCGTCTACACTGGCTCCTTTTCCGAAAGGGGCATGGTAATTTCAGAGATCGTAATAGGGAAATCCGCGGGGGATTTAAATATCCCCCACGGCATTTAAATAAAAATGTCCGCCGCTTTTTTCCAGCTTTTAGAAAAGCCGGAAAAGAGCGTCTACACTGGCCCCGATCCTCCGGAAAAGGGCGCTTCAAAGTAGGAATAAGATCCTCCGGAAAAGGGCGCTTTTTCCGGAGGATCAGGGCCAGTGTAGACGCTCTTTTCCGGCTTTTCTAAAAGCCAGAAAAAAGTGGCGGACATTTTTATTTAAATGCCGCGGGGGATATTTAAATCCCCCGCGGATTTCCCTATTACGATCTCTGAAATTACCATGCCCCTTTCGGAAAAGGGGCCAGTGTAGACGTAGCCTCTTGTTGCTAACATGCACCTTCTGTAGCTTCTAACTTTTGTTCTCCAACATTAACTACAATAACAAAGTATGCAAAGATGTATAAAAAAACCACATCGTTTTTCTGCTATAAAATTGTTTGTTGTCTAACTGCAAGGAAACGTTTTTCTGCTCTCTACCTTGATAGTTTTTCTCTTTTCCCAACTTCACTAAATCCCAATCTACTTTTTTGGCCTAGAATTCATATCTTCCTTCTTGTAAGAGCTTTGAGTGGTTTTGCGACATTGTTTCCTTTGTCTGCTCAATCCACTCTGAAATGTTTGTGCTAAATCTTGAATACATCCAACTTTTTCACCAATATTTTTCCCTAATAAAACAACATTCTGACTTAAAAACTATAGCAGTCCCAGCCTAATCTTGTCTCCTTTCTGGGAATGGGCCAGAATAAGACCTAGAATAAATATGGTGATGGGTGTGAAAAGATCTGGACACTTAGGCATAAGAGAAAAACTGTATTTCAGTGGTGAAGTGCTAGAATTGATGATCTGTGTGCTGATTTTTCCTATATTTTTTTAAATAAATTATTTCATTTCTCGTGTTTAAACATTCCCAAATTGTCATCCTATCTATAAATTCTCTCACACATGCTGCTGATTAAGCCACAACTATCCGAGGTACATTTTGTGGGTGTCTGAGTCTCAAGACAGAACTTCCAGTTCTGCTTTTGATAATAGCTGATTTTTCTTTAGCCACATAATTTATCCAAAAACTTCTTGGAATGGTCATTTTATGGTGCTAGTTTCTACTTTATGGAGTATTAATTGTTCATAACTCAACACACAAAGATACATCTGCAACTTCAACTGCCTGACATATTATAAACCTGCTGGTTTTCACTCATTGGAAATGTCATTCATTTTGATTTAATGTAATGCAATTTTAAGTACTTATGAATCTCAACTTTTGTGACAGAGTAGTTCGGAATATGTTTCAATGAGATATTTCAAGGGAAACTGGCGAGATTAGCTATAAGTCATGCAGATAGCAAGATAAATATTTTAGGAGAGAGAGAGTGTACACAAAAAAGTGTGTGTGAGAGAGAGACAGATGCACAAACACACACAAATTTAATTTTCATAAAGTTTAGAAATACCTGCTATTATTCCACTATGGTTTCTACATAACTGTGAAACTGGTATTTTGCTGGTACTTCCCATGGAGGAGAGGAGCAGAAACAGATTAGGACATTGTTTCATTTTGGTATGCCAATGGACTATATACATTTTCAGATGTTTTACATTACATTTCTTATTTTTATTTATTTTAATACTTATGAAAATTAACTTAGAACAGTTTTGAAAGTTCCATGTTGTTTTGGTCCTATTTATACATATCAAAATATTTGTGTCCTGTAACTAGTTTAACAAATTTGAGAAATTTTAAAACTTCATTGATTTATCCTTCTCTGTAAATAGAGATAATCATGAAGTTCACTAGCTAAGGCTATGTCTTGACTGCAGAAATCTTTTGGAAGAAGCTTTTCTGGAAGAGATCTTCTGAAAAAACGTCTTCTGAAAGAGAGCAGCCACACTGCAAAAGCGCATTGAAAAAGCGATCTGCTCTTTCGAAAGATAGCATCGGAAACTGAATGGATGCTATCTTGCATGTAAACTGAGATTTCTATGGATGGAGTGGCCACCAGGACACCTGTGTTTTTTCCTCTTTCCTCTTCTTTTGAAAGAACTCCCTCTTCCCCATCCACACACGCCTTTTCTTTTGGAAAAAGGCTTCTTCCTCATAGAATGAAGATTACCAATGTCAGAAAACCCCTGTGTTCTTTTGAATGCGATTGCAGTGTGAACATAATTGAAGTTTTTTCTGAAAAAAACTCTGTAGTGTAGACATACCCTGCGTTTGCATTACTTTATAGTTTTTCTATCATATCACTTTATCATACTTTTAACTGTTTACATTCCCAAACCTTGGTAACCCCACTCTGTAGGAAACTCTTAAATTAATTCATCTGCACTGAGTCAAGCAAAATTTAACAATAGTTTATCTTTTAATATACTTAGTGTCCAAATGCAGAATAAACAGAGTAAGATTCTAATATTCTTATTTATAATGGTTAGTATCTTACTTTACCAGTAAAACTGTCTCCAATGAAATCAAATGGACTTTTACTATTGACTTCAACTGAGGTAGTATTTCACTGAGTTCAGCAAAGACAACTGTGAGGCACTATTCAGTAGGAATACAAGTATCAATTAACCAATAACAATTAACAGAATGCAGTAAAGCATTCAATACTGACATTCACTTGAGAGTTTTTTAAAATATTTAACTCTCCAAGTCTTTTTGTCCTTCTGGTCATTACATTGTATTCTCCAGATAGCCTCATGTGATGGAGAAGTGCTGCACTGACATACACTCAACAGAATCCTATTTGCATTACACAGGTGGCATATAGGATTTTTCAGTACAGAATTTAGTTTATATTATTTAGGAAGTAGACACAAATATTAGACACTCTGAAGTCATTTATCTGCATGTACATACACTGTGCCAAACACATCAAAAATCTGTAATCTGAGAGTGTTATTTACACTATTGGTCTTTGTAGAAACAGCTATTTCCTAGTCAGACATCATTTATTAGTTTCTTGTGAACTTGAATTATTAGTATACATGATTTAAAACTGTATTGAACCCATAGTCTAAGAACAGGAGCAGACATAGTATTAGTCAAAATAAAATACACAGTCAAGAGCAGAATATTCATACAAATGTAATATAGTTAAGAAATCTACCAGGGGGTGATACCCCCTGCTCTTTACGCTCACCAAATCCCCTCTTTGGGGTAGGCAGCCCCGGGTCTCCCCCAGCTGTGGAGGCTTGGGCCGGGCAGAGGCTGCCCCGGCTCTTTCTCTCTGGCCGTGAGGGGGGAGGTCTCACATCCCTTCCCCCGCTTGCCGCTCCAGCCCTGGCTGTCCCCCATCTCACCTCCCTGCCAGCTGCCATCATGGAAAGGGGGTGGGGCCCAGGCCCCTTGCTGGGCCCCATGCTCTCTCCCCACCCCTGGTGACTGGGAGGGAGGGGGGCGAGGTTCAGGGCCCTTGCCTTCTTCCCCCCCCCCTCCTCCGCTGGCTGTTGGGAAGGATGGGAGCGGGACCCTGGCTTCTTGCCGAGTCCTGTGCTCTCCCCAGCCCTGCTCTCTGACCCCTGGCCACCAGTAGCGGGGAATGGGCTTTGGCTCTTTCCTCCCAGCTGCTCGGAGGAAGGGGAGCAAGGACCAGGCCCAAGGTGGGGATGTTCCCCAGGCTCAGCCTCCCCCTGCAGAAGGCCTCTGCTGTGGCCCTCTCTGCTCCCTGCCCCCGGCCTTACTGCAAGGTCCACTCCCTCTGCACTGCCGGATCAGCACAATTTAAAACTCCGGAAGCTGCTCACCACATGGTGGGCAGCTGTCGAGGTACAGCCAGCCCCGGCTCCCCACAGCAGCAGGTCTATCTGCTGGCTTTCCTCCATGTCCCCCGCTGCCGGAGCCCTGAATTTTCTTCCTCCCTGCCCCACAAGCACACCAGCAGCAGTAGCTGACCTTTAGTGCTGCTGCTGCTCAAGAGCCATAGACTGTCAAGACGGCTGAGGGGTAGAAGGACTGTGGGACACAGAATGACGTGATTATGTCATTCTGTTGGCCCACCGGAAATATATATATATATATAGGTTGAGAGAATAGCAACATTAAAAAGAGGTCATAGCCATTTATTTTATTCTGGTGGTTGCATTGTTAATACCGTTTTCTGGCTCCTTTCGAGAGCTAAAAGTCATTCCTTGTGAAAAATAAAACATGAACTTACGTTCACAGGCAAAATAGCTTGTAGGAATATACAAAATAAGCCTTGATCAACTGTGTATGTGGGAAGTCTCACCAAAAGGAGATGAGGAAGGTTCAGAGAAAATGGTAACACAATCAATCTAAACTGTGTTTGAATTTATCACCAAAAACTATAAATACTTTTATGTTTTATACCTAGTTATCTTATTTTATTTATTTTACTGTTTACCACTTAATAATTCAGTTTGATAACTTGTTAAGGTACAAACACTTTTATCCACTTTGTTTATTCACAATGGATGCAATTCTATAAAGAGCTGATTGAGCACCTGCAATTCTCATTACATAAAGAAATAAGCCAACAACCCCAACTCTCTTCAATGAATTGAAAGTTCCCAGCTCCTGCTAGGGTTTGGCACAATACTTACAAAAAAAATAATCACAGATAATGTAAACCAGGATCTATATTTCCTCAAAGTTATTAGATTAAATGGCCCTTCATCTGCGTGCACTTCCTTTTGGTGTGATCCAGCTGTGTGAATGGATGAAGATATGTGGCCTTGAGTACTGAAATTTTCCTAAATGCAATAACCTCTGTCAAGGTTCTCCTTTCTCTAAAGGACAGTAGGGTACATCTACACTGCACACTTATCTTAGAACTAGCCAATTAGCCCATCATAAGATGGGATTTTCAGGTCTCTCCTCCACTTTGGTCTTCTCTCCTGAGCCTCCGGTCTCTCGTTCCGGCTCCGGCTCTGGCTCTGGTTCTGGTTCTGTCTCTCTCCTCCTCCTACTGCCTCCCTGCCCCTCTCTCAGCTCTCCTCCCCCTCCTGCCTCTCACTCGGGGGAGCGCGGAGCCCAAACAGTCGCTTGCGCCACTTGCTCCCACGCGGCGGCCCGGCTGAGCTTCGCAGAAGTCAGTCGAGCGCCATGGCAGGAGGCGAAGGACGTGACTCAGGCAACAGGGCCGCCCAGAGGGAACAGCCAGGGAGGCAATAGCGCTACCAAGAGGGAACAGCAAGCATTTCAGGCAACAGCTCCTCCCAGAGGGAACAGCCAGCATTTCAGCGTTACAGACTCACAGACATTGGGCTACTATATATATGATAAGCTATTCCAGAAGAAATCCAAAATAGCTTATTTTAAAATAGCATGTCTACATTACATGGAAGCCTCGAAATTAGTCCGAGGCAGGCTCCTCTAATGTGGATGCGCTACCGAGATTTAGAGCCCCAAGAAGCACTGAGGAGTAATTACTTTAAATGGCCTAGGGGAGGAGCTATTTCAAAATAGAAGCAGTGGAGCATCCGCACTACAGCTGTTTGAAAATAGCTATTTCAGAATAGGTATTATTCCTCATGGAATGAGGTTTACAGAAGTTGGAATAAACCATCAGTTTTTTCAAAATTAATTTGAAATAATGGAAAATTGCTGTGTAGACGTCAGTTATTCCAAAATAATGCTGCTATGTAGATGCACCCTACGGCTACATCTAGACTACAAACCTCTTTTGAAAGAGGCTTTTTCAAAGGATCTTTCAAAAAAGCCTCTTTCAAAAGAGAGCATCTAGACTGCAATTACTTTTCAAATAAGTGAGCTGCTTTTTCAAAAGAGAGCACCCAGGCAGTCTGGATGCTCTCTTTTCAAAAAGCCTGTTTGCATTCAAGAATGCCTTTTTTTGAAAGAGCACTTTCAAAAGAGCTTCTTCCTTGTAAAATGAGGTTTATCGCAGTTGAAAAAACTGCCGTGTTCTTTCGATTTAATTTCAAAACAACTCGGCAGCAGTCTAGACACACGTGAAGTTTTTTCGAAAAAAGGTTACTTTTTTCAAAAAAACCTTGTAGCCTAGACACACCATGTTTTGAGAATATTTATAATATTTCAGAGAATACTGGAGAAGATCTTTAAATCTGATTTACCCACACTTTTCCAATTAATTGCAATGGGAGGCCTGTTCCTAAATCACCTAGTCAGCTTTAAAAATATTAACTACTGTGTTTTAAGTCTTCTAAATCCACTTTGTGTGTGATCTTGCAGTCCTCTCTTGGGCATTATGCTTTCATACGAAAGCAAAATTTGGGCCATCATTTCAGACATTACTTGGTCAGTGTAAACACCTGGAAATCTTTATTTCTGCTTTTCAGATGTTCAGTTTTAAAATGTTTTGATTTTTATTTACCTAGACCCATACAACAAAACTAATTGTGTGTTTTAAGATGTACAAGAAACACAGGTAAAAGTCCTAAAACGGTGGCCAAATAGGCCCAAGATTCCTTAATCAGGCATCTTGGAGTGAATATCTTTGCATAGATACAGTTTTGCATTTCCAATTGACCTCTAAAGCAAAGTATTTAATTAAAATATGAGAGGACTTGGTCTTGATGTTAGCACAAAGAAGTCTGAAATCATTTTTCCATTGCCAGAAGCTATCACTAAAGTCAATGCCAATTATAATGAAAGAATTAAACAGGTCCAAAGGAATTTGCCAATGAAAATCTCCATAAAATTGTTAGGATGAAGTTTGTTATAAGGTGTTTTGTCATAGCAGTTTTATACATCTGATGTTTCAAGGTCAAATTTCAACTGGCGTAAATTAGTGTAGTTTCCAAAAAAGTCAGTTGAATGATGACAATTTACCACAGCTGGCCCAATGTATACTCACTATTGTATATGTTATAAATATTTAGATATTCCTATTTCTCGTTTTTTGCATTTTTATCTTCTATACCATATTTACAGAACAAATGTCAGTGAAAATATCAAAACAGAAATCAGTACTCAATACTCCCACATAAACAGAATAAATATAATAAAAGAAAAACTCTGAGAATAGTACATTAAAGCAAATAATTAATTGGCTAGATGGTTCTGATATTTAATTATATCACTCTAATATAATTAGATATTAAATCTAGCTCTTCTTATATCTTCTAACTTCACATTTTTAAATATAATTTTTAAAAATAAAAAGATTGTTTGCCTAAATAGGAACAAAAATTACTTTTTTAAATTTATTTTGGAAAATTAGTCTGTGAAATAATCTTCTTAACAATGTATTTCAAATGCCATACATAATGTGCCAGTATTGTAAAACATTCATTGTGATATACATGATCTCCTGACAGATGCCATTTGCTGATTCAGGAAGCAAGGTAACTGGTACAAACTATAATGAAAAGTTTTAAGAACAGTGTCTTTTTCCATTTGTTTGAAATCTTTAATAAAACAACAAGAATCAAAGATCCAGAACTCATATAACTAGAGCCCTATGCAGATACAAAATTGGTATCTACATCCGCATCAGTAAAAATGATTCACGGATATCCACATCCACATCCACGGATGTGGGTTCCTGTGGAAATAAAGCAGATATCTGTGGATTTGCAGGGTTTTACATATAATGCTTTAAATATTATGTCTCTTTTCAACTGAGCCTATATGAAGAATTTTAATGTATACAATGGAGCTAATAACACTAGAATTACAGTTTTATGTCACACACTCTTCCTTCCAAGGAACGCAAAGGGCTAAAACACTCAACGTGCTTCTGAGTTGTCTAGTTTGCACTGTAAAACAACCATAAATCCATAGGTCACATGCCAGGCACAGTCACTTCCTGACACATGGTCACTAAAATGCGGAAAACTACATTATAATGATCAACAAAAATAGATGTAATGATGTTTAGTATATGGAAGCTAATTTCTCGATATAAATAAAACAATACATATTTCATGTTCTGAACTAGTACACAAGGAACAGAAGCTGGTATTTCTTTAGAACATTAAAATTCTTGCTATTGTTGAATATATTCTACATCAGACTTACCAAGTGGTGCAATGAAATATACCTGGCTTGATTTGTTCTCATACCAGGAAAAAAAAGGGGGAGGGGGGGAATCCAAATATAAAACTATCCTTTTTGCATTGTTGCCTGCTCCTTCACATTTCTCCATGTCCCATTTTCACTTCAGATATGTACAAAACTAATATATTATAAGAAAAATCTTACAAACAGACGACCAGCTCATAGCAGGAACTTCTTGAAGCCAGTGTTATTCATGCTTAGACTTACATCAAGATATAGATTAATGCTGGACACATTACCTCGACCGTGTCACTGTTTGGCGACTTTGTACTTCTGTCTGTGTCTAATGTTACAGACTACAATTCACTGAGAACAGGAGGATTCATAACTCAAAAAGTGCCTGTTAATTCATCATGAATGTATGCTATAATTTTAGGTTCAGTTAGTATGACTAAAGCCAATTGTTTTAATGCTTTCATAAAAAAGGCAAACTACAAAAGAAAGTCAAATATTACCAAACAAAATCCCCCAAAACAAACGAAAAAACCAATCAACCCTATTTTCCTTACCTTTATGTTCAGGAAATGATGTAAAAACATACCTACCTCACATTATCAGTGCAAAAAGCTCTAAATATATTTGCATAACTCAGACATACTTTAAAGTATACAGATGGAATTAAAAATAAAGAAAATCATGTAATACCTTTACTTTTACCTATGGATTTGATGAAATGGTTCCATGAAGAAAGCATTTCCAGACAAAGAGAGAATAAAGAAGAGGAGAGAAACAACAGTAAGAGTCATGAGCATATGTAAATGCAATAGTATCTGAACATGAAAAGAGAAAGTTTAAAGTAAGTGTTTAAAGACAAATGGAGATGCAATCAGTATCACATTGGGAATTTCGTTTATTTGTTCCAATCATGTACATGCAGAGATACACAGAAATAACCCATGCTTTTTAAAAAGAAAGAGTGACACCGAAGTGACAAACAGTGACAAAGGAAGAGAAAAAACATTGATTTGATTGTGTTGCAAAACTGTATTCTCAGCATTCCAGAAGCCAGGAGCAGGTGCTTTCTGCATGTCTCTAATAAGCCATGCATTAATGTAAATGGACTCCTCACTGGGTACAATATGATAAACTGAGTATCTTTTTTTCCGAAGCTATCTGTTCAGTGCTCTTGCGCTTCTTTTGTCTTTAACAGAATCACGCATAATTGTATTTTCTGATAAACACATGGGATTTCTCAATACCTTCTTAGCTCTCACTTTTTTTCATTTATTAACTTGCGAGAGGGAGATGGGGGAGACAGAAGGAACAAAGCTTAAAGAGCAAACTATATATATAAGTATATATATATATATATAATGAAAGAAGAAAGTTGTAACTAAAATTATGTGTTTATTTGCAGCCAAAGACAGCTTTCAAGCATTGCCCATCTTTTGCAGTGATGGATTCAAAGCAGCTACAGAACAAGAAGAAACAATGAAAGCAGAGTGGAAAAGGAACAGAGCCCATACCTTGGTCGCCCATCATCAGGTGCGCCAGACCTTGAAGGGAAACAAGAGCACAGTCAGCAATGAACAAGGGTGCACAGGAAGGTGGTGTTGTCACAGTGACAAAAATGTTTTGTGACAGGCATCTGTTTCCTATGAGATGTCTGTATCACAGAGGGAAATCAGAGAGCATTTTTCAACCACTGGTTGGAATGCTTTGGGGCAAAGTGTAATAGAACTGCAATTCAAACACTGGGAAATGCTGTAGCGTGTGTTTCTGCTAAGTAATAGTTGGAATGAGAAAAATAATAAGAAAATTATTCAAGTCCAACCAATTATTTAAATATTTCATGTATTTGATCACATTGCTTCTAATGCTTTCACCAGGAGGACTTCTTGTCCTCTAGCAGTTAAATTATATTAAAAACCCGGAAAAATGTAAACCTGAAAAATGGGCTGGGTCTGATCTTTTTCCCCTCATCAAAAATGAGCATTTTAGATAGTTAAATAAAATAGCTTCTTTGTTACATTGAGATGATAATGCAAGGAATGTCTCCTTATTTGTGTGAAACATGTGATTGCAGATTGTTTGTTCTAGAGGTAAATTAGCAAACATTCAGTCGAAGATTTTTTTAAAATCAAAGTATTAGCATTTGAAGCTAGAGATCTTTAAAATTTGTGCAAAATAAGGTTGTTCTTCAAATGCATATCTGAGATCATGCTCAGTTAGACTTGTACAGGTCAAGTTGCATTTCCAGTCAAGTGATGTGCAACTTTACTGAGTCCGTCAGGTGTGATTTCTTGAGCCTTCAAGCCAATAATATTCAGTTCTTTAGCCAAACAACAAAAAGGTGCATGCAGTTTCAGAAAGGACATTTTTATACAGAAGAAAAGGCCTAGTACTATATTGAGAGTATATAGCAATAATTTTTCCTTACATTTAAATAATTTCAAATTTTACATTTAATTTTTAAAACAGACTTCTACATAAAATTGGCTTTGCTGGGACTCATTTTTAACTGTATTTATTATTCACACAGAGTAGCTTCAATTTTCAAAGTGCACTCTTCATTTCCAACAACTATAGAAAATAAGGTATATTATTTTCCTGTTTGCAATGATTAAGTTTGATTCACACAAACAAGGTATGCTATAGATATGCTGTCTTTTACTGGAAAGCAGACTTCCTAGAGATTTCCTGCTACTTTCTAATTCACAAAGAAAATTAGATGCACAAGTGAGTTGTATTACAGGAGTGGGGAGAGTTCAAAGATGATACTTCTGATTACAATCAGTCCATATTGTTAGCTGAAGAATTGAAGGCAGCTTAGCTTCAATCACGAGCAATGTTCCCATTAAATGAACAATGGTTTCCAAACTGAAAGTCTTAGTGAAATACCGTTTTAAATATGTGAATCCTCTTAAAGTGAAATCCATTAAACTCTGTTAAATATCTTAAATATCTGAATTGACCCTCTGTTTACAATCACATTTTGTTTTCTATTCTCATTTACACTATACTAAACTAAAATCAACAGAGATATTATACATTCACATTAGTGTAAATGAATGAAGAATATGACCCATAAATGTTGCTTCCACTGGTAGGGTACGTCTACATTAGCACCCTAGTCCGAACTAGGGAGGCTAATGTAGGCATTCGAAGTTGCAAATGAAGCCCAGGATTTAAAATTCCACTAGTCCGAAGTAACTGCCCGCAGCTAAGTCCTTAGTTCGAATTAACTGTTACTCCTCATTCCAGGAATTGGAAGAATGCTGTCCTATTTATGGCCTCTTTATTCCTCTAGAAATGGACTGTATTTTATAAATTTGTATTTTACTGTATTTGTGAATACTGTATAAAGCAGTAAAATTACTCATATTTACTTGCTAACTGAGGATAATGAAACTTACCTTAATATGTAAAGCTTTTTTCATATCTATGGATGAAAAAGGCTACAGAAGAATTATTGTTCTTATATTGCTCATACAATCTGAAGAGTGGTTAATAAAACCTGGGTACATCTAGTTATTTCAATCGCTGTTAGGTTTTCAAAATTGTAGGCAGTAAAAAATAGAGAACACTGATTACCATGTTTTATTGGACTGCATTACAAACAGGTCATCATGTATAAACATAACTTCAAAATAATTATTTGTGCACCTCAAATATATTTTAAAAAAGGTTAAAGTCTTTTCTTTGTGAATTAGGAATAAATTGTCCACCAACAATGCATTTTAAATAGTTGCTGTTCTCTTAATTTTTAGTTGGGCACCAGAAAAACACATCAAAGGTATGTGGAATAAGTTGGGGAAGTGCATATGAAAAAATGCCATTTTCATAATTTGGTGAGTAAGTCACATACAGAGCACAAATCACAGGGAATTTAGAGCCCAATAAACCTCCAGTGAACGTACGTAGCCTTGGTACAAATTTAGTAATAATAGAATTGCGTTAGTTTATAGCATGAATAAATTTGTGTCAACTTACTGACAGTAAATATATGTCTATCTACTTATATACTCCTAATAATATGTAGCTACCATATACTCAGAGCCAGTCTTAGGGGTGGGTGAGCCGTGACCGCATTTCGGCCTGACCTCCCAAACTCCCTGACCCTTTATTTTTGCTGGACAAACTTTCCCCAGCGTGGTTTTTTTTTTTTTTTTTTTTGCTTGGCCAGGGGCTGCCAATTGGTTAGGACCGACCTTGCATATACTGAAACTAGAAGTATGTAAATATATCCAAGGGTATGTTAGAGTAAAGTTATGGTTGCTATATTGATCCATAATCTAAGAAAACTCTGGATTAAGTCTGCTATTCTGACTTTAATTTGCATAGATGAACTGTACTTCACCACAGAGGTGTAATAATTCTGATCCACATCTGGAACTTACATTGACTTCAATGGGTTTCATGCATGGATCAACTCTAGGTATGGGTCCTTATTTTTTACCTTCCATGCTTTTTTCAGTCTGAGTATCAATACCAATGGTGGTAATGAATTTATATTTCCTCAGAAAAAAAGGAAAGAGCCTATTACTGATGGGGGGAGGAGAAGAGAATAGCTGTGAATGTCACTGAATACTTTGATTCAAGCCTAGATGCAATATTTTCTTGGATTGTTATGTAAGCATCCAGACTGATAAATCTCTTGCCATATCTTTTATGTGCAACATGGACAGATTCAGAGGGCCATAGTACCTTGGATTCTGTATAGATCAGATCACTATGATGGCTGACCTCATTCATACACTGCAGGAATGTTATGCCACTGAGCCATGTAAGACCAGTCTCTTTGCATACCAAGCATCCTTAAAAAAATGTTAATTTTAAAAGTAGTTTGAAAACTGTATTGAAAGAAAATGTCTATAATATTGGTTCACTAAACAGAAAACAGACCAGCTATTTTAAGAATAAATAATCTTGGACATGAACCTAGTATACAAAGATTAAGCCCAGAGAGAATTTTATATGTACTATATATATAAAAAGCACCTGAAAATATTGGTTTATAATGGAGATGATGAAAACGACTGCCAGCAAAAACTGAGCTATCAATGTATTAACATAGAGTACCTTTAAATACCATGTTACATACATGTACACATTTCTACCAGCTAACAGATAAACTTACCAATATTCTGGCTTGATGGCCATTGTGTTTTACTGTCCATTGCCTTGTCTCTTACTTTCTTTAAAGGGACTTTATTAAATACCAATGTTAGTACTAAAAACACACTCCTCTTATTTTCCCAGCATGAAAAAGCAGAGCTGGTTATGTTGGAAACTTTGAGAAATCAAACTTTTCTGAAGCATTGTACTGAAAAGGACAATACAATAACTGATATTTATAACATAAAAAAGAAAAGAGCTTTCTATGATCCTAAATAATTAAAATATATCTTTAACATGCATTAAATTCTTTAGGAGGAAGAGGAATTATGCTCCACATTGATCAGACAAACATTATCTTGTATCATTTTTCATACAGAACACTCAAGATTTCTGCAACACTGATGAGTGAATTTTGAAAGCGATTCACACTTTGGATCGCAGTCACATAGGTATAAATCTTGGGTAACTCCATTGTTCAATAGAGGTATTCTGGATTCACACAGTATTACAAATCAGGAATTTGAATTTGACTTATGTTCTATATGGAAAAAAATTACACTGAATCAATCAACCTAAAAATCCGCATAAGGAAAATATGCAACTTACCGTGTTTAATGATATGCATACCATTATAATACTAAGCGGAAGGGAAAAATAAGAGTTTAGGAAAATAATGCAGAAAGCACCCACCTTCCACATAGTTGTCTTCTGAAAGCACATAACAGGGAAGGAGAGAAAAGGAAAACATTCATTAAGCAGCATGCAGAATGGAACTTGCCATTGCATGTCTTCATCATGCAAGGCATTAACACAACATGCAAGTGCCCAATTGCTACCATCTGAAGGGGGAAACATAAGCACCAGGGAAGCAGTGTTTCTTCTACTCAACACAATTGATGTGATATAAAACAAAATAATCCCATTTTCTCAGTGAAGAAACTGTAAAGAGTCTTTTTTGCAGTTCTTTGTGAGGCAAGTTCTACTTAATCAGAAAAAAAATCTCATAGATTTTTAGTTAGTAAATAATTAAAAACTGCTGGGTAACTTGTGATAGGGATTCTAATTATATTTTCCCCACTGGAATTTTTCTTGGTTGCCTTAAAAGCCAGACTACATTAAACAGATTTGAGCTAGCTAATTTTGGTTTTACAATATGCTGTGAAACATTTAGAACAGCCTGATCCTGAAGTCTTTACTCACTCTAGTTCAGGGGTCAAATCTTGCAATCAAATATGGCTAAAGAGCCAGTGTAGCTGGCAGAATGAGCAAGGATTGCAGGATCAGGTCCCATTATTTACTGATATTAGATAAATCTTAAAATTAATCCTGATTTTTAGCCTAACAGAAGCAGTAAAAGGCATCGGGCCCACAAAAGCTGTGTAGGAAGATGGGGACTTCAATTGACTCCCTGCTGGTCAGTCAGAGGGGAGAGTTGAAACTAATGTGCTGGTGCAACATGCTGCCCTGACTGGGAAGACCTACCTCCATATCCCTCGAGCTCTTCCACTGAGGAGGTACATTACAGGAGTATTTCTCTGCTGCCCATTATGGGTCTGATTGAGTAGAGGGTGGGAGAAGGTAAGAAGGTACCAGAGGAAAGAGGAGAAGAGTGCGAGATGCACAGAGAAAAGCAGGGCAGCAAAGTTGATGAAAGGAAATACGAGCTGAGGAGTAACAAAGAGACAATGAGGGAGCCTCAGCTGGGAGAAGAGAAAAAATGGAAAAATGGGATTATTAGATCTCTCCCGGTCTCTGACTTGTCCTGGGTTCTGGGACTGCAGGATTTGACCAAATTCCATTATAACTGATTTTCAATACGAGTCTTTTTGATGGAATTAACTTTTAAATATCTCTTAAGATCTGATTTTGTTCCAGATCTAGTGCAATCTGGAACAAAATCAGGCTCAACAGTTTCTTTTACTAGTTCATAATCATGTTCTCTATATATCAATATGCTGCTAAATATTAAAAATCTGTTACGAATTAAATTGTATAAAATAAATTATGTTGTGTTGTTTTATAATCTGCTTTACATCAGCTCTTGAGATTTTTTTATACTTTAAATGATAATGTATGGGTTGTCACTATTTGAGAATATTCATTATGAACATCTAATATGTAGGGCTTTAATCCTGTCTGAATTCAAGAAGAGAAAAGACTTGACGAAATGTTCATTTTAATGTTACTTTAAAACACCTTCTCCATACATACATCAACTCACACTTGTAAAAACTCTGTGCTTGTAACTTCAGTTTGCCATGAAAGTGCAATCAATGGATAATAACCATTACATGCATTTAGGAAAATAACAGAATGAAAAAAATGAGCATGAATAGGAGAATTCTAGTTGTAAATTTAAAAAAAAAAAAAAAAAGCAAGACCCACAAATTATGACAACCATAGAAAAGATGAAAAACTCCCCTTTCCATAAAATATTTTCCCTATCTCTGTGATCTATTATAATGATCTTTTGAGTGTTAAAATAATTTATTTTATAAAGAATTCTATTTAACACTGTAATTCCTTTTAGTGCAAACATTGTTTCCTTCCTATTAATTACAATAAAAAAGCAAATTAAAAAAAATAAATTAGTTACTAAAATCACATTATACCTTTAGTCTACTTCCTTGTAGTACAAATGTACACAAGATACCAATATTGGGATGAGTTGGCATTATTGTTTTAGCTCCAGAGATAAGTAGATACAATAAATAAACTTGCAAGTCAGCTCTGAATTTACTGAAATCAGATGACATTATGAAACTGATAAGCCTGGGAGTAGGCTTCATGTCTCTGAATTTATGACTTTGCTTTATACTAAGGTCCAGCTCCTCAACTGATACAAATTGGAATAATCTGAAGATAATCAAGCTACACTGATATATGCTAGTCAGGACTCTGGCCCTAAATATTTAATTGTGTGACTAACCTTTCAAAATAGTTGCACAGTAAACTTATTTAACTTATTTTTTAATAAAAGTTACATTAAAAGTGTTGAGTATTGTCCACTGAACAAAACAGTCTGGGATATATATCACCAAAAGGCATATGGGATGGTAAACTCTTTTAAGAAATATTTCTTTCTCTCTTTCTCCACCAACAAATTTATCAGTAATTTCAAGCACACAAACAGGCTGAATTTTTAAGTTAAAGATTTTTCATATAAAGAGCGTAGTAAAAACAAAATGTGTATTTGTGTGTAAGGAGAGTCTTTAAACTGGTAAGATATTTTAAGGCGTTTCTATGAGTACACATATACACTGCACGGTTATTTTGGTATACCGGAGTTAGCTATTTTGGGATATACCCAGAATACATCCCAGCATCTACACAAGCCACCCATTATTTCAAAATATTTTTAGAAATAACAGGTGTGCTATTTCACCATCCCAGTAAACCTCGTGGCACGAGGGATTGAGGTTGGCTTGAAATAGCGCATTATTTTGAAATTTGGCACTGTGTAAACACACCAAATTTCAAAATAGTTTTGAAATAAGATATGCAATTTGTGTAGCACAAATTGTGTATCTTATTTCGAGTTTAGGGTTCTGTGTAGATGCACTCTATATTACATAAGCATTTTTATTGATGTTAATATTGTTATATTGTAACTGATCCTCATGTGGAGACCATTACACTGCTATCTTGTGATGTATATATCATACTAAATCTTTGTCTAATTTTCCTGATTCCCATGCTACTTTGATATGTGTGAGTGTGTATATACAAGGGTGTGTCTTTGTGAGTGTCTTTTAGAGTGAGACATTGCCTAGTGTTGTAAATACAATCTGAGGAATCAGAATATTCTAAATTCTAATTTTGGTTCTTACTCATTTTGGCGTTAGGCCAAACACAACACAAGTCTAATCATACAAGATGCAAAGTGTGTCCCATAAAGTGGTGAGCAACCTAAATTTCCAGTGAAGTCAGTGAACTCTGAGAGCATTTAGTACCATGCTAAAATGCTCAGCATCTTGCATAAAAGGACATGAATCTCTCTGGCCACTTTTCTCCATCAGTAAAATGGAAATAAAAATAGTCAGATTTACAGAAATGCTTAGAGGATGTCTCTGAATCATAAATGTTAAATATTATTCTCGGCAATATTACAATATTGCTAATTTCTACAATATAATATAAATATAGAGATTCACCCATACCTCCACTGGAATTAGAATTGTGTCATGTTGATATAATAATTTATATACAACAAAAGCAAGCCCAACACCATTAATGTCATTGGAGATATATCCACTTACCTTAGGTCTGAATTTAAGCCATTAAACTTTATTTAACTTAAGGTTTTACATCTACCTTCACATTAATACAAAGTGCCCTAACTCATTATATTAAGCCATATTTCTATAATATTGGTACTACAGATAGGCAGCACCACAATGAAAGCTTCAGGGGGCACTGGACCTCAGATAAGCATAATGGCCTCTCCCGGAAACTGCAGACTGCATGCCACACTTCAGCAGTTCATTCCTCTCCATATCTAGCAAACCATGGTCTCACCTCATCTCCATCCATTTTGGGCCAGCTAGACTAGAAAGCTAGGCAGGTGCTGTGAAGACTAGCATCTTGGGCAGGAAGGTCTAAGCAGTCCAGACAACATTTCTATGGCAGACTAGAAAAATACTGCATTCTTTGGAGGAGGGAGAATGGAGGAAAAAGATAAAGGCCCAGTACAAATGTCAGCAAAGTGGATCCAAAGCTATTCTTCTCAAAGATTTCCATTTGTGCAATCAGATGTATTCCTCTGAGAAACAAAATCATGCTATTTGATCCAGGACCAACTCTCATCCTCATCAAGGCTTTTTCCATCAATAGCTATACAGAGAATGGGTATAATCTCTCCCCTCACATCCTTGCTTCAATTTATTATTTAGATTGGAGTATCTTCTGTCAGGACTTTCTTACTTCTGTCACAATTACAGTGACTATTGCACAGAACCATATACATAATTGGTGCCATATCTATACCTGTTTTTAAGGGCTGATTTTCTTCACATTTGCACTACTGTAAACCAGAAGTAATGGTACTGAAATCAGTGGAGCTTTACCAGTATAAAACTGGTATAGAAGAGAAGAATCAGGCCTAGTACAGTCAGATTTTATGCCCTCCTCATTCACATGTGATTCATCTCCCATCCTCACTCTGTCACATTTACCCACATTTACACTCATTCTAAGGGAATCCTTTGCTTCAAAGAACAGCTCTGGTGGGCTGCAATGGAGGCTTAAACACTGAGGACCAATCTCACTAGCAACTGGGTGTTGCAGGGGATGACTTTGCACATTCCCTATCAACTTCTTGTACAGCAATGGTTGAATCACATTTGCTCTACCGCTACAGGCAGGCTGCAGAGGCAGAAGGAGCTGAAAATACCTGTGATGTCAACAACGAAGAAAAAAGACAGATCTTGCAGGGAATCAGCCCACTATTCTTGTTGTCTCATAGCCCAGTCTGAACCAGATCACTGGCCCTTTATTGCTCTGTTCCTCTCTACATGCAAGAACTCTCTTTGGGCTTAGTCTGCTCAGGGTGTGTACTGTCTGGACCTATATATGCCACACAGTTATTTCACGGCACAAACACCCCAGAAATCCTGCTGTGAACATCTTTCTTGTAATTTAAAACACATTCTGCTGTCAACTACAGTGCTATAAACCCAGACTTACCCTCACTGATGTAAATTGGAATAGCTCCATAAACTTCGGATGAGCTATGTCAATGTGCATCATTTGATAATCTGGGCTACTATCTTCTATGAGATCATTTCAGATTACACCAATTTAGAAATGAACAAAATCTGGACTAGGGAAGTAAGCAACTAGTTGACTAGTGATGTGACTAGTTGTCCCGTCCCTCCCCCCCGCTGCCTTTATTGGGGGGAGCAGAAGCAGGTGCTGGTGGGAGCCAGCTTAAAAGCTGGTTCCCCCAGCACCATCTCCACGAGGGACAGAAGAGATAGAGGCACAGTGGGAAACAGTGTGAATGGGGACTGAAGCAGTCTCTGCTCACACAACTTCTTCTGCAATTCTGCTTCTGAAACGTACATCAGCCCCACTGGTGTGGTAGGGGCTGCGGGATGAGCCTGGGGCTCACGGGAAGGGTTGGTATGCAGGAGTCAGTGCAAGATCTGAAAGGGAGTTTGGGTGCAGGAAGGGATGTAGACTCTGGGAGTAAATTTGGAAGCAGGAGAGCATGAGGGGTTGAGATGTGGGTAGGAGCTTGGGAATGGGAGGAGGTGCAGACTCTGGGAGCAAAGTTAGATGGGGTGTGGGTTCTGGGCTGGGGCAGAGGTTTGGGTTGTGGAAGGGAACTAGGGGGGAGTGCTTATTTTGGATAATTCTTGAAAATGACTGGCACATCCTTCTAGCAGGAGCTCCTAGGTGAGGGCAGGGAGCTCTGCACTGCTCTTGTCCACAGACACTAGCCTTGCAGCTCCAACTGCAGTAGCCTTCAAGAGATAGCACCTGATTCCAGGAGACTCCCAGAGAAACTGGGAGGTTTGGCAACCTTAAATGATCTTCCATGTAACGGAACACTGTATGAGAAGTCTAGAGAAAGATGAGGAAAATACCAGAGAGGCAACAGGCTTGCCTTCTCATGCAGAATGAGACATAGGTGTTCTCCTCCAAACAAGGCACTCCAGCACATAGTTGGTTCCTGTGATCTCACTCATAACAATTCTTCACCAAGATAAGTCAATTAGACCCAATCAGTTACACCTCTATACATCTGGGGTAAGTCTAGACTACAGGCTTTTGTTGACAGAAGTTTTGTCGACAAATACTGTCAACAAGCTTCTATCGACAAAGAGCGTCTAGACTACATTCATTTCTGTCGACAAAGCAAGCCACTTTGTCGACATGACAGTGTAGATGCAAATGACAATATAGATGCAATAACGCTTTCTGTCGACATAACTCTGTCAACAAAAGCGTTATTCCTCATAGAATGAGGTTTACAGCCATCGAAGTTATGTTGACAGAACTCAACAGTAGTGTAGACGCAGGTATAGTTTTGTCGAATAAAGTCCACTTTTGTTGACAAAACCCTGTAGTCTAGACACGCCCTTGGAGTAAATCCATTGAGTTCTGTAGAGTTATTCCAAACAAGGCTGTCCTCATAGGATGTGGGACTGTAACTTGGAACACACGGCCCTTGAAAAGGACTGAGATTTCTTTTTGTTAAACAATTGAACATGGCCTCCCAGTGCAATGCAGTGGACAAAGAACTAATGCAATACTCTGAGGCATAAAATAAATATGGAATAAAAGTACAGAAGTGGTATAACTTCTCTGACCTGCACCCCAACTTCTTCATAGTGATATTATGCTATGATTATGGCATAATTATGATGCATTTGTTCAAGCCTAGTCATGTAAGGCAACATTAGAAAAAGTTATGATTTGCTCATTATGAGTATCCTATTTTTATCCATTTATAATTTTTATCTGAAATTATAAATATTGACTCTGTATCTGTATTCCAAATGTGCTATTATGGGTGACATCCACAAATAGTCTTTGAGGCATAACAATGAAGAAGCCAGATGGAACTGATGATCCATCTGCAAGGAAAGAAACTGCTTGAATTTCCTGGGGGCATTTTGGACAGCCTATAAATAATGGCTGCTATCATTCTACAAGGACATGTGCAGGGGCTGGTCAGAAAGCATACATGTAATTGAAGCTGGGTGTATGCATACCTCTGTGACTGTTGCATGGAAATGTAGAACAGGGAGCACATATGCAGTTTGTTACCACAGCACAGAGAAAGAGGGAGTCCAGGCTGATGGGTTGGAGGACTCAGTGGTACCGCAGTTCGAGGTGACATGTGGTGAGGGGACAACACATCACAACCTCTATATATGGCAGGGGTGGAGAGCTTCTCAACCATGCACTTGATCTAGCCCCCTGCTTAATTTGATCCAACCCATGGCAAGTCTCTATGTCATAAGCCCAAAATCCTGAGCCTTGGCACCTCCAAGTGGGGCAGGAGCATGAGTGCTGGCACCCGAAGCCTATTCCCACTATAGGCAGGTCCATATTAATGAAGGGGTTTTAGAGACTGCAGCCCAAGCCCATGGGCTAAAGAGGGTAGGGGACTGCATAAAGATCTTTAAGGGTACGTCTAAACTACATGCCTCCGTCGACGGAGGCATGTTGATTAGCCAGATCGGCAGAATAAAATAATCGCGGCTTCATTTAAATTTAAATGGCTGCCCCGCTCTGCCGATCAGCTGTTTGTCGGCAGATCGGGGCAGTCTGGACGTGCCGCGCCGACAAAGAAGCCTTTTTTGATCGGCACAGGTAAACCTGGTTTCACGAGGCATACCTGTGCCAATCAAGAAAGGCTTCTTTGTCGACGCGGCACGTCCAGACTGCCCCGATCTGCCGACAAACAGCTGATTGGCAGAGCGGGGCAGCCATTTAAATTTAAATGAAGCCGCGATTATTTTAATTGCGGCTTCATTTCCCTCTGCCGATCTGGCTAATCTACATGCCTCCGTCGACGGAGGCATGTAGTCTAGACACACCCTAAAAGTCCAGATCTTCTGGGGAGGGATTCATAGCCAATAGGAGCTGGTGTGGTGGGGAGCGGGGAGAGAACATGGTGTCACCTGTTTCCTACTTCACACAAAATGGGAGCTGCCCCCAGGTAAGTGTCCCACACCCCAAAAGCCTGTCCAAGCCCTGAGCCCCCTCCCTTCTAGAACTCATACCCCAACCCTGAGCCCACTCCAGCACCCTAATTCCTAACCAGACTCCACATCTTCACACCAACCTTTTGCCCTGAGTCTCCACACACATTCTGAATCTTTTGGACCAAGCCTGGAACCCCCCCACTTGCACTCCAAATGCCTCTTCCACAACCCCACTCCAGAGCCCACACCCTACCCCTCCTGCGTTCACCTGCCTATAATCTGAACCCCTCATTTTTGCCCCACCCCAGAGCCTAGGGAGCCCCATAAAACCTAACAGTCCCAGACTCCCAGAAGAGTTAATCTGGACCTGACTATGGGTACGTCTAGACTACCGCGTTTTGTCGACAGAAGTTTTGTCAACAGATACTGTCGACAAAACTTCCATTGACAATTTGCGTCCAGACACATGGAGTTCTGTCGACAAAGCAAGCCGCTTTGTCGACAGAACTCCGTAGTCTGGACGCAACGTTACAGGCAATAACACCTTCTGTCGACAGAACTCTGTCGACAGGTGTTTTGCCTCATAAAATGAGGTATACCAGCGTCGACAAAACCGCAGAGTTCTGTCGACGTTATGTCGACAGAACTCCGCGGTAGTGTAGATGCTGGTATTGTTTTGTCGACAAAATTCCACTTTTGTCGACAAAACTAGGTAGTCTAGACACACCCTATATGTGAGCTGAGTGAGGTTTTTCTTTCTTACTTTTATTTTTTTTGCCTTTTTTGGCCCCCAACTGATTTTTCTAAATCAATGGCCCCTGACAGAAAAAAAGGTTCCTTACCCCAATGTCTGACATTAGTGAGGCCACTATAGCAATAATGTGTACAACTTGCTGTTCACAGTTGAAAAAAATGAGAGGAATTCAAAAATTGTTAACAATTCGTGATCTAAAAAACATGACTTACAATGAGAGTCTTAAGCTGCTCCTTCTATGCAACATATCAAAGAGAAGGTTAATTAGGTGCTTTGATTGTAGTCAATATTTATCTATGCATGGAGAAAATATCTGATACTGGAGGCTTTTTAACCTAGCAGACAAAGTCATAAAAATATCCAATGGCTGGGAGTTAAGTTGACAAAGTTCAAACTGGAACTGGAATGTATATTTTTAATGGGGAGGAATTAACTGGATCTCTTTCTAAGAGACAGGCTGTCGTTCAATCCCAAGATTTCAGGCAACACATAAATATGACTGGAAGAAGTTTTCTGACCTGTGACACATGCGGGAGGTCAGGCTAGATGGTCACAATGGTCCCTTTTGGTCATGCTGGCTTAACTGACAGCAAAAACAGAGCACAAACATTAGTGACTATTTTGACATCCCTCTCAAATAAAAGTACTTTTCTCTCTCAACGCCATTTACTCCAGTAAAATACACACTGAGAAAGAAATATTTCCTCTTAAGAATCTTAAAAATCTTGTTTAAATAAATCTCAAAAAGAGATTTATATAAGCAAAGTGTTACTCTAATTTCCAATGAGGAACATGCTCTGCCTCCATTTGTGGTAATCTTATTTCTATGTACTGCAACGTTTCTAATTTCCTTCCCACTTGCCTGCAAAGGAGATAAGCAGAATCAAAATCAAACAGGATATAATGAAGTCAGTACTCCTTCTAAGGTATATTGTTATGCTAGATTGTTCAATTCCCACATAGTTGTAACATTATTCTATCACTAATCAACACAAATATATTAAAAGTGAAGTTTTCCAAGGTGGTTTTAATTGAGGTTATTAGTTCAATTGTAATAGACTAAGGCAGGGCTACTCAACTTTGGAAGCCCCGGGGACCACAATGATACTCACAGCACATGCTAAGGGCCACAACTTAAGTGTGGTTGCATATACATGCAAATATATATGTAAATATATGCTAATAGCTTCTTTCACACTGATGGGCAAGACTGCACAACACGCAGGCCCCATTTAAGTCAATTCTGCTGATAGTAATAAAAAGCAATATTTACCCAATTTCCACCCACATGACAGCACTTTTAATGAGCAATGACAGTCCAAGAATTTAACTACTAAAATGCATATCAACAGAAGACCATTATATGAACTACTTTTTTGTTTTGGCTCCCACCCGTGGGCCGCAAGCAGGCCACGGGCCACATGCGGCCCACAGGCCGTGTGTTGAGTAGCCCTCGACTAAGGTATTGTATTATCATCTATTTTTAAATGCAATACAAACTGGTGGGCTGAGGCTTTATCACAATCACGTAAGTGGGGCACATAGTTCTTATTTAAACATCTTCTCTTTAAACTGTTCCTAAGCAATTGACTGTAAACTCTAAACAATTACTAGCCCACTTCTCTTTGGAAATCCCAGAATACTCACAAGTATTCTTCCACCTGAACAGAACAGGCCTCTTTCCCTGTCCTCTCCCAGAAGGTCTTGGTGTACTGATGAAAACTACTTCTCTGTGTTAAATTACAACAGCCAAGTAATTCCACATCACTTTTTTTCCATTTATTCATTAAACCTTAACTTTTCTTCTTGCCTCAGGTGGACTTGCTTTGTTGCAAACCTACAGAACATAAGGCTTTTGATCTGAAGTTCAGGGCCTAGGAAAGTTCTCTGGAACTGCTTAAAAAATCTAAAGGCTTTTGGCATGCTTATAGCAATTAGCACCACAAGTGCCATGACTGCAGAAGCCAAAACAATGGAAGTGACCTGAAATAGATTAGAGGAACAATAAAGATGGATGCTACCAGCATGAGTTCAAAGAAGAGACTCCTGAATCTATAAGACCTGCTGTCATCAAAATTCATATGCAGCAGGAAAGTGTTCTTTCCCTCATAGATAACAAACACAAATAAAATAAAATTAGATGTCAACTTCTATTTTCTAGAGGTTTTTGTTTTGTTTTTGTTTTGTTTAAAGTGAAACCAGGGAGTGAAATCATGGTCTGATTTAAGTCAATAGGAATTTTGCCATTGACTTAAGCAGGCCTTGGATGTCACTCCAGGTGTGCATGGAGGAACAAAGGACTTCAGAGAAAGTCAGGCTTCAGATGAAAATCTCCTCTCACTTAAGGCACATCTGGGTTCTTCTCACTCACAAATGAGGTTAATCAAACAAGGAAACAATCAAAACTAGCTTAAGCTCTTTCTTCCCTTTCAAGGATCTATTTTTTGTGACAACTTTGTTTTTAAGGAAACTTTTATTCTCCCCTCACCAACCAACCACTCTTTACAAATTCCTCTCTTTTACCTCTGGCAGTTGGGCCCTGTAGTTTAGATTAACCACAGATACATCATACAGATTGGGTAGGAAAACTTGGTTATATGGGGTCTGGCTCTATTTTGGGAACTATACTCACCTACCTATCTACGAACCAGAGGGTAGTATATTCTGTGTTACATATATTCCCTTTTTCTGTGCAGAATTATTATTCCATCAGGTTTCCTCCAACTATTACTTAGCTTTTTTGGATGCTTGGCATAAAAATATTTTCTTGACTTCCATTATTATAGTCTTATGAACCAACCTAATTGTTGTGGAAAGGATAAGAGATCTGCATGATGAATGGGAAGGTGTGGCAGAGCTCTGGCTATGCCTGTGGATCCTACACTTCTGGCAGATAGTGTTCAGCCTCAGAGGCTGGCTGCATCCCATCACATGGCTAATTTCTCTTATTAGAGGCAGGGTTTATAGCTTACAGAGCCATACTCATCATAAGCTAGTCTATAATATGGGGATGAAACCACTCTATAGTTCTGGTCTCCCTCTCCAGGGACAGACTCTGTAATGGTGTGGGGAGGATTGGTGGAACCCAGGCCCACTCACTATTCCAGGTTCTAGCCCAGGGACCCTGGGGCAGCAGCAACAGATAGGGTTTGTTCTATTCCCTGTCTGGCAACTACTGCCCTTGGCCACTTCCCCAAACAATCCCTCCCAATACCTTTCATCTAGTGCCTGAGCAGCTTATCCTGACCCTCCAACACACTCTACCTGACTTGCAACTCCCAGCTCTCACCCAGATTCTTCTCACTCTCAGAAATTTTGGCTCCTTCTACCTCATACATCTTAAACCTAACAGGAAAGGAGGTCTTTAAACCAGGCTCAACTGGTTCTTGATTGGCTCCAGGTGATATGATTAGCCTGACTTCCTTGGCTCTGGAAGGCTACAAATTGGCTTCCTAACTAGCCTGATTGTCAAGACTGCTTCTGCAAAGTTCCTGCTGGTTCTAGGCCAGCCCCTGTCACTTTAGGGACAAAGACCTACTTAATCTAGGGCTAACATATCTCTCTTCGAGTTCTTTTCTATAGCCATCTGACCTGACTCAGTCACATAAGGGTATTTCTGTTTCTGGATATCCCAGGAAATCAGTTAACTAAATTGCCTCTTTTATTCTCCCTCATTACCCAACCACTCTTACAGGAGTTAAACCCAAAGACAGTGGGTCTCCAGGAAGTGTTGGCAGGGAGCCAGGAAAGCCAATGTAAAGAGAGTGTGAGTTTCTGAAAAAGCAGTGATCTGCCTGCTGCTGTCTTTGTTTGTGAGGTCAGAGCAAGAGCTGGGAGAGATGGACTGAACAACATAGAAGGCATAGAATTTCCAGTGATATCCATGTCTAGGAAAGACTAAACCTTGGAACAAAAGATGTGAGTAGGACAGGGAATGTTTAGTTAGATAGAGTCAGGTTATTTTCTTCATTTTGGAGTTTGGTTGAACTCCCCTGTCCTAAGACCATGTGCCCCTACCCCCACTATACACTGTAACTTTTAAACTAAATCCCTGGGAAGCAATTCTCTGTGCTTTTAATCTACTCTTTTCCCCCTGTTGTTTTGTATGCTTAGCAACCAGGTATGCTTTACCAAGTATGTCTTCTTTGTTTTGTTAATAAAATCACCTTTTTTTTTAACTATAGTCTGATTCCTGTATCCTAGATAGCTGGAAGTTCAACATGCACATGCCTGAGACTGAATAGTCAACTATTAGGTGGTATTAAAGAGCTTGGTGTATCCCTGCGAAATGAGCACACTGAGGCTACGTCTAGACCGCAGCGCTATTTCGGAATACCAGAAGTATCCCTAAATAGCTAGTCCATGTCTTTTGAGCATGCTTATTATTTAAAAATAAATCCCCAGAATAGCGCTCTATTTCAAAATTTAGTGCTTGTAGAAAGTGCCATATTTCAAAATAAGCTATTTTGAAATTAGATCAAAATAAGCTATGCAATTTGTGTAGCGCAAATTGCGTAGCTTATTTTGAGGTAAGGGAGAGGAGTAGATGCACTCCGATAGTTCTTTGGGAAAAGCATTTTTTCACATGCTAACATTGTATGTCACATGAACCCATCTCCTGGGCAACGACAAGGAAGTTATTTCTAGCATCTAGTTCTGGATCCATGACTGCTCCCATCTCAATAACTATACAAGAAGAAGAACTAGCAGCAGCACAATTTAAGGGAGCTGTACTGACTGGCAGTGAGGCAATGTCTATGAAGAGACAGCTCTGCTATAAGTGCTTTATTTCTTGATGGATCACAGATTACAGTTGTCCTCATTTTTTGAAAACTGTCACTTTACATCCTCTCATTCAGGATCCTTTGTTCCCTTCCCAAAGATTTTATGTCTGAAACATAAGTTTTGGACTTAAACCACAGCTCTATTAATATTCTCCTCCTGAGTCTATAACACCTTAACATTAGACGATGATAAAACTGACTTTTGGAATGTTACCTTAAGGCAGTATTTCATGTGTCTCAGTAGCTTAGTATGCCAGCATACTGCTAGAGTGCCAGCAATGAAGCATCTCTGATCCCATGTGATTTTCACAAGCCATAGAACCACTTTAAGCTGGCAAAGTTGTTTGAATTCACAGGTATTGGCTATATTAAATAAAAGTAGCATAGGATTTCATTGCAATGAATAACTGCTAAAATGGAATCAAGAGCAATTATTATAATCCTCCTTAAAAAGCAAAAGACACCATCATATATAAACACAAGATTTATAATGAACTTCAACGAGACTGAGTCAAAATAAAGAGTTTTGTAAAAATCATAAAAACAGCAACTAGGTTTAGCTAAGTATGTGGAATAGCTGTGGGTGTCTTATCTCACTACTACAGATACACTTTTAAAGTTATAAGAAAGTACTATAACAGCTGTGGCCAACCCGCAGCTCATGAGCCACATGCAGCTCTTGCTCCCAAAAGTGTGGCTCACGAAGCTGCTCCTGCACCCCCCCGAAGGTCCCCTGCCCCCTTTTGGCCCCCAGCTTCCCTGTGCTTACTGGGTCAGAGCTGTGGGGTTTTAAAAATGGCGCCCAAGATGGTGGCCGTCTTAAAGGGGCAGCCTCCTTTTTTATATTTTTTTTAATTCTTTTTTTTTTTTGTTCAACAATTCTGGTGCAGCTCTTTGCATTTTTTCTGCCACTGTTTTGGCTCTCTCTGTTAAATGGGTTGGCCACCCATGTACTAGAAAATTTACTCAATGTTGCACAAGTCCTTCAAAGCAGGGTGCTGAGAGTGTGGGGGATGCAAGAGTTGGGGCAGGGACTTTGGGATGTGGGAGGAAACTTGGGGAAGAGGATGGGAGGCTAAAGGCAGGTGGTGGAGCAGCCACAGGCTTCTCCCCTGGGCTGGCCCTGGCTAGCGGCTTCTCCCCTGGGCTCGGCTACCTGCTGCTCCCAGGGCTGGCCTGCTTCTCCCTGGGTCCAGGTTAGTGGGGGCTACACAGTCCAGATGCCAGCTGCTCCCCTGGGTGGGGGCCATGCTCAGGGTGGTGGGGGCCACACAGCCCAGCCACCAGCTGCCTCCCATAATCAACCCAGGGTGGTGGGGGCTGTGTTGGGCTATAATTGTCCCTGCTCTCAGAGGCCTCCCTTTCTGTTTGTTGAGAAACAATTGCAATCCATGCAATTCCCATTATCCTGGTGCAACCAAACCCTTACCTTGCTTTAAATTATGATTAGAGGAAGCTACATACCAGATTTGGTGGTGCTAGTTCTTACTGCTTAGCAGGAGTTCATAACAAACGGATTCACAGATTGATGGATGGACACACAGACAGACACACAAACTCTATCAAATATATAGTAGTTTAATGCTAACTTTTCTCCTCTTCGGAATAATAATATAATAATTAACCATAATTAATAATGAATAATTGGAGTTACAGTAGACTGGTCACCTACCATAGCACCTAAAGTGGTATTAAAACTATCCTTCATGGAAATATCTCACCTTCAGGTATGATGAATGACACTGAATGACACTATTTGTTTTAAAAGACTCTTTGTATGTTCCCAGAAGAATCCATGGAATTTTAAGGTTCTGAGGGGGTAATCTTGGCCCGCTGCAATCAGCAGCAAAACTCTCATTGGCATAAATGGAGTTAGGATTTTGCCCCAAACACCTATCCATGAATGTGACTGTAAGAACTATGTTCATGAAAGCAGAAAATAGAACTCATAACGTGATTTTTGCATCCAGTCAAAACTAACAAGCATAGCTGCTCATAAACAATCTATGAGATTGTGCATAATGAATAAGTCTGAGAAAATAACAATCTGTTAATAGAGTAATTGACAAATGAGAAAAGGAGCTAAATGTATTCTTATGCATGTATGTGTATATATATTAAATATATGCATATAATACACGTGCATATATATATTGCTCAAAATGTTTAAATTTTTTACTTTCTCATGGTAATAATATCAAATAAATGTCAGAAAAATGTAGGAATAATGTTACATTATACAGTGCACTTTGTGATACCAAGGCAATGAAATACAAGCAACTAATATACTGTATTTCTGAATGATGTAACATGATCCAGTACATTATATATACAGTTTCAACATTACTTTGGAAACTTTTTGCTGCACTAACACAGAAATGGATCAAAATTCTATTATTCCACTGTGGTACAAAAAGAATCATACTGAATATCCCCAGAAAATGAAGATGCTTAGAAAAAAGTTCTAAATAAGGAGAGCGGATTGACAGGGTATTAGAAGTTTTGTGGTTTTTTTATTTTAATCATATTTCAATAAACTGATGAACTATAATTATAGTATGTTCCACAAAGGGTTCAAATAAGATCTGAGCAGAACCACTAACAGCCTTATAAGTCAGGCAATATAGGTTACAAAGAGTGCAACCTAAACATTAATTCACAGTCATTTTATGGCTCACAATGCCTTTGCACTTTATGTAACATATCCTTTTTTTTCAAAATGAAAATGGTTATACTGGTAAATCATTCATTTTTTAAGAAAAATATATTAATATTTCAAAGCATATTTCCCAGAACATGCTTGTAATGCATGTGAAACAGACGCCACATTTGACTTCACTGCAAAATAAAAGCCATTTGTCTCCAAGTATACTTTAGAAGATTGTCTCAAGTGTTTTCCTTTTATCCTTAATGCGTGTACCTCTTAACATTTTAATACTGGCAATTTTATCATTTTTCATCCAGAATCCATTATTAGGGAATTAACATAGTTTCAGTGAAGGACCAATGTTTTAAAACACACTATCTGCAAAACGTTGTTTAATGTTTTTATTACTTTGCTGCTCTGTCTTATATAGCATGTATCAATGAAACTCCCACATGTATTTAAAAAGACATGACAAAGATATAACCTTGAAAATGTTACAGTAAAATTACAAAAAGAACATAAACCATTATTAATAAAAAAGGAAGCATGTTTCTTTCTCTTTTACAAATATTAATAAATACTTCATTTGGTGCTCTTATTAACCCCACAGTACTTAATTAAACGAATCAGAATGACTAAAGATTTAATAAAGAATAAAATACAACCGAAAAAGCCAATGGGAATGTCAGCTATAACATATTTATGTAACTACAAGTTTTACCTAGCGTTGCTTGGGTCCTTAACTCAAATATTTTTTGTTTTTCTTCATTTAAATCATTGCTCTAGGGTAGGGCTGTGAATGAGGGGTTCACTAGGCAGGCTACCCCAGGGAGAGAGGACAACCCCAACTCTTTTTCACTGTAGCAGCTTGGAGCCAGGTGAGAATCATATGCCCATGGTCACTACAGTTGCAACCGGTACAGCCAGGAGAGAGGGAAGACATACCGACAGACACATAGACAAACAGACAAACTCTCTCAAATATATAGCAGATAGCTGTCCCTTTCTCCACCCCTCCTGCTGCTGCCCCAATTAAGTTATAGCTGTCCCAGTCTCAATCTCTGACCCCTTGCTGGTGCCCCCAATGGTCATTATACTGTATAACTATCCCTGTTAGCAGAGTTCTATCTTTCCATTTTATGAGAAACAATCACATTCCAGGCACATCTCTTTGTCCTGCAACTACCAAACCCTTACCTTGCTATAAGTTATGATCAGAGGAAGCTGCATACCAAATTTGGTGTTCCCAGCGCTTTCTGTTTAGGAGGAACATAAGAACAGCTATACAGGCAGTCCCCGACTTACGCGGATCCGACTTACGTCGGATCCGCACTTACGAACGGAGCTTTCTCGCCCGGGAAGTCGGGGCGAGAAAGCCCCGTTCGTAAGCTGCTCCGGTGCCCCTGGTCTGCTGGAGACCGTCTCCAGCAGACCAGGGGCACCGGGCGGGTTCCCACGCTTCTGAGGCTTTGCCAGAGCAAAGCCTCAGAAGCGCGGGAACCGCTGCTGCTGCCCCTTGAGACCCGGTGCCTGTGGTCTGCTGGGGACGGTCCCCAGCAGACCACAGGCACCCGGACTGAAGCCGCAGCCGCGGGGGGTCCCGCGCCTCTGAGGCTTTGCCAGAGCAAAGCCTCAGAGGCGCGGGGAACCGCCGCTGCTGCCGCTCCAGTCTGGGTGCCTGTGGTCTGCTGGGGACGGTCCCCAGCAGACCACAGGCACCCTGACTGAAGCCGCAGCCGCGGGGGGGTCCCGCGCCTCTGAGGCTTTGCCAGAGCAAAGCCTCAGAGGCGCGGGACCCCCCCGCGGCTGCGGCTTCAGTCCGGGTGCCTGTGGTCTGCTGGGGGCCGTCCCCAGCAGACCACAGGCACCCAGACTGAAGCCGCAGCCGTGGCGGGGTCCCTGCCTCTGAGGCTTTGCCAGAGCAAAGCCTCAGAGGCGCGGCACCCCGCTGCCGCTGCGGCTCTGCTCCCCGTGTCCCTGGTCTGCTGGGGGGGGGGGGCGCAGCTAGTGTGCACCCCCCCCCAGCAGACCAGGCTTTTGTTTTGGACTCTGGGGCAGAGCAGCTGGGGCGCTGCCGATTGGTCCTGCAGCGCCCGTGGGCACTACTGGACCAACCCGGCAGCACCCCAGCTGCTCTGCCCCAGGTCCTGATTCAGCCGCTGCTGGTCAGTTTCAGCAGCGGCTGAATCAGGACGTCTGGGGCAGAGCAGATGGGGTGCTGCTGGGTTGGTCCAGTAGCACCCCAGCTGCTCTGCCCCAGGCGTCCCCAAGTCAGCTTCTGCTGAAACTGACCAGCGCTGACTACAGGAAGCCCGAGGCAGAGTTGCTCTGCCCCGGGCTTCCTGGAATCAGCTGCTGATCAGTTTCAGCAGCAGCTGACTTGGGGACGCCTGGGGTTCTTAAGTTGATTCTGTATGTAAGTCAGAACTGGCGGTCAGTTTCAGCAGTGTCTGAATCTGGACGCCAGTTCCGACTTACATACAGATTCAACTTAAGAACAAACCTACAGTCCCTATCTTGTACGTAACCCGGGGACTGCCTGTACTGGGTAAGACCAAAGGTCCATCCAGCCCAGTATCCTGTCTTTGATGGACAATACCAGATGTCCCACAGGGAGTAAACACAAACAGATAATAATCAAGTGAACCTTCTCCTGTCATCCATTTCCAGACAAACAGAGGCTAAGGACACCATTCCTATCCATCCTGGCTATTAGCCATTGATGGATCCATGTATTAATCTAGTTATTTTTTGAACCCTGTTAAAGTCCTAGTCTTCACAATATCTTCTGGAAAGGAGTTCCACAGGTTGACAGTGAAGAAAAAGTTATTTTTCTTTGTTTAAACCTGTTATCTATTAATTTCATTTGGTGACTCCTAGTTCTTATGTTATGAGAACAAGTAAAATAACTTTTCCTTATTCTTCATGCCTGTCGTGATTTTATAGACCTCTATTATATACCCCCTTAGTCGCCTCTTTTCTAAGCTAAAAAGTCCCAGTCTTTGTAATCTCTCTTCATATGGCACCCGTTTCAAACCCCTAATCATTTTTCTTGCCTTTTCTGAACCTTTTCCAATGCCAATATATATATTTTGAGGTGAGGTGACCACATTTGTATTCTGTATTCAAGATATGGGCATTCCATGGATTTATATACAGGCAGTCCCCGGGTTACGTACAAGATAGGGACTGTAGGTTTGTTCTTAAGTTGAATTTGTATGTAAGTCGGAACTGGTACATATTATAGGGGAAACTCTAGCCAAACATTTCTCCAGAGCTCAGCTTTATTCTCCCATACCTCACTTCCCTCAGTCCTTTATTCTCAAGCTGAGGTGTCTGCTGAGAAAAGCCGTTCTGCGTCTCCCTGGTCTGCTGGGAAGGGGCGCTAACTTCGCGTCTCCCTGGTCTGCTAGGGGGAAGCAGCTAGTGCAGGGTTGCCTCACCCCGTTTGTAAGTAGGGATCCGATGTAAGTCGGATCCATGTAACACGGGGACTGCCTGTAGAGGCAATAAGATGTTCTCTGTCTTATTCTCTATCCCTTTTTTTAATGATTCCTAACATTCTGGTTTTTTTACTCTTGCTGCACATTGAGTGGATGTTTTCAGGGAACTATCCACAATGACTCCAAGATATCACTCTTGAATGGCTATAGCTAAATTAGGCCCATCATTTTGTATGTATAGTTGGGATTATGTTTTTCCAATGTGCATTACTTTGCATTCATCAACATTAAAATTCAATTGCCATTTTGTTGCCCAATAACTTAGTTTTGTGAGATCCTTTTGAAGGTCTTTACAGTCTGCTTTGTTCTTAACTATCTTGAGCAGTTAAGTAACATCTGAAAATTTTGCCACCTCACTGTTTACCCATTTCTCCAGATCATTTATAAATATATTAATTAGGTTTGGTCCCAGGACAGATCGTTGGGGGACAGATCCTACTAGTTACCTCTCCATTCTGAAAACTGACCATTTATTCCTACCCTTATTTCCTGTCTTTTAACCAGTTATCAATCAATGAGGAGATCTTTCCTCTTATTCCATGACAACTTATTTTACATAAGAGCCTTTGGTGAGAGGTCTTGTCAAAGGCTTTCTGGAAATCTAAATATCCTATATCTACTGGATCTTCCTTGTCAACATGCTTGTTGATGCCCTCAAACAACACTAGTAGATTAGTAAGGCATGATTTCCCTTTACAGTGACCATGTTGAGTTCTTGAACAACAGACAGACACAGTCACAAAGACTCTCAAATATATAGTGGATTCTTTGGGGATAGACTCCCACGCCCATTCAGGTGAATGGGAATCTTTTAATTGACTTCTTTTGTGCTTGGTATCTTACCATAGATTCTCATTTGAGTTTCATGGGTTATTTACTATAGCCCACGATGTGCCATTATTTGGCACAATCAACTCATTCTGAAATCTAACTGCATGCAAATCACTGGGCCGCTGGTTAACTGGTTACCCAGGTAAGCATGCTGGTAAGGCTGATGCTTACCAAGTAACCAGGTATGTTTATCAAGTAACCAGGCATGCTTACCAAGTAACCAGGTATGAACACCATTACATCTCTAGTGTTCAGACTGTTTCTCCCTCTTTTTACACCACCAAATTACATATTATGGATTAGGTCAGGGTTATTTGTGTGTTAATGTATCCAATACTATATTTTCACTTGAACAAAAAAATTCTTATGTGTATGTGTACACCAACATACAACATCTGTGAGACTGCAGTCATCATATGAAATAGAGGGGCCAGATTCCTTTCTTAATCACATTAGTGCTACCTCATTGGCGTCAATGGGTTTGCAATGGGACAAGAGTAGAATCTGGGTTTAGCAGCCACATTTTGCTATAAATTACACTGAAATAAATCTTCTCTGATTTAATGGAATTACCCCAGTTTTATACTAGTGTAACTGATATCACAATTTAAGTCAAAACTCTCCTTTAAGCTTTCTCCAGAGAAAAGGTCCATACCAGATAGGACCCCCTTCCCTGTGCTCTTCCTCACTCCACAACCCTTCCTCTCACACCTTTTTGCCCCCAGCCTCCTGGACTCCAAGGCCTCACATTCCCAAGGCCCTAACCTGACTCATACACCATCCATAATATCAGCCCCTTGCCCTGAAGGACCCAGACAATGCCAGATAAGTCTGCTCCACTCATTTATGTAAATTGGGTATTTCCTCCTAAAACAGCATTTCATAGTTATATTGGCAAACTCGTGACCACATACAGTAGACTTCCGATAATCCGGAACCTATGGGACTTACGTGGTGCCGGATTATCAAATATGCCAGACTATCAGGAGGTACTATAAGCAGGTTATATATATACACTGTATACATTATATACTGTATATAAAGTGTTCTTAACCCTTTTTATTGTACATACTGTATACAGTATACTGTAATGTTTTAGTTTTTTTAAGTCTTTTACCCTTTTTGCTCAGTTCAGCTGCTGCCGCTGTTACCTTGTGACTCATTTTTTGCCGAAGCTCACTCACTAGGCTCTTGCCATTTTGATGCCGGACTATCAGGAGTGCCAAACTATTGGATGCCGGACTATTGGAGTTTTACTGTACAAGTAGAAGCAAAAACCAGAAATAAATAAATATTTTTTTAACATCTTGAGAAAACTAGGGCATAAGAACTTGCACAACTTTAGCAGCTCGTCATGAGTCTTGCTAACCTGGCAGATTTTCAGGGGTCAGATTTTCCCCTGTATGAGCAGTCACTGAACAATTTCTAGACTGTCTAGAGCACAAGCAAGGTTTTATTCAATATCAATCATGCATGTCTTCCCTTTCTTCTATTTTCCTTCAACAAATACAATTCTTAGGGCCATTACAAAATATGCACTCCATTCTTTGAGTTACACTACTGTATATCTCTTTCAAAATATCTTGAAGTAAGGACACAATGTTTCCATACATCTTCTTCTTCTGGTTTTTCCTATTTGTAGGGCCAGCTGCTCAGCTGATGTTAATTGACAATGGTTCAAGATAAAGCTCTTTTCCATAGATTATTGTACAATTATTCATGGTTAGATTTTATTAGTCATGGTTAGATTTTATCTTGATAGGAACACTATCCAAATTATGACCTGGACTGATTACCCAGTATAGGTTGGCATATATAGAGAATATAATGGAAAGAATTTAGGCTGGTGTTGAAGGCAGAGCATTGACTTGTTGAAAAATACCTATAACAGTCACGTAACTCAAGCAAATTTCTGGGCAATAAGCAGTCCTGCATGGAAAATATGGTACAAAGTACATGTAACAAAATAGAGGCTATTTGGCCTCACTGGTATACAGTGCTCTCCCATGGACTTCAGTGGAATATACACATGTGGATCAAGAGTAAAAAATGACCCAAAAGCTTGTGCAAACATGCATATCATTGCAAAAATAAAATATGGAAATCCCTGTTCCCAAATCTGAGGCCTCCACTGCAGTCTGATATTAGTCCATTTCTGTTATAACAAGCATAATAGCATATATGATGATCTGAGAGAAAAATATTGCATACCTAATTTAGTACAGATTCTCATAGATTCATAGACTCTAAAGACAGAAAAGACCACTGTGATTATGTAGTCCGACCTGCTGCATAAATCAATCCACAGGACTAGGAATGTTGGGAAGTGAGTAATTAACTAATTATGTACTTGATAGAATTTCTATCAACTACACGATTAGTCGAGGAGGGAGGAAGACCTTAGTCTGGCTCATGCCAGGGGCAGGAGCTACCCACCCCCGCCAATGTGGCTATGCAGTTTAAATGTAGTAAGAGCCAGGCAGGCAGGCAGCTCGGTTCCTACAGTGGGGGTAGCTCCCAGACAGAAGTGTTCACTGAAGGACTCACATTTTAATAAATAATAAAAATACTTTGGACTTCCATGGTGCAAAAGAAGGATCTCATAGACCTTTGTAGATGTCACCACCAGCATGGGGCATCTAGAAGATCTGGCAGTGAATGATGATAGCTGCCTAGGAAGTACAGGGGGCTACTCGAAGCTGGTGTGGAAGTGATTAAGCACAAGCAATTTTGTGTGTATCATACATCTTCAATACAGCAGGTGAGCTAAGTGGAGGACAAGAGAAGAGCTCCTTTGGAACCAACTGGAAGACTGATGGAGGAAAACCTGGAGAATAAAACTGCTGTCATGGCTGAGTCTCAGGATGGGAGTTATTCTAGTCTATTTTGTTGTTGTTGTTGTCCTTGTTCAAAAAATATGTGGTCCACCACAGTGTATTTTATTACGTGTAAAGGAATTGTTGAAAGGGAGCATTTGCCATTCCAGAAGATACAGTGTCTATGAAAACTGAATTTAATCTATATAAATTGTGAATCTCTGTATGTTAGATAGGAAAAGAGCAGCAAAATGCTCAATGAGGGTCTGCAAATCCCTTTTGTTACTCAGTTGGGAAAGCAGAGTGCTCAAATAAATGGGACTCTATTCAAATACTAGAATTAATTATTTGAATGCTTATTTCTGTCTTGAATCCTGGTATACTGATCCATTGCAATGGGTTAGGAGGACTCTTCTCCTCGCTGTGAGAGGAAACTTTCTAGAGATGTCAGTCACTGGGACAAGGCAAAGGGAACCTGACCATGAGCTTCCCATCTTTGTGCAATCATGTTTTTACTCAAAAGGAAATGTCTTTGCCTCGCCTTTCCATCAATGTATGGCTTCCTCTTCTTCTCCACACTGTTGACACTTCCATCTGCAGGGAGACTGAAGGCCTGCTAGGGACGATAAACATAGCGGAAAAAAGTAAAGACTCACCTCTGTTCCAAACCAATGTAAAACCCTACTCTTCTTATGCAATATGGAGGAGAAGAAATGTCTCTCTGCATGCAGAGCAACATTTCCCCAGAGGCTGAGTCAGATTTAAAGGAAGTGCAGCAGGAACCCTAAGAGGAGGGCTCCAAAAGCAGCTCTTCCCTGCCCATCAATGAAAAAAATGCTATGGTCCCTCTTACGTGCTCAGTTTTCTACAAAACACGCTCTATTGAAATGTTCCTCCAAGCCACAGATGAGAAAGTTCATTCACCAGTACTCATCACCAAGCCCTCATCCAACGAAAGATACCTAGAAGTTTCTAACACCTCTGACTCCTTCAGGGACTTTTATACAGTAGGGCTAAGGCTGAAATAAGCTATACAACTTGAGCTACATCAATTGCGTAGCTTAAGTGGAAATAGCTTATTTTGGCTTTTGGTGCTGTTCATACAGCAGGAAGTCCAAGAAAGAGCACTCTTCCTCCGACTTCCCTTACTCCTCATAAAATGAGGGTTACAGGAGTCGAAGTAAAATGTCCTCCAGCTTGACATTATTTTGACGCTATGTTGATATGGATATCCACTCTTCATTTTTGCAGGCAGAAATGTATATGTAAATACAAATTTTGCATATGAGCAGGGCTCTCCTGAGGTTTATAGATTGTGATGCAGGAGTTCCAGTGATTATTTTATTCTATATGTGCACCATACATACACTCAGTGAAAGGAGTGCCTATACAATTAAAAATAGGAAAGATAAGATTTGCCTAAAATTATATAATAGTATTTTGATTTCTATTTTTAAAAAGGTTTTCATGATTGTATGTGATAAATATAATGACTTGTGCACCAAGTAACTGTATTGTGTTCTCTGATTGACTGAGAGCTCTTATTAAAAAATAAAGTACAGATATTAAATAAAGTACTTCACTTTGGGTAAAACTTTCTATAGAGTCATCAAAAAGACAAAATGTTTTGGGTAAAAGTGCAAGGGTACTGTACGAATATAAGCTGTGCTATAAAATGCATCCCATAATCTAGATTCGGATTCATTTAGCCTAGCAACATTCCTGTGAGCTACATACCTATTGTCCCCAGTTTACAAATGGGAAAACTGAAACAGAGAAGTTAAGTGACTTTCCCAAAATTAGAGGCAAAATAGTGACAGACCAAGAAATATTATCCAGTACTACTGATTGTTATACGATCCACTCTCTCTGGGATACACTCCAATAGAGATGATTATTTCTGTGCACATCCCCTGAAATGATTAAAATATTGCCATCATAGAACTACAGATGCTGATTTCTTCTATGGTTATACTGATTTTTATATAGACACGATTTCTGTTTTATTATGATTCTATGAAATCATGGGATGTTCTGTGATTCCACAAAGCTGGGATTTCCTTGTAATAATCAATTTCTCAGAAAGGATTTCTACATAGGTAAAGCTCCATGTACTGCATAGTAAGCTTGACCTGAATTCCATGGCTGGGGTCCAGGATTCTCAGCCATTCTGTTATAGATGACTAGAAATTCTGCAGCAGTTTTATATAGCTGTATACATTAGCATTTTATTGAATTACATATACAGTGTCTTATATCTAATGCAGAACATCTTGTGATTTTTAATTTCATATCACATTCATTTCATACCGCTCCTAAATTTTTTATTTTGATGTGATGAGGAATTTTGTATTGAAAACATGTAAGGGCATCGCAGAATGGATTAAAATGATTATTTTGGCATCTGAATCAGATCTAATCTGTGAATATGACATTTGGAGAAGTGGTTTGGGATTGTGAAGATAAACAAATTAGCCAGATGTTTCTATCCAGATGATCAGAAGTGAAATAATTAACAGCACTGACCTTTAAACTATTGTCTGCCTTTATGCGTGTCTTTTGTCTTCCAATTTCCAACCAATAGTGTCAAAGCTTAAATTGAGCATCTCCATTAAACTGTTATCCATGAATTATCCTAAACTTCTTTTCAGTTTTACCAATTTTCCTTGCTATCTTGTTCAGAACTCTGGGATCACATTCCTGTGGGCCTAGCGCTTTGCAACTTGAAACAATCTGATTGCCTGTATTGTCAGTTCCTGTGTAACAAAAATATCTTTAAGTGTTTGCTTTTTCCTGGGAAAATGTATCTGAATGTATCTGTCACTGGGCCATTACCTTCTGTTTCTTTTATCAACGGCAAGAAAAACACGTTATTTTGGCTTTCAGAAAAATCAAACTTTTTTTTTTGCTTTTTCTTTTCATTCCCCAATGGTCCTAATCCCCTTTTGCATGTCAGTTTTGCTGCACATTTAAAAAAAAATTCTTAAGCTTTAAATTAAATAATATTCTTTAAATGTCACATTCCATGCTACAATAATCTTTTCTATTGCCTGTTTCCATGTTTGCAGTCCCTCTCTCCCTAACATTTCTGACTGTCCATTTGGTGCTAATTTTCTCAACACTTTCAACCCTCCTTTTTAGTCTATTGGCCATTGCTTCTGCTGTGGCGCCATCACCTATTAAAATTCTATTGAAATCAGTAGAATGTTAGCATATGTCAATCTCATTCTGCAGCCCAGTAGGTGCCGTCTGTGTGGATGTACTCTGGATCAGCATGTGTAAAGGATGTACATTTTTACAAAATCCCATTCTATTTATTACTAATAGACACACTGTGACCCAGTGAGTCCCTTAATGCCAACACCAGACAATACTCTCATTAGGCTTCACACACTCACTGTTATCATAATCTGTCATTTAAAAATGTCATACACAGTGTTCCCTCTAATTTTTTCCATGGATGTGTGGAATGATTTGTCACGTCACTGCCACAGTGGTGCACATAAAAAAATTCATGTGGCAGGGATGGGGCTGAGGAGTTAGGATAGTGGGAGGGGGCGCAGGCCTGGGGCAGATGGTTGAGGTGTTGGGGCATGAGCAGTGCAAGGGGTTGACGGCTATAGCTAGGATGTGGGCTCATGGGTGGGTTAGGTATAAGGGGAGTGGGGTGATGGCTGCACTGGAGATATGGTGGGGAGAGAGGTCTTCCCCTCCTAGCTCTTTCTCCACAGCAGCTCTTGGGCTGGTGGGGCAGAGGTATTTCTCCCTGCTGTGGCCACCTCTTCCCAGGCATGACAGGTCCAGGACTGGGTTGAGTTGGAGCTGGAGAAGGAGCAGCTTTTCCCCAGCCACAGCAGGTCTGAGATGGGTTGAGGTTGTGTCAGAGGCACCTCTTCCCTGACCACAGCAGTCTGGGTTAGGACTGGATTGGGGCCAGAGGAGGGGTGCCTCCTCCTGAGGTGTGGCACGTCCAGGGCTGGGTTGGGTTGAGGACGTTGGAGAGGCGCCTCTCCCACAGCCATTCTTATCTCTTTCATTCTTACCTGTAATCACTGAGGGTATGTCTAAACTCTGGAATAAGGTCGAATTTAGATTCACAACTTCAACTAAGTTAATTGCGTAGCTGCAGTCGAAGTACCTAAACTCAACTTTTGGCATTGTCCACACTGCAGGAAGTCAAAGGGAGCACAGTCTCTCTTCGACTTCCCTTAGTCCTCATCGAAGCAGGACTACCAGCATCGACTAGAGTACCCCTCTCAGTTTGAATTAGCTGTCTTACCTAGATCACTAATTTGAACCCTGGAAGGTCGACAGCAGCAGCTTCGATATCCTCTGTAGTGTAAACATACCCTTAGGTGCTTGTTCTTAGTTAATAGACTTATTTTTGCTATATTTCAAAATACAGCTTGGTATATTAAACTGAACCAAACTAACAGGCAGGTGTATGCTTTGTCTATTTGGAGGCAACAATTTTGATCATTTCAATGTGTATCCAGTGGGAGGGACTGAACACTTCAGGGGAGATGTTTTTGCAGAGAGTCAGGACAAGAAGGCCTGTTGATGTCATTAGTTGGTGGAAGCCAGGATGAGAAAATTGCATTGTGAGCAGGCTGTTGATGACAGGACTTTGAGCCAAAGCAGCTCAGAACAGAAGGACTCGGGTTTGCAGGGCAGGCGGCATCAGAACTCCTTACTGGCTTTGGTGAAATCCCACCTACATAGCTTGCACTTGAACAGCCAGATGTTCAGCTAGGGTTAAGTAAACCTAGCTCCACTGAAGTCAATATCGCATAACAGTTTTACACCAATTGAGGATCTTGTCCTGTTTACTCTTTACCTGCTCATTTTCTTATATATCTGTCTAGCATGCCTTCCATGCTATGTCATAGATTTGCCTATGTATAAAAAGGGTTCTTTCCCTAACTTAATAAGCAGCTGTGTATTTGGAGTGCCAAGTCCATTCAGTGTTGCATGTGTGATGTACGTGTATGCACACTTAATGACTTATACCAGTTGTACAACTATAAGAACCATCGGGTCCAAGTCCTACCCCGAATTTCAGACAGTAGAGATGGCCACATTCTGCTTATGGCTACATCAAATACAATCAAATATTGTCATCCAGAACATGAGCTGATCACCTGTGAGGCTCAGGATTTTTTTCCCACCATACACAGTGCTACACAGTTGGCTAAGCCATTTAAGAGAATTTTTATTTCCCTTAAGCCACTAAGAATTGGAGACTGCCCTAATTAGGATATTCAGCTTGATGGAGCAGTGTGGTCTGAAGCAGTATGTTAAATTCCATGTTCCTAAGCAACCACTCTGTGTACTCAGCCATGGATCATTAGATTTCAAGCCACATGTTGTTTCTCATTTCATTTTAATTCACTGAGTTTTGTTTATCCTGAATGGTACTGGAAGTTCTACAAAAAGCAAAGCACTTTGTTTTTAATCTCATTTTCTCAGCCATCAAACTCTAAACATCACAGACAACAAGTTTCTAAATTTTTAGTGTAAGTAATATGGTTTACATTTGGCTTTTGTGATCATCCAAAAAGTTTTGTCTAAAGCTTTTCAGTTGTTCATTTCAGCACACTTACCGTGCCAGATCAAAAACAAGACAAGAATTAGAAGAAAAAGAGTAAGAGTAAGGCAAGAAAGTAAGAGAAAACAAGTGAGCTTTATGCTTCTACTTTAGCATTATTTTTAGGGAAAACTTTTTTTTTACCAAAAGTACAAAGAACTATTTAACATTTTTCACACAGTTCACACCAAACTTTTCAAATTTTAGTGTACAAGGCATGTTGCCCAGCATTACCTGAACTCCACATACATATTTCTGACAAGAAAAACTTACTTTGTTTTCCAAGATTCTGCAGCTGAATTCTGATATGACTAGTACTACTTACAGATCTGATTTGTATATATGTCTCTAACACTTGTTCTTCTGTGAGACCTAAAAAGGCGCAGCTATCTTATATATCAATTTGTTCTCCTTCAATTGTACCTTCTGGCCATTTTAAGAGTCTTTTTCTTAATTTACACTTCTAGAACCATCATCATTGCAAGTCTAAGGCTATGTCTACACAGTGGGGCTTAACTCGAAATAAGCTATGCAAATTGAGATATGTCAATTGTGTAGCTTATTTTGAAATAACTTATTTCAAAATTGGAAGTATCTACACAGCACTTATTTCAGAATAGATCACTTTTCCTCCGACTTCCCTTACTCTTCATACAATGAGGGTTATAAGAGTCAGAGTAAGAAGTCCTCCAGGTTGACAGTATTTCAAAATAACTGCCTGCTGGGTAGATGTGAACTATGTTATTTCTAAATAATGCTAGACACTTTGGAATAATGTTGCTGTGTAGATGTACCCTAAAGGAAGAACAGAGTTTCCTGATTTCTTGAACCATATATTCATCCAAATACTGATCTCAGTTGCGTGGAAATAATGTTAGAATACTCTATTAATTTCAAAATTTGACTCACTATTCTGTATTCTGAAATGTGATCAATTCAATTCTGTGATTAGCTTCTATTTGCATAACCATGAACATTAAAAAGAGCAATTTTAACTGATAGTTCAATTTTTCCTCCACTAATGTCTCTCTTTCTCTTTCTATCTCTCTTTTGAAAGTGTACATCTGCAATACAGCTTTAGATATTAAATGAAACCTTGCCATTATATATTCAGAAATGACATGCACATGGCATTAAGCATCATATGCACTGTCTTGTAATTTTCTTGATGGCTTTGCAGTGCCAAAAGGAGCAATAACAAAAAAGACCCCTAAAACAAAAAACGGATACCAAGCAGTTCAATCACCAAGGTAAGCAGATAGGACTGAGTACACACAAATAAGTTTAATAAAAAGGTCACATTCTTAAACAGCAACTGTTGAAGAAGAACTGTGCTGTAAGAGCCTTTCCATTGATTTCAATGGGTTTTGGATTAGATCGGATTAGAAAAAGTGACAATAATGAAAATGCCATGCAGTAGCAGTGGATGTGACAAGGGAAAAATTAATCTTGCGTTAAGGAAAGGAGCAAGATGGGCAAACACCTTCTTACATTGCAACTCTGGCATTTTAAAAGGCATTACAAGAAAAAGGAATCACCCACAGGCTGTTATGCTACTTCCTTCCTATTAGAGGGACTGCCTTAATATGATTGAAAAAGATTCAGTGACTGTCATTTTGAGACACAGGGTAGGTTTTCTGAATGCCAGTTAATGGAAAATGTGGAGGAAACACTATGTGGATATATTCAATGCCACTGGATAGGAGTGAATAGATGATAATGGAAAATAATGGATATTTAAGATGGGTTTAATAACAATCAGGGTATGTCTACATTGCATTCCTCTTTTGAGAGAGGAATGCAAATGCAGGTGAATGAAAATGCAAATGAGGCGCAGATTTGAATTTCCTGTGCTTCATTTACATAAGCGCGTCTGGGTGCTATTTCAAAATACCCTATTTCGAAAAAAGAAACACTGTCTAGATGCTGTTCTTTCAAAAGAAAACCCTTCTTTCAAAATTACCCTTACTCCTTATAAAAAGAAGGGTTTTCTTTCGAAATAACCGCATCTAGACAGCGTTTATTTTTTTGAAATAGGGTATTTCAAAATAGCACCTGGATGTGATTATGCAAATGAAGCATGGAAAACTTGAATCCGCACTTCATTTGCAATTTCGCTCAGCTGCATTCTCATTCCTCCCTCAAAAGAGGAATGCAGTGTAGACATACTCAAAATTGTTTTATTAGTATAAAAAGTAAAATTATAAGCGATTGCAGGTGAAAACAGACAGATCAAAGCAATTTATTAGTCTAAAATAAACAAAATACACCAGCTAGGCCTAATACACTAAGGGCATATCTACACAGCAGGGCTACATCAACTGTGTAGCTTAAGTTGAAATAGCTTATTTTTGCTTTTAGTGCTGTCTACACACAGCAGAAAGTCTAAGAAAGAACACTCTTCCTCCAACTTCCCGTACTCCTCGTAAATGACAGTTAAGAAATTGGAGTAAGAAGTCCTCTAACTCGACATTATTACTAAAAAAGGCTTGTAATGTAGACGTTCATTATGTTATTTCAGAATAAATGCAGTTATTCTGAAATAACGTTGCTGTGTAGAAGTACCCAATGAGAGGAGCAAATTGAAGTAGAAGCCTTGGGTTCCATTTTCCTATTGCAAAAGTAAGGAACAAAGAAACTGCTGACCAGGCTGAGGTCCAAATGTAGACTGGAAGTACACTAATAAGACTATAGGACCAACAGAAAACATGTAGAACAAGATTATCAAAAACAATGAATGAGACACTAGCACTTTTTTTCATTAAAATCAATGGGAGATTTTGAAATTCCACTCATAGACTAACAGCTAAATATTACCCATCAATAAGCAATTAATTTACTAACCTGCATACTCCTTAATAAATATCATTAGAACTGGTTGGTCGATGCTGTCATGTTCAAAATATCCTAACTGAAAAAGTTCAAAAAAACAAGTTCAATTTGATAGCAAAATTTAAATTTTATGGCTTCCAGAGGATCATTACAGGCAGTCCCCGAGTTACGCGGATCCGACTTACGTTGGATCCGCAGTTACGAATGGGGATTTTCTCACCCTGGAGGACTGGAGCGGAGGGACGCCTGGTCCCGCCGCCCGCCTCCTCCGGGACAAGAAAAGCTGCTCCCCGTCTCCCTGGTCTGCTGGGAGTGCCGCGGGTCCGGGATCTGGAAGTGCCGCGGGTCCGGCCCGGGTCCTCCGCGGCTTTGCTCAGCGTCTCCCTGGTCTTTAGACCAGGGAGACGCTGAGCAAAGCCGCGGAGGACCCGGGCCAGACCGCAGCACTGATCTGGAAGCGCCGCGGTCCGGCCCGGGTCCTCCGCCGCTTTGCTCCGCGTCTCCCTGGTCTGCTGGGGGGAGGACGCAGCTAGTGCCCCCCCCAGCAGACCAGGGAGACGTGGAGCAGAGCCCGGGGCCTGTGGTAGAGCAGATGGGGCGCTGCCGGTTGGTCCTGCAGCACCGCTCCTTGGCGCTACTGGACAAACCCAGCAGCACTCCAGCTGCTCTGCCCCAGGAGTCCTGATTCAGCCGCTGCTGATCAGTTTCAGCAGCGGCTGAATCAGGATGCCTGGGGCAGAGCAGCTGAGGTGCTGCTGGGTTGGTCCAGTAGCGCTGAGGAGCGGGGTGCTGCTGGGTTGGTCCAGTAGCGCTGAGGAGTTGCTCTGCCCCAAGCTTCCTGGAATCAGCTGCTGATCAGTTTCAGCAGCAGCTGACTTGGGGAGGCCTGGGGTTCTTAAGTTGAATCTGTATGTAAGTCGGAACTGGTGTCCAGATTCAGCCGCTGTTGAAACTGATCAGTTTCAGCAGCGGCTGAATCTGGATGCCAGTTCCGACTTACATACAGATTCAACTTAAGAACAAACCTACAGTCCCTATCTTGTACATAACCCGGGGACTTCCTGTATTAGTAGTAACGATCCTTTCTATGAGGCAGATTTTGATATCCTCACTCATGTACATTGGGCCCTCCTTAGGATTTATGGGGACCTACGCAGTAGTATTAAACTGGTGTCCCCTATGCCCAACTACAGCCCCAGGGGATAATGATGATCTTTTGGAGAAGTGATTTCATTATCTTCATGAACACATTAATGAAATATTTTAAAGCAAATATTAAACTAAGGTCCTGCATACAACACAGGAAATTCAGAAACTGATAGTATATACCTGTTACATGGCATCATTACTACATGGAATTTTTCAACGGTTTAATGTTCTGCTAGAAGGCTATTTCACTTTCAAGTTAATTAACTCCTCTCAGAATGAAGACTCACCAAACAGGGATAGAAAGAGGGTGATAGGTGAATAAGACCCAGTGGTGCCCGATGCAACCGCGTATTCTGTGTATGGGTAAGACCTGCATGTACATTAGTATTTGATTCTATCACTGGTCTATTGAAGATAAGGAGTAAATGTATTCAGCTCTGGATCTGAATGATTTATAAAAAATACTTGATGACAATTAATGTTCCTTAATAGAATGTTATTACAGCATGAATACAAAGCAGAATTGTTTATTTAAATATATATATTTCAACTAGAGCTGTCTGAAAAAAGGAGTTTCCATCCCCTGGAAAATTTGTAGGTTTCAGAAAAAAAATTATACTGATTCAGAAGAAAAATAAAAGCTACATTTTTTGCACGACAGAAATTCAAAAAAATTCTAAAGAAAACAAATGTTGTGAGATAATTATGTTGCAGAAAAATCCTGTAAAAATAGGAATGCTCTTTATGTAGGCCATTTCAAGGAAGAATAAGGCTTAGGATATATTACCAGAGCTATAATCAAAGTAAAAAAGTAGTCTAATTTTACATTTCCTCATAGGAAAGAGAAAAACTTCTAGTTTACATTTACACAAAGAGTTTTAGAAATATCCTTATTGAAACTGATTTCTCCATAAACCTGTTAAAGACTTCATTCTTCAAATGTTAAAGAAAGCATTGAATGTTGGGAAATATCTTCTATGAGACATTGGTTACTTCTAACTCCTGTTGTCACTTAAAGGTGAATACTTTCTTCAACGCCCACATACTTAAGATTCCAAATGTCAAGGCCAGAAGGGACGATGGTGATCACCTAGCCTAACCTCATGAGAACTGAAGACTTTAATAGCAAATAGGAGTGCTTAGACTTATTTGAAACAGAATTTCAACTCCTTTTAAGCTTGATGCTACTAAAATGATATCGGAGAAAAGAATGTTAAAACTCTAACTTCAAAGATATTGGAATAGTTTCCTGCCCAAAGACAAAAGCAATTACAACTCTACTTCATGCATATTTGTTGACTGTATATTCATGAGCTGAAGATGTTTCTAATCCTACCCCAAGCAGCATTAAATCCAATGAAAAGTGACAGCACCTGATACTGTAATCCAGCTATTTCCCCAAAAGAGGAATGTTTCTTGCTATGTTCAGTGAAATTAGGGAAAGGAAAAGGTATTAACTTCTCTGGGTGTGTCTAGACTACATGCCTCCTTCGACGGAGGCATGTAGATTAGCGAGATCGGAAGAGGGAAATGAAGCCGCGATTAAAATAATCGCGGCTTCATTTAAATTTAAATGGCTGCCCCGATCTGCCGATCAGCTGTTTGTCGGCAGATCGGGGGAGTCTGGACGCGATGCCCCGACAAAGAAGCCTTTCTTCATCGACACAGGTAAGCCTCGTGAAACCAGGCTTACCTGTGTCGATGAAGAAAGGCTTCTTTGTCGGGGCATCGCGTCCAGACTCCCCCGATCTGCTGACAAACAGCTGATCGGCAGATCGGGGCAGCCATTTAAATTTAAATGAAGCCGCGATTATTTTAATCGCGGCTTCATTTCCCTCTTCCGATCTCGCTAATCTACATGCCTCCGTCGAAGGAGGCATGTAGTCTAGACACACCCTCTGATAGGGTTGCCAAGTATCTGGTTTTTGACTGGAATAGCCAGTTGAAAAGGTACCCTGGCAGCTCTTGTCAGCACTGCTGACCAGGCTGTTAAAAGTCAGGTCAGTAGCATTGCAAGTTAAGGCAGGCCTCTGCCTACCTTGGCTCTGTGTGACTCACAAAAGCAGTGGCTTGTCTCCCCTCTGGCTCCTATGCATAGGAACCACTGGGGGCTCCTGACACTACCCCCTCTGTAAGTGCTGGATCTTCAAATCCCATTGGCCAGGAACGGCAGTGGTTGTGTCTGCAGCCTAGGGGCTCAAGGAGAAACATGATGCTGCTTCCAAGAACTGCTTGAGGTAAAGCACTACCCAGATCCTGCACCCTGATTCCATCCTGCCCCCCTCCTGACCCTCTTCTCCAGCCCTTATCCCCCTACCATCCTATCAATCCCAGTCCAGAGGACCTTTTACACTACAAATCTCCCAATCCCAGCCTCACTCCAGAGTCTGCACTCCTAGCCAGAGCTCTCACATGCCCACACACCTGAACCCAGAGTCTCCCTCCACATTCTGTACCCTTCATCCTAAATGAAGAGCCCCTCCTACACTCCAAATCCCTCATCCCCAGTCCCACACCAGAGCCTACATCCCCAACCAGAGCCCCCACCCTCCCACACTCCAAACTCCTGTTCCAGCCCAGTGAAAGTGAGTGAGTGAGAGATGGAGGGTGTATGGAGTGAACAGGGACAAAGCCTTGGAGAAGAGGCAGGGAAGATCCTCATAGAATGGGAATGGGTAATGGTGGGACAAGGATATCTGGTTTTATGTGAGCAGAAAGTTGGCAACCCTGGTCTCCATACAAAGCACTCTTACAACTCTTATCCTGGCACCCACTCACTGTTATCCTTATGAACTCTTATACATAGTGTAACAGAGCCAGGCCAGAAAGGTATGAGAGAATGACAGAAGGGAGGCATATTAGCCTCAGACTGAGTAAATCTGTGTTCCCAGAGTAAAATGGCAAGGGCTAATCCAGAACCAGCAAGAATTTGCCAACATTAATCAGGGCAATTAAGTACCTGGAACTAATTAACTGGGCTTGCAGAGTCAGGTGAGCCAAGGGTAGTTGGAACACCTGGGGCAATTAAAGAACCTGTTGAGACTGGTTGTAAAAATAGCTTCTCTGCAATTAGTTAAAGTTTGTGGAGTTGAGAGGACTGAGGGAGCACTACAGAGAGTCTAGGAGGAGCAAGAACCAGTGGATTCTAGTAGGAAGAACTTGATTTAAGGAAGGTGCTGGGGGAAGTTGTGGGGAAGTAGCATAAGGATTCTGTAGCTGTCTCGCAGCTGGTGTTGGAGATTTTTATAGGCAGCTGCTATTGCAGGGTCCTGGGCTAGCGGGTAGGTCCAGGCTCCTCCCAACACCCACTTTCCCCATTTCCACTTAGGGAAAAGACTGGCTAGGGTAAAGAAAAGGGTTTACCCAGCCCTGTGTCATTTGCAGGTCCACTGAGTCTGTGGAGTTTGATTTTCCCCTACACCTCAGGCTGGCCAATGATGAGAGTAACTCAGCAAACCGCAAGCTGTTGTCCTGGGTGTGGTGCCTAAATTGAGGGATGCTGTGAGTCTCTGAGGCAAGCAATTCACTTGAAAATACAGGACTCACCAGGTTTTGAGTGGGAGCTTTGTCACTTATTCTCTTGTGCACTCATGCAATATCAGAGTTCCTGTCAGTTCATCCTCATTATCTCACCTTTAAAGCAAAACAATAGGGCAACACAACAACTAAGAAAAAAGATGTTATAACAGAGCCTCGGAAAGAAGGAATTTGCCAGCCATTTCCCACAAAAACAGTGATTCAGGCAAATTATTTTGAAGACTACCATCAGCTCAAAGATTCAGTCTACAGTCTTGATCCATTTTTGTTAAATCAATAGATTAGTGTTAAATGATAAATACTGTTGTAGGACCTGTATAATTTAGGGCCTAAAAGAGCATGGCGGGGTTTTTTCCATCAATTAGAAGAAAAGGTTGATGGACAAATAGCCAACACTCAAGCAGGTGCAATTACTTTCAAACCAATGGAGTTGTACCAGCCTGGAATAAGGCCCAATGAGATTCTACATTAACAATTTGCAAGCACATTTCTGCACAATGTGACTGAATATAAAGATAATCAGAAGTATTTCCTAAGCAAATGGATGCTTTTTTTTCCTGTAAACTTTTCTGTAAAATCCCACCACATTACGTTTTCCAGGCACTTACACTGGAATCACAATGATTTTAGGTCTTCCATTTCCTCATAATGAAAATTAAACCTTTCCCTTAGTTTGTGAGAGTCTATACAAGTAGGCTGTGTCTACAGTGGCGCGATGTTGTGCAAAAGCGGCTGCTCTTGCGCAAAAACATGCTGCCTGTTCTCACTGGCTGCGTGTTCTTGTACAAGTAAACTGACATTCTAATGTATGAAATCAGGGCTTCTTGCACCAGAACTATGACGTTCCCGCTCAGGAATAAGCCCTTTTGTGCAACTGTTCTTGTGCAAGAGGCCAGTGTAGACAGGCAACATGAATTTCTTGTGCAAGAAAGCCATATGGTTAAAATGGCCATCAGAGTTGTCTTGCGCAAGAGAGCATCTACACTGGCATGGATGCTCTTGCGCAAAAGCATGTGCCAGTGTAGACACTCTCTTCTGGAAGAGTTGTTGCAGAAGAACTCTTCAGCAAAAAAGTTTTTGCATTAGAACACGCCAGTGTAGATGTAGCCATATTGTTCAAATGTTTGTTTGAAAGGAGGGAGAGAACTGCTAGTAGCAGAAAAAGCAGAAGTTTCATAAAGTCAGATTATACTTGAATTATCTTCCTAAATACTATTTTTGATTTTGCAGGCTCCTTAGTAAATGAGGTGTGAAACTATTTTACATTACTAAGTGTATATAATGTAGATACTCTGCTATATAAAATTCATTAGCAGGTACCATGTCAAGTGTAGTGTTTAGCACCGATAACATAAATCAGATGGGCTAACCACATGCTCTCATTTTGCATGCAAACAGATGCTACATCTCTTTTCTAGTTGACTTTCTTTTCACGGTAAGATGCATTTTCTGAAATTCACTTGTAAAGAATACTCTATTTTTAAATATGAAGTATTTTATGGCATATTAATTTACCAAAGGAAAGAAGTCACTCAGTAGGAAGATAAAGTACTATAGGTAAGGAATTGAGAAGTATCACACCATAAAGCTGAATTTTTAAATATACAAGCTACATCAATGAATAAAATTTATCGTGTAACTTTTTACGGTGCAAGTTTTTGCAAGTTGGTAAATTTCTATTAAGCTATATTTTAATATTCTCAGCTAACAACACTGGTAAATTTATTTCTAATTTTACTAAGGACAGAACCTGGAACATCTGACTGACAAAGTCAGATATAAAAGTAACACTGGTTTGTTGACATGCTACTGAGTTTAAGTATAAAAGGGTATACATGGCATATTTTATATTAAAATAAAGCTATCATTTCTGTTAAAATAGCTTCAAAGTGCAACTGCCTTCTAAAAAAGCTAAGATAGAAGTAAACAGTTATTACAAATAGAGGCTTGTAATTCAATGTTTTACACTGTGGCTGTGCCTACATTGGCATGATTTTGCGCAAATACTCTTTAACGCAAGAGTTCTTGCGTTAAGGTATTTATGCAAGAGAGCGTCTACACTGGCATGTGCCTTTGCGCAAGAGATGTGCTTTTGCACAAAAGCATCCATGCCAGTGTAGATGCTCTCTTGTGCAAGAAAGCTCCAATGGCCATTTTAGCCATCGGGCTTTCTTGTGCAAGAAATTCATGTTGCCTGTCTACACTGGCCTCTTGCGCAAGAACAGTTGCGCAAGAGGGCTTATTCCTGAGCAGGAGCATCAGAGTTCTTGCACAAGAAGCACTTATTTCACACATTAAAACATCAGTGTTCTTGCGCAAGAACTCGCGGCCAGTGTAGATAGGCAGCAAGTTTTGGCACAAAAGTGGATGCTTTTGCACAAGATCACGCCAATGTAGACACAGCCTGTGTGATACTGTGCTTCTCCTCTCTTTCCCCTTTGCTGAAGTATAGATAGTTTGAGGCCTTGTAGATCGGTTCCCATTTAGGGCAGAAATTGGGGATGCAGTTAACAATATTTTGTAGGCCCAAGGAATCTCAAAGCTTAGAAACACGGTTCTTGCTTTTTCCTGAATCAGTGGACTTTTTTCCTGGTAGTCGTCAATAATGAACACCAGTATAGCTATGCCTCTTTAGACTCCGTAACATAGGCAGAACAAAATTAATCTGGTGACAGCAGAGATTCCAGAGAGATTTGGAGTAAAATACTGGCCCCACTGATGTCAAAGAGGTTTTTTGCCCACTGATTGCAATGAAGCCAGGATGTCTCACTGCACTGTCTGGCTGTCCTTCACATACAGTGATGACATCAGAGCATCGTGTCCTCTCTTGTGGCTATATAGCAACTTTTCTGGGCAGCAAGATCAAAAGCAAGAGATACAAATGTGCAGGGCTTGCCGAACTGCATGCGCAGAATGCCCGAACCCGGCTCTTCCGGGTTACAATCTACTCACCACAGGCGAGTAGATTGTATTATTTGTCAAGCCCTGCAAATGTGTAAAAGACTCTCACTGAAGACTTGGCATGATGTTTGGCTCTTTCTTCAATTTTTCACAATGTTTTCCAAGGCTATGTCTACACTACTTTTTTTTGCGGAAGGGCAATGCAAATGAAGCGCTGAATAGCATTTTCTCGTGCTTCATTTGCATAGTCTCTCCCGATATGTTTTTGCACAAGAGGTTTTGCACAAAAACATGCAGTGTGGAAGTTTCCGTTTTGCGCAAATCCCCCCCCCCTTTTTTGCAGGAGGGGCATAAGGATCTTGTGTAAAAAGGGGGTTTTGCACAAAATGGAAACATCCACACTGCATGTTTTTGCACAAAAACCTCTTGTGCAAAATCGGATCGGAAGAGAGTATGCAAATGAAGCACAGGAAAATGCTAATCAGTGCTTCATTTGCATTGCCCTTCCACATAAAAATGTAGTGTAGATGTAGCCTAAGTGTTACAACCTTTACTGATAGCTGCTTTCCATTCAGGTCTATCCTTGACTATGTCTTTGAAGTTATCAATATTTGTAATGCATGAGCTGAGATGCTGCTTAGGAGTTTCTGAAGCATTTATTTTGAATGCCCTTCTGCACTTTCTGAGTTTCAGCTCATCATAGAGGGCTTTTATCAATCTGTCAATCAGCTCCCATTCTGATAACATAATATATCCATTGGAGACTTGATAATCATTGCCTCAGTGTTAGTTGTTTTTGTTCATTCATAGATGGCAATGTCTGACACTTTGTATTGCCAACAGACTTTCTGGACAGAGCAACAACAGCGCATGTGAAATTTTTCAAGTTTCTTAATGTATCTGTGGTAAACTGTCCATATTTCAAACCCTTGTAAGAGGGATGCTATCACTGCTGCACTGTATGTCATCGGTTCTGTTGGCAGTCTGTTTTAGATCTAAATTCTCTGCCATCACAAATGGACAGTAAACCCAGCCTCTGAGGTCCAATTCTCCCTGTGCTAAGGGTGTTTATCTTTCCCTCCTCTTGATGCTATTGTGTACTGGACATACTCAGGGAAAACAGCATTTCCCTTCTCCCCAGTCATCAATTACCAGTTGCCACAATGCACCTTCCAGACATTGGCAGCTAAGTGTAAGATAAAACATTCTTCAGGCTCCGCTATTGCATGATGGGGACTGGGCTGGCAGCTGCCAGTAGGGTATGTTATTGTACTTCTATATAGCATTATTAATCAATATTACACTTATAAGCTTATGTAAGGACAAGGAGCAATGGGCTTAAAGTGCAGCAGGGGAGGTTTAGATTGGACATTAGGAAAAAATTCCTAACTGTCAGGGTGGTCAAATATTGGAATAAATTGCCAAGGGAGGTGGTGGAATCTCCCTCTCTGGAGATATTTAAGAACAGGTTAGATAGACATCTGTCAGGGATGGTGTAGACGGAGCTTGATCCTGCCTTGAGGGCAGGGGGCTGGACTCGATGACCTCTCGAGGTCCCTTCCAGTCCTATTATTCTATGATTCTATGATTCTATGATTATGCATGTCCCAGAATCAGGGACCTATAAGGTGGCTTAAAGCTTAGGTCTTATTTGCTCTTTCTTTGTTCTGGTTCTGTGCTAAGTACAGTTTGGTAGGCACAAAGAATCTGGCCTTCTGCCTCTACAGTTAACATACCCACTATCATCATTCTGCCTATTGTTATTCTGCTTGATTACTGACTTTCCATTCTAGAAGATATACAAGAATTTAGGGTGACATTTTCAACAGCAACTAAGTGACTTGGCAGCAAAAGTCTTCTTAAGGACTTGGGGATGGCATTTGAGCTCCTATTCATTTAGGTGCTTTTGCAAATGCCACCCTTTGTATTTTCCCCTGTAATATCTAAATCATTGACTCTTCAGCGGATTAAGACTTTCCTGAGCTTTAGTAGACTGATGAGTTTTGTACATAAATGTTGATTTGTGGTTTAAAAGTTTCAGAGGGGTAGCTGAGTTAGTCTATACAGGATAAACTTAAAAAATAACCAATAGTATGGTAGCACTTTAAAGACTAACAAAACATGTAGATGCAAGATACTGGATGGTTGGAACATTATCAACTACCAAACAATGAAGGTGCCATTGTTTCTTTGCCTTTGTTGATTCTGGTGTTAGTACTTTTCCTGTATAAATGCTAACTAAGGGTACGTCTAGACTATAGGGTTTTGTCGACAGAAGTTTTGTCGACAGATACTGTCGACAAAGCTTCTGTCAACAAAGAGCGTCTAGACTACATCCAGTTCTGTTGACAAAGCAAGCCGCTTTGTCGACATACTAGTGTGGACGCAAAGGACAGTGTAGATGCAATAATGCCTTCTATCGACAGAACTCTGTCAACAAAAGGCGTTATTCCTCGTAGAATGAGGTTTACATACGTTGACAAAACTGCTGAGTTATGTCGACATAACTCAAAGGCAGTGTGGACGTAGGTATAGTTTTGTCGACAAAAGTCCACTTTTATGGACAAAACCCTCCTCTGTTCAGCATTGGTGAAGTCACATCTGGAATACTGCTTTCAGTTCCCCTCTCCTGCCTCCCTAGAAAGGATGTGGACAAATTGAAGAAAGTACAGGGGAGGGCAACAAAAATGACTAAAGGTCTGGGCCACATAATTTATGAGGAGTGTCTAAGGGAACTTAGTTTATTTAGTCTGCAGAAGAGAGAATGAGGGGAGATTTGACAGCAGCTTTCAACTACCTGAAGGGGAGTTCCAAGGAGGATGAAGCTAGGCCATTCTCAGTGATGGCAGGTGACTGAACAGGTCTCTAGTTCTAGTGGGAGAGGTGTAAATTGGAAATTAGAAAATAACTATTTCTCTAGGAGGGTGGTGACGCTCTGGAATGGGGTACCTAGGGAGATGGTGGAATCGCTATGCTTAGAGGGTTTTAATGCCAAAATTGACAAAGGCCTGTCTGGAGTAATTTAGCTGAGGTTGGTCTTGCTTTTGAGCAGAGGGTTAGACTAAATGAGCTCTTGAGGTTTCTTCCAACCCTAATCTTCTGTGATTCTATGAAAGTGGCCACCCACCGATGGATTGCGATTGACCAGTTGATAGCGGCACCCCTTGGAGTCAATTGTTGTGGCCAGCTGGCCGGGTGGCTGCTTCCCTTTGATCCAGCCCCGCTTAGTGTGGTACAACCTTGGCGGGCTGAATGCCACAGCCAGCTGGGCTGGAGCAAAGGGGGCAGCTGCCTGGTCCAACCTGCTGAGGCTGTGCCGCACTCCAGCTGGGATGGATCAAAGAGGGGCAGCACCTGGCCAGCTGGCCATAGCACTGAACCCGCGAAGGCTGTGCTTCACACTAGCTGAGCTGAAGCAAAGAGGGTCAGCCAGCCAGGTGGCTGCCCCTCTTTGTTAATTTGCTGGCTGGGTGGGAGAGAGGTGCATGTGCGTGCACCCTTGTGCTTCCCCGGCCTTTGTATCTTGCTCCAGGAGGGAGTGGGGCTGGGCTACTCTGCGCTGTTCCCTGGGAGCTGTGTGCATGATCAGGAAGCCCTTTCCCCAGCACCCCACTGCATCCAGCCGGGCTGGAGCCAGCCCTGGCCTCTGCCTGCTCCACCCCAGAGCCACTCTGCCTGCCCCCCAACCTCACCCCAAAGCTACTCCCAGGAGGGTGCAAGTCCCAGTGCTGGTGTTCTGCCCGTGAGTGTGCTGGGGGCATAGGGACATCAGGGCAGGATGGGGGAGATGAAGGGGAATGCGGAGGCAGGATGGGAGGGGACAGGGGTTACACTGAGTGGGATGGGGCGATGCAGGGGATCAAGCTGGGGGGGATCATAGGGCTGAAAGGAGAGAGGCTGGAGCACAGTGAAGATGTAAGTGGGGATTCATTTTTATTTTGCAGAAGCTGCACTTTCCTTTGCCTCCTTGCCCAACTAGCTATTTGGCTGAATCCTCACTCTTTCACCATTTCATCTTTGCTGTGTTACTCCCCCAGCCCTCTTATGCTCCCAAATTTCCTCTCCTATCCCCACTCCACACTCTCTCCTGCTGCCAAACTCTCTTCCAGACCCTGCCCTCCTCATCCCATCCTGCACCCAACCTTCCACCCGGATCCTGTATCCCTATCCCACTCAATGGCAATCCTATCCCACACACTGAGCCCCTCATTTTTGTTCCCACCCCAGAGCCTAAGGGGGTCCACAAAATTTACTAACTCTGGAATCCCACAAAAGTAAATCTAGCCTATGGAAAGCCCTGAACCTCAGTCCTCCCTGCCCCTTCCCCTCATCCTCTGGAGCACCATAGAATAGTGAGGTATCTCATTTAGGAGCCACATCAGTGAGGGTTGGGGTTTTTTGAGAAGTTTTTTTGCTTCTCACTTGTATGGTCCTCGACTGATTTTTCTGTGGGTCAGTGTCCTCTGACCCAAAAAAGGTTCCCCACCCTTGCCATAAAGAAAGAAAACATTGAAACTTTTTGTGTTGAACTTAATGTTTTACTTTATTTAAAATGAAGTTTGATAAACAAACATGAGAAAGTTAAAATGCTAAATCTGTTTAATAATTTAAATTAAACCATTCTCCCCAGCTGCAGGGCTAGTAAAATGGCTCAGGAGTAATTATGTAATTAACCGCGAGTTTCCATTAGCAACAGGTAGTTCACGGAAAGGTTGGGAAAGGGCAGGGCCTCAAGGAAAGGGTAGGTTCTGAGGGAAGGGATGGGGTAGATCCTGTCTTGCCCTGACATTTAAAAAAAGTGATCTTGGATGTAAAAAGGTTGGAGACCACTGTTCTATGAATTGAGTAACTGTGTGTCTCCCTTGTGCCCTACATGTGATGCATGCAATGACTCCTTGGGTTCTTTCCATCACATAGCCAGAGTAGATTGACTCATAACCCCATTTCCTTTTTTTATTAAGTATAAGTCATTATATTAGTCAGCCCAGGTCATGTACACCCTGGGTACACATCAGAGTCCTAGTCAGTTTTCCTCTCCCTATTCAGGAGCCCCTCCAACTTTCTTCTTGGAAATGAGGTTATCCTTTAAACAGCCACACTCAATCCTGGCATTCCCAGCTCTCTTTTGTGGAGCCGTGTTGTATCATTGAACAGTCAGAGGGCCTTACGCAGCTTCTACTTCAGTTGGCCTCAATTCCCCACTCTCCTAGGATCAGAGTCCCAGGCTCTTAACAAAACAGTTACTGACTTTCTCCCAAATGCAACTTATTCCCAGCATTGCTTCCTTTCTGCCAATATCTAGTATGTCCTAGCATACATCAACCCCCCCACACACACCCAAATCATGGAAGGTGAGTGGGAGAGGGAGCGGACCAGGCCCTCGCCATCACTACTCTTAAGAGTGCAGATTACCTCACCATCAACAGTTTAAAACTTTGTTCAAAATGTGTCTTAACATATCCAGATCTGGCCTCCACGATAATGAGAAGCAGAGTATCAGCCAATTATCCCATTACAACATGATCATAAAGCATCCAGTAATTTTCCTTTATTGCCTTTTATTCAGGTAATGCACCTACGTACAGCTACAGCTCTCTTTGGAAAAAGGTTACAAACTCAATGGGATCACGTATCTTGACAGTTACAGCTAAGTTTTCCTGTGTCAACATCTCTGTAGTTAATTGGCTTCAGAGAGCAACAGGGATTTTCCATGGACTATAGGATCTCTAATGGTAGAGTTTCCACTTTAATCTTGTATTCCCCAGGAAATATTCCTACTCCATGAAATACATCTTTTTATTCTTTCATTAGGTCACCGCTCTGAGCAGGTGCCCAGTGGGACAGAAACTGATATTTTTTCCATTGAAATTACTAGCTTAATGTATTTAGAATGCAGCCTGCTTTTAGAACTAACACCGTTAATGACTCTATGTTTACATCTTCTCTCTGCTAACAAACTGCAGAACATGTTCCTTCAGTACGGGATTGATAACAGAGCTAAAGGTGTGAGTGCCCCAGGAGCCTGCCAGTTCTCTCCCTTTCATCTGTAGTCCAGCGCCTGCAGCACAGGCTCTCTTCTTTGACCCCTCCCCATGCTTCTGACTGGCTGGTCGGCCCAGGGCTTCTCCTCACCACTCCCCCAGACAATAGGAGTCCTCCTTTCTCAGCTTACCACCAGCTGAGAGCTTCTCTCCCCATATCCATCCTCCTTTCCCTCATCATCTCACCAGAAGGCAGACAGCTTGCCAGGCAGGGGAGGGGGCTCAGAGAGGATCCTAACAGAGGGTCCACTGTTGCCCCCTGTTCCCCTAGGGCTTAAGCCTCAGAGTAGAGGGGATGGAGCTTCTGCTGATGCTGACCTTTGAGGATTCAGCAGCAGAGGAAGGAGCAGCGGGGTGGGGCACTGGGGCCCCAAGCCACTCACACTCTGCTGGCATCAGGTGTGAGTCAAAGAGGATGGGTGAGCACCAATTTTGGGAGTTCCTATCCAGGCAATGTGCTGGGAATGGGATCCCTACGCTGCCATATGTGAGTAGGGACGACTGGGGACTGTCAGCTGATCCCACAATTACCTACCTAGCAGAGATTGGAAACTGTGGGATGAGATCAGCTGACAGGGTCCCTACCTGGGCAACACAGCAGACATGGCCCTACCCACCAGCTCCTGTCCTTCACCCCCTGGCTCCCTTCTTGCCACTTGCTTCCTACTCCCCACTCCCACAAGGCTTTCACCCTCCCACTTTAAAAAATGATGGTCCTTTCTCCCCACTCCCTGGCTTTTGTGTCTCTCTCCCACCCCGCACCTCTGTTGCCTGTTTTCTTCAGTTATAAGCTCTGGCAGAAAAGGAGAGCTGGCAGCGTCCAGTCCGGTTAACAGTGCTGACTGGAAACTAAAAGTCTGGTTATAGGAGTAAACTGCAGTTTGATCACCCCAACTCCCTACCCCCAACCCCAAGGACAGAAAGCTGCTTCTGGAGGAGGGACAGTTCAGTGAGAGAGAGACAATGGACTGTCTAGGACCGATGAGAAATGTAGGTATTGGCTTTGTGTGAACTGGGGATCCTGTTTGCTCCTTACCCTGCTCCACTGTGGTTACCTCTGGGTACTCCTTCACTCCAGACACCAACCCTGCCCTACTGTGCTCTTACTCCCAGTCCCTGCCTCACTCCAGCTGGAGATCAAGCCTCCTGCCCCCCCCCGCTATTTTCCGCAGCCTCTGACTTGCTCCAACTGGGGATCAGTTTTCCCCCCACCATGTCCAGCTGTGCTCTTATCCCTAGCCCTTGCCTTGCTCCAGCTGGGAACCAATCATTCCCCCCCTCCATACTTTTGTCCCCAGCCCCTGCCTTGCTCCATCTGGGTACCAATCCTTCTCCCCCCATGTACTGCCTCACTCTTGCCTCCAGCCTTTGCCTCACTAATCCCAGGCAGCTTCCTGCATTCCAAACTCTAGACTCCTCCCCACACTCTGATGGAGCACTTCACTCCCGACCCGTAGTCCCAGGCCCTTTGCACACTCAACCTTCTTAATTTTTCCCTATCTTGCAGTCATGTAGAGAAAGGTATGTGGTATCACACTGTCAGCTTCTGTGTTGATGTCCTGATTTTTACAATCATTCCCCAGGGGAGGGGCACAAATATATTTGGTGCCAGGCCAACAAAAAGTTAATCCAGCCCTGTGTACCTTGGTATTCACAGTAGTTCACCTACATAAACAAAATAAATCTGAGTAGTGACTGTAATGGAATTTGAGAATTTCAATTGTTTTTATTCTCTTGTGGCTATTAAACTGACCAGTATTTAGTTTAACCATAATCTGGCCAGTGGACATGTTTGTGAATATTTGATGAAGCTGGGCACACGTAGTACAATTTCTGCCCTTTTTGTGGTGGCTGCTTCCACCCAACATAATCTGCTTTGCATTGTGGATTCTCTTTGACCATATGTGGGTTTCAGGATCTGCAAATCTTTACATAAGAATGCTCAGTTTAATAGTAGAGTCATAGTTTTCTTTTCTTCTGCACATTCATCTGTGTAACTGCACAATGTACAGGGTCTCCTTTTATTTGTAAGTTTGTAGGCTGCCTGTTTATATGCATCAGATTTGTTTTAGGATAGTGCCTGAAAGAGCAAGGCTTTGTTAGTCTATGCCATGCCTCCACTTTAAACAGGTTCTAGTTAGAAAATGTACTTATCAGCTTGTGACAGGGCAGCTGCCCTGCACTGGCCCTTTAAGGGGAAAACCCCAGCCCGGAGTAAGGGCTGAGAGCTAGGTCCCAGCTGACAAAGCTATACTAATGAGGGCCCAGCTGGGAACTATATAAAGAGGAACTGACTGCTGCTCAGGAGAGAGGGCATTAGGGACCTGACTGCCAAGAAAGCAGGAGGCTTTCTAAGAGGTAGAGTAATGCTGGGGGTGGGGCAGGCAGAAGCTCTGGCTAAGCAAGCTCACAGGCTGCAGGGTCTGGAGCAAGGCTTGAGGCTACTAAGGTTGTGGAAAGGCAGCCCTGGTAGGCAGGGACAGCAGGTCCCCACCACTTTGCCAGTGATGAGTGGCTATTACAGTCTGCAATTTGCCCCTGAAGCAGAGGCTAGATGAAGACTGGCAGGGGGTCACTGAAGCATGGTGGGTACAGACACACTGGATGTTCCCAGGAGAACTGTGGGTCCCTGGGAAGAGGAGGACCTGGAAGGGAAGTGCCTAGAAGAGGACATTGGGTCAAAAGGAACATGGGGAGACACCTGCTCGAGGGTGGTGTCCAGTGAAACAACTAATGAATTTCCAAAGCAACCAGCTGGAGGTGTCCTACTAGTGAGTGGGCTTCATGACACAGCTGTACAGAAAACAGCATCTTGGTTAATACACTCTAGCAATGTTTACTGATTCATTTAAACCAAATGCAGTTCTTTCATCATATTTTCACACAATGTTGGTGAGTTTGTCCTAGACAGTATCCTGTTAATTTTGTCATGTCAATAAATGTACATTTCTTACCAGCTACCCTAACTCTAACCAGGGGCGGCCCGTGGATGTAGGAACCCTCAGCAGTTGCCTAGGGCACCATGTTTAATGCGATGCCCAATGATGATGTCACACCATTGAGGGCTATGGAGGTGTGGGCGCCTATAGTGCATTCCGCCTAGGGTGCCAGTTGCCGGCTGCTATCCTTGAGCTGCTCCTGACTCTAACTGTAGGTTTATTTGTGACTTATCAAATATTAAGCAAATGAATATTGAGTTTACTGACACCGGCCTTATCACCAGAGTATCTAGGTTGAGTAACAAACCAGGCCAGAAATGACACATCCATAAAACTAATATGCCCTCATCTCTTTTTTTCTTCAGCTGCCATACCAACCTACACATTATAAATATCTCTATAATCTCAATAATTTGGAGCAATTTTCTTTTTTTCATAGCTTTTGCACTTACAGGGCTTCTGATACCAGATAATATTTTATTTGGTTTCACGGATATAAATGGTAGGAAAGTAAGAAATCAGCTCGCCAAGTAAGAAAACAGTCTCATTTAAGCAGTACAAACATTACTAGTGCTGGAACTTCTAAAAAGAACTACATAACAACCAGCAAAATAGCACTTCTTCCAAGATATTTCTTCTTACATGTGTCTGTTATCAGAACTAGCTCCATCTGGTGACTCCAATATTTCATTAGCTACTTTAACTGAAAAAATTCACGAAAGCAATTAAAAAATATCATTAATTATTGCACATCAGTGGTGCTCTCTAGAAGCCAAATGCTTACAATCTAGGTGTAAATTGGGATTGCTTCACTGAAATTATTAGAACTAAGCCAATTTACATAAGATATAGATCTAGCTCTCTACAGTAGTGTAGAATTGTATACTACTATTTAAGATAATTTATTCAGAGTATATAGCTCTCCATACAATCCAAAGAAGTGGGGCCTAGCTTTGATCTCACATTGGTAGAAATCCAGAGCTATTTCTTGTTCACTAATGGGTTTACCCCAGTGTAAAACTAGTGCAAGTGACATCAAAATAGGACCCACCACAAATAATTTTATCTACATTTAAATCTGTGATCTGTGAGGATGACAAAAATATATACATCTTCCTTAAGGAAAATTACTTCATACTTGGGTGCAAGATTAGCCATCTCAATACAAATTAAAACAACTAAATGAAAGTGTTCTGCTAATAAGATGCACTGAATATCTGCAAACTCCATTGGACTTCAAGGCTACGTCTACACTGGCCCCTCTTCCGGAAGGGGCATGTAATTTCACTAGTCGTCGTAGGGAAATCCGCGGGGGATTTAAATATCCCCCGTGGCATTTAAATAAAAATGTCCGCCGCTTTTTTCCGGCTTTTAAAAAAGCCGGAAAAGAGCGTCTAGACTGGCCCCGATCCTCCGGAAAAAGTGCCCTTTTCCGGAGGCTCTTATTCTTACTTTGAAGTAGGAATAAGAGCCTCCGGAAAAGGGCACTTTTTCCGGAGGATCGGGGCCAGTCTAGACTCTCTTTTCCGGCTTTTTTAAAAGCCGGAAAAAAGCGGCGGACATTTTTATTTAAATCCCCCGCGGATTTCCCTACGACGACTCGTGAAATTTACATTCCCCTTCCGGAAAAGGGGCCAGTGTAGACGTAGCCTTGCAATAGTAAGAGTGTAGTTTATTTCCATCAGGTTATATGGTCCTCAAATCAGTGAAACTCAGGCCATTTATTTGGGTACCAGGTCTGAGCACTTGAAAGCCAATTGTTTGCTTCCACTCAGAAAGTAATATAATAAAAATAATTAAAACCAAATTGTTTTTATTTTAGAAACTTGAATTCTGGATGCATTACTTCTCATTTAAGATCTTGAGGATATCTATTATCATCATAGTTTCACTTACTTTATTGACATTCACAAAAACAAGTCTAAATGTCTCTCCAGAGTTTTAAAATTATCCAGCAAGAGAAGCCTAAAACTGTAAATATTACAGAACTTAAATATTCACTGTGTTGCATAAAAATGTTTTTCATTTGAAACTGTGAATTGAATATAGTTGCAAAGAACATGAGAACATGCCAAAACTGATCACTGGCCCATTTACTCTGAAATCCTGTCACTTCCAGTAGCCTATGCTTCAAAACAGAATAAAAATATAGATAATGACATACACCTACTTGCTGCAAACTATAGTTAAATTATATTTGATCAGTACTTGTGTGCATATAAATTATATGGTGCTTAGGTTATTGTTCTCTGTATGCACAAAGGAGGGTGTCTGCAACACATGTGCGTTCTGGTTACACATTATATTGGCACATTTTTATTTTCCAATGTTTATTTTCTGTGTCTTCATAACTTGTTTTGCAGAAAGAAGCTTCATTCTCTTGCAGCTAAAATCTAAATAGAATTCCACTTATGAAGATTTAAAGAGCCTCATTCTCCCCTCACTTCTTGTGTAAATTAGGAGAAACTCCACTGAGTTGACCATTGATTTAATTTAGTTATGACATTCTAAAAGCAAGAAGAAAAAAAGAGAAAGAGACTAATATATGCCTTTAAAAAGATCCTAAGCCATGAAGACATACCCGGGATGTAGCATTAGGAAAGAGTTCTTAATGGATGAGAAATTAGTTGTGTTGCTTTCACATGCCAGTTCTCTTGATCTGTCTCCAAATATTGACAGGAAAAAAAAATGCTGTAGACGTGTAACATTCCAACTAGGGAAATGATGATATAATAGTATGATGTACTCAAACTCAGGAAACTCAAATTCAGTTTTTGATCTGTCTTCCACTGCATCTTTGAGCTTAATCTCTCTACATCTTAGTTCATATCCATAAAACAGGAATGATACTTCCCCATCTGATGAGGGTATTGTGAGGACAAAACCAATCATGTGTACACAGAGTTCATAGACTATGTAATGGAAGACTTGGAGCCAAACCATTATTGGAAAGGAAAATACATAAAAGTGAAAATGTTTCAGCATGCGCCAGCTCGTTGCCATTCCAGCCCAAGAAGCACTCGAAAAGTGCCTTGAAAAGTGCCTCCTAGGTGCTATCGTTGTCTATGTGAGATACCACAAAGGCAGCCAAGAGCAATGGACAAGGTTCTCTATCATAAGCAGATGACTTGATCTCCAATTAAGAAGTCCACTTGAGGATCTCTGACTTTCTTCTTTATCAGTTACAAAGTGAGAATTTAGATCATAGTTGTATTGTATTTACCTGCAGTCCTGTACTTTTTGGTACGTTAAACATGCAGAGAGACTCAAATGTGACAGTGTGCTGTGTTTACAGTCACTCGTGAAAAAATATCCTTCTTTCTTAAAAATTATTTGCAGCTGAAATTATTTCATAAATTTGAAGAAGCAAGAAACCAAATACAGGGCAGGGAAACACAATCTGATTCCTAAGAATTCCTAAGAATTTGGACCTGTAATTGGGTTATACCTGCCCCTCATTGTACCAGACGGTGTTAACCCCATACTTTGGAGTGAGGAAGCCATGCACCTTCTTCCCTGCTGGGCATCCTTTAACTGGAAGCACACTATAACAGGGAGCAGCCCAACACAGTCATCTGCTGACTCGCTTTGGAGTATGCTTGCTTGGACACTAACTTCAATAAACATTGCCTTCTCTGTGTGCTTCCTGGTCTTCTTCTTTCTGTCTTCATGACAAGAACCAGGGGAGAGAAGGAAGAAATGTAGGAATGTTTGTTTGCCTTAGAAATGGAGATTTCTTTTTTAATCCTCTTATTTGTAATAAGGGTGTTCCTTAGCCCGTACATGATGATAAATTGCCAAGATATCTGTTAACAATTCTCTACCATTATGCACCACTTCTATTTCCTTTTGCTTTTGTTGTTTGTCCTCTCAATGGTCCCATTTTATGTTTGGCTTGGCAGTTGCCAACATGATTCCCAGCTATCCCCAGCTGTGACGAGTTACATACAATAAAAGTAATTATGCCTTACTGCTCACTCCAGGCGAGGGCAGTGTTGGGCCAAAAAGAGATGCCAAGAGAGAAAATGTCAGAGAAAACCACACATCAGAACTAGAAAAAAAATCAGAGGAGAGTTGCAATTCAGGAGAATTGCTTCTTTGCCCTCTCATGTCCTGATCCAAAGCTAGTTGAAGACAATTGGATTTTTTCAGTAGTTTCAATGGACTTTGGATCAGGCCATTACAACACATTTACTGAAATGTGAAAGACTCAGCCCCAAAGCTTCCATCTTCTGTCTGCAGTGGTGCTAGAATTATGAGTGCTAGGGTTACTGCTGCATGTGCTGGCTTGAAATAGTAACAAACACCAAATACGTGGTTCCTTCAATCTACACCCTTTTTCAAAAATGGGTCCTGTATTCCTTCTAGATATAAGACAAATGAATTTTCACGGAAAATTTATAGAGTCTGACCTATATTTTTAGCACATCTTTACTATGTCTCATACCTACAGAAAGATACAGCATTATGCAACACGATATGGGATAGTAAAAATTAACACCAAGCATAGTAGAGCATATTGTCTACAGAGAAGAACATTCAAAGTCAGAGGACAAAAGTGTCTATTAATAGTGCTCATGGCTGTACAGTAATATTTAAAATTGCATGCAAATTTATAATATTGAACATTTACATCGTAATTTTATGTGGACTAAATATTTTTAATATGAATTTAATCAAAACAGTTCAAATGCACAGAAAAGAGAATAAAAAAAGTTACAATTCAATGGAACAAATTCATTAAATCACAATGCTTTTTCTCTATCATGTTAAAAGACATTGTATTAAATATTTAGCTGATCATACAAAGTATACAGTGCTGTAGTGAATTAAATACTTTACCTGGATCAGTTTATAGAAATTCACACTTTCTTGCCGAGGAACTATGGTGTTGTTAATTTTTCTTAAATCAACTAAACACAATCTTTCCATCCAGTTTTAGAAAGAGTGCAATACAGAACCCTACAGAGTTTTGGGATGACCACCAGTGCCTTTTGTATATTCCAAAAATCTTGTCCAATTGTCAACTTTAAAAATAATTAAAGATTTGAAAGTGATTGAAATACTCTCTATTTGAAACTCTAGAAACATACACTTACAAAATTATAGAACCATAAATTCCCTATTGTATTATTGGTAATTTTAAAAATACTAATTCTGTTTTATTGTTCAGTAAGAATCATTTCAAATTTTGAAGAAATGAACAGTGTGTTATGTTGGTATGGAAAGATATCTGAGATCTCTCACTACCAGAAATATTAAAAAGAACGTAAATATTACAAGTCTGCATAAGGCATCAAAATATGTTTCTGCACTCTGCTGACCTATATTTTAGGAAACCGGCCAGTTAATGAACAAACTTTGGACTGTTTCCAGCTCATACGTTACTGTGAAAATCTCAAAGACATGGATCAAGCATTTTCTTATTCCGCTTTTCATCTCCTTTATCCCAGATCACTGAATTCACATTCTTTATGGCCCAATATATGAAAAATAAACCCCCAATGAATTAGTCACAGCAGTTATTACTGAAAATTTGTGGGAGACATGACTTCCCTGTTGTTAATGCCACTTCACTAGATTATAGCAAAAATGCATACTGCATACAGCATCTTCTCATATTTTAGTGCAATAGCTTCTCACTGGTGCATTTTTGTATAGCACACATGATAAACACACATAGCACACATAATAAACATAAAAGATGCCTTAACACTGGAGTAGAGAACATTCAAAAATATGGTCCTTGGCTTCTAAAAAAAGCTGAGTATTTTTCTGAATAAGCCATTAAAAATGCAACAAGTGTCAAAACATTCATTAAATAAGAGTATGAATGGCAGCTTATTTGTATGAAGGTGATTCATACAGACATTGGTATGGTATCAAAAGGCAAAATCAACCACCAAGAAGCTAAAAAAGACACAAAACTAAGGTTGCACATTCCTCCTGAAAAGTGAATATATACTCATATATACATATTCAGTAAATTAATCTGATCAGTAGGTCAGTGTTCTTTTTCTCCATTTTCTGAAGAGAAAAAAGCAACATCAACAAAAAGGAGAATTAGGAGATGGCCTTCCACATAGACAAAGAAATTTTCTAGACACATACAGTATTTAATTACTCGTGGGTAGTAGATATTGGTATTAAGACATAGTTTGATGCAAGCTGCTGACCTCAGAGATCCTTATTAAATGTGGCAGCAGAATACAAGGTAGTAAAAGCAAGGGATCATGGAATCATAGAATACTAGAACTGGAAGAGTCCTTGAGAGATCATCAAGTCCAGTCCCCTGCCTTCATAGCAGGATCAAGCACTGTCTAAATCAGTGTTTCTCAAAGTGTACTGCAGAAACACTTTCAGAAACACTTTAACTGGCAGCCCCGGTTTGTTTATGTACCGGCACCGCAGACACAGAGCCTCACAACTCCCATTGGCTCTGTTTTGTTCTTTGCAGGCACAGGAAGCCGTGGGAAGTGGCATGGGCCAGGCCACCGCTTCACCACGGTTCCTCTTGGTTGCAAATGACAAAATGGAGCCAATCGGAGCCATGAGGTTCTGTGGCTGCGGTACCGGTACATAAACAAACCGGGGAGGCCAGTTAAAGTGCTTCTGAAAGTGTTTCTGCAGTACACTTTCAGAAATACTGGTCTAGATCATCCCTGATAGATGTTTGTCCAACCTGTTCTTAAATATCTATAGAGATGGAGATTCCACAACCTCCCTAAGCAGTTTATTCCAGTGTTTGACCACCCTGACAGTTAGAAAGTTTTTCCTAATGTCCAACCTAAATCTCCCTTGCTGCAATTTAAGCCTATTGCTTCTTGTCCTATCATGAGAGGACAGGGAGAACAATTTTTCCCCTCCTCCTTGTAACACCCTTTTAGATACAGCTATCATATCCCCCTCAGTCTTCTCTTTTCTAAACTAAACAAGCCCATTTCTTTCAGTCTTCCCTCATAGCTCATGTTTTCTAGGCCTCTAATCCTTTTGTTGCTCTTCTTTGGTCTTTCTCCAATTTTTCCACAACTTCCTTGAAATGTGGTGCCCAGAACTAGACACAATACTCCCATTGAGGCCTAATCAGTGCAGAGTAGAACGGAAGAATGACTTCTCATGTCTTGCTCACAACACTCCTGTTAATGCATCCCAGAATCATTTTTGCTTTTTTTGCAACAAAGTCATACTGTTGACTCATATTTAGCTTGTGGGCCACTATGACCCATAGGGTATGTCTACACTACCCACCTAGTTCGAACTAGGGGGGGTAATGTAGTCATACGGAGTTGCAAATGAAGCCCGGGATTTGAATTTCCCGGGCTTCATTTGCATAAAGCCGGTCGGCGCCATTTTTAAATGTCCGCTAGCGCGGACCCTGTGCCGCGCGGCTACACGCGGCACGGACTAGCTAGTTCGGATTAGGCTTCCTAATCCGAACTAGCTGTACACCTCGTTCCACCTGTACACCTACTTCCTAATCCAAACTAGCCGGCATTTAAAAATGGCGCCAGCCGGCTTTATGCAAATGAAGCCCAGGAAATTCAAATCCCGGGCTTCATTTGCAATTTCGTATGACTACATTACCCCCCCTAGTTCGAAGTAGGGAGGTAGTGTAGACATACCCATAGATCCCTTTCTACAGTACTCCTTCCTAGACAATCACTTCCCATTCTATATGTGTTAAAAGGGATTGTTCCTTCCTAACTGGAAAACTTTGCATTTGTCCTTATTAAACTTCATCCTGTTTACCTCAGACCATTTCTCTATTTTGTCCAGATCATTTTGAATGTTGAAACTATCCTCGAAAGCACTTGCAACCCCTCCCTGCTTGGTATCATCAGCAAACTTAGTAATATGCTGTATGCCATCATCTAAACCATTGATGAAGATATTAAACAGAATCAGTCACAAAACAGACCCCTGTAAAACCCCACTTGTTATGACCTTCCAGAATGATTGTGAACCATTAATAACTACTCTCTGAAAACAGTTATCCAGCCAATTATGCACCCACCTTATAGTAGCCCCATCAAAGTTGTATTTGCCTAGTTTATTGATAAGAAGGTCATGCAAAACTGTATCAAATGCTTTACTAAAGTCTAGATATATCACGTCCACCGCTTCTCTCTTTTCCACAAGGCTTTATATACTATCAAAGAAAGCCTTCAGATTGGTATAACATGATTTGTTCTTTACAAATCCATGCTAGAAAATCCACCTATCACCTTATTATATTCCAGAAGTTTGCAGATGAATTCCTTAAGTACTTGCTCTTTTATCTTTACTGGAACAGAAGTTAAACTGACTGGTCTGTAGTTTCCTGGGTTGTTATTTCCCTTTTTATAGATGGCCATTATATTTGCCCTTTTCCAGTCTTCTGGTATCTCTCCCAATTTCCATGACTTTTCAAAAATGATTACTAAAGGCTCAGATATCTCATGTATCAGCTTCTTGAATATTCTAGGATGCATTTAATCAGACCCTGGTAATTTGCAGACATCTAACTTTTCTAAGTACAGGCAGTCCCCGGGTTACGAACAAGATAGGGACTGTAGGTTTGTTCTTAAGTTGAATTTGTACGTAAGTCGGAACTGGCATCCACATTCAGCCGCTGCTGAAACTGACCAGCGGCTGACTAAAGGAAGCCTGAGGCAGAGTTTCTCTGCCCCGGGCTTCCTGGAATCAGCCGCTGATCAGTTTTAACAGCAGCTGAATCTGGACGCCTGGGACAGAGCAACTGGGGCGCTGCCAGGTAGGTCCCTGCAGCGCCGCACCTCGGCGCTACTGGACCAACCCGGCAGCACCCCAGCTGCTCTGCCCCAGGCGTCCTGATTCAGCCGCTGCTGAAACTGACCAGCAGCAGCTGAATCAGGACGCCTGGGGCAGAGCAGCTGGGGTGCTGCCAGGTTGGTCCAGTAGCGCCGAGAAGCGGCGCTGCGGGACCAACCAGCAGCGCCCCAGCTGCTCTACCACAGGCGTCCTCGAGAAAAGCCTGGTCTGCGCCCCCACCCCTCCTCAGCTAACCAGGGAGACGCGGGCGGCGGGACCGAGACGCGCCGTGGTCCCGCGCCTGCGTCCTCCACGGCTTTGCTCCGCTTCTCCCTGGTCTGCTGGGAGGGACCCCCCAGCAGACCAGGGAAATGCAGAGCAAAGCCGCGGAGGATGTGGGCGGCGGGACCGCGGCGCGTCTGGGCGGTCCTGCTGCCCGGGTCCTCCGCGGCTTTGCTCCCCCCAGCAGACCTGCGGCCCCCCCCCCCCCAGCAGACTAGGGAGACGTAGAGCAGCTTTTCTCGCCCCAGAGGACGCGGGCGGTGGGACCGCGTCGCATCTGGGTGGTCCCGCCATCCGCGTCCTCCGGGGCGAGAAAAGCCCCATTCGTAAGTACGAATCCGACATAAGTCGGAGCCGCGTAACCCGGGGACTGCCTGTAGTTTTTAACTTGTTCTGTTTTTATTTTAACTTCCCCATTTCCACTAGCATTCATTATATTAGGGAATCCATCATCATCGAACTTCTTACTGAAAACCGAAACAAAGAAGTCATTAAGCACCCCTGCTGTTCCTAAGTTTCCTGTTACTGGTTCTCCCTCTTCACTGAGCAATGGGCCAACCCTGTCCTTGTTCTTGCTCTTGCTTTTGTTTGTAGAATGTCTTCTTTTTTACCCTTTACGTCTCTAGCTAGATTGAGCTTGTTTTGTGCCTTTGCATTTCTAATCTTGCTCCTGCATATTTACGTTGTTTGCTTGTACTCATGTTTTGTAATTTGACCGAGTTTCCACTTTTTATATTAATATTTTTTTATTTTTAGATCATGTAAGACCTCTTGGTTGAATCAGATGGTGATCTCTTACTGTACTTTCTATCTTTCCTATGCAGTGGAATAGTTTGCTTTTGGGCCCTTAATAATGTCTCTTTGAAAAACTTCCAACTCTCATCAGTTGTTTTTCCTCTTAATCTTGCTTCCCATGGGACCTTACCTACCTGCTCTCTTAGTTTACTAAAATCTGCCTTCCTGAAATCCATTGTCTCTACTTTGCCTTTCTCCCTTCTACCATTCCTTAAAATCATGAACTCTATGATTTCATGGTCACTTTATCCCAAGATGCCTTCCACTATCAAATTTTCAACCAGTTTCTTCCTATTTGTTAAAATTAAATCAAAAACAGCTTCTCCCCTAGCAGTTTTCTCAGCCTTCTGAAATTAAAAATTGTCTTCAGTGCAGTCCAAGAACTTGCTGGATAGTCTGTGCCCTGCTGTGTTAGGGTATGTCTACACTACAAAGTTAGTTCGAACTAACGAACGTTAGTTCGAACTAACTTTCATAGGCGCTACACTAGCGCTCCGTTAGTTCGAACTTAATTCGAACTAACGGAGCGCTTAGTTCGAACTAGGTAAACCTCATTTTACGAGGATTAAGCCTAGTTCGAACTTACTAGTTCAAACTAAGGGCTGTGTAGCCCTTTAGTTCGAACTAGTGGGAGGCTAGCCCTTCCCAGGTTCCCCCTGGTGGCCTCTCTGGGCACAACCAGGAAAACTCTTCTCCTCTCCCCCAGCCCCGGGCCCTTAAAGGGGTAGACTCTGGCCAGATGGCACTGGAGTCAGCCAGCCCTGCCAGCAGTCTCTGCCCCTGAGCCAGTGGCCCCACAACGAGCCAGGTAGCCAGTGGCAGTGAGCCATCCCCTGCCCAGTCCCCAAGCACCCAGGGGCCAGCCAGGGGCCGTAGACGGCGCGCGGCCTCCTGGTCTAGTGCGGAGGTCATGGACCTCATTGAGGTTTGGGGGCAGGCCCCCAATGTCCATGATCTCCGCACTAGGAGGAGGAATGCGGCCGTCTATGGCTGCATAGCAGCCGCCATGGCCAGCAGGGGACACAGGCGCACCCAGGAGCAGGTGCGCATTAAGGTGAAACAGCTGCGGCGGGGGTACGCCAGGACCACAAGGGGCGGCACCGCTGCAGGGGCTGCCACCTGCCCCTACTTCGCTGCCCTCCACCAACTCTTGGGGGGCAGGGCGGTCCGTGCCAGCCCAGGGGACATCGAGCCGGGACCAGAGGGCCCTCACCTGGGCGCACCGGAGGGGCCACCGCCAGCTGTTCCAGCAGGGTCGTCCAGGGAGACCGTACCGGGTAAGTAGTTTGAATTAAGTAGTTTGGGGGGGGGAGGTGGGAGGGAGACCAGAGACCGTGTGCGTGGGCCATGCCTTCCACGGATCACGCAGACACCTGTGCACGTGCGAGCACGTGCCATGCCATCTTTGGGCAGGTGGCTCCAGCTGCATGACACCCAGGGGTCATTGCCCAATAGGCACATGCTTGTGCAAAGAGACGTGACATGCTCCCGACCCCGGGGCAGGACCCAGCAGAATGCTTTCCCTTCACATGTCCCCTCTACACGGAGGCAGGGGACATCTCCCCTCCCCCCCGCTGACCCGGCCACACTATACATGGCACAGGGACATGGGTGCGGTCTTGGGGCAGCTCCCAGTCCCGGGGAGAGCCAGACATCCTGACCATGGCCTCTGTACAAGCACAGCGGCTCTGACGGTGCAGGACATGGTCACCCTCACGTTGCAGAGTTCGGGAGGGGGCTGGGCATCATCCTCTGCGTCCCCAGGGAGAACTGACCACTTCTCTTCTTTCTCTACAGCTGCACCAGCTGCTCGTGCAGGGTGCACCACCCCGCCCGGAACATGCTCCCGCACCCACGGCCTGCTCCGGACCGCCAGCACGGAGCAGGAGTACCGGGACCAGCACCTGGGGGCCCTGCGAGCCGTGCACCGCACACTACAGGCCTGGATGTGGGAAGACCTGCAGGTCCGCCACGAGCTGCTGGCTGAGCTCCGAGGGCTGAGCACCAACCTGCAGCTCCTGCTGCAGAGCATGGTACCCCGTGCTGGTCCTGCGCCTGCTGCCCCCCCAACTGCTGTCCCTCCTCCCACTCCTGCCCCCCTCCCACCTCTCCCTCCTCAACCCCCACAACCTCTTCCTTAATGTCCACACCCCCCACCTCAACCTTCGCACCCTCCACCCCATCCCCCTGGGGACGCCGAGGCCCCCTCCCTCACCGTGCTGGGAGGCGGTTGGCCTGGCGAGACCCCCACCCCTGATCCTTCAGTTTCCCCACCCCCTCCTTTCCCTTGCTTCCCCCTTTCAGCTCCCTCCTCCCAGTTTTCCCCCTCCCCTCTCCCACCCTCTCTCTTCCCCTCTCCCACCTCCTTTTCCCAGTTTCCCCGAGTTTTGTTAAATAAACAGAGTTTCTAGTTTTGTCCACACGTTATCTTTATTTTGTACATCAAGAAGAGGGGCTAGGGAAGGGTAAGTGGAAGGAGGTGAGGGAGGACTGGGGCACGAGCCCCCGATGGGGAGGACTGGGCTGGCTCTGTGGGCTTCTGGGGGTAGAAGCTCTCCTGCAGCCCCCCAATTGCCCACTCTCCCCAGATGGCAGCCTGCAGCAAGTGCAGCCGGGCTGATGGCCGAGTGGTGTGATGTGCCCAGTGTGGGTAGTCCGGGCACTCCAAGCCAGGCCTGCTTTGCAAGCGGGGCACCCCTGAGAACTGTCTGTCCGGGGTGGGGGTCGGGTCCCTTTAAGCGCAGCCCTGGGCTAGCCTGAGGCAGCATCTCCACGCTCTAAGTCCTCCTCTGATGCCCTGCCGACACTGCTTCCGGCCATCCTTAAGCCCAGTTCAGGGTCCACTCTGTGTGGACATGCTAGTTCGAATTAGCAAAACGCTAATTCGAACTAGTTTTTTAGTCTAGATCCATTAGTTCGAATTAGCTTAGTTCGAATTAACTAATTCGAACTAAGTTAGTTCGAATTAACGTTGTAGTGTAGACGTATCCTTAGTTTCCCAACATATGTCTTGATAATTGAATTCCCCCATCATCATCAAATCCTGCGCTTTGGATCATTTTGGGTATGTCTACACTACAAAGTTAATTTGAACTAACAGGCGTTTGATAGGCGCTACACAGGCAAACCGCTAGTTCGAACTTAATTTGAACTAGCGGAGCACTTAATTCGAACTAGGTAAACCTCATTCTACAAGGACTAACGCCTAGTTCGAATTAACTAGTTCAAATTAAGGGCTGTGTAGCCACTTAATTCGAACTAGTGGGAGGCTAGCCCTCCCCAGCTTTCCCTGGTGGCCACTCTGGGCACCACCAGAGAAACTCATCTGCCCCCCTCCCGGCCCCGGAGCCCTTAAAGGGGCACGGGCTGGCTACGGTGCCCGTGCCAGGTGCAAGCCTGCCAGCACCCAGACAGCAGACCCTGCACCTGGCACGGCTTGAGCCAGCCACCCGCTGCCACCCAGTCCTCCGCCTCTTCCCGGGACCCAGGAGCCTGCCTAGGTCCGCAAGAGGCAGGCGCCCGCCTGGTCTAGTGCAGCCATCATGGACCTCATCCATGACCTCCGCACTAGGCACAGGAAAGTGGCCGTCTAGGGCAGGAGAGCTGCCAGCCTGGCCACCCAGGAGCAGGTGTGCATGAAAATCAAGGTGGTCCACTGAGACCCCCCACCCTGAGCCCTGAGCTTAGAATGGCCGTACTGGGTCAGACCAAAGGTCCATCTAGCCCAGTAGCCTGTCTGCTGACAGCGGCCAATCCTAGGGACCCTAGAGGGGATGAACCGAAGACAATGACCAAGCCATTTGTCTCATGCCATCCATCTCCAGCCTTCCACAAACAGAGGCCAGGGACACCATTCCTACCCCCTGGCTAATACCACTCTATGGACCCAACCTCCATAACTTTATCTCACTTCTCTTTAAACTCTGTTCTAGTTCTAGCCTTTACAGCCTCCTGCAGCAAGGAGTTCCACAGGTTGACTATTTGCTTTGTGAAGAACAACTTTCTGTTGTTAGCTTGAAGCCTGCTACCCATTCATTTCATTTGGTGTCCTTTAGTCCTTCTATTATGGGAACTAATGAAGAACTTTTCTTTATGCACCCTCTCCATACCACTCATGCTTTTATAGACCTCTATCATATCCCCCCTCAGTCTCCTCTTTTCTAAGCTGAGAAGTCCCAGTCTCTTTAGTCTCTCTTCATATGGGACCTGTTCCAAACCCCTGATCATTTAGGTTGCCCTCCCCTCTCCCACCCTTTCTCTTCCCCTCTCCCACCTTCTTTTCCCAGTCTCCCTGAGTTTTGTTCAATAAAGAGAGTTTCTATTTTTGAACACACGTGTCCTTTATTTTGTACATCAGGAAGGGGGGCTAGGGAGGGGTAAGTGGAAGGAGGTGAGGGAGGAATGGGGTACAAGCCCCCAATGGGGAGGACAGGGGTGGAAACTCTCCTGAAGCTCCTCGGGGTGGAAACTCTCCTGAAGCCCCTTGATTGACCCCCCCTCCGGATGGCAGCCTGCGGCAAGTGCAGCCGGGCTGATGGCCGAGTGCTGTGATGTGCCGAGTGTGGGCACTCAGGGCACTCCAAGCCAGGACTGCTTTGCAAGCGGGGCACCCCTGAGAACTGTCTGTCCGGGGTGGGGGTCACGTCCCTTTAAGCACAGCCCTCGGCTAGCCTGAGGCAGCAGCTCCACACTCTAAGTCCTAATCTGATGCCCTGCCGGCACTGCTTCCGGCCATCCTTAACCTCAGTTCAGGGTCCACGCTAATTTGAACTAGTTTTTAAGTCTAGATATGCTAATTCGAATTCGCTTAGTTCTAATTAACTAAGTTAGTTCGAATTAGTGCTGTAGTGTAGACATACCCTTTGTTAGTTTTAAAAAAAAAGCCTCATCCTCCTCTTCTGCTTAGGTAGGTGGTCTGTAGTAGACCCCGAGCATGACATCACCCTTATTTTTTACCTCTTTTTACCTAACCCAGACACTCTCAACAAATCTGTCTTCTATGTCCATCTCTACCTGAGTCCAAGTGTATACATTCCTAATATATAACGCAACTCCTCCCTTTTCCTCTGCCTATCCATCCTGAGCAAGCTGTACTTATCTATACTAATATTCCAATCATATGTATTATCCCACCAAGTTTCTGTGATACCAACAATGTCATAGTTGTGTTTATGTATTAGCACTACAAGTTCTTCCTGCTTATTTCCCATACTCCTTGCATTTGTATGCAGGCATCTAAGATAGTGATTCGATTTTTTCCCCAGTTCTGTCTTGCCCCTCTCTCTCTGCTATGATAGCCTATGCCCCCTCCCATTTCCAACCCCTCACTAAAGTCTCCATGTTTTTCACTTACCTATGGGTTTTGGTCATCTGCCCCCATCAAACCTAGTTTAAAGCCCTTCTCTGTAGGTTAGCCAGTCTGTCTCTAAATACTCTTCTCCTTCCTTGAAAGGTGAACCCATCCTTGCTTAGCGGTCCCTATTCTTGGAAGAGCAACCCATGGTCAAGGAGGCCAAAGCCCTCTTGGTGACACCATCTTCACAGCCAGGCATTGACCTCGAAGATGCACCTGTCTCTGTCTAGGCCTCTACCTTTGTCAGGAAGAACTGAAGAGAATACTACCTGAGCTCCTCACTTCTTTACTCGTACTCCCAGTGTCCTGTAGTCACACTTGAGCTGCTCAAAGTCACACCTTGCAGTATCATTAGTGCCCACATGGATTTGTAACATGGGCTAGTAGTCAGAGGGCCAGATAACTCTCGACAGTGGTCTCATAACATCTCGGATATGGGACCACGGCAGGCAGCATATCTCCTGACATGACATGTCAAGGCGACAGATGGGTGCCTCCATCCCTTCAAAAGAGAGTCTCCTACCACCACTACTCTATGGCTATACTGATTCTAACTAAGAATAACCTAATGCAAATGTCCTGTTACTGGAATGTGGAGAAACCTTTTTCTCATATCAAAATATGTTTTCTCTGATCATGTTTATTGCAATCAGTATTATCAATCAGTTGAGACAATCTGGGAAGAATAAAAATGAAATGGTAAAAAATAACATTGTGTATTACTGTAGAGAGAAAACAGTCCAAATTCTGAGTGAAGAATATGTATTAAGTTGAAAAAAACACCTGGAGGTTTCATAGCCCAAATCTTTTAATTCCAGCTTTTTGCTGAATAGGATAAATATCAAATCCAGCTTTAAGAGAAACCTATTTTGACTGTCAACAATTCAAAGTAGGAGCAGTCTTTCACTTTGTGTAAGTACAGAACTGAGCACAACTGAGTCCCAAATAAGGCTTTTAGACAATAATATATTATCAATACTTATTATGAGAGATCTCCTGCAGAAACAGCCTTCTAACGGAATTTATTCTTTGTGACTGAATTTAAGTTTTCCACTTTCTTTCAAAAAAAATCAAACAGTATGTCTGTTAGAAAGTTTAGTGAGGATACTAGAGCATGACGGGTACACCTCCCTCAATTTCACCTTTCATATGTCCTAATGACATCACTTCAGGCTTTCTTGTCTCAGTACTATCCTTCCTTGGGGCTGGACTGTTACAACAACGTAACAGAAGTCCGTGACATGTTCATTTTTCATCCCAGTATAGTCACTAAAATTCAAGCCATCTCATCTCATCTCTTGATACATCCATATATAATACACCAGTTTCTTTGACCACAACTTTTCTATCCGCATACCAAGACAGCCATTCCAGTTCTTCCAACTAGAGTGGAACCCTGTTTTCATCTTTGTAGGCAGCATCCTTACTAGAAGAACATCCTTCATCCCACCCCTTTGTCCCTCTGACAGTTCCTCTGAGTCCAGATCTCTGGTCCTGATGATATCAACAGCTAAATTCTACTGCTTCATGCCTTAAATTCTGTCTACCTGTCTCACTTAGAGTCAATAGGCAACTCCCTCTGCTGCTCCGACTCTCTTTAGCCCTTTGGCACTTACTCTCTGGCTTTGGGACACGAGCTAGACAGTAAACCCATCTTGCTGCTTTCCTGCCTTCAACTCTTTCTCCAGGAATCATCTGCTTTCTTCCAGGACTCTTTCAGTCCTCTTACCTTTGACAGTTCTCACCTGCCCTTCCTGCTCTTACTCAGTTAGAACTCTCTTCCTCTTACCAGACCAACTTACTCATCAGGTCACTCTTTCTCTAGGGCCCAAATACCTGATCCATTATTGTCTCAGGTGCTGTCTTACTGTAGCAGGGCAGGTCCTACTGGGACCCCAGTCCAGTTCCAAATAGGCCCTGTGCTGCCTTCCAGTCCTTCTTCCTTCCCACAAATGTTCAAAACCTTTCGGTCATTCAGAGCTCATACTTAGTCCCATACACATCATTCGAGAACTGCCACTCATTACCGCCCGAGGCTGCCAAGTTGGCCCGCTGGCTTCCTGGCGCTCCCCGGTTCTCTCCTCATAGCCGCGGCACCTGCAGGGGAGAATACGGCCAACTACCCCAGCCAGGGTCCACCACCTTCCTCTCCCTTTTGGGAGTTGGGGCCCCTTTTTAAATTCCCCGCCTAACCTTTGTGTGGCTCTTGGGGATTACATCACTCCTGAGATGGCTGCCAGCTGCCTTTTCTGCTGGGCTCTAAGGCCCCCTTCTCCCCAGTTAGTAGCGTCCCGGTCCGCTATACCCATGCAGCCATACGCTTTCTCTCTCCCCACCCCCAGCGCAAACTTCCATGGGGTCCTAAAGCTGCCCCTTGTGGGGCCACTAGTTTGCATGCGCGGCAAGCCCACAGCAGCCCGAGGCCGCCGGTTGGACGCGTCCACCGTCCATAGCCCAGAGTGCAGGGGGGCACGCCCTGACGAGTGGAGGTAAGCGACCTCCTGTCACATTTACCCTCTTAACTGGTCAAATGGTAGCACATGCTTTGGTATTACATTTACTGGGCCCAGATATCCTGTTGCAAACTTTTTGCAATATTATTGCAAACTTAAGAAATTATTCTGAAATAACTAAGTTCAAATTAACTCCTGATTTTACAAAATTGAACTAGTGTGTCCCCACTATGGAAGCCTCAAAATTACTCCGAAGTAGGTTCCATTAGTGTGGATGCACTATCTCAACTTAGAACTGCAGGAAGCACTGGGGAGTAATTAGTTCAATTTACTCTGGAGAGTAGTTGTTTCGAAATAGCAGCGCTGTAGCATCCATACTAATGCTATTTCAAAATTAGCATTATTCCCTGAGGAAAGCAGGAGTACAATTTCAAAATAAGCTGCTCGTTATTTTGAAATAACAGGTTTGGTAGTGTGGACACTCCACCTATAAATTCAACCTAAAAGGGGTTATTTCAAAATAACGCCCTAGTGAAGACCAGGGCTCAAAGAGTGTTTTATAGGTTCTTAAAAAGTCAGTTCAGAACAGTGTTTCCAAAGGGGTCTTTCTTATCACTTTAATTAGTATTATACCAAAAAAAATGCAGAATTATCCAAACGATCATTTGGACTCACCACTACATCATTTTCATAGAATCATAGAATCATAGAATACTAGGACTGGAAGGAACCTCAAGAGGTCATCAAGTCCAGTCCCCTGCCCTCATGGCAGGACCAAATACTGTCTAGACCATCCCTGATAGACATTTATCTAACCTACTCTTAAATATCTCCACATATGGGGATTCCACAACCTCCCTGGGCAATTTATTCCAGTGTTTGACTACCCTGACAGTTAGGAACTTTTTCCTAATGTCCAACCTAAACATCCTTTGCTGCAGTTTAAGCCCATTGCTTCTTGTTCTATCCTCAGAGGCCAAGATGAACAAGTTTTCTCCCTCCTCCCTATGACACCCTTTTAGATACCTGAAAACTGCTATCATGTCCCCCCTCAATCTTCTCTTTTCTAAACTAAACAAACCCAATTCTTTCAGCCTTTGTTCATAGGTCATGTTCTCTAGACGTTTAATCATTCTTGTTGCTCTTCTCTGGACCCTCTCCAATTTTTCCACATCTTTCTTGAAATGTGGTGCCCAGAACTGGACACAATACTCCAACGGAGGCCTAACCAGCACAGAGTAGAGAGGAAGAATGACTTCTCATGTCTTGCTCACAACACACCTGTTAATGCATCCCAGAATCATGTTTGGTTTTTTTGCAACAGCATCACACTGCTGACTCATATTCAGCTTGTGGTCCACTATAACCCCTAGATCCCTGTCTGCTGTACTCCTTCCTAGACAGTCACTTCCCATTCTGTATGTATGAAACTGATTGTTCCTTCCTAAGTGGAGCACTTTACATTTGTCTTTATTAAACTTCATCCTGTTTACCTCAGACCATTTCTCTAATTTGTCGCAACCCCTCCCAGCTTGGTATCATCTGCGAACATAATAAGCGATATCTATGCCAATATCTAAATCGTTGATGAAGATATTGAACAGAGCCGGTCCCAGAACAGACCCCTGGGGAACCTCACTTGTTATACCTTTCCAGCTGGATTGTGAACCATTAATAACTACTCTTTGAGTACGGTTATCCAGTTATACACCCACCTTATAGTAGCCCCATCTAAGTTGTATTTTCCTAGTTTATTGATAAGAATATCATGCGAGACCATATACCACATCCACCGCTACTCCCTTATCCACAAGATTCATTATCCTATCAAAGAAAGCTATCAGATCGGTTTGACATGATTTATTCTTTACAAATCCATGCTGGCTGTTCCCTATCACCTTGCCACCTTCCAAGTGTTTACAGATGATTTCCTTACTTACTTACTCCATTATATTCCCTGGCACAGAAGTTAAACTAACTGGTCTGTAGTTTCCTAGGTTGTTCTTATTCTCCTTTTTATAAATAGGAACTATATTTGCCCTTTTCCAGTCTTCTGGAATCTCTCCCATGTCCCATGATTTTCCACAGATGATAGCTAGAGGCTCAGATACCTCCTCTATCAGATCCTTGAGTATTTTAGGATGCATTTTATCAGGCCCTGGTGACTTGCAGGCATCTAACTTTTTTAGGTGATTTTTAACTTGTTCTTTTTTTTATTTTATCTTCTAAACCTACCCCCTTCCCACTAGCGTTCACTATGTTAGGGTATGTCTACACTACCAACCTAGTTCGAACTAGGATGGTTAATGTAGTCCATCGAAGTTGCAAATGAAGCCCGGGATTTAAATATCCCGGGCTTCATTTGCATCTTGCCGGGTGCCGCCATTTTTAAATCCCCGGTAGTTCGGACTCCGTGCCCGCGGCTACACACGGCACGGAGTACGTAGTTTGAATTAGAAAGCCTAATTCGAACTACCTACTCCGTGCCGCGTGTAGCCGCGGGCACGGAGTCCGAACTACTGGGGATTTAAAAATGGCGGCGCCCGGCAAGATGCAAATGAAGCCTGGGATATTTAAATCCCGGGCTTCATTTGCAACTTCAATTGACTACATTAACCACCCTATTTCGAACTAGGGTGGTAGTGTAGACATACCCAGTGGTATTCCTTCAGACTTCTCGGTGAAGACCGAAACAAAGAAGTCATTAAGCATCTCTGCCATTTCCAAGTTTCCTGTTACTGTTTCTCCCTCCTCACTGACCAGTGGGCCTATCCTGTCCTTGGTCTTCCTCTTGCTTCTAATGTATTTATAAAAAGTCTTCTTGTTTCCCTTTATTCCCATAGCTAGTTTGAGCTCATTTTGTGCCTTTGACTTTCTAATCTTGCCCCTGCGTTCCTGTGCTGTTTGCCTATATTCATCCTTTGTAATTTGTCCTACTTTCCATTTTTTATATGACTCCTTTTTTATTTTTAGATCATGCAAGATCTCGTGGTTAAGCCAAGGCGGTCTTTTGCTATATTTTCTATCTTTCCAACACCGTGGAATAGCTTGCTTTTGGGCCCTTAATAACCATTTTATTTTAACCAGCCTGTGAAACAATACTATATTCATATGACAGGAATATAACTGAGATTTCCAAGGCACATTCCAAAATCTGTTTTAAATGACAATACTGCTTAAAAATCAGTATTTGATCGTTCAGAATAAAATGGTACTAACAGAACTTTTTACATGGATTGTTGCATGAAAATAAAAATACTTGGTTTAACGTTTAACTAATATATAAATCTTACTTGCAGTGCTTGTTAATTACTTAGGCCTAGAACTTCAAAAGGTTCCTAGCTGCCACTGATTTCAAAACATTGGGTTTCTCTTCAGCAAAAATTCTCTGACATATTTCAGTGCATAAATACTTTAAGAAAGTGGCTCTGAAATCTGCTAACCCAGTTAGCTGAAAAGACTTCAGCATTCCACAAAGTCTATTTTATTCAATGACACAGATTGGAATGCAGCAATTCACAGAAAAAATTTAGAATGTGTAATAATGTTTTTATATGTGGGAACTAATTCCTTCAGTGGTTCTTCTTTTTTGTTTCCTTTTTAAATGTAAGAGAGATTAAACTCTCACTGAATACATGAGATTTGGGAAATTTGGTTCAGTCCAGGAAATAAATACTGGTTTAAAAACAAAAATCCAAAAAGCAAAACAAACAACAAATCCAGGCTTCCTATCTTCAGGAGAGGGTTGTTTCTCCATATCTAATAATGGGATTCATGCCAGCAGTCCATTTTACGGCATTTAAAGCTTCTACTAGCAGACTGCATGAATGCAGTCAGAACTGCAGTGAGAGCAATGTACTGCTGGCAGTACTTTCCAATCATACTTACAAGAAAAAAATTCTCACACTGGAAAAATTATTCCTTTGGAACAGATAAATGTAATCATTGCCAGCACCTGGCATACAGGAATCCTTTAAGCCTTCACCATTCATAACATGTACAAGTTGTTGAGGGTTATATGTGTGTGTGTGTACAGACTTCTAGTTAATGCCTGTTTGCATTTATTTATAGCTATCCAATAATTGTCCTCCGGGAATGCCCTCAGACACAAGATGAAATGGGACTTGCCTTTTCATCCCATTGGCTTCAAGTGAACAGGGCCAGGGATATTTGTAAGAGTTGAACTAAATCTATTTGCCTGGTTTTGAGTAATGTGAGTAAAGAGAAATATTTTTCAGTTAATAAAAAAGTACAATTAAGTACTATTTTTTGTGGGTAAAAAACAGCTAGACTTGATGAGGAAGAAGCTGTACGGCCTGGTCTTCAGCTCGTATGAATCAGCATCAACAGCATAAAATTAATTATGGACTTTTCTAATTTAATTTACAACATTATATGAAACTACAAACTGGTTTCTCACCTGGACAGTACAACGTTATGTTATATTTTAAACTGTGTAGCTGCTTGTGGTACCACAGAGTTGTGTATAAACTGGGCAAATATATGGCAATTTATTTAGATCTGTGTCTGTGTGTATATATTCATCCAGAATATTTGAGATTAAATCTTATCATACTGCACAAAATAGAGTGCACGAGAAAATCAGAAAATACTGAGTGTCTTTAAAATGTTATATAAAGTATGCATTTGTATTGCTTATTTTTGTTATTTGACTTTCTATTTTCTATTTTAATTCAACTGACTATAACTCCTTTGCCCTATTTCCTATACAAATCATATGTCTACAACTACAATTTCTTAGTTGTTCTTTTCTTCCGCTCCTTTTTATTTAACATATACATTGTTCTATTACTAACATAGCTTCAAAATGTTTCTCAGATCAAATATGAAATTGTAAAACAATAATAAATTTTAAAAGAAACTTTGCAAAAGAAAATAGTGGAATCTGATTTTATTCAGAAGAGTTCTTTAGTAGCATAAGCATATGGGTGCTGGAATGGGTGTAAGAAGAGTGGTATAGGAACACTTTTAACAGAGAAGTAGAACATCTGGACTGCCATTTGGTAATTCATAGAAATGTATGAAAAATGCTGCTGGAACTGAATTAAAGCTCTACATATGCTGAACCATCCAAGCTTATGGAGCTTCTCCAGCTTGTAACTCAAACAGCCTATTTTTTGCTAATATTGCCTTAGCTCTTATAATTCCATGATATTTTTATGGGCTTGACCGAAAGTTCATTGGAGTCAACAGGAATACTGCCATCAATTTCCAAGGGTTTGGATCATGTTCAGCTTGAAGATGAACGTTTCTATGGATCTCCTATGTGTATGTACATGTGTATATATTAATCTTATAGTGCATATGTCTATTGTCACTGACAGATTAAAATAGATTATTAAATGAATTAAGAAATAGGGAATTCTGAATATTGATCTGGTATAAAGCAGACAAAGGGGGGTGTCTTATTTTAAACTCTTCACTTAATAAAGACATGAAGATAGCCATTACTGTGAGAGAAGACCAACCAGGCTGATCTCAGTATTTTGCAAATGGGCTGTTTTGCTGCCCAATACTATGTTATCTAAAAAGACCTGCACTTCCCATTCCTTGCCTTACTTGAATAGAATCTGCATACAGCTCAGCTCAAATGTTCAAGAAAATGACTAGGGTTGTGCACATTGTTATTTTAGGTCATATGCCACACGTTTAGATGGAAGAGGTTGCTAATTAAGCAGTAATGAGTACAGGACATTTCTTGGAAATTAATGAACCACTAGAAGCAATTGTGCCAACTGTCATTAATCCCAGCCCATCAGTCACTGCAGCTGGGGTGCACTCTGAAAGCATTTTGTGAGGAATGTTAGCACTCCAAAGTAACACAGTAGAGTCTGGACATGATATAATTTTCCCCTCTCCACCCATTCTTCATATAAATGTAAGGTACATTAAGTAGTACTAAAGTAGTAATTCACAGTCTGTGCTGCGAGATCACAAATGGAAAGGAGGGAAAAACAAGAAAATAAAGAATTTATCAGAAAGTGTCATCAAAATGTTATAAGAATGTATACCTTCAGCTTGGTTATTTTATTTGACTTTCTATTTGACTTTCTATTTCTATTTGAATTTCAGGGATGATCTAGATGGTACTGGGTCTTGCTGTGAGGGCAGAGGACTGGACTCGATGACCTCTCAAGGTCCCTTCCAGTTCTAGTGTTCTATGATTCTATTTTACAATTTCAATGTAGCTTACTATATTCCTTTGCTTTATAATCTCCTATCAAAATGGTCAACTTTAATATTAATAGCAAAGGGGTAGCCGTGTTAGTCTGAATCTGCAAAAGCGACGAGGAGTCCTGTGGCACCTTATAGACTAACTGAAGTGTAGGAGCATAAGCTTTCATGGGCAAAGACCCACTTCATCAGATGCATGTAGTGGAAATTTCCAGAGGCAGGAATAAATATGCAGGCCAGGATCAGGCTGGAGATGACGAGGTGGATCCAATCAAGGAGGATGAGGCCCACTTCTAGCAGCTGATCTGGAGGTACGAATTCCAAGAGAGCAGAAGCTGCTTTTGTAGTTAGCGAGCCATTCACAGTCTTTGTTTAATCCAGAGTTGATTGTGTCAAACTTAAAGATGAACTGTAGCTCAGCAGTTTCTCTTTGAAGTCTGGTCCTGAAGTTTTTTTGCTGCAGGATGGCTACTTTTAGATCTGCAATTGTGTGTCCAGGAAGATTGAAGTGTTCCCCTACAGGTTTTTGTATGTTGCCATTCCTAATATCAGATTTGTGTCCATTGATTCTTTTACGTAGGGACTGTCCAGTTTGGCCAATGTATATAGCAGTGGGGCATTATTGGCACATGATGGCATATATTACCTTGGTAGATGTGCAGGAGAATGTACCAGTGACAGTATGGCTGATCTGGTTAGGTCCTGTGATGGTGTTGCTGGTGTATATATGTGGGCAGAGTTGGCACCGAGGTTTGTTGCAAGGATTGGTTCCTGAGTTCGAGTTATTATGGTGCGTTGTGTAGTTGCTGGTGAGAATATGCTTCAGGTTGGCGGGTTGTCTGTGGGCAAGGACCGGCCTACCTCCCAAGGCCTGTGAAAGCGAGGGATCATTATCCAGGATGGGTTGTAGATCACTAATGATGCGTTGGAGAGGTTTTAGCTGGGGACTGTAGGTGATGGCCAGTGGTGTTCTGTTGGTTTCTTTCTTGGGCTTGTCCCATAGCAGGAGGCTTCTGGGTACACGTCTGGCTCTGTCGATCTGTCTCCTCACTTCCTTGTGTGGGTATCGCAGTTTACAGAATGCTTGTTGAAGGTCTTGTAGGTGTAGGTCTCTGTCTGAGGGGTTGGAGCATATGCGGTTGTACCTCAGTGCTTGGCTGTAAACAATGGATCGTGTGGTGTGTCCGGGATGGAAACTGGAGGCATGTAGGTAAGTATAGCGGTCAGTAGGTAATATTAATAATATTTAATGTCAAACTGTATATGTAGAAACTAAAATTCCAACTCAGTTCCAACCAATTCAAATAGTTTTCCTACTTCAACTCATTCATCATGGGTACGTCTAAACTACATGCCTCCGTCGACGGAGGCATGTAGATTAGACAGATCAGCAGAGGGAAATGAAGCCGCGATTAAAATAATTGCGGCTTCATTTAAATTTAAATGGCTGCCCTGCTCTGCCGATCAGCTGTTTGTCGGCAGATTGGGGCAGTCTGGACGCGCCGCGTCGACAAAGAAGCCTTTCTTGATCAGCACAGGTATGCCTCGTGAAACCAGGTTTACCTGTGCCAATCAAGAAAGGCTTCTTTGTCGACGCGGCGCGTCCAGACTGCCCCGATCTGCCGACAAACAGCTGATCGGCAGAGTGGGACAGCCATTTAAATTTAAATGAAGCCGCGATTATTTTAATCGCGGCTTCATTTCCCTCTGCCGATCTGTCTAATCTACATGCCTCCGTCGACGGAGGCATGTAGTCTAGACACACCCCATGAGTTCTCATTCAGTCTTTTTGTTTTGTTTTGTTTTCATCTGAAGAAATAAGTTGTGTCCACGAAAGCTCATGATACTGCCTATATTTTTTGGTTGGTCTCTAAGGGTATGTCTACACTAGCCCCCCTAGCTCGAACTAGGGAGGCTAATATAGGCATTCGAAGTTGCAAATGAAGCCCGGGATTTAAATATCCCAGACTTTATTTGCATCTTCCCGTCTAGGCGCCATTTTTAAATCCCTCTAGTCCGAACTAACTACCCACGGCTACACACGGCACTCAAACATTAACTCGAACTAAGTCCTTAGTTCAAGTTAACTGTTACAGCCTCATTCCACGAGGTATAACAGTTAACTCAAACTAAGGACTTAGTTCGAGTTAACATTTGACTGCCGCGTGTAGCCACGGGCAGTTAGTTTGCACTAGAGGGATTTAAAATGGTGCCCGGACGGGAAGATGCAAATAAAGCCTGGGATATTTAAATCCCAGGCTTCATTTGCTACTTTGAATGCCTACATTAGCCTCCCTAGTTCAAACTAAGGGGCTAGTGTAGACATACTCTAAGGTGCTACAGGACCATGCATTGTTTTTTAAGTTTTTTCATTCAGCATGCATTATTTCTATATTAACATTTCATCAAAATGTCAAAATCTAATTTTTTCACACAAGACAGGAAAAGCATTTTTCCCCAACTTTAGCATAATGGCATTGTAATCGGGTGGACTAGGCCCCAAGGGGCCTGTCAAACTCCATTCCAGGAAACAGCAGTAGAGAGGTCTTCTGAGCTGCTTAGAACAGCTGTGTAACCAGCCAATCAGGACCCAATAGCCTAACAAAAGAAAGAGCCGCATGGCCAGAAGGAAGGCAGTTCCTTGCTAGAACTGGAGGAGAACAGATAGTGCATTTGGCTGACTACTGGGATGCCAATGGGACAAAGCTCTGCGATAAGGGCGAAGAATGTGCTGAAGTCATGTGGAAGTGGCCTAGGGAATTATAGCAGCAACACAGTTATATAAAGGGACACTGCAGGCAGCTGTTATCTATAGGATCCCTGGGATGGGACCCAGAGTAGAAGGCAGGCCCAGTCCCCCTATCCCTATTCTCTGGTAGGGTGAAATTGGCCTGGACAGTAAGGTACCCCAGAACTGGGAACTACAGTGACCCAGCTGAAGGGGTGGGGCCAGAAAGGCCCTGAGGAAGTCTAAGATACTGGCTCCAGGGAAGGAGCCCTGTAACACTGCTCTATTCCAGAGTGTGGATGAACAGAGACATTACAGAGGGCACTGAGATGCGTACCCCAGAAAGGATTTGCTTTGTTTTATTTCACATGCAGAGTGTGTGCGACTCAACTGAAAAGTTGAAGAGCCACCACGAACAGACAGAGAGCAGGCACAAACGCTCAGCCAAGGGGCACTCACAAGAGGTGAATGCATCCTGTTATAGGACCCCTGACCACAAATGAGCTTTTAAGATGCTACTGCTGTATAAATAATAATGGAAGAATAGAGACTAGTGTAACCTACACTCTACTTGATGTTAGCTAACAGTTCACCTGCATTCATCAAAATAATGTCATGTAAGGGCTCTAAAAAAAATTTGTGTCACAATGGTCATTATACTCATTGTGAGATGTAAGTGCGGAAAAGGTGTGTGTATGTATATATTCTAAAAATTATGCTAAGTCTAGGAGATAAGCCTCATTATCAAAAAGTACTCAACATATTTTTAAAAGACTGGGAAAAGATGATTTTCAGCTCTGCATAATCGTGTACAAATTGAGTATTTTATGGTTTACAGAAAACACTCATTTACAATCTGAGAAAAATGTTAATAAATAGATTGCAAGGCTGGAGAAAAACAAAACAATAAGAAAAGCAGAAGTTATCCTGTGGCGGGACAAAACAACTTTAGAAAGTATATCTGGGGTACAGGTAAGTCCCTATGTAGATCTCTAATCCACAAGAACAAGCTGCCAGCAGGCTTGACTTTAATAGAAAGGCCTTCAGACAAACTGGTTGAAAATGCTGGGGAAAGACCTTGAGTTGAGTTATCTTGTAGGATACAGGGGAATGCCTTGTTAGTTAAATGTAGTCTCTACAAAGCACATTATAATTTTGTTTTCTATGTAACTATTTGTTTCCAATATTCTGACTCACTAGCACTGGAATCTGTTCTGTGACAATAAACTTATTCTTGTTTTCACCATATACAAGTGCTGTGTGGTAAGTAGAGTAGAACCCTGACTAGAATTTTACAAACTGCCATGTACTATCCCTTTGGGATTAGCAGATTTAAGAGTTCTAGGGCTACGTCTACACTGCAACGCTATTTTGGGATACTGGAGTATCCCAAAACAGCTATCCCATGTCTAAACAGCGAGCCCATTATTTCGGACTCACTATTCTAACATCCCTGTAAACCTCATTCCATGAGGAGTAAGGGATGTTTAGGAATAATGGGTTATTTCAAAATAAGCTATTTCGAAATAAGACCGAAATTAGATACACAATTTCAGCTACACAAATTGCATATCTAATTTTGAACTACAGTGCAGTGTAGACGTAGTCTCTGAGGGTATGTCTACACTACCCCGCTAGTTCGAACTAGCGGGGTAATGTAGGCATACCGCACTTGCAAATGAAGCCCGGGATTTGAATTTCCCGGGCTTCATTTGCATAAGCGGGGAGCCGCCATTTTTAAAACCCCGCTGGTTCGAACCCCGTGCAGCGCGGCTACACGGGGCACGAACTAGGTAGTTTGAACTAGGCTTCCTACCATTACTCCTCATTTCATGAGGAGTAACAGTAGTTCGAAGTAGGAAGCCTAGTTCGAACTACCTAGTTCGTGCCCCGTGTAGCCGCGCTGCACAGGGTTCGAACCAGCGGGGTTTTAAAAATGGCGGCTCCCCGCTTATGCAAATGAAGCTCGGGAAATTCAAATCCCGGGCTTCATTTGCAAGTGCGGTATGCCTACATTACCCTCCTAGTTCGAACTAGCGGGGTAGTGTAGACATACCCAGAGTGCGCAATATAACAGGCCTGAGCACTCCAGAGGAAGCCTGGAGGACTTGGGGGTTCGGTGTGTGACTATTGCTAATTTATAGACAGATCAGAGCCTAGAAGGCAGAACTCACGTTGCCAGAGGCTGGTGATTTCTAAAAACTGATCCACTACAGACCAAACTCAATCTAGCTAACTACAAGCAGTGGTAAGGTGATTCACAATCCTCAGTGCCCCTGGGAAGCACCACTGGAATAATTTCTCAGATATATTTTCTATAATAACCTTGGAAAACAGTGTTGACAAGCAATATGGATACAATTGACAGCACATCAGCAAATAGGTAATAATAAAATACTACTACTTTTATGGGAAATGAGACAATTTATAGAGTAATGGCCAAGAAATACATTCACTCATTTTCCCCCAGATTTTCTTATTTCTCCCCACCACCAAAAATGAGGAAGAACTGTCAGAGAAGGAGGGGCATTGCAAAATAATCAAGGAGGGCATTATGAGCCACTGGAAAAGAGGGAGAAGAGAGTGTAATCCTAGAAAAGAAAGAAGCCAAAGGGAAAAGAAAAGTCAAAGATCCAAATCCAGATTCTGTTCATAGAACTCCCATGGCAGGCAACAAGGGATTGTTATCTCTGGAGTGGCCTTTGCTCTTAGTTAAAGTAAATTTAGTCAGAATGAGTGATGATACTTATTCTGGACCAAAGTAAACAATACACATGCCATATATACATGTGTGTAGGGAGAAAAATTCACTTTTGTACTATAGAATTTTATACAGGTAACCACTTTACTGAATTGCATGTTACAATACTATTTCACTTCAACCAAACAATCAGATATGGTTTTGCCTTTTAGAAATGCTCTTTGATTGAAAGTAATATATACAATAAAACCCTTTAGAAAGAAGGATTACCTTGGATAACTGAAAGTGAAGAAAATTATAAAAGATGCAGTAATAGGTAGAAGTGAAAAATGGATTATTTTTTAATGTTGTAATCCAATGTGTCCGAGTTGCTTCACTTATATTGTCACATTTTTATTTTTGAAAAGCTAGTTCTGATATTAAACCTATTTGCTCTGAGAATAAAGGTCACTTTTTTAATCAGTTGAAATTTTGAAACTACTCAGAGCAGTGGTTTTCAAAATGTAGTCCACAGAACACTTCCAGGTGGCAGGGAAATATTTCTATATAGTCCTTAGTGCTGCTTTGGTTTCCCAACAATGCCAATTATTGCTAACTGCAATCCTGTTCCAGACTCTTGAACAGTTTCTAAGGGCTTCTACTCTTTATATTTGAGAGTCTCTTTTGTCTGTCTCTCTGTGAGTACGTCTACACAGCAGGGCTAAAGTCGAATTAAACTACGCAACTTCAGCTACGTCAATTGCGTAGCTTAAGTCAAAATAGCTTAACCCAGCTTTAGGCATTGGCTACACAGCAGAGTGTTCTTCCTGCAACTTCCCTTACTCCTCGTAAGTCAGAGTAACAAGTCCTCCAGCTCAACATTATTTTGAAATAAAGGCTTGTAGACACACACTATGTTATTTTGAAATAACATCACTTATTCCGAAATAATGCTGCTGTGTAGATGTACCCTGTGTGTTTTATGTTTATTCAAGAACTTCTTCTAAATGGTAAGAGCTAGGACCACCAAATTCAGTATAAAGCTTCCTCTTATCATAATTTAATAATTGGAACTAAATGACAAAGAACTAGGGATCCAAAGGCAGAATAAGTAAGCACGAGGCTAGAGACAGTGCCAGTAAGCAGAGCTGGTGACTGGCTTTGCTGGGCCTTGGGGCATTGCAGGGAGTGGAGCTCGGCTCCAGCTCTCAGAAGGGATAGACCTTGAGTAGAAGGGGTGGAATTACTGGCAGCCAGCCCTCAACACCGCCCAGACCACACTGTATCCCCCTTAGCAAAGTTCTGGCAGCAATTTAAAGGGTCTCTGCTAGTAGTGGCAGCAGCCTAGAGCCCCAGACCCTTTTAAAATACCAGATCCTGTGACAATTGGTCCTCTTTGCTCCATCCATTGGTGTCCCTCTAGTAAAGGATCCAGATGCCTCTATTGGAGGTTTGACAAACCAAAAAATAAAATCTACTCGAAAAATGTACACGTTCTTTGTTTGAGACTGGGAGAAAAGAATGTCTGTCCTCTTTATTTTCATGAAGAACAGTATCTTTATTCTTAGCAGTTGGTATAAACATTTTATGAAAATCTAGTGACTGAGAAAGCATACAGCATCCCCCACATTTTATGTCAATTGAATAAAAGCAAAGGAACAATTTTGCTTTCCCTTGCTGATTCATCTAAATGCTTAAAGCTGTTCTCTTGGACAGGGATGCATGCTGGGAGAAGTTATTAAAAAAATCCTCTTCCTTTCTTTATACCCCTGTCACATAGGCCAAGAGGAGGGAATTGAATGAACTAATAAAAGCATCCTTCCTTCACTACTGAGCAGAAAGGTGTTAATTTCATATTCATCACAACACAGAATTATACACAGTGGGAAAGCAACAAGGACTGATTCTCTCTTCTTGCTTTCACGAGTGAATTCAGGAGTAACTACAGTGATTCTCAGCTGCCTGCAGTTCCTGCACTTTTGTAGTTATTTGCACCTGTATCAGAGTGATGATAATCATACCCAATGGATTTCCTGTGGTATATAATTTTGTGTGTGTGTGTTACTTTCATTGATTTGGTATTCAGTTTGTGGGATTGGTCTGTTAGGTTTCTGACTGCTTTTCACCTCCAGAGCTTGAGCCAGGTTCTGACTCAGTAACTGAATACTAAAGCTGCTTGAAATTTTTTTGATAGGACAGTTTTCTATTAGAAACATGTTGATTTTGACTACATTTTAGACAGAAAGCATGGAATCTTTTTGACCGTCTCCTTTCCTTTCACACATGTTGAAAAGTTTATTTAGATAGCATCATGGCATCATTTCAATGTATTATCATATACATTTGTATATATTACATTTATGTATTATATATAATTTAATATTTTACATTCAACAGTTATCAAAGTCATGTTTCAACGTTTCTGAACTGCATTATTTTAGAATATGTATTCCATGAAAAATATCAAAATGTTGACTTTTTGTTCAGATTTGGAGAAAAAAACCCAGGATGTCCAAATTTCTCTCGGAACAGAAAATCTGCTTTCTAAAAAGCTATGTTGAATCAGTGTATACAGGCAGTCCCCGGGTTACGTACAAAATAGGGACTGTAGGTTTGTTCTTAAGTTGAATCTGTATGTAAGTCGGAACTGGCGTCCAGATTCAGCCACTGCTGAAACTGATCAGTTTCAACAGCGGCTGAATCTGGACGCCAGTTCTGACTTACATACAGATTCAACTTAAGAACACCAGGCATCCCCAAGTCAGCTGCTGCTGAAACTGATCAGTGGCTGATTCCAGGAAGCCCGGGGCAAGGGCTTCCTGTAGTCAGCCACTGGTCAGTTTCAGCAGGGGCTGACTTGGAGACGCCTGGGGCAGAGCAGCTGGGGTGCTGCTGGGTTGGTCTAGTAGCGCGGCCGCTCCTCGGCGCTATTGGACCAACCCAGCAGCACCCAAGCTGCTCTGCCCCAGGCATCCTGATTCAGCCGTTGCTGAAACTGACCAGCAGTGGCTGAATCAGGATGCCTGGGGCAGAGCAGCTGGGGTGCTGCCGGGTTGGTCCCGTAGCGCCCAGAGCGGCGCTACGGGACCAACCGGCAGCGCCCCAGCTGCTTTACCACAGGTGTCCGGAGCAAAGCTGCGGAGCACGGGGGCAGCGGGGCAGCCCAGACGCGCCGTGGCTGTCCTGCTGCCCTTGGGCTCCGCGTCTTTGCTCTGCTTTGCTCCCCGTCTCCCTGGTCTGCAGACCAGGGAGACAGGGAGCAAAGCAGAGCAAAGCCGTGGAACACGCGGGCAGCGGACAGCCCAGACACGTCTGGGCTGTCCGCTGCCCACGTGCTCCGCGGCTTTGCTCTGCTTTGCTCCCCTTATCCCTGGCCTGCAGACCAGGGAGACGGGGACCAAAGCATAGCAAAGACGCGAAGCACACGGGCAGCAGACAGCCCAGACGCGTCTGGGCTGTCCGCTGCCCGCATGCTCCGCCACTTTGCTTCCTCTCCCTGGTCTGCTGGAGACCAGGGAGACGGGCCCAGTTCGTAACTGCGATCCGACATAAGTCGGATCCGCGTAACTCGGGGACTTCCTGTATATGAATCAGTGAAAGGAACCTTACTTTGCCTCCCACATTCACCCAATTAATAATCAACTTTTACCACTTCTTAAGTCACTGTTGCATTCGGTCCACAGATTTTATTGAGAGTTGCACTTCTTACCTTCAGGTCTCATTTGGCTGACTTTGGCTACTGTTCTGAATATTAATAAAATGAAGACCTCTTTTCTTTCATATTTTCCCTTTAGAATGTCCACTATATTGACCGGCAGTGGTTGGATAACAAATTGGAATCCATTTTCAGGATTTGTTAGTTAATGAAGTCTATATAGAACTGTTATACAGGCTGAGAACTTCTTAAATTTTACACTATAGAGAACAAATTTGGAAATCAGTGTGGCAGCACCACTGAGAGATGAAAATATTGGCCTTATAAACTATTTTAGTATTTTGCAAAAGGTTATTTAGCTGCCATATTTCATGGTATTTGAACAGATCTGTATGTCTCATCTCTTGTTCTATTTGAACAAGATCTGTGTACAGAGCAGCTCAGAAGCTTAGTGAAAACAACTGTGGCTGGATGGTGGCAGATGCTTCAGATTGCACTGGTTTCCCTATAAGTGAACCCTTTTTACATTGTTATTTCAGGTCATATGCAGCTTGTTTAAATGGAAGAGGTTACTAAAGTTAAGCAATGATGATTAAGGAACAGGGCACTGAGTGAAGATTAATGACCGAGTAGAAGGAGTAGTTCCAAGGGTCATTAACCCCAGCCAGTAAGTCAATGCATTACTGGGAATGGAGTCACATTCTTTGAAAAGACAAGAGGTTGTATCCACTATGGTTTTTTCACAGAAGTATGTTCAACAGCAGCCAACTAGTTAATCTTTCATGTTGACTGGGCTACTAAGTAACTAAGGAAAAGGAAATAAGGGATTAGTTGAACTTCTGTGTTCTTATTATGGGAAGGATCAAATCCCCAGCTGATGCAAAGCAATGAGGCTAACATAATAGAAGTAGAACATAGTAATACAGGTTGAACCTCTCTAGTCTCACACCATAGGGACCTGACTGGTGCCAAATCAGAGAATTTGCTGGATCATGGGAGCTCAATATTGTCTAGCAGCTCTGCCAAAACTCCCACTGCTTACTGGGCTCTTAAAAGACATTTGGGGTAAATTAGAGCTAAATAACAGCACAGAACACTGAGAGCAAGGACCAATGTCTGTAAACAAACTTTATGGAACTGTAGGAAAGTTTGTCACACCCATGGTAAGCGGGCATCTGGCTAACTAAAAGAGTGGTGGACTAGAGGTCAACCTGTAGTTGAAATCAATGCAGTTGCACCTGCTTCTGTTTTTACCAGCTGATGATCTGAGCCATTATTTTTAATTTAAATTATTCATTCTTCCTTTATGTTTTCCTTGCTTTTCCTTTAATTTTCCCCTTCCTTCATTCTGCTTTTCTACCCTCCTGATGTATACCTGTGCATATCTTTTTTCCCATCATTTTCAATCCCACCTTTCACTCTCTCTCTGTATGGTTTCCTTCCTGTATTTTTTCCTGTGTTGTATTTTTCCTCCTTCCCTCATGTCATTTAAATGCATTACCTCCTTCCTGCTCTCTGTTTGTCCTGAACTACATCTTCATCTTTCTTCCCTTCCTATGTATGCAATCAGCCGCTCTATCCAAAGAAGATATATAAATGCATAAGAAGCGGGAGAAGGAATTTGCAGACATACAATGTGGCTCTTCACTCTTTCTGGACACAATAAACCAGTCTTGCTTAGAATAATTTTGATCAAATCTTTCTTTCTTTCTTTCTTTCTTTCTTTCTTTCTTTCTTTCTTTCTTTCTTTCTTTCTTTCTTTCTTTCTTTCTTTCTTTCTTTCTTTCTTTCTTCCTTCCTTCCTTCCTTCCTTCCTTCCTTCCTTCCTTCCTTCCTATGCTTCACACTGCACCTATTTCCTCATAAGTGACTCCTTATAAAAGAGTTATTTCCCACAATATTATCCAAGTTGTATGCACTGGGAATGTTGGAGTGGGAGGTTTCTGTTACTTTTGCTTCAGATGTATTAGATACTCTCAAGTTCCTGCACTAGATGTGTTCATGATAAGCCAGTTCCTGCACTGGCTACAGAGCAAGATACACACCAGATGTGTTCATTATAAGATCTTTTAGAGTTCTGCCAGGTGTGACTGATGCTAGCTTGAATAAGGTATTTTACATAATGTGCAACCTAGATGTTGTGCAGTATAATCAGTTTAGCATTCCATTTCATCTTCCGCTTTAAATCCTATATTCCTATTATTATGAAATTTATCATGCTATCTTTGAAGATCAGTATGCATATGTCTTTTAGCAGTTTCTGAATGATACTGTTTTTCTAATTACATGACCTGAATGCACAATTTCTTGTCATCTGGTTGTCCATTAATTGCAATGACGATCTGTGGTTGGTCTGAAATGCGTGAGTCGTATTCTTCTTGCTCTGCATCTGCCATCTCTTGAGTCTGCTCTGTTGATTGTTCTCTGAGGCATAAACCGTAGACATTAATGGTTTCTGTTGAACATTACAGTGCCAGTCTCTTTCATATACGATCTAACTGCTGAATTCTATTTATTTACAACAGCTTGAGTTGTCCCTCATTTTTCTCCATCCATTGACATAAACACAGTGATCAGATTGTAGATTTAGCTCTCTGAGCGGCATCTACTGTAAAAGGTCATAAGCCTTTTTTATCTGATTAATCTGCTATCTTTGTCTGGCTACTTTGGAGTTAGGTTCCATTCCAAATTTGGAACAGTAGTTCTGAGTTGTCTTCCCATTAAGAGTTGTGTTGGATTATAGCCACTACTGATGTTGATCTGTAACCCAAGCTATAGGTGCTTGGAATGCACCTCCTGCTGTAGGACTTCCTTAGCTGCCTGTATAGCACACTCAGCCTCTCCATTTACTTGTGGGTAGTGTGGGCTGCTAGTAATAAGATGAAAGCCATATTTCATTCAGAATGACAAATTCTGCTGAAGTGAATTGTGGTCTATGGTGTGTCAGTAGTTGCTCTGGAATATAGAAGTGAATAAAAGTACACATCAGTTTTTCAATAACACTGCAACATAAGCCTTTCAAGCACAGTGGTTCTATGTGTCTTGAAAAATGATGTCCTCTGCATTATCAAAAATGTGTAGCTAATCTTTTCCATGTTCTTTCTCACACCGGTGTTGTTATTACAGGTCATTTGTGTTCTGTTGGTCTGGTTGTAGTTTGATGTACAGATACTTTATTTTTTTATGTCCTCACTCATGACTGACCATCATGCTGCCTAGCTGGCCCATTTAGTTAATCTTTGATGTTGGTGAATGAGGTTTAGGATTTCTCTAGTGAAAACATGCTCTTTCATAAATCACATTTCTCTGAGATAGAAAATAGGTATCATACACAGGCAAATCACTTTCATAATTCATTTCTGTGATTGTCTTCAGTAAAGTAAAAAAATTTAAAGGTATACACTGCCTGTTTCACCATAACATAAATTAAAGAAGAGACATCTATGTCTGTAGTTTTCTTATATCTGGATTGCAAAATCTTATAAAATCCTGTTTCCATCCACTATGGAGATTTTTCTGTTTCTGCTCACTGGTAGCACTAATTTAATTCTCACACTGTGTCATGTTCCTGTACCAGATGTGGACTGCCTACAGAACTTTCTTCTTAGCGAAGTACACACCAGATGTGTTCCTCATAAGATCCTTTAATGCTCTCCCAGGTGTAGTAAGATCAAGGCCTGAAATATAAGCCCATATATCATAGGTCTGGTGCTTGGCATGAGGCCTAGATGAAAATGGTCAAGATTTTGCTAATACACAGCAAAGCTGAGCTCTGAACAATAGGCAGGCCTTGATCACTGAATCTGGAAAGAACAGGACTGATATTGTAGAAATACACATGTCTAAGAGGTGGCAGAAGTAAACACATTCCAAAGTGATAGTACCAGAACACATAAGAATATAAGAATGGCCTTATTCGGTCAGACCAAAAGTCCATCTAGATATCATCATCAAATGATCTCTCCCCTGTTACCCATTCCCAGCTTCTGTCTGAGGCTAGGGACAACATTCCTACCCATCCTGAGTAATAGCCATTGATGGAACTATCCTCCATGAATTTATCTAGTTCTTTTGCGAACCCTTTTAAAGTACTGGCCTGCACAATGTCCTCGAGCAAAGAGTTCCATGGGTTGACTGTGTTGCATGAAAAAATAGTTCTTTTTTTGTTTTGTTTTAAACCTGCTATCTGTTAATTTCATTTGGTGATCCCTAGTTCTTGTGTTATTAGAACACATTAATAACTTTTCCATATTTACTTTCTCCACACCAGTCATGATTTTATAAATCTCTACACATCCTTCCCTAGGCCATGTCTACACTAGGAAAGTATTTGGAAATTACTAAATTCAATTTAATAACTCATGATTTAACAAATTTGAACTAGCGTGTAACATGGGGAAGCCTTGAAATTAGTCTGATGCAGGCTCCATTAATGTGGACATGCTACCTCAGACTTAGAGCCCTAGGAAGCACTGAGGAGCAATTGTTTTGAAGTACTCAGGGGAGTAATTATTTCAAAATAGCAGCATTGGAGCACCCACACTATAGTTATTTTTAAATAACTATTTCAGAATTAGCATTCATCCTGATGAAAAGCAGGAATACAGATTTAGAAATCTGCAGCCCATTATTTTAAAATAACAGGCGTGGTAGTGTGGATGCTCTACTTATAAATTCAACCTGGGTGTGGGGGGGTTATTTCAAAATAAAGTCCTAGTGTAGACCAGGGCTGAGTCTCCTCTTTTCTAAACTGAAAAGTCCCAGTTTTATTAATCACTCTTCATATGGCAGCGATTCCCAACCCCCAATCATCTCTGTTGCTCTTTTCTGAACTTTTTCCATGCTATATTTTTTTTAGATGAGGCAACCAAATCTGCATGCAGTATTCAAATTGTGGGCATAATATGGATTTATATAAAGGCAAAAAGATTTCTGTTTTATTCTCTACCCCCTTTTTTAAATAATTCCTAACATTCTGCTTGCATTTTTGAATGCTGCTGAATGCTGAGTGGATGTTTTTAGTGAACTATCCAAAATGACTCCAAGATCTCTCTCTTGAGTGGTAATAATTAATTTAGAACCCATCCTTTTATACATATAGTTGGGATTATGTTTTCCAATGTGTATTACTTTATATTTATCAACATTCAAATTCATCTGCCATTTTGTTGTAGTCACCTAGTTTTTTTGGATCCTTTTGAAGCTCTTTGCAGTCTGCTTTGGACTTAACTTATCTGCAATTTTTGCCACCTCACTGTTTAACCCATTCTACAGATCATTCATACTTTGTAAGAAAACATTTTGTTAATAAGATACTCTTATAGATAACAGGAGCATACTGACACAAGTATCGGATATAGGGTTGTTAGATATTATGTAACTGAATAGTCATGTAACCACATGAATTATTAGTGGTTACATGACTATTTGATAGTCCCCAGGGGTGGGACCAGCAGCCAGTGTGTTCCTGGCCCCACTCCTGGGAAAGTCCCCTGCTACCCTGCACTGCTGCCTCTGATACAGAGGCAGCAGTGCAGAGAGGCAGGCAGAGCTGGTCCACAAGAGCAGCCAGTTTAAAAACTATCTCCCAGCAAGTCCAGCTGGCTGATGTCCCACACTGCTGCCTCTGACCCATGTGAAAAGCAGAGACCACCTTAGATAGTAAGGCAGAGTGTGGTTGCAGTTGCATATTGTCCTTATGAAAGACAATGTAAGGTGGTTCCGAAGTCAAGGTATGCAATTCGGAGATTCTCCTAGCTGGCCACGAAGAAGGACACCTTCTAGGACAGGTGCAGAAGGGAGCATGTGGCCACTGGTTTGAAAGATGGACCAGTAAGCCTAGAAAGGACCAGATCAAGGTCCCATTGTACATGGGGTAAAAAGCTGCTCAACGCCTCTGAGAAATCTTACCAATCATGTTGTGGGAAAACATGAACTGGTCTTGAATCAGCAGATGAAAAGATGAGATTGCTCCTAAGCACTCAGATGGATGACAGCACTAGCCCTTCCTCCTTCAAGTTATATATCTATCATAGAACTGAAAGGGGCCTTGAGAGGTCATTAAGTCTCAGTTGTGACAAGACCAAGTACCGTCCCTGACAGATTTATCCTAGTGCCTTAAATGGCCCTCCTCAAGGGATTGAACTCATGACCTTGTCTTTAGGTAGACCAATGCTCAAACCACTGAGCTATCCTTCCACTGTGCTAGTTCCCCTATAGGTGCTGTTAAAGGGAAATCTTTTGGCATCAGCGTGTGTGTGTGTGTGTGTGTGAGAGAGAGAGAGAGAGAGAGAGACACGCGCACACACACGTGTTGAATGGATATAAGCAATCATTTAAAGAAGAACTCTACATTTTCAGAATACCAATTTTGTGTGCCTCCATTTTTTTTATGCCCATTTTGAGCAATGTATGAATGGATTCTCAGAGGTGCAAATTTAAGTCAGTGGGAAAGAGGGATGACAATTCCTTTGAAATCAGAAACCAGGTGCTTCAGATTGGACCACCCAAAAAATGCAGGCACTCAGAATTAGTATCCACTTTAAAAATGGGCTCCCTCCACTCTTGTTTAGACACTGAAACTACTTGTTCCTTCTCTGTCAACCCTCCACTGGGTTTAGAACAATAATTTAATCTTTGATATATAAAATCATACACCAATGAATTTGTTTCTTTTATGCATTTTCTGTCAACACAGAGAATTAATGGCTTGCAAATTAGTGAATCAGATTGCTTGAATTATCTCATATGATTGCATTCAGCATTCCATTTAGAAAATTTTAGTACATCTAGTCAGGGAATCAAACCTAACCATACTCTTTAGACTGCACGGATTCCACATGAGGATTATAATCTAGAGGAACAATGTGTATACTCCTTTTGATCAATTAATAGAAATTAAAAATAAAATCTGGTCAAGAAGAGCACTCTGAGAAAGTCCCAGGATGCAGTTACGTTGCAAAGTGTCATCTCTGTTATAGACACACTGGTGTTGGTAACACTGATTAATGTCTCAGTGATACCACAATAACAATATCAATTCACAACTGGTCCCTTTTATATTACTCTGGTACTGATTTCAGCAATTCATCTATACAAGGTTTAGATCACTAAATAATGTTCGCCTGTGGCAGAAGCCATTTTGAGTTAATTTCAGAAAGATGCAGGATTATGTATGTATTATTGCCTTGTGAGGGTATCTGTTAATAAGCCCCTCATTTAGAATGAGATATGGTTTGTCAGAGTTGGGGAATCTAGCAATAAAAAAATAATTATGAAAAACTTGGCATAAATATGTCAATTTTCTTTTGATATAACAAGTTGGCAATCTTTCCTAACATATGTTGAATATATCAGTAGCTAACACTTTCAATTACTATAAATATCTCCATTTATAAGTGTATATCAAAATCTTCAATGAGAAGGCCTGCCTTACATTTTAGATATAAAGTAAAAAAAATGCTTTTTAAAAGAAGAAAATAAAATTTGACTTTTATTTTTCTCCTGAAGCTGAAGTAATGAACTAATGAGAAGACAACTCCAAAAATTGTCATTTTTAAAGAATAAAATTCTCAGACAAACAGATGAACATAAATTGTTTGGGAAAAGTCAACATGGTTTCTGTAAAGGGAAACCATGCCTTATTAAACTACTAGAGTTCTTTCAGCAGGTCAACATGTGGACTAGGGAGAGTCAGTGGGTATAGTATACTTAGCTACTTTGACGAGGTCCCTCACCAAAGGTTCTTAAATAAAATAAGTTGTCATGGGATAAGAGGAAAGGTCCTCTCATAGGTTGATAACTGATTAAAATGCAGGAAACAAAGGGTAGGAATAAATGGTCAGTTTTCAGAATGGAGAACGTTAACTAGAGGAGTCCTCCAAGGGTCCATATTCAGACTAATCACAAAATTAAGTGTTTGGGCAACAAAATGGCAAATGAAATTTAGTGTCCTCCACACTGCTGTCCAAGACTGCTTGTGTGTCATGGGAAGAATCCACAGACTGGCTAGAGAAGCTGGTGAGAACCTGCAAGGCTCTCATGCTGCTGCTTGTAGAAGTGGCATGTTTGTCGCCACATTTTCCCAGGGCTTGTCCTGTTCACCTGGAGAGAGTACAGTTGAAAGTTGTTGCCAGAGCGGTCACCATGAGGCAGTGTGGGATACCTCCTGAAGGTCAAAAATGTTGACCTTCACAGCATTGTGTCTACAATACTGTAAAGTTGACCATGCAAGCTCAAATTTAGCGGTTACTCATGAAAGCAGGAGTACAGAAATTGACTTTGATGGTCCTTAAAGTTGACAAAACAGACATAGTAGTGTGAATTTATTGTTTAGAAAACTGTCCTAATGTAGCTAAGTTCGACCTAAACTCCTAGTATAGACCAGGCCTAAGAAATCAAATGTCTTCTCATATGTATGTCTTCCTGCATGGGTAGCAAATGTTCATGATAAAACCACTGCATTTTTACCTGAAAATTCAGAATCATTAATAAACCTCAGCACAAGCTGACTTGGCTAGTACATGGAAGCAATGGTTGACAGTAATATTAACCAATGTATAATCTACTTGATAATTTTCCTGAGACACAGAGTGGCACACCAACACAGATTTAGTAATAGTAGTAGTTGTAGTAGCAAATTAAATATTCAATTGTCATCTTACATGAGTCAGACAATCATGTGCACAAATGTCCAGTCATGATCATCTACATTTGTGATTGTCTGATCTGAAAATACAACTATTGTGACCATATCTGAAAATGTCGCCACTAAATATCAGCCATTCATACAATTTGCCATTGCTAACCACATACAAAGGGCACCACTAAAAGGTAAACAGTTCCAACAATAACTCCTCAGGGAGTTTTGCCATCGGTTTTAATGACAGCAGAACTCAGCCTAGGGTTGCCAAATTTCCCGACTACATGGACCATCCCGACTACCTGGCATGACTACATGCCACCATTTGTGGCAATGTTATCCAGTCCATCTGTTTGGAAAAGTTGGTAACCCCACTGAATTCTAATGACAAAGCACACAGTTTATATTAACATATATTGGTATTTTATAAGCCAAAGCCATATCTAATTTCTTTTTCTTTTAACAGTTAGAGGCAATACATGTGACTTTTTTGATATTTTTCTTCCTTATTTTATGATCATAGGGAAATGGGGAACAATAGCATTAGTGCAAAGAGAGCCAAGCATTGTAAGGTATGTAGTTAAGGATTTCAAGCTAGCATAGCACAGGCCTAACTGTTGATCTCAGACTCTCTAAGGGTTGCAAACTCAGACTCTCTAAGGGTACGTCTACACTACAGCGCTAATTCGAACTAACTTAGTTTGAATTAGTTAATTCGAACTAAGCTAATTCGAACTAACGCATCTAGAACTAAAAACTAGTTCGAATTAGCGTTTTGCTAATTCAAACTAGCGCGTCCACACTGATTGGACGCAGGGGCGCATTTAAGGGTGGCTGAAACTGGTTCTGGCAGGGCATCAGGTTAGTAGTTGCTTTGTGTGGCTGCTGTCTGAGGCTATCTGAGGCTCGTGCTTAAAGGGACCCCCCCGGACAGCCGGTTCTCAGCTTTTCCTGCTTGCTTGCCAACCTCGCCGAGGGACAGAAAAACGTTGGTCTCTGCACCCGTGTGTGTTGGTGCTTCCCTTCGGGGACGCCGCCGCAGGTGGCAACATGGAGCCACAGCTCGCCCTGCACCTTCTGGTGCACTTTCTGGACTGCTGCTGAAAGCCTGCTAGCAATGGCTCAAGGCTGCCTGGTACCTCATGGTGCACGTCAGCCCCCTGCCTCTCCACCTGGCCACCCTGGGGGCCGTGGAGGAGCCGCAGCGGCGCCCCGGCACCGGCGTGCCCCGCCGCATCTGGCGTCTGGACACCAGCAGCGACTGGTGGGACCGCATCGTTCTGGAGCGCTGGGAAGACCGACAGTGGACCCAGAACTTCAGGATGAGGAGGGACACCTTCCTAGAGCTCTGCGAGTGGCTCGCCCCTGCTCTGCGCAGAAGGGACACTCGCATGAGGCCCGCCATCCCCCTCCAGAAGCGGGTGGCCATTGCCCTCTGGAAGCTCTCCACGCCAGACAGCTACCGATCCGTCGGGAACCAGTTCGGCATGGGGAGATCCACCGTCGGAGCGGTGCTCATGCAGGTATGGCACTCGTCGGCCACTGCGCTGGCGGGGGAGGGGGCCTGCCAGGAGGGGATGGGCCACCCCAGGGACAAAGGGGGGGAGGGAGGAGGCGAAAGCGCCCCGCACCGGAGGGGTCGGTCTGTCCCGGCCGTACTACACGCCGCCAGGGGGGTTGCTTCTGGGAGTGGGGTGCGGGGCACTGCCAGGACACGAATGCTCCCAACCACCCGGGCGCCCCACTGATTGGCGCTTTGCTGTGTCTCTCTCCGCAGGTGGTCAAGGCCATCAACCGGGTGCTGCTCCGCACGGTGGTCCGCCTCGCCGACCCAGACGCCGTCATCCGGGGATTCGGCGCCCTCGGCTTCCCCAACTGCGGGGGGGCCATCGACGGGACGGACATCCCCATCCGTGCCCCGGAACACCAGGCGTCCCGTTACGTGAACCGCAAGGGGTACTTCTCCATCCTCCTGCAGGCCATGTGTGACCACCGGGGACAGCTCACGGACATTAATGTGGGCTGGTCCGGCAAAGCACATGACGCCTGGGTGTACCGCAACTCCTCCGTGTGCCAGCGGCTGCAGGACGGGACCTTCTTCCCCGACCGCCACATCAGAGTCAGGGACGTGGACTTGCCCGTGTGCCTGGTGGGGGATTCCGCCTACCCACTACAGCCGTGGCTGATGAAGCCCTACACGGGGCACCTCAATCCCTCCCACCAGGCCTTCAATGCCAGGCTGACCAGGGCCTGCATCGTGGTGGAGGGGGCCTTCGGGCGACTGAAAGCCCGCTTTCGATGCCTCCTCACCCGTCTGGACCTGGCCGAGCACAACATCCCTCCCGTGGTGGCAGCATGTTGTGTGCTCCACAATTTATGTGAGAGAAAGGGGGAGGCTTTCCTGCCAGCCTGGATGGCTGAGGCTGACCGCATGGCTGGCCACTACGGTCAGCCCCGCACCGCCGCCATCCGGGAAGCCCAGCGGGGGGCTGTCCGGATCCGGGAAGCCCTGCGGGAGAGCTTCCTGGTGGAGGAGGAGGACTGACCTCTCCCTGCATGCCCCACTGGGGCCTTCTTCTACCCTACTCCCTTCCGCTTTCCCCTCCCTACCTACTGTCAAATAAAGACACCTGTTTTTCAAACAAAAACGTCTTTTTATTTAACATAACTGGGGTGGGGGGAGGGAGGAAGGAGGGTGGGAGAGGGGAGGGGGAAACCTGGGACGAGGGAGCTGGAAGGGGAGGGATGGGAGGAAGGGAAAGGAAAGCTCAGGGGTGGGGGTCCGGCTGCCTCTCCTGTCTCGCAACACTGCGGTCCAGGGGCGTCGGTGGGGAATGGTTGTGGAGGGTGGGGCAGGAGGGATGGGGGGTGTGGAGGAAGTAGGAGCGGAAGCAGGAGCGGGAACAGGAGCGGGAGCAGGGGGATCAGGAGGGGGAGCAGGGAGAGTAGGAGCAGGGGGAGCAGGAGGAATTGGGAAGCTGTTGAGCAGGCTCTGGAGGTGGCCTCGCAGGGCACGGCCCTGCTCCTCCAGTGCCTCCAAGCTCCTCCGGCGCAGCCTCAGGTCCTCCTGGACCCAGTGCTCCTGGATGCGGAGCTGTTGCTCCAGGAACCGGAGGTGCCGCCTCTGGTACTCCTCCTGGTTCCTGGCTCTCCTGCTGGCCCGGGCGCGGGCGGCTGCTGCAGGCGGGGTGGTGCGCCCTGCAGGCCCAGGTGCTGCGGCTGTGGTGAAACAAGAACAGCGGTCAATTACCCCAGGGGCCCAGGTGTGTGAAACCCAGCTCCCCTCTGCAAGGCCAAGGCCCCTGCAGGATCCCCAGCTGCTGCTCCGTGGTGGGCAAGGCCCAGGTGCACGGTCCCTGGGCTCCCTCTCGCCCCAGTCCCCCGTACACATAAGGGGAACACGATGGTACTCACATGTGGATGCCTCCCCGGCCTCGGACGACACAGGCGAGCGGCTCTGTGGGGTGCTTCGGGGGTCCTGGGTCCTGGGCAGGCTGCCGGCAGGCTCCTGGCTCTCAGAGCCCTACTCCTCCTCCTCCTCCGTCTCTGGGAGCGGTCCCTCTGCCCCGGGGTCTATCATGTCCCAGGGGGCAGGGACGGCATGAGCCCCCAGGAGGTGGTCCAGAGCCTGGAAGTGGGGGCACGCCTCCGGGTCGGCCCCTGGCAGGGAGGCTCGGGAGTAGGACTGCCGCAGGTCCTTGATTTTCCAGTGCACCTGCTCCCGGCTGCGCTGGTGGCCCCTGGCAGTCAGGCTGGCAGCCATGCGGCCGTAGACTGCCGCGTTCCTATGGCTAGTGCGGAGATCGTGGACATTGGAGGCTTCCCCCCAAACCTCAATGAGGTCCTGTCACGTTGCTGAATTGGAGGGAAGCAGCCAGATCGCTGCTGCACCCCTAGGTGGGGGTGTTGGCCCCAGAAATTGGTGTGGGGGGAGCCATGTGGGGTATTGAATGGGAGATTATTGTTTGTTAATCTTATGTACACTATTTATGTGAGTATATAATGTCTGTGTGTGTAGGTAGGAATCTGTAATCTGTGTGGAAGCTGAATATTTCTGTGAATGTGGTTAAGCATGGCTATGGACAGGCTGAGTAGCAAAGCCCTGTGGAACAATGACTCTCAATAGGCTATGGACACACCCAAAGAATGGGATTTGTCACCTGAGGGCAGCCAGCAGGAAATATAGAGTTTGGCCTCTGACCAGGTGACTTGCTGCATACAAGAAGAGGCCAGGAAGGGAATAAAAGGGGCCATGTGGTCGAGGCCATTTTGTTCTCAGCTCAGCACTTCATCCCAGAGGCAGCACTGCAGGGATTGAAGAGCCAGGAAGACCTGGGAACCCATCCTGATCGTAGGATGTGCAATAAGAACTTTTAAACCAGCAGCTGCAACATCTCTGCTAGAGCCTGCATCGAGAACTGGGAGATTCGGTGCATGTAACGTACTGTACTTTAATAACCTCACTCTCATGCTTTTCTTTCTTGTGATAATAAACCTTTAGATATAGATTCTAAAGGATTGGCCCAGCGTGATTTGTGGGTAAGGTCCAGAGGGTAAATTGACCAGGGATCTGTGGCTGGTTTCTTGGAACCGGACAGAACTTGTTCGGGGTAGGTGGGATTGGGTGCTAGGACCCCCCACCTGTGTATAGGCCCGGGGCCATCTGGGGCACGGATATTGCTGGGGTGTCGGAGGGGTTTTGCTCGGGAGGCTTCAGGCAGGCTGCTGAAGCGCTCTGTGGGACTGGTTTGTGGCCTGTTTGGAGAGGTCACCAGTCTGGGGGACTGTAAAGAGCCCCGGATTTGAGCAATTCGCCCTGAGCGGACGCCCTAAGCTGTGCCCAGACACGGCCCGGTCCGTCACAGGTCCACGATCTCCGCACTAGACCACGCGGGCGCCCTCCTCTTGCGACCCCAGGCAGGGTCCTGGGAGCTGCCACGCTGGTCCCGGGAAGAGGGGGAGGGCTGGGTGTCATCGGGTGGCTGGCTCATGGGGTGTCAGCTGCTGGGTGTGCTGGCACGGGTGCTGGCAGCCTTGCAACTGGCACAAACTGTGTAGCCAGCTCATGGCTCTTTAAGGGCTCCGGGGCCAGGAGGGGGGCAGTAGAGTTTCCCTGGTGTTGGCCAGAGTGGCCACCAGGGCAAGCTGGGAAGGGCTAGCCTCCTACTAGTTCGAATTGAGGGTCTACACAGCCCTTAATTTGAACTAGTAAGTTCGAACTAGGCTTAATCCTCGTGAAATGAGGATTACCTAGTTCGAACTAAGCGCTCCGTTAGTTCGAATTAAATTCGAACTAACCGAGCGCTAGTGTAGTGCCTATGAAAGTTAGTTCAAACTAACGTCCGTTAGTTCGAACTAACTTTGTAGTGTAGACATACCCTCAGAGAGATGTGTCATTACACACACAATGTGATAACACAAACAGTGTAACTCAAATGACAGATCTGCTATAGCAATATAAATATTGCAGTGAAGGATAAATATCTGTAAATTGCCATGAGAAATGCCTCAAGTTTGAAAATATTCTTTGAGGCGTGAGATTTTAAATTGCCAGTTTTTAAAGAGTCCTCTTCACTAGCATTCTTGTTAAATGTAAATTTTAATTCCCATTATTTTAGAATGGAATATTTTAAATAAGTGATTGTGCTTCACAATGAAGGAAAATATAATGCCCCCAATTTTAATAAACTTTCCAAGCTCATTGCTATAAATTTAATTAATCTTGGGTTATATAGCTGAGGGTGGTAGGAAGATTCAATAGAAACAAAAGGCCTAAGCAAAGGTTAAGCCAGTATGCTGTAATATACATGCCTACACCACAGAAAGCTTATAAAGAAAATAAAAGCCATACACTTAGGCTACATCTACACTGCGCATTGTTGCGCAAAAAACCCCTCTTGCACAGGAGCCATTCTGCAACTTATTTTTGGGAAGAACAGCTCCTGCTCAAGAGGGTTTTTTTGCGCAAGAAGGAGCAGTGTAGACAGCTCTTTCTTACGCAAAAGCCCCTTCCTCAAAAATGGTGTCTCATTAGGTATGCAAATGAGGTGTGGTGATATTCATCGCCATGCCTCATTTGCATATCTTCTTGAGCGACAATGCACAGTGTAGATGTAGACCCTAGTTATACGGTCAGTGCTGTAACCCCCAAAATGATGGGGGGCAGTCTTTACCATTACTTGTCTATATTTTGAAGATTGTTTAAAGGATGTATTTAGAGGATTAGGCATAAATTTTGATCAATGATATAAAGTAGAACACTGCTGTGTACAGGAAAATCACAAAGAACCCATTTGACTTCACACAGTGGTAGAGTTCACAAAACAGCAACTTAATTAGCTTCCAGACACATGTCATAGCACAACCTAGTTTGGAACACCAGTACAATCCTTGAAGTTGTAAACAACTCCAGCTTTATTTTACCACAGGCACTGTTAGCAAACAGACCTACATTAGCTCACTACAAGGACTATGGCTTGGTGTCTGTGCATGAGAATTCATTACATTGCTGGAATGAATAAGTGTGGTAATTAACCCCAACAGAGTTCTTCAAAATGTATTATTAAAAAAGTCTCCAAAGTAGAGTCTAGTTCTCCTTTCACATACACTGACATGGCTGTAACTATGAGTTAATGTAAGGAAGACAGAAGGCTAAAAGCAGAGCGCTCCTCCTCTCTCCCTGGCTTGAGTATGCAGTTCTTCCTCCTTGTGTACTGCAGGTAGGACTCTCTCTCTTATTTGGATCTATTGTATAAGTTGAATCTCCCTGGTCCAGCACCCTTGGGGCCTGAGCTAGTCTTGGATGAGGGATTTTTTTGCCTGACCAAGGGAGGTCATTTCTGGCTCTCCTGTCACTGGGTCACCCAGCCACAGCCCAGCTGACAATCTCGTGGCTGGCTCCCCCCCTGCAGCTGGCCCCTCCGTGCACCAGGGTCCTGATCCTGCCAGGCAGCCCCACAACCTCACTGCCAGACTCCCAGCCATGCTGCCAGGCAACACCACTGCCAGGCTCCAGTCCTGCCACTAGGCTCCAGCTCCGCTCCTAGGCAGTCCTGCTGCAGAGTTCCTGGATCTCCATCCGGACTCTCTGGTCCTCGAACATCCATGGTCCTGCTGGTTTAGAGATGTTCAGCTTGTACAGAGTTCCTTGTGATTTATCTCACTGTAAGTAAGTGCTGAAGGATGCAAACAATTTTTTCTAAATATTTGTGGGGGAGAGGGGATGCAATGGAGTGGACTAGGCATAGAGGTCCCCTGCTGGAGGTCTCATCGCCCTTCCTCACCCTGCCTCAGAAAGCAGTCCTCCAGGAGCCTAACATGACTGCAGGGGAGGCAGCCAACAATGGATCCTGCTGGAATGGCCAATCAGGGGCCAGGAGGTCCATATAAAAAAAGAGTATCTGGGACAGAACAGTCAGTTGCTGCCTGGAGCTGAAAGACTGCATGACGGGTTGTGGTCACAGAAGATCCCATTGGGACTGTTCCCCGGTGTGTGCTGATCATGCCACTGACACCTACCTTCTTGCTCTTTGGAGTTACTCACCACCCTGTCCTGCTGGGCCAGCTCCTCGCTTCCAGTTACTGCTCCCCCAAAGAGCAATTCAGATACTGAACCACTTCAGCTCTGGAAGAATGCACTTTTAGGGCACAGCACCTAGGAAACCATGCCCCCAAAAGTGATCAAAACCACAAATAAATCCATATTTCACTGTGTAAAAGTTGTACACAGTGAAAGCTCATTCAGGTAAGCATCCTTACACACTGGTCACTCCACCCAGGTAACAATTATTTATACAAACAATAGACCTGCCAGTGAAAACAAGGCAGATAAAAGTAAGTTACAACATTAAAATTAAAAGAAAATGCATGGTTAGTTTTAATACACTAAAATTTGTTGCAAACAGTTTCTTATCTAAAGAGCTGTTCTTGTCCTAGTCATAATCCTCAGATCAGCGACTCTTTTACCCTGACCCAAAGATCCCTGGCTCTCTCATTGGGTGAGAAGGTAGATACTGTGCACCCCAGAAGGGGTTTTGTTTGTTCCACTTTCAGATAGTGTATGTGACTCAACCAGGGGGCTGGGTCACTGAAGATTCCACGAAAAAAATGATCAACTGGGCGGGGTGGTGCTCAGATTCTATTCCAAACTAAGTAACAGCAGCCTCAAACCTGACCAAAAAAGGGGTGCCCCATTCCAAACTAGTTTTCAGACACAGAATCAGTCCAAAGGGGAGTGCTTACAAGACAAAGACCTGAAAGTTTCTTGTTGCTTAAATAGATTCCTGGGGCAGGAATCATTTGTTCTCCATTCCCCCTTCCATGGAAAATTACCTGATTAAAATGGAATCCCAGTACCAGGTAGAATGGTCACATGTCTTACCAGTCCAATCACATTTGGACTTACAGGACAAACAAGGCTGTTCACAACTTTTTCAGTTGATCACCCAGGGTATGTCTACACTGCCACCCTAGTTCGAACTAGGGTGGCTAATGTCGGCATTCGAAGTTGCAAATGAAGCCTGGGATTTAAATATCCCAGGCTTCATTTGCATCTTGCCGGGCGCCGCCATTTTTAAATCCCCATTAGTGCGGACTCCGTGCCCGCGGCTACACGCAGCACAGAGTAGGTAGTTCGAATTAGGCTCTCTAATTCGAACTACCGTTACTCCTCATTCGAACTAGGGTGGCAGTGTAGACATACCCCCAGTCATTAAGGCTTCTTTGATGGCTCTTATTAGCACATTTAAAACTATAAACCTCCTCATATTTCGTATTCCTAACTTTACATACAAGAATGATACATGCACGAAAATAAGATATACTGATCCAGCAGATTGTAACATTAAAATGGATAGGTTACATGAGGTATTTTGTACAAAGCACCTCCAAGTTATGTATATGTATATTCATAAACCATTTTCATAAAGCATGGGGGTGGGAACCATCACAGAGTGAAGCTTGGGTTCCCAGCTGGCTAGAGAAACAGCAGGACCATGGACAGATTAATGTAGACTTAGTCCAGAGCAAGCTGTCAAAGACAGAGAGGAAAGAGGGGCTCCTGGCAGGCTGCAGGAATCAAACCCAGAATCTAGCCAGACCAAATAAGAGTACTGTAATAGGCCCCGCTGATCTGGTTAAATAGAGCACTGAAAAGGATACACCAACTGAGGGTAATAAAACGGGCCCCTGGTGGACTGTTTCCAGAACAAAAGGCTCCTTGCCTCCATTGCCCTATACCAGGGCTGTGAGAAAGTAGACACTGTGTACCCCAGAAAGGATTTTGTTTGTTCCACTTTCAGACAGTGTGTGTGATTCAACCATGGTCTCTGAAGACCTAATGAAAAAATGATCAGCCATGAGGGTTGCTCACATTCTATTCCAAACTCAGCAGCAGCAGCCTCACATCTGACCAAAAAAAGGGTGCCCCCATTCCAAACTAGTTTGCAGACTTAGAATCAGGCCAAAGGGGAGTGCTCACAAGAGGTACATACCAAGTCTGTTACTGGGGCAAATCCCATCTTCTGCCTTCCTTTCTTGTTTTACAATTGGAAAATCAAAATCATGCACACTACACACCTGCATTTAACAGAGAATGCCAGGAGAAATTCTGCCCTGTTTAAGTCACCTATTATCTCTAGCATCTACATCTTTTGTAGACACTGCTTCAGGCCTAATGGCTGATGTAGTACCAACAACTGCTTTGTCAAACGATGGGCAGAAATTCTGTGCACGAGGGCAAGCTGTCTTTTCATTAGTAGACAATAATTTTTAGACTTTGTCTGACATTTTAATCTTTACAGATCAAAACTGATTTAAATGTCTCTCAATCAATTTGCCATTTACCTTCATAATTCAGGTCACTGGATCTAGTACCATCTTTCATTATTTGAGATTATTTTCTCATCTTTCCTCTCCTGAATCTCCCCTTCACACCTGCTATTTAAGTGAGAAGTTGCTATCTTTTTTACTGTTTTGCTCTCATTATTTCTATTTATTTGTCTTGTTTCACTTATAATTGCTTGACTATCTGATGACTTAAGAAAGAAATTCTGATTCTAGCTCATTTTGATAAACAACCCAGCTTCACAGCTGCTTTTTGGAGTGAGAGATCATTTTTGGAAAAGTCAGTATGAATCCTCAGCCTTCACATTTGAAATCCATTTCCAAGAAGAGGGGTAAGACATTTCAGACATTCTACAGGCTTCTGGGCAGGCACCAACTTTAATGGAAGTGATGCCCAAGCTTATAATGCAGGAGTGCCAAATAAACATTAGCACAACCTTGTTGTAGGCCAAACAGATTCCCTGTCTTAAGGCATCTGTATTGATTTACATTTTAAGATGTTTTCTATATATTTAGATATGTTGGGAATCCCGATCATACAGGATCCAACCTAGGCCACCAAAAATAACTTCTGTTGAGAATTTCATTGTAAGTATTGCAGTGTAATAGTCATGCAATTCTGTCCTTAATCTGAGCTGCAAAGAGTTTAGTAACAGCATATGCAAAACCCATAATGCTGTAACAGTCCTTCTATATCAGGGTGGGCAAATTCCGGTCCCAGAGCTAGTCCCTGTTGAGCCCCACATCTATATTTACCTGTGCCTCTAAAGTAGCAGGTGATTGCAGCTCTCGTTGGCTGTAGATGGTCATTTGCATTTAATGGGAGCAGCAGGAAGTGGTGTCCCAGTCCGCACTGTTTCCCACCACTCCCATCGGCCCACAGCCAAGAGCTGTGATCGCCTGATACCTGTGGAAGGGCAAATAAACCAAGTCTCTTCTGAAAACATGGACTGCAGGTCAAAACCAGAGGAACTGCAACAAGGATGCCCACATTCCTTAGTAGAAAAAAAGGGAGCAGCCCATCTCCACAGGAGCAGAGAAAAAAAAATTACCTTAAAGGCACAGAAGTAACAGGAGAGAGGAACACTAGTGAATAACATAAAATAAAATAAACTGTAAAGTGACATAACCAATATTATCTAAAATCTCTTGCGGACAGGCCATTTTAAGCAGTTTCATGTTGCATCTCCAATTACGCTGATAAGAGTGATGATGAATACTAAGTACATTTCCTTATCTCTACAAAAAAAGGTACACTAAGGGCATCAGGCCTCCATCTAGATCAGAGGTGGGCAAGAGGCAGCCAGCAAGCTGGATCCGGCTCGTCAAGCCTATGGATCTAGCCTGCAACTGCCTCACCGGGCCCTTAGGCACAGAGCAGCTCATGCTTTAAATAGCTGACTGCTCTCTGCTGTGGATGTTGAAGAGGAGCCTTTGTACACTGCCCCCCAAATCTCTCAGCTCTCATTGCCACTTTCCAGCCAATAGGATCTGAGAAATTTTGCCAGGGGCAGAGGCAGCATGTGAAACCTCCCTCCCTTCTCCCCCACATTAAGCAGAGCCACGTGGAGCAGCCAGCTGACCAGCCTGGGACTGTAGCTCATGTTCCTGCAGGGCTGCTGGCTGGGAGCTGCCTAGGTAAGTACCTCCCAGTCAGAGCCTGCCTCTGGCACCCCACTTCCTCTCTCCCCCAACACCCCGTCCCAAGCCACCACCCAACTCTCTATATCCTTTTCCCCCACTTCTTCCAGGTCACAATTTCCTCCCAGATCCTGCACCACCTTCTTACGCCCCTCCCACACTCCAGAGTCCTCTCCTGTGCGTATACTGCCTCCCCGGCCATACACCCAAGCCCCGGCCCAAATCACAATCACTTCCTTCATGCAAACTCTCTCTCAGACCCCACACCTACTTTTGCAACCCACTTACCTATCCCAACCTGCCTTCTTCACCCTCCAGATCCCACACCCTTTCCATAGAAATGCAGTCTTTGACCACTTGCCAAAATCTTGGAGTGTCGCCCATTAAAAAGTATTGACCACCCCAGCCCAGATCATAAGTATGTCTGTGGAATGATGAAGAAATAGTCTGACATATAGTTTGTTGGGAAGTCTGAACAACTTGCAAACAAGAAGAAATTTCAGTAAAACAAGGTTTAACTGAAAGTCAGAAAACCTGAACAGCTACAGTTGAGAACTTTGGAGATGGGTTAAGAAAGGAAACTTGGCTGTGAGAGATTTGGTTATATATCCCAGAATTCCTGGAAAATGTGGCCACCAGGAAAAACTGAATACTATAAATGTCATAAAACAACATTATGCAGCATTCCGTAGATTATTAAAACACTTGGTAGTAGTACAGGGGGAAATGGAATCAGAAAAAAAGGCAATTGTGTTCATTGATGAAAAGGCCACAGCCAGCTCAATGTCCCTGTCTGTCTCTGACAGTTCTGAAAAAATGTGTACTACTTTATCTGCTTCTACATTCTACTAAGGAGTAGCTTAAGAAAGATTGTAATCATAGCTCAATAGTTAATTCAGCAAGAAATGCAACAACTGATGCCATATATCTTATAATCTTTAATGGTCCCAGCCCAATGCCCTGGACCTGTTAATCTGAAATGCTTAAAGCATGGAATATGTGATTAGACACAGTGTAAGAGATGCTGATCCCACAATGTATTTTTAAAAGCCCACCTCATGGGAAAGCTTTTAAATTGCAGTTGTAGAAAACAGATTAGTGATCTTTTCCACAGACTTAGCCTTCACATTGCACAGCCATTACTGAAATAAGTGTTTTAGAACTGCAACTGACAAATTTGACGACTGATTTGATGGCACAGATGATCTGCCCTCTTATTCTAGAATCGCAGAAGTTTGAATGAAACTCTCAGGCAAGACTAAGGTAGAAGACTCAGAAAGTGGGAGGAAGAAAGCCCAAAAAAAAAGGATTCTGACTAAACCCAAAAGGATTCAAGTCAAGATTAAAGTTAAGGAGAAAAAGACCAAGCCTAAAGTCAATGAGAGGACAAAGGAAAAAGTAAATTCAAATGAAGAAAGAAGCCCACCTGACCATGAGTAAGAATAACTATCTGAACAGGTTCAGAAGTTAAAGATTGGCCTCCACCTAAAATTTATAAAGAGGCCTTTTTGGACTTTGCAATAGCTATGCATGTTTGAATCTGAAGCCTAGATTTTCAAAATAGGTACCTAAAATTTAGGCACCCAGCTAATACACCTGTGGACTATGTTATTTCAGAAAAAACGTCAGTTATTCCAATAAGAACCTTCTGCCAAGTGCTTGGTGAATTTGAATAACATGGCAGGGATGCATTTTTTCAGACCGTTCTTGGAAGAAATGTTACATGACATGTTTGTGCTACATGAAGACCAAAATTAACATGGATTGTTTGTTGCAAGCTGCACCTAGAAAAAAATTACTCTCTGGCTATGGAGATAAGCCATATTTCTGAAATAACAAAATGATTTATACAATAGTTTGGAAGTTTTCAACTCATTCAGTTGAAGGGCAGTGTAGCAGCAAGGAAAAATTAAGGAGTTTGTGCATAGCACAAATTTCATATCTTATTTCGAGTTTAGAGTGCTGTGTAGACGCACCCTTATGGGTACGTCTACACAGCAAAGTTATTTTAAAATAACAGTGTTTTTTTTAAATAACTTTACTAGCGTCTACACTATTTTGAAATTAATTCAAAATAGCGGAGTGCTTATTTCAAATTTGGTAAATCTCATTCCACAAGGAATAATGCCAAATTCAAAATAGCTATTTCGAAATAAGTGCTGCATAGACACTTATATCGAAATAGGGGGCCTCCAGCCTTCCCAGGGTACCCTGGTGGCTACTCTAGCTTCAAACAAGAACACTCCTCTCCTTCCCCTCTCCCTGGAGCCCTTAAAGGGGTTGACTCTGGCCACAGTGCCTGTGCCAGTTCCAAGCCTGCCAGTCCAGAGCCAGCAGTCACTGCCCCTGACATAGTGGCTCCAAAACATGGGCCAGCAAGCCACTGGCAGCCAGCCTTCATGGCTCCCCAGGAGCCTGCCAGATCCTGGAGAAGGCGGACGCCTTCCTGGTCCAGGTGGAGATCATTGACCTTATTCAGGTTTGGGGGAGATGCCTCCAACGTCCATGATCTCTGCACTAGACAGAGGAATGCAGCCATCTATGGCAGGATATCTGCCAGCCTAGCCACCAAAGACCACATGCGAACCCAGGAGCAGGTTTGCATGAAAATCAAATTGGTCTGGCGAGCCCCCCCCAACCCTGAGCCCTGAGCTTCCCCTCCCCCTTCTTCTCCTTGCTTCCCCCTTCTAGCTCCTTCCTCCCAGGTTTCCCCCTTCCCTCTACCACACTCTCTTCTCCCTTCTCCCACCTCCTTTCCCCAGTCTCACCAGAGTTTCATTCCCCCCCTCCAGTTTTGTTAAATAAACAGAGTTTGTGTTCATGAAAATACATGTATTTTATTTGACATCAGGAAGGGGGATTAGAGAGGGGTAAGTGGAAGGACATGAAGGAGGACCTCCCAGATGGCAGCCTGCAGAAAGTGCAGCCAGGCTCGCAGCAACACGTTCATAAGAAGCACCATAGTGCCCAGGGGCAGCTCTGGCTCTATGTTGCAGAGTATTGTAGTGTCCCGAGAGAAGGCAATCAGAGCACGCAGAGACAAAATGCTTTGCTGTCCCTCATCGAGGTAGGCAAGCAAGCAGGGAAACCTGAGAACTGACTATCCAGGGGGGATCCCTTTAAGTACAGGCCTCAGATAGTAACTCCTGACCTGATGCCCTGCCGAACCTGGTTCTGTCCAGCCTTAAATGCGATTCAGTGTCTACTCAGTGTGGACGCGCTATTTCGAAATAGCAAAACACTATTTCGAAATGTATTTTATGTGTAGATGCGTTATTTCAAAATAAGGTATTTTGAAATAATGCTGTAGTATAGACATACCCTCAGTGTGTGTGTGTGTGAGAGAGAGAGAGAGCTCTATCAGTTCCACAGATGCATTAAAATGCTGTCTTTTATTTATATATTACCGCTTTACAGTTAGCAAGAAAATCATTGTTAAACAAGTATATAATAAGCAGCAGAGTTTCCTAAAAGCTAAAGATCCTGGCTAACACTAGACAAAACCATATTAATTGTTATTAATTGTTCATTCTGGAAACAAACTGTTCTTTTTGGAGGATCCTATTTTCTCAAATGATCCAGGAAATACAAAAAGAAATCTTCAGCTTTTCTTTCAAATCTTCAACCTATCTACTGAAAAATTAAAAAAAACACTTGCTTTGTTTACATTGATAAATCAATTATCTTTTACTTAACTCTCTCCCACAAATATCCACATGTATTGATAAAAGCCACCACCATAAACTAACAAGCTCCCGAACAGGGCTCACAGCAAAATCCTGACTAGATCAGGAAGTGCAAAAATGTAGATAGGAGTTAAGCAATTTTAATTTCTATTTGACCCCAGACAATTTGAGACAGTCAGAACACAGTAACTCGGAGATTCCAAAGTCATGCAAAATCACCAACTCCAGACACATGACTTCAATACATCTGAAATACCACCTCAAATTACCCCAAACACAGACATATTAGACACCTTAGCCAGTTAGCATCAGAATTCCAGTGTACTACAAGACACACTGCAGGCAATATGCAGAAAATCAGCTGATCTTACATCGGACATAAAGAAAATACAATTTCTGTAGGGGACCTGGAAAAAGCAGCTTAGTCATAATCGCTGAAGCAGGAACTTGCTGAAACTTCATTTATATACTGAAATATCTCAGCTGGAGTTAGACTAATATCTCAGGTCAGCTGACATCAAAACGCACCTACTTTTCAAATTAAATAGCAGGGTTACTTTTCTTTATTTAAATCTTATTATTGAGCACAGTTGCTTCTGTTACAGGCAGTCCCCGAGTTACGCGGATCCGACTTATGTCGGATCCGCAGTTACGAACGGGGATTTTCTCGCCCCAGAGGACTGGAGCGATGGGACGCCTGGTCCCGCCACCCGCCTCTTCCGGGGCGAGAAAAGCTGCTCCCCGTCTCCCTGGTCTGCTGGGGGAGCCAGCAGACCAGGGAGACGCGGAGCAAAGCCGCGGAGGACCCGGGCCGGACCCGCGGCGCTTCCAGCTGATCTGGAAGCGCCACGGGTCCGGCCCCGGGTCCTCCGCCGCTTTGCTCCGCATCTCCCTGGTCTGCTGGGGGGGGACGCAGCTAGTGCCCCCCCCCCAGCAGACCAGGGAGATGTGGAGCAAAGCCCGGGGCCTGTGGTAGAGCAGGTGGGGCGCTGCCGGTTGGTCCCGCAGCACCGCTCCTTGGCGCTACTGGACCAACCCGGCAGCACCCCAGCTGCTCTGCCCCAGGGGTCCTGATTCAGCCGCTGTTGATCAGTTTCAGCAGCGGCTGAATCAGGACGCCTGGGGCAGAGCAGCTGGGGTGCTGCTGGGTTGGTCCAGTAGCGCCGAGGAGCGGCCGCGCTACTGGACCAACCCAGCAGCACCTGAGCTGCTCTGCCCCAGGCGTCCCCAAGTCAGCCGCTGCTGAAACTGACCAGCGGCTGACTACAGGAAGCCCGAGGCAGAGTTGCTCTGCCCCGGGCTTCCTGGAATCAGCTGCTGATCAGTTTCAGCAGCAGCTGACTTGGGGACGCCTGGGGTTCTTAAGTTCAATTTGTATGTAAGTCGGAACTGGCGGCCAGATTCAGCCGCTGTTGAAACTGATCAGTTTCAGTAGCGGCTGAATCTGGATGCCAGTTCTGACTTACATACAGATTCAACTTAAGAACAAACCTACAGTCCCTATCTTGTACGTAACCCGGGGACTGCCTGTATTAAAGTATTGAAGAAGAATGATACAATGAGCTCTGGATTTTTGGCATCTGTCCTGTGCACAATGTAACATTCCTCTACTGAAATCCCATTGAAGATTTATAAAGTCCACAATACTAGATAAAATATTTTAAACTAAAATTAGGGTATGCGAATAAAATATATTATTATTTTATTTGCTTCGGGCAGTGCCTGTGTTAGGTTCTGCACAAAATACAAAAAGGAAATATGATCCTGTTCCAAAAATATTTTAATCTAAAATACATAGAATGACAAAGGGTAGGAAAAAAAGAGAGATGATATAGAATCAGAAAAGTCAGGCTGTGGTCAGGATAAGTGGCTGGCTGTATCTTGCTAAAAGATTTTTTAAAAGATTTTCATTAAATAATATTAGCTGTATACATTATTTCCAAATATTCCTTATGATTGCTGTATTAATTGTAAGTAGTATTTTACTAGGGATGTTAGAAGACGTTTAATCTGTAAATGTGTCAGTGTTGAAATTTACACTGGTTACACATTTACATACGGGGGACAGGCAGGAGCTAGTCCTCAGGGGAGCTGGGTTTTAAGCTGGCTCCCCACAAGCACTGGCTCCCACCTGTCCATGCTGCTGACTCAGTGGGAGGCAGAAATGCAGGAATGGGGGAGCAGGCAGCTCCACAGGATCCGGCATGCACAGGGAGCTGGTTTAAAAGCCATCTCTGCTCCTGTACTGGCTCTCTCCTGCCTCTCCTCTCCTGTCTTCCCCTCCCACCTCCCTGCTGCATCTGTATCAGAGGCAGTGGGGGCAAGCAGCTCCACAGGAACTGGTGCTCAGGGGAAGAAACCAACTTAAAAGACAGCTCCTGTCTCATGCCTTCCCTCCCCTTCCTCTGATACAGATGCAATGGGGAGGGCTGCATGTAACTGTTAGCATTAACAGATGAGCTCAGGCTCATCGGTTAATCCTGTAAATGGCTATTTTACTAAATATTCAAGTCCTCATCCTCAAAGATGAGGTGCCTTGCTTTAACTAATGTTACATAACATTTCACTCAGAGTAAGAAACCTAAATACCTTTAAAGTTGTGGATCATCAAAGGCACAAAGGAAAGTCTATCATCCTGTAGTAGGGTCATGATTTACTGTCGTGATTCCTGACAGGTTTCTGGCTCTCTCAGTGATAACCACAAGCCTGTCTGCGTGTGTGCTCAATGATGTGTGCCGTGATGACCTGTGCAATTAATCACTACAGCAGACCCTGAGAAAGCCCCCAAAACCACCATCAGATAAGGATTGAAGGTGCCCGGCCAAGTTCATTGTTAAGTGAAGTACAGTAATAGTTGTCAGTAGACTATACCGAACCACTATGCACATGCATGCCTAACAATGGAATGGCTCAATCAGTGGGAGGTCCCTCCTGCCCCCAGGTCAGACAAAGACTGTCCCCCCAAGACACCACTTTATATACAGGCACAAACAAGTTACCCATCACTCCTGATGTGTCAGGTTACCACCCTCTGATGCTACTTAGATACAACCCATCACCCTGTACCTCATGATTTGATTAGTTAGGGTTGCCAGGCGTCCAGTTTGAACCGGACAGTCCAGTATTTGAACTTTCTGTTCAGGAAACAAACTGAGAAAATATAAATGTCCGGTATTTTCTAAATAAGATGTAATGTAGATTGTGATATAATGTCAAGTGTGTCCGGTATTTTTGTTGAAACCATCTGGCAATCCTAATTAGGTCATCTATATCCATCATGCTATCATTTTAGACCTTTTCCTGAACCTAGTTCTGCATCTGTGGGGAGTGTGAATACCAAGTCTTTTTTAATGAGCTGGTGGTACCATCCTTTTGAAATGTGCTTTCAATTTATGACCAGTACCAAGTATTGTTCTATACCTTGGACCTATTACCAATTACTGTTTTACACTCTCAGCCCTCATCATGCCAAGTTCTGTGAACAGGGTCCTGCCTCTTGCCCACAACTTAGCTTTGCTTTTTATTAGCCAAGTTTTGTCCATTGTTAGCTAGGCCTCAGGCCTCAAACCAGGCCTATATTACATGGGCTTTTGATTCAGGCTCTCATCTTACTACATATCCAACTACTATTAACTTTCAGTATAAGTTCAGTGCCTAGATTTCTTTTGAGCCTTTGAAAAACTTTCTCTAAAAAAGTATGGATATATAAAGTTCATTTTCCTCTAATTATCTATTACTGAAATTTAAAAATAGAGCATGGGATAGGGATCATTGAAAGCTACTGCTCTACACTACTTATGGACATTAAAATCTCAGAATGCAAAGTGTTTGCAACTTTTAAATTTTACATCAGAAAGCATATCCTTTACAAATTTCAGTACTTCTACAATAGCTATTATAACATTTCTAACTACCATTATCTGTTTAAAATTCTAATGTGATTTATCAGTTTAATATTGTAGTTCTGTAAGTTTTCAAATATTTGGAATTATTTATAGATTCACTGAAAATTTTCATTCTACAACATAAACTAAACTACAATATTGAAACTGAAGTTTAATAGTGGCAAGATAACAAATGGTTAGTAGAAAGCCTCTTTGTTCTTTAACTAGAGGTTTGCATATATACTAAAGTAGGAATACAAGATTGAGTACCTTACCTTTACATGCTCCATTTTCTCTCCTCCAACAGTTATTCTTTTAAATTTTATTTTTTTAATTGCTCATTTTCAAAAAAAGTTACAATTCAAGCCTATTAGAATTGCAGTAAAGTTTAGAATATTACATCAACATTAGTATTGTTTCTGTATTAGCAATTTTATAAATACTCACACAAAAGCAAAGTACATGAATCTACATTTTATAGACCCAACATTCTGACTGACTTCAGTGACAGTTTTAATTACTCAAGGAATACAATATTATGATCCAAGTTTATCATCTAAAACCTTGGCTTCATTGGGCTATGGATCATAGTTAAAGCATTTTACTACTGTTATACTGGCTAGCGTACAATTTTTGAAAATCAAATCTTCATTTTAACTCAAATTTGAATGAATTATTCCATCTCTTTGTGATTGTAAATTATTTCAAACCATAGCAGAGCTAACAAAATCTTAGAAAATTACAGAACTATTTTACTTTTTAATAAGCTTAGGAAACACAGAATCTACTTTAATATTTTTACTCAGACAAAATGAATATTGTTCTATTACAACTTTTATACTACCAAATTTTAATAAAAATGACTAGTTTATCCACATGGAAGTAAAGAGTTTTATATTTTATGACTTTTCATAATCATTTTCTGCAAGAACACACTAAAAACCCCTTTTGCCATAATATTAGCAAGTACTATTACAGTGCAATGTGCCTAAGAAAAACACTTTTAATCAACTGACACTCATCTAGCAAAAATACAATCTTACATAAATTTTAGAGGGTTTTCCTTCTTTTTCCAAAAGCACGCCATTACTTTTGCATGCTAATAAGATACAATAATGGAATCCTTTGATGTTTGTTAAAGCACTTTTTATAAAGTAAATTTTATTAAGGATACGTTAATCTTATTAACAGATATTATTGTAATGCTGTGCTTTGAGAGAAATGATCCATTTATTCTAGTGAGCACCCCAGAAGAAGTAGCCCAAGAGAAACTTTGGTGGCTCTCAAATTTTGGTCTGAAATAAATCTGTAGTAATAGTGTGACATTATCTGCTTAAAATAAGACTATATAGATTATTGTTGATACCACTGTTATATAATTGCAACAAATCTTATATTTGTTGAACCTCTCTCATCCAGGATTCTCTGGTCCGGCAACATCTGTGGTCCAGCAAACTCCCCTGTTCAGGACCACTCAGGTCCTAAAGGTGCTGGGTAGGGATGTCCAGCTTGTATAACGTGTGTCAAGTAAGGTGTCAATACAAAAGTTATGATTTGCAGAATATGGTTGCATCATTTTATTTATTCATCATTTGTGTATCTGAAATTATGAACATTAACTCTCCATCTATATTTCAAATGTTTGCCCATGTGGTAACACCCAGAAGGTATTTAGCCTGCACATTATGATGGGACTTTTCAAGTTAAAGGCCCATCGAGGCACACTTAACTCTCGATGGAAAATGGCAGATGCTCACCCATGCTTGATGGGTTCAGGTGAACATTCTATCTAGATTATGGGTACTTGGCTCTGCTAAGATTAAGTGAAGCAAGCATGGATACGTAACTTACTCATATGACTCCAAGATCCATCTTGTTACTTGTATTTTTTCCACAATCTCTACAGGGGGCTTTGTTTGAAACAATGTATTTCCTTCCACTTGAAACTATAAAAGACCCTGGGTGCATCTCCATTTGGCCTCTTTCATTCTCAGCCCTCTTGACTATGAATTTATACTAGTGGGAGCATTCTAACCTGGGAACTGAAGAACTTCCAATGATTTAGAAGCAACCGGAGACTTAACAAGAAAGAAGTTTATTCCATCAGTGCAACAAGCCTGAACCAAGAACTTGGCAATTATTGCATTTATTCAATTCTTCTAGCCAGTTTTAAGTCTCATCTTTCTTTTCATATGTAAATCTTTAGATATTAGATTGGGGTCAGCAAGGTACAGAATGCATGCTATAAGGTACAGAATGCATGTTTTTCCTACATGGAAAAGTCCTGTCCACCTCTGGTCGTTCACCTCTGTTGCTCCCGTGGGGCAGGCTTCAGATTGGGCTGTGCGGGGCTCAGACAGTCAGAACAGGCTCTCATGGTACACAAGCGGCCAGCACCCTCCCCCTTTCCCAGCAGCACGTTAGACTGCACCACTCCAGGCAACAGTGGGAGGAGGTGGCACTGGGGTTGAAAACCCTGCACATGCAAGATGCAGGTGGAGGCTCGGGGCGCTTCGGAGCTTTGTACCCACAGGGTCTTGGTCTGGGGGCACACATATCTGTAAATTCAAGTGAATACGTTAAATCTTTGCACGCCACTTCTGAAAGGTTGCCAGCCCCTGTATTAGGGTATGGGTACACTAGCCCCCAGTTCGAACTCGGGAGGATAATATAGGCATTCGAAGTTGCAAATCAAGCCCGGGATTTAAATATCCCGCTCTTGATTTGCATCTTCCCGGCCGATCACCATTTTTTGAAATTTACAAGTCCAGACTAACTGCCTGCATCTACACGTGACAGGGAGCCGGAATTTCGAATTAAAGCCCCTAAATCGAACTGCCTGTTAAACCTCCTTGCAGGAGGAATAAAAGGTAGTTCGATTTAGGGCTTTAATTAGAAATACTGGGTCCCTGCCATGTGTAGACGCGGGCAGTTAGTCCGGACTTGTAAATTTCAAAAATGGTGACCGGTCGGGAAGATGCAAATCAAGCGTGGGATATTTAAATCCCGGGCTTGATTTGCAACTTTGAATGCCTACATTAGCTTCCCTAATTCTAACTAGGGGGCTAGTGTAGACATACCCTTAGATATTAACGGGTTGGCAATAGCGTGATTATTCGGCAATATCTGAGTTATATATTGACTTGGATATATGAGTGATCCTATGGAATCAGAAGAACTTGTTTGTTTGAATCAATTGTTTTTAAATACAATCATTAAGTCTAGTGTCTGGGTACTGAACCTAGGATTGGAATACCTAAGGAGGTTGCATTTATGACTTCTTGTTAGGCAGTTTGGGAAGACAGCAGTTTACTTTTATTATTGGTTGGTATATCTCATGGAAGAATAGCCACCAGATCTGGGGGGTATCTGCCCTCTTACCCAGTAGGGAAATTAAAATGTGTTTATTAAAGTAAATGAAATTTTCAGCAGTTACAGAGTTGCACTGGGCGGGGGCGGGGGGGGGGGGAGGGGCGGGGAGAAGGGCAGAGGAGAGGAGGAGGGGATGGCAGTCTGCTCCCCAGGAACTGGTGCACACTGGAATCCACCTTTTAAGCTAACTCCCCACATGCATTGGCTTCCACTTGCCCCTCCACTCCTGCTGCTACCTCTGATACAGGCAGGTCCAGGTAGGACAATTAGTTTGTTTCTGCGATCACTAGTACTCACTCTCGAACACATTTTTCATCGTTGCTTTCTCTTTTATTTACATCATTTGTATTACAATAACATGTAGAGGCCCCAATCAACATCTGAGCCCTATTATGCTGGCCACTTTACAAGTGCACTTTACAAGACTGCATCTGCACTACAATGTTACATAGACCATACAGAAAAAGGAAGAGAAGAATGAAGTGAATAAGCGCTCACAGTCACACAAGAAAACTCTGGCATAGATGAGAACTGCACTCAAGATATCCAGAGTCCCCATCCAATAGCTAAATACAAGCCCATCCTTCCTCTTTTCTACTTTGTATCCTTTTCTATTGATTTCTTTCAGGATTTCTTCCACACATTTGACTCCATGGACTTCTAAAAGTACCAGTCTGTAAAGACAAAAATGAACTACAGTAGCCATAGTTGCTGGAACTGGACCTCCTGACTTGAAGTGGTTTCTATCTTATATAGGGTTTACAACAGCCTGATTCAATGGCTTGCTTCACTTCCACTACAGAAACTGTTCCACCTCACCTGACAGTAGTAATGGTAAGGCCTAATTCTGCAATTTATAGGTTAAGCCCTCATTCAGCTTCCTTTCACTGGCCTGCACTGCTGCCTGCAGCTCCCATTGGCCAGGAATGGCAAACTGCAGCTATAGAGCTCGGGGGGGGGGGCCTTCCTGTAGATGATTGACGTAAACAAAATGTCTCACGGCCTGCCAGCAGATTACTGTGAATGGCCGCGTGCCAAAGTTTGCTAATTTCTGCTCCAGAGCCTGAACTGGAACCCACTATTCCTGAGTCTCCTAAGCTGCTGTCATTTACTCTGTTAACTTTGTGGTGGATCTAAAGTTTCCAAACCTGCTAATGACATGTGAGTATCAATATGATAACACATGATGAAAATTCTGGAGGGAGGGGTTCAGTTTGCTTTTGAAAAAAACTAGGAAATCACATACAAAAGCTACCCAAAAATAGCACGTTCACAGTTGCAAAATCAAGTATTCATAAATTAAACAATGTCAGAATTAAGGATGTCTTTCAAACCTTAATTTGTTTCATTTGTACATGTTCATTATGACACCTACATGCATTTAATTACATGATCACATACCATTTTTGCATAGAACCCCTGTTCATTCAGTATATAGGATAAACTTTTGACCTGACATGAATCAGGAGGCTGCTGTCGTTGACCTACCTCAGAAGTTTGCAGAAGTTGGAAGATGTAATAAATGAGGAAGAGGACTGAAAGAAGAGAAAGGAGGGCCTTGTGGTTAAGGAAGTTAAATAGTGCCTTGAAGAACTAGGGATGTTAAATTCAGATTAATTAACTAACCTAATAGTGGATGGGATTTCTATCAACTATTCGATTAGTCAATAAGGGCGCCTCCACCTTTGAAATGTAGCAAGAGCCCTGCCAAACTCTTGCTACAGTTCAAAAGCGGAAGCACCACAGGGAGCACAGGGCCAGTGGAGGACTCCCCCACTGGCCCCACGCTCTCTGCAGTGCCTGAGCCTCTTGTACATTTCAAAAGGAAGCTCCACAGGGACTGCAGGGCCAGCGGGGGAGTCATCTTATCAGGTAGTCGACTAATGATGTGACTAGTCACTTTCCCACCTTGCCAATGCTGAGAGAGCAAGACGGGGGAGCCGTGGGGCTCTTGTACATTTCTAAAGCAGAACTGCAGCAGAACCAGCACAAGCGGAGACTGCTTCAGTCCCTGCTCGCGCCATTTCCCGCTGTGCCTCTATCTCCCCTGCCCCTCAAGGAGACGGTGCTGGAGGTGAATCAGCTTTTAAGTTTATGCTTATTGGATAGTTGGCTAGTTGCTTACATCTCTATGAAGAACTGGATAACATTCCTGTATCTGTCACAGAGTTCCTGCATAATACTACAGGTTGGACCTTGTTGGTTCAGCGCCATCGAGATTTGTCTGGTCCCAAACAAGGGGATTTGTTGGACGAGGGAAGGTTCCTCCCCTCATGGCCTGTGCTTCTTCTGGGCTAGGGCTCCAGCCTACCCTCGCTGCTGCCCCACACCCCCGGGCTCTCTAGATGCTACTAGCCCCACTGATGCCAAGGCTAGAATGCCACGGCTGGAACTCCACATCTGGGGCAGAGCTCCACAGCTGCCTGGCTCCATGGCCAGGGCTGGAACTTCCTGGCTGCTGCTGGGGTTGGAGCTTCCTGGCAGCAGCCAGAACTTCATGGCCCTTGGCAGGCTGGAGCTCTCTGGCTGCTGGGACCAGGGAGCTCTGCAGGGGCCAAAACTCTCTGCTGTGCTGCCCGTCCATACTCCTTCCCCTCCCCTTACACTGGGCTCCCAGCTGCGTCACCGGTGCCCCCCCCCCCCCCTTCCCCCAGTGTGCTCCTGCCCTGCCACCAGACCTCCCTGTTCTTGGGCTCTATGGTCCAGGAACATCCATGGTCCATGCTGGATCATGGATGTTGCCAGATTACGGAGTCCCACTTAAGGAAGGTACACCCTGTAGTCAAGTCACCTGAATCGTTTTTTTCAGAGGTGGAAACTATTGTGCATGCCTTATTTTTTCATTGCCTGATGTGAATCTCCTGGAGTCCAAAAGTGCTGAGCTATAACTGCAACTAAAGTGAATGGGAGCTGTCCTTGAACTGCTACAGTACTATATAATATATTTTAGAGTGTGTCTGTTTGTCTGTGCCTCTGTGTGTCCATTTGTTCAAGAACTCCTCCTAAACTATAAAAGCTAGGACCCCCAAATTTGGTATGCAGCTTACTCTTATGATAACTTAAGCCAACGTCAGGGTTTGGTTGTACCTAGAAAACTGGAGGAGCTGGGAATGAGACCATTTTCCATTAAATGGAAAGGGAAGGGACAAAGAGTGGAAGAACATGAAAGGGAGGGACATAGGAGGGGCACGATACTGAGAGTGGGCCACTGGGGACAGCTGCAGCACCAAGACAGTGGCCAGCAGTGCTAGGACTCCTTCAGGTTGCCTGCCAGCACACCGGTAAGGAGCCCCCCTAACCCAAATCTAGAGTCTGTCTCCCCATAGAGAGCTGACAGGCTGCAGGGGGGTAGGCACTGGAGGGGGGCAGCGCCCAGCATCTGCCCTTCCCAGACAGACTGGGGACTGTGGGGGACCAGTGGAGGCTGGGGGCAGCACCAGAGCCCAGCCCCCTCCAGACAGCCTAAAGGCCGTGGGGGGCCCTATAGGCCGGGGGTAGCCCCCAAAGCCCCGCTCCCCCAGACCAGCTGCAGAGTAGCGGTACAGCTGGAGGCCAGGGTCACCCAATAAAGTACCCCCCAATAGGCTGCAGGATGGGGGGGCACTGTCCCAAGCAAGGGCCCCTTGGAACAGCTGCAAACCAGTGAGCAGCAGCAGGTCAGGGGCTGCCCCCTGCTCAGACTGCAGGTTTGGGAGGGGCAGGTGGAGGCTGGGGCCAGTCAGCAGAGCCCCAACACCCACCCAAAAAATGCATAGATCCAGATCCCTCCCTTCCCAGGGGAGTGCAGTCCCTGCACCTCAGAAGGAGCCGCCGGTTGGGAAGCAATGACACGAACCCCTGGGAGGAGCTGCTACTGAAGAAGCAGAATCCTCATCACCAAGGTCAGACCTGGTAAGGCCACCCCCACCTCCCAAGACTCCTGTCCTGATCCCCGTGCCCTGAGTCCTGCACTTTCCACCTGCCTTGACTTCTGCACTCCCATCTCTTTTCCCCTATTCATTCCCCACTTCTTCCCCCTGCCCTTAGGCCTCCACCTGCTGCTTACAGCCTCCCCCCGCACCTGTCAATCCTCTGCACTAAGCCACCCACCCCCTGCCTTTCCTTTCCACCAAACCTTCACTCCGGCCTTCATTTTATTTCATTTTTTAAAATGCAATAACTGAAATAAAGCATTTAGATTTTTTTATTTATTTTCAAAAATAAAAAAATTACTTCAGTTGAAGACCCAAGTAATACTGGGTACATCTTCTAGTGCTAACTGCTTTTAATAAATAATCAGGTCCTTCATGTCTCGCACTGGACATCCAAAAAGTAATAGATGGTTTGGACATTAATCTGCCTAGGACTTAATTCCCCATCTGCAAAAAAAGAATAGTACCACCATGTCACAGGGGTGTAAAAATATATTAATTAATATTTGTGTTACACTCAGATACTATAATGGGAAGCGCCACAGAAAAGCTCGCAAGGAAAATAATTCTGGCTTCTGAGAAGAGAGTGAATAGTGTGCAACAAATAAGGTATGGGGACACACAATGAATAAAGGAGAAAACAAAATATTGACTCATTAATTTCATGGCCTCTAAGTAAGCATCATCGGTCCTATAGAAAAAATAGTATGTGACCATGTAATTAAAGGTTATATCATAATACTTATGCACAAGAGGGCTGAATGAAGATTGTACAAGCAACCTTAATCCTAATATGCTTGACTCTGCAACCTTAACAATGTTTTTAACAGAGGTTTTTTTTGTTATGTATAATTAGCTATGCAGCAGTCAGGTTGTTTGTATTGAGAGAAAAAAATTAACTGGACATATTGGACTAGGTTTTTAAAAAGAGAATGAAAATCAGTTCAAGTGCACTGGTGGGAAAAAATAGACTTGCTTCTTTCCAAGGACAGGTATTTTAGTACAGCATAATACACATTTGTAGAAGGGTAAGGTTGCGGGTTAAAGTAGATGATTCTTTTAGTCATTCATGGAATCAACTGAAAATTGCATGGACACTTTGGCTGTGTCTAGACTGGCCAGTTTTTCCAGAAAATCAGCCGCGCTTCCAGAAAAACTTGTCTACACTGGCCGATTGAATTTCCGCAAAAGCACTGACTTCCTACTGTAAGAAATCAGTGCTTTTTGCAGAAATACTATGCTGCTCCCATTCGGGCAAAAGTCCCTTTTGTGCAAAACTTTTGCACAAAAGGGCCAGTGTAGACAGCTGAGATTTGTTTTCCGCAAAAAAGCCCCAATCGCAAAAATGGCGATTGGGGCTTTTTTGCGGAAAAGCGCGTCTAGATTGGCCACGGACGCTTTTACGCAAAAAGTGCTTTTGTGGAAAAGCGTCCATGCCAATCTAGACGCTCTGTTCCAAAAATGCTTTTAATGGAAAACTTTTCCGTTAAAAGCATTTCCGGAAAATCATGCCAGTCTAGACGTAGCCTTTGTGTTTTGCTTGGCAAATACAGGTAAATTAATGGGTGGAATAAGTAATTTTAGATAACATGTATGTGAATCTATTCATTTTTTAGCTACTAACATGCTGCTAATGACAAAGGAAAATCCTCCTACAAGGATCAGGGGGTAATATCACACAGCAGTGGGCAAGGTTAATCCTATCTGGACCTCACAGTGGTTTTTTTGAATGCTTTAATAATTAAACAAGTGTAACACTGTTCTTTGTAAGCAGAGGTAGGAGGCACAGTTTCATCCAATATCTGTGAATCTAATTCTGATCTCAGACTCATTTTCAATGGTCTAGTTCTATTAATTTCAGGGATATTAATCTTGAATTACACTGATGGGAGAGAAGTATCAAGACCAGTGTTTTTACTCCACTGATTGGCTAGTAAACTCAGCTGAATATGGCAAATCTTCAAAAACAAAGAGTTTTAATTGTTCTATTAATATTATATTAGTAATAATAGTTAGAAATTCTAAAGCACTTTTCATCTTTTAAATGCTTTACAAATATTAATTAATTAATCCTCAAACTCCCCTGAGTCCTGTTTCTGCATTCCCTGCAGATCCTGAAATCAGTCAGAGTTTAGGGTGTACAAGAATTAAAGGACTGGGCCTCTGAGAGGGAGGTAAATATTATTGGTCCAATTTCCAGGTGAGGAAATTAGAGCACAGAGATTGGGAAATTTTCTAAAATGTGGCCTTTGGGTATGTCTAAACTACAGAGAAGATCAATGCTGCCGCGGTTGATCTTCCGAGTTCAAATTAAGGGATCTAGTAGTAAAGACATGCTAATTTGAACTATAACTCTGATTTTCTTTATTTTTATGCTTTTAAATTAAAGCCAGAACTTTATGCTAACCAATTTTAGTCTTTTTTTCCCTTTGTTTTAATTCAGCAGTAATTGACAACAGTATTCAATTCCATTTCAATTCACATGCTTCTGATTGAAGGTTCATCAAAGATTACCAATTACATGGACTTAATGGGAGATTCAGTCTTTGGTGAATGTCAGTGAAGTTTTGAAGTATGACTGCATATTGTAGATCTACCCATAATCCTTTGTAAGAGTTTTCATCACAGAGAATTTAATGGATATTCTACATGATATTCCTTTTTACAGACTACCTGGAACCATAACATGGAAATTATATGTTGGTATAAAGATGCATATTTTTAAGTTAAATCCATGAAAAACAGCCATTGCACAATAAACCAATCATCAAGTATTTTCTTTCTGTTAAGAGAATGATTAAACATACATGGTGGCCTGTAAAATTTTCAATTGCTGAAAAAAGTAAATGTTAAGTTATAACAGTGTGAAAAAGAGAGACATTAGAACAGTATTTTTATCTGTATAACTTTGGAAATGATGCAGGGATTTACTCTTTAATTTTTGAACCTTGCAATGAAAAATTGACATTAAAAAAATCCCTCTGCTTCTCCGTATTGTTTCTTCTAGTGTCTCCTAATGGCCTCACTGGCATTTAGGCAAGGGGATAAGCAGGAGTTGCATGCCCAGTTTTCCTCCATCCTTTTCCCATCTCACTCAGGGCTGGCAAGAGTGGGGGAATGAGCAGAGCTTTGATTCTGCATCCACTCAATGGAGCAACTAGCACTGCAAGGTAGTAGGGGCCAAGAAGGAAAAGAGATAGTCATGCTCTGTCCATTGGGTGCTAATGGGACAGCATATTTATGCACCATATATGTAGTGACATAAGATCTGCTCTTTGTGCAGAATTATAATTTCCAGTAAACATTATGAACAAATTACTAGTACTAGTTTCTCCCCATCTGCAGAAAAACCGACAGGAAACTTAAACTTAAGTGTTCATAAAACATCATCTCCTTGAGAAGTAGAGGAATCTGTGGGTCTGCAGAAGAGGCAGTGGGCATGGCTATCCAAACAGAGATGACCTGAGATCTGTAGGCAGGAAGCCTGTTGCTTTCAGGGTACAAAGGTGGAAGCCCAACAACACAGAACTACTTCCATGATACCCTCCCCAGGCAGCCTCACTGCCTCAGGTAGCATGCTACTATTTGTTTATCGGTTGAGCCAGTGTCTCAGTCATTCTCATCCTTCTCTAGTTGGATGAAGGAGGATGGCACCCTCTAACTAGAGGAGCTAAGGACAGCATGTTCAGCGTTTACTCTCTTGAGAATTTCCAGAACAAATTCCACTGGTTTTCCAATAATTTAGATCATAGACAGCTTTACCCTTTTTTGACCCCATATTCCCAAGAACACCTCCCAACTACTGCAATTGCACATGCATGGTGTTTGTGCGCCTTTGTGGTCTTGAAAGAAGATACTATATTCCTCTCCACTTTCCCCTCCTCCTCTTGTGCTTATGCTTTCCTGGTTAAGAGCCTAATCTTGGAAACACTTACATAGGAAAATTGTATTCATATACATAAGTGTTCATAGCATCAGGCCGTTAGCTTGTATTAATGCAGTTTTCATCATCTCTGCATAATTCAGAGGCTCCTCTCTGTGACTTAAAATGCTCTTTGAAGTATGCTACTTATTGTTTTATTTGCATCAATTAGGACTTGATTCTGCCTACTCTACGCATATTGAATAGATCCCTTTACTATACCAGACTGGAATTATCCAAGGTAAACTGCTACTCAGCAAATAACTTAAACATGTGTGCTAAGTTTATTTATATATTTTCACTGAAGTCAAATGCTTAAAGTTAAGCACATGCATAAGTGTTTGCAGGGTTAGTGGCTCATTTTTTAAAGAAATAGAATGTTAGTTATAGGGCCTCATTCTCTATCCCTGATTCATCTGATTACCTAGCTCTAGACTCTTAAATATGTATTTACATAAAATAGCTCGTGATAAGTATTTATGACTTACATATTTGTTTGTAAGATCCCCGAGTTGGAAACCTTATTCCTCCTTTTATGGAACATACAATATACTTGCATCGATATATTCTTATTTTTGACAATGAAAATATTAAAAGAGATTAGATTCTGCTAAATAAATGCCATTTTTATAAACACTTCACTAAGACAAAGAGCAAGGCCAAGATGCATCTGAAATTAAGAAGTAATTCTGAAACTTTGAAAATGCTGCATATGTCTCCAGTTGCATACTGTAATGTCAAACACTTCCTTAATGGCTGTACGTGTACTCTTAACTACAGAGATTTTAGAGGAATAACAGTAATCTGATTTTAGGTAAAACAAAGTCAAAATCAGCAAAGTAGTAATTCTTATTACAAGATCCCCATCCAATGGGCAACAGAGGAAATGTCAAGAACCAGGAATTAGGATCAAAGTTAGCCCCAGGATAGAGGCTAAATCAGAGAGGGACTTGTTAAGGTCAAAGGCAGCAAAGGGGCTGGAAGCCTGCTTTGGCAGTGTGATGTTTTAGATGCTGCTTGTAATTATTAGAACTGGGAGCACTGGCTGTTGGGAATCTGGAAGCACAGGAAACAGGAAGAAGGGGGGAGGAGATGGGAGAGGCCTGAGTGAGAGCTACAGAGGGGAGCAGCAGCAGCTGTGTAAAGAGGTTTCACCTTTGTTAAATAAAGGCCTATTGAAGTTTGTTACTACCTTGCTTGCATGATCCAACAGGCTGCCACAAGGACGGCCACCAGAAGAGGCACTGCCCCTTCAGAAAAGGGCATCTGAAGAAGGAGGTACCTGAGGACCCAGAGGGTTCAAAGGCAGAGACAGTTGATGCTGCAGTGATGGCAGTAGCCGACCTTCCTGGGAGCTATCCTACGGAAATGGCTAATAAATTGTCTGGAATGAAGAGGGCCCAGTCAGAGAAGGAGACACAAACTGTAGTAGACCAGGTTACAGTATGGACCCAGACCATGAAGATAGAGCATCCAGAAAACTCTGACATGAGTGTGCGGCTTGTGGTAGCAGAGAAGTCCCGGGGTACAGCAGAGGCCTACAGCATGATGTGGCCTGGAAGTACGGGAAGGTGATGGCAGAAAACAACCGCCTTCATGAGAAGTTCAGGGAAATGGAAGAGAAGCGAGTGGCTCTCAAGGGGCACCGACAACTGGTACATGCTACAAAACCACCCTACCCTCAGGAGTGATGATCTTAAGGAGTGGGGTGTTTTAAAGAGCATATGCTCCACACTGGCCTTTTAAGAATTTAAACCCAGCCCTGAGAGAGGGCTGGAGTGGTGGACCCAGCAGCTGAGGCAGAGACAGCCAATTAGGGCTGTATAAATAAGGGCTCCTGGAGGGGTGGAGACAGACTCACTCTTGCTTCAGCTGTGGTGCAGGAGGGGCCTATCTGCCAGGGAAGCTAGAGACTTCCTGACACAGAGCAGGGCTGAGAAGCTCTAGCTAGGCAACCTTCCAGGCTGCAGGCCCAGAAGCAAGACCTGAGGGTACTAGAACTGCAGGGAGACAGGTAGGGCAGCAGAAGGCAGCAGGTCCACACCCCCTTGACAATGATGAGTGGCCATTCCAGATTGCAGTTTTCCCCTGTGGCAGGGGGCTAAATGAAGACTGGAAGTGTGTCACTGAGGCAAGGTGGGCATGGGGGTTGAGTGTTCCCTGAGGGGGAGAACCCCTGAGTGTGGGGACACTGCAGCAGGGCAGCACCCAAAGAAGAAGACGCCATTGTCTGGGAGGGACGTGGGTCCTAACACAAAGTGGTGGAGCCATTAACATGTAACAACAGGAGAGACAGTAACCAGAAGGGGGCGCTCCAGCACTAAAGAGCTAACTCCCAAGTAACCAGCAGGAGGTGCTGTCGTGTGGCGAATCCCGCCGTGTTAGCATCCCCAGTTGAATACTACAGGTTACTGGGTTTGCTGTAATTCTAACTATGACTCAGTTGGACTTCAAACTGATTTTAATGGAAGTTGAGGGCTCTCAGCTCCTTGAAGGATTGTGCCCTATCTACTATCCACCAGGACTACTGAATTCATTGTTTACTGATATCTAACTCGATGGCTCGCTGTTCAAGGCATGGCTAAAGTAACATAGAAGAGTCAGTGACCTAAAACATTCTAAACCTTTCTTTATCATAAAATGTCATCTTATTGCCACCTTTTGCTGAGTCCATACAAGCCACACTCTAGATTAGCTGAATATATTTGGTGTACCTCAAGGATGTAAGGATTTCTGTGCTGATTGATGGAGGATTCTCTCATGATTAATTGTACAGTAGCATAATACATGAAAAAAATGATCTAGCTAAATAAAAGGTATGGTTTATAAACAGTAACAATATTCAAGAAATGAATAGATACTCACAATATTTTTTTTAATTCCGACTGCTAATCTAATAAACTTTCTGATTCTACATGAGGATCCCCTAGAATGGATTCATGTGCTGGTATAGAGACCCACTAAAATCAACAGAGCTCTATATTAATACAGAGTTCCAAGCTTAAACATCTTATGGCAGTATCAGAGCTGAAGAAAGTTAAATTTCACCAATCAGAACAAAGAAGCACAGCATAGAGAGTATGCCATCAGTGGAACTCTGGGTTCTCCACTGTTCTCTAACACTATTAGGTACTCACTGATGCATAGGGAAGGCCTGGAACAGAATAATATTGGAGATGGTGGCAAATGGGAGATGTAACAGCTGTGAGGAGAGCTAGATAAGCAGGGGAGATCAAGGTAGCAATCCATGTCTCCCAGCCCACATAGTGGAAAAGATGCTATGCACTTTAGAAAAACAACATGCTGAGTGGTGAATTTAATACAGATGGTGGAGTTGGGGAGCAACTGCAGAGCAAACTGAGAAACACTGGCTGTATGGAGTGAAAATGTTACTGGATGCTAGAGGGGTCTACATCAAAAAGATCTTTGATTTCACGGGGGGGGATAATAATATAAGGTCTAATCCAGTGAGGGGAAACCTAGGCTAGTGAGTGGGTTGCGTGACTGCCCCTCCATCTCAGCGAGCCACAAGATTGTCATAACCAAGATAGTCTGCCAGGAAAGGGTAATTCTGCTAATTGCCCTTGTGTATCTAGAATTTGTAGTGTGTGCCAAGTGAACCGTAGCAGCATTCTGATTGGATGCAGAGGGAGCACACAGCTCTCATAGTCAATGTTGTGTGCAATCAGCACACACCTCACTTTACATGTTCCTGCTTTAAGGAAGTATCACTTTTAAAATGCTGGTAGGAAAAAATATGTGACTGAAAACCAGCAGAATCTGGGATTCCTTTGCATAGGCATCGGTATACAAAATGTCTTTGGGCCTAGGGTTGCCAGATGGTTTCAACAAAAATACCGGACACACTTGACATTACATCACAATCTACATTACATCTTATTTAGAAAATACCGGACATTTATATTTTCTCATTTATATTTTCTCAATTTGTTTCCCAAACAGAAAGCTCAAATACTGGACTGGTTCAAAACCGGACACCTGGCAATCCTATGTGGGCCACACACAGACCCTTGGTCTCAAATTGCCCACCTCTGGTCTAATCCTTCAAAGAAAATCCTCAATGCTCCTGTGAGGTAGCTGGTGAGGTATCATTACGCTTATGCTAGAGAAGGGGAAATTAAAGCCAAACTGATATGTGGCTCACATGTCAATATTATACAATGTCCAAAGCTGTCTCGGAATCTTGTGCTCCATTCTTCTATGCTCATATTAGCTACTAACTTTTTATGCATGTTCGTTATAATGGATACATCCATGACCAAGACATTAATTAACATTAATTTGAACTCACCAAGTTTATTTCTTTCTAACCTGGGAAAACTGAACTTAAACTTTTGCAAGTTTGAATTCTGCATATGGTGATGTTGATCAGAAAATTTCTATCTATGCTCTGAGATCCCATGAATGGGACATGGGAGGAGAGTCAGTGGACAAAGGATCACACTTAGGGGTACAACTAAAACTAATTTTATTCTCAAGGTAATATTCAAATTTAACTTTCAGTTCAGTGTGATAAACTAAAAAAAGTCAGAATGTTTTAAAAATAAAAAGATATTCTGGATTCTATCTAGCAGTTTTTCTTTATTGTGGTGGCACTGGTAGTAGCAGTAAATTAATTCTAATTAAAAGGGATTGTAGGACTATTTTCCTATATGCTTATTTTATAAAAAATGTTTTATTGTGACCATAAAAAAGAAACTATTTTAAAATGTTAAAAGATTTTGTTTTAAACTAAACTAAATTCCAAGCTTCCTATAGCTAGCTACCCTTAATTCAGTCAGCCCTGGATCTCCATAGCACATACTGTACTCATCTTACACGCAGTAAACCCTAGGAGCATTGATAGTGATGGAGATTCCACAGGCAAAAGAAGTACAGATAATGTAACAGGGATGCCCACTGAAGACAAAGAATCTGAAGTGAAGATCCAAGAGGAAAAATTTACCTATGGTAAGTGTGTGATCATATGTTGTGTATTTCAGAAACCACAATATTACCTAAGCGTTCAAGGAGGAGACAAATGAAGGTGTCTATGATTCCCTTCAAAGTAAAACTGAGTGCTCTCATAAGACTACCGTATAGCTCTGCAGCCATACATGCAACTTGCAAGGATTATTAATACCAACATACATTTCATATTATACTCAAAAGCAAGGCATGGCAGGAGTGAAATTAGAAGATGAGAATTTTCAAAGGGGGACTTGGAATAATAGAATACTTTAAAATGGGTTGCTATGGAGAAGTAAATAACAACACAGATTGGTAAAATATTTATCACCTAAACAAAAACATCTAAAGGCTGTCTAGTTTGTGCTATATCGGCTTGAATCACTGAAAAATTACCTTCCACAGATGACAATCTACAGCTGGAATCAACTATTGAAGATTTAATCATAAGAATGTCCCCGCTTGTGCATAGCTAGATGGTTATTCCTTATTCATTCCCCTAACCAAACAACAAATGGTCAGTTAAAATTAAAAGTGAATGAATATTAAACAGAAATAATTTTAATCCAAACAAAATAATTATCTTTGGAACTCATCACATCAAGATGTGACTGAGACAAAAGTATTAGCAATATTAAAAGAGAATAAGATGTGTATATTAAGATTACCTTAGTAATTAAAAAACTAAAACAAGTTTAAGAGCATAAAATTTTCCTGCAAAGTATTTAGGTACATTATGTATTTGTTTAGGTACATTATATGTTTGTTTTCTTTCGCACTTCTTCATAGAAAATATATTGAACTATTGGTACATTGGACTGTTATGGTTTTGCATAGATATGTAAATAAAACTCCTGTTTTGCTAGACTAATTCAATATTTTAAAAAACTTATTCTAGCTTATGAACTTCAAAAATTTGTACAATCATAGAATGATTAATATTTAGGGATTGATCAAATCTCAGGAGGTCACCTAGTCCCTTCAACCCCCTGCTCAAAGTGTGGACCAACCCTAACTAAATCAAGGGGAAAAAATAGGAAGGATGAGATGAAAGTGACTGATCTTAAATTCTCTTTCCTCTGTATCTGTCCAGGGCCATAATTCACTTTACCAAAAATATTTTAAAGACCAGCCTTTTACAACAGTAGTGTTCCCCAATCCCAGGCCTAAAGCAAACTAATGTCTTCAGTTGTAAAACTGCATACTGTTAATATTAAATAGTCCTCTGATAGTTCTCAGAAATTTCCTGGAAAATTAATATCAACATTACAATACTTTTACCCTGAGTAATATCCCTCAGATAAAGTGTTTAAAGTAATTTTGCATATTGTTTCTTATGTCAAGCCACTTCCATGATGTAAAATAAAATTTCCCTTGCTTATTTCAGTAGAAAATTACATCCTGAGTTAATATTTCAGTGTAATGCATATGAAATATAATAAAAGTGGCATTAATGTAATGTATACTTATAGCATGACTGACTTCATGTTTTCATTTCAAAAGCTTTTCAGTGTTTGGTGGCATGATACAGTGCTCTCTAATAGTATTTTATTTGAGTGTAGTGCCACACACAACTAATTATAATAAGCACTAAAATAAAGCTAATCCATATGCAAAATTTCATAAACATGTGGAACATGTCATAAAATTTCTAAGGCTAAAACTGGTATTTACAGATACTACTAGGCTATCTTTAAAATGTATGGAGGACTGGGTCAGTTCAGAGAAATGTCTGGAAGTTTGAACAACTTCCTAATCCTTGGGCACAATACTGTCTATACTCAATACTACCTGTCATTGGGTATGTCTAAACTACATCCCTTTCGACAAAGGGATGTAAATTAGACATATCGAAATTGTAAATGAAGCCAGGATTTGAATTTCTCATGCTTCATTTACATAATGGTGGTCACGGCTTTTTTTTCGAAAAGCCACTTTTCGGAAAAAAAAAAAAGGTCAAGACGGGGAACTTTCAACAAAAAGATCTGAGGTTTACAGAATTTTTTGAAATGGGACATTTCTGTCAAAAGATCCCCGTATTGACCACGGGTTTTTTTCGAAAAGCGGCTTTTCAAAAAAAAGCTGTGGCCGCCATTATGTAAATGAAGCACGGGAAATTCAAATCCCATCTTCATTTATAATTTCGATATGTCTAATTTAAATCCCTTTATCGAAAAAAGGATGTAGTTTAGACATTTTGTTCTTACTTGGCCAAAACCTCTTTCCAACTGAGGTACTGAGTCTCATGTACTTGATTCCCATGAGAAATCTTTATTCAAGTAAGTAATTCCACTGAATCTAATGTATTTAATTTTCCTCTCACAAACTGGCATAACTCAATTAACTTAAATGAAGCTACTCCTGATCTACACCATCAAGAAAAGTCAAGCCCACTGGGTATACTTATGCAACTAAAGATTTGTCACACAAACAAGGCTTTGTGAGATTTGGTACTTTTATAAGAGTTTTGCCTCAATAAAGACAAAAAAATGGGATTTTCAAAAGTGCATAATGCAGAACTTCAAAGGTATTTAGGCACCAAACTCCCAATGAACCTATTCAAAGTCAATAGTGGGGGTTTTTCCTGAAAGTTATTTAAATTCATAAGTGCTATTGAAAACCCCATCCTAATTGCATGGTTGGTATCATTATCTCAATTATCTAGTTCTATCAAATCTACAAAATAAGGGGCTGAAAAAACTGAAAGAGATTTATTACTATTATTTTCCTATGGTCTAGAACTAGAATACAAAGATACATATTTATACAACATGAAAAACACTGAAAACAAATTTAATGAATATTTTTCCTTATCAGGAAAAAAATGCCACTGGACAAAGTTGATTAGTTTCAGCTAAAACAACTAAAGCTGAAGATGAGAAGAGGATGAACTAATCCCTATTTTTAAAAAGCATGAAAATGTTGAACAGAAGTAAATATAACCATCTAGATCACTCTATTCTGAGTACCGATCCCTGCAGTCCAACTGAAAACTCATATGCACAAGAAATGCCAGAACAGACCCTTAATAAGTTATTGGGTGATAGAATAAGTTATTTGCTATAATTACCATGCTTAGAAACAATGTAAAAAGATCAATAGCTAGGATTTGATGGCACAATGGTATGACTTATCCCTCTCAATTTTCTGTGCCACCTAATTTCTCATATGAAAAACAAGGTAATTACATAGTAGTTAAAATAACTGAAAGTGGATACAAACAGATACTGTCTCCATCCTCAAAAGCTGACAGGTTTACTTCTGAATGCTTAATTAATCAATAATAATTATAGCTCGGTCTTGTCCCATTAATGTACATGAGAATTTTTTCCTTTAATTCAAAAGAAGCAGGATTAGGGTCTATATAATTATTCAGTATTGTACACATATGTATTATGCTAACATTATATTTCTTGAGTATTTTATAAGGCTTCTTAGAGATATAACATGTAATGTATAAAATACTAGCCCCCTGGAATTCAATGGTAGAACTCCATTGACTTTAATGGGGCCAAGATTTCACCCAAAAGGTGGACTTCTAAATGTTATTTAACACATGTAATTAGAAAACTTACATGGTAATCAGACATTTTGCAATGTATTTTGTTTCTTATTTTTTCTAACATTAATAGAGTAATATTGTTTGCCTTTAAATATACCTGCCATTATTTCATTTTACATCCCTAACATAAAGAGATGTTTCCATTTCTATTGATTCTACATGAATTGTTTTACCTATATTAATATTTTGATAAACTGTTTTGATGCATTAAGAGCAAACTGTGTGCATAATTAATTGTATTTTAGAATTTTCTTTTGTATTAATCTTATAACAATCTGTATTTTCCATGTTGCAGTAACCAAACTGTAATTCCTGATCATTTTCTCCATGATATATAACAGGACCTAATTCACAGATACAAGGAAACCTCAATATTTCACATATGCCTGGTAGTATCTGATTATAGTATCAACATTATTTAGATCAATATAGAAGACGCTCTTATCCTAGAGTATCTTGAATTATGTCATAATAAACTTGTACCTGCACTATGTTATGAACTACCCTTTATTGTTCTTTCATTTAATTAAATTTACAAATGTAAAAAGGCTTGTTTTTTCAAACAAATGGCAGAGCAGAGATAAACAGCTGACAAAATAAACAGGATGCAGAATGACTGTATATGTAAGTATTGACACTAAAGACAGAAGGTGTTACATAATAAAGATCACCCACAAATAATGTTTTCTTGTTTTTCATGGTGAGCGAAATTTTACAGAAATAATAAAGGCAAATTTCTCAGCCATAAATGTCATGCAGCTGCTCAATGAACACTTTCATTTGGCATACATATTTTACCTTATTATATTTTTACTTTCAACTTTTGATATGAAGCTTCATTATTTTCTTTTATATATTCTGTCATTTTTCATAATTCTCATTCTTATATGTAATTTTTGTTCTAGATGAACAAAATATTATATTATTTTACATTAGCTGCAAAGTTGTTACACTTGAACTAGGACAATTAAGAATAGTGTATTGTTAAAAAGATCTAGATGTTTTCGAAATAAATATGTTCACATTGTTTCAAAATCTCCAATAGTAATAATGGATACTGAAGATGAATCCCAGTGATTTATATGTAAGAAAGCAAGCAAGGAACATCTCCTTGACTTAGCTCACTTACTGTTATAAATATTTAATTATTTCCCATCTGTGGGATAAAAAATGTTTTACTTCCTCTGTTACCCTGTCTTTATGGGACTGGCATTACACTTGCTAAACATATTACAACAGTATGCCATTCCCCATGGTGTGAAACCATATACCCCTTGTTTGACTTTCCTCATCAATTAAGGAAATTTCACAAATAAAACACTGATTTATATCAATAAATATATCTCTACAGATAATGGACAAATCCAGGCCTCCCCTTTCCCCAACAAAAAATAAATCTAGATAATTTCTCCGCTCTACCCACAAAAAATCAAACAAGGTCACTACCCAAGTATAATTCTACATTGCCCACTTCTTTTGAGTTACCTGAGACTGACTTCACTCTCCCAGCCCACCATGACTATATCCCATATTAATCCCTCCCATACTAGAAATAACTCCAGGTCACCATCAACAAGAACAATCCTAGTTTAACATGAAGTACATCCCCAGATTACACCCTATCTCAAAAGAATCCCAAATTACATTCTCCTCTCTCCCAATTTTGGAGAAAATAATCACACCGTACTCTGTCACAGAAACACTTGGAGGATGGTCAAGGGAGGACTGAGATATAACAGAGGAGTTAGGAATGAGGAGGGGAGGGGGAAAGTACGAATCAGAGAGAGATTCACTCTTCTGGTGGAAACACCATGCAGTCTTTATCTGCTACCTTTCCTCTCCCTTAAGGGAGTGGCTGGTAGGGCAAGCTAAACTGAAGTCTTACCTTCACTGCAGTCCTTCCCCCGAAAGCCAGTTTGGGAGCAGTCACAGACAGCCTGGTCATTGAGCACCGAGCAGATGCCACCATTGAGGCAAACGTCGTCACTGGCACACAGGCGGCTCTGCTCATCATCCAGCCGCACCTCCTGACTCTCCACAGGTGAGGCCTGTGTATAGTTGACCCTGACATCAGTTATCCAGCCTTTAAAAGGCTCCCGGTCCTTCACTGAGGACAGCGTTAGTTTCAGGGTTGCTGAGCGCAGCTCAGGTGGGAGCCCACCAAGAAAGAGGCCACTGAAAACAGTCATGTCACGCCGCTTGGACTTCACTTCCACCCACTTTGCCTCAGTCTGGTCAATGAGCAGTGTCGTATTCTTAAAATGGCGACGGATGACCACCGTGTGCCAGAGGTTGTCGTTGACAGCTGTGTCAGTCAGCAGGGTGGCAGGCTCAGCACAGAAGATAGAGAAGCTGAGCTGAAGCCGCCCCCCTTGGGTCAAGATCAGCTCCAGAAAGTCACAGAATCCCTCATCATCAAAATAGAGGACCAACCCACTGGAGCTGCGTGTCTTCATATTGAAGCTCATTTCACTCTCACAGCAAGCATTCCACTTGGGAAAGCGGGTCCATTGGCCCTCAGCCCCTGGGAACTCCAGGCCACTGCCAAGCTCAGCCCAGCAGCCCAGTAACAGGGCCATCCACAGCAGGAGGCAGCCCCCACGCTTGAGGAGCATAGCCCCCATTCTTTGTGGGGTTGGGCCGGGGAGAGGGGGGCGAGGAGGGGGGAGAGGTGGGGTGGGGTCTGGAGCAGACAGGGTAAAATCTTTCCAGTCACCTCTCACACTAAACAGTGGACTCACTCTTCTTTCCCCTTTACACTTCAGTTATTGTAAATGCCTCCCTGCAAGAGAGGCCCAGACTGTGAGTGCCCAAGATACAGGTGTGAATTGTAAGAGATCTTCAGCAAAAAAGAAGGCACCCACGGGCTTCCTCACTGATTAACTTGGCTTCTCAAGATGCATCTAGGGACATATAGATCATCAGTAATTATTCCAAAAACCTACATTACCAATGTTGGAATGTGCGGGGGATGTAAAAAAAAACCCCCTTCTCCAAACGGTATCCACAAATCCAGTAAGAATGCATCACAATTCCAGTGTGTATGGAATGTGTACTTTTTACATTTATCCACCAATTGTATTTTCCCAAGGGTTTTTCTTCTCCTTTTTCAGAGAATAAATTACCAATTCCAGTACTGCCTTCCTGGAACAGATCCTCCTGTCAGATCATGGACTGCCTGCCATGGTGCTACAGCAGCACAAGCAGACCATAGGATTCATTGCTCATGGTTTCCTGCGCTGCCTCGTTCCCAGTGGAGATGGAATCCAGAAGCTGTCAAACAGCTCAGTAGCTACTTGACATGCAAAGTGTGACAGCTTCTCTTCTGTTCTCCTATACAAGGCCAAAACTATGATCCAAGGTTTTGGGGGTTATTTTTGTTTTGTTTTTTAATCTGCAAAGAATTAAAACAAACCAATATCAAATTATATCTTAACATTTAAATTGCACGAGTGATAATTTATCTTTGTTTATTCTTAACTTAAACCAGTGTTTAAAATAAGGAACAAAACTTGTAAATTCATTTGGAGATACTGAGAATTTATATCTATTACACTAAACCTAAACCTTACACAAAAATATGCTTTTGTGCTATTGCCTCTATAAAGATTGCTACTTACTGTTTCAAACATTGAACCTTTTTGTACCAGATTTCATTTTTTGTAAGACTTGATATGCTCAAAAGGAAAGGGCTATTAAACGGCATTAATTATTCTTATTGATACCCGAGTTTCCCTTTAACTTAATTTGTTTAATAGAATATAGACACTACAGAGTAATATTAATGCATACCATGCCACCTAGCCTGGTTCTGATTATTTCCAATATGTTTAAGAACATGTAAAGTGGAGCAAACTCTCCCCAGGGATCAGCTGGCTTGAATTTATATGGCATTATTTTCACAGAGGGAGGCAGAATTACAATGGTTTCTTAGAAGGTGTTCTGAAAATTTCAAACTATATTTTTCTCTGCCACCTGACCTCTTTTGCTGCTGAAATTATCTGTTATGGTAGGTAAAATCCAATTGGCAACAGCTATGCTGTTGACATTAGGCACACCACAGTTCAGCTAATATCAGGTGTTTAATCCCTCTGGGCTAGGGTACAGTATTTTGAATAGATGCCCAATTATCCCTGTTTAAGAAGAACAAAGCTCCCCTCCCCCCGGCACACATTTTTTTCTGTATATGCAGTGTACTTGCCACAATCCAGACCCTTCCTCCCAAGAGCTCTCCCAAGGCAAAGCATTGCAGGGGCGTTGAAAGGAGTGTCCCCATTTTTCGATCCCCTCCCACCGCAATCCCCGTTATGTGTTTCTCGGCAGGTGCGTATTTGCTTTTCAGGCTCCGACGAAGAGCTCCCCTCTTCCCCCGCCCACTTCCAATCTCGCCCTCTGCTCTCAGCCTCCGGCCCAGCCGTGCAGCTCCGCAGCGGGCGCCGAGCCTGCCCTTTGGCTTGGGGGCCTGCGGCTCCGGGGCACAGGCCGGGACGCGGCCCCCCGCGAGCAGCGTGTGCACCTTTCCCTCCCACACACCGTTACATTGCCTTTGCCTCGCCTCAACTTCACGGGCTTTCACTGGCTGCTCCCTAGAGGGGGCCGCCGCCCCCAGGGGAGCGGGGACTGGACGCTGCATAGACAGCGCCCCCTGCGAGAGCCGGGCACTGTGGAGCGCGCGCGCGCCAGCCAGGCTGCCCAGGGTCCCCCGCACGCCCTCACCCCGGCCTCCTAACCAGCACTAATTTATTGCACCGCATTGAGCCCGGCCGGCGCTCCGGCTACAGCGCCCGAGGCAGCCCCGCCCCGGCCGCGGACCGGTTCCTCACTCGCCGCCGCCGGGCCAGAGAGCAGATCCCCCCACCTGGCTCCGCCCAAGCGGGGGAAAGCCCCGCAGCTCCCGCCTCTTCCCGACAACCACCCCGGAGCCTCCTGGCTCCGTCCCTCTGCCCGAGCCCACTCGTGTTTGCAGAGGGGAGGGCGTCTGAGTGCGTTATTTGGGGTCTGCGTGGGGGGAGGCAGCGTGGATATGTGATTGGGTCTGTGCGACCAGGTCAATGCTCCCGACTGCGAGTGAAGGTGCTAGTGAGAGGGCAGCGTGTGTGTGTGACTGTGGGTCTCTCTGTGGGGGCATTAGATGTGTGAGGATCTCTGTGTGGGGGTGAGAAGTGCGTGTGAATGTTAGGTCGGTGCATGTGAGCCAGACAAATACAGTGTGGGGGGCTCTTTTGGGGGGGTCGGTGTGGGGGGGGGAGGGCTGTGTGGGTGAGAAGGGATCACCGGGGGTGTCAACTTACTACAGTGCTTGTATGAAGTCGTCATTGTGTCTATGGGACATTGTGTGCGAGACAGAGACACGGGGTATTGTGTGTCTGCATGAGACCGAGCAGCAGGAGTATTTCTGCATATGGGAACAGAAAGGGGCGAACGCGTGTGTCACGGCATCCCTGCCTCTGTGTATGTGGGACTACGTCTGTGCCGGGTGTATGCATATGACATTACCATTGTGGGTCTTTGTGCGCCTAATTGGGCACTGTTTGTCTAGATTGGTTTCATTTATGTGCGCGAAAGGGTCGCTTTGTGGGCGTTATAACGTATATGGAAGTGGATTAACTATGTATGGGAGAGTCATTGTGTGTTTTGGGGGTGGTAATGATTGTGGGTTGTGTGATGAGGGGAGGAATGAAGAGTGTGAGATTGCGAGCATGTGACACCGCGAGGGGAGGGGTGCGACGGTGCGTGGGACGCAGGGGTTCACTGTGTATGGGGAATTGTGCTAATTGTGTGAGTACATGTAACAAGAGGGAGCCCGAAGGAGGGAGGAAGCAGCGTGAGTATAGGGAGATAATCGTGTATGTCCAATGGGGAGCCACGAACAGAGGTTTAGGAAGCTGCACAGGTGCACGATTCTGTGTAAAGGGGGAGGCACATGAGTGGGGTTGATCATGTGAAGGAAGGCGTCCTGTGTGCGTGTGTATGTGTGTGCGTGTGGACACCCAGCGAGCTGCATGTCTAGAGGGAGTGTGAAAAAAGTAGGTATATGTTTGTGTGCTCGTGTGTGGAGGAGGAGGAGGGATGTACAACAGGAGTAGCTCAGTATGTAGTGTGAACGTGTAGAGAAGGTGGAGATGGGGGTAGCACCAGCTGGTGTGTGTGTATATGTATTTTTATGTAGGGAAGAGGTGATCTAGGAGTGAATGACAGAGCCATCCCTACAGCTGTCAGCTGAGAGCCATCGAGCCAGGGGATCCCACTTCAAGATATTTTCTAGATGGAATTGATGACCCTCTCTGTGCTTGTCTATGCTGCTTCTCCCTCTCTTTCATACATATGCGCAAGAAAGAAAGAAAGAAAGAAAGAAAGAAAGAAAGAAAGAAAGAAAGAAAGAAAGAAAGAAAGAAACTCCTTTCTAATTGCTTATTTATTATAGCTGATTCAATTCATATACTATCGATAAACAGCACAGTTTTTCTAGTCATTTCCAAAGCAGGAGAGGTAATTTTATCTTTGATAGAGCAAATTATTTAGCATACATGTTTTAAGTGGGATCTCGGGTACAAGATCCTCCCCCCCCCCCATATGAAAATATCAGGTGAGAATACTGGACTCCGCCGCTCATCGGTTAAAATAAAGCGTTTTCCTGCCTCCCCTTCATACTCATTTTATTCTTAAAAATATGTTTTAATCACAGGTGCCCCAACTGAGCTTTCTGAAAGGAAAAAGAGAGAAAAGGAGAGACACCCATAGTTCAATCAATCCATAATAAATGGCAGGTCAGTAGGCATTTACAATCCTTGGCAGAATCCTTATTGTATAAAAATCCACAGGCTTGGGTCTTGGTTGCGGGGAAGACTTAGAGAGTTCAGAAATTACAGTCTGAAATAAAAGGATCTGAAAAACAGCCTTGCTTTAGTCAGAGAAGCGCCCTAATTCAAAAACAGTCTTAACAGCATCATTAATCTTTTTCTTTCATTTCTAAGTAAATTCTAGAATCAAATTTGTTCCTAAGCTACTGGAATGATCGATTTTTCTACCCTTACAGCCTGCAGTTATATTAATTTTAATATATTTATGATATAATTTCTGTCCCTCCAAGAACGCATGCCATCAGCAGGGACCTAAACAGTTCAAACATATATAAATGCAGTTGGGTGTTCCTTTTTTTTTCTGGCTCCCAATGAAAAACGTCCCAGAATATCAATGCACACCCTGCATAATCCCGCTTTTTTCCATCAGACCCCAATACAAAATATCTTTTTCATTGCCGCTCCGACTTCACAAAACAGCAGATACACACAAAAATACCGATTTTCATTTCTTGAGTCTCCAACCACCAGCCTTTGCTTTGCAATTGACCATAAATCACCGCAGCCAACGTTTAACTTACTACCTCAGTTCCACCATCTCATCTCCTTGCCATCTACCTATTCAAAACGCAAACCAACCAGCCCCTTGTGCATCCGACAGATCCAAGCTCTGTTAAATGGGAGCTTTCCTCCTCCACCTCCCTTTCCCCGTATCCCCCAAACCAGGAGCCTGCGATTTACCTGCATGGATTTTCTCTTTAGCTTGTAACAGAGCTTGAAGCAAGTGTCGGTCAACGAGAATTTCTTTAGGTCTTTGAATAAGGCAAGTGCAGTTGCCTTTTCAGCGGCGTCAGGCTGGAGCTTCTGTCTCCAGGAGGGAGGGAGGGGAACAGAAAGGAGGGGTCGGTCACATGACGCCTGGTGCTGCCTGTCTGCAAGAGGAGGGAGGAGCTGTGCTCTCTGCAGCACCGTGGACAGCAGCATCCCCGTACACAGACTCCAGACAGAGCCATCACAGCAGTCTGAGCAGAAGGACCTGCACCTCTCCACACGGGCCAAGTGCCTTCCAGGCGTAAAGCCGGTGCAATCAGGAGAGTTGCACCAAGATGTGAGCTTGTCTTTACGGGGTTGTGAATTGTGCAGGGCTCAGTTTTTATGGATAGGAGCACTGAACCCTCAGACCAGTTTCACAGGCATAGACAGCACCCTTACCCACTCAGAACTTTCCACAGTAGGCATTGCCTAGCCCCACCCTGTGCCGCAAGGCCTGCCATAGCTCAGCCTCTGTCTGCAGAAGACAAAACACTCACCCTGTCACCCCAATTCCACAAGGTCCAGCCTTTAGGGAGTCACAGGACACTGCATTAATCCCCAGTTCTTGCATTCAGGCACTCCCCTATCTAGTATCCAAAACCCACAGCACTTTCACTCTCTTAGATGTGGGCAGCAAGGCCAGTGGCCTTTATCCATGTCTCCCATTGTCTTTGAATGGCTGCCAGTGAGTCTTATCTTTCATTGAGTCTTAAGGGAAATCCTGAGGCCCTGCCCCTCTCTGCTTTCTTACAGGAAATAGCAGTATAAGGCCTGTTGCCTCAAAACTACAGGGAATATGCTGGAAAATGAATCCCTGGCCTCTTTCCTCTCCTGCAGTGACAACAGTTACCTCAGTCTGAGCCAAGTATAATGCCTGAACACTACATACATAGTTTTCCCCAGCTCTAGAAACCCTGCTCAAAGTGGGGAGAGGTATGAATACTATTTCCTGTAGCCAGGCCCATAGAGAGACAGCTTGTTACCCCAGTACATGATGATTGCTGGGCCCCCAACCTCTCCCATTTCAATGTATTATTCAGGCTATGGCTACACTGCCTTTTTTTGTGGAAGAAGATATGCAAATCACACTCGCATTTGCATATCTTCTTCCAATTCTTTTTGCGGAAGAGGTTTTACTGTTATTTGGCCCCATGTAATGGGGCCAAATGTTGAAAAAAACAGCTTCTTTTTCAAGACCCTATAAAGCTTGATTTATGTGTAATAAGGGGTCTTGAGAAAGAGGGTTTGGGGTTTTTTTGCGACATTTGGCCTCATCACACCGGGCCAACTAGTGGCAAAACCTCTTCCACAAACAGAATTGGAAGAAGATATGCAAATGTGAGCATGATTTGCATATCTTCTTCTGCAAAAAAATGGTGGTGTAGCCATAGCCTCAGATATCTTTTGAGGGGCTCCAGAGCTTGAGACTCTGGTACAATTGTTTTCCTTTCTACCCTCTCTCATCAGCCCTGTCACAGTACTGTATGTTTTTTGCTACAAGGGAAGGAAATGATGAGCTTGTTCCTTCAAAGCCTTCCAGCAGCTTTGGGGGAAAGTCACCCTCACCTTGCCAGGGGTACCCCTAAAAGAAAGAAGATTGAGAGCAGACAATGGAAGACGTTTGATGGTTGCTCCAGCTGCACTGTAGAGATAAGGCCACATCATGCACTGCACTAAATAAATCCAGATGCCTGGGTAAAGTATACTTGAATTTTTGGAAGAAAAGACAGCATGAAGAGACACACCCTTCGAGCTCTTGAAGAGGAGTAGAGTGGCAATCTATCACAGAAGGAAGACACCATGAACTCATGAAATATAAGAAGAGTATCCCACTATAAGGGTATGTCTACACTACCACCCTAGTTCGAACTAGGGTGGTTAATGTAGTCATTCGAAGTTGCAAATGAAGCCCGGGATTTAAATATCCTGGGCTTCATTTGCATCTTGACGGGCGCCGCCATTTTTAAATCCCCGTTAGTGCGGACTCCGTGCCCACGGCTACACGTGGCACAGAGTAGGTAGTTCAAATTAGGCTTTCCATGAGGCATAACGGTAGTTGGAATTAGAAAGCCTAATTCGAACTACCTACTCCATGCCGCGTGTAGCCGCGGGCATGGAGTCTGCACTAACGGGGATTAAAAAATGGCGGCTCCTGGCAAGATGCAAATGAAGCCCGGGATACTTAAATCCCGGGCTTCATTTGCAACGTCGAATGACTACATTAACCACCCTAGTTTGAACTAGGGTGGTAGTGTAGACATACCCTAATATATTTCCATTTGCACCACTGCCTTCTGTTGGATGACAGCTGTGTATGCCACTGTGAAGTTTTGGTGTCTGTATTCTAAACAGGATGAAAGCCCTATTACTAACACAGCTAGTGGAGCGCCAAATCTGAATGTTAAAATAACCCCCCTGTTTTTTTTAAAGTCAAAGCTCCTGAATTCTACTCCAGACAATATATGTGGTGAAATGTTGTTGTCTGTTTCCTGTCATGAATATGTTACAGATGTTGGATGTAAATCCCAAGAGATAGGAGCATCAATTGTCTAGTCTAGGTATGTATTACTACCCCCCTATAGATGTAAAATCAGGCCTGTTAGAATGTATGGCTATGTTACCTTCAAATGTCTACACTACAAAAGATATAAGCCCTTTTAAATATTCTTCTTTGTTTCAAACTCTGTCATCTGAAGGTTCTGTTAGAGAGGAGTAATATTTTTTTCAGTTTGGTGGCTGAACCAAAACCAAATTAAAATAAAATCAATGTATACATTTGATTAATTTGAAACTACGACTGTTTGTTGTTGTTTTTTTCTGGCTCAAAGAAAAACAAAAGTTACTTCATTTGAATGTAACAACATTTTAAAATATTGTTTGGACATGACATTTTTAGTGTGTGTTTATTTGAAATGACATTTTGAAACAAAATGTTGATTACAAAGTGTCATTTCAAAATTATATGTAAAAACAGTTAATCAAAAAATGCCAAAATATTTACACATGTATTTTTCCTTCTTTTTTAATGTTGTGTTTTTTTCTGAAACTATTAACCAAATTTGTCCATATTTAACCTAGATTTTCTCCTAGGTTCTATTCCTGATGTCATATGACATGTACATAATTTGGGGTGACCATAATGCTTATTATTTGTAGTCATGAATTTATTACACTGGTGCTTGAAGAATTAAACATGAAGTGATTGAGTGGTTTGCATGCAAGAACCTTTGCCTAGGATATGGAAACATTTGCAAATGTAGTCCTAGATTAATAATATCAAAAGAACCCCAAAGATAATTTGATATTGGGCCAACACAGAGTTTGTTACAAACCATTTGCACAGCTTCATTCTCAGCCTTCCAGGACACTTAAAAACTCAGTTTGGATTAAGCTCCCAAAACAAATAATGCCAGAAAATATTAGTTCATTCCCATTGTTAAATCCCACTGTTATCCATGTAATTTTTAAGGCATCCTTCCTCATAGATGACAGGTTTGAGGCAGTAACCAAGCAACATGTTAACTAATGTGAATAAGAGCTTTGCTAGAGATATAATTTATCTTCAATACTTACAGCATAATCAAACATTCTTTATATTCAGCCAGATGAGAATCACATCCAGTTATTTTCAAATAAAAAGAGTGGAAATTTCTCTAATAACTTGACCTGTATCAACAGCTCAATGAGCAAACTTCTCCTCTGCTAAGAAAAATGTATCTAAAAACAACAAGGAGTCCGGTGGTACTTTAAAGACTAACAAATGTATAAGGGTATTAATATATAACACATAGTGTAAAAAGACCTTTGTATGGATGAATTGCTATTTTATTGTAACAACAAAATGTAACAATCTTGTGGATATTTTGAAAATATCAAAATTCCCTTCTTGTAATACTTAAGTTCCTGAGTATTTCTTTTAGCGTTGTTAAGCAAGTCAACATTTTCCAATTTAGACCTATTTTTAACTAATCAAGTGAAAGGCAAAACTTCAACTGACGTCAAGGACAACATCAGTTCTTAGTAGGAAAGCCAACATTACTCATATAGGAATGCCAGGTACTAAAGAGATATGTGAGAAGAGGGGGAATTCTTCCAGGCATCAGGCTGAGGAGTGGTAGCAGCCTCCAATGTAGCCTAAGCATAAGTATTGTTTCTTTAAATCTGTTAAAAGAAGCCAGACAAGAGGTGAGTGGGGAAAGTTTAAACAGAGGCAATGCACTGAGTCACAGAGAAAAAGAGAGATTATTGAAATGCTATTTTCCTTTTCTGATAAAGTTCCTTGTTCAGTGTTAGAAGAAAGTGTTTCTTTCTGTGATTCTTTATCTTTGTCACACGGCATACCATAAGACATTGACTGATTTTAAAACAGTATGAATGAGAGGAAAAAAAACTGCCAGCATTTATCATGTCACACATTTTTCATTTTTGTAAACCTATAGAATGGCCTAAGTGGAAGGAGTACTTCACCAGATTCCTAATCACACTAAAACTTAACATGAATCATTCATTAATGCAATGGGGAGGGATGCTGAAAATATTTATAAATCTTTTTTCCTTACTCTGTGAAAGCTGATGAATGATATTTGTAAAAAATCAGAAGAGCATTTCTTTATCAAAAGGAAAGTCACACATTATTGAACACTCTGATTCAGGGATCTAGATGTCTTTAGGAAGGGAATATGCAGAGAATTGTGACTTTGATGTCATTAGGAAGTAGTAGTTGAGATATTAAACAAGGAACTTGAGGACAAATTTCAGTTAATACTGGAGCTGACTTTGGAACAGCCAGAGTACATGCTATGTCCACCAGACCTATTGAAAATGCAAGTCATCCAGCAAAGAAGTTGCAGAAGCTTATTATAAAAGTAAAGAATTCTCATGGAGAACAAACAAGCACCTAATAACACAAGACCATTGGAAATATGGAAATTATGCAAAGGGAAAAAGAAGTAGCTGTAGTTTGTACTTGAGATGAGACCTACATCTAAATTAAAGCAGCTCTAGGTAGCCATCAGTTGCACAAGAGGAAAGATATATTTATTAGGTATATTCTTAAAGGCTGCACTACCTACAAAGACATTGAATGTTTGTTTCACATCTGTGTCAATATGCCACAATTGATCTCCTAGCAATTGAAAAAGGCTCCATAAAAAGTGCTGAAGAAGTTGGAATGGTGTTTAGGGGCAACATGTTCTTTTCAGAACTATCAGTGCCAATTCTATTGCAAGAGTGAGCAGTACCCTTTGCACTTAGCACAGTCCAATGTGAAAGAAGAACAGAAAGGAGAGAGACAAATGGTATAAAAGAGCATACTACTGAACAAACAGAGAATGTGAACGTATACTGTCTGTTCTTGGTATGTCCATCTATGCATGCATTCAGTGATGAATTCAGGAGGAAATATATACTCTCCAAGTTAACTGGTGTTATGGTCTCCTCAATAAAGATGCAATCCAGTCAGTGCTCAATGAAATCAATGGGAGTCCTTCATTGACTTCAGTGGGCACTGATCAGTCCTGAGGTGCACATACAGGATTCTCTGGTGAGTCCCACATCTTCCTGACAGACCAAGCTGACAACTTTTCTAGTGCCTTTCTGATGATATTACTTTCGTCAGCTATGTTTAGGCCTCACAAGTAAATCAGAAAGCTTTTGAAGAAAAATGAAGAAGAGTGTGCAAGTCCCGGAGAGAGTAGAAGATTGTATAGATGATTCTTTAATTTATGGGAAGTCTGAGGAAGAGTACAACATAAGGTTACAAAGGTTTTAACCAGGGTGCAAACGAAATAACCCCACCACATGACGATACTCACCGACTATGTCTACACTGGCATGATCTTGCTCCAGAAATATGCAAATGAGGCTAAGCGTGGAATATTGCCACGCCTCATTTGCATATCTAATGAGCCATCATTTTGCAGAAGAGGCTCTTGTGCCAGATGGAGCGTCCCCTTCTTGCGCAAGAAAAACCCTCTTGCTCAATGCCGTTTTTCCTGAAAGTAAGCAGCGTAATGGCATTGCACAAGAGGGTTTTTCTTGCTCAAGAAGGGGCAGTGTAGACGCTCCTTCTGGTGCAAGAGCCTCTTCCACAAAAATGGTGGCTCATTTGATATGCAAATGAGTCTTGGCGATATTCCACGCTTAGCATCATTTGCATATTTCTGGCACAAGATCACGCCAGTGTAGACATAGCCACCCAGTCTACATCCACAATACTGATCATGATCTGTTCTCAGCATTTCCTAGGCATGTCACTCTCCATCCCATATGATGTTACTCCCTTGTCTAGACCTTGTGGTGTTGAAAGAGAGGAGGAGGAGGAGAAAAGCACTTGTGGGGAGGAAAAGAGTTAAGGTGAAGAAGCAGAGTGGGAGAGAGAATGAAGAGAAAGAACAAAGCAAAGCCAGGGAATTCCCCATCAACCACTATGGGTATGTCTACACCGCAGCATTTTTCTGGAATAATGAGCATTATTCCCAGTGCCAGCTCTGAGTCTCCCTCCTCCTTCCTCTTATCCAGGTTCTGAGCTCCCTTCCTCCCTCCCCCTTTCCAGGTTCTCAGCCCCCCTCCTCCACAGTTTCTTTTATTAAAAAAAAATACAAAGATTTTGGTTAAACAAAAGGGGAAGGGGCAAAGGGAGAAAGATACCGGCCGCTAGTGGGGAGGCCCTGGGGAGAGTTACTGGGGTCCTTGAGAGAAACTCTCTCTCAAGGCCTCCCCAGATGGGCCTGGCAGATGGTAGCTGTACACAGCTGCTCAAAAGCCCTTCCGTCCTGGCCAGCCTCTGCTCCCCATCTCAGAAGAAAGGCCTCCCCCTTGCTCTCCATATCTTGTGGAGAACACAACAGGCCAAGATCACCTCAGGGATGTTGTGCTCCCCGACATCCAGGTGGGTCAGGAGGCACCTGAACCTCTCTTTCAAGCATCCAAAGGTGCATTCTGCCTGGATGCAGTTCCTGCCTAGGCAGGCACTGAAACAGTCCCTGCTTGGGTCCATATGGCCAATGTAGGGCTTCATGAGCCATGGCATGAGGGGGTAGGCCATATCCCCCACAATTTACAGTGGCATCTCAATGTCCCCAAACATGATGTTGCACTTGGGGAAGAATGTGCCAGCTTCCAGCTTGTGGTAGAGGCTGGAATTCCTGAAAGTGCAGGCGTTGTGTGCCTGCTCAACCACCTGACAAAAAAGTCCATAAACTGTCCATGGTGGTCAACCAGGTCCTGCAGCACCATAGAAAAATAGCCCTTGTGGTTAATGTACTGCATGGATTGGGATGTGGATTCCATCTATGGCTCCCCCACAGTTGGGGAAGCTCAGGGTGGCAAATCCAGTGACGATGGGGTCCAGGTCTCCCAGGCGAATGATCCTGCGAAGCAAGATGGAGTTGATGGCCCTCACCATCTGCAGAAGGAGAAAAAGAAACACACAAAACAGAGAATCAGAGGGGGAGCCGGAGCCCTTGGGAAGTCCCAGCCCCCCTCTCCTCCCTCCCCTCAAACACTCCAGGAGCCATCCCCTATGAGGCTGCCTCCTCCCCCGCAAGGACAGAGCTTCTCTTCCACCCCCAGCCCACTCCCACCCCTCCCCACCTTACCCCTTCCCTAGGGTGCCTCTTTCCAGCATTCCCCCCTTCCCCAGGGACCGCAGTCTGAGAGTGATTTACCTCTATAAGGAGGGCTCCAAAGGTGGACTTTCCCATACCGAACTGGTTACCCACAGATTGGAACTGTCTGGTGTAGGAAGCTTCTGGACCGCGATGGTGAATTGAATCTCCAGAGGGACGAAGGTTTACATCTGGGTGTCACTTTGACAGAGGGCAGGGGCGAGCCAGGCCCACAGCTCCATAAAGGTGGCCTTCCTCCACCATGGGGTGCAGTTCCCACACACAGGCAGAGGGTTTCGCTGATGTGCTCGGTGTCGAGCTCTTGTAGGACCATGAAAGCAGCCTGCACAAAGTGCTGCAAACCAGATCTACTATAAGGGTGCATCTAGACTGGCAAGATTTTGCACAAAAGCAGTTGCTTTTGCACAAAACTTGCCTCCTGTCTACACTGGCCACAAGTATTTGCACAAGAACATTGACTTTGTACTGTACAAAATCAGTGCTGCTTGTGCAAATACTCTGACGCTCCCGCTCAGGGATAAGCCCTCTTGCGCAAGTATTCTTGTGCAAGAGGGCCAGTGTAGACAGCCAAGTTAATTTCTTGCGCAAGAAAGCCCGATGGCTAAAATGGCCATTGGAGCTTTCTTATGCAAGAGAGCGTCTACACTGGCATGGATGCTTTTGCGCAAAAGATGACTTTTGCACAAAAGCATCCGTGCCAATGTAGACGCTCTTTTGCGCAAATACTTTTAACGGAAAAACTTTTCTGTTAAAAGTATTTGCGCAAAATCATGCCAGTCTAGATGCAGCCTAAGAGAGAATGTGCTTGGGAAAACATATGTAAGTATATGAGCTTTATGAGCAATTTTGATCATTTGAAACTTAGCACAAAGTTGGCAATTTAATGGATGTGAGATACATAGGAATATAGGAATATACAGACCATATTGCACTGATGATTCAATAAATCCAGTTGGTATCTCTAAAAGTGACCAGTACCAGACCTGCAGAGGAAGGTGCAAGAAATCCAGCAATACCTCTGCCTCCCCATTAAGGTCTTGTTCTCAGTAGTAACACTGAAACCTAAGGTTTAATATGCCTTCCAAAACTCTGCTTTAGCATTAACTATTACAACTCATGATATTCAATATGTATATGCTAATTATTAATTATTACTATATATTTATATATTATACATTATTAGGTTCCTGGTAGTGATTAAGGGACTCAATGAAGTCAAGCCCCCATTATGAATGGCACTATGCAAACCCATAAGGGCAAATTCTGGCACCCTGTTTCACACTGAGAAGAACCTTATTCCACAAATACTACCATGGAAATTATTATGGAGTAAGATGTTGAGTAAAGGTTGCAGAACCTGGCCAATAGTAAATGACAGTCTCTGCTCCAAAGAGGTTACAATCTAAAAAAATTATGGACAAGTAAGTGAGACTAACAGGCAGGAGGAGGGAGGAAGAAGTAACAGTAATAAGAGGATGTTTTGGTGTAGACGATCTGTATGAACACTTCATAGATGTTGTAAACAAATAAGCAGTAGCAATCAGCAAAATCATAGCTCCTTGCAGCTGCACAATTCTATTTTTAGACCATTCCATGTGGGGTGCTGAGCACCCTTAACTTTCACTGAAACTTAATGCAGCTGAGGGCCCTAGGAAATGCCTATCCCTTTTAAGATCAAGCTCTTTGAGAGCTAAAAGAAAAACCCGATTATAATAATTTAGTTTATAGTGTCACTTTACCCTTATGGAAAAATGAGTATACTTGGTATAATTCAAGCATCCTACAGAAACTTAGCTATACTAAAAGTCTGCCAAGTACACTAAAAATATACTACTTTTCATAAGGGTATAATTTTCTAGTAATCAGAAGATATACTCTGATTCAAAAATTGCTGCAATTGTTAATGTTAGTGAGAATTACTAACACATCACAGGAGAGGAATATTTGTGGTTAGAATGCATACAGCTAGATTCTTGAGAGCAGTGTTTAAACTGTAACGGATGCACCTGTTCAAGAAGGACTCACTAAGGGAATACTGCAGTGTATCAGATAGCTAATACTTTTAAATTCCAGGGCAGCTTTGTCTAACAGAAAAGCCTTTCAGGAAGGATATGTCTACACTGCAGTGCTATTTCAGGATACCAGAGGTATCGCGAAATAGCTCCCCCGCGTCTTCACAAGCCAAATATTTTTTGAAATAATGGGCATGCTTTTTCAGCATCCTGGTAACCCTGGTAAGGGTTATGGGATGACTCGAAATAGCACTTTATTTCGAAAATTGGTGCTGTGTAGACAGCAACAAATTTCGAAATAGCCTACTTCAAAATAGACTCAAAATAAGTATGCAATTTGAGTAGCGCAAATTGCATATCTTGTTTAGAGTTTAGAGTGCAGTGTAGACATAGCCTAAGGGAAGGGAGATTTGCACTTTACTATAAGGGTGCATCTCCATAGCACCCTTATCTAAAAATAAGCTATGCAATTTGCACTATACAAACTGTGTAGCTTATTATGAGGTAATTTCAAAATAAAATGCTATTCTGACAATTTCCTTAAACCTTGTGGAATGAGGGCTACAGGGACACCAGAATAGCATGCCTGTTATTTCAAAATATATTTTGAAATAACAGGCACATTTAAAGGCACAGAATTGCTATTTTGTGATACTTCTGGGATCCTGAAATAGTCCTGCTATCTAGACATAATCTAAGTGAAATGATAATTTTTGTTATTTTAAAGTCTTCATTCATTTTTTGCTTAGTCCACAAATCTGTCTTGAGGTCCTGGGGTGTTAGTGTTATCAGGTACTTGCCATATAGTACAGTGGTAGAGACTATGAAAGGAGGAAAGTAGGGATATCAAAGAAGGGTTAGATTGGGAAAAAATGGAAAGACGGAAGGAGAAGAAACAGAAAAAGAGGTTTTTTAGGGGATAGTTGAAGTAATGATGGGAGGAAAGAAGGCAGTAGAAATGTTGGGAGAAGGGAATAAAGAAATGCAGATGAAGTTAAGGTAAGGGTAGGGTGAGGAGGAGAAAAGTGAAAAACAAATTAAAAGGCAGAAAAACCTGGGTTCCAGGAAGCAAATGTAGATGGTATGATGAGAGAGTATGGCCGGGCCAGGGCACATGGACAAAAAGAAGTAATGAAGCAGTGTAAGAGAGAAGTTTGTGCAAAGCATAGTGAGGGTATGTCTACACTACAAAGTTAGTTCGAACTAACTTAGTTCGAATTAGTTAATTCGAACTAAGCTAATTCGAACTAACGCGTCTAGAACTAAAAACTAGTTCGAATTAGCGTTTTGCTAATTCGAACTAGCAAGTCCACATTGAGTGGACTCTGAACAGGGCTTAAGGATGGCCGGAAGCAGTGCCGGAAGGGGCATAAAAGGAGGACTTAGAGCATGGAGATGCTGTCTCAGGCTAGCCGTGGGCTGCGCTTAAAGGGTCCCGACCCCCACCCCGGACACACAGTTCTAAGGGGTGCCCCACTTGCAAAGAAGTTCTGGCTTGGTGTGCCCGGAGTACCCACACTGGGCACATCACACCACTCGACCATCAGCCCAGCTGCACTTGCCGCAGGCTGCCATCTGGGGAGAGGGAGCAATCGGGGGGCTGCAGGAGAGCTTCCACCCCCAGAAGCCCACAGAGCCAGCCCAGTCCTCCCCATCGGGGGCTCGTACCCCATTCCTCCCTCACCTCCTTCCACTTACCCTTCCCTAGCCCCCCTTCTTATTGATGTACAAAATAAAGATAACGTTTCTTCCAACATTGACTCTGTCTTTATTGAACAAAACTGGGGGAGACTGGGAAAAGGAGGTGCGAGAGGGGAAGAGAGAGGCTGGGAGAGGGGAGGGCAACTAACATGATCAGGGGTTGGGAACAGGTCCCAGATGAAGAAAGGCTACAGAGACTGGGACTGTTCAGCTTAGAAAAGAGGAGATGGAGGGGGGACAGGATAGAGGTCTCTAAAAGCAGGGGTTGGGTGGAGAGGGTGCATTCAGAAAAGTTCTTCATGAGTTCCCATAAAGAAGGACTAGAGGACACCAAAGGAAAGGAATGGGTAGCAGGCTTCAAACTAGTAAGAGAAAGTTGTTCTTCTTCACAAAGCAAATAGTTAACCTGTGGAACTCCTTGCTGAAGGAGGCTGTGAATGCTACAACTAGAACAGAGTTTAAAGGGAAGTGAGATGAAGTCATGGAGGTTGGGTCCATGGAGTAGTCTTAGCCAGGGGGTAGGAGTGGTGTCCCTGCCCAAAGTTTGTGGAAGGCTGGAGAGGGATGGCACGAGACAAATGGCTTGGTCACTGTCTTCTGTCCATCCCCTCCAGGGTCCCTAGGGTTGGCCGCTGTCGGCAGACAGGCTACTGGGCTAGATGGACCTTTGGTCTGACCCAGGACGGCCATTGTAAGCTCAGGGCTCAGGGTTGGGGGTCTCAGTGGACCCCCTTGATTTTCATGCACACCTGCTCTTGGGTGGCCAGGCTGGCAGCTCTCCTGCCCTAGACGGCCACTTTCCTGTGCCTAGTGCGGAGATCGTGGATGAGGTCCACGATGTCCGCACTAGCCCAGGAAGGTGCCCGCCTCTTGTGGTCCAGGGCAAGCTCCCAGGAGCCGCCAGCCTGGTCCCGGGAAGAGGGGGTGGGCTGGGGGACATCGGGTGGGTGGCTCTGTGCTGTGCCAGGTGCAGGGTCTGCTGGCTGGGTGCTGGCAGGCTTGCACCTGTCACGGGCACCGTAGCCAGCCCGTGCCCCTTTAAGGGGTCCGGGGCCGGGAGGGGGGCATAGAGTTTCCCTGGTATTGGCCAGAGTGGCCACCAGGGAAACCTGGGGAGGGCTAGCCTCCCACTAGTTCGAATTAAGGGGCTACACACCCTTTAATTCGAACTAGCTAGTTCGAACTAGGCTTAATCCTCGTAAAATGAGGTTTACTTAGTTCGAACTAAGCGCTCCGCTAGTTCTATTCAAATTCGAACTAGCGGAGCGCTAGTGTAGCGCCTATTAAAGTTAGTTCGAACTAACGTCCGTTAGTTCGAACTAACTTTGTAGTGTAGACATACCCTGAGTCTTATGAGAGAGGAGACTAAGCAGTAGGCATCAACTATGCTAATATGTTTGTCATACATAAACAAAGTTACAATCAAATATTTTCTTTATTTCGCTTCTTTTTAGAGCCATTTGTAAACATCAGGGTGAGTAACAATCCTGTCTGATTTCTGACAATGCCAGCAACATGAATCTACTGAGTGAGCCATGAGCTTATTTCTTACACTTAATCAAAAGCCTTCCTTTTCAGTTCAAAAGTTAGCATCCATTTGTGTACCTGTTCCCTTGAAACAGTGCACCTGTGAGGTCATAACATAGGTTGCAACTGGGCTTTTTTATGCCCCTCCATCAGAAATTAGTATTTTGTTTGAGTCATATTCATATATTACATATTTGTTGTAGACATGGTATGGCTTAGATAAGTGAACACAATTGTTTTCTGATGTTGCTCTTTCTTTTTGGTTCTTTCTATCCATTTGAATCAGAGGATCACTGGTTCACTGTTCAACCAAATTATTCTTATTGTGGTAATGGGGGAGGGAAGGGCAAAGATTTAATTTAATTTATCCAATGCTTGGATGGGCAGGGACCTTTCTGGACCCCAGAATAAGTGATCCTTGGCTAATCGGACAGGGCCAAAATGTAATGCTTCCAGAAACCCTAATTGGAACAGTCCCAAGGATAAAGCTCTTGGCTTTCTTCAAAATGTGCCCTTCTCCCCTCCCCAGCCAAATAAGATCTGAGGATTGAGCTTATTGAGATAGAAATCCTGGTGGGACATCCAAAGGACATGTCTGTGGGAGTCAGAGGCTGAAACAGGATAGAGGTAGATTTGAAATTCTTCCATGCCTGAGATGGTAAATGTAAGTATGGGAGCAGATGAGATTTTCTAGGAAAAAAACAGAAAAAGACAAAAAAAGAAAACTGATAATGGAATGTCAAATTACCCTAATAGAAGGAAGGAAGAGAGGAGAAAGATCCACCAAAGATGATACTAAAAGAGCAGTGAGTAGAGAAAGAAAAGAACCATGGGAAAACAGAGCCATTAATTAAATTGTAAGCACATCATGTGGAGGAAGAGGAAATGATCAGTAGGGTAAAAACCCAAATCTAGCAGAAATTCTCCTTTGACTTTTTTAGGAGGACAGTATTACTTATTATCCTTAGTAGGTGTTTTCTTAGTAGGAGAAGGCAGAAGTTAAGATGAAGAGGAGGGATATAGTTGAAGGAAAGAGGAAGTTAAAGCAGGTATAGGAGTCAGTCCAGAGTACAATCCAACAAGGTTAAGCAAAAGAATGAGGAGACAAGCTATCATCCATCAGAGGGCTGAAGCTACCTAGGAAAGAGGAGTTGAGCTGAGTGGGGAAGGAGAACTAGCTTACAAAATCAGGGAAAAAGGAATGGGTGATGGGATAATGACATTATGGAGAGATAAAGGAAATAAAAGTTAAATAGCAGTGAAGTTTAGGATGAGGAGATGGGGTATAAGAAGGAATTGGCATGAGCTAGAAAAGACAAGAGGGACACAGTTTTTATATCAGCATTGCAGCAGCAGATGAGTTCATATGGCTATTGAAGAGAGCAAGAGGAGGAGAGATAAGTATGGAGTGTAAGCTTGACATGGGACTGAAACGTTCCTGGGGAGGGATAGGAAGCAGAGAACGAGGTAGAGATGAGATGAAGATCTTGGAGGGTTAAGAGAAGAGAAAGAATAGGTGATACTGAAATAATAGAAAGTTCCAAGGTCTTGGGTCTAGAACTGGGGGCAGGGGAGAAGACATGTTGTTTAAACATGGAAAAAATAGTGGGAGTAAACAAGAACATGAAAGCCAAGAAACAAAATATAAAGGTATGGTTTTGACATTAGTTTCTAATGTTGAATAATGTCTTAATCTATGAGTTGTCTATTTGAACTCAATTGGACTACTCATGGTTATAGTGCTACTCAACGTAGGTAAAGGTATCAGAATTTACTTGTAAGCAAGAAAATCCTAGTGGGAAGGAGACAAATTCTGCTCTCACCTATGTTGATTTTACATTGGGGCAACTTCAATATGTTCAGGCCTTACTCCTGATTTATCTTGCTCCGTGATATCAGACTCAAATACCTTGTGTACAATGGCTCTGGGAGATTGAGGATTAATATTACATTAGTATTTACATTTCAGTTTCAATTCTAATAGCCAACATCACAATACTTTAGGTTGTTTAGATTGGGGAAGTTAGATTTGGAATAATAATAAAATAATAATAAACGTTAAGTAAATTCAACTTGCAGGAAAGTCCATAAATGATAACAAGATGGAATATATATTCAAGCTCTACAGATTGGATTACAGTGAATGAATTGACATTGCAAATTGAAAGCTCTGAGTTACCACTCCTTAGCCTGCCTTTCAAAAATATATTTAGTCCGAGTAATGTATTTATTACATAATATTACATAAGTGTCTTCCAAGTGCAGGAATAACTAGTAAATGCCAATTTGAAATGCCCAGTGTGTGAGAGTAATAGCCTTGGATCTTGCAATAGGAGATTGGCATTGTTATCCTAGTTGCAGGAAAAAATAAATGTTGTGTGGCGTTCACCAAGACTTTGATCCTGCACTTTAATTAATGTATGATTCCACTCTAGTTTCTCTCCAGGTTCTGAGAGCTCATATACATTGTTAGGAGTTCAGTGAATTTATGCTACACACAGATAAACAGATGAATTTTCCAGATGCTTGCCAAGTTTAGGACACTGAACATGTACAAATTGAGCAGTTTGCACAAAGGGCAGATGAGTACTATACACCTGTAGCAAATATAATGTGTATATTTCAAATAACATGTGAACATTCATCACAATTTTACCTGATTAGCACTCTAAAGGTAGCAGTGTCTTAATTTTGTACAGTTGTCCTTCTCTGTTGCATGCATCCATGGCCATTTTATAATTGTCTACAAAATATTTAGTCAAAAAGAAAGTGCTATAAAAATCTTGAGAAGCCAACCCAATGGCTCATTCATTTGCAGTGTGAATTACTATATGGAATCTAAAAAATGTTTTCTCACTGTGATTGCTTGGGTACCAAGGAAGAGCCCTTACTAAGGTTGGGCTGGCTGGATCTGTAGCACTGCAGCTTTGGAAGCAGCTGTTTGCTATTACTAGTGGCAGGGATTATAAAGCACCTGTTTGGAACATATGAAGCTTCATTTTGGAAGGGAGGACTGAGATGTGCTGGGAATAAAAAGGAGGCTCAGAAAGGATATGCTCCAGCTCCCTCTGAAATAAATGAATCTCAGTCACATCTGAAGCAGGCTCAAAGAAGGGAAAACTAAAAGTTCCCCTATTGGCTCTTATTCTTACATATGGTTCCTTTTAGACACCTGAACTTTGTGAGGATTGAGCAGAAAATGGGTGCTTAAAGCCCCATAAACTGGCGCGCACATTCATATCAGAAATGAAAGGTGTAGAGTGTTACACTGTGCATCTTTACACTTCCCGGTAATTTTTTTTCAAAAAATGCTATTTTTCTCATATTCTTGAATTTAAAACAAAGTTAAGGATATGGAAGTGCTTTAGCTCAAGTTCTCTGTTCATTTAACTTTGCAACACATATATAGCAAGATTCATTATCCTATGTGAAGAATACTGTCTAAAGGGTATTGGGGTAATTTACCCTCAATAGCTGCTTCCTTGGTGTATTCCATTAATAAGACCAGTGAAAATCTTCAGTCCCTATAAATAATGTTTTGTCTGCTGTTAATGCTCACTGCTTCATCTATTTCCAGGTTTAATTTTGGATTTTAACTTTTTTTTAACTTCTGTACATATTTAGTATTTTTAAAGTCTTTTCAATGTGTAAATTTTTCTTTGGTTGAAATATGTTCACTTGGTTCATTTGTTAAGTCCAGAACAGACATTCTAGAAGCTGGCAATGTTCTTGATTGGTAGCCTAGGACAGAGATTCTTCCTATGTGAAATAGATATAGATATAGATATAGATATAGATATAGATATATAGATATAGATATAGATATAGATATAGATATAGATATATAAAACCTGGGAAACTGATAAGGGATATTATAGCAGATGTTTCTTAACTGAGAATCAACAGTGAAGAATGACCGTGGATGAAGAAAGACTGATTAAAAGATAATATCTTGAAGAATTGTTAATCTTCTTGATTATGTGACCACACATAAATCAAGTAAACTGAGAATATATAGAAATGACATCAGAACATGTTTCTTTTGGCAACAAAAAATATATTTTTTAAAGCCTATATAATGAGTAGGGTCCAAATTCATGGCCATGAAAAAAGTGTTACAGACAGTAAAATCTGCACACACCCCATCCTGGACAATGAGTTTATGCTCCAATACATTTGTGAGTCTATAAGGTTCCACAGGTCTACTTGTCGCTTCCCCGCCATGAAATTTGATCTTTTGTGTAATCTTATTTTATACCAAAGATATTTCACGGGAAGCCTAGCATTTCTGAGTAGGGGCCCTGACCCAAAAGGGGACCATGAGGTATTGTCATCCTAACTTCTGCTGGATGGGTGGAGAGCTATGGCTGCTAGTCAAAGGCCTAGTTCTGAAGACAGAAGTGCAGACAGGAGTGGAGGGTATCATAGGCAGAGGAAGGATCTTTCAAAAAGGGACATTTATTTCAAAAGATCCCCATCTTAACCGTGTTTTTTTTTTCGAAAAGCTGCTTTTCAAAAAAAAGCCACAGCCGTCATTATGTAAATGAAGCACGGGAAATTCAAATCCCGCCTTCATTTACAATTTTGATATGTCAAATTTACATCCCTTTTTCGATAAAAGGAATGTAATCTAGACATAGCCATACTGAAGTAAAAATACACCCTCACTTAGCTCACATATGTGAGCACAGCTCTTTGTGCGTAAGACATAAACCCACAGATAACATTATTTTTAACAGCAAAGTTGTAGTCTCCAGTGTGCTAGGCTTGAGAGGCCACACTCAGCCGGAGCAGGGTGGTTGCTAGGGACAGGCCACACAAATGTTCCAGGCTCGCAGCGGCACTGATCAGAACCCAGGGCAAGGCCCCAGCCTGGTGAGGCACCAGTTCAAACACTGCTGGCTGGCACTGGTACTGATGCATGGAGTCTCCGTTGTAAATGCAGGGGGTCATAAGTCAGGCGGTCATAACTTGGGGGTCACCTGTACATGCTAACTCATTATCCTTTAAAAATGAGTTTTATTACGTTGCCATCATTAAAGCACTGAAGGAATTTAATAATGAAAAAACAATAATGGACAAACTCATTCCAAGACATAATCCCTATGGTATAAATTATATTGCATAGTGTTGGAAGGTTGGAAGGATTAAAATAAGAATGTGACAAAGATGTTTTCTTGAATAAATGCTGCCATATTTGTTCCATATCCTCAGTTTGATCAATGGTTTCACTACATAGTATTGAACTGCATCATAATAGTGGTTTAAATAAAGAATCTAGTTTTTAGAAAAATCATTTTTGTAGATGTTCTCTCAAAATAGACAGGGGAAAACTTTGAACTTGAGATTTTAGCTTAGAGTTAAGGGCAATTACTTAGGTATTGAGGTTAATGGGAGTTTCTTGGTCACTTCTTTGAACATTACTTCGAGAATAATTATACTTTTTTTGCTTCTCTAAACACTAATTGGGCTGTCATACTTGAGAGGATAATGTTTGAACCTAGGGTTTAGCTATACTTTTCAGGTTTACCACAAATAAATGAACAAATTAATCCTGCATGTTGAAATTTCTAACTGGGATTGGTTAGGGTACCCAATAATGGGTGTTCAACATTCTCTGTGGCCTCAAGTCATGCAAAAGATGAAGGCCATAGATTTGTACTGTGAAGTAGACAGACCTATAAAAAGAAAACCTGCATGCAGAAGAAATCCAAAATCTGCAAACATACACCCACTGCTCACCACATTTACCCACAACTATGCAATTAACATTTTAGGAATTGTCCAAGAGTGGACATATTCTTGGGCCCTTTCATTTTCCTTATTTGGCTAGTAGAGCAGCATAGCTTTGCCCTTTATTCAGATTTCAGAAAAAATCTGGTAGCCAATAGGAAATCTTTCCCAATTTTCACTTATGTCCACGAAATATCAAGCTACAGAGAGAAGACGAGGAATCATCTCTATCAAGCACGTTAGCTCTTCCTCCTCTGATGCTCACAATGAATGAATCATCAGTATTTTTAAAATACAACTCTCTTTGGATAGTCACTGAATTTTCATGTCAAATAGTTGACTGGAATATCTTTTCTGCACAGCTACTTGCACAGTTCAGCAGAAATTAGTCCAAACAACTTTACAAACCAAGAAAAATCTTTCAAATCAAACTAAAAACCTTAAGAAAAACATTTGGTGTTCACATCATACAACAGAGAAATTAGATGAACATAAATATATTTGCTGGAAGGGTGCAAAATAATACAACTTTCTTACTCAGAATTCCGAACTACACGGTAGAACCCCAAATCAGAGTAATAAAAAAAGGCTGCTCCTTACGGTAATAAGACAAACTTCCATGAGTCCTAAACAGGGCTGTGGAAAAGGACTAGAGACATAGTTTGGAATAGGCATCAGACTAGGGAAGATGCAAGAGGTCTGGAGATGTGGCCATTGACCATTACAGGGTCCCTGAGTTGGAATCCAAGTTAAAGGGAGGGATGAGGATAATCCACATCCCTATAGAAGATGGAGGGGTGAAGACCCAGATAAGATCAATAAGAATGATCAAATCTAGAGTCAGGACAAAGATCTGGTATGAGAATAGGGGGTTTTAATTGAATTAGACTCATTCACATGAATAAGATGACCACCAGTAGATCTGAATGGCTGCTCAGAAGGGAAGCAGAGAGGAAAACCCTAAAATGCCAAGCTCAACAAAAATGTGACAAGCTAACTGATGAGTCACTTCACAAGTACATTCTCCTGTATGACCTGGTAAACTGTTATGTCCTCCTGGTTTTTTTTTTAAAGACTTGTAAAGAAGAAGATCATAATGGAAATATGTCAGAGGATATTTTAGGATTATCCTAGGAATATAGACAGATGTGCGTGAAGCTCTTCTAGTTGGGTCTTAAAGATGGCATCAGACATTGGTGTTTTGTACAGTATATTGAGGACCGTGTAGAAATTGCAAGCTATCTTATAAAAGCTATGGAAGATTTTGTAGAGAAATGTGCATTTTCAGAATCAGTCTGAAGAAAGCCATCTCAGGGTAAGGAGGGATGAGTTGTCCCTCTGTTTTAAGAAACAGCCTGGTTTGTGTCTCTGTTTTGGGGTTCCTGTGTATTTTCATTCTGAATTGAAAACAGTTATTTATAACATTTTAGCAAGAATATTAATATTTTATTAAATGTCTCTATTTGTGTGCCATCAAACATTTGAACATCAGATAATTGTTTTAACACAAAGGCTGTGTCTAGACTTGCATGATTTTGCGGAAATACTTTTAACGGAAAAGTTTTTCCGTTAAAAGTATTTCCGCAAAAGAGCATCTAGATTGGCAAGGATGCTTTTGCACAAAAAAGTGCTTTTGCGCAAAAGCATCCATGCCAATCTAGACGCGCTTTTGCGCAAGAAAACTCCAATGGCCATTTTAGCCATCGGGCTTTCTTACGCAAAAAATGAAGGTGCCTGTCTACACTGGCCCTCTTGCGCAAGTATTCTTGCACAAGAGGGCTTATCCCTAATCAGGAGCGTGAAAATATTTATGCAAGAAACACTGATTTTGTATATTACAAAGTCAGTGCTCTTGTGCAAATTCAAGTGGCCAGTGTAGACAGCGGGCAAGTTTTTGCCAGTCTGGACACACCCATGCAGTTCATAAATGACCTCTATGAATTTGTTGTATTTGAATATACTTCTTGGCTTAGGCTGTGTCTAGACTACAAAGTTCTATCGGAAAAAGATACGCAAATTGTGAACTGAAATTTTTGTTTCTTTTTCCGCTTTTCTCCCAAAAGAGGCTTTTCTGATGATTGGCCCAAATACAGTGGGGAAAATGTTGGAAAAAAGCCTCTTTCACAATATCCCTTCTTCCTCATAGAATGAGGTTTACAGGGATTCCAAAAAAAGTGTCTGCTTTTCTGAATTTTTTTTTAGAAAAGCAGCACAGCTTTTCCGGAATACCACCGGTATTCCAGAAAAACTCTACAGTCCAGATGTAACCTCATTGCAAAACTTGATCTCCTCCAGATTACTGTATCCATAAAATAGAGATAAAAGTTTATCAAGAATATTATCCTCTTCATAGACTTTACATATGAAAACCATACACCAGCAAGCAGTGCACCTATGCAGAAATCCCTGTTTAATCCTCCTAACCAAATGGATTACGTTTTACTATGTGCAGATCCTCCTGCTTTATTGGCTGAATTGCAGTAATATCAAGGAGGATTTGAATGGCACACAACTATGTTTTTTTCTGCTAATCATACAGAGAGGAACAGCCACATGTAATAGACAATTTTCCATCTGAACATTTTTACTAGTTGTGTGAGAAATATTTTTCAACAGATTGCAGTCAGTGCTAATACTTAATTATAACTATCCATTCTAAATAGTATAGTTATAGATGAATCTTTTTGGCTTATGGTATGGGTGAAGAAGTTTATATAAACAAAACTGATTCAAACTGATGTCCTAAACTTAAATAAAATTTAGAAGTCTGAAATAGCTTAATTGCCTTTTTAAATGTAACTCTATCCTGAAAATGTCCTGAGAATTTTTTCATTCTCTGTTTCAAATAACTTCAGTGAAAATTGTGAGTGTTTGACACCTTCTTGGCACAGGTCCTTAATTTATGCCTGCTTCTGAAATGTAAGTCTTTTTCCTTAACTGGAAGAGGAAGGGCATAAAGTCTCTTGATAGGTACCTGTTGTCTAAATCTAAAAGGTAGAGGAAATTTTAAAGAGTGTGGCATTACAGTATGTCTAGCCTTCTTCTAAACCAAAAATGCCCTTATACATTTCAAATCAGCATTAGAACTGGGTGCCTACCCAAACTGAACCTCTTAAGTTTTTTAGATTTACCCATCATTCATTGGCATCTATTCAGAAGGGCATCTTCACACTTTTTTACATGTACTTGGATAAACAAGAAGTGTTCATATTAAAAAAGGAGTTGTGAAGAAATTCTCTGTCAAGTTCCTTTATTTTAAGTGCCCTCTTTCATTAACAAGAGGTGTAAAAATATTGTGCAGAATACTTGGGTGAAAAAAGGAAAAGGTAGAGGAAGTCATTTCAAACAAAAGGCATGACTAGCTTTAGAGAAAAATGTGACAGTATTCACAGAGAGAGAATTTAAACTTTAAAAAATAGATACATAATTATATTTACTGAAGGCAGAAATGACATTTGTAGCATTACTTTATCATTGTAGCAGAACTTCTTATTAAATAACCTTTTATTCTGAATGATTTTCAGTGCATCATAATTAGGGACAAAAGAATACTGAGTCCATAGTTCATGTATTTTATAGACCGTGGAATGAATTCACATTCTAGATGTTCAAACATTTTACAGCAGTACTTCGGGCTTTTCAGTATTCATTTCAATTTATCCCAAATTCCCTAAAATATATTTAATTGTTCTTGGAGAGTTGAGTGGCTTTGTTTTCTAACTTTTAAATCCCCTTAGTAAGTAAATGAAGATCAAGATAAATTAAAATTCAGAATTCATATTGGTATAAATAAATTGGTTTCTACAGTTTTGTCTTCACACTTCTCTTTAAGGCATAAAGCAGACAAAATGACATCTACACAAATGATACCTCTAGAAAAATTATATTCCTCTAAACTCATTACACAACTCTGTATTGCAGCATTTTGTATGACCTCTACAGGCATCAGTATCAGCAATCAAACTCCAATAATTATTTTGGTGCCCACTACAGTTCCTTTCTTTTGTGACCTCCTAGCCCCAAAATTTCTGCCTATCACAGAGAAAATGTCAGGCATCAGCACCTACTGGGAAAATATCCTAAAAACTGAGGAAAAGATAAAGAAATGACTGAAGAGAAAAGAAAATATGCTGAATGCCAATCTGCCTGAGAAGATATAGGCAATGTTTCCAAGTGAGGTGAATGGGCACGTCAGACAAATCAGATGTATATCAGCAGCTCTCAGGCCTGGGCTATGTCTACACTGCGACCTTTTTCCAGAAAAAGATATGCAAATTGCATATCTTTTTCTGCTTTTTTTTTTCCAGAAGAGGCTTTTCCAACATTTGGCCCATCTACAAGGGGCCAAATGTGGGGAAAAGCCTCCATGTTCTCAAGAGCCTTTATTTCTCATAAAATGAGGAATACAAGACTTCTGAAAGAATGCTCCAGCTTATTTGGAAACTATTCCAAAAAAGCGGACATGTTCCCTGGATGCGACGGTATTCTGGAAAAGCTCTGTGGTGAAGACATAGCCCTGTACAACCTGCTTCAGAAAGACATGGGTCAGCCCAACAATTCCTGCACAGCAAGTATAAAGGACTCAGAACTTTCTCCTCATAAGATCAGTCCTCCTGCCTAAGGGCTCATCTAGGCTACAGGGAACAGTCGAAAGAAGATATGCAAATTCTGCAGGAATTTGCATATCTTCTTCCGATTGCACTTTTGAAAGCAGAGCTTTCGAAAATGAAAGTAATTAAGACGTGGCTTTTTTGGCGAACCGCCCCCCCCCCTGTCGAAAAGCTGCGTAAACCTCCTTTTTTGAGGAAAAGTGGCTTTTTGACTTAAGGGGTAGTTTGCCAAAAAAGCTGTGTCTTGATTACTTTCACTTTCGAAAGCTCCGCTTTAAAAAGTGCGATTGGAAGAAGATCTTCCAACCATTCCGTGCAGTCTAGATACGCCCTCAGAGTCTGTGATTTAAAGGGGCTGGGGCTCTGGGTGCCACCACACTAGCAGCAGCTGGGAGCTTTTGAATAGCTAGGCCCCAAGGCTACTGCTCCCTTTGCTCCCTCTCCCACCCTCATTGGCATGCCTTCTGTTTCTCTATTATGCTGTCTGCCTTGTATGTAAAGGTTCCCTTGGGCCTTGTTTTAAAAGGACAAATATCACCCAGGGTTCAACTGTGCCACCTATTCCCTGCTTGCCTCACACTTTGCCAAATAAACTTCCCCTTTTTTGTAGAGTGAGTGCAAGAAACAAATTGCTGAAGATTATCTGTGAATTAATGAAAGAAAGGAAAATAACTTTTGTAAAGAAGTTTCAGGGAAAGATTTATTACCCAGAGTCACTGTACTTCCCTGGTTCCCCCTTTGCTGAGAGGGAAAGTGTTAGCTCTTACCAGTAGCAGATTACTTCCTCCACTCATACATGCTAACGGCAATGGCCAGTTCATGGTGATAGGTAAGAGTCATGCCTACACCCACGTATGTTGGGGGCAGTAGCCACCTCACTAAACATGCTCTGGCCTCACATGTAGGCTGATAATACAGGGATGCTCCAGAGCAGAGTAAAGAGTTTATAACCCCCTTAAATACCTGCATGACTGTCTGGACAGGTAAATGTTTTCTCCTTTATTTTAAAATATTTCAGGTGGCAATAGAAAGAAGCATCTAGATTTTGATCCATTGCCTCACTTTAATTCCACAGCAATGAATCTAACTTTAATTGGATTTACTTTTAATTTCACAGGCGGGACAAAGCAAACAAACATGTCCACAGGTTAAAAGAGTGAAAATTAAGAGAGAGATAATCAATTGTGGAGAAGCTTAGTATTTTTATCATCTCCCTTCTGCAGCTTCTGCTGACTCTTTAGTGGGTTGCTCTTGGAAAACTCAGAAAAGTGACATTCCACAACGTTGAATTGGATGCATGAAAAACTCTGCAATTTTCCGTGGCAGCTACAAACCTTATTTTAAGAACATGGCTTTTAGTAAACTCCTATGTGGTAACTGTCGACATTCCTTTTTCCTCATTTAAAATGTATTTGCTATTGATACCCCTAATTGCAATTTGAGGTCATGCTATCAAATAGCATTACTTACTAGGTAGATGCTGTTCATTGCAAAAATGTTTTCAGCTTCAAGATATTCACAATTTTTGTGAACAATTTCCATCAGAAAATTGAGTGCTTGTGTGCTTTGGAATATATGGGTATGTTATGCTGTGTTATTAATTGAAAAGCTAGCTCTTTTCAAAGTTAGGAGGCACATGATCTATAGTTATACTGATTTATGTGTTAAAGAAGATACAGAATCTACATTATGACCCACATTTGTCAAACTCTGGCATGTAAGGCTAATGTGAACAGCTCCACTCCAACCCTATATCTGGTGACTTGCTAGCTATCTGAGGGTATGTCTACACTACCACCCTAGTTCGAACTAGGGTGGTAATGTAGGCAACCGGAGTTGCAAATGAAGCCCGGGATTTGAATTTCCCGGGCTTCATTTGCATAAAGTCGGGCGCCGCCATTTTTAAATGTCCGCTAGTGCATTTAGGGGTCTCCTCCCAACAACGTAATACAACACTAACTCGAGCCCCCACCCAGTGAGCTGGGAAATCTTACACACACCCCTGGGTGCCTCTCGCAAGCACAGAGCCTCGGTATAGCAGCAAATCTTTAATAACATGTGGTAACTGACATCAGCATTAAATTGGGAAAACACCACAACTCGGATTCATAGACCAAACATGAGCAAAGACCCAGCCCCAGCCAAGAATCACCCAAACGTCCAATACCCCAAGAGTCTCTTGAGTCCAGCAACCCAAAAAATCACCCAAAGTCCGACACCCCAAAAGTCTCTGTCCCAGCTCAGTGCCGCTCCAGGGTTCAAAAGTTCGTCGGCAGGGTTTTACCTCCCAACCTCGGTGGAATGGAGGGGTGGGGGTTGATACACCTTACATAGTCCGCCAACAGCTCCGCCTCTCCATAGGGTTCTGCTGCCGCCATTAACGCGAGTCACTCCGCCACACTCCACCTGCTGTCCCGTGAGCCACTCCAGCCATCCCATGAACTGCCCTGCTCCACCAGCCATCTTGTTCTATGCCTCTGGCCATCAGCTAGTTGTTCCTGAAGCTGCTCTACTGGCTGCCTGCTGCCTCTCCTACCAGCCGCCCGTCAGTCGTTCTGCCCACCAGTCATCCCCGCCAGCTGCTCTGCTGGCCACCTGCGCCCGCCAATCTTTCCCGCAAACTGCTCCGCTAACCGTCCCACAAACTGCTCTGCTAGTAACTGAGCAGTATAGCTTCAGGGCTCTCCTCAGCACACAGTGATTTCAGCTCATAGTAGTTTTCAGCTCTTCAACAATTTCAGCAGTATAGCTTCAGGCTCCCCACAGCATACAGTGTTTTCAGCTCTTCAGCAAGATCAGCTCATAGTAGAGAAGCCTCAGTGCTAGTGCACCACTGACCCACAGTGAAGTCAGCTCAGCATCTTAGAACTAGACTCATAACTTAATCCAAATTAGCTCTGATATTCCACGGTGGAAAGGGTGCAATTGGTGTTTTTTAGGTCCTCGGACAGGGCCTTTCCACCAGGTACAAATACTTGTCCCCAGCCTCTCTCAGCATAACTCAGTTTGGAACTCATACTCCTTCTCTAGTGAGTGCTATTTAGTTTATGGCCAATCCCTCTGTCATAAAACAGTTCTACTATTCCACTGTCCTTGATTCACATAATCAGGGTAACAACACTTTATTCCCCCTGCCTCAATAACAGAGAGACTGGGGATCCCACTGCGGCCAAAGTGACCATTTGGGCTTCTGTGAGCACATACGAGGTGGTGTGGGTGTGCCTATGCAAATGAGATCAGCCCCTGAAGTCTTTTTGCACCACTCACCACAATTCACCACTAGATGTCAGGGTAGAGCTTATCCTGACCCTGCTTATATATGAATGCCTGTCCTTTCCAGGAGGTTCCATCAACAAGATTAACACTACATATTGAGATTTGCAGGTGCTTTTCTGAAGGATTGTAGAGGGCATCAAGAAATCTAGATTTGTTCATTCCAGGCCCTGATATCCCAAAACCATCTTCCAGGTATAATTTCTACTGCAGGGTGTTCTCACCCAAAACCCTCTTTAAAATTCTTCTTTACTGAAATGTCTAGAAGAAGAAAAATATCAATGAGAATGATCAGATAGTTGATGGGCTGAAACCTAGTCTCAGTTCAGTATTCCCATGGCTGCCTCATAGCATTTTAGATATCTTCTGCCCACCTGGTCCCATTTAAGTTCACTATTCCCAGTTCTCCAAAATTCAGGGTAACTGTTGGCCATTTATCTACATCAAAATTCACAGGCCTGAAACCATCTAAGTTAACATATGCCTTATGCTAAATGCTTAAGCTAATGTCTTACAGGATACAGGCCTGCCAGTTCCTTGCCTTACTGCCAAGTGAAATAAAATGCTAAAGATAGCTCTATAGGCTAAACCCTGAGGTACCTGTAATTGAAGGAGAGTCTGGGATCCCTTAAACTCCAGCTGCACCATTTGGAGTGGGCAAATAAATACACTTGTGATTTAGGGGCAAAGGACTGCGTCAAGCTCTTGTCAGAAGAGAAGTGAAGCAAGACACTTGGCACACCTGCTCTGAGGGAGAAGATTTCTGTTTTTTTCTTTTAGTCTTTTGATTGCCTAGAATTGGAGGATTTATACTTGGGCTGGAGATCTAAAGTACCAGAAACAGATTTTCAAAGATTGTTAAACACCTAATGATGCAGATAAGCATTAGGTGGGGTTTCGAAAGAACCTCGGCACCTGGATGTAAGGTGATCATCCACCCTGTTTTTAACAGGACAGTCCCTTATTTTAGCTCTCTGAAAGGTGTCCCACCTTTTTTAAAAAACGGGCAAATCATCCTGTATGTTGCAGAGCAGGGGCCACTTGTTTAATAAGGCAGCTGGGGATGGTTGGGGCAAGCTCTTTAAACAGCAGGAATCAGCTGTTTAAAGAGATGGCTGGGGCAGGCTTTTTAAACAGCATCCTGGTGCTGGACACCCTACATGCCGTCCCTGGCATGTGCTGTTGCCAGCATCTGCTGGGCAAAATCCAAGGAGTTTCTCATACTTCTGCCAGTTTCCCAGCATCAGTGCTCCACACAAATGGGCCACAGCTCTCTGTTGGCTGCAGGTAAGGTAGGTAACAGGCCTCAGAGCTCCCCCACACTCCCCACTACCTTCAGCCTGTGCCCTGATTACTAAGTCTGGCCTCTCCCCCACATGCCCCCAGCCTCCCACCCTAACTCCTGAACCCTCACCCTGCTTCCTGCCCTCCCCTACACAACCCAGACCCTAACTCCTACATCTCGCACATACACTCCCAGCTTCTACAACACCCAACCCCCTGCCCTGACTCCCGCAGTTCCCTCTCATGCTACCAGCCCTCACACTACCAGCCCACACTGTGGAGGACAGCAATATGAGGAAAAGGCAGGCACTTCTAAAGAGCAGAACCACTTACAATATATACTTACAATTACCTATTTTAATTATAATAATGCCATAAGTCTTTTTAATGGGTGCTCAGTCAACCCAAAGTTATTTTGAATGTTTATACAGCATAATTCTGATTGATTGCCATTGAACTCGCTTTAGAATCATATCATAGAATCATAGGGCTGGAAGAGACCTCAGGAGCTCATCGAGTCCAACTCCCTGATAAAAGTAGTACCAACCCTAACTAAATCATTCCAGCCAGGGCTTTGTGAAGCCGGGACTTAAAAAATCTCTAGAATGGAGGGTTACCACCTTCCTAGACAACCCATTCCAGTACTATATCACGCTCCTATTAAAATAGGTTTTCCTTATATCCAACCTAGACTTCCCCCACTGCAACCTAAGACCATTGCTCCTTGTTCTGCCATCTGTCACTACTGAGAACAGCTTCTCTCCAGCCTCTTTGGAACCTTCCTTCTTCAGGTAGTTAAAGGCTGCTATCAAATTCCCCATCACTTTTCTCTTCTATAGACTAAACAAGCCCAAATCCCTCAGCCTCTCCTCATCGGTCATGTGCTCCAGCCCCCTAATCATTTTGATTGCCCTCCGCTGGCTCCTCTCCAATGTGTCCACATCCTTTTTGTAGGGGGCCCCCCAGAATTGGATGCAGTACTCCAGATGAGGCCTTACTACTGCCAAATAAAGGGGAATAATCACTTCTCTAGAACAGTTGGCAATGCTCCTCCTAATGCACCCAAATATTTTTAAATCCAAGCAATTTTAGCAGGTGCTCTGTATTTGGCATAGGGCAATATGGTCACCCTACCTGGATGCCTAAAAGGACTTAGGTACCTTGGTCCCAGTTTCAGGATCACTGCAATGCCCAAGACTCTCTCTAAATTCTGTAAGTGCCTAAACTGGCTGGACACCTAAGATTTCACAGTAAAAGTTGCTTAGGCAGCTATATGTCTGCCTCTGGATATGTGCACTGTTGTCTCTCCCTTGGACTTCTAGACATCCTTATCTCCTTATTAAGCCCAGGGGCAACTCGCAAACCAGGGAGGGATAGATGTTCATATGCCTTAATCACACATGGAGCCCAATCTGTTAGGTGTGCTCAGAAGCTGCTCACTAGACAGGATCCTCATCAAAATGCAGCTGCTGGTGGTACCAACCACGTTATACTTTTATCCCCATTGTTACAGCAGTTGTTTGGGAAGTGAAACATCTAGGTTCAAATTCTTCCTCATGCCCCACCAAGAAAAAAAGCATTCAGAAGGGAGATTCCCTATTATAATTCTGACTCAAAACTTTCGTATAACCACTAGGCTATGGGACAGCCTCATATGGTGCTTGTGACCGTTTTAGTCACAGAGTTTCCCTTGAGATCATTAGTTGATGTGCTAAAATACCACTGAGACCACTTATCTTCCTTTGGGGTGTCTCACCATCCTATCCTGGTGAGCCAGACCCTCGAGCACTGGCACAGAGATGGGGCTACAGTCCACAGCAGAGTAATAGACACTGAGATCAGATCAGCTCTGGAAAGGCTGAGTGAAAGGGACTTGACACAGCACCCAGGTTCACAGCCCAATGGGACCAGAACCACAGATAAATTCCTCTTATTCTGATAAAGTTTTATATAGACAAAGTTCATATTGTCTACCTTCTCTCTTATAGAGAGAGATATTCATAGTTGCTCTCATTCAGGTAACAAGTATTTACACTAGATTAATTAATAAACAAAAATGATTAGGGGTTTGAAATGGCTGCCATATGAAGAGAGATTAAAAAGACTGGGACATTTCATTTTAGAAAAGAGGACATTAAGGGGGGATATGATAATGGTCTATAAAATTATAACTGGTTCAGAGAAAGTGAATAAGGAAAAGTTATTTACATGTTCCCATAACATAAGAACTAGGGGCCACCAAATGAAATTAATAGGTACCAAGGTGTGATGGATCTAGCTCTGGGCGCGAGCACGCGTTCCCCTCTTCGGGGTCACGGCCCAGCGAGCCCACTGTCTGTCACTTCAGATTTCAATATTTTAATGGGCACGAGCTCCCGTCGCCCCTTCCCCCATGGAGGGGGTGGCAAGGCGGGGCCCCGTGAGCCCGGCGTCCCTGGTCCTCCGCCCGGACGACTCAGTTGGACCTCCCGAGCCTTGGGGTAGTGATGCCTCCCGTCTCCCTCATGTTCCTTCCACCCCCGTAGGGATTGCAACATGGAGGGATCTGGGGGAGGAGCTAAAGGGACCCGGGCCCACCCTCTCCACCGGGTCCAAGCCCGGGGCCCTAAGGGTTTGGGGGCTGATCCCTCACCCGGCTGACGGGGTCCTGTCCCGTAACGCGTCAGCCCACGGGCACCAAAAGGGCCCTGCCCCGGGCTGCTTCCTAGCTGTCCTGGTAGCCGCGGCCCCCATGTCCGAGCCGCTGGTTCTTATCTCCGCATCCGTTGTACAGGGGTCCCTGCCCTGTAGTTCCTTGGGTGGCCTGCCCTTCCGGCTCCACCGAAGGGGGGGGGTTGTCTCTTGGGTGTCCCTTCCCTGGTCCTGGCTCATAGCCTTCTTTTAAACCTCCCGCTGGAGGTCACGTCGGCTCCGTTGCCCCAACCCCTGACGTCGCTGGTGTTCCCACGTCGGGATGCAGGGGGCGGCCTTGCGCCCCGGCATCCTCCGCCGGGGCCGTGCATATCCCGTCCAGCCCACCGGCTGGCCCTGTTCCCCGCAGCCGCGGGACTCTGCTCCCCACGGCGTTCGGCGGGCGCGTCTTCCCGGCGGCGCTCCAGCAAGGCGGCACCTCCCGGGCATTCTGCCCGGGCCGAGGCTGCTGCCTGCCCCCTTCTAGTGCGGGCCACCGCCGGCCTGTCACACACCTCCCCTTTCAGAGACCTTAGGCACTCCTCTTCATCACGGTCCCATATTCTTGAGAGAAAGTCTGTGTTCTGGTGTCTCTTACCCGGCCGGTGACTTATCTCGAAACTATACGGCTGCTAGGCCAGATACCATCGCATTATACATGCATTCGTATCCTTCATCAAATTAAGCCATATGAGCAGGGCGTGATCGGTTATCAAGTAAAATTTATTTCCCCACAGGTAGTACCTTAGATACTCTACTGCCCACTTGACCGCTAACGCTTCCTTCTCGACCGTAGCATAGTTCAATTCCCTGGGCAGGAGTTTTCGGCTGGCATACAGGATTGGGTGCTACACCCCTTGGCGTTCTTGCACTAAGACTGCTCCGAGTCCTACTTGTGAGGCATCTGTGTAAAGAAAAAAAGGTTTTTCAAAATCCGGTTGCGCCAACACCGGTGAACTAGACAGGCATTCCTTCAACCTCTCGAAGGCCTGCTGAGTTTGTGGAGTCCACTGCACCCGCATGGGTTTTCAGTTTTTCATGAGTTCCGTCAGCAGTGTGGCTATCATGGCGAAGTTTGGAATAAATCGCTGGTAATAACTGGCCAGTCCTAAGACCTGCCGTACCTGTTTCTTGGATCTTGGTGCGGCATAGTTCCTAAGGGCTTGTACCTTGCTGGCCAGGGGTTTGAGTTCCCCCCTCCCACGATATTCCCTAAGTACGACACCTCCGTTTTGGCCAGGTGGCACTTCTTCGGGTTCGCTGTGAACCCTGCCCTCTCCAGAGCCATCAATATGAAGTCAATGTGGCGCAGGTGGTCCTCCCAGGTGTCTCTGTAGATGATAATGTCATCGATGTAGGCGAATGTCTGGTAGGGGGCCAATAGATGGTCCATCACTCTTTGGAATGTGGCTGTGGCTCCATGGAGGCCGAAGGGCATCGTCCTGAATTGAAAGAGGCCGAAGGGGGTGGAGAGATCCATTTTCGCTCACGCATCTGGTGCCAGGGGTATCTGCCAATAGCCTTTTGTTAAATACAACATAGACAAATACTTGGCCTGCCCCAATCGCTCCAGGAGCTCATCGACCCGGGGCTTTGGGTAGGCATTGAATTGTGATATGGCATTGACCCGTCAAAAGTCGATGCAGAATCTTGTTGTTCCATCTGGCTTCGGGACCAAAACGATGGGACTCCTCCATTCGCTTTGCGACTCTTCGATCACTCCCCACTGCTGCATCAGTTGCACCTCCTCCCACACCGTTTTCCACATCTTACAGGGCAAGGGCCGGAGAGGTTCCTGTACCACCTTTCCTGCCTCTGTGGTGATCTGGTGGCAGCCCAGTGAAGTGCGTCCTGGTTTGGCCATGAGCATGGTCCCGTATTGGCTTAGCAGGTTCACCAGTTGCTGTCATTGGGGGGGGCCGCTAACTCCGGGCCTACCTCGACGTTCGAATCCTCCTGATTGTCTTCCCCCCAAGGTCAGAGGTCGTCCTCCAGGGATGTGGGGGTGATTAGCAGGGTCTCTGCCATATTCCACTTCTTCAGGAGATTCATGTGGAAGATTTGCTTGTCCTTCAGCCGCCTGGTTAGGCGAATTTCATAATCCACGGCCCTGACTCGGTGAAGTACCTCGAATTGACCCTGCCATTGGGCTGTTAGCTTGGAGACGGGTGTCGGAAGAAGGAGCAATACCTGGTCTCCCGGTTGGAATTCCCTCGTCCGCGCCGTCTGGTTGTAATATCGCGTTTGTCTTTCCTGGCCCCGCACTAGATTCGCGCGAGCGAATTCTCCAGTCCATTTCAATTTTCCTCTCAGCTGCAGTATATACTGGGCGGTCCCGCAGCTGGCTGTGGTTTGTTCCTCCCAATCCTCCTTGAGAAGGTACAGGATCCCCCGTGGCTGTCGTCCATACAGCAGCTCAAAGGGCGAGGACCCTGTGGTTGACTGAGGGACCTCCCGGACAGCAAACAGTAGTGCGGGGAGTAGGTCGTCTCATCCCCTGGGGTCCTCTCTCACAAACCTCCGGAGCATCTCTTTCATGGTCTTGTTGAAGCACTACACCAGTCCATCGGTCTGTAAACTGATGTGCGGATCCGTTTGATCCCCAACATCTGACATAGTTCTTTCATCAACCGGGACGTAATTTTTGTTCCCTGGTCCATCAGGATTTCCTTCTGTATTCCTACTCGTGAAAAGATTTTCACCAGCTCTCTGGCGAGGGTGGGTGCCTTTGTGTTCCGCAGGGCCACAGCCTCAGGGTAACGGGTCGCATAGTCTATTACTACCATGATATATTGGTGTCCCGTGCGTGAGGCCTTCAGGGGACCAACCAAATCGAGGACTATACACTCAAACGGGACGTCTATAACCGGGAGCGGGATAGGTGGTGCTCGTGCTACGCCTGCCGGCGCCGCCCTCTGGCACTCTGGACAGGAAACACAAAAGTCACATATCTCCTCATAAATCCCTGGCCAAAAGAACCTCTGGGTTACCCTAGCCACGGTCTTCTCGCACCCCAAGTGCCCAGCCCAGGGGTTAGCATGAGCGAGGTACAGCATCCCCCACCAGAGTCACGAGGGGACTAAGAACTGCTGTCTCTCTTCCCCCCTCTCCCCGCTGGCCTCCCGGGTCACCCAGTACAGGCGGTCATTTCGTACCTGAAAGTACAGCCCCTGCAGCTGTCTGTGGGGTCTCACTCCACTCCTGTCCTCCGTCCCGGCTTGATCCCAGGTGTTCCGCAATGTGGGGTCCTCTCTTTGCTCCCATCGTACTCCACCCGATTTCCATCGCTTCCTCCGCCTCCCGCTCTCTGCCTCACGTCATTCTAGCACTGTCACCTCTGGGTTTACCCTCTCCTGGGGCCAAGAGCCCCTCGACGGGTGGGGAGCCCCGCCGCTCCGTTGTCCTCGGGACCTCCCAACTCTGGCAGAGCAGCTGCCTGAAGCCCGGCCAGTCTCTCCCTATTACCACCGGGTACGGCAAGGTGGGGACCTTCCCCACTCTCCACACCTGCTCTCTTTGCCCATCTGCCAGTTGTACTTTTGCTGAGTGGTAGGGCTGGACTTCCCCATGGACGCACCTCATCAGTACGGGATCCCCTTCTCTCCATCCGGACGGGATAAGGTCCTCCCAAACCAACGTGATGGTGGACCCCGAGTCCACTAAGGCTTTCACCCCTTTTCCTTTGATCCTTATGGTGGCCATCACGGGGGCCCCAGTCACTGGCGCTACTCGGGGACTTCGGCACCCTCCCGGCTTATCCAATGTGCAGTCCATTAAGGGACAGTCCCTCTGGTAGTGTCCCTCCTGACCACATTGAAAGCAGGCCCCTCGGGTCGGGGTCCTCCTCTCCTCGGCCCCCCCTTCCTGGGCAACCTCTGCCTCGGCCCCCTCGGCGGGCCTTTCGGGCCATACTGGGCCAACTTGTGACTGGGGCCCGGGCCGCTCCTGGGGCCACAGAACCATCCCCTTCCTCCTGGGCCTCCCCTGGGTCGAGGTCCTCCTATCTTCGAGGTCCTGAGCGCATCACCGTGGGCGGCCACTCTCTCCCTCCTCTGCGGCCATATAGGCCTCCATCAGGGTTACAGCTTCATTGACAGTCGAGGGCTGGTTCTTCTTTACCCATTTCTGGCCCTCCCGGGGCAGGATGCTGATGAACTGCTCCAGCACTATTATCTCCATCACCTGTCCGGCTGTCTTTTGATCTGGCTCTATCTATTTCCTCGCCCATTCCCACAGTCTCTGAGCCACCACCCTTGGTTGTTCCTGGGGCCTGAACTGCTCCTGGCAGAACCGTTGCCTGCAGGTGTCCGGAGTGACTCCTAGCTGGTCCAGCACGGCCTCCTTCACTTTGAAATAGTGCAGGGTATCTTTGGCCGCTAGACCCCGATAAGCAAGTTGGGCCGGGCCGGTAAGGTATGGGGCTAGTAGGGTGGCCCACTGGTCCTCCGGCCACCGGGCCGCGGTGGCCACCCTCTCAAAAGTGGTGAGGAAAGCCTCTGGGTTGTACTGGGGCCCCATCTTAGTCAAGTGGATGGGGAGAGCTCCCATCCCCGGCCCCACCAGCCCCCCGGAGGCTACCGTCGGTCCAACTTGCCGTGTGGCCACAACCCATCGTTCCTGTTGGGCACTCAGCTCCTGCACCAGCTGCCATTTTTGGTCCTGAAATTGAGTTGCCAGCTGTTGCAGGAGTTCGGCCTGCTGCTGTTGCTGCTGTCTTTGGGTCTCTCCTATCCAGTCCAGCAGCTGTCAGAGCTCCATCACCCCACTCATCCTTTCATAGTCTCCTCTTCTTCCTCCTGTAGGTAATACCCCTATATCTGAGTTCTCGGGGTCCCCTAGTGGGCATTCGGTGCCCATGTTCTCCACCAGATGTGACGGATCCAGTTCTGGGCGTGAGCACGCGTCCCCCTCCTTGGGGTCATGGCCCAGCGAGCCCACCATCTGTCTGTTAGGATATCAATATTTTAATGGGCGCGAGCTCCCGACGCTGTCAGCCGATGGTCAGGGCAGTGTGTGTATGTGTGTTACACCCGAGTCTTTAACTGCTGGGACACAAGGCCCCATCGCAGTGGTCAGTCTAAGAGAGACTGACAGGCACCCCAAGAAGTTTAACGTCCATGTCTTTTACCGCTAGGACCGGGGTCCCTTCGTGGCGGGCAGCCAACAGGCTGACAGATGCCACAGAGTTTAACGTCCGTGTCTTTGTCTGCTAGGATTGAAATCCCTTCGCGGAGGGCAGCCAACAGGCTGACAGATGCCCCAGAGTTTATAGGAAGAGCTTATTACATCTCAGATTTTAACTGTTAGGATACAGGATCCCTTCACAGCGGGCAGCCTAGGGAAGACTGAGAGATGCCCCTACAGATCTGTCCCCTGGAAGTGACATGATCCAAATGCCCAGCTCTTCCTATATCTGTCCCTTATGACCAGCTGAAGTTCTTTTAAATTGTGCTTGGTTCTGTTACAGCAACTGAAGGAGTCAGGTTAAAGCTTAAACAGTTACAGGTTTATTAAAGAAGCTTATAAATCATATGGTTACAGTGGCTATTGCTCTATTTCTTAACTGCTAGCAAATACAGATCTTAAAATGGTTACAAAGGAAAAATAAAGATAGAAAACAGAAATAATGGTACCAAGTGACAGCTTAATCTTTAAAGAGCTCTAAGTCTATGTGTACACTTAAGACAAAGGACCATATCCAGGTACAATTTTTACCCCCTTCTGTGCCTCTCGACTCCAGCGGGTCAAGCCAGGGCCGGTCCCTCAATTCCTAGGAAAGACGAATACGAGATGGGCATCCCCGTGGAACCTCGGGAGGTCAAACACCTAACCTGACCAGCAGATAGATGGTAGATTGACACTCAGAGTAAGTGTGCTGCTGGACCCATCTTTATACCCATAGAGGCCCGTATCCTCTTTCTTATCTAAGATGCCAAATTGTACTGGTCTGTTTTTGTGGCGCCAGTTCTTACAAGCAAGTTTCATCTTAAGTTACACTTGTAAGAGAGATAACTAAATTGTGAGTACTGGACATTTTTTTACTGGGAGAGAGATTCCTCCCCCTGCAGACGGCTGTGTATTCGTATCAATATAGGTTTCAGTCAAGGGCACTCCTTGGCAACCTCTTGGTCAGCAATTGGCGTATCTCTGTTTACAGCCATCCAGGGTCACAGCAACCTGCATATTCGGGCCTTCTGTTCAAGGCTTACTGCTCTGTCTGCCCTGTGTGCTCAAGGCAAGCAAAAATGGATGTTACAGGGGGGTTCCTGTCTGGCTACAGACACCTCCCCCCCCCCTGGAGGTGCCCCGCGAGCCCGGTGTCCCTGGTTCCCCGCCCGGACGACTCAATCGGACCTCCCGAGCCTTGGGGTGGTGATGCCTCCCATCTCCCTCACGTTCCTTCCACTCCCATAGGGATTGCAACATGGAGGGATCTGGGGGGGGGCTAGGAGGACCTGGGCCCATCCTCTCCACCAGGTCCCAGCCCGGGGCCCTAAGGGTTTGGGGGCTGATCCCTCACCCAGCTGATGGGGTCCTGTCCCATAACACATCAGCCCACGGGCGCCAAAAGGGCTCTGTCCCAGGCTGCTTCCTAGCTGTCCCGGTAGCCATGGCCCCTGTGTCTGAGCTGCCGGTTCTTACCTCCCTGTCTGTTGTACAGGGGTCCCTGCCCTGTAGTCCCTTGGGTGGTCTGCCCTATCGGCTCCACCGGGGGGGGGGGAATCATCTCTTGGGCGTCCCTCCCCTGGTCCTGGCTCACGGCCTTCTTTTAAACCTACTGCCAGAGGTCACATTGGCTCCGTTGCTCCTGCCCCCAACGTCGCTGGCGTCCCCACGTCGGGATGCAGAGGGCGGCGTTGCGCCCTGCATCCTCTGCCAGGGCCGCACACGTCCTTTCCAGCCCACTGGCCGGCCCTGTTCCCTGCAACCGCGGGACTCTGCTCCCCGCAGCTTTCGGCGGGCTCATCTTCCCGGTGGCGTGCCAGCAAGGCGGCCCCTCCTGGGCATTCTTCCGGGGCCACTGCCTGCCCCGTTCTAGTGTGGGCCACCGCCAGCCCATCACAGAGGGTTTAAAACAAACAAAAGGAAGTGCTTCGTGCAACACATAGTCAATCTGTGGAACTCCATGCTAGAGGATGTTGTGAAGTCCAGAACTTTGGCAAGGTTAAAAAAAAGCTAGATTACTTAATGGAGGCTAGGTCCATCAATGGTTATTAGCCAGGATGGGAAGGAATGGTGTCCCTAGTGTCTGTTTGTCAGAAGCTGGGAATGGGCAACAGGGGTGGGATCACTTGATTACTTGTTCTGTTCATTCCTTCTGGGACCAGTGTCAGAAGACAGGATACTGGGCTATATGGACCTTTCATCTGATCCAGTATGGCCATTCTTGTGTTCTTATGTTCTTATTTTATTAAGTACTAGCAGAAATACCCAACATCTCCTGGGGAAAATATAGTTGAAGGTGTGATGAATGAACTACGTCAATTACATTAATATAGCATATTTTATTGGAAATACTTTTCTCTTATATATTACTTTAAGAAATTAGTTTTAGTAGTTCTTTTCTCTAATATATTACTTTAAGAAATTAGTTTTAGTAGTTCCACGAGGTGTACCGGTAGTTCGGAATAGGAATCCTAGTTCGAACCACCTAGTTCGAGCCCCGTGTAGCCGCGCTGCACGGAGTTCGAACCAGTGGGGTTTTAAAAATGGCGGCTCCCCGCTTATGCAAATGAAGCCCAGGAAATTCAAATCCCGGGCTTCATTTGCAAGTGCGGTATGCCTACATTACCCTCCTAGTTCGAACTAGGAGGGTAGTGTAGACATACCCAAAGTGATTTCAAGTATCCTCTTTGGGGTAGGAAGACAGTCTGTAAAGCCAGATGAAGACCATCATTTTTTATTTCCTTCACCTTACATACAATTTTCAAAGGGCAAAAAGCCTTTGTTTGCTTCCTGCATCCTCTGTGAAAAAATACAGAATTCAAAGTGGATTCTAGCATCAAGTGACATGAACACAGGTCTTTGTAGCACCTCAAAATCCATGAGTCAGTAGCAGTGTAGCAGGAATGCAAGAAGCACTCAGTTGACTCTTGCTAATGGACTATTAGCCCCGTGCCTGGTTTCTTCAGTTGTGTTCCTGATGGGCTGGTAACAGTCTTTTCCCAACATGAACACATTGATAATAAATCTACAGTTAATATTCCTAATTTCAGATTCGGAAATGGTACATGCATACAAATAGAATGTACATATTCAGCAGATTACAACTTTTCAAATGATACTGTCCATGGAGTATTTTGCATAAAGTACTTTCCAGTTATGCGTATACATATTCATAAGCATATATCCATAAAGAATGTGAAACACAGCATCACAGAGCTCCCTCGGACTCTTCTGTTTAAACAGTTCAATAATGGAAAAATAATGAAAGAGTGATTGGACCAGAATGACTGGACTGTGGGTCTCCAACCTCTCCTAGATGGGTGCCCTAATTTTTGAACTATAGACTCATTTCCATTCCTTCAGCTTAGAAGGGGAGATAGGATAGACAATGCACAGACAATCTGTGGAACTCTTTAGTCACAGCATATGTGAAGGACAAGACTAAAACAGGGTTCAAAACACAGCTAGATAAGTTCATGGAGGACAGGACCATCAATGGCTATTAGCCAAGGTGGGCAGGGATAGTGGTCCTAGCCTCTGTTTTCCAGTGGCAATAAGCAACGGGAGATGGATCACTTGTTAACTGCCTTCTCTGTTCATTCCGTCTGAGGCACCTGTCATTAGTCACTGTTGGATGACAGGATATTCAGCTATTTGGACCTTTGGTCTGACTCGCTGTGTCCACTGTCAGAAAAAGGTTTCTGAGCTAGGTGGATCATTCATCTGACCCAGCACAAACATTCTTATGTAAAATATTGGCTTAAAAAAACCCCCCAAAACACCTTACATGGAATTAAAGACTCACAGAAAGTACTTAGCATCTTATCAAACCAGGCCCTATGATAGTATGATTTATTTTATTCAAACCTTATATAGTTAAAATCCTTTCTTATCCACCTTTTTCATTCCTGTCTTTGGTATAAAGCATTTCCCCAAATTGTTCTCTGAGTTGTATGTATCCTTGTTTATCCAAATGCTTCTGATGTCTCTGAAATATTTCAAATAAATGTGCTTGTGATGTATATAATAAAAAATGTTAAATATATTATTTGATTTTGCACACTTCAGAATTCTATCTAAGAACAGGCAACCAATTTATGGAACATTCTGTGTAGTTATATTCAACTATTCTTGTATCTGTGATTTAGAGAGAGCATACTGCATTCTTTCCCACTGGTATAACATCAGTATAGTTTATGTGTTTTTTCCCCCACGTGCCATGATTATCTTGAACATAAAAGAACATTTGATTATTACTTGTATTACTTATGGCTCATTCATTCAACCATCCAGATTTGTAGTACATCTTTGTCTCTCTTCAGTGTTTATATCATTAAACTGTAATAGATGGATCAGCTCCTAGAGCTGTACAACACTCATCCGACCAATAAAGGAAAAGATTATGAAAACTAAAATAATACTGACAATGGTAACATCTATCAAGTGAATATATTATGATGGACTTAGTCCAGTTTACCTTACTCTCACTGGCTACCTTGGAATGATTGATGTGATTCAAACAAGCAAAGTTTGGATACATGACAAAGGTCCAAAGAAAAGATTTGAATATTTATTCATATACATATAAATAAAACAGATCAGAGGAAGAGAGAGAGTTATAATTGTTTGGCCTACAAACTGGTCATAAACCCCAGAATAATATCTCTGTCATCTATGAACATTCTTAATCAAAATAATTGCAATAGTTCTTAAATTGACTATTAAGTTCAGCCCCTAGAGCTGAAAGGATTACCCTAATTTGAGCACAGCAAAGCACTGCAATTAGAAGAAAAATTAATGATATGGAGCTTTTTGCTTCTGGTACAGATTGAAAGAAACATAGTTGGGCTAACTCCTGACTAGCATAAGAGTAATTTATAAATCTATACAGCAGCGTTATTCTGAAATAACTGACAATATTTCGAAATAACAAAATGTGTATCTACACAGTAAGCCATTATTTCAAAATAATGTTGAGATGGTGGACTTCTTACTCTGACTCCTGAAAACCTCATCTTATGAGGAGTAAGGAAAGGAGAAGATTCTTCTTTTGATTTTCTGCTATGTAGACTAACGTAGCTGAAGTTGCATAGTTTAATTTGACTTTAGCCCTGCTGTGTAGACATACCCACCATGTCTAATCTTATACTAAATTTTAAGGGTAAGTGTAAATACTGTCCAGTGTCTATTTATACATAAAAAGTTAAAAATGTGTCTGTATTAAAATATATTTATAGTAGAACCTCAGGTTTACAGATACTTGAGGAGAAGTTTGGTTGACATATCAGTTTGTAAATCTGGTGTGCATAACTTTGACATTCTACAGCATGGCTGTGTCTAGACTGGCCAGTTTTTCCGGAAAATCAGCTGCTTTTCTGGAAAAACTTGCCAGCTGTGTACACTGGCCGTTTGAATTTCCGCAAAAACACTGACTTCCTACTGTAAGAAATCAGTGCTTTTTGCGGAAATACTATGCTGCTCCCGTTCAGGCAAAATTCCCTTTTGCGCAAAACTTTTGCGCAAAAGGGCCAGTGTAGACAGCTGAGATTTGTTTTGCGCAAAAAAGCCCCGATCATGAAAACGGAGATCAGGGCTTTTTTGTGCAAAAGCGTGTCTAGATTGGCCATGGACGCTTTTCTGCAAAAAGTGCTTTTGTGGAAAAATGTCCGTGCCAATCTAGATGCTCTTTCTGAAAATGCTTTTAATGGAAAACTTTTCCGTTAAAAGCATTTCCGGAAAATCATGCCAGTCTAGACGCAGCCCATATGTATATATATAAAATATTGCCAGATTTGTAAAAATGTATGTGAAAAAAATCTGTATGTATGACTTGTGCATTCTGTGTGAAATTTCATTTGGTGTCTTGAATCTTTTTACGAATCTTACTCATGTTATAATAATTCAGTTGTCATAGCCAGCTCTGCAGTCTGTGTAAATCCATGGAGCTATGCTGATATCAGCCAGAATGAGATTCTGAATCTATCTGAACTGTTGGAGTTCTCCTCAGACCCAATGCTCTATCTTCATCCTGTCCCTGTGTCACTTCTTCCCCCCAGAAGGAACAGTATAGTCTAAGGAAGTCTTGGCAGTCATCTCTTCCATCCATAGGAATTTTCTTGAGGGATTCTGTGCAGTTCTCCAGCGGCAGCCTTGGTGAGAAAGAATCTGTATAATTTCCTCTACAGCAGCCCTTTATTGGGGAGCTGGTTTCCTGCTTCCTCACTAGCAGGACATTTGATTAGTCTTTGCTGCTTTCTGTACAATAGCAGAAGGTATCAGGATTTGGTCCATTCACTCTTGTCCCTTTTGAATTCCATGCCTACGGGACTTCTCTATTAGAGATGGCACAGATGGCACAGAACAGATGGGAAGCTCTAGACTGTACTTCGTGCACTGTGGGGCATCACTAATGGGGAAGCCTTTGACAGGAGCAGCAGCCTGCTACCTAAATATGAGAGAGAAAAAAAAGGAGAGTCAGTTGTACATTAAAGATTAACCAAACTTCTTTCACCTTCAAAGAGGCTGAGGTAAAATTTTGATTAAAGTGTGTTATTTAAACCAAACTAGTTCATTCTCCCTCTATAAAATATGTGCTATAAGCTATAGAATTTTGTGTGTGATCCGGTCTGTGTAATTAACACCGTATAGCATCTCTACAGCAGCTCTGCAACCTTGGATAGCTATTAGACTTGATTTACAGCACATTATACTGAAATATATAAAGAGCTATGATTTTTTACATTGCATTTTACCTGAAATGTTTCAGTTTATAACAGATTTCAGGTGCTGTTAAAGTGTAAATTCCCTTTTTCACATGGTCATGAGTAGCTGTTAAGAGACAGATAAACTACAAAATTATTATTTATTTTAATTATGCTTCGTGAAAATACAGAGCCCATTTGTAGCCATGAGAAGGTAAAATACCTTGACATCAATAGTGCGGATATCACATAATTCCATTAGGAACATTTAGAATGCCATTCTGTCATCTGCATATCTTTGTTATTTTTTAACAGATTAATATACCTCATCATACATTCATGGGTGAAGGATTGGATGGTGAAAAACAATGCCATAGTAGCATCCTGCTCTTTGCTTTCTCTGAATCGAGTATTTGTATGCCCATATTAATCAGTTTTTTGGAAAAAAAATTGAACTTTTTTCGTATTCAGAATTGAAAACATACTGTACAGATTTCTAAGAAAAATATTTTTTCTTTTTCTGATGAACAATTTAGAAAAAGTATGAAAAAAATAGAGAGACGGGTTTAACTAGGAAAAGCACAGCAGCAAAGGTCCATATTCAAACAGAAAAGACTCTTCATGGCAAATAATATTAATGAGACAGATGACTCTAAGAGACTTTGTACTCATTAAAAGGAATCTAAATTACTTCATTGAGTACACAGTGATTTTGCATTCAGATATAGGCCCAAAACCTTAATGGTTTGTATTTTAATTGCAAGATAAGCAATGAGATGCTGACGAATGGCACGGAACCAAACTGTCCAAAAAACTTCATTTAAAAAAGGAAATACTGATCCTCACTGTGATGGTGTACAGTGCTCTGTTTAATAGGTTTCACTTAGAAGCCAATATCTTTGCCTTTCTAATATGATTTGTACAATATTATAACAGTACTGCACAGAAAAGGTTTTAGAATAATTGGTAAAAAGAGTGAAATTCTTTAACTTTATAATAGACATGGAGTGTTATAATTTTGTAACACTGCATGAGAACAGGAGTATTCCAGGCAGAAATAACAGGGTTTGCACGCACATCTCTTTAGAAATTTGTTTCATACAGGGAGCTTGAGCTAAGCCATTTATTACTATACTGTAGCTACATCCTACCTTTTAAATCATTCAAGTTACAAATACTTTTCGAGACTTCTCTGTTTCCAATGGGATTAAAAAAACCACATCATACTCAATAACAAGCTGCCACTGCCTCGGTTATTCCCCTGTGTAGTAGAGCATTTTCAATGGTTTGGCTCATTACAGACCTATGATCTTTTTGCCTAAAACACTGAAATGTCAACAACTGGAACAGTTAACATCTGGAAACTCTTTTCTTCCACCACAAACATCAGTATGGTGCTCAGAAAAGCACATTCAATAAAACATACATATTTTTTGTACATTAATATAATAAATACTAAATTAGGCACGAGGGTTAATTATACTTAAAGATATTTCTAGATAAAATAAATTAGATTAGAAAAGTAAAATGTATGATAAAGTTCAGTGCATTTTGCTTTTTAAAATATTTCCTAATGTGCAATTTTAACACTTATTCATTGAATTATTAGTTATCATAATTAATAATTTGGTGTTAGGTCTTGCCTTTGATACACTTATATATCTCCCTCTGATACTAACTGGATTTAAATCATGTCATATATTGTGGCATCTGAATCTTGTGTCTGTGTCTATAGGATTCAAAGGTTTGTATGGAATAAAGTTTTACAGTATATGTTAAATGTTAATTAATACTCTTTCCAAAATACACATCTCTATGGCCTTGTTCACACTAACCTTACTTCTCTAAAATTTCCTGACATTGTTATCTCTGATTCAGCTCCACAGATAGTAGCAAAAGTGATTAAGTTCAGTTAAGTCACCAGCATTTTAATCACCATGTTGAGCAGGCCAGCCTTGATAGGATAGCCATCATGGTGCTTAAAATGCTGGTGATGTTATGGTGATACCAGCTTTGTCTCTAATGCTACCCTCCATCAATGGAAAAAGTAGACTCCCTACAACTGTGCCTACTATAAAACTCTGATGTAACAGAGAAGTGGACTAAATGAGCTAATAGATTTTTTTCTGTTTCATATTTCAATGGATTAACTCCATCAGCTATTATTTAATTCTTCTATTTCCATCATAGGCTTATATGAATATGGACAGATGGCTGATATGTACATCATAGCTACAGCTTTGCATTGCGGACTGTGCAAAGAAGCATCACTCCAGTAGGTTCTCTACCAGCAGTAATTTCATGAAGTCCGTGTGACACCTATCATCTTGATGGACACACTGAAGCTTGGATGACGAACCCTCTGTGCTAAAAGCATCAGCTGCTTTAGTTTGAGTTAGTCTTTGAACCTGCAGATGGCCAGATATCATGGCACAGAGGGGTACCTGAGACATACACTTCCCCGGGGGTTACATTTGCATTACATCAATGGCAAGCCCTTGGCAAGGGAGAGAAAGTGGGTGACAGGTTTCTTATGACATTTGTCCTTTGTGCATCCTTGCAAATGTCAACCACAGTCAAAGGAAGGACTATAGGATATAGATCTATGATTATAAGGTTCATAGGATTGTCCAGTTCCCAGAGATCTGATAAAAGTTCACAGGCTTTGTGTGCTTGTACCTAACTATAAACACTCTTGGCCATATACAATTACTTTTGCTAGAAAATATGAAGGGTCTACAAGAAAAAGGAATCTCAAGCAAATAGTAGTTTCTACAATCATAGTGTTTGCTTACTGTATGTACTTGTTTACTACTCAGCTAGTCACATAAAACTGCCTAATCACCAAAGTGGCTGACATACCACATGGCAGCTACAGCATTCCAAATGCCTGTTTCATGATTTTAGTTCTGTAGGAAGCATATGTCCTATGAATAGACACTTTACGAGTCCATTGAGTGCACTATATGACTAGCCATTGCTCTGAAAATAAAAGGCCAGCCTATAAAAGACAATAGTCCTGAGGAATATTGCAAAAAGGATTAAAGAAACAGTTATGCAGCTATATCATCCATTTTGATAATCTTGTGGTTGGGGCAGCAATTTTTTATATTCCCCTTTGTTGCAAGATTTCAAGGGTGTTGTTTCCTTATTTCTTCCCCTTTCAAGTTAACAACATGCTATTTACAGCACTTTAATTTGGTACCTTTATTTTTGAAGTAACCAAACTGAATGAAGAGATGCAATTCTTCATTCCTCTACCAGCTGCAGCAATAGCCTCTTAGCAAGACTTTTGACTGTATAGGTCTCATAAATTAGTTACAAAAATGCTTGTGTGTTTATTCTATGTTTCACTAGTATGCATAACAAGAAATGGTAATTAGATTACAAATTACAAGAAACAGAAAAATCTAGACAGTTTTTTCAAGGTAGTTTTCAAGGTTTTCAAGGTAGACTCAACATTAATGAAGTTTTAACATTTTTATTAAGCATATTATACACTTTTCTTTTATACAAGTATGTGTTTTCAGAAATACCTTATATCTTCTTATGGAACAACAAAAATTTTAATTGGTGTTGTAAGTGACAATTTCACTTGGTTGTACATTTCTGAGACAGTGAATGGTTGGTTCTTGTTGCATTTATTTAGCATATTTCTGTGAGCTGTTTATTATTAAGAATATTTGGAGAAAAGTGAAATTAATTCATTTGCACTCAGATATGACATGAAATAATGCAAAAATCCTTCTAACAGTTCCACTTTTGTCTGATTAATTTTACAGTTCTTTACAATATTTGAGTGTTAGTGTGCTAAGGACCTGGTAAATTAATGCAGCAGTGCTGGTTTACACAAGAGTAAGATGTGGCCCAATAATGTATATATCACAGGTACCTATAACACCCAATTTAGAATAGGTATTCTGTCAAACTATAGACTGGATAATTGTATATTTACCTTGGAACTACTCAAGGATTAAGATACTATTCAAAACAAGTAGACTCTGCTCATATATTTATAGCTACTTTGTTGATTAATAATATTATCTTGATTTATATTCAAAGCACAAACCTATTGCCCTGCATGCTTTTACAGTGATTAAAATATACACTATCACAAATAAAATCATTATCAATAATTTAATGGACTGAGATCTAAAGATTGGTGGCTGGAGGAAAGCTCTTCTTTTGGTATAATTTACTATACTGAAGGATTGCCATTTTCAGTGGCCCTAACATATGACTACGTTGAATAAAGTATATAAAGTCATTCTATGAAGTCTATTAATCCCTTGAAGCACACATGTACTATATCACCCATTAATATTAACAGGAGTTAAGTCTAGGTATTCACTGGAGAATACATCCCATAAAGATGGAAAATCTTGACTTGTCAGAAATGAAGACGTACACTGCAGTGAGCAAACTAGCTCAGTTTGACTAAAAATAGCTTCCCTTACTCCATCTCCTCATCCTGTTCCATAAGTGATACCTGAACCTTTCAGCCCTTCTGCTCTACATGCCCTTACGCTTCAACCGAATATGTGAGAGTCAGAATGATTTTCAGTCAGACCAGTCCCCACTCTGTAGTATAGATACTGCTGCAGTCTCTTTCAGGACTCCTTTATCCAAGTCTGGGATTACAAGTATAGAGATGCTGGAAAGCAAAGCTGTGTTTAGTCACTTTGGCTATGTCTAGACTGCAAGCCTCTTTCGAAAGAGAGCGTCTAGACTGCACGTTGAACTTTGGAAAAAGCGGCTTGCTTTTTCGAAAGAAAGCATCCAGTGAGTCTGGATGCTCTCTTTCGAAGAAGCCCTATTTACATTGAAGAACGCCTTCTTTCGAAAGAGGAACTTTCAAAAGAAGGAGTTCTTCCTCGTGAAATGAGGTTTACCGCCATCGAAAGAAAAGCCGCGTTCTTTCGATTTAATTTCTAAAGAACGCGGCTTGAGTCTGGACGCAGGGGAAGTTTTTTCGGAAAAAGGCTACTTTTCCCAAAAAAAACCCTGAGTCTGGACACAGCCTTTGGGAGCTAGCAGTGGTCCAAATGAACTGATTTTTTTAAATTCCCCTTTTTATTCACTAAATTGTGTCCAATCCTCATAGGACATTAGACTCCAAAGTCAAAAGAGGGATTCTTCTTCTCTATTGTTTTTGCCCTTATATGACCCTCTGAACTATAAAAGCTGCCAAAGAATTGTGGTGAGGCACTTGCATTAGGTTTCCATAGGTGGTCTTACACTGGGTGCCCTGAAGGCCTTACCATAGAGAACATGCTGTGGTAGGGACATACATTTAATTTTATGGTCATTTTGTCTTGTGCCACAAAGAAAAATCTAGCCCTCACATCTATTATGCTGGGGGCCATTTTGACACCCAAAACAATAGGGATTGGAAGGGTCCAAAAACCGTTTAAAGTCACCGTTGTTTGCCTTTCACATGGCTACGCTTTCTGTGTTGTGATTCTAGTTTGCAAAACTGGGACTTATAAGAAATGGTTCTTTCCAGTAAGCCAATCAAGTCTTTTTTAGGGAAGTTAGTGGGGCAGACTCTTATGCAGCATTAGGCTCCAATGAGATTTTGCTTTCCTTAGAGTTTATCTTAGCACCAGCTATATTTCATGAATTAAATTTCTCTCCCATTAACCTAACCACCCAGTTGTTATTGAGTTGACATTTCCTTTTCACACATGTTTAATTAAAACCTTAACTAGCCTACCACAGAATACACTAGACTAAAATCTCTGTGTTCAATTCATTTCATTTATTGAGTCTCATAATCTTTCTGCATTTTGTTTTATTTCATTTAGAAAAACATTCCAAGGCTAGATTTACTTAGGGTCAAATCATGGACAACTTGTGCATATAAGCCTGCCTTGGAGCTTCACTATAACCTACAGAGGATCACCATAATCACAGACCTTGTTGTTCCCTGTTAGGGGTCTGGCAGCTCCTGACATCTTCAGGGCATGTCTATTTTGAAATGAAAGGTGTTATTCCCAGCTCATGTAGACATACCCATGCTAGCTTTGCTTGAGCTAATGTACTAAAAATAGCAAGATAGCCAGGGTAAGTTAGGGTATGTCTACACTACCCCGCTAGTTCGAACTAGCGGGGTAATGTATGCATACCGCACTTGCTAATGAAGCCCGGGATTTGAATTTCCCGGGCTTCATTAGCATAAGTGGGGAGCCGCCATTTTTAAATCCCCGCTGCTTCGAACCCCATGCAGCGCGGCTACACAGGGCTTGAACTAGGTAGTTCGGACTAGGGTGCCTATTCCGAACTACCGGTACACCTCATTTCATGAGGAGTAACGGTAGTTCGGAATAGGCACCCTAGTCCGAACTACCTAGTTCGAGCCCCGTGTAGCCGCGCTGCACGGGGTTCGAAGCAGCGGGGATTTAAAAATGGCGGCTCCCCGCTTATGCTAATGAAGCCCGGGAAATTCAAATCCCGGGCTTCATTAGCAAATGCGGTATGCATACATTACCCCGCTAGTTCGAACTAGCGGGGTAGTGTAGACATACCCCCAGGCAGCAGCTCAGACTAGCCTCCCAGACACAATCCTTCCTAACCTCCTTGATATATACTCAAGCATTATACTTAGAATTATACCATTATACTTAGAATTCACCCGATAGTTAATTGGCTGATAAGGAGAAAAGTAAGGTGAAGTTGCCACCGGTATGACTATAAAATCCACAGAGTAATGCATTACACCACAGTGCTGATAACTTGGCAACATTGTGTCTCAAGATCGTTCAATGTCATTTATGAAATAACAGTACATTGGCTGATGCTGGCTATACATTCCTACCAAAAAGAGTTTTTCGCAGTAGCCTAGCGTTTCTGAAACGCAACTGTGAAATGCAAATGCTGTAGTAATAAGCAGTTTTCTGTCTAACATTTTCCATCCTTGGGTGGGTTGAATTTTCTCATATGCACCACCAGTACAAACAAAAAATATATAAGTATATCTTTTAAACAGTTTATAGGTATGGAAGACAAAAATTTTAAAATAAGGGATGATTAACAAGGAGCAATGATTATGATGTTTATTTAATATCAAACAAAAAGAAAATTAACACTGTCCTGGGACTACATGTATTTTATCATCCTTTCTAACCGCTTACGCTAGTAAACACACCAAAATGTGTATTATCCACACATAACATCTTTAAGCAATCTACAAGTCAAATGGAAACAGTAATGCTCTCCTTGCAAATATTAATAAAATATTTACTTACACTGGAAATGAGAGAAAAAGACATGCACTCAGACTTATACATTTCTCTGTGATGTCAACTCTTAATCGGTATGTCTACACTACAAAGTTAATTCGAACTAACGGACGTTAGTTCGAATTAACTTTGATAGGCGCTACACTAGCACTCCGCTAGTTCGAACTTAATTCGAATTAGCAGAGCACTTAGTTCGAACTAGGTAAACCTCATACTACGAGGACTAAGCCTAGTTCGAACTTATTAGTTCGAATTAAGGGGTGTATAGCCCCTTAATTCAAACTAGTGGGAGGCTAACCCTCCCCAGGTTTCCCTGGTGGCCACTCTGGCCAACACCAGGGAAACTGTATTGCCCCCCCTCCTGGCCCTGGACCCCTTAAAGGGGCACGGGCTGGCTACAATGCCCGTGCCAGGTGCAAGCCTGCCAGCACTCAGCTAGCAGACCCTGCACCTGGCACGGCTCGAGCCAGCCACCCGATGCCCCCCAGCCCTCCCCCTCTTCCCGGGACCAGGCTGGCGGCTCCCGGGAGCTTGCCCGGGACCGCAAGAGGCAGGCACCCGCCTGGGCTAGTGCGGACATCGTGGACCTCGTCCACGACCTCCGCACTAGGCACAGGAAAGTGGCCGTCTAGGGCACGAGAGCTGTGAGCCTGGCCACCCAGGAGCAGGTGTGCATGAAAATCAAGGTGGTCCACTGAGACCCCCGACCCTGAGCCCTGAGCTTACAATGGCCATCCAGGGTCAGACCAAAGGTCCATCTAGCCCAGTAGCCTGTCTGCTGACAGCGGCCAACCCTAGGAACCCTAGAGGGGTTGGACCGAAGACAGTGACCAAGCCATTTGTCTCCTGCCATCCCTCTCCAGCCTTCCACAAACTTTGGGCAGGGACACCACTCCTACCCCTGGCTAATACCGCTCCATGGACCCAACCTCCATCACTTTATCTCACTTCTCTTTAAACTCTGTTCTAGTTCTAGCCTTCACAGCCTCCTGCAGCAAGGAGTTCCACAGGTTGACTCTTTGCTTTGTGAAGAACAACTTTCTGTTACTAGTTTGAAGCCTGCTACCCATTCCTTTCCTTTGGTGTCCTCTAGTCCTTCTATTATGGGAACTAATGAAGAACTTTTCTTGATGCACCTCTCCACCCCACTCATGCTTTTATAGACCTCTATCCTACCCCCCCCCCCCCTCAGTCTCCTCTTTTCTAAACTGAAAAGTCCCAGTCTCTTTAGCCTCTCCTCATATGGGACCTGTTCCCAACCTCTGATCATTTTAGTTGCCCTCCCCTCTCCCACCCTCTCTCTTCCCCTCTCCCACTTCCTTTTCCCAGTCTCCCCTAGTTTTGTTCAATAATGACAGATTCTATTTTTGACCACACGTTTTCTTTATTTTGTACATCAGGAAGGGGGGCTAGGGAAGGGTAAGTAGAAGGAGGTGAGGGAGGAATGGGGTATGAGCCCCCGATGGGGAGGACTGGGCTGGCTCTGCGGGCTTCTGGGGGTGGAAGCTCTCCTGCAGCCCCCCCAATTGCCCCCTCTTCCCAGATGGCAGCCTGCAGCAAGTGCAGCCGGTCTGATGGCCGAGTGCTGTGATGTGCCCAGTGTGGGCACTCAGGGCACTCCAAGACAGGACTGCTTTGCAAGTGGGGCACCCCTGAGAACTGTCTGTCCGGGGTGGGGGTCGGGTCCCTTTAAGCACAGCCCTCGGCTAACCTGAGGCAGCAGCTCCACGCTCTAAGTCCTCATCTGATGCCCTGCTGGCAGTGCTTCCGGCCATCCTTAACCCCGGTTCAGGGTCCACTTAATGTGGACATGCTAGTTCGAATTAACAAAACGCTAATTCGAACTAGTTTTTTAGTCTGGGTGCGTTAGTTCTAATTAGCTTAGTTCGAATTAACTAATTCGAACTAAGTTAGTTCGAATTAACTAATTCGAACTAAGTTAGTTCGAATTAGCGCTGTAGTGTAGACATACCCAATTTGATTAATAGTGCATAGACATAGAACAATAAAAATAAGATATAAAGCAAGACTGAAATCTAACACAGTCACAAACATAAAAGTAGGAAGGGAAGTAAAACATCAGGTGGTTGGTGATGGATATTTTAAATGAATGTTTAGGATCACTATGCAAGTAAAACAGAGAGCTTTAAACACAGATAAAAGTTATCCTTGTTTGAAATTTTTACTTTGTGTGTGTCTCTAACCCAATGAGTAAAAGCTTCAGAGCAGCACTTTAACACATCGCTTCAGAGTTTGTACACAGATCTGTTTTTTAAAGATCTTGCAAATTCGGTCTTCATCCTACAACTCACCTAGCATCACACCTAGTACACCCATTGACTCATAAGAGTTGGAATTATACTATATAAAAAAGATCTGGTCTCAATGCCTCTCCACAAACAAAATCTAAAATTTAATGGAAGTCACTTGTCTGGAACTCAACTCTAATTGAAAGGCCAAACAAATAAACGGATTCCATGGCAAAGTTCTTCCAGATTTAACAATTTACCATGTAATAATTAGTAACAGGATATTTTAAAAAAGTAATGATCAGAGTCTTCAGATATCTATAACACACCAAAAAAACTGTTAAAATAATCCTTTTTTTCTGTGCCTTAAGTCATTAACACCTATGTAAACTTTCTTTGAAATGTAATCATGAAAATGTCATCAGCTAGGCTTATACACATAATCCTTATATATAAAAGCAACCTAACTATTTTACAATAGAAAAACACCAGTATAAGAGAAGTCAGATCCTGCATTAAGATTTGCTAAAGCAGAATCTCTCTACCTTCTTTATTTGTCTGCTCTGGATCTGTCTCCCTCCAAACAAACTATTTTTTATCTCAGTCTGTCATCTCCAGGCAAATTGCCTCCTGTTAAAAAATAAACATGGCCAAAAGCAAGCTCTTTATCTTTCCCTCCTATACTTGGTGAATTGCTGAGGAGTCATTGTTTTGTGTTGCTCTACAAGTCTAAGGGTATGACTAGCCCTCACAGTTTTTCCAGGATACCAGAGATATCCCGGAAAACTGTTCCACATCCAGGGAATGAATTTGCTTTGCTGCTTTATTTTTTATTGTTTTTTTATTTTTTGCAGAGAGCGCATTTTACATTGGTAAACCTCAAATTATAAGGAAGAACACCTTTTTTGAAAGAGCTCTTTCGAAAGAAGCTTGCAGGCTAGATTCATGAGTCAGGCAGCTGCTCAGGGCATTAACCGATGGGGGGGGGGGGCGCCTGATGGCAGCTGTAAGGGGCGCACGGCGTCCCTTACAGCTGCCATCAGGTGCCGCGCGCCCGGCTCCTGCAGCGCCGGCCCCGCAGCTCCAGTCAGCAGCGCCCTTCTCCCCATGGCTGTGGGGCCCTGCATGGCCCGGTGTGCGTGCTAGCAGCACTGGCCAGGCTGGGCTGGGCAGCACATGTGCCGTGCACCCCGGGGGCGAGCCCCGGGCTGCGCACCAGCAGCCAGTGCGCGCATGCACCATGCAACCCGGGGGATGGGCCTGCACTCCCTAGGGGGGCGGGCATGCGCATGCACCTTGTACCCAAGGGTGGCACTGCGCGCCCGGGCCCAGGGCACCAGAAGGGCTCGGGCCATCCCTGTCTAGATGTACCCTCTGACAACATCACATCCCATATCTAAACATCCCCAAATGGGCTTCATGTTTTACAGACCATTAAGTTGAAATTTCTCTTCCTCATCTCAAAAGCTCTACTTGTTTTCATAATTTTCCCCATCCCTCCTTTACTCTGACAAAGTAGTCAGTCCTGAACATCCTTTTGGTCATTTCTCCTCTCCTTGTCTTTGGGCTTTCACCCATATTACCTCTTATGTGTAGAACATGTTCTCCAAATTAGTCCGTATTCCCCACTTCTCTTTATAATCAAGATCCATTTTTATCATGAGGCCTGAAATAAATCAGCCAACCAGTTGTAGAGTTATGTTCCAAACAAACAAGCCAACCCCTCCGATGTTTTAAATGGTCCACTGAACAAACTGCTAGTCTATGCAATGGTATGAAAGTGATTATTGTTACCCTCAAACTTTCTCTTGTTTCCCTCCTGTTGTTTATTACGCTCCCTTGACACATCCCAGATTATGATAGAATCATAGAATACTCAGACTGGAAGGGACCTCAAGAGATTAGATTGTAAACTTTTCAGGGCAAGATCATGCTGGCCTTTATGCTTGTATATGACCAGTTTAAAAGAGTCTCTATTTTAATTAGAGCCTTTGGCTGCTTCTACAATGCAAATAGTAAAAATTTGGTATCTGGTAAAATGTTAGTCTAAGTGCATAATATCTGAATTTTCTAAATATAACATCCTTAATTTATAAAACTTGTGGTGGAAAAAAAGAGAATTAGTACTGTGCTGCTTGAGGACATTCTGACAAAAACAACTTCATACTGCTCACATTGGTCAAGATTAATGAAATTAAATCAGCCCACAATGTTTCTTGACTCCAAACAGTGTGGGTCATTTACTTCTACAATGTCAATAGGCTGTCACTATTATATACAATTTAATTAGTACATTGAAGGTAAAATTCAGAAGTACCCCTTGCACAGCAGCTCTTATCAAAACAAATTCTCTAATTTAGTTTGAAGGTTTCGAAATGAAAGCATCAGACCAGAGAGTGGAAGAAAGGGAGATGGAATATTTAGGAGATTGTGGTTTACATTAAAATAGAATATTTTTCTTATTACAATAAAGTTTTTAACTGAATAAGGCATGCTTTCCCTCTGCTGCTAGAATGCAATTTCACAACCCAGTATCAGTGCACGAAGGTTACATGATCTTTATTGGTGAGTATGTTTATAGTAAGCCAGTGAATATTTTTTTAATATAGCAGTGGCCGTAAGCGCTCTTGTATAAATTCTGTCATGCAAACCCTTTGCCAGAGTGCTCCAAGTATAAAGTATGGTACTCTTACTATCAATGCAGTGAACAAATTTGCTTCTCAAATCTTTCAAATCTTGCCTCTCCATCTTTCTGTCACTCAAGTTTACCAGCATTCCTACTTGGTTCCGAAGACTATCAGCAGGGCCTGTCCAACAGTACAGGAGGGCAGGGCCATGCCTTCCTCTTCTGCTCAAGGCCCCACCCCAAGTCACAAAGCTGGATGCTAGAGTGGGCCAGGAGTCATAGACGCTTCCCTGCTTGGGGGTAGGAGGGCTGAGAGCAGCTCTTGGCATGTGTCCCTCCCCAGAGATCCCTTACCCATGGCAGGAGGGTCTATGGTTCCCCATAGCTGCTGATGCATGTGTCTTACTGAGACCTGAGTCTGGCTGGAAGGCCACAGCCTAGCCATTGTAAGAGCTGCGTGGGCAGCAGTGGGGAGTCAGGGCACAGATCCTCCACTTGTTTGGGACGGGGGAGTCAAGAGAAGTCCCAGGCCCATGTCCTTGCCCCGCAAGCCTGATGCCCAGGGCAGGTGGTAAGTTCACAGTGTGGATCTCCCCAGCTGCCAGTGTGGCTCTTACAATGTCCAGGTTGAAACCCCAGAGACAGAGCTGAGTTGAGTCCAGGTAAGAGATGTGTAGGAACCCTGGATGGGGAAGAAGGGTCTTTGTGGGGAGAGGGGGACACAGGTTGGGGACTGCTCTCAGTGGCTTCATCTTGAGCAGGTGAAGTGTCCACAGTACCAGCTGCCTGGGATCCAGCTGCTGATCTAGCTGGGAGGGCCAAGAATGAGGCCTCAGGGGGTGAGGTTCACAAGTCCCCGATGAAAATTAATGATCCAGGCCCATCCACTTTCAAAAGGCAGGAGAATCATAACCCCCTTTCCCTCTCTATTCTGGTGCCAATGCTGTCAGTCCATGTGACAAACTGCTGCAGTTTATAATTACTTCCCCTCCTACCATCCTGGCTACTCTTTTGAAGGTTTTCATCTTGCAAAATGGTTAGCACCTCTTTGCATAAATCATGTCCCTTCAGGTCCGATGCGAATACTTGAGAGAAATTCTCACCATTTTGTTGGACTGGGACCTTGATGGTCTCCAAAGATGGTAGGAAAGGTTAGTTTTGCAAAGATAAATTGTGTTATTATAATTTTGCACTGTCATTCAAGAACAGCTGTGATCATTCCTACATATGACTGCAGGTGACTCAACAATATCTCATGCTGAGTGGCTCTGGCAGAGGCTAATTAATCATGTGTCCATGCTGTCATGACATGTCTCTAAGGGTATGTCTACATTACCCTCCTAGTTTGAACTAGGAGAGTAATGTAGGCATACTGCACTTGCAAATGAAGCCCGGGATTTGAATTTCCCAGGCTTCATTTGCATAAGCGAGGAGCCACCATTTTTAAAACCCCGCTGGTTCGAACCCTGTGCGCGCGGCTACATGGGGCACGAACTAGGTAGTTCGAACTAGGCTTCCTAGTTCGAACTACCGTTACTCCTCATTTCACGAAGCCTAGTTCGAACTACCTAGTTCGTGCCCCGTGTAGCCACGCTGCACGGGGTTCGAACCAGCGGGGTTTTAAAAATGGCGGCTCCCCGCTTATGCAAATGAAGCCTGGGAAATTCAAATCCCGGGCTTCATTTGCAAGTGCGGTATGCCTACATTACACCGCTAGTTCGAACTAGCGGGGTAGTGCAGACATACCCTTAGAAAGGAACACCAACCAAAACAACAAGTTCAGCTTTTATATCATATGATAAAGGTTGCCAATGGTCAAGGACATCCAAGGCACCAGTCATTTTCTAGCAATGACTTTGTCAGTAATTTTACTCAAAAAGGAAAGAGCTGAAATGTGTTAATAATTGGTCATGTTGTCAACATTAGGTAGTGGTACCTTGAGCGCATGCTGTATGAAGACTTATTTAGGGGACCTGGATCCTGCCCTCCTTAACGAGGACAATGATAATTTCAACAAATGACTGATCCAGCACTTCTCCATTGGTCTTCAATAGCCAGAAGATGTCATGGGTCTAAATCAGAGGGTACAGATCAACAATTCCAGTTCCAGATTAGCCAAATATGAAGCACAGAAGGTTTAGTTTTGTCCCTCCAAAACACGGCTGTGCAGCGAGACACAGAGAACTCAGTTTGAATCCAAACAATTATCTATTCAAAATGACAAGAGATTTCCTCACAGTAGGAGGTACTCAAATCATCAACGAAGCTAAGATAGCCAGGATTAATCAGGCTGTCAATGACTCAAAACAAATCTGCTGATTGAGATTCTGGGGATGTTAGTGAGGAGGCGAAGAAGAGTTTAAATAGCCATGGCATATGATTTGAAAAAAGTATGTGAAACAGTTGATCAGATTTATTCCAATACTCAGATTTTGTCTTTCTGCCTGCTTATGTTGCCATAGGCCATCTGTAAAACATGCATACCTATGAGAATGGTACTCTGTAAGAGGATAACCAGGGGCTACTGTATCATTAATTGAGGACAAAAGAATTGCTATAAAGTCCTCTGTTAAATCGCTGTTAGAGTGGTCCTTCTGACTGACTGATGTAATTAACTACCAGCTTTTTCTTACAATGGTGCCATTTCTGTCTCTTCTTTCCTGCTCTACTTTTATTAAATGATTTGTTTCTTAAGATTTTAGGGGATGAAAAAGCATTCAGAAATTGGGGGTTTGTTGGCATACCATTAGGTGGGTTCATCTCCACGTACTCCATCTACTTTTCAATGCTTATTCCTGGACATTACAAACACATATTTCAGTGGTTTTTTCCATCTTGTAACTGCTGGTTTCAGGAGAATATTTTGAATACATTTTTTTCCCCACAGGACTATTTTGGCCTGGGTTTATATGTTGCATTTTGTAAGATTTGTAGAATAGGGACTAAGGAAAGATCTCTACTTGGAGGCCATGTCTGGTTATTTTGAGCTATCTTCAGTGGCTTTCCTGGTCTAAGCATTTATAAAATGTTTTCTTGTAGGACATACTATTCAATTACAACATTTGATTATTATTTCTTTCTCTCAAGACCTGTTGCTGTGCAATATGATAGCACACATATAATGATGAAAAAGCATATTGTCGGGACATTGCATCAAATTCACAAATGTTTTGTGCCTTTTTGAATAGTTTGAGTGTCTTAATTATCAGGCACTTTCCTTTTTAATGCTCTTGAGGGCTGGGACTATCCTCATTTTGGGCACATCTACACTACGTGGAAGATCAATGCTCCAGAGGTTGATCTTCTGGCATTCGATTTAGTGGATCAAGTATAGACCCATACATCAAATGCTGAGGGCAGCTATAGCTGACGCTCGTACTCCTCCTTTCATGAGGAGGTAGGGAAGCCAATGGGAACATTTGCTTGCATCAGCCGCCTGCTGTGTGGATGGCACAGAAATGCAGTTTAAGATACGTCAACTCCAGCTACATAATTAATGTATCTGGAGTTGTGTATCTTATTTCGACCTTCTGCTATAGTCTAGATCAGACTTTTTGAATCCTCTTCAGCATTAAGCGCTGTGTCAACTCTTAAAAAGATATTGGACTGCTTTTCAACACTGAGTCTTTATGGAAAATTGAGATGACTGGCTACCCTCCTTTCAATCCTCTCAGCTGGTCTATTATGATTATTACTAGCACTTCCACATTGCCTGAGACAGAAATATTCATATAATGTAGATTATCCAAATTTTATTCTTTATAATTATGTTTATTATTCTGAGTCATGGGGTGAGCCTCTCTAGTACTTCCCCACCCTGCCTCTTCTGGCCCTTTATGGCCCAGTAGGTTGATTGCTCTCCCTCAGGTTCTTCCCAATTAATTTTTGGTTCAAACTAAGGATGTTAAGTATCGATTAGTCGATAGGACACCTCCACTTTGAAGTGTACTAGGGCTGTTGCTACACTTCAAAGGTGAAAGCACCACAGGGAGCTCAGGAACAGATGGGGACTCCCCTGCTGACTCTGGGCTCCATGTGGTGCTGCCGCTTTGAAATGCCAACACATTGGTTAGGTGAGAGAGAAGGGAAACCTTGCCCTGACCTTTCTGCAGGGCTCCTGGCCCTTAAATCTGGATATCTTCCTGAGCATTTTTTTCCCAGGGGCCACTTCCTATCTCTTGATACATCCCAGATCCTTGTAAGTACATGGGACCTTTCAGTTCTTAAAGAGCCATGCCAGATGGCAGGTTGTACTGACCATTATTAGGCAGTATGGCCCATAAGGAGATTGACTTCCTGTCACATACTGATAAGTAGTATCCTTAATGGCTGGCACATCTCACTGGTAATATTCCATTTAGATAATGTTTTACATTTGTTTCACTATATTAACTCATAGTATTCTTTAGTTAGCATTGAAAATCTTTTCTTGTATTTTTTGTTATACCTTCCTCTGTGGATTAACATACTTTATTCAGTTCTATCTATCATACAAGACCTCCTATTATTGCAATTTGAGAAGGTGGTTTGGTGGCTTGGTTAGGTTCAATTAGTTTAATGAATATTCCCATGGAATACTTTGGAAGTTAGAACACACTGCCAGGAACCTCAGGAGTGAGCACTCTGACAGAATTATAGTTTAGAGCACTTAGCATATTAGAAAAAGGAGAAGCTAAACACACTCAAGCTTGCACATTTCATGTGAGGGCTGCGATTCATTCCTACTGTGGTTCTGAAAGTATAAAAGCCTATGGGGTAAGAGCAGCAATCTTTTACAGAAGTTTACAACATGAAATGTTGTTGTTTAGGAAGGTAAACAAAGTTCAGCAGAGTAAGTGGAATAGATTTATTTAATAATGTTAGGCTATAGGGACACCTGAGAACTCTTGTGGCAAAAGAAAGACTGACCATTACAGAAATGTTCAGATGAAGGTACATTAGCTGCCAGAACCTCCATCTTCTCATCCATTTCATAAATAGCTGATGAAACAATCTGGTATCTTTCTCTTTCAATCCTAGTGCCCAATGTTTTCCTCAATTAGTGAAAATATTCTGAATGTAATTTAAAGCATTGTAACTGTGACGTGATAAATTAAAAACCAGTGTTAACTAGTTAACTAGTAATTAGAGAAGAGTTAAGAATAAATCAACCAATGGACATAAAAATATGACCAGAAGGCACTTTTTGCCTTCCTGAGGAGAAGGAAGTGAAACTAAGTTGTGCACGGTTTACTAAGTGATACATCAATTATATATTTTTATAATGAAATCTAGCCAGCTAATTATCCATTAGCCCATCTGTGCTTTTCATGGAAAAAATAAAATTAAGAGCAGTGTAATTTTAATAAAACTAGAAACACTGATTAATCATAATTTCCTAAGTTCATCTTCTAATGATTCCAAAGAAATCAAGTCCAATATCATGAATAAAATGTCCAACTTATTTCTATTGCATAGGAGCACCAACTAACCACTTGTGGGTTCTTTATTATCATCCACAGAATTAACATTTACTCATTTAACATGTACTTTTAAAAATAACTTTCAAATCTTTGGAAGCAGAAATGATAGCCCTCTTTTCTGTTAAATAGTGTGCACTAATGTAATGCCCTTCATTTAAGGATTTCAAAGCATATTGCAAACATTAAGTCTCACAAAAGCCTTCTGGGATGTTTGGATAGTAAATATTATATCTATTGTATAGAGAACTAATCTGAGACAGAGGTTTTGTTTTACTGTAAGCCACAGATCAAATAAGTGGACACAATGCAATCATAGAACCTGGATATTCTGATACAATCCTCCTCTAATTGTTAAATGACACTCTCTCCTATTTTCAAGCTGACAGGAAAAGCAAAGTAAAAGATTGGTCCTAGTATTACGCTTTTCACTTTATTTGGTCAAATGCTTTCTTATGCTGGTGGGTAGTGTACCTCAAGACCAAGAGGGATATAAATATTTTAGCACCTTTATAGACTATGTGCTAAAGATTTCTGGTGACCTGCAGAATTCCATCAGTGTTTCGAAAGCTTGAAATATGAGGAATATTTGAAGATGTGTTGAATTCTCAGTGAGATAAATTGCCCTTTTGATGAATATTGGCTCATTACCGCATGCAATTTCAGTGGAGTAGGAGACCATGTTTCAACACATTAGGTTGAGATCCCTTTGCTCATTTGTGCAAGACAAGAATACTTAAATTATGTGATCTTACTTGAATATTTAAAATTTCCAGTTTGAGTTCCCTTAGAAGAGTTTGGGACATGTACCATTAAGGATCAATCTTTTTTATATTTCTTCTGTCTCTTGTTGAAAACACTATTGTATTAAACTTTTTCATAAAAATAGAGTATTTGTTTTAAAGACTTTTTCTGCTTCTGATGCCACACTTTATATACAGGCATGCAAAAAAGTAATTGAGTATGCAATGTATGCATAGGCACAATTAGCTACTTTGGGTAGACAGCTACTTACTTTATGCACACAGTTACCTATTTATCCCTGAAATCATAATATTCTGCTTGTTTGAAACAATAGACTGTTGTGAAACCTATTATGATGTCACATACATCTGTGTCTTTATTCTCTTTTAGGCATAAGGTAATATACAAATTTAGTATATAGGACTGTCAGTTCATGCAATTAACTAAACAATTAATCACAGTTTTAAAAAATCACAATTAATTGCAGTTTTAATCATGTTATTAAACAATAGAATACCAATTGAAATGTAATAAATATTTTGAATATTTTTGTACATTTTCAAATAGGTTGATTTCAGTTACAACACAGAATACAAAGTGTGCAGAGTTCACTTTATATGATCTTTTTACAAATATTTTCACTCTAAGGTGATAAAAGAGAGAGTATTTTTCAATTTACCTTATACAAGTATTGTAGTGCTTTATTATGCAAAAATAAGTCCTGGGGAACCTTAGAGACTAACAGATTTATTAGGGCATAAGGTTTTGTGGGTAAGTCATAAGGTTTTGTGGGTAAAGCGGGTCTTACTCATAAAACGTCCATGAACTGTCCACGGTGGTCAACCAGGGCCTGCAGCACCATAGAAAAGTAGCCTTTCCTATTAATGTAGTGGTCTGCTCAATGTTCTGGTTCTCGGATTCGGATGTGTGTCCCATCTATGGCTCCAGCACAGTTCAAGAACTCCAGGGTGGCAAATCCGGCCACAATCAGGCCCAGGTCTCCCTCTGCAGCAGGATCTAGTTGATGGCCCTCACCACCTGCAGAAGGAGACAAACCAACACACACAACAGAGAATGAAAGAGGGAGTGTCTGAACCCTTGGGAGATACCCGTCCCCTTTTCCTCCCCTCCTCCCATCAAACACCCCAGGAGCCATCTCCTATGAGGCTGCCTCCCACAGCAGCAGGGCTGTGAGAGGGTGGGAAAGTACAACCCCCCGGGGATGGGGCTTCCCCACACCCCCACTCCACCCCTCCACACACCTCCCAACCCCTCTTTCCTGAGGGATCCCCTTTTCCAGGACTCTCCCCCCTTTCAGGGACTGCAGCCCCAGAGTGCCTTACCTCCATGAGGAGGGTCCCAATGGTGGACTTCCCAACGCCAAACTGATTGCCCACCACCTGGTAGCTGTTGGGGGTGGCAAGCTTCCAGAGGGCAATTGCGACCTGCTTCTTAAGGGGGATGGTGGGCCACAGGTGGGTGTCACATTTCTGGAGGGTGGACATGAGCCAGGCACATAGCTCCAAAAAGGTGTCCTTCTTCATGCTGAAGTTTTGGAGTCACTGCTGGTCATCCCACCACTCCATGACCAACACCAATTTGAACTGGTGTTAAGCCTCTAGAAACACCTCTCCACAGTGGGTTGAGGTTGCCAGAGTGTAGTTCCCACACCCCAGGGAGAGGGTAACCAGAATGAGCTCGGGGTTGAGCTCAGTCAGGACCAGGAAGGCAGCTGGCACAAAGTGCTGCAAAAACTGCAGCATGGCCGCATGGGGCCATCACATGCCCAGGGACAGCTCCGGCTCCATGGCACCAAGAGAAAAGCGGTGGCATCCAAAAAAGCAGGACAACCACAGCACACACTGTGAGTTTTGCTGTCCCTCGAAGAGGTAGGCAAGCATGCAGAAAAAGCAGAGAAATGGCTGTCCAGGGGGGTCCCTTTAAGCATGTGTCTCTGCAAGGCTCCGGCACCAGCACTTGGAAGCAACTGCTGAAGCAACTGAAGTGGTTCCAGGTGGCCTTTTATGCAAGAGACCATCCAATCAGTCTGGATGCTCTCTTTCAAAAAAGCAGATTGCTTTTTCAATGTGCCTTTGTGTGTGGACATTCTCTTTCAGAAGAAGTTTTTTTGGAAGATCTCTTCTTTAAAAAGGTCCTTCCTAAAGAAGCCTGCAGTCTAGACATACTCATTTGTAACAGCCTTGATGTTATGCAATAGTTCGCCTACATTATAACACATAGCTTCCCATCTTGCCTGACTTTTCTGATTGTTCTTGTAATTAAGTCTCTGCTGATTCTTTTTGGCAGTTCACCATCTGCAAAACAGGAAATGCTGGCTTTGCTGTGATTTCACACTTCTCTCGATTAAGCTAGATTTATGTCTAGGAATATTTACAGAAACCATGTATCACAAAGTGGCTGTGTCTGCATTTTCTTCAGTACTGGGAGAAATGGAAGGAAGATAGGAACAAATGGGCACAATCTGGAACACCAAACAAAGTTGTCCAAAGCAGTTAATTTTCCTTGGATTTTAAAGGATTCAATATTCTATTCTATTCTATTCTATTCTATTCTATTCTATTCTATTCTATTCTATTCTGTTTTTGGTACTGCATTCATTACCATACTATCTAAGTCCCTTCCAGTAGTGCATTAAACAAAGTGACTACTCATCTGTCAGACATTGTTTGTTCTCTCATCCTCTCTCCAGACAGAAAAGTTTGTGGAGTGAAGTGTCTTTTAAGAAAACTAAATAGACCTATTTCTATGGGTATGTCTACACTTGCAGCCTAATTTGAAATAGGGCTGCAAATGTACGCATTCGAAATTGCAAATCAAGGCCAGGATTTAAATATCCCGCTCTTGATTTGCATCTTCCCGGCCAGGCACCATTTTTTTTTTGAAATTTACAAGCCCGGAATAACTGCCCATGTCTACACATGGTAGTGAAATGGGCATTTGAAATAAATCCCTATTTTGAACTAGCTGTTAAACTTCATTGCAGGAGGAATAATAGGTAGTTCGAAATAGGGCTTTATTTTGAACGCCCGTTTCACTGCCGTGTATAGACACAGGCAGTTATTCCAGGCTTGTAAATTTTAAAAATGGTGCCCAGCTGGGAAGATGCAAATCAAGTGCGGGATATTTAAATCCCAGGCTTGATTTGCAATTTTGAATGCCTACATTTACAGTCCTATTTCTAATTAGGCTGCAAGTGTAGACATACCCTATGGCTACGTCTACATTGGCCCCTATTCCTTTCAAGTAGGAATAAGAGATCTTCCGGAAAAGAGCTTATTTTCCTGAGGATCGCGTCCAGACTGGCGCTTTTCTCCGGCTTATCTACAAGCCAGAAAAAAGCGGCAGCCATGAAAATGCAAATCCCGCGGGGGATATTTAAATCCCCCGCGGATTTGCCTATTCCAAAGTGCTACATTAGCATCCCTATTACAGAATAGGGGCCAATGTAGACACAGCCTATGTGTTTATAGTAGAGAAAGAAGGTTAAAGAAGTGTGCCTTGCACTTGGAGCAGAATAAATTGTGATAGTCTTTAGCTCCTAGTCTCAGATTGCTGATGGAGAAGGTTGTGTCCCCCATGCTCACAAGCTTTACTCTTGCTGAGTGTTCCTTTGTGTCAGAGGAGAATAACTATCAACCAGGGTCTTTCTTTGTCCTGTAACTTTATACAGTGCCATAGATATTCTGGGCCTACCACATGTTATTTTGAAGATAAGGACTGAGATCTTGAACATGCTTTGAAATTCTGTGGGAAGATAATGTATGGGAAGCAGAGGACATGTCTGGTAAGTTCATGGTAGCCGATGTTGTTGAGAAGACACGCTGTTTCATTCTGAACCAGCTGGAATTTCCTAAGTGCTAAAGGCTTCATGCCATTTATACTGCATTGCTGTCACACAGTCAACAGGTGATAGAAGCTTGTATAACTAAGAACAAGTCTTCGTCTACTAGACTGGGTCAGAGCTTCCTAGCCAAGTGGAGAGGGTAGAATGGGTTACTCATGCATGCTGCTGTTTGAGAGCTCAGCTTCAGTGAGGAACCCAAGAGAACTCCTGGATTATGAACTGACTTGACCAATTGTGTATCTTCAGCCAATGGAGAGTTCACGATAGCTCCAAACATTTTAAAATGTTTTCATCTGTAGGCCAGCATCAACTCTGTTTTGTTGGATTCAGCTTCAGCTAGCTGTTCCTCCTCAATGAGCTGATCTCATACAAACACTGGATCATATTGGTAGTACAGTTGTGGCCAGTGTTTCTTAAACTTTTTAAGGCCAAGGAACACCAAATAATATATATTTCTTATGGAGAACACCAAGGATTTTTGTTGCGCAAAAAAAAAAAAAAAAAAAAAAAGGAAGCTTGCCCCTTTTAAGGACAGCCATTTGAACTCTGTTCTCTCCCATATGGTGACCATATTTTCTGAACCTACACCCCCCAACCTCTGTATACTATGCCCCTGACTCTCAGGATCAAGATGGACACATGACCAGAAGTAAAAGTAACCCTCTCGAGGGAACTCTACCCATAGGGGATGAGTTTGGCCCCCACCAAACCCTCTCTCCTCTGCTGCTGGTTTCTCCCCTGCAGGTGATTGCTCTTCTGCTTCACACCCAGAATCTCCTGACACCTGCACCTTTCCTTACCCCTGCACCCTCCTTTCCTCACTGCCTCTGCCCCGTCCCCTTGCCCTCTTTCTCCTTGATGCCCATCCCCTCACCACTCTCTGCCCCAGTTCCTCTTATGCCTCTCTGTGCCCTCACACATGACTTGCTTCATCCCAGCCTTCCTCATGCCCACCCCTCCTTTCAACCCTTCTCCCAGCACCCCCTCTCCCCTTGCTTCCTCTTGCACCCAATGCCCTTCCCTTCTCCTCTCCCAGCATCACCCTGTCCCCCTTCACGCTCCCACCCCCACTGCACCTCCCCTTCCTCCTCCTGCCATTTTCTTCATTGTTTCCACTTGGCCCCCTGGCATTTATCTCTCCTCCATCCTGTCCCTTGGTGCTTTCCCCTTTCTTCTTCTGCCCTGCCCCCCTCCCCTCAGCACAAGCCCCTTCCTCTTCCACCCTCCTTCCCCCTAGTTCTCCCCCTGCCCCTCCCCCACCTTTTGCCTTCCAGTTTGCAGGGCTGGAGTCTGTGGTTGGGCCCCAGAAGTCCTTGCAGCTTCCAAGGCAGGACCACTTGCTGGGCCACCCATGGTGCTAAAGTTAGTGCTGCATTCCAGTCCTTGCACCAACTTTGGCTCCCATTAGGAGGAGCATGGGTCAGGAGGAGAAAGCCCCCACCCTCCCAGATCTGGCTTGTGGAGTGCAGCAGAGTGAGTGGGTCCATGCACTGCAGCTCCCGCAGCGCAGTGGAAAGGGGTGGGGGGAGAAAGGGCCGTGCACAGAACATACCGGCAGAACCCAAACGTACCCCTCTCTGCAGCACTCCAATCGAGCTCTGCGCGGTCTTTGTCGGGACTCTGGTGGCAGCTCCCAGGAGCAGCTCACCAGCTCCAACCAGTGCCCCTACCCCTCTGGCAGTGGTGGCAGCCACCAGTGGATGGAGGAGGCTGAGCTGGTAGCGCACGGTCCCGCAGTGAGAGGGAAGGGCCACGTGGTGGGGGGAGGGGCGTGCTGCACAGGAACTCGGAGCTCCAGACACTGCTTACCACTGGCAGTGGCCTTGGATGCCCCCACAAAGCACCAAGAGAGTGACTTAGCTGCTGGGTGGAGGTGGGAAGTTGCTGCTGCACCGCTCTAGTGCTGGGGGTCTTTAAATCTGGGCCTGTCCTGGGAAAAAAAAGGGACATATGGTCACCATATCTCCACAGCCCATCTCGGACTGCTTCGGGGCATACTGGTATGCCGCCGCGGAACATAGTTTATGAAACGCTGGTTGTGGCTGTATGTGGTGAAGCATAGGTAGGGATGTGTAACATCAGTATAGTGCTGGCACTAGTATCCATATTGCGTGTCCTGTTCACTTACCAGTTACATATATATGTGGAAAACAACAGGAGAGAGAACTGAGCACTGTGCAATACCACAAAAGAAGGGTCTGGTGGTGAAGGTGGAGTATTCCATCACTACACTTTGGGTGCATCCCTCTAGGAAGGACTCAAACAACCCCTTTTAGCACTTTACCCTGGATTCCTGCCACCTCTCTCAGGTGAAACCGCAGTATCTCATGGTCAGCAATGTAACATTCTGCAGAGGTGTCTAGGAAGATAAGAATGGATGTCTGTCTTCTATCCATTAACAGGAGGCCATCATCCATCAGTGCCACTAAGATTATTTCAGTTCCATATCCTGACCTGAATCCACACTGCGCTGGATCTAGAATGTTAGTCTCAGTTAAATCAGCTTCTTTGCTAGCTTTTATTTGTGTTTGCTCCGGAATGGAAGGTTTGAGCTGGGGTGGTAGTTCTCTAGGACGGAGATATCCAGGGAGATTTTCTTCAGTATTGTTTACACTACTGAATGTTTAAAAGAAGAAGGGAAGATTCCTTCTCTGAAAGAGGCATTGAAAATTTTGGTCACAAGTGCCACCAGTTCTCCATGATGCTCTTTCATAATCATATATCAGATTCTCAAGTGTTGGGCTGAGATTCTTTTAGCACGTGTGACGGTCCAGGCTGGGTCTGGGAACCGCTGACAGCATCTGCTCAGGGTGAATTGCTCAAAATCAGGGCTCCTTACAGCCCCAGACTGGATACCTTTCCCAAATAGGCCACAGACCAGTCACACTGAGCTCTTCAGCTGCCAATCCAGCCAGCAGGAAGCCTCACAAGCAAAACCCTTCAGACATTCCAGCTCTCCTGGTGCCACAATCAGCCCTGGGCCAAACACACAGGTGAGGGGTTATAAAACACAAGCTCACCTACCCCGAATGGGTTCTCCCAGTCCCAAAAGACTAGCCACAGTTCCCAGTCAATTTACACTTTGTATCTTACCCACAAGATCATGCTGGGCCAGTCCTTTAGAATCTAAAATGTACAGGTTTATTAATAAAAGAAAGAAAAGATGGAGAGTAAGGCTGTTAAATAAAATACATTACATGCACCAGTCACCAAGTTTTTGATGCAGGCTCTCAGCAGAAATGTTACAAACTGCTATCTTAAAAGTCTCTGGGGTACATCCTATGTCAGAATGGGTCCACGATTCTTCCCAGCTCTCTGTCCCTCTCAAGACTGCATCTGGAATCAGGAGCAGACTTGAAGACAAGATGGAGACCACCACATGGTCTTGTATATCCATTCCTGGTACCTTCCAAGCTGGAGTGGGTCACATGGCCAAGTGACCTATCCCTGTGTCTCATACCAGCAGCTATTAGATACAGACCGGTTTGCAGGTTTCCTGACGCATTCCCCAGGTTATATATTGGGCACCTAGTGAGCCATTGTCCTTGGAGCTTGGCTAATTATCATAGTCATTCATTGGACATTCCTTCCTCATGACAGGCAGTCCAGGCCCATTGCTCAGTCTCAGAGAGAGAACATTCACAATACCAGCACAGAGTCCATATTCATAACTCCACATACAGACATCATACACGTACATGAGTAGCATACATAGAATCAGTAGAACATAAGCTTTCATTTGATACCTCACATAGGGTATGTCTACACTACCCCGCTAGTTCGAACTAGCGGGGTAATGTAGGCATACCGCACTTGCAAATGAAGCCCGGGATTTGAATTTCCCAGGCTTCATTTGCATAAGCGGGGAGCCGCCATTTTTAAATCCCCGCTGCTTCGAACCCCATGCAGCGCGGCTACACGGGGCTTGAACTAGGTAGTTTGGACTAGGGTGCCTATTCCGAACTACCGGTACACCTCATTTCACGAGGAGTAACGGTAGTTCGGAATAGGAACCTAGTCCGAACTACCTAGTTCGAGCCCTGTGTAGCCGCGCTGCACGGGGTTCGAAGCAGCAGGAATTTAAAAATGGCGGCTCCCCGCTTATGCAAATGAAGCCCGGGAAATTCAAATCCCGGGCTTCATTTGCAAGTGCGGTATGCCTACATTACCCTCCTAGTTCGAACTAGGAGGATAGTGTAGACATACCCATAGTTCCCTTTGTATAGACTTTGGGGCAAACACCCCTCCATGGGTGCAGCAGTGATCTGGCTGCTCCCCTTAAAGTCTAGTAACATGGCAGCATGTTGAGAATTTCTTTGAGTGAATATACTGAACTCTGGGAATTCAGGTGGGCTGCTGGTTCATGGGCATAAGCAGAATAGAGTCCTACTATTTGAGAGTTCCTGAATGCACGTGATCGTCTCAGAAAGGAGGAGTAATACTTCTTAATAGTGCTTGTTGCATCCCTGAATGTTTGATGCAGGCTGTAGACATTCAGGGTTAATGAAGCAGTTCACACTTCAGAAAATTCCTTGATGGCTGGAGTGGTAGCTTCAGTAGTGGCTGATGGTGAAAGAAGGGGCATTAATAAATTCAAAACAAGCACACCCTGCAAGATTGAGGCAGCTGCCAATGCCATCCCTGCAAGCAATTTTCATTGTCAGCATCATTCACATAATGGATAAATGTGGTGCATTTAAGGCAGGAACCATTTTAGGTCTGTGTCACCTATTTTCTAGAAAGCTAGACTTTATCAGCAAGAGGAGTCATGCTGCCATTATTCTGGAAGAAACATAGCCCTGTCTCTTTTAGCCTTTCAGAAAATGACAGGTAGCCTCTATCACATCATTCAGACAAACTTCTCACTCTGTCTGCAGCAGACACTGGAGACTTCTACATGCTCCCAAATGAAATGAGCCCACACAACTATAATCTCTTAGGGTAGGTCTACACTAGCTCGTTAGTTTGAGCTAGGTAGGGTAATGGGGGCAAGCGGAGTTGCAAATGAAGCCCGGGATTTAAATATCCCAGGCTTCATTTGCATGTTCCCAGGTGCCGCCATTTTTAAATCCCCCTTAGTCTGAACCCCGTGCCCGCGGATACATGCGGCATGGAGTAGGTAGTTCGAATTAAAGATCCTAATTTAATTAAAGATCCTGACAGCTTGTATTCCATCTATGTGTGGGATATTGGTATAGAGAGCCTCTACATCCATGGTGGCTAGGATGGTGTGTTCTGAAAGATCACCAATCCATTGTAGTTTTCTCAGGAAATCAGTGGTGTCTCGGAGATAGCTGGGAGTGCTGGTGGTATAGGTTCTGAGTAGAAAGTCAACATCTGATTTGTGTCTGTTTACTCTTTTACATAGGGACTGTCTAGTTTGGCTGATGTATATATCAGAGGGTCATTGCTGGCACATGATGGCGTATATTACATTGGTAGATGTGAAGGTGAATGAACCTGTGATGGTGTGGCTGATCTGGTTAGGTCCTGTGATGGAGTCGCTGATGTAAATATGTGGGCAGAGTTGGTACCAAGGTTTGTTGCAAGGATTGGTTTCTGAGTTAGAGTTACTATGGTGTGGTGTATGTGGACCACACCTCTGATACTTGTCTTAAACCAGTACATTTGCCTTTCACTGCAAGATTGTCTTAAACCAGTTTCACTTGACAAGATTCACTTGTCTTAAACCAGTACATTTGCCTTTCACTACTTTTAACGTATTATTCTCTGTGTGTGAACATGTGTGTGTATGTAAATATAAACGTCCCAGCTCATTTAGTTCAGCTGATCATCATGCTCTTTTCCTTGAGGAAGCAGGAAGGTTTCTTATTAACAAAAGCATTTTGTGTATTTGATTAAAGCAATCACTCTAATTTAGTGAGTATTGCAAGTGTAGCACATCTCATCAATTTGGGTCTCTATTTTTGTCTTGTTGGAGATAGTGGATGCCCTAATCCACTGGTTAATTTCCTTTTGTGATTCCTTTTCATCCTGAGGAGAATACATCATTGTAAGACACCAGAACAGAAAATATATGGTAGGAGTGCACTTTTAGCAGTGAAGAGATGACTGCAGTCACTATCAGTAGGAAAACAAAGAGAAGGTTAGGGCCAGGTTTAAAAAAAAAAACAGTTAAAAAATTATGGGAATCTTTACTTTGAAAATCTTTAGCATCCCCATACTGCAGTGGCAACATCACAATTTATATTTGTGCTCATTTGATTAAGTGCAAGTACATGCACAAAGGCAGGGTTTTCCCATTTCTAGCACATAGGCTACGTCTAGACTGCAAGCCTCTTTCAAAAGATACTTTCGAAAAAGCCTCTTTCAAAAAAGAGCGTCTTGACTACAACCACTACTTTCGAAAAAGCAAACCGCTTTTTTGAAAGAGAGCATCTAGACAGTCTGAATGCTCTCTTTCGAAAAGGCACAATTTGCATTACATGGCACCTTTTTTTGGCACTTTCGAAAAAAGGTGTTATTCCTCATAAAATGAGGTTTTCCGTGGTCGAAAAAACTGCTGCATTCTTTCAATTTACTTTTGAAAGAATGCGGCAGCAGTCTAGACATAGGGGAAGTTTTTTCGAAAAAAGGCCACTTTTTATTGAAAAAGCCCTGTAGTCTGGACACACCCATAGTGTAAGCATAACCTTGAATGAGGAGCCAGGGAGAGGGAAAGGACAGGACTGGTTGTAGGTTCAGGGAAGGTGAGGTCAAGTTCAGGAGAGATGTTGAGAAGAGTCTGTACCCCTAGGCTGTGTCTACATTGGCATCCCTTTCCGAAAAAGGGATGCTAATGAGACACTTTGGAATTGCAAATCCGCGGGGGATTTAAATATCCCCCGCGGCATTTGCATTTACATGGCTGCCGCTTTTTTCCAGCTCGGGGTTTTTGCCGGAGAAAAGCGCCAGTCTAGATGCGATTCTCCGGAAAATAAGCCCTTTTCTGGAGGATCCCTTATTCCTACTTTCAAGTAGGACTTTCAAGTAGGAATAAGGGATCCTCTGGAAAAGGGCTTATTTTCCGGAGAATCGCATCTAGACTGGCGCTTTTCTCCGGCAAAAACCCCGAGCTGGAAAAAAGCGGCAGCCATGTAAATGCAAATGCCGCAGGGGATATTTAAATTCTCCGCGGATTTGCAATTCCGAAGTGTCTCATTAGCATCCCTTTTCCGGAAAGGGATGCCAATGTAGACACAGCCCTAGAGAATAGTTCTGTTCAGAGTTTTGAATTGAACCCAAGAGTCACTATTCCTTTATTAAACTTAAAAAACAACAAATGGTCTGGTAGCACGTTATAGATTAATAAAACATGTAGATGGTATCATGAGCTTTCGTGGGCACAGCTCACTTCTTCAGATGACCAGAGTTTTAAAAGCTACCCCCTTTATTCTTTTATTGTCAGCAAATGTCTGAAATACACTAATAAATCTCATCTCCATCTAATGCTACTCCAGAGAGGAACACAACTGAATACTGCTTTCAGTTACGTTGTTTGCTCAAGAAGCAGAGGTCTTTGTGTTGAATGTGAATATACCAGCCCTGCTGATGACCCATCTGGATGGGAGTATGTTGCCAAATGGTGGAATTTCTGTTCCTGCAGTTTGTTTTCTAACACCCTAGGAAGTTACACATTAAAAAAAAAAGCTCCCTATGTTAAAATAACTTTATTATGGCTGTAAAGTCAAGCACTCAAAAGTTAGAAAATACTAGAATTAAGATTGCCTGAAAAAACATGTACATAACCCTTTTTTGCCCAAAATTGCAGATTTTGGTTGACACAAAACATGAATTCAGTTTAATATCAGCTAATTGTTTCAATCAAAAACAAAACAAAATATTTTTTCCAGGATTGTGGAAATGGTCCATTTTGGCAGCTCTGAAACTAAATATTTTGACTTTTCATGTTAGAAAGACAATTTGCTTATGAGTATCCATATATTTTATTTTAAAAAACATTTGCAAATGTTAAAAACCTGGAAAATCAAAAGAAAACTTTTTCTGAAATTTCAAGTCTGAAAATTTCAAAAGTGACAAGGAGTCCTGTAGCACCTTATAGACCAACAGATGTATCAGAACATAAGATTTCGATGCATCTGACAAAAGTGGGTCTTTGCCCATTAAAGCTTATGCTCTGATACATTTGTTAGTCTGTAAGGTGCTACAGGACTTCTTGTTGCTTTTGCAGATCCAGACTAACATGGCTACCCCTCTGATACCGAACATTTCAAAACATTTTTGGTTTGATTCTGCCCAAACTGACCTTGCATTAATTGGGCATCTCCCCTGGCCCTCTCCAGGGAACTTTGGAGAACTCGTATCCTGTTTCTTGTGAAAGTAAAACAAAAGCTTCCCACACTGTTTCCCTCTCTCTTTATCCGCTAGGATAGGGGAGCATAAGGATTTACCTATTAGCAATTATTTGAATTATCTACTTGTTTTTCTGTAAAATAAACTGCAGCTATGATTACAAAATGCCTTGTAAAATTAAATATTAATTCATGTTTTGATATATATTCAAATAACTTCAGCTGAATGAAAGGTATTTGGTAAAACCCATGATGCAAAATGTTGGAAAGTGTGACATTGGTTTTGTGATAAAGGAATTAAGGTAATCACCTCCCATGCAGACCCTGAACCTGGCACAGCACCCTTTTCCTCCCTTGACTCCTTTTCCCACCCCCCTCAACTTGCATTCCTCCTCAGGTCATGACCATAACCCTCTGCACCCCCACTCCTGCACTCATACCCCCTCCCAGACCCTGCAACCCAAGCCTCTTCCTCAGATCACAACCCTCTCCAGTCCTAGGTCACAACCCAAGCATCTGAACCCTTTGCCAGTTCTCCTTCACCTTTGTTGTTACAGTCCTTTTGTTTCCAAGTGTTTTATGTATCTTCCTAGGGTGGGCAGGCAGTCTATAAAGCCAGCTGAAGACAATCATTGTTTATTTCCTTTGTCTTATATAGAATGTCCCTTGGGCAGGAAGCATTTGTTCAATTACCCCATACCTCTGTGTAAAAGTACAAAATTCAAGATGGATTCCAGAATTAGGTGACATGTCACATGTCCTTGTGGGGACTGTATGGAATTTCTGTGTCAGTGCTGGCTATTTGGGAGAGGTGGCTGTCAAGGTACAGAAAATGGTCCATATTTTCCAGGAGTTCTCCACTGATGATGATTTGTGAAGTATGAAGAGTAGTTTGTGCAGGTGAGGGCTGGTAGAGTGTATTAGTTTTCCTAATGTTGAAAGATTGATCCTAGCTATGACTACTTTCTGCAAAAATTCTTAGTGTCCTTTGGACTTCTATGTGAGCAAGAATGACAAAATCATCTGGATATCGGAGGGCAGGGATGCCAGTTCTAGTATTTTAAATTTTGTTTGGAGATGTCAGAGATTGAAGAGTTTGCCATTCACTCAATCCAAACTTTGTCAGGAAGGCAGTTACAGATGAGAATCATTGCTTCGAACCTGACACAAGAACTCTGCAATGATTGTATGTATTTGATTTCAATAATCATTTTAATTCAATCCCCTTTATCTCATCAATAAATCTTCAGCTATTTATTCTAAAGGATCGGTAATGATTATTGGGTAAGAGGTGAGATATATTGACCTAATTAGGGGACTGATTTCTTTTAGATTAGAAGGACTATTTGTTTGATGAAAATGATTTTAAATAACTCGTTATAAAGTCTAGTGTCTGCATTGTGAAATGAGTCCTGCAATGATTGGGGAGTCTGCAATCTGGACTTCTAGTTAACCAGCATGATGGGACAGAAGTTTATTTTTGTTACTCACTCTGTATATCTCATGACAGAAAAACCACCACTCTGGGGTGTATTTGTTCAATTCCTCTGCAGTTTGTCCTGAGTCTGGTATTCTCAGCTGTACCCTACTAAGGTCCAGTTAATGGGTGCAAATCAAAATATCAGGGTTGAATAGCCCCCAAATTTTGGATATTGGAAATCTGGATCTGAATTTTGAAGTCTATGCCAATAATTTAGTCCCATATCTTGGTCCACTTATCCTGTAAAATGTTTAATCATCCTTCAAAATTGTATTACAAAGATATAATTAATATTAAATTCTAAAGGATAGCTTAAAAATTCTATAAAGTGGATATAATTTTTTACTCAATTGCATATGTAGGATTCAATTCTATAGAATCCTAATTAATTCCTCTAAAACCCTGTTGGATTTAGCCCTATTTAGGGTTACAACACGTCCAAGTTTTCCAAGACATTACCTCTTTTTTGAGCTGCCTTTTTCTTCAGATTCTTGGGCAGATTCTTCAAATGACAGGAAAGGTGTGGGAGTTTTGGAGAGGATACAAGCTGCATCTCAGAAGAAGCCTTGTTTGGTTTGCTTCCCAATTGTTCCTCCTTGCAGCTGCAGCTGATTGGTTCATTCCCTTGCAAGGTGCACCTGCCCAATATCAGCCATCTAGGTTCTGACTTCCAGCCCAGGAAGGGTACCACAGCGAAGTGCTGACTAATAGTTGGCCTTGCATCCTGGCATGCACTAGCTGCCCTGTCACCATGACAGGAGCAGCACTGTCCTCCATATTTTGTGAGTATCCCCTTCGCAGGTACCCTTTCCAGCACACCCAACAGTACCCTCCTCTCAGCTTCCCCAACCTGCAACTGCCCTCCATTGTTGTTCTCTTGTTGGGAACCTGAAATATGGTAACCTATTATGTTCTGTAGGCTTTTTCCTTAATGGCTCAGTAGATTAGGAATGGGAGTGAGTTACCTTTATTTGTAGGTTCTGAAAGAGATAGCCATGTATAGGTTGTATGGCCTTCAGGCCTGCTGACATGAGGTAGGGAGCAGCAAGGCAGTCAGAGATTTTAAAGGGTCTCGGACTGCAGACCACCACCACTGTTATAACAGCAATGACTGCAGCTGGATCCCTGGTTTCTTTAAATCATCGCTGGAGCCCTGGGTGGTATATGCCAGGCAGTGCTGAAGAGCTGGCCGAGGGAAGCTCATCCATAGCCCTGATCCTTCCACCTGCAGCCCTGTCCTTTTCAGGATCCAGGTCCCAGCAAAGTCTATTGGCCGACCTTGCTGTCTTACAGCAATTTCTAGAGGACAAGTATACACACCACATGAGCCACCATTGCAACTGGAATTTACTGGTAGTCTCAGTAGATTGGCCAAGGAATGATGCGATATGAAGACTGAACTGCCCTCATTGGCTGAGGCATAATTCCATTTGGCGAGGGTTCAGGCATATAGGCAGAGTGCTTGAGGAGGGGGGGGGGATATGTGTTGCTGCTCAAGACATACCAATCCTGTGGCTAGACAGAAGACATTGGTCTTAGGGCTTTCAATGGGGTGTCTTCCAAAAGCTCTTATATTCATTACAAATGGATTAGAAATAATAAACAGGAAGGCCCTGGACAATTTGAAATCATGTTACAGGTTTAGTGACAGGATTTGCAGTGTACGAGCATGGTTCTGCAGCTGTTTCTCTCATGAGACGCTCCCTCGCAATTAGTGGTGCTACTCACCTGTGCAAGGACTGGAGGTTTGAACACTGGCTTTTAGCATTGGAGCCATGTCAGGAAATGTCCAGAGTGTTATTGCACTTTGACAGTCCTTGCCTGACGGGCAGCCCCCTGAACACTGTAGCCAGTCAAAGTATGTTGCAGCACACCAAAGTTTGTTCTGAACTATGTTGGCTCTCACCGACAAACAGCCCCAGAATCAGAGAGCTGAAGCTGGGCATGGAATCAGAAATGTAGGGCTGACAGGGACCATATGAGGTCATTTATTCCATTACCCCACACTAAGATAGGACAATGGGAATGTGCACAGCAAAGAAACCAGGCCTTTATGTCTGCCAATAAAGATTGGTGAATGATTGAATAGCTGATTATAGAGACAAGAAGGGGGAAGTAATATCTTTTATTAGCTGATACTTCTTACAGCAGCAACACATCTTGAGCTGATCATAATGTTTTAGAAATTACTGAAATTATGTCTTTAATGATACCTCCCACTCCCCTTTCCTTGCCTTTTCTTGCATCCTCCTCACCTCTCTTTCACAGACAGGGTACTTATATTCTACAGCTGTGTCTACACTGCACCCCTTTTCCGGAAAAGGGATGCAGATTAGACACTTCGGAATAGCAAAATCCGCGGGGGATTTAAATATCCCCCGCGGAATTTGCATTAACATGGCTGCCGCTTTTTTCCGGCTTGGGCATAAGCCGGAGAAAAGCGCCAGTCTAGACGTGATTCTCCGGAAAATAAGCCCTTTTCCGGAGAATCTCTTATTCCTACTTTCAAGGAATAAGAGATTCTCCGGAAAAGGGCTTATTTTCCGGAGAATCACGTCTAGACTGGCGCTTTTCTCTGGCTTATCCCCAAGCCGGAAAAAAGCGGCAGCCATGTTAATGCAAATTCCGCGAGGGATATTTAAATCCCCTGTGGATTTTGCTATTCCGAAGTGTCTAATCTGCATCCCTTTTCCGGAAAAGGGGTGCAGTGTAGACACAGCCTACCTCTTTGCCTGAACAACCCACTTCTTAGGGACCGTTTAGCGTGAACTATCCTTTTGGAGGGGATGAAATTTGCTGCCACTGAATGTTGGTAGGGTGAGAGAGGAAAAGTTCTTCAATTTCCCCACTCATCTTTGATCCCTTTAGGGCTCTGTGTATCCCTGACGGAACAGAAGAAGTAGTCCCTGTGTTCCATTGAATGCCAGAACTGTAGTTGCAACAGCCTTTGTATGGATTGTGTTAAGAGGGAGAGATGCATCTGGATCGTTCTATATGAGTAACTTTCAATCAGGGTTACCCGCACTCCTGGGGAAACACAGAGGTCTTCCAGGAGGTACATCGGTTGATTTAGATATTTGCCTAGTTTTACAATAGGCTGCATAGAAAGAACTAACAAAATTAGTACAAACAAAAATTTCATATAGACATTGACTTTTCATACTGCTCCATGTACTGATATATAAGCATACTATTTATATTCCAATTGATTTATTTTATAATTATATGGTAAAAATGAGAAAAAAGCAATTTTTCAGTAACAATGTGCTGTGACATATTTGTGTTTCTATGTCTGATTTTGTAAGCAAGCAGTTTTTAAATGAGGTGAAACTTGGGGTAGGCAAGATAAATCAGATTCCTAAAAGGGGTAATGTAGTCTGGAAAGTTTGAAAGTCATTGCTCTACACAACCCACTTTCAGCCCACATAAGTTTGTGTCACAATCTGGCCCCTCTATGTCAATTTGTCTTGGTTCTTTAAAGCTAAAAATTCTTCCCACAGTACACACAGAGCATACTCCTTGCGTAGTGCTCACTGTAAATTTGATCCTACCCTCCTTAGGGGAGCTGCTCATAGGACATACTCAGTCCACTACAGGAGTGGGCCATTAGAGACTTGATGCATAACCCTGACAGGCAGAATTGAAACTGAAACCTCTGGAGCTTAGTGCATGAGCCTCTACTGCATGAGAATCATAGAGTTCAACCCATTGCACAAAGAAGGACCAACCCCAACTAAATCATCCCAGCCATGGCTTTTGTTAAGCTGGAACTTAAAAAACTCTAGGGACAGAGATTTCATCACCTCCCTATATAATAATTCAGTGCTTTACCATCCTCCTAGTAAAATAGTTTTTCCTAATACCCAACCTAGACTTCCCCCACTACAACTTGAGACCATTGCTCCTCATTCTGTCATCTGTCACTACTGAGCATGGCCTCTCTACATCCTCTTTGGAATCCCCTTGTAGGTAGTTAAAGGCTGCTATCAAATCCCCATCACTCTTCTATTCTGTAGACTAAATAAGCCCAAATCCCTAAGCCTCTCCTCATAAATCATGTGCTCAACCCCCTAATAATTTTTGTTGCCCTCCACTGGACTTTCTCCAATGTTTCCATGTCCTTTCTGCAATGGGGGCCCCAGAATTGGATGCAATACTCCAGTTGTGGTCTCACCAGAGCTGAATAAAGAGAAATAATCACTTCCCTATATCTGCTGACAATGCTTCTCCTAATGTACCCAAATATGCTGTTAATCTTCTTGGCTACATGGACACCCGGTTGACTCATATCCAGCTTCTCATCCACTATAATTCCCAAGTCTTTTTCTGTTGAACTGCTTCTTAGCCAGTAAGTCTGTAGCCTGAAATAGTGCTTGGGATTCTTCTTTCCCAGGTGCAGTACTCTGCACTTGTCCTTGTTGAACCTCATCAGATTTCTTTTGGTCCAATCCTCCAATTTGTTTAGCTCCCTCTGGACCCTATCTCTACCCGCCAATGTATCTAACTCTCCCTCTAGCTTAGTGTTATCTGTGAACTTGCTGAAGATAAAATCCATCCCCTTATCCAGTTCATTAATAAAGATGTTGAACAAAACAAGCCCTAGAACCTACTCTGGGGACACACCACTAGATACCAACCGCCAAGCAGATATCGAGCCATTGATCACTACCCATTGAGCCTGACAATCTAGCCAGCTTTATGGATCTTACAGTCCACTTATCCAATCCATATTTCCTTAACTTTCTGGCAAGAATACTGTAGGAGACCATATCACAAGCTGAAGTCAAGGTTTATGACAGCCTTCCCCATATCCACAGAGCTAGTTATCTTGTTGAAGAAGCCAATTAGGTTGGTCAGGCATGATTGCCTTTGGTGAATCCATGTTGACTATTCATGCTCATTTTTCTTTCTTCTAAGTGCTTCAAATGGATTCCATGAATATCCACTTCATGATTATCCACTGAGATGAGGCTGACTGGTCTATAGTTCTCTGGATTGTCTTTCTTCACTTTTTTAAAGATGGCCACAACATTTGCCTTTTTCCAATCTTCCAGGACCTCCCCCAATCACCATGAGTTTTCAAAGATATTGGCCAATGACTTGGCAATCATATCTGCCTACTCCCTCAGCACCCTTGGATGCATTAGATCAGGCCCCATGGATTTGTGTATGTACAACTTTTCTAAATAGTTCTTAATCTGTTCTTTCTTTGACGAAGGCTGCCAATCTGGGTTGCCTAGTGCAATAGTATGGGAGCTGACCTTGTCTGTAAAGACAGAGGCAAAAAACAAAAAAACTAAAAATACATTGAGTTAAAAGCCAGCTGCATCTCAGCTAAGGCTCTAGAGCAGATTCATTATTCATTCTCTCTGTGAGTGTTCTCAGTACCACTAGGTGGGAGAGTACCCCACACCCAGAAGGTGTGTGGGTTACTTCTTTAAATAATTATAGATCATTCTTTGTAAGTATATGCATTTGCATAAAGTGCATTAATCAACAGTGATTCCTAGTCTGAAAATAGTGAAACAGATGGCTAAAGCAAGAGCACGAGTGACTGTCTCTTGTTTCAGCAGTCCCAATATATATATACTCAAGAAAACTAGTTTATATGGCTATGATTTATCTGAGCTTCAGCTATCTTTTTCCAAACTGCACAAAAAAAAGGAGTTTGAAATTCAGAGCTTCTATATATTTGTTCAGAGGAAATAAAAGGGATTCTTGACTCAAGAAAACAAAAATAGTAATCCATCCTAACCTATTTCAGGAGACTGGAGTGTAGTTTGCTGCATCTCCCTGCCTCTGGAAAGATATTTTAGTGGTCAGTATGAGTCCATTTAAGATGTTCATGTTAAAATGGGACAAATCTGTGGTGATCTCTCATTCTAAACCTATTAGTCTTAATCTGATCTCATTTATAGTTGTGTGGCTTTTACACCTGAGTGACTTATGCCTCCATTCATTTGAGTGGAATTATTCCCGACACACAGTGGTTTTTATCACTTATATCAATGACTCCCTTAAATCATATATAATTTAAGGCCTGTTCCTATGTTCCTACTGAAGCCAATAGGAAAGTTTCTTTGTTGTTCTGTTATCTCTTTGCAGTGGCAACATAAAGGGTCCTGCAGTGAATAATATAGGAGTGTTTTCTGCCAGTTACAGAGCCAGCCACACACATGCATTTTCTGTGGGAGCCTTCAGTTTAGGGGGCATGTCAGTAACATTCTGTAATGTGCCAGAGTCTGGTTGGAAGAGGCTTGGGCAAGTCCCAGCAAATCTCTGTCTCTGGAAGATGCCTTGTGTAGCAAGGAGGTGCAGTCTCATACTGTGTAGATCGCAAGAGATCCACAACTGCCTGCTGGTGGCCAGAACTGGGACACCCATGTCCACCCCACTGGAAGCAGAAGGGGAGACAGGAAGTGGGATTATGAAAGACCAGCTCTCTAGCTCAGCTGGGGAAGAGCTGCCAGAGGAGCAGGATGTCTCTTCCCCACTGCTGGGGCTTGGAATCAACAGTGAGCTTCCTGAGCAGAATCATATCTCTCCCCAAGTGCTGGAGCTGGGTGGGAAGTGATGGAAACCGCTGCCATGCCAGAGACCCAACTGGACTGCCAGAGCTGTCAGATACCAGCAATATTGATAAGCTGTTAGGGCTGCCACTTGCAACTTACCCGAGGGAGACATCGGACAACCCCAGAACTCAGGTATCCCCAAGCTGGGAGGAGAGGAAGGAGCCCTAGGGAGCTGAATAGAGTGGGACTGTTTGTACACTGGTGAGCATGTCGTGGGCAGATCCCTGCTGACCTAGTAGTAGACTTCCCCGCCACTGATAGGACCTGAGCTGGGGATGCAGAAGAATGGGAATGCCTCTATCTTGGCCATCCCATCCCACTAGTGATACAGCTAGTCCTGATGCTGAGACTTACCAGGGTTCAGCAGCCTGGGCTTTCAGACTCTTGACTCCTCATGGAGAATTTTGAAATTGTTGAAGCTATTCTTAAAGCTTATTTCCAGTATTGTTACATCACATCTGTGATGTGGAGCCATTATCTCTTGAAAGGTGTTCGAACAAATGTATGTGTTAATCGAAATAGCCTCATGTAAACTTCTGAATCAAATAACTTTATGTAGACTTTGTGCATTCCTGGAATAACTTTGATTCAGTAACTGTTTTTAAAATATAAACCTGACACACACCTATGCTATAGTTGCTATCTTTCATGATGATTCAAGGTTCAAGAACTAAAGGCTTATCTATATGAACTGTTAGTTTGCCAAAAATGAGGTGTAGATCTGCCTAATACTGGCTTGCTGTAGACTAACTGTCCATGTGGATTCACATTAATATTTTGTTAATGAACTTTGATCTAGTCCTGTTTCAAAGGGGCTACAGTATGGAGGCACTTGGCTCACATGGTTCCCTAGGTGGCAGGGGTAGGGCCTTGACTGGAAGGGACAGGGCTAGAGCACGCCTGCCTCTCCCATTCCTATGTACTCCCACTGCCCATGCTTGTCACCTTCCTATTAAAATAGATTTTGGGACAGTTTTACCAAATTGAAAAGGAGCAGCTGGCTGCTCTGACGTCTGGCTGCTCTTGTGCTGCTCCCAACTCCAGATAGAGGAGAGTTCCCTGTCACAGTGTATGTGCCCTGACAACCCTGAATTTGAGGCAGTCCACATGATGAAGCAGCCTGGGGGCCACATATTCTGGAAAACCTGCAGTCCCCAGCAGCCTGCCAGGAAAGCTGGGAAGAAACCTGGCAAGTTCCAAATGGAAGTTCACTGACCCAGATATGTTTCCATGAAATATTTTTGGTTTGACAAACTGGCATTTTTCTATGGAAACCCTGTTTTATTGGAAAATTCCCAACCACCATAAACATTATTGTGTAGTCTACTTTGTCCTGCTTTCAGTGCAAGGCTCCTTGAGTCCTACGATTTTACCATTCTATGCTTGATAGAGGGTGGATTCTGTCTACAAGTAGCTCAGCTGCACATCTGATCTAGGCTCAAATCAGAAAGAGCTGCTACTCTGCTATTCCGAAAAGTGATAATTTTTACATCTGGAAGCCCTCTGTCTTTGAAAGTGCTTTAAAAGTAGGGTGTGATTGGCTCAGTTCATAGCAAAAACTAATGATTCTTGTGTGCTAACGGCTGAAAATGTATAAGTGTCGCCATATGGATGAACATAGATGTGATTTAAATACTGGAGTGGGCACTAATGTCCTTATGGAGCCCCACTGTAATCAGTGGGATTCCATCCATTCACATTGAATAGCTTGCAACATTGGAGTCCATATTTCCAGAAGATTAATACTGTCGGCAGCTAGTTCCTCATAGTTGAAACAGTCCCCAAAAGACAAGAATATGTGTATGTGCCCTGACAACCCTGAATTTGAGGCACACATGATGAAGCAGCCTGGGGGCCACATATTTCTTCCCTCATAATTCACGGGCCCTGCCAAATGATTTTCTTCTATGTACATTCTGGCATGAAAAGACAGGGGTTTTCTTTGGGCTTTATGGGTCCTATGCAGTACTATTCAACTATTGCCCCTATGCCCAATGGCAAGGGGCACAGATTTTTAGAGATGTGATTGTTATAGTTTTCAGGAAAACACTAATGAAATAATTCAAAAGGAAAATTTTAAACTAAGTTTCTGTAGACTGACACAGTAAATTCATATATACACACCTGGGGAGAGGGGGGAATGAGGTTCCAAATGCCTGATAAATGACTTCATTACCACTTAAATGGCTCTTTTACAAGTCCAATACTGCGCTCATAGGTCTGGCAGACTTTTCCCCCCCACTTTTAAGTTAACTAGATCTTCTCTGGAGAAAGCAGAGCCACAGAACAGCTGGGTGGACATTAAGACCCAGTGGTGCCCCAATTTTTCAAGTGCCCTGCACAGCTGCATATTGTGTGTATGGGTAATGATGGCCCTTTGAAAAGAGCAGTAGAGCACTGAAGGTGTTGAGCAAATATGTGAAATGTTTAGGCACAATGAAAGAGTTTTAGGCTTCCCTCTGATCATTTTTTGTGGATTCAAGCTATTTCTTTAATGTTTGAATTATTTTTGGAAGCAAATGCATGCAGAAAATAAACTAAACTAAGATAAAACAATTAAGTGACAGCATTAATCTCATATAATATTATTATAAATGATAAATTTTTAGACAAATAAGAACAGTTACTATAATTTTGCTATTGTTTTAAGGTCTTTTACAATTATGTGAATGTATCTTTCAAGACAAGTTGAAACTGACTGCATTTGGCGCAATACAGTAATTTTGATTGCCTTTCTTTTGTTCTCCCCAAAAGCTATTTTTCATTTCTGCTTTGGAGTAAAAAAATTTTTATATTAATCTGATTTTTTTGGCATAGAAACAATCAATAAGAAACCTGCTTCCATACTACAATAGAATGACCTTTGCATTCTCAGCTGATGATACTGCAGAAAGATTTGACTCTGGTGTCAGACTATTTCATTGTGTTTTCCAGCTACCTGGAATTGTCTTGATACATCTATATATTTAATTAAATGACACTGTTTATTATAAATGAACACAGATGTTTATGGTTCTGCTTGACTGACAACATTTTTCTTTGCCAAACATTATTGTTTAGCATCATTACAGGTCTAACTAGAAACAATTTTATGTATAAAAGAGAACATTGCTGTACAGTTTGAGGTAATTAGATCACACCATTTTGAGTAAGTCTGTACAGTAATATGAAATCTAGATTTTAGTAAGTCACAGAATGGCTAAGATAACCAAGGTTGTTGCCTAAACCTGTTTGATGAGCCAAATAGTCCTGTCAATAGATTTCTAGACCACCCTTTCACCCACAGTGAAATATTTTGGTTACTTTAGAAGCCCATACCTATTATACCTAATACAGGTATACTATAATATCTATTCTCTTATGTTTGTATTATAGTTAAGCCTGACCAAAGAGTCTGGATCTTATTCAGTATTCCTTCCCCATTGCAAACTCACACTGGTTACTAGGTGGGGGAGGATGAGCAAAGAATGCACATTTAGGTACCTAATCCAACCTTGTGCTTACCTTAAAATGTACATGTGCTCTTTAAAAGAGATTAATGCTGAGGACCAGATTCATGGAAGGTACTTGGGATATAGGTCCCCAGACTCAGGATTTTCCAGGTTAAATAAGATATTAATAGAAAAGTGAAGGTCTAAGGGTATGTCTACACTACAAAGTTAATTCGAACTAACAGACGTTAGTGCGAATTAACTTTGATAGGTGCTACACTAGTGCTCCGCTAGTTCAAACTTAATTCGAACTAGCGGAGCGCTTAATTCGAACTAGGTAAACCTCATTCTATGAGGACTAATGCCTAGTTCGAATTAGCTAGTTCGAATTAAGGGCTGTGTAGCCACTTAATTTGAACTAGTGGGAGGCTAACCCTTCCCAGCTTGCCCTGGTGGCCACTCTGGCCAACACCAGGGAAACTTGTCTGCCCCCCCTCCCGGCCCCGGAGTCCTTAAAGGGCCACGGGCTGGCGACACAGTTTGTGCTAGTTGCAAGCCTGCCAGCACTCAGCCAGCAGACCCTGCACCTGGCACGCCATGAGCCAGCCACCTGATGCCACCCAGCCCTCCCCCTCTTCCTGGGACCAGCCTAGTGGCTCCCAGGAGCCTGCTCGGGGCCGCAAGAGGCGGGCGCCCACTTGGTCTAGTGCGGAGATCATGGACCTCATCAAGGTTTGGGGGGAAGCCTCCAATGTCCACAATCTCCACACTAGCCACAGGAACGCGGCTGTCTACGGCCACATGGCTGACAGCCTGGCTGCCAGAGGCCACCAGCGGACCCGGGAGCAGGTCCGCTGTAAAATAAAGGACCTGCGGCAGTCCTACTCTCAGGCCTGCCTGCCAGGGGCTGACCCGGAGGCCTGCCCCCACTTTCAGGCCCTGGGCCGCATCCTGGGGGCTCACGCCTTCCCTGCCCCCCGGGTGGTCATTGACCCCGGGGCAGAGGGACCCATCCAGGAGGAGGAGCTGGAGGACGCCGTGAGCCAGGAGCCGGCCAGGAGCCTTCCCAGGACCCAGCACCCCTGAGGAATGCCACAGACCACATCTCCTGTGTCGTCCGAGGCCGGGGAGGCCTTCACCTGTGAGTATCATCATGCTCCCCTTATGTGTACGGGAGGGTGGGGGGGGGGGGAGAGGGAGCCCAGGGACCGTGCGCCTGGGCCTTGCCCACCATGGAGCAGCAGCTGGGTGTCATGTAGGGGCCTTGGCCTTGCAGAGGGGGGCTGGGTTTCACCCACCTTGTCCCCAGGGAGAACTGACCGCTGCTCTTGTTTCACCACAGCCGCAGCACCTGGGACTGCAGAGCGCACCACCCCGCCTGCAACAGCCACCCGCGCCCGGGCCAGCAGGCATGCCAGGAATGAAGAGGACTACCAGCGGCGGCACCTCCGGTTCATGGAGCAGCTGCTCCACAACCAGGAGCACTGGGTCCGGGAGGACCTTTGGCTGCGCCAGTGGAGTGTGGATGAGCTGAAGGAGCAGGGCCGTGGCCTCAGAGGCCACCTCCAGACCCTGGTCAACTGGTTCCTGCCTCCTCCTGCTCCGGCTCCTGCGGCTGCCCCAGCTCTCGCTCCTCCTCCCACCCCTGCTGCCCCTGCTCCCTCTCCTGCTTCCTCCACACCCCTATCTTTCCTGCCCCACCCTCCACACCCGCTCCCCCCCGAGGCCCCCGCATCCGCAGTGTTGCGAGATGGGAGAGCCAGCCGGACCCCCAAGCCTGAGATTTCCCTTCCCTTCCTCCCCTTCCAGCTCCCTCCTCCCAGGTTTCCCCCTCCCCCTCCCACACTCACTCCTCCCTCTCCCTCTCCCAGTTATGTAAAATAAAGAGAGGTTTTTTTGCCAAAACAGGTGTCCTTATTTGACATTAGGAAGGAAGATTAGGGAGGGGAAAGGGGAAGGGGGGGAGGGTGGAAGAAGGCCCCAGTGGGGCATGCAGGGAGAGTTCAGTCCTTCTCCTCCACCTGGAAGCTCTCCCGCAGGGCTTCCCGGATCCGGACGGCCCCCCGCTGGGCTTCCCGGACAGCGGCGGTGTGGGGCTGAGCGTACTGGCCAGCCATGCGGTCAGCCTCAGCCATCCAGGCTGGCAGGAAAGCCTCCCCCTTTCGCTCACACAAATTGTGCAGCACACAACATCCATGGGAGGGATGTTGTGCTCAGCGAGGTCGAGGCGGGTGAGGAGGCACCTAAATCGGGCTTTCAGTCACCCAAAGGTGCCCTCTATCATGATGCGGGCCCTGGTCAGCCTCGCATTGAAGGCCTGGCAGGAGGGGTTGAGCTGCCCCATGTAGGGCTTCATGAGCCAGGGCTGTAGGGGATAGGCCGCATCCCCCACCAGGCACATGGACATGTCCACGTGCCCGACCCTGATGTGGCGGTCGGGGAAGAAGGTCCCGGCGTGCAGCCTCTGGCACATGGAGGAGTTCTGGTACACCCATGCGTCGTGTGCCTTGCCGGACCAGCCCACATTAATGTCCGTGAACTGGCCCCACTGGTCACACACGGCCTGCAGGAGGACGGAGAAGTACCCCTTGCGGTTGACATATTGGGAGGCCTGGTGTTCCGGGGCACGGATGGGGATGTGCGTCCCGTCGATAACCCCTCTGCAGTTGGGGAAGCCGAGGATGCCGAACCCCCGGATGATGGTGTCCGGGTCGGTGAGGCAGACCACCCTGCGGAGCAGCACCCGGTTGATGGCCTTGACCACCTGTGGAGAGACACAGCAAAGCGCGAATCAGTGGGGCGCCCAAGTGGCTGGGAGTGTTCGTGCCCTGGCAGTGCCCCGCTCCCCACTCCCGGGAGCAACCCCCCCCGGGCGGCGTGTAGTACGGCTGGGAGAGACCGGCCCCTCCGGTGTGGGGCGCTTTTGCCTCCTCCCCCCCCCGTCACCCTGTTTTCCCTGGGGCGGCCCATCCCCTCCTTGCAGCCCCCCGCGCCCTCGGCCCAGTGGCCGGTGAGTGCCGTACCTGCATGAGCACCGCTCTGACGGTGGATCTCCCCATGCCGAACTGGTTCCCGACGGATCGGTAGCTGTCCGGCGTGGAGAGCTTCATAGGGAGATGGCCACCCGCTTCTGGAGGGGGATGGCAGGCCTCATGCGAGTGTCCCTTCTGCACAGAGCTGGGGCGAGCCACTCGCAGAGCTCCAGGAAGGTGTCCCTCTTCATCCTGAAATTCTGAGTCCACTGTTGGTCTCCCCAGCGCTCCAGGACGATGCGGTCCCACCAGTCGCTGCTGGTGTCCAGACGCCAGATGCGGTGGGGCACGTCAGTGCCCGGGCACCGCCGTAGCTGCGCCATGGCCCCCAGGGTGGCCAGGCAGAGAGGCAGGGGGCTGACGTGCACCAGGTGGAACCAGGCAGCCTCCAGCCATTACTGGCAGGCTTGCAGCAGCAAGTCCATAAACTGCACCAGAAAGTGCAGGGCGCGCTCTGGCTCCATGTTGCCACCTGCGGCGGTGTCCCCGAAGGGAAGCACTGACACAGACGGGTGCAGAGAAAAACGCTTTGCTGTCCCTTGGCGAGGTAGGCAAGCAAGCAGAAAAGCTGAGAACCGGCTTTCTAGGGGGGTCCCTTTAAGCACGAGCCTCAGATAGCCTCAGACAGCAGCCACACAGTGCAACTACTGACATGATGCCCTGCCAGAACCAGTTTCAGCCGCCCTTAAATGCGCCTCTGCATCCAATCAGTGTGGATGCGCTAATTCGAATTAGCAAAATGCTAATTCGAACTAGTTTTTAAGTCGAGATGCGCTAGTTCTAATTAGCTTAGTTCGAATTAGCGCTGTAGTGTAGACATACCCTAACATAGTATGTGGTTGGTTCCAATGCGAGGACAAAGCATCATCTAGATAACCTTTGACAGATGTTTGTCTAATCTGCTTTTCAGTTATGTCAATGTATACCAGGGTTGATCACCCTGACAATTAGGAAGTTTTTCCTAATGTCCAACCTAAACCTCACATTCTACAATTTAAGACTCACATTTCTACAATTAGGTGAAGTTGTCCTATCCCTGGCCTCTTTTTAGTCGGAGTGCCTGCATGACTTTCTGTCCATATCCTCTCCAGTGGTTAGGAGCCATTTTATTTTCTAGCCCACTGCCCCTGGGTCAGCCTACATGCCCCCCACACCATTCTTTGATATTTATCCACCTCCCAGGTGCTAAAAGCCCATAACGTATGAAAGTGAGATTTCATTAACATTACTACGAAAGGGTATGTCTACACTACCCCGCTAGTTCGAACTAGCGGGGTAATGTAGGCATACCGCACTTGCAAATGAAGCCCGGGATTTGAATTTCCCGGGCTTCATTTGCATAAGCGGGGCGCCGCCATTTTTAAAACCCCACTGGTTCGAACCCCGTGCAGCGCGGCTTCCTAGTTCGAACTACTTAGTTCATGCCCCGTGTAGCCGCGCTGCACGGGGTTCGAACCAGTGGGGTTTTAAAAATGGCGGCGCCCCGCTTATGCAAATGAAGCCCGGGAAATTCAAATCCCGGGCTTCATTTGCAAGTGCGGTATGCCTACATTACCCTCCTAGTTCGAACTAGGAGGGTAGTGTAGACATACCCAAAGAGACTTTGAACACGAACTCCATTTTTTAGGATATTAAAATTATTATTGTCTCCTGGAATATTCTATTCTCTGTAAATCCTACCCTCATCACTATTGTGTATGAGCACCTTTTAGTAATTCATTAAGTGGCATGACTAATATCTGTCATGTGTGGTTTGTTCTTTCTCTTACAGTCATGTAAGTAGTGTAGTGTTTTGTTTTGTTAGAGTTTTGTATTATCTTTTTTATTTACATACTGATATTGTTTCTACTAGGGCAGGACAAGTGACCTTTCAAATGGAGATGAACAGGAAGGTTTGTGATGGCTTTTGATTCCTAAGGGAGTGCATTCCAATCTTGGATGAGAACCAAAGAAAGCTCTGTTTCCTGTACAGACAAGCTTGACCTTAGAGTAGAAAGTTCCATTCAGTGTTCCCTCTAAGCTGCAGGGCAGTACAGCTTCACAGGTGATTAATCACCCCGCCCTGTCAGTCAGCTCCCTGCAAGGATCCTGAGCCTCTGGCTGGAAGGACTGATTAATCACATGTGACGCTGTGCTGCCACTCAGAGGGAACACTGGTTCCATTATGCTGCAGAAGCATAAATGTCGGTCCTTATCTGAGAGCTTTAGATCATCTTATAGATCAGAGTTTCTCAAAGTGGTCTATGAAATCACTTTGAGAAACCTGTTAACTGGCTGCTTCAGTTTACTTACTGGTGCCCCAGCCACGGAGCCTTGTGGCTCCTATTGGCTCTAGTTTGCTGTTTGAAGTCAAGAGGAACTGTGGGAAGTGGTAGCCTGGCCCACACCACTTCCTGCAGCTTCCCTTTGCTGCAAACAGTGAACCAAACCCATAAGGATCCATGGCTGTGGCACCAGTAAGTAAACATAGCAGAGCAGCCAGTTTACAGGTTCTCAAAGTGGTTTTGTGGACCACTTTGAGAAACACTCTTCTAGATAACTTCTGGCTAGGCCAAACCTTCAAGGGCCTTGAAGATAAGAACTAAGACCTTGAACTGAATCAGTTTTGTATGGGAAGCCAATGTAGATCGTGGAAGACAGATTTGATTTGATTGTGGTATCCCATGTTTCTGAGAAGATATGTTGAATCATTTTTTGGAAAGTCTGTGAGGGTATGTCTACACTACCCCCCTAGTTCGAACTGGGGGGGGGGGTAATGTAGTCATACGGAGTTGTAAATGAAGCCCGGGATTTGAATTTCACGGGCTTCATTTGCATAAAGCTGGCCGGTGACATTTTTAAATGCCGGCTAGTTCGGACTCCGTGCCACGTGGCTACACGCGGCACAGACTAGCTAGTTCGGATTAGGCTTCCTAATCCGAACTAGCTGTACACCTCGTGGAACAGCACGGCACGGAGTCCGAACTAGCCAGCATTTAAAAATGGCGCTGGCCGGCTTTATGCAAATGAAGCCTGGGAAATTCAAATCCCGGGCTTCATTTGCAACTCCGTATGACTACATTACCCCCCCTAGTTCGAACTAGGGGGGTAGTGTAGACATACCCTGAGTTTGGAGACTGCCTATATCTTTTCCTATCTCTCTCTTCCCCCAGTTGTCCTACTTAGATCTTTAATGGCTCCTGATTGAGCTAATTACTGTTGCTGTTAGTAAAAAAGATCAAACAAGAGAATTTGACCCAAACCTACATGGCTAGAGGATGTTGTGAAGACTAGGACTTTAACGGAATTCAAAAAAGAACTAGATAAATTCATGGAGGTTAGGTCCATCAATGTCTATTATCCAAGAAGAGTAGGAGTGGTGTCCCTAGCCTCTGTCAGACACTTGTAATGGATGACAGGAGAGGGTTCGCTTGATGGTTACCTGTTCTGTTCATTCCTTCTGGGGCATCTGGCATTGGCCACTGTTGAAAGACAGGATACTTGGCTAGATGGACCTTTGGTCTGACCCAGAATGGCAGTTCTTATATTATGTTCTTATGTTCTTAAGTTTATTGAAAAGGAATTACACCTGCAGTAAAAAGCAGGCCATCCTTAGGATTTATGGGATCCTATATGTAGCACTGGAATGGACTTTTGTAACTAATAAGTCAGTTGTAATAAATGTATGTTATAGCAAAAGGATTGGATTAAACTTAAATAAAAGATGTAGGCCTCACTCAGGGCCAGGCAGCTTTGTTATCTCAGCTACAGCTCCGTTTGATGTTAGCATGTTAAAGTGAAGGGGTGGAATATTGTAATACATAGTGATTTTAGTGTTAGATAGAAAGAAATATAATGTTGCAAGATTTTGTAACTTTGTTAAAGTGACTAGAAGTACCCCTTTGTTCCATGTTACAATTCTGTAAATGTATTATTTGTGAGAATGAGAAAGAAAATGTTTAGGAGAGATAAGTGTGAAGGCTACTGCATGCTCAAATGGTCAGAGGAGGAGCTGAAGACTCAGAAGCACTAAACAATAATCAAAGTACACTGAAGGCGCAGACTACCCAGGCAGATTGATGAACCCTGCAGCTAGAGGCAAGCACCCCTTGATAGGGAACCAATGACAACTTTTGCCAAAAAGACAACGCCCCCGAGGGATTGTCAGCATGCTGATATCGGATGACCATGAGAACAACTTCTTTCCAATAAGCATATGTCATAGGAAGATAGATTGTGATGCTGAATGACTGATTAAGGCCTGATAAGGCAAAATGCATAGACTTGCACGGAAGGAAAATCCTGTAAAAGTTGGGGTGTCTTGTATGGTTCTTTGGATTTTGTCCTGCCAAGATCAAGACCAGGAGGGGCATCAGTCCAGACTGACATGAACCCGGCTCCTTCTTCACACCTGACCTATCTGGTCAATAGGTCAGGCTGATGAACAGACTGGTAACTATTCCATCAGCAGGGTGTGTGTGTGTGTGTGTGTGTGTGTGTGTGTGTGTGTGTGTGTAAATACATATTCTACTTTGTTATATTGTCAATAAATGTGGCGTGTTGCCTTATCCCCCTGAAAAAGATCCCGTGTGCTTTTTATAAGCATAACAGTATTATTAAACTGGTGCCTCTGGGCTCACTTCAGCCTGGGTGGTAGAGTGATGATTCCTTTAAAGATCTGATTTCATAATCTTCAGCAACGCACTAATGAAATATTTTTAAAGAAATTTGTAAACAAAGATCCTGTAGACTAACGCTATCAATGCATCTGATGAAGTGGGTCTTTGCCCACGAAAGTTTATGCTCCAACACTTTGGTTAGTCTATAAAGTGCCACAGGCCTCCTCGCCACTTTTGCAGATCCAGACTAATGCGGCTACCCCTCTGATACTTGACAATCAATTCAGAAATTGACAGTATATATCTTGGGTTGGCAAGTGCCTGTTAAATGGCTTCATTACCACCTGAATGGCTTTTTCACAGTTTTAATGTCTGCTAATAGGTGTGGCAGGCTTTTTCATTTTTAAGTTAACTAGATCGTTTCTGGAAGAAGCAGAGCCACAGAACAGGGATAGGAAGAGGCAGGTGCATGGACATTAAGACCTAGAGGTGAATCATATATTCAGATGCCCTTCACAACTGCATATTCTGCATATAGGGAAGGACGGCCCTAGGTAAAAGGGTTACATCAAGCACATAGTCCCAATGATAGACATAGCAATAAATTAGAAAATATGCATTCCCTTAAGCGAGCCTCTCTTTTATAAGCATACATCGTTCTTCTGCTAGCTTCACACAGTGCCTGCTGGGCAAATAGGGAAGGTGGTTAACAATCTATAGATAGCTCCTCTTCTGTTCCTCTCTGGTCTGGTTTGGTCTGGTCCCCCGAAGCAAGACTTTTGCTTGCCTTGAAAGCCCTCTGGTTCACAATCCGTAATCCACAGAGCAGAGTGACACTGACTTCTTCAGGTGCTCAAAATCAGGACTCCCCATCACCAAATAAGTTAGTTTGTTTGATTCTTTATTCTTATACTACTTTTCTCCCATAGGAGTCACATGTCTTACAAGCCTGCCCAGTGGACATATAATTACTAATTTTTACCTTTTCAGGATTTTTAGAAAAGGACTAGATGAGGTGGTACAAAAAATCACTCCACACATACACATTCATCAGTCATTTTCTCTGGCTATTGCATGGCATCCTTGCCATAAAGTTACAATGATCCATCTGTTTGGGGTCCACGATGAAACTTTACTCGTATGATATTTACTTTTTCAGGGGCCCATATTTATAGATCAATGGGTTCTGTATTGCTTGCACATGTAGTCCAGCCCACAATCCTAGCCAGTGTGACTTATCAAGTTTACTCTAGTTCAATTCTACTGAGAGAGGACCTGCTCCCAGAATCCTGTTATTGCTTAGGCATCCTCTGCCATGCTTAAGTCTTGTCAAGTTACACTCACATCTGTTCAGTATCATCACTCCAATTTGGCACCATTTCAACAGCATTCTGTATCGGTTGGAGTTTCTAAGTGGTAAATGTTTAATGCATAAATATATCACAATGTTACACTCCAAAGAGACATTGGTAAACCTCTTTCTACGAGGAAGAAGCCTTTTTCCGAAAGAGCTCTTTTGGGAAAAGGCCTGTGTGGATGGGGAAGAGTGAGTTCTTTCGAAAGAAGAGGAAAGAGGAAAAAGCGCAGGTGCCCTTGTGGCCATTCCGTCCATAGTAATCACAGCTTACATGCGAGAGAGTGTCCATTCAGTGTGTACGCTATCTTTCAAAAGAGCAGATCGCTTTTTCGATGTGCTTTGGCAGTGTGGACGATCTCTTTTGGAAGAAGTTTTTTCAAAAGATCTCTTCCAGAAAAGCTTCTTCTGAAAGAAGCCTAAAGTCTAGATGTAGTCCAACAGAACTATCTAAGAGCCAAGCATAGCAGAGTCAGATATTATGCAACAGAGCTGTGAAAAAAAACAGCACTCTGGACAGCACAGGAATGACTGTTTTTTTAACAAACTTGCAAAACGCCAATAAAAACTTGCTTGAATGTTAAATAGTTCACAAATTTAATAAAAATGTGTTTCTTAGCTTTGACCATGCAAAAATGGTCGTATGTGTGCATGTGCAAAAACAGACTCCCCCCTCCAGCTTATTTTGGATGCAAATATATTGGGATCTGTCTTAATTTTAACGTGCAAAATTTTGCAAAAGTCCCTCTCTACTAAGTGGGAACACTGTACAAAACCTAAGCCTTGAGGAAATCAATAACCCCAGTAGTGAAGGATAAATAATACATTAAAAAGACAGTGTGATAGCTCAGAATCTCTGGGATCATTGTAGACTTTCTGTTCCCTGTGATGCCTTGAAGTAATCATACCTCTCATATGTCACTCATGAAGGACATGTCTCTTTTGAGTCCCAAAATTATCTACATTCCACACAGATTTGGGATGACATTTTGGCTCAACTGAAATCAGTAGAAAAGCTCACACTGATTACAAGAGAGCCAGGTTTCACCCTTGGTGTCCCCACATGTTTATTTGCCCAGGAAACCACTCCTGCAGAATATATTTCATATAAAAAGGAGCATTATACCTGTTTTCTTTGCAAATTGCCCTTGCTGCTTGCTTGCTTGTTCATTAATACAACTTAATTACACATCTCTAAGCCACATGCCATACATCACCTCCTTTGTCCAAGGTAATTCTTATATGAACAACAAAACCATTTTGCCATTTATATTTGAAAATCCACAGAACTAAAAGTAGCTTGGCTGGAGCTCCTAGTCAGTGAAATGGGTGAATATTAAAGAAATATTGTAAAAGAAAAATTCTCATCAAATACATACTTTTGATATGTTGTTTGTCATTGTCTGTCACATCTGTTTGTTTAGGACCTGATCCTACTCACTGAAGTCAGTTAACCTTTCCCACCCACCCCCTTTTTAATTGAAGCACATTTTGATTCTTCAGTTACAAGGTCTTTGGTATAGAGACCATGTCTTCTTAAATGTTTATGAAGTCTCTAGAACAATCAGTTCAGGATCATGATTGGAATTTGTGGATGCCACCACCATGTAAATCAAGATTAATTATTTTTTTCCTGTAGAAAAAGTCTGGTAATGTTTCCTAAACATGCATTACAAATTAACCCTCAATGGAAAACAAATATTGCAGTAATATGCAATACTCCTGCATTTTGACTAGGTATAGACTAAATGATGTATGACATTATACCTTGGAAAAAATCTCTGATTGGGAGGGTACAGACTCCATTTACATTAGCAGGCTTTAGTACGCAGGGCAGAATTTAGACATTTTGGAAACCTTATTATTCTGACAATATATGTGAAAAGATCAGAGACAATCAGAAAACAGAATATTAAAAAAAATAATTATAATAACTAGGGCTGTCAACAATTAAAATAATTAATCACACAATTAATTGTGCTGTTAAACAATAATAGAATTCCATTATGTAAATATATTTTTATGTTTTCTGCATTCTCAAATATGTTGACTTAATTTACAACACAGAAAACAAAGTGTGCAGTGCTCACTTTTTATTCATTTTGATTACTAATATCTACACTGTAAAAATCAAAAGAAATGTTAATTTTCAGTTCATCTAGTACAAGTATTGCAGTGCAATCTCTTTATCATGAAAGTTGAAATTAAAAGAAGTGACGAATTATACACAAAAATAACTACATTGGAAAATTAAACAATGGAAAACTTTAGAGCTTGCAGTCTATTCAATCCAACTGCTTGTTCAGCTAATCACTCAGATATGCAAGTTTGGTTACAATTTTCAGGAGATAGTGTTACCCGCTTCTTGTTTACAAGGTCAACTGAAAATGAGAACAAGTGCTCACGTCACTGTTGTAGCTTGCACCTCAAGATATTTAAATGCCAGATGATCTAAAGATTCATACGTCTTGTCTTGATTCAATCACTTTCCACACTGATGATTGGTTCTGCTCAATAACAATCTAAAACAAAGCAGACCAATACATGCCCATTTTCATCATCTGACTCAGATGTAACTAGCAGAAGGTTGATTTTCTGTTTTGGTGGTTTGAGTTCAGTAGTTTCTCCATCAGATTTTTGCTCTTTTAAGACTTCTAATAATATTTTCCGAACCACGGCCCACTCAGATTTTGGATGGCACTTCAGATTCTTAAACCTTAGGATGAGTGCTATAGCTATCTTTAGAAATCTCACATTGGTACCTTCTCTGAGTTTTGTCAAAGCTATTGTGAACGTGTTCTTAAAATGGACATGTACTGCATTATCATATGAGACTGCTATAACATGAAACATATGGCGGAATGGAGGTAAATAAGAGCAGAAAGCATCTTTATCCCCCAGGGAGTTCAGTCACAATTTAATTTTGATTTTAAATGACCATCCTCAGCATGGAATCATGGCCTTCTGGAATGGTGGCTGAAGCATGAGAAAGCTTATGAATGTTTACTATTATCTGGCAGATAAATACCTTGAAACACCAGCTATAAAAGTTCCATGAACGCCTACACTCACTTTCAGATGGCATTGTAAACAAGAAGCAGGCAGCACTATCTCCTTGAAATTTTACCAAAACTGTTAGCCTTAGCAATTGGTTGAAGAATAAGGTAGGACTGAGAGGATGTGTAGGCACTAACATTTTACATATTTTTTTAGTGCAGTTATGTAATGAAAAAAAAATTACATTTATAAATTACACCATCATGATAAGAAGATTTCCCTAGAGTACTTCTATGCAGTGAATTAAAAATACTATTTTAGTTATCAATTTTACAGTGCAAGTAGTTGTAATAAAAATAATAATGTAAATTGAGCACTATACGCTTTGTATTCTGTGCTAGAATAGAAATCAATATATTCTGAAATGGGGAAAACCCTCCCAAAATATTTATTAAATTTCAATTGGCATTCTATTGTTTATAGTGTGATTAATCATGATTTTTTTTTATTTAATCACCTAAATTAACTGAGATTAATCAGTAGCCATTCTAAAACTCTATAAATGAATTGTCTTTCATATGATTTAAAATATATCTAAGAGTTATTTCAATAGTCATGGCCTATAAAGTTGCATAATTAAAAGGTTTTCAATGGCTATTTCAAAGAATTGTAGTAATAATGTTGTAAGACATAAATTATTGTATTTTAATTTTATGGAAAAAGAGCTCCAAGTGAATATAGTACCTGTGTCTGTGAAATATTCCAGCTTAACAGGCCTGGAAGTAAAATTCCTCTGACAACAGAATAGGAACAGTGCAAACAATGGCAGTACAATCTTCCCCATGTGGCTTCCTTAATGTGCTTTATCCCCATGGAGGAGCCACCTGCAGGAATAAAGCGACAGATGCATTACTTGATCACTGTTGACCTGTCAATGTAGATGCTGATTAAAGCCAGTGTTTGTGTTCTTCTTTTGTGAAAGGCACATTTGTCTGTAAGGAATTGGACTGAGACCATAATGATTTCACATGCGCTGTCAAACAGCCATCAGATGGTAATAAGTTTTGGTCTCTATTGACCCAAGTCTGAATTGAAAAAGTTGTTCACCATAGTCAGCAACTTCGATCCTTTGGCACAATGGAACTCTCCACAATGAGGTTAAAGCTTTTCTGTGTGTGAAACAGAATTTTTCAAGACTGAAATGAACTCCCCCAGGAACTACAATCCACAGCACCTTCCACTCTAAGCACAAGTAGCACTTCTTTGATCTTGCCTACTCTAACAGAAACGTATAGCACCATGTATATTAAATAAAAACAACCTACAAAAGCAAGACACTTTACTTCATAGCTTCTCCCCTTGGGTGAGGATGAGACAACAAATATTATGTGACAGGTGTGTAATCTGCTTGCTTAAAGCATTACTGGAAGCTGCTACAATAGTACAGCAGTGAGTAAGGTACAAGAACCTACACAGAACAGAACTGTAGTCTATGAAGTAGGGAGTCTGTTTGGGTCAATGGAGAGGACTGGGACTCAGGCCCAGAAGACCTGGCTCAGTTCACATCCATGCCATAGAATCATCATGTCTCCTCTGTTGAGGCTTTGAATAGCACTTGGATGATGTAGAGGCATCCTCAGATTCTCTGCACACAAGTCATTTTCCTGTTTTGTGAACAAATGCCAAGGATTGCTTGTGAATTACTCCTTTTTGGTGAAATTCACACTTGATTAGAATGGTCTCACAATGTCAGTTGAACATCTCAAATTCAGCTTATGTCCTGAAGACAGGGACCTTCTGGACCTTCTGGACTAGGGTGAATTTCACCCCTTGATTCGTGGATATTTTATATTATTTATTGAGGTATCTGATTAATCATCCCAAGTCCTTTCTTACTGTTTCTGCTAGTGAATATCTTTATGCAGGAAAATAACAAACAATGACCGATAAATAGCAAATAATTAATAGTGCATTCAAAATAATACGGTTCCAGCAGGAATAACCATTTGGGATAAAGTTCATGAAACACTTGATAATTGAAAATATTTCCATTAATAAACTGGGGATAGCCCAATTACCACTAACAACTAGTACTAAAACCCTAATACTAATACCAATGGAAGTCCCTCATGTTTATTCATGATTCACTTTGCATATCATGTTTAGCTCTCATTACAAATAAAAACTCTCTCTGTGTGATGCTGGGAAACCAGGTGCCAGCTCATTCCACAGATCCCACATCTCAGATGAACACTGACAAATACATAGCTAGAATTAGTATGTCTGGCTTTGTGTCATTATTGTTGAAATAGGGATTGCCATTATAAAATGTGCTTAGTGTTTAGACTTTATGAAATGTTTATAAATTGTTGAAAGCATTAATCTCAGTAATAATAGCTGTATTCTATGTTACAAAGTAATATTTAAGTATCTGCTTTGTTGTCTTCTGTATCTGTATAAATGACCATACAGGAGAAATACATTAACTAGTGAGAAATTCTGGCTTCTAGCTAGAATGTTGTGCCCCATAGAGAACATTTGTCATTTACTGATAAACTATTGTGGAATCTTAAAGAGGTCAAAAAGACTTTTCTGGTTGCTCTTCTCTCCCCGTTGGAGATCAGTCTTACAAATGAATTCCTCCTATAAGCTGAGAAGAACAAGGGGGAAATGGGATACAAATTCCTAATACAAAGAAATTGTATCTCTGTGTTGTTGGCAGAACTCAAAAGGACTATATGTGACTTCATGGTTAGGCTGTTTTAATTCCTGAGGAGTTTATACCTGATATTTGGTTGGTCAAATCTAAGTATGGATTTGGGGTTTGTGCCCTACTTTTCATCAGTTTGCCTTGAGGTTGGTACTCAAATGCTTGAGACACTGCAGGGCAGCTTGCCAGCCAGAACCAAATAAGTATGTCGTTTCATGCATGTGTAGTCTCCTAATGCATGAAGTCTCCTCACCCCCACAAGAGCACACAGCTGCTAGAGACACATGCTGGCTATTTCAAAACGGCCACGTTTGTCTCTAGCTGCCATGCACCTTTGGTGGAGAGCGCTCAAAGTCTCTCATTTCCTGTCCCCTCCTCTGCCTGCCAAAGGCACGCAGTGGCTAGAGAGACATGCTGGCTGTTTTAAGTCAGTGTGCTTCTCTAGCTGCTGTGTGCTCCCCCACCCTCAGGTCCTGATTGGCTTGGGGATGCAGGGAGCAGCAGGGCATCCGTGGGCCCTTTGACCACCCCTGGGCTAGAGATAAATGCTGGCTGTTCTAAAATAGCTGGTGTGTCTCTCTAGCTGCTGCACATTCTTGTGGGGCAAGGAGACTTCACATGCTCCCTTGCCCTCAGGCCCTGATTGGCTTGGGAGCAGGGAGAGTGTGTGAAGGCCTCCTTCTGTTAGGCACCTAGAGGGAACTGCTAGCTGCTTAAAAACATCTGATGTTTCTCTCAAGGGGGCAGGGGAGGTGAGTAGGGAGAGGGAAGATTTCTTGCTCTCCCCCACCCCAGGCTGATCAGGTGGGGGTAAGCACAAGAAATCTGCTGGCCCCGCCCCTTCTGCCTGAGGCCATGCCCCTTTGAGGTGGTCTGGGACCACTTAAGATATTTCTGAAGTGGCCCCCTTTAAAAAAGTATTGCCCACCCTTATTCTACATGGTCTATCAGCTGTAAAACGGTAATTTGGGGTATTATACAATTAAGCAAAGTAAAGCTTTGGACTTACAATGCACAGTTCTAGAAACATTTGACAGCTGATTTTAGTACCTCCATTATTAAAGAGTCCTCTGCTTCTTTTCTTCCAGGTCCATTTCCATTTTCTTTTATACTTTCTGCATATGCATATCATATGCATATGATTTAAAATAAATAAAGAAATTATAGAGGACTCTGGGTCATTTAACTAATACATTGTTTAAATATGTATTGTAAAGTTATTTAAAAACTCCTCGGTAATTGTTTAGATTCTCCATTTCTGATAATTACATAATTTAGGAAGAATTGATTATAGCCTATCAGGATTAAGGGGAGATCATCATATTGGTTCTCACTACATGCAGAGAAAGCCTTTGACTGTGTGGAGTGGCATTATATAGAAGAAGTTATTTCTAAATGAATTCAGCGAATATTTTCCTTGCTAGTTGTGTTCCATTGAAAGTACCATGACATTATGGTGCGTAGTTAAGGAATGATCCCAATCAAAGTATAAAATTATGTAAAATAAATAATGCAATTATACTATTTAAGGATGAAGATAGCTGAAGATTACCAAAGTTTTTCTAACATTAAGAGTATTAATAAAAACGTAATAACTACTATACTGGATCATACCAATGGTCCATTAATTCCAATATATTGTCTCCAACAGTAGTTAGTACTAGAACTTCAGGGAGAGTGTAAAGAACAGGACAATTTTGGGAAGATCTACCCCTGTCATCCTCTTTCAGATTCTGACAATCAGAGATTTAGAGTCATCCTAAATATGAGGTTGCACATCTGACTATCTTGGCTTATTTCCTCCTACTTTTAAAAAAATCCAGTTATACTGTTGGCCATCACAACATTATATGTAAGTGAGTTCCATAAGCTAATTGTGCATTGTGTGGAAAAGTACTCTCTTTTGTTTGTATTAAACGTGCTGCCTATTAATTTCATTGGGTGATCCTTGTTTTTTTTTTTTTTTTTTTTTTTTTGTGGGAAAAAGAAAATAACACTTCTCTATTCACTATTTTCACACCATTCATAATTTATAGACCTCTGTCATATCCCCTGTTAATCTTCTTTTCTAATATGAACAGTCATTACCCTTGTATGGAAGCTGTACCATACCATATAGCTGTAAAGCCCCTCTGAAGCTTTTCCACTGCCACTAAACCCCTTTGAGAGGTCAGTCAGTACTGGCCATAGTATTTAAAGTGTGGATACACCAGGCATTTATATAGTCGCATTATTATATCACAGAATCATTGAACCATAGAGCTGGAAAAGACCTCAGAAGGTCATCAAGTCCAGCCCCCTGATCTAGACAGGACCAATCCCAACTAAATCAACCTGGCCAGGGCTTTGTCAAGCTGAGACTTAAACACCTTTAGGAATGGAGACTCCACTGCTTCCCTAGGTAACCCATTCCAATGCTTTACTACCCTCCTAGTGAAATAGTTTTTCCTAATATTCAACCTCTCCCACCACAACTTGAGACCATTGCTCCTTGTTCTGCCATCTGTCACTACTGAGAACAGCCTTTCTCCATTCTCTTTGGAACCTTCCTTCAGGAAGCTGAAGGTTGCTATCAAATCCCCCCTCACTCTTCGCTTCTGCAGACTAAACAGACCCAACTCCCTCAGCCTCTCCTCATAAGTCATATGCTCCATCCCCCTAATCATTTTGGTTGCCCTCCGCTGGACCCTCTCCAATGCGTCCACATCCTTTTTATAGTGGGGGGGCCCAGAACTGGACACAATACTCCAGATGTGGCCTCACCAAAGCCGAATAAAGGGGAATAATGACATCTGTGGATCTGCTGACAATGCTCCTCTTAGTGCAACCTAATACGCCATTAGCCTTCTTGGCTACAAGGGCACACTGTTGACTCATATCCAGCTTCTCTTCCACTGTAACCCCCAGGTCCTTTTCTGCAGAACTACTACTTAACTGGTTGGTCCCCAGCTTGTAACTATGCTTGGGATTCTTCTGTCCCAAGTGCAGGACCCTGCACTTGTCCTTGTTGAACCTCATCAGATTTCTTGTGGCCCAATCCCCCAATTTGTCTAAGTCTCTCTGGACCCTATCTCTGCCCTCAAGCGTATCTACCTCTCCCCCTAGCTTAGTGTCATCTGCAAACTTGCTAAGGGTGCAATCTATCCCCTCATCCAGGGATGAACAAAACCAGTCCTAGAACCGAAACTTGGGGCACTCCACTAGAAACCGACCACCATCCTGACATCGAGCCGTTGATTACTGCCCGGCCTTCTAGCCATCTTTCTATCCATCTTACCATCCATTTATCCAATCCACATTCCCTTAACTTGCTGGCAAGAATATTGTTGGAGACTGCTAAATAATAAATAATAAAAGTTGCACAACTGTTTGCACTCTGGTGGGACCTAGATGCTCCCACTGAAATCCTCCTTCAGACAGGCACTGAACAGTCATAGAGTAAGAGTCAGTTTCTGATCCAAAAAGCCTACAATGTAAGTACACTCCCCTTTCCACAGACAGCTTAGCTGCTATTTGGTGCTAAGAATATTCACGTCTCTGCTTCCTCCTCCTCCATCCCCGCACACTTTAGGATCTCCAGCTCTCCAAAGAGGGAGCTGGTATGTAGCTGTCCCTGAGTGCTGAGGAGTGCAGATACAGCCATTGTGTGTGGTCCTAGCATGAGAGCACAAAGAGGAAAGGTTCTTTATATGCTTATCCAATTGACATCTGTGCAAGAACAAACTATAATGTAACTATTATTTTACTGTCTACAGGTGTTGCCTGTTGTCCTTAAGAGAAAGGATATTAAGGACACAAAGTAAGATTTTCCTGATTCATTTAGTGTGGGGAAGTTGTCCATTTATTACCTGTAAAACACTGAAGTGTGTCAGGGTAGAAAGAGGGATTTCCTTTGCATGTATAAAACTTTATGACATCGTCTGTCAGCAGAGATTTATTAAAGAGAGGCTGAATGGAGATCCTTAGTATATACCAGTGGACCTAGAGAAAGGGAACATGTCAGCCTAATTCTACCCTACACATTCCATTTTTGCATGATTCATATTTTAAGGAAGATAAAAGTAAACCTGTTATATTCAGGCATGGAAAGAGGCCTGCAGAATTTTTGGAGGGGGAGCTAAGGACAAGCTACACTGTCTTCTGGCCCCAGTATGAAACAGCCTCTCATGTAAACCTAATATATTCAATTCTGTTTTGATGTGTGCAGGTCTAGGGGCATCAAAGGCCTGGTAGATGCCATAGAGTCATAGGATCTTTACTCAGCTGGACAATTAAAATCTGCTTTTGGCCTCCCCCAAGAGCACATTTTTGAATACTGCCAATTTAGTAACCATACATTACAGACATTTGTGAGCCTGGAATTAGTTGACCCTGTCACCCTTGGAGAAGATTATTAATTTGCCTGGGTTGCCTGAAGATTTGATTTCATCTTTTTCCAGAGTGTTAAGTGAGTTCCACAGCTTTATTGCAGGAAAAGCCAGGAAAGCCTGGGAGGAAATTTACAGACTGACATACAAGATGAGAGATAAAGGAATATGTTGAAACCTAGTGATAGGATATTTGTTGCATCTGAGAATCATGAAATACTGTACAATGATCCAATTATACATAAAATATATACTACAGCAGTCGGGAAGACTCAGTTGATGGACACGAATCTCCTATGCTGTACAGATGAAATAACTGCTTAGGTTCATTTATTAAAGACTTTAGGATAAATATATGTGCTGATTTTTCTATTTGTTTAAAATATTAGACAACTGAGCTAGGCTTGTTTGTGTTAAATGACATTGCCTGTTAGACTGGACATGATATATACAGCGCTATGATGTTTTAAATGGAGATTATTGCTTGATCTCAAATGAATTTTTCCCTTTCATTCTGCTTCCACAGTGCTGACATTCCTGCTACTAGAAAAAATGTCAGCCAAAGGAAAGCAGGAGTCCTAGGTTCCTAAGAATTCACTTTTTCAGACAAAACACAGATGAAACAGAAAACCTGTTCTTTTGTCAGAAGTTGAGAACTATCCACCACTTTGATTCTGAAGCTCACCTGTCATGAAGATTTTAATGACATTTTGAAAGTGGGCTGAGAGACCAGCACCTTTCAGAAGGTGCGTAAGGTCATGGTGTTTTCAGGAGTGATAAAATATGATTTTGTTAAAGACTCCCTGAGAGATTGAATCACACTAATGGAAGGCACTATGAGAGGTAATTTAGGACATGTCTACACTAGGAAATTATTTTGGAATAACTTAGGGTACGTCTACACTACAATGTTAATTCGAACTAACTTAGTTCGAATTAGTTAATTCGAACTAAGCTAATTCGAACTAACGCGTCTAGAACTAAGAACTAGTTCGAATTAGCGTTTTGCTAATTCGAACTAGCAAGTCCACATTGAGTGGACCCTGAACAGGGCTTAAGGATGGCCGGAAGCAGTGCCGGCAGGGCATCATAGGAGGACTTAGAGCGTGGAGATGCTGTCTCAGGCTAGCCCAGGGCTGCGCTTAAAGGGTCCCGACCCCCACCCCAGACAGACAGTTCTAAGGGGTGCCCCGCTTGCAAAGCAGTCCTGGCTTGGATTGCCCGGAGTACCCACACTGGGCACATCACACCACTCGGCCATCAGCCCGGCTGCACTTGCCGCAGGCTGCCATCTGGGGAGAGGGGGCAATCGGGGGGCTGCAGGAGAGCTTCCACCCCCAGAAGCCCACAGAGCCAGCCCAGTCCTCCCCATCGGGGGCTCGTACCCCATTCCTCCCTCACCTCCTTCCACTTACCCTTCCCTAGCCCCCCTTCTTATTGATGTACAAAATAAAGATAACGTTTCTTCCAACATTGACTCTGTCTTTATTGAACAAAACTGGGGGAGACTGGGAAAAGGAGGTGGGAGAGGGGAAGAGAAAGGCTGGGAGAGGGGAGGGCAACTGACATGATCAGGGGTTGGGAACAGGTCCCAGATGAAGAGAGGCTACAGAGACTGGGACTGTTCAGCTTAGAAAAGAGGAGATGGAGCAGGGACAGGATAGAGGTCTCTAAAAGCAGGGGTTGGGTGGAGAGGGTGCATTCAGAAAAGTTCTTCTTTTGTTCCCATAATAAAAGGACTAGAGGACACCAAAGGAAAGGAATGGGTAGCAGGCTTGATACTAGTAAGAGAAAGTTGTTCTTCTTGACAAAGCACATAGTTAACCTGTGGAACTCCTTGCTGCAGGAGGCTGTGAAGGCTACAACTAGAACAGAGTTTAAAGGGAAGTGAGATCAAGTCATGGAGGTTGGGTCCATGGAGTAGTCTTAGCCAGGGGGTAGGAGTGCTGTCCCTGCCCAAAGTTTGTGGAAGGCTGGAGAGGGATGGCACGAGACAAATGGCTTGGTCACTGTCTTCGGTCCATCCCCTCCAGGGTCCCTAGGGTTGGCCGCTGTCGGCAGACAGGCTACTGGGCTAGATGGACCTTTGGTCTGACCCAGGACGGCCATTGTAAGCTCAGGGCTCAGGGTCGGGGGTCTCAGTGGACCCCCTTGATTTCATGCACACCTGCTCCTGGGTGGCCAGGCTGGCAGCTCTCCTGCCCTAGACGGCCACTTTCCTGTGCCTAGTGCGGAGATCGTGGACGAGGTCCACGATGTCCGCACTAGCCCAGGAAGGTGCCCGCCTCTTGCGGTCCAGGGCAAGCTCCCGGGAGCCGCCAGCCTGGTCCCGGGAAGAGGGGGTGGGCTGGGGGACATCGGGTGGGTGGCTCTGTGCCGTGCCAGGTGCAGGGTCTGCTGGCTGGGTGCTGGCAGGCTTGCACCTGGCACGGGCACCGTAGCCAGCCCGTGCCCCTTTAAGGGGTCCGGGGCCGGGAGGGGGGCATAGAGTTTCCCTGGTGTTGGCCAGAGTGGCCACCAGGGAAAGCTGGGGAGGGCTAGCCTCCCACTAGTTCGAATTAAGGGGCTACACACCCCTTAATTCGAACTAGTAAGTTCGAACTAGGCTTAATCCTCGTAAAATGAGGTTTTCCTAGTTCGAAGTAAGCGCTCCGCTAGTTCGATTCAAATTCGAACTAGCGGAGCGCTAGTGTAGCGGCTATGAATGTTAGTTCGAACTAACGTCCGTTAGTTCGAACTAACATTGTAGTGAGACATACCCTAAATTAGAAATAATAACTCCTGAAATAACTATTTTGAAATAAGCTTATTCCCTGAGGAATGTGGAAGTACAGATTTTGAAATAACCAGCCCATTATTTCAAAATAACAGGCTTGTTGGTATGGATACTCCATTTATTATTTTGAATAAGGGGGGTTATTTCAAAATAACACCTTCGTGTAGACCTGGGTCTCGTTCATTACCCTACACTGAGACAGGACCAAGTACATCTAGATCATCCCTGCCAAGAGTTTGACTAACCTACTCTGAAGAAACCTCCAATGGCGGGAATTTCACAAATTCCCTTGGAAGCCTATTCTAGTTCTTAACTATTCTTGTAGTTAGAAAGGTTTTCATAATACCTAACCTAAATTCTCTTGCTGCAGATTAAGTCCATTACTTGTCCTACCTTCAGTAGATGTTGAGAACAATTGTTCACTATCCTCTTTTTAACAGCCCTGAGCATATTTGAAGACTGTTAACAGTTCCCCTCCTCCCACCTCAATCTTCTTTTTTTGAAGAGTAAGTATGCCCAAGTTCTTTGTTTAACATTTCCTCATAGGTCACGTTTTCTACAATTTTTATAATTTTTGTTGTTTCTTCAGTGGACACACTCCAATTTCTCCACATCTTTCTTAAAGTATGGCACCCAGAATGGTACATAGTGCTCCAGCTGGGTCCTCAGTAGTACCAATCAGAGCAGAGCAATTACCTCCTGTTCATTCATGTGACACTCCTGTTAATACACATCAGAATAATATTAGTCTTTTTCACACATTTTTCATATTGTTGGCTCATCTTCAATTTGTGATCCATTATTACGCCACTTCCTTTTCAGCTGTACTACTGTTTGCCCAGTTATTTCTCATTTTGTATTTGTGTATCTGATTTTACCTTTTTAAATATGGTGCGTTGTGTGTGTCTTTCTGGGTATGTCTACACTACAGCGCTTGTTCGAACTAACTTAGAGGGGGTGGGCTGGGGGACATCGGGTGTGTGGCTCTGTGCCATGCCAGGTGCAGGGTCTGCTGGCTGGGTGCTGGCAGGCTTGCACCTGGCACGGGCACCGTAGCCAGCCCGTGCCCCTTTAAGGGGTCCGGGGCCGGGAGGGGGGCATAGAGTTTCCCTGGTGTTGGCCAGAGTGGCCACCAGGGAAACCTGGGGAGGGCTAGCCTCCCACTAGTTCGAATTAAGGGGCTACACACCCCTTAATTCGAACTAGCTAGTTCGAACTAGGCTTAATCCTCGTAAAATGAGGTTTGCCTAGTTCGAACTAAGCGCTCCGCTAGTTCGATTCAAATTCGAACTAGCGGAGCGCTAGTGTAGCGGCTATGAATGTCAGTTCGAACTAACATCTGTTAGTTCGAACTAACATTGTAGTGTAGACATACCCTCTGGGATTTAAGGTACTAAGCAACTGCAACTGCCACTGAAAACAGTAGGAACTGCGTGACATGACAAGGGCTGAGTTTGCAATAAGAATTCTCATTGAGTTTTAGGCTCATATGTTTAACTAAATTAAGGATTGTATGCTTGTTTAACATTTTTCCTTTAGGAACAAATGGTCAGGAAACTTAATGCAAATTATTTCTTGCTGATCCTCAGCATGTGTAACTCAGCATCCCTTCGTCAACTGACTGAGAAACATCTGAAGCTTTTGTTGAAAGTCTCTGTTAAAAGGTCAGTTTCTCAAACAAGCCCTTCAACTATGATTTCTTCATACACTAACTATATTGTAAAACATTGAGCAAAGTGCCTGAGAATATCCTGCTATAATTCATTCATACTAATACTACAACTTTGTACCTATAGAGCATTTTTCATCCAGAGGTCAGAGAGCTTCAAGGAGGTAAAGGAGCATTATTGGTGCTGTCTTCAAAGCTGGGCAGCTGGAGAACAGCATCTGCTGGCCAAGTGCCAGGAGCAGTGCAGAAGTGAAGATGGCAGGGTATGGTATTGTCACTTTCGCGTCTGCACTGCTGCTGGTGGGGCTCTGCCTTCATAATGTAGTGCCTGGCTCACAGCTGGCTGCTCAGCTCCAAAGGCAGCACAGAAGTAAGGACGGCTATCTATGACACCCCTAAAATAATCTTGTGATCCCCTGCAACTGCCTTTTTTAGTCAGCTTTATGTCAAATTTGAGAAACGATGGTCACCCCTATGAAAAATGTAAAGTATAGTGAGGGAAAACTTATAAAAGATAAGATTTTATGGAAGGGGGGAGACAGTTTGTGATGCATTTTTATGGTGATGTATTTGGTAGGCCCCTAAGCATTAGTAATTCCAGTTTTACGGAAGGGGAATTACAGAAAGAAACAAGTGCAATAACTTGCACAACATCATGTAGTGGAAGAGCTGGGAATAGAATTCAGATCCTCTGAGTCCCCTTTTGTCAGTCCACTAAACCACAGCTGTCTCCTTTTTCTATAATTAGTGCAAGCATTGCTTTATAGTGATGATTGGTCCTTCTGGAATTTAGATAGGTACTTCATAGGCGATTCTTACAGCTCATATGATTCAGACTGTAGCAAATTTGTGAGCTTCAGAGGGGTAGCCGAGTTAGTCTGCAACTGGAAAAACTTAAAAAACAACAAATAGTCTAGTAGCACCTTAAAGACTAACAAAACATGTGGATAGCATCATGAGCTTTCATGGACACAACCCACTTCTTCAGATGAATGGCGTATTAAAGGTCCATCTCAAGAATTGGCACATTTACAATAGGATTATCTGGCTATATTGACTCTTTCCTCAAACCCTATGCTGCTAGCATACCTTGCTATCTTTGAGACACCACCAAGTTCCTGAGGAAACTACAGAACATCAGTAATCTTCCTGAAAATGCCATCCTGGCTACTATGGACATACAAGCTCTTTATACCAACATTCCACACGAAGATGAATTACATGCTATCAGAAACATCATCCCTGATGACAACAGTGCACATCTGGTTACAGAGCTCTGTGACTTTGTACTCACCCACGCCTATTTCCAATTCTGAGACAATTTGTATCTTCAAGTCAGCGGCTCAAGCATGGGCACACGCATGGCCCCACAATATGCCAACATCTTTCTGGCTGACCTTGAACAACATTTTCTCAGCTCTCACCCACTAGTACCTTTACTCTACTTATGCTACATTGATGACATCTCCATCGTATGGACCCATGGAAAAAAGCCCCCTAAAGAATTTCACAGAGATTTCAAGAACTTCCACCCCACCATAAACCTTAGTCTGGATCAGTCCATAGGAGAGATCTGCTTCCTTGCAGTACAGTACAAGTGTATGACGGACACATTTGCACCACCTTATACTAGAAACCTACTGACCACTACACTTACTTTCATGCCTCTAGCTTCCATCCTAGACACATTTCTCAATCTATTGTTTACAGCCCTAAGATACAACCAAATTTGCTCCAATCCCATAGACAGAGACAAACACCTACAAGATCTATATAGATCATTCTTAAAACTGAAATAAGAATGAAATAAACCTGGAGAAGTGAAAAAACAGATGGACAGAGCCAGAAGAGTACCCAGACATGAACTACTCCGAGAACTAAAACAACTGCTCATGAAGCTCCCTGACAGTGCTCAGGACCAAATCTACACAAACACTCCCCTAATACCCAACCAGGAGATTTTTATCTGCTATCCAAGATACACAAACCTGGAAATCCTGGATGACTCATCATCTCAAGCATTGGCACACTTACAATGGGATTATCTGGCTATATTGACTCTCTCCTCAGACCCTATGTTGCCAACACACCTAGCTATCTTTGAGACACTACTGACTTCCTGAGGAAACTACAGTAAGCATGCAGCACACCTCCATCACAATCATCCAGGAACCCACCTCTGAAATCAGCCCCGGTGCCAACTCTGTTCACGCATGTATGCAAGAGATTTCATCACTGGACCCAACCACAACAGCCACCACATCAGAGGTTCATTTAACTGCACATCTACTAATGTGATCTAAGCCATCAAATGCCAACAATGCCCCTCTGCCATGTATATTGGCCAAACTGGACAGTCTCTGTGGGAAAGAATTAATAGACACAAATCAGATATCCAGCAAGGCTACACTCAGAAACCTGTTGGAGAACACTTTCACCTGCTCGAACACTCATTAATGGATCTCAAAGTCACCGTGCTGTTTCAGGCCAATTCCACAAGCCAAATACACAAGGAAGCCTTGGAACTTAATTTCATACATGTTTGGGACCCATCACAGAGGTATAAATAAAGACATTACCTGGCAACCACACTACCTTCCACATCCTAATCACTTAAAAAAAACAAGCAATAGGTATTTAAGAACAATGTGTACCTTCTTTCAGCTTCATGTAACATGAACCCTCTAATTGACTTTTTCTCCCCTTTTCCCCCTTCCTTCTCTCTTCTCCCATTCCCTGCTATTTATTTTGGAACTCGACCTTTAATACTCCGGTCATCTGAAGAAGTGGGTTGTGCTCATGAAAGCTCATGATACCACCAACGTGTTTTGTTAGTCTTTAAGGTGCTGCTAGACTATTTGTTGTTTTTAAGGTTTTCAAAATTTGTGAGTTCACCAACCCTGCCCCGAAAATCACTGGTTAAATACTGCCTTCCTTTTTGCATTATTAATATGTTCTATTTATTTACTTTTCCTTGTATGCTTTCTCTTTGTGCCCAGTGCCTTCTTCTGGGGTGTGAGGCTGGATGAGTGATATGCCTTTCAAAACAGAGCATCTCCATTTAGTAAAATGTATTGTACATTTGCTCAGAGCACTTTCAATATGGTTTGCCTTGATGAGCATTCATTCATTATCTTATCATAATTATAGGTTCATGGATTTGAGTCAGACTGAGCTAGTTGGGGGCATTAATTGAAGCAGTATATCATGAGGAATTTACTCTTGATGAATGAAGAGAAAATGGTTGAAGGAATTACAACATTATAGCTAAAAGGCCTTTTGGAAGAAAAGTGCAATATGTTTGCTGATCCCACGCACTTGAAATGGAAAGGGAAGAAGTCTGGCCTGGGATTTAATGCATTTTGAGGATGCATACTCCACAAATCAGATGTATAATGAAACCACTGAATTAACATTTTCCAATAACAGTCTATAGTATTGCAAAAATGTGCTTGTGTTGTTTCAGTTTTAATGTGTTTAAAATAAAAATTACTTTTCTGTAAAAGTACATCTATAGTGCTGCAAATCCAGATATTCATAATTGAAGAATGATTACCTCAAATGCATCCACCATTCTACAAGACCAGGACAGCGAGCATGAACTGCAACATATTGTATTATGATGTAAACATGAGCAACTCCAGTAGTTTGATATGCACTATATATAGTTTACTGTTGTAGCTGCAGTCTGTAGCAAGAATTATTTTAAACAATAAAGTGAAGTAACCAACTTCTGAGATGAACATTGTGAACAAAGTTTGAAAATGCCATCCTGGTTCATTAAGATTACATAATGTTACCTTCAGGTGTTATAGAGCCAGTCTCTACTGTTGTACTGCCCACAGAAGTGCAGTGCAGTTGGAAAGGGGGCACATGCTCACTCATGTTACTGATCATTCCAAACTGCCACCTGGTGGGACTGAGCTTGAACTGCAATAGAACTCTGATTTACAGTGCACCTTGACATGTTGATATACCTTGGCAGGTCTTGTTTTTTGGTTGTATGCCTAACAGAGGATCTGAGGATAACATGTGTCAACACTGTATAGACCTTACTTGCCTTCCACATTGGTTGTCCTTTTCTTTGTCTCTGAGTTTTTCATCAAAGTATTACATAGTGTACTGTCATGTACTACTCAGAGGAAAAAAACATAATTTATATATATTATTCTAATATGGCCAAATTCAAACACTTACAGTGTGTAGTGTTTTACTGCATTAATATGCTATAAAAACATGGGCTAGTTAATCCTTACATTATCTCATGAAGTAGGTTAATAGGTGTGAAATCTTATATGCCTGTGATCCATCCAAATTTGCTTACCATGAACCATCAGTGCTTGAATCATTACAGTGTGAATACTCATGAAAAATAAAATGTAAGTATGAATGATTGATGGTTAGTGCAGTTTAATTTTGGATTGCATAATTAATTTCAAAATTTGCCGCATGTAAAGTAAACCACCCAATCAGGGAACAGAAACAATACTATGTAATTGCATAACATACATCACCTCACAAATTGCCAGTTTCAGAATTCACAGTTCACTATTTGTGAATGATCTGCTGGCCAAGAATTATTTGCTAAAGAAATGTATCAAATAGTTTAAACAACAAATGCATTTGAAAAGTTTACAAACTGTGACTGTATATTTTAGCAGTATTGAGAGCAGCAGCAACAGGAGACATATACACAAATATAAATATACCCTTCTGTAGAGCTTTATAAAACTTGTTCAAACACCTTGTAATTCCCGGCACTCAAAAGTCATTAACTTCACATTTTTTTTAAAAAAATAACACATTTCTAAATAAATATTGTAGTATAATCTGTTAGGCCTAGTCTACACTAGGACCTAAGTCTGAAATTAGCCCTCTAACATCAATTATCTAAATGATCCATCCACACTACCAAGCCCATTATTCCAGAATAAGGGGCCATGGAATTTGAACTCTATAGTCCTGCTTTTCATGAGGAATAACACTATTCCTGAACTTGTAAGTCCAAAATAATGTTAGTGCAGACACTTCAGTGCTACTAATTCAAATTAATTGGCCTCGGGGGTGCCTCTCAGAGCTCCCCACAGTGCTTCCTGGGGCTCTGACTCCGAGGCTGGCTCCATTAATATGGATGCGCTACCTCAGACTACATTCAATTCTTCCCTGAAGTGAGGATACAGCCCTTCGAATTTGTGAAATCGGGTGCCTAGAAGTTGAACTTAGTAAGTTCCAAATAATTGCCTAGTGTAGACATGTAATACCGTGTTACATATAGGTAAAGATAATGTAGTACTAAATGTAAGCATCACTGTAATCTACATTTATTTACTTAATGTATTAAGATAGGCAACTAGATGTCTTTTTTTAAAATTTGAGCAAGTTCTTGGATGATCTGTTTTTGATTCCACAGCTGCAATATTTTTACCCTACTGAACTCCACTATCAGTAGTAAATTCAGAAGTTTCTGTAGTGTAGATAGTTCTTACTTTCTTTTCCCAATTTGCTTATTTTCCCAAGGATGAATCAGTTGAAGATGCCTTTTTTATTGTAACTCAGCAGATACTGCTACTAGTTGTGATAACGGAGCTCACTGTGAAGAGTTAAAGGGGGATTGGGCTACAAAATGGCAGATGAGTTTCATTGCTGATAAGAGCAAAGTAAAGCACAGCGGAAAACAAAATTACAATGACACATACAAAATGATGGGTTCTAAAAGAGTGTTCTTCACTCCAGAAAGAAATCTGGGAGTTATTGTGGCCAGTTGTAAGAAAACATGTGCTCAATGTATAGCAACAGGCAAAAATGAAACAGAATGTTAAGAACTATAAGGAGAGGGATTGATAAATACATCAGAAAATATCATGATGCCATTGTGTGCAGTTCTGTTTGCCACATATCCAAAAAATGTATAATAGAATTTGAAAAGGCACAGAAAAGGTCAGCAAATATTTAGGGGTATGAAACAGCCTCTTCTATGAGGAGAGATTAGATAGATTGAGATTGTTCAATTTATAAAAGACATGATAAAGACAGGATAGGGCATATAAAATCATGAATGGTGTGGAGAACATGCATACAGAAGTGTTATTTATTTTTTCACATAACACAAGAACCAGGGATCCCTTAGTAAAATCATGGCAACAATTTTTGTGTCAAACATAGGGAAGTATTTCGTCACACAATGAAGTCAATTGTGGAACTCATTGACAGGAGATAATGTGAAGGAAAAAAGTATAACCAGACAGGGCATCAGAACCTCGGTACAAGTGCAGGGGCTGCCCTAGACTAGCTGCCAGCAACTGGTGCTCTAGGTGAACCATGCAATCGGCGCCTCTACCTTCAAACCCCTCAATGATATTGCGCCACCATTTGGCGCCCCATTTAACTTGGTGCCCTAGGTGACTGCCTAGTTCACCTATATGGATGGGCCACCCCTGAAAGTGGGGGACCAAAGCCAAAGTGCCCTCTCCTTTTCTGTGACTGACTGCTCCTGTAGTGAGCTAGCTGCCCTCTCTTCTGGTGCCACAGCAACCCCAGGTAGATGAAAGATGCAACTGCAAGGTATTCCCAGAAGAATAATTTGTTCTGCGTGGAAAAGTATAAAAGCTGTGGGGGATATGAATTCTGCACTTACAGACTCAGGGTATGTCTACACATCAAAGTTATTTCGAAATAACAGCTGTTATTTCAAAATAACTTTCCTAGCATCTACACAAGCCAACCGCTATTTCAAAATTAAATCGAAATAGCAGAGGGCTTATTCTGAAATTGGTAAACCCCATTCCATGAGGAATAACGCCAATTTCAAAATTGCTATTTCGAAATAAGTGCTGTGTAGACACTTATTTCAAAATAGGGGGCCTCCAGCCTTCCCAGGGTGCCCTGGTGGCCACTATGGCCTCAACCAAGAACACTCCTCTCCCTCTGCCCCTCCCTGGAGGCCTTAAAGAGGTAGACAAGTGGTCCCCAACGCGGTGCCCGCGGGAGCCATGGCACCCGCCGGGGCATTTGTGCGTGCCCACCGACAACCTGGACTGGCCCGGCACGTGGCGCACAGGAGGCGCTGGCCCCAGGCGCGTGACACACACTGGCACCGGGTGCGTGGCGCTCCGGCGGCCCCAGCCCCGGGTCATATGCAGGCACTCGGGCGCACGGCGCTCGAGCGACGCCGGTGCCGGCCCCAGGCGCGTGGCCTGGGCAGCGGTGCCGGCCCCGGGCCCACGGCACAAGGCACTCAGGAGGCCCCAACCCCGGCCCTGGGGCACATGCTGGCGCCGGCGCAGGGTGCAAGGGCATCCTCGTCCCCTGGCGTGCCCCCGGATGCGCGGCCCCGTCCCCGGGCGCCCGGCGTGTGAGTGGCCCCACCCCCAGGTGCCCGGGAGCCTCTAAAGGTTGGGGACCACTGAGGTAGACTCTGGCCACAGTGCCTGTGCCAGCTCCAAGTCTGCCAGCCCAGAGCCAGCAGTCACTTCCCTAGACCCAGTGGCCCCCCAAAATGAGCCAGCAAGCCATTGTCAGCCAGCCATATACTGCTCTGCAGGAGCAGTCTGCCAGCTCCCAGGAGCCTGCCAGGGCCCGGAGAAGGCAGGCGCCTTCCTGGTCCAGGGTGGAGATCATGGACCTTATTCAGGTTGGGGGGGATGCCCCCAATATCCATGATCTCCACACTAGATGGAGGAATGCAGCCATCTATGGATAGCTGCCAGCCTGGCCTCCAAAGGTCACATGTGAACCCAGGAGCATGTTTGCATAAAAATCAAGTTGGTCCGGCGAGACCGTCAACCCTGAGCCCTGAGCTTTCCCTCCCCCTTCTTCCCCTTGCTTCCCCCTTCCAGCTCCCTCCTCCCAGGTTTCCCCCTCCCCTCTCCCACCCTCTTTCCTTCCCTCTCCCGTCTCCTTTCCCCAGTCTCACCAGAGTTTCATTCCTCCCTTTCTGCCCCCAAGTTTTATTAAATAAAGAGAGTTTGTGTTCATGAAAATATGTGTATTTAATTTTACATAAGGAAGGGGGGTTAGGGAGGAGTAAGTGGAAGGATGCAACAGAGAAATGAGGCACAAGCCCCCAGTGGGGCAGACCTGGGAGGCTCTTAGTATCCAGGAGGCCCTGCAGGAGTGCTTCTACCCTGAGGAACACTGACAGCCCCCTGATGGACCTCCCGGATGGCAGCCTGCAGAAACTGCAGCCAGGCTCGCAGCAACGCGTCCATGAGAGGCTCCATGGGTAGCTCTGGCTCCATGTTGCAGAGTGCTGTGGTGTCCCCTCTGCACAAATAACGTAAGTTGGTATGTAAAGAATCTTTTCTAGAATCATAGAATCATAGAATCCTAGGTCTGGAAAAGATCTCAGGAGGTCATCGAGTCCAATCCCCTGTTCAAAGCAGGACCAACACTAACTATCAGGTTTTATGGCATTAAATTGGTATAATCTGCAAGTTTTTAGTCTTTTCCCCTTTATTGTCTGTTTTAGTTTCCCTTCGCAGAACAATTTTGCATGTTACCCACAGCTAGTAGCATGCAAGATAAATCTTGGTTAAACAAGGTTTCTATCTGACCTTCTATCTCAGACTCCTTAAAACATCATACAGTTGGAGATTTACTCCAAATTCTTACTGCTAGTTTTTCTTCTCTGATTTCATGTATGAATTTATGGACACTTCAGGTTGTTGATTTCATTCATGAAAGTGGAAAGGTTCCCTTATGAGTCTTTAAATATAGGCTAAAATCTGTGTGTAACTTTTTCCAGATTTTCACAAATGCTACAAGGGGACAAAACAATCCATATGTTTAGCTTTCCAGAAGGTTAAAAATAATGGTATTATTTAGCAATCTGCTTCACCATTCACAAGAGAAAACAACACCAACCTCACTTCATAAGATTCATCATAGCAATTGATATGTCCATTAATTAAACACAACTGTTATGACCTTTCCCAGAATGATCTGTAGCAGTGATTCAAATATAGCCCCACAAAATTGCTGCATATAACTATAGTCTTCACTTGCTCCTACAGATGCATTATCAAGGTATTTCATCTTCATTCCATGCTTGCAGTATCTTGGAGACGAGATTCAGAATGAGACATGAATAGAAACTAAGAGAAGAAGTACTGAACAAAATTTATGAAGAACTATTAGCAAGAACAATTCCCCTCTTGGACAAATGCTCTTATTTGTTTCAATACCTTACACCCTATTTGGTCAATAAACTATGATCAACAAAGTATTCATTCTTCTCTTATACAAATGGAAAAAGGAAAACACCCAATGGTGAAATGACTTTCCTAAGGTCACCCAGGGTATGACTACATACCAACATTATTTCAAAATAACTAGCATTATTTTGAAATAGTAGTCTGCATCTACACAGCAGGCAGTTATTTCAAAATAATGTCAAAATACTGTCAAGTTGGAGGATTTCTTACTCTGACTCCTGTAACCCTCATTGTATGAGGAGTAAGGGAAGTCAGAGGAAGAGTGCTCTGTTTTGAAATAAGTGTTGTATAGATGATCCCAATTTCGAAATAAGCTATGCAATTGACATAGCTCAATTTGCGTAGCTTATTTTAAGTTAAACCCTGCAGAAACACCCCATTGAGTCTGAATCAAATCTAAGAATAGAATCTCCAGTTATTCACTCCCATTTCAAAATTCAATCCACCAGAATACTCTTCCTCTCAAAACTAATCAGAAAGGTAAACATTTATCCTAGGAGAGCTAAATTGAGCCATAAAATTATATAAAGCTGCAGTCCCCGGAGAAGAGTTCTGAATCTCAATGAAAAAAAGGACCTGCAACAAACATTTGCAATAATTAAAAATAAAAATGATATGATTAACTAGGCTTAACATTAATATTACATAAGTAAATATTACAAATAGTTAAGAATCTTAAGGATAGTATCAGAGAAGTAGCCGTGTTTAGTCTCTAATTTTAAAAACAACAAGTAGTCCTGTGGAACCTTAGAACTTTTGTGGGTAAGACCCACTTCATCAGATGAATAGTAGATAGAAAATATTTTACAGAACTTCATATTACCTTTTCCTGCATCATTCATTAGGAATTTTATTCTTGACATGAAAATTACTCTTGAAAAGGTTGTGATAATGGGCCTACAGACTAATTTATACATAATTATTCTTATAGTAAACCTGAGTAGTAGTAGTATTTTATTTTATTGTAAAGACATTGTAGTTTTTAAGCCTGTATGTTTATAATATCTATCTTTCATTCAATTTTTTAATCTGACTCTTCTAAATAGTATATCTGGCTTGCATTACAGCACTTGATGTAGGTTTGTTGCAATATAATTGTAATCCTGAAAACACAATGTGATGGATAGGATCTGGCTCATTACTGAGTAAAAAATTAATGCATTTTAGGAAATGCCAAGAAATTATCATTTATGTGCAAAAATCTTGGTTAGTGGGTGTCTTTCCCAAGCAGGTCAAAGAAGTTGTCCATATTCCATGTAAAGTAGACATGGTGTTGGGCTTTATTAAGTAAGAAATAACCAACAACATTAATAATATAACATTAACCTTCTTCTTGAGATTTGTTTTTTTCCTACTGTTTCTATTTCAGTTTGTTCTGTTCATACTTCTGTTCTCTTTTTCCAGTTGGTCAAAGGGTATCGCTGGGCCTTCACCAGTTAGTAAGGCCAATCAGCTGTAACTCAGCAATTCACTCCCGCCTCAGTAGCAGCAGCAGTGGTCTGGAGCCATCAGAGTGCTGTACCATATCATGCGCTCCAGGCAACTTTGAGGGTTGGGGGAGGGGGAGCACACTACAGTCCAGGTGGTGCTAAAGGCTGGCTTCCCCAGCCCCACCCCTTCCATCCAAGGCTCTGCCCCTTTTGTGGCATGGAGCAAGACCCCCCCCCCACCTAGCCTGGGGGCCCACACAAGCTGTCAGCTACCTTGTCTTATCATGACATAAAGTTCAAAGGAGAAGTATGTAGAAGTGTTTCCTATGGTTGGAAATCAACTTCCTCTCCCTCTTGCTCCCTTTATTGATGGGATTTTCCGCTGCATAAAACTTTTATAAACCTTGTATTCCCCCCCCCCCCAAAATGGGTAAAGATCCTTAGACAATTGCTGAGGGTAGATAAAGACCTCCTAAGACACAGATCCACTCCTCTGTGTTTTGTACCAGACCAACCATCCACATGCTAGAGTAGCCTGGCCTCATGCATAACCCTATGGAACTGCTATGATTGTACTGATGCCTCAAGAAGACCAAGGATTTGCCACCAAGAAAAAATAATCACACACTTCTTCCCATGTGCTCTCATTTCAATCTGATAGGAAATGATCCAGAGTATTAATCACCGCTATGAAAACTAGATGTTGCATAGAGAGATTTGCAAATTCATCTACACATTGCATAATATATCTTGCAAAATTCATGTATTAACATCTTTTTGAGGCTGTAATTTTTAATTTTTTTTTTAGTTATTGACCAACTTGCCAGGACAAACAAACACTAGCATTTACTAGAAATCTTTGGGCTTTTTTGTTTGCTCCTGGAAGGAAATTTCAAGCAATGTGATGGTTAGGTTATTTTTCTCCCTTTGTGCAAATGACATGATCAGAATATTATACAAGTTGCAAAGGGCAAATTGTGCTGTGTTGTGCTTGTTTACATGCTGAATATCTATCAGTTCAGTTGCTTTTGCTCATTCTATTTGCTTGCTCTTCTTCTCCTTGTTAAAATGTAATTAAGATCAGAAGAGCTACTGTAAAAATCGCATCCTTCTGATCCATTTTTATTCTCCATCCATGGCTTCCATACTAAATTTGCTCATTTTAATTTCCCCAGCTCCTGTTTTCTTATTGCCAGTTCTAGCAAAGTCAAAAAAGAAAGCTGTTCTTTTACTACCTCATACACCATCAGGATCAATAATATTCTGTAACCAAAATGTACGAGGCAATTTGGTTGATGACGCATGAGACAGAGTTGAATCCTGCTCAATATTGTTGACTGCAATGGTAAAAATTTCTTTTTTGTTAGTAAACCAAGCAGATGCAATTTGGAGAACATGCAGTGAGCCATGAAGTGCAGTAAAATGGTGTCATGTTTGCAGTCATTTTTCAGAACGCATAATAGTGTTTAAGCAAGCTGTCAGAGACTTGCATAACAGCACTGAACATTTTCAGCTTTCTTTTTTGTCTGTTTGTGGACAGGTTTTGGGGATAATCTAAGTTCTGCTCACTTGCCATTCCTTCCATTTGCAACATATTCGATTAATCAATTTCCAGTTTTCTCAGTGGATCTTCAGAATTATAAATGCATGTCATAGTCGGCAATTTCAAATGTTTCCTTTTGCTTAACTGTCATTTAGGAAAGAGATCTATACTTTTCTGACAAATTGCTCCTTATTAACCTTTGATTCCTAAATGCTGGTTTTTTGAGACATAGACAGCAGGTCCATCTAAAGCCATTTTAAATCTCTCATCCTTATTATCTTCCCACACTGCCTCTCTTCTTCCCTGTCTTTGGTGGAATAAGCTCTCTCTTTTGATTTATTTTACTTACATCACTGTTTTCTTCCAAATCTCTAAAAGGTCATTTATTCTCTACAAGTTGTTAACCAAACTCCCTCTTTTGCGTCCTCTTTTTCAGTTCTCATAAAAAGCATTGGCAAAAGGTGCTCTGTACAATAATGGAATTTAACAGTTGCAATGTCTCTGCAAGAGATAGTCAAGAGCACTAAGCATAGCTCAGATGCGCTTTGGAAATAAATGCAGATGTGCGGGGCTTCATTATTTACCCATGGGCTCAATCCAAAGTCCACTGGTGAATGGAGTCCTTCCATTATATCATTGGGCTTTGGATCTTGGCCAGCATGAGGAATTCAGGTGCAGGATAGAATGTATAACATATATCAGAGAAAGAAAGGATCTCAGAAAAAAGAGATACAGAGAGTGAGACTAATCCGAAATCTACTAGATGTGAATTTTCAGTACATCCCACAGAATGCAAGACATTCATTGTCACAAACACATGAACAGCTACTGGAGCAGATGTTTCAAAATAGCAGATGTTTCAAAAAATAAGATGGACCCAAATACTTTATCTCTTTGGGTATGTCTAGACTACAGGCTTTTGTCGACAGAGGCTTTGTTGACAGGAAGGGTATGTCTAAATTACATGGCTCCGTCGACAGAGCCATGTATATTTGTTTGTTCGGCAAAGGGAAATGAAGCCGCGATTTAAATAATCAGCTGTTTGTCAGCTCAGCGCGCTAGTCTGGATGCTCCCCTGCCGATATGAAAGCCCTTTATTGACCTCCCCGGTAAACCTCATCCTACGAGGCATAACGGGGAGGTTGATAAAGGGCTTTCAGGTAGGAGTGGGAGTATTCAGACTAGCGCGCTGAGCCGACAAACAGCTAATCAGCTGTTTGTCGGCTCAGCACGGCAGCCATTTAAATTTAAATGAAGCCGCGATTATTTAAATTGCGCCTTCATTTCCCTTTGCTGATCAGTCTAATCTACATGGCTCCATCAATGGAGCCATGTAGTTTAGACACACCCATACCATCCACAAAACTTCTGTCAACAAAGCGTGTCTAGACTACATCCAATTCTGTCGACAAAGCAAGCCGCTTTGTTGACATGAAAGTGTAGACGCAAAGGACAGTGTAGATGTAATAACATCTTCTGTCAATAGAACTCTGTCAACAAAAGGCATTATTCCTCATAGAATGAGGTTTACCACCGTCGATAAAAATGCCAAGTTCTGTCGACATTATGTCGACAGAACTCGGCAGTAGTGTAGACACAGGTATAGTTTTGTTGACAAAAGGCCACTTTTGTTGACAAAACCCTGTAGTCTAGATACACGCTCTATTTAGACCTAAACCTATAATGTTAAATAAAGTTTCATAACTGCAGGACAATAGTAATCAGGAATAATTGCCTCAAGTGTTTGACTTATCAGTCAAAATAAAGCATCGGCTGTGTCTACACTGGGCCACTTATTCTGGAAAATCAGCCGCTTTTCTGGAATAAGCTGCGAGCTGTCTACACTGGCCCTTGAATTTCCGGAAAAGCAACGATGCTCTACTGTACAAAATCAGCCGCTATTCCGGAAAAACTATTCTGCTCCCGCTTGGGCATAAGTCCTTATTCTGGAACACTGTTCCAGAAAAGGGCCAGTGTAGACAGCCCAGTAGTCTTTTCCGGAAAAAAGTCCCGATCGCGAAAATGGCGATCGGGGCTCTTTTCCGGAAAAGTGCATCTACATTGGCCACAGACGCTTTTCCGGAAAAAGGGCTTTTCCGGAAAAGCAGCCTGCCAATGTAGATGCTCCTTTTCTGGAAAAACTGAAAACGGAATAGTATTCCGTTTTAAGCATTTCCGGAAATTCATGCCAGTGTAGACACAGCCTGAGTATTTAGTTCCTGTTTAGTTCCTACACAGAAAACAGCAAAGTTATCTTTACCCTTGTTTACCTTTTGAGAAACATATTGGCAATTTCATCACCTCATGGTAACACGCATTTAGTTGGATTTCTATTTCCTTAAAATCCATCATTCTACAAACATTCTAGTTAATTCAATATACATTTCATTTGATTCAACAAATCCAGCACTAGGGCTTTTTATTATATTTTTTAAAATAAAACTTTGGAACAATATGGATCATCCTTCCTGGATGAGTGTGAATCTTTCTCCCCATCTGAGCCTCATATAAAGACAAGGCTACTGTACATACCCACTTAAGTTTCTTCTGAATCATGCTTCTGTCCTGAGAGGGCATCTTACATTCAGGTATCTTGCAGTTCAGGAGCCAGTTCAGCTCACAGCTCCAGGTAGGTTGCTTTACACATCTGAATGTTCTGTAATCACTGCTCTTCATCCCATACCTACATGACAATTTGATCTCACCACTCCGTGCTGGTTTCCCCAGCTATAATACAGTGTTCCAGTGTACAAAGCTGATCTGTGACAGTGCAATGAAATGCCAGTTTGGTGTTGTCCCTGTCACTCACATCGTTGTCTGCATCCACTTCTTCATTCTCTGCTAAGTCCATAAGAAGCTCTGCCGCAATGCATGATGTTCTAAGCATATTGAACACAACATGGAAGAGAATTCTTGGATCTGTGATTTCTCACAGCAGATGCTGGAGTTCACAGTAAAGACTGCCATTCAAGGGGCATGAAAGTAAGCCAGAAGCTTAGGGAGGGCTGGGAAGCAAAGAAGTGTCTGATGGGATGTTTTTTCACATTCCCACAATGCATAGAGCTGCACTGTGCATTCCAACAGTGTTTAGTGACTGAAGGTGACACCAGGCACTGTGGGATGCTTGCCCACATAGCTTTTCCTCTTTCTGTCGACACAGGAGCTAACACTGTGGACATGAAATGTTGACAATGGGTGGCAGAAAAACAGGTTTGATGAGTTTTCAGTTTGGATGACTTTTGAATAACAACATCACTTTTGCTGCCAAACCTTTCCAGTGTAGACAAAGCCTTAGTAGATGCAGTAGCAACATTATGCTTTTAGTAGTGCCCAGAGGCTACCATCTGAAAAAGGTCCCACTGATCTTGATGTTGTTCAAACAACAGATTAGGAGACAGTCCCTATTTTGAAGGGCTTATAAAATCAAATACCTTTCAAAAATCTGAAACTCAGCACACAAAAATAATAACAATAAATTAAAATAATGGATTGCTTTGAAAAAAATCTGAACACTTGGTTCTGGAGCTCTCTAGATGGGTAAGTTTATCAGGTCTCAGTGTTGGAGGACTAATGTCAGGGTCCATGGTTAAAGAAAACCATTGGAGCTTGTCAGCTCTGCAAGGTGCACTGATACAGAACAGTGATTACTGATGAAGCTAGCTTGTAAGTGCTGCAAACTGAACAGCTGAACAGTGCAGTACTTCCCATTGAGCTGATATTCTAAGTTATCTGAGCAAAACAAAAGGAGCCTGCACTTCTCTGTCTGGCACGAAATGAAGGCTGTTGCCAGTTTCAAAACTTAGCTCTGAGAAATAACTTTCCCTAGATTGGAGTGTTAAATAATTAGCTTGAGGGTAGGACACAGTTCACTAGGGTTAGCCACTAGCAGGCTGCCAGACACTTTGTTTACCTGAGCATCCAAACAACTCCCATTGGCTAGGATTGGCAAACTGCAGCCACTGGGAGCTGTGAGCAGCCAAGCCTGCGGGTACTGAGGTAAACAAAGCATCTGGCAGCCCAGCAGTGGCTAACCCTGGTGAACCATGTCCAGCCAGCAGGCTGGTTATTGCCCATCTCTGTCCTCGATACAAACATCCGATGTGACGAGATCAGAATCCTTCCTTATCCACAGAAATCATTTTTGCACGTGTAGATTTGCTGAGGTGAGTGGAATCAACGTCCAATTTCTTTTCGTGGGATTTTTGGTTATACATTTTAAAAGTTCATAAAAGTCTAAAGACTTGTCTACATGACAAGCCAAGAGAGAGTTTCCAGCACATCAGCTTGCCATGCAGTAACGTCCTCTATGGGATGCTCCACAAGAGGACTTGATTTATTATTACTGTCGTACTGCAGGACATTCAGTGCTCTGATGCAGTGTCCATACGGGACAGCAAGCTGGTATGCTATGGATTCACACTCTGGATTTCACACAGTATCCTACAGTCCCAACAAGCCTTACATAAAAAAATCAATAACACTTCGGTTCACACAACTATGTCAAAATATACGACTGTTCCATTTCAGTTATGGAAGCACATTTTCAAAACAAATAGCTTCTAGTCATAAGTGAACAGAGTAAACATATTTAGATCTCAAAGAAATGCGGAGTAGGGGGGGCAAAAACTGTTTTGTGTGGATTGTTTTGTGTATATCAAAACGAGTGTCAAAAATTAGGCTCAATACTATACTTTGGTGTATAAATAGAGGTGTCCTGAGGCAAGACATCTGTGGCTGTCCCCCTCTGTCAGTTTTGGGGAGGTTGCACCCTCACTGCTAAATATCTAGAAAACAATCTTTATGGGGGAGAATTAACAGTCTCTGAAGCTCAGGCATTTGAGCAGAGTGGAACTATATGCAATTTCCGATGCTCAGGCTCCCAGGCAAGACAGAGCATGAACCACTTGAGGGGGTCAGGCATCAGGCAGGGCAAAGCACCAAGCAATCTGATGTTCTAACTCTGGTAAACAAACGCTGGCTTAAAGTAGGGAGGCCAGAGGCCTAAAGTGAGGTGTGGGCTTCTTGGCTTAAAGTGGGGAGGCTCGAAGCTGCCACTCCAGGGCTGTGTTGGCAGTATGGGGATAAGAGGACCCAGGTTCACCCACCTTCACTGGGTCCCGGTTCGGGGCCCTAACTGACAGAACGTTCTGCCACTGGGTCAATGGTAATCCAGCTGAAACTTGCTGATGTTGACTCAGGCAATAATCTAAGCAGACTAACATTTGGCTACCCAGGGCCACTTCCTACACTTCTCTGCTGGGTACCTGCTCTCCATAGGTATCTTCTATGTCCTGGGGCAGTCCAGCAGCTGTTTAGTGTCCCTGTTGGAAGACTGCTCTGGCAGTTCCTCAGAGCTACAGGGATCCTCTTCAGTTCCATGCTCCAAAAGCAGCTGGGAGATGCAGTTCCAACCCAGTTGAGCTTCTGGGTTTACTCTTTATAATTTCCTGTCCCACTCCTCTTCTTCCAGAGGGACAGGAATGGCTTGCCTGGCTCCATCCACCTCTCTATCATTCTCAGGGGTGGCTACACTGCCTCACTACATCTGATTTGTAAAGGTGCTGCCAAGGGACCTCAGCTCCCAGTGAGGTCAGAGAACTTATATAGGAGGGTAGTGTAGACATACCCTAAGAGTTCAAAGAGGAGAAAAAAAGTTTAATCTGCTGTATCAAAAGCTTTGTGTTTCCAACCTTATCTATACTTTTTTTCTGAGAAAATCTTCTCTAGAGGCAAAGAAGAAAAGGAGACAAAACACAAGTGGGCAAGTTGAGAATTAATATTCTATACCTGATTATTTTGGCCTCAGTTCTTTGGTCAACAGGAGTTTTGGGAAATATTTATTTAATGGTCGTAACAAATAGATGATCCTTAAACAATACTTTAAAATGTACACCCGGCCCTAGATCAGGCTTATCCTCATATATTGCCTCATCCAGGTCTGTAACCTAACCATGGCTGTCTTCTTACAGTGCATGGGAACTTAAGCTCTAGTGATACTTCTACACTGGACTACATGGGAATTCTCTCCTCTTGAAGCCATTCAATGCTACCCCAGTGTAAAAGGTCTAAAATTCATTTTGTGATTAACTGTCCCAAAAATCCATACATTGCGATCTGTCTCACAGTGTGAGATTGGAGAAGTTGGTTTGAAGCCTCAGATGTAATGGTAGGAAGTTTCAGAGACAACAGAACTATGATGTGCCCCAATCATAATAAGGAGCTAGAAGACTGTCCTGATCCCTAGAGTTTCACTGTAGAGGATGCTTGGCATGAAGCAGTTAGCACTGTGTGCTGCACAGCACTTGTATAGACTTTACACTAGCTGTTGGGTGATCAGATTCTCTTATACCTGCAGCCCCTGGAAGTAGTGCATTTGGCATCTTTGCCTGTGCATTTGCTGAAAACAATAGGGAGTGCCTTGAAGCAAAAGGCCTGGATTAATTGCTTCATATTAGGAGTGTCCCCACGTAAAAACACAATAATTTAAGGTGTCTGATCTCCCCGTGAACGTGCCCTGTAAAATCCAAAGGTAACTGCGGTTGTCTTCCTTTTTGTTGTTCAACTTCCATTATCAATTTTCAGCATCCTTGAATGCCTGAAGAGACTAAGGCTTGGTCTACACCACCATCTGTATAATAATATCATTTAGGGGTGTGGAAATTGCAATGCAGTTACACCAACCTAATCCCAGGTATAGACAGCACAGAAGAACAGAAACATCTGCTGTTGACATAGCTACCATTTCTCAGGAAGAGCAGGTATCTTGGCTGATGAGAGAAGCTCTCCTATCAGCATTGGTAGCATTCACTAAGTGCTACAGTGACATAGCTGTAGCTCTGGAAGTATAGATGTGCCCTAAAGTTAACCATAAGTAATATAGTTGTTCTAGCTAAGATTTCTTCCATGCTCAGTCACCAGCCACCAGGACTTCATCAGCCCTGCCCATGGATGAAGAGGTATGAAGAGATTTCTTACTAGCTATAGCACTCCCAACCCAATCAAATTTAATAGCTGCACTTCTGGAAGGTGTAAAAAATACAGCTAATGAAGGCAGTAATACTTTCAGATGCTAGATTTTGCCAACTTCGAGACCAAAGTGTTCAAACTGAACAAATATTTGAGGATCTGGAGCAAAAGACTGTGTACATGGGAACAAACCTGAAGCAATAAAAATGTAAACAAAAATGCTCTTGCATCTATCAGTTTAATAGAAAAATAACAAAAATTCACAGAACAAAACAGGGTTGATAGAAAACCAGTCTAAATCTCACCATCAAAAGCTGCCAGAAAGGGCTGGAAGGCAAGAACATGATTGAATTTTTTTTGAAGTGCATTGCCAGGGTTTATTCTGGACTGAATAGCAAACAGATCGATTATTTATTGAGAGTGCCTACCAAGTGCTCGGAAGATAGATGGAGAATATAGAGCTAGCTAAACAGTGATTACTTGTTTATGAAACTCGCGAGATAAAGAGAAAATTTTTTGGGTTGTTTAGACAAGAGAACAGTTAGCTTGGAGGGGAAAAGATCTTCATCTTACCTAACTTGGAGGTCAACAGGTGAAGTGTACAGCCCTACTACTTTTATTACACTGAGCCATTGAGAGCTGATCCATTCGAGTGTACTTTTTTGCTATGGAACTCTGTAGCCATTCAAACAATGCTAAAATAACAAAAGTTAACAGGTTTAAACACATCTGAATTTTGTTTTCTCTGTTAGCAAAAATATCTTTTTAAAGTATTTGACATTTCAAATGGTATATGAATATGTGTAACATTTTTATAGTACCAGCTAAAACATTGCACAGACATTATTTCTCACAACACTTCTATGAGGGTATTTCTACACTGCACTCTTATTTAAAAATAAGCTATTTCAGATTTTTTTTTGAATAGCTTATTTTTAAATAGCACTTCTACACTTCAGGGAAGCCTCAAAATTAGTCCAAGGCAGGCTCCCTAATGTGGACATGCTACCTCAAATTAGAGCCCCAGGAAGCCCTGGGGAGTAATTATTTTGAATGGCCTTGGGGAGGAGCTTGGCCCTAGGGAGGAGCTATTTTGAAATAGCAACAGTGGAGCATCCACACTACTTCTGTTCCAAAATAGCTATTTCAGAATAAGCGTTATTACTCGTTGAATGAAGTTTACAGATTTTGAAATAAGCCGTCCGTTATTTCGAAATTATTTCAAAATAACAGAATTGCTGTGTAAACGCTTGCATTGTTATTTCAAAATAACATCAGCTATTTCAAAATAACCGTGCTGTGTAGATGTACCCTGAGGTATGTGGGTATGTCTGGTTCCTTAATAAAGTTGGGAAACTGAGGCAGTTAATTATTGAACCTCTTGAGATTATGTAGCATTAAATCTTAAATGCTAACATATGTTTCTATTGATATTTACATTAGCTTTTTTTCTTTAATTCACATATTTATCTGTTATTTAGCTAATATACCTCTTTGTTTAAAAGTAATGCTTGATTTATAGCTACATTCTTAGTATGTAAATCACAGAGAAAAGTCAGACTTAATAGCTTTCTTTATTCTGAGGTGATTCTTGATGGAGACAAAAGTAAATAAATGCAACAGAAGCTCCAGCTCCATGGCTTTTCCCATATTGTTTTTTAGATGAAGGAGCTGTGTTAGACACACGCTTAACCAAAGGAGACAATAGCATTTCAAACAAATGTGAACCTGTTGACATTTATTTTGAACAAAAATAGTCTTGATGGGCAAAGTGCTTCTTCACTATTTTTGTAGATCATCTTTCCATTTCCAAAGCTGTCTGGAGGAAAGTGTTCAGGGACAGTCTCTACAGACAGCTGTACAGGGACAGACAGTGGCAGCTATTTAGAATGTGGCATGAGTCACATTTTGTTCCTTTGTAGTGAGCTCTCATTCTTTGTTTTCCTGGTTAGATATTAAAATTTTTAGGGCAGATTTACTTGGCCTTGGCATGTGAGCACTCACAGAGTACACCTAGGCACCTTCGCCTGCAGGGAGGGCCACCCAGAGGAACAGGGAGGGGACATGTGGAAGCACCTCATTTAGCAATCAAAATTTTGGCTGAGGACACAGTGCTGTGATGGACAGGGCACAGCTGAGGATGTCTGCTCAGGGTGAATTGCTTAAACTCAGGGGTCCTTACAGCCCCAGACTGGAGACCTTCCCAAACAGGCCACAGACCAGTCACACCAAGCGCTTCAGCTGCCTATCTGGCTGGCCTGAAGCCTCACGAGCAAAACCCCTCTGACATCCCAGCTCACTCTGTGCTGCGATCAACCCCCGGCCTAACACACAGGTGAGGGGTTATAGAACCCAATCCCACTTACCCCAAATGGGTTCTCCCGGTCCCAAAAGACCAGCCATGGTTCCCAATCAATTTACACTCTGGATCTTACCCATAATATCATGCTGGGCCAATTCTTTAGAATCTAAAATCTAAAGGTTTATTACTAAAAGAAAGAAAAGCAGGAGAATAAGGTTGTTAAGGAGAATATATTACATGTATCAAATCACCCAGTTCTTGATACAGGCTCTTAGCAGAGATGTTATAAACTGCTATCTTAAAAGTCTCTGCTGTACATCCTATGTCAGGATGGGTCCATAGTTCTTTCCGGCTCGCTGCTCCTCGCAAGGCTGCATCTGGAATCAGTAGCTGAACTGAAGACAAGATGGAGATTGACACATGGCACTTATATAGATGGAGATTGACACATGGCCAGAGCAGATCACATGGTTGAGTGACCTATCTGTTTCACATGCTGGCAGCCATTATGCCCTGGTTGGTTTGCAGGTATTGAGATTTCCAGATGCATTACTCAGGTGTGTATTCACACCTAGAGATTCATTGTCCCCGGAGTCTTGCTAATTAGCATAGACACTGAACTAACATCCCTGGCACATTGCTTTGCCTCAGACAGAGAATTTTCCAGCATCAACACAGAGTACATATTTATAACTCCACATACTGTTATTATACAAGTACATGAATAGCATACACAGAATCAGTGGAACATAAGCTTTAATTTGACATCTTACATGACTCCCTTTGTACAGACTTTTGGGGCTCCCTCTCCCATGGGTGCAACAATGGTCTTTAGAATCCAATAAAGTGACAAGTGCACCTTCTAAATGCTCCAATGAGTCACCTACTCATCCATGTATAAATGTTGGAAAGAAGGACAAGAAGAGATTCCCCTAACCCTTCTGCATAAGTTTAGACAGATTTTTAGCCCCTGGGAATGATGGAGCTACTCCGATCCAGTCTCTCCTGTAGGCATAACCAATACCACATGGGTAGGAAGGAGGTAGAGCTATAGGTCCAACCACACACATCAGATAGTAGGGTGCACCAGGGTGGAGTTTCCTACTCTTTCAATTCCTGTTAATCACAAATCATGATAAGTAACATTAATTTCTTGCCCATTTTCTAATCCTTGTGATTACAGAGGAAAGGTTTAAAATGTGACCTGAATGTACCTTAAAGGCTCACAAAGCCAGAAGGCAAATAAAAAGACCCCCAAATGTATTTTTTTAAACAGCCAATCTTAAAATTTTGGGAGAGCCAAGACATCATTTTTGAGTGGCTGGGATTTGCAATATTGGAACAGTAAACCACTTCCCAGGCTCTGAACCACATTGGAATTTGCTCGTATAGACTGTTCCTGCAGCCAAGAGTTGTGTTTTTAAGTCTTATGATCCTGAATGTCCTATTTTATACACCAAAAATTTCCTTTGTTAAGAAACTGGCACTTTCAGAAGCAATCTTAGCCTGGAATACAGAATGTAACACACTCTATATCAGGACTAAAACTCATCCACAAAAAACACAACAAAATCCTCATTTCAATTGCACTATAGTTGAGGCATTTGATTGCTATCAGTTATTGCTTTTGTGTTTAGGTCCAACCCTGATTAAAAACTTACTTTAAATATCTGGTTTTGGCTGGGACAGTATGGACAGCTGCTGCGGCACAAGAGTCAGCAAACGGAGCTGTAAACAGGGGAGTTTGAGTGGGAATTCTGTTGGAGGAAAAGTTTGTATTTGGTTTTGTATTTGTATTGTTTGTATGTGTAGAGGCTTGTAGGGGTAGTGTGCTACAAGAGAAGCTGAGCCCTGATTGGGGGCGGGGCTTCACTGATCCTATAAAGGTAGCCATCCACTCAGGCTGTGGCACAGGAGCCAGCAAACAGAGCTGTAAACAGGGGAGTTTGAGTGGGAGTTCTGTTGGAGGAGAAGTTTGTATTTGGTTTTGTATTTGTATTGTTTGTATGTGTAGAGGCTTGTAGGGGTAGTGTGTTACAAGAGAAGCTGAGCCCTGATTAGGGGGTGGTGGCATTGCTGATTAGGGGTCCTATAAAGGTAGCCATCCACTCAGGCAGCGGCAAAGACAGCTGCTGCGGCAAAGGAGCCAGCAATCAGAGCTATAAACAGGGGAGCTTGAGTGGGAGTTCTGTTGGAGGATTTTGGATTGTGGGACTTGTTTGGGGTTTATTTTTGCCATGGGGGGGGCGCCGTGTTTTGGTTTGGTTTTGTGTTTTCTGGACTAACAGGATTTAGGTGAGAAGGCTTCTAAACACAGAGGCAGCAGTGGCCATGGCCCAAGTAGTAGAGGACACAAGGAGGAGGATGGGATATGGTAGCTGTGGTATGTACATGATTCTGGAGGGGGTACCTGAAAGGAGTTTTGTTTGCATGAAGTGCCACCTGATAGAGCTGATGGAAGAAAAGATCCAAGGATTGGAGATGCAGGTGGAAACTTTGGTCGAGTTTAGAAGGAGGTTTGAGCAGATGATGGAGCAAAGGCATGAGGTGGCTGAAGGGGAATGCTTAGACATGCAGATGGAAGCAGGATCAAAGGCCTCTGAGGGGGGACTTCTGGGTGAAGAAAATGGACAGTGGAAGCATGTGACTATGAGAACCAGGCAGAGGAAAAGATGGGCCAGTGAAGGAGAAATAGAGCTCAAGAACAGGTATGCGAAGTTGGAGAATGAAGAAGGTGGAAGGGCAAGGAAGAAGAGAAAAGTGGTTAGTCCTATAGATGAAGGGGAAGAGTTGATGGAGACAACACCAATAATGAGCACCAGGAGGATACAGGATGGGTTGAAGCGGATTACAAGGGAAAATAGGAATGGAAAAGACTTTCAGCCAGAAGAAACAAGAGATAGACAAGAGAATTGCACTGTCACCAGGAAAAGGCAGATCTACATGATTGGGGACTCCTTATTGAGAAGAATAGACAGGCCTGTAACCAGAGCTGATCCAGAGAATAGAAGGGTCTGCCAGGTGCTAAGATACAGGATGTGGAACTGAGGGTGAAGAGGATCCTAAAGGGAGCAGGAAAGAATCCATTGATCATCCTTCAGGTAGAAACAAATGATACGGCTAGATTCTCACTGGAACGAATCAAGGGAGACTATGCCAGGCTGGGGAAGATGCTTAAGGAAATCGAGGCTCAGGTGATCTTCAGTGGGATTCTGCCTGTTCTTAGAGAAGGGCAACTAAGGTGTGATAGGATTATGATTCTCAAAAGATGGCTCAGGCAGTGGTTCTATAAGGAGGGCTTTGGGATGTATGGCCACTGGGAGACATTCACGGACAGAGGACTGTTCTCTCAGGATGGACTTCATCTAAGTAGGGAGGGAAATAGACTTCTAGGATGTAGGCTGGCACAACTGATTAAGAGAGCTTTAAACTAGGAATTTGGGGAGACGGTTGGGAGATGTCTAGGTAATCTCTACGCAGGATTTTAGCATTGAGAGGGAGGAAAACGAAGTAAGAAAGGATATAACCGGGAGTAGGAGAATGGACATAAGGAGGAAGGGTAGAGTGGATACTAGTCTAATAGGTCATATTGGAGGTACAATGTCCATGCCAAATTGTGTAAAGAATGTGAGTGAGGCCAAACAGCAAAAATTAAGATGTTTGTACACCAATGCGAGGAGCCTATGTAACAAAATGGAGGAACTAGAGCTACTGGTCCAGGAAGTGAAACCAGATATTATAAGAATAACACAAACATGGTGGAACACTAAGCATGATTGGAGTATAGGTATTGAAGGGTATGTGCTGTTTAGGAAAGACAGAAATAAAGGTAAAGGTGGTGGAGTAGCATTGTATATCAATGATGAGGTAGATTGTAAAGAAATAAAAAGTGATGGAATGGAGGAGACAGAGTCTGTCTGGGCAAAAAACACATTGGGGAAGAAAACTATTAGATCTTCCCCTGGGATAGTGGTTGGGGTATGCTATAGACCACCGGGATCTAATTTGGATATGGATAGAGACCTATTTAATGTTTGTAATTAAGTAAATACTAATGGAAACTGCATAATCATGGGAGACTTCAACTTTCCAGATATAGACTGGAGAACAAGTGCTAATAATAATAATAGGTCTCAGATTTTCCTAGATGCGATAGCCGATGAATTCCTTCATCAAGTAGTTGCTGAACCAACAAGGAGGGATGTCATTTTAGATTTGGTTTTGGTGAGTAGTGAGGACCTCATATAAGAAATGGTTGTAGGGGACAACCTTGGCTCAAGCGATCATAAGCTAATTCAGTTCAAACTAAATGGAAGGATAAACAAAAATAAATCTGAGACTAGGGTTTTTGATTTCAAAAGGGCTAACTTTAACAAATTAAGGAAATTAGTTAGGGAAGTGGATTGGACTAAAGAATTTATCGATCTAAAGGTGGAGGAGGCCTGGGATTATTTTAAGTTAAAGTTGCAGAAGCTATCAGAAGCCTGTATCACAAGAAACGGGAAAATATTTATAGGCGGGTGTTTTAGATGAAGCTGGATGAGCAAGCATCTCAGAGAGGTGATTAAGAAAAAGCAGAAAGCATATAAGGAGTGGAAGATGGGAGAGACCAGTAAAGAAAGCTACCTTTTTGAGGTTAGAGCATGTAGGGACAAAGTACGAAAGGCTAAAAGTCATGTAGAGTTGGACCTTGCAAAGGGAATTAAAACCAATAATAAAAGGTTTTATAGCTATATAAATAGGAAAAAAACAAAAAAATGAAGTGGGACTGTTAATCACTGAGGATGGAGTGGAGGTTAAGGATAATCTAGGCATGGCCCAATATTTAAACAAATACTTTGCTTCAGTCTTTAATTAGGCTAATGAGGAGCTTAGGGATAATGGCAACATAACAAATGGGAATAAGGATATGGAAGTAGATATTACCATATCCAAGGTAAAAGCCAAACTCAAACAGCTTAATGGGAGTAAATCAGGGGGCCCAGATAATCTTCATCCAAGAATATTAAAGGAACTGGCACATGAAATTGCAAGTCCATTAGTAAAAAAGTTTAATCTTTAAATTCAGGAGCTACATCTACACTGGCATGATTTTCCGGAAATGCTTTTAACGGAAAAGTTTTCTGTTAAAAGCATTTTCGGAAAAGCGCGGCTAGATTGGCAAGACACTTTTCCACAAAAGCACTTTTGTGGAAAAGCATCCGTGGCCAATCTAGATGCGCTTTTCCGCAAAAAAGCCCTGATCGCCATTTTCGCGATCAGGGCTTTTTTGTGGAAAACAAATCTCTGCTGTCTACACTGGCCCTTTTGCGCAAAAGTTTTTCGGAAAAAGACTTTTGCCTGAACGGGAGCAGCATAGTATTTCTGAAAAAACTCTGACAATCTTACACGAGATCATCAGTGCTTTTGCGGAAATTCAAGCGGCCAGTGTAGACAGCTGGCAAGTTTTTCCGGAAAAGCGGCTGATTTTCTGGAAAAACTGACCAGTCTCGACACAGCCAGGGATTGTATAATTTGACTGGAGAATTGGTAATATAGGATATGTCTAGACTACATGGCTCCATCGACGGAACCATGTAGATTAGGTTTCTAGACATAGGGAAATGAAGCAGCGATTTAAATAATCACCACGGCATTTACATCAAAATGGCTGCCACGCTGTGCCGATCAGCTATTTGGCCGCACAGCATGGTAGTCTGGACGCTCCACAGTCGACAGGGGAAGCCCTTGTCGATCACCCCGTTATGCCTCATGGAATGAGGTTTACCGGGGCAGTCGACAAGAACTTCCCTGGTCAACCATGGAGTGTCCAGGCTACTGTGCTGTGCTGCTAAACAGCTGATCGGCACAGCGCAGCAGCCATTTTGATGAAAATGAAGTGGTGATTATTTAAATTGTCGCTTCATTTCCCTTTTTCAAGTATACTAATCTACATGGCTCCATCGATGGAGCCATGTAGTTTAGACGTACCTATAGTTCCTATTTTTAAGAAAGGGAAAAAAAGTGATACAGGTAACTATAGGCCTGTTAGTTTGACATCTGTTGTATGCAAGGTCTTGGAAAACCTTTTGAAGGAGAAAGTAGTTGGGGACATTGAGGTTAATGGCAACTGGGACAAATTACAACATGGTTTTACAAAAGGTAGATTGTGCCAAACCAACTTGATCTCCTTCTTTGAGAGAGTATCAGATTTTTTAGATAAAGGAAATGCAGTGGATCTAATCTACCTCGATTTCAGTAAGGCATTTGATACAGTACCTCATGGGGAATTATTGGTTAAATTGGAAAAGATCGGGATCAATATGAAAATTGAGAGCTGGATAAGGAACTGGTTAAAGGGGAGATTACAGAGGATCATACTAAAAGGTTAACTGTCAGGTTGGAGGGAGGTTATTAGCGGAGTTCCTCAGGGATCAGTTTTGGGACCAATCTTATTTAATCTTTTTATTACTGACCTTGGCACCAAAAGTGGGAGTGTGCTAATAAAGTTTGAGGATTACACAAAGTTGGGAGGTATTGCCAATGCAGTAAAGGGTCGGGATATCATACAGAAAGATCTGGATGATTTTGTAAATTGGAGTAATAGCAATAGGATGAAATTTACTAGTGAGAAGTGTAAGGTTATGCATTTAGGGATTAATAACAAGAAGTTTAGTTATAAGCTGGGGACACTTCAGTTGGAAGTGACAGAAGAGGAGAAGGACCTTGGAGTTCTGGTTGATCACAGGATTACTATGAACCGCCAATGTGACATGGCCGTGAAAAAAGCTTATACGGTCTTGGGATACATTAGGCAAGGTATTTCCAATAGAGATAAGGAGGTGCTAGTGCCATTATACAAGGCATTGGTGAGACCTCATTTGGAATACTGTGTGCAGTTCTGGTATCCCATATTTAAGAAGAATGAATTCAAACTGGAACAAGTACAAAAAAAGGTTGCTAGGATGATTTGAGGAATGGAAAACCTGTCTTATGAAAGGAGTCTCAAGCAGCTTGGCTTGTTTACCTTAAGCAAAAGAAGGCTGAGGGGAGACACGATTGCTCTCTTTAAATATATTAGAGGGATAAATACCAGGGAGGGAGAGGAATTATTTAAGCTCAATATCAATGTGAACACAAGAACAAATGGATATAAACTGGCTATCAGGAAGTTTAGACTCAAAATTAGGCGAAGGTTTCTAACCATCAGAGCAGTGAAGTTCTGGAACAGCCTTCCAAAGGAAGTAGTGAGAGCAAAAGACCTATCTGGCTTCAAGATTAAGCTAGATGGGCTTATGAAGGGGATGGTTTGATGGGATAACATGATCTTGGCAACTAATTGACCTTTCACTATCGGTGGTAAATAGGCCAATGGTGGGATGATAGGAGTTACAATAGAGAACTTTTTCCTGGGTGTCTGTCTGGTGAGTCTTGCCCACATGCTCAGGGTTCAGCTGATCGCCATATTTGGGGTCGGGAAGGAATTTTCCTCCAGGGTAGATTGGCTGATGCCCTAGAGTTTTTTTGCCTTACTCTGTAGCATGGGGTCTTGATCACTTGCTGGAGGATTCTCTGCATGTTGGGGTCTTTAAACCATCATTTGAGGACTTCAGTAGCTGAGATATAGGTGAGAGGATTATTCCAGGAGTGGGTGGGTGAGATTCTGTGGCCTGCGTTGTGCAGGGCGTCAGACTAGATGATCATAATGGTCCCCTTCTGACCTTAAAGTCTATGAGTCTGAGTCCCTGTTCTAAGCTTTGTCCCAGCCATCCTGACATATTTTGAAAAAGTGAGCATCTATCCCATTTGTTCTTGGTATTTGATCCAATTGGCAAAAGCAAACAGAATAAATGCCCACTTTTGTCAAAGTAATGTCAGAGGAATATGTGTGTGGTGGGGAGGGGAGTTGTGAGGCCAACCCCATGTGTGTGCGGGGGAAGCAGATGTCAGGCAGTGCTTTTTTTGTGATGGTATGCCCCCATAAGGTGTACCGGCACCTATTTTCCCAGCATACTGGAAATGAACGGCATTCTTCTCGGGGGTACAGGCACCTATTGTCAGAGGAGACTTCACTGGCAATTTCCTGTGGTGACATTGCTCCTGACGAAAGCTCGCTCGGGACACGTGGTTCTTAAAGGTGCCACGACCGCATTTTAGTCCCTGGCAGGCTTTTTTGTTTGTTTGTTTTTTGCTCAACAACTTCCCCCTGGAGTACTTGCACCTTTCTTCTTACAAAGAAAGCATTGATGTCAGGTATGCCGTAGCCAGGGCTCAAGCCCTGCTTTGGTGAAATATGGTCATCTATCTAGTATATGCATCACTGCTCACTTGAACCCTGTCTGCCCCACTCTTTCAGGGAGTGAGGCTTGAGCAAGCAGGTTGGGCCAGCCCTATGTGGTGTGGCCCATTTTCCCTTTGGAAAATATGGTTACCCTAACTTTAACGTGCTGCTATTCTGCCATATGGTATTATTGAACTGGATTTGTTAGCAGATAGATAGAAAAAATACAACATAGCCAGGAACACATGTTTAGTTTTAACAACTGGGAGTGGAGGAATACTTTGCTATCACTAGAATTAATGTCAGGACAAATAGACCACAGTGGTTTCTCCTGTAATATAATCAGCAGTGAGCTGTGCAACAGCATAACTCCAATGAGAGCTTAAAAAATTAAGTCAATCCCTTGGTTAGATATGTGATTGTTGCTTGTGCAATTAGCCTTGCAGTAGTACCAAGATGAGTTGAGAAGGATTTACTGACTGAGGCCAAGTCTTATCAAAGCAGCCTTTTCAGGTATAGATTAATGTGGAAATGACTTTTCCATGGCTCAGTAAGCTAGTGCATTAGGAGTAAAGAACTTGCTAAAATGCATTACAAAGGCCATTTTACTTTGTAGTGGAGAGTACACTGGCCCGCTCAGTGGTGGATGCTGCTAGGGATTGCGCTGTTGATTGCACTGAGAAGTAAAGTAGCTAAAACTGGTGGTTGTAAAACTACACATCAATGTTTTTAAATGCCAGGAAATTATGTCATTTCAAATTACAGTAAAACTCCAATAGTCCGCACCCAGTTGTCTGGCACCCCCCATAATCCAGCATCAAAATGGCAAGCGCTCCTGATGGAACCGGGAAAGAACCCGGAACCGTTCAGGTCAGATGCTCTCATGTAGGTTACAGCAGAGAGGGGAGGTGTTTAGCTCTGGGGAAGGGGAGGGATGGGAAGGGAGGTTGGGTTATACACGGCATTCTGGCCAGCTCATTGAAAAGCCGGCCGCAGCGCCTGGAGGGAGATGTGCGGCTGCTCTGGGACCCGAGCATAAGGTTGGGGAGGGGGAAGTGGGACTGGGTTACAGCAGGGAGGAGAGGTGTTTGGCTCCGGGGAAGGGGAAGGGGAGGGGGATTGGGTTACGCATAGCTCATTGAAAAACCAGCCGCTCAGTGCACTTGCCTCAGTGCCTGGAGGGAGACGCACGTCTGTACCAGTGACTCCCGGACCCGAGCATAAGGTTTGGGGGGGAGGAGTGGGATTGGGTTGGGATTATGCAGTACCTCTTGATACTCTGGCATATCCGATAATTCAGCACCACCTAGGTCTCAAAGGTGCCGGATTATCGGAAGTCTACTGTATATTAGGTAAAAGATGACGGAGCCTTTTGAAGATTCAACATACAACAATTTATTATATAAGATACTAACCGTAAAGTGAGTGTAGGGCTAATCAAAGGGATCAGACTATTTGAAATTCCAAAAGGGTGAGGAACCCACCCAGAATCAAAGGGCCACGCTCTCAAATAGGGGAAGGGCCACCGAGTCTAGAATCAACACAGGGGACAAGATATGATAATACAGAGACAGGAGCTGAGGACAAAGGTATAAAACACAGGGACAAGATGGAGACATGAAGTCCAGAAAACCAGACAATGCCCAATGCTCTGGGAAAGAGTTCAAGGAGTGAGTGGATGTGACCATAAGTCCATTACATCAGGAATCCGCTGTAACACAGACTTCTCTCTAAAAAAGCTCTGCTGTCTTGTCGTTTTACTCCCCTGCATGGCTAACATTCCACACTGTGCTCTATGTGCGGGAGGTGAACAGATGAGATGGGACCATAACTCCTGCCCTTTTACACTGGTTAATAGAGCAGGACTATGAAGAGGGTAGTAAATTGCACCCCTTAAAAAGAGATTCTGGAAGCCTCTGGATGCATTCAGTCTCTTGATCTCTGAGGAGTACTGGAACACTGCTACGCTCCTGATTCTGATTCTAAAAATCAATCTTTGAGGTCTCAGCAAAGAAAATAGGAATATGCCATGATATTCCATGACCCCTCTGCTCTTTGGTTTGGAGTCAGTTAGAATAAATCTATAGAGTCCACCCACATGAAAAATTAGTAAATAGGAAAGGGAATTAATCAGCATGTAAGATCAGAAATATATTGTATTTATGTGTGTGTGGTTAATAGCATTTGCCCTGTAAGAAAAGTTGTTTTTCCTAAAGGGTGCATTAGAAAAGTACATAGTCCAACACTCCTTTTTCCCATTTCATTACACACAGCTGGATTTGGTGCTGGGTGACAAAGAATGATATGGAGCCACCTACAAAGATGTACTGCAACTCTGAAGCTACAGAACTTACTTTTGTTTCCATTCCCCATTGATAGGGGAAGGCAATTGTCAGTGGATATATATGTTCAAGAAAGTCCTGTAGATATCCTACTCTTCTTACCTATTCAGACACTCCACAAAGACCTGGTTGAATAGAAACCACTGAAAGATTCCCACAGAATTGCATACATTTTATGCTTCCCTTAACCACTTTTTTCCTGAAACTCTCTACTTCCACAGAAAAGAGCATAAGCTTCATTTTGGGGCCCTTCCACTTTACTCACTTAATTTTCATTTGTCTATCTATAAGGCTGGTACATGGACTGAAGATATTGTACAAGTATCTCTCTGTGAATGAAAGCAAATTAAAAGAAGCCAGCTTGCTAGACTTTGTCACTTAGGGTATGTCTAGACTACAGGGTTTTTTTTGAAAAAAAAGTCCTTTTTTCAAAAGAACCTTGCCCTGTGTCTAGACTGCTGCCATGTTCTTTCAAAAGTAAATCGAAAGAACTCTGCAGTTTTTTCGACCGCAGAACACCTCATTTTACAAGGAAGAATGCCTTTTTTTGAAAGTGCTCTTTTGAAAAAAGACGCTATGTAATGCAAACTGTGCTTTTTCGAAAGAGAGCATCCAGACTACCTAGGTGTTCTCTTTCGAAAAAGCGGCTTGCTTTTTTGAAAGTACTGGTCATAGTCTAGTCGCTTTTTTTCGAAAGAGGCTTTTTCCCAAATATCTTTCGAAACAGCCTCTTTTGAAAGAGGCTTGCAGTGTATACGTAACCTTGAATGCTAGGATATTTTTGCCCCTAAGCAATGGGAATAGCAAAGATAATTTGCAAGATAAGGGGGATCATTTCAATATTGTGAAATGATGCTGTAGTACAGATGTCAAACCATGTCTATTATAAACTCTGATTTTCAGGCACATGACAAATACCATGTCCTGAAAATTCCAGACATTTTCCTTTTTCTTCTCCAAAAGGTGGTGCCCTCCACCCCTTAGTGGAAATTTTGGTAAAGTATCATTTAAAAAAAAAACCCCAGTGATCCCTTCAGGTAAATATGATTGGTTTTCTTAAGTTATTAAATGTTCTAAGACTTTTTCAGATAACTCAAAGCCAGCTTCTTTGTAAACCCTCAGATATATCTCAGTGATGACTAGTTCCTTTGCCAGAGGTTAAAAATAACAGAATTAAATGTGTTAAAATATCACAAATCCTACATGTTCAAAATGATCTTTTCTATGAACTTTTGAACAATATTCTAAAATATAACTCAGTTGAACTACATATATATTTACCCACAACCGCAACTGTATACAAGAATTATGTATTTGTAATACTGGCAACTCCAAAACTTCAAAATTCATAAATCAGACTCCAACAAAACATGAAATTGGACAAATGTCATGAGATTTTTTTTTAAAGACAGTATTGTGATTTCTTTTTTTTTAATATATAACTTCTGAGCGTGTCTGATAGCACCAGTGTTGCCAAGTCACCTGCACTTCTGGAGAAACATGCTGAAGATATCCATTGCAGGAGCACTTACTGGCGGCCTAATGGTATCGAGCTTTTAGCTTCTCCCTAAACCAGTGGTTCTCACATTTTTTGGCCCTTTACCCACCCTACCAAAGGAAACATTTCCACAGACCACCAGTCAACCACCCATGATGACAAAATGCCTTCACTTTTCTCTAAATACTACATTATTCATATTAGGAAATGGGAGCAGAAAACCATACATACACAGCTATCATATAATGGGGTGTATATAACAGGTGAGAAATATTATTAATCAAAATCAAATTCATTAAACAGATTAAGTGCTTTAACTTTGTCATGTTAGTTTAACACACTTCATTTTAAATTAAGTAAAACATTAATTTATTTACAACACAAAAGGTTTCAATATTGTCTTTATTTATGGCAGGATTGGGGAACCTCTGAGCCACAGAAAAATCAGTTGAGAGCCACACAAAATTGAGAAACAAATAAACAAACAAACAAACGGAGGTGTTCAGTGTGCTGGAGGGGAGTGGGATGGTGTGGAGGGTGTATGATATGGGCAGGAGGTGGGGTGTGAGGTGTAGGTGGGAGGTAGGGTGCTGTAGCGGTTTGGGCCTGGAGGTCTGGCCGAGATGTAGGAGGGGGTGAAACAACAAGGTCTCAGTTGAAGGTGGGGTGCAGGAGCAGGCTGGGGGTGTCTAGCCAGGAGGGAGAATACAAGAGCAGGATGGGGGTGCAGGGTCTCTGCAGGAAGGGTGTGTGTGAGGGTGACGGTGGTGTAGGCTCTGGGCATGAAGGGGATGTGGGAGTGCTTACCTGGCTTTGCGCCCACCCTCACTACTCCCAGGCACCATGTTCCAGGCACCACCTCCTGCTGCTTCCATTGCCTGCTATCCAGACAATGGCAACAGTGGATAAAGTCTCCAGGCAGTGCTTCCCTGTGCTGCCATTCCCTCTGCCAGGTGGAGGGAGAGTGGCCGTGCTTAGAATTGCTTCTTCCCTCTGTGAGCTGAATCGAGCCCACGAGGCTTTGGGATCCTTCCCCTTGCAGTGGGAAGCTGGCGCTGGTGCGCCAATCTTGCAATGTGTGTGGGGCAGGGCAGGGCTGAAGCGTCAGTGCAAGCTCCATGCTACAGGGAGGGTGGGAAGAACATCCAGAGGTTAGCCATCCTTCTCCCCCTCTCTAATATAACAGGAAACCCCAAGGTCCTGATGCTGTATTTGAGCGTGCAATTAATTTTAAGCAAACAAACTACTCATATGGTTAACATTAGGCATGAACTTTAGTGGTTTGCTGAATTGTGGCTTCAACAGAACCCTGATGTTGCTAGTGAGATATGTTTACAAATAATTTATGGTATTGTGATTAAAGCTTCATTGGAGAGAATAATTTATAACAGGAGTTAATGGATTTCTTTTTCCAGAATTACTAATCTTTGTATATTTACAGCTAACGCCTGCTCTAAATTTCATCTTCTCATTAAAATTATATTATAACCCTTTATTATGTTCCTTACTAACATTTTTCCAGTTTCTTTCAAGAGAGAGACCCTCTCCTTCAAATTCATCATCAGTTTGTTAACTACTAGAATACGTACTAAAATCTTAATTTCAGAAGAGACAGCTTCATCTATTTCAGATCCCTATATGCACATATAGTATATTACTTCTTTCAGACAGTCTATGCAGAAAGATACATAGAGCTGGCCAGAAAAAAAATCAGATTTTTGTTTTTAGTTCTGTGGCAGAACAAACCCTTTTATTTGTTTCATGTGATAATAGAAGCCATAAGAATGGTAAATAGGGTGCTTATCCAGTTTATTATATTTTAGCAAGTTTGTCCATTTGTCTGTTTGATTAAGAACTCCTTCTAAAAAGTAAGGCTACGTCTACACTGGCATGATTTTCCGGAAATTCTTTTAACGGAAAAGGTTTTCCGTTAAAACTATTTCCGGAAAAGCGTGTCTAGATTGACAGGACGCTTTTCCGGAAAAGCGTCCATGGCCAATCTAGACGTGCTTTTTCACAAAAAAGCCCCGATCGTCATTTTTGCGATCGGGGCTTTTTTGCGGAAAACACTACTGTGCTGTCTACACTGGCCCTTTTCCGGAACAGTTTCCCGGAAAAAAACTTTTGCCCAAACGGGAGCAGCATAGTTTTTCCAGAAAAGCACTGATGATTTTACATTAGATCATCAGTGCTTTTCCGGAAATTCAAGTGGCCAGTGTAGACAGCTGGCAAGTTTTTCTTGAAAAGCGGCTGATTTTCCGGAATAACTTGCCAGTGTAGACATAGCCTAAGAGTTAAAACCACCAAATTTGATATGCAGCTTCCTCTTAACACAACTTAAAGCAACATAAAAGTTTGATTGTCCCAGGAAAATGGGATGTGCCTGGAAAAGGATTGCTTCTCCTAAAACCAAATAGAAAAAAGAAAATTGCCAAATCAAGTACAGTCCTCAAAAACCAAGATTAGCCAGAAACATAAGATGAACCTAGAATAGGATTGCTTCTCAATGAACATTACTGATAAGAGATAAAGTAGAATTTGGAGCAGTGTTGTTTTGGCACAGCTAAATCTTTGTGTAAGGTTTTAAAACTAAAAGACAATGTTATTGAAAACCAAATTGATTACAGCCATTTTTTTGTTCAAACATAGGGAATGAAAAAAGTTTATAGGGATGAAGAAAAATATAAATGTAATGGAATTCCCTTTTTTTAAACAATTACTAAAAAATAAACAGGCAAATTTTAACAATCTCTTTTTTAAAGAAAATTGGAAATAAAAATTAACTTAATAAAATAACACCGTATTTTGGAAAAATACAAACATTTACATAAAGTCAGAGGTGTTGAATGGCTATGTACATCACTGAGCTGAGGACACTTACCATGATCCAGCAAGCAATGAACAGGTCTTTACATGCCTGCAATCCATGGCCTTCATTGTTAGGACTTTATTCAACTCTTAGCTAGTTAGGGGTTTTTTTAAGTACAATTATGGTTATTTATTCTCTAAAATTGCCAAGACTGTGCAGGGTGCTTTTTCCAGAGACATCCTTACTCTTATACAGAATATTCAGGGATATATGGCACCTGAAAATTTGGGGCACCACTGGGTCTTACTGGCCACTCACCGATCCCTTCCAATCCCTCTTCTGTGGGTCTGCTTTCTCTGGAGAGGATCTAGTTAAGATAAATGTGAAAAAGCCTGGTAGAACAATGAGTAGAACACTGATCCTGTAAAAGATCCATTCAAGTGACAATGAAGCAATTTAACAGACATTTGCCAACCCCAGGTATATACTGTCACTTTCTGAATATACTGTGTTAGTCTACAGAATTTAATTTAATTTAAAATTTGCTTTAAAATAGTCCTGAAGATTATAAAATCAGATCTCTAAAAAATTGTCATTCCCCCCATTTACCAATGGGTCCAGGGGCACCAGTTTAATAGTACTGTGCAGGGCTCCAAAAATCCTAAGGACAGCCCCAGCTTTCCCATTTAAAATGTATACATTCCAACAGTGGTAGACAAAATTGCTTCCTCTATCTTTGTGCCTTCTTCTCTTGCCCTCACTGAGATTTGGTGAAGGTATTGGGATTTATGAGAGAACCATATTTAGGATATTAGGTTAAATTTTCTTTTCTTAAGTTATGTGTGTAATCCTGCGAAAAAATTACATCTTGTCTGACCTAGATACTTTAATAACAGTCCTATGCATAGGACCATACCAAATTCATGATCCATTTCGGCAATTTCATGGTAAGAAGATTTAAAAAAATTGTACGTTTCATGATTTCAGTCATTTAAACCTTAAATTTCACAGTATTGTAATTAGAGAGGTCCTGACCCTAAAAGGTAGTGTGTGGGGGGGGATGGGGGAAGGATTATAAAGTTATTGTAGGGTGGGTTGTGATACTGATACTGCTACTGCTGTGCTGCTACTGGAGGTAGTGCTATCATTAGAGGTAGGCAGCTTGGGAGCAGCAATTGGTGTCCAGAAGCCCAGATTGGAAGATAGAGCCACTGCCATCACCAGCATAGAAGTAAAAATGGCATGGTATGGTATTGTCAATCTTATTTGTGCACTGCTGCTGTGAGGGTGACACCTTCAGAGCTGGGCACCTGACTAACAGCTGATGCTTTTCAGCTGCCCAGCTCTGAAGGCAGTGCAGTAGTAAGAGTGGCAATACTATGATCCTCCTACGGTGTTTTTGGATTTTTGATGTGAATATGCAGAAAACATTGGTGTACCCACTGTTGTGTTTGCCCCAAATTTTGTACAAAGTGGGCCAACTGAGGCATCTATTGAAAGTTTATGCTTTGCTGGTTCTATTTATACCATTCATATGCCTGTGTGATTTTTGTATTTGAAGTTATGAGTGTTGGCTATATACTTGTATTTCAAATGTTTACTTCTGGGAGATTATCAACAGACCTTGTCCACCCATTGTGGAAGGGTGGATCCTCAATAGCAGTACTTCATTGACAATGGACCTTAAATGTTGCCAATACACATTTAAGGAATTTGCTGTAAACCTGCAGTCAAGCATGTACGCCATGACCACTTGCCTAAAATGAACAGGTAACGTGCTCACCTGACAAACTCCATTTTGGGAGGTACTTTCATGCAGCAAGAACAATGGAATTCTCTCCACATGGGCAATGTTATAAAAAGGACCCTAGAGGTTCCTCAGTCTTTGTCTTCACTCCAGATCATTACTTCAGAAAGATCTTTGCTATGAATTGGGTCCGGAATGACTGATGACCCATCCTACAAAAGGATGTACTCCAGAGACTTTTAAGATAGCAGTTTATTCTATCTCTGCTACAAGCCTGCACCAGGAACCTTGCAATTGGTGTATATGATTTCATTTCCTTTAACAATTTTACTCTCAACCTTTTATTTCTTTTGTTAATAAACCTTTAGATTTTACATTTTAGGGCATAGCATGCTCTTTTGAGTAAAATCTAAGGTATAAATTGAAATGTGTCTGGTCCTTCGGGATCGGAAGAACCTGTTTGGATTTGGTGAGATCGGTTTTCATAATTTCTGATCTGTGTTAGGTGTATTACACACTGAAGCACAATAAAAGCTGATGTGTCTAGGGGTTGCTTGTTTTACTTCTTGCTGGCCAGTGTGGCAGCTGAAGTTTTCTTTGTGACTGGTTTGATGTGCCTTTTGAGTCTTGGGTTGTAAGTAGCCTTTTTTCTAAGCAATTCACCCTGATTTGACCTCTCAGCAGTGGCCCCCCAGAAACCGTTATATTTCACCTCCACTGAAATAACCTTGGGACCCCCTTTAGGATCAGGACTCCCAATTTGAGAAATGTTGGTTTCACTCATGAAATCTGTACAGTACAGGGTAAAAGTACCCCCAACCCCTCCCCCAAAGAAAAACAGATTTCATAGGAGGACACCAGATTTCACAGACCATGAAATGTTTTTCATGGACACGAATTGGGTAGGCTCCTAACTAAGCATCTATAACTTCAAATATAACTGCTTAAGTCCAATATTTGTATGCCTGTTGTCATAAACAAATTCATTATAACATGTAAATGTGAAAAACATATCAGAAAGATCCATAGGAAATAGTCTCTTTTATAAATAAGCTCTTTATGTTAAGGAGAGCTATCATGGACTTTGCTCCATTTATTTTCAACATACACTTACATATACTTTTATCTTCATTTAATCTTTAATCTCCACCATTCCTCTCTCTCTCTCTCTCTCTCTCTCTCTTTCTCTATCTGTAACCAATTATTGACATCCACAGAATATCCATCAGGATAGAGATGGTGAAACAAAAGTCACACAAAGTTACAATCAAGGATATTTCATAAATCAACTAGAAGATGATTGGAGGGGGGATTCCTTTCCTATCTTCTCAAAGATCCATCAGCACATTTCCACAAAAATGAATTATTTTCCAAACTGAATTTCCAAAATGTCATTACTATAGTAGTCATAAATGTTCTGTCTCTGCCATACTGCATTTCTGAGAGAAAACACATACAATAACTCTGGAAAAAATGCCTAATAACCTATTTCTCCCAGTAATACTGATGCATATAAATGTATGCCAGAAAAAAGTAGATAACAGAAAGAAGATATATGTAGGGCAAACATAAATGTTCTATCCAGCCTCCTCATTTGTCTTGCTATCCCTAAGATCCTTCAGTAAGGTTGACTAAAAGCTTCACATAGTGAGCATAATACACTAACATTTTGGCCAATGTCCCTGTTCTCCATGTAATTGTCCTTTACTTTGGGTTGCTTACATATAACTTGGTTCAATATTTTAATCAGATGAATCAGTTTAGCATTCAAATAGATTTAAGTTTTTAATCAATTTATTGTGTACACAGATTAAATCTAAAATTAATTCAGTATCTAGACTGGATACATTCTAAATTCAATTTAGTGCTTGATCAAATTTTACTTTTACATTAAATCACATTTTTATGTACCCATGTTGAAGCAGATTTTATTGATTAATAAGACCACATAACCCCATAAATCAATCATAATTGGCCAAGGTGACTGGAAATAAATCACAGTAGAAATGACACTAGGCTATTTTATTTCTAATGTTCTCCCAGCCCTTTATCATATTGTTCTGGTCACATTCCCAGCACATGTTTTTCACTTTGTTAGCTGTGAAAGCAGGAATTGTTGTTAACTGGATTTAGACATTTTACACAGTGGGCCTGATTCTTATTCTCCACGATATGGAGACTTTTCAGTTCCCATTAAAATTAATGGAAACTGAGGACATGCTCAGTACTTCTTGGAGTTTAATTCTTCTAGCTCTGGGACCAGAACACTTTCACAGCATGGAAGGACATTCCCTACCCGCACAAAAACAAAGGGTTCAACATTTAAATACTACAAGGGTATGTCTACACTACCCCCCTAGTTTGAACTAGGGGGGTAGTGTAGACATACCCCAAGAGACTACAAATGGATATAGACAGACAAGGCAGTCTATGGAAATAATGAGACACAACTGATCAGAATGACAGGCAGTGGTCTCAGATGAATATCCTAACATTCACTGAAGTCAGGATGTATTGTAAATGCTCAGTATTCCTTCAGTGTAGGCAATTGGTGCTCCAGGAAATGGAAAGTGGATTATTTTTTGCTTTTCCCAGACAAATGTTCACCACTCTTGTAGCATCTGCTGTGTACAAGTAGTCTAATTTTCAGCAGTGCTCAGCATTCACAATTTCCATAGACTTCAATGAGAGATGACAATTCTCATCCTTTCTGACATACTTTCCTTTCTCCCAGTTCTAGTCTGCCTCCTCTTCAGCACACACACAGAACAGCTAAATATATTCCTCTATCCTGCAATGTCACCTGGCAAGGAAAGGTGGTCCTGGGATGGTAATTAGTTGACACTAATTAGTGGGTTCCATATGTGATAAACTTACAATATTAGGGATATTTTACAAATGCAGCATAAGGAATTAGACTATTGTAAATAATAATTAATAACAAATTGATCAATAGGAAAACTCTGAAAAATATAGACACCTGTAAGAAACTTTACAGACAATGTGTGCCATTTATTTTCTATTATACCTCAAGGATAGGCAGGACTGAAAGAAGAATGTGCCACATTTAAAAAAGGTATCTGGAGACTAACTATGGAAGTGAATAAGGTGAAAGATTACAAGAAGTGATGAACTGTAAAGCTCCATGAGTTTTGTTGAAATAAAGAAGGAAGTTATTATATTCATCAAGATGACAAGGTATTTGAACCTTGGAATCTCTACAAACATGCTTACAATGGATGAAAATATGACATAACTGGGAGGTTCATGTTGTAGATTGCTTTCAGAGAGAAGTCAGAATTGTATTACAGATTACACCTGACCTGCTTCTTTGCAAATCTTTCCTGGTCTTTAGTGAAAAAAACCTGTGATTTCTAGCTTATTAAAGGCTGCAGTGAAAAAATCTCTGTAAAACAAATGCAAATGTTATGGAATAGAAAAAAATAGCAGCTTGGAGAGTCTCAAAGAATAATTCTCAATGATTTGTTGTCAATATTTAGGGAGGTCCCTCAAGGGTCATCCCTCAGTCTGCGACATTTTTACAACTTTTCCAAAACTAATTTTTAACTTTGGATAATCTTGTAATTAATGTAAATGTCCATCTCCTCTTTGAATTGTGCTAATTTTTTGACCTGAGCAGCATCCTATGAAAATGAGTTCTGCTGTTTAATATCCACTTCATGAAAAAGTCTGACTGGGGTCCTGCATACTTACATACCAGATCATCTCTGACTTTTTCCAGTGGACACCATCCCAAGCAGTACAAAGATGATAATTAGAGGAAGGGAGGATTTTCCATTCTTCACAGTATATCACATAGCCTACTGACCTCCAAAAGGCCATTGAAATATGTAACTAGTGTGCAACAGAGAATACATATGAATTAGGAACTTACTAATTTTATAAATGTTACATTGCTTTAAAGCTTATAAAAGTGAAAATGACCAGATTCAGGTAACAAAAGTTGAGGTTTTTCCTTAAAAATAATCAAAGCAATTGCTAGCCTGACATTAAATTTTGTGCTACTGTTCACAAGAGTAGGCATTTGAAACTCTGACACTTTCAAAATATCTTGGGAAATAAATGTTCCTGTTAGGAAGTGGGGGGCAGATTTGTTAGCTGTGGCTTTCATTGCTTTGGAACAAAGGCTTTTGAAATAAGCATGTTACAGAAAATCCTTCTTTCTCTCCTATTGGTGATTTTGACCTAAAGGAAGATCACGCTTGCTTTTAAAATACTATGAGTAAGAAAAGCAGTGCTGTATCTCCCTGTGGATGTTTTTTTTCTAATATTCCTTCACAGTTAGCTAGCATATTACGCCACCAATGACTTCAGCTGATGATACCCAATACTGAGCAATAAATCACAGAAAAATAGCTGTATAGTTTAGAGTTTATAGATGGAATTGACACAATAAAATGGGTAAATTATTGTCCATATTAATATTTCTTCTGTACAAGACCCTTTTGGTTAGGAAATAAGTTATTTGATCCATCACTTACTTGTAATTATGACTTAATCACAGAACAGAATAATCAATTTTAAAGTGTAAATTGGATGCTTGCAACAGGAACTCTGTAGCTTAGATTGCTGTTAGCCACATTTCTGAGGAAACAATTCTTGATTTTGTAGATTGTTCTGTTTTTTGTGGGGGGTTTTCAGCAATTTCCAGCAGAGTCCCCACAATGGAGATGAATATTTGAATATGGAAGAAGAAATGTGCTCCTTCATTTACTGGAACAGACATGAATGGCAGATAAAGGACTCAAAAGGTAAGGGAGTGTGGATGAAGATCAGGTTGTTAATATTTTTCATTCATTATCTTGGGTTAGATCAATGCTTATCAAGGATTTGTAGTCCTCTATAGGACAATGAATCCTGAGAACTAAAGATGCAATGTTTAAAATTTTTAAATTACTTTTCCAAAATTCAGAAAAAAATGGCTGTGAAAACTCGATGAAAAGTAGCACAAAGTCAGTCAGCACAATCAAAGAAGGGAGACCAAAATATCTGGACACTTATGAGGAGGAATTATAGGATTAAAATCTCTCTTTGTCCCTTTCTCTCTCTCTCCTGCCATTTCACTGTTGTTGATCTCTATTATGCATGGAATTGGCCAAAAATGTTGTCAACTTTTTTCAGTTAAAAAGCACCTTAGGGTATCTCCTGTGAAACACTTTGCAAGTTTGTGTTAATCCCATTGCATTATTTCATTTAGAAAAAGCATCAAGAATTATGAAAGTCAAAACATTTAGTTTCCACATTTTGATACAGTTTTAATTTTGTTTTGTCATGACTTTGTTTCAAAATTTCCTTTAATTGTATTTAAAAAAAAATTGAATTCAAGCAAAAGATTTTAATTGCCCCAAAATATTTTGTTTTCCTGAGAAAACTGAGAAATCAGCTATTGACAAAATCCTCATAATAGATCATGCAAACACAATATAGAGGACCACAGATATGATATATTGGGAGATAGAAGATGACACAAGGACAGGTAATACTACATAGACACATTCAATCTAATGTATTATTTGTGTAACATGGAACAAATTACACCAGCACTTTTTCATATAGCAGCCTGGGTTAAAATCCACTTTTCCATATCTCCTGTGCAGCAAAATGGGGTCTAAATCTAGAGCACAATATTGTGCCATGCATTAACTGTGGACCCTGATACCACTCACTAAGCACTTTTAGCTTCTAGCTAGTGCATGTATGATACAGTTATATCAGATTTGCTGCAGAATTTGTCTAGGCATGCCCTAACATACACATACACAGAAAACAACAACATATAACACGCAACCTCAGTCATGCAGAACGCAATACTATACACAGCCTCAAAAACAATCCCTACATCGTAATCAAAGAGGCCGACAAAGGAGGTGCTGTAGTCATCATGAACGAAACAGATTATGAACAGGAGGCAAACAGACAACTCACCAATACCAGATTCTACAAGCCTCTCTCCTGTGACCCCACTAAGGAATACCAAAAAACCTTGAAAAACCTGCTCATGAAGCTCCCTGACGCTGCTCAGGAACAAATTTACACTAATACTCCCCCTATTATCCAACCAGGATCTTTCTAGCTGATACCCTAAATACGCAAACCTGGAAATCCCAGACGGCCCATCATCTCAAGCATTGGCACACTTACCACAGGATTATCTGGCTCTATCGACTCCTTCCTCAGCCCCTATGCTACCATCACTCCCAGCTACCTCCGTGACACCTTGAGAAAACTTCAAAGCATCAATAATCTACCTGAAAATACCATTCTGGCCACTATGGACGTAGAAGCCCTTTACACTAACATTCCACAATAAGACGGATTACAGGCCATCAGGATCACCATCCCTGATAACAGCACTGCACATCTGATTACAGAATTCTGTGACTTTGTCCTCACCCACAAATACTTCCAATTCAAAAAAAATTTGTATCTCCAAGTCAGTGGCACAGCCATGGGCACCCACATGGCACCACAATATGCCAACATCTTTATGGCTGACCTTGAATGTTTCCTCAGCTGTGGCCCCCTAATACCTCTACTTTACTTACACGACATCGATAACATCTTTATCATATGGATGCAAGGAAAAGATACTCTTGAAGAATTTCACAAGGATTTCAACAACTTCCACTCCACCATCAAACTCAGCGTGGACCAGTCCACACGAAAAATCCACTTCCTGGATACTACAATACAATTGAATAATGGACAAATTTCTACCACCCTATACTGGAAACCTACAGACCGCTACACTTACCTTCATGCCTCCAGCTTCCATCCCAGACACATTTCTCAATCTATTGTATACAGCCAAGCCCTAAGATATAACCGGAGACAAACACCTATCTGATCTTTATAGAGCATTCCTAAAACTGAAATACCCACTTGGAGAAGTGAAAAAACAGATTGACAGAGCCAAGAAAGTACCAAGACATGAACTACTTCAAGACAGACCCAAAAGGGAAAATAACAGAATTCCACTTGTTATTATGTATAGTCCTCAGCTCAAACCCCTCCAGTGCATTATACACAATCTGCAACCCATCTTGGAAAATTATTGTAGCCAGACAGAACCCCCCTCCCTCTGAGATCCTTGGGAAAGAGAATCCTTGGGAACAAAACTCTGTCTTCAAAGGCTCCAGGTCCTCCAGAGGTGCTGGAATAACTATGGCCCAGGATGCTAGACAGGAACCAGATAACAGTGGCATTGGGCCAGCAGATGATTGGGGACTCGGGCAGCCTTTGGCTGGTACCAGTAATTATTACTCCTACACACCATCCCAGAAGAGGAATCTGCCGCCCCATCAGAAATGAATGTCTCGCCCTAATGATTTAGTTACCTCCAGCTCCCAGGTGCAAATTAAGCTTTGGACCCCCTGTGGGAATGGGCTTCACAAAGACGTTCCAACTTAACTGGCATTTTAATGACAAGAAAAACGTCTACGTGACCACAGGGGTATAAAGATGGGCCCTGTGCTCTACTCTAATTGGAGATCCAACCACATACCTGCTGGTCAGGTGGCCCTGGACCCCCGATACTTTAGGAATGCCTTCGTCTCGTACTGACTGCTTCCCATTGGGATTTAGAGAAACACTGGCTTTGCCTGAGTAAGGATCGCAGGGGTGAGAATGTACCTGCTAGGTGTCTATTTTGCACTCATTTCAATAAGAGCTCTGAGAACCAAAAGGGTTCCACGGTACCTTTAAGTGACTTTTCTTGTATTTTTCTGTCTTGTCTTTGTAGTGGCTGTATTATCTGTAACACAGCAGTAACATTTAACAGCTAAGCTTGCCTTCTAACAATAAAATAGTAACTGTTTAAGCTTTAATCTGACTCCTCCTGTTGTTGTAACAGAACCAAACACAATAAAAAAGAACCATAGCTGGTTTGGCTATCTTGCCACGGTCAGGGGTAAACGCAGTAAGAGCTGAGAGTTGAGTCTTGCCGCCTCCATGGAGCAGACTCTTTGGGGCACCCATCAACCTCCCTGGCTGCCTGCTGCGAAGGGACTTTGTCCTAGCAGTTAAAGACTTGGGTGTGATAGGGCTCACAGACCACTCATTACCCCAGCCACCAGCTAACAATGATTCCTCACTCTCAGAGGCCTTGGGAGAAAAGCCTATTCTCACTTACAGACAACCCCTCCAACCTGAAACAAATTATTTCTGGTAACCATGCTACACAACCGCATCATAAGCATCCAGGAACCCAGGCCTGCAATCAACCATGGTGCCAACTCTGCCCACATATCTATATAAACAAATTCATTACTGGAGCCAATAACATAAGCTACCAAATCAGGGGATCATTCAACTGTACATCCAGTAATTCGATCTATGCCATCAAATGTCAGCAATGTCCCATTGCTTTATATATTGGACAAACTAGACCGTCTCTATGGGAAAGAATCAACGGACACAAATCAGATCTCCATAAAGTGAACATACAGAAACCTGTTGGGAAACACTTCAATCTACCTAATCACTCTTTAAAATATCTCCAGGTGGCTGTCTTGTCACAAACCAGTTCTACTAGTCAAATACACAGGGAGGCATTGGAATTACAATTCATACACAAATTCAATTCTCACTCTGATCATGATCTCCTCAATCTGGACAATGGATGGCTGGGAATATTATCAACCTAACATTCAATGAAGGTGCCAACAGCTCTCTGTGTGGATTCTTGTGTTAGTTCCCTTTGATCCTTATCTGCTTCCTTTTAACTATCCAATCTTCAGGTGCTTATAGGCACCAGCTCTGCCTACTTGTTTTTCCCTTTGATATTTTCATTCCTTCTTCTCCTTGTTTCCCACCCTCTTCTCTTTTTCCTTCCCCCTACCCTTTTCTCCTATTTATTTTGGGTTTTCACATCCTAAACTCATAATTCCAGTCATCTGAAGAAGTGGGTTGTGCCCACAAAAGCTCATGATTCCATCTACATGTATAAAGTGCTACCAGACCTTTTGTTGTTTTTTACATTTATTATACACATTTTATAATATTTTTTTGATTCATTAACAAAGTCTGTTAACAGTCACAATCCCTGTTCCAATTTTGAGGTGTTTTTTTTCCCTCTCTCAATAATTTCTAAAACATTATTTTAGAATGTTTAGAATGCTTCGGCTTCCTTGACCACGGGGTGCTCTTCCAGGAAGGACTGCTTGGCAGAGATGGAGTTCACCTTTCCAGGAGCGGGAAGGCCTTGTTTGGACACAGACTGGCTAACCTTGTGAGGAGGGCTTTAAACTAGGTTCAACGGGGACAGGTGAGCAAAGCCCACAGGTAAGTGCTGAATGTATCATAATTCTCCTGCAGTTAGGCAAGCTACAAGCCACTGAAATATTTGGTCTTCAACTTGTATGGTCTCTGTCACATTCCTGGCAGATTCTGTTTCCATTTTGTATCTATTTGCCTTGTTAGTGCTGAAGTGCCTATTACAAATCGAACTCAAAAGGCATGTGGTTTGTCTCTGTATGTTCCAATTGTGGTCATACTAGTGCCAAATACACTGATAATATAACCTCCCTAAGCTCTTCTTGAGATCTCCCTGCTCATGTATCCAAGGTTTGCATTAGTCTTTTAGCCACCATATCATGCCAAGAGCTCATGTGCAATTAATAATCATTTGCTCACACTGTCAAAGGGAGTGAGGAGTAGAAGTAGAAACTGGGAATAGAATGAAAACATGGCTGACTCCTAGGTCCAGATTCTTAACCTGTATAAATTATCACATTTTATTTGGTGTCAGTGGAACTATAATGATAGGTCCTAGTAACCTAGCCTAATCACTAGATCACACTCCTATAAAGTTCAATCTAAACATAAAAGTGAAAATGTCCTATGCATCTTAGAAAGCTTCTTCAATACTGTGGTCCCATTGAGGACATCCAACAGGAATTAAGTGGGTCTGAAGCGGCATATGGGCTTTGTTCAGACTGCATGAAAAGGGTGAATTTCGCTGTTCATTCGTTCATTCACTCATTGGAGGAGCCCTACTTGGGGAAGTGGTAACAGTTTAATTTCTTCACCAGAACCTTCAGACTGGTGGAAATTTCTTCCACAGTGCTAAACAACCCTAATGTAGATTTTATACCTTACTGCTTAATAGAAAGTGTCCGGATTTCAGAACTAAAATAGCAATCAGAGATTCTAATGGGAATCTGCAGAATTATTATGTTGATCATTTAATGTATTGTTTCATGTTAAGAGAACAAAAATGGATTAATGTATTTTAATGAAACTTTGTGCTAGAGTAGGTAATTGAGAAGAAATACTCTCAGTGCCTTTTTACATAAATGAAACTCATCTTGAACTAGACAAAATAGTTCAGTCTGTTAGCTAAAGATAAAGCTGCTTCATTTTTTAACTCTGTTTTAAGCGCTAACAGAATGTGTGTGCGTGCGCGCGCGTGTGTGTGTATGCACAATAGAATTTAACTAAGACTACATTTGGTGGCTTTTAACCATCTCTGACTATCACTCTAATATTACCAGATACTTTATTGTAAAGGAAAAATAATTGGAAAAATATAATAAAACACTGTTGTTGGTCTATCTGAATAAACCTGTCCAGAGAGTGTTTGCTGTGTATTCATATACAAAAATTGATTATAGCAAAAACTTAATGAGAAAAATTTTAAAGTCTGTTATAAAATGGATTGTGACTGGCTATATCAGTTTATAGACCTTATATTTAATTATTACAGAGGCATAGTTTGGAAATCTCTTTTTCAGAGTGGGAAATTTCCTCAGAGAAACAAACAAACACAAATCAACATACTAAATTTACATCTGAATAAATCACAAGCTTTAAAGTTCCAGAGAAGGATTTTAAAGCCTCTTTTAAATAACATCTTTTGAATTTTGAGGAAGCAGGATAGGAGTTATTTTTGAAAGGCTAGCCTCATTATTCATGCAATCAGAGGTGTAGATACAGAGATTTGCACCTCCAGAGGGTCCAGTCAGCAAATACCTATGCATCATTGACTTCCCACATAAGTCCTGCTTTGGTGCTTAAATGGGATTTAAATGGTACACGCAGGATTACACAGCAATTCATTCTGGAACCTGTTTACTCAGCTTGTTGATGAACCTAAACAACCTGAACTTTATCAAATGTCTCAAGGTTTTCTGGATTCCAAATGAGCCAGGATTTCACCCAAAAATTCAATTGGAAAATTGCCACTGACTTCAATAGGGCTATGATTTCACCCTCTCTTTAGGGTGGTATCTTAGAAAAATAATTTGTTGGGATATTAGGGCAAATTCAATTAAAAGAATTCACAGAATTCACTGAAAAGAATCTCTAGAAGTGGAAGCTCCTTTGCTCAGAACTGACTGCTTTCTTCTCTCAGACCTGCATTAGAGGGCCTGGGACTAATTGTTCATAGTTATAAGTATTGTATAGCACTATTTAGACAGAGCTCCCAATGCCTCCGTTTCAACTGTAAATACTCAGCATTTCTGCAAAGTCTCAGGAGTCTCATATTATCTGTACAGAAAATGAGGTGAGGTTGGGAATCACTTGTAGAATGTTAAGCTTAAGTGACCTGCTTGCCATCACATAGAAATGTGAGGCAGATACAGGGATAGAATCCAGTTTTCTGCAGTAGCTTGCTACTGCCTTACCCCCTCCCCAACCCCGAGATCATCACTTCCTTTCCTGCAGTCTCTGACTGGTTCATCAAACACCTTCCAACTATTACAACAAATGAGTTTGGTCCTACAGACAACTGCATCATTCATTACTGCACCCTGATTCATTCACACCATGCATCCCTGACACTAGGCTGCCAAATTACAGACCCCTGCTCCAGGGACACAATTTATGGGGGCATAGAGGGGCAGTAGCCCCTCTCCCAAGTTTGAACCCCTGGATTTCATATTTGAGATATGTATGCTTAAAGCTTAAAGCTGCATGCCCTGACTCCAGGGCATAAAAAGAGGGAGGGACAGTCTCATTAAGAATAACAAAAGGCGGGTTATTCAGGTAATCGAAGGATCCTTAGATCATCATGAAAACATTGCCTAGTGCTCCACTTAAGAGGTAGGGGACAGAAATATAGTAATGACTGTTGTGCTTCAGGGATCTGTATTTCTATCACTGTTGTTAAACTTGTCATAAATGTTCATGAAAAAGGGGTAAATAATGACAAAGGTATCTCACAAAACTGGGCGATTGGACAATTCAAAACTGGGTGACTGGGTAACAAAAGGGCACATGGAATTCAGTGTTGATAAGTGCAAAGTAATGCACATGGGAAAATATAATCCCAACTAGAGATAAACAAATGTTGGGGTCTAAAATAGCTGTTACCTCTCAAGAAAGAGATCTTGGAATCCTTGTGGATAGTTTCCTGAAAACATATGGTCAATGTGCAGTGGCAGTCTAAAAACTACAAAACTAAGAGAATATTGGGAATCATTTAATTTTCTTTCTTTTGTATAGGAATTAGATACAGTGCTCCTGTCAGCTAACTGCTAAGTTGTCTGCCAAAAAAAGCAGAGTTTTCTGGTGCTTTGGTAGCCCCTGGATAGAGATGATACATGTGGGGGAGGGTAGATGGAGTTATTCCTCCCATCCTCCTATTGGTTTATATTGCTTGGTGCTTAGTTTGTAATGAGCATGCTCAGTAACACTGCTGAAGCCGCTGTCCCTAGTTGTCCTTAGTTTTCATCCCATCCTTCACTCCCCCGCCCCATCATGGCATGCATAGTTTGGCCCCACCCACCAAAATCTGAAATGGCACCCCTGCCCTGCTCTAAAGTAGGAAGATGCTACAGTTTTTCAAAATGTCTCTATAATTTCTTGAACATGGACAAAAGAACATATTTTCCTCTAACCTGGTTCTGCAAAATGACTGAACTGTTTGTGCAGAAATTTCAAAGAGAAAAATTCAGCTGAGACAGACTCCAGCAAATTTCAGCCCAAGCAGTTTGTAAAAGTTGTAAGTAACTGAGTAGAGTTTCTTATACTGGTAGTGGGGCAACCAGAATGTTAGGTGCACTGTTTATAATAAACACATGTTCATTAGCGCTTTCCAGGGGTATGTAAACCAAGGGGAATGATGACTATACAAAGAATTCAGGATTAGGCCTTTAATTTCTCTAAAATATAACACATTCCCCTTACTAAATCTCTGAAACATACAAGTATTTGTCTAAATATTAATTTATTGAAACTGTGGTTGAAGAAAAGTGACTCTCTCAAATAAGCCTGATTGACCTCCAGTCCTGAATGGGCCTAAGAAACGAAGTTCTTCCTCAATGTCGCTTTGTTTAAAAGTACTTACATTAATATTTATTATTTATCACCAAGAAGATAATTATTTAATGGCAGAGCTTATGAATTAAGATCTAGATGGCATCTATTAAAGATCTTTGAAAGAATCGAAGTGGAGAGTCTGAATACAAGGGTTGAACACAGAAATGGAAAGCCCAGGAAAATAAAAAAGATGAAGTTATCACTTCAACCTCAAATCATCTCGTAAAACATTCGTTTCAAGACAACCAACATTTCTGAATCATAAGAAGGAACAATCAGTATTAAGTGATCACAGAACATGCAGTCAGGAAACACTAATAATCTTCCTTAGCACTTGACTCTGGGCTGGAGAATAAAGTAAGAGAGAACATTCACCTCCACACCCGAAAAAGCCCCAAACCTCTAAATAAACAAAGCAAACAACAATATGTTCTCTCCCTCCCCCCACCATACACACATACAACCTGAAGAAGATCACAAGGATATTTTGAATGTCTTGTATGGGAGGAGATTTTCAGGAAACACAGATGAAACAAGTGACTCATTTGTATTTAATTGGTTAGATACTTTTCTGATGCAAGAACCTGTATTTTATTTCTGGAGCTGCTTTGCCTACAGCAGTGGTTTTCAACTTTTTTTTCATTTGTGGACTCCTAAAATATTTTTAATGGAAATATGGATCCTTTTGGAAATCTGAGACAGTCTGCAGACCTTCCAGAGGTTGAAAACCATTTTTTCTATGGCAGTAACCTTTCACAAACAACTTGTACATAGTGTGAAGACCCCCAGGCCAGGTCTACACTACACCTTTTTCCGATTCTTTTTTTGGAAGAGGCTTTCCAAAATTTTGCCCATCTATACTGGGCCAAATTTTGGAAATCCCCCTTTTTCGGAAGATCTCTTCCAAAAGAGCGTGTTTGCTCTTCTGAAAAAAAAAAAAAAAAAAAAAAAAGTGGAAGAGCAAGTGCGGTCTCTGGATGTGGCAGTGTTTTTCTGGGATACCTCCAGTATCCTGGAAAACACCCACAGTCTAGATGTACCCTCAGTGCTCTGGAAAAGCACACACCAAAAACCTCTGACCTACAACAGCTCTAACTGGCTGCTAGTATTTGCTGAAGTTAAAGGTGCTATGCCAATTTAGAGTAGCTAACCCAATGAAGAAACTTTCCTTTCTCATAATGTACATACATGCATTTGTCTGCATAAAATAAAATATGTTCTCCACATATGTACTATGTGCTGTAAAATACAAGGAGCAGGGAAAATAACTTGCCAGTACAGGATACTGGCCCACTTGCACCACTGTCTCATTCAGGCTGAATCTCTCTAGTCCAGCACTCTCAGCACCTGACTGATGTTGAACCAGAGAATTTATTGGACTGCAGGAAGTCAATATTGTCTAGCAGCATTACCAACACTTCCACTGCTCACTGGGCTCTTAAAAAACATTGAGAGGTAAATTAGAGCTAAATAATAGCACAAAGCACTGCGAGCCAGGACTGGTGACTGTAAACAAACTTTATGGGACTGTGGGATACTTGGCCACCCCCATGATCATCCAGCTGACTAAAATCATGCTGGTGCACAGATGTTGCTGGACTACAGAGTGCTGGACTAGAGAGGTTCAACCTGTACCAACATTGTCTTTATCTTCAATAGCTTTTTTTGTCTCCTGATGTTTATCCCTTTAGGTATTTAGATTTGTTTGGCTAGGCTGATCATACTCATAAATAGCATTTTGCTGCTCCCATTGACCACCCAGCCAGATTTTCAGGAGATATAAATCAATTTAGCAGCAATGAAATCAGTTCAGATGGAAATCTGGCTTCCTCTTTTGTATGATTTCATCTGCTGAAGTTAAATATTGCAATGTAACCTGTTAGAGCTTATTATGATTTCATAACTTAATATGACTAATTCCTTCACTTTTTGTGAAAAAAATAACATAGTTCCCACTGAGAAAAAAGACAGGTAAATAAGTATTGCTAAATATCTTTCATTGTGTTTCAAAGTAAACCAGGAATGTTTAGAAGTGCTTTTATGAGGGCAACTGGAATGATTATTGGCTAAAGGTTCAGAATAATGTCCAGGAAATTGAGATTCTAAGTTCTTGTCCTCAAAGCTGCTACAAGCCACTTAAGGTCCATGAATTGAATTCACCCAGGCAGAAAAGACTAAATCAAGACACACCATACTATTTTAACTCCACAGCAAAAGGCCTTGTGTGGTCCCCTTTCACTGCCATGGAATTGATTGTCTGTACCACCAGTTCCCATTGACAGAATGTTGCAAGTTTTATTAAGAACCAGTTAACTACTTGATGAAAGACATCAGAGAAATGCAAAGCATTATTAAAGGGCACATTGTATAAAGTATATCAGTTCACTTGGCATATAAAGGTCTATAGACACCAGGTCTGCATTTACTGTCTCTTGTTTCTGCAGTTTACACAGACTGCTCTTCTCCATGACTGATAATCTTTTCTTCCTGTACTGCAGCTTTTAGGGGTTTTAACATATTCTGTTATAGCAACTCTTGAGTTCCCTTCCACCAAAACACTAGGTGCTGCTTATATCCTTTCAACACACCAGTATGCTTCACAGTTGCTTACTCTAATGGGGCAGGAGGTAGGGGAAGCTCTTACAGTGATAAATCTACCTCTTCACTGACCTGAAGCCCTTAATCAGTGGTGAGCATATCCCATTTTAAAGATTTGTTCCTAGTTATTTCTCCTCCAAGCCTTAAAAGAAAAGGTGATGCCCAGTCCCCCTCCTATCAATGAACTGCCTCTAGCACCATTTGGAAATGCTAATCTCTTCACCATTGTGAAACTAACCCCTGCTGAGTACTTCTCAAAGCTGACAAAGTGCCAAGAGGTGCCTTTCCTATAGTCCTAATCACAATGAATCGATACTGATTTCCCTTCAGGGGAAAAATGCTTCCTCCTAATGATCTATGCAAGAAGAAAATACAATTTACATATACTACATCTGTTTCTTCTTTTTCCTTTATGCCATCCTTTTAAAAATAATGTATCCAAACTGAAATGTAATGTATCCAAACTGAAAATGTCTTAATTGGATCTAAATCCTAATGTCTACTACTCTGTAGTGACAATTTTTCTCAAATCACTTTTTTAACAGTTAAATGTATTTCAACAGAAGGAGTAAATTATGAGCAAACTATTTTCAGGGAGACAAATTATAGTTTTGTGTATGGAGATAACCTGATCTTCCAAGAAGATCTGCATGGGCAGACCCTTTCACTCTTGCAAGCCCATTGGTTTAAATTATGGATTCATAGAAATGTAGGACTGGAAAGTGTTGGTGTGTGTAAGGGTTACCCAGGCAGACCCTGCTTCTATTCATTTTCACATTTGATTTGATTCCTCCTTCCCTGCTTGCTCAGGATAGATGATCATGCAGCTGTACCCAAGATGTAACTTTTTAAACAATGGCCTATGTGTTAACAATGTGATCTTCCTTACTCTTTATCCGTTAAAAATGATATATTCAGGGTTACATATCCTGCACCCCTTGCAAGGTGCTGGTGGCAGGATTTTTGTGATAAGAAATCTGCCAACATCAGCTAAAAAGCTGTAAACGGGAAACAGGGGCTGGTATAATTATGTTCACCACATAGTTATGATTATGCATTATATGGATGTTCACATTACTAAATTAGGGCCTAAAAAGTGGTGTAACTGATAAGTGTATTTACATACTAACTAAGATAAAAAGGCATACTTGGATAAATCCGTGGCTCACTTTCATCCCAGGTAAGAGGGATCCGAGACTGGACAAGTATCAGCAATAAGGGGAACCCTGTTACCCCATCCACCTCTGAGTCAGCCTGTTTCTTTTCTAACCGAAGGGACCTCAGTCTTTTCCACTCAACTCAGGACTAAATAATAATTACACCAATCCTGACAGGTGTTTGTCTAACGTGTTCTTACAAACCTGCAATGATGGAGATTCCACAATCTCCCTAGGCAATTTGTTCCAGTGTTTATTTACCCCTACAGTTAAGGTTAAGGTAACCCTAACCCTAAATTTTTCCTAATGTCAAATCTAAACTTCTTTTGCCACATTTTAACTTCCTTTTTTCTTGTTTTTTCAATCTTTCTTCATAGGTCTTATTTTCTAGAACTTTAATCCTCTTTGTTGCTCTCCTCTGAACTTCAATTTTCTCCACATCTTTCCTGAAATTTGATACCCATAACTAAATCCAATAATCCAGTTGGAGTAGAGGGGAAGAATTATGTCTTGTGTCTTGCTTACAACACTTCTGCTGATACATCCAAGAAGGATGTTTTGTTGTTTTTGTTTTTTGTTTGTTTATTTGCAACAGTGGAATATATTCTTGCATGGGGATCAAGCTACGCTGATCCAGGAGTAACACTGGAATCCTGAATGAGTTGGCTGTGATTGGTTGAGAATTTTCTAGAATGCTCTAGGTGTGGAATACATTAAAATATAAGAAGGAGAAAAGCACAATGTTCATTTGATTTGATGACTTCTGCAGTATGTCCCTATTTGCTAATTTCATTTTCTCTTCCTCCCTATTCCTTAGTTATATTTAGCAGGATGATGGCATGACTATATATAAACATTTTCCTTCCCAATTCTGCGTCTTTATATTAATAAAGATACAAGCAGTCCCCGAGTTACGCGGATCCGACTTATGTCGGATCCGCAGTTACGAACAGGGATTTTCTCACCCCGGAGAACTGGAGCGGCGGGACGCCTGGTCCCACCACCCGCCTCCTCCAGGGCGAGAAAAGCTGCTCCCCATCTCCCTGGTCTGCTGGGGGAGCCAGCAGACCAGGGAGATGCTGAGCAAAGCGGTGGAGGACCCGGGGCCGGACCCGTGGCGCTTCCAGCTGATCTGGAATCGCCGCGGGTCCGGCCCCGGGTTCTCCGCTTTGCTCCATGTCTCCCTGGTCTGCTGGGGGGGGGAACTAGCTGCGTCCCCCCCCAGAAGACCAGGGAGACGCTGAGCAAAGCGGCGGAGGACCCGGGCCGGACCGTGGCGCTGATCTGGAAGCGCCGCGGTCCGGCCCGGGTCCTCCGCCGCTTTGCTCTGCGTCTCCCTGGTCTGCCGGGGGGGGGGGGGACGCAGCTAGTGCCCCCCCCACAGGAGACCAGGGAGACGTGGAGCAAAGCCCGGGGCCTGTGGTAGAGCAGGTGGGGCGCTGCTGGTTGGTCCCACAGCACCGCTCCTTGGCGCTACTGGACCAACCTGGCAGCACCCCAGCTGCTCTGCCCCAGGGGTCCTGATTCAGCCGCTGCTGATCAGTTTCAGCAGCAGCTGAATCAGGACGCCTGGGGCAGAGCAGCTGGGGTGCTGCTGGGTTGGTCCAGTAGCGCCGAGGAGCGGCCGCGCTACTGGACCAACCCAGCAGCACCCGAGCTGCTCTGCCCCAGGCGTCCCCAAGTCAGCTGCTGCTGAAACTGACCAGCGGCTGACTACAGGAAGCCCGAGGCAGAGTGTTCTTAAGTTGAATCTGTATGTAAGTCAGAACTGGTGTCCAGATTCAGCTGCTGTTGAAACTGAGCAGTTTCAGCAGCGGCTGAATCTGGATGCCAGTTCCGACTTACATACAGATTCAACTTAAGAACAAACCTACAGTCCCTATCTTGTGCGTAACCCGGGGACTGCCTGTATTAAGCTGAACAGAAAAATATCTTAGCACAGTTAGCTAAAAATTAAGAAAAAATCATGAGCAGTGACAGGAACAGAAGAAATGCTTTGTAAAAATGCATCTATGTAATCTGGATAATATGTATGCTGGTATCTCTTTGATGGTACGTGCTTTACATGTGTTATGGGACGTACAGGTTGCTCCTGCATTAGATTGGTGGTACCATTTCTTTGTAAGCTCATGTTTTTGAAAGGCTGAAAATGATCAGCCTAAATTTCCTTGTGTGTATATGTATTTACAGCAAAATCTCAGGTATGCAGAATCTCCCTTTTTGCCTTCTGCATCTACATTGTCTGAAACTGTAGCCATGAGAGTCAAGTAGAGTTCATTTCAGCTGCAGTCATAGGTCTGGAAATCAGAACATTTTCTAAGTCTCGCATGCACTGAAACAACTGTTGTCATTTCTTTCATAAATATCATATTTGGAGATCACCAGTGTTTAATACATTTGGGTTGTATTCCCCACACAGACAGTTGCTGGTGGAATATTGAGTGTGAATCTGATTTGATTTCAGATTCTACAGATATAGGAATTAATGTGAAAGCTAAGGATTGCTCTCAGAGGGCCATGTTGTCAAGGGAACCTTTCAGGCACAGATCTTAACGTCTCAGAGTATAGCTGCATTGTACTCACACCGCCAGAAGCCAACAAGTGACAGTGGAACCAGGACTTATGTGTGGCAGCACCATAAGGAATAAGGCCTCTGCACAGATGGCCCTGTGCCTCCAAGTTATATGTCTACACTGCATGCTAATTTCAAAATAAGATATTCTGGAATAGTTATTCTGAAATAGCTTATTTCAAAATAGCATGTCAACAATGCAGGGAAGCCTCAAATTTAGTCTGAGGCTGGCTTCTCTAATATAGATGTGCTATTTCAATTTAGAGCCCCAGGAGGAACTGGGGAGGAATAACTTAGGGTGTGTCTAGACTACAGAGTTTTGTCAAAAAAAGTGGACTTTTGTCGACAAAAGTATACCTGCGTCTACACTACCACTGAGTTCTGTTGACATAACGTCGACAGAACTCAGCAGTTTTGTTGACGCTGGTAAACCTCATTTTACGAGGCATAATGCCTTTTGTCGACAGAAGGTGTTATTGCATCTAGGGGTACGTCTAGACTATAGGCTTTTGTCAACATAGCAGCTTGGAGCGTCTACACACACCTTATTTCAAAATAGCTATTTTGGAATAGATGTTATTTCACATAGAATGAGGTTTACAGGTTTTTGAATAAGCCATCCATTATTTCAAAATCCCTCGCAGAGTTTTTGTTTGAGTTTTTTTTCCTGCAGGAGGGAAGACTTTTCTCCCTTTCTTCACATGTAATTAATGTCTATTCCAGCATACTGATTAGTTTTGCAGTGTGATATTGTCACCATGTTTATCTCCAAACTCTTCTGTGCCATCCTCTATGCAACAGTATTCACATGTTTGCCAAAATGCAGCAATGTTTGCACAGTAAGAACAATAGCAACTGAAATAAATGGTCAGCAGCAGATGGAAAATAATGTCTTGTTTTTATAAAGAATATTATTTTATTATTTTAAATACTTCTACTCAAATAATGGGATCTTATGAAAAAGAAATACGTTGTTTGATGTTTAAATGATTTCTGCATAGCTAATATAGTCAATTTACTAGCAAAAAGTCATTTTTTCCTCAATCACCTGTCCTGAAATCTCAGCCTGGAATTTGACATTCAAGTTGGGTTCTTTACCTATAATAAAGATTCTGAAGGAATTCATGTCCCAAGTGACGCTTGTGTAATCATTTAGAGGCATGACATGGGTGTGGTGAATGGCACTCTAATTGAAATGTGGTAAACTCGTCAGTATACTGACCAGTAAAAGAAGGAACCCAGTTTTTTCTTTTCAACTGTCTTGGCTCTAGAAGGTCACTGGGTATGTCTCCATTACAGAGTTTTTTCCAGAAAAATGTCTGTTTTTTAAAAAAAACTTCACTTACGTCCACATTGCAATTGCATTCTTTCGAAATAAAAATCGAAAGAACAGAGGGGTTTTTCTGACATCGGTAAAACTCTTTCTACAAGGAAGAAGCCTTTTTCCAAAAGAGCTCTTTTGGAAAAAGGCGTGTGTGGACAGGGAAGAGGGAGTTCTTTTGCAAGAATAGGAAAGAGGAAAAAGCACAGGTGCCCTGGGGGCCATTCTGTCCATAGTAATCACAGATTACATGCCAGATAGTGTCCATTCAGTCTGGATGTTCTCTTTCAAAAAAGCAAATCGTTTTTTTTATGCGCTTTGGCAATTTGGATGTTCTCTTTTGGAAGAAGCTTTTTCGGAAGATCTCTTCCAGAAATCTTCTTCTGAAAAAAGCCTGCAGTCTAGACATAGCCAGGCATAAAAGCAGGGATGTTTCTCATTCAAGTAGATAGATATACTCCTAATATACATAAGGAAAGATCTGATACACAAGAAAATGCTTTCACAAACTCACTTGTCATTTTAAATTATGGTACATCTTCTGTCTCCTATGATTTGCAGATTTCTGTTTTAGATGTCACCCTACTTTAGCTCTGGTCCTGCAAAAGTTAGAGCCAATAGCTAAATTAAGTTTCATTTTCATAAATTTCCCAGAGATATAATTTTTCTTGATAACATCTTATTTATGTCGCCCTTTCAAGTAATTTACTAGCACTGTTAATTAATCATAGTTAACTCACACAATTTACTCAACAATTAACTTTGGTTTAAAAATTAATTGTGATTAATCAGAGTTTTAATTGCACTGTTAAACAAAATAATATACATTGACATTTATTAAATATTTTGGATGTTTTTCTACATTTTAAACCAGGGGCGGGAAATCTCAGACCTGGGGGTTGGATGCAGCCTTGACTTGCCTGAATCCAGACCCTGAGGCTCAGGTTACTACTTCAACATTGGGGAGTCCGTTATTGTGCTCCAGCCCCCCTGCTGTTCCCTGGGGTGCTAGAGTGCACAAAATCTACTAGGCTGGGTCCCCCAGGCTCTGGTGTGCAAAAGGAATGTGGGGAGTGTCTTATTCCTTCTCAGTTGGGGACCACAGTGAGGGTTATTTTTCCACTTCTCACTTGTGTGCAGCCCCACAGATTTTTCTGTGGATCAGTGGTCCCCGACCCAAAAAAGGTTTCCCGCCCCTGTTTTAAATTATATTGATTTAAATTATACACAGACAACAAAGTGTACAATTACTTTTTGTATTATTACTTTTATTAAACATATTTGTATTGTAAAAATGATAAATCATATAAGTAGGTTTTATTCAATTAACCTCATACACATTTTGTACTGCAATCTCTTTACCATAAAAGTTCAATGTACAGATAGAGGATTTTTCGTTACATATCTCACTCAAAAAATGTAAAACTTTAGAGACATGGGGTGTGTCTAGACTACATGGCTCCATTGATGGAGCCATGTAAAGTAGTTTACCCGACATAGTCAATGAAGTGGGATTTAAATAATCTCCGCTTCATTACAATAAAAATGGCCACTGCGCTGTGCCGACAATCAGCTGATCCAGCACAGCATGGCAGTCGAGATGCGGATCGATCGACAAGGGAAGCCTTTGTCGACTGCTCCCTTATGCCTCATGAAATGAGGTTTACAGGAACAGTGACAAAGCCTTCCCTTGTCGACCGATCCGTGTCTAGACTGTCGCGCTGTGCCGGAACAGTTGATTGTCAGCACAGTGTGGTGGCCATTTTTATTTTAACGAAGCAGGGATTATTTAAATCCCCACTTCATTGACTATGTTGGGTAAACTACTTTACATGGCTCCGACAACGAAGCCATATAATCTAGACACACCCTAGGAGTCCAGTCCTACTTCTTGTTCAATCAATTTCTAAAAAAATGTAAGTTTGTGGGCATTTACAGGAGATAATGCTGCCTCTTCCTACTTACAATGTCACCTGAAAGTGAGCACAGACATTCACATGGCATTTTTGTCTCTGGCATTGCAAGGTATTTATGTACTGGGTATTATAAACATTCATATACCCCCTTCATGTTTCACCCTTCATTCCAGAAGACCTGCTTCCGTGCAGATGATGCTCATTAAAAAATGTGTTAACTAAATTAACTAAATTCTCCTTAGAGGAGAAAGGTATGTCTCCTGTTCTCATTTACCTGACTCTGACATATATTTCATGTTGTAATAGTCTCAGAAGATGACCCTACACATGTTGTATGTTTAAGGAACACTTTCACTGGAGATTTGATAAAACTCAAAGAAGGTACCAATGTGAGATTTCTAAAGACAGCTACAGCACTCAGTGCAAGGTTTAAGTATTTGAAATGGCTTCCAAAATCTGAGAAGGGCAATGTAGGGAGCATGCTTTCAGACAGTGAAGAACCCAAATCACCAAAAAGACAATCAACCTTCTGCTAGTGGCATCTGGCTCAGATAATGAAATTGAACATACATCAATCCACACTGCTTTGCATCGTTATTGAGCAGAACCCATCATCAGCAAGACCACTAGCACATCCTCTGCAATGGTGGTTGAGGCATGAAGGGTTATAGGAATCTTTAGTGCATCTGGCACGTAAATATCTTTGGGGGAGGGGTGTGCATATATATTGTGATAGACGCAGGGCAGCAGGTTACAATAGTTTGGTGGAGGACAGACATGCTGGGAGCTGGGTGAATAGTTTTATGTTTCTTGAGTGAATTGCCAGAGACTGCTGACACGTAGTTAAGGGAGGCAGTTACCTGAGACAAATTAAGGCTTGCTGTGCTACTTTAAAAGGTTTCCCCTCAGGTAACAGAGTGGGAAAGAGAAGAGCGAAGGACTGAGGGGAGAAAGTACATTGCTGGAAGTGAAAGAATGTTTGGGCTGAAGCAAAAAAGATTTGCTAACGCTCCAGGGAGAAGGAATTAGGGGAGTGTTCTGGGATGTGGCCCAAGGAAAAGGCTGTTGTACTAAGTATAGAGGGAAAAAACCCCATCAGTTGCCTCTACCAAAGACTCCTAGGCTGGAACCCAAAGTAGTGGGCAGGCCTGGGTTCGCCCCCAACCTTCACACTAGGGATGTGAACGACTAGGGATGTGATAGGCTAGTTGAGTAGTCACTTCCCCCACTTACTGCCTCTATCAGAAAGAGGCAAAAATGGGGGGGGGGAAGAGAAGAAGGTGCTTCAAAGTGGCAGTGCTGCATGGAGCCTAGGGCCAGACCCTGGACACCATGCAGGGCTGCTGCTTTGAAACCTTTCATGCAGCCTGGGGCCATCTGGGATTCAAGATTCAAGAGATTCAAGCTGGCAGCACTGCATGGAGCCTGGGATCAGTTGGGGACTCCCCTGCTGATCCTGGGCTCCATGTGGTACTGCCACTTTGAAACACTGTGTGGAGCCTGATGCTGGGCTCACTGTGGCGTTTCAAAGCAGCAGTGCCACATGCAGCCTGGGGTCAGTAGGGGAGTGCCCAGCAGATCCCAGGCTCCACAGGGCACTGCCACTTTGAAATGCCACGAGGAGCTTGACGCTGAGCTCCTCATGGCATTTCAAAGCGGCAGCACTGCCTGGAGCCCAGGGTCAGCTGATCCCAGGCTCCATGTGGTGCTTTCATCTTTCAAAGGCAGAGGCGCCCTATTGAATAATTGAATAGCCGATGCAAAATGCATCGACTATTTGATTAGTTAATTACTCAAAATTTAACACCTTTACCTCACACCACAAAAAACTCCTGGAAAGGGAGGTAAGGTTTATAGAGGATTTTCTCCCAATCTTTGACTTTTCCAATGATGAGAATAGCTCAGTAAGCTGTGACTCTGGTCTCTAGTGAAGTTAAGAGGCAGTGTGAAGGGTCACAGTGAGCCTCCAAGTCATACAATAACCCCCTAAGAGTGCAGGGCTCACAGAGTATGGCTGGAGCTTTGCCACTATAAATATATATACATACATATATGGTATTCTACCATCGTTTAACATCATGATTAATTGTGATTATTTTTAATTGCTTGATAACCCTACAGTTTAGCTTTACATGATTGATAATCTTTATTTTCACACAGGCTACCAATACACTACGAGATTTTTCAGCAGAAAATATGCTAATGAGGGACTCATTAGCATGAGTCATGACATCATTAATATATTTTCTGCCGTTTCTTTTCGTGCAAGGAGTTTTTGAGCAAAAAGAAGCAGTGTGGACGTTTCCTTTTTGCATGAAAACTCTGTTTTGTGCAAGATCCTTGTGCCTGTCCCAGAGAGGAATAAGGATCTTGTGCAAAATGGGGTTTTTGAATAAAAAGGAAATGTGCACAGTGCTTCTTTTTGCTCAAAAATTCCTTGCGCAAAAAGAAACGGCAGAAAATATGCTAATGATGTCACAAATCATGCTAATGGATCCCTCATTAGCATATTTTCTGCCAAAAAGAACTTGTAGTGTATTCGTAGCCACATTCGTTGGCTGATATAATTGAAAAATTTGTTTTTCTTTTTCTGAATAGCAGCTGATACTGGAAAAAGGTTCAACTGCTAAGTATTTCTACATTTTCACACATTAATGTCAAAGATCCACATACTTATAACCCGCTATATTAGCTCTTCTATTTGAAGGTTTTGGTTCAGAACACTGGTAACAGATCTCAGATGACTGGATCTTAGTCAGTGTATCTTAGTCAATACAATACTGAGAACTAGGAATTGACTTAGCAACTAGTTTTAGACAATCCAATTAGAATTTAGAACTTTGCAATCTACACTCATGTCTACAAAAGGAAGTGAAGACTTTATTTTGTTTTACATGTAAACATTCTAGCATGGAGATTTAGTATTCACAAATATACCTTGAAGGGGATGCTATTCACTGTGTATGCAAAAATGATTAATATTAGTTTGATCTCTGTCCAAAAGCTGCTGTGCTATTCTTCATTATTTAATTTCACTTCACACTTGTAATCATGATTAACTATAGTAAGGGTATGTCCACACACAAAATAAAGCTCTGCGTATGGTGCTGAAAGCATGAAGAACAGGTGAATGGTAACCTCCAGTGGTTAAAGGAAATCTTTGGAGAATGAGTTACCTGTACCGGTCTGTTGAATCATTCAACTGAAAGCAATACATGTCTTAGTAGAAATAATGGCTTGTGCATGTGGAAAACCTAGGCATTAAATCTGTCTGAATACATAGAGACCTGGGTCTAAACACTAAATATTCCAAGTTGCATCTTGACCTTTTTTATACCTTTCACATGTGCTTCTTTTCAGTTACAAAACGCTACAGTGAATGAAAATGTTGTCAATTAAGGGAAAAAGGGTGTTTGTATCAACCTTTCCATGTGTGGAATTTAATGACATTTTAAGGTTAAAGTAAAAGTCAAACATTGATTTGTAGTGTCTGCCTTTAATGTGACTAATGAACAGAGATTTCTACAAAAACCTTTTAATCCCTTTAAAACCTTTACCTATCAAAAGACTCCCCCAGTCCTTCATTACAAAAACTTTTTTCATTGTCAAAGTATTTTAGGATAGAGGAAAAATTGAGTACAAATGGGGAAACAATCCATGGAAACCTGATTTATTTCATTTTAAATTATGTAAATCTCTTTCATGAGCTGCATGAATGAAAGGAAGGTGGTACAAACTGTGATCTTTTATCCATAACCCTATCTTTTTAAATGCTCAGTCTCAGATAAAAGTTACACACTTTTTCTCATCTTGCAAAAAAGATTATGATATTTTGTTGGTTTATTATTCTACATTATCATACAAAATGGTGTGCACAAGCCAAGAGTAAATCTAATGGAAGATAATGGAGGAAACGTATGCAGGAGTCCTTACTTATTTATTAAGCAATGTGAGCTAGTATGCTCAAATCAGAAGTAAATTAATAAAAGATGAGCCAATGAAATATCATGGCTTAATATTTTACAATATGCCACACAGCAAAGAGGACCAGACTAACCCCCTGAACGTTAATTCATCTCACAGCAATTTTTGCTTGATATCATACCATTAGAGAAAGCACAAATCATCTATCATTCAAAAGGTAAGGAATACCACATATTTACTTAGAGCCTCACTCTTCAAAGGTTTATTTATCTGCTCAGCATTATAGTGAGTAGTTCCATTGAAGTCACTGTGACTACTTGCAGTGGATAAACACGTCTTTGCAATGTTGACGCCACTGTGTGTAAAGATTTTACATATTCTTGTCACTCTCCTTATAATATATGTGGCTATGTTTACACTGTAGCCTTCTTTTGGAAAAGCTTATGCAAATGTATCTCGGTGTGGAATATCGCCATGCTTCATTTGCATAATTAATGAGCAGCTGTTTTTGTGCCAGAGGCTTTTGCACAAAAAAGAGCAGTGTAGACAGTGCCTTTTTGCGCAAAACTGCCCTCTTGTGCAAGAGCTGTTCTTCCTGCTCATTAATTATGCAAATGAAGCATAGCGATATTCCATGCCAAGATTCATTACATAAGCTTTTCTAAAAGAAGGCTACAGTATAGATGTAGGCATAGAGAGTTAAGCATTTGCATTAGTTCTTGCAGAATCAGGGCTGTAGATTGAAAGAACTTTGGGGTAAGCACCATCTATTTATATGGATAGATGAGTGTATCATGTAGGACAAAGGGGCTTTCCCTATGTGTTACTTCAGCACAAATAATAATTAATATTTCATGGGAATTCCCCCAAGTAAAAGCAAATATAGCCATTTTGCATGTCCAGTATAAAATCACAAGAATTAAGATTCTGGTTTTTGCTATATTCCTTACATGTGCAGTATGTGGTATCCATTGATATCACACCCTTCTACTACAAGAAGAGATGAAAATCTGTATCTTTGGTAGCATTGCTCAGTGTTCATGTGGACCTTCTGACTAGTTAGGGACAGATATCCTTGATTTCACTGGGCTAGCTGTGGAGCAAAGTACTACATACGTGATAATTTGGAACTCTTAGACATGATTAGAGGTCTCAAATGGGGATTCCAGGGAATCAGGCACCATACAATGTCTGGAGGGGCAGAATATTGCTCTACATTTTTATTTTAAAAGAGCTAAAATTATAAACAGAATGAAAATAATTTTGCCCCTCAATTATATTTCTTCTGTGCTGAGATTTATTATGTAATCAGTAATATTGTGGTAGGAAGAGATCATGAGACATAAGGCCTGGTATAAAGACCTGTTGTAAAATCTAAGGACTGAACTAAAGTCACACCCTGATGATGTAAGGAAGGTTAGCAAGAGTCAAGCTATGAGCAAGGTCAGTCCCTGTTATAAAACATGCCTACTTTCAAGTTTACAAAACCTGGTAAGAACAGGGGTACTATTACAAAAATGCAAATACTCCTAAAAAGTGCATGGACCACTCAAGGAAACACATGCCAGAAGGATAGTCCCAGAACACCCTGAAACCAAGTAAGATATAATAAACACATTCCTTGACAGTAACAGAGACCCCTCCAAAAGATCAGGTCAGGATGACAAGGTGATGTGTAGAGATATTTTGAATGAACCAACATATACAAGGTAACTAACTACATCAGAGGGATAAAACAAGACTTGGTTATATTGGTGTCTAAAGAAGAATTTCAGAGGGGATATCTATACTCAGACTACAGGGGAATGGAAAGTCCTGCCATTCTCTAAGATGAGTCCACTGCAATGAACATACATGTGTTATTGCAGTGACTCGCAACCTTTCCAGAATACTGTATCTCTTTCAGCAGGCTGATTTGTCTTGTGTATCCTCAAGTTTCACCTCGCTGAAAAACTACATGCTTACAAAAATCAGACATAAAAATACAAAAATGTTGCACCATTCTGTTTCTGAAAAATGCTTATTTTTACTACATCATTATAATTATTATAATTACTTATTTTATTATGTCACAGTTACTATAATTGCTCATTTTAATGTATCATAAAATAAATCACTTGAAATATAAATATTGTATTTACATTTCAGTGTATGGGATACAGAGCAGTATAAATAAATCATTATCTATATGAAATTTTAGTTTGTACTTACATGGCTAGTACTGTTGTAAAAGTAGCTTAATATCTAGCTGAGTTGATGTACCCACTGGAAGATTTCTGCTTATTCCCATCTGTTTGTGTACCGGTAACCATTGAGCTAGGCCATTAGGACTGTGTCTCGTTGACAATAAACCTGTTCAAGTGCATTTGCTCTTGTGGTTTTAATGGGCTGTTCGATCATGGTCTGCTGGGCCAGCTGTCAGCACAGAGCCAGCACAGCACACAGGTAATACTGTATTAGCTGTAGACCTCAGTATTTTCAGTGATTTCATTCAGATAAGTTTTGCCAAAGTTAGATGTTTTTCTGAATCTTTCCATAAAGTGATCAAATACTTTGAAGTCTTCTTTTTCCATCTTGAATCCGCTATGCTGCTTTTGATTCTTCTTACTTTTTCCCCTGCCTCCCAAACAATCTTGGAACTTTCTTCTCAGAATGTAATCATTTTTTTAACAAATAGCACTATAACCTCTGTACTAAATGGAAGCCAATTAGCAGATGTCAAAGGCACCTGTAACACCAAGATGTGATTGAGGTTTTTCTAATGCCAACTTCTCAAAAATGGAAGGACAGAGACATGTTGGTATTTGGTAAGACTTGTTAATATCAAATGATGGCTCTATGGGCAAAAACATCAATAGCATATTATTAAATCTGGAGGGGGGGAAGGCTGCCTTCTGAGTAGCAAATATTAAGAATTCTTGTCAATAATGAATCCAGAGCATGGATGGGTTAGAGTCCTTTTCACAAATAGTTGAAAAGTCCATGAACACATTCAAAACCTTAGAAGCTTAACAAACATTATAAACTCCTGTTCTGATAAACTCTTGTTCTTGTGTCTGCAATCTCAGCCTATATTTGAACAATGTTATTTATAACAATAGAGAAGATGTCTGGTAGTGAAAAATGCTATTTTGTTATTGTATTAAGGCACTCCAGATTCACTAAATTACCCTTGACTTGAATAGTTCTCCCAGATGAAACTTTGTTGATGCTATAGTGAGAGCAAAGAATTACTCCTTTGTCATAGCCACAAAACAGGAATACAAGCTTCTCTTTTGTGCTATTAATTTGGCTAGAAGTTATTTTTGACCCTTTCTATTTTACTTAATTAGTTAAAGGTAATTGATGAATCAAAATGGCTTGTGAAATAGATATAAGACTGTGTTGGCTACCTCTAGACTGGCATGATTTTCTGCAAATGCTTTTAACGGAAAAGTCTTTCCGTTAAAAGCATTTGCGGAAAAGAGTGTCTAGATTGGCATGGATGCTTTTGTGCAAAAGCACTTTTTGCGGAAAAGCGTCTGTGCCAATCTAGACATGGTTTTGTTCAAGAAAAGCCCCGATTGCCATTTTTGCCATCGGGGCTTTTTTGCGCAGAACAGTTTTTAGCTGTCTACACTGGCCCTTTTGCACAAATACATTTGTGCAAGAGGGCTTTTTCCCGAATGGGAGCAGCATAGTATTTGTGGAAGAACACTGACAATCTTACATTAGATCATCAGTGTTCTTGCGCAAATTCAAGTGGCCAGTGTAGACAGCTGGCAAGTTTTTCTGCAAAAGCATTTGCTTTTGCGGAAAAACTTGCCAGTCTAGACGCAGCCGTTGTGTACAAATCTCTCAACATTTAAGCACTGGAAGAGTGGTTTATAGATAACTACATAATCCATCCCATCCTCCCTCCTATTCTAAGATAATCAAACCATGAGTTAAGTGTGATTTAATCTTTTAACCAAGTAGCGACATAGTTAACTTGAAAGCAATGGATTCTGAGCTGAACATGCAAAAACAATCATCAGAGTAGGTACTGACTTTACCAGGAACAATGTCATCATGATTCCATGATTACAGTACTGACTCTAAGAGTAAGACAGAAAACACCTTCTAATCTTAACAAAATGACATGCAATTACATTTGGTTGTATTATTTGTTGCAAATAATTTAGCCACCGAATTTTGATTATTTGTAAGGTGTTTTCCCCAAGTGACTTAAAGAAAGTCAAATAATTTTCTATGAATAACTCACTTAAAACACTCCACAGGATTGCAACAACATGCATTACATTGCTATAATGAATGGGGAGATAACAAGGGGCATTATTTTGGGACAAAACTAGTGCTCCGAATTTTTCCATTTACTATTCTTCGGGTTTATTCCTAATCCCACTGGGGTCAGTATATGGAGTATTATGTATCAGGAATATAAATGATGAAGGAATAATGTGTTTATTTCTTCTATCTTAGAAATATTTCCTGGATCCTAAAAAAGATTAATAACTGGGATGCACAGTCTACTTATGGTTTTGCTTCACTCTGCTATATATGAGAACTGTATAGCAATCTATCTCAAAAACTGTATCTATATCTTTATATATAATGACTCACCTAAATGTTATGTATCTCCTGGAAGGATAGGACAGGTGTGTGGAGGGCAAAGTGGGAAATATATTCATTCTTTTTTGTTGGTAAGCAAGTTTTCTTAGACAATTACAGAGCAAAGTACAGCTCAATTATTAATGTATATAGGACTGTCCTAAAACCAAAGGTCTAGAAATTCACAGAGCATACAAAACACAAACATTTAAGCCATGTTATATATGATTAATATAAAACCATACTACTCACAGGTTGACATATACCAAGAGACTAACTTTGATTCATGCCTGTCATGAATCTTCTACTGGAGTAGATAGGTTATGTAAGTAAAGAACCTGCAAGAGTAACAAAAGATCTCTAGGGTACAACAGCGGATATGTGCATGCGGAACTCCTTTGCAACTCTAAGAAAAAAACCCTACGGTCATTTAGATTTTGAAAATATAATCCTGGAAAATTCTGAATAAATGCAAATAATATAATTATTTAAACGAAATGTTGTCTGTTGATATGTGCTGCTATATTTCTTGTAGTATATAGATTATTCCCTTTTTGGGGAGAAAGATTGGGGAGCTATAGCCTTCAGGCATGTCTATACTTGCTTTCACTTTCGAAAGGAGATATGCAAATTTGGCACTAAATTTGCATACCTTCTTCCAATCGCTTTTTTGAAAGCGCTTTTTTCAGAAGTGGAAGTAGTTTAGACAGAGTTTTTTCAAACCCTGTACACCTCATTTTTTAAGGAAGAAGGGTTCTTTCGAAAAAGGGGGTTCTTTAAAAAAAAGTCTAAATTGCTTTCACTTCTGAAAAAAGCGCTTTTGAAAAAACGATCAGAAGAAGATATGTTAATGAGTGCCACATTTGCATATCTCCTTTTGAAAGAGAAAGCAAATCTAGACGAGACCCGGAGGCTAAAGCTCCCCAATCTTTCTCCCCCAAAAGGGAATAATCTACACACTACTAGAAATATAACAGCACATATAGTGCCCTTACCTCCTCATCTCTGTGCCATTGTGGTGAAGGAACAAGCCTCTTCTGAGCATGGCAACATATGTCCCTGATTATACAGCATTAGTGATTCATGGGGATACTTGGCCTCATTTATTATTTGTTAAACCCTTTCGTATGTTGGAAAGTGTGTCTCTCAGAAACTATGACAAGGATAATCAGACCTCGTGTTCAGAGCCAAGGAATCAGGGTTGGAGCAAGACTTGAACAATTCTGGAACAATAGCAAGGCTTCAGCAAACTAAGATTTATGAGTCTGTTACCACTTTCAGGCTGGGGAGAATTCCAGGTCAGGAAGTGACATTCAGCAGACTGAACTGCAGTTTCACCTGGGAGACTTATATACCTGCCTGGAGAGTCACCAGACCAGTTCTTGTCTTGTGGAGAGGCTGGAGCCTAGCATAAGAAAGACACATCAACACGTGGCTCAGTCAGCTTCTAGTTCATGAATGACTCATCACTTTACAGTTTGGCTGTGTCTACACTGGCACCCTTTTCCGTAAAAGGGATGCTAATGAGACACTTTGGAATTGCAAATTCCGCTGGGGATTTAAATATCCCCCGCGGCATTTGCATGAACATGGCTGCTGCTTTTTTCCGGCTCAGGGTTTTGCTGGAGAAAAGCGCCAGTCTAGATGGGATCTTGCGGAAAATAAGCCCTTTTCTGGAATTCAAGTAGGAATAAGAGATCTTCTGGAAAAGGGCTTATTTTCCGCAAGATCCCATCTAGACTGGTGCTTTTCTCCGGCAAAACCCCGAGCCGGAAAAAAGTGGCAGCCATGTTCATGCAAATGCCGCGGGGGATATTTAAATCCCCCGCAGAATTTGCAATTCCAAAGTGTCTCATTAGCATCCCTTTTACGGAAAAGGGTGCCAGTGTAGACACAGCCTCTGTGTTTAGGAAACCCTCATAAAGTGCATACTTCTTTCTATAGGAGAGCAAGTGAGAGAATCCAGCCAATGTGCAGTAATGTGCTAGTTGATGCAAATTGGAACCTAGCTCTTCCATTGCTGAATTGAGAGACTTCTGTGGTGATATATAACAGATGTTTAACAACGTCCATGAACACTACATCAATTTGGAGATTATCAGGTCTAAATTAGGCAGGCAAAATATAATTACTGATAAAAGAATCTGGCAAAGTCATTAGAGTTAATGCCTTTATTTTTTTAACTAGAGAAATGGGATCATTAGTTTTGCCTATTTGTGGTCACTTGTGATGGCTGAATTATATTTTTTTGTTTTTTTTCCAGAACAATTTTCCACTGAAAAATGTAATGTTTTCAGAATTGACATGTTTCCACACGTTATATCATTTTCAGAGGGAAATCAAGTTTTTTATAAGGAAACTACTAAAATATTTCCCTTGAACAATATCATTTCAGTTTATCTCATGTTGATATTTGCATTACACTTAATATTATATTTCTTATATATTATATTTAATATTTTAATATAAGAAAGTTAAAGGAGTTTAATCAAAATGACACTACTGAAGCAAAATGTTTCAATGGTCTCAAGTTGTATTATTTGCATTTTTACTGAATTTTTGTTTTGTTAGAAATTTTGCTCTTTCTTCCAGCTTGGAATAATAATAATAATAATTAAAAAAAATCAGAAGAGCAGAATTCCTAGAGGAATGGAAGTTCTGGGTTCAGATCAGCTCTAGGCATGGCATTTGTTTTCTCTCCATCTGAAAGAGGTGTTTTCCAACAACATGGCCCCTTCATTTAGTACTCAGAGGAAAGAGAGTCATGTGCCTACTTAATCTATTTTTTGTCACACCTAGTGCTTTTAGAAGCATTTAAGCAGGTGAGAATCTGCTGCAACTGCACTATTAATACTCAGCACACCAGGTTTTTTGCATGTTGTTGAGAAAACTTCATCTTCCCTGCTGTCTTGGGAATGATTTTAACTAAATGTTGGGATGTTATTTAAATGCAATGATGCTACAACATACACTAGGTAATAAGCACTAGTACTTTAAAATGCCATGGTTCAAATTCTTCTATGACTTATACACCAAGAAGTTCTTTTGATCTTCATTAATCAGTACATAAATCAGTTCTTAAGGTTAAAAAATTGCTGTGAGTTGTGAGCTACTTACTAAAAATGTAGGACTGAAAGAGAATGGAAAACCCACTCGATACATGAACTTTCCTTATCTGAAACTTCAAAGGGGTAGCCAAGTTAGTCTGTAACAGGAAAAACTTTAAAAACAACAAATAGTCTAGTAGCACTTTAAAGACTCACAAACATGTAGATGGTATAATGTGCTTTCATGGGCAAAACCCTCTTCTTAAGATGACCAGAGTAAAATGAGCCCAGATCCAAGGATAAATAAGGGAAGTAGGGGAGGAGAAAAAGAGAGACAGTGAGTGAGTAGATAAAACTTAAAAAACAATTAGTCTAGTAGCACTTCAAAGACTAACAAAACATATAGATGGTGAGTAGATAGTTCAAGTAGTTATAGGAGTCTGTTAAGAACCATTAGTACCTCCATTGTTTGTTTGGTTGGTTAACTATACTCTGGTCATCTGAAGAAGAGGGTTTTGCCTATGAAAGCTCAAGATATCAGCTACATGTTTTGTTAGTCTTTAAAGGGCTACTAGACCATTTGTTGTTTTTTAATTTTTTTCTTCTTTTCTAGTTATCCAAGCTAATGGTACTTTAGCTAAAGACAATAGAGAATAAGGGGAAAAAACCAACCAACCAAACAAACAAAAAAACAAGAAAAAAAAGCAATCCCTACAAACATGCTCTGCTTTTTTTGTGCTCACAAAGTCTCTCTCTTTTCCTGATTGACACACAAGAATATCCAAGCATAAATTCAAGAGAACTGCTAGCTTCTTTTCTTTACAGATGAATTTCTACTGGACAAATGACAGTGATGTTGAAATCATTTTCAAGTGAATTCTAGAAAGAGCGTACGAAGAGTAGAGAGTAAGTTCATCAACAGTGGGATTTTTGGCAAAAATCTCAAGGCAGATTTTCACTATCCACCATGTTGCAGCAGTTGTCTGTGTACTTTGACCCAATTATGAGATAGCTTCAACTAAAACAATAACTTTTTCTTAACATGGGCTGATACAAATTCTCATGTAAAATATCACAATGGCTTTGTAAATAAATTAGCTTGCTTCCACAGAATATTAGGATTTAAATAATTGCCTCATTTATAGACATGACACTGCACACATAATTGTATGACATGTTATGATATGTAAAAGACATACTTTACATTCTTCGTGTTTGGAATTTTCAGTTTTGAAATGTGGAAATTACATACTTTTTAGACACTCATGTATAAAAATATGTATACAATTGGGGACATAGACATTTCTCAGGGTATGTCAACACTATGCTGAAGATCGGCACTTCCCCTCTGCATCATACTTAGAGAGTACCCCCATCGGCACCCGTACTTTAAAATGTGGAAATTACAAACTTTTTAGACACTTCATGTATAAAAATATATTTGGGGACATAGACATTTCTCAGAGTATGTCAACACTACGCTGAAGATTGATGCTTTCCCGCTACATCATACTTAGAGAGCACCCCCATCGGCACCAGTACTCTCTCTTTTTATGAGAAGCAAGGGAAGCCAATGGTAGTGTTTGCTCCTGATGGCCTCCCACTGTGTAGAAAGAGTAGAAACATGATGTAAGATACATCAACTTCAGCCATACAATTTATGTAGCTGGAGTTATGTATCTTACTTCAAACTTCCGCTGTAGCATAGACAAGGTCTATGAGACTGAAGGTACGTCTAGACTACAGGGTTTTGTTGACAGAAGTTTTGTCAACAGATACTGTCAACAAAGCTTCTGTCGACAAAGAACGTCTAGACTACATCCAGTTCTGTTGACAAAGCAAGCTGCTTTGTCGACATAACAGTGTGGACGCAAAGGACAGTGGAGATGCAATAATGGCTTCTATCGACAGAACTCTGTCAACAAAAGGTGTAAACCTCTCGTAGAATGAGGTTTACATACGTCGACAAAACTGCTGAGTTTTGTCGATGTTATGTCGATATAACTCAAAGGTAGTGTGGACGCAGGTATAGTTTTGTCGACAAAAGTCCACTTTTGTCAACAAAACCCCGTAGTCTAGACACACCCATACTCTCCTTTAGGGACCCTTTTGTTCATAATCTTGCTTTGGTTATATCTGAATTTCTTGAGGTTTATTCCAGAAAATTATAGGTGTGTCATATTAGTGCAGCTGCAATTAATAAACATTTCCTGAACAAAGTACTTTAGATATCAATTACTTGATCAAAAATTAATGATAGAAAAAAAACCCATACATTTTGAAAATTTTTATAACATCTGGCCGTTAGTTTTTCATTGTTTTCCTCCAGTGAGCAGAAGATGCCAATTTTAAAAAAAGTGACTGAATGTATCTGAATTTTAAAAGAAGTTCGAATAAGAAAAAAAAATCATTGAAAGAACATTCTCAGAAGCACTGGAGGAAATGCAAGCTGTTGTACATAGTTAACTTAATTAGTCTTTATCACATTTAATTTGCTGTAACATAAGACATATTCAAATGAACCTGAAGAGTCGTACATTGTTAATGTTAACATATTTATACTGCATCATGTGTTGTGATTGTCAGAACTAGCGCATAAATAACTAGTGCTTTACAGACTAACTGAAACTATATTTTTACATAGCAACTTGCTTGCTTTCCAAAATTCTTCAAATACAATGTTCAATAGGCTGTTGGCTCAGTTTGTTCTACTTTTAACTATAGAACAGAAAACATTCTTTGTTCCTTATTTCTTTAGATATAGGCTTTCTGAAGAAAACAGTGTATTTTCTTTTTGATTTATTTCTTTAAATACACATTTGTACAACATAAATCATTCTCCATGCACCACCAATTTTATGATTATTATTTAAAATCCATGATTACCATAGTCACTGTTTTGTTCCACAGTAACTTCTGGGCTAACAAGCTATAGCTTTGCATCCAACAAAAAGCAAGGAAAAAGTGACCTAAGCTGTCGTTCTACCCTTAATTTACTCTTTTTTGTCTAATTGTTTTAGGCTATTTCAAAATAGTTGCTATAATTGGCAGCTGTAATTGACTATAGATGTAGAAGTATAAATTGATGGGACACAGCCAACCTTCACTCTTAACATTTGTCTGAAGTTATATGCTTATAGTTCTTTAATGGTCTTTTGTATTTAATTTGTTTTTGATGTCACTTTCTTTGACAAGGTAAAAATGCTTGAGAATAAGGTGGAAGCAGTAGATGGTATAGCTGGATTTTAGTGAGGCATTTGACACAGTCTTTCATGACCTTCTCATTAACAAACTAAGAAAATACAAATTATATGGAGCTATTCTAAGGTGGGTGGATAACAGGGTGGATATACTTTCCCAGAAAGTAGTTACGAATAGTTCACAGTCATGAGGAAGGGTATAAGCAGGAGGGCTCTGAAGGGATCTGTTTGGGGATTGATCCCTGTTCAATGTCTTCATTGATGACTTAGTTAATGGCATAGAGAGAATACTTATAGGCTGTGTCTAGACTGCATCCCTTTTCCTCTTAAAATAAGGAATAAGGGATCTTTCGGAAAAGGCTTTATTTTCCGAAAGATCCGCGTCTAGCCTGGCGCTTTTTTCCAGCAAAGTTCCGAGACGGAAAAAAGCAGCAGCCACGTTTATGCAAATGAAGCGGGGGGATTTAAATTCCCGCTTCATTTGCAATTGCGATGTGTCTAATTTGCATCCCTTTTACGGAAAAGGGATACAATCTAGACACAGCCATAAAGTTTGAGGAGGATAACAAGCTGGAAGGAGTTGCAAGTGCTTTGGAGGATAGGGTGATAATTCAAAATGATTTCAACAAATCGGAGAAATGGTCTGAGGTAAATAGGATGAAATTCAATAAGGACAAATGCAAAGTATTCCACTTAGGAAGGAACAATCAGTTGCACAAATACAAAATTGTTTGCCTAGAAGGTAGGGATGTGAAAGGCTAACTGTTAACTGCTGGGTAATAAGCATGCATATGCTTAACTTTTTATGCATGTGCTAAAGCCCCATTGGCTTTAACAAGGCCCTGAATAAGCAAGTTTTCTAGAACTAAAACCCAAATGCTCACTGTGTCTGCCTGACTATTCCAAAACAAGGAGGAAACAGGGAGGTAACTGGGGAATATGCAAGACTTGTGACAGAGAAAATGATAAGATTTAGCTTATAATAATGGGTGCTTCACTTCACACACATGCTTTTTGAATACTGAAAGCACTATTTGTATATGAGATATGGCATGCACTGATGTTATCACAGGCATTTTTCATGTGTTTTTACTGACTCAGATTGCATTTCTTTAAGGAAAATGTAGCTGGGAATACATACAAAGATAGTCAGGTGAAGCAGCAATTTCTCAGATACAGCATAGAATTCCACATCTTAATGCACAAACTATGTTTTTTAAATGCTTCATTTAATTGATTTTTTACAAACAGCATCTGAAAGGAAATAAAAGTCAATTGATTAGTTTTAAGAGTTAATACTGAAGGAAGTTAGGAAGTTTCAGAATAATCATGTGAAAATATAATTATGTTAATTAACAATCCAAAGGTGATAAATCACTATATTAAGGAACCTAAAGCAGTGCTAACATTCTATCTTCCTTATATAGAGCTGCCATGTTTGTGGAACAATTTGTATGTAAATGTGTGCGCATTGGGGGGTGGAGAAATCAACATAAATTGATATTGAAGTTTTCTGAAGATTGCTACTTTATAGTCATCATTTGTGATTTAAGATCATTTGTGAGTGCAATATTTGTCACAGACAAGAGAAGTGAACTGAGTAACCCAGGGAAATATTCATTTGAAAATTGAGCAAAAGCTGAAAGAAATAAATCAACAACTAAAGATCATATTTTATAAATACACACTAGCATGTTTTCTGTTTATTAAAAAAAGTCACTATATAAGTGTAATGTGAACTACTGTGTATTTGCAACATGTATAATGAACTTTCCCATCTGTGCTTTTTTTGTGGGCAAAAAACCTAATCAATGTTCAGTGTTAAATACATCCCCAATTTATAATGAAATGCACTGATGAAATATAAACTAAAAATACAAATTACCATTGCCTAAAATATGAAAGAATGGAGAGGCATAAGATGACAATCAGATCTATTTTGATTTTTCTGTACCCATAAAAGGTCCCAGCAAATCCTTCCTATTACAGCTTATTGCTTGTGAGACTGTGAAGATGCAGTGTGCCATTATGAATTGTGTTCCTTTTCTGATGTTTACGTAGTGGTTTCTGATGGTTCTCAGATTCTTTTATCTATTGAGGTATTTCATTAGTAATTATATCAGGTCTCTTGTGAATGTTATTTTCCTAATGAAAATCCACTCCCATTCAGTGGAAGAGTAACATTGCCAACAGTGTGTCTTACAAAACAACTAATATATTTTAAGCTGTCATACTGATCACCATCATTTTGGACTGTAGCCTTCAGGTCATCATGAAAGTATCCAATCAAACTGAGGAAGACTGGAAGGCAACCAATTCTCTCTAGCAACTAGAAAAGGACTTACCATGTCCAAAGCCTTTGTAAGATTTGAGACGGCCATGGAAAGAGCTTTTTATTCTCAATATTTTTCTTGACATTGCTTTAATAGTTGAACTACTGACAAGGATGCTACACTGACTATGAATATGTGCATTCAGCAACAATTTGCAAGTTTTTTTTAATTTTTGGAATGATCCTTGCCAATGCCTTGTCAGTACTACTAGGGAGAGAGATTCCTCTGTAGTTGTTACAATTGCTCAGATCTCCCTTTTTTTTATGATGTTGATATCCTTCATGTCTTGTGTTATCCCTCTTTCCCTCCAGCAGACAAAGTACAACATTGTAGGGAGTTCAGGTACAATTGGTTTTCCTAGTTTCAGAAATTTAGCCGGAATTCCATCTTTTTCTGTGTATTTCTTGATGTGAAAGCTGATTGTCCTTTCACATTCCGTTATCAGTCTCTCCAATAAAGCCTGGGGATCACATTCAGTGCTGCTTCAGAAGCAGTGATGTCATGTGAATAGAATTTGTGGCAATGTTCCACCCAGCTTTGCATTCATTTGTTTTTGTCAGTGATAATGTCTGTTTTTAGAAATCTGAATGAGGTGGTCTTCTTGGCTGAAGGACCAATTGCTTTCTTAATTCTGTCATAAATCTACATCTTTAGACATCTACTCTCAAAGGATTTTTGTAGCTTGTCATATAAATTGAGCCAATATAATTGAGCACATTGCCCTGCTGTTTATCGCAATGTGCTCTTGGCCAACCTAAGCTTAGAACATGTTTTAGGAGAGGGGTTCATATTGTGGCAAAGACTTATGTGTTTTGCTTCAATAACTAGAAGCATTTCTTCAGAATATGCTGAAAAACGTCTTTCATCTGTACAGTCTTTTCACAAAAATCTGAGGTTAAAATGGCTATTCACTCTGAGCGTGTTCCAGAGAGATGGACTCAATAAAATAGGTTCCTTGAGATTGATAGTGAAATTCCTTGGTCTTTTCTTTTGTCAATATTAATACATGGGCAACAGCTCTTTTTTGTAAATTGGAATTCCCATAGTGAAAGCCTTATTTTTGCAGCACACATGTGCATAGTCTATATCAGTCTGCAGTATGAAAACTGTAAGTATGGGGGGAAACCTATAGGTATTCCTATCGATGACAATTAAATCTAGTTGGTGCCAATGTTCAGATTTGTGTGTGTGTGCGAGAGCTGTCTCCTTGAGACCTTCTATTGTTGGTCATCTTGGAAGTAAACTTCATTAATAGTCACTGGAAATGCAGAGCTCCAGGAGTCTTTGCCCACTGTCTTTCATTTTTCATGTTCTATGGTGGGCAATGCATAGTCAATGGTCAAAAGTATTGAGGTCTCCCAGTAGACAGAGTCATTCACCTGGTGGCCGCTTATTGATAATGGTTGTTGACAGAAAAAATCATTAGGTGGAAAAATGTGTTTGAAATAACACAATAATAAATAAAATATATTTCCATTTATATGTATGAGAACACTATCATTTAGCTACAGTGTGTTTTTGTCCAAGTCCCAGAACCTCAAAAATATAGACAAATGATAAAATATCTTTGAGAATCTAGACCTAAGGATTCAGTTTTGCCCTTCTTAATTCATCTTTGCATATGAGTCTAACATTAGTGGTTTCAAATTATGTCTAGGGTTAAAATTATAAATTTATTAAAGCTGGACTAGATTCAATTTTGGTATTATAAAGCAGTGGTTCTTAACCAGGGATTCCCTTGGGGATATGTACAAGTCTTCCAGGGCAGTATATTATCTCATCTAGATATTTGCCTAATTTTACAACAGGCTACCTAAAAAGCAATAGTGCTGGAGTACAAACTAAAATTTCAAACAGAAAATGACTTGATTCTTCTGCTCTATACACTGAGTGTCAGTACAATAATTATAATTTATTTAATTTATGTTAGAATTATATGGTAAAAATGAGTAAGTAAGCAATTTTTCAGTGTGCTGTGATACTTTTGTATTTTCGTATCTGATTTGTAAGCAAGAATTTTTTTACTGAGATAAACAAGGGATATGTAAGACAAATCAAACTCCTGAAAGGGTTATGGTAGTTTGAAAAGGTTGAGAAGCACTGTTATATCATCAGACCTTCCAGATAGTTTTCCTCATTGCAAAATTTACTCTCAGAGGTAAAATTGGTGGTGTTTGATATATTCCCTAATAACCTGGATAATAGGATGAGATACTAACATTTGCAAATGATACATTATTTAGGATAGAACTAGAAAAGATTGAGAAACTTAGAAAGGACTTAATAAAGTCAGGCAAATGGACAGCACCAGGAAAGATGAAAGGTTATTGGAAGAAATAATTTGTTCTACTCACACACACTCACGTTTTGTTGAGTTCTACATTAACCAACCACTCATGAGGAAAAAGACCTGTGGGTTATTGCAATGGAAATCTCTGATCATTGCACAAATTAGCAAACAAAATTTTTGAATAAGAAACACAATAAATGGATAAAAATAATACTGAATATGCTGAAAACTGTGTTTTCAATTGTTCATCCTTTAAAAAAATGAAAGTAGATAGGATGCAAAGATGGGCAACAAACATGAGTGACTGTTGTTAAGAGACTTCCCTTAGAAAAGAGATTGAAAAGATTGGGATCTTTAGTTTATAGAGATGAATAAATAAAGTTAGAACAGAATGTAAAAAAGAATGTTTCAGAGTAGATTAACAAACACAACCAAATATATGCTTCTATTTGCCTTTAATCATAAGACAGGTACAAGGAGGACTCCATAAAACTGACATTTAAAACAGTTAAGATACCCTTTATATACAATACCTAACAAAACTTGTGAAACTCATCACCATGGCTACTTCTGAATCCAAGATCTTAAAAGGATTCAAAAGGATTAGGCAGCTATATGAATAATGATATTCACATTTGCATTAGATGGAAAACAAAGAAAGATGTTATACCCTAAAGCATTAGGGTTTTTAGGTAAACCACTTCTTGACAGGTAAGAAGAAACTTTACATGTAAGCATATTTCATAATTGCTCTGAAATACGGTAAAAGCTCTGTTATGTGCACTCAATTAACCAGAAAGCTCAATAAATCAGCATTTCTGGTTTCTTCCAATACAATTCTTCAGTCTAGTAATTGGGACTAATATACTGCCCAGCACATTATGCAGTTGTATGGTCTAGCTAAGACATCTAATTTGGAGTGAGAGGGGCATTCCAATCAATGCCAGTACCCCTGCTTTCATGAGGAGTAAGGGAAGTCAAAGAGAAAGTGTTCTTCCTTCAACTTCCTGTAGTGTTCCCAGCGCCAAAAGCCGAATTAAGCTACTTCGACTTCAGCTACACAATTAACATAGCTGAAGTTGCATATCTTAATTTGACTTTGTCCTCTAGACATACCCTTGGACATGAACAAGTCAAATGTGGCTACACGCCAGAGCACAGTACTTGGCTAATGTGCACATATAAGACATCACTAATATCCAATCCATAACACTGATGCATCTCCTCAGCTTGTGCTTGCCTGTTTCTGGACCAGGTTGACCCTTGTCTTCATCTTGATACCTACCTTCAAATGGTCATGGAAGTTTAGTGTGTGATCCTGCTTTACTCCAAGATAGTTTGTAGTGGGGTCATGTCAAACAGTGGTGCTGCAGAAGGTCACTTTCAGGATAAGCCTGGCATTGCTGTTATCAAGATGCAATGCTGTGACCATTTGTGACGGGGCTAGCCTGCCCCGCACTGAGCAGGAGGGAGGGGAGCCCGTCTATTGGGTAGAATACATCCCTCCCCCACAGCCCTACTGGGCATGCTCGCAGTGCAGCCTCACTATAAAAGGCTGCTGGGCTGCTCAGTTGGGGCGGACCGCCAGGGAGGAAGGAGCTCCAGCCCCAGCTGCAGGGCCATAGCCGGACCTGCTGCCAGAACCAGAGCCGGAAGGACCGCCGCTATTGCTGCTACCATCCCCGGGTCGAACACGCCCCCAACGCTGTCTCCGGGGGGCCACCCGCCCCACTGCAGTGGACATCCCCTGCACTGCTGCCCCAGAGATGGGACCGGCTGACGTTGCCGCCAGCCCAGCATCGCCAGGTGGGACCTCTGTCAGCCACAAGGCTGGGGTAGGAAGCAACCCAGGGCAAGGGGCAGGGAAAACCCCAGTGGGCTCGGCGCGTTTCGGGGAGGACCCCCCGCTGAGCCAGTGGTGGGAACCACTGACCACTATTAGGGCCCTGGGTTGGGGTCCGGTGGAGAGGGAGGGCCCGGACCCCCCTACCCCAACCCCTCAGGGCATGGACTAGGCCTCAGGGCCTGTTGCGGATGCTGGACTAGGCCTCCGGGCCTGTTGTGGCTACTGGACTAGGCCTCAGGGCCTGCTTTAAACACCCCAGACCAGGCCTCAGGGTCTGCGAGTTGGGTGGGCCTGCCTTAATCTCGGGGAGGAGAGGACGGGGCGAGGGGGACCCCGCCACACCATTGTTTTGTGAGGTTTTGCCTTGATTCTCCATTTGCAAAAATATTCTGCCCTGTTGTTTAGGTCCCTGTTCAGAGTGGATTCTATGTCACTAAAGGCAACTGCTTGAGTTGCCAGGGCAAGGATGTACACATATGCAAATTTGTACAACTTTGTTAGTGGTCTACAAAGTCTGCACTAACAATGAGCAGTCCTGTGGCACCTTAAATACTAACAAATTTATTTGGGGGAAAAGCTTGCATCAGATGCATGAAGTGGAAACTTTAATTTAGTGGGGATATATATGTGATGGTGTGGGTCACAGAAGACCCCTTGGGGTTGCTTCCTAGTGTGCTGATAAAGTCACTGACATTCACCTTGTTCTCTGGGGCTTCTCACCACCCTATCTTGCTGGGCCATATCTCCTGGTCTCACCCAGCCAAGGCACAGAACTGACATCACCCTGCCTTCCACAAAAAGCAATGCAGAAACAGCATCCAGGAAAACAATCTCTAAATGGAATCAGAACCCCAGATACATCCATCTTTCACTGTGTGAGAGATTCATACACTGAAGGCACATTCACGTAAGCCCCCTTTAACAATAAAAGGAGGATGTACACGCTGATTGCTCCGCCAGGTAACAATTATTTACTCTGGGCTTAATAGTAAATAAAAGTAATTTTATTAAGTACAAGCAGTAGGATTTAAATGGTTTCAAATGTAAACAGACAGAACAAAGTAAATTACAAATTTAAAATAAAATCAAAAGCATAGCTAGTTCTAATACACTAAAGCTTATTGCAGACTTACCCTAAAACTGTTCTTATTTCAGGCAAACCCCCAAGCCAGGGAAGATCTCTCCTTGGTGTTCCTATCCATTTCCATTTCCAGCCAAAGACAAAGGGACAAATAGCTTCCCGTTGTTTTATAGATTCCATTTTGGGTGTGAATCTGTTCTCTCTCGCATTGTCCATGGAAAATAACCTGGTCAGACCCTACTTGTTTGGGGTGGTTGCATGTCTTCCTTAGACCAACCACTGCTTAGGCTTAAAGGACAAAAAAGGCATTCTGAAGTCATTAAGCATTGGAAACACCCTTGATGGCTTTCATTTGCTCATTTAAAACCATAAACAATTCCATATCCCACATGTATGTATGTATGGGCCATATCCATCCTGACTCAATTGGCCTCGTTCACACTGGTCCTCCACTTAGTAATGTAACACATACATCTTTGCATATGAATATTGTAACTGCCCTCCATACTTTATGAAATTGTCTTATGGATACATACAGCAAAATAAGATATGCAGATCCAACAGACTGAGACATTAAAATTGATAGTTACATGAGATATTTTGTCCAAAGCATCTTCAAGTTATACATATTTCTGTCCATATTTGTATCCTCCTCATTTTCAGGAGGAATAACGGTAGTTCGAATTAGGAGCTTTAATTCAAACTACCTAGTCCGTGCCGCATGTAGCCACGTGCAGATAGTTTGAACTACTGGCATTTAAAAATGGTGCCTACATTAGCCACCCTAGTTCGAACAAGAGTGGCAGTGTAAACATACCCTAAGGTGCTACACGACTCCTTGTAACTTTCAAGTCTGTTACTGAGTGAGCAGGGTGATTGAAGTGCTCTCCTAGGCTACATCTATACTGCAACGCTATTTCAGGATATTGGAGTATCCCAAAATAGCTACCGTATTTTCCGGCGTATAAGACGACTTTTTATGCTAAAAAACATCCCCCAAAAATCGGGGGTCGTCTTATACACTAAAGCAGTCCCCGACTTGCAGGTAGGAACAGGGCTTTTCTCGCCCCGGAGGACACAGACTGCGGGACCTCGCGGTCCCGCCGCCCGTGTACTCCGGGGCGAGAAAAGCTGCTCCGCGTCTCCCTGGTCTGCAGACCAGGAAGACGCGGAGCAAAGCCGCGGAGGGGCTCCGGCAGCGGGGAGCAAAGCCTCAGAAGCGCGGCACCCCGCCGCCGCTTCAGCTTTGCTCCCGGTGCCCCTGGTCTGCTGGGGACCGTCTCCAGCAGACCAGGGACACCGGGAGCAAAGCCGGGGAGGCGGAGGGGCGCTGGGGCACTGCCGGTTGGCCTCTTAAGTGGGGGTAGTCTTATACAGCGAGTATAAGACGAAAACCTATCTTTTAACTAAAAAATTAGGGGGTCGTCTTATACGCCCAGTCACCTTATACGCCGGAAAATACAGTATGTCATGCCTTAATAGCAAGCCCATTATTTTGGGCTCACTATTCGATGTCCCTGTAAACCTCATTCCATGAAGAGTAAGAGATGTTTTGGGATAATGGATTATTTTTAAATTTGGTGCTGTGTAGACAGTGCAAAATTCCTAAATAAGTTATTTCAAAATAAGATCAAAATATGATATGCAATTCGCATAGCTCAAATTGCATATCTTATTTTGAACTATAGTGCACTGAAGGGCTGTGTCTACAATGGCACCCTTTTCCAGAAAAGGGATGCTAATGAAACACTTTGGAATTGCAAATGCCGCGGGGGATTTAAATACCCCCCGCAGCATTTGCATGAACCTGGCTGCCGCTTTTTTCCAGCTCGGGGTTTTGCCAGAGAAAAGTGCCAGTCTAGACGGGATCTTGCGGAAAATAAACCCTAAGTAGGAATAAGGGATCTTCCAGAAAAGGGTTTATTTTCCGCAAGATCCCGTCTAGACTGGCGCTTTTCTCTGGCAAAACCCCGAGCCGGAAAAAAACGGCAGCCATGTTCATGCAAATGCCGCAGGGGATATTTAAATCCCCCGCGGCATTTGCAATTCCAAAGTGTCTCATTAGCATCCCTTTTCCGGAAAAGGGTGCCAATGTAGACACAGCCAAGATGTAACCCTACTGGTTTTTGAATGTTACTATTCCTGATGTCTTGTGTGCATTTATTCTTTTGTGTAGAGATAGTCTGGTTTGGCCAATGTACATAGTAGAAGGGCATTGCTGGAACATGATAGCATATATCACATTAGTTTCAGATCTGAGGATGATTTATACCTTCAAGTGACTGACATTGCTTTGAGAACCCACATGCCAGTCAACTGCTAGTTTCTGGTGAAGTCTAGAGATTTTAATAGAGCGCTCACAGCCTGTGGTTCTCCTAACTGTTTGTACTACTGGAGAAGGTCCTGAATCTCTTTTGTCTATCAAGAATGTATTCTTCCTGGGAGCCCCAGAGGATACCCTTCTTTGCAGCAATGGTAAGGAAGTCAGTAAACCCGTGATAGAATTCTGGTGTTGGGGGATTCAGATCACCACTTTTTTATGGCTTTTTTTTGTTGCTGTGCTAGTCAGCTTTGGTCAGTTCCAGTGTGGCATTCATTTGGGGTTTGGATGTCAAAATGGATGATGATGGGCCTGTGTTGGCTGTTGGGTGAGTTAGGAAATAGTTTGTGCGAGGCATGACATTTATGCCTGTTTTGTCTTTGAAACAATGGGGAAGTCCAGGTTATAATTTCATTCCCAGTGAGCAGAGTGGAAAGTTGCATGCTGTTGGGGATCAAAGACCATTTTCAGATCTTCTGTTGACATCAAGTCCATGAGGTTGTTGCCATCATGTTCATTTACTTTACAGCCCCATTCAGTGCGGTGGCTGTTAAAGTCACCAATGTACAGATCTGGGATTGGTGCACGTGGGAGCGTTTGGTCATTTTGAATTAGGGGCTTTATACACATAGGTAACGTATAGCTCCCTTATTTTGCTGATGGTGGTGTAGGTTTCTTTTTCTTCATTTTGGGGGGAAAACATTGAAATCTTTTCTGTTACAATGCTCTTCACATAGATGAGAAGATCAATGAAGTGATGGTTGCCTGTCACTGCATCGTGGTGCATGAATCACTTGTGATTTGACCTCTAATAAATGGAGGATTCTCTGTAACTTGATATCTTTAAATCAGGATTTGAGAACTTCAGTAACTCAACCTGAGGCTGTGAGCCTGCAACAAGAGTGGGTGGGAGGTGCTCTGGCCTGCCACACCAGGTCTTTTTATGCCTTAAAGATTATGCATCTATGATCATGTCTCCTAGACGCACCCTCACTGAACCCAGAGAGGATTTAGTCCTGGGAAGTATAATAAGAAAATTCAGTATCTCACCCATTAAATTTCTAACTAAAGAAGATACTCTATATCCAGCCATCCTTATGCATCCCTTTTCATAAGGCAGTAAGTGTACTACCTCTGATTTTATTGCTCATTTTCCATTACCACACAGTCTGGAATATTATAGTCTGCTATTAACATACTAGCTTCTATGTTTCTTCTGTGTTTAAGAGACTTAAGCAGATTCCTCCTTTCAAAATATAACAACTGCACTTAATTACATATTTAAGGTTTTTTTTTTTTTTTACTTTTGTGAAGGCAGCTGATATAAACTATGCCCTATAGGAATGATTAGAAAATTATTTTGTAATGTATGGTTATAAGACAATGAGCTTCAATTTAAAGGACTGATATTTCCAATGCTAAACTTATTTCACGCTGTCTGGAGAGGGTGATAAGGGATAATTTGAATTCTGATCAGCAGCTTGAGGCAAGGACAGGCAGTAGATCTTGTTTGTTTTGGGAAACACTGGAAACAAAAGTCTAATTACAGCTCTAGTGGTTGATGAGTGCATATGCTGGGTTCACTGAAAATGCAATGCATTTCCATATTCTGGTTTAGCTGAAGATACATTTTAAGAATTATTTTCAGATATTGTATCTTGGTGGGTTATAAATAATTTTATTTTTTAACTCTTATAATACATATAATTCAAATAAAAACAGCGAGGCATCTAAACAGGGAATTTGTAATGTGCCAGCAAAAATTAACAGAAAATGGGACGAGGCAGGGAGAGGTGAAAATGTACTTGTTGAGGAATTGTGAATTTCAAATGTGGAAATTAAGCAAAGTGTTTACAGGAAATGCTTGAAGGGTGCTTGGGAATCAGTATGTGGGATACAATTATTCTCTATCCTGTAACTCAAGTGCACTATTATTGGTCATTTTTTAGGCTGCTTCTAAGGGTACTCTACTGCTCTTTGTAAACATGGAACATATGGATGTGTGTTCTTTGTCCTAGTTGCAGACACATATTCTGTCATCATTTACATCTGTGTAACCCTATTGGAGACAGGCCGTGCATGTGTAATTCAAAGCAGAATTTGAAGATGGTTGAACAGGTATGCTGGAAGGCAGAATTTGGTCTCCAAGATATTTAGCATTGCTAATAATGCATAAACAGGAATTACTGTAGGCTTTCTGATCTAGGGCTGGGCTGGCAGTTAGAAAATATATCTTTCTACTTGTAAACTGAGCAAATTTCATGTGGAAACCATTAAGACATAATAAACAAGGAGTTCCATTCCACCATTTTCATAGATTTCTAGGCCATTACTGCCCTTTAAAGATACTCATTATGGATGTGTTTAGGGTTATAAGAAAACTCTAAAGAGCAAAATTCTCAGCAATGTGGAAATTGGACATTGATGAACCTAAACAGCACTTTTGGATGAAAATCAGGGCCATGTGTACATTATTCCTGAAGATAAGATTAGTTTCAGAGGGGTGCCTGAGTTAGTCTGTAACAGGAAAAACTTAAAAAACAACTAATAATCTAGTAGCACCATTAAGACTAACAAAACATATAGCTGGTAACATGAGCTTTTGTGGGAGCAACCCACTTCTTCAGATGACTGGGATATGAGAAGTCCAGATCCAAGAATAAATAAAGGGAGGGAGGGGCGGAGGTGGAGGAGGAAAAAAATAAAGCAAAAAGGAAGTGGGGAAAGAGAGAGAGAGAGAGAGAGAGAGAGAGAGAGACAGTGAGTAGATGGCTCATGTTTTTCCACTGCTCAATATTCCTGTCTTAAAAAGTCTCAAATGTGAAAATATTTGTATAGTTATTAGCTGCTGAACTCAAATGGGATTATTTATCTGAATTTTAATAGTTGGCTCCTCCTACTATTTTTTGTGGAATTACAAGATTACCATTTGGAGTTCAGGACAATTTTTATTTTTTCTTGCTAGATTGCTTATTATTCACTGGTGTTTACTCACTATGCAGTGAGACATTTCAGAAGGAGATATAGCTCAGTGTATTTCTTGTGATCAAAAAGCTTAAGAAGTGGTTTAATGAGCTAAATGAGGGTCATGAGCCTTGTTAAAATTTAAATGTATTTCTGAAATTCTCCTGTGCTCTGAAAAAAATAACTAGTGGATGTAAAAGATATCACTGATGTATAAAAAATATGGCACCCTCTTTGGTCAAGAGATTTAGTATTGATGTATATTCAGAATCCTTTTTCTTTGGTGAAAAATAAACCTTTTTCTGTTTTTTCCTTCCTATTATTCTTGCAGATGCAATAATTTAATGCAGAACAAGTTTTCACAACACCATCAGAATTGTTAACTCAGAGGCTGAGTCTTCACCCCATTTACACCAGTTTTCTGCCAGTGTATCTTCGCTGAAAAAGTAGAGTTGATCTAATGCAACAATGATATAATAGTGGTGAGAATCAATTGCAGAGCCAAATTCTGCTTTCACTTATGCCAGTGAAGACTATTGTTCATCATTGACCCCTGACCTGATCTTTGTGAGTGATGTGGAAGTAGAATGATTTATAGGAGAATAAGATGGGCAAGGCCTTTTTTAGTTTGGAAAGTGTAGGGTGCAAGTAGGAGAATAAATAATGGAATTATTAGTTTTGCTAGGAGAAAGGGCCCGATGTATGAATATGAGGCCTTGTGGGAATCGTTATTCTAAAAGCTGAAATGTAGCTGAAATATTATAGGCCTAAAGAGAGAACCCTAGGTTATAAATTCTGCAGTCTCACTCTGAGAAGATAAGCTGCCATAAAAAGTACACTAAAGAGAATGCAGATGTCTTTTAGAAGGTGATCTGTTGGGTACCCTAAAAGGTCTAAACTAAATCAGGGTTTCTCTTCTGATGGGCTTCACTTTTCCTTCAACCCTTGTTTCTAATGGTCTTCAAATATTGCAAGTATGTTCATTGCAAGACTGTTCATATGAACAATTCAAGAAATCACTTTACTGTACATATGAACAATTCAAGAAACCACTTTACTGTGCTTATCTTTAAACATATTTTATTATTCACTTACAGTTGTATCAAATAAAGTTTCAGAGGGCTTAACAAGTTTCAATTTTTCAGATAACTCTAAATAGTTTCTAAGAAAAAATAGCTTGTTATCTGTGGGTATGTCTACACTACCCCATTAGTTCGAACTAGTGGGGGTAATGTAGGCATACCGCACTTGCAAATGAAGCCCGGGATTTGAATTTCCCGGGCTTCATTTGCATAAAGCCGGCCGGCGCCATTTTTAAATGCCGGCAGTTCGAACCCCGTGCCGCGCGGCTACACGCGGCACGGAGTAGCTAGTTCGGATTAGGCTTCCTAATCCGAACTAGCTACTCCGTGCCGCGTGTAGCCGCGCGGCACGGGGTTCGAACTGCCGGCATTTAAAAATGGCGGCGGACGGCTTTATGCAAATGAAGCCCGGGATATTCAAATCCCGGGCTTCATTTGCAAGTGCGGTATGCCTACATTACCCTCCTAGTTCGAATTAGGAGGGTAGTGTAGACATACCCTGTGTGATTTGTATCCCTAATAAATAGTCTTACAAATGTAATAATTGATCTGGCTACACTGTTCATTTGCATAGGTGTGAATAAAGGAAGAGTGCTAGAAGTTTAAATAATAAGGTAGGTGAACTAAATGATAGACATCTAAATAATATGATGGGTGAAGTAGAGTGCCTCATATTAAAGGAGAATATAGGCATCACAGAAACTTGTTGGAATGAAGATAATCATACCAGGGTACAAAATATATCGGAAGGACAGAGCAGGTTTTGCTAGTGGGGTAGTGGCACTATACATGCAAGAAAATATAGAATCAAATGAAGTAAAAATCTTAAATGAACGAAAATAAGAATATAGCAGTAGGGATATATTACCAACCACCTGACCAGAACAGTGATAGTGACTATGAAATGCTAAGGGAGGTTAGAGAGGATATCAAAATAAAAAACCCAATAATAGTGGGGGATTTCAATTATCCCCATATTGACTAGGCACACATTACCTCAGGACGGGATGCAGAGATAATATTTCTTGATAATTTAAATGACTGCTTCTTGGAGCAGCTGGTTCTGGAACCAACAAGGGGAGAGGAAATTATTGATGTATTCCTAAGTGGAGTGTAGTAGCTGGTCCCAGAAGTAAATATAACAGGACTGCTTGGAGATAGTGACCATAATGTTATAAAATTTAACATCCCTGTGGTGGAAAAAACACCTCAACAGCCCAACATTGTGACATTTAATTTCAGAAAGGAAAAATATACAAAAATGAAGAGGTTAGTTAAACAGAAATTAAAAGGTACAGTGACAAAAGAAATATCCCTGCAAGTTGGGAAACTTTTCAAAGACACCATAATAGGCCCAACTTAAATGTACATTCCAAATTTAAAAAACGCAGTAAGAGAACCAAAAAAGTGCCACCCTGGCTTAACAACCAAGTAAAAGAAGCAGTGAAAGATAAAAAGGCATTGTTAAAAAAGTGGAAGTTAAAGCCTAGTGAGGAAAATAGAAAGGAGCATAAACTCAAATTAAGGGTGTGTCTAGACTACAGAGTTTTGTCGACAAAAGTGGACTTTTGTCGACAAAACTATACCTGCATCTACACTACCGCTGAGTTCTGTCGACATAACGTCAACAAAACTCAGCAGTTTTGTCGATGCTGGTAAACCTCATTTTACGAGGCATAACACCTTCTGTCGACAGAGTTCTGTCGACAGAAGGCGTTATTGCATGTAGGGTTGTGTCTAGGCTACAGGGTTTTGTCGACAAAGCAGCTTGCTTTGTCGACAGAACTGAATGTAGTCTAGACGCTCTTTGTCAACAGAAGATTTGTCGACAGTATCTGTCGACAAAACTTCTGTCGACAAAACCCTGTAGTCTAGACGTACCCTAAGTGTAAAACTATAATAAGAAAAGCCAAAAAAGAGTTTGAAGAACAGCTGGTCAAAAATTCAAAAAAATAACAGAAAAATGTTTTTAAGTAAATCAGAAGTAGGAAGCCTTCTAAGCAACCAGTGGAGCCACTGGACTATTGAGATGGTAAAGGAGCACTCAAAGATGATAAGGTAATTCTGGAGAAACAAAATGGATTCTCTGTTTCAGTCCTTATGGCTGAGGATATTGGGGAGATTCCCAAACCTGAGCCATTCTTTTTTAGGTGACAAATCTTTGGAATTGTCTCAGATTAAAATGTCACTAGAGGTTTTGGAATAGATTGATGAATTTAACAGTAACAAGTCACCAAGACTTAAATGTGAAATACGAAACTATTAAAAGTGGTTTGTAACCTATCCTTTAAATCAACTTCTATACCTAATGAATGAAAGATAGCTAATGTGATGCCAATTTAAAAAGGGCTCTAGAAGTGATCCTGGCAATTACAGACCGGTAAGTCTAATGTCATTACTGGGCAAATTAGTTGAAACTCTAGTAAAGAATAAAATTGTCAGACATACAGATGAACAAAATTTGTTTGGGAAAAGTCAGCATGGTTTCTGTAAAGGGAAATCATGCCTTACTAATCTACTAGAGTTCTTTGAGGGGGGTCAAGAAACATGTGGACAAGGAGGATCCAGTAGATATAGTGTACATATATTTCCAGAAAGCTTTTCAAGAGGTCCCTCACCAAAGGCTGTTAAGTAAAATAAGTTATCATGGGATAAGAGGGAAGGTCCTCTCATGGATTGATAGCTGGTTAAAAGACAGGGAACAAAGGGAAGGAATAAATGTTCAGTTTTCACTATGGAGAGAGGTAACTAGTAGTGACCTCCAAGGGTCCATACTATTCAACATATTTATAACCAATCCTATTTAACCTATTTATAAATGATCTGGAGAAAGGGGTAACAGTGAGGTGGCAAAATTTGCAGATGATACTAAACTGATGAACATAGGAAAGTCCAGGGCAGACTGTGAAGAGCATCAAAAAGATATCACAAAACTAAGTGTTTGGGCAACAAAAATGGCAAATGAAATTTAATGTTGATAAATGTGTAAAGTAATGCACATTGAAAAAAATATCCAAACTATACATACAAAATGATGGGAACTAATTTAGCTATAATTACTCAAGAGAGAGATCTTGGAGTCACTATGGATAGTTCTCTGAAAACATCTACTTAGTGTGAAGCAGCAGTCAAAAAAGCAAACAGAATGTTAGGAATCATTAAAAAGGGATAGAGAATAAGACAGAGAATGTCTTATTGCCTCTATATAAATCCATGACACACCGCATCTTGAATACTGTGTAGAGATGTGGTTGTCTCATCTCAAAAACAGATATATTAGCTTGGGAAGAGGTTCAGAAAATGACAACAAAAATGATTAGGGGTTTGGAATTGGTCTGACATGAAGAGAGATAAAAAAGACTGTGACTTCAACTTAGAAAAGAGGAGACTAAGGGGAAATATGACAGAGATCTATAAAATCATGACTGATATGGAAAAAGTGAATAAGGAAAAGTTGTTTATTTGTTCCATAAGAACTAGGGGTCAACAAATGAAATTAATAGGTAGTGGGTTTAAAACAAACAACAGGAAATTTTTCTTCATGCAGCACACAGCCAACCTGTGGAACTCCTTGCCAGAGGATTTTGTAAAGACCAGCACTTTAACAGGGTTTACAAATGAACTAAAATAATTTATGGAGGTTAGGTTCATCAATGGCTATTAGCCAGAATTGGTAGGAATGGTGTCCTTAGCCTCTGTTTGTCTGGAAATGGATGACAGGAGAGGGATCACTTGATGATACCCCGTTGTGTTCACTTTGTCCGGGGCATCTGGCATTGGCCATTGTTGGAAGGCAGGATACTGGGCTAGATGGACCTTTGGTATGACCCAGTATGGCTGTTCTTATGTTATGTTCTTAAGTGAATGAATTGCTGTGTCTATCTTTGTAGCTGTATTTTACAGAAAAAAAAATGAAAAATAAGGCTCTATGAATTCTGCAGCTTGAGTTCTCTCCAAATGCTTAACCAAAGAGAGACGTTGCAGCATGTCTTGCAGATTAACAACTATTTCAGTTTCTGAGCAACCTTGAGGAGTTGGGCAGTGTAAATTCCAGTGTCACAAACCATTACTATGAAATAGTTACTTCCTTGTGATTACCTAAAGCACTAATACTGAGGATCATAAACAATCCAGTTTCACAAGGAAACCTATAGACACCGCTTAATACACTGTCAGAATGGGCTCCGACTGTGCTCCTACAGCTTCCTCTTGCTCTTTGTACTACTCCACAGTAATTAAATTAATGAGAAAGGAGTTTTGGGGGCAGGATTGTTGTGACTTCCAATTACATGGGATATAGGCAAAGAGCCTGTGAGGACAGCATGCAGTGGCTGGGTGTTTTTAGTATCCTTTGATACTGGAATGAGGGTGAAGAGGAGGATTATATTTGCCCATGTCTCCTCCTTTCTCTGGGTGCCTGCAGACAACAAGCATTTGTGAACTTCCTTCAAGAGAGCAAAAGAAATTGGTATCCCTAGTAAATAGCTCAGAGCAGCTCTCATTTGGAAAGATGCAGCACATTTGGATGGTGTATAGGTTGGGGGAAAGGTAGAGAAATGAGTTGATGTAAAAAAAAAAATGATGTCATTTTAAGTCACTCAGTAGCTTTCAAAATTACTGATGTCCTAATTCATTCAAAAAAGGTGCAGTAATTTACTCCTGTGTGTTTCTTTTTAATGTAAAATTCTTGTATTTCATTGTTGTGAGAATGTATTATTTTCTTAAAAAATAAGGAAGGTTAAATTGTGTACTTCTTGCAAATCTGTCCAGGGTAATATTTTCACTTTGCTTACCATGTAAGGGCTGTAACAAATGCAAATTACTTCTACACCTTTCCCCATAGCTGTGTCAAGTACTTGAATCCTTGTACTCCAGTGTCTTTTTATGAGTTTAAAACAAGCATGACAAAGAGCATTGAAGAGGCATTGTACTTGGAGTGGAGGCAAGGGTTTTTTTCTTCACCATTTAGTAATTTGGCACTACTATTAACTTCCTGCTTAGAAGCTCTGTTCATCAGAAAGTCTCCTACAGCATTTCCCATGTAAACCACAGAATATTATAGGCATCGCTTCAAAGCTTGGCAGAGAGATTTATCAGAAAATTTAGCCAAAACATGCAAAGCACTGAGGATGTGTTCTGGGATTCTTTCCTCAGAAAATAACTAAAAGGTTGTGAGAGTAACTATTGTCATACTTTTCTTCATAGCTACGTCTACACTGCCCAGTCTTGCACAAGAACATATGCAAATGAGACACGGCGATGAATATCACCACACCTCATTTGCATACTTAATGAGCTGCCATTTTTGTGTAAGGGGGTTTTGCGCAAAAAGGAGCACTCTACACTGCTCCTTTTTGCGCAAAAAAACCCCTCTTGCACAAGAGCCATTTTGCCTGAAAATAAGTGGTAGAATGGCTCTTGTGCAAGAGGGTTTTTTTGCATAAGAAGGAGCAGTGTAGACTGCTCCATTTTGTGCAAAAGCCCCTTGCGAAAAAATGGTGGCTCATTAAGTACACAAATGAGGTGTGGCGATATTCATCTCTGTGCCTCATTTGCATATGTTCTTGTGCAGGACTGGGCAGTGTAGACGTAGCCCATGTGTATTCATGTGGGCAAAATGTAGGACCATTTTTGTTTGTTTTTGTTTAGAGAAGTGAAGTTAAGCCAGATAGAAACTTTTGATATTTGGTGAAATCACAACTGAGAGCATCCATCCACACAGACTTTTGCACTAGTATAGCTAAACTGACTGGTGTAGACATCTCTTCAGATACTACTGAAACTGACATAGCCTACCACCTGTTCTACACTAGACCAGGAAGGTTGGCTTAAGGTATGCATCTCCAGCTATGCAAAATATGTAGCTGGAGTTGGCTTACCTTAAGCCGAGCCTTGGCGGCGTCAGCACTGCAGGAGGCTGATAGGAGCAAACACTCACATAGGCTTCTGTTCTTTCTTGCAAAAGGAGGCCCAGTGTTGGATGGTGGTTGGAGCTGCCCTCGGTGTTCCATTTAGGGGCTATACTAGATCCACTAAGTCAAATGCCAGAAGATAGACCTCTGGAATGTCCATTTTCCAGGAAGTATAGATGTACCTCAAGTGAAGTTTAACTGATCAACAGGCCTTATGCAGGCCCTCTGAATGTTTTAAATTGATCCCAAGTGACTGAGTATGAGAACTAGGATGTAGCAGAAAGGATGTTGAGTGTTGAAATTAGAAGACAATTTCTGGAGGACTGCAAAATTCTTGAGTTTCTAGCTTTATGAGCCCACAGAGTATCCAAAGGCAACCGTTATGGGTTGAACAGACTTCTTAGTAATTGACAGCATAACTAGTTTTATTTAATATTAAGGATTCTAGTATATTTTATAGTCACAATTATATCAGTTCAGTGAAACAGAATCCACCCCTACATTGCTCATGTATACATGTTTTTGCTTTAGAGGAGAATATGTTTTAAAGTTGCAGATGTCAGAAAAACATATAAAGATATTTGAAATGTTTATAGCCTTCTGTTGTAAATTTTATTAATGAATAAATAATTATGAATGAAGGAGAAATTATTTTAACAAAGCTTTTACAAGATGATCATCGGGACAGTCTTCATTAACTATAAAAATGGAACTTCCATAGAGGGATTAGAGAGAGAGTATATCTGCACCTTAATGTAAGATCTGATTTAGGCAAATGTGCAGATAACTCCAATTCCCTCTGTTGTACCTATATTTCTCAGAATTAACATTATGTGCTATGCATTTTTAAAAAGAGAACAAAATGTTAAAAACAGAAAAAAAGGTTTTTTTAATAGTGTACTTTAAGAATAAATTGAGGACAGAAAGGCAAATAGATCATGTAATGCATAAACACTAAGCATAACCACATGGGTCAGATCTTCAGTAAGGGTGCAGCTACACTCACCTGTAGGTCCAAATAAGATATGCAATTTGAGCTATGCAAATTGCATATCTCATTTCAATCTAATTTCAAAATAACTTATTTTGAAATTTGGCACTATGTAGACAGCGCCAAATTTTGAAATAAAATGCTATTCTGAAATGTCCCTTAATCCTTTTAGAACAAGGGTTACTGGGACATCAGAGCAGTGAGCCCGTTATTTCAAAATCTATTTTGAAATAATTGGCTGGTTCAAAAGATGCAGATTAGCTATTTCAGGATACCTCTGGTATCCCAAAATAGCGCTACAGTGTAGATATATCCTAAGTGTACACCAGTGTAGTTGCACTGGGACTAGAATACTATGTTGTTTTATACCAGCTGAGGAGAAGGATTGCGTGTGTGTTTGAAGTGACCATTGAAAAAGCTGTGCTTCAGCCCCATACCATGGTTCTGGATTGGATACAGGAATGTTATTTCACAGATATCCCATATTTCACCCACATAGAATATAATTACTTGGGCTTTATGTGGGTGAAGTAGATGTCATTCATTATCTTTGGCTAATTTTATGACAGGGTGTCCATATCAGGAACAGGGAGGCCTGCCTTTTTAAAGGCTAGAAGGCCTTGGGCTAATCAGCCTTATTCAATCAGCCCTTCCCACTATATCTGTCCTGTGTGTTAGGACCTAAGAGAAAGGATGCCTAGCAGTAGAGAGTTGACCAGATAAGAGAGACTAGTACAAGTATGTGGAGACCTGTGGAAGAGCTCCAGGTAGGAAGGCTTCCAAGTAATTCCTCATCAAAGAGCTGGGCACAGGCTAAAGGAGACAAGAAGAGGCTGAGTGGAGAGATGAAAAAGAGGTTGTTGAGGGCAAAAGTTGAGCATAGTCCTAGCATTCTGATTTGATTACAGGTACGCTAACATGCTACTTGTTGCAATGGACTCAGCTCAGTCAGTGGAAGGATGCCCCACTTTCTCTTAGGCCAGACAATGGTAACCCCTTATACACAGGAATAAACAAGTTACATGTCACTTCTGATGTACCTGGTTGCCACCCACTGTTATACCTGGATACCACCCATTATCCTGAGGGAGTTGGGTCTCTTTAGTCTGCAGAAGAGAAGAGTGAGGGGGGATTTGATAGCAGCCTTCAACTTCCTGAAGGGAGATTCCAAAGAGGCTGGAGAAAGGCTGTTCACAGTAGTGATGAATGGCAGAACAAGGAACAATGGTCTCAAGTTGCGGTGGGAGAGGTCCAGGTTGGATATTAGGAAAAACTATTTCACTAGGAGGGTGATGAAGCACTGGAATGGGTTACCTAGGGAAGTAGTGGAATCTCCATCCCTAGAGGTGTTTAAGTCTTGGCTTGACAAAGCCCTGGCTGGGTTGATTTAATTGGGATTGGTTCTGCCTTGGGCAGGGGGCTGGACTTGATGGCCTTCTAAAGTCTCTTCCAGCTCTATGATTCTATAATTCATTACCTGTACATGGTGGTTCAATCAAAACATCCCTAGCCATCATGTTGTCATCCTAGACCCTATACTGAAACTGGGTTGGTATGTCTCTGTAGTCTATGTGGAGTGTATTAGTATAAAGATGTTTTCTAATCAGATGTGCTGTTACCATCCTCCTGGAATGTGTTTATGGCCTATGCCTAGTACCTCTTAGGTATGAGAATTTCTGAAATGTCAGACCTGTTCTTTCTGTGGTCAAAATATGGATATTAGTTGGGTGTGGGAAACTCAGACAGGAAAAAGTACGGTCCCCATGGGAAAAAAGCAGCTGCAACAGGAAATGTGGGGTCCCAGGAATAGAAAAGAAAAGGAAGTGATGTCCTCCACAGCTGGAATATATCAAACACCACGGTAGGAAAATTAAGGCAGAGTGCCACAAGTTGCTTCTCACTCTGAGGAAGTGCTGTGTGCTGGTGAGTTGCCCACTCAGCTGCAATGACATTTATTTTATTATTTATTTGTACTGCAATAGCACTCAAAAGCCAAGGTCCTGTTCTGGTAAGCTCTGTACAAGTATGAACAGGAGACGGTCCCTCACCTTATGAGCTTACAATTGAAACTTAAGGCTATGTCTACACTGGCAACTTCTTGTGCAAGAACTCTTTTGTGAAAGAGTTCTTGTGCAAAAACTCTTCCAGAAGAGAGTGTCTACACTGGCATGTGCTTTTGCGCAAGAGATGTGCTTTTGCGCAAGAGCATCCATGCCAGTGTAGATGCTCTCTTGCGCAAGAAATTCATGTTGCCTGTCTACACTGGCCTCTTGCACAAGAACATTTGCACAAGAGGGCTTAGTCTTGAGCAGGAGCATCATAGTTCTTGCACAAGAAGCCCTGATTTTATACAGTAGAACGTCAGCTTACTTGCTCAAGAACACACGGCCAGTGTAGACAGGCAGCAAGTTTTTGCGCAAGAGTGGTCGCTTTGGCGCAAGATCACGCCAATGTAGACACAGCCTAGGGCCGTGTCCAGACTCAGGGGTTTTTTCGGGAAAAGCAGCCTCTTTCGAAAGAAGCCTGCAGTCTAGACATAGCCTTAGACTATAAAAAATAAGAGTTGAGGAGAGCACAAGGAAATAAAATGACAATAGCAGCTAGCACAATAAGCAGTTACCATAATATGCCAGGTGTCTCACCAGTGTTGATTGGGACTTGTGTATGTTGCTTTGTAGGTATAATGATAGAGAAGAATACTAAGGACGGGGAAATAGGGACTGCATTAAATTAGCTTTAGAAAATATAGTATCTTTGCAAAAGAGGGAAAAATATCACAAGCAAAATTATGTAACAAATATAGTCCAATTTACTTAACATTTGCACTCACTGGAAAACCTGATTTGACATTTTATTTTCTTTTTTCTTTTCTTTTGGATGTTGTTTGTTCAATGTTTCTTCTGTTTTCATCTTTCTGTGATGGTGATTTGAGTTTCATTTTGTAATATATTCTAAAGGTAACATTATCACTTGCCCTAGGGGGCAGCTAAAAGAGCATAAGATATATTCATACTACCATGAGTGAACTCCCCACTTTGCCAGTGCATGTGGAGAACACATTCTGTGAAGGCATTTCTTTGCTTCATCTGTGGCAACAAAAGAGTGAAATGAGGTAATATTAGAGATTATGAATTGGTGGGAGTTGATCTCATACAGTAGTGTACAGATGAGTTCATCTGGCAGGGGGAAGAAATAGCTTCATAATATGAACAAGCAGCAGATTACTTTTACACTAGAGCAAGAAGTGAACCAGAGAAAGCATCAACTCTCAGAGTTTTATTTTAATTTCTTAGCTATTCATGAGGTGGCACAGCTATCCACTGTCTCTCAATTATGTTATGGTAAAACAAAGAGGGGCAACTAACCTAAACTCCATGTCCCCAAAATGAGAAGTTACTCCAGAATGACCACGGTAATTTCTAGTTGCACCATGTAGAAGAAGTCAATGAATCTGCAATACTGCTTCTAATGAAACATGTAAATAACAGGTAGAAAGCTAACTACTTATATTTTTTGCAGACATTTAATATGTTGTGAAGTATAAAGTTCACTAACATAAGATTTAAAATAACATTTGCAAAATCACTTAAGTGACAAAGGGTATGTCTACACTACCCCACTAGTTTGAGGCGTACAGATAGTTCCACGAGGCGTACAGATAGTTCGGAATGGCTACGTAGTTCGAACTATCTAGCCCGTGCCGCGTGTAGCCGCGCGGCACGGGGTTCGCACTAGCCGGCTTTTAAAAATGGCGGCGCCGGCTTTATGCTAATGAAGCCCGGGAAATTCAAATCCCGGGCTTCATTAGCAAGTTCGGTATGCATACATTACCCCGCTAGTTCAAACTAGCGGGGTAGTGTAGACATACCCTTAGACTCTTAAGTATCATTTTCAAGTTACTAGGCACAAAGGAGCCTAAATTCTACTATCTTTCAATTGTGCCTAGGGTTTGAAATCACATGGATTATTTTGAAAAGACTATCTGCACAGTCTCACATTTAAGTGGACTTCGTGTGCATGACATTTAATATTAAAATATGGTATGATATTTAATGTGCCTTTGACATATTTCCACAGCTGGTTTTTCTCTTATATACCATTAGAAATTAACCTTTTTTAGATTACCCCATAATTCTAAAATATTTCAGTATATCTTTTAGAAAAAAACCACTCTAATATTGCATACTGTTCCTAGAACAGAATCTTACTCAGTATTCTAAGATCTGGCTCAATCAGATATCTTTTTGCTCTCACTGCATGTTTTGAAGGGAAAGTTCCTCACAGCATCATTTTTCATCCTTCGTTTGCATATTGAAGGTCACTGTTGGAACAAGACACATCAAGTAAGGAGTTGTTTTGTTGGCAATAACAGTAGCAGAAATTGCTGGCAGAATACAAAAAGCAATATAGAAGTTGGAGTAGGGCAGAATTTTAAATAAACTGACTCTTTTAAAGTACATGGTCATTGTTCTTGAAAGCAAAGTAAATAAATGACAAAGCATTTCTAGCAGGTGGGTTTTTGGGGGAGTTGTTCTTAAGATTCTGGTGTGCTAAACAGGATACTTCCCTGAGTGGATCATCTGCCCCTATGGACAAGAATAATAACAACAAAAAATCATCAGCTTAAATTTTTCCAAAGTTGCAGAGCTCAAAAAGCCTGCTGCTTTTATAAACTTCATTCATGTTCCATAAAATTAGTAAATAGATTAATAGTTAACAATGAAAAGGAGCCTTTTCACTTTCCATCACCACAAGTAGCATCCGTGGAGTTAGTACAGGGAATATGAGAACAAAAGGAAGAAGAAATGCAGGGGAGGAGGAGAATAACAGAATATGTACCCAGAAAGAGCAGCTTGTGTATGAAGTCATTGCATAAAAAGAGGGAAGAACAATTTATAGCTAGTGAATTCTAATGTAAGGAAGCCTTTACATTTATAGGGAGGGGATGCAGAGCAACAAAACTTAGGGAAAAGAAATGGGAGGGAGGGTAAAAATGACAAAACACAATGAAATGGTGAAGTGTAAAATATTAATGGCAACCTAATGTTAGTCCAGACGAGGGGTGGGGGGAGTATTAAAGTGTAGGTTTAGTGAAAAGGCGTTTCACATACGGGCTATAATTTCAAAGTCCAGCCACTACAGTTAATCATGCACAAGGGCATGCTCAGGGAAAGTTGCTAATTTTTGGAGGAGAAAAGGGTACATATAATACTTGTAAAAAAATAGTAAGCGCACACTATATTGAGGTATTATACTTAACTGCAAAAACTGGGCATGTTTGAGGTTTAATTTTTCTTATATACTATCACTAGCATTAGAAATGAACCTTTTTTTTTTTAGATTACCCTCTGATGCTAAAATATTTCAGTATATCTTTTGGGAAAAAATCCAATACAATATTGCATACAGTTTCTAGAACTGCATACATAAACTTGGGCCTAGCATCATCCAGAAGTCTATCTACATCAGTGTCAGAGGAAGTCTGGAAATGGTGCATGTGCTAAATGTGGGAAAGAGCACTTCCAGATATAGCTGGGAGGAGAAGGATGACATGTTTTAGCTAAAGAGTTCCAGCATTTTGGCCATACTGATCCTCTCACAACTGCTGAATACTTGAACCAGAGGAATCTGCAAACCAGATAAATAAGAATAAAAACAAAATAATGGTTCTTCGCACATAAATACAGGTTTTGAAAAGTAGGACTCCAGTTGGTGAATCTCACAAATGCTTTAACTATACAGGGAGCAGCTAATGAAGAATGGCATTGGAATACTATTTACATATTATATGTGAGCACTAGAATCAATAACAAATGCAATGTGATCAGTGTGAGAATAGGTGCACATGTACAGATTCACTAGTGTCCATCAAAATAAATGCTTATAACAATGAACAATAAAATGGGTAGGGATTTGGTGAAAAATTATTTCTGCAGAAGAGATGTGTAACAGTGAAATCGCAATCCAGCTGTTTGAAAGGTACCAATTGTGAAGTCATCTCTGAATTTCCTCTCTACTTTATTTCTTTAGGTATTTCCTTCATTCTGTAGGGAAGCTTCTTTTTTGATGTCGGTGAGATGTGATTCCTTATTGCTAAAGTAATCCTGTAAATTACTGTGTGGGGAAACATGAACAATCAGAGACACACATACTCTCAGGTGATGAACATAGGAATACCAAACACAACAAATCATGTTCTGTAGCAGAGATGTCAATACAGATTTATGCATTATCTGAGGAATGGAGAAATAGGTGGATCTAACTAGTACTGACATGGAGAGTCAGTTGGTCTATTGACAGTAGTGGCTAGATCCCAAAGCAACTAAACATGAACAGCTAGGGTGGGAGTAGGGCTGCCATCCTGACTTACAGCAGTGATCTCCAAGACTAGAAGCATATGTATCTCAGCTAAGATTAGTAGCCTTTCTGTTGTCAGCTACAGAGGACTCTTATACTTTATTGAGTGGACATGGAGGTGGGGGACACAACTTACAATGATCAGTGAGTTATGTGCTTAGGGAGAACCAACTAAGGAAAGGGTGCAAAGATGGTTACTCGCTGGCAGTATTGGATAAGGCTGCTATTGAGTGATAAGAAACTCCAATCAGTGGTGAAGGAAAGATCCAGATGACTGATCGTATAACTTGCCACTTTTACTCTATTGCAGATAGTGTGGGGGAGAGAGATACTGTGTGTGCACAGAGATATCTGGGGAATATAAATCCTGATTAACCCAGCAATTTTATCTCCACTTGTTGGCACCGTGCCTGTGAAATAGCCATAGGCAAATGGTGGGAAATAAAGAAGAGAAACTATGAAAAAAGGAAGACTGAGTGCAGGATTTGAGGAAAGAAAGAAGGATCAGTAAAGTAATATTGACTGTCAGGATAACATATATTTCTTCTTCGAGTAGTGTCCCTGTGGGTGCTCCACTGTAGGTGAAGGGTTGCCCTGAGCCGCAGATCGGAGCTTTGTATAGCAGTTTCCCCTGTTGAGCCACGCATTCCCAGGAGGCATCTCGAGCCCTTCCCACCTCCTGAGGAGCGTGACTCAACCCCCTCCCTTTCAGTTCCTCTTTAACCGCCCTCGTCAGCGGACAGAGCAGTTAGGAGCTCCCTGTCAGATTATCTGACTGCTTTCCTCTTACTAATTTAGGCATAGTTTAGCTTCCCCTGTTATCCTAGTTACTCTTTCCCTGTTTCTTTATAAAAAAAAAAAAAAACCTAGAAATAGGAAAAATAGATTAGTTAAATCCCCCCCCTCAGGGGGGGCTTGAACTTACCTCAGACCGAGACTCTGGTGAACCGGCTTTCTCCCGCCTGTCAAACAAGAAACACATAAAGACTTAAAAAAAAAAAAGAAGAAGGAGAAGAAGTAAACCACATAAACTATAGCAATATAGTAATTTCAAGAGCGAGAGAGCCTGCAATGTCCGGCTCCTCAGGGTTTAAAAAGTGCGCTCAATGCCGGGACCCAATGCCGGCTTCAGACGGCCACTCGGACTGCATACGGTGTTTGGGGGAGACTCACTCTCCCCACAACTGTACCCACTGCAATTCCCTGACGGCGAGAGCCAGAAAAGATCGTGAGCTCCGCCTCAGGATGATTTTATTTGAAAAAGCTCTACAGCCTGCGGGAGAACAATCTGCACCACAGCAAGAGCCTCCGCCGCCTTCCAAAAATACCCCGAGACCCAGGGCATCCCGCTCTCTCCCAGCCTCTTCCTCTCCCAAACATAAAGGAAAGGCACACCAGCATGGGAAGTCCCCTGCCACTAAGGCTTCGGGGCGATCCTCCCACTCCGCGCCGGTATCGGGGCGCTCAACAGCTGAGCGGCCCCAGGAGTGCTCCAAGCAGCCGGCACGGCATGAAAAGCCTCCGCTGCTTCAAACCGCGGTGCCGCTTGCAAGCGCGGCACCGATTTCAGTCCCGGCACCGCTTCAAGCCTCTGCGGCGCCCCGGGACCGTCTTCAGCAGCCGGCACAGCATGAAAAGCTGGCGCCGATTCAAACCGCGGTGCCGCTTCAGAGCCCGGCACCGCTTCCAGCCCCAGCGCTGCTCCAAGCCTCCGCAGCGCCGAAACCTACATCGCGGCTTAAAGCTGCAGTGCCTCTTAAAGCCACGGCACCGCAGCAAAACGATGGGCAGCCTACGAAGCCTCTGGCAACAGCAAATGCTCCACTGGTCCTCCCACAGTCAGACAAGCAGCCAGATAAGACTCCTAGGGATCAGCCCCAACAAGAGACTGATCCATACAGTGCCTGCCCTCTGCTTCTTACTCTCCTGAGGGGTCTCCGTCAAGGCGATCCCCTCCCAGATCGATGTCACCATCGTCTCTCCACGACGCTCCCCTTCCTGATGATGACCACCACACGGTCTATTCCTCACGACATCCATCACCTGGGAAGGCTCGCTCTCACCATTATAGGCCTCCGCCACAACATGGCCCATGGCACCCATACTGGCCTTACCCACCTCCACCTTATCCACCACAATGGGGACCGTGGGAACACTGGGAGCCATATGGACACCACTCCCCACCTCGTTCCATTGCATCCCGGAGAAGTTTGCCTCGGCCACAACCCCTAACTCCTGCAAGTTTTTTGGAGGATGAGGTGGAATGAATCTCAAACGACTCAGATACTCAGTCAGTAAACATCACACACTCTGATGCCCTTGATGCACAACCAGAGGATGCCGTAGTACCATCAGACACTGGAACGATTGACGATCTGAAACAGTTCCAAGAACTATTCAAGAGAGTATCAACAAGCCAGAATGTCTCCCTGCAAGAGGTGCAGAAGAAACAATATCAATTGTTAAAGAATCTACATCCGACACTACAGGGCAAGATTGCCCTACTTATAGACGAGGCAATCATGGAGACTTCAGAAGATCTCTGGAAGACCCCTGCATCTATCCAACCAACTAACAGGAAAATTGACAGGAAGTACTTTGTCCCCTCAAAAGACAACGACTTTCTCTTCACTCACCCACAACCTAATTCACTGGTCGTGGACTCAGTACAACAACGAGCGAAGTTTCCACAGTATAGGACGGGCAATACAGACAAGGACCACAAAAAGTTGGACTCCTTTGGTAAGAAAGTATACTCCTCTTCAACCCAGAATATCAAATTACTCTGCTCTTTTAGCAAATCACAACTTTGACAACTACTCAAAACTGGGAGAACTAATGGCGCATTTCCCCGACTCCAAAAGACCCATCTTAAAATCAATAGTTCATGAGGGCCATATGATCGCCCGCGCCGCTCTCCAAATGGCAATGGATGTAGCTGACACTGCAGCCCAAGTTACAGCTACAGCGGTGGTGATGCGTAGAGCCTCTTGGCTCCAGTCATCTGGAGTTCCACGCGAACTCCAGCCCAAAGTGGAGGACTTGCCATTTGACAAACAAAAGCTATTTGCAGCTAGTACGGACGAAATGCTCCATAACAGCAAAAATTCTAAGTCCACACTTCGCACGCTAGGCATGGGCACGCCACCATATAAACGCAGATGATACACTCCATATAATTCATATAATCGATACCGATATGGACAATACAATTGACCACAGAGGCCTTATGAGGACAACAGACCAAGACAGCGAGGTCCCAGAAGGCAACCCAACCAAGCCCGCCCGCCAGCCAACCAACCATCTAAGCAGCAAATTTGAACATTTGGTCGAGGGTCTGCAAGACCTCCCACTCGATCTCGCACCTCAACATGGCCATCTATTCAACCACCGTTTGCTTGCCTTCCTCCCACAGTGGGAATCCATAACATCGGACCACTGGGTCCTAGAGATAATTCGAGTGGGCTATACCATCCCTTTTATTTCTATCCCCCCTACCCTTCCCCCTACCCTGTCCCTTTTCAGGGACCACTCTCACGAGGACCTTCTAAAACAAGAAGTCAATTGGCTCCTTGCCATTGGGGCTATAGAAAGGGTACCTAGAGAGTTCCACGAGAGGGGGTTTTACTCGAATTATTTCCTGACCGAAAAAAGAACAGGGGGCTGGAGACCTATATTGGATCTCCACAAACTGAACAAATTTCTCAAGAGACAGCGTTTCAAGATGGTCACTCTTTCCGCAATCATTCCTGCGCTAGATCGAGGAGACTGGTTCGCAGTCCTCGACCTCCAAGATGCCTATTTCCATGTAACCATCCACCCCGCCCACAGACGCTACCTACGCTTCACGTAAGGCCCCACCCCCTTTATGGGACCTAAATCTTGTTTTGAATTGCCTCACCAGACCTCCCTTTGAGCCACTGGCAACAGTACCACTTCCCTTCCTTTTTATGAAAGTCTGCTTCCTATTAGCCATTACCTCCGTCAGGAGGGTGAGCGAAGTCGGAGCACTAATGTCAGAACCTCCTTACACAGTTTTCACTAAGGATAGGGTAATACTGAGACCCCACCCCACGTTTTTGCCAAAGATATGTACAGAATTCCATCTCAACAAACCGATCGTACTACCTACCTTTTTCCCAAAACCGCATTCTTCGCAGACAGACGCCAGCCTGCACACTCTGGACATCCGGAGGGCTCTGGCCTTCTTCCTAGAAAGAACAAAACCATTTCGTAAATCCGAAAGACTTTTTATTTTCATTGCTGAACGATCCAAGGGGACACCAATATCATCACAACGAATCTCGAAGAACACTCGTTACTGCATGAGGTGAGTAACTCCCTTATATATATATATATATATATATATATATATATAGTTTGGAATATCATATCTCTTGTACCTTTAAATTGCAATATAAATAGGCTTTCTTGTAAGACCCTATAAACAATGCAATAGGGTGTTTCTTGCTTCTAGTCAGAACGGAGACACTGTGACTGACTGGTACAGGTGGTCAGAAAATGCAGTTCTATGCAAATGAAATGCTTTATGATGTCACCATTGTTGTAAGTACATAGATTTCAGCAAAGTTTTGTTTCAGAGTAAAAACAGGGTTGGTGGGAAAATTTTGCAAATGTCAAAGCATTCTATTTTGACTCTTTTGTAATGACCTTTTCCATTTTTATTTTGAAACAACTTTTCATTTTAATCTTTACAAAATTGTCTATTGTAACATGTAATAGAACCAAAATTAACATTTTGATTTGTGAAATATTTAATCTAATCTATCAGAAAAAAAATGTTTTCTGTCATGGAGAATTTCAAAATTTTCAGGTTTTGTTTATGTTTTGAATCAAACCAGATTTAAATGTTGAAATCCTTTTTGTGAAGCAGAATCTTCATTTCCATGCAGCTCTCCTTAATAACTTTCCTTGTATTTTGCAATTTCTTTCTAGCCTCATCTGGAACTTGAATATGTAAAGATTCACAACAACAAAACACAATGTCATTTATTTGAATTTAACTTTTCAGCCTTTGAGAGAGAGCCAGCTGGCAGTGGGTTGATGTTTAGGGCAAATAGTTAAGTTCAATTCTTTTCACTTGAATTAACTTTTCCTCTATTTTCATGTCAGCTGGTAAAACCCAAGGCTGACATAACTGACAACTATTGACAATTGAACTTTTTATGAAAGTATTACTCCACTATTACCCTTTTTCAAGGGCTTAAACAATTCATAAAATGGTGGGTTCTCCCCAGATCTGAATACGAATTATACTTTTAGCAGAAGCTACAGAGAATTTCAAGGGGTTCGTTTCTAACTAGCTTTTTTAACCCTATCATCACCCATTATTGTATGCGTCACCCAGCATACTTATCCTATGGCTCTTCATTTGCTTTTATTTGCAAAACCATGGTTTACCTTTCTAGAATTAAAAAAAAAAAGACAGGAGAATAAAGACCATCATTGCCTAACATTTAATTGAAAATAAATGGTGTTTGATGTGGAAATATCATAACTAAATTCCTTAGATAAAATTAGGAATGCATATGATAGCTTCTGTAAAACTAACACCCATAACTACAGCCAGGAGTACAGCTGGAGAAGATAGGCAGTCTGAGTAACCTAACACTACACTAGCCTCTGGCTATTTCCAAACTTCCAAGAGTAGTAGTAGCATAGCCTGTTTCAAAAATGGGGGGTAATTGGGTTGTGGTAGATATTGCATCCAGTTTTGACACACACACATACACACACCCCACCTCCCTGAAAGGATGTGGACAAATCAGAGAGAGTTCACAAGAGACCAACAAATTAAAAAAAACCCAAAAAACAAAAAACAAAGTCTGAGATGTGAGGCTTTAAACTATATGATTTCCTACAATGCTGATATACATTTAGTGATTTGGAAAGGAATTGTAATACTACAGGCAGTCCCCGGGTTATGTACAAGATAGGGACTGTAGGTTTGTTATTAAGTTGAATTTGTATGTAAGTCGGAACTGGTACATAATGTAGGGGAAACTCTAGCCAAACATTTCTCCAGAGCTCAGTTTTATTCTCCCACACCTCACTTCCCTCAGTCCTTTATTCTCAAGCTGAGGTGTCTGCTGAGAAAAGCCGCTCTGCGTCTCCTTGGTCTGCTGCGGGGGGGGGGGGCGCTAGCTTCGCGTCTTCCTGGTCTGCTGGGGGGAAGCAGCTAGTGCGGGGTTGCCTCACCCCGTTTGTAAGTAGGGATCCGATCGATGTAAGTCGGATCCATGTAACCCGGGGACTGCCTGTATTTGAAAGCAACTCCCTATTAAATACACAAATTAGCTTCTGTTCTGTTGGAATTTAATTATCTTCTGCATAGGGCAAGAATAAAGAAAGACAGGGAACCAAGGATTTTAAAATTAAACTTTAAATTAAAAGTTGTGATAGACACCTCAAAAATATGCAATATATTTGCTGGCTAGCATTTATTTGGGATGTTGTATACAAAGTTGATGAAAGAGCCATGATGGACAATTATGATTAGCTAAAAACACAGTTCTCCCTCCTCCCCATGTTTTGTGCAGCTTTATTTCTCATTGAATTTGCTGCAGTTTCTTATTTCCTGAATACCTTCATTAATTTACTTATGAGCCTGAGAACACCAGAAATGTTCAAGTTTCGTGTTAAGCATCACCTGCTTCTGTCCATGGGGAATAGAAAATGCACCTTTATGCCATTTTTATGTTCATCTGAAAATCTTTCAAAGTTTTGTATCAGCATGTATTACCTGTGAAATTACATGAGACTTATCTAGCTAGAGCTTCTTGGGACTTAATTCCGAAAAAAAAGAGAGACAGAAATGGTTCTTGTTGGGGGAGAAAAATAATGACAGAAAGGGCAGATAGGAAGAGGAGAATGGCTTCTCTGAATAGAAGGCTTCAAGGACAGGTTTTCCATGTTTCAGGGGGTATGAAGAGTAGTCTCCATCATTTATTTTTTGTCTCCTCAGAAATGTACATGCCTAATTCTGGTGTCCACAATCGCAGTACACTACATCTCAAGATCAAGGGTAGCAAGGTTAATATCATGTGATGCCAGTTGGCTCTTCTTCTCATCTCCTACATATCACTCAAACAGATCCAGTCAGAAAATTGAAATTTTTTTAAAAAAGAAAAATTTCCGTGAAATCAAAACGTTTCAATTTGGAAGTACTGTGATGATGCATTATGCTTTCATATGGGCTCCCTGAATTTAAAAGATGTACCACAGGCTGTCCCCAGAGTAAGGCAAGGCAAATGGTTTGAAAAAATAAAAATTAAAAAAAAATAAAAAACTTTTGAAAAGAAATGGTTTAGCTGCAAACTTAATTTTCTCTTGAGAAAAAATGTTGATAGTGTTTCATCAGCCCTGCCCTTTCCAGGACCTCTTTTTCCAGGAAGTCACCCATATGAGCGCCCATAGTACCTACATGTCATATGGGTTTTGTTCCTCCCCGCTTTCAACTGCTGAACATTATTTATCTCAGAAACAAAGAATAATGAAGCTGAGGGTACAGGAAAATTTACTCACGCCAAAAGGAGGGCTCCCATGGCACTGTATGTTTTCTGTGTAAATGTATTGGTTTCCCTCTTTGTGTGTGCCTATCACATTGTATTCTATGTCTGGACTATTTGCAGGGTGAGACATATCATACCCTGCCTACTATTTTTTTTCCTCTCCCACACGTCTACTCAATACTGCTTCCTCGTTCTTTGGTTGTGCTGGAGGGAGAGGTGAAGGAAGAGAGTCCGGAAAGGAAAAAAATAAAGCAAGGGCAAAGGAAGATGAGAAAAATTGGGCAAAAAAGAAGAAAAGGATGTAGCAATGAATGGGGAAAATGGGAGGGACTCGGAGGTTACAGAAAAGAAGCAAAGGTGTAGTATGTTTTCCAAAACATTGGCTTAATTACACTGTGGACCTTTCCTCTACTTCTGACCAGGTCTTTGGAAAAATCCAAGGAGGGACAAACTCCTAGAGATTTGGGTATCCACTTTTGCCTCTACTCCTCCCACCTCCCACAGAAAGGAGGTGAACAAATTTGAGAGAGCCCAACAGAGGGCAACACAAGTCATGGGAGGCTGGATCATGTAATTTATGAGGAGAGGCTGAGGGAATGGGGCTTATTTAATTTGAAGAATAGAAGTGTGTGTGTGTGAGAGGGGAAGGGAATTTGATAGTAGCCTTCGACTACCTGAATCATACAATCATAGAATACTAGGACTGGAAGGGACCTCGAGAGGTCATCGAGTCCAGTCCCCTGCCCTCATGGCAGGACCAAATACCAAATACATGGCAGTTGCAAGGTTCCAAAGAGGATGGAGCCAGGCTATACTAGGTGATGGCAGATAACAGAACAAGAAGCAATGGTCTCAAGTTTCAGTGGGGGTGGTCTAAGTTGGATATTAGGAAAAACTATTTCACTAGGAGGAGGAGGAAGGATTGGAATGGGTTATCTAGTGAGGCAGTGGAATCTCCATCCTTAGAAGTTTCTAAGGCAAGGCTTGACACGGCCCTGGTTGGAATGATTTAGTTGGGGGTAGACCTGTTTTGAACCGAGGGATGGACTAGATGACCTCCTGAGGTCTCATCCTATCCTTATCTTCTTTGATTTTAAGGATTAAGTTCCAGCCCAAGCTTTTTATGTGTGCCCAGTACCAGTGGAGACAGAATTTTTTTTTGGGGGGGGGTGTACATGGTGAAATCATGTTCAGTATAAACTGATAATAAGCACACTCACCGTCTTGTCATAGTGCTTCAAATTAAGGTGGTTCTAGGAATCCTGGAAGATTAAGTTAACCACTGTAAGAATTACTTGAAAAGAATTGTAACTGAATATAAGGATGACCTATATCAAGCCAAGTGGCTTTGAGCATCAACCCCTCTGCTCCTAACCCATAAGAGCAGGTGAGGCCTCCGCCTGTCTTCTTTGGTGGGAGAAAATGGTATTTAGCCTCTAGTTTAGAGTAACAATTGAAAACCCCCCTAAATGCAGTTGCAGAGAAGTAAGGCACCAAGGATGTGCAGCATTCCCCTTGAAAACTTTTCCCCACACCTGAAATATAGCAGTTTTGCATTTAGGATTTACCAAGCTACTGGGTCTCAAGGAGAATGGCATTTAGCTATGTATGTGCAGAATAAGATATATGTGAAGATATGTATGTTTAAGGATAGTCACACCAAAAGGTAACACTACCACACAGCTGCTGTCACATTCACTGACTGAAGAACTAGAAATAATTAGGTACCCAAGGGAGTAAATTCAGAACTAGTGCAATGATCTTGATGATAGTCAATCAGCCCTTGTTTTATGTTGTGGAGGGAAAAGTAATCTTAATTAAGGAAAAATTAAGGAATAACAAAGTTGAGCAATATTGTAAATACTGATAGCAGTAAGTTTTAGGACTATATACTTAAGTCTCCTGTTCAGAATGTGTGGCTGCAGTACCTGCTTTACACCACAATTCTTCAGCTTCTGTTTAGACTACGTCTAGACTGCAAGCTTCTTTCGAAAGAAGCTTTTCCAAAAGAGATCTCCTGGAAACACTTTTTTCGAAGGAGAGCATCTACACAGCAAAAGCACAATGAAAAAGTGATCTTCTTTTTTGGAACATAACGTCCACACTGATTGGACACTATCTCGCATACAAGGCCACCCAGAACCAGTTCAGGCAGGGTATTAGGTCAGGAGTTGCTTCCAAGTGCTGTGGTCTAAGGGCCCCCTAGATATCCATTTCTCTGCTTCTGCTGCATGCTTGCCTACCTTTGCAAGGGACAGCAAAGCTCTAGTTGCCCAGCTTTTGGACGCCACAGCACACTCCTAGCCATGGAGCCTGAGCTGCCTCTGGGCATGTGGCAGCCCCACACTGCCATGCTGCAGTTTCTGTAGCAGTTTTTGAAGGCTGCCTTCATGGCCCTGCATGAACTTGACACCGAGGTCATTATTGAGACCCTCTCCCGGTGTGAGGGAGCGATGCCCTTGCAACTGCACCCCACAGTGGAGAGACAATTTTGGAAGCTGGACACCATTTCCAACTAATGGGACCGGATGGTTATGGAGTGGTGGAATGACCAGCAGTGGCTCCAAAACTTCCACATGCAAAAGGCCACTTTTAAGGAGCTGTGTGCATGCCTTGCCCCTGACCTCCAATGATGGGACATCCACCTGTGGCCTGCCATTCCCCTGGAGAAATGGGTTGCTATTGCCATCTGGACAGTTCTGGACAGTTTACTGGCTGGTGGGCAATCAGTTCGGTGTGGGAAAGTCCACTGTCAGGGCCTTCCTCATGGAGGTGAGGCACTCTCAGACTGCAGTCCCTGGAAGAGAGAGAATATTGGAAAAGGGGACCCTAGGGAAAGGGGGGTGGGGTGGGCTAGGATTGGGGGGGAAGCCTCATCCCCGGGGGGTTGTGCTGTCCCACCCTCACACAGCCCTGCTGCTGGGGGTGGGGGCGGCCTCATAAGGGGTGGCTCCTGGGATGTTTGGGATGGGGGAGAAAGCCTCCTAAGGGCTCAGGCACTCCCTCTCATTCTGTGTTTTGCGTGTTTGTTTGTCTCCTTCTGTAGGTTGTGAAGGCTATCAACTCCATCCTGATGCACAGTCATTGGCCTAGGAGACCTGGACCCAATAGTTGCAGGATTTGCCGTTCCGGGGGTCCCCAACTGTGGTGGAGTGGTTGATGGAACCCACATCCTAATCCACGCACCACATCATCGAGCCGCCCAGAACATCAATAGGAAGGGCTATTTCTTGATGGTGCTGCAGGCAAAGTTGACCACCGTGGATAGTTTAAGGACATATTCATCAGGTGATCATGCAGGATGCATGACCACCTGATGCCCATGTATTTAGAAACTCCAGCCTCTACCAGAAGCTGGCGGCAGGCACATTCTTCTCCCAGCATGACTTTGGCACTGGGAACATGCAGATGCCGCTGTGCATCGTGCGGGGCCAGCATACACTTTGATGCTGTGGCTGATCAAACTGTACACTGACCACCTGGAATCCAGCAGGGACCAATTCAATGCCCACCTCAGCTGAGCCCACATGAAGGTGGAATGCACCTTTGGGCACCTGAAGGAGAGGTTCAGGTACCTCCTGTCCCGCCTCAATCATAGAATATAGAATACTAGGACTGGAAGGGACCTCAAGAGGTCATCAAGTCCAGTCCCCTGCCCTCATGGCAGGACCAAGTACTGTCTAGACCATCCCTGATAGACATTTATCTAACCTACTCTTAAATAGCTCCAAAGATGGAGATTCCACAACCTCCCTAGGTAATTTATTTCAGTGTTTAACCACCCTGACAGTTAGGAACTTTTCCCTAATGTCCAACCTAAACCTCCCTTGCTGCAGTTTAAGCCCATTACTTCTTGTTCTATCCTCAGAGGCCAAGATGAACCAGTTTTCTCCCTCCTCCTTATGACATCCTTTTAGATACCTGAAAACTGCTGTCATGTCCCCCTCAATCTTCTCTTTTCCAAACTAAACAAACCCAATTCCTTCAGCCTTCCTTCATAGGTCATGTTCTCTAGACCTTTAATCATTCTTGTTGCTCTTCTCTGGACCGTCTCCAATTTTTCCACATCTTTCTTGAAATGCAGTGCCCAGAACTGGACACAATACTCCAACTGAGGCCTAACCAGCGCAGAGTAGAGGGGAAGAATGACTTCTCGTGTCTTGCTCACAACACACCTGTTAATGCATCCCAGAATCATGTTTTTTTTTTTTTTTTTTTTTGCAACAGCATCACATTGCTGACTCATATTCAGCTGGTGGTCCACTATAACCCCTAGATCCCTTTCTGCCGTACTCCTTCCTAGACAGTCGCTTTCCATTCTGTATGTGTGAAACTGATTGTTCCTTCCTAAGTGGAGCACTTTGCATTTGTCTTTATTAACTTCATCTTGTGGATGTGGGGAAGCACAACATCCCCAAGGTGTGTCCTCCACAACATTGTGGAGAGGAAGGGAGAGGCCTTTCTACCACGGTGGGGATCAGAGGCCGGCTGCAAAGGGAGAGCCTTCAAGCAGCCATGCACAGCTGCCATCCTCCAAGCCCATCAGTTGAGGGTGCACATCTGGGAGGCCCTGAGGGAGAGTTTCTCACAAGGTCCTCAGTAATTCTCCCCAAGGCCTCCCCACTAGGGGCCTGTGCCTTACTCCACTATCCCTTTCCCACCACAACCCCTCACTTCCCCCCTTCCCTGAACTCTTACATACCTGTTTTGATTTGAACAAAACAAACTTTGTATTTTTTTAAAAATAATAAAATAAACTGGGGAAGAAGGGTGCTGAGAATCTGGATGGGAGACTGAGGAGGGAGGCTCAGCGCTGGGAGTGGAACCTGGAGTGGCTGGAAATGTCACCTTGGGTCCAGGGACCTCGGTGAACTTGGGGTTGGGTGGGGCCTGGGACAAGAAGGAGCTGGTCAGGAAGGGGGGCTGGAGCAGGGTGAGGGATGGCTGGGGGGTAGGGGTACGGGTAGAGGGCATAGGCATAGTAGGGGGAAGGAGCAGAGGCATCACTTGGGGGACAGGAGGTGGAGGAATGGGCATAGCAAGGGTGGCAGGAGGGTGGGAGGCAGGAGCAGGGACAGCAGTCAGGTGTGCCATCATTTCCCACATGATGGCACACATATTGTCGCCCTGCTGCACAAGCTGGCCCCTCATGCGGTTCTGCTATTCTGCGGCCTCCCGGACCTTCTGGGACAGGGTTTCCTGCGTGTCGCGCAGGATGCCCCCATGCTGCCTCAGGAGGTCTTTCTAGACCTTTGTGCACTTCCCTTGGGGTCTGGTGGCTGCCTCTGATTGCATGGATTGCCCCTCAGTGATGGCTGGTCCAACTGTGCAGGATAAAGAGGGAGAGGCTGTTTTTTGTGGTAAAATGCTGCAGTGTAGACATACCCATAGGGAAGTAGCTTTCCATGGAGGACCAAACCTGAACTCAGTGTACAGTGAAATCCGTGGGGGCTTTTGCTGGTGAAAGTAGAACTGGGCTATAAACAAGTTTAGAAACTTAAAGTAGGAAACTGTAATTAATTGATGGTTGCCACACATGAAGAGTACATCTGCGGTACTTTAAATCAACTGGACTTGCAGGACATCTATACATCTATTTCAGAGGCTTCTATCTGCCTGTGAGTCTGTCTGTCCTCGAGGCCATTTGGGCAATAACTCCTATAAACGTTAACTGGGACGACCAACATTGCTAAGCATCTTCTTCTTATCCTAACTTAAATCAAGGTCAGGGTTTGGTTGTGGCAAGAAAATGGGTTGGGCTTGGAGTTTGATTGCTTTCCATTACATGGAAAGGGAGGGGACTGAATGGGAGGACATGATACTACACAATCACCACTGGGGGCAGTGAGCATGGGGCACAGAGATATTTCAGGATGAACTCTGAGGGCTGCCCCACCAGGAAGAGAGTAGCTAGCTGGGGATGTGGCTCTCCATCTTGCCAGGGCCCATGGCTCAAAAATGAGCTGCGCACCTGGGGGCAGCGCTGCCCATCCGGAGCCCGGGGCGCAAGAATGGCTTGGGCTGACTTTGATTACTTTCATGGAACAAGTCTTCTCCAGTCCTTTACAGGGCTTCCTCCTCTAAGCCAATTCCTGTGGACAGGTGGGCAACTGGATTAGGAAGCACTGCTCCTCCCCTGCAATGAGCTGTGCAAAGGAAGCTCTTTTCAGTGTACAAGAAATTTGTAGGATCCTATAAAACCCCAGAACAATGCTACATACTACTGAGGTCTTCTTTTGGGCCTGTATCTAGGAACACCCATAGGCTGTGTCTAGACTGGCAAGTTTTTCTGTAAAATCATTTGATTTTGCGGAAAAACTTGCCAGCTGTCTACACTGGCCGCTTGAATTTCTGGAAAAGCACTGACGATCTCATGTAAGATCGTAAGTGCTTTTCCGGAAATACTATGCTGCTCCTGTTTGGGCAAAAGTCTTTTTCCGAAAGACTTTTGCCCAAAAGGGCCAGTGTAAACAGCACAGTAGTGTTCTCCGCAAAAAAGCCCCGATCGCGAAAATGACGATCGGGGCTTTTTTGCGGAAAACCACATCTAGATTGGCCATGGACGCTTTTCCGCAAAAAGTGCTTTTGCGGAAAAGCATCCTGCCAATCTAGATGTGCTTTTCCGAAAATGCTTTTAACGGAAAACTTTTCCGTTAAAAGCATTTTCGGAAAATCATGCCAGTGTAGACGTAGCCATACAGACACAGCCTGGCAGGGAGACGGCAGACATTCAATAGAGGCTGATCTTTCTCCTCCAAGTGACTTTCAGTGTAGCTTTTCTCCCCAGCATTGACATATTGGACAAGTGCCAGTTTTGCCTTTACTGAACAGCCAGCCAAAGATGGAAGGCCATTGCACTGATTTCAGTAGAATGCTGGTGGATAAGAGCCTTAAGTTTTCACAATGGATAGTCTGTTGGGATTCAATAATGACCTTAACTTCAGATAGGCTCAATGCTTGAGCATTAGCGTGTATATGGACACCCTAAATAAAGGATATTAATTTTAGAGCATTATAATAGAATGTAGACATATAGCAAAATTAAACCAAAGAACCAAACAGACAATGAGACAATTAGAGAGACAATGTGGGTGAAGTAATATCTTTGTATTTGATTGTGAGAGAGACAAGCTTTGAGCACACAGAGCTCTTCTTCAGGCCTGGTAAGCTTACTCAGCATGTCACAACTAAATAAAAGTGAACAGATTGTTTGGCATATGTAGTTAGTACATATTTCAAGGAACCATTCAAAGAGAAGTAGCCTGTTTACACTCCTTCAGGCACAGGGAGAAAAGGAAGGGAGAGTGGGAGAAAAGCAGCTGGTAGGGAGGATGTTAGTGGATGATAGCCCCCATACTGAAATACATGTTTCCTGGGCCCTTTTTCTGGCCTTCAGGCAACACCTCCCATCTGTGACCTCTCCAAGTTGTCCGTCAGGCGTGTGAAAAACATTTCTCCTGCCTAAATGTAGGTGTGGACACACTATGTCAGTAGGAGGTTTAGGTTGGACATTAGGAAAAACTTCCCAACTGTCAGAATGGTTAAACACTGGAATAAATTGCCTAGGGAAGTTGTAGAATCTCCATCAGTGAAGCTATTTAAGAGCAGGTTGGACAGACACCTGTCAGGGATGATCTAGACAATTGTTGGTCCTGCCATGAGGGCAGGGGACTGGATTCAATGACCCCTCTAGGTCCCTTCCAGTTCTAGTGTTCCATGTTCTAGTGTTCCACATCTGTCAGGGATGGTGTAGGTGGAGCTTGGTCCTGCCTTGAGGGCGGGGGGCTGGACTCTATGACCTCTTGAGGTCCCTTCCAGTCCTATTATTCTATGATTCTATGATTCTATGTTTCTATGAGTTATGCTAACAGGAGAGCTTTTACCAGCTGGCATAGAACAGTTACAGAGGAGACTTCACAGTACCACAGTCGCAAAAGTACAGCTGTGCTTCGGAAAGGTCAGTAGTATAGATATAGCCTTAGACACTAAAAACCATGGACTGAATATAGACACTGGATTTATGGCTCATTGTAATGATCTATTACTTACTATCAATGCCCTCCCACCCTAAAATGCTCCTCCTCTCTGTCTTCCTGCCCTCTGACTAGTGGGTGTGTTAATAAACCACTTTTCCTTGAATAGTCCCTTCAAAAATGGGATAACTACTTACGGTCAACAATCTGCTCCACCTCGTATTTAGTGGTAACAGTGAATAAGACTTTGTTTACACTGCATATTTTGCAGAATCATGCTGCACGTCTTTGCTGGAAGCAGAGAAAGTTCTTCTACTAGCAAAATAAAATCACCCCCAATGAGGGGCAATAGCTTTGTGGGTTGGAGTGTCATTCCTGCAGACACAGCACTGTCCACCCTGACACTTTTTGATGTTAAAACTCTCTCACACACACACCATTTTTATATTTTCAGTGTTGTAATCAGTCTGCAGCAGTCTAAGGCTGATAAATCTGTAAATATACATTTTACATCCTTTTCCACTGGCTAGGAGCCATACTCCCATGATTTTCCCATATCCACTAGGTCTGCAATCATATTTTATTTTTTGTGTCTTTACAATATTAGAATTTGAATAGTTCTTACACTTTAACTGAAATATTTAATATTTTAGTTTTCTATCTGAAAATACACAGATGGTGCTACTTTTCTCAGTGCAAGTGCCCTAAATGAAAGCTTTAAATGTTTAGATTTTCTCACACCTTTCAGAAGAGTTGGAAGCTAAAGCTATACTGTTTGAAAACCTTTTGTAAAGAGCCAAGAGCCCTCCAAATATTAATATGGAGTCCTAACTTATTTCCAGACCTAATTTATAGAGCCAACAAAGAGTAGAATTTGTTCTGCAGACAGAATAATGGGAGAGTAAAATTTGAATTGAACACTGTAAATATGCATAAATACAGTATATATGCATCCATATCCCATATATACACACATGTATTCATGTCAGAGATAAGAAACAAGACAAATGTTAAGAGCAAACAGGAGTATACATAACAAAATAACAGCAAACACTGGCATGATGTTTCAGCAACCCAGGTAGTAATTTATTGATCTTATTGCACATATGAGACCATGGTTTGATTTCCCACGTCACCAATTAAGTTGTGAATTGAAACACATTGTAATTAGAAGATAGTTTTCAGGCCTCTGTGTACCAAGCAAGCAGGATGGAATAGTTGTCTTCTGGGAAAATGGGAAAAAACAAGAATGGAATTAAGGAGACAGTTTTGAATTATATCTCTAGGAGGAACTGGAAAGGCTCTTTACAGTGCTTATTCCTGAGTTTCTCTCGTCATTGTACTAAAGTATTTTTGCGACTACCATAACCTTCAACTACAACCACAATTAATGATAATATACTACTGCCAGTCTTTTCTATTTTAAGCCATTTGCAGATTGGACATGAGTGTCACTGTTTTTTACCACCAAATACTCATACAGGAGGAAATCCACCCTGGTGCTAAGGACCAATACAAGCCTAGTATATCATTTAAATTCTACTTCTGCCCTTGTTTTTCGGTGTTTAATTTGGGCTTTAGTGAAGCCTGAGCTTTGTGCTAGTTCTCTGCCCAAAGGTGAATTTCATCCATGGGACAGACTTGAAGATATTTGTATGGAATCTTGGTCCTATCAAAGTCAATGTAAGTGTGGGCATTGGCTTCAAATGGGCACAATTTCATTAACTTGTAATAGAAACATAATAGAAAAGATGTTTGTCCTTCAAAACTGGTTCAGAATGGCTGAATTTTATCCACCATTAAAAGTATGTTGCACAGGACCCTGTAAGGCCTACACATATCTTAAGCTCTATATCACACCAGTGAACAGTGCTTTGGTCATGTGGGTGAACTGGAGAGTGACACATTTGTGCAGGTCATTGGAGCTGGAATGAATTTCAATCTCTGTATATTAACTGAGCCTTCTGAAAGAACACCCGCAAAAGAGAAACACGATTGAAAGAATGAAGTTCTGTTAACCAAAAGTGAATGTTATATAGCATCTGAATTCTGTATTATTTATCAGCTATTAGAAAGGAAGATTAACTCTAGGATGTTTGTAAAATTACAGAGCCTGATTTTCAGAGTCTTGAGCATCCATAGCTCTGACTAACATCAATTCAAACTCTATTGCTCAATATCTCAGAAAATCTGACCACTTATATTTTGATACATAATGATTGCAGGATTGTTTTACATCCTTGCCTGCCTGCCTGAGGGATTAAATGTATGGCATCTGCCCCCAGAGGCCATCCAAAATAAGATGTTGTAGTTTAGGAGTTTCTCCAAGTCACCCCAATTGCAAATGTCTAATAAATTCATGAAAAGAGGATACAGCTCTGGTACTATATAGAGATTATGATGCAATAATGTCAATTACATATTGGGAACCTTTTTGACTACTGCAGCTTATTATAAAAATGAGGAAGTTGAGGAATATATTGGGTACTGATAGCAGGAAATCACCATGGACACCAGTGCAGAGAAGTCAAATATGATGAAAAAAATAGAAAGATGACAAGATGTGGTATCCATGGCAACAAGTGGAAAAGAAATAACTTCAAAATGTAAAAACTCCTATGCTTGCCAGTACTATTAAAATGACATTTATAAAGTTATATTCACATCATTTTTTCCCTCTGAATGGTTGGATTTTGTGTCAGCTGTTATTGTCACACAGGTAAAAGAGGGTCAAATGACTTATGGTTGATTTGCAGTAGTGTTTTCAACCTTGCTGATCTGCTTGTGAACAATATAACATCTGGATTTGGAATGAACACTGGAGATCTGATTCAGTCATCTCTCTCTGTGTATCTATATAACACTCTTCACAGTCTACACTTCTTCTAATGATGTGACACAGCCAACTGCAACTGTGTGTGACACCGTGTAATTTGACATAGCACAACATATCCTGAACTAAAACAATGTGATGGGGGGGAAAAAGAAGAAATAAAATTTCCTTCTGATCTGACATTAGGTCTTGTTTTGAATATAGTTTGAAGCTATTGTAATGGACGGGGAAGAGAGACAGCATTAGGCTACGTCTAGACTTCAGGCTTCTTGTGAAAGAAGCATTTTTCAGAACAGATCTTCCAAAACAATTTCTTGCCAAAGAGAGCATCCACACTGCAAAAGCACATCGAAAAAGCAATGCACTTTTTTGAAAGATAGTGTCCAGAATGCCTGGATGCTATCTCACATGTAAGCAGTGATTGCTATGGACAGAATGGCCACTAGGGCACCTGTGTTTTTTCCTCTTCCCTCTTCTTCCAAAAAACTTCCCTCTTCCCCTTCCACATACGTCTTTTTGTGAAAGAGCTCTTTCGCAAAAAGGCGTTCTTCCTCGTAGAATGAAGATTACCAATTGCAGGAAAAGTCCTCTGTTCTTTCGATTTACTTGTGAAAGAATGCAATTGCAGTGTGAACATAACTCAAGTTTTGTCGGAAAAATGGCCATTTTTCTGACAAAATTCTGTAGTTTAGACATACCTGACTCCAAGAGGACACAATAATATTTTGGTTGCTTGAAATATTTTAGAATACTATGGCATATATCTAATTAAAAAAGTCTTGAGTTTACTAGCTCAGATTTCATTTGCTTTTGTTGAAGCTCTAATGTTTACTCAGATATTACAGTACCTGCTTATAAAGGAACACAAGTTAGGATCTGAACAGTTGCTGGCAATAAATCATGGTAGAGTATCCCCTAAAGTCTAGCCATATATTAAGCAGAAAAGATCTGTGTAAAGGGCAGCATTTTTGTTTTTGTTTTTGTTTTGATTGAATCTTAATGTGGAAATAATTTATAAATATTTTTGAGACAAAGGTAAAGTCAATGAAGTCCCATATATAATGTCTTCATGACTGAGTGTCTAAAGTGAAATTGCAACCTCCATATTAAGGCAACTCTAAAAAGTAACCTGATTTTGCAAAGATTTTAGCACCTGCAGCTCATATTGGCTTGACGGGGAGCGGGAGTTGTTAAGTGCTTCTGAAAATCAGGCAATGTTTATTTAAATGTCTAAGTGTAGTATCACAAGGGCCACATACAAAGCCCACTGAAGTCAAAAGGAGTATTTCCAATTACTTTCATTAGGCTTTGTCTCAGGCCTTAAGCTGCACAGTAAATTTAGGCATGTCTGAGAGAAAGAGTTATCATAGTTCCAAAAGGGAGGAAAACAAAAGGATTAAACATAATATAGTTTCAAAGGCAGATTTATACACTGGTTTCAGGTTTTATTACTTACCTTATTAGTGAACCACCTTTTTTCCTTTTGTTTTAAAATATTTCAAACTGAAAAACCATTACAAAAATTAAGTCAGCTGTGAGGCAGAACTGGAAGATGTGGAGGAACTACTTAAATATGTACAAATACTATAATGATACACTATAAATGTCTTATTTACTAAAATAATTTATTACAGCAAGAATATAAGAGCAAACTTAACCCAGGAGTCCTTTAACTTACAGTTACAGTGTGGATAAAGTTATCATTATGTGTATAGTTAACATCTCTAATTATATGCCTTCAGTCATACTTCTTGTGCTACACAAGCTAAGCAGGCTGAATCATTATACTCAAAGGGCCATATGTTATGAATATATGATAAAGCTGGTATCCTATTCTTCCTAAAAAGAGGTTGTCATACAACCAATTTAGAAAGGTTCTGGAAAATGTGGAAATGAAATGTAAATTTAATTAAATGGAAAGCAGGTTTAAGAAAGACAGGAATGGGAAGCAGAAATCACAACCCTGTTAAAAAATGACCAAAAACAGCAACAAAAAAGAGAAAAACTTTTCAAAACTTTGAGCAATCAAATGGTGCTTCCCACACAAGAAGATTAGGAAGATCATAATGAAATCTTGGAAATGAAAAACTAGAAGACCTTTCTAATTATCTCTGGGATTCAAAGATAAGAGGGGAATGAATCCAGGAGATTTATTAGTACATTTTAGTTTTGCAGACCATATGAAAAAGAAAGCCTTGCTCTTTGGCATAAATACCATATGGAAACTTTCTATGACTGATTTATCTTTGTAATACTGAGATGAAAGAAGAGACACATTTTATCATTCACACTATGTAGAAAGATAACATAGGATATGTCTACACTGCAAAGTTAATTCGAAATAACAGCCGTTAAAGGGAAGCCTTTGTCAACTGCTCCGGTATGCCTCATGAAATGCCTCATGAAATGAAGTTTACCAGAGTGGTCAACAAAGGCTTCCCTTGTTGACCACGGTGCATCCAGACTGCCCTGCTGTGCCGCCAAACAGCTGATCGGCACAGCGCGGTGGCCATTTTTATGTAAATGAAGCAGTGATTATTTAAATTGCCTCTTCATTTTCCTATGTCTAGTAAACTCATCTACATGGCTCCATTGACGGAGCCATGTAGTCTAGACATACCCTTAGTGTCCTCTCACTTTGTCTCTTCTTATTGTTTTCCAGTGGTAAAAAATTGTGTTGTTGGGGGAAGGAGAGAGAGAAGAGATAGAGGAAGAGAGAGAGAGAAAGAGAGAGAGAGAGAGGCAGTGTAAATAGGAGAGGCACAATTAAACAAGGGAGGAAGTGTTTCATTTTCACTGAAAAATGTAAAATGTCAGCCAAAACTGAAATGTTCATGAACATTTTTTCTTTTCAGGCTGTTGATTGAACTAAGCTATTGCCCTTGTGTCTGCAGCCAGGAAAAAGGAAAAATGGGGAAAAAAACCGAGCTTGCAAAGTTTTACATTGCTAAAGATTGCAGACAAGTTGGTTGAGGTAATATATTTTATTAGATCAACTTCTATTGGTAACAAAGACAAGCTTTCAAATTACACAGAGCTCTTCTGGACCTCTGGGTAAGGAAGCAGAATGAAACATTGTAAGGCAGCAGTTCTCAAACATTTTGGGCTCCGTAGCCCTTTATCTGCATAAAAAATTATGCGGAGCCCCAGTAGTCCACTGGTTGTATGTGTTGTACCTATCGATGTTTCCAATTTGTCAACCTCGCGGAGCCCCTGGAGATGTCTTGCGGAGCCCTGGGGTTCCGCAGAGCACAGTTTGAGAAACACTGTTGTAAGGAGTAGTAACCAGATAAGAAATGGACTTCATCAAGGTTTGTGAAACTGAGCCTTATAAACAAAATATGTTGACCACCGTCCCCCAGCTTTTCAAAATCATTAATCAGGAATGTAAAGCGTCATTTTTTCTTCTTCTAACTAATGTAAAATAGATGTATTCAGCTCAAAACAAATGTTTATTAATCAAAGCATGGAATTTGTTTGTTTTTGTAGCTATAAGTGTGGTTAAAAAGGAGAGGTTATGTAACCAAAATAGGAAAGTTAATAGTAGATAATATAGTCTTCTATATATAAAATGCTATATATCCATGCTGAAACTGTACCATTGCTAGGTTCTCTAACCTTTTCATGACCCTAGCTGTATTCAGCAGTAGACTACAAGGCTTACTAAATATACTCAGCTTACCAGCCTTGAGATATTCTCCTATATTTGGCTACTATAGATCTGTGTCTTACAAAAAATTTATGGAGTTAAGAGAAATCCCATAAGGTTTATAATATTAGCTAATATTATACACAATGTTATATGTAGTATAACGTGTATTTGTACAACAGTATGAATTTTATTCCCCAAATGCTTTTTATTTATGTTGTTTATACAAGGGATGATATGAAATATTTTAATCTCATTTTTACATATTCGGACAGTCCAGAAGAAAACAAACAAAACAAACAATGTTATTGATACTTCGTTAACATGGCCTCTGTACCAAGTTGTAACTGGTGAAAGATGTTTCTAAAGTTTTACTGACTTCTGAAACACTCTGGTCAAAACAAGATAATAAACTACAGGTTGAACCTCTGAAATCTGGAACTCTTTGGTCTGGCAACATTTGTGTTCCAGCAGGCCTACGGATACTGCTGGACCAGAAAGTCTGGCTGCGAGCGGGGGCTGGCTAGAGTCAGAAGCAAAGCCCTGGTCAGAAGCAGCATATCCAATGGTGGTAGCCCCTGCTGGGCTGGTGACTGGGAGTGCAGCCCTAATTGGGGCTGCTGGCAATGGGGCTGGTGCAGTGGGAGCAGCCCCATCTTGGGATGGAAGAAAATCCCAATGGCCGGGGCTGGGAATTGAGCCCAGAGCAGAAGGGCTGTCAGCCTTGACCTCCCCTGATCCAGCAAACTCCCTGATTCCGGACTGCTTGGGTCCCAAGGTTGCCACACCAGGGAGGTTCAATATGTAGTTACAAAATTTGTTTCATTTCCTGTAGAATCTGTGTTAACAAAACAAGGAGTCTTCAAAACATGTCAAATATAATAGATAGAAAATATGTCCAAACGTTTCATGCTTGCATATAAAAAGGCAGAGTGCAACTGAGATTTTTAGACAACTGAGCAGCTGCACTTTTCTATTCCAGGTTGCGGCAATGTATTGTTTATCCTTTCTGCATTATATCTGACTAGTAGTCTTTGATTAAGAAAAGTAAATTAAATCATATTTGTAATGAGATAAAAAAGGGATTTTTTGATCAGACAAAAAATGCCACCAAATGTCATGATAATAAGAGTGCATTTATTAACATACTTTATTTTTATCAGGTATATAATTCTAAATTACACTCTAATGAGAGTAAAATCAAATATGGATAGTTGAGGATACACCAAGGTTGAAATCAAGGAAATCAGCAAACATTACCATAGCATCTACTCAAAGTACATGGAAAGGGTTATCTGCTAGAGCAGGGGTAAGGGGCAGCTGACCCACAGAAAAATCAGTTGGGTATGGGGCAGTGTGAGCTGGAGTGCCCGCGAGGGCTCCTCAGTGCTGGAGGGGAAGAGCCATGAGCCCTTGGGGCTGGAATCAAGCAAGTTGGGGGACTGCATCTGGCCTCTGAGCCTTAGGTTCCCCACCTCTGTGCTAGAGGGAAATGAACTATACTAAGAGGGCTCGTCTACACTGGCTCCTTTTCCGAAAGGGGCATGGTAATTTCAGAGATCGTAATAGGGAAATCCGTGGGGGATTTAAATATCCCCCGCGGCATTTAAATAAAAATGTCCGCCGCTTTTTTCCGGCTTTTAGAAAAGCCGGAAAAGAGCGTCTACACTGGCCCCGATCCTCCAGAAAAAGCACCCTTTTCCAGAGGATCTTCAAAGTAGGAATAAGATCCTCCAGAAAAGGGCGCTTTTTCCGGAGGATCGGGGCCAGTGTAGACGCTCTTTTCCGGCTTTTCTAAAAGCCGGAAAAAAGCGGCGGACATTTTTATTTAAATGCCGCGGGGGATATTTAAATCCCCCACAGATTTCCCTATTACGATCTCTGAAATTACCATGCCCCTTTCGGAAAAGGTGCCAGTGTAGACGTAGCCAGAATGTGTGAGTCTGAATTCTGTGTTTGGATCACTTCATTCTTCTGTGAAAGGAAGCCACCTCTGTGTATTGTCTAGGAATAGGATAGCAACGCTGTAAATAGTTTGTGAGCTTCCTAGCAGTATTCTTTATGCTCTCCATTCAGATTCTGCCATAAATCAGTATAGAACACCAATGTTTATGTAGTTAGGCCTTCATGCTTGCATGTAGTTTGTAAACACAATTACTGTTTGTTGTTTGGGACCCAACAATGTCTTTCTGGTTTCTTCATGATGGTCATTTTTATTGGTTTTGTTTTGCAATTATATTGCTACTACATTTTCTTCCTCCTCCCCCCCCCCCCCCCCCCAGTTACATGGCATCATGAGCTGGAAAGATAAAAATATAATATTCAATTGAAAATGAAATGGTAACATGGTAGAGCTGTATGAATTTCATTGGTTTCATTTTACAGGGGTTCTGGAAGATATGTTTGGTTTACTTTAATTTCTACATTTTGAAATTTGCTATGAAATTCAGTTTGCACTTAAAATCTTGATGTGAAACTGAGATAAATACTAAATCTTACTTAGTTTTGCAATAAAATCATGAAATATGGGAAATTTAACTTAAAATTTTCATAGCCTTTGAAGAATTTTATAACATGTAGTCTTATATTCACTTTCATTATGAACAGTTTGCAAAGCACCAGAATTCTTATGTACAAAACTAGAAGATAGTTAAAAAGTTAGAGTTGAGCCAAGATATCAGGGTTGACTTCTCTACGCTTACATGAAATACCAAAGAAACAACACACTATAAGTTGTAAAACCTTCATGTCACATCTAATCCAAAAGGAGGACTCTCCAGCAGCAAAATTATGTGTGCTGAATATTGATTTACACTGATTTTTGGGGAAAAATGTAACTTTCTGAATTGCCAGAACCACTGAGATATGCAAAACTCTAATCTTAGTGTTTAGAATATAAAATACAGTAAAAATATCTCTCTCGCACACACACGCTACTATGAGGATATTTATTGGGTGTCAGAATGGGACTTACGTGATGCACAGGTGTTGTGCTAGTTTTCTACAGAAACTGAATTTCAATAATTGTGATGACTGAGTTTTGTTAAAGTGATTGGAGAAAGGGTATGTCTAGACTGCACTTTAAAATTGAAATAAGATATGCAATTTGCGCTACACAAATTGCATATCTTATTTCAATTTTATTTTTAAATAGGCTATTTTGAAGTTTGGCATTTCTACACAGTGTCAAATTTCAAAATAAAGCACTGTTTTGAGACTTTCCTTATTCCTCATGGAACAAGGTTTACAGGGATGCCGAAATAGCTTGTTCGTTATTTCGAAAATTATTTCAAAATTGCAGATGCAATTATTTCAAAATTACCCTTGGATGCAGGGTAACTATTTAGGAATACGAGAGGTATCCTGAAATAGCCTTGCAGTCTAGACATACCCAGAGTGATGTTTTTGAAAATCAATAGGTTAAATGCTACTATTAAGTGCTTTTCAGAATTTAAATTCTATGTTGTCCATCTCTTTGCAATATATTCTCTAGAAACTTTTAAAAACCTAAGAATACTTTTCTTTTTAGTTCTTGACTTTTACTATTTACTCAAAGCCAACACTGCATATGAGCTATTGCAAACAAATAAGAATACCATGCCTGCCCAAAGCAAATTATAATACAGTAATCAGTGTCTTAGACCCAAGCAAAACAAATCAGGAACAGATGACACACGTTGCCAGAGGAGAATGGTGCTAGCATCTAGCAGTGATCATTTGTTGAGACTCTATGTAAGAAGAGTGTTTGTTGAGGAATTTTGTATGGATGTTGTTTGGTACAAGAAAATGAACATGGGAAAGGAGAGGTTAAATGGAGCAAAAATGGAGGAAGTCTTTTATTCGAATAATCAACATTTTTTCTTGTGTTCTAAATACAGATGAAATTAATATGGCTTTATTTATGTTCATGCTCTGGGATTGGTGATTAAATCAAGACAGATTCCAGAGAATAGGGATCATTGTTTAATTGCTGAAGCAGACACTGAAAATACAGCACAAAATCTTTGTTTTGTAAGGTTCCCCCAAAGTTAGCTTTTGGGATTTGGGTTTGGGTGTTTTGTTTTTGTTTTATTTCAAATGCATTTTAGACCCTACATTCTGTAAGCTAAATATGTGGCAATGTGTCTTTGGATGCAGGATGCATAATTCAGCTTGATAAAACAAACAATACAATTCCATCTTTCAACATAGCATATCACACATCATATTTTAATTAGTAACTTAAAAGCAGATTGGTACCGGATAAGCATGGAAGAGTAATTAATACACAAGGGGAAGAATACTTGGAACAGAGCAAATAATGTTAATCGTTGCTTCAGTTCAGAAGATTTATCTGGGCTCTAGAAAAACAGAACACCCTTGTTCCTCCTTTGGTTTCATAGATGAAACTTTGATCTTATTTTCTGTTTCATGCACTCTGCTATATTTTATTAACCATGGATTGCTTTGTACTAAAAATTTAAGATTCAGATTCTGTTGCCCTTACTTATGATGGGACAAATCCTCAGATGGTGTAAATTGTCACCACTCCATTGACTTTGATGCGGTAGTGGAGGTCTACCCCAAGATTATTGCCTTACTCCACAAATAGTCCCATCATATTTAAAAAATCTACTCACAAACATGGTAGAAACCCACTATTGTACCAATGTAATTGTTTTGGTTAAGCAGTTAATTTTTTAAACTGGTTTGTTAGATTGGTTCAGACTCTAGTATGAATGTACTTAAACTCACATAAAGGTACCTAATTCTAGGACAGGTTGACACTCCATAATCTGGACTTCCCTTGTCCGGTGACACCCCAGGTCCAGCATCGTTGGAGTGGCCCCGTGGGGCCTGGAGGATTGACAGACTACAGCAAACAGAGTACAGAGTCCATGCTACAACTGAGTTGCTGGGGAGAGCCCCTGGTAGCAGCAGGGCCACTAGAAGGAGCACGGAACTCTGAGTGACAGTAGGGCTATTGGTGAGAGCCCCTGGTGTCAGCAAGGTTTCTGGGTGAAGCATGGAGTATTCCCTCCCACCCCCCCTCCCCCCCCGCGTCCCAGGTGGCAGCAGAAACATGGGGCAAAAGCAAAGCCTTGGGTGGCAGCAGAGTTGTAGGGACGGTATAGCACCGGAATGGAATTTTGTAACTAATAAGTCAGTTATAATAAATATATATTATAGTAAAAGTTTGGATTAAACTTAAATACAAGATGTAGGCCTCACATAGGGCTAGGCAGCTTTGTTATCTTTACTCCAGCTCTGTTTGATGTTAGCATGTTAAAGAGAAGGGATGGAATATTGTAATACATAATGGCTACGTCTAGATTGCATCCCTTTTTTGTAAGGGATAGGGGATCTTTCGGAAAAGACTTTATTTTCCGAAAGATCTGCGTCTAGACTGGCGCTTTTTTCCAGCAAAGCTCCGAGCTGAAAAAAAGCGGCAGCCATTTTTATGCTAATGAAGCGGGGGAGATTTAAATCCCCACTTCATTATCAATTGCGATACGTCTAATTTGCATCCCTTTTACGAAAAAGGGATGCAATCTAGACGTAGCCAATGATGTTAGAGTTAGATAAGGCCTTATAGTTGTAGAAAGAAGTTTAATGTTGAAAGAATTTTTTAACTTTGTTAAAGTGACTAGAAGTGCCCCTTTGTTCCATTGTGAGAATGAGAGAGATAATGTTTTAGGAGAGGTAAGTGTGAAGGCCACTGCATGCTCAAATGGTCAGAGGAGGAGCTGAAGACTCAGAAGCACCAAATAATAATCAAAGCACACTGGAGACTCAGACTACCCAGGCAGATTGATGAACCCTGAAGCTAGAGGCAAGCACCCCTTGATAAGGAACCAATCACAGCTTTCGCCAGAAAGAAAACACCCCTGAGGGATGGTCAGCATACTGATATCAGATGACCATGAGAACAACTTATTTCCAATAAGCATATGTCATAGGAAGATAGACTGTGATACTGAATGACTGATTAAGGCCTGACAAGGCAAAATGCCTAGATATGCATGGAAGGAAACTCCTATAAATGATGGGGTGTCTCATATGATTCTTTGGGTTCTGTCCTGCTAAAATCAAGACCCAGAGGGGCATCAGTCAAGACTGACATGAACCCGGCTCCTACCTTGCACCTGACCTATCTGGCCAATAGGTTGGGCCAAGCAACAGACTGGTAACTATTTCAGCAGAGAGGTGTGTGTGTGTATGTGTAATTGTTATATTGTCAATAAATGCGGCATGTTGCTTTATTCCCCTGAAAACGATTCTGTGTGCTTCTTATAAGCATAACAATGGGAGAGGGGGTATGGGGAGGAGTGCAACCCCCTCGTCATGGGAAAAACAGAGTCCCAGATGCCAGCAGTGCGACCAGGAGGAAAAGTGGAGACCTCAGTGCATTGACCTGTCCTAGTCCTGGAAATGCCCTGGTCCAGGATCAGTGAGGTCCCAAGGTTGTAGACCAGGGAGGTTCAATCTGTATAGTTTATTCTCTATTCTGTACGGGATTAAAGTTTACTGAAATAAGCGCATATATACTGGCATAGTCACTCTGTATGTATTTGTACAACTTTCATGTGTGGACAAGGGCTAAAGTATTATGCAATTTAAGGGCATGAGAATCTGGCCTTCGGCCAGTAATTTAGTTGGGGACATATTCCTAGCTTACTCTAGCTCCTGCTAGCATAAGCCAGATAGATCACCATGCTCCAGAAACAGAAAGACAATTAGACAGAAGGCTGTAGAAGCAAAAAGTAGCTGCAGTTTCTCATCTGCAGCTGCAGTGTGGCAGGAGGGGGATCCGTGCAGTTCAGCAAGTCAGACGTGAGCAGAAAGCTAATGTGGGCAGGGAGCTGGGATATGTAATGGTTGAGTTCACCCCTCCTCCTCCTCCTAGTGGAGTCCTGGTGGGAACTAAAGCTGCTCTACTTCATTGTAACAGCTGACTTCTCTGAGGCTTCTCTGAAGCTTATGGTGCCTTCCAGGAAAATGCAGTTACTTCTAGGGCAGGTCATCAGACTGTCTGGAGTAAGGAAGTTCTGCTGTATGCAATATATAATGGTTCCAACTGAGCAATGCTATCTTCCCTTCCAGTTTGTAATATGCATGGTTCCAGACCACCTCTTTTGAAGCTGCTGATAATACTAATTGCGTTTATAGACGGTCGGAATACTTTTTTCTTGTTTAGAATAAAAACAAGTTAGAAATTTTGAAATTTCCCATTAAATGTATTCTGAAGTTTGACCATCTCAAATTGCTTATTTTTATTATTATTTATTAGTATTATTGTTGTTATTGTAAAGAAGAGTAGAAAAGCTACCATTTGCTTGTGCAACCTTGCATAAAAATGTTCCTTTTCTCTTTTAATACTTCTCCTCTATTGAAAATGATGAGAACTGAGGCCTCATATCAGAGTAAGAAAAAACAGAATGTTCCATACCAGTGTTTCAATTCTGAAAAAATAGGGCCTGACCAGAACATACTGAAACAAATGGAAAGTTTTCTGCCATAATCTGGAAGTTACCTTGTAAATTTTGACATGACTGTTTCAAAACTTAGTTGATCTCTGTTTGTGTAGATGACATATGACTGATGGAGATAGTTAGCGTAGCGAGGTAGATGGAAGCAGTTTGACCTACTAACTAGAGTGCTAACTAGACTCAAGACCTGAATTCTCTTTCCAGCTCCATGAGAAAACCTGGGGTCTTTGGGTATGTTTCTCTTGTATGCCTCAGTTTGTCAAGCTATAAAATGGAGCTAATGATACAATTATCTGTTGTAAAGGGCTTTGAGATCCACTGATGAAAGTGCTATCTCTACAAGCTAGGTATTGTTAATACAACTCTTGCTGATTGGAGGATGCATGGAGACTAAAACTGGTGTGTGCTATCAAAGAGCTAAAGCTTTGTCTGGTGCTGAATTTCACCTAACATGTTAACTACACTGCTCTTTATCTCCAGGTAATTGTTTGTTATTGCTAGTGGAGTTATCTGTCACCAGACAACCTTGGAGATAACACCATTTATTAAACACATATTTGTAAATTAAATGATACACCTGTACTTTTAATGAATGTACCCCATAACAACACATTAAATATCTGAAATATGTCTTTAAAGTAAGATTGGATTAATGCAAAAGACTATAAGCAGTATGTTGGATTTTATTATCAGTAAACAATTAATTTCTCTACCATTTCTTTTTTAATTAGAAAAACATTATGAATCCCATAAACATAACTTATTTTTAGCAAGTTCTTTATGAGACAACATACAAAATATAATGATTTTCAGGCAGACTAGAATAACATTTTTCTGGAAAATTGTCATACACAGCAGCATTTTATGTTGCAGAGACAGGAATATGTTTCAGGTAAATGATACCATGTATTTGAAAGTCACTTTTTTTACTGACAGATTTTACAAATGAATCTCCTACACAGATAGTTCTCAATGGAAAAAATTAATATCCCAGGCATTGGCAGTTATTTAAGGATAATGGATGAATGCTGCTAAAATAAATGAATTATTAACTGAAAAACTGTGGTTTTCATATTGTAAGCAAAGACTAGCCCAGTCCAGTGCATCAGATTTTATAAAACTGTGGGATTTCCTTTTTTCCTAATGAAGAAAGATTGTAAAATCAATATGTGCTCTGTCTCAAAACAAACAGGACTATCCATCAAACTCTAGCACCTGACACAAGGTTATTTTATCTATCTGCATGTGGGAGATCTTGTATCATATTATTTAATTATTCCTGCTGAAAAATAAAATAAAGTGGTCTAATGGTTGTTTATACTATTATAAAACTGAGACTGGATAACCATGCCAAATATAATGGGATTACTGTTCATAGTACAAAACAGAGGAAGGATTAGAAACCCTTTGGGGTTCATATATGTCACCTGTTGAGCCCAATTGTTCATCCCACAAGACTGAGTACATTATAGGACTTGCCTTTTGTGCTTGATGCAGCTCAGACAGTACAGAAAAAGAGATTACACTTGAGATTCATGTAACAGTACTAATTAATCCCAACATGCTTGTGTAGACAATTTATAAAATGGTAATATGGGCAGCAATGTCAGTAAGAGGAAAAACAGAATTTCCATTTCTATTCCATGTTCCTCAAAGGTGAACTGAATATAAGTTAGGAATAAATATGTCCATTCTGAACAAATTGTTTAAAATCGCAGATCCATAACACAATCATGGCAGGATCATGCATTTCTTGTTTACCCAAATGCCCACTGACTTCAGTTTTGGACACACAATTCTGCTATATGATTTAGATGAAACATGATGCATATTATGCTATTGAAATATTTGAATCTTTACCTGTAGTAAGAAAACAAAAGCTTCTAGCCCAAGAAACTCGGGAAAACAGAAGTGGAGCATGCTTGCTCAGGAAAGCAGGCTGTTGTCTCAGATTGCACATGTCAATCTCAAGGGTGAAATTCTAACCCAATTAAAATTAAAGGGAGACATATATTGTCTTCAATGAGGTCTGGATTTCATAGAATCATAGGTGATTAGGGTTGGAAGAGACCTCAGGAGGTCATTGACTCTAACTCCCTGCTCAAAGCAGGACCAAACCCAACTAAATCATTGCAGCCAGGGCTTTGTCAAACCGGATCTTAAAAATCTTTGAGATTCTACCATCTCCCTAGGTAAGCAGCCAATCAGGACCCATGATGGACCCATGTAGAAGGATCTGCAGAGCCACAGCCAATCAGTTCCTTGCTGGAGCCAGGGGAGCACAATTGGGGCTTCTGGCTGCCAAAGGCAGCTGCACCACAATGGGCAGCTCAGAGCTGACAGGGAACAGGGCAGTGAGCAAGGGCAGCAGGCTGGCTGCTAAGCATGAACATAGATGAGCCCAGATGTAAGCTTTGGTGAAGTTGGGGCTGCGGGAAGTGACTCATATACCTGAAAGCAATGTCATTAAAGAGACATAGGGGAATGTGGCTGCTATCCTTAGGGTCTCTGGCCTGGTACTTGGAGTAGTGGGGTGGCTGAGGGCTCCCTTCCTAACAGGCCACTGCAGTACCGGCCTACAATTGAACACCAATAACTCCTTAGAGGGGAATTTATATGGAGGCATAGCTGGGGCCAGAGTAGGGTGAAATCATTGCCTGAGGGAGGAAGTCTTGGGAATATGGACCAATACCTGGGCCAGGACTGTTTAAATCCTGCTGAAATACCTGAACATGTGCTCATCAGAGGTGGGTGCCAGGCTGTTACATCAATATAAAAACAGTCAATAATGCAGCTCTTACAACTAATGTTCAGTGTCTTCTATAGAAAGTCCAGAAATAAAATGCAGAAAATATTTTTCTTAACACTTGCTGGAAAGGATAATGATCTACCTGTTAGACATTTTTAGGAATGCATCTTGATTCTTGCACTTCCTTCAAATTCAGGGCCTGTTCCTCAAACTTCATCAGGTGATAAATCAATGGCACTACACTTATTATAACAGTTCACAGGATCAAATCCTTAAAGGTGCACAAGAAGTAAAAAATGGATAAAACTATAAATCCAGATCCTTAGCTGGTGTAAACAGACACTGTTCCTATTTACAACAACTGAAAATGTGGTCCATAAGAATTTTTTCAGCTCTTGTTTTGTACAAACATAAACATGTCAACTTAATTGTGGTTTAAGGCCTCACTCAGCACTTTTTACTCTGCAAAACTCACACTGAGTTCAGGATAGGGCTATCTACTTGGGTTAGCCTATTCAAATGGTTAAAGTTACACATTAAAAAAAGAAAAAGCAGAGAACCAGAATGACTTGTTAAACAAAACACTCAGGCCTGAACTAACATGCCCTGCTTCCTAGTCCTAAAAGCAAGTCAAGGATAACAATAATTACAAGTTAATTAAATTTAATTATTATTCTTCAAGGTCAAAGAAGCTGTGTTGATTTTCTTTTCTTCTTTTCTCCTCAAATGACATGATTTAAAATGTTCATGTTAGGAAAGCTTTTTCATAGAGATCTGAAATATGGCAAGCAAGAGAGAATGGCTTTAAATAAAAAATTGGTTTTGTTTTCTATTCACTGGACTCAAGGTTTCAATTTACTTGGCATTAGTTTTAAAATGTCCTCAGCCTCGTCATCAAAGAGTATGTCTACACAGCAGGGCAAAACTCGAATTAAGCTACACAACTTCAGCTATGTCAATTGTGTAGCTTAAGTCGAAATAGCTGAATTCATCTATACAACAGGAAGTCAAAGGAAGAACACTCTTCCTTCAACTTCCCTTACTCCTCTTGAAATGAGGGTTACAGGAGTAGGAGTAAGAAGTCCTCCAGCTCAACATTATTTTGAAATAAAGGCTTGTAGTGTAGATGCACACTACATTATTTCAGAATAACATCAGTTATTCCGAAATAACGCTGCTGTGTAGACATAGCCATAGAGTCCATCCCAGTATGTGCTAAGAGTAGATGGTATTAACTAGAACTAGAAAATAGATTTAACAGACGTGGTAAATCTCACACACACACACACACACACATTGAAGTGTGAAAAGTAACTAAAATGGTGTCCATTTTTTTTAATGGAGCTTAGAATCATAGAACCATAGAATCCTAGGGCATAGAATCCTAGGAGGTCATTAAGACCAGCCCCCTGCTAAAAGTAGGACTAGTTCCAACTAAATCAAACCAGGACTTTAAAACCTCTAGGGATGGAGATTCCGCCACCTCCGTAACCTATTCCAGTGCTTCCCACAGTCGTAGTGAAATAGTTTTTTCTTAATATCCAACCTAGACCTCCCCAAACGGTACGCAGGAATTACATAGTCATGAGCTTTATCTTAACAAAGGAGAGTTTCATTGATGGTAAAATCATACAGTGCAACATTGGGGTGTAAATAGACAATAGTATCAAACCTACAATGTTCTTTAAAGAGAAATTGTGGCCTATTTAACCTCTTTAAGTTTCATATAAAAAGTTAATCAAATAATAATGGAAGATGATCCAGTGAGGATACATAATGTAGATTTTCATAAATTTGTTGTGATGGTCCTAGAGGACTTTGTATGCAGCCTCAGCTGATGTAAATCTTCATAGATTCAATGAAGTCAATAGAACTATGCCATTTTTCACATCCTCATAATATGGGCCAACAGATTTTTTAAGAAAATTAATATACTAAGGAGAAATTTCATGCCATAAATCAAAAACTGACAAACCAAAAAGGAAAGAAAGGGTTGGTCAACTTTCATTCTTAGAGAGAAGAGATTACTGTTGGTGTCAGTGGTATTTAGTTTAAACCAAATGTTCTGTCATACACACAAAAGGTCTTTTAAAATGTATTCCTACCATTTGGCCCTCTATGTGCTGCTAATCCTGGTGAATTATTTAATAGAATATTAGTGGCTTAAATACAAATTGTAGCAACCCCACCCCTGTCGATGACTCCAAGGGTCTCTTCCAGGCCCACACTCCTATGCAAAATATACAGAAAGGGCTTCCAAAGCTTAATATAGGTCTAAGCTGTGAAAGTAAATACATAGAGACATGCCCAGTGATGCCTGGGTCCTTCATAAAAAGGGGAATAAGAACAACCCAGGAAATTATAGACCGGTCAGTTTAACGTCTGTCCCAGGGAAGATAATGGAGCAGGTAATTAAGGAAATCGTATGCAAACACTTGGAAAGTAATAAAGTGATAGGGAATAGCCAGCATGGGTTTGTGAAGAACAAGTCATGTCAAACTAATCTGATAGCTTTCTTTGATAAGATAACGAGCCTTGTGGATAAGGGAGAAGCGGTGGATGTCATATACCTAGACTTTAGTAAGGCATTTGATACGGTCTCGCATGATATTCTTATTGATAAACTAGGCAAATATAACTTAGATAGGGCCACGATAAGGTGGGTGCATAATTGGCTGGATAACCGTAGTCAGAGAGTTGTTGTTAACGGTTCTAAATCCTGCTGGAAAGGGATAACAAGTGGAGTTCCTCAAGGGTCTGTTTTGGGACCCGTACTGTTCAATATCTTCATCAATGATGTAGATATTGGGATAGAGAGTACTCTTATTAAGTTTGCAGATGATACCAAACTGGGTGGGGTTGCAACTTCTTTGGAGGATAGGGACATAATTCAAAATGACCTTAGCAAGTTAGAGAAATGGTCAGAGGTAAACAGGATGAGGTTTAATAAAGAGAAATGCAAAGTGCTCCACTTAGGAAGGAACAATCAGTTCCATACATACAAGATGGGAAGCGACTGTCTAGGAAGGAGCATGGCGGAAAGGGATCTAGGGGTCATAGTGGACCACAAGTTGAATATGAGTCAACAGTGTGATGCTGTTGCAAAAAAAGCAAATATGATTCTAGGTTGTATCAACAGGTGTGTTGTAAGCAAAACTCGTGAAGTCATTCTGCCGCTCTACTCTGCACTAGTTAGGCCTCAGCTGGAGTACTGTGTCCAGTTCTGGGCGCCACATTTCAAGAAAGATGTGGAGAAATTGGAAAGGGTACAGAGAAGAGCGACAAGAATGATTAAAGGTCTAGAGAACATGACCTATGAAGCCAGGCTTCATGAACTGGGCTTGTTTAGTTTGGAAAAAAGAAGATTAAGGGGGGACATGATAGCGGTTTTCAAATATCTAAAAGGGTGTCACAAGGAGGAAGGCGAAAATTTGTTCCTCTTGGTTTCTGAGAACAGGACAAGGAGTAATGGGCTTAAAGTGCAGCAGGGGAGGTTTAGATTGGACATTAGGAAAAAATTCCTAACTGTCAGGGTGGTCAAATATTGGAATAAATTGCCAAGGGAGGTGGTGGAATCTCCCTCTCTGGAGATATTTAAGAACAGGTTAGATAGACATCTGTCAGGGATGGTGTAGACGGAGCTTGATCCTGCCTTGAGGGCGGGGGGCTGGACTCGATGACCTCTCGAGGTCCCTTCCAGTCCTATTATTCTATGATTCTATGATTCTATGATTCAGGACAGGGGGCTGACAGTATGGGGAGATGTAGGGCAGGAGGCTGGGTGCATGGGGGTTTGTGAAAGTGAGGGTTGGGGGATGAGGAGGGGCTCACTCCTCACCCAACCCTGGCTGGCAAGTGCCTTCTCTACCCACCCCCCAAGCCTGCCAGCTACCAGAGGTCTTCTCTCCCCCCATAACCTTCTATCTCCACCTAGCCCCCCTGGCCACCAGGGAACTTCTGTCTCCTCCGATCTTCCTCAGCCACCAGGGGCCTTCTGTCTCCTCCCAGGCCCTTTGGCCACCAGGGACCTTTTCTTTCCCCCCCACATCAAGTCGTGGGGCCAAGGGCCAGGGTGGGAGAGGGTAAAGAGCAAGCACCCTATCTAGTGGCAAACAAGATGGTGGAGCCCCAGCCCTGCTGGGCATTCTCTTGATGGTATGGCTGCCCCCTGTGGTTACTCTGCAGTATAATTCTCCTTTGCCAGCTCACTGCCCCCAGTGGCCATTGTCATATCATGTCCCTCCTCTCTGTGCCCAGATACTACGCTCTACAGAAAACCCACTGACTCATACAGTTGCCTACATGCCTTCAGCTCCCATCCAGAACACACCGTACGATCTATCATCTATTGCCAAGCCCTTAGATACAACCGAATAGGTTCTAATCCCACTGACAGAGACCAAAAACTTCAGGATCTCTACCACACATTTATAAAGCTCAATTACCCACCAGAAGAAATAAAAATACAAATGGAAAGAGCCAGACGAATACCCAGAAACCATCTACTTCAAGACAGACCCAAGAAAACCAACAATAGAACACCACTTGTCATCACCTACAGCCCCCAACTTAAACCTGTCCAACGCATTATCAATAAACTACAACCTATACTGGAACAGGATACTAAACTCCGAGAGGCTCTGGGAGACAGACCCATAGTCTCCTACAGACAACCACCTGACCTCAGGATGATTCTTACAAACAACCATAGGACATACCACACTAATACCAACCCTGGAACTTTCCCTTGCAACAAACCCCGTGGACAGCTTTGTCCACATATTTACTCTGCTGACACCATCATTGGGCCTAACCATGTCAGTTACAAGATCAAGAACACATATTCCTGTCCAGCCAGAAATATAATTTATGCCATCATGTGCCAACAGTGTCCATCTGCTATGTACATTGGACAAACATCTCAGACACTTCACCAAAGAATCAATGCACACAAAACAGACATCAGACAGTTTCACATCTTGCCATTTCAATCAGACTGGGCATTGTCTCAATGACCTTGTTACATGCATCCTGCTTCAAAGAGACTTTAACACCAGACTGCAAAGGGAAGCCTCAGAACTGTCATTCATGCTTAAATTTGACACTTTACTCATGGGCCTTAACAAAGATGCTAATTATCTTACTCATTACAAAGATAGCGTCCCCAATTATCACCCCTAATATCATTATCTCATAGACACTAACCTCCCCCCCCCCCACCTCTCCTCTGTTCTAAAATCTGATTTGTCAATTTTATGTGCATTCACTTTTTTTGATTGTATCCCTTTGGTATATATGGTCATGCCAATTTTCTTCCACAATTTGCTCTGAGGAAGTGGGTCTGGCCCATGAAAGCTCACCACCTAATAAACCATCCTGTTAGTCTTTAAAGTGTTACATAGTTCTGTCTTTTGTTTCAGTCCTGTTCCTGGCACTTCCCATTTTCTTGGCTTAAGCAAACCTTGATCTTGCTTTAAGTTAATAGAACTTAAGGAGAAGAAGAAGCTGCATACCGCATTTAGTGGTCCTAGCTCTTATCATATAGGAAGATTTCACAGAAAAGACTTATAGATGGACAGACAGACAGTCAGACAGATGCACATTTCTAAAATATATAGATAGATGAGAAGTGGAAGTATTACAGTTATTGGTAGTGGTCACAGTTACAATGTTTCTTGAAGGCTATGCCTACTATGTTTGGACTAGACTACTACACTTACAGCAGAATCCATACTTAAGAGCCATGTGCACCACATTTTTGCAATCCACTGGCAACTAGAGGTAAAAGCTCCTTGGAGAGGTTTGTTGTTGTTATTGTTTTAAACTTAGTGCTCTTGGCAGCATAATGATGCCATGACTCTTACTGGGGCCTGTAGATTTTATCACACTGCTCATAATTAATAAAGAAAGCACTTCTGTGCAATCCTGCTATCATTTATAGTGATCTAATATGCTTAGACATCAACCTAAAACCATTGTTTTACCATTCTGAAGTGTCTTTTTCAGTAGTAAATTAATACCGCTTCAGGCAGTAATGCGTATCTGTTTTAATAACTCTTTTTCTATGGCAACATGAACACAGAACTGGCTTGGCTTTGCATTGCCTCTGCCCACTCTGCTTCAGCCTACACTGCTTAAAGATCGTCTTTGAAGTGCCCATGTGTGTGCTGTAAGTTGGAATGACAATAGACCGTGTAGGAGATTTAGCACCCTTCCAGCTCTATATCCAGATTTTGTAGGGAAATTGCAGTAACAGTCAGCGGGGCTGAAAGCCACCATGGGCCTGAAGGTAAGGTGTGTGTGTGGGAGACCAGCTATGCACCCCTGGAAGGGCTGGAGTTGAGGGCAGAAGGTGTGGGACTGAGGGCAGTCAGTTCTTAGTGCTTCCTGGAGCACGGTGCTGGGCCCTCTCCCCCAGCCCTCACAGCTGCACATAATGGTGGAGCAGTGGCAGAGCAGCTCCCATGGCAATTCAAAGAGGCTAGGGGCTCCGGCCTCAACAATGCTGCAGTTGCAGCAGTGGCTGGAAAGTCTGGGCCTCTTTAAAATGTTAGGCCTCTGTGGAATTGCCCCCTGTATTCCACACCCCCCTCCCCCCGTTATTGCTATATACTCAGAGTCAAGGCAGTAGGAGAAAGAAGTGGACAGAGCATGAGTGAAATTTGCCAATGGCAATAAATTTGTTTCTGTAAATAGAAATGATGAAAGCTGTGAGAAAGTCTGAGTGGAATTTAGACATAGTGGAGGCTGAGGGTTAGATGATAGCAGATGCAACTTCATGCAGATAACTGTATTTTAATACAGACTTGGTTAGGTGAGTTGAACTTCTCTTTGCAGATCTTTGCAGGATCTGATTCTCTTAGGAACAAGACATAAATGTGACTAGCTCAATGAAGGTATCTACCTGTTGTGTTATAGCTGCTGAAGAAGAACAGAGGACATTCAGGGTATGTCTAGACTACATGGCTCCGTCGACGGAGCCATGTAGATGAGTTTACTAGACATAGGAAAATGAAGCGGCGATTTAAATAATCGCCGCTTCATTTACATAAAAATGGCCGTCGTGCTGTGCCGATCAGCTGTTTGGCGGCACAGCAGGGCAGTCTTGACATGCCGCAGTTGACAAGGGAAGCCTTTGTCGACCACTCCGGTATGCCTTGTGAAATGACATACCCTCAGACATACCCTCACTGTCGCTTTGTGATAAGCTAAGGCTATGTCTGTACAATGTCTGGTTGGTATTGTAAACTTGATTTGTGAAAAACTGCTGTATTATGAATGCCCAATATATATGAGAATCCAAAAGCGCAAAGAGGTCCTGTACTAAGTTCACACTAGACTGGGACAATGGGACATTTTTAAGGTTAATAATGGTTACTGGATATCACACTTTGGGTATGTCTACACTACCCTCCTAGTTCGAAGTAGGAGGGTAATGTAGGCATCCCGCACTTGCAAATGAAGCTCGTGGAATGAGGAGTCCTAGTCCAAACTACCTAGTTCGTCCCGCGTGTAGCCGCGCGGCACGGGGTTCGAACGAGCAGGGATTTAAAAATGGCGGCGCCCAGTTTATGCAAATGAAGCCCAGGAAATTCAAATCCCGGGCTTCATTTGCAAGTGCGGTATGCCTACATTACCCCGCTAATTCGAACTAGCGGGGTAGTGTAGACATACCCAGAGTTATTTGATCTAATGATTATTAGATTATGCTTAAAAGCAACTGCAGGTTGCTTCAACATCAGGTTCTATCTTAATCCTCCTATTTCAGGGGCATAAGTCAGAGCAGTATAAACTTATCTGGAGCAGAACAAAGATGAACAGATGATCAGCAGAAGTTTAAATGGAAATCCACAGGAAAGGGGGGCCATTGTAGGAAGAACTGTGAACCAGGACAGAACAAAGATCATAGAAGATTGGTAAGGGGTTCCCATCATGTAACAGCATGAGTGAGGAAGAGGACACACCACTGTCTAAGTCCAGTGACTTAATTAACAGCAAACCCTTCTCTATTCCTTCAAACCTGTGCATTTGGAAGACCTTTAAACTCTGAGGAGATGAGTTAAGTGAGAATGCTACTGCATCTCAGGCCCAGAAAGTGGAAATCTGACTATTGTCTTCAATTGTGTTACACTGACTTACAGGACATCAGTATCTAGCCTTGCTTTTCTTCATAACATCCTCAAAATGTGGCATGACCCTAATATGTGTGCACATACCCTCCTAAAATAATACAAACATTCTCTGAAATCCTCAAATCTTAATTCAACATCAGAGCGTCCAGGGTATATTTTAAATCAACAGCAAATCACTTTAATTAAGATCTCAAAAACTCATGAGCTTTGAAAGCTGATTTTTAAAGTGAGTTTGCTCATTAGGCAGGGCTTCTAAGTACTCACATCTCTATTACTTACTGAGCCTGAACTGTATTTAACCCCAAACATATTAACTTCATTAGTCATAAAGAAGTTTGAAACAACTGCTGCTCTATCAAGAGAAGTGGGCAGGTTTTACAGCCAGGAATATAGTCCAGTTTGGTTCTTGGCAGCATAATAGCATATTGTTAAGTTAGAAAGGATTTATATAATTCTTTTTGCTTGGATTTGTCTGAAGCTGCAAATGAGTACAATTGCATTTAATCAGTATATCCCCAATGTAAATGGTCTGAAATAGCCTAAAACTGTTGACTTTCTAGGCAGGCTTCAGAGAGCATTCATTAGACAAGGATTTTGGTGCAAGGTTGAGGGCATGAGGTGGATGGGGAGGAAAAGAGTTGTTCTGTTGTCTTGATGTGATGGTAGGCTGAGTTAATTTGTCGCATTTTATGACAGTTTGGTGCTTCTGGTGGGCTGAGTTTCTATGTTTCCCATATATGGTTTTTTAATGCTGTAGGCTGGTCATTATTATGGGCTAAGACAAATTAATTGTCCAGGTGCCCAGAGCTATAGCATTGCCATGTTTTTCCTATTGTTTAAGTCTAAGTGAATAAGAAATATTCCAAAAGCACATACACAGCAATGCATCATCCTGTCATTCCAATTTGTAATGTTCATATTTGCAGTAAGTTGGACTAATTGAATTATTTCTGAATTTCCTAAGGGGGATTCTCTACAACAGGGTTGGTAACCTTTCAGAAGTGATGTGCCAAGGTTTAACTTTCCCCATGCCCTTCAGTGCAAGCCCTGCCCTCTCCTATCCTGCCCCTGCATCCTTCTGCACCCCTCTACTGCCCTCACATCCCTGTGCCCCAGCACACACACCAGCAGGGCGGCACCACTGGGAACAGCACTGGGATGAGGTGGGGACAGCGGGGCAGAGTCACTTCCCTGCCCAGTCCAGGCCTTTGACCAGAGCTTGCGCTTCACCTGCAGGCTTCAGCTCCTGGGCAGGCAGAGTCCAGGGCTGCCCAGTGCTGTCTCCAGCCCCTGGCTGGGTTCAGAAGGGCTCTGGGGGAGGGTCTCCCTTCCTGCAGGGAACAGCCACAGCTTAGCCCAGGCCCTGGTGTGACTGGCCACACCACCCTGTTCTATGGAGGCAGTGCCTGTCGCAGGGTGTGTGTGTTAACTCCTTAGCTCCCAGGAGCTGCACGCAGAGCCCAGTGCAGGGTCATGCAGCCCGCTTTGCTTACCTGACCGCCCAGCCCCTATGCCACGCTGTGCATGCCACAAAAAATCATCTTGTGTGCCACTTACAGCACACATGCCATAGTTTGCTGACCCCTGCTCTATATTTAACATATACCTAGAGGACTATTTTTGTCTGTACTTTGTGTAGAATGAGAGAAAACTATATCCTCAGTTCTCTGGTTCTTGGTTCCTGCATTTGAGATAGATATGCTAGACCACCAATGGCTTTAAGCTTCCTTTCCATCGACTGAAGTCTGGGGCTGCTGAATTTCTGAACTTTACAACCTAAGAACCAATTCCCAAGAACCTCGAAGACCATGCATTGCCAGGAATATCCAATTTACAGAGAAATTTGACTATATGTTTCAGTGCGAAGCATGCACCAAGTGGGAAACAGCACGGGACTGTTCTCCCTGATATGTAGCCCCTTTGCACTGTTGGTGGAAAATTGGGCATACATGACCCTCAGAATACAACACCAATGCTCACAGGTCCTGATTTACACAAATACATGTGTACACAAAGCAGAAATAATGTAAATTAAATGTAAACTTTTTTAATACATTTCTGAATATTTGTACAAGTACCAGCTATTATTAAAATGTATCAAAACAAAATATTTTTTCCCATGCCTAGTTAATCTTATTTTTCCTCAAGTTCTGAAATGCCATTCAATTAAGTCCTAATTCCTTATTTCTATCTCTTATGAAAATGACTGTTATGTGCACAGAATTGGCAAAATACTGCAAGGAAAATATTCCCAAAGAGGCAATGCTGAGAAAGGGAGGAAAGCATATTCATTCGTGCTTATAAGTGTCTTCCTTCCAGTCTGCCTCAGTATTCCTCTCTCCCTGTTGACCTTTTAACATTCTAGACATTGGAACATCTGCCATTAAAAAAACAAATGGACAGAGACATGTTTTCTTATCTCCTCCTAAGTGAAGAATTTCCTGCTGCTACTTATATTGACCTAAGGTTCAGGATGGGTAATATTTAGTCTGGACTAGTGTCCAACATATCACTGCTCCACAGTGCTAGATTGAGGGATTTGTGAATATAATTTTCACAGACCTCAAAGCCAATCCTGGTAGTTAAATGAGTGGCCTGGAATAGTCTGTGATCTTCAAGAAAGATGAGTGACAAGCTTTCAGCCCTCAAGAGCAGTTTTCATTTATTTAGCTCAATAGGCTATTCTCAGAAAGAAGAGGGGACTAAAATTCACTTGCATTTTGATGAAAACAGATTCACTTTTAAATTTCTAGTTCTGTTTGCCCATGGGAGGGAACTGGGATATAAACATTTCAAAGCTAGCTCTATCTACTTGTAATTAAAAGGAACATGAAAAGTCTAAAGAAAAAGTAGTAGACTTTAATTTTTCTCTGTTTGGGCAGTGTGTCCAATTCTGCTCCCTTTTAAAGGAATTACAAATCTCTAAGGGCATGTCTACATAGCAGCATTATTTTGGAATAATGTTAGTGCGCATCTACAGAACAACCCCCTTTTTTTTCAAAATAAATTCAAAATAACAGGCTTCTTACTCCCACTTCTGTAAACCTCATTGTACAAGGAGTAAAGGAAATTGGAGGAAGAGTGCTCTATTTCTAAATAAGTGCTGTGTAGATGTTACTAAAGTTGAAATAAACTATTTCAACTTAAATTACACAATTGACATAGCTCAAGTTGCATAGCTTATTTCAAGTTTAGCCCTGCTGTGTAGACATGCCCTAATAGAAGAGAGTACTTCCTGAGAGGTCACTGACGTTACAGTAATTTAACACTATAGATATGATTCAGAAAATGATCGTGTTAAGTGAAAATGTGTTATGTGGGGTCAATTTTCCTATTGAAAATAATGGAAAAGGTGGGGGTTGCGTTTCAAGTGGTGGTGTCTGTTGGGACCGGGACATAAGGTTGGGGGAGAAAGGGGACTGGATTACAGCAGGGAGGGGAGGTGTTTGACTCTGGGGAAGGGAAAGGGAAGACAGGAGAGGGGGATTGGGTTGGGAGTATGCCCCTGTGACGGGTCTGCCGGGACCCGCACTGAGTCCGGAAAGCGGGGAATGTCACGACGAGCAGCGAACCTTCCGCCCCCATTTTGCAGGGAGGCGGGGGAAGCCCCGCGAAGCCGCCAGCAACAGGCCATCTGGGGAAATCATATTATTCCAGGAACAGTCGTGTAATTAAAAAAGCATTTCCTAAAAAAAAAATAGTGCTATTGCGAAAACATGTTAAGCGGGCACGTGTTAAATGAGGATTTACTGTATTCTGAAATAATGTTGCTGAGTTGACATAAGCTAATGAAATGCTAAAATGGTCTGAAGACTTCTCACTATAATAGAAAAAAATATCATTCTTTCATGTCCTCTGTCCATCACAGCCAGCCAAAATATCCTTACAAAACACCTCTTTGCTATTGAGCCTAATTGCAATTTACTATTCAGTGGGCATTATTAATACTCTACCATACGACTCCCCATTGCAAAGGTTTCCAATGAAAGTACTGCTTCTGCTAGTTGTATCAGGGTCATTGAAAAGCATTTGGCAATTCCTACTCCTTGCAGAAGCTACAGCAACCTCAGCTTCCAAGACACTCTTTTTTCCCCCATGGAATTCAGTAAGGCTGCAGAACTGCCTGTGAGATGCTCCCTAAGCAACATGAGCAACATGGAGCTCGCATCGTGGTCTCCATCCTAGGTCTCTTTTTTTCAGATTATGATTGAGAGAGAAGTTAAAAAACCCCACCAATAATTCCCAGAGCTCTTTCCCTGAGAGAACAGGCCTAAAATGTGTTTATTTGCTGGTCTGTCAATGATTGGTTCATAGTGATCGTACTGAATGGTCAGTAATGACTGGCCTACTTTGTAATACACAATGGGCCTGTGAGATGAGGTGACAGATGAATTCATACATACATTAAAAATAAAACTGCTAGCCATGCCAAAGTGAGAACTCCCTTAGGGGAACTTGTTCTTTTAATTTTCTAGCTATATATAACAATTTAGTTCAATTGGGGAATTCTTGTTTTTCTAGCAAAAACACTTGAATTAAAGATACATTGTAAGTAAATGATACAGCAGAGGTGATAAGTTCACCTTCTTGTTCTTTTGTATTACCCTATATATTCTTGTATACCTTTTCATAGGGTTGAACTTTAATTTCCATTGAAATTTAAACAGATACAGTGATACTTGTTGATGAATAATACTCAACGGGAGAATTTATTAAATTGATAATTGATGGATTCATATAACACTCTTTTAACATTGCCAGTGGATTATACTGTCCTGATCACCTTGCATTTCTGTTTTTTTCACTTGATGTATTTGTATGTGTGATGGGATGTCTACCCCACACTTCCCCTGGAGTGGTTAATGGAGGCCAGATGGGCCAAATTCATCTATTAAGCTGCAAGCTGGGAGAACAAAGGCTAAGAGAAAAGCCATAATTAGGGTAAGCTCACCTGTGTGGGAAGAAATGGGGCTTCTGTAAAGCCAGGGAGCTGATAGTAGAGAGGAGCTTCAGAGAAGTAAGTCTGATCTTCCTGGAGGATTGGAGATATGTTGGGGCTACAGAGGGAAGTAGCCTACAGTTACTCTCTGGAAGGAGGGAGTTTCTAAGCTATCAAACCTAGAAAAGGAGGAGAGAGTCAGAAAGGTAGTACAGGGCTCAGGGAAATACAGCAAGACCTGGAGAGAACAACTTGATTCCTGACAAGGGGATACTAGAACTGGGAGCCAGAGTAGAGGCTCAGCCTTGTGTCCCCAGCCAGCCACCGGGAGAGTGGCACTGGCAGGACTGTGAATAAGAAGACTGTCCAAGCCTGTTTGTTGAAAAAGATAGCTCAGCCTTGCAAAGAAAATCTTCCCCTCGCTGGCCTGGCCAGAGAGCTCAATCACAAAGAGGTCACTGTGGTTCCTGGAGCGAAAGAGGTGTTGTAGAATGAGAGAGTGGTAGAATTTAACCTCTGGAAGGGGCATCAGCCTGGCAGAGCTAATCCCCAGAAAGGTCTGGAAGAGGCAACATCCTGTAGTGAGTGGAGGCTCCTATCCCAGTGTGATTGCGTTAAATGGAAAATAAAACAATGTGTTTAGGAAAAGGAGAGAAAAAGTGTATTCCTGCTAGATTCCCATTCAGGTCTGTCGGATAAGGGGAATTCTGGTCAACCTATACATACACTTAGCTCCACTGAGGTTAATCTGAAGCCCCCTGAAACCAATACGAGTCTTGCCATTGAGTCTAATCGGTATTGTGGCATACCCTAAATGTGGGCTAAGCATGTTGTGCCATGGGCACAATATAAGCCCTTACTCATAAAACCTTAGTAGTGACCATTATGCTATCTTAGGGCCTGTCTACAGTACAGTGTTATTTTGAAATAGCTTATTTCAAAATAGCTTATTTTGAAATAACACGTCTACACAGAAATTGCATTTAGAAATACCATTTTGCTATTTCGAAATAGTGTGTCCACACTGAGTGGATGCGTAATTGCATTTAAGGCCGGCCGGAACCAGGTCCGGCAGGGCATCAGGCCAGGAGTTACTTTGTGTGGCTGCTGCCTGAGGCTATCTGAGACCTGTCCTTAAAGGGACCTCCCCCCCGGACCGCCATTTCTCAGGTTTCCCTGCTTGCTTGCCTACTTCGATGAGGGACAGTAAAGCATTATGTCTCTGCGTGCTCTAGTTACCCCGAGGCACCCCACAGAGCATATCGGCTGTGTCGTCTGAGGCCGGGGAGGGCTCCACATGTGAGTGCCATCATGCTCCCCTTATGTGTATGGGGGGCGTGGGAGGAGAGGGAGCCCAGGGACCTTGCGCCTGGGCCTTGCCCACCATGGAGCAGCAGCTGGGTGTCATGCAGGGGCCCTGGACCATTCCCCACATGCCGACCTCACCATGCAGAGGGGGGCTGGGTTTCACCCACTGTGTCCCCAGGGAGAACTGACCATTGCTCTTGTTTCACTACAGCCTTAGCACCTGGGACTGCAGGGCGCACCACCCCACCTGCAACAGCCACCCGCACCTGGGCCAGCAGGCGCACCAGGAACCTGGAGGACTATCAGCAGCGGCACCTGTGGCTACTGGAGCACCAGATCCGCATCCAGGAGCACTGGGTTTGGAAGGACCTGCGGCTGTGGCAGTGGAGCTTGGATGTGCTGGAGGAGCAGAGCCGTGTGCTCAGAGGTCACCTCCAGACCCTGGTGGACAGGTTCCTGCCTCCTCCTGCTCCAGCCCCGCGGCCACCCCAGCTCTTGTTCCTCCTCCCACCCCTGCTCCCCCTCCCGCTTCCTCTGCACCCCCTGTCCTTCCTGCCCCACCCTCCACACCAACTCCCTCCCAACACCTCCGCACCCGCAGTGCTGCGAGTCGGGAGAGCCAGCAGGACCCCCAACCCTGAGTTTTCCCTTCCCTTCCGTCCTTTCCACCCCCTTCCATCTCCCTCCTCCCAGGTTTCCCTCTCCCCTCTCCCACCCTCACTCCTCCCTCCCCCCACCCCAGTTATATAAAATAAAAAGAGATTTTTGTTGGCAAAACAGGTGTCTTTATTTGATATTAGGAAGGGGGGTTAGAGAGGGGAAAGGGGAAGGAGGGGAGGGTGGAAGAAGGCCCCAGTGGGGCATGCAGGGAGAGTTCAGTCCTCCTCCTCCTCCACTGGAAACTCTCCCTCAGGGCTTCCCAGATCCAGACAGCCCTCCACTGAGCTTCCCGGATGGCAGTGGTGCGGGGCTGCGCATACTGGCCAGCCATGCGCTCAGCCTCAGCCATCCAGGCTGTCAGGAAACTCTCCACCTTCCTCTCGCACAAATTGTGCAGCACACAACATGCTGCCACCACGGGAGGGATATTGTGTTCGGCGAGGTCGAGGCGGGTGAGGATGCACCTAAATCTGGCTTTCAGGTGTCTGAAGGCCCCCTCGACCACGATGCAGGCCCTGGTGAGCCTGGCATTGAAGGCCAGGCTGTAGGGGGTAGGCCGCATCCCCCACCAGGCACACGGGCATGTCCACGTCCCCGACCCTGATGTGGCGGTTGGGAAAGAAGGTCCTGGCATTCAGCCTCTGGCACATAGAGGAGTTGCGGAATACCCTGGTGTCATGTGCCTTGCCGGACCAGCCCACATAATGTCCGTGAACTGGCCCCGGTGGTCACACATGGCCTGCAGGAGCACAGAGAATTACCCCTTCCTGTTGATGTACTGGGAGGCCTGGTGTTCTGAGGCATGGATGGGGATGTGCATCCCGTCGATGGCCCTCCCGCAGTTGGGGAAGCTGATTGCGCCGAACCCCCGGATGATGGCGTTTGGGTCGGCGAGGCAGACCACGCTACGGAGCAGCACCCGGTTGATGGCCTTGACCACCTGCAGAGGGACACAGCAAACCGTGAATCACTGGGGCACCCGGGTGGCTGGGAATGTTCGCCCCACGCCCCACTCCCAGAAGCAACCCCGAGGGCAGCGTGTAGTACGGCTGGGACAGATCAAACCCTCCCGTGTGGGGCACTTTCACCTCCTCCCTCCTCCCATTTTCTCTGGGGCAGCCCATCCCCTCCTTGCAGCCCCCCTCCACCCCTGCCCAGTGGCCAGTGGGTGCCGTACCTGCATGAGCACTGCTCCGATGGTGGATCTCCCCACGCCAAACTGGTTCCCAACGGATCAGTCGCTGTCCGATGTGGAGAGCTTCCACAGGGCAATGGCCACACGTTTCTGGAGGGGGATGGCGGGCCTCATGCGAGTGTCCTGTCGCTGCAGAGCAGGGGCGAGCCACTTGCAGAGCTCCAGGAAGGTGTTCTTCTTCATCCTGAAGTTCTGGGTTCACTGTCTGTCTCCCAGCGCTCCAGGACGGTGCGGTCCCACAGTCGCTGCTGGTGTCCAGACGCCAGATGCGGCGGGGCACACTAGCATCCAGGCGCTGCTGCCGCTCCTCCACGACCCCAAGGGAGGCCAGGGGGAGAGGCAGGGGGCTGATGTGCACCAAGTAGTACAAGGCAGCCTCCACCCATTGCTGGCAGGCTTGCAGCAGCAAGTCCAAAAACTGGAGCAGCATGCCCAGGGTGAGCTCTGGCTCCATGTTGCTAACTGCGGCAGCGTCCCTGGGAAGCACCGACACAGGCAGGTGAAGAGAAAAATGCTTTGCTGTCCCTCTGCGAGGTAGGCAAGCAAGTGGAAAAAGCTGAGAACCGGCTGCCCAGGGGGGTTCCTTTAAGCACGAGACTCAGATAGCCTCAGACAGCAGCCACACAAAGCAACTACTGACCTGATGCCCTGTCGGAACCGGTTTCAGCTGCCCTTAAATGCGACCCAGCAGCCAATCAGTGTGGACATGCTAGTTCGAATTAGCAAAATGCTAATTCGAATTAGATTTTAAGTCTAGATGCGCTAATTCGAATTAGCTTAGTTTGAATTAACTAATTCTAACTAAGTTAGTTCGAATTAGTGCTGTAGTGTAGACATATCCTGAATGTCTACATAGCACTTATTTCAAAATAGCTATTTCAAATTTGGCATTATTGCTCATGGAGTGAGGTTTACCAAATTCGAAATAAGCGCGTCGCTATTTCAAATTAATTTCAAAATAGCGGTTTGGCTGTGTAGACACTAGTGAAGTTATTTCTAAACAGCTATTATTTAGAAGTAACTTTGCTGTGTAGTCATACCCTTAGTCTCAATCCTCTTTCCATTTTGCCCTTTGCTGGCGATGGGAGTACCCTGCCAAACTATTGCTGGCCCATGCTCCACTTATGCGGGCATGAGGGGACATAGCAGCTCTTTCATATTCTCCAGCACAACTGCACAAGCCAGCCCATCATTTGGCCCTGGGTGAGTGAGGTCTGTTGGATCTGCAAGGCTTGAATACATGATCACCTTGACTAATCAGTCCTTTAGCTCTCATATAGATTTTGTCAGTTACATCACATCTTCCATTATCCTGGCCTTTCTTCCCAACATGAAGCTATGTTTTTTCACAATAATATTTTCCCATCTCTTTGGGGGTTGGCTGAGTGGTTGTTTCAGATCCAAGGGGTACCCCTTGACAACAGCTGTAGTCCATCAATTATCAGTGAGCCTCTCTATATTCCCACCCCATTGCATTTTACTTTACCTGCTCTCAATGACATCTTTCACTCCACTCTTATACTGTCTATAACTTCATAGGGGATTGGTCGTGGACTGAAATTCCCAGAATTTTTCTTTCTGACACCCGCTCCATGACATACAGTTGCTTCTCTGCTGTCTTCATCAGCACCCATGTTTTGCTCCAGTACACTATTGCTTGTTTCCTTCATGATATTTTCCTTGGAGGAGATCCTTGATAGATGGAATGCACTCCAACCTGCTGACTTTTTTCACAAGAGTTCACCTTCCTGATCAAGGTACACGTTAATTTTTTTGCCCTTGGTTGTTATTTGGGATCTTGGCAAGGTATCATGTAACATAAATTTCATTTTGGAGCGATCAATTTTCAGTCCGACTTCACTGCTTTTTGTGTTGAGTTCTCACACCATTTTCTGAAGTTTAATGGTATTTTCAGCGATCAACACAATATTGGCCATGAACCTAAGATGGCTTAACTGCTCTCCATTGATGCTGATTCTATCCTTCCAATTAATCTGCTTCATTGCCATTTCAAGGCAGGCTGTAAAGCATTTCAGTGACATCATGTCTTGTTGTTTCACATTGTTCTTAATTGAGATGTGAAGGGGAGTATCAAATGAAGTCATATCCGCAGTGCAGTCAGAATTTGCTTCCTTTAACAGTTTCATATAATTTGTATTGAGAACCTGAATGCTGCATCGATCTCTTTACTATGAAACACTTTTTCCTAATTGATGAAGGAAATACATTAAGGGTATGTCTACACTACCCTCCTAGTTCGAACTAGGAGGGTAATGTAGGCATACCACACTTGCAAATGAAGCCCGGGATTTGAATTTCCCGGGCTTCATTTGCATAAGCCGGGTGCCGCCATTTTTAAATCCCGGCTCGTTCGAACCCCATGCCGCGCGGCTACACGCGGCACGAACTAGGTAGTTCGAACTAGGCTTCCTAGTTCGAACTACCGTTACTCCTCATTCCACGAGGAGTAACGGTAGTTCGGACTAGGAAGCCTAGTCCGAACTACCTAGTCCAAACTACCTGGCCCGGGGTTCGAACGAGCCGGGATTTAAAAATGGCGGCGCCCAGCTTATGCAAATGAAGCCCGGGAAATTCAAATCCAGGGCTTCATTTGCAAGTGCGGTATGCCTACATTACCCTCCTAGTTCGAACTAGGAGGGTAGTGTAGACATACCCAAAGAGACTTTGTATTCCCTTGAATGTTGCAATAGCTGACTTATGAGGAAAATATGGTCCATTTTGCTGAAATTCCCTCAAAAGCCTTTCTTATTTTGGTGAGCAGCTTGTAGATATGCAAGAGCAGGTATATTGGACAATATTCTTTAGATCTTCACAATCACCCATCTCGTACAGCAAAATGGTACTGGACTCCTTTAAGTTAGAGTATGTCAATAGAGAAAATGTATTTCAAAATAACAAACGTTATTCGAAATAACTTTACTAGCATCTACACAGCCAAACCTTATTTCGATTTTGGTAAACCTCATTCCACAAGGAATAACGCCAAATTTGAAATAGTTATTTCCAAATAAGTGCTTTGTAGACACTTATATCGAAATAGGGGGCCTCCAGCCTTCCAAGCGTGCCCTGGTGCCCACTCCAGCCTCAACCAAGAACATTCCTCTCACTCCCCTCTCCCCAGAGCCCATAAAGGGGTTGACTCTGGCCACAGTGCCTGTGCCAGCTCCAAGCCTGCTAGCCCAGAGCCAGCAGTCACTGCCCCTGAACCAATGGCCCCAAAACATGAGCCAGCAAGCCACTGGCAGCCAGCCCTCCACTGCTCCCCAGGAGCAGTCTGCCAGGACCTGGAGAAGGTGGGCACCTTCCTGGTCCAGGGTGGAGATCATGGACCTTATTCAGGTTTGGGGAGGATGCCCCCAACGTCCATGATCTTTGCACCAGACAGAGGAACGTGGCCATCTATGGCAGGATAGCTACCAGCCTGGCCACCAAAGGCCACATGCGAACCCAAGAGCAGGTTTGCATGAAATTCAAGTTGGTCCAGCGAGACTCCCAACCCCGAGCCCTGAACTTCCCCTCCCCCTTCTTCCTCTTGCTTCCCCCTTCCAGCTCCCTCCTCCCAGGTTTCCCCTTCCCCTCTCCCACCTTCTCTTCTCCCCTCTCCGGCCTCCTTTCCCCAGTCTCACCAGAATTGTATTCCCCCCACCCCCAGTTTTGTTAAATAAAGAGAGTTTGTGTTCATGAAAATACATGTATTTTATTTGACATCCTTTGACAGGAAGGGGGTTAGGCAGGGGTAAGAGGAAGGATGTGAGGGAGGACTGAGGCACAAACTCCCAGTGGGGCAAACCAGGAAGGCTCTTAGTGCTCCTCAGGGTGGAAGCTCTCCCGCATGGCCTCCTGGATACTGACAGCCCCCCGATGGACCTCCTTGATGGCAGCCTGCAGAAAGTGCACCAGGCTTTTAACAACATGTCCACAAGAAGCACCAGAGTGCCCAGAGCAGCTTTGGCTCCATGTTGCAGAGTGCTGTGGTGTCCCTAGTGAGGGCAACCAGAGCACACAGAGACAAAATGCTTTGCCTCATCGAGGTAGGCAAGCAAGCAGGGAAAGCTGAGAACCGGCTGTCGGGGGGGTCCCTTTAAGCATGGCCTCAGATAGCCTTAGGCAGAAGCCACACAAAGTAACTCCTGACCTGATGTCCTGCCGGACCTGGATCCGGCTAGCCTTAAATGCGATTCAGCATCCACTCAGTGTGGACGTGCTATTTCAAAATAGGAAAATGCTATTTCGAAATGCATTTTGTGTGTAGACACAAAATAAGATATTTTGAAATAATGCTGTAGTGTAGACATACCCTTAGATGGTATCATAATGGCTTACTCTCTGAGCAAGGGTTTTCCTGAGGTCTTGGACTCCAACTGTTACCATTTTGATTTTCATTCCATTTTTATCTGTGACTTTTCCTTCCTTCATTTGGTAAACCCCATGTAGAACTTCAATGACAAGGACTGGGAGTACATTCTCATTGGTCTCTTGAAGTACAATCTCATTGGTCCTGGAACATTTACATGAGATGCAAACGTATAAATGTTGGTGTAAAAACTGGATACACTTGTCCAAATTTTGGGATGCTGATCAACATTTTAAGTATTGTACACTTTAACCAAAGCAAACATTCAATATTCATCCATTAAAATAAAATATAAGTCAATAATTTTTTCTAAATGTCTTGGCTGCTTTCCAAATAGTTTTCAAAATAAAGTAAAAATAAAATCATTCACAGCAAAACTTGGGTAAGATGATGAACACTAAAACATTTCCTTTGTGACCTGCTTCTCCTCTCATAGGTTATGATGCCAAATACCTATTGTACATGGGGCTCCTATCAAACTCACACCATTCAAATCGTAAAAGCAGCCTTAACTTTTTATCCACATATTGATTAGTTTCCCTTTTATTTTTGTCACATGACTGAATTACTTCCAGTGTAGTTTTTGCTATTCCATTCACAAATTTATTTTCAGACTGGGCTCGTCTACACTGGCCCCTTTTCCAGAAGGGGCATGTTAATTTCAGCTATCGTAGTAGGGAAATGCGCGGGGGAATAGTAGGAATAAGAGCCTCCGGAAAAGGGCGCTTTTTCCGGAGGATCGGGGCCAGTGTAGACGCTCTTTTCCGGCTTTTTTATGTAGCCCTTCTGCCGGATAGGCCTGGCAGGAACCAGGGCTGGGTTCAATATCTTGGGGTCAATCTCACAAAGAACCGGCTCGAGCCCGCACCCAGTGATCTGGGAAATTCACGCACCCCTGGGCGCCTCTGAGAGGCAATGCTTCCCCACTCGCAAGCACTGAGTCTGAGTGTAGGAAAAGAACATTTAATGAAACAGAGGAAGAATTGATACGGCATTAGCTTGGGGGAAAACACCACAAACAGAGTTCATAACCCAAACATGAGCCCCCACCCCGGCCAAGATTCGCTCGAAGTCCACCGACTCCCCAAAAGTCTCTGTCCCCACAAGTCTCTGTGCCACCCAGAGTCCCAAAGTTCACCCACAGGGTTTCACCTCCCAACCTGGGTAGAAATGGGGGTGGGGAGATAGGTAGGGGGCACCTTATACGAAACTCCGCTACGCTTCACCAGCTGTCTCGTCCCACACCTCTGGACGCTCCGCTGGGCACCTGTCGCCGCTTCTCGCCTGCTGCCGCTCCACGCCACGCCACTGGTCGCCGCTCCTCACCTGCCACCGCTCCATGCCACACCGCTAATGGCCGCTCCTCGCCTGCCGCCGCTCCACGCCACGCCGCTAATGGCCGCTCCTCGCCTGCCGCCGCTCCACGCCACGCCGCTGATGGCCGCTCCTCACCTGCCGCCGCTCCACGCCATGCCGCTAGTCGCCGCTCCTTGCCTGCTGCCACTCTACTGGCTGTCAGCCAAACCAGTGATTTCAGCTTAGTGATTTCAACTCTCAGCCAAACTAGTGATTTCAGCTCTCAAATGAATCCAGCTTTCACTGGACTAGCAAACAAAAAGGCTCCTCAGGGAGTCTGCTTTAGGTCTGTCCTTAAAACAAAGGGGGAAAGGTGCAGGCTGGGCCAGTCTTATAGCTCACACCTGGTAGGTGTGAAGCAGGCTGACTCAAGTCCTTTAACCCTTTCCCCCAGCTCTGTTCACTCAACTCTGGAAGGGGGGAGGCTTGTTCTTCCGAGACCTCTTACCATGATGGTGGTGTCTCTCCTGCAAGCACTGGTGGCATGTTTGACAGTTCCCACATTTAGGGGTAGCATGATTAGTGACCCCCACAACAGTCCCAAATTATATACAATTCTCCACATTCCATTCCAACACTGACCCTCCATCAGCCCTGGCTGAATGGGATTTACATAGCCACACCTTGGATTCTCTCCTGAGCAGTATTTACATGTCAACAGTTAACAGTTAACAACCTTGTAGAGCTAAACAACTGTAGTGGGCACACCCACCCCTCCTTTCAGCTGGCTGACAGCAAGCCGCAGTTCAGCCCCTGCTTACATTTAAAAGCCGGAAAAAAGTGGCGGACATTTTTATTTAAATGCCGCAGGGGATGTTTAAATCCCCCGCGGATTTCCCTACGACGACTGGTGAAATTTACATGCCCCTTCCGGAAAAGGGGCCAGTGTAGACGTAGCCACTATGTGAAAGAATATAAATATAGTGAATTCAAGTCTATTCTTCATTATACATTGTTTAAAGTCTAGTTTTCTAGATACAGAGTAATTCTGCTTTCATACATACTAGATTAATCCAAAATAACTCTGGAAATCAGTTTAGTAATTCTAGATTTATACTCATGTAACTGAGAGAACTTGGCTCATAATTTTACATTACTTCACTGATGCATTTTATAAACATTATATACTCTGTGTGTGTACACTTTCTACATTATATATGCATATGAATTAGACATCTTGCTAAAACTAACATTGAAAAACACAAAAATAATCAATTATATGAAACAAAAACTTGTCCTTATTATGTGAATTATAAATAGTAAACCAGATACAGTGCAGAATTACAAATTATGCAATCCCAAAGAAATCAGTTCTGACTTTTTTTCTCTCTAAAATAGATTGTTAGTAAAATCACGTACTTAGAAGTGTTCAATATGTAGAAATTGTATCTACTTTGGATTACTATAATTTATAGGCTCTGCAGCTGAAAATGGAAAAAATATTCAATAGCTTCAATTTGTAAGGAATGCTACAGCCTGCCGCATCCCTAGATTACACACTGAGCACACATTGTTCCTGTACTCTGGTCTCTCTGCTAACTTCCATGCTGTTAATATTGATCAGGTCCAAGCTAATACAGATCACCCAATCCATGGGTGAAACACTGCTCCCTTGAAGTCAATGATAAAGCTTTTAAGTCAATGAAGTTAGGATATCCCTCTTCATTGTTATTTATGAATTGCATTTCTTTGAAAGACTGAAAAATCACAAAGTTTACGATAAAGTGTATCTGACGGCTAGAGATGAAGCATCTTCATTTAAAGGGATCTGTCTGTGGAATCAATTTCAAAAAAGAGATTTAATTCACTCTGAAAATCCATAGATTGTGCTGATGATCTCCCTTCAACTATAACCAGAATAGTATTTCTGACAATTATCTTTCCCCAACCGCTAAAAGAAACCATAAGCAGACCTACCAGTAACTAGACATGGGAGAAGGGCTGATTGCTCTTTGAAATCCACTCACCCTTACATATACCACTATATTAATCTGAAAGGTGCTCAAAGTAATACGGTGAGTAGTGCCAATAAGAAATATCCCTCAGATAGACACATATAGCATTTAAAGAGAGACTGGATTAGACATCAGATGCTGCTGATTAGAAATTTTCAGTCAAAGGTTTTTGTTGGAAAACACAGTTTCTACAAACTAAAAATGTATAGAAAAACTGATTTTTCATTGGGTAAAATTAAAATGATAAGGGTTTGTTTTGAGCCAGGTTGAACTGAATGAAAACATTTTAGTTTGGTGAACTAAATCAAAAAGTTTAATTTCATTATGTTTAGTCTGCCTAATCTACTAAGAGGATAATAGTGCAAAACTATTGGGTAACATTATGACATTATGTGCCTCTGCCATTTTAATTGTTTGTCATCATATTTAAGCAAAGGGTTTATGCTCTCTATCTATAATTTAAAATTTCAGCATTATAGTTGCATTGAACGTAATATACATTGTATTTACAAATTATTCATGAAAGAAATAGAAACAGCATACCAAAAATACTGATCCTAAAACCTGATGGTTTTGCAGATTTTTATATCTACACACACACACACACACACACACACACACACACACTTTTTAAAAATAAATGTTGTCTGTGAAAGGTGCTGGATTGGTAGCCTTGAAGATTATAAGGGTATGTCTACACTTGCACCTTAGTTCGAACTAGGGATGCAAATGTAGGCATTTGAAATAGTCAATGAAGCGGGAATTTAAATATCCTGCACTTCATTAGCATGATCTCGCCGGCGCATTTCTCCGATCAACAGCTGTTTCGAAAGTGAAAGTGCACGCCGGGATGTGTTAGTTCGAATCAAACCCCTTGGTTCAAACTAATGTTACTCCTCATTTTTCGAATTTTCGAAAAATAAGGAGTAACGTTAGTTTGAACCAAGGGGTTTGGTTTGAACTAACTCATCCCAGCACACACTTTCACTTTCGAAACAGCTGTTGATCGGAGAAACGCTTTAATTAACTGAACAAGCAATAGCAGTGAAAGCTTCGTCAGTCCAATGGATATACTCTATTCTGGCCAAACAACCTGTAAGAGTAAAAGTGATAAAAATGGATGACAAGTCAAACAGCAAAATGATGTTATGAGCCAATTATCAGTTTGACCATTGTTATAGACTCACTATTTGTAAACTTTTGAGTTTCAAATGATCACTTTTCCAAGAATATTACCTTTCCCAGCCTTAGACTTTTTTATTCTGAATTATGCCAATTTATTCTGGTTTTTTTTAGCTTTCAAAATGACTTAAAGGATGATCAAATTAAATTCTGAAGGACTACTTGCTTTAAGAAAACCCCAATATTTTTTCTAGCTTAAGAGAAAACTAAACTATTTACAGTATACATGCTCATAACTAGGTCTTCGATGTTAACATAATTCAGTGTTCAATGTTTAACATAAAACATGAAGTAATTAACAAAACAACTAGTAATAGATATCTTTATTCCAATAAATAAAGGTATTTACTATTGGTTATTTTTTTATAACTACTGCCATTACTTTCATCTATGTATTTGCCTTTTTCTGGGTTTTTTTCCACAGAGTTGATAACTTCTGTGTAACAAAAGGATTTTTCTCTAGTCTCAGGATTTTTAGCAATTTACAATTGGAAAATACTTTCTGTCACTGAAGTATCTTTAATCGCTCATATTATTACATAGAAAAAGAGTTCATTATTAAGTTATTAACACTAACTATTCCCATATAAAATGTATCGTTTATAAAAGGGAGCTATCCCATAAAGGCAGTTATACACCAATTATAGTTTTTATTTCTATTGGGAATAAAGGCGATCTGGGAGATGTAGTCTGGGTGAGAATGGTTGCAGCTATCGTTCAGGAACCATGAGAGGGCCCAGACTTGGTCTCCTAGGATGCATCTACGCAGCATCCTAACCTCGAAATAAGATATTCAATTTGTGTAGCGCAAATGGCGAATCTTATTTTGATTGAATTTCAAAATAGGCTATTTCAAAATTTGGCTCATCTACGCAGCACCAAATTTTGAAATAACATGCTATTTCGAGACATCCCTTAATCCTCATGGAACGAGGGTTATAGAGATGCCAAAACAGTGTGCCTGTTATTTTGAAAAATATTTCAAAATAATGGGTCGCTTGTTAAGACACAGGGTAGCTATTTTGGGATATCCCAAAATAGCCGTGCAGTGTAGGTGTACCCTCAGAGACAGTGGGGGTAAGTTCCATTTCGCACTTCTGCATCCATGGGGGGGAAGACCAGGCTGAACTCTGTGAAATGATTATTGAATTGTCTGGCTCAGAGAAGGTAAAAGTCTGTCTGCAATATGAGGTTGCCAACTGGAGTGAAATCTATAGTCTGGAGGGTGGAATATGGAATCTGCTAAAGAAAAAATTGCTAGGGAATGATTCATTTTTGTTTTGTTTTGCTTTGAACGCTTCTTATCCTTCTGAAAGGTGTGTAGTTTTGCTTTGGCTAGAGGCCCAAAGCACTAAAATTACCCTGTCACAAGAGAGAACTTCTCTCTCTCCTTCCCTCCATGGGGAAACTGACATCCAACAAAGAAACTACAGCAGATGTGCAGATGACACCAGAACTATAAGAACCTGGCATTTCTTTTTCTCTGAAAATATCCCCTTGGTATCATTCCTGAGTTGGCAGAACTGACTTAACAGCATTTTCTTTTAGTCTCATGACTGCATGGGAGGCAAGACTCTTTTTCAAACAGAAAACTGTTGGAAGCTGATCAAGCTCCAATGATTTAAAAAGGGAATTGGACTGGCTACACAGAGGGCAGAATTTGGCACCATGTTACCTCCAGGGAACATATTACAGCTTGTCTACCCTGTCAGTTTCAATGTAATAAAACTATTAGTCCTGGTAATCTCTTTATCATTGTATGTATTAATTGAATGTTTTGTTGTTATAAAAGATGAATCAGAATTGGTCAAATTGAAGCTGAAGTAGTAGAATTTGTAATAGCAGTTGTTTAAAACGTTATTTACTTGTTCCAAAGGTTCTGAGCCAGTTAAATGAACTGGAATGTGCAAGGGGTATCTTTTTTGCTTCCTAATCGTATTGTTTCTATTATAACCCCATTGACTGCAATGGAGTTATTGCTGATTTACACAGAGGACTGGCAGAAAAACTGACTCTGTACTATTTATGAAGTCTGAAACTAAATATTTAATGTTGTCTAACAAACCAGCCTGCTGACTGGGGTCGGGGGAGGAGGAGCAACTGCCCTGGGGCCCAGTGATAAAAAAGAGCATGGAGTTCCCAACCGCCGCTGCTACTGCAGCAGCAGTAGTGGTTGAAGCATTGGGCCCTTTAAATTGCTGCTGGAGTACCCTGTAGTACGCTCTAGGAAGCAATAATGGCTGCCTAGGGAAGGCATGCTGCTCTCGGGGCAGTGCTGAGGGCTGCCAAGGCCCCACCCTTTCCAAGAGCATGGCGCACTACCCCCTTGCCCAAGGACCCGATAAGATTGTCAGTCTTGCTGCTAACAAGCACAATTAGGACAAGCAGACCTACCCTAATTTTTTCTAGGAGCAGGGCTAGGCCCAAAGTTTCTTGCAGGTGACAATAGTTCAGTAAGGCTAAGTCTAGACCACGCTTTATTTTCAAAAACCCCTTTTTCGAAAAACAGCGTAAACCTTCATTTTTTAAGGAAGAGTGATTTTTCAAAAAAGGAGGGGGGTCTGAAAAAACTGTGTTCAGACTACTTTCACTTTCGAAAGACCCACTTTTGAGAGTGAGATCGAAAAAAGATATGCAAACTCCTGCAGAATTTGCATATCCTCTTTCGAAAATAAAGTGTAGTTTAGACATACCCGTAGTTAGATTGTGACCAAGGGCTTGTCTATATGAGCAATTAGTTCACAGCAAGTACTGGTGTGAATCTACCCTGCATTAGCCTGCCGTGGACTAATTTTTCACATCAAACCTGCTAAGCATTAACCATTTTTAAAAAATGTTTTGATCTCATTCTGTTTAGATGATTTGTTCTAAATACATTAATGAACAGTTAATGTGTGTCAGCAGGTTCCACGTGGGCAGTTATAACTCATCTACGTGACCCTTCACTCAGGAGTAAGGGTATGATCTGAAGAGGACACTACTGAATTGTCTGTTCCTCTCCTGTGGTACAGCCCAGCTGACACCCTGTAAAGGATCTTTGCAGTACACTAAAGTACTTTACATCACTGCACACTAAGGCAAATTTAGTGTGAACCTACAGGGTCTGCACAGGATAGTTAGAGAGCAACCCACTGGAGCATTCTACAAATCACACCATCTTCAACGAGATTGCCCTTAGTCTGTAGGGGCATGGCTACACTAGCCACCCTAGTTCGAAATAGGATGACTAATGTACTCATTCGAACTTGCAAATGAAGCCTGGGATTTAAATATCATTTAAATGCCTGGTAGCTCGAACTACCTGCCCATGGCTACACGCGGCATGGGCTAGGTAGTTTGAATTAACACTCTTAATTCAAACTACCTTTACTCCTCCTGCAATGAGGAGTCTGGCAGCAATCTCTGCCCCTGACCCAGTGGCCCCATAATGAGGCCAGGCAGAGAGTGCCAGCCAGCAGTCCCCGAGCACCCAAGGGCCAGCTAGGGGCCGTAGATGGCATGTGCCTGCCTGGACTTGTGCAGAGATCATGGCCCTCATAGAGGTTTAGGGGGAAGCCTCCCCAATGTCCATGATCTCCGCACCAGTTGGAGGAATATGGCCATCTGTGGCCACATAGCAGCCACCAGAAAGGCCACAGAAAAGCCCAGAAAGGCCACAGGCGCACCCAGGAGCAGATGCACCTGAAAACTAAAAAACTGTGGCAGGAGTTCATCAGGGTTACCAGGGGTGATGCAGTAGCAAGGGCTGACACCTGCCCCTACTTCCCCGCCCTCGACCACATCCTGGGGGGTGGGATGGTCCGTGCCACTCCGGGGGCAGTGAGCTGGGACCAGAGGGCTCTGACCCAAGTGCAGTAGAGGGGCCAGTACGGAGGGTGCCATGCCAGTGGGACCTCTGAGCTGTCCCAGCACCGGAGTCAGCAGGGTCATCAGGGGAGGCCACACCAGGTAAGTGCCATCACTGTCCCCTACCCGGGGAGGGAGGGAGAGAGGGTGGAGAGGGACACCAGAGACCATGTGAGTGGGCCATGCCTCTCATAGATCATGCAGCCACCTGTGTACGTGAGGGCATGTGCCATGCCACCCTTGGGCAGGTGGCTCCAGCTGTGTGCGACACAGGGGCCATAGCCCGATAGCCAGATGCGTGTCTAAAGAGACCAGTCACGCTCCCGACCCTGGGGTGGGACCCAGTATGACACCCTCCCTTCACATGCCCCCTGTACACAGATGCAGGGGACATCTCCCCTCTGCCTCGGCTGCACTATATATGGCACAGGGGCATGGGTGCAGTCTTGGGGCAGCTCCCAGTCCCAGGGAGAGCCAGACATTCTGACCATGGCCTCTGTAAAAGCACTTCAGCTCTGACAGTGCAGGGTACGGTTGTCCTCACCTCACAGGGGGTGCTGCGCATCATTCACTGCATCCCCAGAGAGACCTGACCACTCCCCTTCTTTCTCCACAGCCACACCAGCTGCATGTGCAGGGCATAACATACCCAAGGGCTCCACAGGACCACCGCAACATGGCAGGGGTACCAAGAGCAGCACCTGGGGGCCCTGCGAGCCCTGAACTGCACCATACAAGACTGGGTGCAGGAGGACTTGCAGCTCCTCCGGGAATAGCTTGCCCAGAACTGTGCCACGTGCTCACACCTGCAGACCCTGCTGCAGAGCGTGCTGCCCCATGCCGCCCCAGCACCTGCTGCCCCCCCAGCTACTGTTCCTCTTCCCGCTCCTGCCCTGCCTCCCACCTTTCCCTCCTCAACCTCCTCACCTTCCTCCTTTAATCTCCACACCTGCCACCTCAACCTCCACACCCTGCTCCCCATCCCCCCCAGAGATGCTGAGGCCCCCGCACTCACTGTGCTGGGAGACATGTGGCCCAACGAGACCCCCACCCCTGAGCGCTGAGCTTCCACTCCCCCTTCCTCCTCTTGCTTCCCCCTTCCAGCTCCCTCCTCACAGTTTCCCCCCTCCCCTCTCCACCCTCTCTCCTCCCTTCTCCCACCTCCTTTCTCCAGTCTCCCCAGAGTTTCATTCCCACTCCCCAGTTTTGTTAAATAAAGACAGTTCATGTTTATGAAAAAATGTGTCTTTTATTTGACATCAGGAAGGGGGGCTAGGGAGGAATAACTGGCAGGATGTGAGGGAAGAATAGGGCACGAGCCCCTGGTGGGGAGGACCGGGGAGGCTCTGAGGGCTCCTGGGGGTGGACGCTCTCCTGCAGGTCCTCCCTGGATCCTGACAGCCCTACGATAGACCCCCTGGATGGTAGCCTGCAGCAAGTGCAGCTGGACTGATGGCAATGACCCCACAAGATGCACCGGCGTGCCCAGGGGCAGCTCTGGCTCCATGTGGCTGAGTGCTGTGGTGTCCTGAGTGCGGGCACTCAGGGCATTCCAAGACAGGACTGCTTTGCTGTCCCTCATCGAGGTAGGCAAGCAAGCAGGGATCCCTGAGAACTGTCTGTCCAGGGTGGGGGTAGGGTCCCTTTAAGCATGGAGCTCAGTTAGTCTCAGGCAGGAGCCCCGCACACAAAGTCCTAACCTGATGCCCTGCCGGCACTGGTTCCAGCCAGCCTTCACTTTGGTTCAGGGTCCACTCAGTGTGGATGTGCTATTTCGAAATAGGTTTTGTGTGTAGATGTGTTAATTTGAATTAGCTTAATTCGAATTAACTATTTTGAATTAAGTTAACTTGAATTAACGCTATAGTGTAGACATACCCTCCTACATAATATATCTGGGAGAAGAAAAAAGAGGAAGCTGCTGCCGCAGTGAAGGTGGAGTCTGCTCAGTTTGACCATCCAGACATAAAGGCTGTGTAGTGTGGTGGGTGTTCCGGTCCAGTGCAGAGTGAGATCACCGTATGTCCTTTGCCTCAAGCTGGTGAGACTAAAATAGATAGGGTAACCCTTGCTAAACTCTGAGCAGACTAAATTAACTATTAACACTCTAAAGAGAGATCTTGGAGTCATTGTGGATTGTTCACTGAAAACATCCACTAAATGCGCAGCAGCAGTCAAAAAAGCAGACAATGTTAGGAATCATTCAGAAAGAGATAAGAGAATAAGATAGGGTATGTCTACACTACCCTCCTAATTCGAACTAGGAGGGTAATGTAGGCATACCGCACTTGCAAATGAAGCCCGGGATTTGAATTTCCCGGGCTTCATTTGCATGAAGCCGGCCGGCGCCATTTTTAAATGCCGGCAGTTCGAACCCCGTGCCGCGCGGCTACACGCGGCATGGAGTAGCTAGTTCGGATTAGGTTTCCTAATCCGAACTAGCTGTACTCCTCATTCCACGAGGAGTACAGCTAGTTCAGATTAGGAAGCCTAATCCGAACTAGCTACTCCGTGCCGCGTGTAGCCGCGCGGCACGGGGTTCGAACTGCCGGCATTTAAAAATGGCGCCGGCCGGCTTCATGCAAATGAAGCCGGGGAAATTCAAATCCCGGGCTTCATTTGCAAGTGCGGTATGCCTACATTACCCTCCTCATTCGAATTAGGAGGGTAGTGTAGACATATCCATAAAGAATATCTTAGGGTATTTCTACACTACAAAGTTAGTTCGAACCAACTGACGTTAGTTCGAACTAACTTTCATAGGCGCTACACTAGCGCTCCGTTAGTTCGAATTTAATTAGAACTAACGGAGCGCTTAGTTCGAAGTAGGTAATCCTCATTCCACGAGGATTAAGCCTAGTTCGAACTAGCTAGTTCGAATTAAGGGCTGTGTAGACCCTTAATTCGAACTAGTGGGAGGCTAGGAATGGGGCACGAGCCCCCGATGGGGAGGACTGGGCTGGCTCTGCGGGCTTCTGGGAGTGGAAGCTCTCCTGCAGCCCCCCAATTGCCCCCTCTCCCCAGATGGCAGCCTGCAGCAAGTGCAGCCGGTCTGATGGCCGAGTGCTGTGATGTGCCCACTGTGGGTACTCCAGGCAATCCAAGCCAGGACTGCTTTGCAAGCGGGGCACCCCTGAGAACTGTCTGTCTGGGGTGGGGGTCGGGACCCTTTAAGCACAGCCCTCGGCTAGCCTGAGACAGCATCTCCACGCTCTAAGTCCTCCTTTGATGCCCTGCCGGCACTGCTTCCGGCCATCCTTAAGCCTGGTTCAGGGTCCACTTAATGTGGACATGCTAGTTCGAATTAGCAAAATGCTAATTCGAACTAGTTTGTTAGTCTGGATCCATTAGTTCGAATTAGCTTAGTTCGAATTAACTAATTCGAACTAAGTTAGTTCGAATTAACGTTGTAGTGTAGACGTACCCTTATTGCTTCTGTATGGTACGTCCATGTCTTGCATACTGTGTGCAGATATGGTTGCCTCATCTTCAAAAATATCTTGGCATTGGAAAAAGTTCAGAAAAGGGCAACAAAAATGATTAGGGGTTAGGAACAACTGCCATATAAGGAGAGATTAAAAAGTGTGGAACTTTTCAAATTAGAAATGAGGATACTAAGGGGGCATATGATTGTGTTCTATAAAATCTTGACAGGTGTGGATAAAGTGAAGAAGGAAAAGTTATTTACTTGTTTCCATAACATAAGAGCTATGGGTCACCAAATGAAATTAATAGGTAGCAGATTTAAAACAAATAAAAGTAAGTATTCATACAACACACAGTCAGTCTGTGGAACTCTTTGACAGAGGATGCTGTGAAGACCAGGATTTTAATGGGGTTAAAAAAAAACTAGATAAATTCATGGAGGATAGATCCATCAATGCTTATAAGCCAGATGGGTAGAAATACTGTACCTGGCCTTTGTTTGTCAGAAGCTGAAAACTGGTCACAGGGGAGGGATCAATAGATGATTGCCTGTTCTGTTCATTCCCGCTGGGGCACCTGGAATTGGCCACTGTCAGAAAACAGGAAACTGGGCTAAATGGACATTTGCTCTGACCCAGTATGTTTGTTCTTATGTTCTTCGTATTGGTCAGGGAGAGATGCTATTTTTCACATCTGGGGTGGAGGTTCCTGTGCTTCTGACTGCTATAAGGCAGGTGTTAATATTGCTCTCACCTCCCCATCCATGGTCTGGTCCATGGGACCCAAATATTGTGACTCTTGTCAAGGGTTTCAATCCATTACATCAATAGTAAATTGCTTCACTTGCTCTCCAGAATTAGATGGAAGCCCTGACAGAGAATGTCTGAATCTTATTTTTTAATTGCTATATAAAACAAACAAAACAAATCCGTGAATATTTTTACACTTTTAACTAACCAAGGGTACGTCTAGACTACCATGTTTTGTCGACAGAAGTTTTGTCGACAGATACTGTCGACAAAACTTCCGTCGACAATTTGCGTCCTGACACATGGAGTTCTGTCGACAAAGCAAGCCGCTTTGTCGACAGAACTCCGTAGTCTGGATGTAACGTTACAGGCAATAACACCTTCTGTCGACAGAACTCTGTCGACAGAAGGTGTTTTGCCTCGTAAAATGAGGTATACCAGCGTCGACAAAACCGCGGAGTTCTGTCGACGTTATGTCGACAGAACTCCGCGGTAGTGTAGACGCTGGTATTGTTTTGTCGACAAAAGTCCACTTTTGTCGACAAAACTAGGTAGTCTAGACACACCCCAAGTGCCACACAATGGAAGGCAATGTAAATTTGGCAATTTAACTACAAAATTCAAATTCTAAAACAGCACCTCATTAGGCACACAGTTTTTGGACTTGCTCCTAACCACAGAGCTCTCTGTGTGTAAACCTAATTGGGATCAGGACTTTTTGAAAATTCCTAATCAAAATTTCAAAGAGCTCTGCTGCACCTATGAACTTCTCTACCGAGCATATAAGCATTTTTAAATATCTCCTCAGTTTTTATGCATAATGTAGTAACATAAATGTTACTCTGAATTATATATCGCAAGTGTTATTTTGTAGCATTTTTCATGTCATGCAGATTCTGTTGAGAACTCTTGTCATGTAGCTTAAAATGTATGTGTCTCATAGTAATATTTGTGTATCAGATACCTAGCAGCTTCAAAAATATCTTTTTTGAAGGAAACATTATCAAATTAATGACAATTTTCTATGATGAGAAAAATAAATGTATTTTTTCACCCCCAGAAAGCATAAGGTAACCCGTCAAAATGATAAGAATGGGAATAAGTGAGAACTTGAAGTGAAGGGCAATTCATGTGTAGGGGTGGGATAATGCTTATTCTTACAGGACAATAAAAATCAATGGATCTGCTATAGTTAAAATTATAGCACAAGTTGTGTTCTTGCAAAACCTATAATATTGTGCTTACAAATTGCACATTTTTCACTTCTTAAAAGAATCTCATCAGTGTGCTGCCCACTTACGTTTTGTAAAGTGCCATATAATTTCCAAAACCAACTAATAAAAATCTATAGTTTTCAATTGCACTCTGTTTTTCTCTCTGGATAAAAGGGCTAGACCTGCATTCATTACTCAAGCAAATCTTCCACTGTAGTCAAGCCTTGAGCCTTCTAGTCAATGGGAGTTCTGCCTGTGAAAAATGATGATCCTCTATTACTGCAAATATGACTCGACTGTTTATTGTTAAAACAGAATACTCAAATGGTTCGCATTATATTAGTGTCAGCTTTGAGAGCACCATTCAGTGTTTCAGGAGAAATATTAATGGCAATACTGAATGTATTAGGAATCACACAACATTTGAAAATCAGTATAGGGGTAAGATTTTTTTTCAATTGTTATTGAACAGACTGAGTAAGTGTTGCAAATTCACTCCATTTAAAATGGTGGAATCTACAGACTTTAATTAGACATCAGAAGTTACTTTTGTCATCTCACCACTAAAAGAAATCATACATGTGACATCTGTCAATAATAGGATGTTTCAGATTTGTTAGGCAAGGTTTACAGAGATGACTAAGGTTAAAGCTAAACCATAATGGACCAATTATTGCTTTCAGCACTGTGCAGCATTTCAAACATTAAAATGAACATCAAATTAGAGAAAAGAATGAGGAGTCCTGAGGCACCTTAAAGACTAACAGATTTATTTGGGAATAAGCTTTCATGGGTAAAAACCACTTCAGCTGATGCTTTCATCTGATGAAGTGGTTTTATCCATGAAAGTCTATTCCTAAATAAATCTGTTTGTTTTTAAGTCTTGGTCTGCACTAAAGGGGAAAGTTGACTTAAGATACGTAACTCCAGATGTGTTAATTACATAGCTGTAGTCAAAGTATCCTAAATTGTATTTTGGTGCTGTCGACTTCCCTTACTCCTCATGAGGAGCATGACTACCTACACTGAAGGGAGCACCCTCTCAGTTCAAATTAGCGTGTCTTCATTAGATCCCCTTTTTCTGCTTTATTTCTTGGCTTTTATGCCTACTTTCTCCATATTAACTGCTACAGGATAGCAGAGAATACACATATGTGCACAAAATATTGCAATCGATTCAACTGTTAGATAGATAGTTTGCCTTTAGGCATAACCCCAAGCTTGGGGTGGTCATAAACTGCACCATCTCCTGAGTTGAGTAGCCCCAGGAAGCACTGTATCTTAGATGCACAATCTTTCCTTTGCTTTCTCTTCACTCTAGAAGAGAGAATAAATTGTTTCGGCCTTTATGCAGCAAGTTACACCCTTCCTCACTCCCAGCCCAATGCATTAAGCCAGTTACTCTGGCTGGTGAGTGGAGGGCAGGGAGATGAATTGAATGAACTGTGTAATTTCCTAACATGGCCAGCCAAAGCTTCAATAATGGCAAGCGGGAGAGTAAGATAGATCTGGATTTTATTCCCCTATGTGGCCACATCAAAGCTGTGACAATCTAGTTCAACATAAAGGGAACAGAATCAGGCCCAGAGAACAGGTCTCATGAAAGGGGACCAACCATCCATCTGAGCTGAAATGTTAAGGTTCATTTCCAGACTCATGAGAGATCATGGTTATCAATCCTCTAAAACTGTCTTTACTCAATAAAAATATTCTGATCAGTTCTGCAAATTCTAATCAGTAGTTGGCAGCTCTGAAACTGACAAAAATCATGTCAATTTAAGACAGAACCTGACAGAACATCCAGGGTCCCCTACTCTAAGTAGCCTGCCAGCTGAATGGTCAGGGATCCTGAGGTCCTGAGATTTTTTGGCTTTTGTTTCAGTTCAGAAGGGGAAAAATCCCAAATGTCAATTTTTATTAACCTTATATTTAGTTTCTGGCCAAATCTACTCCTTACTCTATGAAACTTAATTTATATATAACTGTGAGGTGTAGACAAGACAGAATAAGCACACAATTTAGTTGCATCTGCCTCCCTGAAGTATTCTGTCAAGAGTACACCAGTTAGTATCTGAATTACAAGAGTAGTTCTACTATCAAAGGGATTGTTAATCAAATCTGCATGCTTGATTTTTGTCAAGCGTGTTTTTGAACATTATTTCCTCCTCATAGTTCTAAACACTTTCAGTTCCCATTGATTTAATTTGGGATGCTTTGATATAAGCACTTCTGGTACTAAGTATCAAATTTTCCAAGGGCCATGCACAAAAATGGGTGAACATGCAAAATGTCCAAGATGAAATGTGGAGAATTATTTGCTCACATACTATTTGCGCATATGTGAGATTATTCACAAAAGTGGGGCCTGGGTGATTGTCAGTTATGATGAATAACAGATGTAAAAATGAAATGTCAGTGAGGAAGGATCAAGCCCTTGACACTCACATTAAAGCAATTCTTTCTCTGAGGTTAACATAAGTTTAACTTTTTGTCTTGCACTTTTGTACTTGCACCATCAAGTCAAGATGAAGGAAAATTGAGAGTTTTTTTCCTGAAAGTACAGGGAGTGTGTTAATTGGGACTACATATTTACCCTAATTCTAAGATCAACTGGTGAACAGTGGGCAAAGATTCAGGAACTGTCAAAGGGATCTGTATATACAACTCTTTAAGAAAAGATGTGATAAGGAGACAGACTGAATTAATTTTAACAGAAATTAAGGTTAAGATAACTTAAGGTTATACCATAACTTGACATAACTTAATGTTACGATGATAACTGGTAAACAAGAGGAGATGAGAAGCAGAAATGAAAGAAACAGAAATAGTGTGTCAGTAAATAGGCTTGCTGATGGACAAAATAATGAAAGGATCCATCTCTTTTTTGGGGTCCTTATCAAGAGACTCTGACACTACATGGATAAGGATACGCTGGGAACTTCTGCCATCACTGTGGCTGCTGTGAAAGGGTATGTCTACACTACCACCCTAGTTTGAACTAGGGTGGTAATGTAGGCAACCGGAGTTGCAAATGAAGCCTGGGATTTGAATTTCCCGGGCTTCATTTGCATCTTGCCGGGCACCGCCATTTTTAAATGTCCGCTAGTGCGGACTCCGTGTCGCGTGACTACACGTGGCACGGACTAGGTAGTTCAGACTAGGCTTCCTATTCCGAACTACCGTTACTCCTTGTGAAACGGTTACTCCTCGTGAAACAAATAGGAAGCCTAGTCCGAACTACCTAGTCCATGCCGCGTGCAGCCACGCGGCACGGAGTCCGCACTAGCAGATATTTAAAAATGGCGGTGCCCGGCAAGATGCAAATGAAGCCCGGGAAATTCAAATCCCAGGCTTCATTTGCAACACCGGTTGCCTACATTACCACCCTAGTTCTAACTAGGGTGGTAGTGTAGACATACCCATAGGATTCATTCTGCGAAGAGGGTGTCACCGGGAGGGCTTCATCTTCCTTGACCACAGGATGCTTTTCCAGGAAGAAGGACTGCTTAGCACAGATGAGTCCACTTACTGAAGAAAGGAAGGAACATAGTTGGATACAGATTGGCTAACCTAGTGAAGAAGGCTTTAAACTAGTCTTGACAGAGGCAGGTGACTGAAGCCCACAGATAAGTCATAAACATTTAAGCACAGGCCTCAAATAGCCTCAGGCAGCAGCCACACAAAGTAACTTGTGACCTGATGCGCTGCCGGACCTGGTTCCGGACCTGGTTCCGTCTGGCTTTAAATGCGATTCAGTGTCCACTCAGTGTGGATGCGCTATTTCGAAATAGCAAAACGCTATTTCGAAATGCATTTTGTGTGTAGATGTGTTATTTCAAAATAACTTATTTCGAAATAACTATTTCAGAATAAGATATTTCGAAATAACGTTGTATGTAGACATACCCATAGTGAATACAATGAAAATGGAGGAGGTTATGAAGCTAAAAGAAAAGAAAAAAATTAAAACTATTTAAACAAGTTACATGTCTTAATGTCAGCAGAGTCTGATAAAATACATCCTAGAATTCTCAAGGAGTTGACTGAGGATATATCTGAGCCATTAACTATTACCTTTGAAAAGTCATGGAATATGGGAGAGGTTCCAGAAAACTGGAATAGGGCAAATATATTGCCCCTCTATATAAAGGGAAATAAGGACACTCAGGAAATTGCAGACCAGTCAGCTTAATTTTTGTGCTAGGGAAGATAATGTAACAAATAATTTAGGAACCAATTTGCAAACATCTAGAAGTTAATAAGGCGAATAAAAAACTGTCAACATGGATTTGTAAAGCACAAATCATGTCAAATTAACCTAATAGCTTTATCTGATAGGATAACAAGCATTGTGGATAAGGGGGAAGCAGTAGATGTAGTATAGTAAGGCATTCGATACATTCTTACTTGGCCTTCTCATTAATAAACTAGGGAAATACAACCTACATGGAACTACTATAAGATGTCTCCATAATTGTTTGAATTACCATTCCCAGAAATATTTATCCATGGTTCACAGTCATGCTGGAAGGGCATCGTGAGTGAGTTTCTGTAGAGATTAATTCTGGGTCTAAAGTTCTGTTCAATGCCTTCATCAATTATTTAGATAATGACATAGAGAGAGTATATTCATAAAGTTTGCAGATGATAGCTAACTGGGGGGGATTGCAAGCGCTTTGGAAGTTAGGGCAATTCAAAATGATCTGGACAAACAGAAGAAATGGCCTAGGTTAATAACACGAAATACAGTAAGGACAAATGCAAAATACTCCACTTGGGAAAGAATAATCCGTTTTACACATACAAAATGGAAAGTGACTATTTTGGAAGAAGTACTACAAAAAGAGATCTAGGGGGTCTTAGTGGATCTCAAGCTAAATATGCAATGAGGTGTAACAGTTAACTCGAACTAAGGACTTAGTTCGAGTTAACGTTTGACTGCCACGTGTAGCCACGGGCAGTTAGTTCGGACTAAGGGTATTTAAAAATGGTGCCCAGATGGGAAGATGCAAATAAAGCCCGGGATATTTAAGTCCCAGGCTTCATTTGCAAGTTTGATGCCTACATTAGCCTCCCTAGTTCGAACTAGGGGGCTAGTGTAGACATACCTATGTGTCAATAGTGTGACACTGTTGCTAAAATACCAAACATCATTAACAGAAGTGTTGTGAGCAAGACACAAGAAGTAAATCTTCTGCTCTACTCTGCACTGATTAGGCCTCAACTGGAGTATTATGGCCAGTTCTGGGCATCACATTTCAGGAAAGAGGTGTAGAAATTGGAAAAAATCAAAAGAAGAGTAACAAAAATGATTATAGGACTAGAAAATGTGGCCTTAAGGGAAGATTGAAAAAATGGATATGTTTAGTTTGGAAAAGAAAAGACAGAATTCAAGTACCTCAAAAGTTGTTACAAGAAGGGAGAAAAAATGTTCTTTTTAACGTCTGATGACAGGACCAGAAGCAATGGGGTAAACTTGTAGTAAGGGAGATTTAGGTTGAACATTAGGAAAAACTTTCTAGCTGTCAGGGTAGTTAAGCACTGGAATAAATTGCCTAGAGATGTTGTGCAATCTCAATTATTGGAATTTTTAAATAACTAGTTAGGCAAATACCTTTCAGAGGTGGTCTAATTAGTACTTGTTTTTTCCCTGCGTGCTGAGACCTGGACTTGATGACCTATTGAGGTCCCTTTCAATTCTATGATTCTATGCATGACAATTCATCTTCGGTTAATATTATTATTAGTTGTTATTATTATTAGTTATTAATAATAATAATAACATCAGCAAGGAGCCCAACCTGATACATATATGAGATCCTGTTTGGTCTTTCACCTTTTTGGGATCATTTCTGCAACCTTCCTTCTTCCATTTCTACCTCTCTGTTGCTTGGATTTTCAGCTGATCCTGAAATCAACTATTCTGTACAGCACCAGCATGTTGAGATGAAACAGTTTACCCAGCTCTGCTTGGTCTCAGAAGGACCACTGAATGAGAGAAGAAAGACTGGACCAATCAGATGATGTCCCTGACCAGGAAAGTAAGTCAGGCTATGTCTACACTGCTGGCTTTTGCTGGCAGAGAGTATGCAAATGATGCACTGATTAGCATTTTGGCATGCTTCATTTGCATAATATATTCAAGCCGTTTTTGCACAAGAGGGTTTTGTACAAAAACAAGCAGTGTGGCCATTTCCTTTTGCGGCCAAAAGGGCTCGAATAGATTATGCAAATGAAGCACAACAAAAAGCTATTCAACGCTTCATTTGCATACTTTTCTCCTCTACCAAAAAAGGACTGTTTGACTAATTATAAGATTTTTAATCAATATTCACTATCTCCAGAAAGGACTTGGATAGGTTTTGATTATGTTTGTTTTGAATAATCAATCAATTTCAGTTTCAATGTTCTTTCCATTTGCTCTTTCCATTTGATTCTTTTCCTTTTGTGTGTTTCAGTAACATGTGTAAAGTTTGGCCTGGACTTTATAGAGTGTTTGCCATGATAACAAGTCTCTATACTGTTTAATGTTGATTACTAACTGTGGTATGTTAAAACCATTGGCCCATTTATTACATCTGAATTGATACCACAAAGGTACGTATGAGCTCTTTTGATTGAGATTTCCGAACTAATTCTGAATACATAATGAAGCATGGATAGCATCAAAAAGCACTTATTACACAGTCCATCTTTTTGGTTCTTATCCAAATTGAACTACATGTACCCTTGAAATTTGCCCATCGCTAACTAACCTTCCATTTATTTTGCAGTTTCTCTGAGCACAATATTTAGAGCCCTTCTTGGATACAAATTTATATTTGTGGATGTGGATATCCATGGATAGAAACTGGCATTCACTGAACTGCGGGGCTTTTCCAGGAACCACAGTGATCAAAGGAGCAGAATGTAGGATTGTCACTCCCAGGAGTCAGCATCACCCCCAGTTCTGCCCCCATCCCTTCCATGCAGCCATCTGCCTGACTGTTGTCTCCTGTTTGGAGTCTGTGCCATAGCCACATCTGAGGACAGGGCCGACCATGGGCTTGGTTGGGTTGGTGCAGCCATGCTGGAAGAGCTGCTGGTGCAGGGTGCTAGCTCCTGGGGACAGCAACCTTACATTCTGCTCTTTTTGCAGCTGCAGTTCCCAGTAGATCCCCAAGGTCCGATAGATACTGACTTCTATCTCCAGCTAGTCACATCTGCAGATATAAATATATATCCATACAGGGCTCTAACAATGTTACATTATTACACAGTTCAGGGTGGACCCAATAGGACAATAGCTAAAGATTAGTACAATTCACTATGTTTTGCATGTAATTTGCAAAAAGATATAAGAAGAAATTGGTCATGTAAGTTCTTAGTACAACTAATGCAACCAACTCCACTCCTGAGACTGTCCTACAATTAATATTATAATGGGTGTTCAGGTAAATTCATGGTGAGACTGCTTGACATGTATTTCAAACAATGTACAAAGTCAACAGAATACCTCTGGAATTTAACACTGAACATCAACATTATACAGCAACTTTTTGTATTGAAGAAAAGTGATGACCAAGACCCTTTGGGGGTTATATGTCCATTGCTGGTGTAACCCACATACCTAGTGGGTGTGGTTCACTGTCCCATGTAGTGGCACTTAAACCACTTACAGTGAGAGATAAGTACAAGGGAGCTCTACAGCATAAGCTGAGAGCCAGCTGGCTTTATAGTTCACACTATAAGCTCCAGAGGTCCCACATCCCACATGGTTGGTAGTTACACTGGCTATTTGGAGGGGGGGAGAGGAAATCTGGCACAGAATAACAAGTCTCCACCCACAATAAACAAAATATTAGGGAGTTATAGGGAGGCTTGGGGAAGAGTCTTATGGCCCTAGACTTCTCAACCATATGTCTGCGAGGGCTATGCAATGTATAATAATTTCTCTGGACATGTGTTTTTCTCTTGGCTAGGTTACTAACATTTTGTTCTTTTTGCTAGAAAATGCTTAAATAATCTCATAATAAATAAAATCCCTTCATCTATGGCTTGTCCTGCAAAGTTAACTAGAAGCAGCAGGCAAAATTTTCCTCCTTCCCTATCATAGTTATTGAGGAAATAAAACATGTTTTTGATAGTGTTTTACAGTAAGTTAAAATATGATAGTAATAGATGTTTGTATTAAAATATTGAGGACTACCCACAAACAAAAATTATATTTCCTTTTTACAAGATTTTAAAGTAAAAACATCTTTAATTTAGTCTTTAATTTGGACAAATGCTGACGCTCAGCTTTACCATTATGAACCCATTAGCACTGCATGTTCAGTCTCAGATGTCATACAAGACGTTCAAAAAAGAAACAAGAATGCATGAGTTAGAATTTGTGCATATTCAGGCATATTATTAAATATTATAAACTGCACATTACTGTCCTGGCTCTTAGTACAATCCATACAGGTCACCAATAAAATCTAATAAATTGGCATATTACTAGCTAGCCACCTATTCAGAGCAGGAACTAAAATCCCCTCACATCCATTCTGGAATCTTAAATGCCTAACTGAGAGGGACAGGACACAATGTGAATATTAATGATCTGGCTGAGCTGGCAAAGATTCTGTGGTTGAGCCACTGCCAGATACAAGCATTCAAAAGGGGGAACTGGTCCAGAAGATGGAGATTTTCAGTGAATCTGAGGAAAAGCTTGGAAATAACACTTAGACACTACTTTATAAAGAGACTTCAGTAGTAACCTACAATTTATGGCTGAACTAAATGAGCAGTGACAGGGCTAGACGGCAATTTTGAACTGCTTAGGATGCTTGGTGAAGGACAAGTTTCTGGTGCTTAGATTTCTGAAAGTGAGTGAAAATGACAAGAAAATTGGAGCCAAAGCTTTCCTACAGTCTCTTCGGAGATGTTAAATTGAACTGAGCTGCAGTTTCCCTGATACTGATTTGGCCAGGATGGCTTCTAACCACTAACTTTATCAAAAGTCACTTGAGAGTTTTTCTGGTTCCTCCATGCTTTGCTGTGGAAGAGGGCAGGGAAGCAGGTGGTGGAAATCAGTGAGGGGGCTGCAACCGCACTCTGTGTAAACCAGTGAAGGGCTTCCTAACCAAAGGTAGAAGTGAACATGTCAAAAAGGTCAAATAGCCAAGAGCAACCTTTGTTTTCCTTGGGAATCATTATCTCAGCTAAGCTTTTCCTTTTCCTTCTTCTCACACATCACAGTGGATCTCTTAGGCTATGTCTACACTGGCATGATTTTCCGAAAATGCTTTTAATGGAAAACTTTTCCGTTAAAAGCATTTTCGGAAAAGCATGTCTAGATTGGCAGGATGCTTTTCCGCAAAAGCACTTTTTGCAGAAAAGTGTCCGTGGCCAATCTAGACGCGGTTTTCCGCAAAAAAGCCCCAATCGCCATTTTCGCGATCGGGGCTTCTTTTTTGCAGAAAACACTACTGTGCTGTTTACACTGGCCCTTTTGTGCAAAAGTCTTTCGGAAAAAAGACTTTTGCCCAAACGGGAGCAGCATAGTATTTCCGGAAAAGCACTGACGATCTTATATGAGATCATCAGTGCTTTTCTGGAAATTCAAGCGGCCAGTGTAGACAGTTGGCAAGTTTTTCCGCAAAATCAGATGATTTTGCGGAAAAACTTGCCAGTCTAGACACAGCCTTAGAGTATGTCTACACTAGAAAGGGTTTTTTTTTTTTAAATGGCTGTTTTTCTGAAAAAACGTCACTTACATCCACTCTGCAATCACATTTTTCCAAAAGTAAATAAAAAGAACAGAGGGTTTTTTCTGACATTGGTATTCTCATTCTATGAAGAAGAAGCCTTTTTCCAAAAGAGCTCTTTCAGAAAAAGGTGTGTGTGGATAGGGAAGAGGGAGTTCTTTCGAAAGAAGAAGAAGAAGGAAAAAGCACAAGTGTCCTGGTGGCCACTCCATCCATAGTAATCACAGCTGAATGCGAGATAGTGTCCATTCAGTGTGGATGCTATCTTTCGAAATAGCAGATCGCTTTTTTGATGTGCTTTTGCAGTGTAGACACTCTCCTTCCAAAGAAGTTGTTCCAGAAAATCTCTTCTGGAAAAGCTTCTTCTGAAAGAAGCCTGCATTCTAGACACAGCCTCAGTTGTTGAGAACTTTTCTCATTACAAAACTATTTACTATTTGTGGGTCAGATTCTCAGCTGTTTAAATTGGCATATCTCCAGTGAAGTCAACATAGATATGACAATTTATTTTAGCTAAGGGCCTGGCCCTGTGTTCTTGGAAACCCCACCTTCTGTTCCATTTTCTCATTTAAGCTATGTCTACACTACCAGGTTATTTCAAAATAAGTTATTTCAAAATAATAACTCCTGAAATAGCTATTTCAAAATAATCTTATACCGCGTCACAAGCAGGAGTTATTATTTTGAAATAACAAGACCCTTATTTCAAAATAACAGGGTTGGTAGTGTGGATGCTCACCTTGCTATTTTGAAATAAGGGCATTTTATTTTGAAATAACTCCCCAGTGTAGACATGCATTTACTCAATACTTTGAGTTGAGATGTACAACCACTCATTTGAGCATTTTATTATAATTTTACTGGAAAGCAATATTTTCTAGCTCTAACTGCTCTGCCTGGGTTTGCAGGAATTTAGCTTTTAACAGATTATTGGATCTTATTTTTTAGTCATTGTTCCACATTGGTAGTGACCCTTCATTGCAGTGGTCAAAAGCTGTTTAGACAGGGAATTTTACCTTTGCTAGCATCACAATTAGAATCTTTTCTCCATCAGTTATAAGAGGTATTACATATACTAGGTTTGAATAGTGCTTAAGAAGACAGCTTTCAATCAATTTGTCATCTAGCTCCGGGCTGATGCTCTCAAGTTTGCTTTAGTTTTGGGAATACTGGAAGAGGAACATATAGGTCATTTTAGGGCTTTGGCAGCCATGCAGATGGCGAACATGGCCTACGTTCAGGGGCTCCACAGTCAAAGGGCTTCCACTGCGTTGATTATCTATGTCAACAGTGGTACTGATGTACCTTAAGGATTGTAGGGGTCTGTAGTGAATGAGTTAGATGCTGTGTGTGGACACTAAAAGAATTCAAATGTTGGTGTCTACTCTTCTAGCTTTGAGGACATATCATTCCCTGCAACAACTCCTAAGCGCACTCCTAAGTCCTGTTTTCCAGGTCTGGTGTTAAGGGTTCAGCTTGCCCTCCACATAACCAGGCAAAACCTGACTTTCTTTGGCCATTCCCCACACCTTGAAGGTCAGCTTATAATTCCAATTGCCTGTGCAGTTGGTAGGCAGTGTTTGGGTAACCTCGGTCATTGGGAAGTCCATCAGGATTGTAAGAATCTGGAAGGCTTGAGCCTCGTACTATGGATGTGCTAGGTTGCTGACCCCTCCACACTGACACTAGATGCCTAGGCCGGGTGCCTATGGGAGGACCCTTTGAAACTGGGCACAGTAGGAAGTACTGCCCCACAGGGCCTGACTGGCCACCCCTTAGCACCCACTGATTCACCAATATCAGTACATTACCTAGGAAGACATGATGGGGAGCTATCTGAGCAACAACACTGCCTGCCTGCCTCCCTGCTCCAGACCTAGCTTGTGATAGACCCTGTAGTCTGCTTTTTCACTCTGGTTTGTCCTCAGCTTCATGACTTAATTTCTGTCTATAATCTAGTGCCTGACTCTGACTTCCAAGTATCTTGAGCAGGCTCACTTCTGACTCTGCACTCTGCATGCCACATGGGACTTGGTGCCAGAATCAGACTGTCTGGTGTTCTGATTCAGTTCACTCCAGATCCAAATAATTGTTTCCTTATTGCAATTTAGCAGCTGCCCAGGGCACACTGGTCACCCGCGAACCTGTCAGGTTGTCTCAGGTGGTGAAAGGGCGGAGAAATGAGAATAAGGATTAGTAAGAAAGCATAGCAATGAATAGATAACTAGGGTGAAAGGGCAGTGGAAATTCAAGAAGGAGAACTCTGCCCCACATACATTTACTTCAAAGTGGTGATGGTGGGGGAACCCACGTTTCTTGGACTAGGCTTATAGCTGTGATGGAAAAATGTTCTTTTCCGTCTTTCCATCCTGCTTCACTCACCTAACTAAAAAGCAGGCAAAAGTAGGATAGTCTTTGTGCAGCTCAATGCACACCAGGTATATGAATGAATGATAATCATCTTCCATTCTTTTCAAATTGTGCTTTGCATCTAGCAAGGCTTCACAATGCCAGTTGCTCAGCCATAGTCCATCATGAACATGAGACACTCCCCAGCAGAGCAGAAGTAGTTTAATTTTCTACTCTTTGAACCCTAAGGGTATATCACACTAAGACATCATATGCTTTGAGACATCTGGATCAGGGCTTTATAGTGAGTGATTGAGTCTAATGTGATTTTTTTTGGCTCTTACCTCACGTGTCTATAGTTAGGGAGGCACACAGACACTCATAAATCCTTTTTTAAGACAAACCACTAGCTTTGCCATTCTATGGGATAGAAGTTTAGTAAATTAGCCTGTTTTCCAGTGTTCTCTTAATATAAGAGAGGGGAAGAATAGATAGAAATGTATATGCTGTCACAGACATTTTGTCAAAGAAATCCTTGAGGGTTTTGTATAGGTCTGTTTGAAATCACCGCTCTAAAAGGAAATAATGTGATTTTTTAAAACAAGGTCACAGGGAGTAACTAAATAAAAAATTACCGTTCTGACTCAATATGTCTCAACCTTCATTGTTTCTGAAAGAGATAGCAGCTGCTGTATCAGGTTATCTGGAAAGCAATAACATTCTTCACATAGTCCTCAACTTTGGTGTTGCGACTGACAGACATTATAGCCAGCATAACTGGCTCTTTTGACATATGACAAAAACCAACAGTAAAACTGTAGCTTACAAAGGCAAAGGATAGAAAGATGAATGACTAGTGGGTAGTCTGGCTACCAGTAAAATTAATTTAAAAACCTAGAAATGATACATTTTTATGGGTGAGAAAGAGAGGCATCTTTCTCACCCCAATCTTTATTGCAATAGTTCGCTGCAAGTTTTTGTGACCTATTGTGGTTAGTTCCTGTATCACAGCTTATGTAAGTACATTTTAAGGAGATAAAGTAAATTGCAGTGGTGAGTGATTTCCATAGTAATACTATACATCCTTTAATAGGACATTTTGGCAATAGAGATTTCTGCTTCCCATAGTACCTAATGATTTGGTGATACACGTACTAACTAAGGCTGGAAAATGTTAAGTGGTGATCATAGAATCATAGAACTGGAAGAGACCTCAGAAGGTCATCAAGTCCAGCCCCCTGCTCTAGGCAGGACCAATTCCAACTAAATCAACCCGGCCAGGGCTTTGTCAAGCCGAGACTTAAACACCTCTAGGGATGGAGACTCCACTACTTCCCTAGGTAACCCATTCCAGTGCTTCACCACTGTCCTAGTGAAATAGTTTTTCCTAATATCCAACCTGGACCTCTCCCACCACAACTTGAGACCATTGCTCCTTGTTCTGCCATCTGTCACTACTGAGAACAGCCTCTCTCCATCCTCTTTGGAACCTCCCTTCAGGAAGTTGAAGGCTGCTATCAAATCCCCCCTCACTCTTCGCTTCTGCAGACTAAACAGACCCAAGTTCCTCAGCCTCTCCTCATAAGTCATATGCTCCAGCCCCCTAATCATTTTGGTTGCCCTCCGCTGGACCCTCTCCAATGCGTCCACATCCTTTTTGTAGTGGGGGGCCCAGAACTGGACACAATACTCCAGATGCGGCCTCACCAAAGCCGAATAAAGGAGAATGAGGACATCTCTGGATCTGCTGGCAATGCTCCTCTTAATGCAACCTAATATGCCATTAGCCTTCTTGGCTACAAGGGCACATTATTGACTCATCCATCTTCTCATCCACTGTAATCCCCAGGTCCTTTTCTGTAGAACTGCTACTTAGCCATTCAGTCCCCAGACTGTAACAATGCTTGGGATTCTTCCGTCCCAAGTGCAGGACTCTACACTTGACCTTGTTGAACCTCATCAGATTTCTTGTGGCCCAATCCTCCAATTTGTCTAAGTCATTCTGTACCCTATCTCTGCCCTTAAGCGTATCTACCTCTCCCCCCAGCTTAGTGTCATCTGCAAACTTGCTGAGGGTGCAATCCATCCCCTCATCCAGGTCATTAATAAAGATATTGAACAAAACCGGTCCTAGAACCGAAACTTGGGGCACTCCGCTAGAAACTGACCGCCATCCTGACATCGAGCCACTGATCACTACCCGCTGTGCCCGGCCTTCTAGACATCTTTCTATCCATCTTACCGTCCATTTATCCAATCCACAATCCCTTAACTTGCTGGGAATATTGTGAGAGACCGTATCAAAAGCCTTGCTAAAGTCAAGGTATATAACATCCACTGACTTCCCCATGTCCACTGAGCCAGTTACCTCATCATAGAAGCTAATCAGATTGGTCAGGCATGACTTGCCCTTCGTGAATCCATGCTGACTATTCCTAATCACTTTCCTCTCATCCAAGTGCCTCAATATGGATTCCTTCAGGATCCCTTCCATGATTTTTCCAGGAACCGAGGTAAGACTGACCGGCCTATAGTTCCCTGGATCATCCTTCTTCCCTTTTTTGAAGATGGGCTCTACATTTGCCTTTTTCCAGTCATCCGGGATTTCTCCCGATCTCCATGACTTTTCAAAGATAATAGCCAAAGGCTCCGCAATGACATTTGCCAACTCCCTCATTACCCTCGGATGCACTAAGTCCGGACCCATGGATTTATGTACGTTTAGCTTTTCTAAATATTTCCTAACCTGTTCTTTACCCACCATGGGCTGTCCATCTTCATCCCATCTTGCATCACTTGGCGCAGAAGTCCAGGAGTCGACCTTGTCCGTGAATACAGAGGCAAAGAAAGCATTGAGTACTTCAGCTTTCCCCACATCATCTGTCACTAGGTTACCTCCTTCATCCATTAGGGGCCGCACACCCTCTCTGATCACCTTCTTCTTGTTAACATGCCTGTAGAAACCTTTCTTGTAATCCTTCACATCCTTAGCCAGTCGCAATTCCATTTGTGCTTTCGCCTTCCTGATAACCCCCCGGCATTCTCGAGCTATACCTTTAAACTCCTCCCTGGTCATTTGACCAAGTTTCCACTCTTTGTAAGCTTCCTTTTTGTGCTTAAGTTCACCAAGGATTTCCCCTGTAAGCCAGTCCGGTCTCCTACCATGTTTGCCTCTCTTGCTACGTGTCGGGATGGTTTCTTTCTGTGCCTTCAAGAAGGCTTCTTTAAAATACTGCCAGGTGTCCTGGACTCCTTTCCCCTTCATGTTAACATCCCAGGGGATTCTGCCCATCAGATCCGGGAGGGAGTCAAAATCTGCTTTTTTGAAGTCCAAGGTGTGTATTTTACTACTCTCTTTTCTTCCTTTGGTCAGGACCCTGAAATCTACCACTTCCAGAACATTAGAGAGGTCTGTGTAGCTCAAAAACGTCTCTCTCACCAACAAAAGTTGCAAAGCTGACTTTCTCATAAACAGTGAAGACTGGCATGTTGGCCATTACTGCTAAAAATAGCTGGAAATATCTCTGAATTGAATAAGTTATATTGAAAATTCTAGTGATGTATTTTTTCAGTCCATCCCACTCTGCTGATGTATTAGAAAAAAACACGTGGCATGGTGTGAGTCCTAGGCATGAGTCAAAGTCAGGCTCTGGAGAGATAAAGCAAAGTTAACAAGAGTTAAGTTATTAGCAAAAGTCAGATCCTGTTATGAAGCAGAGGTCTGCTTGCAGGTTACCGGTCTAATACATTAACTTGGCAAGAACAGAACTATCATTATAAAAGCACAAGCACTCTTAGGCTACGTCTACACTGGCCCCTTTTCCGGAAGGGGCATGTAAATTTCACTAGTCGTCGTAGGGAAATCCGCGGGGAATTTAAATATCCCCCGCGGCATTTAAATTCCACTTTGAAGTAGGAATAAGAGCCTCCGGAAAAGGGCACTTTTTCTGGAGGATCGGGGCCAGTCTAGACGCTCTTTTCCGGCTTTTTTAAAAGCCGGAAAAAAGCGGCGGACATTTTTATTTAAATGCCGCGGGGGATATTTAAATCCCCCGCGGATTTCCCTACGACGACTAGTGAAATTTACATGCCCCTTCCGGAAAAGGGGCCAGTGTAGACGTAGCCTCTGGGTATGTCTACACTACAAAGTTAATTCGAACTAACGGATGTTAGTTCGAATTAACTTTGATAGGCGCTACACAAGCGCTCCGCTAGTTTGAACTTAATTCGAACTAGTGGAGCACTTAGTTCGAACTAGGTAAACCTCATTCTACGAGGACTACGCCTAGTTCGAACTTACTAGTTCGAATTAAGGGGTGTTGGCCACTCTGGCCAACACCAGGGAAACTCATATGCCCCCCTCCCGGCCCCGGACCCCTTAAAGGGGCACAGGCTGGCTACGGTGCCCGTGCCAGGTGCAAGCCTGCCAGCACCCAGCCGGCAGACCCTGCACCTGGCACAGATCGAGCCAGCCACCCGATGCCCCCCAGCCCTCCCTCTCTTCCCGGGACCAGGCTGGCGGCTCCCGGGAGCTTGCCTGGGAACGCAAGAGGCCGACACCCACCTGGGCTAGTGCAGACATCGTGGACCTCGTCCACGACCTCCACACTAGGCACAGGAAAGTGGCTGTCTAGGGCAGGAGAGCTGCCAGCCTGGCCACCCAGGAGCAGGTGTGCATGAAAATCAAGGTGGTCCACTGAGACCCCCGACCCTGAGCCCTGAGCTTACAATGGCCGTCCTGGGTCAGACCAAAGGTCCATCTAGCCCAGTAGCCTGTCTGCCAACAGCGGCCAACCCTAGGGAGCCTGGAGGGGACGGACCGAAGACAGTGACCAAGCCATTTGTCTCGTGCCATCCCTCTCCAGCCTGCCACAAACTTTGGGCAGGGACAACACTCCTACCCGCTGGCTAATACCACTCCATGGACCCAACCTCCATCACTTTATCTCACTTCTCTTTAAACTCTGTTCTAGTTCTAGCCTTCACAGCCTCCTGCAGCAAGGAGTTCCACAGGTTGACTCTTTGCTTTGTGAAGAAGAACTTTCTGTTACTAGTTTGAAGCCTGCTACCCATTCCTTTCATTTGGTGTCCTCTAGTCCTTCTATTATAGGAACTAATGAAGAACTTTTCTGTATGCACCCTCTCCACCCCACTCATGTTTTATAGACCTCTATCATATCCCCCCTCCGTCTCCTCTTTTCTAAGCTGAAAAGTCCCAGTCTCTTTAGCCTCTCTTCATATGGGACCTGTTCCAAACCCCTCATCATTGCAGTTGCCCTCCCCTCTCCCAGCCTCTCTCTTCCCCTCTCCCACCTCCTTTTCCCAGTCTCCCCAAGTTTTGTTCAATAAAGAGAGATTCTATTTTTGAACACAATTGTCCTTTATTTAGTACATCAGGAAGGGGGGGCTAGGGAGGGGTAAGTGGAAGGAGGTGAGGGAGGAATGGGGTACGAGCCCCCGATGGGGAGGACTGGGCTGGCTCTGCGGGCTTCTGGGGGTGAAAGCTCTCCTACAGCCCCCGAATTGCTCCCTCTCCCCAGATGGCAGCCTGTGGCAAGTGCAGCCGGTCTGATGGCCGAGTGCTGTGATGTGCCCAGTGTGGGTACTCCGGGCAATCCAAGCCAGGACTGCTTTGCAAGCGGGGCACCCCTGAGAACTGTCCAGGGTGGGGGTTGGGTCCCTTTAAGCACAGCCCTCGGCTAGCCTGAGACAGCAGCTCCACGCTCTAAGTCCTCATCTGATGCCCTGCCGGCACTGCTTCCGGCCATCCTTAACCCCGGTTCAGGGTCCACTTAATATGGACATGCTAGTTCGAATTAGCAAAACGCTAATTCGAACTAGTTTTTTAGTCTGGATGCGTTAGTTCGAATTAGCTTAGTGTAGACATACCCTTAGGTACTGATAGAAATGTAGCCGTGTTAGTCTGGGGTAGTTGAAGCAAAATGCAGGACAATGTAGCACTTTAAAGACTAACAAGATGGTTTATTAGATGATGAGCTTTCGTGGGCCAGACCCACTTCCTCAGATCAAATAGTGGAAGAAAGTAGTCACAACCATATATACCAAAGGATACAATTTAAAAAAATGAACAAATATGAAAAGGACAAATCACATTGCAGAACAGAAGGGGGATGCGGGGGGGTGGGAAAGGGGAGGAAGGAAGGTAAGTGTCTGTGAATTGCTGATATTAAAGGTAGGGAGAGTGGGATGTTTGTGAGTTAATGGTATTACAGGTGATAATTGGGGAAACTGTCTTGGTAATGGGTGAGAAAGTTCAAAGACTTGTTAAGTCCTTGTTGGTAAGTGTCGAATTTTAACATGAATGACAGTTCAGAGGATTCCCTTTCAAGTGCAGATGTAAAAGGTCTTTGTAGCAGAATGCAGGTGGCTAAGTCATTTAGAGAGTGTCCTTTCTGGTTAAAGTGGCAAGAAACTGTTTTCTCTTTGTGATCTTGTCTGATATCTGTTTTGTGGGCATTAATCCTTTGGCGAAGTGTCTGAGATGTTTGTTCAATGTACATAGCAGACAGACACTTTCGGCACATGATAGCGTAGATTATCCAGAATGATAGCGTAGATATCATCATGATAGCGTAGATGCATCCAGAAATATAACCTTTTACATCTGCACTTGAAAGGGAATCCTCTGAACTGTCATTCATGTTAAAATTCGACACTTACCAACAAGGACTTAACAAGTCTTTGAACTTTCTCACCCATTACCAAGACAGTTTCCCCAATTATCACCTGTAATACCATTAACTCACAAACATCCCACTCTCCCTACCTTTAATATCAGCAATTCACAGACACTTACCTTCCTTCCTCCCCCTTCCCACCCCCCCGCATCCCCCTTCTGTTCTGCAATGTGATTTGTCTTTTTCATATTTGTTCATTTTTTTAAATTGTATCCTTTGGTATATATGGTTGTGACTACTTTCTTCCACTATTTGATCTGAGGAAGTGGGTCTGGCCCACGAAAGCTCATCATCTAATAAACCATCTTGTTAGTCTTTAAAGTGCTACATTGTCCTGCATTTTCCTTAGGTACTGAGCATTCAGGGAAACACATTCCAGAATGGTAGTGCTAGAACACCGTGATACAAAGTTATGGTGTAAACATACTCCTAAAAGATGATACAATGACACACTGACCCCTCTGAAAGATAAGGTCAGGATGACGGGATGATAGATAGCAAAGTTCTGATCAAACCAACATGTGCAAGGTAAAGGATGTTAAGTAGCCATGTCAGAGGGGCAGTATGTTACTTGCTTTTATCAGTATTTTTAAAAAATGACTGACTTTATCTGTCTGAGGGGGGACTGGAAAGCCCTGCCAATCAATGAGCCAAGTCATCTGTTATGAGCATACATGTGCTAATGTCACCAGTTTACTGGAATTCTTTGAGGAGATCAAGAATCATGCAGACAAAGGGGGAACCAGTGGATATAATGTACTTAGATTTTCAGAAGCCCTTTGACAAGTTTCTTCACCAAAGGCTCTTAAGCAAAGTAAGCTGTCATGGGATAAGAAGGAAGATCTTTTCAGGGGTTGATAACTAATTAAAAGACAGAAAGCACAGGGTTATATAAATAGTCAGTTTTTCAGGAGAGAGGTAACTAGTGATGTCTCTCAGTTGTTCGGGAACAATTATATTCAATATATCATAAATGATCTGGGGAGAGGGGTAAACAGTGAGGTGACATGATTTGCAGATGATACTAAACTGCTCAAGATAGTGAAGTCCAAAGCAGACTGTGAAAAGCTTCAAAAGCTTCACAAAACTAGGTAACTGGCAAACAAATTGGCAGATGAATTTTAATGTTGAGAAATGTATATTGGAAAACATAATCCCAACTATACATACAAAATGATGGGGACTAATTTAGCACTCACCCCCCAAGAGAAAGAGAGATTGGAGTCATTGTGGATGGTCTCTGAAAAGATTCACTCAATGTGCAATAAAAGTAAAAAAAAAAAAAAAAAAAAAAACAAACCAATGTTAGGAAACATTAAGAAAGGGATAGAAAATATCTTGCTACTGCTACATAAATCCATGGAATGCTCACATGTTGAATACTGTATGCAAATACGGTCTATAGAAAGATATTTCAGCATTGGAAGAAGTTCAGAAAAGGTCCAAAAATGATTAGGGGTCTGGAACAGCTACCTTTTGAGGTTAGATTAATAAGACTGGGACTTTTCAGCATGGAAAAGAAACAACAATGGGGGGATATGATTGAGGTCTATAAAATCATTACTGGTATGGAAAAAGGGAACAAGAAATTATTTACTCTGTCCCATAACACAAGAACTGGGCTCACCAAATGAAATGAATAGGTAGCAGGTTTAAAACAAACAAAAGGAAGTACTTCTTCACACAACACAGTTAACCTGTGGAATTCCTTGCCAGAAGTCCAAGATTATAAGTGTATATCTACACTACAGCACTAATTCGAACTAACTTAATTCAAATTAGTTAATTCGAACTAAGATAATTTGAATTAGTGCATCTAGACCTAAAAACTAATTTGAATTAGCATTTTGCTAATTCGAAATAGCACGTCCACATTGAGTGGACCCTGAACCGAAGTTAAGGCTGGCCGGAACCAGGACTTAGAGTTTGGACCTGCTGCCTCAGGCTAACCGAGGGCTGTGCTTAAAGGGACCCGACCCGCTACCCTGGACAGACAGTTCTCAGGGTTCCCCGCTTGCTGGTCTACCTCACTGAGGGACAGCAAAGCACTTGTGTCTCGGAGTGCTCTGCTTGCCCTCACCCATGTTGCACACAGCACTCTGCAACATGGAACCAGACCTGCCCCCAGGGACTCTGCTGCATCTCGTGGAAACATTGCTGGCAGCCTGGATGCAGTCTCTGCAGGCTGCCATCCAGGAGGACCATCGAGGGGATGTCAGGATCCCGGGGGCCCTGCGGGAGAGCTTCCACCCTGAGGAGTGCTAACAGTCTCCCCGGTCTGCCCCACCGAGGACTTGTGCTCCATTCCTCCCTCTCCTCCTTCCACTTCCCAAGCCCCCCGTTTCTGATGTCAAATAAAAGACACATATTTTCAAAAATAACAATTCTCTTTATTCAACACAACTGGGGAGGGGAAATGAAACTGGGGAGATGGGGGAAAGGAGGCGAAAGAGGGCAGGAGAGAGGGTGAGAGAGGGGAGGGGGAAACCTGTGAGGAGGGAGCTGGAAGGGGGAAGCAAGGGAAAGGAGGGAGAAGGGAAACTCAGGGATCAGGGTTGGGGGTCTCGCCGGGCCAACCACCTCCCAGCATGGCAAGGGAGGGGGCCTCGGCGTCCCCGGGGGATGGAGTAGAGGATGCAGAGGTTCAGGTGGGGGGTGTGGACATTAAGGAGGAGGGTGTGGGGGTTGAAGAGGAAGAGGGGAGCGGGAGCAGGAGTGGGAGGAGGGACAGTTGTTGGGGGGGCAGCAGGCACAGGATGGGCACAGGGCACCATGCTCTGCAGCAGGGCCTGCAGGGTAGCGTTTCTGGCTCACTCCTCAGCCAACTGCTCCTGGTGGAGTTGCAGGTCTGCCCGCATCCAGGCCTCCATGGTGCTGTTCAGGGCTCGCAGGGCCCCCAGGTGCTGGTCCCAGTAATTCTGCTCCGTGGTGGTGGTCCGGAGCAGGCCACAGGTGCGGGAGCATGTCCTGGGCGGGGTGGTGCGCCCTGCACGAGCAGCTGGTGTATCTGTAGATAAAGAAGAGGAGTGGTCAGTTCTTCCTGGGGACACAGTGGATGATGCCCAGCCCCCGCCCGCCGCGACATGAGGGCGACCATGCCCTGCACCGTCAGAGCCGTTGTGTTTGTACAGAGGCCATGGTCAGTATGTCTGGCTCTCCCGGAACTAGGAGCTGCCCCAAGACCGCACCCATGTCCCTGTGCCGTGTATAGTGTGTCGGGGCGGGGGGGGGGGGAGGGGGAGATGTCCCCTGCCTCTGTGTAGAGGGGGCGTGTGAAGGGAGAGCATCCTGTTGGGTCCCTCCCTGGGGTCAGGAGCATGTCAGGTCTCTTTACACATGCATGTGCCTATTGGGCCACGGCCCCTGGGTGTCACACAGCTGGAGCCACCTGCTGGAGCCACCTGGGTGGCATGGCACGTGCTCGCACGTGCACAGGTGGCTGCGTGATCCGTGGGAGGCATGGCCCACGTGTGCGGTCCCTGGTCTCCCTCCCCGCCTCCCCCCCAGGCAGGGGACAGTGCTGGCACTTACCCAGTATGGCCTCCCCGGATGACCCTGCCGACTCCGGTGCTGGAACTGCTTGCGGTGGCCCCTCTGGTGCGCCCGGGTCTGGGCTCTCCGATCCTGGCTCGCTGTCTCCCGGGCTGGTACGGACCACCCCGCCCCCCCAAGAGTCGGTCGAGGGTGAGGAAGTAGGGGCAGGTGGCAGCCCCTGCTACGGCGCTGCCCCTGGTGGCCCTGACATATGCCTGCCGCAGCTGTTTCACTTTCAGGCACACCTGCTCCTGGGTGCACCTGTGTCCCTTTTGGGCCATGGCGGCCACTATGTGGCCGTAGACGGCCGTGTTCCTCCACCTAGTGTGGAGATCATGTAGGTTGGGTCCTGCCCCCAAACCTCAATGAGGTCCATGACCTCCGCACTACTCCAGGAGGGTGCACACTGTCTACGGCCCATGGCTGGCCCCTGGGTGCTGGGGTACTGGGTGTGGGACGGCTGGCTGTCACTGGCCCCCTGGCTCATCGTGGGACCACTGGGTCAGGGGCAGAGACTGCTGGCAGGGCTGTCTCTGGCAAGTGCCATCTGGCCAGAGTCTACCCCTTTAAGGACCCTGGGGCTGGGGGAGAGGAGGGTTTTCCTGGTTTGGTCCAGAGTGGGCACCAGGGAAACCTGGGAAGGGTTATCCTCCAACTAGTTCGAATTAGTGGCTACACAGCCCTTAATTTGAACTACTTAATTCGAACTAGGCATTACTCCTCGTAGAATGAGGTTTACCTAGTTCGAATTAAGCGCTCCGCTAGTTCGAATTAAGTTCGAACTAGCGGTTTGCATGTATAGACACTATGAAAGTTAATTCGAACTAACAGCTGTTAGTTTGAATTAACTTTGTAGTGTAGACATACCCTAACAAAGGGTATGTCTACACTACCCTCCTAGTTTGAACTAGGAGGGTAGTGTAGGCATACCGCACTTGCAAATGAAGCCCGGGATTTGAATTTCCCGGGCTTCATTTGCATAAGCGGGGAGCCGCCATTTTTAAAACCCCGCTGGTTCGAACCCCATGCAGCGTGGCTACACGGGGCACGAACTAGGAAGCCTAGTTCAAACTACCTAATTCGTGCCCCGTGTAGCTGCTCTGCACGGGGTTCGAACCAGCGGGGTTTTAAAAATGGCGGCTCCCCGCTTATGCAAATGAAGCCCGGGAAATTCAAATCCCGGGCTTCATTTGCAAGTGCGGTATGCCTACATTACCCTCCTAGTTCGAACTAGGAGGGTAGTGTAGACAAACCCAGAGTTAGAAAAAGAGTTAGATAGGTCCATCAATGTCTATTAGCCAGGACAGTGCAGAAATGGACTCTTTAGCCTCTGTTTGTCCAAAGGTGGGAATATGCGACAGAGGAGGGATCACTTGATGATCACCTGTGCTTTTTCATTCTATCTGGGGCACTTGGCATTGGCCACTGTCTGAAGACAGAATACTGGATAGAATGGAGCCAGTATAACTGTGTTTATGTTATTACTCCTTAGAGTAGTCATGGTTGAGATTTTTCTAATGTGTGAATTTTAACATGTTTCCTAATATTTTGGACTGCCAAAATAGCAGTCATATTAAGCAGTTTAAGATGGGCAATGCAGCCTTAGAACAGGGTGTGTAGAAGGGTACTGAAGGTACGTCTACACAACTGTGTTACTTCAGAATAACTGACATTATTCCAAAATAACTTAGTCCGTGTCCACACTACAAGCAGCTATTTCAACATAATGTTGCATAGCTTATTTCAGCTTTAACCCTGCTGTGTAGACGTGCCCTGAGTCATCAGGTTTTGCTTTTATATGAATTCCTAAATGTCATGACCTCCTTAAAGCTCTTTAAGAAGGTTTATGGAGGTTTTATGAAGTATAGAGAATACAATTTGAAGATTATATTAAATGTTCCTGCAGAGTTTGGTTGTGAGTCAACAAAACTCTTAAATGTAGACTCTAGACATGTGCTTAAATTTGACTGAATTTAATTAGAAATCACTACATATTCTTTAAAAAATGGATGCCTGGAGCTCTGAAAATGTTTTTAAAAACAGGTATTCTGTTTTCTAAAGAAGGAAAGTAATCATGGAAAAATATAGAGAGTGCCCTTTATAAAGCAATATTTGCTACATCGTTGCATTTGATGAATTCTCTGTACTTAGAATAGTACAAATACTGTCGTAAAATCAAATTCTGCAGCACAGTAACTTTTTAAAATGGCAAAAGGCATTTATTACACAGGCAGAAGTTGGCTCCCTGGAGAAGTGACTTTATAACCAGAATGAATATGTGTCGTTATAAGTAGGATTAACAATGATTACTTGGCTGAATAATGGTAGCACCAAACCTGTATCTTTTTGCTTGCTTGTAATGAGACACAAAACTTGCCAAATTTGGTTGAGGGCTACATCATTTCCCCTCAATTATTTCCACACTTCTGCTTATGCATGTGGAAACACAACCTCCCTATGTTTCATGTTGTTCAACTGCACTTTGGGTCTGAAAAATCTACTGTGTAGGAGCTGAACTGTTCAATTTCTCAACTGTATGAAGCAATAGAGAAAGTGAATAGGTTCCTACATGCTCACCACTCCTCCGAGGGCTGCATTCTAGATTTAAAATTGGTACCACATTGGTAGTTGAAGAAAAAGGTGGATAACTCTAGTTCTGCAAATTGAATTCACAATGCTGGAGTTCAGCTTGCTTGCTGAGTGTGGTGACCTGAGATTTCTGTTCAAACAATGCTTCCAGACTACTTGCAATTTTTTTCTTTTTTTGCTCGGACATTAAGTGCATGTGGCTGAGCTGAAGAGGAAGTTAAATCGTAGAAGGACTGTTACAATGCACAGCTAGCAACTGCTTATGGCTATATTACAATGTAAAGTGTTAGTTAATCCTTTGCCATCTGTCTTTATTTAACTTACCTGCTGAACTGAGCACCACAAAAGTGGTGGTGAAGCTGTCAGTTCAATTTTTCCCACTGTTCACTGGCTTTCCTCCTTAGCTAGGAAATCCAGTTATTTCTTTAAAACATGGATATAGGTATTAGATAAAGCATATTGTGATGGTTTCTACAGAGTAATTACATTCATACATTCTAAGTTGTCTCATTTACAACCACAATTCTTACAGATGAATATGTTTGAATCTCTCTCTATAAACAGATGAAATATATTTCTGCTAGACACCTTCCTTAATTTGCTCAAAGGTTAATGTGAGTTGCTGAGCTCTATAGATGCTGACATTCTGCCTCCTCAGAAACTGGATGACATCACTGACATGGATTTTAAATATGTGTGATGGAGAATAACTGTTATGAATACACATGGGAATCAGCAATCAGGGAAGAGATGACAAGAAAATCTAAGGTGGCTGTCAGTGTTGGCCTTGTGCACTATGACAAAGCCAGTTTGGGTATGTCTACACTACAGTGCTAATTTGAACTAACTTATTTCGAATTAGTTAATTTCAAATAATGCATCTAGACCCAAAAACTAATTCAATTTAGCATTTTGCTAATTCAAAATAGTGTGTCCACACTGATTGGACGCTGGATTGCATTTAAGGGCAGCTGAAACTGGTTCCGGCAGGGCATCAGGTCAGTAGTTGCTTTGTGTTGCTGCTGTCTGAGGCTATCTGAGGCTCGTGCTTAAAGGGAGCCTCCTGGACAGCCGGTTCTCAGCTTTTTCACTTGCTTGCCTACCTCTCCAAGGGACAACAAAGCATTTTCCTCTCTGCCTGCCTGTGTCGGTGGTTCCCATTGGGGACACTGCCACAGTTGGCACTGTGGAGCCAGAGCTCACCCTGGACATGCTGCTCCAGTTTTTGGACTTGCTGCTACAAGCCTGCCAGCAATAGCTGAAGGCTGCCTGGCACCATGTGGTGCACGTCACCACCCCGTCCCTCCCCCTGGCCTCCTTGGGGGCTGTGGAGGAGCCGCAGCAGTGCTCGGACACCAGCGTGCCCCACCACATCTGGAGTCTGGACACCAGCAGCGACTGGTGGGACCGCATCATCCTGGAGCTCTGGGGAGACCAACAGTGGACCCAGAACTTCAGGATGAAGAAGGACACCTTCCTGGAGCTCTGTGAGTGGCTCGCCCCTGCTCTGCGGTGACAGGACTCTCACATGAGGCCTGCCATGCCCCTCCAGAAGCATGTGGCCATCGCCTTGTGGAAGCTCTCCATGTTGGACAGCTACTGATCCATCGGGAACCAGTTCAGCATGGTGAAATTGTTATACCAAATAAAAGCAAGCAGGATCTTATGAGGGGGATAAGGCAAAAAGCCACATTTATTGTAAAGATAATAATAAAAAAATAAAGAAAAGATAGAAGCAAACAATGTTGTTTAACTACTTATTCCTATCACTACTTAACCCTTACACACACACACACACACACACACACACACACACACACACACACACACACACACACATATATATATATATATATTCATTCATACATCCATTCATTCAAGTTCTGTGTATAGTTACCAGCCTGGAAGTTGCTTGTGACAGGATACTGGCCAGGTACTCTGTACACAAGTGATGGTAGTGGGGAGCGAAGTCCTGATCAGATGCGCATCTGGAGCTCCTGGTAGGCTGGCAGCAGAACCTTGGACTCTGATTCCATAGTTTTTTAGTCCAGTTCTTATAGGAATTTCTTCCTATGCCAGTTATGGAAATTGCTGCATCAGGGTGATGTCTCCAGGGTGGCTGCCAGGTGCTCGTCAGTGATCTCATCGGGTGGACCTCCAGTACTTGGTTTTCTCCACTTGACACCTTTTGGTTGCACTGGCACCTGACACCTTCTTCAGCCCTTTGTTGCTGTATTCTCAGGCTGGCACCTCTCAGAACCATTCATACAAGCACTCTCTCTCTTACATACATTCCCTAATTAATGTTTCCCATACAGTATTTCGTATAATAACAACTTTACATATTCAAGAGTTGTAGTTACAAAAGTTTCTGGGTGGTATTGCTTAAAACATTCTCTGAGTGCTGAGTAAAGTTACAATGTTTTAAAGAGAACAGGCGTCAATTATGTAACAATGCCCTTAGTCAATTACAGGGCTTGGCTCCCATAGCAGAGTTAGTGGCTTGACAATGCATTGTTACAATGTATCTCTGCAATGTCAATTTCAAGCAGCCCCCTTGCACAAGCTTGAGCATGCCCTGGGACATGAGGTCGGGGGGGGGGGGTGGGATGGGGGGGAGGGGGGCAGTTTCTGGCTACATAGGATTATGTTCTTAACAGTTCTAAGTTACATGACCTAATACATTATATTCTAAAGGGGCAATAATAATAATAAAACTAAACATTTAACAATCTTAACAAATAATAATAGTAATAATAAAAATTAATAATAAATCTAAACACTTTAAGTTGTGGGGAACAAATTATGGGGAGTCACTTCCATTTGGGGGAATCATTTTCAATACATTAATATGTTATCCCTACAAAATGCATTGTCAGAGCAGTGCTCATGCAGGTACAGCACTCACTGGCCACTGGGCCAGAGTGGAGGAGGGCTGCAAGGAGGGGATGGGTTGCCCCAGGAAAAATGGGGGGGGAGAGGAGGCGAAAGTGACCCGCACGGGAGGTTCGGTCTGTCCCGGCTGTACTACACGCCGCCTGTGGTGGCCAGGATCACTGTGGGGGTTGCTTCTGGGAGTGGGGCCCGGTTGCCCCAGTGATTCGTGGTTTAGTGTTGTTAGGCCCTAGAAAAAATAGGCCTAGTGCAGTTATGCTAAAGCAAATGTAACAAAGGTTTCTGGGTAGTCCCTGGACAGAACTGGAGATAAGTTCAAGCAGGGACGCACCCTACACGCTTGCTCAAGTTGGCAAAATGAGATAAGCAAGAAGCTGCATTTTTGTACCTGCTGTGATGAGGAACAGTTTGTTTTGAGAACTGATAAGAAGACTCCCTGTTTCTGCTCTCCCCGTTTGTTCTAAACTCCCTGTTTATGTTCTCTTTTGGCCATAACAAACTGTCTCCTTATTGCCCAGTACCTGTCTTTTGGGCTGATAAGAAATTGCTGATGCATTATGAATTGCTTAAGGCCATGATGTATAGTTGGCCAGGTATGCATGGGTATTAGAGGTTTCTAACTGATAAAGGGGAGTTGGTTGCTTGGGCGAATAGTCTATGACGCGACGAAACTGTCTATATAAGCCTACCTGTAAATGAAATCAGGGCTGGTTCACTTTGGAGACGGGCCGCTCTCTAGTGTTGTGTGCACCATTCAATAAAGAGCTTGTGATTGGATCTTGCTGGTGTTGCCTGTCTCTTTGCGGTCAGACAACGAACAGAGGCCGTCCGGGTTCGAGTCCCTGACAGTGTGTATCTCTGAAGGTGGTCAAGGCCATCAACCAGGTGCTGCTCCGCAGGGTGGTCCTCCTCGCCGACCGGGACGTGGTCATCCGGGGGTTCAGCACCCTCGGCTTCCCCAACTGCGGGAGAGCCATCAAAGGGACTCACATCCCCATCCAGGCTCTGGAACACCAGGCCTCCCAGTACATCAACTGCAGGGGTACTTCTCCGTCCTCCTGCAGGCCATGTGTGACCACTGGGGCTAGTTCACGGACATTAATGTGGGCTGGTCCAGCAAAGCACATGATGCCAGGGTGTTCCGGAACTCCTTCAAGTCTACGAGTGACAAAAAGAAGGGGGGCAATTTTGAGTTGGATTTGGAAATAGAAAGGGGAGTCTCAGAAGTTGAAGGATGGACATTATAGGTGCCTCCTTCTCATGGGGAAAAAAAGCTATTGAATTCCGGAGTTCCTTAAACTTACAGGGTGAAGATTTAACAAGATGATAGAAATGAATTAAACAGAGGCAATAATCAAATGAAAATAAACATGTTGAAAGTGTTTGAGATGGTGGCAAATGCACTTGCATATAAATATAAAGGAGACATAATAACAAAGCAGTTCAGAGTCTAGGATAACTCTAAGATTACAGAATAAATTATGTCTCAACGAGTGGGATGTAGGAAAAAGGAATTTTAAACTCAAAGCAATTTCAGGATAAGATCTCCAACTGGTGTAAATTGGCATAGCTCCAATGATTAGGAGTCAATAACAATGCTCCCATCTGCTCAAACCCACGCTGGGGTGGAAGCAAAGAAAGAATCTGGGAATAACGACAGACTCCATGCTCTGTGTCCCTCACCTACATATGCACACATTCACTGTAGTGAATAGGTACTGGCCACAGTAGAAAATCTGTTTTCAAACTTAATTATATTACAAAAATTACTAGAGCAAAACCATGGCTAAATGAACTACTTCTCAGACATTCGTCTTTAGTAATTAATTTGATTTCTTTATGATAGAGCAGAGGTTCATTACTGGGGAATCCGTTGCTCAGCCATTCATACCGACCTGCCAAACTGTGTCTAGATCTGAACCCCACATCTGATTTCCATCTCTATCTGCCATCTCGCAAACACTTTCACATGATTTTAGTTGTCACTGTTTAAAGAGTCAACAGAGTTACAAAACAAAACTTGCAATGTATGAAACCTCTTGTAAACCTAGCTTTCAAACAAGGAAAAGTATCCATATCCTGCTACAGCAGCCCATGAGATATTGGCTCCCAATGTCATGTCAGAATTGAAATACTAATGCATTATGTTAATTACTTTTTTTATCATTGTAATTTTCAGTATTTCACAGGGCACCAGAGCTAAAAATGAATTCTTGGCAAACTAAGAATCCTAGCTACTTCTCAGTGGCATAATGCTCTTCAAGAATCATATCCACAAATGTAAGGGCTACATAAATGTGTCTGTCCATGTTTGTGTCTTTGTCATGTTCTGCATCACACTTCATTCCCTGTGCCAAGCATTCTACCTTCAACATGCTATTTAGTGATATAGAAACAAATAACTAGAAAGACCTCCAGGATCATCTAATCTATTCCCTCTGGCTACGTCTACACTGGCCCCTCTTCCGGAAGGGGCATGTAAATTTCAGCAGTCGTCGTAGGGAAATCCGCGGGGGATTTAAATATCCCCCGCGGCATTTAAATAAAAATGTCCGCCGCTTTTTTCCGGCTTTTAAAAAAGCCGGAAAAGAGCGTCTAGACTGGCCCCGATCCTCCGGAAAAAGGGTAGTAAGAATAAGAGCCTCTGGAAAAGGGCACTTTTTCCGGAGGATCGGGGCCAGTCTAGACGCTCTTTTCCGGCTTTTTTAAAAGCCGGAAAAAAGCGGCGGACATTTTTATTTAAATGCCGCGGGGGATATTTAAATCCCCCACGGATTTCCCTACGACGACTGCTGAAATTTACATGCCCCTTCCGGAAGAGGGGCCAGTGTAGACGTAGCCTTAGGGTATGTCTACACTACCACCCTAGTTCGAACTAGGGTGGTTAATGTAGGCAACCAAAGTTGCAAATGAAGCCCGGGATTTGAATTTCCCGGGCTTCATTTGCATCTTGCTGGGCACCGCCATTTTTAAATGTCTGCTAGTTCGGACTCCGTGCCCATGGCTACACGCAGCACGGACTAGGTAGTTCGGATTAGGCTTCCTATTCCAAACTACCGTTACTCCTCATGGAGTTTGGTAGTGTAGACATACCCTTACTGATAAAAACAGCCCTGTCATATAGTCCTAATCATAAATGTATCAATTTAATCTTAAAACTAGCCACTACTTACATTGCTTTGCTTCTCCTGCAGCCACCTCTGTACCCCTATACAACAGCCTGTACTCATGGATACTTTCTGAATTCTATAGAAGGCTACCTACTTCCTTCTCTGATGTGAAATCCTCCCTAAAGATTCCCTTTTATTGGGGGATTTATACAAGAAACCAGTTGACTAATTACAGAGAAGTTGAGGAGTATTTAGAAACACTTAACAACCTTCTTCCTTCCCATGTTGTGTTACTTCTGAATAGCTAGTTCTCATCTTAGGCTATGTCTACACTGCAGAGCTTTTCCAGGATACCAGAGCTATGCTGTGTCCCAGGAATGCGTCTGCTTTTTTGGAACAATTTCCAAAAAAGCATATGCATTCTTTCGCCATCCCTGTAATCCTCATTGTATGAGGAAGAAGAGATGTGTTAAAAGAGAGGTTTTTCCAAAATTTGGCCTCATGTACATGGGCCAAATTTTGGAAAAGCCTCCTTCGAAAGAAAAGCAGAAAAGGAAACGCAAATTGCAGCTTGCAATTTGCGTATCTTTCTCCAACTTTTCTTTGTAGTGTACACGTAGCCTTAGACACTTAGGGTGTGTCTAGACAACATGCCTCCGTCGATGGAGGCATGTAGATTAGACAGTTAGGCAAAGGGAAATGAAGCCGCGATTTAAATAATCGCGGCTTCATTTAAATTTACATGGCTGCCGCGCTGAGCCGACAAACAGCTGATCAGCTGCTAGTCTGGACGCGCCGCGCTGACCTGAAAGCCTTTTATCAACATCCCCCTTATGCCTCGTAGGATGAGGTTTACAGGGGATGTCGATAAAACGCTTTCATTTCGACAGGGGAGCATCCAGACTAGTGCCCGGAGTCAACAAACAGCTGATCAGCTGTTTGTCGGCTCAGCGCGGCAGCCATGTAAATTTAAATGAAGCCGCGATTATTTTAATCACGGCTTCATTTCCCTTTTTCGAATACACAAATCTACATGCCTCTGTCGATGGAGGCATGTAGTTTAGACGTACCCTTAATTTTACAATCAAGTCTGTTCTTCTATATTTGTGTGCTTGTTTAGATTTTGAGCTCCCATGATCATAGAATCATAGAATCATAGAATAATAGGACTGGAAGGGACCTCGAGAGGTCATCGAGTCCAGCCCCCCGCCCTCAAGGCAGGACCAAGCTCTGTCTACACCATCCCTGACAGATGTCTATCTAACCTGTGGGTCCTTCTGGAAATGAATGCAATTAAATATATCTAGAACTGAAACTGGATGAGGATGTATTGTTTATTTGACCAGCTTCTGTAGGTGAAAGGAAAACAAGCATTTGAGATATACAGAGTTCTTCTTCAGGTCTAGGAAGAGCTAATTTGACCTGAAGAAGCATTCGGTGTAACTCAAAAAATTATCCTTCTCATGTACAGAAGTTATTCCAGTAAACAATATTATCCCACTCACCTTTTCTCTCTAATATCCTGGGACTGATACAGTTACAACAACACTGCATACTTCTAGTACTAAGAATTTAATATTTTGAGATGAACTTATTGACTGGTGTGAATCATGTATTATAGGACTGAATATAGCCGGTCCCAGATCTTGAAAAAGGTCACTCTTAAATAACCAGGATAATGACCTTTCTATTGCAATTTTCATTAGTAAAGATCTCTGAAATGTTTTGAAAAATAACTCACAAACTACCTATGAAACATTTTGACAAATAGTCACTTCTGAGGTAGAACATATACAGGCAGTCCCCGGGTTACGTACAAGATAGGGACTGTAGGTTTGTTCTTAAGTTGAATCTGTATGTACATACAGTTTCAGAGCGGCGCTGCGGGACCAACCGGCAGCACCCCAGCTACTCTGCCACAGGCGTCCGGAGAAAAGCTTAGTCTGCTGGAGGGGGGGGGGGGGCATACTAGCTGCGCCCCCCCCCACCCCAGCAGACCAGGAAGACACGGGCGGCGGACTGAGACGCACCGCGGTCCCGCCGCCTGGGTCCTCCGCGGCTTTGCTCCCAGTCTCCCTGGTCTGCTGGAAACCAGCAGACCAGGGAGACGGGGAGCAAAGCCTCTGAGGACGCCGGCAGCGGGACAGCCGCGGGGTGCCCCGCTGCCCAAGCCCCCCCGCAGCTTTGCAAAGCCGCGGGGAAGCCTGCAGCGGAGCAGCCCAAGCGCGCCTGGACTGTTCCACTGCCGGCTTCCCCGAGGCTTTGCAAAGCCGCGGGGGGGCTCGGGCAGCGAGGCAACCCAGGCGCGCCTGGGCTGTCCCGCTGCCGGCTTCCCTGCGTCTTTGCAAAGCCACGGGGGGGGGTAAAGGGGGAGGGCAGCGGGGCAGCCCAGGCGTGCCTGGGCTGCCCCACTGCCCGAGCCCCTCCGCGGCTTTGCTCTGCGTATTCCTGGTCTACAGACCAGGGAGACGCAGAGAAAGCCCCAGAGTACACGGGCGGCAGGGACTGCGAGGTCCTGCAGTCCGTGTACACGGGGCAGCCCCGTTCGTAACTGCGGATCCGACATAAGTCGGATCCACGTAAGTCGGGGACTGCCTGTATAGCCCAATAACACTCTTCAGGACCTCACCACTATGTGGGGCGGAAAATGCCAAATGTCTAAGATGAAACCATATGAGAAATCTTAAATTAGTGGGAGTGTAATTACCAATCAGGAATTGATTTAATTTAAAATTGTAAGTAATATTGTGTCCTTTAACATTATGCTATTCATAGATTTATTACCATCTCAAAAAGAAGAGCACTTATTTAACTATTTCCTGTGGCCACATGGATTTTCCCTGGAAGTCTTCCATCCCACAGATGATCTTACATGACCATTTTTATAAAAATACAAGTTCACAGCTCCATAAATCCATGCTACACCCAATTCTTGAATACTGCCTCATCTCAGAAAAGATATTTTGGCACTGGAAGAAGTTCAGAAAAAGACAACAAAAATAATTAGGAATTTGGAACGACTGCCATATGAGGAGAGATTAATAAAATGGAGAGTAAGGGAGCATCTACATAGCCGGGCTTAACTCAAAATAAGCTGCACAAATTGAGCTATGTCAATTGTGTATCTTAGTTCAAAATAAGCTATTATCTACAAAGCACTTATTTTGAAACAGAGCCTTTTTCCTCCAACTTCTTACAATGAGGGTTACAGGAGTCTGAGTAAGAAGTCCTCCAGCTTGACATTATTTTGATACTATTTTGAAATAACTGCCTGCTGTGTAGACACGGACTAAGTTATCTTGGAATAGCACTAGTAATTTTGAAATAGTGTTGCAGTGTAAATGTACCCTGAGGTAAGATATGATAGGGGTTGTCGAGGGGCTCGCCCCTGTCTTGGGGTTGCCACCCCCATCCGGGGCCTGACTCGGCCCATCTGGGCCTAGCCCTCAAAGTACACTGCCCCTCTCGTAGGGGAAATACGGCCCACCGGCCTAGTCCCAAAGCACAATGCCCCTGTGCTAGGGGGAATACGGCCTCCCGGCCTAGTTCACAGTTTGCAGGCCCAGGGGCCTAGTTCACAGTTTGCAGGCCCGGAGGCCTAGTTCACAGTTTGCAGGCCCGGAGGCCTAGTTCACAGTTTGCAGGCCCAGGGGCCTAGTTCACAGTTTGCAGTTTGTTACCCTGCTCCCCCGTGTCAGGGTCTCAGGCAGCAGGGGTAGGGGGGTCCGGGCCCTCCCTCTCCACCGGACCCCGACCCAGGGCCCTAGTAGTTTCGGGTGGTTCCCACCACTGGCTCGGCGGGGGCTCCTCCCCGCAACGCCCCGAGCCCTCAGGGGCTTCTACAGCTCCCTGCCCTGGGTCGCTTCCTACCCCCTGCTCGCAGCCTGCCGCGGTCCCACCTGTCGGCGTCGGTCGACGAGCTGTAGCGGTCCTCCCCCTGGCAGCTGCAGAGTTGGCGGAGTCCGGTCCAGCACTCGGGACGCGGGTGGTCGGTCGGCGGCTCCGGCGTTGGGGCCGAGCCCTGCAGAGGCCCGGCAGCAGCACGCTCAGCTCCCCCGGCGACTCCCTCTCTGCCCAGTGGCCGCTAGCTCCTGCTCGGGTCGTAGTCTGCCCTTTCTGAGCAGGCCAGCAGCCTTTTATACCTTGGCTCCCTTTGGAGCATGCCCAGTAGGACTGTGTGGGTGGGGCCCTCTCCGCCCCCGGCCCCAGGTGGTTTCCCTGGGCTTGAGTGCGGGGCGGGGCCGCCCCGTCACACACCCCCCCACTTAAGTGGGTACCTATCCCCTCGTCCGTTCCCGTCTCTTCTTCCCCCACTCTGGAAAGGAAATCAGCATTCGTGTGCGCCTTCCCTGGGCGATGGGTTATACTGAAATTGTACGGCTGTAAAGATAGATACCACCGCATTAAACGGGGGTTCGTCTCCTTCATGCTATTTAACCATTTCAGGGGGGCATGGTCTGTCACCACCTGAAACATGTTGCCCAATAAATAATATCTTAGGGCGTCTACAGCCCACTTTATTGCCAGTGCCTCCTTTTCTATGGTAGCGTAGTTCTGTTCTCGTGGGAAGAGCTTGCGGCTCAAATAAACTATCGGGTGCTCCCCTCCCTCTGCCTGTTGGGACAGCACTGCCCCCAAGCCTCTTTCTGATGCATCCGTTTGCAGTAGGAAGGGCTTTGAAAAATCTGGGTGGAACAGGACCGGGGCTTTAGTAAGCTGGTCCTTCAGTGTCCTGAAAGCCACCTCACAGTCCGCTGACCATTGTACCTTGTTCGGCTGGGTACTTTTCGTGAGGTCAGATAGAGGGGCTGCAATGTCCGCAAAACCGGGGATAAACCGGCGGTAGTACCCCGCAAGCCCCAAGAACTGGCGTACCTGCTTTTTGGTTGCGGGTGTCTTGCACTCCTGCACGGCTTTCACTTTGTCCACCAGCGGTCGTACTGTCCCTTGCCCGACCGTGTACCCCAAGTAGGTTACTTCCCGGCGTCCCAGCTGGCATTTTCGCGGGTTGGCTGTGAGGCCGGCCTCCTTCAGGGACTTCAATACGGCTTCTAAGTGCTGCAGATGGGCCGTCCACGTTGGGCTATAGATCACCACGTCATCTATATATGCGGCTGCGTAGGCGTGATGGGGCTGTAACAATCGGTCCATTAATCGTTGGAACGTGGCCGCTGCCCCATGCAGTCCGAATGGCATGGTCACGAATTGAAACAGGCCCCACGGTGTAGGGAAGGCCGTCTTCTCCTTAGAGGCTGGTGTCAGTGGGATCTGCCAATACCCTTTCGTCATGTCCAGGATGGAGAAGTATTCCGCTTGGCCGAGCCGTTCCAAGAGCTCCTCGGTTCGGGGCATCGGGTAGGCATCGAACCGCGAGATGGCATTCACTTTCCGAAAATCGATGCAAAATCGCGTCGTGCCGTCTGGCTTCGGGACTAGAACTATGGGACTCCTCCACTCACTATGAGATTCCTCCACCACTCCCATCTCTAGCATGGTCTGGAGTTCCCGCTGGACTGTTTCCCACATCTTCCTAGGGAGGGGCCTGTGTTGGTCTCGCACCTTATGGCCTGGCCGGGTAGCGATGTGGTGATGCGTGGTGTGGACGCGGCCGGGTTGAGTGGAGAAAAATGGCGCGAACCTCTGGGCCACTCGCTGTAGTTCTCCCCGCTGTACTGGACTCAACTCGGGCCCCATCGTTACCTGAGCCTCCCCCTGGAGGTCCTCTACGGCTGGCCCGAGCTCTGGCTCCGGGGGATATGGGGTGACCAGTAGTCCTTCGGCGGTCTTCCACTCCTTCAAGAGGTTGATATGGTATAGTCGTACCTCTCTCCTCCTCCCCGGCAGCCTCACTTCGTAGTCCACCGTCCCTATTCGCCGGACCACCTCGAACGGGCCTTGCCATCGGGCCAGTAGCTTGGACTCTCGGGATGGCAGTAGGACGAGGACGTGGTCCCCCGGTTCAAAAGAGCGGAGTTTGGCCCCTCGGTTGTAATATCGGGCTTGGGCCTCCTGCGCCTGTAGGAGGTTAGCTCTGGCAAATTCCCCTACCTTCCGCAGGCGTTCCCGCAGCTGTAAGATGTAGGGTACTGTCCCTTGTACCCGCGATTCTTGTTCTTCCCAGCTTTCTCGTAAAAGGTCGAGTATTCCCCTCGGCTGTCACCCATACAGGAGCTCGAATGGGGAGAAACCCGTCGACGCCTGGGGGACCTCCCGAATGGCAAATAACAAGGCTGGTAGGAGCTTGTCCCAGTGTCGAGGGTCCTCAGCCACGAACTTACGCAGCATCGTCTTTAGCGTTTGGTTAAAACGCTCCACCAGGCCGTCTGTCTGGGGATGGTAAACCGTCGTCCTCAGAGGGTGGATGTTCAGTAGCTGCGATAGTTCTGCCATCAGCCGGGACGACACATTGGTCCCCTGGTCGGTCAGGATCTCCTTCGGTATCCCTACTCGAGCAAACAGCTTAAAAAGTTCTTCGGCAAGAGTGCGGGCGGTGGTATTACGTAGGGGAACCGCTTCTGGGTAACGGGTGGCATAGTCCACCACCACCATGATGTATTGACAGCCTGAGCTGGCCTTATCTAGGGGTCCCACCAGGTCCAACCCGATCCTTTCAAAGGGGACCCCTATCACGGGCAGGGCCACCAGGGGGGCTTTCGGCACCCCCTTTCTACTGGTGAGCTGGCACTCGGGGCAGGATTCACAGAAGGCTCTCACGGCGTGGTGTATGCCCGGCCAAAAAAACCTCATCCCTATCCGTTGCAGGGTCTTTTCTCGCCCGAGGTGGCCAGCCCAAGGCAGCCGGTGCGCCAGCCGGAGTACGGCATTCCTAAACCTGTGGGGGACCAGGAGCTGCCAGATGTCTTCCCCCGTCTGGGGTTCCCGGACCACCCTATATAGCCGATCTGCCTTCACACAGAACCGAGGGCCTTGGGGCTTACGGGGATCTTGGCCGGTCCCCTCCCCTGGGTCCTGTACCTGCTCCCAAGCTCGACTCAGGGTCTGGTCTTCCCTTTGCTCTCTCATAAAGTCGCCCTCTACTTCTAGGGTTTCGACTTCCTCCTCCCAGGCGGGGTGGTCTCCCTGGTTCGGTGGCAAGCCCGCCGCTGTTCCCGGGTTCGGCCTCTCCTCCCCCCTTAGACTCTTGCCTTGGGCGGCTTCCTCCAGGTCGTGTGGGGAGGTGCCCCGCCCTGGCACTGACTGCTGGCCCCACTCCCGCAACACCCGGCTTAGGCCTCTCCAATCGCGGCCTAATATCACGGGGTAGGCGAGCGTCGGGACCAACCCCACGCTGTAGACCCCCACCTCCTGGCCATCATCTAGCCGCACCCATGCTGTCGGGTACGCCCGTACGTCCCCGTGTACGCACAGCAACCGGATGGGGCCCCCGGCTGGTTCTGGCTCAGCTATTAGGTCGGCCCTAACTAGGGTCTGGCTGCACCCTGAGTCCACCAGTGCCACCGTGGGGTTCCCTTCTACTCTAAGTCTCACCACCATTTTAGCAGGGTCCGTTGGCCCCCTACCAGGCTCGGCAATCGGCGCTTGCCCAAAGGGGCAGACCCCGGGGGGCACCGCCCTTCCCTGGGCCCCCAACTGACTCGCGACCTCCCGCTCCCATCGGTCCTGTCGCTCTTGTAGGCCTGCCAACTGCCTCCGCAGCTCGGTCAGGTCCCCTTCATACCGCTGCCGCCAGGTCAGCAACCCCGGTTTCTGTCCCCGGGGTCCTCGCAGCCCGCATCTACCACTCCCCTTTGCCAGCCCCTCTGTCCAGGGGCGGGGTCGCGTGCCCACATTCTCCACCATGTGTCGAGGGGCTCGCCCCTGTCTTGGGGTTGCCACCCCCATCCGGGGCCTGACTCGGCCCATCTGGGCCTAGCCCTCAAAGTACACTGCCCCTCTCGTAGGGGAAATACGGCCCACCGGCCTAGTCCCAAAGCACAATGCCCCTGTGCTAGGGGGAATACGGCCTCCCGGCCTAGTTCACAGTTTGCAGGCCCAGGGGCCTAGTTCACAGTTTGCAGGCCCAGGGGCCTAGTTCACAGTTTGCAGGCCCAGGGGCCTAGTTCACAGTTTGCAGGCCCGGAGGCCTAGTTCACAGTTTGCAGGCCCGGAGGCCTAGTTCACAGTTTGCAGGCCCAGGGGCCTAGTTCACAGTTTGCAGTTTGTTACCCTGCTCCCCCGTGCCAGGGTCTCAGGCAGCAGGGGTAGGGGGGTCCGGGCCCTCCCTCTCCACCGGACCCCGACCCAGGGCCCTAGTAGTTTCGGGTGGTTCCCACCACTGGCTCGGCGGGGGCTCCTCCCCGCAACGCCCCGAGCCCTCAGGGGCTTCTACAGCTCCCTGCCCTGGGTCGCTTCCTACCCCCTGCTCGCAGCCTGCCGCGGTCCCACCTGTCGGCGTCGGTCGACGAGCTGTAGCGGTCCTCCCCCTGGCAGCTGCAGAGTTGGCGGAGTCCGGTCCAGCACTCGGGACGCGGGTGGTCGGTCGGCGGCTCCGGCGTTGGGGCCGAGCCCTGCAGAGGCCCGGCAGCAGCACGCTCAGCTCCCCCGGCGACTCCCTCTCTGCCCAGTGGCCGCTAGCTCCTGCTCGGGTCGTAGTCTGCCCTTTCTGAGCAGGCCAGCAGCCTTTTATACCTTGGCTCCCTTTGGAGCATGCCCAGTAGGGCTGTGTGGGTGGGGCCCTCTCCGCCCCCGGCCCCAGGTGGTTTCCCTGGGCTTGAGTGCGGGGCGGGGCCGCCCCGTCACAGGGGTCTATAAAAATCATGACTGATGTGGAGAAAGTGAATAAGGAAAAGTAATTTACTTGTTCCCATAACACAAGAACTAGGGGTCACAGCATGAAATTAATGGGTAGCAGGTTTAAAGCAAACAAAAGTAAGTATTTCTTCATGCAATGCAAAATCAACCCGTGCAACTCCTTGCCAAAGGATATTGTGAAGACCAGGACTTAAACAGGTTCCGGAAAAAAAAAGGACTACATTAATTCATGGAGGTTAGATTCATGAGTGGCTATTAGCTAGAATGGGTAAGAATGGTGCCCATATCCTCTGTTTGCCAGAAGCTGGGAATGAGTGACAGGGGAAAGATCACTTGGTGAATATTTGTTCTGTTCATTCCCTCTGGGGCATTTGGCATTGGTCACTGTTGAAGGACAGGATACTGGGTTGAATGGACCTTTGGTCTGACTCAGTATGGCTGTTCTTATGTTTTTATGTTCTTATACTGAGCTGACAAAAAGTTTGGAAATGGAAAACTTGACTGATATAGTTGAAAATTGGCAGTAAAATTGATTTTAGAATGGATATATTGTTTCTCAAGTTTTGGCTCAGAAAAAGATTTTATAACTAAGTTATAAATGAAGTGCTGATACAAGCCTTAAGCATACTAGGATGAACACACACTGTAATATATAAATGAATTTGTCTTCTTCATAAAATAGCAGGTATGTCCCACTATGCAGATGATTCAGGTTAATGAGCAACCTAATTTAAAATGAGTATATATGTCCAAACAATCAGGGTATGTCTACACTACAACGTTAATTCGAACTAACTTAGTTCGAATTAGTTAATTCGAACTAAGCTAATTTGAACTAACGGATCCAGACTAAAAAACTAGTTCGAATTAGCGTTTTGCTAATTTGAACTAGCATGTCCACATTAAGTGGACCCTGAACTGGGCTTAAGGATGGCCGGAAGCAGTGCTGGCAGGGCATCATAGGAGGACTTAGAACGTGGAGATGCTGTCTCAGGCTAGCCGAGGGCTGTGCTTAAAGGGTCCCGACCCCCACCCAGGACAGACAGTTCTCAGGGGTGCCCCGCTTGCAAAGCAGTCCTGGCTTGGAGTGCCCGGACTACCCACACTGGGCACATCACAGCACTCCGCCATCATCCCGGCTGCACTTGCTGCAGGCTGCCATCTGGGGCGAAGGGGCAATTGGGGGGCTGCAGGAGAGCTTTCACCCCCAGAAGCACACAGAGCCAGCCCAGTCCTCCCCATCGGGGGCTCGTGCCCCATTCCTCCCTCACCTCCTTCCACTTATCCTTCCCTAACCCCTCTTCTTGATGTACAAAATAAAGATAACGTGTCTTCCAAAATGGAATCTGTCTTTATTGAACAAAACTGGGGGAGACTGGGAAAAGGAGGTGGGAGAGGGGAAGAGAGAGGGGAGGGCAACTAAAATGATCAGGGGTTGGGAACAGGTCCCATATGAAGAGAGGCTAAAGAGACTGAGACTTTTCTGCTTAGAAAAGAGGAGACGGAGGGGGGACAGGATAGAGGTCTCTAAAAGCATGAGTGGGGTGGAGAGGGTGCATACAGAAAAGTTCTTCATGAGTTCCCATAAAGAAGGATTAGAGGACACCAAAGGAAAGGAATGGGTAGCAGGCTTCAAACTAGTAACAGAAAGTTGTTCTTCACAAAGCAAAGAGTCAACCGGTGGAACTCCTTGCTGCAGGAGGCTGTGAAGGCTAGAACTGGAACAGAGTTTAAAGGGAAGTGAGATCAAGTCATGGAGGTTGGGTCCATGGAGTGGTATTAGCCAGTGAGTAGGAGTGGTGTCCCTGCCCAAGGTTTGTGAAAGGCTGGAGAAGGATGGCATGAGACAAATGGCTTGGTCACTGTCTTCGGTCCATCCCCTCCAGGGTCCCTAGTGTTGGCTGCTGTCAGCAGACAGGCTACTGGGCTAGATGGACCTTTGGTCTGACCCAGGACGGCCATTCTAAACTCAGGGCTCAGGGTCGGGGGTCTCAGTGGACCTCCTTGATTCTCTTGCACACCTGCTCCTGGGTGGCCAGGCTGGCAGCTATCCTGCCCAAACTGGCCACTTTCCTGTGCCTAGTGTGGAGATCGTGGACGAGGTCCACGATGTCCGCACTAGCCCAGGTGGGTGCCCGCCTCTTGCGTTCCCGGGCAAGCTCCCGGGAGCCGCCAGCCTGGTCCCGGGAAGAGGGGGAGGGCTGGGGGGCATCGGGTGGCTGGTTCAGAAAAGAGGGGGAGGGCTGGCTGGCTCATCGGGTGGCTGGCTGGGTGCTGGCAGGCTTGCACCTGGCACGGGCACCGTAGCCAGCCCGTGCCCCTTTAAGCGGTCCGGGGCTGGGAGGGGGGCAATAGAGTTTCCCTGGTGTTGGCCAGAGTGGCCACCAGGGAAACCTGGGGAGGGCTAGCCTCCCACTAGTTCGAATTAAGGGGCTACATACCCCTTAATTCGAACTAGCTAGTTCGAACTAGGCTTAATCCTCGTGGAATGAGGATTACCTAGTTCGAACTAAGCGCTCCGTTAGTTCGAATTAAATTCGAACTAACGGAGCGCTAATGTAGCGCCTATGAAAGTTAGTTCGAACTAACGTCCGTTAGTTTGAACTAACTTTGTAGTGTAGACATACCCTCAGAAACTATTATTAAGGTTTTCCTTTTTATGGATTGAATTAGGATACATAAAAGTAAATCCAGCAAAAAGTCTAGAGCTTTTTTTACAGGGAAACCTATGCATGAAAATTGTCATTGTCATCTACAGCTGTTGCAGTTGAGTTTTAAACTTGAAGAAAAAAAAAACCTTTTTAACACAGTGTAAATAAAGAAAAGAAAAGGGAATGCTAATGTAAAGTGATACTTCTATAGTATCAGAACATCTCTTAGGGTACGTCTACACTACAGCGCTAGTTCGAACTAACTTAGTTCGAATTAGTTAATTCGAACTAAGCTAGTTCGAACTAGCGCATCTAGAACTAAAAACTAGTTCGAACTAGCGTTTTGCTAGTTCGAACTAGCGCGTCCACACTGATTGGACGCAGGGGGGCATTTAAGGGCAGCTGAAACCGGTTCTGGCAGGGCATCAGGTCAGCAGTTGCTTTGTGTGGCTGCTGTCTGAGGCTATCTGAGGCTCGTGCTTAAAGGGACCCCCCCTGGACAGCCGGTTCTCAGCTTTTCCTGCTTGCTTGCCAACCTCGCCGAGGGACAGCAAAGCGTCGGTCTCTGTGCCCGTCTGTGTCGGTGCTTCCCTTCGGGGGGGCCGCCGCAGGTGGCAACATGGAGCCACGGCTCGCCCTGCACCTTCTGGTGCACGTTCTGGACTTGCTGCTGCAAGCCTGCCAGCAATGGCTCGAGGCTGCCTGGCACCACCTGGGGAACGTCAGCCCCCTGCCTCTCCGCCTGGCCGCCCTGGGGGCCGTGGAGGAGCCGCGGCGGCGCCCCGGCACCGGCGTGCCCCGCCGCATCTGGCGTCTGGACACCAGCAGCGACTGGTGGGACCGCATCGTCCTGGAGCACTGGGACGACCGACAGTGGACCCAGAACTTTAGGATGAGGAGGGACACCTTCCTGGAGCTCTGCGAGTGGCTCGCCCCTGCCCTGCAAAGAAGGGACACTCGCATGAGGCCCGCCATCCCCCTCCAGAAGCGGGTGGCCATCGCCCTCTGGAAGCTCTCCACGCCGGACAGCTACCGATCCGTCGGGAACCAGTTCGGCGTGGGGAGATCCACTGTCGGAGCAGTGCTCATGCAGGTACGGCGCTCGTCGGCCACCGAGCCGGGGGGGAGGGGGGCTGCGAGGAGGGGATGGGCCACCCCAGGGACAAAGGGGGGGGCGGGAGGAGGCGAAGGCGCCCCGCACCGGAGAGGTCGGGCTGTCCCGGCCGTACTACACGCCGCCAGGGGGGTTGCTTCCGGGAGTGGGGCGCGGGGCACTGCCAGGGCACGCACGCTCCCAGCCACCCGGGCGCCCCACTGATTGACGCTTTGCTGTGTCTCTCTCCGCAGGTGGTCAAGGCCATCAACCGGGTGCTGCTCCGCAGGGTGGTCCGCCTCGCCGACCCGGACGCCGTCATCCGGGGATTCGGCGCCCTCGGCTTCCCCAACTGCGGGGGGGCCATCGACGGGACGCACATCCCCATCCGTGCCCCGGAACACCAGGCGTCCCGGTACGTCAACAGAAAGGGGTACTTCTCCGTCATCCTGCAGGCCGTGTGTGACCACCGGGGACAGTTCACGGACATCAATGTGGGCTGGTCCGGCAAAGCACACGACGCACGGGTGTACCGGAACTCCTCCGTGTGCCAGCGGCTGCAGGACGGGACCTTCTTCCCCGACCGCCACATCAGGGTCGGGGACGTGGACATGCCCGTCTGCCTGGTGGGGGATGCCGCCTACCCACTGCAGCCGTGGCTCATGAAGCCCTACACGGGGCACCTCAATCCCTCCCGCCAGGCCTTCAATAACAGGCTGAGCAGGGCCCGCATCGTGGTGGAGGGGGCCTTCGGGCGACTGAAAGCCCGCTTTCGATGCCTCCTCACCCGTCTGGACCTGGCCGAGCACAACATCCCTCCCGTGGTGGCGGCATGTTGTGTGCTCCACAATTTGTGTGAGCGGAAGGGGGAGGCTTTCTTGCCAGCCTGGATGGCTGAGGCTGACCGCATGGCTGGACACTACGGTCAGCCCCGCACCGCCGCCGTCCGGGAAGCCCAGCGGGGGGCCATCCGGATCCGGGAAGCCCTGCGGGAGAGCTTCCAGGTGGAGGAGGAGGAGGACTGACCTCTCCCTGCATGCCCCACCGGGGCCTTCTTCCACCCTACCCCCCCCTTCCCCTTTCCCCTCCCTATCTACTGTACAATAAAGACACCTGGTTTTCAAACAAAAACGTCTGTTTATTTCAGAGAACTGGGGTGGGGGAGGGAGGAATGAAGGTGGGAGAAGGGAGGGGGAAACCTGGGACAAGGGAGCTGGAAGGGGAGGGGAGGGAAGGGAGGAAGGGAAAGGAAAGCTCAGGGGTGGGAGTCCGGCTGCCTCTCCCGTCTCGCCACACTGCGGGTCCGGGGGCGTCGGTGGGGAATGGTTGTGGAGGGGGGGGCAGAGAGGACAGGGGGTGTGGAGGAAGCAGGAGCGGAAGCAGGAGGAGCAGGGGGAGCAGGGGGAGCAAGAGGGGGAGCAAGAGGGGGAGCAGGGGGAGCAAGAGGGGGAGCAAGAGGGGGAGCAGGGGGAGCAAGAGGGGGAGCAAGAGGGGGAGCAAGAGGGGGAGCAGGGGGAGCAAGAGGGGGAGCAAGAGGGGGAGCAGGGGGAGCAAGAGGGGGAGCAAGAGGGGGAGCAGGGGGAGGAGGAAATGGAAAGCGGTCTAGCAGGCTCTGGAGGTGGCCTCGCAGGGCACGGCCCTGCTCCTCCAGGGCCTCCAGACTCCTCTGGCGCAGCCTGAGGTCCTCCTGGACCCAGTGGTCCTGGAGACGGAGCTGTCGGTCCAGGAACCGGAGATGCCGCCTCTGGTAGTCCTCCTGGTTCCTGGCTGTCCTGCTTGCCCGGGCGCGGGCGGCTGCTGCAGGCGGGGTGGTGCGCCCTGCAGTCCCCGGTGCTGCAGCTGTGGTGCAAGAAGACCAGCGGTCAATTACCCCAGGGGCCCAGGTGTGTGAAACCCAGCTCCCCTCTGCAAGGCCAGGGCCCCTGCAGGATCCCCAGCTGCTGCTCCGTAGTGGGCAAGGCCCAGGCGCACGGTCCCGGGGCTCCCTCTCGCCCCAGCCCCCCGTACACATAAGGGGAACACGAGGGTACTCACAGGTGGATGCCTCCCCGGCCTCTGATGATGCAGGCGAGCGGCTCTGTGGGGTGCCTCGGGGGTCCCGGGTCCTGGGAAGGCTGGCAGCAGGCTCCTGGCTCTCAGAGCCCTCTTCCTCCTCCTCGGTGTCCAGGAGCGATCCCTCTGCCCCGGGGTCAATCACGTCCCGGGGGGCAGGGACGGCATGAGGCCCCAGGATGCGGTCCAGGGCATGGAAGTGGGGGCAGGCCTCCGGGTCAGCCCCTGGCAGGCAGGCCCGGGAGTAGGACTGCCGCAAGTCTTTAATCTTGCAGCGCACCTGCTCCCGGCTGCGCTGGTGGCCCCTGGCGGCCAGGCTGGCAGCCATGCGTCCATAGACGGCCGCGTTCCGGTGGCTAGTGCGGAGATCGTGGACATTGGAGGCTTCCCCCCAAACCTCGATGAGGTCCACGATCTCCACACTTGACCAGGCGGGCGCCCGCCTTTTGCGCCCCCGGGCAGGCTCCCGGGAGCCGCCAGGCTGGTCGTGGGGAGCAGTGGAGGGCTGGGAGCCCTCGGATGGCTGGCTCATAGTGTGGCAGGTGCAGGCTGTGCAGGCACGGGTGCTTGCAGCCTTGCAACTGGCACAAAGTGAGTAGCCAGCCCGTGGCCCTTTAAGGGCTCCGGGGCCGGGAGGGGGGCAATAGAGTTTCCCTGGTGTTGGCCAGAGTGGCCACCAGGGAAACCTGGGAAGCCTTAGCCTCCCACTAGTTCGAACTAAAGGGCTACACAGCCCTTAGTTCGAACTAGCTAGTTCGAACTAGGCGTTAGTCCTCGTAAAATGAGGTTTACCTAGTTCGAACTAAGCGCTCCGTTAGTTCGAATTAAGTTCGAACTAACGGAGCGCTAGTGTAGCGCATAGGAAAGTTAGTTCGAACTAACGTCCGTTAGTTCGAACTAACTTTCTAGTGTAGACATACCCTGGGTTAGACTAAATTAAGTTATATTAAAGCACAAGGAAGAGGTTTTAGTGGCAGCTCACCAACTGTACAAGATATGCACAATACCTCTTTAAATAAATGGGCATGTTTTGAAACTGAAAATCTAACATATCCAATTATATAAAATGAAGACTGAAATCTCAGTTGAAAAGCTTGTTATAGAAATGCATACAAAGAAGCACTGCTGAAGATCCTAGCTAGAAGTCACATTTGAAATTGGTCACTGTTGTTTGTACTGTTGTAGCTTTTCTCTTTCACCAAGAGAAATTCGTCCAATAAAAGTTACTAAGTCACCCACTTGTCTGTCACATTTGAAATTTAGTGACTTTCAAAACCCGAGTTAAAACTAGTTCTTAGGATCCTGAATCCTCCTGACAACTCTTGTAGATGCAAAGTCAGATAACTATCTCTCAAATATTTTCCCTCTTTGCTGTATGGAAAGATCATCAGGAGAGGGGGGAAAAAACCTGTCAACAGTGAAGTATTGTTGAACCCTAGAAGGGACAGATGGGGTGTCTGTTGTATTCCCCCGGGGTCCCATCATTCTTGGATGGATAAGTAGCAACTGAAGTCAATAGTGCTGTTTATGTCATCTGTTTTTTGTTTGTTTATTTTGGATTTTGCCAGAAGGCTGTGACCTTTTCTTATTGGTACAGAGCCGAGAATATTCCTGCCACCTCAAGACTGGATTACTCTGATGTGCTCTAGAGAGCTGCATATAAAGAATCTGGAACGCCACACTGGCTCACATTGCATCACTGCTCTGTGACAGGTGCAATGCAAGTTGTTGTTCTTGCCTGCCATATAAAGCTCTGAAAACTAATGACCTAAGATAATCTTTCTGTGATACTCCAGAGATGTATTTATCCCATCTTTTTATGTCTGTGTGTGTGTGTTTTATTCCCTAGTTATTGTCTTTCTTGAGTGATACTCTGTGATACTCTAGACTGCAGGATTCTTTCGCAAGAAGCTTCTTCTGAAAGAGAGAGTCTACACACAAAAACGCATTGAAAAACCGATGTGCTTTTTCGAAAGAGAGCGTCCAGACTGATTGGATGCTCTGTCACATAAAAAGCCACCCAGAACCACTTCAGCCAGGGCTGTAGGTCACCAGTTGCTTCCCAGTGTTGGTGCTGGAAACTTGCAGAGACACACGCTTAAAGGGAAACCCCTGGACAGCCGTTTCTCTGCTTCTGCTGCGTATTTGCTACCTCTTCAAGGGACAGCAAAGCTCTCGCAGTGTGTGCTCTGGTCACCCAGCTTTTGTGGATGCCTCAGCTTTTTCCTGTGAGCCATGGAGCGGCGCTCTCCCTGGGCCTGCGATGGCCCCATATGGCCATGCTACAGTTTTTGCAGCACTTTGTGCCAGCTGCCTTCCTGGTTCTGACCAAGCTCGACCCTGAGTTCATTCTGGGGACCCTCTCCCTGGGTGCGGGAGCTACACTCTAGCAACTGCACCCCACAGTGGAGAGATGTTTTTGGAGGCTCATCACCAGTTCTGATGGGTGGGACCGGCTGGCTGGTCATGGAGTGGTGGGATGATCAGCAGTGGCTCCAAAACTTCCACATGTGGAAGGCCACCTTTTTGACATTCTGGGGCCATCACATGCCCAGGGGCAGCTCTGGCTCCATAGCCAAAAAGAAAAAAATGCTGTGGTGTCCAACAAAGCTGGCCAACCAAAGCATGCACTGCAAAAGCTTTGCTGTCTCTCAGAGAGGTAGGCAAGCCTGCAGCAGAACCTGAGAATTGGCTGTCCGGGGGTGGGGTCCCTTTAAGCATGAATCCCAGATAGCCTTAGGCAACAGCACCTGGAAGTAACTGCTGACCTAATGCTCTGCCAGAAGTGGTTCTAGGTGGCCTTTTATGCGAGAGAGCATCCAATGAGTGTGTACACTCTCTTTCGAAAAAGCAGATCGCTTTTTCAATCCACTTTTAAAGTCAAGTGTAGCTGCGGGCACAGAATCCGAACTACCGGGGATTTAAAAATGGCGGCGCTTCATTTGCAACTTCGATTGACTACATTAACCACCCTAGTTCGAACTAGGGTGGTAGTGTAGACATACCCTCTCTTTTGAAACAAGATTCTTCGGAAGAGATCTTCTTAAAAAGCTTCTTTCGAAAGAAGCTTGCAGTTTAGATGTACCCTTAGCGAATCATCATCATCATCTTGCTTTAATAAAATGGGAAAACTAGTAAGATAAGTGGGAGAAGAGTCTGTTTATAGCACATTCTCTGTCTATCACCTTTCTAGTATAAGTTGGAAATGTCATGTGGGAAAGTGGCAAATAGCACGCAACTGTCTGCTGTTTGTGATCTTTCTTTTTCTCTCATAATTGAGAACTAAGGTGCTTGCAGTGTAAGACCTTATCACAAAGAACACTGGGGCAGTCAGCAAAACTTGAACTTTTTTTATGGGGGAAGAACTTTGATTGCCACAGCAGGTTATGAAATGCCATCATATTTCATACTCTAAATCCTTTCTTCTCCATTTTGACTACAGTATAGTTGGGCATAGTTAGACTTGGCAGAATTTGATTTTTTTTTTTTTGTAATTTGGATGGATAGCATTGGTATTTATTTTTAAGCATTAAAAACACATTTACCTAATTTGCAGAAAATTATGGAAGGGGTCTGTCACATACAAGTCATCTGTGGTTCCTGCAGCGTAGCAGGCCTGGGATGGAGTTTTCCATCCCTCATTTACCCAGCTTAGCATAGCCTGGGACCCAGCAAGCCCAAACAGCAGCTGGGCTTTATCAGTTTTAACCCATGCCTTGAACTGGGAAACTACTGAACAGTAAACAAGTTTCACCTCAGTCTCAGCTCATAAAAGTGATAAGAATGGCATTGAGCCAGGTACTTGCACACCCGGTAAACCAATGTAGTATAAGATAACTGGGAGTCCTGTTTCTCTGTGTCTTACAACAGGGACCTAGACCTCAAAGGGTGCCCTGAATCCCCCCTAGCTGGAGCCATGTCCACTGTGGCCAAATGTGAGGTGATTGGAACAGGACTCCCTGCAGGACCTGATGGGGCATAATCATTTCCAAGTGCCTGTTACTCTTTTATGCATTTCTTTGCCTATGCTTATTGACGTATTAGTTTGCAGTAGCTGGGTAACCATCTGGCAGTATGAAGCCTGTAATAATAGTGATTTAGTAAAATTAATAAACACATCTATCCCTAATCAACTCTATCCTGAAGTGAATCCACAACCTTGTTGGGCCCTGGCCCTGTGACTTGACATGGTCAAACAATATTTAATGACAATAGACATTGAAAGTCGAAAGATTAAAGCTTTATAACTGTTAAAACATAAATTGTCAAAATTACATATAAAAAACACACAAAAAAAATCCTACAATCTAATAAGTCTAATATATTTTCAAGCATCTTTTTTCTTATTTTGGCTATCTGTAAATTCTGATTATTATCAATATAAATATTTTGTCCATCATCTTGTATATATTTGATGAAATTAATATTTACTGCTTTTGCTGAGAAAAATCCAATCCTTTCACGCCTATGCACAGTACTTCACAGCTACACAAGACAAGTCCATCCCCACAGCCTGGTGTATAAATAGACATTAGAAAAAATGCAAAGAAGAGACAGAATACTGCAAAAGATGTATTTATCCCATCTTTTTATGTGTGTGTGTTTTATCCTACAGTTATTGGCTTTCTTGAGTGTTTTTGCTAGCTCCTGCCAATGTGCCTTAGTTTTTTCTTTGACCATTTTCAGTCGGGGATGCGAGTCTAAGAATATAGCATATACAATATGTATGGGCTCGGAATCTAAAGAGGCATAGTGGTCTAAGAGAGACGTGACTACACCATGGAAGAAGTAGGGATGGAAAGGAGATACACTTAGAGACAGTAGAGAGGACAATTTTGCATGATTTCATAACAGCCTGGGTAGGAAGTCAAGAGTGGGGGAAAGCACATAGACATAGATGGGGGAGGGAGGGGAGAAATCTGTACACACGCCCATGCACACAAATGTGCATAGTGAAGCCAGTTCTCTTGGATCACTGGCCCTCATTCCCCAACCCCTTCTGTCTGGAGTTGTTCCTGGGTTGCCACTGTTGGGAGTGAGTGGGATAGGCCAGCTTAATAGGGTAACCACAGATCATGTGCTGCAGAAATGTCACTGCCCTGGTACTGTTGCAGCTGCCTCTTTGTTGGGACTGCTGCTGCCCATGGGATTCCATATGCGAGGCTCCTGCTTCCACTTGTCCGGTCCTGCACTCCACTTGCCCACTCCTGCACTCCCTATCTATGCCATCATATCCCCCTTCACACCTTTTCTTTCCCACTACCGCAGGCCTCCCACTTCTTACCCTGCTCGTTCCAGGCATTCGCCGTTGTACAGGAAAGAGGTGGGCACTAGGACTCAGGAGGCAGCATCCACTATTGAGGCAGAGACCAGGAGAACAGCTGTACCATCCCACCCCCTTTTTTCTCCATAAGCTAAACCATGCAGGTTTGGGGAAAGGGAGGTGCACTGAGTGCATCATGGGAAGTATAGAATTAAAAATTGCAGAAACGTGGAACAGAAACTGCATATGAGCTCGACATACCTTTGCCTTTGATTAGGGTGGGGTATTCCTCCTTTCCCCAAACCACATCCATGGAAGAGACAGAACAAGAGCAATGATGTATAGTAAAAGCTTGCATGGCTGAGTTAACTCATGGAAGAATGGTTAACATGATGGCAAAGGCAGAGATGAGGGCTTAGGAGACATTTAAGAACAATATTGGTTTCTTCATGCTGAATTTGATTTAACAATTGCACACCCAGGAAAAGGCATCAGTAGTTATTTGTGTCTGAGTGGAAGGAGAAAAGCCAGACATGGTGGAGATGTAGATTTGTGAGTTATTAGTGCTGAGATAGAGATCAAAGTCATAAGAATGAGTGAAGTCACAACCGGTTTTAAGGTGTGGAAAAATGCAAGGCTCTGAGTGAGAATTTGGGAGGGAATCAGCCATTGATATAGCATTAGAAAAACAGGAGGAGGAGAAATAAAATAAAGAAGTGTAAAACTGAGGGCAGAATTTGTCCAAATCAATCAATGATGCTGAAAATAGCAGCTAGATCAAGTAAAATAAGAACAGAGAAGGGATCTTTATATTTCAAGCAGTCAGACCTAAATAAGAGCAGCATGGAGTGATGTCCATGAGGCAGTAGATGTCAAGAGGGAGGAGGAAGATGAGAAGACCTGAAAGGTGAAAGAAAGGTTTATTTAGGACAAGGAATGTGGTTGTGTGGTTAGAGGCAGAAGGAATAGAACCAAGTAACAACAAAAGGTTTTAGATTAAGGGAAAGAATGGAGATAACTGGGAGAGAATCCCCGGCGGGGGGGGGGGGGGGGGAGGAGTAGGGAGCGGAGAATGTTAAAAGGATAGTGCCTCTGAGTTGGAGGAGGACAGAAGGTGAAATACCAATTCTGGTTCTCTTTGAAGTATTACAAATGTGATCAGTTTATGAGGATTAGCAATAGCATTTGAAGAAAGGCAGTAATTTTGATCTTGTTAACCATCACACAGCACAGCATGACTATGCAATCATGACAGACCTAGACAAATTGGCTATGATAAAAAGCAAATATATTGGCCACTGGACAAATAGTTTTCTGTTCCCTGAGCAAAGCAAGGGGGTGGATCCTAGAGCCAATTAAGAGCCTGGTAGAAGCAAGAGAAAGAGACAAGCTACTCAGAACACCTGCAGCCAGTTAAAGACCTACTGGGGCTATTTTGAAAGGCTTCCCTTCAGGGACAGCAGGAAGCCAAGGACTGGGAGTGAAGAGCTGCACTATGAAAGAGGGGAAGGACTTGGTCTGGTACCAGGAGAAAGGTTCGGGGATGGGCTGGTTGGGAAGTGGCTTAGGGAAAGGCTGAAGCTCTGATGGTGGAGGAAACACAATCCATTGTCTTTGCCTTTAGGATTCCTGGGCCAAAGCCCTAAGCAGAGGGTGGGGCTAGGTTTCCCCCCAATTCTCCCCACACTACTACAGAGATGACCCCTGAAGGTGGAGCTTTGGACTAAAGAGGGGTACAACCTAAACCCATTTGACTGGCCTATGATGAAGGTGGCTCAATAGTCCATGATGTCTCTCTCCATGACCCTTGAAGGTCACAGCAAGCCTCTGAGGCAAGTACCAACCATCTAGAAGCTCAGGACCCCTGAGGGAAAGCTGGAGCTCTGCCACACAATGCATGGTTTAACAAAGGTCTTCTTCTTGAGAAAAAAGCAAAAAAGGAAGCTAGGTTAGGCATCTTACCGCTCAGTGAACTGGATATTGTGGATATTTTTCTTAGGCCAGGTCTCCCCTTTCAGGAAGATTGATGCTGCGGTGGTTGAACTTTTGGTGTTCAATTTAGTGGGTCTAGTAAAGACCTGCTAAATCAAACTCTGAGGGCACCCCTATTGGCGCTGGTACTCCTCGATTCATGAGGAGTAAGGGAAGTCAATGGGAGTGTTTTTTCCATCGACCTCCCTCTGTGGGTATGGCTCCAAACTTGGCTTAAGGTATGTTGACACCAGCTATGCTATTTACTTAGCTGAAGTTGCATACCGTATGCCAACTTTCGGGAGAGTAGCATAGACCTGTCCTTAGGTACTTAATTCCCATGTGCATTGATTAAAGAGCCTAGTTGCTCAACACAGAAGTGTGGATTCCACTGGGCAGAATGGTGCCTACAAGTTAGATACTGGACTGTTGAGTATTAACACTCCTAAGTCCCTTGTGGATCTGTGCCTGAGTTCCTAAAACAGAAACAGCTTGTGTCTGAGTGAACTATAGTATACAATGGACAACACTCGTCAAGTGGCAACTCCCTGAGTCTCCCTACACCCTATAAGTAAATAATATGGAATGTAAAGTAATGAAGCTGCTTCTTACTCTGTTAATTTTTGTGAAACATCAGGCAAAATTTTCTACTTCACAGTACCATGCCAAAGCTTGCATGCAAACTGATGCAATAATTCTTTGCCTGTTAATGTAGAACACAAATTGACTAAACTGGCAATTAATGCTGTAAATTTATTTTTCATTTCCTTTACTGAGAAAAATGTTACTCTGAATTAACAATTAAGTTCCCTTGACAGGCTAGTGATCACTGTTATGTAATTTATACCACATGCATTCATAACTAGAGCTGAGTGGTTTTTTATCTGAAAGATTTCTCTATCAAAAATATGGCTTTGTCAAAATCAAAGATTTTTCACAATTTGTTTTCCAATTTTCCTCATATGAGCTGAAATAAAAGGGTTAACTTGTTTCAGTCAAAAACACCATTACTTTTTTGTTTTAACCAATACTTTTGGGGGGGGGGGGTTGTTATTATTTTTTATTTGTTTATACATGCTTGAATTGCTAGTCAGAATTGATATGTAAAACAAATCTTTTCTAATACCTGTAATATAGGTGATTCATGATAGCACTCAGGGGCTACAATACCCCCTCTGTATCCCTGCCAAAATGTGTGTCCCCACATGTCTCTATCCTGCTTTTCTGGGGAGACTGTCAGTACCCACTGTCAGTACCCACTCCAGTACCCCGCGGCACGGGGTTCGAACCAGCCAGGATTTTAAAATGGCGGCGCCCGGCTTATGCAAATGAAGCCCGGGAAATTCAAATCCCGGGCTTCATTTGCAATTGCGGTATGCCTACATTACCCTCCTATTTCAAAATAGGAGGGTAGTGTATACATACCCTTAGTGATGGACAGTTTGAGACTAGAAACAGGCAACATCCATCAGAAATTATGTATTCTACATTGTTAGGTTGACTACCAGAAATGTCGTCATTACTTTGTACAGAAAACTGGATTGGTTTAATCTAACTACAAATGAAATAAAACTTGAAACTACTAAGCTATCAGTCAAAAATACTCTTTTGCCTGTACAATTATGGTAAATTTCATTCTTTACTATGAAAGATAAATGTGTAACAGCTCTTCTATTTAAATACATAAACTCTTTTCATCATGAAAGACTTAGCTTAGTGTATTTAACTGCTCCCTAGCTCCTAGTATATTGACTATATAATTAGAAAATAGTTTGTGAAAGATATGGAGTGCAGGATAAACGTAACAATTTATTGGCTTTTCTACCAGTTCATTAGGACTATTTAGTGGGTGCAGAGAAACAACTTCCATACATTGGCAATGCTGAAAGAAGGGGAAAAAAGGCATTTGATATGGGTTTCATCAGGCCACAACTTTTTTATTAGATGTCTGGGACTATCTAATAGATAAAGTATACAGTGCAGGTAACCCCCATGTTTATGCCATAATTATCACAGGCTTTTACTAGCCCTCTTTCTTTTTCCACTCATATGTCTCCAGCAAGTAGATTGCCAGGATCTTCCATAACTCTGGAATTCACCAACTCCCCCCATTTCTCCATCCAGATCCCTTCAGCAAATCCGTTGTTGGGACCTTGCCATCCACATTCCCTTATAGGAGCATTAACATGGGCCATAATAATAGGGGTTGGCTCCCTGCCGTACCAATCATAAGAGCTGCCAATCTCCCCAAATTCTCTCCTTTACCAAACATCTCTTTTTAAGCACTTTTCCAAATCATTTATCCTCTCACTGTATAGCTTCTATATGGAGTACTGCTGTGGAAATCTACCAAAATGGGACACCAGCCATTAGCCTGGCTGTCTCCTCCCCATATCCAATGAGGTTCTTAGACATCACCGAATGCCCTCCTTTATCAGACAGAAACATAACAAAATGTAAGTCTGACAGGCGAATCCGATCTCATAAAGTAACTGTGGAGCACCATATACTGTGCCAGGATATGAAATTATTGCCCCATCTCGGGTCCCAAAGAATTTGTCCATCTCACCATTCACATACTTCCTTTCTTGTCCACCGCAGGGGTGGGGGGACTCATGGCTCCCCACCAGACCCTGTGCTGAAGCATGTGTGGTCATACAAAGTTAACACCTGAAAAAAATGTCAAGGATCAGCTCCTGCTCTGAGCATTAATTCCACACCTTTGGGAGGGTTAATTGCCCCCTTTTAATCCCTCATTCCCACGGTATGAGTTGGTGATCATGATGACCCTTTTGTGGCAGTTTTAATCTCCTCCCCTCCCCCCCAAGTCATAAAACATCATACCCCTTCATCCACCCTAATAGAACTGGCATCATTAATACTGGTCCTATACTTGATAAGTAACTCCCTTCTTTTGTTATACTAGTACTTTTATATATATCCCTGCCTCTGTAATTTCTTAATGCACTAATAACCAGTGTGCTATTTCACCATCCCAGTAAACCTCATTGCACAAGGGATAAGGGAGGGCCTGAAATAGTGCATTATTTCAAAATTGGTGCTGTGTAGATGTGCCAAATTTCAAAATAGATTTGAAATAAGATATGCAATTTGCATAACACAAATTGTGTATCTTATTTTGCATTTAGGATGCTGTGTAGATGCTCCCATAGTCTCTAAGGTGCCAGAGGACTCCTTGTTGTTTTTGCTGATATAGATGAACATGGTGACCCCTCTGAGACTTGTCACTACGCTTACTTGGTTCTTCCACAACATGCGGGACTATACTCAATGCATTCTTGAAGTTCCTTGCATCCCTATATTTCTTTTATTCTCTGGAGTTTTTTAGTCTCAGAGATAATCATACTCAACTGTTTTTATTTCCTGGAGGAGCTGTGGTAATGCTCTCCATGGAATCAGGGCTGCTAATGAGTATTCAAGGAGACAGTTGCCACAGGGCCTCCCTGATTTAAAAGGGCCAGTGCTCCACAGTCCAGGTCCTTTAAATCTCTGCTGGAGCTCCATGCAACATGATCAGGGCAGTGCTAATGGCTGGGTGAGAGAGGCACAGTATGGTCCAGTAGGCACTGAGGACTGACTACCCCTGGCCCTGTGCCTTTCCCCCTCCTTTCCCCGAGGCTCCACCCCTTCCAGGAGACCCATAGCTAATCCCCCTCCCACATTTCCTAAGACCTGGTGAAGTCTGTCACAAGTCCAGCATGGAATAGAACAAAATTATACATAAACTACATATTTAATACCATGGTCCCCAAAGATATTTCAAAAAGATTGTTTTCTCAAAGCTCAGGACAATTATGTGAGAATTGCTTGGAGGAAAAATTCAGCTGGAAAAAAAGAGAATGAAAATTGGGGTTCTGTAAGAAGAGTTTATTAGCTGGATAGATAGCCATGATTCCCTCCGCAGAAAAGAGGTGTTGATAGGGGGAAAATCCTTGGCTGGTAAGCCTAAGCACAATAAAGATTTTTTAAGTATATTGGACAAGAGTAATGATTCAGTGGTATAGGCTCATTTCTAGATAGAGATTGTAAAATTGTGAATGATGATGCAGAAACTGCAGACACATTCAATAAATATTTCTCTTCTATATTTGGAAAAGAAGCAGGGTAATGTAATTTTATCACATGAGGATGATGAAATACTTTTCAGTCTATTAGTAACTACAGAGGATGTTAAACAACATCTAATAGGCAGGACCCAGGAGTGATGAAAAAATGCTTTTTTCCTCATAGGTGCTAATTTTTAATCACGGAATACCAGAGAGGTTCCAGAAAAGTGTACATTGTTCCAGCACTCAGAAAGAGCAAATGAGCTAACAGGGAGCCCATTTTAGTTAGTTCATCAATCTTGGGGAAAATATTGGAAATGATTGTATAGAATTCAAATAGTAAAGAATTAACACAAAGATTGTAGAATGGCAAATAATGATGAGAGTAGGACAGACACACATAGCAATCTGGATCTCTCAGTAAAATGAGCCCAGGGTCACGTTAAGAAAAGTTGATCTAAGGCCTGCCGCCCAGGAAACTTGGTCTGCAGCCACTAAAGTCCCTGTGTTCCAGGCCTGTCCATCCTGCCATGGCTGGAGGAGGTGGCTCCCAATGTCATTCCTCCTCCCCGCCCATTGGGTGGAGCTGAATTGCTGTGAGAAGCTCTGTTCCAATGCTGTCCTTGCCTGTAGGTTCTGCCCCAGCAGCTGCCATTGGCCACAATTCCCAGCTAATGGGGGCTGCAGGGACAGTAATTTCAGGCTTGCATGGACCACACAGAACCATCTGTTCCTTCCCAGAACCAAACAAGATCTTTTTCACTTAAGTGTTCTGTACGCTTACTCCCCACCTCCATCCCTGAGCTCCCTCTTGCATCTTGACTACCTTCTAGACCTCACACCTCCACCCCAACCTCCTACACTGAGCCTGCTCCTGCAGTCCAAACCCCTTGGACCCAGCCTGGAGCCTCCTCCTGCTTCCCAAATGTCTTATCCCAATACCCACCCATAGCCCACACCCTCATTTGCAACTCTGACCCCCTCTTGCACCTATTCTCCTTGCTCAACCCACAGCTCCCTTCCACAAACTCAAGCCCTCATTTTTGGCCCCACACCAGCATCTGGGAGGGCCCACAAAATCTAATAGCTCCAGACCCCAAGAAGAGTTAATCTGACTCTCTCTGAACCCATTCACATATCAGATATTTTAATAAAGTCAAATGGAAAGTTATACACCTAGAAACAATGAATACAGGCCCATCTTACAGACACAGGCCCTGTATACTGTATACTGGAAAGCAGTCACTTTGGCTGTGTCCAGACTCGAGGGTTTTTTCAAAAAAAGTAGCCTTTTTTTGAAAAAAATTCTCCTGCGTCTAGACTACAGCCGCGTTCTTTCGAAATTAAATTGAAAGAACGTGGCTTTTCTTTCGACGGCGGAAAACCTCATTTCAAGAGGAAGAATGCCTTTTTTAGAAAGTGCTCTTTCGAAAAAAGGCGTTCTTAAATACAAACAGGGCTTTTTCAAAAGAGAGCATCCAGACTGTCTGGGAGCTTTCTTTCGAAAAAGCGGCTTGCTTTTTCGAAAGAGCTGCTTGCAGTCTAGATGCTCTTTTTCGAAAGAGGCTTTTTCGAAAGTATCTTTCGAAAAAGCCTCTTTCGAAAGAGGCTTGCAGTCTAGACGTAGCCTTTGAAAAGGATTTAGGGTCAGAGTAGATAAGTAGTTCAACATGCTCTTCCAATGCATTGCTGTAACAAAAAGGGCCAATGAGATCTTTGGATGTATAAAGAGGGGAGTAATAAATAGGAGTAGAGTGGCAAGGTTGCTACAGTGTGGCTTCCAGTTTTGGTGTAATTTTTACAAGAATGTTAAAAAAATGCAGAAGGTGCATAAATAGCCATAAAAATTATTTAAAGACTGGTGAAAATACCTTAAGGTGAGAGATTTAAAGAGTTCAAGCTGTTTAACTTACCATAAAGATGATGGAAAGTTGACTTGATCACAGTGTATAGGTACCTTTGTGGAAAGAAAATACTGGCTGCTAAAAGTGTTTATGTGGTCTAGCCGAGAAAGGCATAACAAGATCCAATGACTCAGACAAATTCAAAGTTGATTATGGGGTGTGTAATCAACTAGTGGAACTTATTATGAAGGGAAATGGTGGATTCTCTATCTCTTGTCCTTAGATAAAAACAGGAGACCTTTCAGTAAGATATGTTTTAGTCACAAATAATTTATTGACTCAGTGCCGGGGTAAACAGGGAAATGGAAAGCCTTGTTATATGTAGGAGATCAGACTAGCAAATCTCTTGAACACTTCTGGCCCATTGATGAATAAACTTGCAGGAACTCATTTCACTTAGTATTCCTCCTCCACATATGAACTTGGACCCAGCTTTCAGAAAGATTTGTCTGCTGCTTTATCAACACAATTTAAGATAGGAGCTCAGATAGCAAAACAATGTGTATTGTATAAAAATAAGTATACACAAATCAGGCTGTCAGAAAATTTGTTTTTGAACAATTATTTTAAATTCCAGTAAATAACTACAATTTAATATTTATATATTGACTGGTATCATTTACATGATAACATTGCTCTGATTGAATTACATACACGTACGCTGTATTTGAGTGGGGGCTTTGGTATCTTGTGACTTTTTAATGAATATTCAGCCAAAGGTGTTTGTTAGTCTCTTTTAAATAGCTTAAACTCCTGATTCAGACAGTGGTTTGTTTTAGTTGTTTCCCCCCTAAATTTTCATCTGATTTGACATATACTGCAGCAAATAATGTCATGTTGCATTAGTGAAATTGTGTTACCAGAAGTAAATAATATATTGCCAAGTTTATACATTATTTAGTCCTGAATGAGGTCTGCACACGTGAACAGATAAGTATAAATTTACAATGTACTGCAGTGCCAGAGGCTTTATGTGCTAGAAGTTGAGACGGGGAAAGATGGGTGAATTATTTTGCTTAAAGTTGAATCTATTTAAATATAGTAGACTGAAAAGTTAAACTTGAAATCAAACAGTATTGTTTGTATTTCAACTAAGGAGAGAATGGGAATAAAAAGGGGCAGAAATGTGGTGAGACCAAAACATCAAGGAGAAGGAGAAGGCAATAAAATAGAGGAGAAAGGGGATAGATAAAAATCCAATATAGAGAAACCAAGGGAAAACCTAGTCAAGGTCTGAATGTTACTCTGTCTACAGGATACTCATATGTTCTAGCTAAGTATATAAGGGAGAGGTTCTTGCTCCTGGGTACATAGCACAACCCCAACCCTCTACCATGTCTAGTTTGAACAAAATGTTTTATTTTGATTTGGTTTGGTTTTATAAAATATATTATCAATGGACAGATAATGATCTGGATTACTTACAGGTGAAAAGTTTTCCGAATTCATATTTGTTTTGCCATGCAGGCACTTCTAGCTCCTCTTCCTTTTCTCCAAAATAATGAAAATAAACAAATTGCGTAGCTTATAAAACTTTGAGCTCTAAAGTTTATCTGTCCCTAGTGAACAGGCTCTAAATTGAAGTTCTGACTGCAGAACAGATTAAGTCAAATAGATTTAGGATCTAATCCAGACATCCTTGCTCATCTGAGTTACCTCAATAAATTCCAACATAGGTTTCAAGATCACAGGACTAGGACCTCAATTTTGACCCATTTTTTCCCCTGAGGCTGTCGATGGCAAATTAGCCATGTCTCAAATTCAAAGGTTTTTTCTCTGTCCTGCCATGTGAATGCTGCTTTTTTTACGTTGTTTCTGAGTTTTCTGATACTGGTTACTTCATTGAAACCCAGAGCTCAGAAATATCTGAAATGAAAAACAAAATCTTTCTGGGATTTGGGTCTTGTAAACCTGTAATTTGTAAACCTGATATTCACATAGGTTTTGTGGAAAGACTTCATAAGGTTTACAGACTTTTAAGAGAACTAGGGTTAGGTGCTATAGGGAACTATGTGAAATTAATTATTTTGTTGTGGGATGGTTTTCATTAGGTTATTTTAGTTTTGCTTTGAAACTCTGAAAGCCTCATTCTGATCTCACACATGCTGATTTTACATGAATGTAGCTCCACTGATTTCAGTAGTGTTACTACTGATTTATATCAGAGAAAGTGATATCCAAATTGGGAACTAAGAAACTTGAAGAAGTGCAATTCACACTAATGAAAATAAAGAAAATTCTATTAGGAGGCCATACAAAGACACATTGCCAAATTAGATCACCTTAAAAATCTAATCTAATCACTTTAAAATTGTGCTAAATGTACTGAAATAATGAATTCTACATTGGTAAGAAGCTTAGGTATGCTTGGCAGAGCGATGTGGAACATATAAAATGAACACTTTTAAGCGTCATTGAAGGGCCCTAATGGTGTACTGGATATAACATTGCTAATAGTGATGTTGAGACTATTGCCATTGTTGTAACCTTTATTGGCCTAGCTTTTAAAGAGAGAAGAGTTCAAAATATCTTCTGATATTTACTTGTCTGTAATCACCTCTCAGAAGTGAGGTTTATGAGTGGCTGCCTTTGACCCATGCTAACAGCCACAGGTATCCTGTGATGTAGTTGTAAAGGGGCTTAATTGCAGAAATTATGTCCAATAGTCACCCACCAATGATGGAAACTATGCTGCTGCAGTGACAACAGGACTAAATATCTTTATAGTTTAACTAGTCTATCATCTTCTTTTAAATTTCAGTAGAAATGTTTAAGAGTTCAGAGTTGGGATCAAACTGAGTGATTGAACTGCTTGCTATGAAAAATACAGGTTATGAATGAAATTTGTTTTTGATTAGAGATTCTCTCGTGAATCAGCCTTGATATATTTGTTGTAGACATTTTACTAGATATTTTCAGTGGTGTGCAAAATTCATGCTATTTGCTCTGCATTATTTGTGCGGTACGAGTGAACACCTGCTATTTTTTTGCTCCATGATTAGACAACAGACATCACAAAGAAGGAAAGAATATGAGTGATACATATTGGGTAGAAACTTGCCAAACTTTTAGGAATGTTATTCATGTTCATGAATGCCCTTTGGTTGTCAGGATACTTACAGATATGAGTCTCCCATCAAAAGGATAGTAAACCAAATTCAGTATTTTAAATAGCAAAAAATGCTATGTATCTGTTTAATCATATTTCCATTTTGAGATGTGAACACTTAGCATGTCCGTTACATCAAAATTATTATTCGACTAACATAGGTAAGGTAAATGTGTGTGTAAACACTGACATGGTTATGTGGTATAGTCACTGAGCTAGGACTCAAGATACCTGGATTTAATTCCTGCTCCTGCTGCAGACTGCCTGGGAGAACATGCATCCCAATTCCCATGTAATACTTCCCACCTTTGTCTTGTTTACTTAGATTATGAATTCTTCAGAAAAGACTATGCACTCAGATCTACAGCCATCAAAACCAATGGAAAAACTTTGATTGACACTTTAATACATGTAAAGTATCTAATGAAATTAGAACCTGATTCACTTGGGATGTCTAGAGGTTACTGTAATACGAATTAATAATAATAATGAATAACAAGGTTGACTGGGTGTTTTATTCCCTCTTCATCTCTAACAACTAAATAATGGTACAACATCATGTGTGAAGTAACAGAATAGTCATAAATGCTATTGTCCTAGCCTTATTCAATACAAAGACTGAACAGGAACAGAAATGACATCAAGCACCTGTTCCCATGACAAAAGGTTGTAATGGGAAATCATTCAAGCCTCTTACAGTTTTAGATTTTAATCTGGTGATCCTCTTCATATGTGGTGAATAGATTCTATCCAGCATATTGAATGTAAAACTGTTGAAGAAAAATAACTGGTTTTGCTATGCTAACCCATTCACCTCCAAAGAGGCAGTTTTCTATTTGAAGATGTCTCTCTGTTTAATATATTTTGCCACCAGTGCATGGATACCTGAAAGCAGCAAGTTCCTGTTGCATAGGGCTTGTGCGGAGAAATAGTTTGTATGCAGTGTGCTAGCTTGCTGCACACTAGTTTTCTGTGTGGACTCTGCTACTGTGCACTGAAAGGTTCCCAGTGTGCATTGACCAAAACCAATGTCAAAGCATGGTGAATCAAAACACAGTAGGAAACCTCTAATGCATGCTTACAAAGCCCACATGGTTAGTTAGTACACAGCATGTACGTTAATTGTTCATCTGGAGAAGCCCCCAATGTCTCCTTTACTGGCTATCAATTTTCCATAGTCACTATCCTAATTCCTAAGTGTGAGTTTCAATAGGGAGCTCTACAGAAACAGAATCAGGATTTCGATGAAGAGCTAGTTAGCTGAGCACTGAAGGCTACTTTAAAAAAATGCCTTTATCTGACAAACTTATTTAAAGATAAGGTAAATTACAGGGCCCCAGTTAACAGTATTATTTAGTGAACCACTGATTCACAGGTTGTCTTTAGCATGGATACATGTTGGGAAAATATGGCCTTTAGAATTCTAAAAGATCTTTTTACAGCTATATAAATCTCTCCTTGCCTTTTCTGCATGCATGGAAATATTATCAATATCAAATGGAGTTCCCTACATATAGGAAGACTCGAATATTGAAGGCAAATTCTTCTGTGGGGATATGAGAAGATTCTCCCTCCCACCAAATTCTAACTAAATTACCAAATATGTAAGTCCTGTGGCCATAAGTTCCAAAGGAGGGAGAGCTCTTATTCTGTTTATTGGTGAACAGGGAAAATGCTGTCAGAAAGAGATCTGTTTGCATAGATTACCTACCCACAATTGTTCTGCTACTTGGGAGATCACCAGAAGTACACATGAACTTGGATTTGGGGGAGTAGCAGGCTCCCAGAGCAGCTCAGAAATGGAAAAGAGCTTTTACCTAGTGACAAAGAATTGACTTTCAAGCATCTGGGACTCTGCTCAAAGTTGTTATATGCTCTAGGCTCCTCTCCAACGGGGATGTGGCCATGACAGACAGTTGAGAATGAGGACTGCAGGATGAATGACAACGCAAAGGACAGAAAAAGAGATAAGTGATTTCTGCTGAGGCCCCACCTAATGAGAACCTTACTAAAGCTGAATCACTAAGCTGTGTTACGTGTTGGAACTTCCAGGCATGCCAAGTCAAAACCCTGCAGTTTGGACTAGAATCACAGAAACAGAGGAGATAAGGGTTGGAAGAGTCCTCAAGAAGTCATCTAGTCCAACCCCCTTGCTCAATCCCAACTAAATATGAAGACAGAACTTGGTCTTTTATTTATGTATTTATGTATTTATTTATTTTTGCAAAGAAGTACCTGGTGGAAGACTTGCATATAAATATAAATAATCCAGTCTCCATGGGAAATGCAGCAAAAGAGGTTAAATATGCATTCTAGAATCCAATGGTCTATATCTCAGGTGGTCTAAATAGATCATGGGGTGTCCAGACAAATCTAATTCATCATTCAGAGAAGGAATGATGCACAGACTTCAGGTGATCTCATAGAATCATCATACAATCAAAGAATATTAAGGTAGGAAGGTCATCTAGTCCAACCCCCTGTTCAAAGCAGGACCAACCCAACTAAATCATTCCAGACAGGCTCAATTCTCTTTGGAACCCCCTTCAGGTAGTTGAAGGCTGCTCTCAAATGCACCTTCATTCTTCTCTTTTGCTGAATAAATAAGCCCAGTTCCCTCAGCCTCTCCTCATAAATCATGCATCCCACCCCACAAATCATTTTTGCTCCCCTGAGCTTGACTCTCCAAATTGTCCCCATCCTCTCAGTATTTTGGGATCTAAAATTGCACACAGTACTCCAAATGTGGCTTCACCAATATTGAAGAAAGAGGAATAATCACTTTCCCTGATCTGCTGGCAATGCTCCTCCTAATGCGGCACAATATGTCATTAGTCTTCTATGCAAACTGGGCACACTATTGACTAATATCCACCTTCTCAATCACTGTAGTCCTTAGGTCCTTTTCTTCAGAATTGCCACTTAGTCAATTGGTCCCCAGCCTGTAGCAGTCCTTGGAATTCTTCTTTTGAAGTGCAGGACTCTGAAATTGTCCTTGTTGAACCTCATCAGATTTTTCTGGCTGAATCCTACAATTTGTCTAGGTCATTCTAGGCCCTGTCCCTACCTTGTATTATATCTACCTCTCCCACCAACCTAGTGTCATCCACAAACATACATCCCATCATCTCAATTATTAATAAAGATGTTGAACAAAACTGGCCTCAAAATCAAACCCGGGGGCACTGCGCTTGATACCAGCTGCCAACTAGACATCAAGCTGTTGATCACCACTCATTGAGCCCAATGATATAGTCAGCTTCCTATCCAGCTTCTAGTCCATTTATCCTATCTATATTTCTATAACTTGCTGGGAAGAATGCTATGACAGATCATATCAAAAGCTTTGCTAACAGTGAGTGCTCTGTACACTGGGCTAAAAGTTTTAAGGTAGACTCCATCACCACTTTCACCACCAACCGGATTTTGAATGTAATCAAATCTGGTGGACAGAATCTCAGAAACCTACAAGATTAGATCCTGCATGTGAAGAAAGCCAGTTATCAGCTTTCTTTCCTGGTTTGTAAATCACTCTGGGTATGTCTACACTACCCTCCTAGTTCGAACTAGGAGGGTAATGTAGTCATACCGCACTTGCAAATGAAGCCCGGGATTTGAATTTCCCGGGCTTCATTTGCATAAGCGGGGTGCCGCCATTTTTAAAACCCCGCTGGTTCGAACCCCGTGCAGCGCGGAGTATTTCACGAGGAGTAACGGTAGTTCGAACTAGGAAGCCTAGTTCGAACTACCTAGTTCGTGCCCCGTGTAGCCGCGCTGCACGGGGTTCGAACCAGCGGCGTTTTAAAAATGGCGGCGCCCCGCTTATGCAAATGAAGCCCGGGAAATTCAAATCCCGGGCTTCATTTGCAAGTGCGGTATGCCTACATTACCCCGCTAGTTCGAACTAGCGGGGTAGTATAGACATACCCTCTCTCTCTTAGGTGAGAGATGGGCATCTGGACATCTAAAGTGAGGCATAGATGTCTTCTCCTCCTGTTTTATTATTGCTAGCCCCATCCTAACATGTTGCTTAATTTAGTATTGCCTGTTGTTGTAGTTGTAGTGTTGTAGTTATTAGACCTGCAGCTTAAACAAGATGTACTTAATTACATTTTAAATCTAGCCCTCTGTGTCTAAATAGTCCTCTCATAGCTAGTAGCAGTTTGAAATGGTATTGGCTAGAGAACACCAGATGAATTATGGAACATAAAGGAAGGAATCATGGGAATTTGTCCCCAAGTTGCAGAACTCCAGTAAATTCAAGAAGGCATCTTTCAGTCCATCACAATGAACATCCTATAATGCATTCATCCCAGCTGTATAATAGTGGATCCTAGGATACCTATTTAGAAGGCAGCATGCTCAGTGGATGTTATGATTCACAATGGATGTAGCTTAAATTGTTTTAGATTACATGCACACACACTTTCAGTTTTAGTCAGACCTGTATATTTAGTTAGAGTAGGTCTACACTAGCCCCTACTTCGAACTAGGGAGGCTAATGAGGGTGACCAAAATTGCAAATGAAGCACGAGATTTAAATATCCCGCGCTTCATTAGTATGTTCCCGTCTGGTCGCCATTTTGGAAATTGACTAGCCTGAAATAACTGCCCGCGTCTACACGTGGCAGAGAAGCACGATTCTGAGATAAACCTCTTGGAATGGGGTTTAACTGTTAATTTGAACTAAGGCGTTTATCTTGGAATCGCACTTCCCTGCCGCGTGTAGACGCGGGCAGTTATTCCAGGCTAGTCAATTTCCAAAATGGTGACTGGCCGGGAACATGCTAATGAAACGCGGGATATTTAAATCCCGCACTTCATTTGCAATTTTGGTTGCCCTCATTAGCCTCCCTAGTTCGAACTATGGGGCTAGAGTAGATGTACCCTAATTTTCACTGTGTAGAAGAAATGTTTCCCTGTAGAAAAGACGTCAGTAAGAGTTTATCTAGAAGTAACCCTCCTGATTTCAGATTTCTTTTCTCTCACCCATGACTCCAGTCTTCCCTATGATCTGAGAAGACTCAACTATTTGTTGCTCTAAACTACTAAGTTTTAGGAAACTCTTTAGAATGCTTTCATGTTCAGCTCTTCCGCTGATAATATCATATAGAGATTACATCTCAATAATTCTAGAGAATGAATTCTTTGTCACAAAATATGCCAATTTATTTACAAAATAATGCTACTGTGCAAGCCATTTCATATTTCCCAATAAAGATTTCCAAGTGATTCAATCAACCTACTTTCTTTTGCCTAGCAAAAAGTCCTATAAAATTTGAGCATTATCAATCATGCTTTGCCACACAGATGCTTTTTTAATTCTCAGTTCATTATTATAGATGCCTTGAAATGTGTTTTGCTGAAATTAGATGATCTTTTATAATTTATATGTACTAATAATTCAAATTCAAAGCATATCTAGGCAAATCTTATTGAGCTGGGTTACAATGCCTCAAAGGACTTTGTTTGCTACCCAGCTACGACCTGATTTATTTACTGATAGCTCAATGCATCTCTGTTTCTAATCATATTTAACAGGTATTATATTTGGATTCAGTCAAAGCAATCAGAAAACAGAGATTTGGTTTTTTTTTCAGCTAGGAATACGTACTAGTATAGGTTTAAATTTGCAGCCTCAGCATTCGTAAGCAGGATCAGGAAGTATATAAATGAATTAACAAAGGGGAAAAAGGAATACAAGATAAAGTAATTTCAGCTTTTAAAAACACGTCATCTATATTTCTATTAAAACTATTCCAAAGAACTATCATTGTTGTCATTGGGTGTATATCAATAAAGTCCTTATAAGCTTTACAAGTTAATAATGATCGCTTATAATGATCAGTTATCAGTCTCACAGAAGTAAGAGAGAACTCTGAACATACGGGTACAATTTTTACCCCCTTCTACGTTGCTCGGTTCCAGAGTGTCAGGCCAGGATCGGTCCCTGAATTCCTCAAAAAGACGAAATATGAAGTGGGCATCCCTGTGGACCTCGGGAGGTCAATCACCTAACCAACGAGCAGATAGATGGTAGATTGACGCTCAAATTGAGTGTGCTGCTGGACCCATGGGGTCACGTATTTCTCTTTCTTATCTGTGATGCCAAATGGTGCTGGTCCGTCTTTGTGATGCCATTCTTACAAGGGAGTTGTGAACTTAATTTACACTTGTAAGATAAATAACAAAATTGTGAGTACTGGACATTCTTTTCTCAGTGGGAGATTCCTCTCCCAGGGACGACTGTGTGTGATCATATCAATATAGGTGCCAGCCAGGGCAGTTCTTGCAGCCTCGAGGTCAGCTTATTGCCTTGATCATTCTTTCTCATATCTATGTTTTCAGTTTACCCAGGGTCAGATGAGCCAGCATATCCGTGCCTTGTATCGAGGCTTCAAAGACTATGCTGATTTCACTGATCTACAGCCAAAATGCTTCTGAAATAAATGTAGTCAAACTTTACTAATTCTGGGTCACTGAGAATGAAAATGATACTTAAAATTGTTGATTAGCTCAAGTTTTCAAGATATGCTATTGGGTCAGTATATACAACCCTTGACTTGTGAATGGCTGAGGATAAGTGAGTTATAAAGGGAAGGGATCTCAATTTAAATCAGAAATGACTAAAATACATCTTTGACTGGATCTATGAATAAATCTATGACTGGGTTTGGACAGTACTTGCTTTTTAGGCAAAACAATGAATGATGCAATCTGAAGCTGGTATTGCGTCATACATGATATGAATTTCATCATGTTATTCCTAGAAGTCATGGATGATGCAATCATAACGAAGCTTACATCATTCTGCTGAACAAATTGCCCTATATCAGCTCTAGAAATCATACAGTGTCATGCTCTCTTATTTGTCAGTGTTTGATTTTGCAAAGGGACACATTTCTGTTTAGCCAAAGTGAGCAGAGATGCCTCGTACTTGTGTGAACAGTGCAGATAACTTCTGCTATGTTTGTGGTGAAGTGACTTTTGCATTACAAAAGCTCAGTATAATCACTATGGTTAAGAAAGCCTATCACCTTTATTTTGGCTGCAAAATTGGAGATCAGGACAAGAGGTGGGCCCCACACATATGCTGCAACACTTGTGCAACAAATCTTCACCAGTGGTTGAACAGGAAAAGGAAATCTATGCCTTTTGCTGTGCCAATGATTTGGAGAGTGCCAACAGATCATACCAGCAATTGTTACTTCTGCATGGTGCCTCTAGTTGGGAAAGGTGTGTCAAAGAAGAAAAAGTAGACTGTGCATTATCCAAACATTCCATCAGCTATACACCCAGTACCCCATGGAGAAGGACTGCCGGTTCCTGATGCACCAGAATCATTCTCACTTGAGTCAGACAAGGAAGAGGAAGAGGATGAAACTTCTGGTCCTGAACCATCAATGTCACAGGACCCACATTTTCTCCCATCCTCCTCCTCTGAACCACACCTCATAACACAAGGTGAATTGAATGACCTTGTCAGGGATTTGGAACTACCCAAGAGTAAGGCAGAGCTGTTGGGCTCCAGACTACAGCAGTGGAATCTCCTGGCAGGTGATGTTAGGGTTTCCATGTTCCGTGACCGTCAAAAGGATCTTGTCCCAATCTTCTTCATAGAAGGTGATCTTGTAGCCTGCAACAACATCGATGGTGTGATGGCAGCCCTCAACATCGTTCATGATCCAGATGAGTGGAGACTGTTCGTTGATTCATCGAAGACGAGCCTTAAAGCTGTTTTGCTGCATAATGGCAATGTTTTGCCATCAATTCCAGTTGGTCATGCAGTCAATATGAAGGAAACCTATGACAACATGAAACAACTTTTGAGGTGCATGAACTATGACCAACATCAGTGGCAGCTTTGTGGCGATTTGAAGGTTGTTGCTCTCTTGCTTGGTCTGCAGACTGGATACACAAAGTACTGCTGTTTTCTCTGCGAATGGGATAGTCGTGCAAGAGATTCCCACTACATCAAGATAGATTGGCCACTCCGACAGTCATTGGAGCCTGGGAGGAAAAGTGTTCGGCATCCACCACTTGTTGAATCAAGGAAGATTTTGTTACCACCCTTACACATCAAGCTGGGTCTGATGAAGAACTTTGTCAAGGCCATGGACAAAACACAAGCAGCTTTCAAGTACCTCAGTGGAAAATTTCCAAGCTTAAGTGAAGCTAAGATAAAGGAAGGTGTCTTTGTTGGTCCTCAGATTCGTGAACTTCTTCGAGATGATGCATTTGACCATGCACTGCGTGGCAAGGAAAAGACAGCATGGAAAGCCTTCCAGTTAGTGGCAATACATTTTCTCAGAAACAACAAGGCAGACAACTACAGGTTGTTGGTGGAAAACCTCCTCAAGGCATACAAAAGCCTTGGTTGCAACATGTCACTAAAGATACATTTTTTGCACTCTCATCTAGATTTTTTTCCACCAAACTGTGGAGCAGTGAGCGACGAGCATGGCGAGCGATTTCACCAGGACATTGCAACAATGGAGAAACGTTATCAGGGCAAATGGAGCCCATCAATGCTTGCAGACTATTGCTGGAAAGTGACAAGAGATGCTCCATTTAATGAATACAAGAGACAAGGCAAGAAGTGCCGAGTAGACACTGAATAGGACTAAACTATGTAGTATAATAGTTTTTTGCCTTTTGTTTCATAATAAATTTTATTTATATAACCCTTTTTCTGATTTTTAAAGTGTTACATAAACAGGACAGGTGAAATATTATCATGTAAAGCAACCATAAACACATGAAAAGACTTAGGTTTACAATTTATAATTAAAACTCTACTATCTACACAATGTACATAGACATAAAATGTAAAAACTTAAATATCTTGGAAACAGTAGCCAATCAGTTGTTTTAATTGTCATATATGAATTCAGCACATCAAAATACATAATAAATAGCACATTTTATCTCTGAAGCAGACAACTTCTAAATAATTGTAGACCAGTGTAATTTGAGATACAATGTGTTGCTTCATCTTCTTAGTCTGAGTTCTATAAAATTCTTCAATATAGGAAAGCTTTTTTATTATGATGATTTTAAGGCAAAATCCCTGAAGATAAAATGTGAATTATAACATGAAAATGACTTGTTTCAAAAGTTTTTCTTTAGGAAAGATAATGAATAGTGCAGAATTTATTAATTTTTACTTTAAAATCCCTCACTAACTTATCTTTCTATGAGATTTATTCAATATTTATATGAAACAGAGCTCACTAGAATGATCTCGGATCTTTCATCTATCACTCATCTGACAGGTAGAAATAGCTGTACTTATTGAAGAAGCTGACAGCCTCTTTCTTTTACGAAGGGAATGCATTTTGTATGGGTAACACCTAATTCTGGCAGAAATAAGAACCCATCACCAGTCAGAAAACAAAAGAAAATTCTTGGGTCTCAGACTGTTGTTTCTTTACACTTGAGTGTCAGTTTGTGGTGATAAGCACTAAATATAGACAGGCAGAGAAAGTAAATTTAGCTGTGAAGATCTAGCAGTAAACTTTTGTTTCATATATATATATATATATATGACAGTATATATATATATATCTATATACATGTATATATATATATATATATATGTATATAGATATATATATATGTATATAGATATATATATATATACTGTCATACTTCTGTAGTTCCATGTTCCATAGTTAGTTCTGGCTTTTGCCTGACTGAATACCTTCTGTTTCATATAAATATTGAATAAATCTCATAGAAAGACAAGTTTGTGTAGATGAACAAATGCACACAGGTCAAATGTGGGCTGCGGGTATATTAAGTTTGTTACAAATCTAGTAAACTACATTAGAGAGTATTTTGACTTTGCATTCAAGGTATATGGTGGGTCTCTAAGACAAGTCCAGGAAACTGGAATGGAGAATATATGAGGTTCTTAGACAGAGGCATATATAATAATAAATATTCCATATGTAATAATATTTTTCAATCATTTTACTGAGAAGTATTAACATTTGCTTGCCCCCCCCCCATGAGATCAAGCAACACACTCATATTACAGTGATATCTGTTTTTGTTGTATCATGACAAATATAGTTCTTCAAAAGGTGGCCTCTAGAAAGCCAGGGATGGAAACTATATTTCTTAATAGATAGTGATTTACATCTTCACTGTAGGATGGAGGTTTGACCTGGGTACCTGAAAAAGGTAAGCTTTTAAAAGTGACCAGTCTGCTTGGAGGTAGAGTAGCATGCTGCTGCTACTCCTATAGCCAGAGACCAGGCAGCAACATGCAATGCAGGCAGGAGAGGGACATGGCCAGATGAGCAGATGAACACTGAGTTGGGGTTGGGAAGAACCAGCAGAGCTTGAGCCCTGGTTGGGGCCTCTGTCTGCACCCTGAATGCATCCTGCAGTTATATGCGCTGGGCAGCCTTATCTTCTAGGGCTTATTGAGCAGTAAGGGGCTGGCTTCATGGAGTGGGAGAAGGCAGGTCTCCCTCCCTGTGACTCCCATCTCTCCTGACCTCCATCATTGTCTGCCCAGCTGAAAGTTGGGGCCCATCCTAACTTTCCTTTCCTAGTTATGCCACTTCCTACAGCATTTGTAATAAGCTGTACTTATAGTCCCTGGCTTCTGTCTTCGGTCTTTATATATGTGCAAGAAGTTTTGGCAGTTGAATGAATACAAAATCAGAAGATTTTTTGGTGGGAGAAAATTCTGGGATAGTGTCAAAGATGGTTTTCCCAGAGGAAGACTCTTCTATTGTAGTTCAGGTGTGTTTACCATCCTTCTGTTTTTTGCAAGATCATGAAATTCTACTGCATAACTTGTGTCATTATGTCAGCAAAAAAAGGGCAACATTTTGGTTTCCTGATCAAGTTTTTTTTCCTGCCTCTGAGATCATTTGAGCTCCCATCCAGTTTGGTCATTTCACCTTTGCTTGTTCCTGCTTTTTATTTTGCTAAACCTCCCCACTGGATCGAAAGTGCACACCCACACAATATATTAAAAGATCCTCTCTCAGCCTTTACCCATCTATACCTGTGCTGCCATCCTTCCAAAGATTCTTCTTCTGCTTAATTGTCTTGTCTCTGCCCCTTACTAAGAAAGAACAACAAAATGGAGAAAAAAATCCTTTCAGTTGTTAATTTGCATTTTTCATATAGAAACTTTACTGCCCAGCATGTCTGATCCTTTGAAATAATACTTTGTTCCTGCATAGGATGTGTTCCAGCATGATATGCCATATCATCAACTGAGTGGTACAAAGACTCGTCTGTATTTGGGTGGGAGATATAGAAGGAAAACCTAATTTTGCTGTAGGAAGTGGTGACTTTGGTTCATTCCCTTCTCAGAGCCTGTTCTGCTAATACTTAGGCACATATGTGTGTGCACATGTGACTGTAAACACAGAAGTAGTTCTGTTGATTTCAGGAGGACACGTTATATCTTTAAAGAACTGGGTTCCCAGTCAGGGTATGTCTACACTACAACATTAATTCGAGTTAACGGAATTCAAAATAGTTAATTCGAATTAAGCAAATCGAATTAACGTGTCTACACACAAAACCTATTTCGAAACAGTGTTTTGCTATTTTGAAATAGCGCGTCCACACTGAGTGGACCCTGAACCAAAGTTAAGGCTGGCCAAAACCACTGCCAGCAGGGCATCAGGTTAGAACTTAGGGTATGTCTACTCTATATGGCTCCATCAATGGAGCCATGTAGATGAGCTTTGTAGACACAGCAAAATGAAGTGGCGATTTAAATAATTACCACTTCATTTATATCAAAATGGCTGCCGTGCTGTGCCAATGAGGGATGAGGTTTACCGGGGCGGTCGACAAAGGCTTTTGATGTCAACTGCCGAGCGTCCAGACTACCACACTGTGCCACCAAACAACTGATCAGCACAGCACGGCAGCCATTTTGATTAAATCGCTGCTTCATTTGCTATGTCTACAAAGCTCATCTACATGGCTCCGTCGACGGAGCCATGTAATGTAGACACACCCTTACTGTGCGGGGCTTCTGCCTGAGGCTAACTGAGCTCCGTGCTTAAAGGGACCCTACCTCCACCCCGGACAGACAGTTACCCCCTTGCTTGTCTACCTCCATGAGGGACAGCAAAAGAGTCCTGTCTTGGAGTGACCTGAGTGCCCACACTTGGGACACCATAGCACTCGGCCACATGGAGCCAGAGCTGTCCCTGGGCACGCTGGTGCATCTCATGGGGTTGTTGCCATCAGCCCGGCTGCACTTGCTAAAAGCTGCCATCCGGGGAGTCCATCGGGGGCTGTGAGGATCCAGGCAGCCCTGTGGGAGAGCTTCCACCCTGAGGAGACCTCAGAGTCACCCCGGTCCTCCCCACCGGGGGCTTGTGCCCCATTCCTCCCTCACATCCTTCCACTTACCCCTCGCTAGCCCCCCCTTTCTGATGTCAAATGAAACACATGTATGTTCAAAAGTAGAAACTGGGTTTATTGAACAAAACTGGAGGGGGCATGAACTTCTGGAGAAACTGGGAAAAGGAGGTGGGAGATGGGAAGGGATAGGGTGGGGGAGGGGAGAGGGAAACCTGGGAGGAGGGAGATGGAAGAGGGAAGCAAGGGGAAGAAGGGGGAGGGGAAGCTTAGGGCCCAGGGTTGAGGGGGTCTCACCGGACCAACTTGATTTTCATGCAAACCTGCTCCTGGTTTTGCATGTGGCCTTTAGTGGCCAGGCTGGCAGCTATCCTGCCATAGAATGCCGCATTCCTCCATCTAGTGCGGAGATCATGGATGTTGGGAGCATCCCCCCCAAACCTGAATAAGGTCCATGATCTCCACCCTGCACCAGGAAGGTGCCCGCTTTCCCCAGCCCCTGTCAGGCTCCTGGGAGCTGTCAGACTGCTCCTAGGGAGCGGTGGAGGGCTGGCTGCCAGTGGCTTGCTGGTTCATGTTTTGGGGCCACTTGGTCAGGGGCCCTGGTGGCCACTGCTGGCTCTGGGCTGGCAGGCTTGGAGCTGACACAGGCACTGTGGCCAGGGTCTACCACTTTAATGGTTCTGGGGCTGGGGGAGAGGATAGTAAGTTTTCCTGGTTGTGCCCAGAGTGGCCACCAGGGCTCCCTGGGAAGGGCTGGAGGCTCCCTATTTCGAATTAAGTGTCTACACAGCTCTTAATTCGAAATAGCTATTTCAAATTTGGTGTTACTCCTCGTAGAATGAGGTTTACCAAATTCGATTTAAGCGCTCTGCTATTTCGAATTAATTTTGAATTAATTAATAGCAGTTTGCATGTATAGATGGTATTAAAGTTAATTTGAAATAACTGCTGCTATTTCAAATTAACTTTGCAGTGTAGACATACCCTCAGGGTCCTAGCAAGGTGTGAAGACTAAATGTGCTGTTCAAATTCTCAGTTTTCTGATCTTTTTTTTCCTGGCAACTTGTGGTCATTCCATGATTCTGTTTAGAAGGGTAAATAGTCTTGGTGTTCTAGCCAAATTTGCATGTGTGGTGGAATTGAACCTTGTCTATATGGATCAACATTGCAGTTACAGCTGGATGTGATTTTCTTCAATTGCCCTAAACACTGAAACATTATTGTGAGCGTCTAAAACATTTGCGTTATTTCACACTAAAAGAGAATACTTTTTTTATGGCTAAAGTAACTGATATATGCAGCATAAAAAAGGGATTAAAATTAATAGAACTACTGATAGTTTCATGAAATCACTTATCATTTACTCTTAAAATTCTTAAATATTTATAATTGTCTCCACATGCGAAAATATTATATTAATAAAGGGACAGGGGTTTATCAGAGTCATGTGTTTATCCCACATCTGTCAGATATGCATTTGACATTCTGATATGATTCCAAACTTAATTAATAAAGATTGGTCAGCTGGCAAAACCAGTGAACACAGATTGAATTTAATTGTGGTGTGCTTATTGCAAATATTCACTAATGGTGATGTGCGAATGTTTACAGAGCTGTGGAAAAGATCCTTCTCAACACACACAGGGATCTCAATGTCTTGCTCTTCTCTTGAAATTTGTAAAATTGCTTTTATGTAAGACACGTGTAACTGGACAATGTATGTTGTCTGACATTTTTGTTGGAATATGACATAATATTTCAATAAACAGCTGACAAGATAAGACTTTTTTCTAAAAATATAATTATGTTTTGTCCTGCTGCTGCTTTTGTTACTGATGTGTTCATATGGCACAGATAAAGCACAAGAAAACAACTGAGCAAAGCCATTATAACTTATTTCTTATTGCATTGCTTCAAACCAAATGACTCAGTTTCAGTTTTTATCCTGCTCTGTCTTTAAGGTATTAATTACCCTGGAATTTGAATATGGTTTGGTGCAATTAAGTTAAATCTACAAACAAAATGTGAAAATATCTTTATATTTCAGGAGCATCAGGAAATACATTACTTCTTTGTCATAATGTTCCGACTAAAATATGTCATGTTGTTTGATTTGTTTAAAATTGTCTCACCAACTAACCAATTGTGTTGATAATTGAAACAGGACTTTAATCCTTGAAGAAGCAATGCAGTTGAAGTAAAGGCATCAATAAAGAAAAATAGATACCATGTCTGCAGTGACTTTTGAACTCTTGCAATCTGGGAGGCCCTAATCCTGCAAATATTTCTCTGGGCTTACTTGCAAGTGGCCTTGACTTCCACTGACATTGAAGTGAGGTGTAAGCCTTCTGTGTTGGACTTTCTTGTGCAGAGATCTTCATCTGCTGTGACTAATGCAACAGGTCACCATTACATTGGCAAAATTTGGTTAAACATTCAGAAACACTGTTAGATCATTGGAAGAAGGAGGATCTGGGAAACTATATACTGTTCAGCTTCACTTCAGTGACTGACAAAATCATGGAGATGGTCCTCAAGAACTCCATTTTGAAACACTTGGAGGCAAGGAAACTGATCAAGAACAGTCAACATGGACTCACCAAGAGTAAATCATTCATGACCAACCTATTTGCTTTTTATAATAAGATATCTGGCTCAGGAAAGTGGTAGACTTTAACTTTAGAAAAACTTTTCATGGGGTCTTTCACAGTATTCTTGCCAGCAAGTTAAAGAAGTATGGCTTGAATCAATGGACTATAAGGTTGAGAGAAAGCCAGATCGCTAGGATTAGTGGGTATTAATCAATGGTCAGCTCTCTTCATCACAAAGTGTTAGTGTGATTAGACAATTTTATTGTAGTGGCACAAGGAAATCTTTTAGAAATTTGTGTGTCTGTTTGTCTGTGAGTCTATTTGTTCAAGAACTCCTGAACACTAAGTGATAGGACCATCAATTTTGGTATGCAGCTTTCTCTTATCCTAACATAAAGCAAGGTCAGAGTTTTGTTGTACCATGAAAATTGGATGTGACTGCAATTAGATTGTTTTCCATAGTATGGAAAGGGAGGAGGATGAGCGGAGGGATGCTAAACTCACAGTTTCCACTGGGGGGTGAGCACAGGGGACAGCTATAGCTATACCGCAGAGTGACCACTGGAGGCAGCTGCACCACCAGGGAAGTGGCCAGCTGGGATGGAGCTCACCATCTTGCCTGCCACTGGCCCAGATAAATGATCCTCCTGAGTCAAAGCCCTACCTCCCAGTCACTCAGTCCCAGTGTGGGACCGGGGAAAAAACCCAACCACACCTACCATCAGGTGTATTGACAAGGCCAATTAGTGCAGTCTTGACCCCTGCCATAGAAGCCACAGCCTGCACTCCCCAAGTGGCCCATTTTTCCCCAGGTCAGGCCTGTTGTGAGCCTGCATACCCTCCCTCCTCACCTCCAGCCATAGGCTGGGACCCTCCTCTAGCACTGGCTAGGACTGGGAAATGCCAGGTAAGTCTTCTAATAAGTAGATAAACATAAAAAACATGCCTACATTTAATGGCATTATCAACATTTGCACAGCTTTCTGGGCTTTTTGTAGAAATTTAGAGGGTAAATTAGAGTTAAATAAGAGTACAGAACACTGAGAGCCAGGACTGGTGGCTGTAAACAAACTTTACAGGCTACACCCATGATAAGTGAACATCCAACTAATTAAAATCATGTCGGACCACGAAGATTGCCAGACCAGAAAATGCCAGACAAGAAAGTTTAAACCTGTAAAAGAAATACCATTAAAAAATATTGAAGTTATTTTTGACAGTAAGCTAATACACTGTGTTTCTCACGAAGATAAGTAAAGAAGAGGGAAAGGAAAAAGAGGGTGAGAAAGCAAAACAGGAATGCAGTAGCAATTATTTCCTTCTTTTATAAACTCAACGCTTGATTGAAATCCACTGCTCTTGTGACCCCACACTTCGAGTTACTGTCGAATTCTCCACCTTGTTCCTCCATCTTCTATCATCATCCAATTCCAAACAACACAGTTCAGTCAATTCTGTACATAATATCAGGTGTGAAATTTTCAATATCTAATTTAAAACTCTGATTAGCGTGGTTAGTTTCTTCCCAGATATCCAAGTGGAAGGATATAGATTGTGACTTTCTTTTGTTTAGAAGCTCAATTAACATTTCTTTTTAGATCACATTTTATTGTAAGATTGAATTTTGCCCTTGGATATACCTCAGCTTCACTGGGAAATGCCTTCTTGCTACATTTGAGGATAGTATTTGGCCATGAGAGTTTTTTCAGCCCACACTCACTGCCCAGAACTGACACCATTATCATGCCTTGCTTACTAAGCTTTCGTTTGCTATACTGAACCTACAGATAATATAGGAGTAGGGCAACAATAGGAGATGTTGATGGAAACATCGAATCTTTCTTTTTTATGAATAATTTTACCTGAATTTTATTCCTGTCCAGTGATTAGTGAGATTGTATTGACAATATAAGACTTGTCAGACATATAGTTGCATACAAATGTGAGACAAATGTCAGTGACAACACTTACATACATTTTCTTTTGATTCATTGGGGGGTGGGAGGGAAATTCTGCCAACCCATGGTTGGGCAATATAGTGCAACAGAGGGACATTATAGAGGCACAACATCTTGACCCACCAGATAGAGATTTAAATACAAATTTACTATTTTCTTAATGCAAATAAAAGAGGGACAAACTGAAAAAAGTGAAAAACAACCAATAGTCTAGCAGCACCTTAAAGACTAAAAAAACATGCAGATGGTATCATGAGCTTTTGTGGGCACAACCTACTTCTTCAGATGACTGGAGTATTGAAAGGTCAGATCTAACAATAAATAAGGGTATGTCTACACTACCCCGCTAGTTCGAACTAGCGGGGTAATGTATGCATACCGCACTTGCTAATGAAGCCCGGGATTTGAATTTCCCGGGCTTCATTAGCATAAGCGGGGAGCCGCCATTTTTAAATCCCCGCTGCTTCGAACCCCGTGTAGCGCGGCTACACGGGGCTCGAACTAGGTAGTTCGGACTAGGGTCCTATTCCGAACTACCGTTACTCCTCGTGAAACGAGGAGTACCGGTAGTTCGGAATAGGCACCCTAGTCCGAACTACCTAGTTCGAGCCCCGTGTAGCCGCGCTACACGGGGTTCGAAGCAGCGGGGATTTAAAAATGGCGGCTCCCCGCTTATGCTAATGAAGCCCGGGAAATTCAAATCCCGGGCTTCATTAGCAAGTGCGGTATGCATACATTACCCTCCTAGTTCGAACTAGGAGGGTAGTGTAGACATACCCTAAGGGACTTTGGTGGAGGGGGGGGGACGGGACGGAGGGAGGGAGGAGAAGGATGGAGAAAAGAAAAAAAGAGAAAAAATAGTGAATTGGCTGATAAGAACAATTTGCACCTTTGTAAGTACCCGTTGGTTGGTTGGTTGAGTCATTAGGATGTGGAAGGTAATGTGCGAGCCAGCCAATATATCTTTATTCATTCCTCCCTCAAGGGACTCAAACTTGTAAATGAAGTTAAATTCTAACCCTTCCCTGTGTATTTGGGTTGTGGAATTGGCCTAAAACAACACTGTGACTTTGAGATCCATGAGTGCCCGGGCAGGTTAAAGTGTTATCCAAAAAGGCAACACACAGAAACCTGTTGGAGATCTGACTTGTGTCTTTTAATTCTTTCCTGTAGAGACTGTCCAGTTTGGCCAATATACACGGCAATGGGGCATTGATGGAATTTGATGGCATAGATCACATTAGAGGATATGCAGCTTAATGAGCCCCTGATGTAGTGGCTGATGTGGTTGGGTCCAATGATGGAATTTTCTTGTGTAGATGTGTAGACAGAGTTGGCACCAGGGCTGATGGCAGGGGTAGTAGGTTCCTCGATGATAATGGTGGAGGTGTGTTGCGTAGTTACTGGAAAGAATTTGTTTGAGGGTAGAGGGTTGTCTGTAGGTGAGGACTGGCTTTTCCCCCACTAGGCCTGTGGGAGTGAGGGGTCATTTTCCAGGATAGGTTGTAGATTGTTGATGCATTGGAGGGGCTTAAGTTGTGGACTATAGGTGGGGACATGTAGAATTCTGTTGTTTTCTCTTCTTGGCCTGTCTTGAAATAGATCATGTCTGGGTACTCTACTGGCTCTGTTGATCTGTTTTTTTTCACTTCTCCAGGTGGGTATTTCAGTTTTAAGAATGCTCTATATAGATCCTGTGGTTTTGTCTCTGTCTGTGGGATTAGAGCAAATCTGGTTTTATTTTAGGGCTTGGCTGTAGACAATAGATTGAGAAATGTGTCTGGAATGGAAGCTAGAGGCATGAAGGTAAGTGTAGTTCTCAGTGGCTGTGTCTACATTGGCACCCTTTTCCGGAAAAGGGATGCTTATGAGACACTTCGGAATTGCAAATGCTGCGGGGGATTTAAATATCCCCCGCGGCATTTGCATGAACATGGCTGCTGCTTTTTTCCGGTTTGGGGCTTTGCCGGAGAAAAGCGCCAGTCTAGACGGGATCTTTTGGAAAATAAAGCCTTTTCCGGAAGATCCCTTATTCCTGATTTTAAGAGGATGCCAATGTAGACACTGTCAGTGTGTTTCTGGTATAAGGTGGTGGAAATGGGTCCTTCAGGCAATTGTACTGTAGTGTCAAGGAAGTGGGTCTCTCATGTGGATTGATCCAGGCTAAGTTTAACGGTGGGGTGGAAGTTGTTGAAATCCCTGTTAAATTCTTCAAGGGTCTCTTTCCCTTATGATGAAGATGTCATCAATGTAGCGTAAGTAGAGTAAAAGTCCTAGGGGGCGAGAGCTGAGGAAACATTGTTCAAGGTCAGCCATAAAGACACTGGCATATTGTGGGGTCATGCGGGTGCCCATGGCTGTGCCACATGAAAGCTCATGATACCATGTACATATTTTTAAGTCTTTAAGCTGCTACTAGACCATTGGTTGTTTTTAAAGTTTTTTAAAGATTTTCCAGTTACAGACTAGCTCGGCTACCCCTATGTAGCTTTGGAAAAAAGTGAATTTGATCAGTATGACTTGTGAAGAAAAACACAATAAAATAAAATATTCTTGCCATTGAAAGCCACAGCTTTTCAAAGACTTACCTTGGCCTTATATGTGGTGTATAGTTCTGTTGATTCACAGCTTGTGAAATTAAACACATGCATAAATCTTTGCAGGATCAGGGCCCAGTACAGTGTGTGCTAGATTATCTGCTGTGCTGCACAAAGGTTCAAAATGAAAATTAAAATGTTCCTTCCACCAATAAGTTTCAAGAGAAGATGCTATAGAAAACATTTTAATTAAGTTCCCACCCCACCTTCCTTTCTCTTTCCTAGCCTGTTAAAGGTATTCCTAACACAATGGTAACAAACTAAATAAATGTAATAAAATGATAGCTAAAACTTAGCACTTCTCTGTGGCTTTTTGCCTACAGAACTAGAGATATTTTTAGAGGTAGGCGAGATTCTTGTTCATGGGGAAACTGAGGTCCAGTCTAATTTTTTAAAAAATGAGTCATGATTTTGGATGTCTCATTTTTTGGAGCCCAGCTTCAGACTGCCCATAAAGACTTGCAGAAGTATTGTGCATTGGTCCTATGAAAATCAAGCCCTTTTTAGGTTTTTAAGCGAGGCACCTAAAAACTGAGTCACACAAAATGATTACTAATCTTGAAATTTGGGCTGTGAAGTTAAGCACATTGTCCAAAAGAAAACACTAAGTCAATGGCAAAATTAGGTATGCATCTGTTCTTAGCCCTAAAATCTTTGACAAAATCCTTCAAATTTTTCAGTGTACTGTAAAAAAAATTTTTATTTTTATTTTCATCTAGATATATTATAGATATAATATTGTGTGATGCCATATTAGAAATTAAATTTGGTTCTTGTTATTACTGACCTTTTGAAGACAGATCATTGACACAGGAAATGGTCATTGCAATGAAAATAGTGCTCCATTTTAGTTTAAAAAACCTTTGTTACGATAATTTATCAAATCCTGAAATTATCCCAGTGATCAGTTGTGATGATTCATTATATTATCCAACTCTTACATGGTCCCCAAAGACCTTCATGTTTTGTACTATGGCAATGGATGAAAGGAATCTTCTTTACAATACATGGGCCTGCTTCTCTCACTTTACACTTGTAAATCCAGTGTAATGACATTGATTTCCATGGAGTTACTTCTATTTTATACAGTTAGAGGAGAATCAGGCTATGTCTATGCTACGGAGTAGGGAACTTTTTTTTTTTTTTTTTTTTTTTGCGGAAGATTAGACGTGCTCTTTCAGAAGCCCTGTCTTCCTCCTCCAATGAGGCAGAAGGGATCTTCTGAAAGAGGAGGCTTTTCTGAAATTTGGCCTATCGGAAAAAGATATGCAAATTGTGGTGGCACAATTTGCGTACCTTTTTCTGATACATCAGTGTAGTGTAGACATAGCCTCAGGTTCCTAGTTTCATAAGAGGATATTTCATTGGACATACAGCAAAATTATATTTTTAAATGCCTTATGCCACTGTACCTGAAGTGTTTCAAGTCCATTTGGATCCTTCACTTCTAGGCTTCAATAAGCTATATTAAAGGAGAAAGGAGCAAAGTAAGGGCAATATATAATTACATTACACCATTCTGTGTGTGTCTGTGTGTGCAATATTTAAGACAGACTTTCTTAGGCCTGATTTAATCTCATCCTAAAGTAAATTAGAAGAAAGGCATCTAAAATACAGGCCTTTAATTTTCAGGTACTTTGCTGACATGGTATACTTTGAGGTTACCAATTTATTCAAAGTCAGGGTTAATCCTATTTTGCAGCATAAGTGAAAAATGTGTAATATATTTCTTGTATCATATTGGTTTTTTTAAATTTTTATAAGAACAATAAGACTTCCATATATACCTGCAAAGCATTTAGAAATGAGAATCTGCATTAGAATAATGTACCAGTACTGGCATTGTGTGAAGTAAACCACACAACAAGGGCCTCCTGAAAATAACATAAAAGAAAATTGTGAGTAACTATCTATGTAACTTAATTTAGCTGCATGAAAGCTGATTCCCTCTATGCTTGCTGATGAATAAGGTTCACATTTGATTTTTTTCCCCAAATCCTATTAGGTCATCCTTGTCTATATAAAGAGGCAAATCCTCCAGGAGGCTTAGAAATCAGACACTTAAATTGTGCTACCTTTTTGTATTTACAAAGATTTGTAAAGAAAAAAATAACCTCTTTCTTCAGAATGCAAAGGCTTCAAATGGAACGAGTGCTGCTTCCTTTCCTACCCAAACTCCTTATATTAAAACGTTAAACACCAAAAATGAATTATGAAAAATTAATTGTATCACACTAGACAGTTTTGCCTTTAAAACAAATTCTTTACAAGTTTTTTTCTTTAGAAATGTTCTTTGAGGCATCAAAGCAAACATTTTAAGAACAACTGAACACTGTCCCTTACTTCCCTCATATTATATATCATGGTAATGAAACATACAACATTATAACTCATGTAAAGAAGATTAATATTAAATAATAGCAAGTTATGCACTTCTCTCCCTCAGTGCACCTGGTTTTCTTTTACCCAGCAATGGGAAAATGCTGTAAAAGACAGAGAATATAGTAGCACACTCCATTTCAATCAACAATGTAAGACAGTCAATTTTTTAATATCATCACATTTACAAAGTTGTAGCATGCCTTAAAGACATTGGACGGTGTTAAGAACAGTGTGGAGTCACACACTTTCAGCAGACATTTAGACAGCATTGTGCCTCAGGGTGCATCTACACAGCACTCTTAGCTTGAAATAAGATATGCAATCTGTGCTATACAAATTGCATAGCTGATTTCGAGTGTATTTCGAAATAGCTCGCTGTTCTAAAATGTCCCTTAACCCTCATGAAAAGAGGGTTACTGGGATTTGGGACTAAGCCGCCTGTTATTTGAAATCTATTTTGAAATAACGGGTTGCTTCAATAGATGCAGACACTTCCGGGCTGCTTCAATAGATGTGGATACTTCCGGAATCCTGAAATAGCTCCGCAGTGTAGATGTTCACTCAAAGAGATTGCTGCAGAATCCAAGGCAGACTTCAAAGCTGTCCTCTGGTGTAAGCCTATGGGAATAAGTACATCTACTGGACACTCTGGTGCCACCAGTTTGTTGGCTTGTCACTTTTCAGCAATTCAGAGCAATGAGCTGCTTGTTGACTTTTTGCAGTTGGGGCCAAAAGCAGCGAGGGCTTTTGCTAAGCTTCACTGCGTGTGTGTTGGGGGAAGGGTATCCGAATTAGAGAAAGAGATTCAGAAATAGTGCATGAAGGGAATGAAGTAGGTATAGGTGTGGCAGGGTAATATAGACACTAAGAACAGCTCAGCTCTGGGAGGGCTCAGTTCCAGGGACCTGACAGTACCCAAGAGCACAGTTCCAATGGGACCAAAAACACCTGGAGATCTTAGCCCTTGGTAGATTCATAATAAAAAGTAGGGATGTATTCAATACTAAGGCTAGTAGAAACAAAACCAATCAAATCCTTCAGATAGTTGACTTGCACTTAGAGATTAGTTCCAAAAATAAGCACATTTTCTAATCATACCTTTAGGGTTCAATTAAAAAAAAAGAAAAAAGAACTTAAAAAACAACAAATAGTCTGTAGCACCTTAAAGACTAACAAAACATGTATCATGAGCTCTCGTGGGAAAAATCCACTTCTTCTGATGATCGGAGTACAGGCAGTCCCCGGGTTACGTACAAGATAGGGACTGTAGGTTTGTTCTTAAGTTGAATCTGTATGTAAGTCGGAACTGGTGTCAGCCGCTGCTGAAACTGATCAGTTTCAACCGCGGCTGAATCTGGATGCCAGTTCTGACTTACATACAGATTCAACTTAAGAAACCCAGGCGTCCCCAAGTCAGCTGCTGCTGAAACTGATCAGCGGCTGATTCCAGGAAGCCTGGGGCAGAGCAACTCTGCCTGGGGCTTCCTGTAGTCAGCCACTGGTCAGTTTCAGCAGCGACTGACTTGGGGACGCCTGGGGCAGAGCAGCTGGGGTGCTGCTGGGTTGCTCCAGTAGCGTGGCTCCTCGGCTCTACTGGGGCAACCCAGCAGCACCCCAGCTGCTCTGCCCCAGGCGTCCTGATTCAGCCACTGCTGAAACTGACCAGCAGTGGCTGAATCAGGATGCCTGGGGCAAAGCAGCTGGGGTGCTGCCGGGTTGGTCCGGAGCGGCGCTGCAGGACCAACCCGGCAGCCCCCAGCTGCTTTTCCCCAGGGGTAAGCAAGAAAAGCCTGGTCTGCTGGGGGGGCACTAGCTGCACCCCCCCAGCAGACCAGGGGGACAGGAGCAAAGCCGCGGAGCACGCCCGCAGCAGGACAGCCCAGGCGCACTTGGGCTGTCCCCCTGAGGGCATGCTCAGCGGCTTTGCTCTCCGTCTCCCTGGTCTCGCAGGCGGTGGCTTTGCTCGGGTGTCCCGGGTCTTCTGGGGGGTCCAGCAGCTTTTCTGGACCCCCCCCCCCCAGAAGACCAGGGGGACAGGAGCAAAGCCGCTCAGGCGGGGGGAGTCCCGCTGCCTGGGCAGCATTGCTCCGGGGCAAACGAGCAAATCCGCCCAGGCAGCGGGACTCCCGCCGCCTGGGCAGCTTTGCTCGGGTGACCCTGGTCTGCTGGGGGCGTCTGCTGGTGGCGATCCGCCGTCCGTGAGCTCCGGGGCGAGAAAAGCCCCATTCGTAAGTGCGGATCCGACATAAGTTGGAGCCGCGTAAGTCGGGGACTGCCTGTATAATAAGTGCAGAATCAAGAATAAATAAGGAAAGAGAGGAGGGGAGAGAAGAAGGAAAAAGGGGAGGTGAGGAATAAAAAGAGAGACAGTGAATAGATAGTAGAAATAGTTACACGACACTGTTCAGAACCATTAGCACCTCCATTGGTTGATTGGTTGATTAAGTCAATAAAGGTGGAAGATTCTATGCAAGCCATCCTATATCCTGGTCCAGACTATTAGCATAAGAATTAAGCTTGTGAATGAAATTAAGTTCCAATTCTTCTCTGTAAAAAAACAAAACAAAACAAAACACCAAAGTTAGTCTGACAGGATACAGGGTTTCCCCTCCCCCGCCCCTTGCACAAGCACTAAAAAAAGTATTTTCTTTTCAGAAAAGTTTAGTGTTCATTGGCAGATGGAAAGCTAGATACATTCTACTTGGGAAACACTAACTTCATAATTGAATATTCTGGTCCTAGTAAGTAAAAACTGTTACAGGTTAACAATATCTGACCAGCCCTGGGTTTGTTGATAGCACAAGTAATGTATGTGATCTTCGTTTAAGTGGTCTGGTGCATCCCTAATTAACTGTGTATATAATCAGATCAAATGTAGGTGACTGGAAATTTCTACTGTTCAGTGGAATACCCGTCTTCTGTTTTTGAGTAAAAAGACAGAGTTCTCAAGCTACAACAGAAGGTCTGATGACTGTAATAGCCATACAGTTTGTTATGCATAAGTTTTCTGAAGCTGGTTAAATGCTCTCATCTTCAATTACCCTTCAGTTAGACAATTCTTTGGAAAATAAAATATTTTCCCTTTAAAGAACTGACCCTAGCATTTTGTGTCATGGATGGTTGGCCATGTCAGTGTGCTTTCCCCATCTTCCCTGTTGGAATCCATTTGGTCAGTATGAGCTGTCTGCTTAAATCGTACTCTTTCTTCATTTCTGCCCACGCAGAGCAGAAAACAAACTCCCAGGGCACACTTCAAAACGTTCAGCTTCAGTTTGGACATGCAAGTGAAAGATTTCTGTTCTTTTAGGGTGTTTTCATTACAATCTAATTATATGGAACAGAGATAATTTGATACTCTTTACCGAATTTTGGACAGTGGGATATATGCAAAAAAAAAATTGTGAACTTTAGCTCGAGGATGACAAGAAACATCATCGTATTTTATCAGAAATATATGGTTTCTCATTAGAGGTAAGCTGGTAGGAGTCTGTGTATTCCTCTGAAATTTAGATTAGGTAATAGTTTTTGTTTCAAAAAAAGGTAAATAATGACTAGTAGTCCTCTTCCTGGATATTCTCTGGCCTGTTTCATCATAACGTGGGGCAAAATTCCCACTCCCCCTCCCCCATTTCTCAGGGCACATCTGAGCCCTGACTGAAGTTCTGATGGCAATAGAAGTTCATCACATATATGCAGCTCAATATCAGAGTCCAAATGGATTGTGAAAAACTGAAACAATAACTCTGGAATTTGGGCACATATTTATAAATGGAAAAGCAATATTGCTATAACTTGGAAGTTGTCAGTCTAGTTTTTACAGTGCTTAGCAATATGGCTTTTTTTGGTCCACAGCTGGAGTTCCCTGGTGCTAATATAATACAAATAAATAATAATTTGTATGATTTTAAAAATATTATTATCTGACAAGTACAGACACTCCCAAACAGACTTTAATGAGTTAAATTAACTGGTAATCCATGCTAAAAATACTTGTGTAACTATTTTTTGCTTCACTATTAAAAGAGAAGAAACTAAATGAAGAAACCAAGGATTTTCCCATTAAAAAAAAATCACAGCAAGCTGATATCTTCCTCTGAAAATATGTAAAACTATAAAATAATGAATAATGATATGACATTTGAAATATGTAACCAACAATCTGCTTCTCAGTTTTCTATTTGTTAGTAATCTGTCTTTAAAATCATATTAATATGTTATTGTTTTTCCTTTTCCCGTGCCATCCTGACAATAATTAGAAATAATAAATTAGAACAACATGATATCATAAATATTAAAATAAGACCACTTTACAGCTCTACAATAATATGTCATAAACTCGAATTGAAAAATATTTCTTTAATAACAAACTCCCACCAGAAATCTGGAAATATTCAAAATCTTAATTCTTACTCATGTTTGGCTGTCCAATATATTAATTTGCATGTGCATTATTACTTGCATCTCTGCTTGAATGCTTGTGGTACATTTTTATAAATTCTGATCTTTTTCCTTGCCTTTCTTGTCTATTATCATGAGTGGTGTTGTAAACAAGATACTTCAATATGACTCTTTAGCTTCATTAATATTTTACATGGATAAATCAAACCATAAAAGCATTCTTTGTAAAGTTGCCTTCTGACATGAAAAATACCTTGCAAGGTAAGATAAAACTCAAAGATAGTCATCTTAATAAGCTCTCATTTGTGAAGCACAATAATAAATGCTAGTCTATATTCCAAAGAAACTGTGGACCAGTATGGTTAGGTTAACCTCACAGATTTGAAGGGTCACCAGCAAACCGATATTCTAAATTCTGTAGGTTTGATCACTTTCTAGGATTCTGAAGATCAGAGTTTTCTGCTGCTTCAGAGTTTATCTTCCTGTAGTTAATCTTCCTGCTGAGGTTTATTATTTGGCAATTATTTGGCAGTTTACCACATCCAAACCATATATTATAGAGGTTCTAATATTCTGTGAAAATCTGAAAGAATAATCCCACACAGCTGTTTTGCTAAACTGTAGCAACAGCTGCAACAGATCAGCAATAAGTAAATTTAGAAAGAGCTAGGAGCAGTGAGTAATATAGCAGAGTAATAACGAGGATAATTGGTCTCCTCTGACATGCCAAAGGGGGGGCAAGAGATACCAATTACCAAAATGTACACAGGCCTGTTACAAAGGCAATAAGGAAAATCAGGCATTTAAGCAATTCCAACAAGCATAATTTTGCTTTTCTATATTTCTTGTATTTTAAAGCCATTGCTACAGGTATATCTAAATGAGAGCCACTGTTGTAAAAAGATCACATAGGAGCGGGACAATGGCTGAAAATACAATTCTAGTTCAGGTGAAGCCTCAGGCTTTTCACCTGGTTTTCATTATGAGCTGCTATTTTTTGTTTTTTCCCCAGATGAATGGCCTCAATTCTAAATTTAAAAAAAATACTGAAGCAGATACTTTGCTGATTTGTAACAGCTTTCTCCATTACTTTATATGGATTTACACCAATTTATACCACCTGAGGCTCTGTCCCCATATATCTTAAGTTTATATATTGTCTTTCATCATGCAAGAGTATAAAATAAAGTATATAAAACTATCACTATGCTCAGAACTAAAAGACAGCTGTCTCTGGAGTGGTGGAGTGAAATCTTGTAGGTAGTACAAAGTGAATATTTAGATCACAGTAACTAGATGAAAAAAAGCAAGGGAAATTTAAGTTGATCAAATGTCACCAAGAGATCAGGACTACAAATGCTATCTTGTGAAAAATGCTATAGAAAACCTTAGGGCTCACATAAGGTAGTACCCACAAAAAAGGTTTACTGCATGTCCTAAAAATTACACAGTCTATATATATGAATAGACAGACATACAAGTAAACAGATCTTAGGGAAATGGGTAATAACATTTATGTATTCTTTTACTTTTCACTCTTGGTCATGTTGGTGAAATCCACAAGCTGACATGGTATTCCTTGAAAGATGACCGTAAGAATGAGATTGGCCATATGGAGATCAATGGCAAATGGCAATGCTCAATGACAGATGTGAAAGTGAGGAGGAGTGCAGATGTTGGCTGCAACCACCTTATTGTTATAGCTTCCATCAAGCTAAAACTGAGGAGTGAGGCTCCACCAAACAAGGGTCATATGATGACATTGACAAGCCAGTATGTCCCCTGAAATGCAGAAAGCATTTGTTCTGCAGTTAAAGAACAGGTTTCAGGCACTTGCAGACCTTGATGAAGAAGGGAGGAATGCAGATGAGTTCAATGAGAAGAATGACAAAGCAAAAGCAATTTATAAACAGAGAAGTGAAGTCTGACTGTGTAGGCTACAGGCAGAAGGGAAGAAAGGAGTGGATTACACCCAAGACATGGAATGCCATAGAAAAAAGTAGAGCTCAGAAGAAAAAAGTTTTAGACACAACATTCCAGAAGCTCAAGGACAAATAACACAGGGAGTACAATATGAAAAACCGAGAGGTAAAATGCCTTGTGAGAGCAAACAAACAGCATTATATTGATAATCTGGCAAGGCAAGCAGATGTAGCTGCTCATGATGAACAAGGAACTGTCTACAAAATGATGCAGCTTATCAGTGGGTAAATGGCAGATTCAAACAAACATTCTCATCAGGGAAAAACAAGGCCACCTACTAAAACAGAAATGTGCTAGACCAAACATTTCTAAGAATTGCTAAACAGGGAGACACCTAAAGAGGAAGCAAATATCCAAGAGGCAGAGGTCTTGATAACAAGGCAGTCACCCCAACCAAGGATGAGATCATTCACACCATCAAATCCTTTAAAAATGGGAAAGTTCCTGGCATGGATAACTTGAGTGTAGAAGTGTTTAAAGTAAATCATTTATTAGCAGCATCTATCCTGTCCCTTTTATTTACATCAGTCTGAAACAGAAAAAAAAGTGCCAGATGAGTGGACAATAAGGTTATAGTGAAAATAATAAAGAAAGAAATTCCAATGACTATAATAACTGGCATGTTATTGCACAGTAATTTACATGCAATGTTGATCAGAGTGAGCTCAATTCTGAAGTGAGAGCAGGTATACCTCAGGGGACTGTCATGTCTGCAATCCCCTTCAACATTGCCCTCAATTGGTGGTGCAGCATACAATAGAAGACATGCCAACAGGCCTTTAATGGACACACGTCTCATCTCTGGAAGGCTTGACTTTATAGACAATTTCGCTCTCCTATCATATATCTAACACCATATACAAGAAAAAAAATGGACTCAATGCATTCAGAAGACAAATTAGAATGAAAATCAATCACAGTAAAATAGATATAATGACCTTTCATATTTCCTCACCATCACCAGTACAGATAGAGAAATGTGTTCTCACCAGTGTAGAAATATCCACATCTTGGGCAGCACCATCAGCAAGGATGGAACAAGCCAGGACATCCACAGCAAAATCAATAAAGCCAGAAGCACCTTCAGGAGCCTAAATATAATCTGGAAATCATCAAAATGCAACACCAAAACCAAACTCAAGATTTAACAGAACTGCACTACTTTATTGTGCAGAATGCTAGGGAATAATTATGTATGACATGCCTAAGCTGTCTATTCCATACAACTTACCTCAGAAAAATTCTCAATATCTTTTGTCCCAGAACAATCTAAACCCAAGATCTAGTCACACAGCACAGCCAAGAAATATGAACACCATCATTGCCAGCAAACTTTGGAGATGGATTTGCCATGTACTTTAGGATGGAAACTGATTCTATCACCAGAACAGCAATAATATGGACTCCTCACAGCAAGCAAAACCGAAGTTGCCCAGAAAAAATATGGCAAAGGGTTATGGAAGCAGAGCTGAAAAACCTGGTGCAGAACTGGAGAACTATTAGAAGACTTGCCAGAAACAGATAGGAGTGGACGAGCTCTGTCATTTCCCTAAGCACCAGTGATACAAAAGCAACATCATCATCAATCAATCAGCAGCATCATGTTGGTGAGCACTAACCACTCTACAAATGGTCAGGTGCTTGGTATTAAATCCCTTGCAAAAATGATACCTACAGCAATATACAGCCATAAACCCCATATACTTAAAATAGCTCAGAACTAACAAAGAGCAGTTACTGCCTATTAAATCACTAGAGCCTTGTATGAGAGCTGGTCAGAACATTTCCTGCAAAAGTTTTTCCATCAGAAATGCTGGAGAGAGGGAAGTTATATTAGTGTTTCCCCTGAATATACAGATTTATATAAACTTTTCCTCTATGAAGTTTCAAAATGATTTTAAATTGAAATACAATATTTCATTTTGTCAATCCTTTCCGTGTCTGGGCCGGATGAGGTTTCCCGGGTGAGGTTTCCCGTGTTCAATATTTCATTTTGAATTCCTCATTTTGCTTTGTTGTGTCCTTTTGTACTTTGTTATATTTTGCTATTTCATTGACACATAGTTACATACAAATATTTGAGAATATTCATTCTGTAAATATTTCAGAATTTAGCATTTTGATCCAATTAAGGGACAAAATCATTTTTTTAAGTCAGAAATTCACATGGAATAGAAATGCTGTTTTCCAGCCAGAAGTATCTCAGGAATCTCCTAATGCTGAATGTATAGGAGGTGGTTTAAGACCTGTTCTTATATGTATCACAATTTGGGCATTTTCAACAGGGATTTTCAAATGGATCTAATGGAGTTAGACATCCACTAATTCCCACTGAATTTGGGTGCCTAAATGCACTACCTACATTTTCATGTAGGACTATATTCCTTTTTCTTGATATCACACAGTGAGAAACACATGTGAGCGATAATTTTACAATGGACCCAATAATAATGGGCCCTCTGACCCTAAAGATGAGATAAAATTTTGTGTTGGGAAATAATGATATAAAGGATCAGGTTCTTACTAGATGTAGTCAGCATACTTCAATTAAATAGAGTCATGCTGATTGAGACCAGTTGGCCCTATGAATATTCTTCAACTTGTTATCAATCAGCTGCATTTAATTTGGAGGATGACATCATAAAACACGTTAAAATATTTTTTCCAAAAAGCTAACAAAATACACATAAAAACTGTGATCTGATTTACATATACACACTCATTCAGTAATGAGTCAATGCCGAATTTTAATAAAAATACATGCTGAACTATTTTCAGGGTGAACCAAAGTAATAAACTGTAACTATTGTGGTCAAGAATTGGTCAATATATCCTTTGAGATAGCTTTACTGATAGATAGATAGATAGATAGATAGATAGATAGATAGATAGATAGATAGATAGATACTTTTTATTCCCAAAGGGTATAAGCTGCTACATCAAAAATGAATGGAAAGGAAATTTTGAGTTTATTTTTGCACTACCAGCTGTCAGTTTTGTTGTTATTATTTTATTTATTTTTAGTGGTGGAGAGAATGCTGAAATTTGCCAAACTGGGTTTATTTCAATGTTGTTTCAATTATTCAGATGGTTGCTATAATTTCAGATTTGTTTTACGATTTTAATGATATCAACACAGAAAATCTCTTTTAGTGTTTAAAGAGGAAAACATAATGGGCCAAATTAATTTCTTGGCAGTACTTTGCTGAAGTCAGTAGAGTTGCTCCAGACATGAATTTATTCCTAAACTACTGGTCATTTGTTTCAAGTATGTATTCTTCTTAGCGATGTTTTTACCATGGGCTTAACTAAAAGTATTAGGGAAACTTTCATAATAATGTGCATACAATTTTTGTATGTCACAATGAATTCTTATTGCTTTACTGGTCTTTTCCTTTTATTTTTCTTCTTCAGATGTTAAATATGATTAAATATTAATTTGAATCAAACTGTACCACATCAATATCCAAATTTCCTATCCATTAATTCAAAAGCTGCTAAAATTCTTATAGATTTTATACATTAATTAATTTTATTGGACACTTGGTAGGATGTTTCTTGAGCATTTAGAAGTAAATTAAGGAAATGCAAACTTAATTCAAGTTTCTCCATTATTTTGATTTCAGAGAATGTCTGCTTTCCTTATGAAAGAAAGCTAATTCTGTTTTCTCAGTTATCAACGTTAGTTGATCCAGTTGAAACTAATTAATCCAGAAGTTCTTCAGCTAGCACTTCTGTATGTCTTTTATGCATCTTTTGTACTTGAAAGACATGAAATATATTTTGCATATCTGGACAAAGTATTAATTCTAATATATTGTCTGAGCCTGTAGTATCATTCAAATATTGTTATAACCTTCTTTGCACTGGTTTTATTTTTAACTCTGCTATATATTTAGAAAGTTTGTCTGTCTGTTTGTTAAAGAACTCCTCCTAAACAAGAGCTAGAACCACCAAATTTGATATGCAGAGGTCTCTTATTATAACTTAAAGCAAGTTAAGGGTTTGGTTGTTTCAGGAAAATGGAGTGTGCCTGGAATTTGGATTGGAACTTATAAAATGGAAAGGGAAGGTTCTGCTATATTATGACCGCAAGGGACCAGAGATGGGGACAGCTATAATACCATCGAGGCAACAGGACTAGGGGTAGAGAAAGGGACAGATAACGATTATATATTTGAGGGAGTTTGTGTGTATGTATGTCTGTCCAGTTGGGGGACATGTACCCCTTTCCTAGCTGTGCCTGCATGAGTTGCAGCAGCCATGTAGAGGTGCTTCTCACCTGGCCCCAAGCTGCTGTCGTGAGAAGGCTGGGAAGTCCTCTCCCTGTGGCAGCCTGCTACTGAACCTTTCATCTCTAGCCTCACCCCAGAGCAATGAGTTAAATGAAGAAAAACTCAAATTAATTGAGATAAAGATCTGAACAATGCTGTGTAAATCTTCTAGTATTACATAAAGCAAAGATGGCCAATGAATGTTAAGTGAAAAAGGACATGGCAAAAGGAAATAAATGACTATTAGTGATGGTTTATGGAAAAAGATGAAAATTAGATCTAAAATGTTCTCCAACATTTGAAATTATGAGTACATTTTAGAAAACTCCTACATGCCATTTTCACAGTTGCCTAAGTGGCTTCTACTAATGGAAATTAGGCTCCTAAATCAACAGATGAAAATGTTTTCCTAAGGCAACTAAGTATCTCATCAGATGTAATACAGGCAGTCCCCAGGTTACGTACAAGATAGGGACTGTAGGTTTGTTCTTAAGTTGAATTTGTATGTAAGTCGGAACTGGTACATGTTGTAGGGGAAACTCTAGCCAAACATTTCTCCAGAGCTCAGTTTTATTCTCCCACGCCTCACTTCCCTCAGTCCTTTATTCTGAAGCTGAGGTGTCTGCTGAGAAAAGCCGCTCCGTATCTCCCTGGTCTGCTGGGGGAGGGCGCTAGCTTCGTGTCTCCCTGGTATGCTGGGGGGAAGCAGCTAGTGCAGGGTTGCCTTACCCCGTTTGTAAGTAGGGATCCGATGTAAGTCGGATCCATGTAACCCGGGGACTGCCTGTATTAGCAAAGTAGTATTTAGCTCAACCTCATTTTATCTTTTCCTGTACTCTAGCTGCAGATTGGTTTAAGGTGAGAGCTTTTTTTTTTCATTTTTATAAAGATTAACAAATTCTGTCTACTTAGAATTAAGAGGAAATCCAAGCCCAAAGCTCAAGTTTCTGCTCTCCTGTTAGCACTCCCTGTCTTAAATTGAAGGTGATGTAGCTTGAGCATCAGGGACTGCACCTATAACAGTAAAGCATAACAATAGAATCTCTCAAGTTATCTGTTCCAGAAATTTTAGGTCAGCAGCCTCTTAAGTTCCAACTTGAAACCAATAGGCAGCTAAAACAGATCACTGGCCTTGATGTCATGTGCTCCCAGTTATGTATGATTGTCTTGCATATGAATCAGTGAGACAATTGTCAGAGTTCAAGTGTTAACTATACATGGAACTCTACATTACAAAATGATCACAGGTATTACTCAAAGTGTTGCTGTATGTTTCCAAACTCCCACCACTTACAGTTTGTGCTAATTGTGTCTGGAACATTATGTAAACATACATAGAACATCCTCAGTACAATTTCTGTATTTATATGATCTTATGTTCATTGGTTATAATACCTCTTTTTCATTATGGGAGTTTTAGTGAGATCATCAGTGAGTAAACTAGTCTTGCAAAATTACATTTACCTAGGGCAAGGTGTAATACATATTCATGATAAAAGACCAGTGAGTAGGTTTTCTGCCTGAAATGGGAATTTTCAATATTGAGTTAATCCACTTTTTTCATATATTCCTATGAGATTTATACATATAATAGATATCATAGAACCATTTTACTGTTAACATTATTTTAAAATGTGCAAATTGATTCAGACTTCTAAAAGTATGTGTTGAGGCCATAGGGAACCCTACAATATTCACTGATTATATTATGTTATAAATCATATACCTAATATCTGAATTTCATATCTAGCTATATAGTATAAGAACTTATGAATAAGTAGCTTTCAGTATTAGCCCAAGAAGAGCTGATAACCTTCATAACTCTGGAAAAAGTAACCTGAGCCTATGTGAAATTCACTGATAGGCCTAGCAAATAGTTCCCAGTTATTCTATTATATCCCTCACTCTTGACAGGGATACAGTTTACTGTAGCTTTGAATTTTCCTTTATTATCTATATACAAGATGCCTTTAAAATCACATCCAAACCACGTCCAGACCTCCAGTATACAGCCAATTTAAGTCTTTTGAAAGAATATATTGATGACCTTGACTTGATTTCTCTTTGGCTAAGTTTATGACAAAACAAATTCATACTTGTCTGGGATTCTTACTAAGTACTGCAATGTGTGCTATTATAGTTCATTCTCTATTATGTTTGAAGTGTAGTACTTGATAATGATAAATTGTCTTCCCCTTTTATTTGCCAGGTCCATTTGCCAGGTCTCATCTCGGAAAACGGAGCCACTATCAGTCTTTCTATATTTTGTGTCACATTACTGAATTAACTATTGGTTCTGTGAAAACCCTAATGGGTCTTTGCTAGGGGATAACTTTAAATTTTATTCTGAGTATGTGCTGTGCATGTGAAGGACTGAAGGACGAGGGATATAGCCATAAAATCTCATTAATCATAGAATCATAGAGTTGGAAGAGACCTCAGGAGGTCACCAAGTCCAGCCCTCTGCCCAAAGCGGGACCAACCCCAACTAAATCATCCCAGCTAGGGCTTTGTCAAGCCAGAACTTAAAAATCTCTAGGAATTGAAATTCTACCACCTCTCTAGGTAACCCATTCCAGTACTTACCACCCTCCTAGTAAAAGAGTTTCAATTAATATCCAACCTATATCTCCCCCACTGTAACTTGAGACCATTGCTCCTTCTTCTGCCATCCGCCACTACTGTGAACAGCCTCTCTCCATCCTCTTTGGAACCTCCCTTCAGGAAGCTGAAGGCTGATATCAAATCCCCCCTCACTCTTCTCTTCTGCAGACTAAACAAACCAAATCCCTCAGTCTCTCCTCATAGGTCAAGTGCTCCAGCCCCCTAATCATTCTGGTTGCCCTCCACTGGACCCTCTCCAATGCGTCCACATCCTTTTTATAGTGGGTGGGGGAGGCCCAGAACTGGACACAATACCCTAGATGTGGCCTCACCAGAGCTGAATAAAGGGGAATAATCACTTCTCTAGATCTCCTGGCAATGCTCCTCCTAATGCACCCTAATATGCCATTAGCTTTCTTGGCTACAAGGGCACATTATTGACTCATCCAGCTTCTCATCCACTGTAATCCCCAGGTCCTTTTCTGTAGAACTGCTACTTAGCCATTCAGTCCCCAGACTGTTACAATGCTTGGGATTCTTCCGTCCCAAGTACAGGACTGTACTCTTGTCCTCGTTGAAACTCATCAGATTTCTTTTGGCCCAATCCTCTAATCTGTCTAGGTCACTCTGGACCCTATACTTGCCCTCCAGCATATCTACATCTCCCCCTAGCTTAGTGTCATCTGCAAACTTGCTGAGGATGCAATCCATCCCCTCATCCAGGTCATTAATTAAGATGTTGAACAAAACCAGTCCTAAAACCAATCCTGGGGGCACTCCACTAGAAACTGACTGCCAACCTAACATTGAGCTGTTGATCACTAGCCGTTGGGCCCGACAGTCTAGCCAGCTTTCTATCCATTTTACAGTCCATTTTTCCAATCCATACTCCCTTAACTTGCTGGGAAGAATATTGTGGAAGACTGTATCAAAAGCTTTGCTAAAGTCAGGGTATATCACATCCACTGACTTTCCCATATCCACAGATCCAGTTGTCTCATCACAGAAGCTAATCAGATTGGTCAGGCATGACTTGCCCTTTGTGAATCCATGTTGACTATTCCTGATCACTTTCCCCTCTTCCAAGTGCTTAAAAATGGATTCCTTGAGGATCCCCTCCATGATTTTTCCAGGGACTGAGGTAAGGCTGACTGGTCTGTGGTTCCCTGGATTGTCCTTCTTCCCTTTTTTAAAGATGGGCACTACATTTGCTTTTTTCCAGTCATCCAGGATCTTTCCCGATCTCCATGAATTTTCAAAGATAATGGCCAAAGGCTCTGCAATGACAAGCTGGGAGAGGTTACAACTGCTCTGGAGGATAGAGTCATAATTCAAAATGATCTGGACAAATTGGAGAAATAGTCTGAGGTAAACAGGATGAAGTTTAATAAAGACAAATGCAAAGTGCTCCACTTAGGAAGGAACAATCAGTTTCACACATACAGAATGGGAAGTGACTGTCTAGGAAGGAGTACGGCAAAAAGGGACCTACGGGTTATAGTGCTCCACAAGCTGAATATGAGTCAGCAGTGTGATGCTATGGTAAAAAGAGCAAACATGATTCTGGAATGCATTAACAGGTGTATTGTGAGCAAGACACAAGAAGTCATTCTTCCGCTATGCCCTACGCTGGTTAGGCCTCAATTGGAGTATTGTGTCCAATTCTGGGCACCGCATTTCGAGAAAGATGTGGAAAAAATGGAGGGGGTCCAGAGAAGAACAACAAGAATGATTAAAGGTCTAGAGAACATGACCTATGAAGGAAGGCTGAAAGAACTGGGTTTGTTTAGTTTAGAAAAGAGAAGATTGAGGGGGGACATGATAGCAGTTTTCAGGTATCTAAAAGTATGTCATAAGGAGGAGGGAGAAAACTTGTTCATCTTGTCCTCTAAGGATAGAACAAGAAGCAATGGGCTTAAACTGCAGCAAGGGAGGTTTAGGTTGGACATTAGGAAAAAGTTCCTAACTGTCAGGGTAGTCAAACACTGGAATAAATTGCCCAGGGAGGTTGTGGAATCTCCATCTGTGGAGATATTTAAGAGTAGGTTAGATAAATGTCTATCAGGGATGGTCTAGACAGTATTTGGCCCTGCCATGAGGACAGGTGACTGGACTCAATGACCACTTGAGGGCCCTTCCAGTCCTAGTATTCTATGATTCTATGATTGATTTGCCAACTCCCTCAGTGCCCTTGGATGCATGAAATTAGATTGTCTAAACTGAAATTCTGAATCTTCATGATCCTCTTACATTGCAGGTTGTTACTCACCAGAAATTATCAATCTGAATGGCAAGAGGGTTGAAAAAGACCAAAGATAAGAAATCATCAACCCATGTAGGTTTCCTAAATTATTTTTAGGAAAAAAACTTGTTTTTAAGGAATTTACTTAAATAAATCAGAGGGTATAGAACTAAAGACTATGAACATGGGACAGGATAAAAATGGAAAGTGTTAGAAAAAACACCATCTACCATATTAAAGAAAAAATAAAACGATCTTATAAGAAGTGAAAAATTGTGGGAGATGGGTAATGCTCCATTTTATTTTTTCCATCCTGTAGAGAAGATTAAAAGAGATGGGAAGTAGGAAAGATGATAACAGATCAGGGTAGGGGAGAAAGATAAGGCAGAGAAAAAAGGAAACACAAGACTAGGAAAGAATTAAAAGATAAAAGAGAAAGAAAAGAAGAAAGCAAAAGCCGAGTGCATACTTTGAAGTACTTGCACATAAATGCACATAATTTTCTAGATAACTTTTTTCCGTAAATATTTTTTAGATTGGAAAGTTTGAGTTCTATAAGTATGCTATTGAAGTGACATGTTCAATTTATAAAACAATTTAACAACAATCCTGGGACTAAAGGACTAACGTGAATAATAACTATATCTAAACTGTTCATAGATTAACTATAATAATGTTTCACTGTATGCATGCTTGCACCCAGTTAATTATAAACACACTAACTAAAGTTTTGCACTAGGTATGTGAATAATTATAAGCTGCATGTTAGCAGTACATATAACTGTTGCATAGGGCATGTCTACACAGCAGCATTATTTTGGAATAACTTTGAAAGAGTGGGCAGCTTATTCTGGTTTTTGTAATTCTCATTCTACAAGGAATAATGCCTCTCCCGAAATAGCTACTTTGGAATAGTGCATGTGTAGACAGGGCGGCTGGAGTTATTTTGAAATAAGTGGCCTCCAGCTCTTCCCACATGTCCCATGCTGGCTGCTCTGTCCACACGCAGCAAAACTCTGTAATCCCTTCTCCCGGAGCCTTTAAAGCTGTAGCCGCAGGGGAAAAAGCTTGTGGCACGCAGCAGGCCCTGACTGCCCTGAGTCACCCAGCAGCTGCCACTGCTTCGCATTTGGGCAAAATGAGCTATTCTGTTGCTCCCACCAAGTCCTTCACTGCTCCCAAGGAGCAGTCAGTCCACTCCCAGGACCCTGCCCAAGGCTGAAAGAGTCATGTGCCTTCCTGGTCTGGTGCTGAGAAACTGGACCTCACTGAGATGTGGGGAGAGGACGCAAACCTCCAGAATCTCCATACTAGATGCAGAGATGACTGATAGCTTGACCACCAAGGGCCACAGTTGCACCCAGGATAAAAATGAAGGTACTTAGGCAGGCTTATGCCAGAGCTAGGGTGTGTAGCTCCCATCCCGGGGCTGCACCCCAGACCTGCCCATATTTTTGCAGCTCTAACGCATCCTGGGGGAGGGGCGGGGGGGGGGTCAGTCCTTTGCCCCCATCTCATACTGGACTCAGGGCTGGAGATGCCTGTCCTCACCTTCCCAGGGGCAGAGATGCTGAAGAGGAGGAGTCGAATGATGCCAGTGCCATCTCTGTGTCCGCAAGCTAGGACCTCATGATTACCCTGGAGCTGGAACCCCAAGCCCTGAATGTCTCCCAGGCATCATCCGAAGCCAATAAGTGAGTGCCATTTCTTTTCCTACACACACGGGTGGCAGGCGTTGAGGTTGGGGTGTATTCCTCACTCAACCTTCATGGCCTGGGGATCGTGCAGTGCCAGTCCATGGCACACAGCCCCAGGAGGCTGAAACAGAGGACCCTTGAGGTAATGAGCAGGGTTGGTCACTCACTGACCCAGAGGGTGAAGAACCCCCCTCTCCATGCCTGGGTGGGCTGAACTCAGTTGTGCTCCTTTTAACTCCCTGGAAGCCCAGGGGCAGAGCAGGTAAGATAAACACCCAGCCCAGGAACTCAGTAAAGCCCCAGCTGCCAGAGGGAGCACAGGCCTGCCCTGAGCTCCCAAGCCAGCAGGGCTCTGAGGACCTTACAGAGCTGAGGACTAGCCTGGACCACCAGGCCACCACACTGAGGAGGAGAACTTTTGCTGGAGGATTCAGACTGTGAGGACCCAGAAAACCTTCTGCCATTGTGGAGCCAGTTAGATAGTGAGGGGGAGTTAGGAAGTGGCCCAGGGGGAGCTGACGACTGTCAGGCTGACCTTATAGTTTTTTAAAGTGTGTCAGGGTATGTCTACACTAGCCACCCTAGTTCGGACTAGGGTGGCTAATGTAGTCATTCGAAATTGCAGATGAAGCCCAGGATTTAAATATCCCGGGCTTCATTTGCATGTTCCTGGACACCGCCATTTCTAAATGCCTGGTAGTTCGAACTAAAGCTCCTAATTTGAACTACCGTTACTCCCCTGCAATGAGGAGTAATGGTAGTTCGAATTAGGAGCTTTAGTTCGAACAACCTAGCCAGTGCCGCGTGTAGCCGCGGGCAGATAGTTCGAACTACTGGGCATTTAGAAATGGCGGTGCCCGGGAACATGCAAATGAAGCCCGGGATATTTAAATTCAGGGCTTCATCTGCAAGTTCGAATGACTACAGTAGCCACCCTAGTCAGAACTAGGGTGGCTGGTATAGACATACCCTTCGTGTGTTTCAGGCTGGATCCCACTGATCCCAGTGGCAGGCTGAGCAGCCACTGTTAGGGCCCTGGTCAGGGACATGGTGGAGTAAGGAGGGCCCACATACCCCGTTATCCCACATACCCTTCCCTCTCTTGCCTGTGGAACTGTGTTTGCTTAGCTGACCTGCCCTAAACCAGGACCTGGACCTTACTGCCTGTGGGACTGCATTTGCTTGGCTGTCCGACCCTGAACCAGGGTGTGGGGCCTTGTTAAGTGCGGAAGTGCATTGGTGTTGCCGCCAGCCTTGAGGTTTGAACAGAGCTGCTGGACATTTATTTCCAAGCCTGAACACAGGTCAGGGATCCAGGACTCAATTGTCTGGCTTACACGTGTGCTATTGCTCACAGAGCCTGCCATATTCCTGACAATGGAGTGGAACACCCTCCCACCACAAGTCACCACTAGAAGGAGGCTGGGCACACACACACACACACACACACACACACACACACACACACACACACACACACACACACACACACACACACACACACACACACACACACACACACACACAGGCCAGCACTCGAACCCGGGCCAGTGAGGTGAAGCTCAGGAGCATCTGCCACTTGCATACACCTCCAACACCATCCCCCTCTCCTCCAGTGGGCAGGGATACAAGTCCTCTCCCCGTGGGATGCTGCCCCTGCTGGACCTGGAATGTGCATGAAACAAAGGGAATAACAGCCACCCTGTGGCTCCCTATCTGCCCTCAGGCTTCTGGTCCGGCAGGCACCTTCTCATGCCTGCTTGTCCCCAGGACATGGGGGTAGCGAGGCTCCTCCCCTTAGACATCTGTGCCTGTGTGGGAAAGGGCTCACTGTCTAGGCTACAGATGGCCTTGCTCCAAGAACATTGCCTTCATAAGACATGAGAACTCTTGGTCTTGTCTCAGAGATGAAGGCAAGACTTCGGGCACAGTGTCTTCAGGGATGATGACCTTCTCATTGTTCCGCACAGCTGGACCAGCAGCAAGATGGGCATGGCTGACACCTTCCCTGGCTGCCCCCAAATCCCACATGACCCACAGGAGCAGGAGACCCACACAAAGCCCTCCTGGAGAGCATATAGCCACCCTGTGAGCCCTTCAGCACTGCATGGAGCAGTAGGACCACAGAATGGGGGAGGATCTGCAGCTGGACCGGAGACCTGGTAGAAGATGAAGGAGCAGGGCTGGATCATCTGTTCAATAGGTAGTATTCATCATCATGGTGCCCACTCCTGCTGCCGCTCCTGCACCAGCTCCTTCTCCTCCTGCTTCTTCCCCTAGCCACACCCCGTGTGGCCACCGAGGGCCCTACACACAAAGTGGTGGGACCACCAGAACCAGACGCCAATCCCAGCCTCAGCCCTGAGCCTCTCCTCCCCCTTTCAACTTCATCCTCCAAGGTTCTTATTTCCCACTTCTCCCCTTTTGGCATCCTCCTTCCTGTTTAAGATTCCCCAATCCCTCCCAGTTACATTTACCCGAATTAAAAACAAAGAGTTTATTTTTTTAAAACAAACAGTGTAGTTTGTCTCTGCTGGGGAGGGAAGAAGGAAGGAGTATAGGAGGAGAGGCAAAGAGGAGCAATGCACAGGTACCCTGTAGGGAGGGTTAGGGGACAGTGTCATTGGGGTCCTTGTGTAAAACTCTCCCTCAGGGCACCCCGGATACACACAGCCCCCTGAGGGGCCAGCTGGATGGCACCAGTGCATGGTTGCTCAAAGGCCCGGCTGATCTGGTCAGATTCTGCCCCCAAGTCTGACAGGAATGTCTCCCCCCTGCTTTCACAAATCTTGTGAAGGACACAACATGCTGCCGTCACTTCGGGGATATTTTGCTCCCCGACATCCAGGTGGCTGAGGAGGCAATGGAACCTCCCCTTCAAATGCCCCAAAGCACCCTACACCACAATTCAGGCCCTGCTGAGCCTGGTACTGAAGCATCCAGTGTAGGGATTCATTAGCCAAGGGAACAGGGGATATGTTGCATCCCCCACAATGCAGACCAGCATGTCCGTGCCCCCCACCCTGATGGTGTGATCAGGGAAAAAAGTGCCAGTGTGCAGCTTCTGGAAGAGGCTGGAGTTGTGGAAGACATGGGCGTCGTGTGCCTTCTCTGACCACCTGATGTAGATGGCCGAGGACTGCCCGTAGTGGTCTGTGACAATCTGCAGGACCATCGAAAAGTACCCCCTGCAGGACATTGAAAAGTGCGGTTGATGTATTTGGCTACCCAGTGGTCAGGGGCCTGGAGAGGGATGTAGATGCCATCAATAGCCTCCTCCCCCACACTTGGGGAAGCCCATCACAGCAAAGCTGGAGATGATGGGGTCCACGTTGCCCAGGTTGATGATCAAGCACAGCAGGACAGTGTTGATGGCCCACACCACCTGTAGAAGGAGACAAACAAAAACACAATCACAGGGGTGCCAGGGCTCTTGAGTGGTGCACGAGCTCCCTCCCTCCTCCATACAGCAGGAGCAATCCCCTACCTAACCCATCCCCCATTAGGGCTTTGTGAAGGCAAGACTGAGAAAACCTCCAGGGAGGGAGAGTCAACCCCTCACTTCCCTAGGGAACCCCATTCCAGCCATTCTCCCCCCTTCTGGAACAGTAGCCTGAGAGCACCATACCTGCATGAGCATGGCCCTGACAGTCAATTTCCCCATCCTGAACTGGTTCCCAAGAGATAGGTAGCTGTCTGGCATGGCGAGTTTCCAGATAGCAATGGCAACCCACTTATGGAAAGGGATGGCAGGTCGCATGTGGGTGTCTTGTTGCATGAAGGCAGGGGTGAGCCCCTCACAGAGCTCCAGAAAGGTGTCCTTCCACGTGCAGAAATTTTGGGGCCATTGCTGGTCGTCTTACCATTCCATAATGATCCAGTCCCACCAGTTAGAACTGGTGTCCAGATGCCAGAAGTGGCAGTGCACAGTGTGCTAAGGAGGGCAAGTGAGTGGTACTACATGGACAGTGTCTGCAGAGAGATGAGGAAGTTCCCCACAATGAGCTGGGGGTTGTTTTCCTGCAGGGCCTGGAAAGCAGTCCACAGCAAGTGCTGCAGGAGGTGCAGCACAACCTGTAACAGCCGTCGACTGCTTGGAGGCAGCTGCAGCTCCATGGCTAGAGTTAAGGTGTCTGCAAGGGCAACTATAGCAGGCAGAGTCAAGGCTTTGCTGTCCCTCGAGGAGATAGGCACAGGTGAAAAACCTGAGACATGGCTATCTGGGAGTGGTCCCTTCCATCTCCAGGCTAAGATAGCCTCAGGCAGCAGCTCCAGAAAGTAACTGCTATCCTGAAGTCCAGCCTGAAGTGCTTCTGGGTGGCCTTAAATGTGATTCTGCATTCGAGCAGTGTGGACACTCTATTTTGAAATAGCTCATCATTATTTCTATGGGCATTTGCTGTGTAGATGTGTTATTTTGAAATAAGATTTTTCAGAGTATTTCTTCAGGTATAGCTTATTCCGAAATAAGCGTGCAGTGTAGATGTACCCATATATACTGTTTCTAGGTGTCCAAGAACCAATGAGACTCTTGACTGTATTTCAGCTCAGCGTTCAGGTAGAGAAACACATTTCCCCTTAAAGTTTGGAATAAATCTGAAGGCTGGATCATCTACATCGTCACAATACCTCTCCTTTCTCCATTCTTAGTGTTCACTAATCTATTCATACAAATAAAGTGCTCAGTCTTAGGAAATACAGCTTTATGAACCTTGAAATGCTGCATTTCAACAGTGAACGACCTGCTGTTTTAATTAATGTTTTGACTACTTCACATCCAGTTTGCCAGCACTGCTCAAATGGATTATATCAGCAAAATACCAGCATCAGCATACTAAGACATATAAGCAGTACAGTGGATTTCATGGTAACCAAAAAATAAATCCTGACTCTATATTTGTAGATAGTTTTTTGAACATTTAGCCAGATACCGTGTGACAAATCAGACAGTGGGGTATTTCATGTTCTGCCTTCATTTTCTGAACAAAGGTTATGACTGTGCATTTCAAATAGGGCAATGGAAGAAAGAATAATGACTACTATGCTTTTACTGAAAAACACAGAGAATTGTGATTGACCCCTAACTTGCCATTTGCCACTTTTCCTAACACCACTGAGGCTTGTCAATGAAATTTGCCCTATGTGAGTGATGCTGGAGATAATGGAATCTGCATCTTAGTTGCCATAATTCAGAATGTTCTCACCTGACAAAGAACATATTCTCTGTATACTAACTCTTTTACACTGTGCTGTACATCATGTTAAATAATTGAAAGCTGATGATGTTACCAGCTTCACAACACTGCTAGGCCACCATCTGTTCAATTTTACAGCCTGTGCAGAAAATGAAGTGGTACATCTAATCATCTTGTTTTACATTCTGTATTTACTGCAGAGGGTTTTCATGGAAATGTATGATTTCTGAGTTAGTGCAAAGTGTCATTATAATTGACTCTTCTTGGGGGGAAGTAATCTAAAGGTTTCAGTTCTCTGGTCTGACACTTTATTATGCAAAGTGCAAATGCTTTTTGTAGTTAGTCATTAACCTATATATGCATAAGTAGACACTTATGTGGTGACACAAAGTCTGCAACAATTTGTCCCTCTGTTGGTATGCTGGTAATTTGCCTTGTCTCTACCATTTCCCTTTAATCAATATAGATTGTCACTTTAATGCAATTCATAGCTTTTTATCAAAGCTTTCACAAAGAAACCTGAGAGTTTTAATTTTTCCTTTAAGCTTTTTACAAACCTAATTTGAGCACACTTTGGAAATGTAACTAATGAGTTTTCTTGATGTATATTTGGACAAATAAGTGAACTGAAAGTTTGTCTAGACCTGGAGTGTATTTTAAACTGGTATCACATTTTAATTTTTATTTGAATTTGGAAATCTTACAACCCCTTTTGTAAAAAAATGTCAGGCTTTAGCAAGTTTTTTTTTTTTTTAAATGAAAAATGTTTTAAAAACATTTTTCTGGAAGTGTACTGCTTGGGGGTTGTTTAGTAGGTTCATGTTATCTCATGGTCAGGGCTTAGGTCTGTGACTTGCAGGGAGGTTTGTGGTAGGGAAGCGCAGCCTCCTCTCCCTATTCCAGTAGGCTGCAGCTCAAAGCTTTTCAATAGACATTGGTGATCTGACAACTGGGGATGCTTAAAGCTCCCTCGCTGAGGCTATGTCTACACTGTAGAGAAAAGTTGGAAAAAGATATACAAATTGCAAAGTGCAATTTGCGTATCTTTTTCTGGTTTTTTTTCTGAAAGAGGTTTTTTTGAAATTTGGCCCGACTATATGAGGCCAAATTTTGGAAAAAAAAAATCCTTTCAGAACATCCCTTATTCCTCTCACCGAGAGTACTGAAATGCCAAACGAATGCAGCTGCTTTTTCGGAAACGGTTCCAAAAAAGCGGACACATTCCTTGCACAGTATCCCAGAAGAACTCTGCAGTATAGACATACGGATATTGAGACATTTTCTATCACGCCCCCTGTGATTGTTCGAAAAATCACCGTCTGGGTTAAGGTAGCATATGCCCACTCACCACAAGACATTTTCTAGTTGCTAAATGTAGCACGGAAGCTCTCTTCCTCTCTTAGGATGGAACTATCTCTTCCTGTGGTATGGCCCAAGCTCCTGGTCCACGACAGTCCTAGAGCTTTCCTCTACTCTAATGGAATAGTCCAAACAAAATTAAGATGATTAACAAAGTCCAGAGTTCATCTGAGCAGGAAAGGGGAATATTTCCCTCTCAGACTGCCTCTGTAGTTTGCACTCCTTTTCCTGAGGGAGAAACCTTTACATAATTGTCACAGGGAGAAATTCAATCTTTCCCTCAGTTCTTCTCTACAGGCATGCTGCTCTCTTCCCTCATCCATACTCTAATAATTTGTATTTCCTATAGACTCAGTGGGACAGGCTGGCAAGGCCTAGAGCAGCTCCTTTTCCCCTTGTTGCCCAGTGTGGGGTTTGTATACTCTTTTACAGACAGTATAAAGAAAACAATGTAAAAAAGTAGTCTAAGCTGATTTGGAGAAAGTAGATCCCATTCAAAATCTTTGGCTGGAACTTACTCATACATAACCTAATTTTAGGTTAGAAAAGTCCAAAACATATTTCTAGGATTATTTTTATTTTTAATTTTCACTTACCCCTGTTTTTCCAACCCAGTTTCCTGGCTGGGACTGAAAAAAAGTAGTTCCAAAATTTGACGAGAAAAGGTTTTCTTGCTTTCTGTCCTTTGTGTAGTCAGGAAATGCTGAAAACCTTAGCAAGATGTTTCTTTTAAATTCAAAAGGTGAAGATGGTATAGATAAACTTCCAAAGAAATGTTTTCTTAAGCAAACTGAAACTGAAACTTAAGATCTGTTTATTTTTAAGAGGAAAAAAAAGCCACCCTCTTAGACATTATTTGGACTGTATAAATCAAATACCAAGAGTCAGACTAAAGGGGAAAAAGTGGTGGTACACTCAGACCAAAATTCTGCCTGCAAGCCAACCTGTGTCAAGAAACCAAGCCGTGATTATTCATTATGTCACTCAGTAGATTTTGCAGATTCTCGTAAGAGGATTGTCTTTTTTTTTCTTAAACATTTTGATTAGGAGGGGTTAAGAATATTATCATTTAGATTGTGATCATGTGGCTTCCAGTTTTACACTCCGTCACAGTAAGAAGGACAATTCATATTGTTCTCAGAACCTGTATGCTATGCTGGAGGCAGTTAGTATATCTGTGTGGAGCAGCAATCAGGAAGTGACTCCAGTACTGTTCCAGGACATGGCTGGGAAGTGTCTGTTATGCTTTTTGTCTTGGAGTGCACAGAAAAAAAGGGATCTGCCAATACACAGAAAAGAGACAACAAAGCCATCAACTAGGAGCCCGAGGAATCTTAACTGGCACCAGAAAATCTCTGTGATTAGCTTTCTGCTTCTATAGTTGCATCTCCATTCAAAGCCAAGCTGATTTGAGAGGTGATGAGGGAAGGAGGGGAAAGAGAAGCAAATAATGAAAAACAGAGGCAGAAATACCCAGGGAAAGAAGAAGGGAATAACTCATAATCCTAATGCTAAATTAGTGGGCTTCACAGTCAGATACATTACCATTTCTGACATTACTTATTCAAACATTATACTCACCATTTTGATATTGAAGCACTTTTAAATATCCCGGCTTCTTGTATCATAGATGCCCCTTCTGCACTGTTCAGGTTTTATGAGTACTCTAGCAGATGCTCATGGTATTTGTATGTAGGGTTTGAGCCAACTTCCACTGATAGGTACTTAGTGAATTAGAGTCAGAAAAATGTGAAGGGAAGGATAGTCCTGGGACTATAATTTAGCTAATTCAGATCACAGTAAACAATATAAACCTTGGCATATGATCTCTATTTGCTATGTTGTGCGTTATAGCAAGCTGAAAGATATTCAGGGCACATCTACACTGCATTATAAGCCCAAGTCTAATGGGGCTCGAGTCATCTCTCCTGTGCTAAACAACCTAGACTTGAGTATCTACACTGTTTCTAGACTTTATCTTAACTTTTTTTCTAATCTGGTCTTAAATCTGGGGGTCTGGCATCCACATTGCAGCATGCAGTACCAAGTGAAACCTGCCATATTCCAGAGGCCTTAGCATCCTTATGAAATCGGCCTCCATAGCTCTTTGACCATGTTACTATGTGGGAAAATTGCCCACCTTCCATGTTGCAAAAAGCTTGAACAGTCCACCTCCATGGCCTGGGTAGCAGCCATTGTGATCTGTGAGCTCCCCTTTATTGGAGCCAACCACACGGATAAATTCTTTTGCTTGCGCTTTCACTCCTATATCAGGGAAGGGGAAGAGCATCTGTGAAGTGTTGGTGGGATATTTTTATGGCATTTTCTGACCCACCCCAAGTGCATGTTGGATTTTATGATAGAGCAGGAGGGAGGAGAAGGAGGCAGAGGAAGAGGTACTTTAGTATGATAGACTTGAATTTAAAGATGCTGCTCAGTGGCATTGGCATAACTGTTGATGCCACTTATGTAGATTGGTACTTGTGGCACAGGGCCACAAGCACAGACTGGTGGGAATTGCATTGTCTTGCCAACCCTGAATTGCTGGACTGATCATCACCTCATCTGATGCACTATGAAAATTAAGTTTGCCCCCAAATGGAAGCTGCAAATGAAGTAGGTCAGACAAGCTGAAGGTTCAAAATCTGAAGGACCCCATTGTGTGACCACTCCCAAACAGTCTTAGAAGAAAATCTTCTACCAGAGATTTCAGAAGAAATTGAGGAATATTGGAGATAGCTAAAAGAAACAATAGGCTACCAAACCTGAAAATATCAGAACGGGTTTGTTCAGAATGATGTTGAAATCTAGCAGCTCATAAGTGAGACGAGAATGACATTTTGTGTTTGGCAGAATGATATAAATTGCAATACAAAGAGAGATGCCCATGTCAAGGCAAGGGTGGAGGTCTGACATAAAACCAGAGAACTCAAAAACAAATGGTGGACTGAGATGGAGCAAGAAAGACAACATTTTGTGGAAATCCAAAATACATGTGATTTCTTTAGTGCCATTAAGGCAGTTTATGGGCCAACCTTTCATGGCATGAACCCCCTTCGCTTCAAGGATGGAACCGCACTTTTGAAGGACAACAAAGACATTAATTTTCATTTGAAAGAACATTTTGAAGATCTTCTTAATTTTAAGTCCATGGTTGCAGATGAAGTCCTTGAGCAAATTCCCCAACAACTTCCTATGGATGAGCTCAGAGACCTCACAATTTGGATTAGGTTTACAATATCATCAAACAGATAAAGAAAAAGGATAAAGTGGACTGTGGAAACTATGGTGGTATCTCTTTCCTTACTGTTGCAGGCAGAGATCTGGCATGGGTCCTTGCAACCTGTCTTCTGCCCATAAGAAGACATTTTACAGGACCACAGAGTGGCTTCTGACTATATCACAGAACTGCAGATAGAATCTTCAATTCACGGCAGCTGCAAGAAAAGTGTGGAGAGTAAATCCGACTACTGTACATGACTTTCATAGATCTAATTAAAGCCTTTGACTCAGTGAATCACTGTGCCTTTTGGACTGTACTTTGAAAGAATGGATGCCCTGATAAATACATCAGTGTCCTACAGTTGCTTCATGACAACATGAAAGTGACTGGTCTGAGCAGCACTGGTTCCCAGAGTGAACCTTTCAAAGTATAAACAGGAGACAAACAGGCCTGCATCATCACCCTAACCATGTTTGCAGTCTTTATTGCTGTAATTTTTTTATCTAATTGCTGGGAAGCGGCCATCTGGCTTTGGAATAATTTACAGAATGGATAGAAAGCTGTTTAGGCTTAGCAGGCTGAAATCTAAGAATAATACTTCCACTACATCTATTGTGGAACTTCAGTATGCTGATGACAATGTCGTTTTTGCCCATTCTGAGAAAAATCTGCAAACTATCTTGAACATATTTGCTGATGTTTATGCATGTCTTAGTCTTACTCTCAACATAAAGAAGACCAAAATGTTCCATCATCTCTCTCCAAATGAGCTACCATACACTCCATCTTTTAAAATCAATGGAGAAACGCTGGAGAATGTCAATCATTTTGTCTACCTGGGAAGCTATCTTTCATCCAAGGCAGATATTGATGTAAAAATCCAACATCATCTGAGCTATGCCAGTGCAGCCTTTGGTTGCATACTGCACAGGGCTTTTGAAGAACATTCTAACAGACACCAACCTTCTTGTCTATCAAGCTGTCATTTTCCCAACACTGGTGTATGGATGTGAAACCTGGACAACCTACAGACATCACCTAGACAACCTACAGACATACTACAGACATCACTGCCAATGCTGCCTCTGTAAGATCTTGAAGATCAAATGGGAAGACAGGCACACTAACGTGAGTGTTCTGGAGGAGGCAAAGACCACCAGTATCGAGATAATGATCATTTGTCAGCAACTTCACTGAACTGATCAGGATGTTCAGATGCCAGATGATTGCATCCCAAAACAGATCCTATTTTCTCAGCTGAAAAAGGGTACCATAATGTGGGAGGACAACAGAAGTATTATAAGGACTTGCTAAAGGATAACTTAAATAAGTGCTAGAAATGTAGCCGTGTTAATCTGGTGTAGCAGAAGCAAAAAACAGGACTATGTAGCACTTTAAAGAATAACAAGATGGTTAATTAGGTGATGAGCTTTCATAGGCCAGACCCACTTCCTCAGATCAAATAGTGGAAGAAAACTGTTTTTTCTTCGTGATCCTGTCTAATATCTGTTTTGTGGGCATTGAATAGAACACCACTTGTCATCACCTACAGCCCCCAACTTAAACCTGTCCAACACATTATCAATAAACTACAACCTATACTGGAACAGGATACTAAACTCGGAGGGTATGTCTACACTACAGTGCTAATTCAAACTAACTTAGTTCGAATTAGTTAATTTGAACTAAGCTAATTCGAACTAACGCGTCTAGAACTAAAAACTAGTTCAAATTAGCATTTTGCTAATTTGAACTAGCATGTCCACATTAAGTGGACCCTGAACCGGGCTTAAGGATGGCCGGAAGCAGTGCCGGCAGGGCATCACAGGAGGACTTAGAGCGTGGAGATGCTGTCTCAGGCTAGCCGAGGGCTGCGCTTAAAGGGACCCGACCCCCACCCCGGACAGTTCTCAGGGTGCCCCGCTTGCAAACCAGTCCTGGCTTGGAGTGCCCGGAGTGCCCACACTGGGCACATCACAGCACTCGGCCATCAGACCGGCTGCACTTGCCGCAGGTTGCCATCTGGGGAGAGGGGACAATTGGGGGGCTGCAGGAGAGCTTCCACCCCCAGAAGCCCACAGAGCCAGCCCAGTCCTCCCCATCGGGGGCTCATGCCCCATTCCTCCCTCACCTCCTTCCACTTACCCTTCCCTAGCCCCTTTTCTTGATGTACAAAATAAAGGACAATTGTGTTCAAAAATGGAATCTGTCTTTATTGAACAAAACTGGGGGAGACTGGGAAAAGGAGGTGGGAGAGGGGAAGAGAGAGGCTGGGAGAGGGGAGGGCAACTACAATGATCAGGGGTTGGGAACAGGTCCCATATGAAGAGAGGCTAAAGAGACTGGGACTTTTCAGCTTAGAAAAGAGGAGACAGAGGGGGGACAGGATAGAGGTCTCTAAAAGCAGGAGTTGGGTGGAGAGGGTGCATACAGAAAAGTTCTTCATTAGTTCCCATAAAGAAGGACTAGAGGACACCAAAGGAAAGGAATGGGTAGCAGGCTTCAAACTAGTAAAAGAAAGTTCTTCTTCACAAAGCAAAGAGTCAACCTGTGGAACTCCTTGCTGCAGGAGGCTGTGAAGGCTCGAACTGGAACAGAGTTTAAAGGGACGTGAGATAAAGTCATGGAGGTTGGGTCCATGGAGTGCTATTAGCCCGGGGGTAGGAGTGGTGTCCCTGCCCAAGCTTTGTTGAAGGCTGGAGAGGGATGGCACGAGACAAATGGCTTGGTCACTGTCTTCGGTCCATCCCCTCCAGGGTCCCTAGGGTTGGCCGCTGTCGGCAGACAGGCTACTGGGCTAGATGGACCTTTGGTCTGACCCAGGACGGCCATTGTAAGCTCAGGGCTCAGGGTCAGGGGTCTCAGTGGACCCCCTTGATTTTCATGCCAACCTGCTCCTGGGTGGCCAGGCTGGCAGCTCTCCTGCCCTAGCCGGCCACTTTCCTGTGCCTAGTGCGGAGATCGTGGACGAGGTCCATGATGTCCGCACTAGCCCAGGTGGGTGCCCGCCTCTTGCGGTCCCGGGCAAGCTCCCGGGAGCCGCCAGCCTGGTCCTGGGAAGAGGGGGAGGGCTGGGGGACATCGGGTGGCTGGTTCGATCCGTACCAGGTGCAGGGTCTGCTGGCTGGGTGCTGGCAGGCTTGCACCTGGCATGGGCACCATAGCCAGCCCGTGCCCCTTTAAGGGGTCCGGGGCCTGGAGGGGGGCAATAGAGTTTCCCTGGTGTTGGCCAGAGTGGCCACCAGGGAAACCTGGGGAGGGCTAGCCTCCCTCTAGTTCGAATTAAGGGGCTACACACACCTTAGTTTGAACTAGCTAGTTCGAACTAGGCTTAATCCTCGTAAAATGAGGTTTTTCTAGTTCGAACTAAGCGCTCCGCTAGTTCGAATTAAGTTCGAACTAGCGGAGCGCTAGTGTAGCACCTATGAAAGTTAGTTTGAACTAACATCCGTTAGTTCGAACTAATTCTGTGGTGTAGACATACCCTGAGAGGCTCTGGGAGACAGACCCATAGTTTCCTATAGACAACCACCTAACCTCAAGATGATTCTTACCAACAACCACAGGACATACCACACTAATACCAACCCTGGAACCTTCCCTTGCAACAAACCCCGTTGCCAGGTTTGTCCACATATTCACTCTGCTGATACCATTATTGGACCTAACCAATTGAGTTATAAGATCAAGAACACATATTCCTGCTCATACAGAAATATAATTTATGCTATCATGTGCCGAAAGTGTCCGTCTGCTATGTACATTGGACAAACATCTCAGACACTTCGCCAAAGAATCAATGCCCACAAAACAGATATCAGACAGGATCACAAAGAAAAAACAGTTTCTTGCCATTTCAACCAGAAAGGACACTGTCTCAACAATTTGATTACCTGCATCCTGCTTCAAAGACCTTTTAACACCAGACTTGAAAGAGAATTCTCTGAACTGTCATTCATACTTAAATTCGACACTTTTCGCCTAGGTCTAAACAAAGACATTCATTATCCTACCCATTATCTTCCCCAATTATCACCTCTAATATCATTAGCTCACAGACATTTACTTCCACCCCTCATCCCCCTTCTGTTCTGAAATTTGATTTGTCCTTTTCATATGTGTTCATTTTTTGATTGTATCCTTTGGTATATATGGTTGTGCCAATTTTCTTCCACTATTTGATCTGAGGAAGTGGGTCTGGCCCACAAAAGCTCATCACCTAATAAACCACCTTGCTAGTCTTAAAGTGCTACATAGTCCTGTTTTTTAAATAAGTGCAACATTGACGTTGACAATTGGGAAACACCCAGAATCACTCAAAATGAAGAGAAGTCCTATGTGATGGCCCCCTGCACTTTAAATTTGCCTGTCAATAAGCTGAGGAGGGTAAGAGGTGAAAAAGGAAGGAGAAACTGGCTTCTAGTCATGGTCAACAGCCTCCGCCAATACCTGGAAACATCTATCCTCATTGTGATAGAATTTGTGGTTCAAGAATCATCCTTTTCAGCCACCTGAGAGTCCACAACTCCAATGGAAGATGATCATACTCAGCAGTGAGTGATTGCTCCATCATTATAGTAATAGTTTAACTTAGGGTCAGAAATGCACCAGGCTCAGGGCCTTGTTCTGTCTCTACTAGTTTTGCTGCAGGCTCGGCAGCAAGGTACTCCTTGGGGTGGAGATCAAAATTGCTCTTCCAAATAGGCACCTAGAATTTTCCATTAAGCCTGTTTCACAGCCTTATCTAGGAGAGGTTTCAGAAATAATCACTTCGTGATGCCCAGTTAAGCTTTGTCTACACTGTAGGGTTTTTGCGCAAGAAGCCTTTTGCACAAAAGCACGTCCAGACCTCAAAGTGCATCGCAAAAGAGATGTGCTTTTGCACAAGAGAGCATCCACACTGCATGGACACACTTGCGCAAGAAAACTTTGATGGCCATTCACAGAATTGCTCAAGAAACCCCTGCAGAGCATCCACACATGCCTTTTTGTGCAAGAGTTGTAGTGCAAAAAGGAGTTATTCTTTGTAGAAGGAGATATATCTACACTGAAAAAAGCCCCCTGTTCTGTCTATTGACTGTAGATTTTCTAGTGCAAAAACGCACTTGAGATGTGGATGCTCCGTGGGTTTTTGTGCAAAACCATCCATTTTTGTGCAAAAATCTTGGAGTGTAGACACAGACTCAGAGTCCATGCTGGCTTATATCACTCCCCGTACTGGATATATTATGCACCACCATTGACACCATTAAGATGAGCATGAGGCTGGCAAGTTGCCTGAGGCACTGTTTTCACCCTTGGTCTTTCAGTATGTACCCGTCAGTCTTTTAATATACTCCCTGCACTGGTTGGGAAATTTTGCAGATCTGTTAGCTTTCTGCTGGTAAGTGTGGTCAGTCATAGTATTTTTACTGAAAAATTGCTAAAATCTACAGATTTATTCTGGCTCACACCAGAGATTCATGTAAATTTGGCTGTGTTCCCAACACCACGAATAAGCATATTTGGCAAAACACTTGCTCTGTTTGATCTCCACTACAAAATGAAGAGACTCTCCAACCTTTTGCTCAAAGAAGGACCAATCCTAACTAAATCATTCCAGCCAGAGCTTTGTCAAGCTGGGCCTTAAAAATCTCTGAGGATGGAGATTTCTCCACCTTCTTAGGTAACCCATTCCAGTGGTTCACTGAGCTCCTATTGAAGATTTATTCCTAATAACCAGCCTAAATCTCCCACATTGCAACTTGAGACCATTGCTCCTTCCTGTCATCTGCCACCACTGAGAATAGCCTGGCTACATCTTCTTTGGAACTTGCCTTCAGCTAGTTGAAGGCTGCTATCAACTTCTTTTCTATTCTCCAGACTAAATAAGTTCAGTTCTCTCAGCCTCTCCTCAAGTCATGAATGCCAGGTCCCCAATAATTTTTGTTGCTCCCCCCTAGACTTTCTCCAATTTGTCTAAATCTTTTCTGTAGTGGGGTACTCAAAACTGAACACAATACTACAGTTGCAGTCTCACCAGTTCCACATAGAGGAGAATCATCACTTCCCTCGGTCTGCTGACAATTCTCTTACTAATGCAGCCCAATAACCCAGTTTCTCGTCTAATGTAATCCCCAGGTACTTTTCTGCAGAATTGCTGCTTAGCCAGTTGATCTCCAGCCTGTAGCAGTGCTTAGGATTTTTATAATCTAAGTTGCTCAGAGTACAAACCTATCCACATACCTATTGGTTTGTACTCTTATAGGTTTGTACTACGGGCAGCTAGCTCATGCTGCTGCTCACCATTGCTGTTGTTGCCATGGCTATGCTATTAATGTTATCTACCTTGATGAAAGGTAGAACACTGCTGAGAATCACACCTCAAGCTTCAAGAGTGGAAGTAGCCTTTGTTACCTGCCTCTCTTGCAGCTGCGGAACTATGATTTTATAATTGGCACCCTCCTCACAGCATGAAGTCACACCTCTCAGTTCCACTTGGAAGATTACACATGTGCTATGGAAAGGATAGATGTCAGCTGATACCAGCTTCAGAGAGTTGTATTAACTGAATTAGCAGGAGTTTCTGTTTGACTCACCTTTGACCACCTTAGATCAGTTTGGAAGAAGCATGGACTGGAGGAGGTATTCTGCCAGTTTTCAATCTGCTTTACTGTCTGTCCAATAGTTGGAAAAGATACAGCAACCTGTATTCATGAGTTTATACTGACTAGTGTAAGTGTGATCAGAGCAGGGAGCATTCTGATAATTACATTTAGCATAGAACTGGCATCCCAAGAAAACAATACTAAGATTTCTGTTGTGGATCTGCTTGAAAGAGTAACAGGAATTCCTTATTTATGATTTTCAACTGCTACACTAATGCACTTCCAGGACCTAGCTCAATGTTTTCAGCCTGCTGTGTCAATCTTCTTCTCTCCATAAGCTTAACAATGAAGCCTGACTGGCTAGAGGCAGGTGACCTATCTTCTATGTAATCATCTTTGATTATGTCTCACATAAACAGGGTGATGCTAATTTAGAACCAAAGAGTGTAGGGATTTTTATTACTCTTGCCTCACATGAATGAGCACCACATACAGCTACTGTTAACCATTGCCTATGTTTTCTTCACTTTTGCACACATTGTCTCCTGATGTATTTGTCTAGCCAACAATTTTCATCTTGCTCACAGAGGGCCCAATCAAGTGCCCATTGGAGTTATGGAAGACTTTCCATTTACTTCAATGGACTTTGGATTGGTTCAGATTGCCTTGAAGCAAGTGTTTTTAATAAATTATTTTAATTAAGAATTTATTTGCAATGCAACCATTTTGGGTAACAAAAGGTTTTCAGTGGCTCTCGTACTGTGCTTCATTTTTTGTACTCCTGATGTCTGGACACTGTTTTTTTACTACCTTGCAGGTTGTAAAGAGTTGGGCATTAAGGGAGCAGTAAGCATAAGAATACCACTGGTTATCTTGATCACTGAAGGTGGGTGCTTTAAATACCAGGAGGCTGGAATGGCTGGTCACTGTAAAAAACAGGTAAGTTATTGTTAGTTTATAACTGAGCTAACAATTGTCATATTTACATGCCATAAATTAAACTGCTCTCGTCTTCCAACTCTACAAGATTGGTTTGCAAGGCATAAAACTGCTCTGGATCTTCCACAGTTATATTGATAAAGGCATGTAACTTTTTTGCTATATATAGCTCTCAGAATATTTAAAGCTCAATTCTGCTCCCATTGAAGTCAATGGGAGTTTTGTTATAGACATCCCTGGGCCCAGGATAAGACCATTGGCCCCTGATATGCAATAAACTCTTCACAGATAGAGCTCTACATCCATGTGGAATTATACTGAAGTCACTGAGATTCCAGGTGAGCTTAGAAATCAGCATTGAGGACTGGGATATTTGGTGCCAACTAAGTTCAATCATCTGCATTATCATTTTCTGAATTGTAAGTGAATTTTCAGGAAAAAAAAATCCCTTATGGAGCTTCTTTAATAAATCAACTAAGAATCCACTTATAAACCACACACTTAGGCTATGTCTACACTGGCGCAATCTCGCGCAAAAGCAGCCACTCTGGAGCAAAAACTTGCTGCCTGTCTACACTGGCTATGTGTTCTTGCACAAATAAACTGATGTTCTAATGTATAAAATCAGGGCTTCTTGTGTGAGAATTCTGCCGCTCCCGCTCAGGAAGAAGCCCTTTTGCGCAAGTGTAGACACTCTCTTCTGGAAGAGTTTTTGCGTGAGAATGCACCAGTGTAGACGTAGCCTTAGAGTACATCTAGACTACAAGCCTCTTTCGAAAGAGAGAGTCTAGACTACAAGCAGATTTTTCAAAAAGTGAGCTTTTTCGAAAGAGCCTAGACGCTCTCTTTCGAAAAAGCAGTTTGCATTCAATAGCACCTTTTTTCGAAAGAGTACTTAAAAAAAAGTGTTATTCTTCGTAAAATGAGGTTTACCATGATCGAAAAAACTGCCACATTCTTTCAATTTACTTTCGAAAGAACGCGGTTGCAGTCTAGGCGCAGGTGAAGTTTTTTTCAAAAAAGGCTACTTTTTTCAAAAATACCTTGTAGTCTAGACACACCCTTACTGACTCAGAAATTTTATCAAAACCATTTGATTCTTGAAACCTTTAAGGATAATTTTCTTAAATTGACGTTACCTTAATTAAGGGAACTTGATTAATTGCCATACTAGTTTAGATTCAGGATAACATGTGACTGCTAAGAGAAGTATCTATGCATCCAAGTCTTGACAAATCTCCAGCATTGTGTATACAGCAAATATTTTATGTTACTGGCAATGTAACTGTTGCATACAAAGATGTGTTGTTTCCACTGAATGTTATTGCATCATTTTATGTAATTGTACCTGACTGGCTTAAACGTATATAAGACAAATGAAATGTAATATAGACAAATGCCCAGGAATACAAAGTACATTGCTTGCAGAAATGCAGAACATAAATACAAAATGAGCAAGAGAGAACTGAAGTTGACTTTTATTGAGACTTAGGGGAATAATATAGATCTGCTCCCTATGTTATTTAAACAATCTGAAAAAGCAATTTAAAACTAAATAAAATGCTGGGCATTCTTATCTGAAATTGCAAAATAGAAGGCTGTTTTTGAATTTCAAATGATATTGAATAGTGTTCTTTTCAAAGATTGCTTACACTTACTCTCCTCTCACAATGAGGGACTAGATGGGTCAGGGAGTTAACAATATCCAGCACTTGATGACTTTGAAGCTGAAGAGCAGTATTAAACTATGGTTCAGTAACTGAATAACAATCAGAACAAAAATGTTTAAACACATTTTATTTTAAATGTTAAACGTTACATTAGAAATGTTCTTCTCCCTGTCTAACTCAGGATTCTCTTCTGAAGGTCTGTCATCAGTGTTGCATTAAGCTATAAGCTAAGTAAGATACAGTTTAGGGCCTCACAATATGAGGGGACTCTAAAAATGAAAAAAAACTGTTTCAAATTTTATCAAAATCTGTTGATAAATAAAGGAGAGAAGAGAAAAAAAGGTTCTCTCTATATATAGGCATTTTCACTGACGTGTTACAAAAATGTACATCTGGATACACATTATCCCTGCCCTAAACTTACCTTTCAGCTGAGGGCTGAGAACAAACAATTGCACTTGTACAATTAGCAAATTTATTGTAGAAATACTATCAGTCTTCTAAAATAATGTTATGTAGGCCAGCTGCTACTGGTAAAATTCCTACTGTGCCTTTGTCACTAGATAGATAACCTTATTGCTGTTAAAAATTAGGAAAAATGTAAGGTTGGACATGGCTGTGTCCTGAAGAAATGCTGCCAAGCTCATAGTTGCATGATAATGTGTCCTTTCCTCTTTTGATCTGTACATATGTACAGTTGTGTATTTCAGTGTACTTGCTGCTTTCTGCTTCAGCAGCTATCCACGAGTCACATAATTGAGTTTGCAGGTAATAGTCTTATGGACTTGGGTCGAGTGCATTTTGAGGAGGATAAATTTGTGTCAGCTTCTCTCTGTCAGTTCCAGGAACCTTCACAGTAAATATCAGAGAGTGTTGATGAAAGAATAATTAGAGGCTGTTGAGAAAACTGAAGTGAGATATACATATATATTAAAATATTCTGCGTACTTGGTGAGCAAGTTATTTCAAACTATGTGCACATATGATTTATAGGCAACTAAAGCCAATAATATTCATTATGTTTGCTTGAATATAGGCTAGTTTTTCTCCCTTTCTAAATGCCTGACTGAAGATTGCCAATCTTTTTCCCAGTAAATTCTTTCATTCTCTTTTGCACATATAGCTTGTTGTTATTCTATATGTCCAACATGTTTACTTAAGATTCATTAGTGGTCCTGAAGGAGATAGAGGACAGAGACATAAACACAGAAATCTGTTTAGGAAAAAAAAGACTGGAATTCTTGCTGGGTTTGGAAAGTGCAAGATAATATTTTATTATAGGCAATATGCTATTCTAAATTGCTTTTATACACTTATAAATCACATATCATATACAGTGAAAATTAAACTAGAATAAACATTTGCAAATATATTTTATATGCAGTCTAGATAAATTTTGTATTTTCCTAACAAAAATTAATCATTTTTCATTTATTCATATGAAAAGATAGATAATTTTCTTTATTCATAATCTTTTATATATATCCTCTTGTTTCCTTGTGAGAACATAGACAAAATAATACTAACTTTCACAGAAATAAGCTGATAAAATAATTCAGGCTTTTGGTATTTCTATTAATAAAAATATTATTTGTTGTTGTATGGATAAAAAAATTTCAATATTTATAATATAAAATTAATTCTACCGGTTTCCACCAAAAATTTCTGGTACTACTTTTAGTAAAAATATTAGGTAATTCAGCATAACCTTCTATAAAAACAAATCAATTTATTGGAAAAATACAACCAGAATACAAATTTCTGATGCATTTGCTTATTTCCTAGATGTAATTTAATTCAATATAATATACAAGATTAAAACTCAGTTATCAGCATCCTATATCCTCTATTGCACCTTACACGCTCTTTTGCTATCTTAAAATCTGAGAGTGTCATTGCATACTCACTCACACAAGTAATTCCACAATTTAAGATACCATAACAGAAAATAAAATGTCCTCAGTATTATTCCAGCATATTGTATTTTACAGTAGTTTGTATTTTTATATTGCATTGTTTACTCCTTCTTTACTTATATGCAATTACTTCAAATAATTTGTTTAAAATATATTTCTACCGTGATATCATCATTATAGAGAGGGCAGCTGAAAATGAAGATTACTCTATTTTCACCACTTCACCTCTGGAGATATGCAAATATAAAGCTTTCATGTTTATATATTCAATGTCCTTTCTATAAAAATAATAAATTCCTTTTTTTATGGTGTGGGGCCTCTTACACTTGATATAGCTTAGGGCATGAGAATGTCATAATCCAGCCCTTGCTGTCATGATCCTCTAAATGGCATCACTTTTCAGCAAGACGGTTGCCTCCAGCACTAGACTCAGGAATACCAGTTATAAGTGTCAGTTTCAACAAATACATTTTACAGTTTCACATTAAAAAGTGTTTCTTAGCTTGTGAACTTCTAGGCTGTTTTGCTGAACATAATGGTTGGCACTTAGTTTCTTTAGTTGCTTACCACCTTGCACATATGAAAGACTAATTTTAGCTGAGATTATGAGTTGTGGCTGAGTAGCATGCAACATGGTGAATGTGTAAATGTGTCACCTTTATGCTAATCAAAATCTGGGCTTGCCTTGCACTGATCTGGCCCACAGAACAAATTAAAAGAGTGAATACTAAGGGCGTAAAGGGGTTATTATAATAGCAAAAGGTTGCTGCTTTGAACTGACAACTCATACATACTAACTTAACACCAGGAGAGAATTTGGTCATGGACATGTAAAACTTGAAAAAGGACATATAAACTTCTGCAGCCCAGCTGTGTGGTCTTTATGCGAATAAAACTCCACCGATTCAGTGGAGAAGATGGCTCACTATAGCCACTTTAAACATTAATGGGAATTAATTGTGAGGAGAAGCCAAAAATAGAACCCAAAGTCAACCACACAAATTGTATAAAAGAAAGAATCCTGAAAGTATTCTGAAAGTTAGCTGATAAGTTGTTCAAAAAGTTATAAAATAAATGCACTCAAAGAAAAATGAAATTAATAGTAAATATTGAAACATGTTCTCATTTAGGCATGCATTTTAAACTGATTTTTGATAAATGCACTGAGTCATTAGACAAGCAGGAGATGTCATTCCTAGTGAACTGGAATACTGAGGTTAATAGACCTCATTTGAACTTTACTTTGTTTCCTCATTAACACATTCACCCATGTGCCTATGATATTGTCCATCGTACTAACAGCCCCCAGGAAAAAATATGCCTTCTCTTTGACAAAAATAAAGTAGCATGGAAACTGTTAACCCAGGTTATAATCTCCTGCGTGCAGTTTACTCCATTCCATTCATTAATTAAGTGTCCCATTGCAGTGCTTAAGAACAGTACAAGTGTGTACATATAGGAATAGCAATAAATACATATATTTAAAATGCTATCTAAATTAGATTTTACTCAGTCTTTCTCAAAAGTCTCAGAGGAGAAGTTGTGTTAGTCTGTAACTTTAAAAACAACGTATGATCCTGTGGCAGCTTTGCCTTGGTCTACATAACAAAGGAATTATTTCAAAATAATTCCCTTTATTTTGAAATAAGTGGAGTGTCCACATTATGAAGTCTGTTATTTTGAAATAAAGGGCTGGTTATTTTGAAATAACAACTCCTGCTTTCCACGAGGAATACTGCTTATTTTGAAATAGCTCCACTGCTGCTATTTCAAAATAACTACTCCTCAGAATCATTCAAAGTGATTACTCCACAGTGCTTCCCGGGGCTCTAAATCAAGGCAGTGTGTCCACATTAAGGGAGCCTGCATCAGATTATTTCTGAGGCTTCTCTGTAGTGTGGACATGCTATTTTGAAATAGTTATTTTGGGAGTTATTATTTTGAAATAACAATGTGTATGGTATATTTTAAATGTATAAACAGACAGAATTTGATGGATAGGCCCTTTATTTCAAAATAACTCCAAGTAATTCAAAACTCCAGTTAAGGTTAGCTGAATGGTCATTGCATGTTACTTTGGATATACATACCATAGATGTGGCATTGCTGTCAGAAAGTGGAGTTTCATGTAAATCATTTTTTCCCTGTGGAAAGAGTGACTTTAGTGGTTTACCATCTGGAAATCAAAACTCTTTGGGTCAAGTTAACATTAATTTCTACATTGACTAGACCCACTATAGCGCCTCATGGGAGTTGCAATTCCAGGCCCTCCTGACCTGATTCTCTCATAGGCCCTACTCAGCTGCTAGACTACATTTCACATGTTTCACTATGTTGTCTACCTGGGGGTAGGCAAAATGGAGATTCTGATTTTTAATTAGCATTTGTAAATACACACACACACACTTTACATATATTATGATACAAACTTGTAGACATTTTTTATCCTTTTAATCCTTATCCATAGACTAAGGGTGTCCTGATAGGGGTCTGCTACAAGCCATCTAACTAGGAAGAAGTGGGTGAGACATCTTTAAAAATAACTAACAAAAATCATCTAAAGCACAGGACTTAGTGATGGTGCAGGTCTTTAATTACCCAGACATCTGTTAGGAAGCTAACACATCAGCACAAAGATTATCCAACAAGCTCTTGGAATGTATTGGAAACAATTTTTTATATCAAAAGGTGGAGAAAGCTAGTAGAGGAGAAGCTGTTCTATACTTGATTATGAGAAATAGGGAGAAACAGGTTGAAAATGTGAAAGTGGAAAGCAGCTTGGAGTAAAAGTGATCTTCAATGATAGATTTCATGATCCTAATGAATGGTAGGAGGGAGAATAGTACAATAGAGATAATGGATTTCAAGAAAGCAGACTTAAGGAAACTCAGGGAAGCAAGTCTCAGGGGAAGAACAGTTCAAGAAAATTGGCAGTTTTTCAATGAGACATTATTAAGGGCACAAGAGCAAACCCTAAGGATCTGATGAAATACATCTAAGATACTCAAAGAGCTTATTGAGGCGATATCTGAACCATTAGTCATTAACTTTGAAAGATCATGGAAAACAGGACTGAGGAAAAAAGTGCCAACCTATAAAAAGGGAAATAAAGACAACCTGGAGAATTACAGAAGAGTAAGCTTAACTTCTGTATCTGGAAAGATAATGTAGCAAATAATTATTTAATCAATTTGCAAAAAAAAACCAAGAAGATAATATGGTGATAAGTAAAAGCATGAATTTTTCAACAACAAATCATATTAAACATATCTAATAGCTTTCTTGGATAGATTAATAACCCTGGTGGAAAAGGGGAAAGCAGTAGATGTGGTGTATCTTGACTTTAGTTTTTTGATATTATCTCACATTAACAAATTAGGGAAATACAATCTAGATGGAGCTAATATATGAAGGGTGCATAACTGATAGGAAAATAATTTCCAGAGAGTAATTATCAGTGGCACACAGTCAAACTGGAAGGTCCTATAAAGTGAGGTCCTGCAGGGATCAGATCTGGATCCAATCCTGCTCAATATCTTCACCAATGATTTAGATAATGGCATAGATTTAGGCAATGATTTAGATAATGGCGGCTTCTTGTGCAAGTAATATGCAAATGAGGCTAAGTGTGGAATATCGCTGAGTCTCATTTGCATACCTAATGAGCCAACATTTTTTTTCAGAAGAGGCTCTTGCTCAAGAAGGAGCGTCTACACTGCCCCTTCTTGTGCAAGAAAAACCCTCTTGCACAATGCCGTTACACCTATTACTTTTTACGAAGAATGGCATTGTACAAGAGGGTTTTTCTTGCTCAAGAAGGGGCAGTGTAGACGCTCCTTCTTGCGCAAGAGCCTCTTCTGAAAAAAATGGTGGCTCATTAGGTATGCAAATGAGGCTCAGCAATATTCCATGCTTAGCCTCAATTGCATATTACTTGTGCAAGAAGCTGCGAGTGTAGACATAGCCCTACAGTTTGTGGACTATACCAAGTTGATGATGGTGGTTGGAAGTGCTTTGGAACACAGGATTAAAAAACAAAATGATCTGAAGTAAATAGAATGAAATTCAATAAGGACAAATTAAAAGTATTCCACATAGGTGAAATCGGTTACACACACATAAACTGGGAAAAGGCTGCCTGGGAAGGAGTACTCTTGAAAGGGATAGGAGTGTCATAGTGGATCACAAGATAAGTATAAGTCAACAGTTCAACATGGTTGCAAAAAAGCAAACATCCTGGAATGTATTAGCAGGAATGTTGTAAGCAAGACACAAGAAGTAATTCTCCCACTTTACTCCATGATGATTAGGTCTCATATAGAATATTGGGACCAGTTAATGTTGCCATATTTTAGGAAATGTGGACAGATTGGAGGAAGTCCAGAGGAGAGCAGCAAAAATTATTAAAGATCTGCAAAGCATGACCTATGGGGGCAGATTGAAGAAGAAAGGGTTACTTTAGTCTGCAGAAGAGAAGACAGAGGGAACATTATAATAGTTTTCAAGTACATTGTGGCTGTGTCTACATTGGCACCCCTTTCCAGAAAAGGGATGCTAATGTAGCACATTGGAATAGGCAAATCCGCGGGGGATTCAAATATCCCCCGCGGCATTTGCATTAACATGGCTGCCGCTTTTTTCCGGCTTGGGGAAAAGCCAGAGAAAAGCGCCAGTCTAGAAGTTATTCTCCGGAAAATAAAGCCTTTTCCAGAGGATTTCTTCTTCCTACTTTCAAGTAGGAGCATTTAATAACATCTAGACTTATGCTTTTCTCCGGCTTTTCCCCAAGCCGGAAAAAAGCGGCAGCCATGTTAATGCAAATGCCTCGGGGGATATTTAAATCCCCCGCAGATTTGCCTATTCCAACGTGCTACATTAGCATCCCTTTTCTGGAAGAGATGACAGTGTAGATGTCGCCAAAATGTTAGAAGGAGAAGGGAGATAAAATGTTCCTCTTAACCTCTCAGTATAGGACAAGAGGCAATGGGTTTAAATAGCAGCCAGGATCTTTTAGGAGGAACATAATGCAAAATTTCTTGTCAGTGTAGTTAAGCACTGGAATAAGTTGCCTAGAAAGTAGTGGAATCTCCATCACTGGAGATTTTTAAGAGAATGTTAGATAGGGATAATCCAGATTATTCTTAGTCTTTTTTTGAGCTCAGGGAACTGAAATAGATGACCTCTTGAGACTATCTATCTCTGCCTGATAAACTCAAAAAATCAAATTCTTACCACAGTTTCTTCTGTGCCATCTCATTGGGAAGTTGCACAAGTGAGTAACTGAGCATATATTTTGTCCTGAAGTAGTGTACATACTATTGGTGATTCAGCATTGACCCAGTATTGTGGGAGGCATTCCCAATGCCTACTGAAATTAGAAGGACTGAGAATGCACAGCAGCTTGCAGGGTTGAGCCAAAAACAAGACACCTGAAGCATTTCAGGATGTCTTATTTACGGATAAGAGTAATCATGTGTGAAAATCTGAAAATTTACTAATCTGCTGCTATTGAGGCTGTCAAACTGTCAGCAACTTACTACAGTCCCAAATTCCCAACCACACAAAAATAGCAAAAGGGGAAAAATGAAAATCTAAATAGAAAATGCTGTTGGGACCTAAGCTTTTTTTGTGAGCCCGGAGTGTGTCTTTAAGCCTCACCAGAAAATTATGGAAATAGCAAATAATTTTAAAGGTATACTCTGAGTAAAAATCACAGTGAAAAATCCAAAAGATTAATTTATGGAACACTAAACCTGATATTTTGTAGCACAAGAAATAACCCAGATTCCCAATGTGCCTAGATCACAACAGGATATATAAAAATATTAGTACATTAATTAATTAAGACACATTTCCTATTTCCTAAAGATCAGATGTTTCACACACTGAGTCACTTGAATAGAACAAGCAGTCCCTGTATATCATAAGTATTTTGCCTTGCTTTCCTTTTGGGCTGTTAGAATTATGCACGCATGTGCTGAAGAAATAAACAAGTTTACAAAGCAGTTCCCTCCAGTTTCTCTTCATGGCTTCCAGCCTTCTTTCCACCAGTTAGCACACAGGTGAATTTGTCAGCCTGAGACAAAATTTGGAGGTTGACTTTGATACTCTTATATCTTATACTAATATGTGTGGACAAAGGCTCAGGCTTCTGCCTGGCCAGATGGGTTTGTTAGTATAATGGGAAAAGATATAACTAAACATGTAACAGAGTATGGTGGGAGTGTAATGTATAAACATACTGAAAGGCTGCCTGGTTCCTTTTTCAAATCAGGTCAAGCAACCAGTTAGGCAGGGCAAACAAGGATGAGGGAGGTGGGGAGGAGGCATAAGACACACTAAGGCTATGTCTAGACTGCAAGCCTCTTTCGAAAGAGGCTCTTTCAAAAGAGAGCGTCTAGACTGCACGTGGAACTTTCGAAAGAGCAAGCCACTTTTTCGAAAGAAAGCACCCAATGAGTCTGGATGCTCTCTTTCGAAGAAGCCCTATTTACATTCAAGAACGCCTTCTTTAGAAAAAAGCACTTTCGAAAGAAGGCGTTCTTCCTCGTGAAATGAGGTTTACCGCCGTCGAAAGAAAAGCCACGTTCTCTCGATTTAATTTCGAAAGAACGTGGCTGCAGTCTAGACACAGGTGAAGTTTTTTCGGAAAAAGGCTACTTTTCCCCAAAAAAACCCTGAGTCTGGACACAGCCTAAGGGCACATCTAGACTTGCTTTCACTTTCAAAAGAAGATATGCAAATTCATGCTGAATTTGCATATCTTCTTCTGATCGCTTTTTTGAAAGAGGTTCTTTTAAAAAAGAAAGTAGTTTTGATGCTCGAGGAAAAAAACCCTTCTTGAAAATAATCGTTCTTCCTAAAAAAGGATGTTTACACTTCTTTTCTTGAAAGAACCGCATCTAGACTACTTTCTTTTTTGAAAGAAACTCTTTTGAAAAAGCAAGTGGAAGAAGATATGCAAATTTGCACCAAATTTGAATATCTTTTGAAAGTGAAAGCAAGTCTGGATGAGCCCTAAAAGTCAAAGAAAAGCCTGGCATTTGCCAGAACTTCACTCCTTATCCCTCTCATGGGATACAAAAGGGGTGGGATGAAGACTCCAGATTCACAACCGTCCAAAACAGAACATGACTATAAATTGCAAGGTGTATGATTTTGGGTGTGCACAGAAGGTATATTTTGGTCTGCTAAGAAGGAAGAGGTGGGAAAAGAGTATTGGGGACATAGACAAGAGTTTGAGGTATCAGAATTATGAAGGTGGACGCGGGGCATATTCTCTGTTGCATCAGAGCTGGAAACAAAACACTGGGAAACAGACTATGCAGGCATGTAGAACTATGGATATGTTTGCTTGGAACTAACCCCACTAAACCTTGTATTGTCTGCACTTCAGATTTCTAATCTGCCTTCTTCTGCATGACAAGAACCAGGGAAGGAGTGAAGAAGAGCCTCCTAACACCAGACTCTTTCTTTAAATAGTTCCTTGGCTCTCTTAATCTATTATGATAACTAGCATTTTAGTGTTTGGGTTTTATTTACTTTTTTTTCAGGCTTCATGATCACCTTTTTTCAGTTCCTTTCCCATTCCCTGTCCTCCAATTAGTCCTTTGAAGAGTATAGATAAATAAATCATGTTTGTGTCTTTCCGTCTATCTATGCACATATATACATATAAATAAATATAGCTGGGTACAGGCAGAAAGTAGATAGAGTAAATGTAAACCTTTGTAGCACTTACCAGATAAGAGGAAATATATCCCAAATGTCATGTTGCTAAATGTCTCTGAACAATTAACTCCTTCCTGTGACATTGTTATGCTGCATACTGTGTTTATGTTTTTATACAGCAGTAACATGTGCAAACATAACTGTGAAAAGTTTTGACTCTGTAGAGGTGAATACTAATAAGAATATTAGAACTGACGCATTAGTCCCAGCAGTCTGTATTAACTCTTTTTGTATGTTCCACAGATTGACAGGAAATGTTAATTTCCATTCTCCCCCTCAAGTTTGAGTCAGTTCTTGGATGCTTTTTTGTGTACAAGAGCCAATATTTCACACTTCAGATTTCTCACCAATACTAGCAATTACAAAAAGTCAAAGAAAGTATCTTTGTCTTAGTTATCTACTAACCATCAGCTGCAACAATCTAGCTATGTCCTCCAGTAATTTCGATATAGTATACAAATTTGTCTCATAGTTGGTTACATTTTTAAAGCCTGCTTCTGCAACCCTTCCTCATAAGAGTAACACTTATTCATGCAATAATTCCAAGGTGTATATGGTTGTTTTAATAACACAAGGCAAGTGGCACCCCATCATTTGGAAAGTTCTCTCGCTCACTCTTTTCTGGTCAAAGAAGTGAACCAGTAGCTGATTGTTCAGACAACACATTCTACAATATCTGCCTAGCACTTGCAAACACAAACATTGGTACAGATGCTCAGAATTCTATGCTTTATCAATTGAGAGAACATAAAGCTAGATGCTAGTGGTATATTGAAAACAATGTGGCCCAAGCCTCCTCTAGCACTCCTCTTTGCCTACTCTGCATCTATGCCATCAGATTCCAAGATTCCAGGACCTCTGATGAAGCTGTTTTTATTTTAAGCTTTTATGATGTAATTAAAGTTTCACACTATGACCTCTATCTCTGATTTAGCATCTTCCCTCCTACTTCATTTGTAACAGATCATCTATCTACTGAGGTGATTTATGAGGACAAAGCTCTGAAGGAGAAGGCCTGGGGCCATTTGGGAACAGAGGAGGACAAAATATTGTTATCTGAAAACATCTACTCATTGTGCAGTGGCAGTCAAAAAAGCAAATAGAATGTTAGGAATAATTTAAAAGGGGATAGAGAATAAGACATAAAACATCTTATTGCTTCTATATAGAACCATGGTACATCCACATCTTGAATACTGCATATAGATGTGGTCACCTCATTTAAAAAAAAAAAGATATATTGGCATTGGAAAAGGTTAGAAAAGGGCAACAAAAATGATTAGGGGTTTGGAATGGGTCTCATATGAAGAGAGACTAAAATAACGTGGACTTTTCAGCTTAGAAAATAGGAGGCTAAAGGGGGATATGATAGAAGTCTATAAAATCATGACTAGTGTAGAAAAAGTGAATAAAAAATTATTTATTCCCACAATGTAAGAACTAGGGGTCACCAAATGAAATTAGTAGGCAGCAGGTTTAAAACAAAAAAAAATGAAGTATTTCTTTACTCAGCACACAGTCAACCTGTGGAACTCATTGCCAGAGGATGTTGTGAAGACTAGGACTTTTTTGAACAGGGTTCAAAAAAGAGCTAGAAAGATTCATGGAGGTTAGTTCCATCTATGGCTATTAGCCAGGATGGGTAGGAATAGTGTCCCTAGCCTCTGTTTGTCTGGAAATGGATGACGGGAGGTATTATATGAGGGTTACCTGTTATGTTCCCTCCCTGTGGGACATCTGGTATTGGCCACTGCCAATAGACAAGATACTGGGCTAGATGGACCTTTGTTCTGACTCAGTATGGCTGTTGTTCTTATATTCTTATCTTCCTAAGCCATTCTTTGAGTAATACACTGAGAGAGCAAGATTATTACTCAGAGCACTTCAAAAACTCTGCATCCATTAGTTTTGGAGGGTAGAGCAGGTCAATTTGCCAAAGCACAGTATTGATTAAAAATGTAATTCTCTCTCCTTCCAGAGTCCAGTAGTTTATTGTGACTAGAAGAATGAGAGCTCCCACTACTACCCCATCAGATAAAAATACAATATAGTAAGCTGTAAATGGTCTATTCAAAAGGTTTATGAAAATAGCAGAAGACTGAGGTTTTAACTTCCTTTTCTCAGATGGGTGTCACATCTATGTTAATGTCAGAAGAAATGGGTCTTTAGGTTCAAATCATACCTTCTGTACATTACATTACAGTGTTCAGCTTCCACAATGTTAATTTAATAGCGAGCCTGGATAATTACAGACATTCCCCCGCTTACGAATGGGTTACGTTCCAAACACCTGGTCGTAATTTGATTTGGTCTTAAATCGGAAATACCCTTAAATGTGCTGCCCGTGCTATTCGAAAAACTTGACATACATGGTTCTCAACTTGAAAATATTATAATGGGAGCTTGGTCATAAGTACGGATGGTCATAAGTCAGTGTGTTCGTAAGTCAGGGAGTGGCTATACAAATATTTCTACTCTGAAATTAAAATATATTTATTCACCCTGTAGTGGCTTTAAATACTGTGGGCTAGATGTGGATAAAACATTTCTGACAACAGTTTTCCTTAGGAAAATGAGGATTTGACTAAATTGAAAATTTTCATGGGAATGTACAAATTTTTGTAAAGGCAATGATAAAAGTACATAATTTTGATAAAGTTGAAAAGTTTCACTTTTACTTTGTTTTGTTTCAACTTTTACATTACGTTATAGTGAAAACAATAAAATCAAAATGAAACAACTTGGTCATGTTGACAGGCAATATTCTAGGAAAATTTTGTTCTGTAAAAAAAAAAAATCAGATATTTTGACTTTCGATTCTGATTCAGGATGAAACAACATTTTAATTTCTTGATAGTTTTCCCACAGGATGGAAAATGTTTCTCAGACAGCTTTACTATGGATGATTGGCTGTTACAGATAATGAAAAGCTGATCGTTTGTTTACAAGCATTTGTATAGCATAAATAATCATTTTTGTGTTTTTTCTACTTGGAGAGGAAAATATACTTAGTGGTAGTCGGTAGGATAGGAACAGATGGTGCCATTTAGGCCCATCTTTGCATATGGGATAGCGTGAAGCTGCACCACCCCAGGAAGAGCTGCAGGAGGTTTCATTGCTCATAGATTTTTTTTTTTTTTTTTTAAGACTGGAAGGGACCCTTCAGTCATCTAAGCTGACCATCTGACTATAGATTTTTACCTAGTTACCCTGGTATTGATCCCATTAACTTATATTTGATTAAAACATATCTTGTAGAGAGACATCCATCTTTATATAAAGATAGCAAGAGATAAGGAATACACCACTTCCATGGGTAGTTTGTTCTGCTGGTAAATCACTCTCACAACATGCCCCATTCATCACATGCATACTCTGTGCTTGAGTTTCCCAGTAGGTAAGGGACTGTCCATGCTGTATTATCCAGTAAAAACTATAAAAAATAAATGACGTTGCTAGCTGTCATTGACTTGAGACCTCCTTTTCTTCCTTTCACATTTCCTCTTGCAGTAGGATCAAGTTCAATTTGTTGTATCGCTTTTTGAAATTTTATCCACTGCTACAAATAGTTTTGGAGTACAGTGAATGTAAAGACTTGAAATAGAACTTTTACTTTCCCATTCAAAAGCAGCATTGATAACTATCCCTGATTAATAGAGCACACATACTTCAGATAGTATGACTGATTTTCAGTTTAAACTACTTCCCATTTGCCCTTGCCATTCTGTGAAGTACATTTGAGAAGCACACAAACAAATTCCAGGTTTTTTTTTTTAAATGGACCCATTGAAAATAACTCACTAGAACTCCATGCACCTCTAAATGGCAGATGTACTGATGATATTTCTATAGGGGCATTGCTTTGTTCTCCCTCTTTAACAACCATTTCATGAAGTAAAGATTGATAGTTTTACAGAGCATCTCTAACCCACCAATACACAACTTGATGTCATTTTTGTAAAGAAAAATGTGCAGGTGAACTGGGATTTGCAGATCAATATCAAAATACTGCCAACTGCCAACTGCCAAACAAAAGGTAATTAAATAATACTGACTTTGTTAAAGAAGTATAAATCTCTGTATTCCCAACACATACAGACAATGTGTATGCTATATTAATTTAGCTAATAACTCTTGCTGTCTGTCTGTCTGAGGTGGCTAGAACAAAAGGTAACAGAACCCAAAAATGCCAGAAAGAAACTAAGTCCTACTTGCCTAAGGAATCTCTGTAGCTGTGAATGATGTTTCTTTGCTGTTCTACCAAGTTCTTAATGATGCAGTACAATATGTTTTGGACTGATAGTACTTAAATATACATTTGTCAGTGATTCTAGTCCCTTCTGGGCTCAAGTGCAGCAAAAAAATCTCACTTAGAACATAAGTGTTAAAATGCATCCAATTAATCTGTGAGTCCAAGGACAAGATTAACCCAGATATCCTGCTCATCTGTAAATCTTCATGTACTGAAAGTTTCTCATAGACTAGCTGTTGTCTGTTTCAGTGTTGAAGTTCATAAGACTCAGTCTCTTGGGGCACTTCAGTATCAATGCAGACAACACCTTTGAAATAATAGTCCAATAGTGCATCTACAAACATTCCACTGTAGGTTCCTCACTGGTAATGTCTCTGGACATGGGATGAACATCTCCTCAGGACAGATATGGTAAAAACTGCACAATCATATGCCAGTAGGAAAGAAACTGAGGCAGTGTAAACTGGTGTAATTCTGGTGGTGCAAATAGAGTTAATCAGCATGTATGGCCACCTATATATATAAAATGAGGGATGGAGGAAGGGACTGCATCATCCTATCTGCCAGATTTACTTCATGCTGCTTACTTGGCACAAGGTGAGCTTACGATGTTTGGAGAATTTCCCTTGAAAATTCACCCTTTTAAAGAATGTGACAGTTGCTCCCCAACTTTGGGGGTGCCATTTGATATATTGGGATAACACAGAGCCTGCTTGTTGCATCAGCCTGGACTTCTTCAGTCTGTCTTGCTAAACCAGGCCCTCAAGCCTCCTCTAGCACATACAGAAGTGAGGATGTACCCAGCTGTAGAAAGACACAGACACTAAAATAAATACTGAATAGGAAGGCGTTCAGCTAAGGAGTTGCCCAGCACTCAAGTGCACATCCTCTCAGAGGTGCAAACCTAAATTTGTATTGTCTTATGCTGCACAGACAAGTGTAAGCTCATAAAAATTCACCTCTGCCCTGTGTGTGGAGGAAGATATGCATAGCATTTGTACCCCAGTTATGAATTATACAAAGTGGATTTGGAGAAAACTAATGTATTAACTACAAGAGATAGATGGATTACAAGGGATACCAAACAAATCAAAGCAGATTACTGAGCAAATATAACAAATATGCCAACTAAGCTCAATGCACTAAAGAAACTGTCTGCAAGTAGTAATTTGTCACCCTAAACATTGTTTTAAGCATATTTTCACAGGCCAACCACCTTTTCCATTCAGAGTTCAATCCTTTCTTACCCTGTTCAGTGATTTTAGGTGTTTACAGCAGTCAATTTGGACAGGAATTCCATGAAGAAAATAACTGACCTTGATTATTTTACTCCCTACCCTTACATCAGATTTGCATCTGGTGGAACTCTTTTGTTTCTCTGTTTGATCTCCACCCCCACTGGTGGAAAAAATACAAGCAATCCAAAATGGCATTCAGTACCAGGTCACATGATCACATATCCCTGCTGTGTCAAAGCAGACCTGAGTAGAGGCTGTTAGCAGAATCTCAGGAAGGTGGGAGATTTTCATTGCCAAAGTTCTATTGTTCCTCCTAATGGTTTATTGACTAACCATCCAGACTGATTGCACTTTTTCTGGTGGGTGTCCATCAGGTGCCCACACTTTTGTAATTGATATATAATCAATATTCCAGACTTTGGATACAGAAATGATGCACACGTATAAATAGAATAACCATATCCAATAAACCATAACCTTTCCAATGGTATCTTACTTGACCCATCTTGCATAACCCACATCTTGATTATGCTAAAATCATATTCTACAAATATTTCTCTGAAGAATACGGAGAGCAGTGCCACAGGGAAAATCTCTGCTACAAAAACAGTGTAGGCAGTTCTGACACCTCCTGTGTCCCTAACATCCTCCCGCCTCCTAAATTTACAGCACAACAGATTTCTTGTCAGGCTTTACCACTCTGCCCACTTCACCCAAACAAAGCTCTGATGTACTGAATTATCAAGGCCAATGCATGCAAGTGTTTCTATGTGTATATACAGGTGTGTATATAGAATACGGTTGCTTTCATTATTTTACTTGTGGATTTTGCAGGTGGAATGAATGCTCAACAGTCATTGTGTAGTGCAGCAGGGGCTGGAAGCTGGGGGTCAGGGCAGAGAACCTCAGAAGCAGTAACTGGATCTTCAAGGAAAATATTTGCATAGCCACAGTACACCAGGACTCTGGAATCAGCTTCTATCATTACTTAACATGACTAAAAATAGAAGCAAAAGAAAGATCCTTCCCTCGTGGGAAGCTGACAAAATGGTCAAAATCCTTCTCTTATTTTTATTAATGCAACCACATAGAAATCAGTAGGGTTACAAGGAATGAATATAAGCAGCCTATGGGAGGTCTATTATTTTCTTTTGGGTGTAAAAAGGGTTAATCTGCAAATTTTGCAGTTGGGGTTAATTTTTTTAAATAAGCATATACAACAGAAGTTCACATTCTTGTTCCCACTGCTCACCTTAGCTTCAGCCAGAACAATAGTCTCCGTGGCTGCCCCTGTTTTAGCATCACTGACTGCTGCTGTTGTTCTCACCCACAGAGCCTCCTAACAAGTGGAAGCTGTTAGCAGAACTAATGAGCCTGGGAAGGTACAATGAAATCTGTAATTCTCTAAAGCTTCAGCTGTGATTCTGAGTCCTTTCTGTCATCTGTGGGGAGAAGTACAATGAATAGAAAGCCCTGTCTTGGAAATACAACAAACAAGCACTTGCTGATGGAACACTGATGCTACAACCCATATGACAGTATCAAAGAGAATTTCATAATTTTTAAGAAGCATTCACCTGGAGATACACAACAGAGCATGAGGTTTTTTATAACCCATAATGATCAGGAGTCTATGGCAATAAGGCAATTGTGGAAATGGAGGTAAGGCTAGCTGCTGAGTTATTTAACAAACACATGTAGCTACTGCTACAACAGAAGCACAGAGGTGGTCACAGAGTATTAACTTCCCAACATTTAAATATTTTTGGTGCCTGCAAAATACGTTCACCCAGTGTTTGCCAGTGATTGTATTCTAGCAATAGAGGTAATATGGAGATTAATATTCTAGTACAGTGGCTTTCATGCATCAGTCCAAACAGCAGATCTATATTAATGTGTTATAGACTGAAGGTCATGGACACTCCACTGCTACTATTTTGAAATAACTACTCCCCAGAGTAATTCAAACTAATTACTCCCCAGTGCTTCCTGGGGTTTTAAGTTGAGGTAGTGCTCCTACATTAACAGAACCTGCCTTGGACTAATTTCAAGCCTTCCCTGTAGCTTGGGCATGCTATTTCAAAATAGTTATTTCAAAATAATTTGCTAGTGTAGTCATGCCTATGGTGCAAACACTAAGGCCCTTTCCAAAGTGTCTATCTGTTGCTAATGTGTTAAAATATTATGCGAGCTTAGAATATCTAGGTCAGAACAAATAAACAGAAATTTAGCTTTATTTCCTATTAAGACATATCTCAATATATTAGTAAGTTAAGCAAGACATGAGCACTATCTGAACATGTATTTGTGAGATTTTATGACTTGCTTAACAAAGATATTGACTTAATTTTGAATTTTTATCACAAGTCTTGTGATATTTGTTTTTTATTTAAGGCCCAGCTCCTGGAGTCATGGAAACATAAGAGAATCTCAGCTTTGATTTTAAAAAGTTTCTAGACTTGATGGCTGCACAGAGAAGCCTGAAAATGTGAACCCTAATATTTTAATATGCCAGAGGGAAAATATAGAGCACAACATCTTTGTCTAAAATATTTATTAATTATAATAATCTCATGAAATAGAACAATATGGATCAGACTTTAGGCAGTAGTGATTGTCTATGTGCATAAGAAATGAGAAACAAAGCATAAATAATGTAAGTCTTATTATAGCAAGGAATTAGTAGATTTACCTGAAGATAAGGAAGAAAAATGTGAGGAAAGTGAAGAAGAATCATTCAGTTTTCTTAGTGGCATAAGGAATGTGATGATAAAGAAGAATGTAACTCGTGTGAAAAGAGTAATGACAAAGAAATAACTGGTTTACATGAAAAGGAGAGAAATGATAAAGAAAAATCAGCCTTTCATGAAGACAGAAGGAGCAGTGAGAAAAATTGCACACCACAGATCGATACATCAGATCCTGCTTTATAGTCGGTGATCCTAAACTCTGTCAATATTGATTATACAATTTTGAACCGGCTGAACAAAATCTAGTATATGATGTTTCCAGTAATGAGCAGAAGCATCAATTTTGAAAGTCACACTACAAAAGAATGTTTGAGTATGGTGAGTAACTGAATCAATGTTTGACTAGTTCAAAATCAACTGAGAAAGTGTTCTGTCATTGTTGCAAAATGTTTGACAAGCATACCGAATAGTTGCTTGTGCTTTCTGTGTATAATTACTGGCACAAGTTAACTGAGGTTCTGAAACAAGCAGTTGGCTATTTTACAACCTACTCGAAATGGATGGAGGTTGATTCCAGTCTCAAGCTGAATAAATGCATAGACACAGCAAGTACATTATTAATGTAGAAGCCTATCATTGGAGGAGGATGCTTGTGATTAGTTAGAAAATAAAATGTTTTATGGGCTTTTGTCACTAAAAGTAACTTACTCAATCTGGCCATTCCTTTTGCTTCTCTTTCTGTTGCATCCTGACTAAATTAAAACTGACAGTGCACCTTCTTATTCAGTGGCAGGACTTTCTACTACCCTTTAAGCCAGACAAGGACAGTCCCTCTGGGATACATTTTTATACACAGATACAAACAAGTTCTGACATCACTTCTGACACATATAGGTGCCATACTTTGGTTTATCTGGGTGTTACACATTACCTTGTACGTGTCGGGTCAAACAAAATATTCACATACGTTGTCATCCTGACCTTATCGTTAGGATGGGTCAGTATATTTTAGTTATCCATGGGGAATGTGCTGGCATCAGGGTTTCCTGGCACTACTCTGGAATGCTTTTTGCATGACTTGTGTGTAGTACCTCTTAGGTATGTGTGTTTCTGCAATATCAGCCTTGTTCTTGCCAGATTCCATGAGCCGTGTCTGCCTCTTGGTCACAACCTGACTTTTTGCTTTAGATTAGCAAGTTTTGATCATTGCTTTAGTCCAGGCCTTAAGCCTCATACTAGGCATCTAATATTTAGCTTTATGTTTGTCTCTCTTTCTACTACAAATGACACGTGAAGTATGGAATTATCTACTTCTGTGCCAATAAAACCTCATTTTCTTTTAAATAGATGAGACCTTGGTCTTAGCTCCCATGAACATTACAATATGGTACCACAAATTAAGGAAAACTACAATGACAACTTTTAACACTTTACAGCCTAATCCTGCAAGGTGCAGAGGTGAAAATTAATCATGTGCACCAGTGGTTTATAGCTCAGAAATTTAAGTAGGCACGTACCTCAGCAAATGTTTATTGAAAAATATATTTTACTATAAGTTGATCTATTTTGCATTTTGTGTGTTGTCCTCACAATCAGCACAGCTGTTAGTTCGATGCCTGCCTGCCACAATTCAGGGCATAGTTCACCTGTGTTCTCCTTTGTGATCCAGAAGGCGGCCTCTTAAGCTTCTAGCTCCCCATCCATGCCTTTTTTTGGACATAAACCTGAATATTGCCCCGTCCCATCAGGCTGCACAGTTCACTAACTAGACTAAAGGTGCATCTAAACAGAAGCCTAAATTCAAAATAAAATATGCAAATTATGTATCTTATTTTGATCGAATTTCGAAATAGCATATTTCAAAATTTGGCACATCTACACAGGGCCAAATTTTGAAATAATGTTCTACTTCGAGACATCCTTTAACCCTCGTGGAACAAGGGTTACAGTGATGCCAAAATAGCACATCCGCTATTTCGAGACCTATCTTGAAATAGCAGGCATGTTCAAAAGATGGGATTCCAGTATCCCAAAATAGCCCTGCTGTGTAGATGTAACCTAAGTTCCCCAGCAGATCAGACTATATTAGTAGGCCAAGTTTGCCATCATTCCTCAGAGGCTATAAATAGCCAAATTGGTTTTTCTAAGCATGTATATTTATTCTTTAGGTGAAAGCATTACAGAGAAAACATATTAAAACAATAAAAGAATAGCAAATGTGACAATATACTTAACTCGGATTCCCTCAACTCCAACAAGAGCTTTCGCCAAGGGCTTTTTCTGTGGTTACAAGTTCATAATCATCTTAGCTCAGAACAACCACCTCCATGAATCTTTGTGTCACTTCTTTATACAATTTGGGTGCTTAGTCAGCTGGTGATGAATAGATAAAAGGTCCCTTCATGGTGAAGCTTCTTGCATAAGGTATACGTTAGCATATACTGTCCCTTAGAGAGTTCCTGGGAGACCCCTTTAACTTCCTATTTAACTTTCAAGTTCACACTGTTTCAAATAGTTTTTTGAAGCTCAAATATTTGCATTAGTTATGTGTCATCCCTAGAGATGTTATATACAATTTCACAATAATGCATAAACATTTTAATTATAATGCAACAGAGTCCTAAGATACACATTTAAATTCATTTTAAATAACTTCCTGTTACTATGCCAATAGAACTTTTAGCATGTCTTCTTTCTAATAGTGATCTGACACAAAGTAAAGCTGACAGAACAACTACAAAAAATCCCTATATGTCCAGTGGTTGCTGTTACAAGAACACCAGATACTACAAAGAGAGATATTAAATATTTTATTTATCAGATCTTCACCTGTTAAGACTATACTGATGTTTCTCATTACAACACAAACTCCCAGTAGTGCTGGAAATTAGGGTATGTCTACACAAAGTTATTTCGAAATAACAGCTATTATTTCAAAATAACTGTACTAGCATCTACACAAGCCAATCACTATTTCAAATTAATTCAAAATAGTGGAAGGTTTATTTTGAACTTGGTAAAACTCATTCCACAAGGAATAACGCCTATTTCGAAATTGCTATTTTGAAATAAGTGCTGTGTAGATGCGGACTAGGGGCTATTTTGAAATAGGAGGCCTCCAGCCCTTCCCAGGGTGCCCTGCTGGCCACTCTGGCCCCAACCAGGAAATCTCCTCTCCTCCTCCCCTCCCCGGAGCCCTTAAAGGGGTAGATTCTGGCTACAGTGTCTGTGCCAACTCCAAGCCTGCCAGCCCAGAGCCAGTATTCGCTGCCCCTGACCCAGTGGCCCCAGCATGAGCCAGGCAGCCAGTGCCAGCCAGCCCCCCACTTCTCCCCAGACTCAGTCTCCCAGCTCCTAGGAGCCTGTCAGGGGCCGGAGAAGGCAGGCGCCTTCCTGGTCCAGTGCAGAGATCATGGACCTGATTGAGGCTTAGAGGGATGCCTCCAACATCCATGATCTCCACACTAGACAGAGGAACGTGGCCATCTACAGCAGGATGGGTGCCAGCCTGGCTACCAAAGGCCACATGTGAACCCAGGAGCAGGTTTGCATGAAAATTAAGGAGCTGCGGCAGGCCTATGCCAGGGCCACAGGGGGCAGCTCCCAGAAAGCTGTCTCTATTTTGACAACCTGGACCACATCCTGGGTGGGGACAGTCTGTGCCCCCCAGGTGGACATCGACCATGGGTCAGAGGGCCCTGACCAGGGCACAGAGGAGGAGGAAGGCCAGGAGCTGCAGGAGCCCAGAGGGAGCATGCCACGCAGCCAAGACCACCGAGCCATCCCATCGAACCTGTCGCAGGTGTTGTCCGAGGCCGGGGAGACAACAACATGTGACTGCCATCACTGTCCCCTTATGCAGGGGCGGGAGGGGAGGGAGACCAGGGACTGAGCCATGGGCCTTGCTGACCATGGTGTGACGGCGCGTTGGGGGTCCCCCGTCTCCTGCACCCCGAAATGGCACAAACAGACTACACCAGCTGGTGTAATAGACAAAGTTTATTGCCTCTCCAGGATACAGCACAGCACAGATGTAATCTGGTCACAGAGCTGGGCTAGGATGCCTCAGGCCCCCTTGAGATGGGGGAGACTGGGCCCCTAAACTCCAGTCCCTTTCCCTAGGCTGTCTCCTCCATGCTTCCAGCCAGCAACTCACTAACTCTCTTCCAGCCCTGCCCCCCAGCCAGGGCAGCATTCCACCTTCCTTTGTTCCTCTCCATGGGGGGTGTCTGGCCACTGGTTTGCATAGTGACACATCCTGTTTTGCTGGGTCGTGGTACCCACGGCAGCCAGTGGGGGTTACCCCAGAGCCAGCAGCATAGAAACCAGCCAGGTACCCCCACTACGTCACACATGGATCATGCAGCAACCTGTGCATGTGCTGTGTCACCCCTGGGCATGTGGCCCCAACTGGCTGCCACACAGGGACCTTGGCCTGTTAGCTACATGCGTGTGTGAAGAGACATGACATGCTCCTGACCTCAGGGTGGGACACAGCAGGATGTGTTCCTCCCACAAGCCCCCTCTACACAGAGGCAAGGAACATCTCACCCCAATCCCCCTCCCCACACTATATGGATGGGGCATGGATGCAATCCCGGGGCAGCTCCCACTCCCAAATGCATAGCAGGACAGCCCGAACATGGCCTCTGTGCAAGCACATTGGCTCTGATGGTGCTGAGACCTGTTGTCCTCGTCTTTCAGAGTGGGGCTGGGCTTCACCCCTGTGTCCCCAGAGAGAACTGACCACTTCTCTTGTTTCTCACAACAGCTGCTCCATCTGTGAATGCACTATACCACCCGGGACTCGTGCAGTGGAGGGGTACCAGCAGGAGCACCTGGGGGCACTGCAAACCCTGCACCACACCCTTGACCACTGGGTGCAGGAAGACCTGCAGATCTGGTGGGAGCATCTTACCCAGGGCCATGCCATCTGAGAGCACCTGCAGACCCTCGTACAGAGCCTGCTGCCTCCTGCTGCTCCAGCCCTTGCTGCATCTTCAGCTACTGCTACTCCTCCCACTTCTTCTCCCCCTCCCACTTCTTCCTCCACACACTCCACACCCTCCTCACCCTCCCGGGAATGCCGAGACCCCCGCACACATGGTGCTTGGAGACAGTTGGGCTGGTGAGACCCCCAACTATGAGCTTCTCTTCCCCCTTCTTCTCCTTGCCAGCTCCCTCCTCCCACGTTTCCCCCTCCCCTCTCCCACCTTCTTTCCCCTAGCCTCACCTCAGTTTCTTCCCCCCCCCCGCCCATCCCAGTTTTGTTCAATAAAGAGACTTTGTTGTAATTAACACGTGTCTTTTATTGTACAGCAGGAAGGGGGGTTAGGGAGGGGTAAGTCGAAGGATGTGAGGGAGGAATGAGGCACAATCCCCCCACTGGGGCACACCAGGGAGACTGTTACTGTCTGCAGAATGTGCTGCCAGGCTCGCAGCAATGCATTCAGGAGAACCACCAGAGGGCCCAGGGGTGGTTGCGGCTCCATGCTGCAGAGTCCTGTGGTGTTCTGAATGAGGGCAACCAGAGCACACAGAGAAAAAAATGCTTTGTTGTCCCTCAGCGAGGTATGCAAGCAAGCAGGGAAACCTGAGAACTGGCTGTCTGGGGGGGCGGTTGGGATGGGGGGGGGGCTTTAAGCACAGGCCTCAGATACCTTGTGTGGCTGCTGCCTGAGGTTAACTTCTGACCTGATGCCTTGCCAGAACCAGTTCTGGCCGGCCTTAAATGTGATTCAGTGTCCAATCGGTGTGGATGCGCTATTTCAAAATAGCAAAATGCTATTTCGAAATGCATTTTGTGTCTAGATGCATTATTTTGAAATAAGATATTTGAAATAACACTGTAGTGTAGACATACCCTTAGGCTGTGTCTAGACTGGCAAGTTTTTCTGCAAAAGCATGTGCTTTTGTGCAAAAACTTGCCAGCTGTCTACACTGGCCGCTTGATTTTGCACAAAAGCACTGACGTTCTACTGTCCAAAATCAGTGCTTCTTGCGCAAATGCTTTGATGTTCCCATTCGGGCAAAAGCCCTTTTCCGGAAATGTTTTTGCACAAGAGGGCCAGTGTAGACAGCTAAAAACTGTTTTGCGCAAAAAAGCCCCTATGGCAAAAATGGTGATCAGGCCTTTCTTGTGCAAAACCGTGTCTAGATTGGCACAGACGCTTTTCCACAAAAAGTGCTTTTGAGGAAAAGCGTCCATGGCAATCTAGACGCTCTTTTCTGCAAATGCTTTTAACGGAAAAACTTTTCCATTAAAAGCATTTGCGGAAAATCATGCCAGTCTAGACATAGCCTTAACGTACTACGTAAGGTGGTAGGAGATAGAACTGATTGATGGAGCTAATACACAGCATTTGTCCTGTTCTGGTATATGTGCTTGGATTTACTTCCACAAACATTATGACTAGTGATGAGAATACTGAAACTGTATAGAGAGAAAAATAGAAGGAAGGAGAATATAAAGTGAAGTCCAAAAAAAATTCATAAAAAAGCAACAAAAATCTGCCCTCAGCAGCATAGCAAAGAGAAAAGATTCTTTAGCCGACAAGGAAAAAGAAGAACTTGTATTTTCTTTAATTTTGCAATTAAAATGGCATTGGGTTCTGCATGCCTGTAATTGCAGAGTGGCAAATACAGAGGCGATCTTTCCTGATGTTACAGAAAATTAATGACATCAATCATTCATATATTTGATGCACCAAAATGCACACATGACTGATGAAAGCCCTTCCGAAGAGGATAACAGCTTTTGAGGTCTGCAGTAACAAAGGAAAGTAGAACTCTAGACCAAAAAATAGTAATAAACCATGAGCCTAACCATATGCTTAACTTTAAGTAAGTCATTACATCAATGGCTGTGTCTAGACTGGCAACTTTTTCTGCAAAAGCAGCTGCTTTTGCGGAAAAACTTGCCAGCTGTCTACACTTGGCCGCTTGAATTTCCGCAAGAACACTGACTTTTTTTGTGGAAAAGTACGTCCAGATTGGCACGGACGCTTTTCCGCAAAAAGTGATTTTGCAGAAAAGCGTTCGTGCCAATCTAGACGCTCTTTTCCGCAAATGCTTTTAACAGAAAACTTTTCCGTTAAAAGCATTTGTGGAAAATCATGCCAGTCTAGATGTAGCCAATTAGTTTTAAATTATAGCATGTGTTTAAGAACTTTGCTGGATCAGGCATTTGAATTGCAAAATCAAGATGGTAGGGATAAAACATTGTTCAGCTAAGATTTCCAGAACAGTTTTTAGCAAACAAGAGCTTACATTGAGCCTACCCTTGGAGACAGAATGCAGGATGGAAGTGACAGTCAAAGGCTCCGATTATTAGAAAAAGTGCTATATTGAAACATTGGGGAAGAAATGTCAAAAAAATTGGTGAACTGAAAAGTCAAAAACAAATTGTTTTGGGACTGAATGAAACATTTTATTCAGATTGAGACAAAAGTTCTCAAGCTTTTTTAAACCTTTGCAAATATTTAAATAAATGTTAATTAAATTTCTAAAAAAATATTACAAATGAACAAAAATATTTTCAAAAATAAGTTGATTTTTCCAGAAGGTTTTTTGTTTTGATTTATTTTTGTTTTTTATACTGCAACAGTTAGGTGAATTCAACATAAATTTGCAAAATGTGTTGGTTAATCTGAAGATGTACTTTCCTTCAGAAAATTTTGGAAGAAAAAATGTGTCCAACTTTAGTCATACCATGCCAAATCCTGATGGCATAATATCCATTTTTCTAAGTCAGAATTCAAACCTGCATAAAGAAACAGCAAAGTCATTTGCTATGGACAGAACAGATGTATGTAGGTGTGAACATTGAAGTTAAGTTGATCATTCAGTAGCTGAATTGATAATAATGACTCAAAGAAAACGTAACACAGCTAAATAAAGGGTGGACAGCTTATCAACTATCAATTTGCATTGCCTTGAAAAAGATACCACTAGCTTATGCCCGTAGCATTATCTGGAATATGCATACATGTGAAAAAAGAATGCACATAAAATGACGCTATGAAAGAAAATGGTTGCTAAACTAAAGAAGGTGGATGTCATAGACAAAGCAACATGAAAACTACAGGCATTTGCAGGCTGATGAGAAAGTGCTTGAAAAAGAATTCTATAAAGGCACAAGTCTAACCGTAAAAAGGTGTTCAAGTATTTAGCATTGCAGAATCCAAGTGTAGGAGCCTATAAAAATATAGACAAATTAAAAATAGCAACTGGAGGAATTCTGTAGATATATAAGAAAAGGCAGATGCAGGAACAGAGAATACCCCGGCCTTCCATTTTGAGTTGTTCAGAAACTGTGGCAAAGAGAATAAGCAAGATCTTTTTGGAGGAAAAAATTGAATATAGGAAAACAATGAATATGACATTTCCATATCATAGTTTTCCTCTTCAACACCAAAAAATTGACTATCCAGAATCCCAGATAGTTTAAACTTTTAAAAAAGTTAATAGTAAAGAACACCAATTCTTCATATGGTATCTGTAATGGGTTAAATCACAGAGGTCCCCTTGGGATTGTCATCTGCTATGCTGGTCATGTCACTGAACCCACCAGCCTGCCCTCTGGGGTGCCACACCTCCACCTTCTCCAGCTCGGCCAGAAATTCTGGTCTCTCCCAGACAAGGCACAGAGTTGGGGTAACAGCCCCCCAGCAGAGCATCACAGACATTGAACCAGCTCAGCTCTGAAAGGGCCCTCTTATAAGGCCACTGACAGCACCAAGAACATAGCCCCCAAAGACAACCAAAACACCAAATAAATCCATCTTACTCTGTATCAACATTTTAAACGGAAAGCTTATAGTTTTTCTCTCTACAATTTTGTTCTTCATCTCTAAGGTGCTGTAGGACCATTCGTTGTTTAAGTTTTTCAGTGAAAGAGAGGTAACACTCATTTACACTTGGCTTGATAATCAAAGGTGCTTTAATTAATTATAAAAATTTAGATTAAGTGACTGCAAGTGAAAAGAGACAGATGAAATTAAATTACTAAGACAAAACAAAGAAAACATACCAGCTAGCCCTAATACACTAACCCTTGGTATACACTAGGACCTCATTCTGAAATAACTCTCCTCACCCCAAGGTCGAATTTATAAGTGGTGCATCCACACTACCAAGCCCATTATTGCAAAATAATGGGCTGCGGAATTCAAACTCATTCAAACTTTTGACAGGGAGTAACACTAATTCTGAAGTAGTAATTTCAAAATAACAGTGGTGTGTGGATGCTCCAATGCTGCTAATTCAAACTAATTGGCCTCCAGGAAGACTCCCACAGCTCCCCAGAGTCTAAGTCTGAGGTAGCGTGTCCACATGAACAGAGCCTGCCTCAGACTAATTTCAGTGCTTCCCAGTAGTAAGGACATGCTAGTTTGGATTTGTTAAACTGGGAGTTCTTATGTCAAATTTAGTAATTTTGAAATAGTTTACTAGGATAGACATAGGATAAGAAGCTGTATGCAATATGTTTGGATATGTCTACACTAGCCACCCTAGTTCGGACTAGGGTGGCTAATGTAGTCATTCAAACTTGCAAATGAAGCCCGGGGTTTAAATATCCCAGGCTTCATTTGCATGTTCCTGAGTGCTGCCATTTTTAAATGCCTGGTAGCTCGAACTACCTGCCCACGGCTACACGCGGCACGGGCTAGGTAGTTCGAATTAACACTCTTAACACTCATTGCAGGAGAAGTAACGGTAGTTTGAATTAAGAGTGTTAATTCGAACTACCTAGCCCATGCCGCGTGTAGCCATGGGCATGTAGTTCGAGCTACCAGGCATTTAAAAATGGCGGCGCCCGGGAACATGCAAATGAAGCCTGGGATATTTAAATACCAGACTTCAATTGCAAGTTTGAATGACTACATTAGCCACCCTAATCTGAACTAGGGTGGCTAGTGTAGACATACCCTTTCTTAGGCCAAGAATAATTCTAATCATCTCTCTCGAAAGCTAGACAGTTTCTTACCTTGGGTTCAATCCTTCCCCCCATCCAGTCTTAGATGTTTTCAGGAGGCATCTTGGGTGGTAAGTGGGGGGGGGGGTCTCCTGGTATCTGGCCCCTCACTTTTATTGTTCAGTTTCCCCCTTTGTATCTCTTTAGTCAAGGTGGGAATTCTATTTGCTCAGTTCAAATTTCTTTCCTTGAGTGGAAGAGTACCAGATTTAAAATGGGTTCCAGCATTGGATGACCTGACCACTATTTCCTTGTAGAATCAACCACAGTTTGGGCTTACAGGAAAAACAAAACCCTTCATAGGTCGTGGACTTGATCTCCCAGCCATTACATTCCTAAAATATCACTAACGGCTTTTACTACACTACCTGGACTAATAAAATAGGTTCCAACGTAATATTTCTAATTTCACATACAAGAAAGACACATGCACACAAATAGGATATATATATTCAGCAGATACAATGTTTACAATGTAATTACATAAAGACATACTTCATGTAAAGCATCTTTGAGTTATACTTATTCATTCATAAATCAATTTTCATAAAGAATGGGAAGGGCGTGACAAAAACTTAAATGTCCTCCATTAAAGTACTCATTCACAAATACTGGTTTCTTTCATAATCAAACATTGTTGCCACAGCTGCTTCCTGTTTTTTTAACTAGGCTATATGGTTAAACTTAATAATAGTCACATTAATTCTTATAGAATCTGTGTCACAGGTCAGGGTGCCTGTACCTATATTCTCACACTGTGGTCCAGCAAGAGTACCCACAGTAGACTTCCTGCTCCACAATTTCTCTCCCTTCTGAGTAGGTATTTTCAGCCTGAACTATTTCCTGAATACATTGTGATCAATGACAGGCTGCCTAGGCAGTCTTATACCATGTCTTCAGAGACACTGAACAGTGTAATTACCACAGTTCGTCGACTCTACAGTTAATCAGCTCTTTCTTAGTATTTGTTTTCTTAACATAAACAATACAGAAATCACCTGGTAAAAACAATAAAAAAACTTACACACATAATAAGCTCACCAAAAATCATCCAGTTCCAAGAGTGGCTTGGCAGGCCAGCAGTGCTTCAAAACCTACTAAGGGATTTTCCTGTGATTTCCAGTGCATAACAGTCTGCTCAGAAAAGTAACTCCCATGAATCTGTGAATGAGTCATTTATCCAATCTGAGGTCTTTGATAATAAGCCAGTAAATTGGTAGTCTCTGTGGGGGGACACTTCAAATGGCTAAGTTCTTGTAAAAAAGAAGGTGGTTATATTAGCATATAACTCCTCCCAGAGATTTCCTGGGAAACCCACTTAATTTTAAAATTTCACATAGTTTCATAAAGTCCTTTTGAAGTTCCTAATATTTGCCGAATTTTACACTAGTCATATTTCTTAGAGAAGTTACACACAATTCCACACTAGTAATAGCATTTCTGCTATAATGGACCCTCAAAGTACAAAACTAATTCAATAATTCATGCAGAAGATTTGTCCTGTGTGTCATAATCGATTATATAAATTTTAACGGTTGATTTTCCCCAGGTGTTTGGGGAGCCCATATCTTATCTGCGTATAATTCATAAAGGCTACGTCTACACTGGCCCCTTTTCCGGAAGGGGCATGTAAATTTCACCAGTCGTCGTAGGGAAATCCGCGGGGGATTTAAATATCCCCCGCGGCATTTAAATAAAAATGTCCGCCGCTTTTTTCCGGCTTTTAAAAAAGCCGGAAAAGAGCGTCTAGACTGGCCCCGATCCTCCGGATAAAGTGCCCTTTTCCGGAGGGTCTTATTCCTACTTCAAAGCAGAACTACTTCAAAGTAGGAATAAGACCCTCCGAAAAAGGGCACTTTTTCCGGAGGATCGGGGCCAGTCTAGACGCTCTTTTCCGGCTTTTTTAAAAGCCGGAAAAAAGCGGCGGACATTTTTATTTAAATGCCGCGGGGGATATTTAAATCCCCCGCGGATTTCCCTACGACGACTGGTGAAATTTACATGCCCCTTCCGGAAAAGGGGCCAGTGTAGATGTAGCCAAATAGTAAAAGGAAGGAGTAGTCCAACTTAAGGTTCTGCTGTAGCCATTTTGCAATGGTTGCAGCCATTTTAAATTAGTCTCTATTGAGAAATATCTAAGAAGTGTTTGGTGCTGACCTATAGACACTCTGTTTTTATTTGAGAGTCTATTTAATTTCCCAATTTAATATGATCCTTTGTCAGTAACTTCAAGGTTTTTTGAAAAAAATCAATACAGCTCAGAAAATTCCTTATAAAAAGAGACATGACACCATGACAGAAATTTCAAAGCTATTGAGGCTTAAAAAGACAGCTTGAGCAATAATTGAGTCTATAGCTTACTGACTGCCTGTCACTAGTCCTAGTTTTGAAAGGCATAAATTATACAAAGAAAACAGCATTTTTGTATTATTCTACTGAGAGACTATAGTGGTTTTATATTCTGTTCAAGCTTTCCAAGCTTTAAATTATAAACCAGAAGGTTTCAAGAAACATCAGTTATACAAACCAAGTTAAAGAGTCAAATGTTTTAGATTTATATACACTCTACTCCAATTCTTGGCATTTTGGATGTGGGTGCTTCAAAACCTCATTTTTGTGCTCATTGGCTATATTTATACACTCAAAATATCCAATTTAATTGCAAAAATCTGAGGTATGGGAAGCAAAAAACATTGTCAAGACATTTCAAAATATTCTTCCTAAAACATTTCTTTACTTATTACAATAGAAATTAAATTGGCTTAATTAAGTCTGATGATCTGTCACTTAAAATAAATCTTATGATCACTTACTATGTCAGATTTCAGGTCCTGCATAAGTGGCAGCTAAGAGAAAATGAACAACTGAAATTTTATACAGTGCTATATGGCAATAGAGTGGTCATTAGAGCTAGTTGGTATTTGTGACAAATTTATTTTCTGTTTCCTTCAAAATTTTCAGTTTAAAGATTTCAACAAAACTTGACAAATTTCAATGAAAAATAAATCTATTATATGTACATGAGTTCTTGAACCTAGTGTCCATAGACTTTTTCTCCACCTTTTGATAAGTGGTTTATACCTTCCTGGCATCCTGGATTTATCATTTATTTCATCTTCTCCACGGTGGCAATGCCATATTTATGCACTGAGTATCTTATGGAATTTTCTTGACCAGCCAGCAAGAGGCTCTTCTTGTACAAGGACCTCCTATAAAAGGGGAAATCAGAGAAAGCCCTAAAGGCTCTTGGATGCAAATTCACAATGCAGCTTAGATGCCTAAACTTTAGACTTATGTGCTTAAATTTTAAATAAATCCAGAAAATCCTGCTTGGCTGCCATCAAACCCTGTAGACACTTGAACTTGCACAGTGCCTATAGTTATGCTGTAAAAGTTCCTGAGGTGCTTAAGATTTTGTCTTTGACATGCAAAGTGCTGCCTCTCTTTAGATGCTTATTTCATGCATAAGTCCCATACGATTCTCAAAGAAGGTGGAGATAGGAGTTCCTCTGTTTATTTTGCCTGTTGGGCTCTGTTGAGGAAGGAGTTTGTTACTGTAGCTGTGAGCTAATGGCTATTGCTTAAGGACAAACTCAAAACCACAAACAAAGCCTATTGTCTTTTACAATATCAAATATCTAACCCTTATCTCTTAAGTGATCTTCATAATAGTTCTAGCTAGATCCATATTTCATCATCTTGATAACATCATAGGCACTGTCCACCACTTGTTTATGGTTTACTTTACAGTTCTGCTTGAGTACATCATCTCCTATATCATGGTGAAGAGCCTTTAGGCAGATACTTGTAATAAACAACCACATTACAAACAGTTCCGCTATAGTCTGTCTATTCACTGGTGATCCACTGAGGCAAGGAATGACCAGCCTTTTCTCCATGATGAAATGGAGAGATAATAAATCTCCAACAAGAGAGTCTCTACTTTATAGAAATATATAGAGATCCAGATTGAGGTAATGTCTACACTGCAAGCCCATTATTTTGAAATAATTTTGAAATAACGGCTTCTTACTCTGGTAACCCCCATTACATGAGGAGTGTTCTTCCTTCGACTTCCTGCTATGTAGACAGAGCAAAAAGCCTAGTTAAGATACTTTGACTTCAGATACACTATTAATGTAGCTGAAGTTTGTGTATCTTAACTCAACTTTAGCCCACAGTGTAGATGTACCATGAAGCACTGTCAATAACATAATGGCTATGTCTACACTCCCGGCTTCTTGCACAAGTAATATGCAAATGAGGCTAAGCATGGAATATCACCGAGCCTCATTTGTATACCTAATGAGCCACCATTTTTTTCAGAAGAGGCTCTTGCGCAAGAAGGAGTGTCTACACTGCCCCTTCTTGCGCAAGAAAAATCCTCTTGCGCAATGCCATTCTTCCTGTCAAGTAATAGGTGTAATGGCATTGCGCAAGAGGATTTTTCCTCCTCGTGAAATGAGGAGTAATGGTAGTTCGAACTAGGAAGCCTAGTTCGAACTACCTAGTTCGTGCCCCGTGTAGCCGCGCTGCTCGGGGTTCGAACCAGCGGGGTTTTAAAAATGGCGGCTCCCCGCTTATGCAAATGAAGCCCGGGAAATTCAAATCCCAGGCTTCATTTGCAAGTGCGGTATGCCTACATTACCCCGCTAGTTCGAACTAACGGGGTAGTGTAGACATACCCTCACAGAGTTGGTAGATCTAGAAAAGCTGCTGTCTGCTGCTAATCCTGGAGACAGTATCTCCACCTCTGCGACAGTACTATCATCCTAAGTGATCAAGAAGCCAGTGGTGGGCCAGCTCTGACAACTGCTGACTTCCATCCGTCTTCATCACCTTTTAGCCCAAGAATAGGTATGTATCTGTATCAGATAAGGATCTGCATACTACAATGTTCCAGACACATGTCCTTAATAAAACAATCTTGTTTGTCACGAGAGGGTTGGCTTTCATACAGTTCTGAGAATAGTCTATAAGCTAAAGCAGAAACTGTTGAAGGCCACATCCATGGAACCATTTCACCCATCTTTAATAGTCAAAATACAAGCTGGAGTCGGTGGAGCCAGGTTGATTTATATTTAGCTGATGATCTGGCCCAGTGCATCTTGGTGAGACTTGAATGTAATTTAGAAGGCAACAACTGAATTACATAAAGTCCTATAACTGATTTCTATAAAAAGAGTTTATCAAAAGAAAGGAAAACACTTTGTTTTTAAAAGTGTGTTTAAAACCCCTACATCATGCTACACAGTTGGTAACAGAAATGAATGGAGCATTCCAGACCTGCAGATTGTGTGATGTGATTTTAAACAAATACTGAAAAAAACAGAAAAGGGAACAGGCAGCTTGAGGCAGACATCTTACAACAGATAATTGTTAAATGGACATGAAAAATCCTGTTTATTTATATTTAGACTTCAAAAATTGCACAGAGTTTGAAACATGTTTTCACATGATAATTCTGACAAGAGCTCGGTTTCTCTAAAGTTGTTTAAATGGGACCATTTAAAGAAATAGCGCCAAATATATCAGCTCAGATTCTCTGCTCCTGAAACAGATTTTTTTTAAACTAAATACTGGATAAAGTGGAGAAAGAACATTTTTACTAGCAAATACACTATAATTTATAGAATTTTGCACATTGTCTACCATGGATATAGTTTTATGCATAGACAATTCATTGTAGCTTATCCCATCTTTGAAGTAAAAATAGTAAATTGCCTACATTAGATATGTTCAGATGTCTGTATAATAGTCACAGTTAAATTCAAATGTGTTCTGTTATTTACTTTTCAGTTTAATCTTGTTGCATCAAAGAAGCTCTTCTAGGATGACAGAATAAAAGCATGTTTTAACGTATCACTTTTCAAAATTAGGTTCAGTATATTAACTTTCAACTAACCTCTCCCTGCACCCAAGACATATTCTCTCTCTCTCTCTCTCTCTCTCTCTCTCATTGGTAGTACATAGCAACTCATAAATAATATCCATAACATTTCATGGTTTAAGAGACAATCAGATCTTGGTTATCCAAATACTCTCTGAGACATTGAATTAATTATGTCTGCCCTGGTTTTATTTGGATCTGTACCAGCAACTTCAAGCAGACACACATCTCTTTAGGGGTCAGATGACAGAAACACAGATTTGGGTTAGTGGCCATGCAAGTGGGAGCTTTAGAACTTGAGGAGTACACACCTACTTCATCATCCCTTTTGAAGAAGCACTTTTAGAATGATGTGACATATGTCTTTTCAGTGCAGAGGATGGGGTGTGGACATGGTCCTGCTGCCTCCAATATTGGTTTTGGGTGGTCTGTGCCTGCAAGGTTGCTTTGAAAGAGCAGTCTTGACCTATGGCTTTGTATGGGAACAGTGTAGTCCCATACAGTGCCGAACACATTGTTAGTGCTCAATCAATAATATTATTTCAGACAAATTAGGGCTCAGATCCAGGAAATAATGGTTATATTGGGAGATGTGATATTATTTTCACACATGAGGTGCTTTGGTAATCTAGGTAATTTTAATGCAGACAACAAGAGACAGGATTTGATAACCTCTCAAGGTTCCTTTGAGTTCTATGATTGTACAAGTCTATGAAATTATTAACATTCTGGAAACATTCTTTGGGTTGTGTGTGAAAGAATCTCCTGAAGTTTCTCACCCACTGCATTAGTCACACCAGGTACCTTCTGCACAGGGCCTGCTCCTTACAACTTGCAAGGTGTTCTTGCCCTTTGCATGGCTTTGTTAGTCTGTCTGATTTGCCCTGGATGGTCACTGCATTCTCCATAGAGTGAAGGGTTCCCAGTTTGGAGTTCCCTGCAGCAGTTTCCTACTTAGGAGAACTCCTGCTCATTTCCACACAGATGACTGCAGTTTTCTCCCTTAAGGACCTCCTGTTGACCAAACATGATTGACAAGTCTACAAAGCTGGCCAGGTCTGACCCTATGGCCTCCCTGGGATCTTAGTCATTAGTGGGGGGGGGGGGGGGCTGGAGGGGGAGAATCTACATTTCCTGTGACTTGCATCTCTCATGGCAGTTGCATAGATTTGAGTAGTGAATCTGAATCAGATCATGTTTGTATGGCACTGATGATCAATTTTTTCCCCCCTCCAGCTTTTTCTTTCTTCCAAAGTTGCTCTTACCCACTTATTGATCCTGTTCGGTGGCTCAGATTCCTCCCTCATCAATGAAATGGAAAAAAGGGACTGTTATTGGCAGGGCACCAATGGAGCAAGAAACGCTGGGAGTCAGCCTGGAAAGAACTCAGTCATATGTAGTGCACAGAGTTTAATAGAATTTTACTTGTCCAACTTGAATACAGTGTCATACGTTTTGAATGAAACAGCCTGTCTCTGCACTCTGAAATAAAATCCCCTTTAAGCAGAGCTACCTCCTCCTTCCTTATCAGTCAATCCTGAACTGAACCATATGTCTACACTGCAGCATTTTTTTGGAAAAACAGCTACGGCTCCATGGCAAAAAGAAAAATGCTGTAGAGTCCAAAAAAGCTGGGCAACCAGAACATGCACTGCAAGAGTTTTGCTGTCCTTGAGAGAGATAGGCAAGTACTCAGCAGAAGCAGAGAAAAGACTAGTCATGGGGGTCCCTTTAAGTGTGTCTCTCAGCCAGGCTTAGGCAACAGCACTTGGAAGCAACTGGTTACCTAATGCCCTGCCTGAACTGATTCCGGGTGGCCTTATATGCGAGATCGCATCCAATGAGTCTGGATGCTCTTTCAAAAAACAGATCACTTTTTCGATGTGCTTTGTTGCATAAATGCTCACTTTTAAAGAAGTTTTTCCGGAAGATCTCTTCCAGAAAAGCTTCTTCTGAAAGAAGCCTGCAGTCTAGACATAGACCCAGATTCCTCTCCATGAGTAGCACTGGCTGCACAGCTAGCAAGGTGGAGCTGACTGGGCCCAAAGACTGTACTCTGCCTTGTTTAAGAGTTCAAATGCTCAGTCACTGAAAATCAGGCCATAGTAGTTTACAGGGCTCAACAATTAGGGCAATCTACTTGCCCATGGTGCGGGCGTGGCCACACAGCGCATTGAGCGCATGCACAGTGCGGTCTGCGCATGTGCAGCACATGATTCTGCGTGGATGGAGAGCGGGGCTCGCCGCCACTTGGCAAGCCCTGGTAATTTAGATGTCTAACTTCAGGCACTTGCATTTGAAAATACTGGCTTTAACCTCCCTGTTCTTCAGTCATTCCTTTATTACAACATGCCTGGCATACTCATCCATTTTACAGAGCTGCCATGAGGCTTAACTCATTCATGGTTAGTGTGGAGATGTGTTGTTATGCCTATAAAAAAATCACACAATCTTTTTCAGGGGACAAGGCAATATGCCATATTTATTAAAAATGCTAAACAAATATTAAAATTAGTGCAGGTGCGCGTGCGCACACACACACACACACATGCCAAAAGTGTCTGCAGCTGGTGTTATAGTGACTGGTTCTTATTGTTGCTTGAGTCGGTCTGGTGGCCAAATAGACTGATTATGAATAGGAGCTGACACATACCAAAGTTCTATTGTGGCAGAATGAACCCAAAGTGCCTTAGCCCTTGCCCATCTTTTATAGAAATAGATCCTCATGCAAGGCCTGTGGATTTTGTTGTGTCATGCTTGAATTTTTAATCATAAACTGATTGTTTTCATAGTTCTCCATCAGCAGTGTTTTGTTTTCAGAGTTCTCCTCCAGTTCCTTATCTTGTTCTTGATTTAGGGTGTATGCCTTTTGCACTTTAGGGTCATAGGTCTTAACTCTTCAGCCATCAGAGTCTCAGGATGAGGATGATAGTGTAACTGTCACAGGGCAGATTTGAATGTGGGATCTCTGCAACTTAGTGTAAGACACTCTACCGCTTGAGCTAAAAGCCAGCCAGCTCTGAGCTTAGGTTGTAGAGCTCACTTTTTCTTATCTGTTGCTGTAAGTGGTCTAAATGCCACTTACACGGGACAACGAACCACAGTAGGGCTACATCATCACTGCAGAGTTTTTGCACAAAAACAACCATTTCTGTGCAAAAACTTGCGGAGCAGCCACACCTCAAGTGTGTTTTTGTGCAAGAACGTTTTCAGTGAATTAACAGAACAGAGGGGTTTTTGCGGTATAAGTATTTCTCTTTCTATGAGGAATAGCTCCTTTTTGCACAAGAGTTATTGCACAAAAAGCTGTGTGTGGATGGGCAGCAGGGTTTTTTTGTGTGTGCCAAAACAGGCTATCCAAACAAGTACAGGTGTCCTGGTGACCATTCTGTGAATAGCAATCAGAGCTTTATTGCAAGAGAGAATCCATGCGGTTGTGACTCTCTCTTGCACAAAAGCATATCGCTTTTCCAATGCGGTTTTTCAGTGTGGACAAGCTCTTATGCAGGAAGTTCTGAGGAAGATCTCTTCCACAAAAAGCTTCTTGTTCAAGAAGCCTGCCATGCAGATGTAGCCTAGTTGTGTGGGTTACAATAGCATCTTGTTTCTTCACTCTCTCTTTTGTAATTTTCTGGCATCTTTTTTTTTATCCATTTACTTACCACACATATCTCAAGCACACACAGTACAGGACAATGATTTAAGTGGTAAATTGCTAAGAGGCCAGTACAATTCAAGCAAGACAGAATAGAACAAACCAATCTCCAATCTAACTAAATCAATGTAAAAACTTATATTAAAACAATGTCCGTCAAGTAACCCTATACTAAAATTTCTTCCTCATAAACTGAGCAAAATAATTACACCCCAAAAACCCCACCTTTTAATATGGTGTTTTTGTCACAAACTTTGGAGGATAAAGTGTTTCTGAATTTCTCCACAGATCAGGGTTTCTGATTCAGAATTGCCTCTAGTTCTGTATTTCAGCAAATTTTATGAGCTATCCTTAATGACAATTTCACATCCTGAAAACAACTAGGTTATGTCTACACTGCCCCCTCTTACACAAAAAAATATGCAAACGAGGCAACATGTGGAATATTCCAGTTCCTCATTTGCATAATGAATGAGCGACTTTTTGCACAAGAGGCTTTTGAGCAAGAGCTGTTCTTCCTGAAAAAATGCGGAGGAATGGCTCTTGTGCAAGAGGGGGTTTTTGCACAAAAAGCTGCTCTCATTAATTATGCAAATGAGGCATGGCGATATTCCGCTCTTCGCCTCATTTACATATTTCTTGCTCAAAACAGAGCAGTATACACATAACCCTAGTGACAGTACTACTGTTTTAATTAAAACTTATCTTAAGAGGATTTTTAAACAATGTAATCAAAATTGGAGATCAATGAGATGTTAGTATTTTTGAACTCAGACTGGTATGAATGCTCACATATCTTGTTCCTCTATATCAACTGCTCCCATAAATCACCTTAGGTTCACTGAAATCATTTGGGTTCTGCTGAGTCACATCTGCTGATGATCTGGCCCTAGGATTGAAAGGATGACATCTGCTCACTACAGCGTATTTGTGTTTCCCTAGAGAATTTCCTTTTTTTTTTCAGCTTGCCTCTGAGGCTGCCAGTCCAAAACAAATATTTTTTCAGCTTTCACAATCAATCTATGAGATAGTGGGCAGTGGTGTGGGGTAGATTAGGAACTGGGTAGTGGTGGCCTAATGTCAGCTGTAAACTTTTATTTCTCCTTGTCAGTGTCTCCAAGGATGGTGGCTGTGGAGGACAGAGAGCTATTTAATACCACAGGCCAGGACCTTAGTTCCACTTTGTCAACTCCAGAAATGTGTGATATATCTGACAAAGACTAGAAAGCCATTAGGACCTCACATTCAGTTGACAATAACAACCTAGACAGTAGTAAACTGCCTTCATTTTATTTTCCTTGAGAATATGAAGCACCATTGATTTTCACATGGTTGGATTTTGTTTATTTTTAGAGGAAGTGGGGGAAAAGGGCTCATAAAAAATTCTCAGTTTGATGTTTTAGTTTTAACTCTTGAAATGTAGCACCTTGTGAAAAGCTGTTTTAGAATCATAATATGAACATATGCAGGATTTTTCTTAAACTTTTTTAATATGGTTTATTTTTAGTATTAGCATTTGCTGGATGTGTTAGAGAATCAAATGTAACAGTATTGTATTAAGGCATGAAATTAAGGATGAAACCAAGTAACAGATTTCATTTTCAGTGGACCTTATTATACCTCCATGCTATGAAGTCACTTATGCCAGAAGTACTCCCATTATTATATATAGAACAAGCAGCGGGACAATTTGTGGAGCAATGAACTACTCCCCTGAGAATGGGTGGCCAAAGGCAGAACCTAAAGTCAGGCCCCAACATAAACATTATAAAATGTTATTTTTCCATTGAATTATCTATGTGTTATAAGTTACACGAGCAAGGAAATGTTTGTAGCTCTTTACATATCTCTTTTAGATTTTGAGATGGGAAGACCCTGGAAAGAGGTCAGATTCGGAATGACTGTCTGCACTGTAACTCCCATCAGACTGTCTCCGATTTTCTCTGGTATCGAGGCATCCTTCAGGATCTGTCTCAAAAAGGTATAGCTGGAATATGCTTCTCAGGTCAGGTGTAGGTCTCGCCTTCAAGAAAACACTTTAGCAAGTGTTTATTTCTATCCCAATTCAAGAGAACACTTGTTTGAGTTCCACTGACTGCAAGCCAAGTGTGTGTGTTAAGTACTTTCCTGATGTTTCCCAAAACCTTGAAATGAACCATCCAGCAAGCCCACACTTTTTCCTCGTGCCTGCTACCATGTGCTCCAGATCCAGGGATGAAAGTAACTTAAGTTTCTTACAGGTACTGTCATATCACAGAACCCCCTTCTTGGGAGAGACATTTTTTATACAACATGCTATTTAAGGTGTTTTAATTGACACATTTTGAAAATACACTTTTATCCTCTCCTAAAAGTGGAGTCCAAAGGGGGAGGTAAGGTGTGAACAGTTATGTGCAAAGGATCTTAACATTAGAGCTGGTCAGAAAATTTCCAATGAAATTATATTGAAATTTGCAGATTTCGGGTAATTGGAATGTTTGGCAAAGATGGCCCAATTTTATTACAGTTCCAAAAGAACCCAGTCAGGATTACACTGGAAACCTGTCAGCTCATACGACCAGCACTATAGCACCTAGAGTCTTCTGGGTCTTCCTAGGGGGACAGCTCCAGTGCCAGCATTTCCCCTTTCAGAAAGAATTTTGAAAATGTTGGGGTTTGTTCCTAAATGGAACAAAACTAAATTTGAAATATCAAAACTTTCCATATGTAATGGAATTAACTTCAGGCAGCTCTATATACAATTTCCTGCATGTGAGAAATTAGGGCAGGGAGAGTGTGGTGCAGTACAAGGGAAACACATAGTTGAAGAAGAAGAACAGCTCTACAACGCTGAAAAAAAGTCAATGCAGGAAGAAAAAACTAAGTTTACCTAACTTCTTAGCTACCTAAGAGTCTCTACAAGTTGCAAATTCAAGAGGTAAGGGTGCTTTTCTTCCTCCAAACGTATGGACCAAGTTCGGAGCCATAATCAGGCCAATCTATTTTTGTGTGTATGAGGCCTTGTCAGAACTGAAGTTTGTAGCCATTAATATAGATGCACTGATTTGACTGCACCAGTAAAAACTGCTAGGGTCAGATTTTCACAGAACTCTCTGTTATCTTAACTCAGCTTCTCCCATTGAAGTCAATGGGAATGTTACTATTTACTATACTGCTGTGCTACATAAACTGTAACTCATACTAGTAGGCTATGTCTACATTGGTGTGATCCTGCGCAAAAGCAGCTGCTTTTGCGCAAAAACTTGCTACCTGTCTACACTGGCCGCGAGTTCTTGTGCAAGTACACTGACATTCTAGTGTATGAAATCAGTGCTTCTTGCGCAAGAACTATGATGCTCCCACTCAGGAATAAGCCCTATTGCGCAACTGTTCTTGCGCAAGAGGCCAGTGTAGATAGGCAACATGATTTTCTTGCACAAGAAAGCCCTATGATTAAAATACCCATCAGAGCTTTCTTGCGCAAGAGAGCATCTACACTGGCATGGATGCTCTTGCACAAAAGCACATCTCTTGCGCAAACACATATGCCAGTGTAAACGCTCTCTTCTGGAAGAGTTCTTGAGCAAGATCATGGCAGTGTAGACATAGCTTCTTTCAGAAGAAGCTTTTCTGGAAGAGATCTTCCAAAAGAGAGCATACACACAGCAAAAGCGCATTGAAAAAAGTGATCTGCTTTTTCGACAAATAGCATCCACACTGAATGGACGCTATCTCGCATTTAAGCTGTGACTACTATGGATGGAGTGGCCACCAGAGCACCTGTGCTTTTTCCTCTTTCCTTTTCTTTCGAAAGAACTCCCTCTTCCCCATGCCTTTTTCCGAAAGAGTTATTTTGGGAAAAGGCTTCTTCCTCGTAGAAAGAGGTTTACCAATGTTGGAAAAACTTCTCGGTTCTTTCAATTTTTTTTTTTAAAGACCATGATTTCAGTGTGGATGTAAGTGAAGTTTTTTCAGAAAAATGGCCATGTAGACATATCCAGAGAGAAGCATCAGTTCACCTTACAAATTTTAATGTTGAGTGGGCCTATTAGATCATTTATACTGACTCTTGAATAACACAGATAAATTGTTTCTCTACCTTACTCCTATTGAGCCCAATAATTTTTGATTTATTAGAGCATATAAGAATCCAGAAACACAATCTAGTCCATCTCCTTTTCAGTGAAGAATTTTTCACTACATTATATTTTCTAGTTTTTCACCAGGAATGTAGTTATGGTAGACAGTAGCCCTGTATCATGTTAATGGTTTTTGGCAAGTACTTCTGAAGTGTCATTATTTGACATTTCAGCTAAAATAACATGTTAAAAAAGAGATTTGTTTTATTGGGTGGGGATTAAGACTGAGAAATGGTTTATATGCCTGAGGCTTTTGGAATAAAAATGAAGGTAAGATCATCTGTATTGACAACTGTTCAGGTTTTCCTTGCATTTTGGGTAACCCCCATGTAAACACATTAGTCAGTTTATTCTGTCCTTTTACCCTATATACTTGGATCTTGGTTTTGATGTGAAAATTGGACATGGATGTTAGGATTCAGCTCTCTTATAAACACAGTGGAAAAAGATATGAAATGGAAACATTTGTTTACCCATTAATCTGTGATGTTAAATACTTTGTTCAAAAGGAATACTCAGATACATAACCTGCATAAATAGCACCTGTTCTCAAGGTTCTGAGTAAAGGTCTAAGTCCAAACGATGTGAATGTATTTTTACTGACCAGCCAACTTTAATCATTAAAATACTTTTTTGCTATATTTTGCTTACTTATTGCTCAAAAACATCTAATTTTCTATTCCAAGTCCAGACACGTGAGTTAAGAGTGCACCATTTTCATGACATTCTATTTATCATCCTCTTTATTGCCAAACCACCTATTGCAGTGCTATTATTAAAAAATGCTAAAAAAACCAAACTGAAATTAGATGATTTTTAAATGTATAATTTCAAATTCTTACTAGATGGACTATTGCCTTTCAGGATAGCTATTTCTATTTTATTGGAATCTTTATACCAAGGGAATCAGTTTTGCTCTTTCTTTACCCACTGGCATGGATTTTTTTTTTTTGCTCGCATTGCTGCTGGGTTTCTCTCTAAATACTTTAGTTCACTGACAGTTTAACTGATCAGTGTGACAAAAAAATCACTTTTAGTTTATCCATTGACTCTTATAAATGCTATAGGCTGAAAAAAGCATCATTTCAATGGCTCTTAGAGAGCTGAGATTAAATACAATCAATGAATAAAAATTCTTTCTGACCCAAGGTTGTTTTGGAACACAGAGATATAAAATGTTCATATAAGCTAAGTTAGGAAAACAGTTTACTTAAAACACACACAACTACAAATGAAACAGACACAAGTGAATTTTGAAAGTTTACTCTATGAAATTTTAGAAAATTGTGGTGTCCTCAGCAATATGAATACCTCAGGAATTTTATATCTTTTTTTCAGTAGATACTTTTGCATGTTAAGGCCCTTAGGTGGCTACCCTCCAACATGGTGCATGCCTGGGTGCTCGGCCCAGCTGCAGGCTCAGGATCTGACCCTTAAACTATTTGTACTACTTAAGAAGGACAGAGGGTTGTGTCCATCATGCTGGGATTTATAAATTCTTATGTTTCAAACTGGAGAGCTAGATCCCCATAACTTTTCCTTTTAGAATCTTTGATTTCAGTTTGTGTGCCTTTGGGGTACAGACCTAATGCTGAATGTCATCTGTCCCCATGAATCATTTTATAATAGTCTAGATAAGTAAAGTGAAATGACTAGAAAGCCTCTGTGATCCTGTTGAATAGCCAAAGATCCTAAAGAACAAGGGATGCAGCTAAAACTGAAAGAGGGCCAGACACTAGAGGAGACATAGGTTATGTCTAGACTACAATGATCTATCAGAAAAAGGTACGCAAAATGTGCTCCACAATTTGCGCATCTTTTTCCGATAGTTTTTTCGGAAGAGGTTTTTCCGAAATTTGACCCATCTACACTAGACCAAATTTCGGAAAATCCTCCTCTTTCAGAAGAGCCCTTTTTCCTTGTGGAAAGAGGAAAACAGGGCTTCTGAAAGAGCATGTCTTCTCTTCAGTTAAAAAAAAAAAAAATTGGGCGGAAGAGCAAATGCATTCCCTGGACGTAGCAGAGTTTTTCCGGGATGCATTATGTGGGTATTCAGTTTACTGAAAGACTTATTGCCATTATTCCTATGGCACCACAGAATGTGATATAGACATGTCTGAATTACTTTGGAGAGCAAATAGATTTTATATCTGAAAATATAATTAACTAGCATTTATTTTAAAACAGAATACTGTGCACACACTAAGCCACAATTACTTGTGAACAATAGAAATAAATAGATCTTTGTTCTCTCTTGCTTATCTTGCAGGGTATGTCTAAACTATAGAGTTAATCTAAAATAGCTCACATTATTTTGACATAACAAGGTAAGCGTCCAAACAGCAACTCCATTATTTAGAAATAATGAGTGTCTTATTTTGAAATAATAACCCCTCATTCTATGAAGAATAATGCATATTTTGAAATTGCTTTTTTGAATAACGTTAGTGTGGCCGCTCAACTATTGTTATTTTGAAATAACTATTCCCCAGATTCATTCAAAGTAGTTACTCTACAGTACTTCCTGGGACTCTAAATCGACTTAGCGTGTCCACATTAAGGGAGCCTGCCCCAGACTAATTTTGAGGCTTCCCTGTAGTGTGGATGTGCTATATCAAAATAGTTATTTCAGGAATTATTAAATAATATGGTAGTATAGACATAGCCTTAGAGATTTAGTACAATTCTGTGCAAGCAACAGTTCTGTTTTAATCTTCTTTTTGGAACCATAGCATATGTGCATTTACATGACACTATGACAGCACGCAGCTGCAGTGCTGCAGTGTAGACATTCGTCACAGCAGGGAGGAGTGGGTGGGGGTATGGTTCCCATCACTGTAGTTAATCCATCTCCTCAAGAAATGGTAGCTATATCGAAGGAAGAATTCTTCCATTGCCACCAGGGGATAGATAGGCGTAACTATGTTGCTCAGGGTGTATGGATATTTCACCTCCATGAGTGATATAGCTATGTCAAGTTTAATCTTTGAATTTATAGCTTGCCTTCATGTGATAACAAAACTTCAAAAATTAACTTTTTCAAGATAGACTCGAAGAAGAGTCTGCGTGCACTGAATATTCAAAAAAATTATTGCTGATAGGCAAATGCCTTGACTCGTAAAAAGATGAAGCAGCATTCATCTGACTGCAAAGTACTGAAAAACAATTTTCAGTCACGACACCATGTTTTTTATCGTTTTTGCTAGAGTAGATAATGATCTTCTCATGGCCATTCATCTGCTGAAAGGACAAACCTGTGTTAACATAAGAATGGTCAGTTTGGGTCAGACCAATGGTTCATCTAGAACTGTATCCTGTCTCCTTACAGTGGCCAGTGCATGGTATTTCACAGGGAATGGACAGAACAGGAAGGAATACACCCATTCACAAATTCTGGCAGTCAGAGGTTTAAGAATATCTGGAGCCTGAGTGACACCCCTGATCATCTTGTCTAATAGGCATTGATAGACCTTGTGACGGGCCTCCCTCCCCCCCCTGCTTTATGGATATGAATATACATAACTCAAAGGTGCTTTGAGCAAATTATTTCATATAACCCATCCATCTTCATGTCATAATCCACTGGTTCCGTTGATCTTACTTTGATGTATGTATCATTTTTGTATGTAATATTAGACATATGGAGTGGAGAATACTTTGTTGGTTGTGTGAATGAGAGGCATTGAGGACAATATGATCTTTTTTGTCCTTAAGACTCAGCAGTGGTGGGTAGGGAGTGGCCTCAATTCTTTAAAAAAAGAATAGGAAAGCAGGGGCTGAGGTCTTTTGGTTGGGCTGCACCTGAAGGAAGGAGCCGAAGACCCAGTCTGTGGAGACAGCCCTGATTTGGACGGGCAGCTAGAAAAGAGGCTTTAGGGTGAGTTTTAGTAAGTTTGTACTGAAGTTTCTGTGTAGAATTAGCTAAGTATTTTTGTTTGTTTTGATTTGTAATCTACTTTGCTTTGCCTGTTCTCACTTACTACCATTTAAATCCTACTGCTTGTATTTAATAAAATCATTTTTATTTTCTATCAAACCCAGTGTAAATAATTATTACCTAGGGGAGCAATTCATGTGCATATTCCCCCTTTCATCGCTGAATGTGACTTACCTAATTCTCTGGGGTTTGATCCCATTTGGGGAGTGGTATCCCAGGAAATTGGACCCTAAATGGCACTCTCCTTGGATCTGAAGAGGTTCAGTGTCTGTTCTGCTCCTCGAGTGGTGGTGGTGGTGGGAGGGGGGGAGCGGAGGGGAACAGTGATCCTCAGCTCAGGGCCTGAATTGGGGAGACCAGCAGAGCTGGCCCAGCAGGACCGGATGGTGAGGAACCCCAGAGAGGGGGAAAGTGAGTGGCAGTGGCCATGTCAGCACTCCAGGAAGCACCCCCAAATGAGTCTTCTGTGACCACACCCCGTCACAGACCTATCCTCTATTAACTGAATTAGATGAGCACTTCCTAGTTTATATTAGAAAAGGAATAAAAACATTTTATATAAATATTCTTATGAGGAGAATATGAAATAAAATAATATGCAAATGACTGATTGTTTTGTACCTATGATTGTCTAGGTTAAGATGTTTCAAATGCTTCCATATACTTTCTCATTACTATCGTATGCATCAGCAACTATGATGTAGGTTCTACTTTCAGACATTGCTTTGTGGGGGTAGATGATAGAGAAAATAGAGAAAATTATTTTGTGACTCAAACTTCCGAAGCTATTTCAACAAGATTGAAAAGGATAGTTCCAGTTTTTATGGCATTTTTTGGTGGTGTTTTTCATGAAAATATTATTGAAATGTTAATCTAAATAATTTTAAAAATAATTATTGTCATATTTTGTTTACAGAAAATATAATTTTCATCCTAACAAGCGAGTTGAAAAAATAAAATTATTGAAAAAAAATCTTAATAAAATCGATTTAAACATCAATAGACATTTGGGAAATTTTATAAAAAGAAAACAGAAAATGTCTATCATATTAGCCATTTTACAAAAAACTTTCATTTTAGGAATTTATTTTAAGACTGAATTTCAATTGAAAAAACCCCTCTATTAGCTGTAGTGCAGAACAGTTCAACGTTAACAATAGCATTATTAAAAATAATAAACCTCTCAAGGTTACATAAACTCCACATGTTTCCAAAACAAAATCATGTAAACTATTAATTTAGGAACAGTAGCTATGGAACCACACTGTGGATTAAATTTTGAACATACTTGGGGAGGAGGAAATAGAGACTTATCTCTCCAAATTAATAGATTTGTTTTCAATCTGTTCTCATAAAATGACCCACATTTGGGACAATCTGTCTGGTTAATTCTCCAAGTGTACTTCATGTGTCAGATTTAAAATGTTCTATACCGTAAGATTTGGTGAAGACAGGTAGTTAACCTACCTAGTCAGTTGAATTTGGACTTGGAACTTTTTAAGAGCCACACCAACAATCCATTCCATACCAGAGGATTAGGTTGTCAAGGATAACCTATAGAGATACAAATACAATGATATATGATATGATACCTACATATCATAGTGTTCCCTAATTGCACATTGCTCATTAAAGTGGATTTCACATGTTCTTGTCCAAAGTTTGTTTAATCTTTCATCAAAATGTCTTCACTCTACATGAAAGTGCAACAGAAGCCCAGTCATGTTTTCAAAACTCCAACTGACTGAAGTCAGAGTAGGAGCAACACCTGGGAGTTCAGCATAACGAAAGGTCATGAAAAAATTACAGAATTAAGATTGTTTGGATGAACTTCAAGCACTCTCTCTCTCTGTTTCTAGAATACCCTTCACCTTTCACTTTTAATTTCTAGTCTTGCTGTTATTCATCCTTTTAAGAAAACTACAACATTTTCTTTAGTCCAGAAAGGGTGTTAAAAAGAAATATTAACTATTAATAATAAATATAAACTTAAATATTAGAAACAAGCAGGCAAGGCACATCATTGACCGGGCAAAGTCATTTTGCATAGATTACAATTATAGGAAAGTTTAAGAAATTAAATATATGGAATAGAATTTTTTATTAATGTGCTTGCAAAAGGGAAGTAAAAGAACATTTTTAAATTTGTAGGATTTCAACTTCAAACATTATTCATTTTATTGAATAATTACAATACATAGTAAATTTGAATCAGAAACCTGTAAAGCTTCCATTACTCTTTCCGTAACTAATTTAAATTATTTTGTGATTTGTAACAGTACAAATTTTCTTTGCATTCACATGACAGTTGAATAGGCAACTCACTTTTAATTTTGTTAGCAAATATTTTTTATGAACCCTAATCATAATAGTCATGAGTTTTTTCCAATGAAAAACAAAACCTTTCACACAACATATTATGGTGTAAAAAGTAATGCATTCAGCTAATTTAAGTGGCAAGATTGCTTATGCAAACTTTGGTATTTGTAGGTAATTGCGAAATATGACTTCATTTTCCACAAACAAACTCTTCAAAGTATATAATAGATAACTTTCAAATCAATTCACTTCTAGATTCAAATATTTGATTACAAATACTTGTACAGTGAAAAAAAATAAATAAAAGAAATAGTATTGTTCAATTCACCTCACACATATACTGCAATGCAACATCCTTAACCTGAAAATGCAACTTACAAACATATTTTTTTACAGAATTGTACTAAAAAACAAAACAAGGTAGAACTTAAGAACCTACAAGTCTGCTCAGTCTTGTTCAAGCAAGTTTGTTTACATTTACAAGAATTAACAATTCCTGCTTCTTCTTTAAATGTCCCTTGAAAGTGAGAAGAGGCATTTGCATGGCTTTGTTATAGACAGCATGCCATATTTACATGCCAGATAATCTACATGTTCCCCTGTAGATTGAATTGTAGATTGTACTATATTTTAAAATATTTTATAGCAAATATTTGTAATAAAATAATAATATAAAGCAGGCACTGTATACTTTGTATTCTATTTTGTATTTGAAATCAATGTTTAAAAATTCAGAAAAATATCCAGAAATATTTATAATAAATGTAAATGGTATTCTATTATTGTTTAGCAGTGCCCTTAAAACAGTGATTAATTACTATTTTTAATCTAGTGATTAATTGCAATTAATTTTTAATAGATTGTCAGTCCTAAAATACTTGTTTTTTCTTTACTGATTTCATTGCTGCTGTCAAGAACCATAAACTGGAAGGACGGTGAATAAAAAACTTTAATAAACAAAGAATTTTTTCCTTTTAAAATTTTAAATATCATGTGAACTATGAGGAGAGCACAGTATGTCTGTAATCTAAGATCTGGGCTTATTCATTCTAAATGCGGTGAGGAGAAACATATTTTGAAACCAGCCACAAGACAGCAAAATTGATTTCTGGTTTATCTGGTGTAGCTTTGAGTCTTACTGAGCTGAGAAATAATTGATTGCTTGAAGCCTTGTAGCAGTGGTTAAAAATTGATAAATGCTAAAGCAGACCCAATGTTTTATCGGTTCTCAAGAGTTGTGGAGCCTCCATATTTCTTCCTCATCATGAGGCAAAATTTAAAAGGTGCTTTATCTTTGTCTTAGTAAATTACATTCAGCATCTCTGAAGACTATTGCTGCAGGAGACAAAGAAAACCTTTTAGTCAGATGATACCGATCAGTAATTTACAACACCAGATCATCTGTTTACAGTTTAGTATATTGTCCTATATTAGCAACTCTAATTAGATTCAGTTCAAACAATAGACTTGTGACCATAACCACAATTTATTGACTCAATCTCTGGAATGATTATTTGTTAAATTTCTTAAATATGATGCTGTCAAATGCTAAGTGTCCTTTATAGAATCTGACCCTAGTTAGCAATAAAATATGCTTATTATTTCATCAGTCTCAGTACCATGAATGTTTTATGGGTTTCCACAGTTGATTTTAAAAGCTGGATTACTTATTAATTTCATGCACTCTGATCACTATGAACATCTTTACAAAATACAATTATTAATATATTAGGAATGAGAACTTCACCTTTGCACCTGATTCTTTGTACTGCCTCCACTGGGTAAAGCATTTGGAAAGCTACCTAATCATTGATTTAGGATTCAGACTGATGGAAGGGAATCTTAGGGTGATATAGCCAACATACTATGTAGAGCTAGTATTGGAAATTGGAATGCTGTGCTGGTTCTCTACAAGCTCTATAGGTCTGCTGCACTCAGTAGAATTTAGGACAGTACTCTAATTGTAAACCATAATTAGAGTTTTGGCTGTTTGGGTGGTCATCTCAAACCTGGGGAAGTAGAAAAAAGGCTTATTGTCAGTGGAGACAAGAATTTGACCTTGTAAATACTATGTTAGTGTGGTGTTTGTGGTATTTTTCAGTTGTCTCTATAACAAATCCTGGAAGCATTATAATCATAGTAATGTTATGCACTTGGAAATTCAACATTGAATATATTTTAACAGTGACTAGGTTCGCTTTTAGTGAATTGTATATGACTGACCAAATGTATCTTTAAAAACAGACCTTTGACTAAGTGGTATATACACTAAAGCAGGGGTTCCCAACCTTTTTTGGTTCCCGTACACCCTTGGCTTTTAATAAACCTTCCCATACCCCCAATTCAATATGAAAGGAAATAAATTCTAGACTCTAGAATCCACAACTTTTTTCACTAATACTACTACTTTTGGAATATTCCAGTTAGGATAATCTAGTTATTTACCAAATATTCCCCATACTCCCTTGACAAGCTTCCTATACCCCCTGGAGGTAAGTGTACCCCAGGTTGGGAACCCCTGAACTAAAGTGTTCACACCAGATTTATTGCTATTTACTATAGCAATATGTTGCAGTCTAATGCAATGCAGTATACTAATGCAGAATCATAAAATCATAGAAGACCAGAACTGGAAGGGACCTCGGGAGATTATCAAGTCCAGTCCCATATCCTCACGGCAGGACCAAGCACGGTTTATATAATTCCTGTTAGATGTCTGTAGTATATTCTTATTTTCATTAAAATGCCTCTTGTTAAAAAATCACTTTCTTATTTTTCATAGGATATCCAAACACCTCATTCAAAAGAGAATCCAGAGAAATACCAAATATTTTTTCAGATTAGTTAGAAGTTGAGTTGTTTTCTGAATTTCTTTATACTAAAAGAAATGTGTATTTTCAAAGTTCCACAACTCTTTTCTTCGAACATTTTCTATTTCTATTGAATCTAGGACAGTGACGTGTACCAGTGACAACATAATTGCATTATATGACTTAAAATATTGTCATATAATTTGACAGCATCTTTCATTATAGTATCTAATTCTACTTTTTTCATATATTTCAAATACTTTTCCATGTCCATTACACTGAGTTTTCAGTAGCTTTCATCACAGAGGGCTTTTTTGATTACTCAAAAACATCCATAACTTCTGATAACTTTGTCCCTAAAGACAGCAAGATAAATAGGGTAGCCTTATATAGTTTTAATCTTCTTAATCTGCAAAATACAACCATGCATGCAAAGGATTGTTTTGGAAATGTACAAACAGAAAAACTTTAGTTATGCATACAACCTCTTTAACATTGAGATAAAACCTTCAAAGCAAGAGCATTTGTCAAACATTTTTTCAGTTCTAATGTTTAAAACACAGATGGAATCCAGTTTGTAGTAGTGTGAGAATCCATAGTTCTAAGTGTGGATGTTAATTAATCACTCAGATTTGAACTTGTTTTATATTAAGTTTTGTGATTTTTCAGCAGGGGAAAATTTATAGTGGCTGCATCAGTGATTTATATAAAAATAGTAGGTATGTTTCAGCTCTCAAGGCTCAAAATAGAACATGTGTAAAACTTACAGAAGCATGTAAGTGACTCTGGAATCTAAATTCCAATATCACCAGTTACTTAGTTGTGAATGAGCCTAAATCCCACTGATTCTCAATAAAATCTATACCAAGTGCATAAATAACTTTTAAAAATTAAAAGCAAGTTCCTAAACTACTTAGGTACTTTTGAAATTTTAACCTGTCAGCTCCTAAACCACTTATGAATTTGAAAATTATAATTTATTATTAATGTAAGATTCCTTTTTGTAAAAAATAAAACATCAAAAGCTCTCAAATCATGAAGGTTTTTCTAGCCATGGCACTACCCAGAATAATGGACATTAATATTTTGTTTTTTTGTCAGTGTCCTTTTTTTTTTTTAATAGAGGCAACTTAAACTCTGATCGTGCAAGCTATCTCACAAGAACAGTCCTATGGAAATTCAGGGCCTCCAGGTGATTGCATTCATCCACTTGCATGGAACAGCTTTCAGAATCTGTTCCATACAAGTGGATGAATGCAATCACCTGGAGACCCTGAATTTCCATAGGGCTATTCTTGTGAGAGCTTGCACAGTCAGATCTTAAGTTATAGATATAAAGTTTCAGAGTGAAAATGAAAAATACAATATTTATATTGCAAGTCAATATGACTTATTCTCAAAAACAATAAAGACAATGTCAATTAGATTTATGGGCTGTTAGTCTTTTCTTTGGAATCAAGCTTTTTTATATTATTGCTGTTACCCATTAGTACTGAAAAAATGAAATACAGAAGCAATCCTAAAATATCAAAGAGTTTGGGAAAATGACCACACTGGTAATTACCCACAAGTTCTCACAACATTGCAAGGAATATTTCTAAGATTTATTTCTAATATGCCTTGCCCTGATATTAGCTTTACTTCAGTAACCCTGCTGAAATTTAACTTAATGAAGTAATAAATTCAGAAATGTGTTTCCACATGCATTTGTTTCATGGATTTATTATAGGTAAATCTACTTATAAAATGCACTGGGATGAAAAGTCGACACCGTGGAAAGATTCTAACTACTGAAGCATGTATTATATTCTGTATTGCCAATAATTTATAGAAAGGCAGAAAATTTATTTTTATGATCATTAGCAGAAGGCAGGCACAGACTAACTGCTGTAAAATCTGTCAATATGGTTATAAAAGAGTTGCAACAATTGTTATAACAAAATTGATTGCTTTTGCATATAAAAAGGGAAATGTGTAGTGTCATCCTATATTTATGTGATACATTTTCTATTTTTCCTGTATAAAAAGACAACATAGACCTGCAAACACATAATGCTATATACATTAATATGGGAATAGTCCCACTGATATCTATGGGTACGTCTACACAGCAACATTATTTTGAAATAACTAGCATTATTTTGAAATAACTTAGTCGGCATCTACACAGCAGGCAGTTATTTCTAAATAATGTCAAAATACTGTCAAGCTGGAGGACTTCTTACTCCGACTCCTCTAATTCTCATTGTACAAGAAATAAGGGAAGTCGGAGGAAGAGTTTTCTATTTTGAAATAAGTGCTGTGTAGATGATTCAAATTTTGAAATAAGCTTTTTTGAAGTAAGCTACACAACTGACAGCTGAATTTGTATAGCTTATTTCAAATTAAGCCCTGCAATGTTAGAGGCATCTTATGAGACTCTATGAGCCCAATCCAGCTCTCATTGAAGTCAATAAAAATCTTTCCATTAACTACACTGTAAATTGAAGTAGTCCTCTAGTATCTAAACACATGAGGGTCCCCACTGAAATTCTGTCCCCATTGAAGTCAGTGGATCTAGGAATTCACTCACATAAGGAGTTAAACTATCACATTTTGAAATTTATAGATAATACAGTGTTGTGATTTCAAATCGCAATAAATAGGTAATAGTGCCTTCTGTAGGAAACCCTGTGTGTGAAATAGGGATGTAAAATCGGGGGTCTGCCATTTCACTGGTTACCAATAAGCATCACCCTTACTAGGTGATGCTTACCTGGTAAACCAGTTAACTGGTTACCAATTCATATCAAAATGGTGTGTGAGAATTTTAAAAGTAAAAATAAAATAAAAAATAAAAGATGGACAAATGGGCTATTAAATATTAGTCAGTGACACTTAGGACTATGTTTAAATATTAGAGCTAATAGAAAAATGGAATTTCTATCTGGAAGGAAACTCTGAGTTTTCTTACTTTTGTTTTCACCCTGAGTCAGGACAAAAAGTCACATATGAATGCCTTTTACAAAACATAAAGATCCAAGAACTCCTATTTCAAAAATGTTGAAATATTTTGTTTCAACATTTTCGATTAAATGGCGTGTTTCAGTACTCAAGAACAGAAACATTTTATTTAGATTTGTTGACCTGAAATGAAATTTGTAATTTTGATTCAGGTTGACATTGATCTGTGTCTGCCTTAGCCACTATAGGCCTTAAAGGAGCTGTGTACTCATGGTGCTTTATACCCTTATTATTCCCAGTGGGATGCCTTTCCTCCTTGAGGTATATCTCCCATGCTGGGTCATTCTTGATATCCTAGGGCTTCAGTGCATCATGGAAAATGTAGCTCATCAAGGACTCCCTACTATTAGGGGAAAATGTGGATAAGCATCAACCAGAGTAGAACTCCCATGAGAGTCCAGCATGGCTCGGTGAATGCAGAGACATGGCCCTAAGTGTTTCATTTCTACTTTCCCAATAGAAAAAAAATTAAAAATTTAAACAGCTGACATTTTCTTATATAGAAAGCCAAACCACTTCATTTCAACTTTTTCATTTGGACTTGTATAAAAGTCAAAATGATAAATCTAAAACAAAACATTTTGACCTTATCAAAATGAACTATTTCAACCTTATCATAAGAAAGCATTTTGCCAATGTTGTTGCTGAAAAATGTGATGAAATCAGCAAGTTCCCGCAAAAAGTTTTGATTTGTAGAATCAGCATTTTTCTAACAAAAAAGTATTCTGTTAGCAACTTTTCTATCAGTTATATAGTGCAACCATCCTGGGTTGCTCACCTATTGCTGCTTGCCAACAGGCAGCATACATGGATAAAACTGACAATATTTCCTGATTTTTTTCACTACGTACAGCCTGTGTATCTTTTGCTTCCAAATACCTGCAAAAAAGAGAAATGTCACTGAGATGCTTAGTAAAGGTGGAAAGGAACAGGCAATAGAGCTTCCTGGTACACACAAGTCCCATTTGAAAGCCCCAGAGAGGTGGATACATGCCTGTGTGTGCCTATGCCCTGGATGTGCTTTTCCTCTAGCTCGGTTGTCAACGTGCCTATATATATAGATAAATCTTTGAATGTATAGGCATTACAGTGCAGAGGGAAGATCCTATAAGGTCTTTGTATACCCAAGATTCTATGAAAGAATGGCCCTCAGTGAATAGAACTTCAAGAATGAATCTGCTCACCTATATTCCAGCCAGTATAAGTCATGCTGCTATTCCAGACAGTCGTAGGCATATTCTTTGATATGGGAAAGGTTAAACTGTATTCTTATTATGAAAAGATATATAATAGAAGTAGAGGCACCTGGATTAAGCACACACATAACACCCAGTGGAACATACTATAAAATCTGACTATAGTTTCATTTCATCATAGGTCAGGATGAACCTCCCAAATCCAGGATCCTCTGGTCCGGCAATAACCATGGTCTTGCAAGGTCAAGGATGTTGCTGGATCAAAGAGCCCTGGGAGATCAGGGTCTGCGGAGTCCCAGCTGGGCCAGTAGTGGTTAGGCAGGGGAACCCTGATGTCAGTGGGCCAGACGGTGTCCACCCCAGCCAAGAAACCTCTGGTGTCAGTGGGGTGAAGTAGCTGGAGTGGTCCCGGATGGGGAACCCTGAGAACTCCTTGGTGGCAGTGTGGCCACACTGTGGCCTCAGTGCCTCAGGTCAGGAAACCCCAACAGCAGAGCCAGGTGGCAGCTGGGGGTCCTGGCCCCAGCAGGGGAATCCCTAGTGGTAGCAGTGATGGTCTGGCGGCCCCAGCTGGGAAATCAGAAACCCCCTAGTGGCCATGGGTTTAATGGTGACTGGGAGGCTTTGGCTGGGAAATCCCTGGGGGCAGTAGAGCTGGGCTGCAGCAGTGGGGCAGGAGGTGGCTGGGCAGCCTTGGGGTTGGGAAACTCCAAGAATCCCCTGGAGGAACAGGGCCAGCAGTGGCTTAATGGGGCTGGCAGCGGACAGATGGCCCTGGCTGGGGAGCCCCCAGTGGCAACAGGTGGGGAATTTTGGCTGGGCCAGCATTAGTGGGGCAGTGGCAGGGCAGAGACTCCCAGCCTTGAGACTCCCAGGGAAAGGAGCCAGCAGTGGGGCAGCCAGCAGTGGAACACTGACCTCCCCTGGTCCAGCATACTCCGTGGTCCAGGATGGCTCAGCTCCCAAAGGTGCTGGAACAGGGATGTCCAACCTGTTGTTTGAAAATGCGTTTGGATTAAATTTGACAGTGAATTCTGCATTGGATGATATTTTTTAAAAAGTAGAGTAGGAAGGAAAAGGTAGGTATATCATTCTAATTAGCCACAAGTTATCTATGCTTATTGAGAGTATAGCTTAGTAGCTTCCTTTGGAAATAGTTTTCATTACTGGAATTATCTAGTTTGTAGTGGAGGTTACGTTTTATCCCTCAAATATTATGTCACTTCCACTGATTTCTAGCGACTTGGGGAACCCTATGTTATAGAACTCTTCAGTATGTACCAGCTCTTACAAACCAGTTCCTTTTGTAATAGTTGACTTTTTTTCTCCATTCCACAGATACTACAGATTTGGAGAATAGTCACATTTGTAGCACACAGGAAAATCCTAGTGATACATCAGTAGAATTCAGACCATAACTGTTGTAACTGAAAGATAATATTTGTGGTATTCTCAGTAGCCTTCTGCAGCAATGCCAGAGAAAGAATTTGCATCACTCTGTTGTGTACCTTGAAATACTCCCATCTTATTCCTTTACTTATCACATATTTCATAATAGTGAAACACCAATCACTAGGAATTGTGTGTAATAATGTTCCATCAGACAACACAATAAGGCATCATTAAAGCTGCACAATTAAGCATTTCAAACATCACACAATGGTAAAAATTAAAGCTGTGTTTGCAACTTTAATTCTGCCTTATACTACATTACAAGGTCTTTAATTTTGTGATCATCTCCTGCAGCGCCTGAACTCTAGCTACAATATGTATTTTCCATACAAAAATAGTGTTTCTGCAATTTTTGAATTAAGATGGTGTAAATGTTCCATCACAACTCTATTTACTTGTTTTAATGTATTTAAACAGTGTGTCACATCACAGAATTATAAATTAATTATCACTTAATAGATTATATACATTGTGCATTGTTACATTATCTTATCCACATATAAGCTTTGTGTCTCTGTTTGTGAGTCCATCTGTCTCTGTGTGTCTGTCTGCCAGTCATTTTTTCAAGAACTCCTAAACAGTAAGAGCTAGGACAACCAAATTTGGTATGCAGCTTCCTCTTATTCTGACTTAACGCAAGGTCAAGGTTTGGTTGTACCATGAAAATGGGATGTGCCTGGAATTAGATTCTTCAGGGGGTAGCCGAGTTAGTGTGTACAGGATAAACTTAAAAAACAACAAATGGTCTGGTAGCACTTTATAGATTAACAAAACATGTAGATGGCATCATGAGCTTTTGTGGGCCCAGTCCACTTCTTTAGATGACCAGTCATTCCAGGAGACATTGTGTATGAAGCCTCACCCTAATCTCTGAGCTGACACTGAAGATGGCCTTGTGCTTTTACAAGAAATAAGGGATCTTCCAAAAGAGGGTTTTTCCCCAACATTTGGCCCCATGTAGATGGGCCAAATATCAGAAAATCCTTTTCTGGAAAAAGAATTGGAAGAAGATATGCAAATGTGAGTGTAATTTGCAAACCTTCTTCGAACCCCACCCCCCACAGTGAAGCCATACCATAGGTGCTGATTGGGAGCCAACAAACTAGCATGCTAAAAGAGAACTGTGTGATTTCTTTTTTTGTTTCTTGAAAACCAGAGTGGAGGATCAGGAGCACACATTATGACTGGCTGGAGAATTTGTCTTCGGTGTTATCCATCAGTATTGGTAGTATCTACTCTCCATTTTTCAACCTGCCCTGACCTTGGCATTTCCAGGGAGGGCTGTTTAAGAACACTGGGCAACAGCACTGACAGTTATTCATTGATTATAATGCTGAGGCTGCTTTCACTCACTCTGGGGTGGAGCATCCCCTGCAGTGTCCTAGTAGTGGGCCACAAACGCCATCTTTACCAAACCCCTTTTGTGCTATGCTGTGTAGCACAATTGGTCCCAAGAATCAGGCCATATAACAAATCCATGAAATATAAGAGGTTATTTTATCAACACAAGCAAAAAGAAAGAAGGAAGAAGAAAGTTGAAATGTTTTAGATGCTACCAAAGTGCAAACAGCTATAGAGTGGAATGCTCAACACAGCTCCTGACTCTGCTGTTGAAAACCTGCACTTTTACATGCATATTTTCAACCAGTGCTTCAGACTCAGAAGCTGTCACGTCCTTCACACTCCACTGCCATCTACAACCACAAGTCATTGCTCATCAAACTGATTCCCAGCAATGCACTTCTGCCAAACTGTCAACTTAGGCAGCTTAAACTTTAATAAAACGGTTTCAAATGTGTGTGTAAGGGTAAAGGAATAGCACTTTTAAGTGTTAAAATATAGGATGTGTTGAAGGATTAATAGGGGAAGAGAAAGGAAATACTTGGAGCTTTTATGGTGAGAAATAGAACAACAAAGGGCAGAATTCAGAAGAAACCTGTGTTAATGCCACCACTCAGGAGCACAAAATACACAATAGAATTCAGGAGAACTGTTGTGATAACTGGGCCTACAAATTACCCAAATTGTAAGTTTGTCACACTGGAGGTGGTATGGGAGAGGAAGGAGTAATTCCTTTTGAAAAATCTTTCCGATAAAGGTAAAGGCAGTAAGGGATGTGGTTAAAATGAAAGCCTTATTTAATACTTCAAATGTGTAAGTGTCTTTCCTTTTTTCTTTTTTTAAATTTTGTATCTTTACTGAAAGGTTAGGAGGGTTTTTAATTGTTTACAGGGTCATGTTAGCACCTTTGAGTCTTTGGGCCCACATAGTCCATCTCAGTTAATACAACAGATTTTGAAATGTACAGGACAACTGGTAAATAAGGGGTTGAATTACAATTTGCTGTCTACATGGCAAACCCCAGTGATACCAGTAAATTACCCTAAAAAGCTTTGTACTGATAGTGAACCTGAACATTGCCAGCAAATGGTGGCATGTAGTGAAAATGTAGTACTTGTCCCATGCATCTAAGAATATCACAGTCTCTTGTGGCTGGTCTACACTAAAAAGTTAGGCTGACTCATCTATGTCATTCAGGGTTCTGAAAAATCCACATCCTTGAGTGATGTAATTAAGCTGCCATTATGCCCTGTGTAAACAGTGCTGGGTTGATGGAAAAATTATCTCATCTATCTACCACCTCTCAGGTAGGGGGAATGCCTACAACGATGAGAGAACCCTTTCCATTGCTACACAATAGGGCTCCAATGCCTCAGTTGCAGTACTGCCTCTGTGCTGCTGAAGCATGTTATGTGTAGACATTTAGGGTATGTCTAGACTGCATCCTCTGTCGGCAGAGGGATGCAGATTAGGCAGGTCGACATTGCAAATGAAGCGGGGATTTAAATATCCCCGAGCTTAATTTGCATAAAAATGGCCTCCATTTTTGCCGACTCATCACTTTGTCGGCAAAAAGAGGCAGTCTAGAGGGGGATCTGTCGAGAAAGAAAGACTTTTTTTGACAGATCCTGTAAACCTCCTTGCAGGAGGCATAAGGGATCTGTTGAAAAAGGCTTTCTTTCTCAACAGATCCTTCTCTAGACTGCCACTTTTTGCCGACAAAGTGATGAGTCAGCAAAAACAGCAGCCATTTTTATGCAAATTGAGCACGGGATATTTAAATCCCCACTTCATTTGCAATGTTGACCTACCTAATCTGCATCCCTCTGCTGACAAAGGAATGCAGCCTAGACATACCCATACTTGCCTAACACAGGGAGCTATTTGCGAGGGCAAGTTTGTGGTTGCTTAGGCAAGGTGATGTACTGAACCACCTAGCACTGATCATATAAATAGGGCTGTTTGTACATATGCCTGGTTTTTATGTAGAACTGGTCAAAAGTTACCAACAGAACAGTTTTTTAAGAATACAATTTTTTTAAAGAACATATCAATTTCACTGACATTTTCATGAGAAATTATCAACATATTTTGTTTTTACTTATTATTTTACTTTTGCTTTTGTAGTAAATATAACGTAATGTTCATGGTTTAAATGATAACAGTTAAGTACATGTTTTCATAAAGTCAAATGAAATATTTCAGAATATTTAAGCCGAAGAAAAATTCCCCAATTTCAATTTTATACCTGTTTCGAGACAAAAACAACATTTAAAATCTCAGAATTTATCTTAGAATAGAAATATTTTTTTCAGCCAACTTTCTTTTTGCATATTGTTTGTTGCTCTGGAGCAAATCAGTGCTAACCATGTACACTATTAACATTTCTGCAAAATAATATACAGTATGGACAGTACTGAAATGGCATAAAGCAAAATTGGTGCACCAAAGATTGACACAATTCTGATGATGATAGTAAAATTTGTCTCCATCTAAGAGACTGACTGGGAGACTATGCATAGGTATATTTGGAAACACTGAAATAAAAAAATTAACTGCCTTTTATTTTTTCCAATGTTGTGGATTTAATTAAAATGGATAAAATGCTAGCTTGGTTTAGTCATCTCTTAGTCCTTTTTCCTTACTTGGAGGTGTTAGAGTTTGTATTACACAAGGTACTTCCCATGTCTTGACCAATCAGCCTCATTCACACATGGAGCCCTGAGCCCTTGACGGTGCATGGGTAATTAAGCAGCTGCGGGTCTGTGCTGCCACACAGCTTAGAGGGAGCCTTGGTCCTGACCATGAACCAAAGACAAATAGGCTACGTCTAGACTGGCCCCTAATTCCGGAAGAGGCATGCAAAGCAGGAAAGTCAGAATAGGGAAATCTGCGGGGGATTTAAATATCCCCCGCGGGATTTAAATAAACATGTCCGCCGCTTTTTTTCCGGCTTGGGGAAAAGCCGGAAAAAAGCGTCTAGACTGGCGCGATCCTCCGGAATAAAGCCCTTTTCCAGAGGATCTCTTATTCCTACTTATTCCTGAAAGTAGGAATAAGAGATCCTCTGGAAAAGGGCTTTATTCCGGAGGATCGCGCCAGTCTAGACGCTTTTTTCCGGCTTTTCCCCAAGCCGGAAAAAAAGCGGCGGACATGTTTATTTAAATCCCGCGGGGGATATTTAAATCCCCCACGGATTTCCCTATTCTGACTTTCCTGCTTTGCATGCCTCTTCCGGAATTAGGGGCCAGTCTAGACGTAGCCATAGAGAAGATATGTGCCTAGGAATATGGTGTTGTTTGCTGTATCTTGCATAGCTGAGCCTTTTCTGTGGAAGACAGATTTGATGAGCACGCAGACTACTAATATCTAACTAATTAATAATATACAGCAAAAATATTTTTTTCCTATGAAGGAAAGTTTACATTCCAGATATGCCTTTCCTTAACACTTAGTATGTAATACTGAGTATGATGCTCTGGGTGAAGTGCAGCCCCCAAATTATCCCATTGCTGTAAGGTAAGGTATAGAGCATGGAACGAGGTGCTAAATAACCAGACTTTGTTCATCTCAGGAAAGTAGCTATAAAAGTGGCAAGCTATATTTTCATGCAGCGAGTGCATACTTTTGAAAGGCTACTCAAATCATCCATCAATGGACATTCCTCAGTTTCAGCAGAGCAGGTTCTTCTGTAAGGCCAGCTGGGTGCAGTGTCCAAGAAGACCCTAGATTTCTATACTATGGGGTGTGGTTTCTGCAGTTACCTCATTTGAACAGAGGTCATCATTGCCTGACACACTTTCACTAATATTTTTTCTCACTGATTGTTTAAAAAGTACTTTTCAGCACAAATTCAACACTTGTTGTACACCTGAAAGTATGACTATGAATAATTTGCCAGTCACTGTAGTAAAGGTTTACATGGTTGTTGCTCTTTTAACATTTTCATGCAGTGTTATGCTAGCCCAGTGGCACACACTCACTTGTCTTTGAAAAAATGCCTTTATGTTCTGTCTACAGTCCAATGGCTAATTGTGCTGTGCTGAATGTGCTTTATTGTGCTCCTTATATCTGTTCAAAATAGATAGAGCTTCTTTTAGTTACATCATCCCTTGAACTTCATAATATCTTGCTGCTGTAACTCTGCATAGGCCTTATGTGGTCATGTCAAAACTATGCCTCTTTTGCTTGAAATGAAGATGACTTCTTCAGCTTCTTCACCATTCATTAAGAACATTTCCTATTCCACTGACTTTACCCACAGTGCACATCTCTGTATTGCCTGGCTAGATCATTTAAGCTTTTCCCACCATTCAGATGCTGCTGTTCTGTGTAGCCATAGTGCTGATTTTCGTTCATACAGTGAAAGAAAAATTTTGCACATACATGTGGTAAGTTTAGTGTGTCTTAGCAACACATCACAATGCCTAGTGAAAAGGAGCAAAAAAGACAAATGGGGCCAAATTCTGCTCCTTTACACTGATACAAATCCAGATTAACTAATCACAGTGTATAGTTAAAGGCATAATTTAACCTTTGTCATTCTTGGATGTTATGCAATGGAATTAAAAAACATGTCTTTTAGTCATCCTTACTTTCTTAAATAAACAGTAGCCTTCCCACCTGGAAAGTTTCCTTTACTTGTTTTATTATTCTAGGCATCATCTTAGCTTTCCCTGAATATCTGGCGCAGGCCTTAGTGTGTATTTCCTTGACATGTATTCTGAGGCTACTCAAATGTTAGAACAAGTCATCTAATTATAGGCAGTGTTATGGAATAAAGTTTGTGATTTATTTATTTATCTTATTAAATGTGTAGTTTTATCTGTGATCTCTCTCCTTTCCGTGCTCTCTTTGCTCTCGGTTCACAAGCCTCCCTCTTATTTTTACACATATGCACAAAGAGAAAAAGAATCAAGAAAACTATATAACAAAAATGGTCCATCGTGACACACTGATCTCATTCAGAATGTTACGCTTTTGGGTTTAGTAGCATAGTTATGGCTCCCTCAGTCCTGGTCTCCACTATTTTGAAAGAATAAGCAGAACATCCACGCTACCAAGCCCGTTATTTCAAAATAATGGGCTGGTTATTTCAAAATCATTATTCCTGCTTTCCACAAGGAATAATACGTATTTTGAAATATTTCAAAATAACAACTCCCAAAATAACTAAGTTATTTTGAAATAATTTCCTAGTGTAGACTGCCCTCAGTTCTTGTCCTTTGGAGTGTTTTGAATTCCTCGGGCAGCTTGGTGGTGTGATTTACAGAAGCATTTCAGTCAGCTTGGTGGTGTGATTTACAGAAGCATTCAGTTCACTGAAAGTCGAAAGGGAGAGTACATGTAGGTACAAAAGGTTTTCCAAGCAGCTTATAAAGGCATGTATGCTGGGATACAAAATTCTGGTGATCAGCTTATATATATACACACACATACCCGGCACTGCTCGGGTCTTTAGCTGAATATTTTCTTTTTAGAACATAAGAACATAGGAATGGCCATACTGGGTCAGACCAACAGGCCATATAGCCCAGTATCCAGTCTGCCGACAGTGACCATTGCAGATGCCCCAGAGGGAAGGAACATAACAGGTAATCCTCACCTGATCCCTCTTCTGTCACCCATATCCAGGTGAAATAAATAAATACATAAAAATGTCCATGCTTTATTTCAATGATTTTATTTTCAAAAATGAAGGCAACTGAAAGCTGGAGTGAGGTTTCAGGGATGAGGAGAGGCACGGTCTGGGTGGCTTAGCACAGAGGACTGGGAGTTATGGGGGGTTCAAGGCAAGGGTCAGAGGGTCAGCATAGCAGGAAGAGGTGCAGAAGCCAAGGCAGGTGAAAGGTGCAGGACTCAGGGCAGGTGGGCGAGACATGATGATGGGGGGGGGGAGGTTAACAGCTGCCACCTGTAGCAGAGTGAGTGGTGCTGCTCTGGCAGTAGATCCTCCCAGGGAGATGGAGCAATGCTCCCTGGTCAGCAGGTCCTTCTGAGGGGCCAGGTCTGTGGTCCCTAGGTGACAGCACCTCCTGGAAGTGGGGGATCCAGAGCTGCAAGCATGTCAGGTGGGGGCTGGGGAACTGTGGGGCCACCCCAGCCTTCAGCTGCACCCCCCCTCTAGCTGCAGCCTGTTGGGGGGGGAGGTTGGCCTCCAGCTGCCCCCCTCCCTGCAGCTGATCTGGGGAGCAATGCTTTGGGGGATAGCCCCAGCTTCCAGTGCCACCCCCAACCTGCAGCCTCTTTGGGAGGGATGCTCTGGGGGCTAACCAAGCTCTGGGGGCTGCTTCCCATTACAGTGCCCCCCTCCACAGTCCGCAGGCTGTTAGGGTACGTCTACACTACAGCGCTAGTTCGAACTAACTTAGTTCGAATTAGTTAATTCGAACTAAGCTAGTTCGAACTAACGCATCTAGAACTAAAAACTAGTTCGAACTAGCGTTTTGCTAGTTCGAACTAGCAAGTCCACATTGAGTGGACTCTGAACAGGGCTTAAGGATGGCCGGAAGCAGTGCCGGCAGGGCATAAAAGGAGGACTTAGAGCATGAAGATGCTGTCTCAGGCTAGCCGAGGGCTACGCTTAAAGGGTCCCGACCCCCACCCCGGACACACAGTTCTAAGGGGTGCCCCACTTGCAAAGAAGTTCTGGCTTGGAGTGCCCTGAGTGCCCACACTGGGCACATCACACCACTCGGCCATCAGCCCGGCTGCACTTGCCGCAGGCTGCCATCTGGGGAGAGGGAGTAATTGGGGGGCTGCAGGAGAGCTTCCACCCCCAGAAGCCCGCAGAGCCAGCCCAGTCCTCCCCATCGGGGGCTCGTACCCCATTCTTCCCTCACCTCCTTCCACTTACCCTTCCCTAGCCCCCCTTCTTATTGATGTACAAAATAAAGATAATGTTTCTTCCAACATTGACTCTGTCTTTATTGAAAAAAACTGGGGGAGACTGGGAAAAGGAGGTGGGAGAGGGGAAGAGAAAGGCTGGGAGAGCGGAGGGCAACTACAATGATCAGGGGTTGGAAACAGGTCCCAGATGAAGAAAGGCTACAGAGACTGGGACTGTTCAGCTTAGAAAAGAGGAGACGGAGGGGGGACAGGATAGAGGTCTCTAAAAGCAGGGGTTGGGTGGAGAGGGTGCATCAAGAAAAGTTCTTCCTGAGTTCCCATAAAGAAGGACTAGAGGACACCAAAGGAAAGGAATGGGTAGCAGGCTTCAAACTAGTAAGAGGAAGTTGTTCTTGACAAAGCAAATAGTTAACCTGTGGAACTCCTTGCTGCAGGAGGCTGTGAAGGCTAGAACTAGAACAGAGTTTAAAGGGAAGTGAGATCAAGTGATGGAGGTTGGGTCCATGGAGTCCTATTAGCCAGAGGGTAGGAGTGGTGTCCCTGCCCAAAGTTTGTGGAAGGCTGGAGAAGGATGGCACAAGACAAATGGCTTGGTCACTGTCTTCGGTCCATCCCCTCCAGGGTCCCTCGTGTTGGCCGCTGTCGGCAGACAGGCTACTGGGCTAGATGGACCTTTGGACTGACCCAGGACGGCCATTGTAAGCTCACGGCTCAGAGTCGGGGGTCTCAGTGGACCCCCTTGATTTTCATGCACACCTGCTCCTGGGTGGCCAGGCTGGCAGCTCTCCTGCCCTAGACGGCCACTTTCCTGTGCCTAGTGCGGAGATCGTGGACAAGGTCCACGATGTCCGCACTAGCCCAGGAAGATGCCCGCCTCTTGCGGTCCAGGGCAAGCTCCCGGGAGCCGCCAGCCTGGTCCCGGCAAGAGGGGGTGGGCTGGGGGGCATCGGGTGGGTGGCTCTGTGCCGTGCCAGGTGCAGGGTCTGCTAGCTGGGTGCTGGCAGGCTTGCACCTGGCACGGGCACCGTAGCCAGCCCATGCCCCTTTAAGGGGTCCGGGGCCAGGAGGGGGGCATAGAGTTTCCCTGGTGTTGGCCAGAGTGGCCACCAGGGAAAGCTGGGGAGGGCTAGCCTCCCACTAGTTCGAACTAAAGGGCTACACAGCCCTTAGTTCGAACTAGCTAGTTCGAACTAGGCGTTAGTCCTCGTAAAATGAGGTTTACCTAGTTCGAACTAAGCGCTCCGCTAGTTCGATTCAAATTCGAACTAGCGGAGCGCTAGTGTAGCACCTATTAAAGTTAGTTCGAACTAACATCCGTTAGTTCGAACTAACTTTGTAGTGTAGACATACCCTTACGGAGTCTGACCCCAAGCTGTAACGACCCCTCTGTGGCCTATAAGCCTATAGGGACTAGATTCTGGTGGCTTCTCCCCGTGGTGTGCCCTCAATATCTATATGAAATCTCTGCAACACTGTGGAGCAATGTGGAATACAATACTCCCTCATTATGGATGTAATCTGGCTGTCTTATGTATAAATTGAAAATCTCTAGGGCTTGACAAATAATACAATCTATTCGCCACGGGCGAGTAGATTGCAACCCAGAAGAGCCAGGTTTGGGCGATCTGTGCATGCGCAGAACGATCTGTGCATGCACAGATCACTGGACAGCTCGGCTGGCGAGCAGGGCTCTCCGTGGTTTGGTGAGCCCTGGAAATCTCTGTACATGGACTACCTTTTATTATATATTTGTACAGTTCCTACCATAATGGACCTCCAATCCATGATGAAGGCATCTTTGTGTTATTTATTTATTTATTAATTTATTATTTTAGGTCTGTTACTTAGCCAGAGATAGAATTTTGGGTTTAACTTTTAATATTGTTAATATAGAGTCATATAACCATAGCTGGCTAGATCATTGGGCTAAATGGCTAGTGATCAACAGCTCAGTGTTTGCTTGGTGGTCGGTATCAAGTGGAGTGCTCCAATGGTCAGTTCTGGGGCTGGTTTTGTTCAACATTTTTATTAATGACTTGGATGAGGGGGTGGATTGCACCCTCAGCAAGTTCACTGGTGACACTGAGTGAGGGGAAGAGGCAGATACACTAGAAGGTAAGGATAGGGGCTGATGAGTTTCAACAAGGACAAGTGCAGAGTCCGGAATTTGGGACAGAAGAATCTCAAGCACAGCTACAGTCTGGGGACTGACTAGCTAAACAGCAGTCCAGCAGAATAGGACCTGGGGATTATAGTGGATAGGAAGCTGGATATAAGTCACCAGTGCACCTTTGTAGTCAAGAAAGCTAATGGCATATTGGGGTGCATTAGTAGGAGCATTGTCAGCAGACTAAGGGAAGTTATTAGTCTTCTCTATTTGGCACTGGTGAGGCCGCATCTGGAATATTGTGTCCAGATTTGGGCCTCCCCCTGCTACAGAAAGGATATGGACAATTTGCAGAGATTCCAGGAAAGGATAACAAAAATGATTAGGAGAGTGGGGCTCATGACTTATGGGGAGAAGATGAAGGAACTTGGTTTATTTAGTCTTCAGAAAAGAAGAATGAGGGGGATTTGATATCAGCCTTCAAATTATGATGGAGCTAAGCTCTTCTCTGTAGTGGCAGATGACAGAACAAGAAGCAAGGGTCTCAAGTTGCAGTGGGGGAGATCTAGGATGGATATGAGGAAAAACTATTTCACTAGGAGCATGGAGAAGCACTGGAATGGGTTACTTAAGGAAGTGGTGGGATCTTCATATTTAGAGGTTTTTAGGTGAGGCTTGGTAAAGCCCTGTTTGGAATGATTTTTTTTGGAGCTGGACTTGCTTTGAATAGGGGCTTGTACTAGATGTCCTTCTGAGGTCACTTCCAATTCTAATTTTCTATGAATCGATGATTCTATGAAGCATCAAGGAAAGCCCTAACAATTATAATAGGAGAAGTCAATGGAGTTTCTGTGTTAATTTCATGGTAAGTGGGATAAGGCCCTAAGCCAGAAACATTTAGTGCAGAGGTGGACAATAAAATGGAGGTGGCTTGCTAGCATTAGGCTGGCGAGCTGCCATCACTTTATTTATCTGTGCCTCCACAGATATAGGCACTTGGAACTTGGCGCTCCTGTTGGCCAAGGATGGCCATTTCTAGCCAATAGGAGATGTGGAAAGCAGCATGGACCAGGACATTGCTTCCTGCTGCTCCCATTGTCTGGAAACGTCCATCCATGGCCAACAGGCACTGCAAGCATCTGTACCTGCAGAGGCGCATGCAAATATAGTGGTGGCAGCCTGCGAGGAGTTAAGCCTGGCAAATCACATCCAGTCCATCAGCTGGTTATTGCCCACTGATATTGTAAAGAGATGCCAAGAGACTGATTCTGCAAGTTCTAATTCATGAGTGAATAATACTTACCTGAATAGATCAATTGAACTCTTTGACTATAATTACTTTACATGCACTAGTAAGCATGTACAAGATTCCATGAAATAGTGAAACAAACTTGTTGAGCACATACATGTTTTCATTGCCTTGAGTCAAATCCTGTTATTACTTACAGGGATACTGTGCTGTAAATATGACATCAATATTGGGTTCTGCATATTTATTTTATATTGTTGAGTCTCACTGTGAGGGGGTCACTCACCACCGTAGCGGGGGTCCGTCATCTGTCCCCGGAATCAGTCCATTCCGCCCGCACAGGCCTCCGCTCACGTGGCGTTTCCCCTCTGGAATCTTCTAGTCGCGTTGCTCTCTTCGCCACACTGCCCTCCGGCAGTGCCCAAGTCACTCGCTCTGAGCCCCCCTTCCGGGGGATTGGTGTCTCTCCAGCAGGCCTGTCCGCAGGCCTAGCAGGCTGGCCGGCTGGCTGTCCAAGCGCCCTGGCCCAGCCTAACTCTCTAGCCCTGCCCTAGCTCCAGAGAGCGTCCTGCTCCCTCGGCAGCCAGGCTCACAGCCCTGCCGCAGGCCTAGCAGGCTGGCCGGTTGGCTGTCCACGCATCCTGGCCCAGTCTGCCTCTCTAGCCCTGCCCTAGCCCCAGAGAGCGTCCTGCTCCCTCGGCAGCCAGGCTCACACCCTTGGCTGAAGCAGCCCTGCCCTTTTATAGCCCCCAGCTGGGCCTTAATTGGCCAATGCCGCCCAGCTGGGCTGAACTCCCCGGGCCTGTTCCAGGCTGGGGTTTGGCTCTTAAGGGGCCAGTACAGGGCAGCTGCCCTGTTACACTCACAAATAAAGATTTACTCTTTCTTTCCCTTTGTGAAGTCCAGCAAGTTGTAGGTTTTTTGCAGAAAAAAATATAGCATGGAAAACTTTTTTTTTCTTGCCATTGTTACAAATACTTATTTTTTTCCCAATTAAAAGTAACACATTGCCAAAATAAAACTTTTCATTGGTATAATTGGTATGACTGTATTGGAGACAGTAGTCAGCAACAAAACTAACAAGGGAGACAGAAAGCTTCAAAAATGTTTAGGATCCTTTTAATTCTTAGCTTTCATTAGATCAAAGTTTGCCATGATTCTGCTTGTCAGCAAGATGCAACATAAGAAACTTCTTTGTATTGCTAGAAAATATTTTAAAATATGTTTAATGTATGTTTGTCATATAGACATGGACTAACATAGAGCAAACATCATTAAACCATTCAATCAGGCTAACAAAGGTAAAGTTCTTGATTATTTTATTTTGTGTAGTCTATTTTTTGGCTGCCTTAAATTTGCTCTCGATAATAAGAAGCTTTATGGTTCAGCTTTGTAGGCTCAATTCTCTAATGCACTTTTACACTCTTCCTAATTAGTGGAGACGTAGGAACTGACAAGAAGCCACACTTGGTTTCCTTTGTCTTCTGCCTAATCTTGCTGAAAGTTAAATCTGAAGGTTTAAACTGCATCTTCTATACAGGTGCTGGAACTATGGGTGTGGGACCTGCTGCTGCACCCCCTGGTCTGAAGTAGTTTCCATTATATACAGGTTTTACAGTTTGGTTCTGTAGCTCTGTTCCGTACTATACACATTATTTCAACTTTCCTGCTGCTATCATACCCAGACAAATACCCTTCCCCGGACATCACTTCCTCCTCTGACTCATTCTTTGCTGAACCCCATCTCATCCCATATACCCTTTTTACCCACTAGGCTAAGTGTGGCAGGTCTCGTGGAAGAGATACCAGAGGTTGTCAGAAATGTCACCACCAGTTGGGTATTCCCCCTACATGGGGAGATTCTCTAAGGGGCATTTACAGCTGGTATACATTTATGCTGTGCTGCACATGTGAGCTTCACAGATCAGAGAATGCAGGCTTATGTTTTTCTAGTAAGTGTGGAGCAATTTCCAGATTACTTATCCATCATTCTCAGTTGTGAAAGTTTCTCAACCTCCCTGATTTTCTAGATTTGTTCATTTTCAGGTGAAAGACAGGCCCAATTTGGAGCCCTTTGAGTTCAATGTGTCTTTCCAATGGGCTTTGGATCAGCTCCTTAGTTCTGTGCCTGCTGATATCCATCTTATCTATCACCTAGTCATTTTGGTAGTGGTGTGGAGGGCCACTGTAACTGTCTACCCATTTTCAGTCCTCTTTGTCATTTTCTCCTTATTCTCTCTTCTTTACAAATCTGTCAGTTGCTCATCCATTCTTATACACACATGCACACACTGTTGTTCGGAAGATGTCGTGTGTACCATCTGAAAACTGATTGGCCAGCAAAGGACAATGTGGTGAATCTGCTGACTGTGAATCTGCTACAGCTTTTCTCCTGTGGCTTTTGAAGCTGATGGGTTTACCAACAGGAGTATTTCTTGTATGATATTGGGAAGGCAACTGGGAGAACTGGTTCATAAAGGGGACCCTGGGAGAAGCACAGTATTGCAGGAAACTTGGGACCTGCATGTTAGGGCTTATGAAACTTTATTCCTCTGTTACCCCAAAGTTTAATATCCCTGCACATGAGAGCCTCTACAAAAGACCCACAGTTAAATGGTTGAAATCACTTATGTGATGGCCACCATCACTGGGTGACACACTGGGATCGAACTAGAGACTTCTAGAACTAAAAGCATAAGCATAACAGCGTGAGCTGAGGACCCACATCTTTTTAAATGTATTTTGTAATAACTGGGGGTATGTCTACACAACCACCCTAGTTCGAACTAGGGTGGTTAATGTAGGCAACCAAAGTTGCAAATGAAGCCCGGGATTTAAATATCTCGGGCTTCATTTGCATCTTGCTGGGCGCCGCCATTTTTAAAGCCCCGGTAGTTCGGACTCCGTGCCTGCGGCTACACACGGCACGGAGTAGGTAGTTTGGATTAGGCTCTCTAATCCAAACTACCGTTACTCCTCGTGGAAGTAATGAGGAGTAATGGTAGTTTGGATTAGAGAGCCTAATCCAAACTACCTACTCCGTGCCGCGTGTAGCCGCGGGCACGGAGTCCAAACTACTGGAGCTTTAAAAATGGCGGCGCCCAGCAAGATGCAAATGAAGCCCGAGATATTTAAATCCCGGGCTTCATTTGCAACTTCGGTTGCCTACATTAACCACCCTAGTTCGAACTAGGGTGGTAGTGTAGACATACCCTGATAGCCTTTGTGAATAGACATCTCTGGGCCCTGTAGTTCACACCCACTTGTGGGTTACACTGTATTTAAATGGATAATGAAAGGAAAGGTCTTTGTATGCAGCCACCCCATAACTTAAACTGGAAATTCCAAGAGAGAATTTTTAATAATCTTTTCTGCATTTGTGTGTGCACCTTATAATAAGTAACACTTCTATATGCAGTTCAATTTACATGAGCAATTACTATAAATTGTTTGCATGAAAGTTACAATTTGTTACCTGCACGTTCATATACAGTACTGATAGATAGCTAAATAGCTAGATATCTTTAGCTAGAGTCTGTAGCTTTTAAAATCTATTGTTGACCAGTGGAACATTAGGGAATTTTCTGTGTGATGTCACTTTAATTGTCAATTATGTCTATTAATTTGAGCACCTGTCTGTTTTGCTGGTTACTATTTGTTATTTGTTTTCTTTTAAGCACACATAAACCCCATATTTCATTTAGCTTTTAAAAGAAGTGTTTAATGTACTCCATGCTCGGCCATACAACGAAAGGAGTCTGTGTTTGTAAAACTAAACTGACTGTTTATTAAGAGAAACATTTACAGAAATGGTCCAGTTTCAACTAGCATTACAGCCAAGTGCACATTGACTTTGTGGTGCCTTCTCCAAACTCTTCTCTCCTGTGGCCTGTGCTCCTCCCTCCAAGTTCCACACAGGTTGCGACAAGGAAGACCTTTGCCTTTAGGCCTAACCCATCTGGTACTAATGCTGTTCAGTGTATGAGTAATGCACTAAAAATATAATGTGGGATAAATGATTGGCATGAGGTCAGCATTGTTGCCAGCCTGAAGGAAATAGTGATAACACAGAAGAACACAATGGGGCTGATTATCTCCTCACTTACTAAAACAATTATTTGTAATAAAGAAATGACTTGTCCTCCCAAATGAGAAGTTTTCAAGGGTAAGGGTTATCATCTTTTTGTTTCTTCTCTGAAAGAATCATCATGTGTCACCACAGAGTTTTTCTAATTAATCAAATTTTATACAGCACCTGTTAAAGTGGGCATATTCAAATCATTTATTGGGGGATCTAATGTGATATTACCGTGTCTTTTGCATAACTATACAGCACAGGCAAAATAAGGTCAGCACATCTCAGAGAAAAACACTAAATAAGTTAAAAGGATCAGGAGGAAAAATATTCATTCTGTTTTTCATATCAGAGTTGTCATTGTCCCTGAGTAGGCTGTTTTTGAGAGCCTTTTCTAGCACTTAACTTTTTCCAGGTCCATCCTCCACTTTTTCTGGGATGGGATCTCACAAACAACACCTCTCCATTTGAGCTTTTACCTTGAATCTTCCTGGTTGCCAGTCCCGTTACCAGAAAGCCCAAGTGGACTTTGATCCTTCCAGTATTCTTCTTTGGGGACCTGTGATTAATACCAGCATGCAGTGACACTGAAACAATTTCTCCAAAACCAAGTATGATTTATTAGCTTGCATGGTCCATAGAGTTTAGAGAGATTAAAAATAGCAGTTCTGTATGAATATTGTCTCAATTATACTTGACATTATCCTCTATACTTTCGGTGTATGTGAATGAGCCTTGGTGTCCCCTGTTCCCATTTGAGCACCAATTTACAGTTTACTTGCTCCTGACCTGACTTGCAGCTAGTGAGTCTGTATGTCACCCTTGCTACATGCTATCTCTTTCTCTCTGACAGCTTCCAAATGAGCTGACCACTTTTCCCAACTGATGGTTAGTGTTTTCTTAATCATGACTACGAAGCTGCATATCTGAGATGAGTTTCAAAGGGGTAGCCGTGTTAGTCTGTTTCAGCAGAAACAATGAGGCATCTTAAAGACTAATAAAGTAATTTGAGCTAAGTTTCCATGGGCCAGGACCCACTTCGTCAGATGCATTTGAGATGTCATACTTGTGTCATTATTTGACTCTTCTTGTCATCCCCTTTTCAGTATCCTATGATGGACTTGAAGGGCCAACCAGCCTAATGGTTGAAGTGATTGACTTCCTCCCCCTGTTTCTATGGTTGAGGCACCTCAGAAGCACCTACTTTGATCTTTAAGGCAAAGGGTGTATGGGAACTGGGTCATCTCGTTCAGATCCCAGACCAAGGCCCTTTGCAACTCAACCCATGGGCTACTTCCTATTGTTGTCCCTTCCATTTGAAGTTGGCCCCTCCAGTCCAATCTTCTTTGGTGGTCTGCCCTCTCATGGACCCTTAGTGGGGTTCATTCCTAGGTTCCTCCCACTGAAGCATCTGTGAGTTTGGAGGGATTGGAAACCCCAAAATATTTCCATATTTTGGTCACCAGGTTCCTTTTAGGCTGTGTTGGGCCAGGAAGACTGTGCTTAGTTCCTAGTGGCTGCCTCAGTAAGTGAACTTAGGCAGAGGGGCAGCTTTTGCCTCTTTGCCAGTCAGCCTTGAACTAAGCCAGACTTTCTCCCTTTCTCTCCTTTCCAGTCCTGGCATTGGCTCCACACATAAAGGGGAGGGCTAGCTGGGCTCAAGGGCTCTCTTTAACCCCCTTCTGTGCTGGTGGATGGTTTCTCTGCATCACCATAGCTCCTTTGATTTGATTATATGCATTTAGGTAGATAACAATGCCAAATTGAATGGTGAAACTGCATCATCAAGACCTTTCCTTTTTGGTGGCTTTGAACTAAATGTTTTTAAAAGGTAATTCTCTCTTTTGCAAACATAATTGTAGGGAACCCTTTTTTTCTGGTAGAAATTTTAAAACAGCAAGGTTGAATAAATAAATCTAGGTTTCCTAACTTTACCTCATCCATAGTTCTGTAACTTCTGTGGATCATTAGCATCCTGGATCATTACTACCCTCAGATAACACAATTTCGAGGAAAGTCCTTCAGTTCTGGTCAAACTAAGTCTGCAAATTCTGTGCTGTTATTTTCTCTTCTCGATTTGTGCTCTTTCTTTCAATTATTACATGTCCTATGGAGACATGCTATGGAGTAAAACATAGAAGTGATTAGGAATTTTAAGCTATTTTTGACAAAGTTCCAACCAATTGAAACCAAAACTGTTGGTGAGAAAAGTGAGGTAATTTATTTTACTGGATCAATTTTAATTTTAATGAATTTCCAATTTCAAAAAACATTTGAAGTATCTTTTAAATGAAAAATGAAATGACTCTTTCCTGTGTCATTTTAAATGAAAAAGTTTCACTTCTAAGTTCAAAATAACTTAAATTTCAAAACAAAAAAGTTAACTTACAGTACAAAACAGTGAAAAGGTCATATTTAAATCAAATCAGTTTGTATTTATCAAAATGATTTTTTTTGATTGAGTCAATCTTAATTTTTTTATTATTGTTGTTTTTTATTTTATTTTCAGTTCTCAAAAAATTCAGATTTTGATTTTTTGTCCCAATTTGGGATGGGATTCTTTTCCTCAAAAGTCAATTTAAACGTCTCAGAGGACATAAAATACAACACAGATTAACTGATTTGACCAAGGTCATAAGATCTGCCTCTGGCTGAGCCAAGAATTGAACACAATTTACCTGAGACCCAGTGTAGTGGCTTTATAATAAGTCCATCTTTCCTATAGCAGGTTATTATTTTCCCTGTCAGACTACAGGAAATTCCCAGTAGCTCAGAAAAGAGTCATTCAGATCTTATTGAAGGAAAGCAGTGTCTTTGTTTTTGTATCACACCTTGTGAAATGTAGACATTTGAAATATATTCTTTTTTGTTACCTTTGAGAAAAAATTCCTTATTTTTCATCTTTCCACATTAAAAATCAATCCATTCTTATCCCATAATACTGTTTATTTATTTTTTATATACGCTATTTCTTCTGTAGCAGATTCTACCAGTTTTCTGTCAACTACATATTTCCACAATTTTCTACACATTCTCTTCTTCTGGTCTTTTATGTCTGATGCACTATGGATAGCAATCTCTCCAGTGTTTTACTTACCCATGTTTCTGATATTTCTTGTCCCCTCTGATCTTAGCTACCAAAAAAAAAAGTTAAGGACCCGATTGACTCCAATTGATGGGAATAGGATTGGATCCTATTTTTATTGTTTTAATCCTATTTAATATTTTGTCATAATTTTGATGCCATGGCACATAACAGCAAAAGCTTTTTTGATGATTAATTAGTTTCTCCAACGGTCAGCACTTGCCAGTTCTCATTTTTACTGCATTAAAGAAGATGTTCAGATTTGTCACATTGGCATCGCTATTGAAGTTCCTTGATCAATCTGTGTCCCCCACCATCCTGTTTAGTCTCAAATCAACAACAGTAGAATCGGTGACATACGAAACTTCCAGTACAATACAATTTATTTCAGTTCAACAACCTTCATACATAGTTTCACGAAAAGCATTATAGAATGAGTCAGACACAAGCTACAGGGAAAAGGAAGGTAAGGTTTAAGGACTGAAAGTGACACACTGTTTCAGATGTAAGAAGTGAGAGAATTTCAGATGGATAGTGCAGTGCAAATCAAAGAATAACCCTCAGTGGACTGAGATGAGGAGCAAGAGAGAAAATCAAGATGAAGGACTTGGTGACAGGTAGTCTGCCAGTGGTTGAAGGCTGAGGTTGGCAGATGAGACATTTAGAAGTAGTAAAGCTGAGTGAAATATTGTAGGATTTTTTTTTGGTTGGGGTAGGAGGCTGTATGAAATTTAAACAAAACCAATTGGCTTTCAAATTATGATAAGTGAAATGTTTTATTGTTTTGCATTTTGAGATGTTTGGAATTTTAAAAAATCCTTATATTTTTCTGCAACAGCTATAACCTAAAATGCAATTTTTGATTAATTTATTTTTTGTAGTAAAAAAATCCAGAGTTCTGGTGTAAATATACATCTGTACCAGTGACCAGGCTCAGATGTTTATATTATGGTAGAATACGTTTTCATCACACAGTAATATAAACATCAGTCTATTCCGTTGCCTTTATCTTTGCTACCACGCATGCAGCTGCATCATTGCTAGCACTCCCTGAAACAAGGGTAACAAACTTGCTATAGTATATAAGTCAAGATACAAGTGCCATGTATTATTAGGACATACTATCAGCTTTTTCTTTATTCTCCCCCCACCCCCCCACCTTTCAGATTCTGAGATGCAGGAATCAGCCATCCCTGTATTTTGCTTCCCTAACATTATCAATTCTATATTATCAATTCTAGCATGACCCTCAAGGTCACATAATTTCCCTTCAAGAGAAATGTCTGTTTTCGCCAGTTCTCCTTGGTGAATGCTCAGAGTAAAAAGTTATTCAGTGTCCTTTATCTAGCCACATTTCCTGTTAAACTCACTTCACCATCCCTCCAGAGACCCCGCAGTCTCTCTCAACCCTTTGCTCCAGATATTCTTGTAATATCTTTTATAGTCTGGCTTCACTTTACTGAGTGTCTATTTCTATTTCTTGCTTTATTCTTCCAGTAAATGAGCTAAATGTGTTGGATTGCAGAGCCCAAGGGGAGTGGAGGAGATAAGGAGATATTTTCTTAATGCATGCAGTCAGGCAAGATCCCTCCAAATCACACAGGGGTATGCTTAGAGGAACAGATGGCTGATTTGCACTACTCTAAAGTCCATTGAAATCATTGGGTGTTTTTGCACTAACTTGGGTTGGTCGGTTCAGACTTACTTGGCAACCTTAACCATAAAACTGATCAGCCTATGGTTCAATTAATAGCATGTGCCATGTGTAAACTGATCCAGTGGCACGCAATAATAAATGGTATCCAGGAACTCATTCAGTGTTCCATGCCAAGGTAATGCTCCTCTTTTGCTGAATGTGAATCCAGCAATCTATCATTTACGACCTGCTACCAAGGTAAGGCCAGGATTTAGCCATAAGCCACCTCCTATCATTTCAACCCTTTCATATGTTTTCTTGTCCTTGCTGATTCTCTGTCTTTACCTGATTTCCATCAATGTTTTCAGCTGTTTATTGCTCAGTAATATATACGCAGATGGATCTTCCTCTAATTTAGCCTTTAATGTCAGCATTCCCCCCAGCTTTGTCCTTTTCACTTATTTGAATTTCCCAGTGTGTTTTTTATGAACCAGTAGACATTTTTGGTTCAACTTTTTTTTTTAATTTTGACGTCTCTGTTTTCCCATTTCTAGTGATTGTTTGTGTCTCATTTCCTTCCTTTTTTCATATTAATTTAATACTTGTTTAAAGGAAGTGCCCAGCCTTGTTAACTTGCCTTAACCCTTTCTTTGCAAGTATCCCCTTCAGGGCTTTTCATATATCTGGTGTAACTATAGAGATATGACTATTTTACATTCTGATAGTTAAGCCAGTAATTGCATCTGGGCCTATTGCTGTGATGCCTCCTTTGTATTTGTGAATCAGGCATTGGGTTGTTATATGTTTCATGGGCTGTTCTGGGTGGCCACAGCAGTATACTGGAAAGTCTTTAGTTTTCCATCTGTGTAGCAAGTATCAGCATTGGCCATGGTTTCTGAAGATGCAGTTTAGAATTGGCTATGAGCTTCCTGGAAGAGTGAAGCCAAGGATGTGGAATGGAAGATCACAAAAACAGAGAATCACAGAAGGGAAAAAAAAGCAAACATAATTCTGGGCTGCATTCATGAGAGTGTTGTGAGCAAGACACGAGAAATAATTCTTTCCCTCTATTGGATTAAGCCTCAATTGGAGTATTGTGTTCTGGGCACCACATTTCAGAAAAAATTTGAGAAGGTCCAGAGAAGAGCAACAAAAATGGTTAAAGGTCTAGAAAATACGACCTACGAGGGAAGACTGAAAGAACTGGGGTGGTTTTGTTTAGAAAAGAGAAGATTGAGAGAGGACATGGTAATAATTTTCAAGTACCTAAAAAACTGTTTCAGGAAGGAGGGAAAAAATATTCTCCTTCCCCTGTGATAATAGGACAAGAAACAATGGGTTTAAATTGTGGCAAGGAAGATTTAGGTTGGACATTAGGAAAAACTTCCTGTCAGGGCATTTAAGCACTGGATTAAATTGTCTAGGGAGGTTGTGGAATCTCCATCACTGGAAATATTTAAGAGCATGTTATATAAACATCTATCCGGGATGATCTAGATGGTGCTTGCTCCCGTCGTGAGGGCAGGAGACTGGACTTGATGACCTGTCAAGATCCCTCCCAGTTCTAGTATTCTATGATTCTATGTTAAGATTAGATTTGGAAGAGATCTCAGGAGGTCATCTAGTCCAAATGACTGCTCATCACAGAACCATCTCCAACTAAATCATCCCAGCCTGTACTGTGCTAAGCCTGCTCTTAAAATCACTAAGGATGAAGATTCCACCACCCCCTAGGCAACCCATTCCTGTGCTTCACCACCCTCCTAGTGTAACAGGTTTTTTGGGGGGAGGTAATGTACAACCTAGACCTTTCCCACTGCATCTTGATACAATTGCTCCTTGTCCTATCATATGCAATCTCTGAGAACAGTCTGGCTTCATCCACTTTGGAACACCGCTTCAGGAAGTTGAAGGTTGCTATCAAACAACCCTCTCCCTCTTCTCATCTGCAGACTAAATAAGACTAGTTTCCTACTCATTTTTGTTTTAGTTCACTGGACTCTCTATGTTTTCATCACATCCATTATGTAGTGGAGGGCCCCAAACTGGACACAAGACTCCAGATGTGGATTGACCAGTGCCGAATAGAGAGGAATAATCACTTCCCTACTGGCATTGTCCCTACTAATGCAGCCCAATATGACATTAGCCTTCTTGGCAACAAGGTCACACTGTTAATCATATCCAGCTTCTCATCCACTATAATCCACAGATCTGTTTCTGCAGAACTGTCACTGAGCTTGGCTGCAGCCTGCAGCAATGCATGGGATTCTTCCATCCTAAGAGCACATGTATAGAAAGGCAGTGCAGCCTAATGGCCTAAGTCAGTTGAATAGCCCTCATGGTCCAGATAGTCAGCTAAATAGTCCCCAGATGATCTCGGCCTCCCCATGGTGCTTTCACCTTTGAAGTGTAGCAACAGCCGTAGGGTGAAATTGCCCTATCGACTAATTGAATAGTTGATGCAAAATGCATCGACTATTCGATCAGTCAATTAGTCGACATTTACTCTGATCTGGCAGTCATTGCACATGGGGCAATGTTCCTCATCTCTATATCAGGATCTAGTCCTATTTAACTGGCCTCCAAGCCTTGCAGCATAAGTGGTCCACTTTCTGGAGCTAATGATTCACCTCCGTCTCCTACAGTGGTCAGTCCAGTCCAATTGGAATATGCCCAGAGCTGAGGGAGCAGAAAGGAGTTATAACAGAAAGGAGTTAATCCTTGGAATACCAATGCAGGGTTGACATACTCCATCACAGATTCCAAGAGTTGCGCTAACCTTCGTGCACATGGCAGAAAAAAGGCCATGAATTTAGTGCTGTGCCTTTACCAGTGCTATCCACAGGACAATAGGACAATGGTGAATTTGACCCATGGAAAGCCCTTCTTTATTCACTGATTTTTTTTGTTCATAAAGTGAAGACAGAGTATTCAGCTGCCTTATGTCTCTAGAACTAAAAGTAAATGGGCCCAAGATCATACAAATGAAGAATGGAAGAGTGTAGGTCAGTTAAAGAATTGACTAAAATAATTATCTTTCAGAACCACCACCTATATCTGTCTGTGGTGGTTATGTGTATTGATGGTGTCACCAAGTCCAATTCCAAAATCCGCAGTCTTGTGAATGTCCTATATAAGTATAGCTGATTAGGAAGCATACTAAAAATGAATGTCCTCTCTCCATTTAAAATCTCTGGGCATTCTCTTCTCACAATCTCTATATTAAAACCTATGGACATTTTTTTTATTGACATTTTTCATTATGAAGGCAGCAAATCTTTTATCTACGTGGACAAAAATGCATTCATCATTTACATTATTACATAGAACACACACATACCCTTATGAAATTAGAATTACAGTATCTCAGGTCACAGCTATATTTCCTATCAATGCTACCCACTTTGCTACATATCTGATTCAATGATATGGAACATGTAAGCTGAGATTGATCTTGTTATCAATGATGAACTTGAAAAATGTGTAAAGCTGATTTTACTGCTGCTTTAAGTGCAAACCTTGACACAGACCTAGCTATGTAGTTGCTATTGACACTCCCTAAAGGTATGTCTACACTACAGCGCTAATTCGAACTAACTTAGCTCGAATTAGTTAATTCGAACTAAGCTAATTCGAACTAACGGATCCAGACTAAAAAACTAGTTCGAATTAGCGTTTTGCTAATTTGAACTAGCATGTCCACATTAAGTGGACCCTGAACCGGGGTTAAGGATGGCCAGAAGCAGTGCCGGCAGGGCATCAGATGAGGACTTAGAGCGTGGAGCTGCTGCCTCAGGCTAGCCGAGGGCTGTGCTTAAAGGGACCCAACCCCCACCCCGGACAGACAGTTCTCAGGGGTGCCCCGCTTGCAAAGCAGTCCTGGCTTGGAGTGCCCTGAGTGCCCACACTGGGCACATCACAGCACTCGGCCATCAGACTGGCTGCACTTGCCGCAGGCTGCCATCTGGGGAGAGGGAGCAATTAGGGGGCTGCAGGAGAGCTTCCACCCCCAGAAGCCCACAGAGCCAGCCCAGTCCTCCCCATCGGGGGCTCGTACCCCATTCCTCCCTCACCTCCTTCCACTTACCCTTCCCTAGCCCCCCTTCCTGATGTACAAAATAAAGAAAACATGTGGTCAAAAATAGAATCTCTCTTTATTGAACAAAACTCGGGGAGACTGGGAAAAGGAAGTGGGAGAGGGGAAGAGAGAGGGTGGGAGAGGGGAAGGCAACTAAAATGATCAGAGGTTTGGAACAGGTTCCATATGAAGAGAGGCTAAAGAGACTGGGACTTCTCAGCTTAGAAAAGAGGAGACAGAGGGGGGATAGGATAGAGGTCTATAAAAGCATGAGTGGGGTGGAGAGGGTGCATCAAGAAAAGTTCTTCATTAGTTACCATAAAGAAGGACTAGAGGACACCAAAGGAAAGGAATGGGTAGCAGGCTTCAAACTAGTAAGAAAGTTCTTCTTCACAAAGCAAAGAGTCAACCTGTGGAACTCCTTGTGGCAGGAGGCTGTGAAGGCTAGAACTGGAACAGAGTTTAAAGGGAAGTGAGATCAAGTCATGGAGGTTGGGTCCATGGAGTGGTATTAGCCAGGGGGTAGGAGTGGTGTCCCTGCCCAAGGTTTGTGGAAGGCTGGAGAGGGATGGCACGAGACAAATGGCTTGGTCACTGTCTTCGGTCTATCCCCTCCAGGGTCCCTAGGGTTGGCCACTGTCGGCAGACAGGCTACTGGGCTAGATGGACCTTTGGTCTGACCCAGGACAGCCATTGTAAGCTCAGGGCTAAGAGTTGGGGGCCTCAGTGGACCCCCTTGATTCTCTTGCACACCTGCTCCTGGGTGGCCAGGCTGGCAGCTATCCTGCCCAAGCCGGCCACTTTCCTGTACCTAGTGCGGAGATCATGGACGAGGTCCACAATCTCCGCGCTAGCCCAGGCGGGTGCCCGCCTCTTGCGGTCCCGGGCAAGCTCCCGGGAGCTGCCAGCCTGGTCCCGGGAAGAGGGGGAGGGCTGGGGGGCATCAGGTGGGTGGCTCAATCCGTGCCAGGTGCATGGTCTGCTGGCTGGGTGCTGGCAGGCTTGCACCTGGCACGGGCACCGTAACCAGACCGTGCCCCTTTAAGGGGTCCGGGGCCAGGAGGGGGGCAGACGAGTTTCCCTGGTGTTGGCCAGAGTGGCCACCAGGGAAAGCTGGGGAGGGCTAGCCTCCCACTAGTTCGAATTAAGGGGCTACACACCCCTTAATTCGAACTAGCTAGTTCGAACTAGGCTTAATCCTCGTGGAATGAGGATTACCTAGTTTGAACTAAGCGCTCCGTTAGTTCGAATTAAATTTGAACTAACGGAGCGCTAGTGTAGCGCCTATGAAAGTTAGTTCAAACTAACCTCTGTTAGTTCGAACTAACTTTGTAGTGTAGACATACCCTTATGTATAAGGTTTTGTGTTGTCTTTGTATATCTTCTAGTTTACAAGCAACAAAATCTGAATGATATAAAAAGCTTTCAATGGAATTTAAATTCGTATTAAATAGTAACTTGGAATTCATTCTGTTCATGAGGAAAGAACAAGTATCCTGCATCGCATTGATCTTCTAATGTGAAAAGAGTGATATTAAAACCTCTAATTGTAGCCAATATTTATAACTCTTTAATATGTATATTTAATATGTAGATTTTTGTGTTTCCTCTTCTTGATATGTATGGGGACAGCTAATTAGCATGCTTTCCAAACAATACCGATGAGGCAGAATGAAAAATTATTTCACCATCCCTGAGAACTGTTATACTTTTTCTGATGCATCTTTGAACAATAAGAACCACGTGAAAAGTTTAAAGAAAAACTAATGTGGAATGGGAGCTCCTTGACAATTCTATTTCAGCAGCACTTGTACCAGCTGCCTGTTAGCTATATAAATATAATTTTCTCTTTTGCTTGCAAAAGCATTGATAAACATCAGGATATATTCTGTTAGCATTATATGGTACTGAAGCAGAGCCTGATTAGCTATCTTGAGAAGCTGAGATTATTTCAGTATAGAGGACTGAAAAGTGTTATTTATGAAAGGCAGCAGAATGGAAATTGAAACAAAATTCATGGACCCTGTTTGAACAATAGCCCCCATCTCTTCATTTCACAGGATACTGTAAATATCATGAGTTGCTGATATAACTTTCTTTTTTCCTCCTCCAATTATGGTTGTGCCTCTAAAAAAGGATTGCTTTTATTCTGTATTCTGCAGAATGAATTCTTTAAGCTTTTAGAAGCACTCAAGATAAATGCTTTTCTGTACTGTTAATCCTTGATAGACAACAATTACAATTGTGTGCTTTTATGTTATTCTTTCCAAAGCCCATCATGAGAAAATTGCTAACACTCTCTGCAGCCCATGAATATCTGGTTAGCAAAAAAGATGTAATAGTTTTTGCATTTGAGTAGTTAAAAATTTGCATGAATGTTCACAACTTTGTACTTCAGACATGATTTACAAATGATAGCATTTCATTTTTCAGCCTGAGCTGTTTTTAGCTTTAAAAGCAGTTAGTTACATAATGTTGCCCTCCAAATGAGAAGCATTCTTCTTAAAAATATTGTTCAAAATATTCAGTTCACAAAAACTACCTTAGTATTTGAAAGTAAATTAAATCAAGTCTGATTCGTGAAACTATAGTGATCTAGCAGAAGCCTCTGATTAACATGAATGCAGAAAAATACTTTCACTCAAATATCTAGAAGGCATAACATTTGTTAAATGAAGTAGTTCTGACCTGTTTTCTGATCAATAAAATACTAAAAGTTACTGAAAAATCCACAGACAGATGGCTACAGCTTATCAAGGTATCTTCATTTAAAAGAATAGTATTCCTTCTTAGTTAAAAACAACCACAGACTCTAGGCAAACATAATGAGTATCAATTTGGGAACCAAGAAAATATTTTTTTCCAAACGAATTTGAGAACAAGTTTCCTTTTGTTGCACACTCAAATATGTACCCTACAAAATATTCTATACATGTGAGTCCTAAGCCAGCAAAGCACTTAGGCACTTGTCTAATTTTAAGCATGTCTGCAATCCTGTCGCCTGTGTGTACAAATGTTAGTGCTTGAAAATCATGTGTGCACGTATTTGTGCATTCCCTTGGGGATGCCACTAAAATGGATTTACATCGGCTAAGAATCTAGCTCTTTGTTTGAAAGCTTCCAGCAGAATGAGGCTCCTGGGAGCTACTGTATTACAAAATGTAAACTAAAACAATAGAAACTTAGTTTGTTTCACAGTTATTCTCAGATGCTTTTTAGTGGATGATAAACTTCATAATGACCCTTAGATTGGGAAGGGAAAACAGCCTCAAAATTTGGTTGCTTATCTGAACCTTAGCCAGAATATTTTATCTTTCCAACTATATCAGACTGGGTGGGCCTTTTTGAAAGCTTTTTAATGTTTTCTCATACACATCTTTTGATATGATGTGTATTTACTGCACTCAGTATAATTCCCACCAGCAAGAATTGCCCTAGTGTCATTTCCTGATTGCGACTAGTTCACATTTCTGTGTAGACCTTTTACGGAGCAAAGACTGAAAACTCCAGCCATGAATGTCGTTAACATTTAAATGGTTTGATTACCATTTGAAACAACACTCCAGATTGTACTGAAGGATTGGTAATTTATAGTTTAGCTTGTTCTGTTCAGGATGCCAGCGGATTCTATTTAGTTTTCATTCCACATATGAATTTTATGGACATCACTGATTCCTATTTTTGTAACATGTATAATACATAGTGTTCTCAGTGGACAGATTTGGATGTGAGCATTTTCTCTGCAGTTCTCTTTATGTTCTATTTAGATTTATTTTCTAATGTTGAAGATGATAGGAGTGATCCCATGGCTCCTCCATCTGTTTTGTCACAGAATTCCTCGGTGAATGTATAAGAAGTCATAGAGAGGAACACAATTGGTAGGTGTTGGAAAGGATAAGAAAATACCAGCAATCAATTATTGAAATGAACACAGCTGAGCTTAGAATGCCTAAAGGAAACTGTATGACAGATTTAAATGGAACCTGGAGAGAAGTTTCTAGCAATAATAGCATTCAAAGGATGACATTCGGGGAACCAGGGTTTAGGAATTGTTCCAGAGACAAGAGTGTGGGAGCCTAGAGAAAGGAAGCTATGACTGCTGTATTTCTGAAAGGAGAAATATGAAGGACACAATGGGCCAAATTTAATTTAGAGTGCACTAAGGAGACACCTCTCTCTTGGAAGTTTCTGTATTATTCTTTTTCAGTTATGTCAGTGTAAAGTAAGAATGACTTCCTTAAAATCACTGTACTCTGAAATGTGCAAAACTGGTTGTGAGAACTAGAGGCTAGATCTTTATCTAATGTAAAATGGTAGAAACACATGAAAGTCAATGGAACTGTATGTTTTTGGAATGCATCAGCTGAAGCTTTGCCCTCAGATCATTTGGGTAAAATGTAACAGTGACTACAACAGTCTGCAAGTATAACTGTGACTTTGTGGGTCACAACTGAGAACACCAAATTCAGGTCACGCTAATGCTAATGGTTATTCTCCCAATATACAGGCAGTCCCCGAGTTACGTGGATCCGACTTATGTCGGATCCGCAGTTAAGAACGGGGCCCTTCCTCTCCCTGGTCTCCAGCAGACCAGGGAGAGGAAGCAAAGCGGCGGAACACGCGGGAAGCAGACAGGGCTGTCCGCTGCCCACGTGCTCCGCGGCTTGGCTCTGCTTTGCTCTGCTTTGCCCCCCCGTCCCCCTGGTCTGCAGACCAGGGGGACGGGGGGGCAAAGCAGAGCAAAGCAGAGCCAAGCCGCGGAGCGCGCGGTCAGCTGACAGTCCAGACGCGTCTGGGCTGTCAGCTGGCCGTGCGCTCCGCGGCTTGGCTCTGCTTCCCCCCCCGTCCTCCTGGTCTGCAGACCAGGGGGACGGAGGGGGTGGGGGGGGCAAAGCAGAGCCAAGCCACAGAGCGCGCGGTCAGCTGACAGCCCAGACGCGTCTGGGCTGTCAGATGGCCGCGTGTTCCGCTGCTTTGCTCCCCGTCCCCCTGGTCTGCAGACCAGGGAGATGGGGGGGCAAAGCAGAGCAAAGCCACGGAGCCCGAGGGCAGCAGGACAGCCACGACGCATCTGGGATTTCCCGCTGCCCCCCTGCTCCGCGGCTTTGCTCCAGACACCTGTGGTACAGCAGCTGGGGCGCTGCCACTTGGTCCCGTAGCGCCGCTCTGGACGCTACTGGACCAACTGGGCAGCACCCCAGCTGCTCTGCCCCAGGCGTCCTGATTCAGCCACTGCTGGTCAGTTTCAGCAGCGGCTGAATCAGGACGCCTGGGGCAGAGCAGCTTGGGTGCTGCTGGGTTGGTCCAGTAGCGCCGAGGAGCGGCAGTGCTACTGGACCAACCCAGCAGCACCCCAGCTGCTCTGCCCCAGGCGTCCCCAAGTCAGCCGCTGCTGAAACTGACCAGTGGCTGACTACAGGAAGCCCCTGCCCCGGGCTTCCTGGAATCAGCCGCTGATGAGTTTCAGCAGCAGGTGACTTGGGGATGCCTGGGGTTCTTAAGTTGAATCTGTATGTACGTCAGAACTGGCATCCAGATTCAGCCGCTGTTGAAACTGATCAGTTTCAGCAGCGGCTGAATCTGGACGCCAGTTCCGACTTACATACAGATTCAACTTAAGAACAAACCTACAGTCCCTATCTTGTACGTAACCCGGGGACTGCCTGTATATAGAACCGGCCACAAAGTAAACTCCTGTCTCATCTCACTGTCAAACAAGAAGTTATAATCAAAGTTCCCTGAGACATTCCATACTTTTTAACACTCCCCAAAAAAGCACTGTATTTAATGATGAGTGATTCTTTTAAACCATTCTAATAAAATAACAGGTTCTTCTGACCTCAGAGGACAAGCCACGCACCAATGTCAGAATACAATCACACTGTTGCTAGTCATTTAGTATTTAAAATCTAAAGGTCTAGAAAGAGAGAGAGAAGAGAATTAAAATTGGTTAAAGGAATCAAGTACATAGAATAATTGCAATGTTTTTTGATTCAGTCTTGTAGCAGTAATGATATAAATTGCTGGCTTAAGTCAAGTCTTTGATTGCTTCCAAATCATTCGAAGGACCTAAGTACTTTTTGTTAGAATGTTCCCATTAGTAAATGTCCATAATCTTGAGGTTGGGGCAGGAAAGAGACTGGAACTGAAGAGAGGCACAATGGAAAGTCTTTTTTGGCTTTTGCCACATGGAGAGAATAACATTGTTCTTACTGTGGAAAATTACAGGCAAAGATGGACTGTGGAGTCATGTGGGCAAGTCATATGCCCATGCATAATTTTGAATGTTCATAGAAGTGTCCATTAGGTGCAGAAGGGCATCTTCCATGGCACACTATGAGTTAAGTGTTCCCCCAGGGGACATTCAATTTGAATAGTCCCTTCATGATGTGCTGGCTAAATACCTTGTGATCAATACCACAAGAGCCTATCATATGACATATGACATGCATACAAATAGTATAATCAGATTCAGCAAATTATAACCTTTCTATAGACATACTACATGACTCATTTTCGGCAAGATTTGTTGCAAACATATAAAACTGGTTTAAACAACAATCTGTATGGTCATACTTGAATCAGATAATGTCACAACAAGGTGCCCATTAGCAGCCTGTCTACACAGTGCCAAAATCTGAAATAGAACGCTATTCTGAAACATCCCTTAATCCTTGTGAAACAAAGTTTACAGGGGTATTGGAATAGCTCACTCGTTATTTTGAAATAATGGGTGTATTGTCAAGAGATGAAAAATGCTAGTTCATCCTGAAATAGCACCGCTGTCTAGACACACCCTTGGAGAACTTGCACTTGTGTCTGTGGCCACAGAGTTTTCCAAGTCCACTGCTGGAGAAAGAACTGAGAAGAGGCAGACTTTGGCCTTTAGTGCGTAGCAAAAAGCCCATCTCTTTTTTCTTATGTTTCTGCTGAAAAAAAACATGGGAGAAGCATTTTCCTCCTATAATTCATACATTGGAGCCTGGGCAATAAGACCCTTTGGATGTAGAGTTTGCTATTTTCAGTAGGATAGGAGCAATTTCTCATTAGGGAAACAGTTCTGTAGACCATAGAGCAGAACACGCCTGTTGATTTTAGTGAGATGTCTGCATGTGGTGAGATTAAAGAATTAAGCCCACAAGGAAGAATCTAAACTATTATCAGCAAGATACCAAACACTGGAACTTATCCTAATTTTTGTACAGTCCAAATATATCTAACGCTTTGTATAAAGGGAGATGGGGGTGACAGAACTCACCCCTTTGTAATTTTGCTGTATTAATAGGAAAATGTAGTTGTCCTCCATATACAATACACTGGAGGTTCTGGGAGGCGGGGTAAACTGAAGAAAAGGGAATAGTATAAATCAATGTTTAGTACATCTAAACATTTAATGGAGGGCAAATTTCATATATATATATATATATATATTCTAAAAGCAGGATTCAGCTCTCACTCATACTGGTGCCATTCTAGGGAAGTGCCAGTGAAAATAAAGGACTTTCACTGTTGTATACAGAAGCAGAATCAGCCTGCAAAGAGTAAAAATCCAACCATGTTTGGAAAGCAGACTTGGGGTAACAGTCTAAAAACATGTCAGTATGTTCTAAGTTCCATTTCAAAAAAAGACTTGAGGTCCCTGAGTGCCTAAGGACCAAATCCATTAAGGCGATTTGGTTCCCATACCCCAAATGAAGTTACTACTTCTAGTCCATAAAACGTTCTTCTCAGGTTCTGCCTAATCCTGCAAAGTTCCCTAGGCAGCTACGATTCTGCCTCTGAGTATGTACACTGCCATAACAGACAGGTGCCCAGATACCTGTCTGTCCCTAAGCCCTAGTGCAATCTTCACCAGGAGGGGGATCCCCTGTCTCCCGTCAGTGATTGCTGAGCATATGTACTAGTCCCAAGCCCATTCAAAATCCAGCAGCGGCAGAAAGAAGTGGTGCTGGTGCCACCCTTATAACTTTTAACCCCATGACTAGAGAGCTGCCTTGAATGTGCAAGGTTCAGGTTCAAATCCCTACTCTGCATTCATGGGAAAATGTATTTGCCCGCTAAAGAAAGGACAGAGTGAGACCCACAACAGAATATCTCTTTGCCCAGTGATTAAGGCACTCTTCTCCGAGGTGGGATATCCTGTTCAATACTTTCACCCCCTCAGGCAGAAAGGGAATTGAACCACATCCCAGGTGAGTGCTCTAATCATGTGGCTAAAAGTTAAAAGGGTAACAATGGCTCCACCACCGCCTACTCTGGAATTTCTTGCAAGAAACAGCCCAGATGTAGGTGCTGAAGTTCCACAGAGGGCCCAGCTAATGATATACACCTTTTATTGGCATCTGGATTCAGCTAACTTAGGTAGAGTACTGCTAGGGTGCTGGCTTTTGTGGATCCCATTGTGAGATGCTTATGCCTTCCAATCATTGTATAGGGAACAAGAGTGCCAAAACTGGCTTTATGGATTCCAGTGATTTTTCTAGGTGCCTAAAATGGATGTGTTGGAATGATGAGCATACCTAAGTTCTTCTGGGAATCTAAGTCCAACTCACTTTGGACTTTGCTCCTGAGACATGCTGTCTTTTGTGGAATCTTACCTTGAATTACTGCTGGGCATGTCACATTGTCTCACAGTCTACAGCTCTTTCATATGTATTTGGGTGAAAAGCATTACTCCCAAAATATAACTTATAACTAAACTATCGGTGACTTATAGAAAAGCTAAGATGAAATTTAAAATGTAATATGGGTTGAACATCTCTAGTCTAGCACCTCCGGGACTTGACTGGTGCTGAACCAGAGAATTTGCCAAACCATGAGAGGTCAATCATGTCTAGCAGCATTACCAACATTTCCACTGCTTACTGAGCTCTTAGGGTGCATCTAGACAACACTCTTCTGTCAAAATAAGCTATGCAATTTACGCTAAACCGAGTCTAGGTCAAAAGAGCTTATTTTGAAATTTGGAGCTGTGTAGACAGCGTCACATTTCAAAATAAGGCACCATTCTAACAAATCCCTTAACCCTCGTGAAAAGAGAGTTACAGGGATTCCAGAATAGCACACCCACTGTTTCAGGAAATATCGGGTGCATTTACAGATGTGGCTTTGCTATTCCAGGATACTTCTGGTATCCCAAAATAGTGCTGCAGTCCAGATGTACCCTTAGAAAACATTAAGGGCTAATTAACAACACAGAACATCAAGAGCCACGATTAGGGGCTGTAAACAAATTCTATGGGACTGTGGGGAACTTGGCCACACCCATGATAAGTGGATAGCTGGCTATCTAAAATCATTCTGGACCACAAATTTTGGCAGACCAGAGAGTTCTGTACTAAAGAGGTTCAACCTGTACATGTAAAACTTTTCTCAGGCACGTATCAATCACTGGATAAATGCCTTAATTACAACCAATATGTCTGAGAGGACTTACCCTCTCAAAAAAATAATGGCAGGCCAAATGCTGTCAAAAGGTACATTGATATAAGTAGGCAATATAAGTGATATTTCTCTTCATTTACATCAGGGTACTAGGAACAGAATTTGGCTGGGAGACTTTTTCCCTTAACATCTGGAATCCAGTGAATAATTACCTTAATTAAAATGTATAAACAATTTGTCTATTTGTTTTTGTCTATTTAGCAATTTAAAATATGTACAATTAAATTTACATTTAATTAACAGATGCAAGTACCCAATTCCATTTTAATATAAATCAATGTTTTTTGTTTCTTTGTGTACATTTTAAAACACAACATAAACTTGGAAAAGTTGCAAGTTTTGTGCAGTCAACTTCTCTAACAAAACAGGGACAAAAGTAAGACAAGAGCAGGGAAATTTTATATTGTGGGGTACTGTAACTAAGTGATGGAGTCATTTGTCTTTTCTCAGATAGATCCACCGGAGGTCATGTTGGAAGGTAAGATTTCCCAATTTCACTGTGAGAAAAGTCAGCAAATGCAATGTTAGATGAAGAGATCCAACTCAGGGTACTCTGTTAAACCCAAGAAATATCACTTATAATCAAACAGTAGATCCATAAATACATTCAGAAAATAAAGAAAAGTACAGACATGCCACCAAAGCAACAGAAAGCTAAATGAGCCACACCCTAGGCCGTGGAAAGCTACTGGGGTTTTCATAGCAATCCATCCTGAGTTTTACTGAAGCCTTTTAAACACAAACAACATTGACTCAAAACTCACATAACTTTGGACAACACAAAACAGACTGAACCATGTCATTGAAGTTCAACAAACTTCCCAGACTTCATCAGCCTGTTTTAAGCATGATTTTGGTTCTCTGAGTTTAGACTGTTTCTAGATTCTGTGGTGACAAGCCATGGTTGTAAGGTTTTAAATGTGTCAGTCCCCCTCCCAAAGACAGGTTGGTCCCCTTGTGATAAGAGCAGATGAGTTAACCTTAATCTGACCACCCCGAAGTCTAAACCTGTCCTAACTTGCTGAGTTCTTTTAAGATATCACATCTCTTTCTCACTGACCTGTTCTTTTTCTATTTTTTAAAATGAAGTGTATTGCATCAGATTACAGTAGAAAATATGCATTAAGGGGCAAATCTAGCCCTTCCTGGAGAATAGGAAAGGAACAGGTGGTAAGGGAAGTAACCAAAAAACTGCAGCACGCATCCTCCTGTCCACCTAAGGAGGTTCCATGAGGGCCCATAGAGACTAGGCTGACAGGTTAGTGAAGTAGCCACTGTGATAAACCTTCTCATCTGCTTCACAGCAGAGGCCTCATTTGCTATGGGGAAGGAGGGAGAACTTGCCACCTCTTCCCCACCTCTTGGTTTTCAGACCTTGGTCTACAGACTTTTCATAGTGCTTAATCAATTAGTGCTGTAGTGTCATTCCTGGAACTGAGGGGCTGTTGTGGGCCAAACTTCCTAATTGCCACATTTCCATTCTCTGCCAGCTGGACAGGAAGCAGCAGTGGCAGCCTGGTTGGGGTTCAGTGCAGCATGAATCAGGCCCCAACCTCTGCATCAAGCCAGACATCTTTCAGACAGGCAGAGCATAAGCAGGGTGTAAGGAACAATACTGGCACAGCTTTTCTCCTTTCTTTGCTCAGAATTTTTCTGAAATGATGTCCTGTTTCACAGCCCGGGTACCATGCTAGGTTTCCTCCCATCTGCTCAATATTCAGTCAGCCCTGCTATATAGGCTAATCACTGAGAGCTGAATTTTTCTCACGTGGTGAAATCAAAATACTCTCCAATAACAAAAAGGTTACCTAAATTCTGTAGACCTAGGTCATATTGATGATTTCCTTGGAATCCAAGAACTGCATTTAAATTGCCCAATTACAAAATCATTAACCAAGCACTAAATCACACAACAATGTTTGTTTGCATTGTATTTTTCTTAGTGCCTACTGGATTCCATCAGCAATAAAACACTGCAATTGATCACCTCTGTCCTCTCTGTTCTGTTATGGGAGGGACTACTGTCTGTCATACTGCCTTGAGTTCTAGATTTTTTAACTGATGATAATGTCTACTTACATGGAACAAAGCCATCAGTCACTAGAATTTAGTGCACTGCTACCTGAAAAACATAACCATCTAAGTGTTAATCAAGCTATCTTAAAATACACACTGAAAGCACTATTACCAATGATGTTTGGCCTTAAGGCCTTTGTCTGCACCAATCTGTGAAGAAAAACATTGAGTTAGTTGTACCCACAATTGTTAATTATGTTTATTACTTTTTTTCTACAGATGGCTCATGAGAAAGACCTTCCGGTCAAATTATACTTCAGAATTATTTTCTATTTACAGTGTGTCTTTAACTAACCCTTTATCCCATATGTGATTCTGTTACTCTGCTGAAAAGCATTTACTTTCTTTGTCATTTGGTTAGTTGTACCTAACACACACTGTATTGATCTTAGGCACCCATTTTGGAACCTCTTTTGGTGTAATCTGAGTTTCTCACAATCTGTAAGAACTATGTTATTTAGGAATAATGTCAGTTATTCCAAAGTAACGCTGTAGTGTAGACATAGCCAATGTGACCCAAAGTCATACAGAAAGATTGGAGCAGATCAAGAATTGAACCTAGGTCTCCAAGACCTTGACTAACACCCTCACCACTAGACTTCATTAACCATGTGACTGGGCTTTTGGAAGTATAGTATTTACATATAAAAATGATAATTCATACTACTTAGCATTTTTGTCTATAAGCTCATGAATAGCAGAGAGAGAATTTTTGCAGTACATCATTCCTATATTGTTTTATATACTGTCCTGTCTTTTGATTCCTCCCATTTCAAAGGGGAAAAATCTGGATCAAATATCTGTCTGTTACTGTTATCATTTGAACCGAGGATATAAAATCTATATCGGCAGATATTGTATGCATCTGTGTCTGATCGCATTGACAAGATTCTTATTGCCAGAATGGGCTTCAGGGGAAAATACAATTCAGACAGTCAGAGAAAGACAATTCTCAAGTTTCCATGACTATTCATTTCTCCTCAACCAAGTGGACAGTGTCCTATGGTTCTTGATCCTGAATATTTTTTTACTACAGAACTCTATCAACTTCACCATGAGTTTTACAGAAGGAACACGTGCAGTCCCATATGCAACAGCATTTGAAATCTATTGTTAAAATTATATACTGATAGGGATCCTCATCCCTGTAAAAATATTTCTCCAGGGCTGAAGATAATGCAAGTAAAAAAAAAAAAAAAGAAAGAATAATGGGCCAAGTGTGATATCTGATCCTGTTAACTGTAGCTGTGATATCTGTAGCTGTTAACAAGATCATTATTTTTATTTTCATTTATTGTGAGTCAATTTCTGGAATTTATCTAAGAGTAAAATATGTGTTCCTATTGTATTCATCCACCATCTGTACTGTTGATCTCACTGTATGTTCCATTAGATCTTTGACTCTATAAAAGCTATCGTTGCTCCCACTCATTAGTGGGAAAGGGATGCTATTGCTATTATTTGAGCTGTTGTGCTCTCTCACTTTGCTAATACTGATTACTTTTCTTTGGATAATTTCTCTGAAATCCACACACACAGACAGGGTATTAATACCATTTTACCTGGAATTCAGAATCTGGAATTGAAGAAGTGAAGAACAAATTATTTTCTTCCTTATACAATAAAAAATATACATAGATGGCTGTGGAGGAAGAGTAGGGCCATGGCTTCCATACCTACTTTCTTTCCCTGCATATACTGTGGACCCTTAGAGACACTCAAGCTATGTCTACACTGAAGGCTTTTTGTGCAAGAAGCTTTTGTTGGAAGAGATCTTCCCCAAAAACTTCTTGTGCAAGAGAGCGTTCACACTGCAAAAGCACATCGAAAAAGCGATGTGCTTTTGCGAAAGAGAGTGCCTGGATGTTCTCTCGCAAGTAACCAGAATGGCCACTAGGGCACCTATGCTTTTTCCTCTTCCCTCTTCTTGTGCAAAAAAACCCCTATTCCCCATCCACACACATCTTTTTGCGCAAGAGCTCTTGCACAAAAAAGCATTCTTCCTCATCAAATGAGGATTACCAATTGTGCAAAACCCCCTCTGATCTTTCGATTTACTTGCACAAAAAACAACCTTGAGGGTTGGATGCTCCACAAGTTTTTGAGACGTAGCCTCAGAGGAAGCAGTGACATATCTTTATGTGGCATGTCTGGGGATGGAGGGCTAGGAAAGGGGAAGAAGGGGAAGATGTACCTGCCTGCTCATACAATCAGGAATGAGAAGCAATGTCACATGACTTCTGGGACCTATCATGACAAAACAAAATGGCACACATTTAGGATATTAGTGACCAATTAATAGAGTATTTTTAATTTTTAACTGAATAAATTTGAGTAATTAATCTATTCAGAACATGCCATCTGTTCAAAGATATTCTGCAAGTAGGCTAAATTCATTCATTCATAAACATTTCACTGCAGATTATTTGGGCAACTCCGCATAACACTCTCATCACTTTGAAAGCAGTGATTTAATTAAGCTGCACAAATCCCTGTTGAGGGAGGTAAATACTGTTGTTTTTTTTTCTAGCTGGGGAAACGATGGCACTGTGCGGGTGTGTGGCTTGCCCAAAGCTGAACAGAAAGTCTGTTGTAAATAGTAGGGCTTCAAAGACACACATCCCATTCCAACAACTTCAATGTAGTCTATCAAATCTTCTAGGGGCTTAAGAGAATTTGGAAGGAAGAACACAATGAAACAAGTCCTGTTCATACACTTTCATGCTAATCCAAGAACCCAGTCCAAACTTCAAAGATAAATAATGAGTACACAATCTAATCTGATGTTGGATTGCACTGCCTGGCTTATCCCCTGAAAATCCATTTGTCAAGTACATTTTTGAATGGATGAGACCCAAACTGGCCATTATAATGAGAGCTTGCAATCAAATACAAGGTTATCATGCAATTGCCTTTCTGACTAAAAACATTTAAATATGCATTTGGTTTTGAGATTGGACATTTCCCCTCTTCCACTATGAAAAAAAAAGGATCAAATAATTAGCCCAATGCCTGGTCAATGGGAATGAAGTCTACAGAATTACAGAATTACTCATAAAATAATTGCACTCTTTCCATATACAGTATACATATATAGTGTACTAACAATCAGATTTACATGTGCATGTTATTTAGGCTACGTCTACACTGTAGGCTTCTTGCACAAGAAGCATTTTGCACAAGACTTTTTGTGCAAAAACTTCTTGCGCAAGAGCACGTCCACACCTCAAAGCACATTGCAAAAGCGATGTGTTTTTGTGCAATAGATCATCAACACTGCATGGACACTTGTGCAAGAAAAGTCTATTGGCCATTCTGTTAATGGCAATCAGAGCACCTCTGCTTTCCCCCAATAGGGGTTTCTTGTGCAAGAAACCCCTGTGTAGCATCCACATTTGCCTTTTTGTGCAAGAACTCTTGCGCAAAAAAGGTGTTATGTCTCATAAAAGGAGGTTTACCTATGCCAGACAAAGCCATCTGTTCTGCCGTTTTACTGCCAATTTACTTGCACAAAAGTGCATTTGAGGTGTGGACGCTCTGCAGGTTTTGTGCAAAAATGGTTGTTTTTGCGCAAAAACCTTGTAGTGTAAAGGTAGCCTTAGTGTACATGAAGTCCTCAACAGAAATTAAAATGAGGTCTCTACACTGAAGGTCTTACAATCTTACAAAGGACAAACATATGGGAACATTTTAAGAAGTGAAGGCATCACTCATGAGAAAAGGTTTCAAGCCACAAGAGCTAGGATTTTGTCTGAAGAAGAAGAAGAAGCAGAAAAATGGTTTTTGGCAGTGACAGAGTGGGAAACTGCAAGTTATTTACATGAGGACTTTCAGGATTTGTGGAATGCCCAGGGTCAGAAGCTACAGCAGGGAGGTTTGTGTTGTTCTCTTCTGATATATGTGACAGGGCTCACAATATCACCTCTCAAAAGTCTTCCTTGTATTAGCAGTCTAACATCAACAGCTGGAAATACACTGACCAGCAGTGTCCCCAGAGACACCACAAGGAGAAGAGTGGAAATTTGAGAACTCCCCTCTCTGAAGACTCCCAACAGTGACTAAATGAGGAAGCAAGTGGTGAGGGAGTATGTGTGTTCTAGGGAAGGAACAAGGTGGTTAGGGTGTGTACAGGATAGGAGTTGGGAGGGGAGCAGAGCCAACTGATATGTGGTTAGAATGGAGATGAAGTAGTGTTCAGATTTATCACCTGGATTCAGGATTATTTCTATATGAACTGTGTCAGACTCTGCAAAGAGAAAGCTGATTATGCTCTAAGGCAGTAAAAGAATTCCATTATAAGGCTGAGTGGTCTCTTCGGCTTAGTCTTGGATGGAGGCCCCTCAGTGTCACTGCATCAGGCAACATGTATGACTCTAGTTCTGTGGTGGGAAAAGAAGTAAGTGATCCCTACCTAGTCTGAGCCTCAGGCAGGGGCAATCATAGTCAGGGGTCCTGATTAGTGTTGGTAGGTGCCCAGTTTTCAATGGGACTAGCCAGTCAAAAGAGAACCTGGCAGTGTCTGGCCAGATGTACTGACTGGACACCAAAAGTCAAGTTGCTTCAATCCATTTCTGCTGCTGCCATGGAAGAAGTTGGGTCAGGAAGAGCAGCTGTTGCCATGGGAGCTAATGGAGCAAAACTTCTTCAAGGAATTGGCTGTTTTCTGTGTCAAGATACAAACACAGATTTCTCTTCCAGACAGTAATAGGAGCAAGGCACTTGTGTCAGCTCATCACCTTCTGAACCTGCCAGGTCCCTGCCTCTCTCCAAATCCTGGTTCCAAACCCTGATGTGCCCTGGTTGCCCACAGCCCATCGTTAGGTGTGGGTGTGTGGAAATAATGCATCATATGGTTGTGCTTTGTTAATGATTCCCGAACTGATGGGTGCTAGATCTAATTGCTGCCTGCTATCTCTTTCTTTGATAGGCATTGGAGAAGATGACAATTAACTTGGAAAAGCCCAGAGGGCTCAGAGTAGAGAAGGGAGGAAGAAAGACCTTGGTTTCAATAAATGTTCTGTGCAAAGCCAATTAATTTTTGTCTTTCACATGACTACAAATTAACATAGGGGAGAAGAGGTTTCTCTCTCCCCAATCTGTTATGATTTTAATGGACCAGGAGCAAATAATTCTGTAATCAAACAGACAAGTGTCCTGCTTTCTCTTTCACAAAAATCTATTTCCAACCAGGTTAACGTCTTATTTATTACCTGTAGTAACTATATTTTCACAATATATTTGAACAATATATTGTGAAGGTGTTGGAGTTCTTTGGAGACACCTCAGTTATTTGGGAGGTTTGGGATGAATGGTACACCCCCAGTTAATTACATTTACCTTACCTTATGTACTCATTCTCTGGTCATTAATTTTTGAAGAATTAAATGGGATTTTTAAAACACAGCTTTAAAATGATGTGCACTCCAACAATTGTGATTTAATTGTTCAAAACAAGAAATCCCTGTCTTGAAACATTTTAAAATGGCATAAAAAGATTACATTTTAAAGGGGCAATATTTTAAAAGGATTCAGCAATATCCCCAAATGGGGATTTTTTTTAATCAGCCATACTTATATGTTCTGCCTTTTGTTATCAGTCATACATGAATTGGACAGGTAGGTAGGCTCTTCCTCAATTCCAGGCAGTAGAGTGACGATATTTACTAAAAAGTCGCAGCTACATTAGTTTGTAATTTTAAAAACAACAAGCAGTCCTGCGAGACTAACACATATTATGAGCTTTTGTGGGTAATACCCACTTCATCAGATGAATACATATTTACTAAAGTAAAAATGGCCTGGCCCCTGGGCTCACCCAAGTTGCCTTTTCCCTGCCTGCAGCCTCTGGGCTGAGGCTATGCCCTGTGCAGCCTACAGCTAGAGCTGATCCTCCTCCCACACACCCCAAGTTCTGTACCCCAGGCTTGGTATTCACCCCACCCCAAAGCTTCACACCTCCTGGGGCTGGGGCAGACCCCTCTCCCAGTCCCATATGAATCTCTGATGGTGCTGGTTCTAAGCTACTGTAGCTCATGCTTTCTGCAGCTGGGGCTGATACTCCCTCCTGCCCCCAACACCAGCTTTTGCCACATGACAACTGCTGCTACGTTTTACCCCCTGAACTCCTTGCCCCCCCATAGCTGGGACTGAGGTCTGTGCTGCCTGGGGTTGAGGCTGACTCCCTGAGATCCATTGCCCTGCATCATGTATTACCATCTCCAACCTTCCCCTGCATGCACCTAGTCCAACTTTTTTTGTGAACTGGGCATTTGTTCGTTTTTTCCTGCCAACTAATACCACAGCTCTCTGAGTGGGGCCAATCAGAGAACAGGCTTCAGTCTAACCCTTCTAACTAAGGCAGCCCACAGACAGTCTAGGGACCACAGTTTTCTGACTGGGGCAAGTCAAGCAAAGCACAGGCCTGGCCTACAAGTGAATAAGCTGCTATCACAGGAGTGGGGTTGGTGGCAGGAGGGACCTTGGACCATCCTAGTCCTCCACTGGGTCCTAGCTCAGGACCCCAAGGCTGTGTCTAGACTGGCCAGTTTTTCCGGAAAATCAGCCGCTTTTCCGGAAAAACTCGCCAGCTGTCTACACTGGCCACTTGAATTTCCGCAAAAGCACTGACTTCCTACTGTAAGAAATCAGTGCTTCTTGTGGAAATACTATGCTGCTCCCGTTTGGGCAAAAGTCCCTCTTGTGCAAAACTTTTGAGCAAAAGCGCCAGTGTAGACAGTTGAGATTTGTTTTCCGCAAATAAGCCCCGATTGCGAAAATGGCGACCGGGGCTTTTTTGCGCAAAAGCGCGTCTAGATTGGCCATGGACGCTTTTCCGTAAAAAGTGCTTTTGCGGAAAAGTGTCCGTGCCAATCTATACGCTCTTTTCCACAAATGCTTTTAACGGAAAACTTTTCTGTTAAAAGCATTTCCGGAAAATCATGCCAATGTAGACGTAGCCCAACAGTGGCAAATGTTTTCACGACTGGGTCAGCAGAGATCCCACCAAGACTTAGTGAGTCTTGCTCTGACAACAAAAGCAAACCAAAGTCTGGTTTCCTTAGGCTACTTCCTAACATTGTCTACATGTAGGATTCTCTAGACCAAGGATCCTATGTGTCCTCACATTAGAACAGCAGACGTCAGTCCCAGAAACTCCTCTCCAGGTTAGGTCTCCTCTGGGGACAAGGTGCTGCACAGTGCAGGTTGTTTGTTTTTTCATACGTTTAGATTACAGTAGCACTTATAGGCCCTAGTTAAAAAGCAGTTCTTCACTGTGATAGGCATTGTACACGTAATGAAAAGAGGGTTCCTGCCCCCAAGGAACTTATATTCCAATTATGGGACAAGAAGTAGAGCTAGACAAATAGGGGAAGTGCACAAGGTAACAGTAGGTGCTTCACTTGCCTGATCAAACTGGAATTTAATGAGTCTCTTCCACTTTTAAATAGCCATTTCTTCTTTTGAGGTTAACTGTAAGAGCTACTGTAGCGAAAGGAATGATATTGGCCTGTGACTCTTCATGGCTGGCATAAGTCAGCTTCTTGCAAATTCCTAAAGAAAGACTTAAATTGTTTCCAAATATCTAGTTGTAGCATATTACTTCTAATTAAAGAGTCTCCTCTGAATTTACTATTCAGTGTAAAAATAAAAACATCTTGCTTAGGGCTTGTCTGCATGGCATAGTAATGTACTCTACGAAGGTATGATTTCTACAGCCCACTAACATGCTGCACATTAATTGATCCATGTAGATCCTACAGGTGCACGTTAATGTAGTGCTGTTTGAAACCTACTTCCTTACAGCATGACAGGGAATCTTTAGTGAGCATCAGCAGCGAATCATTTAATGTGCAACATGTTAATGTGCTTTAGAAATTTTACACCTATAGAGTACACTAATACACCATATATGCAAGTGCTTAGTGCTTCAGCTGCCTAGTCATCAGATCACTGTGGTTGGTATGATAGATCAGTTTTACAATCTCCTCTTGAAGGACCATTGAAAAGGGAACTAAAAGAAGAGATTTCTTTTTCCCAGTGGTTTATTCCTAATGCCATCAGATTGTACAATGATCGTCCTCAAGCTGAATGCCAGGTTTCTGTGCCTTAACATTCAAATTGGTGTTGGCTAGGAACAGACCAAATCATTGCACCCAGACAGTCCACTGTCACTGAGGGATCAAGGGCATGAAAATGGTACAGAGCCCAACAATGCAAATCTCTGAATTCTCATGGTTCTCTGTGTAAATTTGGGTAGGGCAGATAACTAGTGACTATCTGATTCTACTACTATTGTATAAAACAATGATACCAACAGATTGAAACAATAAGAAAAAAATAGGATAGAGACTAAGTTATTTGAAAAAACAATGAGGAGGCCTGTGACACAGACCTAATCTACTATATATTTGAGAGAGTTTGTCTGTGAGCCAAGTCTGTCCATCTGTCTATCCATTTGTTCAAGAACTCCTCCTAAACGGTAAGAGCTAGGACCACCAAATTTAGCATGCAGCTTCTTCTTATCATAACTTAAAGCAGGGTTTGATTGTGGGGGGGAGGGGAGAGCTGAAACATGCAGGGATAAATAAAACCATACAGAAAAGAGACAGAATCACCAGGCAGATGAAAGGGGCTGGCTGGGAGCATCTCCCCCACCGCCAGGACTGTCCCAGATCCTGAGTCTCCTCCCTCTCCCCCCAGCATCCTTTAGGGAGGGCAGGGGGGCTGCAGATTTCCAAACCATTCATACAGGAACATTGCTAGTTGTTCCCCTTTGTCAGGAAGCAGGGGCAAAGTGCACAGTTTGCTCCATTCCTCCATCTGGCTGGGCAGTGTCAAGGCTCATTGGAGCAGCAGCGGCCATGGAGAAGCACTTCTCACCTAGTCCCAACCTACTCCAGTGAGAGAGAACTGGGGTGTTTTTTTCTCTCCAGGGAAGCTTTCATACTGATCCCCTCATCCCCACCCCCACCCCAGAGCAATGAGTTAAATGAACAAATACAAAAATTGAGTTAAGCCCCAGAGCAATGCTGGGTAAATTTTCTAGTTAGCAATATTTGACATATTCCAAGAAGTTGGACAATAAGGAAAATGAACAAACTTTGTGCTACTTAATTTCATGTATGATACCATCAAATCTATGACCTGTTGACAAAACCAGGTAACCCAGCTACAAAATCATTTGAGGAAACTATAACAAAATTACAGCAATGCCTGTCTCCTAAAGTAGTGGTTACAGCTGAAACATTTCATTTAAATAAACAATCTTTGGAAGCGGGTGAAACCGTCACAGAGAATATTGCTGTCTTAAAGACTCTATCAAAATGCCTCAAGTGTGAGACGAATTTAAATAATGTAATGCGTGACAGGTTAGCATCTGGCTTCCAAAGCGAAGCAAATCAGAAAAAGTTGCTCATAAAGGTTGACTTAACAGCTGAGTTAGCAGTATTCATAAAAACTGTAGGAAACAGCTCCCTGGAGCTGAATGCTGATGCTAGGGCCACTAAAGAAGTGGTGAAACTAACTTTAAAATATAGAATAAAAAAATAAATTAGTGCTGAAAATAGGCATCTGACAGGATAGGAAAATCCTATGTGAGAAGCAATTTGTGCAAGTCATTCATCTATGCAAGTGCTTTGTGCTTTCTCTTCAGGGAAAAGTATTTAGTATGCTCACAGACAGGAGTGTCTACAAGTACAGATATGAAGCACTCTATTCATGGGAGGTAAAAATTGCTAGTCATGAAACGTGGATGAAGATCTGAATATTAAAAAAAAATCCCAAGGTCCAGATCTAGAGTTCTGGACTGGTGCCAGTTTGCAAAATTTGAAACTGAGTTCACACTGTGAGAGCCCTCAAAGGAAAGTCATGTTGAATCCATCGAGTTGTTTCAGCTTCATCTCCCCAGAGCTGGAGACAGGCAAAAAGCTTGTTTATGGACTTGCATCAATCTCCAGAGAGGATCCCAATTTAAATAGTCAGACACGGATCCTTTATGGCACATTCCTGAGTGCAAGAGGAGCTTGCCACTGACACTATCGTAGAACCATAGAATCCTAGAGCTGGAAGAGACCTCAGGACGTCATCAAGTCCAGCCCTGTGCCCAAAGCAGGACCAATCCCAACTAAATCAACCCAGCCAGGGCTTTGTCAAGCCGAGACTTAAAAACCTCTAGGGATGGAGATTCCACCATCTCCTTAGGTAACATATTGCAGTGCTTCACCACCCTCCTAGTGAAATAGTTCTTCCTAATATCCAACCTAGACAGATCCTGCATCCCAGTGTACAATAGGAGCCTTCACAAACATTATGCCCATGTTTGCAATTTATGTCTCACATTGGATGTGTGGTCCTATCCAATCCTCCAGCTCCCTACCCCCTGGCCTCCAGGACTCCTGCCCCCTATCCAACACTCCTGATACACACTCCTTCTTTTCCCTCCTAGAACCCACACCTCTTATCTAACCCCTCCCCTCTCATCTCTCTCTGGGATGCTTTCCCCTTATCCAACCACCCCTGCCCCCTGACCACGCTGCCCAGAGCTCTGGGGCCATTGGTGCTGAAGCTGTGCTGTCCAGTCAGTGCTGCAGCCACACTTTCTGTAACATTGGGGCTGGTAGCAGGGTGACTAAACACTGTGGCAGCTGAGCCTTTGGCAATGGAGAATAGAAGGTGAGGGGCTAGGTATTAGCCATCCAGATACTGTCCACCTAGATACTAGGTTTTTTTAATATATTAGGCTTCTGGTAATTACCAAGGCCTTTTACTGCACCATTGAAACACTGTATTAAAAACATAATAAGAGACTTTTACTGCACCATGTGCATGTATTAAAAATTGTAACTATACATCCAGTTCCCAAGTTGCGAACGGTCGACTTACGACCATTCGCAGTTACAACCAAAGCTGTCATAAATGGCGGACCCCGAGTTACGAACGTGATCTGTGCTTACGAACAGCACGTTCGCATGTAACTCTATGGGGTCCGACTTACGAATGAACTGATGTACAACCAATTGCTTGGTCCATAACTGGTTCGTAAGTCGGGAAGAGGCTGTATATGTAATCATATTGCCACTGATTTGAGAAATTTGGAAGAGTGTATTCATGTAAGGCACAAGGTAGGTAGACTCTTCTCCCCTCTGAGCAGCTTGAGCACTACTTCTGGGCTTGTACCAATTCCCAGTCTACCCTAAGAGTCTTACCTCAGGATGTAGGGTGACTGGGTCTTGTTATAGATGCCATCTGTTTGTTTTTTGTCAGATGCTGATAGATGTTTGGTTACATGTGTATGTTCCTTCTATGTGCCTCCTCAGTTCTGGGCAGATAGCCAGGAAAGCAGAGCTTCACTGAACCACACAAGAGCACAAAATCAGTTAAATTACGAAGACACCCGGCCAGGTTTATTGCCAATTGAAGCACCGTAATAGTTGCCAGCAGACTCTACTGGATCATTATGCATATGTGCCCCCAACAATGGACAGGCTCAGTCAGTGGCAAGACTTTCCACTGCTCACTAGACCACACAAAGGCAGTGCCTCTGAGATATATCTTTATAGACAGATACAAACAAGTTACGTATTGCTCCTGGCACATCAGGGTATCACCCTCCCATCCATATTAGGGTGCCACCAACTGCTGTTACCAGGGCCCTCCCATTACCTCTTACATGTTGGCTTGATGAAAACACCTCTATTAATCATGTGAACCTGAGCTTTAGCCTGAGGCCAGTGTGTTCCTGGTATCAAGGTGTGTTACCCCCCCCTTCTGGTATGTGCTTGTGTTCTGTGCCTAGCAATATTAGCCCCATGCTTGCTAGATTCTGTGAGCAGGGCCTGCTTTTTGCTCATAACTTGACTTTGCTTTATATTAGCAAGTTTTGGCCATTAATTTAGTCCAGGCCTTAGGCTTCATACCAGGCCTCTGCTATACAGCATTATGTTTCAGGCTCTCTGTCTACTGCAACTCTCAACCTCTTCATGGTGCTCTGCACTGATCAATGGCAGCAATTAAGCCACATCTTTACCTTATGTTCTTCCTTTTATCTCATTTCTATGTCTAGTCACAGATGTCAATTACCCTTACTTGTAAGGTACTCAAAGGGGAGTTTCCCAATAGATTCTGAATTAAAAACAGGCTTGTGTCATGATCACAAAAGGGGCTGTTTGAGTTTTGTCCCCAGAAAGAAAAAACATGCTACTTGAGATCTCATCGTATACAGAGCCAACACACTGTTGTGTGAGCCCACAACAAAGTGAGGGTATGTCTACACTACAGAGTTTTTTTCAGAAAAACAGACATTTTTTAAAAACTTCAATTTTGTCCACACTGCAATCGCGTTCTTCTGAAAGAAAATCAAAAGAACAGAGGTTGGTTTCTGACATTGGTAATCCTCATTCTATGAGGAAGAAGCCTTTTTCCAAAAGAGCTCTTTCCATAGTAATCACAGCTGAAATGAGAAATAACATACATTCAGTGTGGATGCTATCTGTTGAAAAAGCAGATCACTTTTTCGATGGGCTTTTGCTGCGTGGATGCTCTCTGTTGGAAGTTATCTTCCAGAAAAGCTTCTTCCAAAAGAAGCCTGCAGTCTAGACGTAGCCTCAGGTTCAGGAGTTTAGACTGAACTTTCCTTCTCTTGTGTTTGTTATAATCCTGGATTGAATTCAGGCTCTAGTGGGCAAATCCAGGTGAGGTGGAGAGTCTTTCTAGAGAGGAAAGTAACTAGGAAAGGAGGCTGTTATCTGAAGAGTCTCAGAGGTTCAGTGCATCTACTCCTTTGCCTCCATCATAGCAAATTTTATTCTTCCCCAGCAAAAGAAATGGAGGGAGTGTTGGCTGACCCAGGGAAATCTGTAAATTATACCTCTGCTAGCATTAATGAAACCGGTACTCTGATAGGTCAGGGCTACCAAGCTGCTGAAGAAGAACTGAAGCAATAATTCACACAAATGTCTTCAAGCGGAAACAGCAAGTTTTCTCACAACTCTAGATGTAGGAAAAATAACAGCAATGTTTTCCTAACACAAAAAAGGAATGTCATGGTAACAGAGAAAAAAAAACCAACACATAGTGTTGGTGAAAGAAAGAGGAAGAAATAAGCATGACTCATGATAGGTCAAGTGACAATCCTGCACCAGTGTGTGCTGAAGGAAAACAGAAGTGGTGCAGGAACAATCTGACAAGAAAGCTCCTGGGAGCTTTATATAATACCAGTGAGCTGTGCAAGGAAGTTCTCACAGATGTGCCATAGTGTAATATATTGGTTGATTGGCTTGCTAATTAATAGATGATTGAGAAGGAGACACACAGAAAAGTCGTATCCAGTTAGACACCCGACATACACACTTTCCATCATTTGTCATTCTGTAGCTATACTATAGGGTGCCTAGACTGCATAGTGCTTAGTGCTCTAGAAATGAGTAATGGGTAAGGAAGGTACAGATTTAGGAGCTGGAGATCCTAACAGATGTCTAGACTGGAAGAAAGTGTCCCTGCTAGAAGGCTGACTGAGCTTCAAGATGGTAATAGAAGCATTATCCAGACTGCTTGTGATACAGATAAACTTATTCTTACATAATACGGGCTTGATCCAAAAACTTTGAAGTCAATTGTAATCTTTTCTGAGGCTCTGTAAAACCACTGGAATCATATCTTAGTTTCTAAAACATGCCCTGGTGTGTGTCATTGCTTAAAGCCTCCTATCTTTTTTATTCCTATCAAATCTTGATGTCTTAAAATTTTGGTGTTGTTTTTAAAGCATAGTCCAGTTATGTCACATCCATATTCATAAGCATATTTCCATAAAGAATATGGAATGGCCTGCCACACTGGATTGGGTAGCAAAGGTGTGTCAGCCTGAGGAACAGCCAATGTGAAGGGACTGAAGGCCACTGTGGAGAAGTAAGCCACTCTGGAGGCTATGAACACAGTCCACCACAACTTGACTGAAGTTGTGGTGAAAAATAAAAGTGTTCAATAGCTTTCTATATCTAGTTGCCTAATTTGCTCTGATGAAAATATTTCCATTTGTGAACTCAGGTGTACTTTATGGCCTCTTGAAAATGCATTAATTGAAACTGTTGAAGTGAAATGAGTAAAAAAATGGATCCTTTCTAAACCAGTGATTAAAATGCAGGGTTGCTGGATGATGAATGTGAGTGCAATGAGCATGATGGGACTGCTAAAATGATGGCATGTACTCTGGAAAACATCCTTGTGGGCAGACTCCCATGTGCTAACTACCTCCAAATAGGAGTGTAAGCCAATATGAAAACTGGATTTCCTCCTGTAAAATCTTATGAAAATTGTCCTGTTGATATCAACAAGAGTATTTATATGAATTAATATCTTCAGGCTCTGTAATTAAATCTTTGTCCATTTAAAGAAAAGAAATCTTTGCCTTCAACTTCAGGTCCCAAATAACCAGGTTTACTAATGATATACAACAGGTCAGAGCTATCAACATTCATATATATTTCTGGTGGCTTCTCAAACAGAACACAGAGAATACCACTACAGGGCTTACAGACAATCAAAAAGTATACTACATTTCTCTTATATATTACATACACCTCACCATTTAATGTGAAATGACATTTAAAAATGTGTGATAAGTGCATTACTATCACAAACTACTAAATATACACCATTCTACCAATTATGTCTGAAAGGTGGTTTACAACTGCTTCCTGTACAATATGTAATAGACAACTCAACAGTGTCTGGCAAGGTCTGTACTTCTGTTTTAACTTCGTTGCAACATCTTTCTGCTCTGCACTGTAGAATCACTTATAGCAGAAACAGGAATATGAAGCTCACTGATATTATCACAAGGTCAAACTAACTTCATAGGTGTAGTGACAGAAGCAACTGCCTCTCAGAATTTGCTACTTAGGATGTATTGAGAATGTGCACTGGAACTGAGCATGCTCAGTAAGAGCTGTTGCTGCTGCCTCCACTCTGTCCTTACTTGGATTCACATGCTTCTTCTAGCTCTTTACAAGCATTAAAAAGTGGCAAAGGGGGCAAATCACAGTGGGGGAATGGGCAAGGTATGAACAGGGGGCGGAAATTAATCAGCTGGGGCAGAGGGGTCAAGTAACTTTAGGGGGAGTCAGAAGAGGGGCTGGATGGAATAAATCAGGCAGGGAGTGATTGGAGCTGAGGTTTGGCTCAGGAGAGATGCTGCCAGCCCTTGTTGGGGGGGGGGGAGGTTTGCCCCCACACAGGGAGAGGCAAATGGGACAACAGTTACCCAAAGGGGTGAACTACTTGCTGAGTGTGCAAAGGCAGGGATGAGAGGGCCAAAGAGGGACAGAGAGGGGGTTTTATTTCCCATCTGAGGGCAAAACATACCAGTGCGGGAACACAAGGAAGCTTCCTGGCTGTGCTTTTAAAGGCATTTCCTAATGCCTTGGCTCTCCCTGCTAGCCCCTGCAGCACCTCTCTCTCTGTACTTCTACAGTACTGGAGACTGCATGCTGTAAAGCATCCCACATGCAGCGTGTGAGGGAGGTGTAACACATTTTGAGGATTTAGAAGTCTCTTATATTTCAAGGTGAAGTCTCATAACATTTCACAAATTTGTCTTATCAGCTGCTGTGATTCCCTGAATTGCACTCCTGTCCTTGTAACCCATTTTAATTATAGTTTTACTCCTTTACAAATGGTATTTCTATTTCTCTTATTACTGTGAACACTTCATCATTTCTCTGTATTATCATTATGCAATGCATCCCTTCATCATTTCTCTATATTATGATTGTGCAATGCATGTCATGGCACTATTTCTTTTTACTTTAATAGCTAATGCTCAAAATCATTTAAATAACTAGCAGTTACTGGTTTTAGCAATTCCTTCTGTGTTTCTATTATAGTACTTACTATGGTTTTTATACTTTGATTTGTAGTTTGGAGTTTTTTCCTTTTTATAGCACAAGTTTTACTGTTTATTTTAACTATGAACAGGGTATGTCTACACTACCACCCTAGTTCAAACTAGGGTGGTAGTGTAGACATACCCTTAGACACGGCTGTGAACTTATTGTCATGAAGAAAAAAGTTTGCTGTTACCTAAAATCTATTTCACTACTACTAGCCTATATACAGGGGTGGTCTGAGGCGGGCTGCAGCAGCTGGCACCCCAGGTGGAACGTGCAATCGGTGCCCCCGCCTGCATGGCTGTCAATGGCATGACGTCATCATGGGGTGCCCTGGGCACCCCGTTGAAGGCGGTGCCCTAGGCGACAGCTGAGTCAGCCTATACTCACTGACCACCCCTGCCTATATACAGTCTTAAGAGAAAAATTCTGAAGATGAAGACTGGAATATTTTGGAATATAGTTTTTCACTTACAATATTACAGCAAGATACTAGAAGGTAATTTCTATAAAACCTTTATTTCTATATAAATTTTTAGTATGTTATAACAAAATCATTTTTACCAATCACGGTTTCCACTCAAATTTTTCATTAACTTCTCTTATGCATGCTCATTGCATGACTATTTTGAACTCCTTTATATTTAAAAAAATTGCAGTCCCCTTTTACAAAAAAAGCACCTCCCTATGGGCCTGCTTGGTGTACTGCCTCCATCAACATTTCTGGCTCTAGAACAGCAGTGTGTTTAGGGGATGTCTGTCACTATGTTAGTCTAGTGGCTATGCCAATAACTGACAGTCCCCAGAAAGGAGTATAATTGTGACATATTTTGTGACAGGAGTGCCTTAAGGACAGCTTCACCCTTGTCTTATCATTTATACAAACCATATTTGTCAATGGTAGGGACAAAATATGTAAAAATCACATTTTTCATTGTTTGCTTGAAGCACACATTCAGAGACCTTGCAAGTACTTTTTGGAGACTCTCAAGTTGCTTTTCACTAGCAGTTATGACCAGTATGTTGTTCAAGGAACGCTGAGAATAACCTGTGAAGTAATCTATGAAGAGTTCCAAGATGTTGACATTTTGTCCCATTGTAGGGCAAAACAAAATTTTGAAATCAGAATTTTCTATAGATCAGATGGTCCATTTTTCATCTCAGAAAATAAACCCTTACGTGTGCTATACATGAGGTAGTTCTTGAAACTGTCTTTGGTCTCCATTTGTAGGTAGGCTCAAGCTTGGTCAGTCTTGGATAAACTATTGTATACTGTTCTGAATCAAACAGCTATGCAAAACACTTTTCTGTCTCTATGAGCAGTTTACTCACAGTACTATAACAATATGCTGCAGGTTCCTTTTTTGATTTACCTTTACTATCCCAACTGTCATTCACTATGCCACTGTATTCCCAGATTAGAATTTCATGATGAATGCCAATTATTGCATTCTTGACTGTTTACACAGCAATAACAATATGAAGAAATAACCTAAAGACACCATTGGGTCCTTAATAAAGGTATTTGCTAACCATATACAAATACGCAAGACCTACACTGCACAGTTATTTTGGAATAAACTATTCCGGATTAGTTATTCTGAAATAGCTTTTTTCAAAATAGCATGTCTACACTGCAGGGAAGCCTCAAAATTAGTCTTAGGCAGGTTCCCTAATGTAGACGTGCTATCTCGATTTAGAGCCCAAGGAGGAATAACATAAAATGGCTCTGGTGGGAGGGAGTATTTTGAAATAGCAGCAGTGGAGTGTCTACACATGCTTTATTTCAAAATAGCTATTTCGGAATAGGCGTTATTCTTTGTAGAATGAGGTTTACAGAAGACGGAATAAGCTGTCAGTTATTTCAACATTATTTTGAAATAACAGAATTGCTGGGTAGACACTTGCACAGTTGTTTTGGAATAACAGCCATTATTCCAAAATGGTAGGGGGTTGTGTGTTCAGCATGCACCGCTTCCCAGGACAGTGCTAACAGAGTCACCTCTTCCTTCCTTCATGTTCCCCTGTGAGATATCAGTCTTCTCCAAATCACATAGTATGACCAGGAGCAGATGTTGACTGAATGCGGCCATAAACCTGGGCCTTACACTGCAATGCTTTGTGATTCAAAGACACCAGACCTCTTACTGGTGGCTTGGCATGGGAATGTGTCCTACTGTGGAGGACAGCATAAGGCTTGTCTCCTCAAAAACCTTGTGAGAAGGACTAAAGAGTTCTAATGTGAGAACTTCATGAAACTGAGCAGATAAGACTCCCACTCCATCTGCAGACACATTAACTTGCTGTTCCAGGACCACCACTCTATGTAGGTACAGAGCATGCTACATATCATACCGCTTTGCCTTAACCCACTTGTAGTAAGAAAAAGTTAGTGAACTCACCCAAAATGCCCTCCCCTGAGGTGGGTGCTATTTTGGGAGATGTCCTGGGAGGAGGGGACTGACTCCAGCATCATGACAAACTCCTAGCTCTTGGAGATTGTTGGCTAGCTAGTCTCCTTCTACTGCTTCTCCACCACTAAGCTGTCCTCCATGCTGATATAACCCACATGCCTACTGGGTGTGGTTCACTGTCCCAGGTAGTGGCACTTAGATCATTTACAGTGAGATATAAGAATGAGTGAGCTCCACACCCTAAGCTGCGAGCCAGCTAGCTTTATAGCTCAAGCTGTAGCGGCTCCTACAGTTCGCTCCAGAGACCTCAGGTTTGAAGCCCCCCCATGGCAGTTTCAAAACTGTTCACTTGTAAGTTGCTGCTTCTTCCTCCTCTCCATCCAGTGCCTCCTGATGCCACAAAAATGATTCATGGCTAGAAGTAGGTGCTGCAAGAGTGACAGAGGTATTGGTACAATGGGCCTGTTTGCCACTGACCATTTTTTCCCCGGAGTACCCATGGATTCAGCATCATGGCTACTGCTGAGGAAGACTGAGCCTGAGCCTGAGCCCCGCATGACACACACACACCTAAGCACTCGACATCCCCCCCCCCCCAAAGTATAGGGCCAGGAATAGTGGACCAGATTCACCACACCCAAGGGAGTCCTGGGTTTGGCATTCATCTCACACATACTTGAACAACTTGTTTCTATTCTGCTCTGGGGAGACCACACATACATAAAGATGATGGAGGAGTTAAATCTTAATGCTAAGAATGAGAAAAAAATTCTATATCTTTGCACAAATCATCCAAGAATTAAATTAATCCATGTTCAAAGAGCCTATAAGTTAAGGGCTTCAGTAAAATTCTGATGTCCCAAAGTCTTGCACAGTTCCTCCAAGTGGGGACAAATTTCACTCTCATTGTGCTAGTAATATCTAGGAACGTAGGAATTGCCATGGAGATGCTGGGCTATTCCAGGCCACAAGCTCCTTGGCAGAGCTACCATGTTCACAGTCCCATTAAGGCTTCACTGTCCCATTCGCATACCACTATGTTGTAAGATCGGGGGAACTATAGCTGTACACAGCAAACTGTGTAAGGGCCAAGATGGAAGCTGCAGTCTTACAGAAGACCCTCCCTTGATTCCCTTCACAACCCTAACTGTGAATGTTCTTCCAGGATTACCACAGCCAGTGGAAAATGTGTGGGAATTTGTTATCATAGGGCCCCCTTGTAGTGTTCATCCTCCCAAAGATACACTTGCCACCCTTCCTCAATTAAATCCTTCACCTCAGTGGTTAAGTCATCATTTTTGGGGTCCTGTGTCTTATGTGTACTCATCCTGGTACAGCCAGTCAGTAATAGGTATGTGAACAGTTCTTTTATTTAAATTGGGTAGTGTCTGTGCTTTGTCTAATGTTAACAATGGTCCTTCTATAAAATGTAGCATTTTGCCTTCAGAGATTTAATCATGGGATTCCTGCCTTCCTTATTATTATCTGCTGAACACGTGCATAGGGAAAGGAAATGGTCTTGGAGAAGTAAAAATGAGTTGATGTGCAAGTTTATGCTGCAGGCTGCTGCTGAAAAGAAAAGTCAAAGAATCATAGAATAAAGAACTGGAAGGGATCTCGAAAGGTAATTAAGTCCAGTCCCCTGCACTCACAGCAGGACCAAGCACCATCTAGATTATCCCTGACAGATGTTTATCTAACCTGCTCTTAAATATCTCCAATGATGGAGATTCCACAACCAAATTAATACCAATGTTTAACTACCTGACAGGACATTATTCCTAATATCCAACCTAAACATCCCATGCTGCAGTTTAAGCCCATTGCTTTTTGTCCTATCATCAGATGTTCAGGAGAATAATTTTCCTCCCTCCTCTTTGTAATACCCTTTTAGGTACTTGAAAGCTATTATGTCCCCTCCCAGTCTTCTTCTCCCCCTTCCCCAAACTAAATGTAACCCACACACCTAGTGTGGTTACTGAGTACTGCAGTGGCACCTAGACTACTGCAACAGTTAAGGTCAAAAGACCTCTACAGTATGGGCTGGGTGTCACCTGGCTTTTAGCTCAGAGAGTAGAGTCTCCTATAGTCAGCTCCCGAGGTCCCAGGTTCAAGTCCACCTTGGGGGTGGTTACATAAACAAACCCAATTCTTTCAGTCTTCTCTCTCGGGTCATATTTTCTAAACCTTTAATCGTTTGTGTGGCTCTTCTCTGGATCTTCTCCAAATCTTTCCTGAAGTCTGGTGCTCAGAGGTGAACACAGTACTCCAACTGAGGCCTAATCAGTGTGGAGTATAGTGGAAGAATTACTTCTGCTCTGTTTTTTACAACACTCCTGTTAATGTGTCCAAAATGATGCTTGCAATAGAGTCACACAGTTGAGTCATTTAGTTTGTAGTCCATTATGACCCCTTGATCCTTTTCTTCAGAACTCCTTCCTGGACAGTCACTGGTGTGAATTGGTTGTTCCTCCCTAAGTGGAGTACTTTGCATTTGAATTTAAGGAGTGAAGGGACAATGAGAAGAGAGAGGGGAAGGAGAATGCTGAATGCCAGAATGAAGCCACACAGTGGCTCAAACATTATGGTTCATGGAGTGCCAAGCTGACACAAACCAGGCACTGTTACCCAGTGGGGATGGGGAAGCTCTGTGACTGCCCCTCTGCAGCTGATGCAGCTAAACTATTTTCCATGTGCCCACCTCTCATCATCAACACATGTTGGACACCATTCTGTCCACAATCATTGTACTCCACACCTGCCCCTTCACTCTCCATCTCTGCAGAGTCCCACAGACAGCCAATGCACTCAACTCTAGTCCTTCTGCAGGGTTAGCTCTGCTGATTTGCAGCAACCATTGCATAGCACATCAGAGAGCCTGGCTGCAACTGATACCTGAATATAAACCAATCTATAAATGTGCTGCGGTCTCACCTTCAACTTTCCCTGTCCTTCTCCCAACAAACTTCAGTGTGGGTTCTACATTGGTTGCTTTTAATACATGAAATTCTTTAGTTTGAAAGCATTCTTTATTCCAATACATAAAAACAAGCAAGAACATCCCAGCAAAGCAACAGGCACTATTGTTTTAAGTGCATCAGAGGGACCAAACAGAGTCCTGCACCAGCATTGCAACCATTGCACTTCCATGCATGGCAACAAATATGACTAGTTTTCAGCATCAAATTACTGCCTCAAGGGTTCCCTGATCTTTAAGGGCCGTGCTGCACTTCGCTAATAGTCCTGGTCTCAGGCTGTTCAAATTCAGCCTACAGACACTAAGCCTCAGTGGTCCAGTCCTGACTGAAACTTTCACCTTCCCTTTACATGGAGGGTACAGCACACAGCTATAAGCATAGGGACGTTGTCATTAATCAGGTCCAACTTCCTGTACAAACATCACCAGTGGGCTTTTAAAGCTTTTAAATGGCCAAAAACACACTCCATGGTCATTCTGCACCTACCTATCCTGTTGTTGAACTCCTTCTTACTGTTCTCAAGGCTTCTCAGCGCGATAGTCTGGACGCTCCCCTGCCGACATCAAAGGTATTTGTCGACCACCCAGGTAAACCTCATCCCAGGAGGTTTACCTGGGTGGTCGACAAATACCTTTGATGTCCTCACCCGTGTGTCCAGACTATCGCGCTGAGCCGACAAACAGCTGATTAGCTGTTTGTCGGTTCAGCGCGGCAGCCATGTAAATTTAAATGAAGCGGCGATTATTTAAATCGCCGCTTCATTTTACTGTGTCGGGTAGCCTAATCTACATGCCTCTGACGACAGAGGCATGTAGTCTAGACGTACCCTAACTGCCATGACTTAGGAAAAAAATTCCCTCATCGGCATTTCATTAAATAATTACCATTATGAAATTACTTTACACATTCTTCTAAAACCTCTGGTACCAGAGCTGGAGACAGAATACCAGACTACATAGTTCATTGGTCTAACCTTGACAGTAAATTTCTAGGTTAATACTCAGTCTTGGACTGATACTTAAAGTCTCCTCTCTCACCCACCCCCATCTGGAAATAAGTGTTTAAGTCAGGGGATGGAGCCGGGAGAACCTAGAGATGGTCATCTAATATTTGCAAATACAGGTTGAACCTCTCTAGTCCAACACTTTCTGGTCCAGCAATGTCTGTGGTCCAGCATGATTTTAGTTAGTTAGATATGTGCTTTTCATGGGTGTGGCCAACTTTCCCATGGTCCCATAAAGTTTGGTTATAGCTACCAGTTCGGACTCTGTGTTCTGTGCTGTTATTTAGCTCTAAAGCATCCCTAAAAGTCTTCTAAGCTCTGCTATGTACATTGGACAAACATCTCAGACACTTCGCCAAAGGATTAATGCCCACAAAACAGATATCAGACAAGATCACAAAGAAAAAACAGTTTCTTGCCATTTTAACCAGAAAGGACACTCTCTCAATGATTTAACCACCTGCATTCTGCTACAAAGACCTTTTACATCTGCACTTGAAAGGGAATCCTCTGAACTGTCATTCATGTTAAAATTCGACACTCTCCAAAAAGGAATGAACAAACACTCGAACTATCTTACCCATTACCAAGATAGCTTCCCCAATTATCACCTCTAATACCATTAACTCACAAACATTCCACTCTCCCCACCTCTAATATCATCAATTCAACAGACACTTACCTTCCTTCCTTCCCCCCCCCCCCCGCATCCCCCTCCTGTTCTGAAATGTGATTTGTCCTTTTCATATGTGTTCATTTTTTTAAATTGTATCCTTTGGTATATATGGTTGTGACTATTTTCTTCCACTATTTGATCTGAGGAAGTGGGTCTGGCCCACGAAAGCTCATCATCTAATAAACCATCTTGTTAGTCTTTAAAGTGCTACATTGTCTTGCATTTTGCTTCTAAGCAAACAGTGGAAGTGTTTGTAATGCCAGGAAGCACAAGCATGTTTTTTATGCTTTATCTACTTCTTACTTTGTGCTAATACAGTACAATTGTGTAACAACAACACTAACACTTTTGTTACAAAGAGAGCTGATAAGCCTTGGCTAGGCATAAACTTATATAGGATGCGTCAATAAGTTGTACATTGTAAAGCAGCATTTATGTAGTGTTCTGCTTAGTCACCTCAGGAAAATAAAAATAAAATCAGATTTACTTGCTACAATATTGGCCTCCCATGGTTCAGCAAATTCTCTGATTTGGCACCTATCAATTCCCAAGGATGCTGGACTAGCAAGGTCCAATCTATAGTTTGTTTTCTTCTCTACCAATCAGTGAATACATTATTCATATAGCACCTGTGGCAAGGATGCCTCTTTCCCTGGCCAGCAGCCTTCTCCCTTTGTCAAGAGTTGGGGCTTACACTGGTTTCTGGGATAAGGAACCCAGCTACTCCTTCTTGGACACTCTCCCCTGCTGTTTTAGCTGTATTCCTAGTAGGCCTTTATCTTAAACTCTTACTCCCCTCCCCTGCCCTCTATCCTCTCACTCTCCTCCTCATTGTCTAACTGGGGAGGCTTATTGGCCTCCAGCAGGCCTGAAGTGAAGTCAGCTGGCTCCAGTCTGTCAGGGCCCAATCCCTGCCACTTGCTCCTAATTGTTCTGCAACCTTGCACACCTAATTAGAAGGCCTTTTGTGGCTGCCTTTTCCCCATTCTGCAGCAGCCCTCAGGCCTGAACTTGTCGCACACCATATCTTGTGCTTTAACCACAAGATCATTTTTCTTCATAAAACTACTCTTCTATGGTACTTTAGGGGCAGCTACACAGCCCTCAAAGGTAGGGAAAGAGAGCCATCTTTATTCATTATGAATTGAAGTAAATGGCAATTCTCAAGTTTGTCAGCATAGGATCAAAGCTTAAATTAGGTTAAGCACCACAGGAGAAAAAAAAAACCCTGCAAGTGGCAGAAAACATGACAAATAATACCAAGTGGAGATTTTTAAAGTGAAAAAATTTCCAGAACAAGATTTCTCTGGTTTTATCTTTTCCACATATTCAGTAATCATGATGGCTATGGCTACATTGACATGATCTTGCGCAAATACTCTTTAACTCAAGAGTTCTTGTGTTAAAGTATTTGCGCAAGAGAGCGTCTACACTGGCATGTGTCTTTGCGCAAGAGATGTGCTTTTGCGCAAGAGCATCCGTGCCAGTGTAGATGCTCTCTTGCGCAAGAAAGCTCTGATGGCCATTTTAACCATTGGGCTTTCTTGTGCAAGAAATTGATGTTGCCTGTCTACACTGGCCTTTTGTGCAAGAACAGTTGCACAAGAGGGCTTATTTCTGAGCAGGAGTATCATAGTTCTTGTGCAAGAAGCACTGATTTCACACATTAGAACGTCAGTGTTCTTGCGCAAGAACCCCCCGCCAGTGTAGACAGGCAGCATGTTTTTGCGCAAAAGCGGACGCTTTGGTGCAAGATGCCCAATATGGACACAGCCGATGAGTTTGTGTGAAACAAAGTTTTTATTGGCATGTATTTAGGATGTCCTGCATCACTCACTTATAGCTTGGCCACTCAGGAGTAGACCTGAATGAAGAATGTATTTTTCACTTAACTGGCAATTTTGAAAAGGTGACGGGCAAAATCATTCTAGGTCAGACAAAATATTTCATTTTAACAAAACTGAAACATTACAGTGCTGATCTTTTCTTAACATTCTTGAATATTTAAAAATAAAGTTAAAGGAAATGGTAAGTCATTTCAACCTAAAAAGTGAAACATTTCCTTTTGAAGATGTCAGATATGCTTTTATATTTTTATTCATTGACTATAATTGGAAGTATAAAATAGTTTGGCAAAACTGAAGTGAATTTATGAAATAATCTTATTTTCCTCAGTCTGCATATTTTGCCAAGAAAAGTTACAGCCAAAAACTTTCACTCAACTACATTGATGAGCAGTATAGTGCTCATAGTAGTGAAATGTTGATATCACACCTCATATATGTTCTCTTTGCCCATATATATTCACTACTTGTGGCAGTATACAGAATAAAGGGGGACTTTAGGATATTATGACTACTATTGCTGTAAAATTGCAATGAGTTATGCCAGATATGCTCTGTAAGGTATCTCCAAGAATGTTATAATTTACCAAATATGTTACTCTAATTTATATGTTTATTCCACCTTATTATTATGGGTTAGAGATATGTATCTACGTCTGTCACAACTTGTGCTATGTTTCTTGGTGACACTCCAGGCAGGTTGGCAACAGCATTGCCCAGTCTGCTTTATGGTTATAGCAGGGTCATTAAGGGCCATTGGTTATAAAACTGACCCATTTTGAGAAGGCAAGAGATATACTTTTTGACTCAGCAAGACATGCAGATGCACACCTATGGACAGAATTCTAAGGCTTCCAGGCCATGTGCTGGGAAGCTTGTGTTTGGGACTGTCAAGGCTTTTTCCCCCACTCTGGCATGATAAATGTAGAAGTGGGGGCTCGCAAAAGTATCCCAAAACCTTATCTCTACAGGCTTTAGTATAAAACTTCTCCCTAGATTAAACCCTAGATTTTGGGAATAAAGATCTGCTGCCACCACTCAAGTAATGATAAGGAAACCAGTGGAGAGATCACTTGGGAAATCTCACCCCTAAAGTAAAACCAGGACACAAAAAATATCCAATACCAGGTTAATAAAAAGGAAAGAGAAAGAACTTTTATTATCACAATACTCCTGTTACAAGCATAATGACTGGATGGAAAAGTCACCAATTCATAAAACTCATGGGGAATTCCACCATGGGAGAAAAACCCATTTTAAATGCACAGACATCAGATTCCCATTCCCAAACCATAAAACAATAAAACCTAATGGATTTATCTAAACATTACCCTACTTACAGATGGTGAAGAGTTTTTTCTTGGAGCGACACATTTTGTCTGTCCTCCTCAGTAGCTAGAGAGAAACTTCCCAGAGACAAAGGAGGGAAAAACCAAAAATTCCTTTGTCCCAGTTTGAAATTCCTACCTACATTACTATTGGCCGACTACCTGGCTTAGGTATAGTTAACCCTTTAGTTTCCAGGCTGGTAGCCATCTCTCATGCTCATGACAGGGACAAAGGAAGTACAAGCCACATGGCAAAAGAAATATAAAAGGTACTTGCAACTTCTCCATCTTGTCTTCATTCTTCTGACCTCTGGAGTAATCTTTCTACAAATGAAGCTCTGAAAAAAGGATCTAATAAGCCATCAATGCTGTGGATGTGTTCAAGAAAGACCTTCACCAGTACTGCTAGGAGCTTGAAGTACCTTCAAGTATGCATGTGACTGATTTACCATCTCTCCTTGTTCTTTCTTTTTTTCATTATAATATATCTTTAATTTTAAATACTGAAACTTCTTAGCTGGTAGCATGGCATTTTGGGTAAGAGCCAAACCTACAGTGGTAATGTATGTTATTGATCCTTTGGGGTCAAAAGAATATTTTGTATATGTAAATAGAGGTAGTGTTTTTACAATTATTTTTCACTGCACTGACCTAAGTGCTGAGCAGGCACCAGAAACTTTGCGTGCAATGAAGGGAGCAGTGTGATTTCTGTTTTGACTTCTTGATAATCAGCATGGGAGATCAGAAGCACCATTTTTGACTGGTTGGGAAGCTTAAATTAAGTGTAACAAACCAGTCCTGGATGTATCTGCTTTTGTAGCCTGCCCTGATCTTGGCTTTTCCAGTAAGGGCTGCCCTAGGCACCATTGGGTCATATTACCCAACAATTTTGTTAGTGCACCATTCTTTCAGTTTGAATGGTTATTCTTCCAGAAAGTCAGATGGATTATACTTAAACCCATTAAAACCAGGACATATTTTGTAAATTTTATTCTTATTATTAATAATATTAATGATATCTCCCTATACTGTAACAATAGTGGTGTTACCTCCCATCTTTACTGTTGTGCATTTTATTGGTTATTGCTGAAAAATGTTGTTTAAAATTAAAGGCAGTTAAAAGAAGGTGATTAATTGTGAAATTCTGTGCAATCAGTATTATTCAAAATGTGGTAACATGATTTGAAGTGCCTAAAATTTTAAAACAAAACAATTTTATTCAATCCCCCTTTCTGTACTTGACGTAGTTGAAAGGCTATATTGATTTGATTAAAAGAATACATCCCTTCCCATAAGACAATCTTCTTAAACACCTCTTACAGAATGATTCATAATATTTAGAATAGCAAATGTGGCTTGGGAGTTCTTGTCAGTTGCTAAATGTGAGTGTTCTTGTTTTAGCAAAGGAACAAAAGATGGAAATTTTATAGTGGAAGAAATAACACTGCACTCCTCTTCACACAATATTGTGATATTTTGGAAAGGAAGTTACTGTTTTCTATCTGTTTGGGTATATGCTGCTTACGGATTTATAGTGAAAACTAAGACAGGAACCATTCTGGCTCACGAAACACACAAAAGTAGCTGTCTACACCTCTAATACTTGGAACTCTGTTGTATAACATAATTAGTTTGCTTGAGTAATCATCTTAAAGCTGCAGTGCAGTAGTGTCAATCAGCAGTCATGCAGGCTGAACTTAATTATACAGTAATGGCATATCTGATATACACAAAGCAAAGAGAAGCAGCATTTTCATTGTACTTACCATGAAATAAACATGCATTACTCATTCACTTAGTTACTACACGGCAGCACTATTATAGACATTACCATGTTGCTTTAAGGTGCAATGAGTAATTTATTGAGTAGTGGCATGCAGATATTTATAAAAGCGGTTAGAATATACTTCTTTTGATGTGAACTATTACAAAGTCTTTATCCCATTCTTAGTTTGCTAAGGTTTAAAAGCTGTGTGATGCTACTTTCACGAATCTTTTAAACCTTTCAGTGTTACAGAGGAGAGCTCATACAGTGGTCACTGGTTAAGAAGAAGATAATGGGAAATTGATGTGTTAGCACACCAGTGGCCTCCCTCTGTCCTTCCTCCATCAAGACATACTATGGAGCCTTAGCAACAGGTGTGCCACCAATGGTGGTGTGCCACCATTTTTGCTGCTTCATCCGCTTTCCCTGGTGCAGCCCTCTGTGGGCATGTTACCAAGACAGCTGAGAACAAACTTCCTGCAAAACTAACAGTCTGGACATTTATCTTAGGCAACAGCACAGACTTTCAAACCCACCCTGGGGTCTGAGCGCAGGCTAGCCTGAGTCTCTGCCAGAGCCAGAGCATTCACAGGGCTATTTTTTGTGTTCTAGCTTGAGTCCCAGTATGCCAAGACTGTCTACCCAGGCTGGGAGATTCTCTCCTAGGAACAGTGCATTCCACCTTCGATATACGAGTGATTGTGCTTGACTCCACACCATGGGCAAATTTAATACCCTGGGGGTCTGACAGACTTGCCAGTCCCTGGGAAAAGGGGGGAAGCTCTGCATTCCCAGAAGGGTCAGGGCCTCAGACAGAAGGGGTGGGACTGAAGGCAGACAGCCCTCAGTGTGGCCTGAAGCACACTGCATAATCTCCCCACCTCACAACCAGCCCTGTGAGCCATCCAGAGTGCTCCAGTTGTGCTTTACAGGGCTTGCGGTTTCTGCCACCATCGCTCTGGTAGCAATAGCCACTGGCAGCCTCTGGCCCTTTAGAGTTTCCAGGCTCCAGGGCAACTGTCATCTGTGCTCCCTTTCTGCCCCTGTCACCACCATGCTAGTGCACCAAAACCTCAGTGTAACAAATAGGACATGAGGTTTCATCTTCAAAAATCTGGAGGGGAAGGGTCATTGCAAAAAAACAAAAAACAAAAACAAAAAAGAGAGAGAACTGCTGCCTGGGAATTTTAGAAAATTTGAAATTGCTTTTTATTCTTAGAATATAAAAACATACTGAAATTATTCTCGGATACTTAATGAATAGAGTCTTAAAATACTGTAACTTCTCATCTGAGAGCATATTCTGGATGTGTTGCTTTGTTCAAGATCTGAGGAAGGGACTTCTTGAACCACCAAAAACTAAATGAAACTATCTGAATTTGCCATCTTCTGAACTCAAATCCCTTTCAAAATAAAAAACTCATTATTTGTTTCATTGTTTTTATATTTCTACCTCAAAGATAAGACTATTTGTCAATAACTTCTAAGATAACACATCTATTATAATGCTTTGTATATTACATATTAGAAACATTTATAATGTACAACTCCCTGAATTTAATCCAAACCTTCCCCCCCCCCCCACACACACACACTTTTCCTATATGGTATTGAGTGGAGGATTACATGGGGTTTGGCTGTTGGAGTTGTCATCTGGCTTCTTTGGTCTCAAACCTAGCTATGTTCTGCCGGTGACAGACCCATTTCAGTCCAGACTAGCAAGTAACTGTATGTCAGAAACAAATTAGGTAAAACCAAGATTGTAGATTCATGAGGCAGAAAAGATGACAAAGAGAGAAAGCCTCTAATTCCTCAGCAGCTTACTGGAAAATTACATCCTTGTTAAAGGAGAAAACATGAACAGCACTGTCAGCTTGCCAACCTGAGCCTTGCAATTAAATAAGCTTCAGTTCCACTCACTTTCTGCCAATAGTTTGAGAGAGGTTTTGATTGGGAAAAAAATGTAAAACTTCGCTTATAATATGGCTCAACTAAAATACTGTTGACTGTTTGAGCAAGAGGTAGCCACAGATACATAAAAAGATTGGCTCTTATGCAGTTAAATAATTTTTAATGAGTACTTAACTTATAATTTGCTGAACGGAAAGGAGCAGAAATGGCAAAACACCCATTGTCTTCAATAATGCAGGATCAAGCCTTTAGGTCATATGATAGGGCACATCCCCCACGCAGAACCTGAAAGATTTAATGTGGGCATGAGAGACCAATTAACATACCTAACAGCACCTGGGAAAGAGAATGCCAGATTTAACTAATAATGGAGTCTTGCTGTTTAGGGGATGGGTGATTATAAAGCCAGCAAATTAGCAGGAAAAGAGGGCTATAGAATATAGAGAGACAGAGACTGAGCCTGCAGTCACTCTTTGGGGGTTTGGAAGAAACAGTAAATGGTTTAGGGAGGCAGCAAAGAATCTGATGGAATAGGTCTTGCTTTCCAGCCCCAGGTTCCCTGAGCTGGAACCTAGAATAGAGGGAGAGTGTGGGTTACTCTAGCAGCCACTAAGGAAGGTGTACTGAACCTCCCAGAAGTAAGGGGTATAAAGGATCATGGAGCCCAGAGGCAGAGAAAAGACCTGCTCTAAGATTATTGGCCAGTAACTTGAGTGAACTCTGTTATCCTGAAAAGGGAGAACTAAAACTTGGCTGGAGGCTATGGGTTGAGCCTTTGAGCCAAAGTCAGAGGGAAGAGAGAGAACTCACAGACTACATCTAGACTGCATCCCTCTGCCAACAGAGGGATGCAAATCAAGTACTTCGGAAGTGCAAATGAGCCAAGGACTTAAATATCATTTGCATACTCGCATTACAACGCTGTGCTGGTCAGGGTCAAAAGTGAAAGTAAAGTGTAGCCGCGGCTCTGCCGACAGCGTGGAGCTTTTTCGGCAGATCCTGTACTCAGAAAATGAGTACAGGATCTGCCAAAGAAGCTCCCCGCTGTCAGCAGAGCTGCGGCTACACTTTACTTTCACTTTTGACCCTGAGCCTGATCGGCACAGCGTCAGAATGTGAGTATGCAAATGATATTTAAATCCTGGGCTCATTTGCACTTCCAAAGTGCTTGATTTGCATCCCTCTGTTGGCAGAGGGATGCAGTCTAGACACAGCCATGATGTATGGGGAAAATACAGAAATGTAGTTTCATCACATGGTAAATAAAACTCCATTTTATAACATACCAGCATAGCTCCTGTACTCTTGAAAGGGTGTCTAGACCAGAAAACCAGAGACATTCTTGGGGCCACTGTATCAGGGAACATGGAGATTTTGTTTCCATGGAATTGCTAGTCTTTCCTGTCCTCTAAGAATATCTGTGCTGTTTTATCAGAGTTATGATCTGAGTCCCAGAAAGTGGGTCTTTTCGAAACACTTTCCCTTAATCTAAGTCTTGTAACAGTCTTTCTTTCTCCATGGAAAGTAAATGAAATATCCTTTTGGCTCTCTCTAATAATTATAATTAATAAAAAAATTAAAAACCTAAAAGAGAAAAAGTTCCATATGATGTATCTCATTAGACACGGAAATGAAAATAACTGGGAAAGTACATGCACTTCCAATATTTGTATTCACCATATCTAAATGCAAATGGTGATGTTCTCCTTAGCTAAATATGACTGTTAATCAGTATCTCTCAGTGAATAGTGCGTTAACATGCTGTAGGGGAAGCAAATTTCTTGGACCTATTAACAGCAGAAAAATAAGTTAAGCAAGATTTTATAAGACATTTCCAGGGATAAACTATCTTCTTCCCCCCCACTCCCCCACCCCCCGTATTTATCATTGCAAATGGGATTGCAAGCACTCTGAAGCACACATTATTCTTGTTACTCTTCTGTACTGCACCTAGCACAATGAGATATCTGTGGGGATAAAGCTACACCTAATAATTAACAAATGTATAGAAACCACATAGTATTTCTAACACTATGGCAATTTTCAAGTTTTTTAAAAAAGGTCCTGTCAACAGAAAGTGAAATTGTATGAATCACTGTGTCTGCATCTTCAACATTTACTGTCATATCTAGAGGAAATAACCAATTCAGCTACAAGAACAAAGCTTTATTATAGAATTTATAAAGGATTTGAGGACTTAATTAAGTAGAGAAGCAACTGAACTGATTTTCTTTCAATGGCACCTTACATGGAAGGTTTTCCAGTGCTCTGCACAAAGAGTGCAGCTGCCTCATAAACATTCAGAGCAGTTTCATGCATTTGGCAGCAGTTTCCCCAGAGACACAGACTTTGGAACTTATTTTAATGGAGGAGAAGCTGGGGTAGGGGACAGTATGTTCTCAAAACTTGTTTTAGATGAGGGAGAGCCAAGGCAGCCTGGTTATCCTATTGGCTTTCTGAAATCGCTAATGGATCTTTAACAGCCACATTTGAAGCAGAAGTAGGCCCCATTTTAATATCTCCTTTAAAGGAAATAACCTCTAGTCCTTCCTCAGCACTTCTCAGGTCCCTTACACAAGACAATTTGCAGGGGTAGGAGGAACAGGACTGAATTTTTGCTTTCTCACAGTTTACAATGTTTTCTGCATGCCCTCCTACAGTCTGAGTTGTCCCAACTGATGCTTCCTTTTCTGATGTGACTGTAGTAAACCACAGCTACCATGCTGGTAATTACCATCAGCCACCAGTGATGTCTGCATTCTCAGTATGCATTCAAACAACACTTGCTTAAACAAAACTTTTGAGCTATGTCTAAACTTCAGGCTTCTTGCGCAAGAACTGTTTTGCACAAGAGTTTCTATGCAAAAATTCTGGTGCAAGAGTGTATCCACACTGCCATGTGCTTTTGCAGTGTGTCCAAGGCAGAGTGGATGCTGTTGCCAGCAAGAGTAAGTCTCAGGTCTGACACTGGGTTCTCAAAGTACAAAGAACGCTACACAGATATCTGTTAAACACAAAGGGCTCGTCTACATTGGCCCCTTTTCCGGAAGGGGCATGTTAATTTCAACGATCGTAATAGGGAAATCCGTGGGGGATTTAAATATCCCCCGCAGCATTTAAATAAAAATGTCCGCCGCTTTTTTCCGGCTTTTAGAAAAGCCGGAAAAGAGCGTCTACACTGGCCCCGATCCTCCGGAAAAAAGCCCTTTTCCGCAGGAGCTCTCATTCCTACTTCAAAGTAGGAATAAGAGATCCTCCGGAAAAGGGCTTTTTTCCGGAGGATCGGGCCAGATCGGGGCCAGTGTAGATGCTCTTTTCCGGCTTTTCTAAAAGCCGGAAAAAAGCGGCGGACATTTTTATTTAAATGCCGCGGGGGATATTTAAATCCCCCGCGGATTTCCCTATTACGATCGCTGAAATTAACATGCCCCTTCCGGAAAAGGGGCCAATGTAGACGTAGCCAAATAGTTTATTTCCTGACATCTGTCAGCTGTGCCCCTTAATTAAAAGAACAACATGATAGGAAAAGTGGCATTTCTTAAATCCCTTCAGCTAGCTCGAAACCCCATTTCTGCTGCAGATGAAGTGGGAGGTTGTCTCAGCTTCCGAGGCACTGGTACCCAAAGCCCATTGGTGAGGTCCAAATTGCTGTGCTCTGGTACAGCTTTAAATTCTATGCCTCTACCTTGTTTGTGGCAGTTTGGAAATTTCCGGGAGTTACTCATTGCTTGTTACAGTATGGCTCAGCTGTACTGCTTGTCCTTTGACTTTGTTTATGTGATCAGTATATTTAGGTAAACAAGATTATGTTCCTGCCCTTATCTACAATTCATTCTTGCTACAATGGCGTATGTTCCTAGAGGCTTGCTTCTGGCTCATCAGTAGTAGGGAAGGGGGCCGGGGAGAATGCAGGCCTCACCACCCCTATAGTTCACCACCCCTATACTTCACACGTACAGAGTTCTTCCACAATTGACCCCTACAGACGCTCTCTTGTCCGTCTACACTTGCCCGTCTACACTGCCTTCTTGCACAAGAGCTCTTGCACAAGAGGGCTTATTCCTCATGGTGAGAGGAATAACTCTAGTGCAAGAAGTGCTCTTTTTCAATGCTTTACTGTAAATTTACTTGCACAAGAATGTGCGTGCAGTGTAGACTCTCTGCAAGTTTTTACACAAGAACAATTGTTCTTGCGCCAAACGCCTGCAGTATAGACGTAGCCATGGAGACTAGTGACATTTTTGATGGGCAGTGCTGGGAATTTCAGTATGTTGTACAGTTTTGCATTCATGTCTTTTTTTTCTCCATACAGTCCTTGCTGCCAGGATCATGTGACAATGATGAGAATCTCAACTTTAATTTAATAATGAAATGTTTCCAGGAATAATGGTTGTGGAGAAAAACTTCAACATACAGCACAAGTGCAGAATAAAGATTTGAGCTGGCAGAACAATACATTTCACTTTTCAGGCCCATATCATGGTTGGGATGAAGGGGCTGACATGATGGGTGTTCTGTTTTGTTTTGTTTTTTTGAATGCGAGCATTTGGCAATACTGAAATCTGTACTACAACTCCATCCTGGAAGAAGAAACAGTGAAAAAAGACACAACTAGACAAGGCCCATTAGAATTCTGTTGACAGAGTGCTTTTGGGAAGATTCTTCTGAATAATTTTGAGCTGTAGACTAGACATTGCATATTGTTTCTTCAAGCTCACATTTTGGGAAGGAGGTGCAGGAACGTTGTAACAATTCTTAAATCTTGTGAGAGATCTCATTTAATTATCATGAAACTTTTTGTGTGTGTGGCAGAACACAGTTCATTTCCTATGACATTTTGGCATAGGCTTCACAAGTGTAGTAGAGATGGGGTAAATATATCAAGCATCTGCTCAAAGCAGGGTTTCACTATACTGTTTGGTATATTATTCCTGATGACTATGTGTCATCAATGTATGGTTCTGATTCAGTTGCAAGTAGCTACACACAGTATTTCACCTGCACAATCTCTTTGCCTTCTCACAGATTTATGGACACTTTGCTTTGTGGCTTTTTAAATGGAAAGTGTTGTTTCTGCTAATATGAAGAAATTCTTATAAACTATTGTATTTTAGACACTGAGTAAACAAATATTTCTCCTCTTCTGTCTCCTTGATTGTAGAGATATTTATCTCAGCTTCTATTCTGCAGTGTCTGATATGATTTTTCACCTCTAGTATAAAACCATCAGGTCTATAGACAAAGAGTGTCTTAGTTTTATATGCCAGTGTAGAGCATATCCATTTATTTCTGTGTTGATATGGAGGCTAATGAGGTTGGGGCTGCCAATCTGTACATTTGGTTTCCACTCATTCAGAATTGGGACTGCAGCAGCTCCAGCAGACCTAGCTATGGAAGCAGAGGCAACCCAGACAATCGGGCATGGCACTTGGTTGCATATCAAACATATGTAAGATCTCAGGCAGTGAGCCAACATTAATTTGTTGTAATCTCATTACAGATGTTGGACAACCAGCTATGCAGATGGCGGTGTGGCTTTCTAGGCACGGTATTATCTTTTGAGCACATAAGCATACATCCAGATCCCCCAAGGGTTTACAGCTGGGCTTTGGTGATGAAGCAGTATTTAGTTGCCATGCAAGAAGGGGCATGTTATGGGATAAACTAATACCAATGCAGAATGTTGTGCAGGCCTGTCATCAGCCCCAACATACAACTGTGGTTCATATTGGGGAAAATAGTATATAAATGCTTAAAGGGATAGAACTAATGCTCAGGGCAAGATGGAAATTTGGGGCTGATCCTTACATTTTTTCCAGGAGTTCACATTCTTTGGTCAGACACTTAAGTGCAGGTTTTGGCAGGAAGCCATAAATCCCCCAGACTAGACAACTCAGAGGCATGTGAGCATGAAGGTGGCCAAACACTTGGGAGCAGAGGAGGGGCAGTAATTTCATACCTGGGCATAATATATGGTGCAGCTGAGTTGTTTTGAGAGGAAGCGGTTCACCTGTCAGACTTAAAGTAATGACATGTTTTTAAACAATATAAAAGATTGCATTGGAAGATGTCTGAGAACCTGGCTGGCTGTGGGAAGGAGGCAGCCAACATGCCTCCTTGTGGTGGTGCTCCAGTATAGGTACTCCATAGGAAAGATATACAGTGAGAGGACTTTAAAAGAGGTGTTTGTAAAAGAAAAAAATGGGGAATGGTTGGGGGACTCCTATGATTGATATGGCAGGGAGCCAACCCTCCATTCTAATAACCCACCCTAAGTCTCCTATGAGGCCCGGTGGATGGCAAAGACCTGGCAATGGAGTTGCTAGAAGGACTGGGATGGAAAAAATGGGGAGTGGGTAGAAATCTCTCATCCTGGGTGTGGTAAGTTCTGGTGGGACAAGGCTGGAAAAGAAAGGGACCTGGTAAAAGCCCCTTGAATAAATACGGAATAAACATGGGGCTACCTGAAGTGCTGCACTGTACCATCTTATCTATTGGGTAGTCCCAGACATCTGACAATAAATTTGTGGCTTGATTAAACCCATCTCAGTGCCTTCTATACTTCTTTAGGTATGGCCAGACAATAAAACCATTGGCTCTATAAACTAAATGTTTGTTAGTTTTATACATGTCATCGTATTGTAGCGACAACCCTCCAGTTCTGTGCCACAGGGTTTGTATTAGCCAAATATACTGTTTATCTGGTGAAAGTGACTCGTAGTATTGGTTGATCCAGGGACTTGTACATCATTGGGTAAATCCATTGGTCCACTGGTAAAGTTAGTGTGTTTGGAGATCTGGGAATGGTATATTGTAAGAGTACATTCTGCTTTATTTCACTATGGCTACGTCTACGCTGGCATCCCTTCCGGAAAAGGGATGCTAATGTAGCACGTTGGAATAGGCAAATCCGCGGGGGATTTAAATATCCCCCGCGGCATTTGCATTAACATGGCTGCCGCTTTTTTCCGGCTTGTATATCTTTCTTGGAATAAGAAATCCTCTGGAAAAGGCTTTATTTTCCGGAGAATAACGTCTAGACTGGCGCTTTTCTCCGGCTTTTCCCCAAGCCGGAAAAAAGCTGCAGCCATGTTAATGCAAATGCCGCGGGGGATATTTAAATCCCCCACGGATTTGCCTATTCCAACGTGCTACATTAACATCCCTTTTCCAGAAAGGGGTGCCAATGTAGACACAGCCTATAGGTTTTAATCTCTAGTGTGACAGATTGGCATCCTGCCCAGACTTAGTTGGGAGGGGGAGATGTGTTGTGTTAGTCTTGTGTGAGATATAAGCCAGGGCCTTTCTTTCCTTTCTCTCATCATTTTCACTTGCTGCTCCTGTAGAAGTTAAAAAAAATCTCCTGACTCTTTGACAGAGATCCAATCTTGTGACAATCAGTCCCTTCACTAATAAAAACAAGATGTCAGGATCTAAGGCATTCAGCAAGAGTTCACACAAAACATTGTGGCTTTATTTATTTATTTTTTTACAGTAAATAAAATTACTGTCCTTGAAAAGTTTTTGAAGATATATCTAAATTAAGCAAAGTGCTTCATAAAGCCAAAAATGAGTTTCATTCTATTCCACTTCTTGAAGCCATACCATTTCAAATCATATATGATTTAGGAAGGAGTAGAGTATTTTGCCTCCTCGAGGGATTTAAGTGATCAACAATGTTTATACAGAATTTGAATGCATTGATGTGTAAATGCGGTCATACCTGTTACGTTCAGATGGTATTACCTTTTGACTATACCAGTCCCAGTTATAAATATGTGAAGAAATATCTCTCAGATCCATAAAATGTTCAAATCACTATTTGTAATTTACAGTTGCGCTAATAAACCCTAGCTTGTTTCCTCTTTAACATGTTACAAAGGATATCAGTATTACTGTGCCTCAGTGCCTGTTTCCCTTTCTGTAAAGTGACTTGTCCAATCTCATACATCAGGCCAGTGGAAGAGTGAAAAAATAGAGGTCTGAGTCCTAGTTCAATGCTCGATCTTCCAGGTCACACTGTTCTTTCCTCATTTTATTGTTTAAATTATTCTTTGGGAACAGCCAATAAACCACTGAACCGGTAAAATAAATTTAATAAAATCTTTAAATATCACCCTAATCTCCAATGATCTGCTTCTCCACATCAATTGAAGAATACCCAGTCCATTCTAAAATGCCTTTTTTTAATAAGATACAAGAATTTTAGAACACCTAGATTTACTTCCTGTTGGCAAACAAATTATTCTGTCACCAGTGTGCGCTAGCAATTTTTGACATTTGCCACCTTGATTAGCTCAATTTACCACAGCACTTACAGTCTCTTCTATTCACAGTACGGCACATTCCTGAAAGTACTATGATGTGGCAGTTTTTAGTAGCACTCACTCTATAATGCACTGAAAATTACAGGGTTCTTTACTGAAATCATTTCTAAGTGATAGCAAGTGCCATAAAGCTAAACAAAAAGTTATTTTAGAGCTTGTTATAATTCTTCATTTTCCCTTAATATTCAGTGCTTTGCTCCCCTAAGAAGCTGCATAAATACTAGCAATGCTAGACTCTTTGAATCTGGCTTGAATTTAGAATAAGAGCTGGAAATACATGAAAATGTTTAATGGTCCCTCCATTTTAATGTTTTTTTAATGTTAAAAGTTGGGGGCCTGTGATAAGATGGACTTGGTCCTGAGTGCCTCTGCTGGAGACCTTGTGGTCCTGCCACAGCCTGTCCCAGAAAAGGGCAATAGAGAGAATATTTGAGCTTCCTAGAGTAGTTGTTTGTGAAGCAGCCTATCAGGGGCCAGAAAGATAGTATAAGGAGAGTTGCTGGGTTAGAACAAGTTCAGTTCTTTGGAGCAGTTGGTATTCCAGGCTGGCTGCTGGAACTCCATGGGGACAAGGCCTTGGGGTAATCGTGCAGAAGATGCTGGGGCCATGGTGAAGTAGCCCAGGAGTTATAGCAACAATGCAGGCATTTAAAGAAACTTTGCAGACAGCTGCTATCTCTAGAGTCCCTAGGCTGGGACCTGGAGTAGAGAGCAGGCCTAAGTCCCCCTCAACCTCCTATTAGCAACTGTAATGGACCTGGCCTAGACAGTAAGGCACTCAGAGCAGAGAACTGAACTATGGTAGCTATCTAAAGACCTGGGGCCAGAAAGGCCCTGTGAAGGTGAAGATGTTGCCTCCAGGGAAGGACCTCTGATTTATTCCAGTCGGAGCACAGAGACATGACCATGGGCATTGAGAGAGGACCCTGTTGGCCTCGCACTCTGGAAAGGGTTTGCCCTGTTATTTCACGTACAGACTGTGTGTGATTCGGCAGGAAGCCTGATACACCGAACAGCCATCACAAACAAAGTGACAAAGTGCAGGTGCATGCACTTGGCCAGGAAGTGATTGTAGGAGGTGAGTGCACCCCATTACAGGGCTTCTAAAATGTCAAAAGTTATCTAATCTGAGGGTCAAGGCCACCCTCAGTTCTGCTAGGTAGAACACTCTGGCCTTGGCACTTATTTTGATATATAATCTTTCAAAATGTCTCCTCTTCCTCCAGTCTCCTCATAGGGAAAGGCTACAAAGAAAATGACAAACTGTTTTTCTATGACTTTCTCATCTTCTGGTCTGTTAATTATGGCAAATATTTGGCATGGCTGGGAATGAAACTCCCATTGAATGCCATGGCAGCAGCTTCATTGCATCTGGAAGGTAATAATTCATTCGTGGCAGGAGGTAACCGTGCTTCCCAATTTCATTTCAAAAGCTAATGAAGCTGGCCTCAAGTTCACTTTATATACCCACCAATGTTATATTTGGATCTAAATGTGAGTTCTGTTTCCCAGGTCTCCTTCTGAGTATTATAGCAGGCAAAAATGAGTCTGTGTTTCGGTAATAACTCAAACAAAACTGAATCAAGCCACAAATCTCTCTCAAAATATTTATTTCTCTTGTTATCACACATCCCCATCAGATGCAGGAAATGAGACACATCCACCCTGACTGAATTGACCTTCTTAACATTGGTCCTACACTTGATAAGTAATTCCCTTCTTTTCATACTCTAGTACAAATATATATACCCCTGTTTCTGTAATTTCCACTGCAATGCATCTGATGAAGTGGTTTTTACTCACAAAAGTGTATGTCCAAATAAATGTTAGGGTATGTCTACACTACAGCATTATTTTAAAATAGCTTATTTCGAAATAATGTGTCTACACACAAAATGCATTTCGAAATAACATTTTGCTATTTCGAAATAGAGCGTCCACTCTGAGTAGATGCTGAATCTCATTTAAGGCCAGCCAGAACCAGGTCTGGCAGGGCATCAGGTCAGGAGTTACTTTGTGTGGCTGCTGCCTGAGGCTATTTGAGGTCTGTGCTTGAAGGGACTCCCACCCCCGCCGGACAGCCAGTTCTCAGGTTTCCCTGCTTGCTTGCCTACCTCGATGAGGGACAGCAACGCTTTTTGTCTCTGCGTGGTTTGGTTGCCCTCACTCGGGACATCACAGCACTCTGCAACATGGAGCCAGAGCTGCCCCGGGCTCTCTAGTGCTTCTCGTGGATGCGTTCCTGCAAGCCTGGCTGCACTTTCTGCAGGCTGCCATTTGGGACGTCCACCGGGGGGCTGTCATTATCCAGGAGGCCATGCGGGAGAGCTTCCACTCTGAGGAGCACTAAGAGCCTCCCTGGTCTGCCCCACTGGGGGCTTGTGCCTCATTTCTCCTTCACTTCCATCCACTTACCCCTCCCAAACCGCCCTTCCCGATGTCAAATACAATATACACATTTTCATGAACACAAACTCTATTTAACAAAACTGGGAGAGGGGATGAAACTCTGGTGAGACCGGGGAAAGGAGGTGGGAGAAGGGAATAGAAAGGGTGGGAGGGGGCAGGGAGAAGCAAGGGGAAAAAGGGAGGGGGAAGCTCAGGGCTCAGGGTTGGGGGTCTCACCGGACCAACTTGATTTTTATGCAATCCTGCTCCTGGGTTTGCATGTGGCCTTTGGTGGCCAGGCTGGCAGCTATCCTGCCATAGACAGCCGCGTTCCTTCATCTAGTGTGGAGATCACAGATGTTGGGGGCATCCCCCCAAAATTTGAATAAGGTCCATGATCTCCACCCTGCACCAGGAAGGTGCCCGCCTTCTCCAGAGCCTGCCAGGCTCCTGGGAGCTGGCAGACTGTTCCTGGGGAGCGGTAGAGGGCTGGCTGCCAGTGGCTTACTGGCTCATGTTTTGGGGCCACTGGGTCAGTGGCAGTGACTGCTGGCTCTGGGCTAGCAGGCTTGGAGCTGGCACAGGCACTGTGACCAGAGTCAACCCCTTTAAGGGCTCTGGGGAGAGGAAAGGGGGTATGTCTACACTACCCCGCTAGTTCGAACTACCGGGGTAAGGTAGGCATACCGCACTTGCAAATGAAGCCCGGGATTTGAATTTCCCGGGCTTCATTTGCATAAGCGGGGAGCCGCCATTTTTAAAACCCCGCTGGTTCGAACCCCGTGCAGCGCGGCTACACGGGGCTCGAACTACCTAGTTCGTGCCCCGTGTAGCCGCGCTGCACGGGGTTCGAACCAGCGGGGTTTTAAAAATGGCGGCTCCCCGCTTATGCAAATGAAGCCCGGGAAATTCAAATCCCGGGCTTCATTTGCAAGTGCGGTATGCCTACCTTACCCCGGTAGTTCGAACTAGCGGGGTAGTGTAGACATACCCAGAGAAAGGAGTGTTCTTAGTTGAAGCTGGAGTGGCCACCGGGGCACCCTTGGAAGGCTGGAGGTCCCAGGGTTATCTATACAGAACTTATTTTGAAATAGCTATTTCAAATTTGGCATTATTCCTCGTGGAATGAGGTTTACCAAATTTGAAAAAAGCACTCCACTATTTCGAATTAATTTTGAAATAGGGATTTGACTGTGTAGATGCTAGTAAAGTTATTTTGAAATAACTTTGCTGTGTAGACATACCCTTAGTCTTTACGGTGCCACAGGACTCCTCATTGTTTTTTGCAGTTACAGATGAACATGGTTACCCCTATGAAAAAATATTTATGGAGATATAAAAATGCTCATACTCTGGTAGCCACAGAGTAATTACTGATACCAGTAGCTCTAGATAGAAATAGCAAAACTGATAACATGTCACTTTGGAGAACTAATCACAATTATGCTGAAGTCAATGGATGTCTGTTGTTGGCAGAAGGGCTGAGTAACTGATTTTAAACTGCTTTCCTGTTAAAACTTTTCATAGATTTCATTACCACTAACCATGCCCTGTGTGACACAGGGCCAAAAAGAGTTAAGTAATTTGCAGGCTAATTGATCCAGATTCAACTTTTAGCAACATATTAGTTGACAATGGTTGTGTTTTTTTTCTGTTTACATATATATTGCTATAATCTGTCAATATAATCCTGTCTATTACTGTATTCTGTTAGCTTCAGAGGAGTAGCTGAGTTAGTCTGTAACTGGAAAAACTTAAACTAATAGTCTTGCAGCTCCTTAAAGATTAACAAAGCATGTAGATGGTATCATGAGCTTTTGTGGGCACAACCCACGACACTTCATCTAAAGAAGTGGGTTATGCCCAGAAAAGCTCATGATACCATGTACATGTTTTGTTAGTCTTTTTAAGGTGCTGCAAGACTATTCCTTTTATTCTGTTAATCAGAGATTAAATGGATTTATTAATGTTTAAATGAACTGTGAATGTAGTAATATCACTGTCTTCATTTCTCTTTGATGTATGTAGTAAACTCCCTGTAAATGGCTGGAGATAGTTACATGGATTAACATAAGGAATTGTCTAATTACCAAAAATACTTAAGGAACAGGAGGTCACTTCAAAGATTATTCTTCACCCAAGGAACATCTGCGGTCAAGAGGTTGACAATAGCCACCAGGGATTTATCAGAAACCTCTTGGTCCCTAATTCTTTAATGATCCATGTAAGCTTCATCGGGAGAAGTTTGAGTTGCAGGACTGAGATTGTCAGTCCCATATGTATATTAGACATTGTATTGCAAACCATGAATTAGTATTTAAAGGATTTTTGTGTCCAATCCTTTGGGATTGGTAGGATTTTTTATATGATGAGCAAGATTTTTGCAATCGTCATCATACTTATCTTAACTGTCTGGGTGGGAGCTCTAGGCTGCATTGCTTTTAAGGGAGCTATGGTTTGATTGAGGGTAACCAACAAGGTACAGTAAAAGCTATGTTGTTGCTGGTATGGGGAATCTAAGTATTAGAATAACCACCAGTTCTAGAGATTGTCTGTCCCATTCTTTGCAATTTGCCCTAATTGAGCAGTCTCAGCATGGCTGCCTTGGGACTGCACTTCTTTAACCTCCACTCCCCCCTATCCTGGATGAAGTTAACATTTTCAGTTTGTCCCAATACCTCAGCTGAGAATGTCACACCGTGGCTTGGGAGCAATTTGGTACACACGGTTGAAGTACCACTCAAGCTTGACCCAGCTGCTTCTCCATCTACAAAGGGGAAGACAGGTTGAACTTGAGTGGCCAATGATAGTCTGAAATGTGTTCGCAGGTTTCTAATTGGAGAGCAAGATGAATACCTCTCTTATGGCCATATGCCATCCTCACGTGTGCTCTGAGGACATCAGATTTCTATCTAGTGTAAAGAACCTTAAGCGCTTATATAATGCTTCACATTTTGAAGGTTTGTAATATTCTTATCTGATTGGCTTAAGGGAAAAGCAGGGACATACCATACTCCTCCATTCTCCAGGCCTTTTATTTTCTGAGCACCAGTGAGGGCACAAGCAGGAAGCAAGGACTTCACTTCCTGCAAGATTATGGCCAGTCCATGCACAGGAACATGACAAATAGGCAAGGCACAGTGCAGAAGCTGCTGTTCCAGATTATGCACCTGCACATGAGTGGGCTCTAATCTAGCACTAGATAAGTGGTTTTTTTTTTTCTGATTTTGAGTTTTGATGTACAATAGTCATATCAATTCATTCAGGTGCTTCACAGAATATATGAAATTTAATGTATACTCAGACTTAGATCCACTCCTCACATCCAACTAATTATACTGCCAATCAATAATAAAAGTAATAATATTCAGGGTTTCATAAATATTATCGGGCTATGCATTTCACTGCAATACTATTACATTTACAGTATCTGTTCACTTAAGTATAATCAGCAATGGCTACCAAATTGTTGAAAGCTGTATTTTAGTAAGGGAAGCTTGTTAAATTGTCCAGAAAATACGCTAACCAGATATTTTGCAGTGGTAATCACTGACTTTAATAACAAAGTATTTCACTAGAATTCTTGGCTGCTATCTATATTTAAATAGTACATGATTTTTTTTCTATTCTATCTACAACTCTTAGGCTTTGTCTACTCTACAAAGGTTTGTCAGCAAAAGTTACGCAGCCTTCATTAAAACCTCTATTGCATGTACACATTATTCTCCTTATATTGGCAGAGTGCATCCACATTAGCTGCTCTTACATTAATACAGAGAGCAGTATGCTGTGCAACTGGCCACAGGATGCTCTGGAAAGGGTTTGCCATCCCTCATGAGGCAGGTGCAGTGTCATATGATGCAGGTTTTTCAATGCCATCATCTCGTGGACATGCTAATAGAATGTCAGCAGCAACTTTTTCAGTTGAAGTGTGTGAGGTTGGGGAAGGGAAGGAGGGACAGGGGAGTGGTGTGTCTGGGGCTGGCTGACCCATCTATTCTGAGGCAGAAAGATGGCAGGGGACACCCTTCCCATAGCAGCCCTTCGGTTTACATCTCACAGCAGTCTCTTCTCTCATCCTAGCAGAATCAGCCCTCTCCTTTGCCTATGGTTTCTTTGTCCTTTTTTCATTGCTTCTTTTCTTATCATCAGAGGTTAAGGAGAATATTTTTTCTCCCTCCTCCTTATCTAGCTACATCAACAAAACAAACAGCAACATTTGAACTGATGCTTTGTTGCTTCATCTTTGCTGCAAAAATCTTTATGCCTCTTGTGGTTTTATTTTGCCAGCAAAACAGTAGAGTTTTACCACCAAAAGTAGCTTTGTAGTATGTACATCTCTAGGCTGTGTCTACATTGGCATCCCTTTCCGGAAAAGGGATGCAAATGAGACACTTCGGAATTGCAAGTCTGCGGGGGATTTAAATATCCCCCGTGGCATTTGCATTTACATGGCTGCCGCTTTTTTCCGGCTCGGGGTTTTTGCCGGAGAAAAGCGCCAGAGTAGACGCGATTCTCCGGAAAATAAGCCCTTTTCCGGAAGATCCCTTATTCCTACTTGAAAGTTGGCCTGAGCCCCAGCTATGCCCCCCAAAATGTTCTCCAAGCCCCCTTATGGCAGCCGCTCCACAGTTTTACCTACTATGATGGTGGTCCTAATCCTGGTTGAAGCCTGTAGGTAGTCCAATAATACTACTAATAATATAGAACATACACCTGCAAATGCATGAGTAGGTCATGAATAAAAGTGCTGTCGTCTTTTGAAAAATCTGGTTCTCATCATTTTTTTTTTTTTTGCATCATTGGATGTCTTCCATAAATGTATAATGAATTCAGTGGCCTTAGCACTGGGTAAAATTAGTATAGTACTCAACTAACTTGCATAACACTAGTTTCTTGCCAATGCCCATAATACCCTGAGTTTTTGAATTACAACATAGTTCAGCTGTTGATAAAATATGATAGCTGTCAAATTTAACTAACCAGCTGCCTATCTGAAATGTCACGAGTGTGTCGAAACCTTGGTGCCTTGTGTCAGTTTGACAAATAGATTTAAGCTTTCAAAAAGTTAAAACCATTTCTGTATTGCCTGATATCTTGAAAACCTTTCCCACCCTCAACTGTTTTTTTTAGCAGCAATAGGTTGTATACAACTATATGTTACCAGTACTTTTTTTTTAACTTAACTGGTGTATCTAAACTGCTTTTGTTCTGCTGCTCATTATCTCCTTTTCCATTCTCTTCTTGTTCCTGTAAACCAAAGATATAGGGCCTGAGTACATGTGCAAGATAATGAACAGTCTGTAACACTATTACAACTGGAAAAATATTACCAAATTAGAATGGTAGTGTTTTACCTCCTGTCACAGTCACATTACCCTGAGGGAATTATTGATATTAGATGTAGGGTAACAGAATCAGATTCATAAATTTCATGGGTTCATAGGATTGGAAGGGACCTCAAGAGGTCATCAAATCCAGTCCCCTGCATTCATGAGCACCATTCAGACCACTCAAAAACGGAGAATTTCAGAATCACTAATGATTATTTTTTTAAATCTTGCCCTAAGTGGGAAAGCTGAGTGGGCATTAGACTTCCATACCCTTCCATACTCTTCCAAGAGCACCACCTACCGAGTTGTCTAGCTGCAGGCTAGCATGATGCTATATCAGAAGGAAAGGAAATATTAAGCATTAAATCTAGAATGTTATTAAAAGGCTTATATTACTCTTTCAGCAGATTTATAGCATTATTTAATTAATAATATTTAATTAATATAGTAGTCCTGTGTTATCATCTGTAACAACCACACAAAATGTCTGTATATCAAGATTTAAGAAAGCATTAATGATCCTACCAATGTCTGTTAGTAGAAAGTCTGGGGAAAACTGAACACTTGCAGTGCTACAGTAATGAGATATTTGACACATTGGACCAACTTTTTTTTATAAAGGCCTTCAGCCTGGCCTTCAGTTTTTGTACCTGAAATATTGTGGGTGCAATTTAGCTGTGGGGAAAAATGGTAGCATTTAGATACCTAATTACTAATGAACCCGGGTAGCCAGAATCCTAAGCCTTTAGCTCTTGAACTCACCGTTATTTGCACCTATAGATTATTTTACACACCCTTCCTTAGAATTTCATATGGATCTTAGGACTTTCATATAAGACTATCTTTCATATCTCTAAATTGAGACTATCCCACTCCTGGTTTCATTTCAAAATTTTATTAAAGCTTATGTTTAAAATAAAGATTGATGTGTACACCAGTTAAGAAAAGTATCTATAAATCTAGGTGTCATGGTTTGATCATCTAAAATTGCAAGTTTTGCTTAAAAAGTCACACCATACATACAGTTTCCAGACAGCTAACTGAAAGTTTTTGAAAAATTTCAATGCCATTTTTTTCATGATAAAAATCTCCCCATAAAACAATGAATTTGTTTATCACCTCAACTAACGATTCTTCAACAAATTTAAAAAACAACAAATAGTCTGGTAGCACTTTAAAGACTAACAAAACATGTAGATGGTATTATGAGCTTTTGTGAGCACAGCCCACTTCATCTGAAGAAGTGGGCAGTGCCCATGAAAGCTCATGATACCATCTACATGTTTTGTTAGTCTTTAAAGAGCTTCCAGACTATTTGTTGTTTTTTAAGTTTATCCTGTACAGACTAACTCAGCTACCCCCTGAAGATTCTATGACAGACAGCCTTGTAGCAAAAGAGAATAAAGGCAGCAGGAGAATACGGAGTGTATAATTTTTCTGCTTGCAAAAACAACACCATCATTCCCTCATACCTCTCCTTTTCCTGGGAGCTCTAGCTAAGCGGTATTCTCTTTATAGGCCTGAAGTATCCAGTGCCACCTTCAGCAACAGTGCCCGCCAGCTATAAATGATAGAATAATTCTTTTAATGCTAGCTTCTGATCCCTGATTCAGGTTGAATAGTACCTTCTATTATGGATTCTCCCACTAAAGTAAATGGGATTACATGTGGAACAAGGTTTTTCCTTTACTCACATTTGATATCAGAATCTGGCCCTAAGTGTTTCTAAACTCCGTGGCTACAAATACTTTTGTAGAATCTCTGGGCTGCAAATCCATTTTTTTTTACAAGAAGAAAACTAAGAGTCCAACAAACTCCTTTGGGAAAACAAAGCAAAATAAAAAAATCAATGGGGTTGGGAAGCCAGAGTTAGTAGGGAAAGAGACTATTGTGTCAAAACAAGAAATATCTTATGCTTACAAGTATCTGCACTATCTTCATATTTATTCTAAGGAATGACACAAACTTTGTCTTGGTTCAGTGAGGTGAAAAACAAGACCATTCACATCACACAGTCTACTTTAACAATTGTTGCAACTTAAGTTTCCAAACTTGTACCTTAGAAAAAGGTGGGAGGGTGGGGGAGTGGGAAAGGCCTTTCCCAATTGTCTCCTCTTTTTACACTTAGCATAAATTTAGCATGGATGTCATGTTGCCTTTCACCATGACCAGATCCAAATGCACATCTGTCCAAAACCAATTGAATTTAGTAGTAAATGGACATGGGAGAAACTTATACACTAACCCAAGCAATACAAAGCTCCAGACCAAGTTCCTTGCCAATGTTGAAGAAACTTCTAATGTGGAATGAGAGGAAGGGTTTAATAATATCTTAGCAATTGCATAGCTACGGCACATGCAGCTTGTGGCAGAGAGAGCAGAATGCAGTGATCATTTGGAGCTTTCAGGTTTATTCAAATTGAGAGAACTGAAAATGAATTGCAGTTGATGGCAAGCACAGTAACCCAATGCAAAAAAAAATGTTTCCTGATAACCCTGAAGACCACACCCCGCTACATATGACTTTGTTTTTAACAAACTTGTTATCCCATATTACAGGTCCCATCATAAAGGATTTATGAAATCCAGAAATGGTGTTTAAAGTTGTTCTAGTCACTGTCTCCAATTTACGTATGGCTAGCCTTCTTGCCTAGAGAGAGAGCAGCATGGCTTTGTTCTACCCCTGCAGCAAAACTGGGACTCTTATTCAGTTCATTCCCCACTTCTACCTTGCTCTGTGGGGAAATAAGCTGCACCTCCCAGCACATATTACTTTTTTCTCCCTCTCCATGTACTCAGATTGCAATTTTTCTTTTATTTCTTAACTTTGAGCTTTATGCTTACTACTTATAATCACTTTCTGTAGTTAATACATTTGTTTTATGTTTTACTTAAAACAGGGTGTTTAGCTTGAAGTGCTTGGTAAATCTGTGCAGAAACAAGAGCTGGGGCATGTCCTCTATGCATTGAGGGAGGGGTGGATTGGATTATAAACTTTCTCTGCTCAGGTTTATGACCAGGACAAGACAATATGGCTCTGAGGCCCTAGGCTGTGTGGAATTGGCTGGAGAATCTCTCCTGTTTGTTCACAAGTGGCTGTCAAAAGGATTCCCCTTTGGATGTGTCCCTGCCTCGGGATGGCTGCATCAGTGCAGTAATAGAGAGGTTTGCAGCTTGTCACAGTATGAGAGGAAGCCCAGATTAGTAGGCTAGAGGTCTCAGTGGTACCCAGTTCCAGGCTGCACCTCAGTTCCAGCTTGTACCCCAGGGAATCTGTCACAACGCCAAAAGTCTTTTTAGGCATTTTAACAGTCAATATAGAGCTCCCCAGCCCTCTTTGTACAACACAATATGTATGTGGAATTAACATCTCCATTTTACTCTTCTCCAGAAAAAAAAAAAGGGTACGTGAGGGGAGGGGTAAGCCTGGGAGGAGTGATCTGGAAGGGGGAGGCAAGGGGAGGAAGGGGGAGGAGAAGATCAGGGTTGGGGGTCTTTCTGGTCCACCTGTCTCCCAGCATTGCGGGGGCCTCGGTGTCCCCCGGGGGGAGCGGGTATGGAGGGTGGGGTGGGTGAGGAGAGGGGGAGGAAGAGGTGGGAGCGGGGGCAGGAGTGGGAGGAGGAGCGATAGATGGGGCGGCAGCAGGGGCTGGAGTGGCAGGAGCCATCAATCTCTGCACGAGGGTGTGCAAGTGGTTGCAGATGGTATGGCCCTGGGCAAGAAGCTCCCATCAGCTCTCCCACTACATCTGCGGGTCTTCATGTACCCAGTGCTCCAGGATACAGACCTGCCTTTGCAGGATCCCCAGGTGCTGCAGCTGGTACTCCTGGTTCCGGGTCACCCTGCTGGCCCAGGTGCAGGAGGATGTCCTGGGTGGGGTGGTGCACCCTGCACTCGCAGCTGCTGCGGCTGTGGAGAAACAAAAGAAGTGGTCAGTTATCCCTGGGGACACAGTGGGTGAAGCCCAGCCCCCCTCTGCATGGCGAAGACGGCAGGTCTCCGCACCATCAGAGCCGATGTGCTTGCACACAGGCCATATTTGGCATGTCCTGCTATCCCTGGGAGTGTGAGCTGGCCCAGGACTGCACCCATGCCACTGTGCTGGATATAGTGTGGGTGTGGGGGGGGAGGGGAAATGTGCCCTGCCTTTGCATAGAGGGGGTTGTGGAGGGAGGGCACTGTGCAGTGTCCCTCCCCGGATCAGGAGCATGTCATGTGCCTTCATACATACACATATGTAGGTAAAAGGTCAGGGCCCCTGTGTGGCAGCCAGCAGGGGCCACATGCCCAGGGTGGCACGGCACATGCACAAGTTGCTGCATGCTTTGTGGTCAGCAAGGTCCACATGCGCAGTCCCTGGTCTCCCTCCTCCTCACCTCCCCTCATAAGGGGACAGTGATGGCACTCACATGGTGAGGCCTTCTTGGTGTCAGACGACACTGGTGACATGACTGCTGTGACACCTCAGGGGTACTGGGTGAGTGTCACGCTCCCTCCAGGCTCCTGCGACTCCTGGCCATCATCCTCCTCCTCCCTCCATGCCCTGGTCAGGGCCCTCTGCTCTAGGGTCGATGACCACCTAGGGGGCACGGACCGTCTGACCACCCCAAGAAGTGGTTCAGGGCATCATAATAGGGGCAAGGGTCTGGGTCAGCCCCTGTTTAGGAGCTGCCCCCTGTGGCCCTGGCATAGGCCTGCCGCAGCTCCTTTATTTTCATGTGCTCCTGCTCTTGGGTGTGCATGCGGCCTTTGGTGGCCAGGCTGTCAGCCATCTGCCCATAGACAACCACATTCCTCTGTCTAGTGCGGAAATCATGGGCATTGGAGGCCTCCCCCAAAACCTCAATGAGGTCCATGATCTCCTCACTGGACCATGAAGCCACTCACCTTCTCCTGCCCCTGGCAGGTTCCTGGGAGCTACCAGCCTGCTCCTGGGGAGCAGTGGAGGTCAGTGAGTTGCTGGCTCATGCTGGGCCAGGGGCAGGGACTGCTGGTTCTGTGCGGGCAGGCTTGAAGCTGGCACAGGCACTGTGGCCAGAGTCTACCCCTTTAAGGGCTCTGGGACTGGGGGGGAGGAGAGGAGTTTTCCTGGTTTGGCCCAGAGTGGCCAGCAGGGCACCCTGGAAAGGACTGGAAGCCCCCTATTTCAAAATAAGCGTTTACACAGTGCTTATTTCGAATTAACTATTTTGAATTTGGCGTTATTCCTCACGGAAGGAGGTTTACCAAATTCAAAATAAGCGCTCCGCTATTGCGAATTAATTTTGAAATAGTGGTTTGGCTGTGTAGACCCTAGTAAAGTTATTTCGAAATTACAGCTGTTATTTTGAAATAACTTTGCTGTGTAGACATACCCTCACTGAACACCTCATTATCCAAAACTTTTGGATGTCCCCCAGGCCATTAAGATGAATGTGAGTGGACTATAGGCTCATTACATTAGGAAATGAATAGCTCAGAGGGGCAGTTTAAATTATTCCAGTCTTCCTTTTCTGCTGTTTGAATTCATTGTTATATTGCCACATTTTCTTGAGATGCCTAATAGTGCTTTTGGGAAAATGTGACTGTAAATTACTGCATTTAAAAAGTAATGATGATACAGTATTTTGTAAACTAAATATAATCCAATGCCATCTGAAAACAGAGGTCCTGTCATGTGAGCATGCACAAGGGAATGAGTAGTATGATTGCTCGGAACTCCAGTATTTAGAGGGAGAAAAGACTGTTGAGAGTCTATGGGTTAAGTTTAGCAGTGGAAGCAACTGGGGTGATGTTGTGGTTGGTGTATGCTATAGACCACTAGATCAGGTGGATGAGATAGACAAAGCTTTCTTTGGACAACTAAAAGAAGCTTCCAGATCACAGGCCCTGGTTCTCATGGGGGACTTTAATCACCCCCATGATTAATAACATCTGTTGGGAGACCAATACAGCAGTACACAGACAATCCAGGAAGTTTCTAGAGACTGTTGAGGGTAACTTCTTGGTACAAGTGCTGAAGGAACCGACCAGGGGCCATGTGCAGCTTGACTTGTTACTCACAAACTGGGAGGAACTACTAGGGGAAGTAGAGTTGGGTGACAACCTGGGAAGCAGTGATTGTGAGATGGTAGATTTCAGGATCCTGATAAAAGGAAGAACGCCCTGGACTTCAGAAAATAAACACCCTGGACTTCAGAAAAGCAGACTTTGACTCCCTCATAGAACTGATGAGCAGGATTCCCTGGTATGCTTACATGAAGGGGAAAGGAGTCCAGGAGAGCTGGCAGTATTTTAAAGAATCCTTATTAAAGGCACAAGAAGAAACCATCCCAATGTGAAGCAATAAAAGCAAATATAGAAGGCAACCAGATTGGCTTACTGGGGACATCCTTGGTGAGCTTAAACACAGAAAGAAAGCTTATAAGAAGTGGGAATTTGGATAGATGACTAGGGAGGAGTATAAATATATTGCTTGAGAATGCAGGGGAGTTGTTAGGAAGTCGAAAGCGCAATTGGAATTGCAGCTAGCAAGGGATGTGAAGGATAACAAGAAAGGTTTCTACAGGCAAATTAGCAATAAGAAGGTGATCAGAGGATGTGTGTGGGGCCCTTACTGGATGAAAAGCATTTTGTACTTCAGCTTTTCCCACATCTAGTGACAGATGATGTGGGAAAAGCTGAAGTACACAATGCTTCCTTTGCCTCTGTCTTCATGGACAAGGTCACCTCCCAGACAAATGCACAAGGCAATGCAGTATGGGAAGGAGGTGGACAACCCTTGGTGGGGAAAGAACAAGTTAGGAACTATTTAGAAAAGCTAAATGTACACAAAGCTGTGGGCCCAGATTTAATGCATCCGAAGGTACTGAGGGAGTTGGCAAATGTCATTGCGGAGCCTTTGGCCATTATCTTTGAAAACTTATGGAGATCGAGAGAGATCCCAGATGATTGGAAAAAGGCAAATGTAGTGCCCATCTTTTAAAAAAAAAGGAAGAAAGACAATCCAGGGAACTACAGACCAGTCAGCCTTACCTCAGTCCCCAGAAAAATCATGGAGAGGATCTTCAAGGAATCCATTTTGAAGCACTTGGAAGAGGGGAAAGTGATCAGGAATAGTCAACATGGATTCACGAAGGGCAAGTCGTGCCTGACTAATTTGATTAGCTTCTAATATGAGGTAACTGGCTCTGTGGATATGGGGAAGTCAGTGGATGTGATATACCTTGACTTTAGCAAAGCTTTTGATGCGGTCTTCCACAATATTCTTTCCAGCAAGTTAAGGGAATATGGATTGGATAAATGGACTGTAAGATGGATAGAAAGCTGGCTGGACTGTTAGGCCCAATGTGCAGTGATGAATGGCTCGATGTCAAGTTGGTGGTCGGTTTCTAGCGGAGTGCCCCAAGGATCTGTTCTAGGACTGGTTTTGTTCAACATCTTTATTAATGACCTAGATGAGGGGATGGATTGCACCCTCAGCAAGTTTGCAGATTACTAAGCTAGGGGGAGAGAAAGAATCATAGAACTGGAAGAGACCTCAGAAGGTCATCAAGTCCAGCCCCCTGCTCTAGGCAGGACCAATTCCAACTAAATCAACCCGCTGGAAAGCAGGAATAGGGTCCAGAATGACCTGAACAGATTAGAGGATTGGGCCAAAAGAAATCTGATGAGGTTCAACAAGGACAAGTGTAGAGTCCTGCACTTGGGACGGAAGAATCCCAAGCATTGTTAAAGTCTGGGGACCGAATGACTAAGTAGCAGTTCTGAAGAAAAGGACCTGGGGATTACAGTGGATGAGAAGCTGAATATGAGACAACAGTGTGCCCTTGTAGGCAAGAAGGCTAATGGCATATTAGGGTGCATTAGGAAGAGCATTGCCAGCAGATCCAGAGAAGAGATTATTCCCCTTTATATGGCTCTAGTGAGTCCACACCTGGAGTATTGTGTCCAGTTCTGGGCCCCCCACTATAGAAAGGATGTGGATGTATTGGAGAGGGGCCAGCAGAGGGAGACCAAAATGATTAGGGGACTGGAGCGCATGACCTATGAGGACAGACTGAGGGATTTGGGTTTGTTTAGTCTGCGGAAGAGAAGAGTGAGAGGGGATTTGATAGCAGCCTTCAACTTCCTGAAGGGAGGTTCCAAAGAGGATGGAGAGAGGCTGTTCACAGTAGTGGCGGATGGCAGAACAAGGAGCAATGGTCTCAAGTTACAGTGGGGGAGATATAAGTTGGATATTAGGAAAAACTATTTCACTAGGAGGGTGGTGAAGCACTGGGATGGGTTACCTCCATTCCTAAAGGTTTTTACGTCTTGACTTGACAAAGACCTGGCTGGGTGGATTTAGCTGGGATTCGTCCTGCCTTGGGCAGGGAGTTGGACTTGATGACCTTCTGAGGTCTCTTCTAGCTCTGTGATTCCATAAGTGCTGTTTATCTGTATGGTAGCAAAGATATTACCTTTATGGTATGCTCTGGTAATATATTGCTTACAGTATAGTTGCAAAGATGCCTCTGTAGAGCTGATATAACCCCTTTATGAAGGTGGGCATGGATGGGACATAGTAGACAGCCTCGGTTTTGTCTGCTGAATGCACTGGGTAGTCACTAGGGGTATGTCTACATTACCCTCCTAGTTCGAACTAGGAGGGTAATGTATGCATACCGCACTTGCTAATGAAGCCCGGGATTTGAATTTCCCGGGTTTCATTAGCATAAGCGGGGAGCCGCCATTTTTAAATCCCCGCTGCTTCGAACCCCGTGCAGCGCGGCTACACGGGGCTCGAACTAGGTAGTTCGGACTAGGCTGCCTATTCCGAACTACTGATACACCTCGTTTCACGAGGAGTAACGGTAGTTCGGAATAGGAACCTAGTCCGAACTACCTAGTTCAAGCCCCGTGTAGCTGCGCTGCACGGGGTTTGAAGCAGCGGGGATTTAAAAATGGCGGCTCCCCGCTTATGCTAATGAAGCCCGGGAAATTCAAATCCCGGGCTTCATTAGCAAGTGCGGTATGCATACATTACCCTCCTAGTTCGAACTAGCGGGGTAGTGTAGACATACCCTTGGAGACATAGGCAGCACTTGGTATAGTGATGGTCCAGGTATTTTTCCACCTAAGCAAAGGAAAGCAGAAGGAAAATTTTTATCCTGTTCCTTGAGGCAATACCACAGCAAGTTCCCCGAGGGCCTGGTGGAGACATGATCGACCCCTTGATAAATAGATAGATCAAGAGGATAATATCTACAAAAAGTTTAGAAACAGAAATACATCACGGTATTGAAAAATTCATTGGAGAGAACACCAACTGAATGATGTAACTTGTTTCCTGAACACATGGAGTAGCTGATGAAAGGTAGCCACATACTCAACTACTTACCCTGAGTATCTTTTCTGCACCCTGGTCTACACTAGGACTTTTTTTAAAATAAGCCCCCTGCAGTTGAATTTATAAGTAGAGTGTCCACATTACCAACCCCATTATTTCAAAATAGTGGGCTGCTCAATTCAAAATCTGTATTCCTGCTTTTCATCAGAAGTAACTCTAATTCCAAAATAGTTGTTCTGGAATAACAGTAGTGTGGACCCTCTAGTGCTGCTCTTTTGAAATAAGTACTCCCCAGAGTAATTCAAATTAATTACTTTCCAGTGCTTCCTATAAATCTAAATAGAGCCTACCTTGGACTAATTTCAAGGCTTCCCCATAATGTGGACACACTAGTTCAATTTTGTTAAATTGGGAGTTAAGTCAAATTTACTAATTTCAAAATAGTTTCCTAGAGTAGACATGGCCTGAGTGTAGTCACTTGCCATTAATATTGTCTAAATTTGGACTTAATCAGTTTAGTTATGATAGGAGAATATTATACTACTAGCAGCTCTACTAATCTAGTCTGCTAGGTGTAAACATTGTAGTTGATGAGAAGTGATTGAGTCACTATCAAGCTTCAACACTCATGAGCTGTATTTGAAACCTTTCCCTGAGTAAATTCTTGAGCATTATAAAGCCATGTCTCTCAAAAAGCAGGGCCGGCCTGAGCTATTCATGTGCCCGGGTCCTGGAAGTGCAACGCATGCACGGTCCCACCCCCGGGCGCCCAGCTCATGCGTGGCCCCACCCCGGGTGCGTGGCGCATGCATGGTCCCGTCCCTGAGTGCCTGGTGCATGCATGGCACTGCCCCGGGTGTGCGGAGCATGCGTGGTGCCACCCCCGGTTGGTCCGGCAGCCCCACGTGGTGCCTCCTACAATGGGGCGCCCTGGGTGGTAGCCCAGTCAGCCTGTAGCTTGGGCTGGCTCTGCCAAAAAGCCTCAGGTTGGAGCAATTTCATTAAAGGTGAAACCCTTTCAGGCATTGCTTTTCTCTTCTCTATCTATTTTTACAGCACTCAGCATAATGGAGCCTCAGTCACAACTGGGCTTTTTGTGGCTGCTTCAGTATTATAAACATTTGTTGTGGCTGAACATGCTGACAGGTTCACTTTCTCCAATGACTTGTGTAGCTGAAGTGACATATTTAGTACCTTCTGTTGATGGTGAGGTACAGCTTGCATAAAGAGTTCTACTGGCTGACAGAACGAAGCAAACTACTCATTCCATATAATGTTCTTGGACAGATTAGTCCCTTTTTATGATTAGTGAGTTATTCCCCAAATCTCTTTTAATGTATATGTATTTATCAACTTCTTTGGACAAATCATTTGCCGACTAAAGGTTGTTTGTGAACTTTGTGATTGGATTGCTAACCATTGCTTATTCACATTGCAGGACTGGTCACCTAGTTGTTTTGTTCTGATTTAGTTGTAAAAATGCAGTTTGAATCCTTTGCTATAACAATAGTGTGGTGAAGATTCCTAGCTAAAGTGTTTTCCTCAAGGCAACTCATTTTTATGTGTCAATGTTTATTCAGTATGAAAAATGTGAGGGTGTGAGATCCCTCATTTACTTCCTAAGGGCAAGCTTGTTACTGGTCCTGTGTGTACACACAGAATGGGGGTCAGCAGTGTCAAGCAGCAGCATTTGACCTTCCCTCATCTCTGGTCTATACCAGATAACAAAAAGGAATTGAAGGTTCCTTTGGGCCGATATCCAGCCTCATTCATCAGCACCAGTAAGTAGAGAGGGTGGGAAATGGTTGGAAATATCACATCATTCCCAAACACACTGACTAGCAAGAAAGAACTTTTGCATGACGGGACTAGCTGCAGGTTTTGGGAGTGATGTGGAAACCAGAAAGCGAATCTAATGTGTCTTAGGGTTTTATTGAGCATTTACAAATAGTTTTGTATAATGTAGAAAGGTAAGCTGCTCTGAGGTTCTCCCTATGTCCTTTATGGGAAATATAAGGTCTTAAACTATCCATGTTTCATGATAGAAGCTGAAGGAAGATAAATACAATTTTTATGTTCCCTGCTTCCCAGATTCTACCCCCCAAGATTTATTCCTCCACTGGGATTCTCTGCAAACTTCACTCTGAAATTCTGACAGTTATTCAGCTTCCTCAGGTTACAGAAATACTCTAAGTGTGAAGTCTTAGCCCATGTTTACCCTATGGGCATTAAATATGCAAGCTGCCGTAGCATGCTGCTATAATCTTCAAACTTAAGGAGGGACATTTATAAAGAGGGTAGTGATTAATAATTCTCCAAGTCCACTGAAAATAGCACGAGAAGTAACGGGCTTAAAATCTGCACTAAGGGAGATTTAGTTTAGATTAAAATGAAAAACATTCTAGTTATAAGGGCAGTTAAACTCTGGATTAAGCTTCCAAACAGAGTGGTAGAGACCCTATCATTGGAGGTTTAAGAACAGAGGCTAGACAAATACCTATCTATGGCAAGTGTGCTTGCCAGTAAATCAGTGGGGATCCAACCAAAACACACTCAACACCCAGTTCAATAACCAGTCTGCTGTGTAGTTCTCTTGGGCCATTTCCTACCATATCTTTTAATGCTGTGGTCTTAGCATCTTTGGGCTTTTGAGGTTCTTCGACTCATGCTGCTCTAAATAGCTCATAATTCCTGGTGGCATTCACAGGTACCTGGGTGTCGTCTTAGCTCACAGAGCCTTTCTCTTGGTCTTCAGCCATTCTCAGGATGAAGCCTGCAAGAGGCATCCTTCTTCTTCAGCAGCCAGATGGAAGGGGGGAGCACGGCATTCTCTGCCCAGAGTGTGGGGTAACCCCTTTCAGTCAAGTAAAAGGTCAAGTACATCTCCTCACACTATAGAAGTTTCCACTTCATTTTAGTTCTTCACACATTTCAACTGATATCTATGGACAAATCATCAAATCTTAGAAATATTGCCAAATGGCCTTATAATTATGTTGACTCTACCAAGGTCCCTTAACTTTTCCACTGTGTCAGGTTAAATGCCAATTAACACACAACTTACTAATTAAAAATTTTTGCAATCTATTCCAGCTATATTTTAAAATACCAATTAAATACATGTTTCATAAATGTCATTATAAGTTTAAAGTATTAATGAGATTACAATTGTGCATTTATTGCTTGTGTGATTTTAATTACATGTCAAATAGATTTCTTTGCTATAATTAATAAAACCTAATTAGTGTTCTCTTAACATTTGGAGCACATTTACCGCATAGGCAATAAAAAAATAAGTAGCCCATCATTAGTGTTTGCCTTTGAGAATTGGCTGGCCTAAATCAGAATACCCACTAACTGCTGGTAACCAACTGTAATTTGGTTAGAAATCCAACTTGATATTAAAAAAAACAGTCAGAAATGTTGGTCCATTTTATCAATTTGTAAGATTCTGAATATGAATGTCTAGGGTTGGATCAAATATTGTTTGATGAATGTGATTCAGCATCCAGGCTATAAGATGAAAGAAAAGAAAATGAAGTATATTTCTGTTCACACTGGAAGATAAATGTAATCTAGTGAAATATACAATTTATATAATGCCTTGGCTAATCACATAGGTGAATTTAATAAAGGAATTTCTACCTCTCCAGAAGATTACTTATGTAGTCATGTAGAAGACACCTGGAACCAAGAGGCTAATACATTACAACAGTGATGGGATGTACAAACCATGTACCAGCCAGGAGGGGGTTAAGGAATTGCTGTGGGCTCAGGTGTCCCCATACTAGTGAGGCATGTCAGGACTGAAGGAAAAGTCCAAAGAGGAGAGATACAGCTCAGCAGTAGAGAGCTAGAATAGAGGACAAACCATTAGACCGTCCAGCTCTCTGGATAAGACCTGACAAAGGGCAGAGTCAACACCCATGCCTACGGACTATCCTAGGGCCATGAAAGGTAGACTACAATTTAAGAGGCTTTCTAATGGTTAACCTGAAGACGCTGCATCACACTACAACTTGCCATACCCTATTCTCCTCAAATAAAGAGAGGCTGTTGACTTGTTTGGGATTAGCTGTCTGTTTCATTTCTTCCTGTGTTTATCTTTCTTTTTGTTTTATCTGAACCTCAAAAGTGGTGAACTCCAGAGAATCTGAGCTACAGACTTTGGACACAAGGAATAAGGGTGCATGTCTCTGGAAGACAGAGGTGCCTTGGAAACAGAGAAGATGAATTTCTGAGAGGCTGGCTCTGACAGGTGGACAGAGGATATTAGTTACTTTATTACACCTTGGCTTGGTTCACGTTGGCTTAGAAATTTGTGCCGTATGTGGTGTTTCAATCCAGCAATAACATGTAAATCTTTCCTTAGGTATAGTATGATTTTCTTTTCTTTTCTTAATACATTTTGGAATCAAACCCCTGCTAGTATGAACTGAACTCATGAATTTAATGGAGCCACCCTGCCTTATATATGCTCAATTAAAGGACCTTATTTTTTTAAAAGACTACTGAAATCTTAAGATTCGTTCTTTGTAATTTCTCATAGGCTGTCCAAAAGAGAAAACAGTTCTAAGAACACAGATGTTCTGAAGCCTCACTCCCTCAAAGGAGTTTGTTAAAAGGGTTTGGATCAAGACTTTCTCTCACAGAAAGTATGTTAACTGCAGGTCTGTGGTTTTGCAGCAGAGATATCTATGAGCTTGTCAAGCATGTAGAGGTCTGGTGTTCTTATAAAGCTCTGGAAGGGTACATCTACACAGCCGCGTTATTTTGGAATAACTGATTTTATTCCGAAATCATATACGGCATGTCTGCACTGACAGCTTTTACTTTGAAATAATGTTGAGCTGGAGGACTTCTTACTCTGACTCCTATAACCCTCATATCATGAAAACTAGGGGAAGTTGAAGGAAGAGTGCTCTTCTTTTGACTTCCAGTTGTGTAGACAGTGACAAATGCCGAATTAAGCCATTTCAACTTAAACTATGTAACACTTCTCTACAGCCAAAATGCTTCTGAAATAAATGTAGTCAAAATTTACTAATTATGGGTCACTGAGAATGAAAATGATGCTTAAAATTGTTGATTGGCTCTAGTTTTCAAGATATGCTATTGGGTCAGTATATACGACCCTTGATTTGTGAATGGCAGAGGATAAGTGAGTTATAAAGGAAAGGGATCTCAATTTAAACCAGAAATGACTAAAATACATCGTTGACTGGATCTATGAATAAATCTATGACTGGGTTTGGACAGTACTTGCTTTTTAGGCCAAAAAATGAATGATGCAATCTGAAGCTGGTATTGCGTCATACATGATATGAATTGCATCGTGTTATTCCTAGAAGTCATGGATGTTTTGCTGCATGATAACAATGTTTTGCCATCAATTCCAGTTGGTCATGCAGTCCATATGAAGGAAACCTATGACAACATGAAACAACTTTTGAGGTGCATAAACTATGACCAACATCAGTGGCAGCTTTGTGGCGATTTGAAGGTTGTTGCTCTCTTGCTTGAACTGCTGTTTTCTCTGCGAATGGGATAGTCGTGCAAGAGATTCCCACTACATCAAGATAGATTGGCCACTCCGCCAGTCATTGGAGCCTGGGAGGAAAAGTGTTCAGCATCCACCACTTGTTGAATCAAGGAAGATTTTGTTACCACCCTTACACATCAAGCTGGGTCTGATGAAGAACTTTGTCAAGGCCATGGACAAAACACAAGCAGCTTTTAAGCTGTGTAGGTCCTCAGATTCGTGAACTTCTTCGAGATGATGCATTTGACCATGCACTAAGTGGCAAGGAAAAGATGGCATGGAAAGCCTTCCAGTTAGTGGCAATACATTTTCTCGGAAACAACAAGACAGACAACTACAGGTTATTGGTGGAAAACCTCCTCAAGGCATACAAAAGCCTTGGTTGCAACATGTCACTAAAGATACATTTTTTGCACTCTCATCTAGATTTTTTTCCCACCAACGAGCAGGGCGAGCGATTTCACCAGGACATTGCAAAAATGGAGAAACGCTATCAGAGCAAATGGAGCCCATCAATGCTTGCAGACTATTGCTGGACAGTGACAAGAGATGCGCCATTTAATGAATACAAGAGACAAACCAAGAAGCACCGAATAGACACTGAATAGGACTAAACTATGTACATAATAGTTTGTTGCCCTTTGTTTCATAATAAATTTTATTTATATAACCCTTTTGCTGATTTTTAAAGTGTTACATAAACAGGACAGGTGAAATGTAAAGCAACCATATACACATGAAAAGACCTAGGTTTACAATTTATGATTAAAATTCTACTATCTACACAATATACATAGACGTAAAATGTAAAAACTTAAATATCTTTGAAACAGTAGCCAATCAGTTGTTTTAATTGTCATATTTGAATTCAACACATCAAAATACATAATAAATAGCACATTTTATCTCTGAAGCAGACAACTTCTAAAAAATTTTAGACCAGTTTAATTGACATAGCTCAAGTTGAATAGCTCTGCTGTGTAGACATACCTGAACAGTCCCTGGGAGGACCCCTTCTGTGCGTCAGCCCCTTAGATTCACATTCTTTCACTGATGTAAGCCCTGTGGCTTCACTACCTCTAGGGAAGAAACCTCAGAGCATTCAGTACTCCTGCTTCATTCCAGGAGCTCCCTGAAGCAGGTCTACATGGATTGGACACCAGAGGGAGATTTACAATGTTAGCTTCCTGGCTGCAGTGACTCTTAGCCAGCATTGTAAACACAGAAGGGTTTATTAGCAGTCTGGAACATAGATATCTTAAGAAGGATCTTAGAAAGTCCTTACCACGTGTAGAGAATTGAGAATTAAAGCAAAATGAGTCTGGGTCAGTCCCAGAACCCAGAACTCTCAGACCTTGGTCTCAGTACCTCAAGTTCCCCCCTTCTAGCAATCTCACACTTAACTATCCCACTTTAGCCCCTTCCTAGCAAACATGGTCTCCTGGCCATCTTCCTTACCCCTTGGCTCTCCAGGTGGTCACAACCAGCTGGCTTTTTGCAGAGGGTGGTCCCTGTTAGTTGCTGGGTGCCAAAAGTCCAAACAGTTGGAATGGCCATTGTCTTCTGGGACTCTCCATGGGAATAGGGCTGAGATCCCACACAGCCAGGCATTAGCAATACCTGGATCTGTAAAGAGTAAATAAACTTTTCCATCCATCTAGTTAACCACCATGCACCACATGGGGGAAACTGAGGCACACACAGTATTCATACAAAACACGATGAAAAATTCCCACTCTGTCACAGTGGAGGCACAGATTTCAGAGAATACAAGTAACAAGGTGAGTTCAGTGTCAGCTTTGAAGAGGCAAATGAACAGTTAACAAATTTTCATATATAAATGGAGCTTTGAGAAGCCTAATTCTACCCACATATGCACTATGTAAATCAGTAGCACCTCTAAAATAAGGAGAGTTGCACTGATAGCTGTGTGAGGAGAATAAACCCTTTTGTGCATAATGATTTAGATTTACAGGGGTGAATTCTGGTCCTCACTATCCCACCTGTAAAATGTCTTAAGTATTGTCTCTTTTTATCCCTTATAGTAGGTCTTTTATTGGCTAAATCTCATATCATGGCTGAGTCCCATGATACAGATACCTGAAGGAGCAAGGCTGTCCATGTTCCTAGTGCACTGTCTCCGAAAATTGTGGCGAGATGTTGGGAAGGAAAAGATACAAGAAGCTCCACATGGCCTATATGCAAACCACCACCTGCATATGAAGAGCGAGTGTGGTGGAGTGGGGGATGGATGAAACAGGGTTGAGCATATGTGAGGTAGGAAATATACCGTGCCTGATAAGGGGCTGTAGGAAATTATTGTTCTTTGGGGAAAAGGAGTCACAGTTCCACCATTATTCTCCTCTAAGGGAAGCACAACTGCTCATTGATCCTTGGATTAGGAGGTGCCTAAAAGAACAACCTCTCCCTTACTTACTCAGAGGAAGAGGAAGAAACTGAAGCCAATCAGTTCTTAGTCATATTTAGCATTTGCTTTTCTCTTTAAATGTGTAACATCTTGCTGCTCAGCAGGAGATTTTGTCCTGCTGTATAGTCCCCTGGTATCACTGAACACTGCCCCCAAAGGGGGAGTAAACATGGACTTCTAACAACAGCTGCTGCAAATAACATGGACCTTTAACAACAGCTATGATTTTAAAAAAACCCACACTGACAAGCCTTGTCAGGATATGAATTTGGCCATAAACTTTCTCTTTAGTGATTTCACTCTTTTATGTTGTTTGAGAACTTTTTTCCAGGCAAGTAGCCTGTGGCAGTGATCTGAGGAAATGAGAATTCAGCATAATATTAACATTAAAAAAGATGTGTAAGAAATTGCAGTGGAAGATTTTGTGGGAGGGGAATGAAATAAAATACATTCCAAGAAACAGCCTTACTTTACATGCTAACTTCCTATGTTGAGTCCAGAGGAAAAACAAGCACAAAAACTGTGCCCAAAAGCCAACAGACAGCAAAGCTTCTGAGAATTGCTTTTTGCATTTTTGGATCATTTTATTGGTTTTCCTCCTTTCTAGACAAGAGCATAAACTCAAAAAGGTAACTTCCTCATTCAGGACTCAAAGTTTCAAAAGAAAAGTGGTTGACTTATATTTCACATTGGACTTGTCATCTTTACTACTGCATTAATCTGAGTTATCACTCTAGCACTGCCCCCAACTTAAGTCCCAGCTCCATGCACAAGTCTCTTTAATTTGTGTGTGACCAGTGTGTCAGGAATTATAGACTGCAGCTCAACTCAGCACAATTGGTCCTTGTCAATCTAATCAGTCTGCACTGCTCTACTATTTCACAGGATTACTGTTCTCACTCAAGTTGTGTATCCTGAGAAGAGTTAACTGAAGTTTGGATTACTCAAACCAACTCAGTGAAGACGTAGCCATAGAAAATATTGGCGAAATAACTGAGGAAGCAAGTTCCCAATGGCTTTTGAGCATGTTTATTTGTCAGCATACAGGGCACGAGCCTTATGAATGAATATATTTACACATGTGAAAACCTCCAGTAACTCCAAATTTGGATGAGTACATCCATCTCAGAGCATAGGGCTATACTTCAATGAATATATAGCATGTACAATATGAACATGGTTTCAAAATTGTAATATCTTAGCCTTGACTTTGTTTCTAAGTCATTTCAGGAGCAGGGCTATACCATGCACAAGTTTTCTCCATAGAAAGGTCTTACACTGTTCAGAAGTCTCATCCTGATAAAAAGACAATTGATGGAATGGGAAGTAAAGAGGAATCTCATCCAATCCAATCTTCTACCTTTTTTATGTTTTATCCTATGTAATGCACTTTGAGATTTACTAATGAATAGCAAAATACAAGTGTTTGGCAGTATTAATCCCAAAATGAAAGACTTTGTTAATAAACTAATAAATCTTGTTAACAATCTATTTTCCCCTCTTTACAGGGATGTTATCAAGCTAAAAAATGTATTTTTAAAACATGTTAATAAGCTCTTACTGACAGTAGCAAGGTAACTACAACTTGATGGCAAATCTAATGCAATGCTGTTTACTTATTGTAGCAGTGCAGATAATGAAGTAGTCTGTTCCATTTCTGTGTTTGGTCATTCTTCTTCTAGCTCTAGCACAGTGCTTCAGAATTGTGCTGAAAGTAGACCTGGTCAAATACTACTCAGAAAATACATTATTCAGCAAATGTTGCCATTTTTCATTGAATAATTCAATGAATAATTTTCGCAGTATTTGTCCTACTCTATAAATTATTCACAGAATAATGGCAGCATTTGTCAACAATTCCTTCTTTCAAGTGTTTGACCAGTCCTTGCAGCAGACACTTTAGGGGGTACGTGTCAGTCCACATAAAACAGCCAGAGCATTTTATTAGCATTAATCAAACACGGGTATTTCTGCTACTTTTAAGGTCTTAAAATCTGAACACCATATTTTTAACACTGGGCTCATATACACCCTTCTCCAAAGTTGTTGGAGTCTTTCCATGGATTCTGATGGGATTTTGATCAGGCCCCGTTAGAGATGACAGTGTATTCTTATATCATGTATAATGTTGGTGAAAATTAAGAATAGCTGACCTAGAATTATGCTCCCCTGAGTCTGAAAAGCATCACCATTCAAGAAAACTCTTAAGTATATAATACATGCTAAAAGCCAACACCTTAAAGTGAGGGAACTGAATTAATAGTTTAGAAAAAAATGTTTCTTCTTCTTTTCTTTAAGAGGTCAAACTTGAGAAAATCATGCATGTACAAGTCACAATTTCTGGTTGAATATCCAAGTAAATGCCATTATTTACATGTTTCATTCCAGATGAAATTTACCACTCTGAAGAAGGTCCACCCGATTTAGGGTTACCGAACAATTCAATATTATTGGGAATCACAATTTTAGGGCCATCATTTTATATAGGCAACTAATAAGTGTACCTAATAACTGTTCTAAATCGTGATTTTTCTGTCTTACTGTCTCATCACTATAACACCATTTTTGTATGTCTTTTGCACTCCTCTATCCCTCAAAGTAGAGTTTGGGTGTGTCTGGACTACAGGGTTTTGTCGACAAAAGTGAACTTTTGTCAACAAAACTATACCTGCATTTACACTGCCGCTGAGTTCTGTTGACATAACATTGACAGAACTCAGCAGTTTTGTCGACGGCTGTAAACCTCATTCTATGAGGAATAACGCCTTTTGTCAACAGAGTTCTGTCGACAGAAGGCATTATTGCATCTACACTGTCCTTTTCATCTACACTGTCATGTCGACAAGGCGGCTTGCTTTGTTGACAGAACTGTATGTAGTCTAGACGCTCTTTGTTGAGAGAAGCTTTGTCGACACTAGCTGTCGACAAAACTTCTGTCGACAAAAGCCTGTAGTCTAGATGTACCCTTTATGTCCTTATGTAAGCCCTCTTCAAATAGACAAATGTCACCCTCTATATTTTGGTGAATATACTATTCTTAAAGGTCAGCACCGAATGAAAGGAAGTCATTTTACCTCCTGAATCAATAAAGCATGATGGTTATCCCAATAAGAGTCAATATTTGATTATTTTGTTCTGTTGGCACAGAGCAATCAGGATACCCCATGATAGAGAGTTAAAAATTTCATGACTTTATATTTGTATTGTCAAACCCAACAATTCATGAATCAGGACTACAAAAGTCAGAGTTTTTTTAAAATAACCTTTTTTTAAAAGTGCCTTTTGATTTCTGAGACTTTAGAAATCAGGTTTTTATCCTCTTTTTGTGCAACAAAAAGGATAAGAATATTCCTGAAATTCTAATGTATTCATATTACTTTAATAGCCAGGGATTTAAGAACATTAGCAAATATCAAGAGATTTGTGATAAATTTGCAGAGGTTGGCTGTCCAACACTAATACTTAATGATTTCTTTTTCTCAGAAGGACTGCCATTCTCATGTGAACCTGATTATTTTTTCACATGGAATAAATAATCAGTGCTCCAGGTACGTTCTTTATAAAGAAACCCTGGTGAGTCATTCTAATCTCTAGCATTAAAGATTATATCCACTATCTAACCATAGATATAAAACAACTTTCTCAGAGAGATCCCTGATTTTTGTAAATCTCTTCATTTCATCAATACTGTGGGAGAAGAATAAAAAACTCACTGCTTGTGAATTGTTAAAATGTGAAATGCAAGCTAAGATTAATAGAATTTTGATCACACACAGCATTCCACTATGAATGATTTTCCAGAAAATGTAAAGAGCACACACTTACACAGTTAAGATGATTACTATCCCTTTCTCAAAAAGCTATTCTTTTAATCATCTCTGTCTTCTTTGATCTGCAGTCTCTTGGTCAAAAGTTAGTTCAATACATCTTTCTTGTGACCGTCCTTTGGAAGACAAAATAAAACAAAAACAAAACTGTATTCTCTGTGTGTCCCACTAGAGGCATATGTACATCTCCTCTGCTAATTATAATTTTTATACTCTTACTGCTATGATATGAGTAAAGTGCATAACCTCTTTTTTCTTTATCATAGAATCATAGAATCATAGAACTGGAAGAGACCTCAGAAGGTCATCAAGTCCAGCCCCCTGCTCTAGGCAGGACCAATTCCAACTAAATCAACCCGGCCAGGGCTTTGTCAAGCCGAGACTTAAACACCTCTAGGGATGGAGATTCCACTACTTCCCTAGGTAACCCATTCCAGTGCTTCACCATTCTCCTAGTGAAATAGTTTTTCCTAATATCCAACCTGGACCTCTCCCACCACAACTTGAGACCATTGCTCCTTGTTCTACCATCTGTCACTACTGAGAATAGCCTCTCTCCATCCTCTTTGTAACCTCCCTTCAGGAAGTTGAAGGCTGCTGTCAAATCCCCGCTCACTCTGCGCTTCTGCAGACTAAACAGACCCAAGTCCCTCAGCCTCTCCTCATAAGTCATATGCTCCAGCCCCCTAATCATTTTGGTTGCCCTCCGCTGGACCCTCTCCAATGCGTCCACATCCTTTTTGTAGTGTGGGGCACAGAACTGGACACAATACTCCAGATGTGGCCTCACTAAAGCCGAATAAAGGGGAATAATGACATCTCTGGATCTGCTGGCAATGTTTCTCTTAATGCAACCTAATATGACATTAGCCTGCCATTTCTCATAATCTATATCTAATATTTCAAATATTTGACATTATATATAGGCTTATGCCTTGAAGCAAAAGTGCTCATCTGAAATCTAAATTATACGTTCATGCATAATTGTTATTTAGCCACTCATATTTTTACTTATCTTTGGGAACAATCACTAAGGATGGCATACATAATTTAAAACTAAGGTAAGAGGCAATTAAAGTCACATTTCTATGTGAAGTTCCAAGTGTTCTATGCTGCTTAGATTTTTTTTACGTAACAATATTTTCATGTATAAATTATTTAGAAAATTTTTTTATGGACAAAAAATATACAGCTAACAAATGCCTGTATGTTTTAACTCTAAAGCATATGAATGATAGCTTAAAAAACAGAAGTGTGACCCTAATGCCATAATTTTCATACATTTTTTAAGAAAGCATCTAATAGAAGTTGTAAAATGGCTTGTCTGTGAGTCATGAAGTTACTGCACTTTTCTCTCAGAAGAAAGCAACAAGCCTGCCTGTCAATTTCTTAGCAATTATAGTTAGTATTCTAAGTTGCTTTCTGTTTCGTAATAATCCCAAATTCACAAATGGGAATACTGTAGGGAGACTAGAGTTTACTCACCATCTATTGCAACTTTGCCAATGAGGCTTATGGGGGATTATTTTAAAGAATTAAAACCAAAAATCAGTATATGTTTCACCAGCAACTGAGGAATTTGAGAAGATGCTTACAACTAGAGATGCAAAAAAACCCTCTTGAGATTTAAAGTAGCTGTATATACCTATCTTATAACATCTCTAGGCTTATACTTCCATTATCTTGATATACTTGAATTGCAACCAACCCTAATTCTTATTTTGCAGAACAAAAAATTCAGTCCAACCGTACATTGACAAGCCAATGCTATCACCAATTCAGCCCATTTTTATTGAGAAATAAAAGAGAGACATTGAAGTATACGGTGTGGGGGTTGAACTAGGCCAAATATAATGTGAGCCCATATGTGCAACACTTATTCATGCTAGAATGCATTTACTAATGTGAATATTCCCAGTGGCTTCACTTAGACTACCCACATGAGTAAGTGCTCACCAGTGCAAATAAGGCTCCATAATCTGGCATTTTAATTACACTCTCACACACACACATAAGATTCTGTTGCCTTGGCTCCCAGCCTATTATGATCAGATATTAAGCAGATAAGGTGACAGTACAATGCAGAAGAACTTCCTGGTTGCAAAGGTATTCTGCTACCTGAAAGACACTGGAAGGCTGTTTTGCAGGTAAGACTAGCTTGAGTTATCTATGGAACAATTGCAGTATGTCTTGCTGTTTTATCTGCAGAGCATCTTCTGCACACTAAATTGCCTTTTCAGCTGTAAGAACCACTATTCAACAGATTTTTTTTTCTCACGCAGATGTTTAAATACTTTGCCTAAACATTGCCATCATACTTTCCCTCTCTCATATACTTGTGACTAGGCATTTATCATACAGTTATTTGGAGCTTGTTGGGTTGAAGCTTCCTGCTTCACAGAAGTCAGTGAAAAAGTGTGAGTGGATATCCTTTCCCACAATATAATAGCATGTTCTCCCACAAAAAATAAATGGGTGCATTTATTTCTGGAATCAAAGCAAATGAAAATGTTTCTCTAGTTTATTCAGTTCCCCATGCCCACCCCTAAAAAGGCAGGAAATGCTTGATTATACAGAAAAGTTACAACTGCCAAAATGTCTCCTCCTGTTGTTCCTGCTGCTATATATTAATGGAAACATTTTGGGTACAGTAGGATAATATTCGAAATTACATAAGAACAGCCATACTGGGTCAGATCAATGGTCCATCCAGCCCAGTATCCTGTCTGCCGACAGTGGCCAATACCAGATGCCCCAGAGGGAGGGAACACAACAGATAATCCTTCACAATCCCTCCCCTGTCACTCACCTCCAGAGAAAGAGAACTCATGACACCATTCCTACCCATCCTGACTAATAGCCATTGGTGGACCTAATCTCCATGAAACCATCTGGTTATTTTTTTAACCCTGTTAAAGTCCTAGCCTTCACCACATCCTCTGGCAAGGAGTTCCACAGGTTGACTGTGTGCTGACTGAAGAAAAACTTCCTTTTGTTTGTTTGTTTTAAACCTGCTGCCTGTTAAATTCATTTGGTGACCCCTAGTTCTTATATTGTGGGAATAAGTAAATACATTTTCTTATTCACTTTTTCCATACCAGTCATGACTTTATAGATCTCTATCATATCCCCTCTTCTTCTCCTCTTTTCTAAGATGAAAAATCCAAGCCTTTTTAATCTCTCTTCATATGGGACCCATTCCAAATCCCTAATAATTTTTGTTGCCCTTTTCTGAACCTTTTCCAATGCTAATATATCTTTTTTGAGATGAGGCAATCACATCTGTATGCAATATTCAAGATGTGGGCATACCAGCATTTTATATAGAGGTAATAAGATATTTTCTGTTTTATTATCTATCCTTCCCCTCCCCTTCCCCTTTTTTCAAAATTACAAAATTCAGCTTAACTTCTGATTTAACAAATTTGAACTGGGGAATTTGGGGAAGCCTCAAAATTAGTCAGAAGCTAGCTCTGTTAATGTGGATGCACTACCTTGAACATAGAGACCCAGGAAGCACTGGGGAGTAATTAGTTTGAATTACTCTGCGGAATAATTATTTCAAAATAGTGGCACCAGAGTGTCCACACTATTGTTGTTTTGAAATAACTATTTCTGAATTAGCATTACTTCTGATGAAAAGCAGGAGTATAGATTTTGAATTCTGTGGCCCATGATTTTGAAATAATGGTCTTGGTAGCATGGACACTCTGCTTATAAATTCAACCGGTAGGTGGGGTGTTTAAAAACAAAGTCCTAGGGTAAACCAGGGCTTTGATACTACAAAAACGACTTTGGACCTAAACTGATTATTCTGTATTGCCACCTTACTAAATTTTGTTGTGGTTGGGAAGTCCCTCCAGCTTCTGACTGTCCTGTGGTCACTCCAGCTGCCTAGAACAGTGCTACAATGTAACAATGAAAGGAGACAGTAATGTTTTATCTCTTAAATTCTCTATACCTTTGCCCACTCAGTACATACTAAGTCACGATGTAGCCTGCGAATGACTTGGAAAAGCCACACTAAAACACATTCCAAGTTTATTCTCTTAAAGATTATCCATGTCCATTGGACACAAAGATGTCAATGGCTAAGTGTAATCCTTATTTTTTCCCCCAAATTATACCAGTTTAGTTGGGAGTAGTAAAATATGGCTCACAATATGCTACCAATATAGGTGTTGTGGTGATACTTTAGACTGTTCTGTAAAGGGACTAGATTTGTAGCCTGGATTTAAAAGACGGTGTCATACATTAAGATCTGGCAATATCTGAAATAAAACTAGGGGTTTTATTTATCCGCCCCAGCTCCAGATATTGCATGTGTAAAAAGTGAAGAATATTTATAGTATGGCTTGTACTAAAAATTAGAACTAGAATTAGAGAAGGTTTCCTTCTCCCCTCCCAGCAAAAAGTTTGCCATCTGTCACAAATAAATAAATAAACTGATAAAATGAAGAAAAAAAGTTAAAAACTATTAAATATTTGGGACCAAAACATGAAAAAAATTGTAAGGTTTTAATTTTTCATACAAAAATGTTAATTTTTCAGGAACTGAGATACTTTTGAAAAAAGAGTTAAAACATAATACCTTTCTTTTAAAAGTGATGGAATTGTTTGAGGAAACCTAATTAGTATCCCGTAGCAAAAATCTTTTTACATCCCATCAAGGGGATTTTTAACTATGTGCTATATCTGTAAATATGTGCTGTTTTTATGATGTGACCAAATGTTCGCTTGGATTAAAATAGGGCCACCAATATTGTTTTCACTTCTAACCAAAAAAAAAAAAAAAAAAAGGATTTTAATTCATTTCTTCAGAGCTAAGGGACAAATTGACTCATTGTGGCTTTATCTACACAGCAGCATTATTTCAGAATAACATAATCCACGTCTACACAACAAGCAGTTATTTTGACAAAATGTCAAAATAATGTTGAGCTGGAGGGCTTCTTACTCCAACTCCTGTAACCCTCATTTTTTGAGTTGTAAGAGAAGTTGGAAGAAGGGTGATCTAACTCTAACTTCCTGCCATGAAAACAGCACCAAAAGCTTAAATAAGCTATTTTGATTTAAGCAACACAATTAACATAGCTCAAGTTGCATAGCGTATTTCAGTTTTAGCCCTGCTATATAGACGTGCCCTGTGATACCTAGTCTGAGAACTTTAAAGGTAAAATTGGAAAACATGAAGACTGGGAACACAATCTTGCTCCCACTGCAGCTAATGGAAACTTTACTATTTATTTCCATCGTGGGCCCCGATACATGACATTTTTAATACTGAATCTAGATTAGGAATAATAAATAATTAGTAATTTGCAATATTTGAGGACTGGTAGAGATAAATATACATGGTGAGTTACTGGCATGTTGGAATAAAAAAACCAATGAGTTGCTGAGCTCTGGGAGCCTGAAAAACTAAAGGCATTTGCAGTTGATAGACTCCTAGTTGATGTCAAATCTAAAAGATCATGTTAAAAAATCTCTTCATTTTCCAAGATTTTATTTTGTCAGAGCTAGTTAAGCACCATATTTTTCTGAGAAACTAAAAAGGTCATAGAAGCCTCACTACACTTGATCCTGCATATCATGACAACATTTGAATAAGTAAAAGAAGGTATTAAATTGTATGAAAATTAGCTCCAGTCAAAGGACAGTTTTGGCAACAAATTAAAAATCTAGACAAGGTGATGACTCAAATGAGAACAGAATGTTCTTGCCCATCATCTTTTCTTAGTGTCTGTGCTAAGGACAAATTTGCAACAGTAAGGCTCTCCTGAGTGACGCAGTACTGCTATCTTTTAAGATTTTAACCCAGACAGTAGGAATTAATTTATAAAGGCTATTGCAAATTGATACAGTGGAAAAGGAACCATAGGGTGTATCATTACAATCAACATTAGATTTTTGGATTTTGCAATTTTATTTATTCATGTGTCTTTTAATAAGAAAAAATTCTGAAATTTTTCATTATGTGAGTCATAATACCTTGAATAACCTCCATGATACTCCCTCACCACTGGTCTAGGCAGTCAAAGGATTCATGGTGATTTTGGCATCTCCATTTAAATTTCTTGCTGAAAACAGCACTGTTAAAGGGCATGTCTACACTGCAGGGCTACAGCTGAAATAAGCTACGCAACTTGAGCTACATCAATTGTCAAAATAGTCAAAATAGCTTATTTTGGCTTTTGGTGCTATCTACACAGCAGGAAGTCTGAGGAAGAGCACTCTTCCTCCAATTTCCCTTACTCTTTGTAAAATGAGGGTTACAGGACTCAGAGTAAGAAGTCATGCAACTCGACATTATTTTGATATAGTCTGCATCTACATTACAAGCAGTTATTTTGACATGTTATTTCAGAATAACATCAGTTATTCCAAAATAACACTGCTGTGTAGACGTATCCTTTGAATCTGGGGAAGAGGGTTGTTTGTTTTGTGTTTGTTTTAAGACTGAGCCAAATCCACTGGTGAAACATGGTTGTTTTGTGCCACACAGCCAACCGCTTTTGGTTTGTCAGCAGAGATCACTCCAAGACAAGGGCAACGTGTAGCTGGGGTAAGTCTGATGTAGGGGCTCTTATACATCCTCTCTTTTCTACTGCTGTATAGAAAAGAAGTCATGGGCAGAAAGTCCCTTTGGGTATGTCTACACTACAAAGTTAGTTCGAACTAACGGACGTTAGTTCGAACTAACTTTAATAGGTGCTACACTAGCGCTCCGCTAGTTCGAATTTGAATCGAACTAGCGGAGCGCTTAGTTCGAACTAGGAAAACCTCATTTTACGAGGACTAACGCCTAGTTCGAACTAGCTAGTTCGAACTAAGGGCTGTGTAGCCCTTTAGTTCGAACTAGTGGGAGGCTAGCCCTCCCCAGGTTTCCCTGGTGGCCACTCTGGCCAACACCAGGGAAACTCTATGCCCCCCTCCCGGCCCCGGACCCCTTAAAGGGGCACGGGCTGGCTACGGTGCCCGTGCCAGGTGCAAGCCTGCCAGCACCCAGCTAGCAGACCCTGCACCTGGCACGGCACAGAGCCACCCACCCGATGCCCCCCAGCCCACCCCCTCTTGCCGGGACCAGGCTGGCGGCTCCCGGGAGCTTGCCCTGGACCGCAAGAGGCGGGCACCTTCCTGGGCTAGTGCGGACATCGTGGACCTCGTCCACGATCTCCGCACTAGGCACAGGAAAGTGGCCGTCTAGGGCAGGAGAGCTGCCAGCCTGGCCACCCAGGACCAGGTGTGCATGAAAATCAAGGGGGTCCACTGAGACCCCCGACACTGAGCCCTGAGCTTACAATGGCCGTCCTGGGTCAGACCAAAGGTCCATCTAGCCCAGTAGCCTGTCTGCCGACAGAGGCCAACCCTAGGGACCCTGGAGGGGATGGACCGAAGACAATGACCAAGCCATTTGTCTCGCGCCATCCCTCTCCAGCCTTCCACAAACTTTGGGCAGGGACACCACTCCTACCCCCTGGCTAATACCACTCCATGGACCCAACCTCCATCACTTTATCTCACTTCCCTTTAAACTCTGTTCTAGTTGTAGCCTTCACAGCCTCCTGCAGCAAGGAGTTCCACAGGTTAACTATTTGCTTTGTCAAGAAGAACAACTTTCTCTTACTAGTTTCAAGCCTGCTACCCATTCCTTTCCTTTGGTGTCCTCTAGTCCTTCTTTATGGGAACTCAGGAAGAACTTTTCTGAATGCACCCTCTCCACCCAACCCCTGCTTTTAGAGACCACTATCCTGTCCCCCCTCCGTCTCCTCTTTTCTAAGCTGAACAGTCCCAGTCTCTGTAGCCTTTCTTCATCTGGGACCTGTTCCCAACCCCTGATCATGTTAGTTGCCCTCCCCTCTCCCAGCCTTTCTCTTCCCCTCTCCCACCTCCTTTTCCCAGTCTCCCCCAGTTTTTTTTCAATAAAGACAGAGTCAATGTTGGAAGAAACGTTATCTTTATTTTGTACATCAATAAGAAGGGGGGCTAAGGAAGGGTAAGTGGAAGGAGGTGAGGGAGGAATGGGGTATGAGCCCCCGATGGGGAGGACTGGGCTGGCTCTGCGGGCTTCTGGGGGTGGAAGCTCTCCTGCAGCCCCCCAATTACTCCCTCTCCCCAGATGGCAGCCTGCGGCAAGTGCAGCTGGGCTGATGGCCGAGTGGCGTGATGTGCCCAGTGTGGGCACTCAGGGCACTCCAAGCCAGAACTTCTTTGCAAGCGGGGCACCCCTTAGAACTGTGTGTCCGGGGTGGGGGTCGGGACCCTTTAAGCGCAGCCCTCGGCTAGCCTGAGACAGCATCTCCATGCTCTAAGTCCTCCTTTTATGCCCTGCCGGCACTGCTTCCGGCCATCCTTAAGCCCTGTTCAGAGTCCACTCAATGTGGACTTGCTAGTTCGAACTAGCAAAACGCTAATTCGAACTAGTTTTTAGTTCTAGACGCGTTAGTTCGAACTAGCTTAGTTCGAATTAACTAATTCGAACTAAGTTAGTTCGAACTAACTTTGTAGTGTAGACATACCCCCCGTCCTGCTGCTTTAACTCAGAGGTGTTTTGGCCCCTTGTGATACTCTACAAACACAGAGCATGGGCTCTACTGTGTGGCAGAAAGACCAAGTCTGAGCTAAGAAGGGATTTAAGCTATGTTTGCACAACACCCACTGAGTTATCCTCTATGCAGTTTGGATAAATGAGGATCCAGAACTGCCAAACTCAGTCATTCAAAACTCATGAATCAGACCCCAGAAAATCATCAGAATGGTTTTATAAGTTAAATTTGGTGGTCTGCATTTGCTGTCTGGTTTTTGCTTTACTTGGTTCATGTTTATAAGCTTTTAACCTAGCCATGAGGGCTAGAAACTTACTATTTTAAAAAGAAAACAGAGATTCTCATGTAATCCCTTACTTCCAAGAGCTTAAACACATTGGCCGTGCCTACATTGGCATCCCTTTCTGGAAAAGGGATGCTAATGAGACACATCGCAATTGCAAATCCGCGGGGGATTTAAATATCCCCTGCGGCATTTGCATTTACATGGCTGCCGCTTTTTTCTGGCTTGGGGATAAGCCGAAGAAAAGCGCCAGTCTAGACGTGATTGTCCGGAAAATAAGCCCTTTTCCAGAGGTCTCTTATTCCTACTTTCAAGTAGGAATGTAAATGCCATGTAAATGCAAATGCTGTGGGGGATATTTAAATCCCCTGCGGATTTGAAATTGCGATGTGTCTCATTAGCATCCCTTTTCCGGAAAGGGATGCCAATGTAGACACAGCCATTAAAAAAATGCTAAGGGTCAAAATACTCATGCTAAAATTGCCTTTTGGTGTCTGTTTCAACTAATTATAATAATGCTGCCTACTCAACACTTTTAAAAGAAATATAATCTGAAGAGCAATAAATAGCTTGTTCCTTCAGCCCTTTCGGGTGTTCAAATAACATGAAAGGGGTCATGTTAAGGGGTGCAGTCCAGATCAGAGAGGGGCTGTGTCATTGTCAGCCCAGTAATCCTGGTTTCCTTACAATGCTTTGCTGCTGTAGCTCCCAGCTTGAGCCACTGAGGCTACATCTACACTGCCAGTTTTTGTGGCAGAAAATATGCTAATGAGGGACTCATTTGCATGAGCCTCGATCGCATGTGCATATTTACTGCCGATCCATTTTTGCACTAGGGATTTTTGCGCAAAAACAAGTAGCGTGGACATTTTCTTTTTGTGCAAAAACCCTTTTTGTGCAAGATCCTAATGCCTCAGAAAAGGAGGTATGCCAATCTTGCCTGACAATCAGCCTATCTGCATGTACCCTGAGTATTTCTGTATTAGACATCCCTGGTTCATTAACTCTGACACCACCAGCAGTTTGTCTACAACCCCACAGCCTTCATCTGGCTTCCACCAGCCTTGATTATAACCAGCAAGATAACCTCCAACGCTCTGCCAGTCCCACAATTCTCCCACTATGTATGCCTTTCAATGCCCAGCTCTGTTCTGAACAGGTCGGAGAAATCATAAGATCTGTTACTCCTGTAAAGAGGTTAAACTGCATCTCTTGGCTTTGGTGATACATTTATTTCAAGTATAAGAAATGGAAATGGAAAGAGTTACAAGTAAAGCTAAACAAAATGCACTTCTAAAAGTCTTAAACTTAATCTACCGAGATACAGGCTTTGTTCAAGATGGATTCTCTCACCATTCATTCTTCTTCCCAGCCATGGCTGATTTTCCTTTATTCAGGTCCTTCCACAAAAGTACAGTGCTCACTTTCCTGGTCTTCTTAGATCATTGTCTTAGCAATCTAGGTGCCGGCTCATACCAATGCCCTTGGTGAACCCACTTGTGTATTAGAATAGATCAAAGTAGTTGTTTCAGTATATAAGAATGCATTTGGTGTTTAAACTTCATGAGAACTAATGGGGTGTTACTTGCACCCTTTTTCACATATCTGTATCCTCTTAAATGTAATAAGAAACTTTTGCATGATGTGTACACCATAACTAAACACATCAAACAAGCCTTTTTATTATTTTGGACAGCTAGGGCATGTCTACTCTAGGAAATTATTTTGAAATCATTTATTTCAAAACAATAACTCCCAAAATATCTATTTTGAAATAGCATGTCTACACTACACAGAAACCTCAATATTAGTCTGAGGCAGGCTTCCTTAATGTAGATGGACCTCCTTGATTTAAAGACCCAGGAAGCACCCGGGAGTAATTACTTTGAGTTATTCTGGGGAGTAGTTTTTTCAAAATAGTGTGTGGAGCATCCACGCTACCACTATTTTGAAATAACTTTTGAAATAAGCGTTATTCTTTGTGAAAAACAGGAGTTATTATTTCAAAATAACCAGCCCCTTATTTCAACATAACAGGCTTGGTAGTGTGGATGCTCCACTTGTTATTTCAAAAGAAGGGGAGTTATTTTAAAATCAGGGCCTAGAGCTTTAAATCCCCACAGTAGACACACATAAAAAATGGCAAGGAAAATCAGAACATCTCCTGGAAACAAGATGGAGTCAGTGGCAGCATGGACAAGCAGAAACTTGTCTGACAGAGCACTACAAACCACATCAGAGCAAATACTGCAGAGACACAAAAGAGCTTGGATAAATCCCCAACATCCCTGGAGTCACCCATTAAACTGGCAATGTCACAGAAGCAAAAGTTAATCATACAATTACAAACTGTGTCATCAACCTTATTGCAAACCCAGGCCCTGAATCACATCCAGAAGTCCTTATTAATATATTTACTGGACAACATCAAATGTACAAGGCTACGTCCCTTACTTTAAGAGGGATAAGGGATCTTTCGGAAAAGGCTTTATTTTCCGAAAGTTCCGTGTCTAGACTGGCGCTTTTTTCCAGCAAAGCTCCGTGCCGAAAAAAAGCGGCAGCCATTTTTATGCTAATGAAGCGAGGGAGATTTAAATCCCCGCTTCATTAGCAATTACGATACGTCTAATTTGCATCTCTTTTACGAAAAAGGGATGCAATCTAGACGTAGCCCAAGTGTTTTCACTGAAAATAGCAAATGTTAGTGAAAAAATGAAGGGAAAGTTGTGTGAAAGGTGCACTTGACTCTGTTGGGAAATATCTTCTTCAGTCCCATCAAGAAACCTGGCATTAAAACATTTGATGGGGCAGTGAAAAAGACTAAACATGAGTCTGGCAAAGGAGAGATAATCATAAAGGTCATCAGTCCAGAACTCGTGTCTGCAGAGCCCTGTTCTTAGCAAAATGCAGGATGATGTTTCTGCAGTAACTCTTGTTAGTCTCCCAATAAAAGCGGTGCCTAACTTCCTTTCCCATTCTAATAGATCAATGACAGACAAAAATGAATTAGTGCAACAGCTAGAAACTCAAGCTTGAAGGAATCCATGAGCTAAGTGTATGCAACAAAGAAACTAGAGCATGCATCAGATATGCCAGGACAATGATGGCTGGAAATAAATTCCACTCATTCAGTGAATTGCCTGCTGAGTACTTGAGGCAGGTCCTAAAACAATTTCATACAGCTAATTCTGTATGACAACATTAACACTATGAAACTGCAGAAAGATAGTGCTCTTATTCCTCTATAGGAAAAGTATATAAATATGGCATCTAAAATGCAGTCAACTGTATAATTCCTCTGTGAATATATGGCTCAAAGTGTGGTTGGTAGTGTCGGTGCATACCCAGCACAAGCACTCCTCCTTGCTCTAAGCTTTCAACTGGTGAATTAGCAAAATCTACCAGTGCAGGTGCTGAAGACAGCCAGGATTTGTACAGTACTCAAAAGGAAGCCAAGAGAAGGATGCTTGTGCACGTTGTATGTCCCTGAATGTTTTTGGGGGGCTGTTAGATCACCTCATAGAGATATATTATGATCCCTGCTGCTCACTACTTTCCAAAAATGGAACAATAACATGTGGATTGAAAAAGGTGCTATTACTACCAAAAAGGTATCTATGCATGCAATCTGAGAGGCACTTATTCCTGCTTTCTGCAGAATACTTCTTCCTGTACACCGGGGCTGTGTCTAGACTGGCAAGTTTTTCCGCAAAATCATCTGCTTTTGCGGAAAAACTTGCCAGCTGTCTGCACTGGCCGCTTGAATTTCTGGAAAAGCACTGACGATCTCATGTAAAATCATCAGTGCTTTTCCGGAAAAACTATGCTGCTCCCGTTTTGGCAAAAGTCTTTTTCCGAAAGACTTTTGCGCAAAAGGGCCAGTGTAGACAGCATAGTTCTGTTTTCCGCAAAAAAGCCCCGATCGCGAAAAAGGCGATCGGGGCTTTTTTGCGGAAAACCACGTCTAGATTGGCCATGGACGCTTTTCCGCAAAAAGTGCTTTTGAGGAAAAGCATCCTGCCAATCTAGACGTGCTTTTGAAAATGATTTTAACGGAAAACTTTTCCGTTAAAAGCATTTTTGGAAATTCATGCCAGTGTAGACGTAGCCCAGGGGTGTGTCTAGACTACAGGGCTTTGTTGACAAAAGTGGACTTTTGTCGACAAAACTATACCTGCGTCCACACTTCCGTCGAGTTATGTTGACATAACTTCGACATAACTCAGCAGTTTTGTCGATGTATGTAAACCTCATTCTATGAGGAATAACTCCTTTGTTGACATAGTTCAGTCGACAAAAGAGCAGTGTGGATGCAGGGGAAAAGTTATGTCGACATAAACGGCCTGCAGGACGAACCCCTGGTGAACACTCCTGCCACAGCTTGCAACTCTATTGTTCCTGCCCGTAGCCATCTTTAAAAGGCACAGGCACCCAGGATCAGCACTCTGGCAGCAAGTGAGCTCCAGAGCAGACCGGGACTGCACAGCTCAGTTTTGGGGTGAGCCATGTCTCAGGGACAAGCTCCCCAAGACCCATCTGGCCCTTCCAGGGACTCATCCCCCTGTGGATCCTGGGGTACGAAGCACCGGGCACCCTCTTGGTCACAGCTGGAGATTAAAGCCCTTTTGGAGCTGTGGGCTGAGGAGGAGGCACTGCAGCTCTCATAGGCTAGGCATTGGAAGTGGACATTTACAATATATTGGCAGATTGCCTGGCCAGGAAAGGCCACCACGCCCGCACAGCACCGCAGGTCCGAGCCAAGGTCAAGGATCTGAGGCAGGGGTACGTCCGGGCCCGTGAGCACAGCTCCCACTCCAGGGAAAGGCCACACTTCTGCGACTGCTATGAGGACCTGGACAGGATCCTGGGGGCAGAGGAACCCCTGCCTCCTGAGAGGCTCATGGAGTCCAGGCTGGAGACCCCTGTCCTACAGCAGCCGGAACACCTGCTGGAGGACCAGGAGCTCTAGGAGGAGGAAGAAGAGGAGGAGGATAGCACCCAGAGCACCCAGGAGCCAGGCACCCAGACACAGGAGGCCTCCCAGATCACCTTGGACACCAGCGAGAGAACATCAGGTGAGTGCTGTGAGGGTCCAACACACACAGGGCAGACATTTTTAGTTTTCTTTGAAACAAAGAGTAATTTATTTTTGTTTGTTCAAAAACCAACAGTTAAATAAAGTGTAAACGAGTTTTCACCATCACCTGTCTCCATTCTCAGTGAGTGGGGACTGAGTAGAATGGGTGAGTGTGTGGCTGGGAGGGGTTGCAGGGAGGAAGGCACCAGGGGCCTGGGGCACTCCCACATGTGGAAGGCCCTGGGGACAATCAGGGGCCTCCCTGTGAGAATTGCTCCCTCGGGGCTTCCCAAATGCGTAAGCCCAGCTGGCGGGCTTGCCAGGTGGCAGCTGTCCAGGGCTGCTCAAACTGCCTCCCCTCCACCTCCGTCTGTGTCCTCTACACAGGGAGGAAGGCCTCCCCTTTCTTCTCTATGGGTATGTCTACACTACCCCGCTAGTTTGAACTAGCGGAGGTAATGTAGTCATCCGCAGTTGCAAATGAAGCCCGGGATTTGAATTTCCCGGGCTTCATTTGCATGAAGCCGGCCGGCGCCATTTTTAAATGCCGGCTAGTTCGAACCCCGTGCCGCACAGCTACACGCGGCACGGAGTAGCTAGTTTGGATTAGGCTTCCTAATCCAAACTAGCTGTACTCCTCATTCCTAATTCGAACTAGCTACTCCGTGCCGCGTGTAGCTGTGCGGCACGGGGTTCGAACTAGCCGGCATTTAAAAATGGCGCCGGCCAGCTTCATGCAAATGAAGCCCAGGAAATTCAACTAGCGAGGTAGTGTAGACATACCCTATGAGATCATGCAGCATGCTGCAACCACAATGGGGATGTTGTCTTCCCCCATGTCCAGCCGCATCAGCAAGCACCTAAACCTGCCCTTCAAACGGCCGAAGTCGCACTCTACTTGGAAGCGAGCCCTATTGAGGTGGGAATTGAACAGTTCCCTGCTCGCATCCAGATAGCCAGTAAAGGGCTTCATGAGCCAGGGCATGAGAGGGTAGGCTGCATCGGCCACGATACATGTATGCATCTGCACATCCCCGACTGCCAAGTTCCTCTCTGGGAAGAATGCCCCAGCCTGCAGCCTGTGGTACAGGTAGGAGGAGTTCCTGAACACACGGGCATCGTGTGTGGTCAACAACCCAACACAAACATCAGTGAACTGTCCCCTGTTGTCAACCAAGGCCTGCAGCACCATGGAGAAGTAGCCCTTCCTATTGATGTACTGTGCTGCTCGATGGGACGGGGCAGGGATGGGGATGTGGATCCTGTCCAGTGCTCCACCGCAGTTTGGGAACCCCAGCCCCGCAAATCCAGCCAGGATGATCTGCAGGTGTCCGAGGTGGACGGTCCTCTGTCACCACCTGCAGCATGGGATAAAAAGAAACACACAGAACAGGACATTAGAAGGGTTGGCTCACCTGATGAGAAGTGCTCCCCCCTTTGCCCTCCAGACAATCCCTTCCCTGATCCCTGCACCATGGCAGGGTGAGGCTGAGAGGGCTTCTACCTCTGCCACCCAATCCCCAATTCCCTGTGTCTGGTTCTGACTGCATTCCTGGACTGTCCCCTGAGAGTGACTTACCTCCATCAAGACAGCCCCCACGGTAGACTTCCCCACACCAAACTGATGCCCCACAGAGCGGTAGCTGTCGGGGGTGGGCAGCTTCCAGAGCGCAATGGCGACGCACTTCTCCAGGTGGATGGCAGGCCACAAGTGGGTGTCCTGGTGTTGCAGGGCAGGGTCGAGCCAGGTACAGAGCTCCCAGAACGTGGCCTTCCGCATCTGGAAGTTTCTGAGCCACTGATTGTTGTCCCATTGCTGCAGCACTAGCCGGTCCCACCGGTCGGAATTGGTGTCCAGCCTCCAAGCCCGCCTCTCCAGGAATAAGTTGGGGGGCAAGGGCAGCAGGGTTGCAGCCTGAGCAAGGGGCTCAAAGCTGGGCTCAGGATCCAGCTCTGCCACCAAGGTCAGCATGCTCTCCGGAGCATGAAGCAGACCTGCCAGCAGCAAGATGTGGGGCCATCGCCTGCCCAGGGGCAGCTCAGGCTCCATGGCCAAAAAAGCCAAAATAACACACAAATAAAAGAACAAAAGAAAGAAACAAACAAAAAACAAAAAAGTCAAAACCAAAACAAATAAGCAAGCAAACAAACAAACACAGAAGCAAACACACACAAAAACAGACAAACTGACAAAGCAGATAATACACAGCTGTGGTGTCCGACAATGCAAGGCAACCAGAGCCAGGAAAACTGCAGCAGCTTTGCTTTCCCTGTAAAGGTTGGCAAGTTAGAAACAGGAGCAGAGGAACGGCTGTCCAGGAGTATCCCTTTAAGCACGCGTCTCTGCAGAGAGCATGCAGCAGTGGCTGGGCTTTATGGCTGCCCCGTGACCTTTCAGAAGCACTTCCAGGTGCCTTCTTCTGTCCGCAGAGTATCCCGCAGTCTGGATGCTCTTATGTCGACGTAGCTGATGGCTTTGTCGACAAAGCGATGTAGTCTGGACGCTCTTTGTCGACAGAAGTTTTATCAACAGAATCTATCAACAAAACTTCTGTCGACGGAAGCCTGTAGTCTAGACATACCCCAGGAGAGCCAACAGCCTAGCTGGGCCCCTTGGCAAGGTGTTGGGGAGGGCAGCTTTAAGGGATGTGCCCTCAAATAGAAGGGGTGAGATGGGGGCCCTTTGCACTGTCCAAAGCAGATGACACAGTGCTCCAGTGGCAATTATAAAAGGCCCAGGCCTCCAGCTGGCTCTACTACAATAGCAGCAGCATCAGGGAGCCCTAGGCCCATTTGAATCACCGGGTCCTGGGGCAACTGCCCCTTTTGCCCTCTTCTAGCAACTGGGCTGCTATACACATATTAATAGGATGTGACTCTGTCATCCCAAGGGTGGTTGGGGGGGGGGGGAGGGAATCTGTGTTTTCAATGTTGTCAAAACAAAGGTAGCTTATCACTTCAGATATCTTGCCAAATTGGGAGAGTGATGGACAAGTAGAAATTTCTACAGCAGGGAACTTGGTAGCAGTGCTGTGTGACTAGAGCAAGAAAGAAAAACAAACCCACAGTGACTGAATTGCCTGTGCCTTAATCTAGCCATCTATTGGACACATCATTGTCCAAACTCCCATGTAAAGGTAATTTTGAAAAGTCTGCCAGAAAAGCAACTTGACAAACAAAGATTTGAATGCTTTTACATAGAGGTTAACAGATATAGGATGGCCACTGTGATGCAGATAGAAAAAAAGTAGGTGATGAACTACATCCTTTATTCTGCAAGGGCCCATGGGCATCTGAGCTTCTATCTGATCTTATTTGTGCTTGTGCCAGTACAGGGAACTGTTCTGACTATAGACACAATTGATTGCACAATCTTTCCTGGACAGAACTGTGCATATACCAAGACAATGAATACTGCAGTAATCCCCACATTCTCAAAAGAAATCAGAGTGATGAATAACATGGTGATAACAATATTGACTAGAAATATCACCAGGATTACTACTTTTCAATAACACCTATTCAAATTTAGTATTCAATTTTGCTTTTCCCTTTCAATTGCTGTGGTGATGCTTTGAAGTCTCAAATCCAATATTATTTCTTAAACTAATATGTAGTCATTAAACTGACAGAAAACAATGAAATATTTTAAAATAGTCATTTATCATTAAGAGTATCATTGCTTGTCCTGGTTTCTGTTATTTGCACCATTTGATAGCTCCACATCATACAAAGTTTTAAAGTAGACAAAATACACAACTGAAGTGTGATGTGCATGTGTGTAAAATGGGTCCATTAAGTTGACCAAATTGGTGTCTGTTGCTTGCCTAATAAAGGTTGAACTTCTCTCATCTGGGACTCTGGTCTGGCAACATCCATAGTCTGGCATGACCATGGATATTGCTATTCCAGAGAACTCTTGGACCAGAGAGCCAGGGGCCACAGGTCTGTTTATGGTAACTAGGGGGTAGGGGAGTTGCATCAACCCTGGTGGCCCGAAGGAAGCAGAGTTATGGAGCCCAGGTGCCCAGGGCTTGCATAGTTGTGAAGCCCCAGGTCAGTGGTGCCACAGGGGTCTGCATGTACCAGGGAGGGGAGCCATGGCATCCTGGTCAGCCCTGCAGAGCAGAGCTCTGGAATCCCTGGAGCTCCAAATCCCCTGGCTGTGTCTAGACTGCATCCCTTTTCCGTACAAGGGATGCAAATTAGACATCGCAATTGCAAATGAAGTGGGTTTGCATAAACATGGCTGCCGCTTTTCTCCGGCTCGGAGCTTTGCCGGAAAAAAGCACCAGTCTAGACGCGGATCTTTCGGAAAATAAAGCCTTTTCCGAAAGATCCCTTATTCCTTTTTTTAAGAGGAATAAGGGATCTTTCGGAAAAGGCTTTATTTTCCGAAAGATCCCTGTCTAGACTGGCGCTTTTTTCCGGCAAAGCTCCGAGCCGGAAAAAAGCGGCAGCCATGTTTATGCAAATGAAGCAGGGGGGATTTAAATCCCCATTTCATTTGCAATTGCGATGTGTCTAATTTGCATCCCTTTTACGGAAAAGGGATGCAGACTAGACACAGCCCCTGTGTTTTCCCCAGGATCCCACTGATCCTGGGTCAGCAGAGCTGCAGCAGCCCCTGCGGCCCCAGGAATCAGAGCCGCAAAGCTCTACTCTCCGGGGAGTGGAGCTGCGGCATCCCCAGCAGCTGCAGTATAGCAGAGTAGTGGTGGCCAGGACATGTGAATTCATTGGTGACCTACTGAGGAGGACAGCTGAAATTCTGGGGCTGCTGTTCTGGTTTGAGAGAAGCACCATGCTGTGGAACCCCTCCCACACCCACAGATAGATTCTGACATCCTTTCTCCAACTAAGTAGCATCGTACTCCATATGTAGCAGTAAGGTGTTATTCCATGTGCCGAAGGCTTCCTGGACTATCAATGGACTTAAGCAAATTCCATATGTTTAAACATGTGTTTAAGTCCTTTGATAGTCCAGGCTGAATTATCTCAGTATGAATAGCACCTTACTTCATAAGTGGCCTCCTTTTAAAGCAATATGGCTAGATATGGAGGAAGTTTAAGGGTATATATGTATGAAAGTCTCAGTTAAATAAATTGGACTTACATAGCACATGCTTTAAGCATATAAATGTTTAAAGCACGTGCATAACTGGGTCCTTATTATGTCTTTTAATCCTGTGGTAGTGGCCTCAGTGAAATAAAGAAATCTCAATGAAGATTTTAGGACTGAGCTCACTAATTTGTCTTGTTACTGCTGAAGAAGTATAGAAGATACTGTAAAATTGATTTCTTATAAGACTGGAAGCCTTTTGACACCCAGAAAATTCTGATACTAGCTCACAGAGAACACCAGAAGCCAGCTTCTATCCCTTTCTTCTATCACCTATTTACAACCAGACTTTTTTTTTTTAACAAATCCAAAACCTATAGAGAACTGTGAGTGAGAGACATATGGTATGTTCTATAAAGAGCAAAGTAGTTTCCTGCCAGCAGTGTGTTATGATTAATTGCCAGCTCAACAGAAGGTATGAAGTTTTGAAATAAGGGAGAAAATAAAATGGCCTGGGAAAATTTAAAAGGGTCAAGCAATTTAACTGGCTAGAAAAATTATTTGATAACCAATTAAGGTAAAAGAGAGCATGTTAAAGGTGAATCAATTAATAACACTGCAAGATAATGGCAGGTCTTTTATGCACACATCAGACCATGAAAAGCTGCAAAATTTTCTGTCTCACCATTCATTTATGAAGGTGAATAAACCAAGTGAGTCAAATCAGGTTAATCTGGAAAAGAGAAACTCAGGAATGATGATCATAGTAAATGCAGTTGAATGCATTTGAAAATAAAAAGTTGAAAATAACCTCTCTTAATTATTTCAATTCATAGGCACATTTCTGTGTAAATTTTTACATTTTATATACTACTACCACTGCAAAATAAAAGAATATTAAGGTTGATTGTACAAACATTAGTTGGCCCTCTTGTGAATATGCATGGTCTCACACTAATTTTTTCACAGGACCTAATTCCTTTGGGGTATGTCTACACTACCCTCCTAATTCGAACTAGGAGGGTAATGTAGGCATACCGCACTTGCAAATGAAGCCCGGGATTTGAATTTCCCGGGCTTCATTTGCATGAAGCCGGCCGGCGCCATTTTTAAATGCTGGCAGTTCGAACCCCGTGCCGCGCGGCTACACGCGGCACAGAGTAGCTAGTTCGGATTAGGAAGCCTAATCCAAACTAGCTACTCCGTGCCACCTGTAGCCGTGCGGCACGGGGTTCGAACTGCCGGGGATTTAAAAATGGCAGCGCCCGGCAACGTGCAAATGAAGCCCGGGAAATTCAAATCCCGGGCTTCATTTGCAAGTTCATATGACTACATTAACCACCCTAGTTCGAACTAGGGTGGTAGGGTAGACATACCCTTCTTGAAGTTTTTTTGTTGCAGGGTGGCTACCTTTAAATCTGCTACTGTGTGTCCAGAGAGATTGAAGTGTTCTCCTACAGGTTTTTGTATATTATCATTCCTGATATCTGATTTGTGTCCATTTATTCTTTTACATAGGGACTGTCCAGTTTGGCTGATGTATATAGCAGAGTGGCATTCCTGGAACATGATGGCGTATATTACATTGGTAGATGTGCAGGTGAATGAACCCGTGATGGTGTGGATGATCTGGTTAGGTCCTGTGATGGTATTGCTGGTGTAGATATGTGGACAGAGTTGGCACCGAGGTTTGTTGCAGGTTTGTTGTTCCTGAGTTAGAGTTACTGTGGTGCAGTGTATAGTTGCTAGTGAGAATTTGCTTCAGGTTGGAGGGTTGTCTGTGGGCAAGGACTGGCCTGCCTCCCAAGGCCTGTGAAAGTGAAGGCTCATTGTCCAGGATAGGTTGCAAATCTCTGATGATGCGTTGAAGAGGTTTTAGCTGGGGAGTATAGGTGATGGGCAGTGGTGTTCTGTTGGTTTCTTTGTTGGGCTTGTCTTGTAGTAGTAGTAGTAGTAGAATATTTATACCCGCTTCTGGAATTTCTACTACATGCATCTGATGAAGTGGGTCTTTGCCTACGAAAGCTTATGGTCCAATAAATCTGTTAGTCTATAAGGTGCCACAGGACTCCTTGTCACTTTTGCAGATTCAGATTAACATGGCTACCCCTCGAATATGTAACTATAGTAGTTCTTGGACTGGATCCTCCACCAATCATTCCCTTTCCTCTCTTTCCAGCTTGGCTGCTCCCTTTTATGCTAACAGTGAGAGCTTGCTCAGAGGGATGGGAATTCCGCTGTCTGTAGTGTGGAGCTAACTTTCTCTTGCCTAGTATAGGGAAAGCACACTCCATCCCACAGGACACTCAGGAATCCTGGGTTCTGTTCCAGTTTTTGAAGGAGTGTACTGTTTTGGTTACAGATCTTTCCTTCTCTATCCCTCATAAACCTGACACTTTCTGATACAGGACTCTCCAAGATACCATGTTCCAAGTCTCCCCACACCAGCTCATCCTATCCTCTCCTTCCAGTCACCTCCTGATAAGTCCTTGTCCCCTCACTTGGCTCCATGTGCCCGTCCAATTCGTCCTCACTCCAAGCTCTCCCTGTGCTATTCCCTAGCCTATTTCCAATGAACCAGCCCAGCCAAATTTCCAACTTTTCTACAATACAGTCAAGCTGATTCACCCTTTTTCCCCTTGCTGCGTAGGTGTCAGCAAGGGTCCATAGGACAGCACAAGAGAGCATCTCCTTGATGTTATTTCCTGTGCCTGGCACCACACTAGCTGCGAAGAATAGTCTTTTAATGGCATTGCAGAGGCAACTTCAGATATTAGCCATGTTAATCAAATAGCTATTTTGCTTTGCTTTGTGAATATTGATTATATCAAAAGAAAAATAGACACAAATGACCATTTTGTAAACTTTGTGGCAGAAAGTGAGTCTGATGCCGCATCCCTGTGTGGCTCATTACTCAAGTATGGATAAGACCTTGAATACCAGTCTGGACAGGAATACGAATAGGATAGTGGTATTGCTAGAACTTGTGAAGAGGAACAAATAAAAGAAGAGAAAATATCTTTCAGGTAAATGAGACAAAATCTATGCACCATATATCCAACCATTGTCAAGCACATCAACTTAACCTAGTTTTTGTGCATGCTGCTGAAGTTAAGGCTAATCCAGACCTGAAGGCTTTCTTTGCAACTATGTTGAGAATATATAAATATTTCACAGACTCTAACTCTCTATGAGGAAAACTAATGATGAAGTCTTAAAATTAATCTTTATCTTCAGACTCTTGCTTGAGAAAGGAGAGTTTTGCAGAGAGAGGAGATTCTTGATGATTCTCTTCTAACCCCTGAAGAACTTGGCAGGATGACATAGCAGAAGAAATTGAACCTGCTTCTGAAGAGTAAAGGAGACTTTCACAGCTAAAGGCCCTGTGCAAGGCTGGATGGGAAGCTTAAATGAAAGCCACTGAGGCTGATAGCAAGTTTTCAGAGTATAATTTAATGCCAAGAAGATGAAACTGTTGCTGAACACAGGAATAGTGAGGACACAGATCAAGCAAAAAGCAGCCTGTCTTTGATGGCCTGGATATTCTACCTCAGTGTGATATGGCGACATAGATTCTTAGTTATGCTGACTGCAGACACAGAAATCCTTTAGTCAAAGAAAATTGGCCTTTTCCAAACCCTCGCAATATTTTGGGAGCACAGTGAGTGGGCTCAGAAAACTCCAGTCTGAAGAAAAGTAAGAGGAAATTGTAAAACAATCTCAGAATGTGTGAGAAGCAATGGGATTGTAAACTACCCAAACCACATGAAGAGACAAATGCCACATGGATGATGAATTTGCACACAAATCTGTGGTTAGAAGCAAAGGCATAACCACCAGAGGAAATATTTTGAAGTCTTAAATAATATGATCAGGAAACTAAAATCTTGAAATAAGGGATTTCAAAAGGTTTCCTCCATCTCAGGTGACTTCAAAATATAACTTTGCAAGAGTCAAAGGGGGAAGTTCTTAAACTCATGAGAAAATGCTCATATTTTCCTTAAGATTTGGTTCATGAGATTGTCTTTCAAGATGTATTATTTTACAATGGACACGGAGGTTCATTTTGGCACTTGGAATCCAGAGCTATTTGAGTATCAGTGTGTGAAAAACTACCTACATTCATCACTGTCACAGACATCACTGAATGACCTTGCTCTCCATGAAGATTTTTTGATAGAATTCGAATTTTAGCTAGTTTAGGGCTCCCCTACCACAGTTTTCATAAGGTATGTCTACACTACAGAGTTTTTTCGGAAAAATGGCCGTTTTTCTGACAAAGCTTGAGGAACGTCCACCCTGCAATTGTGTTCTTTTGCAAGAGAATTAAAAGAACAGAGCAGTTTTTCTAGCATTGGTAATCCTCATTCTATAAGGAAGAACCCTTTTTGCTAAAGAGCTCTTTTGCAAAAAGGCATATGTGGACGGGGAAGAGGGAGTTCTTTTGGAAGATGAGGAAAGGGGAAAAAGCACAGGTGCCCTAGTGGCCATTCCATCCATAGCAATCATAGCTTACATGCGAGAAAATAGATCTCTTTTTGGATGCACTTTTGCAGTGTGGACGCTCTCTTTTGGAAAAAGTTTTTTCAGAAGATCACTTCTGAAAAAAGCTTCTTCTGAAAGAAGCCTGCAGTCTAACCATAGCCATAAAGCGCTTAAGAGCAACAATTGTGGTGTTTAATGGAGCATCAGTTAGCTATATGCCAACAACAACTTTTGTCTAACATATCGATAACATCCAGATAATCAAATACTGGTGCAAGAAAATGACTAGTGAACTTACAAGTCTTTTAGCAACAGAAACCAGGATCCAGCACCCTGTTCTACCTAGTGACTTTAACTCTAACTTTGGTGGATATAGAGCTGGTGGTTCACAGTTCTGGCTCATGCAACACAAGTTCTGGCTTTGGCAAGGGAAATACCGATGGCACTAGCAGCAGGAGCACTACTGCAAGGCACTGGCCATAGGGAGCAGGTAGCATAGCATGGAGCTGGGCAGGAGTGAGCATAGGAGATGTGAGGGGAATGAGAATTTACCTGACTATGGGACATGCAATGGCATAATAACAGCAAATGAAAGAGAGAGAGATAGTGGGGTCTGCTCAGCATTTGTTCATCTTGCTGACTGTTAAATCTGTCTTTACACATGCCATCATCCTTTCTCAGCAAGAAGCAAACAAATCATTTTTTCTGCATTCCTTTTCCCCAGAGGGAATAGGCAATCACTTTGCACCAATCCTTCAAACATTTAAGTCTGTGCTTTATGCTCTAGTCTGTAAGAAGTCCTGTTGACTAAGCACATGTGCAAGTTCTTCAAGTTATAAACCTTAGAAGTGGCCAGATGTTGACACCCTCCTGTGGAGTAGTAGCTTACTCCATAGTAAATTCCCACTGCAATCAATTGTACTACTTGAGGAATAAGTACTCCACTAGCCTCTGTTTGCCAGAAGCTGGGAATGGGTGACAGAGGATGGATCGCTTGATGATTACCTGTTCTATTCATTCCCTCTGGGCTTTGGCTACTGTTGGCAGACAAGATACTGGGCTAGATGGACTATTGGCCTGACCAGTATGGCTGTTCTTATGTTCTTGTGTACTACTCAGGGTGCGTCTACTCTGTTATTTCGAGGTAACTAACGTTATTTCGAAATAAGAGTGTGAGTGTTTAACAGCATTCTGTTATTTCAAAATAATGGATGACTTATTCCAAAATCTGTAAACCTCATTCTATGAGGAATAACGTCTAGTCCGAAATAGCTATTTTGAAATAAGGTGTGTGTAGATGCTCCACTGCTGCTATTTCAAAATAGCCGCTTACCAGGACCATTTTAAGTTATTCCTCCACAATTCCTCCTGGGGCTCTAAATCGAGATAGCACATCTACAACATTAGGGAAGCCTGTCGCCTGTCTCGGAGTAATTTTAGGCTTCCCTGCAGTGTAGACATGCTATTTCAGAATAACTATTTCAGAATAGTTTATTTCGAAATAAGTGTGCTATGTAATGTACACACAGTGTGAATTGGGCTGTTAGACTTTCTCCCATATATGTTTAGCAGTTTCATTGTATTCCATCACTACAGCATCATTGCCTTTTCAGTGTCCTCAAATGCTACCTCTACACCCATATGTTCTGTTCATTACCTCACTTTGGCTACGTCTAGACTGCCGCTTTTTTTTCAGAAAACAGTATGCAAATTGCACTCCAAAATTTACGTACCTTTTTCCGATTGTTTTTTCAGAAAAACCTCCTCTTTTGGAAGAGCCCTTACTCCTCATAACATGAGGAATACAGGGCTTCCAAAAGAGTGCGCCTGCTCTTCTGCAAAAAATGTCGGAAGAGCAGCCGCATTTCCTGGACATGGCAGAGTTTTTCCGGGATACTTCTAGTATCCCGGAAAAACTCCGTAGTCTAGACATAGCCTCTCAGAGAAAGAATTCAAATGTCTGGTGAGAGGCTCTCTAATTTCACATTAACTACTTAGATGTGCATTTTCAGAGCCTGGCATTGCCAATCAGAGGCACAACTGGCAGTGCTATTAATGTGAATTGCAATGTTCTGTATCCACAATTACATCATACAGTTGATAGAATCAACGATGAACTTTTTTTTTCAAATTTATTGTGCACTTTATGGATTTAATGCTCACATGGGATAAATACACTTATTTTCATCCAAAATAACCAAACATGCAATCAGCAAGACATGCTTTGTAGAAAGCAGCAACATTTAATGGTGGAAAAATAAACATTATTCAGTAGCTAACTCTGATGTCCACAAAGCAGCTGTGACAAGTACAGAATCAGGATTTAACCAGCACATTCTCAGTGTGAATGCATCATTTTACCAATAATGCAATTCATCATGAGAATATACACAGTGTCAAGTATTCAGGCATGAAAAAGACATAAAGCACTCTAAGTTTTAGACATGTAATTTTATACATTTTACACGCTTCTTGACAAGTATAAATAAAAAGAAACAACTACCAAGATTCACACGAAGTACATCTAAATGAGCAAATAATCATTTCTTTTAACATTGTGCTCCCCTCCAACCTACCCTCGATCTATAATTACTTGTCACATTGTGCTTAAATTTAGGGTTAAATTTCAGCCAGGGGTGCTGAAACAAGGTGTAGAGAGCCATTGAACCATACCGTTTCAAGTCAGGGCAGCACTCCCTGCACCTCTAATTCCAGCATCTATGATGCAATGTCTGTGTCTTCGGAAAGCTACAGAGTGTCTCCAACTCTCACTAGCAGCAATGAGAACTGAGAGCACTCAGCATATGGTAGGATCAAGCCCTTGTACTGTAAGCTCTTCAAAGAATGGCTGTCTCTTGTTTGCTCTGTAAAGTGCCATGTATACTTATGGTACTATACTGTCTAAATAACAATCAATAATATGAAATAAAAATCATTCTAATATTACCAGTCCAAACTCCTTATAGTTTAAGTCATGTTTGCCTTTGAGTAAGCGTGTGATGCTGTTTATTCACTTTGGTGAGTCATTTCATATCGAGCAAGGAATCATTATTTTTACTTACTATGTTTTCAGATATTTGTATGAACTTCTCAATATGTAAAACTGTACTCCCTTGAATTTCCACCTGGCTTGCAATGTATTGCAGTGGAAGACTAATGTTGGCAAGACAGTAAAATATAATGCTTACTAACTGTGTAGTTTGTGGTTTTGGTTGTGCGGTCAGGGTGGCTGATTAAATACTGCCCTGCACAAATCTGTGTGACTGGTTCAACAAGCATCCCAATAAATTAGGTCATGGTATTGATTTCACAAATATAATATATTTACAGACCAGTAGCAGATTTGGACTGTGGTAAAGGCTATCATTTTCAAGTTACCATTACTTAACTGTCATGGATACCTACTGCAAAAAGTGAGGTGTAAGTCCTAAAGAGCATGAAAGATTAGAAGTTTTTCCCAGAGGAGGAAATTTACCTCATGCAGACCCTCAGAACAAGATCATATGCACTTTTCAAATTCTACCAACCTCTTATTTTGTTGATTTAAATGGAAATGATAGCATTTATACCACATCCTGGTACCTCTGCACAGGGTAACAATTCACATATAAAATTTTAGAATGAAATCTTAGCCCCATGAAGCCCAGTTGATATCAGTGGGGAGAGGAATTCCTCTCTAGTATGCTTTCCTAAAGTTCTTGTTTACAAAATTTTCATTGAATTTTCAGATCAAGTATCTAAGGCTGTGTCTAGACTACATGCCTCTATCGTCAGAGGCATGTAGATTAGACACATAGGCAAAGTCAAATGAAGCCGCGATTTAAATGATCGTGGCTTCATTTAAATTTACATGGCTGCTGCGCTGAGCCGACAAACAGCTGATCAGCTGTTTGTCCGCTCAGCGTGCTAGTCTGGACGCTCCCCTGCCGACATCAAAGCCCTTTGTCAGCAGCCCCGTTATTCCTCATGGGATGAGGTTTACCGGGGCTGCCGACAAAGGGCTTTGATGTCGGCAGGGGAGCGTCCAGACTAGCGCGCTGAGTGGACAAACAGCTGATCAGCTGTTTGTCGGCTCAGCGCAGCAGCCATGTAAATTTAAATGAAGCCACGATCATTTAAATCGCGGCTTCATTTGACTTTGCCAAAACAACAAATCTACATGGCTCCGTCGACGGAGCCATGTAGTTTAGACATACCCTAATAGTGGTGCCTTTGTGGATAGCAGATACTTTTATAGATGAAGAGGGCTGAAGTTTGTTGTGTCTTTCAGTTCTTGATCTATTTCCAAAATACTCAAAGGACAGGGATGTTAGCCATTGAGAAATCAGCTGTTATACTAGCTGAAACTGCCGATCATCTCAATAAGCTGTGACATCTCATATATCATATACAGGATTATCACTTTCTTGATTTGGGGATCAGGCTGAATTTTCATTTTAATTCTGTGATGACATTTTCAATTTCTGTGGGTCTTTTTTTTTATTCAAGAAATGGGATTAGTGATACTAAAGTAATATAACCAGGCAAGGCAAAACCATCTGAAGTGGAGCATGAAATTACATTTTTCAAATATTAGAAATGGGTTAATTTTGTACCACTGGCCATTCTTTCATTCTTGATACAACTTCAGTCATGGGAATGGATTCATTTGGTCAGCAGGTTAAATTTGACTATGATGGCTTTAATCATTGCCTGAATTAACAGTGAAAGATGGCTGTTTGTCAAATGTGAGAATAGCAGCAAGAATAAATGCCTTATTTTCAATCTGTGTCAGATGTGAGGATGCTGTGTTCTCTTCTTTTTTCCATATTAAATAAAATTCCATTTTTAACAATTATGCCCTCAGTGGAGGATTAGTGTGACAATGATTGTCCTTTCTATTTCCTGCTTTTCCTGCCTTTCACATTGCTGTCTTCTTAATGCCCTCTTTTCTCTTCTCTTGCCCTTTCTTTCCATATGCTATGCCTCCTACTCTTACATACTTCCTTAGTTATTCTTTGTTATGAAGCATCATAATTAAGGCACAGCTCTTTCTAAATAAAAAATAATATATATCTTCACCATGAGAAGCTGAAATCATTGTCCCTTTCTAATGTTATTCCCTTTCTCTGAACCCTTAATAGTAAAACAAAACAAAACACTGAGTACCTTTTGTCTACTTTCTAAATTCTCCCTTAAAGTCCTCCTTGAATTTCCCTCACAAACCTCAAACTCTTAGTCCAGACCCAAAATACTGAGTTATTCCTAAAATAGTTTCTTCTGTTTGCGGAGCAGACATTTTTTTTTATTATGTAGTTCCAATGAAAGTACAGCTAGATTTTAATGTCATACATTACTCTTGATCAAGTCAGTCATCAAATATACTGTTATCCTTACAAATAATGAACTATATTTTCTCCTCAGTTCTATTCATGAAGCTCCACTAAAACAAATAGATCTGCATGCAAAAAAGGAATGGTTCATGGCAATGAGCATAAATTAGATGATATAGGCAATTAGGAAGCTAAAGGTATTAACAAAATATAAATGTCCAATAGGGTTGTGAACAATAAGAATATTTTAAAATATAACAGAAATAAAAGGAATTCTAACATTGTGTAGGCTCTTTACTAACTTGAGCCAAATAAGAAATCAAACTGGAAATAAGAATGCATTAAAAATACTAATAATTGGATATTTTACCAAGAGATCTGCTATTATCTCAATTGTTTGAATCTTTTGATCATCATCAGATGTCTTTCCAGAAGATATGCTCTAGTTTAATCACATCCCTGGACTATATGTAGATGCAGTAATTACTGGGTGGTTTTATGTAGGAGGTCAAACAGATGATCACCATGCCTTAAAATATATGAAAAAACCAAGCATTTACCCAAGAGTCTTTTTCTGTATAATTCATCCAATGTTTTCTAACTGAACACTCTTCTGTCAGGAAGTGGTGATTCAACAAAATCAGAACTTGTCACAAATCATATTAATTACACTGAAATATTCAAGTAGAAATGATAAACCCCTTTTTTTGATAAAATCAAAATGCTTTGTTTTAACTATCATTTTGACTTTTAACTGTACACATTTACTTTCTATTATAGTATAACACAAATGTTGAAATGATAAAATCAAAATTAAATATTCTGACTAGATAAAAACTAATATTTTATAAGGTCATTTTAATGTTTCCAAACATAATAGTTCCAGATTTTAATTTTAGTCGTTTTTTTTATTTGACTTCCCTTTTGATTTGGAATAAAAACAAATTTTGAAATTTTAGAATTTCCCTCACAATGGAAATTCCAAATTGTTATCAGCTCCTTTGGTAAATGTACGTCTGAAATTGATAGTTCAGATTGCATATGATGGAGATAACTGGCTAATGTATGCCATGTTGTATCACATTTTTCAGATGATCCCCTTATACTTGTCCACAAGATGTGGGGACATACCTTTTTACAAAAAAGTCTCAATTTTTTTTCAGCTATGTTTTTCAGGAATAGATTTGCACAATCTACATCTGAAAGTATTGTGATATTTTAATTGATTCTCATGAGATCAACTTTTCCTCAGTGAATTTGTAAGCAGAAAATTATCCCTTCTTACAGATTAAAGTATTTTAATATTCTGTAGATGAGAAGGGATTTTAAATGAATAGATGAATATCACTATATTAAGGGTCAGATTCAGCAAACTAGTAAAACGCATGTTTAACCTTAAATATATGAGTAATTCTATCCCTTGTAAGTGTAACCCTTCCGCCGTATAGGCCCGGCAGCAACTAGCACCGGATTCAATATCTAGGGGTCCATCTCACACAGAACTGGCTCGAGCTCCCACCCAGGAGCCTGGGAAATTCACACACCCTGGACACCTCTGAGAGGCAATACTTCCCCACTCACAAGCACAGAGTCTGAGTGTAGAAAAGAAACTTTTAATGAAAGAGAAAGAGAAGTCACATGGCATTATCTTGGGAAAATACCACAGACAGAGTTCTTAGCCTCCTCCCCCACGAGTAACTGCCCCAGCTCAAAATGATTGAGCAATGTCTTTTGCCTCTCAGGCTCACCAGTCCAACAAGGTAAGTGTTCCATTCACTTACCCAAACTTTCTCCAGACCCCACATCAAACGCCTCTCTTACAGTTCTGTCCAGTCAGTGCAGACCCTGACACATCATCCTGATGACTCTAGTATTTGAGCCTGAGGCTATGGTAAGTTAACAAATGGGACTGAGAATTAAGGAGGTAGATATTACCATATCCGAGGTGAAAGCCAAACTTGAACAGCTTAATGGGAGTAAATCGGGGGGCCCAGATGGTCTTCATCCAAGAATATTAAAGGAACTGGCACATGAACTTGCAAGTCCATTAGCAAATTTTTTTAATAAATCTCTCAACTCAGGGGTTGTACCATTTGACTGGAGAATTGCTAATGTAGTTCCGATTTTTAAGAAAGGGAAAAAAAGTGACCCGGGTAACTATAGGCCTGTTAGTTTGACATCTGTAGTATGTAAGATCCTGGAAAAAATTTTGAAGGAGAAAGTAGTTAGAGACATTGAGGCTAATGGCAATTGGGACAAATTACAACATGGTTTTACAAAAGGTAGATCGTGCCAAACCAACCTTATCTCCTTTTTTGAGAAAGTAACAGATTTTTTAGATAAAGGAAATGCAGTGGATCTAATCTACCTCGACTTTAGTAAGGCATTTGATACAGTACCACATGGGGAATTATTGGTTAAATTGGAAAAGATAGGGATTAATATGAAAGTTGAGAGGTGGATAAGCAACTGGTTAAAGGGGAGACTACAGCGGGTCATACTGAAAGGTAAACTGTCAAGTTGGAGGAAGGTTACCAACGGAGTTCCTCAGGGATCAGTTTTGGGGCCAATTTTATTTAATCTTTTTATTGCTGATCTTGGCACCAAAAGTGGAAGTGTCCTAATAAAATTTGCAGATGACACAAAGTTGGGAGCTATTGCCAATTCAGAAAAGGATCGGGATATCATACAGGAAGATCTGGATGATCTTGTAAATTGGAGTGATAGCAATAGGATGAAATTTAATAGTGAGAAGTGTAAGGTTATGCATTTAGGGATTAATAACAAGAAATTTAGTTATAAGCTGGGGACACATCAGTTGGAAGTAACGGAGGAGGAGAAGGACCTCGGAGTCCTGGTTGATTATAGAATGACTATGAGCCGCCATTGTGACATGGCCGTGAAAAAGGCTAATACGATCTTGGGATGTATTAGGTGAGGTATTTCCAGTAGGGATAAGGAGGTGTTAGTGCCATTATACAAGGCATTGGTGAGACCCCATTTGGAATACTGTGTGCACTTCTGGTCTCCCATGTTTAAGAAGGATGAATTCAAACTGGAACAGGTACAAAGAAGGGCCACTTGGATGATCCGAGGAATGGAAAACCTGTCTTATGAAAGGAGACTCAAGGAGCTTGGCTTGTTTACTTTAACCAAAAGAAGGCTGAGGGGGGACATGATTGCACTTTTTAAATATATTAGAGGGATAAATACCAGGGAGGGAGAGGAATTATTTAAGTTTAATACCAATGTGGACACAAGAACAAATGGATATAAGCTGGCTAGTAGGAAGTTTAGACTTGAGATTAGACGAAGGTTTCTAACCATTAAAGGAGTGAAGTTCTGGAACGGCCTTCCAAGGGAAGTAGTGGGGGCAAAAGATCTATCTGGTTTCAAGATTAAACTAGATGGGTTTATGAAGGGGATGGTTTGATGAGATAACATGATCTTGGTAACTAATTGATCATTCATTAGCAGTGGGAAATAGGTCAATGGAGGGATGATAGGAGTTACTATAGAGAACTTTCTGGGTGTCTGGCTGATGAGTCTTGCCCACATGCTCAGGGTTTAGCTGATCGCCATATTTGGGGTCGGGAAGGAATTTTCCTCCAGGGTAGATTGGCAGAGGCCCTGGAGGTTTTTCGCCTTCCTCTGTAGCATGGGGTACAGATCACAGCTAGAGGATTCTCTGCATCTTGGGGTCTTCAAAGTATTTGAAGGCTTCAATATCTGAGATATAGGTGAGAGGATTATTCTAGGAGGGTTGGGTGAGATTTTGTGGCCTGCACTGTGCAGGGGGTCAGACTAGATGATCATAATGGTCCCTTCTGACCTTAAAGTCTATGATCTATGATCTCCTACTGGCCGTGAGCTGGTCGTTCCCGCCAGCCTCTCCGGTAGCCACCCGCCACCACTCCTACTGGCCACCCACTGGTCGTTCCCGCCATCCGCTCTGCTGGCTGCCTGCTGCCACTCCTACTGGCCACCCACTAGTCGTTTCCACCAGCCACTCCGCTGTCTGTCTGCTGTCACTCCTACCAGCCGCCTGCCGGTTGTTCCTGCCAGCCGCACCTCTGGCCACCTGCTGCTGCTTCTACTGGCTGCCCGCCGGTCATTCCCACCAGCCACTCCTCTGGCTGCAATGGGTCTAGCTCCTGGCCAAACCAGTGATTTCAACTCTTTAGCCACCACCTAGGCTAGCCAAAGATTCCAGCTTCCAATGGATTAGCAAAAAGACTCCTCATGGAGTCTGCTTTAGGTCTGTCCTTAAAACCAAGGGGGAAAGGGGCAAGTTGAGCCAGCCTTACAGCTCACATCTGGCAGGCATGAAGCAGGCTGCCTCAAGCCCTCAAGCCCTTTCCCCCCCACCAACTCAGTTCACTCAACTCTGGCAGGGGGAGGCTTGTTCCTCTGAGACCTATTACAGGTGTCTCTCCTGCTAGCGCTGGTGTCATATTTTACAGTTCCCACATTTCGGGGTAGCATGATTTGTGACCCCCACAACAGCTCCAAATTAGTTACAATACACCACATTCCATTCTCACACTGATCCTCCATCAGCCCTGGCTGAATTGGATTTACATAGCCACACCTCAGATTCCTTCCCCCTCCTGGCATGAGCTATATTTCCATATCAACAATTAACAGTTAATTATCTTGCAGAGCTAAACAACTGGAGTGAGCACACCCACCCCCAGAGCAGCTCTCTCCTTTCAGCTGGCTGATAGCAAGCAATAATTCAGCCCCGGCTTACATCAGCAAAGCTCTTATACTATAAGCTGTATATCCTATGGAAGTCAATGAAACTTAAATGTGTGCTTACATGCCTTCCTGAATCAGAGCTCAAATCCAGAGGACCTTACTTAGACAAATGCAATTGTAGAGTAATTTGAATTCAACAGGAGACTAAATTTGCAATATGTTTGTATGCTTGGATTATCTTTGATCTGAAGATAATTAGATAATTTCTTATGAACATAGCAGGTAGCTCTAAGAAGAAAGCAAAGGAAGATATGAGAAGTGATAATTACTTGATTTCCCACTTAAATATTTATTAAGTTCATTTAATCATCTTTAAGTTTATCTGTGCACAGAGAACAAAGATTACACACATTGGCCAAAATTGAGTTCAATTACCAGTATTTTTAAGAACAGAACAAAGGTATTGCCACTCAACACTATCAAAAACATTTTCAGCATCTAGTAAAAGAGGGTATATCTACACTACGGCGTTATTTCAAAATAGCTTATTTCGAAATAATGCGTCTACACACAAAATGCATTTCAAAATAGCATTTTGCTATTTTGAAATAGTGCGTCCACACTGAATGGACACTGAATCGCATTGAAGGCTGGCCGGAACCAGGTCCAGCAGGGCATCAGGTCAGGAGTTATTTTCTGTGGTTGCTGCCTGAGGCTATCTGAGGCCTGTGCTTAAAGGGACCCCACCTGGACAGCCAGTTCTCAGCTTTCCCTGCTTGCTTGCCTACCTGGATGAGGGATAGCAAAGCATTTTGTCTCTGCATGCTCTGGTTGCCCTCACTCGGGACACCACAGCACTCTGCAACATGGAGCCAAAGCTGCCCCTGAGCACTCTGGTGTTTCTCATGGATGCATTGCTGTGAGCCTGGCTGCATTTTCTGCAGGCTGCCATCCAGGAGATCCATCGGGGGGCTGTCAGTATCCAGGAGGCCCTGTGGGAGAGTTTCCACCCTGAGGAGCACTAACAACCTCCCTGGTCTGCCCCACTAAGGGCTTGCGTCTCATTCCTCCTTCACTTCCTTCCACTTATCCCTCCCTAACCTCCCTTCCTGATGTCAAATAAAATATATGTATTTTCATGAACACAAACTCTCTTTATTTAACAAAACTTGGGGGGGGGGGAAATGAAACTCTGGTGAGACTGGGAAAAGGAGGTGGGAGAGGGGAGAAGAGAGGGTGGGAGAGGGGAGGCGGAAACCTGGGAGGAGGAAGCTGGAAGGGGGAAGCAAGAGGAAGAAGAGGGAGGGGAAGGTCAGGGCTCAGGGTTCGGGGTCTCGCCGGATCAACTTGATTGTCATGCAAACCTGCTCCTGGGTTCGCATGTGGCCTTTGGTGACCAGGCTAGCAGCTATCCTGCCATAGATGGCTGCGTTCCTCCATCTAGTGTGGAGATCATGTACGTTGGGGGCATCCCCACCCAAACCTGAATAAGGTCCATGATCTCCACCCTGCACCAGGAAGACACCCACCTTTTCCGGGCCCCGGCAGGCTCCTGGGAGCTGGCAGACTGCTCCTAGGAAGTGGTGAAGGTCTGGCTGCCAGTGGTTTGCTGGCTCATGTTTTGGGGCCACTGGGTCAGGGGCAGTGACTGCTGGCTCTGGGCTAGCAGGCTTGGACCTGGCACAGACACTGTGGCCAGAGTCAACCCCTTTAAGGGCTCTGGGGAGGGGGGGAGGGAGAGGAGTGTTCTTGGTTGAGGCTGGAGTGGCCACTAGGGCACCCTTGGAAGGCTGAAGGCCCGCTATTTCGAAATAAGTGTCTACAGAGCACTTATTTTTAAATAGCTATTTCAAATTTTGTGTTATTCCTCCTGGAATGAGGTTCACCAAATTCGAAATAAGCACTCCACTATTTCAAATTAATTTTAATGTAGAGGTTTGGCTGTGTAGACACTAGTAAAGTTATTTTGAAATAACGGCTGTTCTTTCGAAATAACTTTGCTGTGTAGACATACCCAGAGCTATTATTGGTCGATCTCAACACTGTTCATGGTGCATAAAATATATTGTCTTTATAGAGATGTCTGCAGCCATGCCTTTCTTATTTCCCTACTTTTAAAATGTTGCCAATAGATGCTGGTTAGATATATAATTCAAATTCTTTCAATTAACATTTTTCAAAAAAATAGGGACCCTATCTATCTATCTATCTATCTATCTATCTATCTATCTATCTATCTATCTATCTATCTATCTATCTATCTATCTATCGTCTTCCAAAATTAGAAGCCTGTGATATGTATAAGGTCATAGTTGAAAAAATACCAAAGGATTAATTTTGGCCATAAAGTTTATGATTATGTATATATCAACAAGAATGTGCATGAATCATTAAAAAATCAGGAAATTAAGATATAAAATCTTAACTCATGTTATACTAAGTAGTATTTTTTACATTATTTTATACTAAGTAGTATTTTTTATAACATGGCATTTTTGACTAATGAATTATGAAGAATAGATCTGGTCAGAAAATATTAAAGTTTTCAAGGGAACTTTTTTAAATGTTTGTTTTTGTCATAATTGCAGGTAAAATATTTTCAGATTTTTTTAAATTAAAGAGTGCTCAGTAACAAAATTTCAAAGATTTTTAAATACTTTTTGGTAAAAAAATGACAAAGCAACTTTTTAAATGAAAACTGGTTGGGGGTGTGTGTGTTTTCAGTTATTATAAAAATAAACAAAAAGAAATGTAGTTGAAAATCATTTTCTTCCCTTAAAATGTATTAAAATTATTAAAAGTCATTTTGCAATAATCTTTTTTATTTTTTACCATATCTAGGATGTTATGTGCTATTTTTTCCCTGATAGAAATCAATATATACTTTTAGACTCCAGATCTATTGCAGCTGGGAGCTGTTCAGTGACAAATTCATGTAACTTGTAGTAATACATTTGCTTTCCCTTGTGGTAATATATTATTTAAGCCAGAGATGCATGAATCAGTTTGGAAAACATAAGAATCAACTGAAACTTATTTTCAAGCTTTCACAAAATTTGATAAATATTTTGAGATACCTCTCCTCTTCCTGGTTTTGCCTGATACTACCAAAACACTGTGAGAAGACTTGATTTGATTTTGTATCCATCCCTAGTGAACTCAGGAAGCACTAAAAATCTCAGAAGGAAGGCTGAGCGTATGAGATCTGCAACCTATTGTGTTCTCAGGTTCCTCATATAAGGAGCTATGTGAAAGAGTAAGTTCTTTTCTGGATATATGTGTTTTATATGTTTAGTATAGAATCTGTATTTAATTGCTTTGTGATGCATTAAAACATTTGTTTCTGTCATATTTTAAGTTAATTCTTTTTTTTTAAGGATTCCCACTTGTAAGCAAAAAGTTCTGTTGCTTAAATAAGATGGTTGCAAGAAATGTCAGTAATTGAATCCCTGGATATTTCTTTTTATGCTGGGAGATTTCACTTATATTTTAATGGGTTTTTAATGCCAAAACAGTTTTATTTAAAACTGTTGTCATAAAATGCTAATTTTTCCATTTTATTTGAGGGGGTTTATTTTAAAACTGTAAAAGGTTTTTTTTTAAAAAAGGTCCTACAGCAGTGAGAGAGGCTGTATGCCACAGTTTGGGTTTAATGGAATACCAATCAATACTGATGAGAACTTTAAAAAAAAAATTTATCTATTACAGAGTGATCTCGCTATCAGCTCACTATGTTAAAATTATACTACTCCTGACTGAAATGCATTCTCAACAGGAAGAATTCCCCAATAAAACCAAAAGCCTATGTAAATTAAAACTAAGAAAATAAATAGCATCAGAGTTCAATCTCAGGTAAGAGCAGAGCCAGGGTAACTTGATTTCAGTTCCTTACCTGCAAAAATGGGATGATAACGTTATTTTCTTCCTAGGGTCTTTTTATTGTAATTTTTTTGAAACAAGCTCCATCCACTCTCCTTCCCTTCCTGACCAACTACCTGGTAGGTAGTAGTGTGGCACAGTGCCCCTCCCACCTTATGCAAGTGGCTCTTATGTCCAGATAATCTGTGCTGGGGCTTAGGAAGGGGTTTTTATGTTTTTCATGTCCTGTGTGGGAGTCTAGTCCAAAGGCCAATTGAGCCCCATAATACTGGACTCAGGGTAAGAAAAGGTGATTGAATCTAGCACTTAAAGAGCCGTGAATAGATGTTAATTCTGCTTGAGTCAGAATCTGACAGAGAATATGCCAGCATTTGAGTTCCCATTGTTTCAGTAGAATATGACAGAGTTACAAGACATGATTCCATAGATAAGACACTAGACTCACAAAGAAATTGATGTTTGGCACCTAGAAAATTGTGGGGATTCCCAAGCCTGAGTTAAGCACTTTAGCTTCTTGCACAATAAATGGGGAGAGAGAGAGAGGTGCCTCAGAATAGGATTGACAGAAGTCAGTCCACTAGGAGGGCTCCTTGGCTAAGGTAGCCAATAGGAGATTCCAAGGTGAGGGGCATGTGCTAAACTTTGCCTCTATTATGCAGAGAGGCATGTAAAAACCTACCTGGCAATACAAACTGAAAATCCTCTCTTGGTGTTAGGCTCCTATGCCATTTTAGGGAGAAGTGGGTGGGAGGACTACTCTCTGAATTTTTAACCCTCAGGCTAAAGTGTCACCTGAAAGGTGGCAGATCCCAGTTCAAATCCTTTCTCTCATTCAGCTGGAGGTGGAACCCAGAGTTTTCTGCATTCCAGGGTACTGACCATAGATATATAGGGAACTTTTACAGCTAACACTTAGGCTTTGGGCAATGTTAGACTCCCACAGGGTTCAGGGGCTAATGAGCAGGGATTTTGTGACAGTCTGTGGGCTTGATTCTGCAGCTAGGTGCCTAAGTCATTTTGTGAATCTAGCCCCCAAGTATGGAAATAATTTTTTGCCAATGTGAATGTACTTGCTGGTTAAGAAAACATGCTCATTTTTAGTGTATCATGTTCTTATATCCATATTTTGCAGGGTATTGTGCTCATTGATCCTGGTAGTATATCAAATAGTCAGATGTCATAATATTTACTTTTTCTTAAGTGCCCTTCTGTACATAGGTCTAGCCACTGAAGGCAACATATTGATTTAAGTTTCACATTTACTCTTCTTCACATATGTCTCAAAATTATGTAAGAAAATAGTGGATCACACCAATGCTCTGTCAAGTGAACAAATTCTTCACAGGAAGGCAAAAAGCACTCATAATGCATTTAGCCAACTGTATAACGCTATATATAGGGCTAAATATTTCCTTTCTGACCCCTAATTTATCAAATTATGCTGTAAGTCATATGGTTTGTTTCCCCTATTTTAGAATGCCTAACTCTAAATGTTTTTATTGACCATAAAATCATGCAGCTCCATTGCAGATCCAGCCACACTAGCTGATTCTATAACCCCTACAAGAGTGAATTTCACTGCCCATTAGGTGTTCCAAATTTACTTAGTAGCTTCATTAAGGTACCCTTTGATTTATGGGATAGCATAAAAAGAAGACACTCATCCATTTTCACTGTGTTTTTAATAATGTTCAGTATCTCAAACAAGTTCCTTTAACTTTTTGCATTTCCATGCACATACTCCTAGGCTATGTCTACATTGGCGGGTTCTTGCTCAACAACAGCCGTTCTCCCGTAGAGCGTCCACACTGCCTGCCCGCTCTTGCGCAAGATTTATAGTATGGCGTTGGAAGACAGGGCTTCATGAGCAAGAGCTATGCTCTTTTCTAACAAGTATAAGCCCTGTTGCTTGAGAGCTCTTGCACAAGAGGGCAGTGTGAATGCGCAGCAAAGGCTTCTTCTGTGAGAACTGATCTCTGGGAAAAAACACAGGTGGCCTCTCTGACAGTCCGTACGTGCAATCACCACTTGCTTATTCCCCCTAACCGTCCTCCCTTTAAAGGTACAGGCACCCAATGGAGCCGCATGGCACGTGCAGCCTGGGTAGCAGCCAGGGAAGCGATGGCAGCTGCCCAGCCAACACGTTGTCCTGCAGGCCTCACCCAGGAGCCATTCCAGAGCACCCAGCTGGCCGTCAGGGGCACCAAGTGGTGGGCTCCATGCTGGAGCACCACTGAGGTCAAGGCCCTCCTGGGTCTCTGGGGCCAGGAGGAAGCCCTCCAGAACCCCAAGTCCAGGAGGTGCAATGCGGACATCTTTGCCCAGATGACCTGGCTGGCTGCAGAGGGACACCTGGCCCAGCCCCTGGAACAGGTCCGGGCCAAGGTGAAAGACTTGTGGCTCAGCTATATGTAGGCCAGTGAATGTGGGGGCAGCAGTGCCACTGGAGGAGGAGGAGAAAATTATTGGAGATTGCCTATCTCCTAGAACCAGAAGGGACCTTGAAAGGTCATTGAAGCCAGTCCCCTGCCTTCACAGCAGGACCAAGTACCAACCCTGACAAATTTTTGCCCCAAATGGTCTCTGCAAGGATTGAACTCACAACCCTGGTTTTAGCAGGCTAATATTCAAACCACTGAGCTATCCCTCCCCCAGCCAGACTCCACCAGCCCGGCCCAGCAGCAAGGACATGTCCTGGACCTCCTCGGAGGCTGGCGAGGGATCTTCCGGTGAGTGTCGTGGCTGCCACTTGTGTGCAGGAGGCAGGAGGGCCACGGAGTGGGGGAGAGGGAGCAGCACATGGCTCAGCCTGGCCATGTGCTGCACAGTGACACGCAGCATGTGCAGCCTCGTGAAGCCAGACTGTGCGCCACATGGATGCAGCAGCCAGCCCCAGCACATGCCTGGGACCCAGGGGTCATGCACACCCAGCCCGGGGCAGGACAAGAGCAGCCCAGACACAAGGGTGCAGGCCTGACCCCACACAGCCCAAAGGGTGCTGCACACAGCATGCATCCATGACCACCTATGGGATAAAGTAGCTGCCCCAGAGGAAGGCACAATAAGCCCCCCAGCACATGCAGGCCCCCCCAGGGTCTCCAGGGCCATCTCGGGCACTCCCTGCTACCTCCAGGGGAATCCCCCCATGCCGGCCACCCCTGTCCCCAGGCATCATGGCACATGAGGTGCTGGAAGGAGGGCATGGGGTGCCTGGAACACCATGGGGCAGGGCTCACTGATCATCTCACTGTCATCTGCTTGTCCTGCAGCAGGACCCCCTGCTGGCAAGGGACCTTCCAGCCCCATCCTGATGGTGCCAAGGAGCCAGGGCCCGTCACAGCGCTCCCGGGACCGCCACCACCTGTTTCACCACCACGTCTGCATGACTGACTACATTGAACGCTCACTTGCAGTGAAGATCCGTGCAGATGAGGAGTGGCGGGAGCGGGTGTCAGGCCAGTATGTGGAGTGCTGTGACCATGTGTGCACCCTCCTGGGCACAATTGCAGAGCACATGGGTCCTGCACCGCAGCATAGCATGGGCAGGCCCCCACCTACTGCCTCCCCAGATGTGCCCAGCCCTTCCGCCATGCCCAGCCCTACCCCCGCTTCCCCTCCTGCTATTCCCATGCCCCGTCCCATGGCCCCCCAACCTCGGCACCTCCTGGTGCAGCCTGCCCTGACCCGGCACGAGGGGCCCCGGCACCCCCGCACCTGTGGGGGTGGGAGAGGCTTCTCTTCCCACCCATGAGGCCCTCCCAGATAAGAGCCCCCTCCTCTCCTCCACACAGTCCACCTCCTTCCCCTTGTAAATAAAAGTGTGTTATGTTAACCGAGTGCATGATATATTGAGAGGTGAGGGAAGGGTGGTGGCATGGGGTGGTGATGGGAGTGGGAAGTGGGGGCATGGGAGAAGCCCTGTGGTTAGGGGTGCAGGTGCAATCTACTGTGGGGCCTGGTCCAGCAGCACCCATAGGGCTTCCGAGATCCACACCCCATCGCAGTTGGCCTGCTGGGTGTCAGCCATCTGAGGCTGCTGGTATTTATTTATCTATTTATTTATTTAAATATGTTTATCCCACCTTTCTGTTTAAAATATTCAAGGCAGCTTACAAGAACAAACAAACAAAAATACAAATATATATACAAATTTAAAATATCAGAGTTTAAAATATGAGACCTCAGAGGGACATAACCAGCTGAAAACATATAGAGAGGAGGAACACATACATACAGACTCAAACATTAATAAAAGCATGAGTAAAAAGGGTGGCTTTAGCCTTACGCCGGAACAACACTAGCGTTGGCGCCATGCGAATATCCCGAGGAAGAGAATTCCACAGCCTGGGAGCAAAAGCTGAGAATGCCCTGTTCCGCGTAGATGTTAATCTTATCTCCACAAGTGGGGGAACATGAAGCAAAGCCTCCCCAGCTGACCTCAATCCCTGGGCAGGTTCATATGGGAGAAGACGGTCCTTCAGATACCCAGGACCCAACTCATTTAAGGCTTTATAGGTCATAACTAAAACCTTCAATTGTGCCCGGAAACATACCGGAAGTCAGTGCAGCTGCTGAAGCACTGGCATAATGTGCTCCATATAACTAGTGTTGGTTAAAACTCGGTCAGCTGCATTCTGGACTAGTTGAAGTTTCTGAAGGCTCTTTAGAGGGAGCCCTACATAAAATGCATTACAGTAATCCATTCGAGATGTAACAAGAGCATGGATCACTGTGGCCAAGTCATGTTTGTTCAGTAAGAGTTGCAGCTGGCAGATCAAACGAAGTTGCCCAAAGGCACTCCTGGCCACCGAAGAAATCTGATTTTCAAATGTTAAAAAAGGGTTCAGGAGGACTCCCAAGCTGCGTACCTGTTCTTTTGGGGGAGAGTAACCTTGTCTAGAACAGGTGCCATGCCACATTCACGCACATATGGCCTCCTGAACCACAGTACCTCAGTCTTATCTGGGTTCAACTTCAGCTTATTTGACTTCATCCAAACCATCACTGCCTCCAGACATCAATTTAGATCAGACATTGTCACACCTGGTTCTGCATATTGATGGCACCATCCTCCAAAACTCCTTATGACCTCTCCCAGTGGCTTCATGTAGGTATTAAACAGCATAGGGGACAAGATGGAACCCTGCGGGACCCCATAGCACAATCGCCACGGGGGTCGAATAGCAGCCCCCTAGATCCACCTTCTGAAAGCGTCCTGACAGGTAGGAACAGAACCATTGCAAAAGAGTGCCTCCAATACCCAACTCTGCCAGGCGTCCCAGAAGGATATCATGGTCAATGGTATCAAAAGCCGCTGAGAGGTCTAGGAGAATCAACAGGGATGTACTCCCCTTGTCTATCTCCCGGCATAAATCGTCTACCAGGGCGACCAAGCCTGTTTCAGTTCCAAAACCAGGCCTAAAGCCAGACTGAAATGGATCTAAGTAGTCTGTTTCTTCCAAGAAAGCTTGGAGTTGCAACACCACTGCTCTCTCGAGTACCTTGCCCAAGAAGAGAATATTAGCAATTGGGCGATAGTTATTTAAGTCATGTGGGTCCAGGGAGGTCTTCTTGAGTAACTGTTTTATCACTGCCTCTTTCAAGGCAGCAGGAACCATACCAGATATAAAAGACGCATTAATAATCCCCTGGACCCAGCCAGTTATCCTTTCCCAGTTAGATTTGATAAGCCATGAAGGGCAGGGGTCAAGTCAGCACGTGGTCGGTCGCACTCCTCCAAGCACCATGTCCACATCCTCAGTCTGCAATAGCTGAAACTGATCCAGAGAAAAAAGACTGGGTGGTGCACTCAACACATTCTGTGCCCCACTTACACAGCAACCAGAGTCTAAATCCAACCAGATGCGGGTGATCTTATTAGCAAAATGCTTGGCAAACAGATTGCAGTGGGGGGCCAAAGGCTCCTCTATTTCATCACGAGTGCCAGACTGCAACAGGCCCCGCACTACTCAAAACAATTCCGCGGGATGGCATTGTGCGGATGCGATACGGGTGGAGAAGTAGCTTTTCTTCGCTGTCAGCACCACCACAGAGTAAGCTCACAGTTCAGTTCTAACCCGCAGCCAATCAGACTCAACTTTAGTTCTCCTCCAGCGGTGTTCTAGCTGTCGCACAGACTGTTTTGCTGCCGTCAGCTCCCTAGAAAACCAGGGAGCAAACTTGGCTCGACTGGTCTGAAGAGAGTTCTTAGGAGCAATCATATCAACTGCCCGGGCTACCTCGGTGTTCCATGCTGGTAGGCCTTGCCCTCACCTGCCATTCACCCCGGGAGGAAGGTCCCCCGCTTTCCCTCAATAATATTGTGCAGCTTGCAGCATGCTGCGATGATCTCTGGGATGTGCTGCACTCTCATGTCCAGGCGGGTCAGGAGGCACTTGAAATGTGCCTTCTGGTGCCTGAAGGCGCACTCAACAGGGTTGCAGGCCCGGTCCAGGTGGGCATTGAAGGTGGCCTGGCTGCAGTCCAGTTGGCCTGTGTACGGCCGCATGAGCCGGGCCATCAGGGAGTAAGCCACATCCCCCACAATGCAGACCGTCATTCTGACGGCCCTGACAGTGAAGTCCTGCTGAGGGAAGTAGGTCCCTGCCTCCAGCCTGTGGCACAGGCCCGAGTGCCAGAAGATGCGGGCGTTGTGGGTTCGGCTGGACCACCCTATGTAAATGTCCTGGAACTGGCCCTGGTGGTCCATGAGGGCCTGGAGCACCATTGAGCAATTGCCCTTCTGGTTGATGAACCGGGCCGCTCAGTGCTCTGGCATCCAGATGGAATGTGGGTCCCGTCCACAGCTCGCCCGTAGTTCGGGAACCCCAGGGTGGTAAAGCCAGCGAGGGTGGCATCCAGGTCACGGGGGCAGATGACCCTCTGGAGCAGCACATCATTAATGGCATGGACGACCTGCAGAGGGGCACATGGGAGCACAGGGGATGCACGGAATGAGACATGGTGGGTACATGGGCCCTTGGGGTGTGCCCACCCCCCTTTGATGCTCCCTCCCCCCACACATGCCAGGGCCCCTCCCTGGAAGTTCTTCCTCCCCCCCCTCCGCCGGTCATGCTATGTGAGAGAGGGATGGTGCGACCCCCTGGGTGCAGGGCTTCCACCTCCCCCCACAGACCTCGCTGGGCCTGGCCCTTTCCCTCCCCTGAGGCAGGCCCATAGTCCCCAGTGGACCTGCCCAAGGAGCGGTAGCTGTCCAGGGTGGCCAGTTTCCAGAGGGTGATTGCAACCCTCTTGTCCATAGGGATAGCAGGACGCAGGCGGGCGTCCTGCCACTGGAGTGCAGGGGCGAGCTAGGTGCAGAGCTCGTGGAATGTACCCGTGCACATCCGGAAGTTTTGCACCCAGTGCTGGTCGCCCCATTGTCCCAGCACCAGGCGCTCCCACCAGTCCCTGCTGGTGTCGTGCCTCCACAGGTGCCTGTCGGTGGTGGGGTGGGAATGCCCAAGCACAGCTGTGGCATCGATGATGAGAGCCTGCAGGTGGTGCCCCGTCTCCAGCTCCCGCTGAAGCAGCGTGGGTCCCTGGTGCAGCTGCTCCACGGCCTCGATGATGGCCATGAGGGGACACTGCTGGCCAGGGTCCTCTTCCGGCTCCATGGCTGTAATGGGGAGGGGAGGCGAGGGAGCCCAGGGACACTTGCCAGGGGCTGAGGTGGCGGGCATGGCTGTGGCTCAGAGTCCCTCCAAGAGGTGCCTAAGCATGCAGCCACAGGGAAATGGCAATCCCTTTAAGCGCATTTCCCATTGGGGGTCTGGCGCATGCCCACAGATGCTGCTGGTGACCTCTTGACATGGCTGAAGTGGTTCCAGGGCCAGGTTCTTGCATAAGGGCATCCTGCCAGTGTGGATGCTTTCTTGAACAAGAACTCAGCGTTCTTGCGCTGCACTTCTGGCCAGTGTGGACGCTCTCTTGCGCAAGAGGTCATGCAGAAGAACCCGCCAGTGTAGACATAGCCCTAGTGTGTCTAGACTACATCCCTCTGTCAGCAGAGGGATGTAAATGAAGCTGGGATTTATATATCCTGTGCTTCATTTGCATAATCACGTAATGGTGCTCTTTCGAAAAAGTGCTATTTGGAAATTGAAACCGCAGTCTAGACGTGGTTCTTTTGAAAATGGGGCACTTTTTCAAAAGATCCTGTAAACCTGTGCCCCATTTTTGAAAGAACTGTGCCTAGACTGCGGTTTCAATTTTGAAATAGCTCTTTTTCAAAAGAGCGCCATTATGTGGTTATGCAGATGAAGCACAGGATATTTAAATCCCAGCTTCATTTGCATTTTTGAAGTGCTTCATTTACATCCCTCTGCTGACAGAAGGATGTAGTCTAGACATAGCCCTAGAGGCTAATAACTTAGGCTATGTTTTAGCCATGAGTATTGAAGTAAAAGTCATGGACAGGTCACAGGTAGTAAACAAAAATTCATGGCCCTTGACCTGCCCATGACTTTTACTCTATAGCCCTGACTGTATGTTGGGGAATGACTTGGGGGGAGATACAGCAAGTGCTGGGGGTAATCTGGCGGTGCTACAGGTACTTGAAGGGGGCAGCAGTGGTGCATGATTCAGGACCACCACTAGTGTTGCGAAGAGTTGGCAGGGCTGACAAGCTTCCTGCCTGGCTCTTTGCACCTCCCCAGAAGTAGCGACATGTCCTTCCCTCACTCCTAGCTCTGCAATCTGTCCCTACTCCAAGGGTTGGCTTGACAGCCCCCAGTGGTCAGGAACCAAAACCAGTGAGAGCTCCTAGGGCAGTGCCTGTGGGCAGAGGCAGTGCATGGTGCTGAGGGAGGAACATATTGTGGGTTCTGGGAAGCCCCTCTAAAGTAAGCTCCACTCCGAGCCCTCACCCCTCTCATGCCCCAGTCCCCAGCCCCCTCCTATACCCAAACTCCCATTGCTACCAGAGAGGGGATGGTTGCTGAGACTGCACTTGCAGCAGCTGATGCAGAAGTCAGGGAGATCCGGGAAAGTCATAATATCCATGACATTCATGGCAAACTCGCAGCCTTATCAATAACCATCTTTCTTGCCATTGCTGAACACTTTCAAACCCAGCTACATCTACCTTAAAATAAAGTGACAAAGTCTGACAAAGTATTCCAAGTACAGCTGTGACATTCACTATATAGCTTTTTTCTCGCTCATTTTTATAATCTATCCTATATGCTTTTAAACCGCTACTGAATTTTGGGCAGACATTTCTACTGTACTATCAGCATTTGTTCCTGTGTCTAGTTCCTCAGAGATTCCTGAATGTTAAAAGCACACCTGTGTACCATGAGGAATATGAACTATTTTGCTACTGTGCATTATCTTACATTTATTTAAGTTGAACTTCATCTGGCATTGTGCTGCTCCCCAATGCTTGTAACTCCATCTGGAGTTTCTCACAATCATCTGCAGCTTTCATTGGATCTTCTCTTCCACTGTTCTCAAATCCTATAATGTGCACTATTTCCCCAAAGATCCATTTCTCTGCGTTTTTATAATTCAGTGTATTGGCAGACTATAACTCAGACCAGTTCACAAAGTAATGAAGTTACTACTTCAGTTCCCTTCAGTTCCCACTGACTCTTATAATGTGTTGCGCATTCCTGAACACCATAACAAAAGTGCTAAAGAAATTAAAGTGGTCAATATAGGGAGCTAAAATGGCTGCTCTGGCAACGGCTACATTAACAGTGCCACTCAACTCAGTAGCATTGGATGGTGTAATTAGATACCAATAGCCATACTGTCTTCACAGCACCATGCCTAAATCCCACATGGGAATGGGTGCAAATCTGTGAGGAGGCAACTGATTGGACATGGTGCCCTATGGTGGTGGAGCAGGCTGGGTTTGTGTGACATTTACTTCTGCAATAGTAAAAACAGTTGTTCTTACCACTAGTTTTTTGGCCCTGATTCTTATTCACACTGAAGTTCTTTGCACAGTCTTAGCAACATAAGGAGGCCTTAAAGTAGACTTAAATAACATATAAACTCACTATGAAAACCATTTACAGGGCTAGAACATCATAAAGGGGCTTTAATGTAAATAAGAATCAGGCCCATTATGGCTAGGAGAGGGTAACATACATGGACACAGTTGATTTTGACAGCAGTGTATCAAATGCAGCATGCAAGCAAACAGTGTTGATTTGACTTGAGGGCAAAGCTGTGTTTTCCATGAAGCCCTGAAGTATGATTATATCTGTTTAAGTTTCCCCATTATTTATGTATTCATATTTTATCAATGTCATAAATGAAACTAAGATAATATAATACATAAATTAAGAGATAATATCTTGATTAGTGACCATGTATTTATCTCACATAGAGAAATCAAACCATTCCTAAAGCCCAAAATGTTCTCAAATGTTTTGAAGGCCAGAAAAATACCTACTAAGTTCTAGTTTAGTGCTCTTGCTGTCATCTTTAAGGTACTGTAGTGGCTCCATAGGAAATCTTTAAATTTAATCTAATGTGAATTGTTCATGTCTATATTAGTTCTGTTCAAATATAATTTTCACCTCCCTGCATTTTACTTCTGTATAATTTTTCAGTGGTGGTTTTATGCAACATATACTCAGAGAGAATTATATTTTTATTAACATATTATTTTTTTCTGAAATATATAGTATTGTGTCAAAAATCAAAGTGCAGAAAAATAGTTCATAACTATTAACATAACATTAAAAATTGTAACATAATGCTTATGCACAGGAGAGCCAAATTAAGGTTTGCAGACAGTTTTCAATCTGGTATTGCCGAACTTTTGACTATTTGACTTTGCAACCTTTAATGTTCTTTTAATAAAAGGTATGTCTACACTACATGGCTCTGTCGATGGAGCCATGTAGATGTGCTTTGTAGACATAGCAAAATGAAGTGGTGATTTAAATAATTGCTGCTTCATTTAAATCAAAATGGTTGCCGCGCTGTGCTGATCAGCTGTTTGTTGACTCAATGCAGTAGTCTGGAAGCTCGGCGGTCGACATCAAAAGCCTTTGTTGACCACCCCATTATGCCTCGTGGGATGAGGTTTACCAGGGCGGTTGACAAAGGCTTTTGATGTCAACCACCAAGTGTCCAGACTACCGCGCTGAGCCGACAAACAGCTGATCGGCACAGCACAGCAGTCATTTTGCTATGTCTACAAAGCTCATCTACATGACTCTGTCGATGGAGTCATGTAGTATAGACATACCCGTATAGTTTTTCATGTAATTTTCTTATTGTTAAAAATCAAACTCTAACAGCAAACATTTCATCATGTGGAAACTTATAGACTTCTAGTTTGGGTCATCTACAGGGTCTGGTCCTCTCATTCTGAAGTACAGACTTCTATAACTTGAACTAACAGAGAACATTAGCGGTGTATCTACACTGGGCCACTTATTCCGGAAAATCAGCCGCTTTTCCGGAATAAGCTGCGAGCTGTCTACACTGGCCCTTGAATTTCCGGAAAAGCAACGATGCTCTACTGTACAAAATCAGCCGCTATTCCGGAAAAACTATTCTGCTCCCATTCGGGCATAAGTCCTTATTCCGGAACACTGTTCCGGAAAAGGGTCAGTGTAGACAGCCCAGTAGTCTTTTCCGGAAAAAAGCCCCAATCGCAAAAATGGCGATCGGGGCTCTTTTCTGGAAAAGCGCGTCTACATTGGCCACAGACGCTTTTCCGGAAAAGCAGCCTGCCAATGTAGATGCTCCTTTTCTGGAAAAACTGAAAACGGAATAGTATTCCATTTTAAGCAGTTTGGGAAATTCATGCCAGTGTAGATGTAGCCTAAAAGAAGGCTGTTATCCAGCAAGACCAGCAAGACCAGTCACTTAGGGTGTGTCTAGACTACATGCCTCCTTCGACGGAGGCATGTAGATTAGCCAGATCGGAAGAGGGAAATGAAGCCGCGATTAAAATAATCGCGGCTTCATTTAAATTTAAATGGCTGCCCCGATCTGCCGATCAGCTGTTTGTCGGCAGATCGGGAGAGTCTGGACGCGATGCCCCGACAAAGAAGCCTTTCTTCATCGACACAGGTAAACCTGGTTTCACGAGGCTTACCTGTGTCGATGAAGAAAGGCTTCTTTGTCGGGGCATCGCGTCCAGACTCTCCCGATCTGCCGACAAACAGCTGATCGGCAGATCGGGGCAGCCATTTAAATTTAAATGAAGCCGCGATTATTTTAATCGCGGCTTCATTTCCCTCTTCCGATCTGGCTAATCTACATGCCTCCGTCGAAGGAGGCATGTAGTCTAGACACACCCTTAGAGGTAGATGAGACACACACTTTGCCAGTAGGTTTCACAATGATTTACTGACAGCAGAGGACTGCAGTGACTCAGAAATCCTGATTTCAATTCCAGCTTTTGGAGGGTCATTCATTCTGGTATTACAGACCCTTCCAATCTTGAGTCCCTAGCTCATGTAAGCAGGGGCTGAACTGCTGCTTGCTATCAGCCAGCTAAAAGGAGAGATGGGTGTGCCCTCTACAATTGTTTAGCTCTGCAAGGTAATTAACTGTAAACTGTTGATATGTAAATACAGCTCAGGAGAGAATCCGAGGTGTGGCTATGTAAATCCCATTCAGCCAGGGCTGATGGAAGGTCAGTGTTGGAATGGAATGTGGGAGAATTGTAAATAATATGGGACTGTTGTGGGGGTCACTAATCATGCTATCCCTCAATGTAGGAACTGTAAAACATGCCACCAGTGCTTACAGGAGAGACACCACCATCATGGGAAGAGGTCTCTGAGGAACAAGCCTCCCCCCTTACAGAGTTGAGTGAACTGAGTTGGGGGGAAGGGTTAAAGGGCTTGAGTCAGCCTGCTTCAGACCTGCCAGGTGTGAGCTGTAAGACTGGCCCAACCTGCCCCTTTCCCCCTTTGTTTTAAGGACAGACCTAAAGACTCCCTGAGGAGTCTTTTCTTTTGCTAGTCCAGTGGAAGCTGGATTCCTTTGCCAGTCCAGCTGGTGGCTAAAGAGTTGAAATCACTGAGAGCTGAAATCATTGCTTTGGCTGAGAGCCAGACCCATTGCAGCTAGTGAAGTGGTGGTGGCCAGCAGAGTGGCTGGTGGGAATCACTGGCTGGTGGCGTAATCACTGGTAGGAGTGGCAGCAGGAGAGGAGTGGCATGGCGACCAGTGGCGTGGTGTGGAGCGGCAGCAGGCAAGGAGTGGTGACCAGTGGCGGCAGCAGGTGAGGAGTGGCAGCACGCGGCCAGCGGAGCATCTGGTGGCATGGGACGAGACGGCTGTTGGAGTATGGCAGAGTGTCATAAGGTGCCCCCTATCTATTCCACACCCCCATTTCTACCCAGGTTGGGAGGTGAAACCATGTGAGTGAACTTTGGGACTCTGGGTGGCACAGACCAGGGACAGAGACTTTTGGGATGTCAGACTTTTTGGACTTCAGATGATTCTTGGCTGGGGGGGGGTGCTTAGCTCATGTTTGGGTTATGAACTCTGTTTGTGGTGTTTTCCCCTAGTTAATGCCATATGACTTCTCTCTCTGTTTCATTAAATGTTTCTTTCCTACACTCAGACTCAGTGCTTGAGAGTGGGGAAGCATTGCCTCTCAGAGTCACCCAGGGTGTGTGAATTTCCCAGATTTCTGGGTGGGGGCTCGAGCTGGTTCTGTGTGAGATGGACCCCAAGATGTTGAATCCAGCCCTGGTTATTGCCAGACCTACCCGGCAGAAGGGTTACACTCATAAGCCCCCCTCCATTCCTATCTGCCCCTTCCTCACCACAGGTCCTACCCTCTTCCCTCCCTTTGTTTTTATCCCCCTCAACTCTGATCCCATCCCCCTCCCTCTCTGATTTTATCCTCACTCCTCTGCTCCTGCCTTCTGTCAGCCTCCACCCCTTATCATCCTCCAACTCCTGAGCATCCACCTCTCCCCTCCATTTCTTATCACTTAGTATTTCAGCCACTGCCTTGCTGCTTGGGACCTGGTGGATAATGCTTTGATAGCACAGAAGAGACAATATCCTGCCTTCCGTTTCTACACTAGTGTCACAATAGCTCTAGTTGCCAGGAGGAGTAATTGCAGTGAAGTCCTCAACCCCTCAAGTCCTGTTCTGGAGCGTGGTCAGTCCACTCTGTGGGGATGGCGTATGCACAGTCTGGTCAGCATGTAGGAGTTGCGAGGGGATGAAACAGGATTATTACAGGAAGAACCTTTGGAGAATGTAGCTGCCATATGTTTATATGTTGAATACAAAAACCTCAGAGTTATGCACATCTCATAACGCTGGAATGAAAGGTTTTCTAGCAAAGGCAAAGAGATATATTCCTCCCAAAACTATTTTCTTTAATGAAAAGGGTTTCAACTGGAATTTTCTTTAAAAGTTCAGCCTGAAGCAGACTCCCAGCATTGAAAGTATTAGTCCAAATGGTTAATGTTTTGCAAAATTATAAGCACCAAAAAACCCAAAGTATGGGGAAGTGTCAAGCAACCATAATTTAGACTGCTAGCTACAATATAGCTTCTATGGCCAGATGCACATGGGCACCTCAATTAATTTGTATGTTTTGTGGAGTTTCAAGACACTGGTCACTTTTGAAAACTGGTACCTCTATCCTTAGACGATATGTAAATATAGATTTAGTAACCTAATATGAGAGACATATATTTGGGAATCTGAATTATTTGCAGAGGCTATGTCTACTCCACGGGAACACGTCTGCTCTTCTGCAAAAAAAGCAGAAGAGCAGACATGCTCTTTTGGAAGCCTTGACTTCCTCCTTCCATGAGGAAGAAGGGCTCTTTTGAGATAGGAGGCTTTTCTGAATTTGGCCCAGTGTAGATGGGCCAAATTTCTGAAAAGCCTCTTCTGAAAAAACAGTCGGAAAAAGGAGCGCAATAGCATTCCTTTTTCGATAGATCAGTGTAGTCTAGACATAGCCAGAGTGAGGTACAACTAAACATGAATAAAGATGGCAGAATCTGGTCTTGAGTGAGTTTGTTTTCTATTCTACTGGCAATAAAATGGCTCTGAGCTGCGAAGAATTGGAGACTTGGAATAAAAGATCACAGAAATACTGTTTTCGCTAAAGCCATTTCAGTAAGAGCAGGGAAGATAAAATATTTTACTAAAGAGTATGCCAATCAATTCCATCCTTAAAGAAACAAATAATGTGGACAAAATGTTCTATGCATTCCCCCCTCCTTCCCTGGTACCATGTTATGCTGTATATTTAGGAGAGTTATAAGCAAATATGATATGTAAAAGGTAAAGAAAAAACTTAAACTTTGATTTAATAGAAACAATTTATACTTAGAATTAAGCAGTCTGAAAATCTCCTTGTACTTTATCCTGGTATCTTTTTAAAATGTAGAATATTTGTAGTATTTTTGTCAGAATCTGAAGTGGTTTAATATCTTCTCTTTTCTTTCCATGCAAAAGATAGACTGATAGATATACATGCACAAAGACTTTCTGAAGTGTGGGAGAATAGAGTGTAGTGTGCTTTCTCTGATAAGGGACTTCAGTGAATAACGTAGAACACAAAAGTGAAACCCTGAGGCTAATAGGAAAACTGGCATAAACACATTTTGTTTTCACTTTCTTGAGCTTCAGACAATCTGTTTTGGAGTTGATGTCTTTAGTATCTCACAGTTCTAACTCCAGTCACAGATGCCCGTCTAGGACCACTTGCTTCACCTCTTCTTTCACCTAGCCACACAGACGTATGTTCTTTTCTACCAGGGCCTCATACTCCCTGACCATGTCTATCCTGTCTGCTTCTGCCTAGCGGTGAGCTTTTTCTACTATCTCCAGCTGCATATGCAGGCCAGACTCCTCTGCACCCTCTACCTTCAGAGTCTGGGTCTACACAGTAGCTCGCTTCACCACTGTGGGGTTTGTCCCGATATCCTGCTGCCTCCTCTCTGTCATAGCCCTCTCAGCTATTCCCCTTTCAGGCAAGTCTATCACCATCACCACGTCATCGACCCCAACAATTTGTGATCTCCTTGGGTCATTCAGTACCCCTGGGGATTATGCCTCTTAGTATGGCCCTGCTCCTGGCACAAGAAGCAAGCCCCTTGCCTCTTTCTGGTCTTGGGTCTCCCTTGCTCCTTCTTGGGTCCTACCCTCTCTGGGCTACCTTGGGCCATATCTCATGAGTCTGGGCAATCCTTCCATAGATGCCCCTGCTGTCCACAGGCCCAACTTGTCCTCTCCCCTTTGGCTCTCCACACATGGGGGATTCTCTTAGGGTCTTGCCCCTTTCCTAAATTTGGGTGTGGTTCTCTGCCCCCATCCCAATAGTGACAAGCCCTCCATAGGTGTCCATGGCTACAACTGATATAGCATGTTCTCATCTCAGTCCCTGGCCTCCTGTCCCTGGGCTTTCCCCTCTGCCCTTGGCAACTATTTTTGTACTCCATCTACAGGAGTCTTATCAGGGACTGCTGTTCCATTATCAGCTCCCCCAACTGTTCCTGAAGGACCCACTGCCCCTCAGCTGTCTCTGCTGGTTCTCCTGAAATTCCTGCAGCAGACTTTTCAGCTTTTCTTGCTGTTGGTCAGTCCCCTTTTGTACATGAGCCCTCTGCAAAGAAGACATCTGTAAACCTGTGGTCCTGTGTCCCCACTGTACACAGTCCAGTCTCTCTTTTGGCACAGTACACCAGTCTATACCAGTCTCCTTGTGCCAGTCCCACTTTCTCCACCACGTGTAACATGGTGCAACTCACCCTGTGGCTGCTCCTGCTTCTCATGCAGGAATTAGCTCAGCTCAATGCTGTAGTGTCCCCTTCTTCCCAGTGTCTTGCCTACTGTTTAAGTATTAATGGTTCTGCCACCTTACATTAGGACCCATGTTCCCCCAGACCATTGCACCCTCCCCTCTTTCTAACCCCCATATTCAAGGAAAGAAGAAAAGTCCCACTAAAGATAAAATGTGAATAATTGTAACAGACTCTTCAATGGATCTACTGATCTGAATGCTCAGCATTGTGCATCCCCCTGTTATATCATGCTGCGCTAGAGCATATTTCCCTGGCCTTTGTTATGGTTCTCATTTCCAATTAGAATAAATACTGGGAGAAATTAATATTTCCACTGTGGATGGGGATTAGAGCTGTGAGAATAGGGAATATGTTGGTTTTCTGGCAATTCAAAAATATCTAAACAAATATATTGGTTTGGATTCAGAAATGTTATTTTTGAAAAAAAAAACCTGTCATGTTCTGATCACTAACAATTTTGTTTTTTTAGAACAAAGTTAAATAAAATTTTGAAATGAAAATAATTTCAAACTGAAAAGTCTACTTTTTTTCAAAACTGTTAAAATGAAACATTTTGATTTTGTTTTAAGGGTTTTTTTAAAAAAAGATTTTCTCCTCACTGAAAACAATTTGACAAAATCAATATTAACTCTTGAAATGTTTACTGAAAAAATAAAGTTTTGGACAAAAAATTTCACCCAATTCTGATTGGGATAGTTCCTGATTCTTGAATTAACGATGATCTGAACTGACAGGAAGGTCAGCTGAATAATCTAATAGAATTAATTTAAATATGGCTTTAATTTTCTCAGAACTGATTAGCCATGTTGCCTGTGGCACAAACCAGCCTCCCTATCCATCTCCCTATCTATTAAAAGGGGGAAATAACTGTATTTCAACCATGTTGTAAGGACGATTTAGATAATGGAACTGATCCAGCAAACTCTTGAATCTAGAGCTTCCTTTATAATTAGAAGGAGTTCAATATCATAATGGATTGCAAGGCTGAGCTCACTATTTGTCAAGGACTTTGGAGATGAAGGTGCTAAGTACTTTTCTTAGAAGATTCATTATTCAGCCCTTAAATATGGAAACCCCTGATACTATGTAAAGAAAACATTTATTTTCCCTTAAAAGCATAGTGTGTTGTTTAAACATTTTTGATGGTAAGTCTACTAACATAGCTGTTATTATGCACAGCATGTGGGTTTTAAGTACTGATGTAAAAGTCAACTAGAAATAATACATTACACTTATATCAATTAAATGCAGGGGAGATGACTATTTTTAAGAGCACAATGTAGGTATTTAGTTTCGTATACTGAAGAACTCTCATCTGCCATGACCCCCTCACTTGTACAGTCAGTAGAATGGCCAAAGCTCCCCTGTCCCAGTAGCTTTTTCCCCTGGTAACTGTACTGTCTTCCCCCACCAGAGGTCCTTTTACATCTGAATTCTTCTTGGTGTGGGCTGCTTTGCCTCCTGCTAATTTTATGTGGAAGGCTTCTTGTCTGTCTCCTTTGGGAACTTTAATGATGAATTCACTGGTTAAACCTTCTCCCATAGCCTCCAGAAAAGTAAAGCTGCCATCAGATGTTTGCCTTCCTCAGCCACTCCAAAACTGACACTGCTGATCTTAGTTGTCATGTCCCATTGATTGTGAGACAGTGTTGAGGCATACAGGCTCCTGATAGACAGCAAGCTCAACCACAGCCAAATTGCACATGTTATTTGATTGGATAACATCTCCAGTGTCGGTATCATCAGTGGCCCCCAAGGAGGAGCTCAACCTTTGTATGATTGTTTTCAGCCTATAATTGTTGAGGACTACTCTTGTATATGGAACAACATGGATTATTCATTATTATAGCCATATACTAGCAACATAAGTACTATGAAATCGAAGTCTTGCTTTTCTAATTTTGTGACTACATATGAATATTACGATTTGAGCTAATAGTGCAGCATTGCTTTGAATGAAAGAAACAATTAAAATGGATGATATAATTCATCCATTGTCCTCTAGGATACTGTGTTGCTGTAACTTAAGTAAAACAAAACAAAACAAAGACTGCTAATATTAAATGCATAAAATCCTGCCTATTGTTATAATAATAGCTATATGATATCTCCTTTATGGTCAAATTGGAATGTTTCTCCGTATTCCAGAATTTAATAATCATGCTTTATAATTTGTCTTTAGGCTTCACTCACCTGCCCCTATTCATTCAAATTACATTTCCATTTCTTTTGAATGAAGCACCTCAATTCATATGTAAAATATTCATGGCACAATCTCTGCAAAAATAATTGGGTCCTTCAAGTTCAGACACCCCCTGCAGATTGTGCTGGTTTAGATTTTTGCTCAACTATGGCACATGCCATATTTGGGTGTCATTTGTAGATCAAATGGAGACTTGAATACCAACTGCTAATTAGATTCCTAAACACTTTCTCTATGTGCCATATCAATCTATCTTAGCGATATAAATTATTTGAAAAGTTAGTCTACGTAATCTTATTAGATAAAAGGTATTTTTATTAATGGAGCAATGGAAAACTTAACTATCTAGTAAAGCTTTCTTGTAATGTCTGAGATAAAGATAATGTGCTTTGAGGAATGGCTGTGCTGTTTTATGCTTGCTGCTAACATTACTCCTTTCAGATGCAGGTACTTTTGCTGTATAGTTAAATACATACAGTTGCATATAATACCTTATATTCTCAGGAGTGGTCATATAGGCTCTGATCCAAGCCAGTTTGAATTCAATCAAAAAAGGTTCTGGTTTTTAATCTGGTTGTCATAAGAATGGCCATACTGGGTCTGCCGACTGTGGCCAATACCAGATGCCCCAGAGGGAGGGAACACAACAGGTAATATTCACATGATCCCACCCCTGTCACTCATTTCCAGACAAACAGAGGCTAGGGACACCATTCCTACCCATCCTGGCTAATAGCCATTGATGGAACTAACCTCCATGAATCTATCTAGCTCTTTTTTGAGGCTTGTTAAAGTCTTAGCCTTCACCACATCCTCTGGCAAGGAGTTCCACAGGTTGACTGTGCACTGAGTGAAGAAAAACTTCCTTTTGTTTGTTTTAAACCTGCTGCCTATTAATTTAATTTGGTGACCCCTAGTTCTTATATTGTAGGAATAAGTAAATAAGTTTTCCTTATTCACCTTTTCCAGACCAGTCATGATTTTATAGATCTCTATCATATCCCCCCTTAGACTCTTCATCACCTGATCCCATCAGAAATACATAGTTGCTCATAATGTACCTGGATATGGGGGCATTAAGGAAGGTGCCAGGAGCCCATCTTTCCATCTATGTTTTGTGAAGGGGCTAGCCATGATCATAGCTTTTATGCTCAGGAAGCACAAAGATTGCAGGAGCATAATAGAATTGGGGTGTGAATTTATGACAGATCCACAGCTACTCTTATAAGCTAGCAAGGAACAGCGCATGCTGTCTTTTTAGTTATGCCTTTCCTTTCCATTGTGCAACTTCTCCAAAACTGCCTTTCTTGCTGCTGCTGTGTGCTGTCCAAAAATGTAGGTGTGGGTCTATTTATATAGCTCAAGCCTCTCCCTCTACCGTATTTGTTAATTCAGGGAGATTTAAACGGAGTTCACCTTGGCCATTATTTCTAGTACTTTGCAACACTTTATATTTAAACAGATTAATTTTCACATCCTGCATATGAATCCATTTATCTAATTGGTCTAGATTAGTCTGTGAAGCCTCATTCAAAGCCTCAAAAACTTAAGATCAGGCCCCCAAAAGCTTCAGCCCTCTGAATCTTACCATTGCTCCTCTTTGGTATTTTTTGCAATGATTGTGCATGTTATAGCTTGAGCTAGTGCACTGAAACAATTATTAGCAAATAATGATACAACAGAATCCTCTGGGGTTCCCTCTTTATCAAGTTCCCCGAATAATAGGCAGTTTAAATTCATATCTCTGGTTCCTAAGCAATTCCTTTTCCATCTTAATAATGGATTACCTCACTCATATTGAGATAGCTCATCCAATAATCTATCACAAGAAACGTTGTCAAAAGCTTCCTGAAAAACGAGACATATTACATCTATTAATTTTATTTAACAGCCGCACCACATCCTAACAGCAACCACTTCCTTCCCCTATAATGGTGAGAAAAATAACATTTCAAATCAGCATGTTAGCCTCTCTCTGCTTGTGTGGTGTGACTGCTTCAAAGAATATTGTTAACAAAAGCTGCCAATTTGCACGAGTGGAATAATCATCACTATGCAGGCTGGTCTCTTATTCCTAAAATCGGACTGAAGACTGAGGACAAAAGTCCATCACAATTTACAGCTCTGAAATACAAAGAGAAATAATGCCAATAATAAGAGGATAAATTGGCCCCCGCCTCTCACACAAGGTTTAGGAAGCCCATGTGGTTGGTTTGTCTTCTCTGGGCTGCATGAAGGGCTCCTGTATTCCAGTATACAGTGCAGGAAACTGAGGAAGGAAGCAGCTCAGGAGGGAACAAGGTTGGTCTGCTGGATTCTCAGTTATGTGGATCCTTAGTCCACTTCCATAGACAGGGGCACAACAGGACTAATGTTTACTGAAGTTATGAAGCTGAAAGAGCAGCTTTCCTGCTATTGTGTACTCCTGGAGGAAATTTTTCTCTTTCTTTATACCCAGTACCCAAAAAACTCATCAGCCCACAGTTTAATTTAATCGAGATTAGTCCCTAATTTTGCCACATTGCTGAGTTACGTGTCTGGCAATATCTAGTGTTTTTCCTTAAAGATTGAGCTGTTATAGCCTTTGGATATGTTAAAATCTCAGATTATCTTTAAAAAAGAAGTTTCTGGCCTTAGGGTTGCAGAGAAAAGCTTAAATATGTAAATCATGAAAGTTTAGAACTCATAAAAAGAACCTAAAAGGCATTATGTTTTTAAGACAGTTTATGATTTTGAGAGGGAGGGTACTCATGATATTTAATTTGAATATTTCCTCTTAGGAGGAGATGGAACTCAGCCATAAACAAACTCTTGTAACATTGCTATTGTGCTCCCATTTCAAAGAGGACAGCTGGAAGATTCTCAGAATGCAGCACCATTTGGCATAGCTGAATACTTAATTGGTACTGATTCAAGGGTTTGTTTTTTGCATCCATGGGAAAAATGTCCATGATTTCATGACTCTGTTTATTTGTAGTATTGTTTAGAAAGTTTGATACGAGTCATATCATACATGTTAAAAAATATCTTTTATGTCTTACTTTATGTTTCAAGTAGCAGAGCTCAAAGAAGGGACAATTACTCTGATCTGAAAATGCTTGGAACACCTTGTGTCACAAAATGTTTCAACTTGCTGTTAATATAGCAAAATGATCACTGGTAATTTGGGGTATGTCTAAACTACAGCACTAATTCAAACTAACTTAATTCAAATTAGTTAATTTGAACTAAGCTAATTCGAATTAGCACATATAGACCCAAAAACTAATTCGAATTAGCGTTGTGCTAATTTGAACTAGCGTGTCCACACTGATTGGATGCTGGGTCGCATTTAAGGGCAGCTGAAACCAGTTCCGGAAGGGCATCACGTCAGTAGTTGCTTTGTGTAGCTGATGTCTGAGGCTATCTGAGGCTCGTGCTTAAAGGGACCCCCCTGGACAGCCGGTTCTCAGCTTTTCCGCTTGCTTGCCTACCTCACCGAGGGACAGCAAAGCGTTTTTCTCTCCACCTGCCTCTGTCGGTGCTTCCCATTGGGAATGACGCCGCAGTTGGCACCATGGAGCGAGAGCTCACCCTTGGCAGGCTGCTCCAGGTTTTGGACTTGCTGCTGCAAGCCTGCCAGCAATGGGTGGAGGCTGCCTTGCACCATCTGGTGCACGTCAGCCCCCTGCCTCTTCCGCTGGCCTCCCCAGGGGTCGTGGAGGAGCAGCAGCAGCGCCCAGACGCCAGCGTGCCCCGCTGCATCTGGCGTCTGGACACCAGCAGCAACTGGTGGGACTGCATCATCCTGGAGCGCTGGGGAGACCAACAGTGGACCCAGAACTTCAGGATGAAGGAGGACACCTTCCTGGAGCTCTGCGAGTGGCTCGCCCCTGCTCTGTGGTGACAGGACACTCACATGAGGCCCGCCATCCCCCTCCAGAAGCATGTGGCCATCGCCCTGTGGAAGCTCTCCACGTCGGACAGCTACCAATCCGTCGGGAACCAGTTCGGCGTAGGGAGATCCACTGTCAGAGCAGTGCTCATGCAGGTACGGCACTGACCGGCCACTGAGCCAGGAGTGAAGGGGGGCTGCAAGGAGGGGATGGGCCATCCCAGGGAAAATGGGGGGTGGGAGGCAAAAGTGCCCCGCATGGGAGGATTCAGTCTGTCCCGGCTGTACTACACACTGCCCACAGGGGTTGCTTCCGGGAGTGGGTCACGGGGCAGTGCCAGGGAACGAACACTCCCAGCCACCCGGGCACCCCAGTGATTTGTGGTTTGCTGTGTCTCTCTGCAGGTGGTCAAGGCCATCAACTGGCTGCTGCTCTGCAGGGTGGTCCGCCTCACCAACCTGGATGCAGTCATCTGGGGGTTTGGTGCCCTCGACTTCCCCAACTGCGGGGGGGTCATCGATGGGACGCACATCCCCATTCGTGCCCCAGAACACCAGGCCTCCCAGTACATCAACCGCAAGGGGTACTTCTCCATCTTCCTGCAGGCCATGTGTGACCACCGGGGCCAGAACACAGACATTAATGTGGGCTGGTCCGGCAAGACACACGATGCCAAGGTGTTCTGGAACTCTTCTGTGTGCCAGAGGCTGCAGGTCGGGACCTTCTTCCCCAACCGCCATATCAGGGTCAGGGACGTGGACATGCCCATCTGCCTGGTGGGGGATGTGGCCTACAGCCCTGGCTGATGAAGCCATACACAGGGCACCTCAACCCCTCCCGGCAGGCCTTCAATGCTAGGCTCACCAGATTCCTCATCGTGGTCAAGGGGGCCTTCAGATGCCAGAAAGCCCAATTTTGATGCCTCTTCACCCGCTTCGACCTCGCCGAGCACAATATTCCTCCAGTGATGGCAGCATGTTGTGTGCTGCACAATTTTTGTGAGCGGAAGGGAGAGGCTTTCCTGCCAGCCTGGATGGCTGAGGCTGAGCGCATGGCTGGCCAGTACGTTCAGCCCTGCACTGCCACTGTCTGGGAGGACCAGCGGGGGGCCGTCCGGATCTGGGAAGCCCTGCAGAAGAGCTTCGAGGTGGAGGAGGAGGACTGAACTCTCCCTGCATGCCCCACTGAGGCCTTCTTCCACCCTCCCCTCCTTCACCTTTCCCCTCCCTAACCCCCCTTCCTAATGTAAAATAAAGACACCTTTTTTGCCAACAAAAATCTCTCTTTATTGTACATAACTGGGTTGGGAGTGGGAGGAGTGAGGGTGGGAGAGGGGAAGGGGAAACCTGGGAGGTGGGATCTGGAAGGGGATGAAAGGGGAGGAAGGGAAGGGAAAGCTCAGGGTTGGGGGTCCTGCTGGCTCTCCCGTCTTGCAGCACTACTGGTGCGGGGGCGTCTGGGGGGAGTGGGTATGGAGGATGGGGCAGGAGGGACGAGGGGTGCGGAGGAAGCGGGAGGGGGAGCAGAGATGTGAGGAGGAGAGAGAGCTGGGGCGGCTGCAGGGCCTGGAGCAGGAGGAGTCAGGAACCTGTCCACCAGGGTCTGGAGGTAACCTCTGAGGGCACGGCTCTGATCCTCCAGCACCTCTAAGCTCTGCTGCCGTAGCCGCAGGTCCTCCTGGACCCAGTGCTCCTGGATGTGGAGCTGCTGCTCCAGTAGCCACAGGTGCCACCGCTGGTAGTCCTCCAGGTCCCTGGTGCGCCTGCTGGCCTGGGTGCGGGTGACTGTTGCAGGCGGGGTAGTGCGCCCTGCAGGACCAGGTGCTGCGGCTGTGGTGAAACAAAAGCAGTGGTCAGTTCTCCCTGGGGACACAGTGGGTGAAACCCAGCCCCCCTCTGCAAGGTGAGGTCAGCATGTGGGGAACAGTCCAGGGCCCCTGCATGACACCCAGCTGCTGCTCCATCGTGGGCAAGGCCCAGGCGCATGGTCCCTGGGCTCCCTCTCCCCCCATACCCGCATACACATAAGGGAAGCATGATGGCACTCACATGTGAAGCCTTTCCCGGCCTCAGACGACACAGCTGATGTGCTCTGTGGGGTGCCTTGGAGATCCTGGGTCCTGGGCAGGCTCTCAGCATCCTCCGTGTCCAGGACGGGTCCCTCTTCCCCAGGGTCGATCACCACAAGGGGGGCATGCACTGAGTGAGCCCCCAGGATGCGGTCCAGGGCCTCATAATGGGGGTACGCCTCCGGGTCGGCCCCTGGCTGTGAGGCCCTGGAGTAGGCCTGCCACAGGTCCTTAATTTTGTAGCAGACCTGCTCCCGGATCCGCATGTGGCTTCTGGTGGCCAGGCTGTCAGCTATGCGGCTGTAGACAGCCGTGTTCCTGTGGCTAGTGCGGAGATCGTGGACATTGAAGGACTCCCCCCAAACCTCGATGAGGTCCATGATCTCTGCACTAGACCAGGTGGGCGCCCACCTCTTGCAGCCCTGGGCAGGCTCCTGTGAGCCGCCAGCCTGGTCCTGGGAAGAGACGGAGGGCTGGGTGGCAGCGGGTGGCTGGCTCATCCTGTGCCATGTGCAGGGTCTCCTGGCTGGGTGCTGGCAGGCTTGCAACTGGCACAAGCACCGTAGCCAGACTGTGCCTCTTTAAGGGCTCCGGGGCTGGGAGGGGGCAGAAGAGTTTCCCTGGTTGTGCCCAGAGTGGCCACCAGGACAAGCTGGGAAGGGCTATCCTCCAACTAGTTTGAATTAAGTGGCTACACAGCCCTTAATTTGAACTACTTAATTTGAACTTAATTCGGCATTAGTCCTCATAGAATGAGGTTTACCTAGTTCGAATTAAGCGCTCCGCTAGTTCGAATTAAGTTCGAACTAGCGGTTTGCATGTATAGACACTATGAAAGTTAATTTGAACTAATGGCTGTTAGTTCAAATTAACTTTGTAGTGTAGACATACCCTTGGATATTAAAGGAGAATCTCTGGCTTGAAGAAGATTGTACAGTATATCAAAAAGATCACAAACACTGGTTTCTTCTTTCGCTAACTTTGCAGAAAGTGTCAAGAAAGGTCAACCTAATTTTTGATGAATGCAGAGCTATAAATGACTTAAAGTGAATCCTGGAAATTGATGTCATATTGTTAGCATCCTGGGTGAAAGCACATCCAAAACACACTTATCAACACACATCTTGATCACTTATCAACTTTGAAAGGCTTTCAATATTTTTGAATTCTTGAATTTAGTACTGACTGAAAACCACAGTTGGCAAAGACCTTTGTGAGTTGGCTTTGATCTTTAATGTGGAGTACAGCATTGCCCTTAAGAGATAAACACAGTTTTTTTGCTGCATTTCCCATAAATTCATGGAATTAGACTAATCTATGGAAAAATAGTTATGGGCCAAATGCATCACTTGTATGACTCTATCTGAACTTAATGGAGTTACAGTAGGGATAATTTTTACCAAAATCTAGTGCCTTTAACTATGCTAAAGATGGATATTGATTCAAGGTTTTTCAAAGTAACTCTATTTGACTTCAGGTGCAATTAAACTAAGGATGTATTTGGCTCAGACCTGCCAGCTACTCCTAAGAAGTCTGGTAAATGATTGGACAGTCAACTTGCTTACATATTTGTAACTAAAAGTTTTGTTGTAGAAAGTGAATTTCTGGCATTTATTTTGTATCAGTAGTAAGTGAATTCCCAGATATGACATGGGTCTGTTAATAACACTTACATGGAACTTTGTATTCATGGATCACAAAGTGTTTCATAAAGAAGCTCACATCCTACAAGGGATTTAATTTCATTCCTTCAATGCAAACAGTATGCTTCAATGGAGGGAAAGGGGAAAAAGACCTCTTCTACCTTTAAATGTAGGGAAAAATTTAAAAGTTCAAATGTATCACTAAATCTATGCCTTATTTTCTATTCCCTTCTACCAGAGGACTGAAAACTAAAATGGGAATCAGGTGCCAGGTAAAATGATATATCAATATTTAGTTTACAAAGTCTTTGGGGATCTGGTGATGAAAAGTCCTTTTTAAGAACTCAGAATCAGCTCCAGGAGTTTATCTATATCTCATATGAATAGACTATCTCTTGAGTTTGTGCTGCTTTGGCTGAGTTCTAAGAGGACTGAAAGCATGTACATACATCCAAAAATTGTCAGTGTAATGTTTTGAAGTAGGAGTTGGGCTAATCTTATGGTTAAGGCAGTGTACTCAGACTCAGGCTCCCTGAGTTCAACTCCTAGCTCTGCCATGTATTGCTTTGTGACCTAGTCTAAATCACTTAACTCCTCTGTATTTCAGTTCGCTGTCTATACAAGGCCACAATATTTCCTCCTTCCACTACTGGTTTGTAATAGAAGCATAGAAATGTCGGGCTGGAAGGGACCTCATGAAGACATCATGTCCAGTCCCTTGTGCTGAGGCTAGGCCAAGTAAACCTAGAAGGGAGTTGTCCAACACATTCTTAAAACTCTGTAGGAATAGAGATTCCATAACCCTCCTTGGAAGCCTATTCTAGAGCTTAAGTACCTTGACCATTAGAAAGTTTTTGCTAAAGCCTATCCATGATCTTCTTCGCTGCACATTGTTGCTCCTTGCCCTACATTTAGTAGACATGGAGAACAATTGATCATCATTTTCCTTATAACAGACATTAGCATATTTGATCCACATTCAGTCTTCTTTTCTCAAGACTAATCATGCTCAGTTTTTTTCTAATTGTTCCTCAAGGTCAGGTTTTCTATACCTCTTCTTATTTTTGTTTTTCTACTGTGGATTCTCTTCAATTTATTCATATAGCTCCTATCTTGCTGCTTTAGCTCTTTGGGCCAGGGAGTCTCTCATACTGAAAATGCCAAGGAAAGTAGGGGTCTTGATTTTTGTTACCACCTCCACGTTCTACTGGACTACAAATAATAACTATTAATAACTGATGTTTGTAATATTTCACAAATGATCAGTTTAAGTTTTGGGCAAGTATGACAGCACAAATTTCTGCACCATCCCAGGAGGGGGGACTAAATCCAGAGCGTGCCCATGTCTTACTGTTCCAGGCATGAGGATGCAAAGCCAAAGCACAAGCCCCTCCAATCCAGGCAGAAGAGGGCAAAGCTGAAGCTTGTGGAATTCAGCCTCAGGCAAAGGGCCTATAACTTCAGCCCTGCTGCCCAGGGCTGAAGTTTATATACCAGATTTCACTTGGCATTCCAGATTTCAAAGGAAGTTGATTTTCTCTCTGGAAATTCCTGTGTTATTTCTGCTCATTCTTCCACCCTAAATGTCACATGTGCTGTGCTTTGCATTTAATGGACCAGCCCACAGAAGTCGCATAATGTACATGCCACATGTGACAGATAAATTAGAAACAACCAGCCAATAGAAGCTGAAAGATTGGCCTGGGGGATGCGGGCAGCACAACTTTCTTTCTCTTCCCAGAGCTGAGAGCCAGATGGAGGTAACAAGCCTGCAACTTAAAGGCTACGTCTACATTGGCACCCTTTTCTGGAAATGCTTAAAATGGAACAGTTTTCCGTTATAAGTATTTCCGGAAAAAGTGCATCTACATTGGCAGGATGCTTTTCTGGAAAGGCACTTTTTCCGAAAAAGCGTCCATGCCAATGTAGACGCGATATTCCGCAAAAAAGCCCCGATCGTCATTTTCGCAATCGGGGCTTTTTTGCGGAAAAGACTACTGGGCTGTCTACACTGGCCCTTTTCCAGAACAGTTTTTCTGGAAAAGGACTTTTGCCTGAATGGGAGCAGCATAGTTTTTCTGGAAAAACAATGATGATTTTACATTAGCTCGTCATTGCTTTTCCGGAAAAGCAAGCGGCCAGTGTAGACAGCTGGCAAGTTATTCTGGAAAAGTGGCTGCTTTTCTGGAATAAGTGGCCAGTGTAGACATAGCCAAAGGGTATGTCTACACTACATGGCTCCATCGACAGAGCCATGTAGATGAACTTTGTAGACAGGAAAATGAAGCGGTGATTTAAATAATCGCTGCTTCTTTTACATCAAAATGGCTGCCACGCTTTTCCGATCAGCTGTTTGGTGGCACAGTGCAGTAGTATGGATGCTCCATGGTCGACATCAAAAGCCTTTGTCGACTGCTCCGTTATGCCTCGTGATTGGCTGCAGAGGAGGCTGCCACTCTGTTCTGCTCAGAGGACCTCTTTATTGCTCCTGTTGCTAGCCAGGGTGCTGAAATGCCTCCAGCAGGGATGTCGGGCTTTGTCCATCCCATCACAAGTGTAGACAGAGTCTATGGGATTCTGTATCTAAATAACACGTACCCTGTCCCACAGCACAAAAGTACAAAGTGTGTCTTAGACACTGTGTAACTGGTACAGACTCTGCTTACTAAGAATCAGAAACCAGTTTTGAGATGAAATATGAACCATCTTAGACTTGGGATGGATCTGAGCCTCAAAATTGTTTTGCAGATCCAAATGTCCTAAGGTCTGAGAATTTGGATGTCAAGTTTGAGTTTGACACGGGTAGGAGTGAACTGTAGAATGAGGAAATTTGAATACAGGATTTTTCCTTCAATCCTCTTATAAATCAATCCCAAACTTTTTGAATTCCAAAATGTTTGGCTATTTTTTAAATTATTATTTAAAATGAAAGGGAGTGTCATACCAAATAAGATAATTCGTTCATCTAGTCCACTATTGTTATCTTTGACAGTGGTCAGATGCTTCAGCAAAAAGTGTAGGAAACCCTTCCAATTAATAAAACCTATTATAAAGGGAAAAAATTCTGTATGTCTTAAATTGGCTTACGGCCTGACACATCAAGATAAATAATTTCTAGATACTGTTTATCTTGTCTTTTGTTTCATTTTAGTGTGACTCTGAGGGTGTAATCCGAATTACCTAGGGGGTGTGCCATCTCTGCCCTGCAAACTTGGATGCCTCACAATGCTTTGCCATTATAGCTCACAGTGAAGCTGCTCACAGAGCCTTTCACAATGCAGAATGAACCCTGAATATCTATACAACTGCAGTCTGTCAGCTGCACATCACAATCTGGCCTAACCATCTTAGATTACCACTTCCAGTCCCATATTTCCCCAAAAAATATGTATTCTGCACTGTCTAGTTCTCTCCTGGACAGTCTAGATATATTAGGGGATCAGCATGTAACTGGTTGTTCCTGTAAATGGAGTTAGAAGGGTGGTGAAGCACTGGAATGGATTACCTAGGGAGGTTGTGGAATCTCCATGATTAGAATGTTTTAAATCCCATCTTGACAAAGCCTTGGCTGGGATTATTTAGTTGGGGTTGGTCCTGCTTTGAGCAGGGGGTTGGACTCTATCACCTATGATTCTATGATCCAAGCAGTTCAGTTTAAAGATAACACTGTATAAAGAGTAAACGAGTTTATTTAACAAGAGATAGGCATTAAGTTAGTACAGATCATTGAAATCAGAAACAGTTACAAGAAAATGAAAATAAAACTCTTCCTATTACTAAAATTGAACAAACTAGACTTTGTTCAAGATGAAGTGACTTGCCAAGTGTTTTCATTAACTTTGGTGACAAAATTCTCAGGCCAGGATCTGATCCCAAAGTCCAACACTTTTTCTTTTGTCGTCTTAGGTGAAAAGGAGAGATATGCATAGATGCATAGGGAACAATAAGGTGGAGTGTTTTTGCCTCTCATTTTTATAGTTCACTCTCTCTTTGTAAGTCATTTTCCTCTGAGTTTCTTCTAGATAAAGTTCATTCCTGCTGAGGAGACAGAGGCAAGAAATGTGGTGTTGAAAAAGGTTCCACGTTGTTGTTTGCTAAGATGCAGACATGTTCATAACTTTCCTTTGAAAAGAATGACCACTTGATAAGCCCATCAGCTTTGATGACACTGGCTAAATGTGTCAGCTTGTCCTTTGTCTTTTGGAGAACCATATTTACCCACTTCTCAAACTTCTTTGGTAAACACAATTTACTCTAATTTCAGGATATGTTCATAACTTTACATGTAATACCACTACATGCATTTTATTGGTACAAATGTAAAGAGAGTCCAGATTTAGCCATGCTGCTTGAAGCAGGAGAGATTCTGGATCAGCAAGTTATTTATTTTCAAAAGATACCTCAGAAGGTATATTTTCTGAAAAGATTATTATGATAATATATAGGGTGTCAATGCAGGGGTGCATGCAGACCACATTTCCTGGTTTCAGCTGAGATTGGAACCAGTCGAAGCAACAAAATAGCATGAGGGGCTGTTTCTTACCTGGCTGGAATGCAGCAAGTTCAAAATTAAGCAAAGACTTAAAATCTCTATAGCTTTCCAGAGTAATATGCTGACAGGAAAAACTTTGGATAAGCACAAACCATTTTTGGTTACCCAAGCCACAGAAGATACTAATGATAAGAACAGCACAATCTCTCTTGGCCCAAACTGCACCATCAGTTTCTATGTTATAGTATGAGCAAGCAGCATTGCTGAATTTGGATTCCCTTTACATTTGTGCCAATGAAACCCAATTTGTTTATAATGTGTTTCCAAAGTTACATTTTGTAGTAGATGCTTGCTCCTTTTAGATCAATTCTTTTGGGAGTGCTTCAGAGACACTGTCTTAGTAACAATTATTGTACTGAATGCCAGAAATATGCACACAGCTGCTATAGCAGCAGAAGGAGGAGATTCCTTTGTCTTATGGCACAGGCTGAGAATTGTTTTGACAGAACAAGTTGAGAAGTTAGGGGAACACACTACTAGCTTCTGTGTTACAGAACTATGGGGGGGTATGTTTATGGTGTTAAATCACATCCTTTTATCTCTGGATATCTAGAAATAAAATACATTTCCCAGTCAAGGAAAATATTAACTTTGAGGATGGAGTTTAAGATGTTTCGATGATGGCTCTTACTGGTGGATGAATAAGGATTTTGCACATTTGCTTATGATTTAATTGAATGAGCAGAGCTTTGTTATAATTATTCAAATTCAGAAAACCCCACAATCACTTCCCCTTAGCAATACCAGTAATTTCCTCTCCTTTAAATAATGTAGAGAATAGGCTTTGGATAAGAAAAAAAAAGTTCCACAAAACAAGACTCTGCCCTTTAGGATTTGGCTTCAAATGAAAATCCACCCGTCCACTACCTGCCATTTCCTCACATGAAGAAGGGAACATCTCTAAACCATGCTTCATTTTTACACCTCCCTGTCACTGTACCAACCACTCTCCCCAAGTATTGCACTTGGCTATAAGAGAAGTTTCTACGTGCAGTATAGACATACGACTATGGCTCATCCTGCAAGCTGCAGACCCACATTGCTATGCATTCATCTCAATGGATAGGAGACTTGACTGGACCACAGGGTATGTCTAGACTACATGCCTCTGTTGCCAGAGGAATGTAAATTAGACTACCCGACATCGTCATTGAAGCCAGGATTTAAATATCCCCAGCTTCATTAAAATAAAAATGGTCGCCGCTCTGTGCCGGCTCAGCTGATCGTCGGCACAGCACGTGAGTCAAGACGTGGATCGGTCAACAAGGGAAGACTTTGTCAATCACTCCTGTAAACCTCATTTCATGAGGAATAAGGGAGTGGTTGACAAAGGCTTCCCTTGTCGACCAATCCACATCTTGACTCACATGCTGTGCCTATGATCAGCTGAGCCGGCACGGCACGGTGGCCATTTTTATTTTAATGAAGCTGGGGATATTTAAATCCAGGCTTCATTGACTATGTCAGGTAGTCTAATTTACATGCCTCTGGTGACAGAGGCATGTAGTCTAGACATATCCATAGTGAAATAGACAGTCACAGAAGGAGGGTAAGGAACCTCCTGGGAAACTCAGGGATGATCCCCTCCCTCTCCATGGGCTCTTCACTTCCCATTGGCCAGCCAGAGGGTGAGGGAGCTGATTGGCTCCTCATTTCCCCTCTTGTTCATGTAAACCCTAGCCCAGGGCTTTTGAAGCTTCTTGTTCCCTTTAAACACTCTACTCCTCCCTTTAACTGTAGTGTTAGATCTGTGCATTAGGATGACATGGGTCTATCTACCTGCCAGTGTGGGGAGTCAGGAAGCTGGACACCATCAAACAGCTACTTAGGTGAAGGTGAAGGTGAATTAAGTTCAGCAGCAGTATGAATCTGTGGAGAGAAGAAAAGTGATATTCATATGTAGCTTGTGAACCTAGAGATGCAGCTAACTGCCTGACACCTCTTTTGCAACCAAGAATTTTTGGTAATTATTAACCTCATCCATAGCATGGACAGTGGTATGCTGGCACAAGAGAAAACAGTTTCCTATCTGGGACTAGCAGCAATTTATTCCTCTGTCAGAGGTCTGTGGAGTGTAGGAAGTAATCAGCTGAGCAGGGTACACACCTCCAAGTAGTCCTTTCCCTGCCCTCTCAGCCAATAAGTGACTTGGCAATTTGCTGTTCCATTCCTTCGACATTCTTTGCAGAAGTATCTCTTTGTGAAGAATGTCAGGCCAATCAAAAGTAAAATATAGTATTTAGGAATAGTACTATCCGTCCTTTCATTGCAGAAAATATCTTCTTGAAAAACAGACTCGGAAGTTTAATTGGAATCTTATCAAGAGTAACAAAAAGAAGACTTTGTTATGGAAAATCACTCTTTAATGTTCAATTCAAACAATTATGAAGAGATTATCCCTTTTTGAAATTTTAGCAGCTTAAGCTAAGGATGAGAGTTACCTCAGCTCTTACAACCCAATAGCAACAAATGTCGAAAGAGAAAGTAGTTAAATGAGGTAAATGAAAATTGTAATTGAGATACAACTCAGCATGATTTTACAAAAGTTAGATTGTTCTAGAACAACTTGACCTCTTTGTTTGTAAAGAGAACTGAGTATTTTAGACAAAAGAAAGGCATTAAATCTAATCTTCCTGGATTTCAGAAAGGCATTTGATAGAGTTCCACATGGGGCATTCCATGCTTTATGAAATATGAATATGACATAACTTGAGTATGCATTATATGAAATGCCTCATGTAAAGCATCACTGAAAAGTTTATAATCTACTGAATGTGATTATCCCATTTGTATCCATGTATCATTCCTGTGTTTGAAATTAGAAATACAGATTACATATCTATGTTATTAAAGTAGTCATACTAAGTGAGGACCATTAACAGTACTTCAGGATCTTAATGGCTTATTGGCAAGAAAACAATGAACTGTGAAGGGATTGGTTTTTCCTGTAAGCCTAGCCTGAGGTGCTATGGTTGGTGCTACCACGTCATGTGTCCATGTCACCTGATGCTGGGACCCATCTTGGAAGCTATACATTTCCTCTGAAAGTGAGAAAAAGTTTAAACTGAACACAAAAGACTCCCACCTTTGGCAAAATCTATATAAAGGTGGGAATCTAAACAACAGGGTTTGCTGACAGGGTCTTGCCTAACACCCAAGAGCCGTGGTCACCAATCAGTAAATCCGGATCTATTGGTTGATCTTGGAGCCTCGGACAGGCGACCCTGACTGATTTGGCCAAGAGGCTATCACTTCACCTGGCCTTCCTTCCTCTGCTACACATCTCTTGCCCTTTGCCTTGGAGCAGACCTCCCACTCCCACCCTGGGAACCTCCTGCTTCCTGTGCAAGGCAGAAGAGCATGAGGAGGGCATGCTGATGTCAAGGTACCCCTCCCACTCTTTAACCTTTCTCCAAAGAGCAGAGAGGAGGCACAACAGGACTTGGGATGGAGTTTGCTGGCTGCTTTTTGGGGGTGGTCTAGGGCCAGAGCAGGAGAGAGAGCCTGTCTTAGTCCCCTGAACCACTATCCAAGAGCCACCTGAGGTAAGCAGTGCCCAGCTGGAGCCCAAACCCCTACCCCAGTCATGAACCCCCTCCTGTACCCCAAGCACTCCTGCATCCAAACATCCTCCCATAGCCTGAACCTAGAACCCCCTTTTGCATCCCAACTGCCTGCCCCAAGCCCCTTTCACATTCCAAATTTCTTAACCCAATACCAGAGCTTGCACACCAATCCTCTGCCCCAGCCTCAGGAAAGAGAGAGAAAATGGAGGAGAGAGGGAAGAGGGAGTGAGTAGGGGCAGGGCCTTAGAAAAGGAGCATAAAGGAGGTGGGGCAAAGGTATTTGGATACAAGGTAGATCTTGGATTGCACTTAAACTCAAAAAGTGATCTCATGCTTAAAAAAAGGTTGGAGACCATGCCCCAAGAGACTTCTGGAAACATCTAAGATTGAAGAGGGGGAGGGATTGAGCCCAGACTGGGAGGCTATTCAGTCTCTGAGGGTATGTCTACACTAGCCCCCTAGATCGATCTAGAGAGGCTAATGAGGGCGACTGAAATTGCAAATGAAGCGTGGGATTTAAATATCCCGCACTTGATTTGAATGTTCCCAGCCAGTCGCCATTTTAAAAATTGACTAGCCCGAAGTAACTGCCCCCGTCTACATGCGGCAGTGAAACAGGATTCCGAAATAAAGCCCTAACTCAAATTAGCTGGTAAATCTCATTGCAGGAGGAATACCAGCTAATTTGAGTTAGGGCTTTATTTCGGAATCCCGTTTCACTGCCGCATGTAGACTCGGGCAGTTACTTCTGGCTAGTCAATTTCTAAAATGGTGACCAGCAGGGAACATTCAAATCAAGTGCGGGATATTTAAATCCCGTGTGTCATTTGCAATTTCAGTCGCCCTCATTAGCCTCTCTAGATCGATCTAGGGGGCTACTGTAGACATGCCCTGAGAGAAGTTTATCAAAATACCTGAGGGTGAGATATTCTATGTAACCAGTTTCTCTGAGTATTAAGTTTAGCTAGTGTGTTTTGTTTTAATTTTTTTAGTAACCTACATTGTTCTGTCTGCTCTCTCTTATGACTACTTAAAATCCTACCCTTTATACTTAATAAAATCACTGGTCATTATTAATAAACCCAGTGTAAATAATTGTTTCTTTACCTAAGAAAGAAGGTGAACAACAGGGCTGCGTCTAGATTGGCATGATTTTCCGGAAATGTTTTTAATGGAAAAGTTTTCCGTTAAAAGCATTTTCGGAACAGAGCGTCTAGATTGGCACGGACGCTTTTCCTCAAAAGCACTTTTTGCGGAAAAGCGTCCGTGCCAATCTAGACGCGCTTTTCCTAAAAAAAGCCCTGATCGCCATTTTCGCGATTGGGGCTTTTTTGCGGAAAACAAATCTGAGCTGTCTACACTGGCCCTTTTGCACAAAAGCTTTGCACAAAAGGGAATTTGCCTGAATGGGAGCAGAATAGTATTTCTGCAAGAAGCACTGATTTCTTACAGTAGGAAGTCAGTACTTTTGTGGAAATTCAAGCGGCCAGTGTAGACAGCTGGCAAGTTTTTCTGGAAAAGCGGCTGATTTTCCAGAAAAACTGGCCAGTCTAGACACAGCCCAGGAGTTTACTTTGTATAAGGCTTTATACAGTGTGAGGCAGATTTATCTGGGGTTCCGGTCCTATTGCCTTGGAGTGCTGAGGCAATTCCCTTTGGCTGAGCCTTCCCAGAGGTGATCTGATCTCAGTGTATGTGATCCTTTGTGTCAGTGTTGGAGGGGGGCAGAGGGCCTGATTCAGCAGGGCAGAGTTGAGGGGTAACCAAGGGATCAAGAAAATATGCTCAGTGGTATCACATGATAGCATATCATGTGACAGTTACATGGAGGTCTCTTGAAGAAATTATTAGTTAAATTGGAGAAGATGGAGATTAATGTGAAAACTAAAAGGTGGATAAGGAAATAATTAAAGGGGAGACTAAACTTAGGCTCATTGGGTAGCTGAGTCACTACTTGACTAACCACCTCCCCCCTGGCTGTCTCTGTATCAGAGGCAGCAAGTGGGGAGAGAGGCAGGAACCAGTGCTAGAGGGAGCCAGTTTAAAAGCTGGTTCTCTCCAGCATCATATCCTTGGGGAGGCAGAGGCACAGGGAAAGGGGGGGGGGATGGTGCAAGCAGGGACTCAAGAAGTCCCTGCTAGCACTGGGACCTCTTTATGCGCCTCTGCTTTTAAAATGTAGTAAGAACCCTGCAGGGCTCTTGCTACATTCAAAAGGCAGCAGTGCAGCTGGGATAGCGAGTGCCCCCTCAACCATTATCAACTAATTGAGTAGTTGATTGAAAATCCATTGACTACTTGGTTAGCTGATCTGTCAATTTAACAACCCTATAATGGGTCATACTGAAAAGTGAACTATCAGGCTGGTGGGAGGTGGTTATTGAAGTTCTTAGGGGATCTGGGACCAATCTTATCTAAAATTTTTATTAATGACCTTGGTACAAAAAATGGAAGTATGCTAATTAAAATTTGAAGATGGCAAAAAGCTTGGTGGTATTGCCAATACACCATATTATACAAGAAGATCTGAATGACCTTGAAAACTAGATTACTAGAGATGGGTGAAATTTAATAGTGCAAAGTGAAAGGAACTAACAACAACAAAAATTTGCTCTAAGATAGGGATTTATCAGTTGGAAATGACAGAGTCAGAGGAAGACTTTGGTTTATTGGTTGACTATGAGACACCAATGTTTCAGCCAGGAGAAATGCTAATGTAATCCCAGGATGCATCAGGCAAAGTATTTCCAATAGAGATTGGGAAATGTTATTGCATGTGTACAAGCTACTGTTACATCTCATCTGGAATACAATTACAATTCTGGCCTCTCATGCTTAAGAAGCATTAATTCAAATTGGAAGAGGTGTAGATGGGAGGATGGTCTGATGAGACTGCATACAATGACAAGAAACTGATTTGCAAGAGCCATATGAGTATGAAAAGTCAAGCATGAGTGAGTAGAAGTTCAGTTAACATTTCCAAGAGAGGAATAGAGCTTCTAACAGATAAGCCATGACTTTTTCTGCACTAACTTGAAGTTACTTATCACTCAGAACACTAGCAGATTTGTTCACTCTAGCAAAGATGGCAGCAAAGTCAACCAGTTGTGTAAACAGTCATTAATACCAATCGCTAATGAGAAGGACTTACAAGTATTTAGAATTTCCATGTGTGCTAGGCTCTGAATCCCTAGATATTAAATAGGAAATTTCTTTTCAAAGAAATATCCTTTATAGAGTCTCTCTCAGGCTAAAAGTTTAAATACAAAACAGAGGGCTGTTTCTGTGAGCTGAACAATGAACGAGTTGTTCAGAGTACTAATGCATGAGTTGCTCCTATGTTGGAATAAGATACACATTCAGATTCAATTAGGGTACGTCTAGACTACAGGCTTTTGTCAACAGAAGATACTGTCGACAAAACTTCTGTCGACAAAGAGCGTCTACACTACATTCAGTTCTGTCGACAAAGCAAGCTGCTTTGTTGACATGGTAGTGTAGACGCAAAGGACAGTTTACATGCAATAACACCTTCTGTCAACAGAAACTCTGTCGACAGAAGGTGTTATGCCTCGTAAAATGAGGTTTACCAGCGTTGACAAAACTGCTGAGTTCTGTCGACGTTATGTCGACAGAACTCAGCGGTAGTGTAAATGCAGGTATAGTTTTGTCGACAAAAGTCCACTTTTGTCGACAAAACTCTGTAGTCTAGACACACCCTTACTGAACAGCTACCAAGTTTGTATGCTAAAATGTGTGGTTTTAGAACACAAATCCTCCACATCACACCTCATCTCCTATTCAGGGGGGACTTTCAGCAATACTTGACTACAGCTTTCAACTTATCATTATATTGAAAGATATTTGTAATGGCAATTTACAGCTAAAATAAGAATCATCCCAACAAAGGAGAAAAATATTCCTTGCTATAACAAGGAAGAACACTGAGGACATTGAATATTTTTAAAGCTTAAAGGAAAGGTTATGAATTAGCATAATACTTGCCTTTGACATTGGTGTTTTAGAAAATGGATTCCAAGAAAATACATACATATAACAACTATCTCTCTGCAAAAAATACAGCTTTTTGCGTAATGAAGAATAACCCTAAGAAGAACTTCTCCACCAAATGCAAAATCTCATTGGTTACAAAGAATCAGAGTGGTAGCTATCTTTGAGATAATCAAGAATGTAACAGGATCAATAGCAACACATTGACTATGCCAGGTAAACTGTTACACCTATTCAGGTGTATGACAGACTGCTGGCTAAGCCAGAGCTTTGCCACCGTAGCATGGCTGAAGAGACTGATGGCCACAGCTAAGCAAGCCCAGGCCTGAAGGGCTATTAGAAACAGCTGTAGGCCTCACTGGGTGAGGGCTATATAAGGCAGAGGAAGGAAGCCAGGAGGAGGGCAAGGAGGAGCATTAAGGGTGTGGCTGAGTGTGCATGTGCCTATGTAGATGGAGGAGCTGATTTGACTTGACTATAAGCTTTGTAAACAAACCCTCACTGACATGGCCCCAACTGAGAAGAAAGACAGTTCCCACATTCCCCTCCCTAAGGAGGGGCAAGCTAGTAGATTGTGTGCCCTAGCCCCATGGTAGATCCAGGCTAACTGGGGGCCACATCCAGCTCCTGGCCTTAGGTTCCCCACCCCTGTGTAGATTGTGTGATTCCCTGATATTGACATGACACCGCTTAGTGAGATTGGCGAAGAGCCTGGTTAACAAATCCATAGAGGTTGCAGTCAGGTGACTCGCCTCTCTGCATCTCCAATAAATGCATGGAAGGGAGGTGTTGATTATTCCAGATGAAAGGAGGATTGCTGAGTGTCCTGTACTTATACTGTACTAAGGCCTTGATTCAGGAAAGCACTTAAGAATATTCTTAGAGTGAACACATGCTTAAGTGCTTTCCTGAATTCAGGTCTTGATGTCTTTTCAGTGGCTAGTTCCCTTGCATGAGAAGAGATAGAATATAGCCCTTCACTTAAAGACAGGAATCACTTAATCCTCCAAACTAGTATGGAATGCAGCAGCAGTTTTACTATGCCTAGCAACACAGCATAAGATAGGAAATGAAGAATTTCATATGCACTTGAAACTGCAGTAGCAATTTAGGCACAATGATACTAGTGCTAACAGTCATGTTCTTGGAGAATGCCTATGGGATCTTTTGTAAATGTTCAGTACCTTTTATATAGGTCATACAAAAGATGGACAGCTAATAATAAAGCAGTCTAAAGCTTTAAGATTATTTCCCCACAGTTACAAGGGAGACTTAAAATAATTCAGCAGCTTTGTAAGTCAGTACAGTAAGTTTACTGAGCTGTGTTTTTAATATAGGAATACCTGAATTCCACATCTAACTGTAAAGTAATTTTATTGAAAAGTTGAAACAATTTTAAAAAATAAATATATGTGGTTATGAATAGAAGGATTACTTTACATTTGGCATTTGGCTATACATATGTAGATCAATCGCTCTATAGCAAGAATTAATTAGTTTAATAATTAAAAAGATAATGTAATAATTAGAAAATAAAATGTTAATGTAAGGTTTTTAATTTTTCATTATTTTTGCAATCAATACTATATATTGTAAGTAATTATATATAAAATATAGTAGTTATAATTAACTTTACAGTTTTGATGGCTCTACATCCACTCAACCATTTCCATGATTTTTCATGCACTATGGAATAAAAACAATATGACAGTAGAACAAATCAACTTTAGAACTAGTCAGGAATTTTTGACTAAATATTTTTGTTGATAAGAACATAAGAACATAAGAACGGCTGTACTGGGTCAGACCAAAGGTCCATCTAGCCCAGTATCCTGTCTACGGACAGTGGCCAGCACCAGGTACCCCAGAGAGGGTGGACCAAAGACAATGATCAAGCGATTTGTCTCCTGCCATCCCTCTCCGGCCTCTGACAAACAGAGGCCAAGGACACCATTTTACCCCCTGGCTAATAGCCTTTTATGGACCTAACCTCCATGAATTTATCCAGCTTCTCTTTAAACTCTATTATAGTCCTAGCCTTCACAGCCTCCTCTGGCAAGGAGTTCCACAGGTTTACTACACGCTGTGTGAAGAAGAACTTTCTTTTATTAGTTTTAAACCTGCTACCCATTAATTTCATTTGGTGTCCTCTAGTTCTTCTATTATGGGAACTAATAAATAACTTTTCTTTATCAGCCCTCTCCACACCACTTATGATTTTATAGACCTCTATCATATCCCCCCCCCCCCCGTCTCCTCTTTTCTAAACTGAAAAGTCCCAGTCGCTTTAACCTCTCCTCATATGGGACCCGTTCCAAACCCCTAATCATTTTAGTTGCCCTTTTCTGAACCCTTTCCAAGGCCAAAATATCTTTTTTGAGGTGAGGAGACCACATCTGTACAGTATTCAAGATGTGGGCGTACCCTAGTTTTATACAGGGGCAGTAAGATATTCTGGGTCTTATTTTCTATCCCTTTCCTAATAATTCCTAGCATCCTATTTGCCTTTTTGACCGCCGCTGCACTCTGTGTGGAAGTTTTCAGAGAACTGTCCACGATAACTCCAAGATCTCTTTCCTGATTTGTCGTAGCCAAATTAGCCCCCATCATACTGTACGTATAGTTGGGGTTATTTTTCCCGATGTGCATTACTTTACACTTATCCACATTAAATTTCATTTGTCATTTTGTTGCCCAATCACTCAGTTTGGTGAGATCTTCTTGGAGTCCCTCACAGTCTGCTTTTGTCTTGTCTATCCTAAACAGTTTGGTATCATCTGCAAACTTTACTACCTCACTGCTTACCCCTTTCTCCAGATCATTTATGAATAAGATGAAAAGGATTGGTCCCAGGACTGACCCTTGGGGTACACCACAAGTTACCCCTCTCCAATCTGAAAATTTACCATTTATTCCTACCCTTTGTTTCCTGTCTTTTAACCAGTTCTCAATCCAAGAAAGGACCTTCCCTCTTATCCCATGGCCATGTAATTTACACAAGAGCCTTTGGTGAGGGACCTTGTCAAAGGCTTTCTGAAAATCCAAGTATACTATATCTACTGGATCCCCCTTGTCCGCATGTTTGTTAACCCCTTCAAAGAACTCTAAGGCTACGTCTACACTGGCCCCTAAAACCGGAAAAGCCATGCAAATCAGGTAAGTCAGCATAGGGAAATCCGTGGGGGATTTCCTCAGGTAGAAATAAGAGATCCTCCGGAAAAGGGCTTTATTCCGGAGGATCGCGCCAGTCTAGACGCTTTTTTTCCGGCTTTTCCCCAAGCCGGAAAAAAAGTGGCGGACATGTTTATTTAAGTCCGCGGGGGATATTTAAATCCCCTGCGGATTTCCCTATGCTGACTTATCTGATTTGCATGGCTTTTCCGTTTTTAGGGGCCAGTGTAGACGTAGCCTAACAGATTAGTAAGGCAGGATTTCCCTTTACAGAAGACATGTTGACTTTTGTCCAACAAATTATGTTCTTCTACATGCTTCACAATTTTATTCTTTACTATTGTTTTGACTAATTTGCCCGGTACTGAAGTTAGACTTACCAGTCTGTAATTGCCAGGATCGCTTCTAGAGCCCTTTTTAAATATTGGTGTCACGTTGGCTACCTTCCAGTCATTAGGTACTGAAGCCGATTTAAAGGATAGGTTACAAACCACAGATAATAGCTCAGCAATTTCCCATTTGAGTTCTTTTAGAACCCTTGGATGAATGCCATCCGGTCCCGGAGATTTGTTAACATTAAGTTTTTCTATTTGTTCCAAAACCTCCTCTAATGACACTTCAATCCGGGACAGTTCCTCAGATTCAGCACCCACAAAGGACGGTGCAGATTCAGGAATCTCCCCAACGTCCTCAGCTGTGAAGACTGAAGCAAAGAAATCATTTAGTTTCTCCGCAATGGCTGTATCGTCCTTGATTGCTCCTTTTATAGCTCGATCATCTAGGGGACCCACGGGCTTTTTTGCAGGCTTCCTGCTTCTAATGTACTTAAAAAAGATTTTGTTATTTCTTTTTGAGTTTTTGGCTAGCTGTTCCTCAAAATCTTTTTTTGCTTTTCTTATTACATGTTTACACTTGATTTGACAGTGTTTATGTTCCTTTCTATTTATTTCACTAGGATTGGACTTCCACTTCTTAAAAGATACCTTTTTGTCCCTCACTGCTTCTTTTACATGGTGGTTAAGCCATGGTGACTCTTTTTTAGGTCTCTTGCTATGTTTTTTTAATTTGGGGTATACATTTAAGTTGGGCCTCTAATATGGTGTCTTTAAAAAGTTTCCATGCAGCTTTCAGGGATTTGGCTCTAGTCACTGTGCCTTTTAATTTCTGTTTAACTAACCTCCTCATTTTTGCGTAATTCCCCTTTTTGAAATTAAATGCCAGGGTGCTGGACTGCTGAGGTGTGGTGAAGGATTGCTGAGGACTGATGAAAATGAAACTGTGGGAAAGGGTCAATTCTGCCAAATTTCGCACCAAGAAAAATGTTTCCTTAAGAAGTTTTGACGTTCTCAGTATATCCTATTTCAATAATGCTAAAAAAAAGTTTTGCTTCAGTACAAAATGACTGTGTTTTGAAATGTAATTTAATTAGTACTAAAAATGGTTACAATAAAAAGATTGAAGTCAGTGTAAAGCATATTTCACTTGACCTGAACCAACAATATTTCCAGTTCTCTGGTCACTGACATTTTCTGTATTTTGACTTTTCATCCTGATCAGTAGAGAAAATATAAAAAATTCGCATCAAATGCAAATATTATTTCCTGCCCAGCAATAATCAGTTTATGCTTATTGTCTTACTAATGTTCAACATAAGGAGGAGACAGTGAATTCACTTTTCCTCATTGATATCAGATTAATGTTTGATGAGCTCTCTTTTTCAGCACAATGTCTCAGCCATCGTAAGGGAATAGGTCATTGTTTCCAGTAAATTAAAAACAAAAATTATGAAAGTAGGTCAAGTGATCTAAGTTTTGCAAAAGCTTATTTTCATAAAATCTACATTTCCGGTCAAATTTAACTAAAGCTTTCTCTGTTAGTCGGTGAAAAGGAAAAGTGCTTCATCCTGTATCCTGGCTAGATCTGTAGAGGAGGATTTTTGGAATCTATGATGGTTCAAGTTATAGAAAAATATTTAATGTGTGCAGGAAGCACTGACAGCTGATGGGATTTATTATAATTTCATCCTCAGAGGACTGAAACCTAGAAAGATGTGAAAGGACATACCACTAGAGCTATGAATGAGGGAAACTACTATTAGTTGAGTTACTATGTGGTGCCAGGAGAAGTTTTTGTTTATTTTGTTTTTATTGTTTTCAGAATTAAGGTTCACATAGTTTGCTCTGCAGAATGGGAAGCAAGGGGCATACTTTAAAGTTACATTGATTTCATAGGATAAAATTCTGGTGTCACAGACATGTAAATCTGGAGAAAGCCTAAAAACATTCACACCAGTATAACTGAGCAGAATTTGTCTCTCTCTATGTACATATGGGCTGTGTCTAGACTGCATCCCTTTTCCGTAAAAGGGATGCAAATTAGACACATTGCAATTGCAAATGAAGTGGGGATTTAAATCCCCCCTGCTTCATTTGCATAAAAATGGCTGCTGCTTTTTTCCAGCACGGAACTTTGCTGGAAAAAAGCACCAGTCTAGGCATGGATCTTTCAGAAAATAAAGCCTTTTCTGAAAGATCCCTTATTCCTCTTCAAATAAGGAATAAGGGATCTTTCGGAAAAGGCTTTATTTTCCAAAAGATCCACGTCTAGACTGGCGCGCTTTTCCAGCAAAGTTCCGTGCTGGAAAAAAGCGGCAGCCATTTTTATGCAAATGAAGTGAGGGGGATTTAAATCCCCTCTTCATTTGCAATTGTGATATGTCTATTTTGCATCCCTTTTACGGAAAAGGGATGCAGTCTAGACACAGCCATGGGCTATGTCTAGACTGACATGATTTTCCGCAAATGCTTTTAACAGAAAAGCTTTCTGTTAAAAGCATTTGTGGAAAAGAGCATCTAGATTGGCACGGACGCTTTTCCACAAAAGCACTTTTTGCAGAAAAGCATCCATGGCCAATCTAGACGCGCTTTTGTGCAAAACAAATCTGAGCTGTCTACACTGGTTCTTTTGCACAAAAGCTTTTGCATAAAAGGACTTTTGCCCGAATGGGCGCAGCATAGTATTTCCGCAAATAGCACTGATTTCTTACATGAGATCGTCAGTGTTCTTGTGGAAATTCAAGCAGCCAGTGTAGACAGCTGGCAAGTTTTTGCACAAAAGCAGCTGCTTTTGCGGAAAAACTTGCCAGTCTAGACACAGTCATGCTGTATGACATGTTGCACTAAAGAAGGGGTTTGAGTGAAGATAATAAATACATTGAATTTAAATTGTGTCTGGGCTTTCCTTGGTTGTAGAGCGACAAATTTCAGATGGTGGAATTTTCAGGGGCATATGTAGTTTTCCTTCAGAATTCAGTGGAAAGCTCTTGTCTTTATTCCCCAGATTACTCCTGCTCTGCTGCAGCACTGAATGAATTTCAGCTACCATGATAACTTGGGTGATATGTATACATTGCAAATAAAATTAATTATTTTACCAATTTACAAAAGCTAAGAAATCTGAGTTTCTATTAATAGGTAAAATAATAATGTTAAGATGTAAAATAGATCAGGGATATCATAATTCCAGTTATTTGACACTATCAGTATGCAATCAATTGGATCCATGCATGGGGAACTACTATGTTTGCAGGATGTGAAGGGTGAACATAAGTCAGCCGTACTGGGTTTGATCAAAGGTCTATCTAGCCCACTATCCTGTCTTATGTCAATGGCCAATGCCAAGTGTTCCACAGAGAATGAACAGATCAGGTAATCATCGTGATCCATCCCGTCATCCATTCTCAGCTTCTGGCAAACAGAGGCTAGGGACACCATTCTTGCTCATTCTGGCCCATTGATGGGCCTATTCTCCATGAATTTTCTCAGCACTGACATTAGACTTACAGGTCTGTGTTGCCATGATCATCTCTAGAGCCCCTTTTTAAAAATTGGCATCAGATTAGCTATCGTCCAGTTATTTGGTACCGAAGATGATTTATAGCAGTAGGTCTCAAACTTTTTGGGCTCCAGAGCCCTTTACATGCGTAAAAAATTCATGGGGAGCCCCAGCGGTCCACTGATTGTATGTGTTGTACCTATCGATGTTTCCAGTTTGTCAACCTTGTGGAACCCCTGGAGATGTCTCTCAGAGCCGTGGAGCTCCATGGAGCACAGTTTGAGAAACACTGATTTAAAGGATAGGTTACAAACCACAATTGATAGTGCTGCAATTGAACATTTGAGTTCTTTCAGATCTCTTAAGTGAATGCCATCTGGTCCTGGAAAGGACTTAATAAAACCTCCTCTAATGATACCCCAATCTAGGATGGTTCCTCAGATTTGTCATCTAAAAAAATGGCTCAGGTTTGGGAATCTCCCTCACATCCTCAGGCATGAAGACTAATGCAAAGAATTCATTTAGTTTCCCTGAAGTGACTGTATCATCCTTGAATTGGTTACTGAAGACAGGGAAAAGAGGAAAAGGGTCAGTGGGAAGAAGTGGGGGGCAGGGAAGGAAGCATGACACAGACATAAAAAGAGAGGACGAACCAAAAGTAACAGGTAGGAAAGGGAGCTGAGCTGTTTTATTAATATAAATCCAGAAACATGTCTGGATGTGTGTACTAATTGGTTCTGATTTGACTGGTTGAACCAAAACATAGACACATTTAAAAAAATTGTGTTCATTCGCTTTTCTACAAAACCACATGTTGTGAACGTGCAAAAAGCTCAAAGTGGTTTAAGACCAGAGTGTGACTTGCATTATGCACCTGTGTGAGGGAATGACTTTTCTACCATTACATGACCTTGTATATAGGTACACACAATAAGTAGGCTATTTGTCAATTTACTCTCTCCCAGAAGCAAAGGGGGCTGGGTGAGGGAGGGAAGGGCACACAGAGCTGCTGAGAACACCCCTTGCATACTTGCAGAGCCCTGACAGAGAAGCAAATAATATTAGACTTCTCATACAGACAATGCCCCCTGACTCAAAAGAATATATCTGAGACAGAACTCTTCCCAGAAGTAATTCTAGGAGGGAGAATGTTACACTGCATTTCACATACAACTGGTTTCAAAGCCAGAATCTATGCCTTAGTCATCTGCTTCTTCTTAAAATGTGAGCTTTTCCCCCAGCTTCATTTGGAACCAGAAATTGTAAAGACTTTTGCACTCATAATCAAATGCAAGAGAGCAGTATTATAAATACTGAAGCTGGTGTGAAGGTATATCAGTGACTTCTTGCTCACTCTGTAATTCATCAGTAAGTGGAGTATTATTTTAAAATGTTGGTATAACTGGTGTATATTGTAAGCCCTCAGCTTTTCTGTGCCAGCTATTAGACTTGTTAAAGGCATGGCACAGACAGCAAGAGCATAAAAGATGAGGAAGCATGATTGTGGGCACATTCTTTCTTCTGAATATTACACTGGATTATAAATGGGGATATGCACACTTAATTTACATAACTGGCAAACTGCAGCTGTAGATACCAGATGTACCTCAGGGATTTGGCAGCTCTTGTTTGCTGCAATATATTAAGAAATGATACTTTGCTCTCCCAGTACATGAACCACTAAAAGTCACATGAGAAAAGGTGAAATTTCTGAGAGCTTTCACGTGATTTTGGCTGCTAGGAAAACTATGCCCTTGGCATAAAAAGTGTTACCACATCTGCCTACTATATGTGTGGCTCTCAGATGGGAAACAATAAAAACAGAGTAGAAACTCATTAAAATCTACATATAATAGATAACTGGCTGGAGCTGTTTCAAAAACTTCTAGTACTTTTGAATATAATGGCATCTACTAAGTAGTAGGTAAGTATTATTCAAGAAATCTTACAGTACAGTAATTCCTCATTTAACAAGTGCCCGCTTAACACATTTTCGCGATAGCATGATTTTTTTGGGGGAATGTTTTTTGAATTACACGACCATCCCCAGAATAACACAATTTCCCCAGCCAGCCCATCGCTGGTGGCTGTGCAGGGCTTCCCCCGCCTCCCTGCAAAGCGGCGGAGGGTTCGCCGCTTGCCGCGCCATTCCCTGGTAACCCTCCCTCTCCAGACGCAGTGTGGGTCCTGGCAGACCCGCCACAGGGGCATAATCCCAACCCAATCCCTCTCCCCTCCCCGCTCCTCCCCTTCTCTTCCCCAGAGCCAAATACCTCCTCTCCCTGCTGTAACCCAGTCCCCTTTCTCCCCCAGCCTTATGTCCTGGTCCCAACAGACACCACTGCTTGAAATGCAACCCCCACCTTTTCCATTATTTTCAATGGGAAAATTGACCCCGCATAACACGTTTTCACTTAACACGATCATTTTCTGAAACATATCTATAGTGTTAAATTAGGAATTAATTGTACAGGACTGATAACTTGGACAAGACCTGTATGGTCTTCCTTGCTCCTGAAGACAACTATGTAAGGGTATGTCTACACTACAGCACTAATTCGAACTAACTTAGTTCGAATTAGTTAATTCGAACTAAGCTAATTCGAATTAGCGCATCTAGACTTAAAAACTAGTTTGAATTAGCGTTTTGCTAATTCGAACTAGCATGTCCACACTGAGTGGACCCTGAACTGAGGTTAAGGATGGCCGGAAGAAGTGCCGGCAGGGCATCTGATTAGGACTTAGAGCGTGGAGCTGCTGCCTCAGGCTAGCCGAGGGCTGTGCGTAAAGGAACCCAATCCCCACCCCGGACAGAAAGTTCTCAGGGGTTCCCCGCTTGCAAAGCAGTCCTGGCTTGGAGTGCCCTGAGTGCCCACACTCGGCACATCACAGCACTCGGCCATCAGCCCAGCTGTACTTGCCGCAGGCTGCCATCCGGAGGGGGGTTTCAATCAAGGGGCTTCAGGAGAGTTTCCACCCCGAGGAGCCCGCAGAGCCAGCCCAGTCCTCCCCATAGGAGGCTTGTACCCCATTCCTCCCTCACCTCCTTCCACTTACCCCTCCCTAGCCCCCCTTCTTGATGTACAAAATAAAAGACACGTGTGTTCAAAAATAGAAACTCTCTTTATTGAACAAAACTCGGGGAGACTGGGAAAAGAAGGTGGGAGAGGGGAAGAGAGCGGGTGGGAGAGGGGAGGGCAACTAAAATGATCAGGGGTTTGGAACAGGTCCCAAATGAAGAGAGGCTAAAGAGACTGGGACTTCTCAGCTTAGAAAAGAGGAGACCGAGAGGGGATATGATAGAGGTCTATAAAAGCACGAGTGGTGTGGAGAGGGTACATAAAGAAAAGTTCTTCATTAGTTCCCATAATAGAAGGTCTAAAGGACACTAAATGAAATGAATGGGTAGCAGGCTTCAAACTAACAACAGAAAGTTCTTCTTCACAAAGCAAATAGTCAACCTGTGGAACTCCTTGCTCCAGGAGGCTGTGAAAGCTAGAACTAGAACAGAGTTTAAAGAGAACTTAGATAAATTCATGGAGGTTGGGTCCATGGAGTGCTATTAGCCAGGGGGTAGGAATGGTGTCCCTGGCCTCTGTTTGTGGAAGGCTAGAGATGGATGGCACGAGACTAATGGCTTGGTCATTGTCTTCGGTCCATCCCCTCCAGGGTCCCTAGTGTTGGCCACTGTCGGCAGACAGGCTACTGGGCTAGATGGACCTTTGGTCTGACCCAGTACGGCCATTCTAAGCTCAGGGCTCAGGGTCGGGGGTCTCACTGGACCACCTTGATTTTCATGCAAACCTGCTCCTGGGTGGCCAGGCTGGCAGCTATCCTGCCCTAGACGGCCACTTTCCTGTGCCTAGTGCGGAGGTCGTGGATGAGGTCCACGATGTCTGCACTAGACCAGGTGCGCGCCCGCCTCTTGCGGACCTGGGCAGGCTCCCTCGAGCCGCCAGCCTGGTCCCGGAAAGAGGTGGAGGGCTGGGTGGCAGCGGGTGGCTGGTTCAAGCCGTGCCAGGTGCAGGGTCTGCTGGCTGGGTGCTGGCAGGCTTGCACCTGGCACGGGCACTGTAGCCAGCCCGTGCTCCTTTAAGGATTTCCCTACGACGACTGGTGAAATTTACATGCCCCTTCCGCAAAAGGGGCCAGTGTAGACGTAGCCAATAAGATCAATTGCCACAGTAACACTGTTTAAGAAGTCCCTTAGATAGCCATCTGGAATCATCTTCTATGCTCACTCATTTAAGAATGCCAGCAGTTCCTCTGGTTAGGCTCAGTTTAGTTTTGGTGGGATTGCACATCAATACCTTTCCTCCATGGTCTTTTAGGAGAAGATAGGATGATTTCTTTTTGTATTTTTAGAATCCTTTCTGAGGCTTTTGTTTGCATCTGTTGTAGTCCCATATGATTTAGATCCTTGAGAATGCAGCTGAGACAGTATAGGACATTTCAAAACAATTGACATGAAACTTCCAAAAGTAAGAGGCTGGCAAAATCAGATTTCAAATGAGATCCACTGTGCTCCTGGGAGCTGAACTAGCAAAAAAAAAAAAAAAAAAAAGGATCTGACTTTTTATGGATGAAATTCTATGGGCTTGTGTTATGTGCTTTTGTGATTTTGTGATTATAGTGGTTAGACTTTGTGATTATAGTGGTCCTTTCGGACCTTGAAACAATAAGATTTTTATGTTGCTCACATATTTGAAGCTAAGTGAATATTTATATGACCTGTTCACCCACTGACTTGAGGCTTGCTCTTGCTTCCATTAAAATCACTAGGAATGTCTACATTGACTCTAGTGAGCACAGGGGCAGGCTTTTGGTGAGCTGATATCCTCAGCCACATGATAAGCCTTACAGAGAAGAGACAATCCACAAAGAAAACTTTCCAGACTTTTAACAAACCTCTCTCTATTGTTTATCATTGCTGCTTTTTTTTCAAGTCCCCACCCACTGTAGCCACAGAAACACCAAACAAAATGATGAGTTTTGTCCCTTCGCCCAAGGTGCCTTCCCTTGGGCTGCTGGCAACTAGTCCCTACTTCTCTGCTCTATGTGATATGTTCACCCCATCCAGCTATACCAGGGAGAATGGTGCACCTGCTCAGGGCCCAGTGCTAATTTAGCTGAGACTATTACATGAAAAAAAAGTATTATATGGGAAAGCTTTCATTAAATTTTCCCCAAAATGGAAACATATAAATCATGCTGTAGTACTTCAAAGTCTATTAAAAAGAAGCAGAGTGATGTATAGTTCACCCTAGCACCTTTCACAGTGACTAATAGGCAGATTTCCTGGTGTTCACTAGGTTGACTGGTGATAATGATAATGATGAATTTCTATGCAAAGTATCTGAGGTATTAGGGAAATGGTTCCCTTTGACTCATTAAATACACAGGCTTCACTGGCAGCTTAATGTGCTGAAAGTTATTTCTGAGGAACACAACCTATTACTTCATTTAAACAAACCTGGATAATTTACAAATGACAGAATTTGTCTGGGGATTGCAAATATAAAGTGAAAGCACATTTTGTTCTTTTCGTGCCTGCCTTTATATTAGCCATGAAAACATTAGGATTACTTTAGCCACAGTCATCTCTCAGTTTTGTGATGGTAATAAAAATTCTTTGAAAAATTAGTATCTCCTCCACAAAGAACTGTATTCAGTGCACACACATCTCATGGCAGTCTGTTTATAAAATTTCACCTGAGATATGATGAATACAAATAACTCATTCTCTGTGTAATTCTGGCATAAAGCAAAGCAGATGTAGAATAACACACAATCAAATCCAATACATGGCTACATGAAAGAACAAGAAGATCTGACTGCTCTAAACTGAATTAATGTGTAGGTTGTTCCTTTATTGAGTAGAATCACATTGCAGACAGTTAACTTCAGGCCTGATGTGTCTCAAATATTTGAGTTTGAAATATAATGAAACAAGTAATTGGGATTTAACCGAGGAGTATCTTAATTACATGGGAACACAATAGACAGTAAGTGGAGTAAAGCAAGCATAAAAGCCAGTTATATTGGAGGAAGACCTGTTTTTTGTTGTTGTTTTTTTATTATTGTTTTTGGTTGAGTTTTTTTGTTTTTGGCTAGAGAATGTTGAACGTTTTGAAAAAATGAGTAGCATGATAATGCTTATGCAATGTGTTTCTGAAAAAAAGTAGCAGGAATATGGTGGAAATGTTAGTGATTGTAAAATGTATTTTCAGAAATCCAGTTTCTAACATTCAAGATGCCAACACATGCTATTTTGGTGTATAGAAAGCTCTGCATTGTGTTTTACCTTCTCTCTTTTACACCATATTCTGTATGATTGTCTGCTTGTGGTTAATGTCAACTTCTTTTGGGGACAGATAACCCATCTTTCTTTCAGTTTAACTTTGAGGTTATGGAGTGCAAAGAAAGCTGACAGTTTAGGAGTATCTGCAGAATGGAAACATGACCTGTAAGTTGCAATGAGAAGTATCACTCTTTGTTTCAGTTCTTAGACCTTACATCTGCTTTTCTGCCGATTCATCAGAGATGTTATATATCATCCTGCCCCTATGATTTAAGAAAATGCATATGATTTAATATAAATATGCATAACTTAAAGACTGCGCAAAATTCATCATGTAACTTATGTTTTAAATTCACAATCTGCTGAATATATAATTATAGTTTTGTGCATGTATCATTCTTGTATGTAAAGTTAGAAATGTGAACTGTGGATCTGTTTATAACTCTAAATGTGCTATTAGATTCATTACTGATACTCTGAAAACTTAATGGCCCAGTGCTCTAGGTAACAATCTGTGAATGTTTTTGTTTGTCTAGTAAGATTGTGGCTGATCATGTGGCCAGGCCACCTGATGCTGAAACCCATTTTGGATCTGGTACTTTTCCACTCAACGTGAGAAATTTGAAGTGATCACAAAGAATCCCTGCAAGGAACAAAAGGAATATGGAGGGGGCAAACAATAAACATAGTGGCCAGATGCCAGAAGACCCCACTTACCATACAGGATGTCTATTGGAAACATCTAAGATTGAGCAGGGGGAAGGACTGGGCCCAAGCAAGGAGGCTGCCTAACTTGTGAATGAAATGATTAGAACAACTGTTAGGGTAAGAATTTGTATTTAACAAGTTTCTTATTGTATTAGTATTAGCTGGTGTGTTTTGTTAATTTTTGTTTAGCAACTTATTTTGATTTGTCTGTTTGCACTTGCAATTACTTAAATTATACTTTTTATACTGAATTTATTATGAAGCCCATTGTAAATAATTGTTACTTTGTCGAAGGTTGTAGAGAATTAACCACTGTACATATCTTTCATTCTCCACATCTTTCTTGAAATGTGGTGTCCAGAACTGGACACAATACTCCAACTGAGGCCTAATCGGTGCTGAGTAGAGCTGAATAATGACTTCTCGTGTCTTGTTCACAGAACTCCTATTAATGCATTCCAGAATCATGATTGCTTTTTTTGCAACAGCATCACACGGTTGGCTGATATTTAACTTGTCGTCCACTGTGACTCCTAAACCCCGTTCAGGAGTATTCCTTTTTAGATAATCACTTCCCATTCTGTATGTGTGAAACTGATTATTTCTTCCTAAGTGGAGTACTTTGCATTTGGACTTATTAAACTTCATCCTGTTTACCTTAGATAATTTCTCTAGTTTGTCCAGATCGTTTTGAATTCTGACCCTATTCTCCAAAGTACTTACAACCCCTCCCAATTTGGTATCATCTGCAAACTTAATTATCATACTTTCAGTGCCATCATCTAAATTATTGATGAAAATATTGAACAAGAACCAGTCCCAAAACAGATCCTGGGATAGAAAGTGTGCTTATAAAGTTTGCAGATGATACCAAGCAGGGAGGTGTTGCAATGTTAGGATCTTAATTAAAAATTATCTGGACAAATTTGAGAAATGGTCTGAGATAAATAGGATGAAATTCAATAAGAACAAATTCGAAGTGTTCTACTTGGAAGCAACAATCAGTTTCACACATAAAGAATGGGAAATTACTGTCTAAGAAATAATACTGCAGAAAGGAATCTAAGGGTCATCTTGGACCACAAGCTACGTGAGTCAACAGTGAGACCCTGTTGCCAAAAAAAAGCAATCATCTATGGTGTATTAACAAGAGTGTTTTAAGCAAGACATGAGAAGTAATTCTTCCACTCTAGTCTGCATTGATTAGACATATTCTGGAATATTGTGTCCAGTTCTGGGCACCACTTTTCAGGAAAGATGTGGAGAAACCGGGGAAAGGTGATTAAAGGTTTAAAAAACATGACCTCTGAGGGAAGATTGAAAGAACTGTGTTTGTTTAGTCTGGAAAAGAGACGATTAAAAGGGGATATAACAACAACTTTTAAGTATCTAAAAGGATGTTTTCTACAAGGAGGAGAGAGTAAAATTATTCTTTGATGATAGGACAAGAAGCCAGGTAGTTAAGCACTGGAAAAAATTACCTAGGAAAATTGTGTCAGGAATGATATAGATGGAGCTGGATCCTGCCATTAGTCCTGCCAGGGGACTGGACTTAATGACTTCTTTTAGTTCTATGATTCTATTATTTTGATTCTAGATAATTCCTCTACTCACCTCATTCCCCATGGCCATATTGAGCTACATACAGATCCCATACTCAGCATATGGAAATATGGTCACCCTATCACTACTATATCTCAATATGACTGTCACAATGGAAATTCCTATGATATATCAGTGGACAGGACGATTATCAATAAAGGGTTCTCCCATTTGACCTTATATCTCCACCCAGAGTATTCTCCAAGGTTCTCACCCAGATGACAATGCGCACATTTGTACAACTAGGTCTACAGCTTAACATACAGAAATCAACACTGACCCTGCTATAGCATGTGGAGTTTTTTGGTGTCAACCTTGATGCAGTATAAGCAAGAGCATTCCTCCTGAAGATTCACCGCCCATACAAGTCTCATAGAAACAGTCTTCAAATATTAGCCTTCAAATATCAGCCAGGAACTGTCTTCAGCTGTTAGGTCATATGACTCTTACTCTTCTATCCAAGGTCCTGTTGAAAATTTGATGAGACAAATTAGGAGTTATTCTGAGTGCCCCCTTCTGGACATGGCAAATCTGGTTCCCTTACCTGACAAAGATGGGAATTTGACCTTTGGTTTCTCTTTGGTCCATTCTCTGTCTTCTCTCTCAAAGTGATAGACTCATCCTTCACCCCAACATGAGAGTTCTCTGCCTCTATGTTTGGCTCTTTCTAAGTTCCAAGACTTAGAACAGAATGTTCTGATGAGGTGAAAGACTTGTTGCTGCACAACCAAAAGTCAACCATTAGAATGTGCTTACCTAAAAAAATTGTAAACACGCCCTGCCTTGTCTTTCCTTTCTCTAATTTCAGACTACATTCTAGACCTCAAGAGGTCAAAACCAAAAAAAGAAAAACAGTGATGTAATTCTGCAGATTGAAATGTCTTGTTGCATTTAGTGGGCCTAGTTGGTGCTTAGGGAAACTAAAATGGCTTGAATATTTTCCTTCTATTTGACATGCTGGTTTGACAGAAATTGACTGTAGGCAATTATGATGTGCAGCTTAGCTTTCCCTTTTATCTCATCTAAGTGCACACATACATGCCCTGTGGCCTGTACACAAATTCCTCCAAACCTTCAAATTCAATCTCCTTTATGCTTTCCACACAACCAACCCTTCCAATGCAGACTCCAGGAATCCCTCTTCCTAAGGTTAATTTTGGCTAAATTCTGAATGTTGCTTCTCTACTCAGGACAAATATCTGATCGTTTACCTCAATCCAAATCTGTGTATGAAATTGTATTTTGGCCTTTACAATACTGCATATGCAGAGATGCTGTAAGATTAAGTTGTGAATATTTCCCTTCATTTATATGTACATTTGAAATAAAAGTATATAAAAGATATTTAAAGATTAAAAGAAGATCGCAACTTTTTTTAGTTTTTTTTTTAAGTGAACAGGAAAAGAATGGGGATTTCTGCTTTTTTGTTCGGGGACTGGTTTCATTACAATGCTAAAGTGCACTAGTCTTTTTTCTCTTTTCCAGAAAATTGTGCATTGAGTCACTGTGTGGAAAAAAAATCACATTATTAATTAGAATTATTACATTAGCACAGAGATATCCCAATAAATATTGAAATCTCATCATTCTAGGCATTGTACTAACATTTAAGTAAATACGTGCTGCTTCTTTACTGTTTAGCACAAATCAAACTCTATTTTATTTCTATTAATAATTGCTATTTAAAGAGGCTGAGCAGCTAATGGTTAAAGTTAAGATTTTAAAATATAAGAAATCTGAGAAAAGAACGACAAGAACCAATGGATGGAAATTAAAGCCAGACACATTCAGTTTAGAAATAAGGGACACATTGTTAACAGTGAATGTGATTAATCATTGGAACAAACTACCAAGGGAAGCAATGAATTCTTAATATATTATCAGATCATAGCTGAGTGCCTTTCTGGAAGATATGTTTTAGACAAATACAAACTCTTAGGCTGAATATAGGAATAAATGGATGAAATTCTGTGACCTATGTTATGTGGGAGGTCAGTCTAGATATGTAAAGGTCCCTTCTGGCCTTAAAGTCTATGAATCTTTGACTCTGAGGGTATGTCTACACTACCCCGCTAGTTTGAACTAGCGGAGGTAATGTAGTCATCCGCAATTGCAAATGAAGCCCGGGATTTGAATTTCCCGGGCTTCATTTGCATGAAGCCGGCTAGCGCCATTTTTAAATGCCAACTAGTTCGAACCCCATGCCGCGCGGCTACACGCGGCACGGAGTAGCTAGTTCGGATTAGGCTTCTAATCCGAACTAGCTGTACTCCTCATGGAAGCCTAATCCGAACTAGCTACTCCGTGCCGTGTGTAGCCGCGCGGCACGGGGTTCGAACTAGCCGGCATTTAAAAATGGCGCCGGCCGGCTTCATGCAAATGAAGCCCGGGAAATTCAAATCCCGGGCTTCATTTGCAATTGCGGATGACTACATTACCTCTGCTAGTTCAAACTAGCGGGGTTGTGTAGACATACCCTTAGTTTCTTTTTCTAAGATACAATGAAGAATCTCAGAATAATTCTCTCTAACAATGAAAGCACTTAATCAGAAAAAAGAAACCTGGCATTCCTAGAACTGTTGGTTGGTTCTGTTTGTTTCACTGTAGAACATTTTTTTCTCAGAATTTTAAAAACTAAGTCTCCTCTTTCAGTAAAACAGAACCTTTCTCTCTTTACATCCCTTTCTTGGGTACATTATAATCATCCAATTTCGTATATCACAGCTCACTGAATTTCACAAAATAATTCCTTCATTAAGCCTATCATTTCTGGTTGAGCTAGAACTTATATTTTAGAAAGATATATAGTCATGATTTAAAGATTGCATCTGAACAAGAGTTTTCCACATTCTTAAGTAAGTTATTTCAGTGACTAATTACACTTACACACACACACACACACACACACACACACACACTTATTTCCAGTCTGAATCAGTCTAGTTCCAGCAATTAGCCATTCAATTTTGTGCCTTTGTCTTCTAAATTAAGAAGCCTTCTACAGTCAGAAATTCTTTCCACAAAACTCATTCCCGTGGGTTCTGAGAATCTTCTTCAGTTTTCCCAACATTATTCTTGAACTGTGGACACTGGAACTGGATACTGTTCTAGTACTAGTCTCTGACATGCCAAAAACAAAGGTAATATATAATAAAGTTCCTTTACACTTACTATGGAGTAATATGTACATAATATTAGCTTTCTTGTCCTCTGGAATTTCCCCCTTGTTGCAAAACTTATTGAAAATGAACATTAATGTGTTAGGGAACTCTTCAAGATCTCTGAAAACTCTTGAATTCAAGCTAAGATGGTCCAGTGATTTTAAAAATATCTAAATTTACTAGCTTCTGCTTAATATCTTCAGTTATTATTGGAATGTAAAGTATTTCATCATCATATGACATAAACACATTTGTGTTTTTTTCCAAAATACAGAACAGAAATCTGCACTAAACACTTCTACAACTCTTGAATTATTTTTCAGAGGAGTAGCCGTGTTAGTCTGGATCTGCAAAAGCAACAAGGAGTCTTGTGACACTTTATAGACTCAGACTTACAGACGTTAGTTCGAATTAACTTTGATAGGCGCTACACATACAAACCACTAGTTCGAACTTAATTCGAACTAGCGGAGCGCTTAATTCGAACTAGGTAAACCTCAGGGCTGTGTAGCCACCTAATTCGAACTAGTGGGAGGCTAGCCCTCCCCAGCATTCCCTAGTGGCCACTCTGGGCACCACAAGGGAAACTCGTCTGCCCCCCTCCCGGCTCCGGAGCCTTTAAAGGGGCACAGGCTGGCTACGGTGCCCTTGCCAGGTGCAAGCCTGTCAGCACCCAGCCAGCAGACCCCGCACCTGGCACAGCACGAACCAGCTACCCGCTGCCACCAAGCCCACCGCCTCTTCCCGGGACTAGGCTGGCGGCTCCCGGGAGCCTTCCTGGGTCTGCAAGAGGCGGGCGCCCACCAGGTCTAGTGCGGAGATCGTGGACCTCATCCACAACGTCTGCACTAGGCACAGGAAAGTGGCCGTCTAGGGCAGGAGAGCTGCCAGCTTGGCCACCCAGGAGCAGGTTTGCATGAAAATCAGGGTGGTCCAGTGAGACCCCCAACCCTGAGCCCTGAGCTTTAATGGCCATACTGGGTCAGACCAAAGGTCCATCTAGCCCAGTGGCCTGTCTGCCGACAGTGGCCAACACTAGGGACCCTGGAGGGGATGGACCGAAACAATGACCAAGCCATTTGTCTCGTGCCATCCATCTCCAGCCTTCCACAAACAGAGGCCAGGGACACCCTTTCTACCCCCTGGCTAATACCACTCCATGGACCCAACCTCCATGACTTTATCTAACTTCTCTTTAAACTCTGTTATAGTTCTATCTGTCACAGCCTCCTGCAGCAAGGAGTTCCACAGGTTGACTATTTGCTTTGTGAAGAAGAACTTTCTGTTATTAGTTTTAAACCTGCTACCCATTCATTTCATTTGGTGTCCTCTAGTCCTTCTATTATGGGAACTAATGAAGAACATTTTATGCACCCTATCCACACCACTCATGCTTTTCTAGACCTCTATCATATCCCCCCTCAGTCTCCTCTTTTCTAAGCTGAAAAGTCCCAGTCTCTTTAGCCTCTCTTTATATGGGACCTGTTCCAAACCCCTGATCATTTTATTTGCACTCCCCTCTCCCACCTCCTTTTCCCAGTCTCCCCAAGTTTTGTTTAATAAGGAGAGTTTCAATTTTTGACCACACGTGTCCTTTATTTTGTACATCAGGAAGGGGGGCTAGGGAGGGGTAAGTGGAAGGAGGTGAGGGAGGAATGGGATACGAGCCCCCGATGGGGAGGACTGGGGTGGCTCTGTGGGCTCCTCGGGGTGGAAGCTCTCCTGCACCCCCCCCCCCGCTTGACCCCCCTCTCCGGATGGCAGCCTGCAGCAAGTGCAGCTGGGCTGATGGCCGAGTGCTGTGATGTGCCGAGTGTGGGCACTCAGGGCACTCCAAGCCAGGACTGCTTTGCAAGTGGGGAACCCCTGAGAACTGTCCGTCCGGGGTGGGGGTTGGGTCCCTTTAAGCAATGACTGCATTGAATTTCCTGCATGTCTTCAAGGGCTCAGAGCTGGAGCAAAAGCAACAGCAGGGGTAGGCCTACCCCTGTAATGCTGGAGCTCTTTTTGCACAGGTTATGTCAAGGAAGAGCAGTGGTGCACCTGCTGAGAGTGATAGTGCTTCCTGACCTGTGTAAGTGTTATAGTCCTTAAGTGTATGGAGCTTACTGTCATTTGTCTGACCCCAAAACAGAGAAGGACCAAGTGGCAAGTCCAGGAAAATATTCTGCATGTCATAAGGAAAACCAGAAGACTAACCAGGATTATCTACATGTGGCAACTTTGGAAGCCACCAATCTTGCTGCCAGTTTTGCTGTCTCCAGACCCACTTGCAGTGAAGTTTTAACAAATGCCCTCATTGTCCAGAGATGAGAACTTTTGCCTAGCATTCCTCAGGAAAAGCTCTCCACCCTTTCCCATGTAGCCCAACAAATAAATATCATTGCATTCTAACATTGCTAATTGTTGGTTAGTAATATGAAGCAGCAACCCCCCCCCCCTTTGAATATATCTTTCTGATGAAAAAGGCTACCCTTTTAGCATCTTCTACTTTCAGAGTGGCAGCCTGGTGCTCATTAGCCACTCTGACAACTAATGAGCCTGGAGCTGGATAAATATAAAGGTAGTATACAGCACTGTCTGTCCTTTTAGAGGTGGGAGCAAAGGAGGTTAGAATCTACCATAAAGCTATTATACCAATTAGTTAACAAACCTACCCTCAAAAGACCCCAAAATGATAAAATATCCTCCAAGCTATTTGAGGTCTCCATAGCCTCCTTGAACTATGCACATAAATTTCCACATAAATGGAAAAGGGGGTTAGAATCTCTTCTATCAGTTGTTGATGAGGTTCTAGAACTTCTTGTTGATGCTGAGTACCAGTCCCAATACCAGACTCTGAAGATGGAGCCATTCAGTGTGCAGTTTCTGCACTTCTAGAAAGGGGCACCAACTATGTATGGTGAAGTGAAGAACTGCAAGCTAGAGGAACACTCCAGGGGTTCCAAAATGACTAGTAGAATGAGAAAAGGTCCCAGCGTCCTCTCTAGATTCTCATAGCAGGTCCCATTAGAGGGCAGGACACACTTACATTGGTCAAAAGATGATCTTTGAGGAAACCAGTAGCTCCTGCTTTGGTGGTATGTGATGTAAGTCTCTCCTCCAATTCTGACAGTGAAGATTCCTCTTCCTCTGACCATGGGTGGAGCAATATAATCATGACAGGATTCCCTTTGGATGGTACTGAGAGCCCACCTGTCCAGGAAGCAGGCACTTGCAGTAATGAGGAATGAATTGCTGGCAGGTGAGGCTCAGGACTCCTGTAAATAAGGAGGTACCAGCCACAAGAGATGTCTTGCCACTGAAAATGTTCCCAGGACAGTCAGCACAGAGATGATCTCTTGTTGCAGTGCCAAAGTTGATGGTACTGCTTCTGGCATGCGCGCAGCACGTGGCACCAAGTCAGACCAGCACATCTCCACAGATAGCCTGAGTCTGGCCTCATCTGGAATTTCAGCCTAATCTCCCTATCCTTCTGCCTCCTGTGCTTGAACTCCCTGAAAATTTGGCACTGGTCCTTTACATGTACTCCCTCTTAGCAGTTCAGGCAGCTATCGTGCATGTCGCTCACTGGCCTCCAGCAGGAAGAGCATGGCTTGAAGCCTGGTAACGGGGATCCACCTCAGAACAGTGAATGGAAAAAACCCAAATGTGGACAACAAGCTCAATAATTTTTAAAAACAATTAAAAGTTACGAACTAGGCTAACTCTATAAATACAAATGCCATATTTTCAAAGGCTGAGAGAGAAAATAACTTTTGTGTTGAACAGAGTTGCAAAGAAGGAACTGTGGGGGATTAGAGGCAGCTGTGCAATGTATAACAGCATGCAATGACATATAGCAGCAGGGGGATCTCAAGCTGCCCAAAGGGTACTGCTGAGGGAAAAAGTTTCCACTATGCCCACCAACACCAAGAGTGAAGTGCAATCACTTAAAGAAGAAAGGAATGCCTTACAAACCATTCTCAGAAAGGTATCACCCACTGTTTTTCAGTTAACCTTTATTTAGCTCTTAGATTTCTTTTTTATATAAATGTTTCAAATTATGCATTATTTTCTTTTAGGAAAAAAATATATTCACATTGGACCACACATAAAATGTAGCTTAGTTCTTCCACCCTTATTCACACTGAGCTGTACCTTACTTGCATCTGTATTCCCAGTGACTGATGGATTGTTTGCATGAATAAACTGTTGTGCAATCAGGATTATTCTGATCTTGTTCCAGTTTACCCAAGTATAAGTGTATCATCCTCAATAATACAACTTTACTTTGGTTTTGTTAAGATCAGACACATGGTGAGTAAGGCTGAAAGAGTTGGGCCTAAAGGATTACACCAAAGAAACAGATACATGGTCTAATAAATTTGATGATGTGGAGAAAATTACACCAATAATTATTTTATTTCTCTTCATTGAAAATTTTAAAATATATCATTCCCCTTTATTTTATACGAAAGCTTTGAAATGTATTTTCTAGGCATCCATTTCTAATATTAGACCATGCTGAACTTGCAGGTTACTGGAAAAATGTGATTAACATCACTGATCAAAGATGATAAATACTTTAATTAGACCAAAATCACAAATTGAATGCTACAGATCACAGATATTTTAAACAATTAACTTTGTTCTTAATTAACTTTGAGTAGGAATAATTGAAATAACCTGAAAAATGTTTTAACAAAAAGTAATTTTTCTGCTTAGGAAAAAACGTGTTTAAATTCATTATCTTCCAATCATAACTGGAATATATTAGTTAATGGCAATCTCTTAATTGTACCAAAGAAATGATAAACAACAACAATAATAAATAAAACATCAGACATAAAAGAAACTTCTTGTTGACTTGTTTTACTAGAATAGAATGGAAATAGAGGATAAGTAGCACTATAGAAATTATTCAGAATTCAACTGGTACATTATTCTGTGGTGTGATCTAGACATCTATCTATAGGATCAGAAGTGAAGAATACATGTGATCCAATAGCAACTCTGTGGATATAGACAAACATTTTCCTCGGTTTTCCCCCATTTGTAAAATGCTAATAAAACTACTTAGCTAACTGACATGTAGTTTGAGGAATGTAATAAAATGCTTCACAGATCGAAAAGGCTTATTAAATAGAATAATAAGTATACTCACTAAATTATTTTTCAATCTGCCTGTGTCAACTCTATGGGCTAGACTGTGGCTAATATTATACATCCATATAGTGGCTGCCATCTGGGCTACCTAGCTCTTGAGTCTACATGTGTAGGAATAGGTCTGGCTGTTTACATGTTTACTGCATGTTGTTGGGGAGCAAATGGGGAATGGACTGGTGCTACCCCACCTTTTCATAGAAGCATAGAATCATAGAATACTAAAACTGGAAGGGACCTTGAGAGATCATAAAGTCCAGTCCCCTGCCCTCATGGCAGGACCAAGCACAGTCTATATCAGTGTTTCTCAACCTTTATTTTATATAAAGTACCCTTTTAAAAAAAATATATATATATAAGTACCTCCAGTACCTACAGTTTTCAGACACACAAAATGTTTTTCTATCATTGCAACACATTTGTTTAAACAACTTAATCATAGCCGGGCGGGCGATGAAAGTTTTGGGTGTAAAAAGTACAAAAATAATAGAGCACTATAAAACTAAAAACAAAAATTCCATTTTCTCCAAATTTCAGTTTTGTTGACGTACTGACACCCCCCCCCCAACTTCTCTCAAGTACCCCTAAGGTTACTCATACCACTTCTTGAAAAATACTGGTCTATATCATCCCTGACAGATATCTACCCAACCTGCTCTTAAATATCTTCAGTGATGGAGATTTCACAACCTCTTTACGCAATTTTTTCCAGTATTTAACCATCTTGACAGTTAGGAAGTTTTTCCTAATGTCCCACCTAAATCTCTCTTGCTGCAGTTTAAACCCATTGCTTTTTGTCCTATCCTCAGAGGCCAAGGAGAGTGATTTTCCCCCCTCCTCACTGTGACACCATTTTAGATACCTGAAAACCTCTATCATATCCCCTCTCAGTCTTCTCTTTTCTAAACTAAACAGACCCAATTCCTTCAGCCTTGTCTCATATCTCATGTTTTCTAGACCTTTAGTCATTTTTGTTGCTCTTCTCTGGATCTTCTCCAATTTTTCCACATCTTTCTTGAAATGTGAGGCCCAGAACTGGACACAATACTCCAATTGAGACCTAATCAATGTAGATTACTTACTGGCTGGAGCCAAAGGTGAGTATACTAATGTGCTGCTGCATTAGACCAGAAGAAAATTACTGTCTCCAGCAGAAACAATGACTGGAGAGAGGGTTGAAGACTTAGCAGGGTGTGTCTGAGTGACAATACCATCTGCAGTGTGTTTCTTATCCTTTCCTCCGGGCAGTGCCTAAAATCAAAATCTAGCCTATAGTGGTCTTTTAAAATCATATTTTTTTTTACCACTGTGTTAGTAAAAACACAAAGAGGTTCCGAGTGATGACTTCTGTGGGTGCTTGGCTCTGTCTTACATTGAGTCTGTCTGGTAAGCTGCTGGCAGAAGACGAATACAGAAAATCCCCCAAACCCACAGTCTTGCAGGTGTTCTCTGAGGATATGTCTACACTAGAAAGTTAATTCGAACTAACAGACGTTAGTTTGAATTAACTTTGATAGGCGCTACACATACAAACCGCTAGTTCGAACTTAATTCAAACTAGGGGAGCGCTTAATTCGAACTAGGTAAACCTCATTTTACGAGGACTAATGCCTAGTTCGAATTAAGTAGTTCGAATTAAGGGATGTGTAGCCACTTAATTCGAACTAGTGGGAGGCTAGCCCTCCCCAGCTTTCCGTGGTGGCCACTCTGGGCACCACCAGGGAAACTCGTCTGCCCCCCTCCGGGCCAGGAGCCCTTAAAGGGGCACGGGCTGGCTACGGTGCCCGTGCCAGGTGCAAGCCTGTCAGCACCCAGCCAGCAGACCCTGCACCTGGCATGGCACGAACCAGCCACCTGATGCCACCCAGCCCTCCGCCTCTTCCCGGGACCAGGCTGGCGGCTCCTGGAAGCCTGCCCAGGTCCTCAAGAGGCGGGCGCCCACCTGGTCTAGTGCGGACATCGTGGACCTCATCCATGACCTCCGCACTAGGCACAGGAAAGTGGCCGTCTAAGGCAGGATAGCTGCCAGCCTGGCCACCCAGGAGCAGGTTTGCATGAAAATCAAGGTGGTCCAGTGAGACCCCCGACCCTGAGCCCTGAGCTTAGAATGGCCGTACTGGGTAAGACCAAAGGTCCATCTAGCCCAGTATCCTGTTTGACAACAGCGGCAAACACTAGGGACCCTGGAGGGGGTGGACCAAGCCACTTGTCTCGTGCCATCCATCTCCAGCCTTCCACAAACAGAGGCCAGGGACACCATTTCTACCCCCTGGCTAATACCACTCCATGGACCCAACCTCCATGAATTTATCTAAGTTCTCTTTAAACTCTGTTATAGTTCTAGCCTTCACAGCCTCCTTCAGCAAGGAGTTCCACAGGTTGACTATTTGCTTTGTGAAGAAGAACTTTCTGTTATTAGTTTGAAGCCTGCTACCCATTCATTTCATTTGGTGTCCTCTAGTCCTTCTATTATGGGAACTAATGAAGAACTTTTTATGCACCCTCTCCGCACCACTCATGCTTTTATAGACCTCTATCATATCCCCCCTCAGTCTCCTCTTTTCTAAGCTGAAAAGTCCCAGTCTCTTTAGCCTCTCTTCATATGGGACCTGTTCCAAACCTCTGATGATTTTAGTTGCCCTTTTCTGAACCTTTTCCAAGGCCAAAATATCTTTTCTGGGGTGAGGAGATCACATCTGTACACAGTACTGAAGATATGGCATACCATAGTTTGATACTTCCCTTCCTCCTTCTTCCCCTGGCTTCCCCCTTCCAGCTCCCTCCTCCCAGGTTTCCTCCTCCGCTCTCCCACCCTCTCTCTTCCCCTTTCCCACCTCCTTTTCCAAGTCTCCCCGAGTTTTGTTCAATAAAGAGAGTTTCTATATTTGAACACATGTGTCCTTTATTTTGTACATCAGGAAGGAGAGTTAGGGAGGGGTAAGTGGAAGGAGGTGAGGGAAGAATGGGGTACGAGCCCCCGATGGGGAGGACTGGGGTGGCTCTGCGGGCTCCTCGGGGTGGAAGCTCTCCTGCACCCCCCCCGATTGACTCCCCCCCCGGATGGCAGCCTGCGGCAAGTGCAGCTGGGCTGATGGCTGAGTGCTATGATGTGCCGAGTGTGGGCACTCAGGGCACTCCAAGCCAGGACTGCTTTGCAAGCGGGGAACCCCTGAGAACTGTCTGTCTGGGGTGGGGATCGGGTCCCTTTAAGCACAGCCCTCGGCTAGCCTGAGACTGCAGCTCCACGCTCTAAGTCCTAATCTGATGCCCTGCCAGCACTGCTTCCAGCCATCCTTAACCTCGGTTCAGGGTCCACTCAATGTGGACATGCTAGTTCGAATTAGCAAAATGCCAAATCGAACTAGTTTTTAGGTCTAGATGCACTGGTTTGGATTAGCTTAGATCGAATTAACTAATTCAAATTAAGTTAGTTTGAATTAGTGCTGTAGTGTAGACATACCCTGACAGACAGCCAAGTACTCAATAACAGCCCTTTGTAAGTCAGCAGTGAGCTCAAGCAAAGGTAAATACAAATACGAGTGGGGAATTTAGTGGAGAAATAACTGGGCAGGTATTAGACCAAGACCAGAACTCCCAACCTGAAGAGGAGAAGGGCTGATGCCAAATAAATGGGAAATGCAAAAAAAGTATCAGGTTTCACTCCTTAGGATGTGGGGGAGTGGAACGGTTGCTTCTGCAAGATGTAGTTGATTTTGTATTTCAATAAATGCACAACCGTAACTGAAGAATTCAATCTCTGTGTGTTCCTATGTGTCTTTTGGTCATGTCAGAAAACACAAGATACCCTATTTAAGTGTCCATCCGTCATGTCTGAAGGTATAAACCAATAAGTTCCAGATGTACCACATGACTTTAGAGCAAAATACCAAAGTCTATCAAAATTACAGGTTTCTAATTACTCATGAAGTCGGGAATTTCAGATGAATTTAGAAGTTTTTGAACCCAGGAATCAGGCAGTTAATAAGCTGTTTGGAGACTATTGTTTTCCTACAAAATTATACAACTGACCTTCATTCCACATATTTCAGTAGCTGTCTTATATGTCTGTTTTCAAGGGTGAACACAGAAGGGCTGTCATGCTGCTGCTTTATAATTTTGACATGATATGTTCATTTTTCACAATTAAAGGACATGCAACTTTCATGTTTTCCTAATCCACCTACTATTGATGCTTTTAAAAATGCTACATATGGCATAAACATTTGCATCTCGGATTTATCACTGTTTACAGGGCTTCCAGATTTGACAAGACCTTTCTAACTGATCCATGATAGGGGTCAAAAACATTGTATGTGACAAATAGTGATGTTGAACACTACTTGATGCAGCCCAAGCTTGTTTCTGTTTAAATTAATCAGAATTTTGCCAGTGGCACAAGACTATAGATTGTTTCATTAGCAAGAAATTCTGATCTCTTTCTCTCCATGTGCTATAGACAGAATATTGTTGTAAGAACGGCAGAGGCAAATACAATATCTGTAAGTGAGACACGGAATTTATCAAGCTATACACTCCAGTTCTGAAGAAACAAAATCCTTATAGTCTTGTTTTGGGCAAAAGTAACTACTCTTTATCCATGCACCATTATAAATGCATCCTGACTCATATAGCACCATTGTGGTTCCATGACCAGCACCAACATCTTTATTAATTTATGTAAATTTCTACAAACTCTAATAGATACATTTTCTCAGAATCTGGATACTTTCATAGAGCTTGCTTCACAATATGACAAAAATCATATAATGGATTACTCTCCCTACCAAAATAACGATTAATATAGTCTTACCAATTGAAATGGGGGCCTGGCTCTTCTCTTCTTTCTATGTGTATAAATCAGAGCTATCTCATCTGAAGTCCATGAAGTTACAGAGATATAAACCTGGTGCAAACCAGTGCACAATCCAGGACTGCTGATTATAAAAGGCCTTTTAATTAAAGGTATCTCAAACCCACCCACTCCCCAAATGCTCAAGAGGAAAGATGAGCTTTGAAACATGTCTAGCAGGTTAACAGATCCAGGCTTCATCAGAACAAGAGTAGTATGGCTGTCTACACTACAGAGTTTTTTCCAGAAAAATGGCAATCACGTTCTTTTGAAAAAAAAATTGAAAGAATGGAGTGGGTTTTCCAACATTGGTAAACCTCTTTCTATGAGGAAGAAACCTTTTTTCCGAAATATCTCTTTTGGAAAAAGGCATGTGTGGACAGGAAAGAGGGAGTTCTTTTGAAACAAGAGGAAAGAGGAAAAAGCACAGGTGCCCTGCTGACCACTCCATCCATAGTAATCAGAACTTAAATGCAAGATAGCATCCATTGATTGTGGACGCTATCTTTCAAAAAAGCAGATTGCTTTTTCAATGAGCTTTGGCAGTGCGGACGCTCTCTTTCGGAAGAAGTTTTTTTGGAAAATCTCTTCTGGAAAAGCTTCTTCTGTAAGAAACCTGCAGTCTAGACATAGCCTAAGTGATTTCCAGAATTCAGGGCTACTCAGGTAGCTAGGGGCAATTACAGATGAATCCTTCTGTTTACACTGGGAATGGAGGTAAAGGAAGAATATGAAGTGCAGCTCCCTCAGTGGCAGAGATATAAGGTCTCTCAAATAACTTGGTTCCAAACTATATAGGACTTTAAAGACTACACCAAGATCTTAAATTCTGCTCAGGCAGTCATTGCAGTTCAGAACACCCAGTTTATATGAATTCAATCAAAATTGTACTTCCTTTTACAGGAGGTGGGTTGTAGATATCCTGTTATCCACTATAAAGCATTCATCTCAAAGCCTTGTCACTTGACAGTAGGTCATGATCATGTTCCTTTGTGAACAGTAACAGCAAAGAAACAGAAGTCAAGCAATCCATATTTAAAAAAGCGGGGAATACTTACATTAGGGAGAGAGGAGAAGTTAGGTCAGGGTTGCTGAATCCCTGCTCATGTTTCCTTTTTTACTGGGTACCATTAATACCATTTATTTGATGGAAGCTGAATCTTGAGGAGAAAGCTGATGTCATCACTTCACTTGAAAATTTTCCTAATCTAGACAAACCCAACATGAAGAAGGAAAAACAACTTTAAAATGTTGCTTTTCCATTTTGATAGTTAGATTCCTAGAATATAAGAGCAACTTGCTCTTCTCGCTTTGACTGATATTAGTTGTAGTTGTGAATGAAAGCAGCCAAACAGCATGGACAAAAGCATGTGGTTTTAATCCAGTGACCATGACTTTAAGATGATTTAAAACAGTGGTAGGGAATCTCCAGCCCATAAGCCATACACAGTTCATCAGGATTAGCCACTGGCAGGCCACAAGATGGTCTATTTACTTGAGCATCCACAGGCATAGCTGCTCCCAGCTCCCAATGGCTGTGGTTCACCATTTCCAAAGATTTTTCAATGAGATATAAAAGGATGTCTTTCCTGTTTGCTGTCATAAAAATTCATACTCTTCTATGATAACATTGGTCAGAGCTTGCATTAGGACAGGAAAAATTCATGTAAAAGATTTTAGAGGAAAAATACTAAATATTCCAATACTTATTTTTTCAGGCAGACGATCCATAAATAGTGAAGAACAGGTAGACAATACAATTTCCTTTCAGATCTGATAATTGCTATGGAAAAGGAAATCTGGTTATAAGGTTATGTTTACACTGAAAACACTACAGTAGCTCAAATGTAGTGCTACAACTGACTGTAGACAATCCTTAGCATGATGGGAGGGTTTATAACATCTTTGTAGTCAATCCACCTCCCCAACAAACAGTAGTAAGGTCAACCTAGCACTGACTACACAGGAGATTAGGGTGCAATTTTCACACTCCTGCCCTGGGTGATGAATCTGGATCAAATGTAGGCCAGCTTTAGTTTTCTTAGAATATCTTGAGCCATATAATTATTTTAGGCAAAATGTTGTTCTCCCTTATTAATAGACACTGAACTGGATTCATTCCAAAATTAGCGAGCAGCAGACTAATTGCCTGACTTCCCCCATAGCACATAGCCAACTAGCTTTCAGAGGTTTTCTTACCTGTTTCTATCATATCAACTATCATATGGTCAGAAAGTGTAAGCACACTCTGTAAACAATGGGTCAACTTTTGCTAAGTATCGTGCACTTGTGGCTGTTAGACAGAATATAAGAATGGCCATACTGGGTCAGGCCAAAGGTTAATCTAGCATGGTATTCTGTCTTCCAACAGTGGCCAAGGCAGGTGCCCCAGAGGGGGTGAACATCATCAAATGCTCCATCCACTGTCACCCATTTCTAGCTTTTGACAAAGAGAGGCTAGGGACGCCATTCCTACCTATCCTGGCTATTAGCCATTGATGGATCTATCATCCATGTATTTATCTAGTTCTTTTTTGAACACTATTATAATCTTGGAGCTCACAACATCCTTTTCTTTTAAACCTGCTGCCTATTAATTTATTTTGGTGATCCCTAGCTATTGCATTATGGGAAGGAATAAAAAACTGTCCTTTATTTTTTTTCACACCAGACATGCTTTTATAGACCTCTATCATATTTCCCATAAGTTGCCTCTTTTCCAAGCTGATAAATCCCAGTATTATTAATATCTTCTTATATGGCAGCTAAATCATTTTGGTTGCCCCTTTCTGAACTTTTTTCCAATGCCAATATATCTATTTTTGAAGTGAGGCCACCACATCTACATGCAGTATTCAAGATGGATTTATATTCATGATACATGATATTTTTGTCTTACCCATTAAGAAAGGGATAGAGATTATGTCTACACTACCCTCCTAGTTCGAACTAGGAGGGTAATGTAGGCATACCACACTTGCAAATGAAGCCCGGGATTTGAATTTCCCGGGCTTCATTTGCATAAGCGGGGCTCCGCCATTTCTAAATCCCCGCTCGTTCGAACACTGTGCCGCGCGGCTACACGCGGCACGAACTAGGTAGTTCGAACTAGGCTTCCTAGTTCGAATTACCGTTACTCCTCATGGTGTACATTGAGTGGATGTTTTCAGGGAACTATCCACAATGACTCCAATATCTTTCACTTGCGTGGTAATAGCTAATTTAGCCCCTATCACTTCATATGTACAGTTGGGATTAAGTTTTCCAATATGCATTACTTTATATTTATCAACATTAAAATTCATCTGACATTTTGCTACCCAGTAGCCTAATTTTGTGAGATCCACTTGAAGCCCTTCACAGTCTGCTTTGGACTTAACTATCTTGAGTAGATATGTATCATTTGCAAAGTTTGCCACCTGACTGTTTATCCCTTTCTCCAGATGGTTTATAAATATTTTGAATAGGATTAGTACCAGTATGGACCCTGGGGAAAACTTCTAGGTACATCTCCTCATTCTAAAAACTGACCATCTAGTCTCACCCTTTGTTTCCTATCTTTTAACCAGTTAGAATACATGAGATGACCTTCCCTGTTCTCCCATGATAATTTACTTTGCGTGAGAGCCTTTGGTGAGGGACCTTGTCAATGGCTTTCTAGAAATCTAAGTAAATTTATCCACTGTATCTCCCTTGTCCACATACTAGTTGACTCCATCAAAAAATTCTAGTAAATTGTTTAAGCATGATTTTCTAGTAAAGTTTGCGGATGATACTAAACTGTTTAAGATAGTTAAGACAGAAGCAGACTGTGAAGAACTTCAAAAAGATCTCACAAAAATGAGTGACTGAGCAACAAAATGGCAATTGAAGTTTAATGTGGATAAGTGTAAAGTAAGGCACGTTGGAAAAAATAACCCCAACTATACATATAATATGATGGGGGCTAATCTGGCTACGGCAAATCAGGAAAGAGATCTTAAAGTTATCGTAGATAGTTCTCTGAAAACGTCCAGACAGTGTGCTGCGACGGTCAAAAAAACAAATAGAATGTTAGGAATTATTAAGAAAGGGATAGAAAATAAGGCACAGGATATCTTACTGCCCCTGTATAAAACTATGGTATGCCCACATCTTGAGTACTGTGTACAGATGTGGTCTCCTTAAAAGATATTTTTGCCTTCGAAAGGGTTCTGAAAAGGGCAACTAAAATGATCAGGTGTTTGGAACAGGTCCCATATGAGGAGAGGCTAAAGCAACTGGGACTTTTCAGTTTGGAAAACAGGAGACTGAGGGGGATATGATAGAGGTCTATAAAATCATGAGTGGTGTGGACAGGGTGAATAAAGAAAAGTTATTCATTAGTTCCCATAATATAAGGACTAGAGGACACCAAATGAAATTAATGGGTAGCAGGTTTAAAACTAATAAGCAAAAGTTCTTCTTCACACTCCTTGCCTTAGGAGGCTGTGAAGGCTAGAACTATAAGGGTATGTTTACACTGCCACCCTAATTCGAACAAGGGTGGCTAATGTAGGCATTCGAACTTGCAAATGAATCCCGGGATTTAAATATCCCAGGCTTTATTTGCATGTTCCCGGGCACCGCCATTTTTAAATGCCCCATAGTTCAATGCCTCATTGCAGGGGGAGTAACGGTAGTTCAAATTAGGAGCTTTAATTTGAACTACCTAGTCCGTGCTGCGTGTAGCCATGGGCAGGTAGTTCAAAGTACGGGGCATTTAAAAATGGTGGCACCCGGGAACATGCAAATAAAGCCTGGGATATTTAAATCCTGGGCTTCATTTGCAAGTTCAAATGCCTTCATTAGCCACCCTAGTTCGAACTAGGGGGGCAGTATAGACATACGCTAACAGAGTTTAAAGAGAAGCTGGATAAATTCATGGAGGTTAGGTCCATAAAAGGCTATTAGCCAGGGGGTAGGAATGGTGTCCTTGGCCTCTGTTTCTGAGGCTGGAGACGGATGGCATGAAACAAATTGCTTGATCTTTGTCGTCGGTCCACCCCTCTGGGGCACCTGGCGCTGGCCACTGTCGGCAGACAGGATACTGGGCTAGATGGACCTTTGGTCTGACCCAGTATGGCCATTCTTATCTTCTTTACAGAAACCATGTTGACTTTTCCCCAACAATTTATGTTCATTTATGTGTCTGACAATTCTGTTCTTTACTATAGTTTCAACCAATTTGCTCTGTACTGAAGTTATACTTAGGGTACTTCTACATGGCATGCTTACTTCGAAATAAGGTATTCCGGAATAGTTATTCTGAAATAGCATGTCTACACTTCAGGGAAGCTTCAGAATTAGTCTGAGGAAGGCTTCCTTAATGTAGATGTGCTATCTCAATGTGGTGCTCCAGGAGGCACTAGGGATGAATAACTTAGAATGGCCCTCGTGAGGGGCTATTTCAAAATAGCAGCAGTGCAGTGTCTCAACATGCCTTCTTTTGAAACACTTATTTCAGAATAGCCATTATTCCTTGGAGAATGAGGTTTACAGATTTCAGAATAAGCCATCCATTATTTCAAAATAATGGAATGACTGTGTAGACACTCACATAGTTATTTTGACGTAACGCAAGTTATGTCAAAATAATGGTGCAGTGTAGACACACCCTTTCCAGCCTGTAACTGTGTTTGTATATATCTCTGCCTTTGTAATTTTCACTTCAATGCATCTGATAAAGTGGTTTTTACCCATAAAAGCTTATGTCCAAATAAATGTGTTAGTTTTTAAGCAGCCACTGGACTCTTTGTTATTTATATATGTGAGGGTGATTTGACTCATTTGAGTATTAAGGCAGAGTTTATCCTAGTAACTTGCACTCCCAGTAACATACTCCTGCACATTTACATAGATGAGAATGTTTAGAAAGTGTTTGAAGTCCTTTTTAATGCATATATCATTTCACAACAATTGATACATGAGGGTATGTCTACACTACCACCCTAGTTCGAACTAGGGTGGTAATGTAGTCAACCGGAGTTGCAAATGAAGTCTGGGATTTGAATTTCCTGGGCTTCATTTGCATGTTGCCGGGCACCGCCATTTTTAAATGTCCGCTAGTTCGGACTCCGTGCCCCGCGGCTACATGCGGCACGAACTAGGTAGTTTGGACTAGGCTTCCTATTCCGAACTACCTGTACTCCTGTACTTCCATGAGGAGTACAGGTAGTTTGGAATAGGAAGCCTAGTCCGAACTACCTAGTTCGTGCCGTGTGTAGCCGCGGGGCACGGAGTCCGAACTAGCGGATATTTAAAAATGGCGGCGCCCGGCAACATGCAAATGAAGCCCGGGAAATTCAAATCCCGGGCTTCATTTGCAACTACGGTTGACTACATTACCACCCTAGTTCGAACTAGGGTGGTAGTGTAGACATACCCTGAGCTCCTTGTTGCCCACTGTGATGGAAATTGACAGAAGCAATCAAAGATATTATTTTATTTTACTTTTTGCTTTATAGTTTCACAGAAGACTAAAATTATTCTCAAGACCCAAAGGAAATGTGTTTGGTGGCTTCAAACTGACACTAACAAATTGTAATGTTTTGTAATTGAGTTCCTTCAGTGCATGCACTTGTGGTCTGATTTACAGAACTGCTGATCGCCTGCAGCTCCCAGTGGGAGTTCTGAGTCATCGGCACCTATGGAACCCAAGCCAATTCTTTTTCTGAGTTTGCATTTTAAAAAATGAACTGATTTATAGAATACTTAAAAATCCCTGACGTGAATGTTCCAGGCCATCATTGTGTGTGTGTTTCATATATATATATATATAGACATGCACAGAACCTTTCTATTATATATAAACAGGAGTATCAGCAAAAACTAATATAAAGAGAGATAAGATTATCAGACTGAATATCCCCCCAGATCCCAGAATATGCATTTTGCTAAGTGTTCAGAAGCATTAAGAGGGATCAACACATGAACAGATTTGTGAATATATCTTCATGAACCTCAGGGCTTGAGCTTGCTTCCCCCTCAGCTTCTACTTGATGACCTTCTGGGCATGCTGCCAAATCATTTTAGTAGGTAACCTCAGTCATTATCAACCAGCTTTGCATTTTCTATGGTGGTTAAAAGGGTCTGTTTTATGGTTTGATTTATTAGCTATATCAGTTAATTTATTATTTGTCTAATACTTTTTGTGGCTAGGTGGTCAACATTTGTGATTGTAAATTTAATTAATTGTCAGGGCTCCAAACTCCTTTGGTATTGGCTTTTTTATTATTTAAATCCAAATAAATAAATAAATATGAATCAGACTATGTTAGTGGAAAGAGCAGAATGGCTCTCCCAGGATTGGTGGATCCCAATGTGGATCTATCCTCTAGTGTCTCCATATTGCTGTCTGTAACTCTAGATAAAGTAACCCACCAAACACTGCAAGTTCCTTGGGAACATCACTTAATTCTCTTTTAAATCCAGACATTAGGCTTGTCAACACAGTGCAGCAGTACACACAATGGGGTGTGATTTCTAACTAAAGTGTTGTGGATTAATTGGTCCATGTAAACTGTGCTAGAGTGCACTGAAAGTTCTCTAGTACACTTTAACGAGGTCGAGAGAGCACTAGAGAACTATTATTGTGCACCACCTGGGTCTATATAAATCAATTAATGCACAGCACTTCAGTGCACTTAAGAAATCACCCCAGTGTGGAGCACATTGCTTTTCTATGTAGAAGAGTAATAGAGTTTTTGCTCTAACATAGATCTTTCAAGACACAAGGAGAAACTCAGGCTACAAAAGGGTAAAGTGAGATACACAGAGAGACACATTTTAACATGATGCTCAACAGTGCTACTATCCATGAGATAGCTCAACTCACAACCTGGGTAGTACCACGAAAGGCTACGGGAGTTCTTGCACTGTGAGCTGCTACTCAGTGTGCGTAGGTATATGAGCATCTGATTCCATATAATTTTATCTAGTAAATTCTGAAGATCATATTCACCTCCAGAGTCTAATCATTCGTCCTCTGGCTCAGTCCTGTCTCACTCCTTCCCTAAACACAGACCCTTTCTTGCAGTTCAGGAAGGGGCTAATGGTAATGCAGGGGAAGTAACTGCCCTTCCTTATGGCTAATGGTGACTGCATAACATAGTGGTAGATTGTGGTATGACCATCAAAATAGCTCACAAAACTGTTAATTTTGAATGTGTGTTTGTAAATCAGACAATTTGTTCCAGGTTTTAAATGCTTTTCTGCCTGAAGGAAAGACTTAAACCTTTCTCAACCTTGGTCTATTCCTAATAGGGAAACTCATCCTATTAGTAGAATATGTGATTCTCAGTTTTTCATTTTATAAATGGTAATTACTGTTGATTAAACTCATACAATTTTTTGCATTGTTTGCCATAACATTAAGTTCTTTCTCAGTCAATTTATTGTCTCTACTGATTTCTGGTGCCCTAAGGATACTCTTGAAAATGATTTTCAGGGCTCTATTAAAATTTTTAATGAATAAAAACCAGAAGTACTTGATGATGACCACCAGCAATTTTCAGAGGGATAAGTTGTTTTGGTTTCTGGGTGTTTTTCAAAAAAAAAAAAAAAATAAGTGAGAGAGGAAGAGCAAGCATTGCAATTATTTCTGTGAGAGCTTAGAACAAAGCTATGGGTGAGCAAGCTTTGTTCTCTGTTTGGTTTTAAAGTTCTTTAATCTTGTTAGACAAAGGAAAATATAAAATTACCGTAAATTAAATGCAGACACTATTTTGAGAGGCTCCTGTTTAATTGCTACATTTAATCAAGGAAGCTGGATTAACAGTCATTCGAAAAAGGGCTACAGCCATGTTCTTGTCAGTGCAGTATATTCTGTGATTCCTTATCACATGGCACTCCCAGTACTTGTGTTATAAAGCTTCTCACAGTTAAAAAAGGTCTATTTTAAATGGACAGGTTTTAAAACATACTGCTGCCCCTTGGCCCTCCCCTTGCCAATATGAACCCCATTCTTAAACTGCCTTTAGAGAAGTGGCACATGATTTTTTTTCATATAAATCAAAAGAGTTAAAGTCCAGTTAATAGATACTGCAAAAGCTATTCTATAGCCTGATGCATTTTCTCATTATTCCCCTCCAGCACTGCTGCTGTTGCTGACATTCATCATTCATCATCCATTCTGAACAGTGGAGTGAGTCAGGTGACTGAGATACTGATATGCCCAACAGTGAACCAGCACGGTGTGTTCGAAGAAGAGCGTGGCAGAGCTCCAGCTTTGCCTTAGGAATCCTGTCCTTCTAGACCAGTATTTCTCAAGGAGATCTGCAGACCCACTCAGAAACCTGCTGGGCTGCTCCAGTTTGTTTTCTTACTGGCTCTGCAGCCACAGAGCCTCATGGATCCTATTGGCTGAGGTTAGCCATTTGCAGTCCAGGAAATGCTGCTTCCCGTGGCTCCCCTTGGCTGCAAATGGCAAATTGCAGCCAAGAGGAGCTGCGAGGCTCCATGGTTGCAGAGCTGGTAAGTAAACACACCGGAGCAGCCCGATAGCAGATTTGTCAGAGTGGTTCTGCAGATCACTTTGAGAAACACTGTTCTAGATGGTTGTCTTTTGCTTAGAGACTCACTGTGGTCTTCAGTGTAGTCTCCCACCCTTTACTAGAGGAAAAGACCTTCATCAGAGGCCAGTCAATGAGTTTGGGGTGAAACCTTCCCCAGTAAAGCCTCATCTCTGCAGTGCTGTGGGCAGGGTTAAGGGGAACCTAGGCCCACCTGCTACTCTGGGTTTCAGCCCAGGGACTCTAAGGGCAGTGGCAGCAAGTGGCGTTTCCTCCTCTACCAGCGTTGCAACTCTTTCCTGGGTCACTTCCCCAAATGGTCCCTCCCAGCATCTTCTGGTACCTGACCACATCCTTCCTGCTCCTCCACTGTGAACCTCCTCACTCCCAGTCCTTAGCTCCCCTGCCCTCACCAAAGGGAAGCCTTTTAAACCAGCCGCTGCAGATCCTTAAAAGGCTGCAGGTATTTGGTTAGCCTGTCTCCCTCTTGCTTTGGGCATGCTCTTAATTGGCTTCAGATGCCTGTCTGACTTAATTGCTCTACAGCAGCCCATTCTCTGGTCCGTCAGGGAACAGAAAACTATTTGTCCAGTGGCCAGTATTTTTATGTTCTATCAAGCTGCAGTAGCCCACTGGTCTAGGTATGTCACAAGAGCCAATATATTCCTTTTGCTTCTACATATATTACATAAACATTTGCAGAGTATCTATCTGCCAGCAAGTTATTTGGACCACTGATTCCAGAAAATCTTGTTTATGCTGTGCCAGTTACATTACAGAAATTGCATTGGTGGTTAGACTTCAAAGTCACCAAGTTCCAGTGAATGATTGTTCTTCCCAGATGCTTCGTCCTATTGTCTATTAGTTTTATAATGTGAACATGAATACCTCCAATATGATTGTTCTCAAAGGGATCAAGTTGAAATAAAAACTTTCAATATAACTTTTACTTTCTCTGAAGAATGGTTGTTCTTATTTTGCAGACCAGGAGATTCAAATATAATACACAAGTTTCTAAATAGTTCATATTATAAAATTTGCTAGATTATGACTTTCACTCTCACAATCCCACCTGTTAATATATTGCTTTCTTAACAGCTAGACACATTTGATTCTCTTAAGGCACAGACAGCTCAAGCAGCTTAACAGAACAGGGTTTCTTTTGTTGCAAAGTTATACATCTCTGAAAAAAATAGACTTAGCTTTAAAAGGTCAAATCAATAATACATTTTCTGTACATTTATCAGATTATTAATGAGAATAGTGCACACTTTAGGTTAATTACTCTTATCTCTGTCCCTAAAGATTCCTATTGACATAAGTGAGCTTTAGATGGCCTATTAATACATACCTTGGTATGTCTCAGAGAAATATGATTGTGCCACTTGACAAAAATTCCACATCTCCTCTCCCATAGGATGCCTTTGTCATCTTTGCCCCCTGTGAACTAACTCCTCACCTGTCTCCAAAGAGGCTTATATACTATTACCTTTTATACATTTTACAAAATCACACTGGATTAAAATAAATGAATTAAAACAACAAAAACTCCTTTTGTCATCACCCTCCAGGGTCATGATGTTACAAGCAATTCCTGGTTTCTTCTGTAATTTCAATAAGGCTTGTAATGGGGTGTTACTCACCATGCTAGCAATCTACTGGTCCTCTTCTAGATCTTCCACATATCAGTATGCTGATTCTTGTGGTGTCCTACCCACCATCATTTCCACTCCTACACCTGTGTCGCTCCAAGGAGCATTGTCTCCTCTTCAGGACAATCCCACAGCTATGCCACATTCTTGTGCTACCCCCTTATGGGGGATAGTACTTCAGTTCACTTTTCCACTTCCTAAGTGGCAAAAAGGGATATGATGTGGATTTGGGCTTATCCACTACTCCAGCTCCTGTAGATAGCAACCACATGCGGTACCCCCTCCAACCTCTCAGTCTATTTCCTTGGGCCACTTCCTCACAGTCCCAACACCTTTTTCATCCTCATCTCAGGGCCTCAGCATGCCAGTCTTAGCATTTAGCTAGGCACATGCTCTCAGTCCCCTGATCCTCGCCAGCACTGCTCTGTCCAAGGTGGTAGAGCTTTTCCTCTTGCAAACCAGCCACTTCTACCTCCTCAAGCTCCAGGGAGCAACTGAAGCTGCTCTGCAACCCTTCTTAAGTGGATCTGCCTGGCCCTGATTGTCTGCATCTCTAATTGTCTCTCTTGAGCTCTATTAATCCTTTATTGGTCAGATGTACCATCACCATTAAAACTTGCTTTCCCAAGTCCTACTCCAAACACAAGATCATTCTTTTTTTATATCTAGAATATTTTATGCTCCAGATATTATTACAAGACCCTCCCTTTGTCATCCTTTCCTTCTTCCTCGTCATTTCCTTTTCCTATCCCCTCCAGAGGTTATTATATTCTCCTATTATTTTCATCTCAGAATGAGTTCAATGAAATAATTTTTGTAATGTTACTCATGAACATATATATTTGCAGGATGTGATACATGTGACTTAAAATGCTTTAGATAATGTGCCCTACACAGCAATGTCTCCTATAGAAGTGATAGACAATACATTAGAATAATTACAATATGAATAAAAATGGGAACAGGGATGGTTTTTTTGGGGGGAAGGGGGATTGTTCTTCTAGAGATAAGGTCTGAGTTCTGAACTATAGAAACTGACACACAGCAGTGACATTTGATTTTTAACATTGATTGTCTCTGTGTGTACTCTTATGAAAGATGGGCATTCGCAGGAATTGTGCACAGTTTGCTGTGCATTCAGATATTTCTGAATTATCAATGTGAAAATGAAACAGTTAACATGCAGCACAAACTATCCCCAGCTCCCTGAAATAAGAAAGAAGTAATTCTTGTGGACAGCATCTATAATGTAAGTTTTATTCCATAGCAGTGCTTTCAAGATGAAATACATATAGCTGAAAAGTCAGAAGTGGGGGGAACAAAACAGAAAACCTTATCATATCTCATAATGTTTTCTGTATTAAAAAGGATATGTTTAATAGAAAGCCCAGAAGTATAAGATATAATCCATTTCTGGTGTGTACTATCACTTACCATTTTAATATATGGCATTGCTTTCATTTCAATAGATTTCCAGATTCTCTGAAGCTAACCATCGGGCCTATTTACTGAATGGTACTAAAAGATATGAAATTCATATTTGTAATGAGAGCCAACTTCTGAATTTTCTAGTTGTGAATGGAAGCAGTATAATTGACAGGAGCAAATTAAAAAGCAAATGTAGCTTGGATGAATTTGATATCTTGGCTCTATTATGTGATTATATCTCTGCTGCTTTTGCACAATTATTCTCCATAGACTAAAGATTCAATAAAATACTCATTGAAATATCCTGTATGGGGGAGTTAGTGGCATCTCCTCAGAAAGGTCTTACTACCCACTAATAACAGTACACATCAATGTTATCACTTCCAAATAATGTATTTTGGACTATATATGTCACATCTGTGAGTTGAATGCATGGCGATATAGCAGATCAAGGTCAGTTCCTTATTACGCCAGTATTTACAGCCTAGTATTGTTATTACCAGAATATTTATATCAGGAATGTATGGTATGTACACACTGTAAGTTATCATACCTGCCTCTCAGACTGCAAATAGATAAGAAAGACAAAGCGTGGGAGAAAGGAAGGAATATTGTCTTTATTTTTCATTTTGGGAACACACAATCTGACTGTGACTTGGCCAGGAATTAACCAAGTTTTCCTAGTTCTACTCCACGCACAAGATCTTTCTTCTCTTATGGCTGAAATATTTTATTCTCCAAGTATTATTCTATGAGCTTCCTTTTGTAATGATAAAATGTTAGCATAATATTTTTTTGGTTTGGGCATATAATGCCCCTTTTAGTCCAGTCACATCTTTTTTTGAGTTCCAACATTTCAAGTGTGAAGGCCAAGCAGATGTGAGGACACATGCAGTGGAGTTCTTCTGATATAAAACAGGGGCAACAGTGCAGAATCAGCCCCTTAATCTAAATAGTCAACATAGAAACATATAAAACATGCAGCACAGCTGTTTCTTGCTTTCTAATCAGGTGTTCTGATATAATGAACTCTTATCCAAAATGACACTTCTTCATTAATGTGATGTTTTTTGAAAAAAAAGGAAAAGAAGCAAAACTGGGGCGGAGGGGGGAGATCAACTTATTCCACTTCAGTTTACTTCTGCATGCTATGGTGAACTCTAGAGTAAGTGATATTATGCTGAAATTTGTGAAATTTTTGTCTCTCTGATTTGTTGTCTCTTCTTAATAGCAGGTATTTGTTGAAGCTTGCCGTGTCCTACAGAAGCTGGTGATCAATTAATTAAATACATTCCTGAGTCTGGCCCCTGTTCTATCTTTTTGTAGGAGCAATAATAATAATTAATCATAATTAATAAAACTATATATTTTAATGTGGCACCTTTCAGCTGAAACATCACAATGTATCTATTGGCCATTCTGAGGTCAACGCATTTGCATGGAATACAAGGGTAAAATGTAGGGAGACAAACACGCAACAAATTACTTGGTGGTATTAATGAATATCTGGCAGATGCTAGTCTCAGATATACACTGTAAAAGGAGGCTCATTTACCTGTACTGAACTCACAATTTTGATTCTCATTAAACTGAGGAATGACAGTTATTGGGGCTGCTCATACTGGGGGCTCAGGAAGAAGGCGATTTTTGAGTTGTTTCTCCTTCTAATGAGCATGCATTATATAACTAAGGTCAGATATGGGACATCTTTTCTCTTCATGTTACTAAAATAATGATGCACTATATCACCCAGGATGCTTACAGAGTGAGGAGTATAGAGGAGGAGAGAGATGGAGAGAGTTACTGGTCTTTTATTAGTATGTACTTAGTTTTTGTTTTTAGTTTCTTCTAAAATACCAGATTGTTAATGAAAAATAAAGATCACTCTAAAAATTGTGTGTGTTGGATGTTGCAAAATGATTTTGTGAATGATATCTAAAAATAACCAGACTGGTATTCAGATAGTACAAAGCAATGTGACAGCTTATCAATTATCTTACAAAGCCCAGTATATTTTTAAATTTCTCGTCAGTTAAAAAAATGTAAATCAGTTTGCCTAATTTTGTCTTAGAATTTAGCAAAAAAACAAAGCAAATTTTAGTATTCTCCAGTTTCCAAAAGGTTCTTATCATTAATTTCAAGAAAGTTATTTCTATTTTTAGGGACAAAGTATGATGAAGATATCACTAAAGATCATTCTTTCTTAAAGCCAATTCTTGTAATAATTTATAACAGTGTGCCCTTATAGCCAAGACGGCTAATGGCATATTAGGGTGCATTAGGAGGAGCATTGCCAGCAGATCCAGAGAAGTGATTATTCCCCTTTATTTGGCTCTGGTGAGGCCACATCTGGAATATTGTGTCCAGTTCTAGGCCCCCCACTATAGAAAGGATGTGGACACATTGGAGAGAGTCCAGGGGAGGGCGACCAAAATGATTAGGGGGTTGGAGCGCATGACCTAAGAGGAGAGACTAAGGTATTTGAGTTTGTTTAGTCTGCAGAACAGAAGAGCGAGGAGGGATTTGATAGCAGCCTTCAACTTCCTGAAGGAAGGTTCCAAAGAAGATGCAGAAGGGCTATTCACAGTAGCGATGGATGGCAGAACAAGGAGCATTGGTCTCAAGCATTGGTCTGGAGAAAGGGGTAAGCAGTGACGTAGTAAAGTTGCAGATCATACCAAACTGTTTAGGATAGTCAAGACAGAAGCAGACTGTGAGAAACTCCAAGAAGATCTCACCAAACTGAGTGATTGGGCAACCAAATGGCAAATGAAATTTAATGTGGATAAGTGTAAAGTAATGCACATCGGGAAAAATAACCCCAACTATACGTACAGTATGATGGGGGCTAATTTGGCTATGACAAATCAGGAAAGAGATCTTGGAGTTATCGTGGACAGTTCTCTGAAAACTTCCACACAGTGTGCAGCAGCGGTCAAAAAGGCAAATAGGATGCTAGGAATTATTAGGAAAGGGATAGAAAATAAGACCCAGAACATCTTACTGCCCCTGTATAAAACTATGGTACGCCCACATCTTGAATACTGTGTACAGATGTGGTCTCCTCACCTCAAAAAAGGTATTTTGGCCTTGGAAAGGGTTCAGAAAAGGGCAACTAAAATGATTAGGGGTTTGGAACGGGTCCCATATGAGGAGAGGCTAAAGAGACTGGGACTTTTCAGTTTAGAAGAGGAGACTGAGGGGGGGATATGATAGAGGTCTATAAAATCATGAGTGGTGTGGAGAGGGCTGATAAAGAAAAGTTATTTATTAGTTCCCATAATAGAAGGACTAGAGGACACCAAATAAAATTAATGGGTAGCAGGTTTAAAACTAATAAAAGGAAGTTCTTCTTCACACAGCGTGTTGTCAACCTGTGGAACTCCTTGCCAGAGGAGGCGGTGAAGGCTAGGACTATAATAGAGTTTAAAGAGAAGCTGGATAAATTCATGGAGGTTAGGTCCATAAAAGGCTATTAGCCAGGGGATAAAATGGTGTCCTTGGCCTCTGTTTGTCAGAGGCTGGAGAGGGATGGCAGGAGACAAATCTCTTGATCATTGTCTTCGGTCAACCCTCTCTGGGGTACCTGGTGCTGGCCACTGTCGGTAGACAGGATACTGGGCTAGATGGACCTTTGGTCTGACCCAGTACGGCCGTTCTTATGTTCTTATGTAAGTTACAGTGGGAGAGGTCTAGGTTGGATATTAGGAAAAACTATTTTACTGGAGGGTAGTAAAGCACTGGAATGGGTTACCTAGGAAAGTGGTGGAATCTCCATCCCTAGAGGTGTTAAAGTCTCAGCTTCACAAAGCCCTGGCTGGGTTGATTTAGTTGGGATTGGTCCTGCCTTGGGCAGGGGACTGGACTTGATCACCTCCTGAGATCTCTTCCGGCTCTATGATTCTATACTTGTTGGTCCCTTGGATGGCTGATTAAAATAGGTTCACTTAAAGAGTTTGGCTGGCTAGTCTCCCTTCATGGCCTATCCCAGCAGCATGTCTGCCCTATACAGAATCGTGCATTGCAGGGCACAGCTTTAGCTCAGCCCTTTCCCTGGCCCGCTTCACCCACCTGCTCCCAAAGGGGAAAGTAAATTAATAATCAGTTCCTGCTTTCTTCTTCACACCCAGGCCTGAGGTACACTACCAAGAAAGGTAACTCTCCCTCGTTCCATTGCATCAGCAGGTAGTTCAAATCATAACCAAATTCATAGTTATTACTATAAATCACTAAGGACCAGATTCTGATGTCATTACTCAAACTGCATAACACTTCACTGCATGACTAGTCCCATTGAAGTCTGTAAGACTGTTCATGGAATAAGGTTCTACTCAGTGGGTATTGGAATATTGTCCACACACGTACATATACATAAAACGAGGGACCTGTTTCTGATTTCACTGTTACTAGTGAACAAGAACAACTCTGTTGAAGGCAGGGGAATTATGCCAGTGTAAATAAAAGCAGTTTAAGACCCAAAATGCTTTAAGTACAGGCAGTCCCCGAGTTACGCGGATCCGACTTATGTCGGATCCACAGTTACGAACGGGGCCCGTCTCCCTGGTCTCCAGCAGACCAGGGAGAGGAAGCAAAGCGGCGGAGCACGCGGGCAGCGGACAGCCCAGATGCATCTGGGCTGTCCGCTGCCCGCGTGCTCTGTGGCTTTGCTCTGCTTTGCTCCCCATCTCCCTGGTCTGGGCTGTGCGCTGACGCATCTGGGCTGTCCGCTGCCTGCGTGTTCCGCCGCTTTGTTCCCCGTCCCCCTGGTCTGCAGACCTGGGAGACGGGGAGCAAAGCAGAGCAAAGCCGCGGAGCCCGAGGGCAGCAGGACAGCCATGGCGCATCTGGGCTGTCCCGCTGCCCCCATGCGCCGCAGCTTTGCTCCGGACACCAGTGGTACAGCAGCTGGGGCGCTGCCGGTTGGTCCCGTAGCACCGCTGTGGGCGCTACTGGACCAACCCGGCAGCACCCCAGCTGCTCTGCCCCAGGCGTCCTGATTCAGCCACTGCTGGTCAGTTTCAGCAGCGGCTGAATCAGGACGCCTGGGGCAGAGCAGCTGGGTGCTGCTGGGTTGGTCCAGTAGCGCTGAGGAGCGGTGGCGCTACTGGACCAACCCAGCAGCACCCCAGCTGCTCTGCCCCAGGGGTCCCCAAGTCAGCCGCTGCTGAAACTGACCAGCGGCTGACTACAGGAAGCCCCTGCCCCGGGCTTCCTGGAATCAGCCGCTGATCAGTTTCAGCAGCAGCTAACTTGGGGATGCCTGGGGTTCTTAAGTTGAATCTGTATGTAAGTCAGAACTGGCGTCCAGATTCAGCCACTGTTGAAACTGATCAGTTTCAGCAGCGGCTGAATCTGGATGCCAGTTCCGACTTACATACAGATTCAACTTAAGATCAAACCTACAGTCCCTATCTTGTGCGTAACCCGGGGACTGCCTGTAATCTAAAATGAGCTCTACAATTAAATGAACAGAATACTGTGTAAAAGATCTTGGGAAAATATTTTAGATGCTTACAGATCTGCCTATCAAGCAGCTTCCTCCATAGAGGAACCAGTTGAGCTGTCTGTTTTACAGTAGGTCAAATCTGTCTTTAAAGGCCAATTCTGACAGGCTGGCTGCTAATGCCAAGCCAAGAAATGGAATTCTTCAAGGCTTTCTCTATGTCTTGCAGATTGGTGACCTTTCTGAAACCTAATACAAAATATGATGTATTTTTGGGGGTGTTTGAGGATCACCCTGTATAACAAAAAAGGTTTGTACAGTAACTATGTTTTGTTTGCAAGGTGTTGTTTCTACTCATCTTTTTCTCAGATTGTTAATGTGCTATATTCACCACTACATTTCTCCTTGTTGAGCAAAAAAGCGAAGAAAATGTAGGCTTCATCTAGACCACTTCCTTGCTCGTTGTCTAGACTAGTGTTTCTCAAAGTGGTCCATGGACCCACTCTGAGAAAGCTGGGCTTTCCACATGTCCCTTTAGCTACAAATGGTGATCTGGAGCCAATGGAAGCTGTGAGTCTCCTTGGCTACAGAGCTGGTAAGTAGACAAATTGGAGCTGCCCAGTAGCAGCTTTCTCAGGTTGGGTCTAAAGGCTACTTTGAGAAACACTGGTCTAGACTAGGGATGTTAAATATCGGTTAATTGAATAGTTGAGTAACCTCATGACATTTTATTGCTTAGTCAATTATTCTATAGTCCCTGGGGATGGGAATGGCAGCCATTGTATCAAAGGCAGCAGCACAGGGTGCCAGGTGAGAGCTGGTCTGTGAGGGGAGCCAGTTTAAAAACCTGTTGCCCTGTGCTGCTGCTTCTGAGAAAGAGGCAGCAATGCTGAGTGGCAGCAGTCCCTGTCTAGGGAGCAGGTCTGAGCTCCTGGACCCGGTGCGAGCCAGAACTGAGCTGGGCTGTCTGCCTGCCTGGCTCTTAATACACTTGAAATGCAGAGCTGAAACAGGGGTAGGTCCCAGACCCATCATAAGCCAGAACTGAGCCAGGCTGCTGGCCAGCCTCCTAGAAAATTTACTGGCAGGGAGAGAGGGAGAGGGAAATGCATGTAGTTTATAGCATTAACCTATAAGCTTTTGCTTATCGGTTAATCGGTTGATCGACTATACTATTACATCCCTAGTCTAGACAGTAAGCGACGAAGTGGTAAGCTGGGCTGAGACTACCCAATGCATTAGCTTACCACATAATAACAGGCTTCTACAGGACTGTGCTACTACATACTAAGGTCTGGTCTATACTAGGAGTTTAGATCAACTTTAGCTGCATAAGGTGGATTTTCTAAGTAATGTGTCCACACTACCAAGCCTGTCACATCAACCTTAAGGGCTGCAGAAGTCAATTTCTATTTTCTTTTGCCAAGGAGTAAAGCTATTCCCAAGTTTACATGGTCACATTAACTTTATTGTAGAAAGTTGCTGGAAAGTCAAAGCTATTGGCCTCTGGGAAGTCTCCTGCATTTTCCCACTCTGACTACTCTGGCCACTTGTGTCTCTACTGCTCTCCTGCTGAGCACAAAAAGCCCCATGAACAGTAGAAGGGCCTGTCCCATGTGGCCAGCATGGTGAACCCATTTGACAATGAACAGCACACTGTAGCACATGTGCAAATGGCATCAAATAATCCCAACAACAGTGCAACGACTTTAAGGACTTCTGATCCCATGTGATGCAGTTCCCAAGGGCACAGAAGTACATCTGCATTGAGTTTCCAGGAGATCTTGGACCTCATCAAGGTATGGGGGAATGAAGCCATCCTCAATGAGATCTGAAACAGCATGAGATGTATGGCAGGATCGCAAGTTGTCTGAGGCCTAAAGGATATTCCAGGGATTTGTAGCACTGCTGTGCCAAGATCAAGGAACAGTGCCAGTCCTTCCATAGAATGAAGAAGGACAGTGGCCAGTCTGGTGCAGCACCTCACATGTGCCACTTCTATGACCAGCCAGATGCCATTTTGGGGTGTGGCCAGGTCAGCTTCCCCAGCGGGGTTATTGAGTCCGGCCAAGAGATACCTGGAGGACATGGTGGTGGTGGAGAGGCAGGAGGAGGAGGAGGAGGAGAGGAAAGAGGAGAGTAGCCAGCCACTGACCCCCAAGAGCCTGGAGCTGGTCATGTCACTGAAGCCAGTCCACCTCTCCAGGATGTCTACCAGTACAGCACCAATGATGGGGAGGGCACTTCTGGTGAGTTCACAAACTTTGTCCAACTACAAGCATGTGAAGGCAGTAGGGTGCAAGTTGTGGCATGCACTGTGCCTACAGCGTGTGGGGCCCAGAACAGCTTGTTCATGTGTCAACAGGTGAAGTGGAAGTCTTGCCTGAACAGCTCCTGAACAGCTTGCCTGAAACTTTCACATAGGAACTGTTTGATCCTTCTCTCAGGGTTTCTGGGGAGGCCAGCTTTATTCCATCCTCTGCGGTAAGACAACTTCCCACGCCAAGCCACCAGTAAGTGATCTGGCATCATGGAACCAGAAAGAAGTGCAGCTTAAGTTCTGAGTTTATGACCTCATTCTGACAGCATGCACTCCTGATCACTCAGTGTGATTCGGAGAAGACTGATTTCTTGCATGGCAACCTGCAGGGGGGAGGAGGGAAGCCTATTAGCACTCTCTTCAAGAGGCCACATGTGTCATACGTACCAACCCACCCACCGTGAATAGGAAAGAACCCAGTGTCCCCAGGAGGCCATGTGTGCCAGACCCAACATGTGCTGGAAACAGGTATGCTGACCCACCCCTTTTCCTCTCCTCCCCTCCTCCCCAAGCTCCTGTCCTGGCTGGGAAAGTAGCTCTATCCCAGGATGCTACCTGTGCTGGACACTGCAGGAAGCCACCCTTTTCTTCTTGCACAGATTATGGGGCACACAACATGCTGCCACCAAGGTGGCATTCACTGAGGTCCAGGCGAGTCAGGAGACTCTTGGATCTCCCTTTTAAATGTCCAAAGGAACATTCCACCACCATTCTGCACCTGTTCAGACTGTTATTGAACTCCTCTTTGCTGGAGTCCAGGCTGCTTGTGCAGAGCTTCATGAGCCATGGGAGCAAGGGGTAGGCTGGGCTGCCCAGGATCACTATTGGCAAGTCTACCTCTCTGACTCTTATTATCCAGTCAAAGAAATAAGTTCTAGTGTGCAACTTTTGGAAAAGGCAGGAATCTCAAAAGACGTGGGCATCATGCACCTTTCCCGACCATCCCACATTGATGTCAATGAAATAGCCCTTGTTATCCAAGAGTGCCTGCAGCACCATGGAGAAGTACCCCTTGCAGTTGATATACTCTGTGGCAAGGTGTTCAGGAGCCAAGATGGGGATGTGCATACCATCTATGTCACCACCACAGTTAGGGAAGCCCATTGTGGGAAAGCCATCCTCTTGCTGTCTGCTTTTCCCAGAGTCATGATACTTTATAGAAGAATGTTATTAATGGCCTTGGCTATTTGACAAAAGCTCGGCCTTAGATTTCTCCATCCCAAACTGATTTCTGACTGACTGGTAGGTATCTGGTGTGGCAAGCTTCCATAGTGCAATTGCCACTTGTTTCACGATGGTCAGAGCAGGTCTCATTGAGGTATCCTGGAGCCTCAGGGTAGGGGAAAGCCATTCGCACAGTTTCAGGAATGTGGCTTTCAACATGTGGAAGTTCTTCAACCACTGCTTATTAACCCATGTCTGCATCACAATGCAGTCCCACCAGTCTGAGCTCGTCTCATGGCGCCAGAACTGGCATCCCACTATGTCCTCAGAATTGACTGGTGGGTGTGCTAGCATGAGTACCAGGCCTTGCCTGAGCAGAGCCTCTATGTCATGTCAAGTTTTGTCCTCCCTCCTCTTCCTGGTGTAGCAATATGCGTACGCTCTCGAGGCACAGTGCCATGAGGCACACAATGACACAAATTATGAATAAGGCCGACTATAACCAGGAGGCAACCAGACAACTCTCGAACACCACATTTTACAAACCTCTCCCCTCTGATCCCACCTTGGACTACCAAAAGAAACTACACTGTCTCCTTAAAAGCCTCCCCACAGCTACTCGGGAACAAATCCTCACAGAATCACCTTCTGACCCCCGACCAGGATTGTTCTATCTACTTCCCAAGATCCATAAACCTGGGCACCCCGGACGTCCCATCATCTCTGGTATTGGCACGCTCACTACTGGTCTATCCAGCTATGTAGACACTCTTCTCAAACCCTTCGTAACCAATACCCCCAGCTATCTCCGAGACACTACTGACTTCCTAAGGAAACTACAAAACATCGATAACCTCCCCAATAATACCATCCTTGCCACCATGGATGTAGAAGCTCTATATACCAACATCCCACATGAAGACGGATTACAAGCAATTAGAAACACTATCCCAGAGGACACTACTGCCAACCTGATAGCAGACCTATGTAACTTTGTTCTCACCCACAATTATTTCCGGTTTGAGAACAACTTATACCTCCAGATCAGCGGCACAGCCATGGGTACACGCATGGCCCCACAGTATGCTAACATCTTTATGGCTGACCTAGAACAACGTTTCCTCAACTCCCGTCCCCTTTCACCCCTCCTCTACCTACGGTACATCGATGACATCTTTATGATCTGGACACATGGCCAAGAAACACTGGAGATATTCCACAGAGATTTCAACAACCTACACCCCACCATCAACCTCAGCCTGGACCATTCTACACGAGAGATCCACTTCCTGGACACCACCGTACAAATCAACAATGGAAAATTAGACACCACTCTCTACAGAAAACCCACTGACTCATACAGTTACCTACATGCATCCAGCTCCCATCCAGAACACACCACACGATCCATCGTCTATAGCCAAGCCCTTCGATACAACCGCATCTGCTCTAACCCCACTGACAGAGACCAGAAGCTTCAGGATCTCTACCAAGCATTTATAAATCTCAACTACCCACCCAGAGAAACAAAAAAGCAAATTGAAAGAGCCAGACGAATACCTAGAAACCATCTACTTCAAGACAGACCCAAGAAAACCAACAATAGAACACCACTTGTCATCACCTACAACCCCCAACTTAAACCTGTCCAACACATTATCAAGAAACTACAGCCTATATTGGAACAGGATACCATACTCAAAGAGGCTCTGGGAGACAGACCCATAGTCTCCTATAGACAACCACCTAACCTCAAGATGATTCTTACCAACCACCACAGGACATACCACCCTAATACCAACCCTGGTACCTTCCCTTGCAACAAACCCCGTTGCCAGCTTTGTCCACATATTCATTCTGCTGATACCATTATTGGACCTAACCAAGTGAGCTATAAGATCAAGAACACATATTCCTGCGCATCCAGAAATATAATCTATGCTATCATGTGCCGAAAGTGTCCGTCTGCTATGTACATTGGACAAACATCTCAGACACTTCGCCAAAGGATTAATGCCCACAAAACAGATATCAGACAAGATCACAAAGAGAAAACAGTTTCTTGCCACTTTAACCAGAAAGGACACTCTCTAAATGACTTAGCCACCTGCATTCTGCTACAAAGACCTTTTACATCTGCACTTGAAAGGGAATCCTCTGAACTGTCATTCATGTTAAAATTCGACACTTACCAACAGGGACTTAACAAGTCTTTGAACTTTCTCACCCATTACCAAGACAGTTTCCCCAATTATCACCTGTAATACCATTAACTCACAAACATCCCACTCTCCCTACCTTTAATATCAGCAATTCACAGACACTTACCTTCCTTCCTCCCCCTTCCCACCCCCCCGCATCCCCCTTCTGTTCTGCAATGTGATTTGTCCTTTTCATATTTGTTCATTTTTTTAAATTCTATCCTTTGGTATATATGGTTGTGACTACTTTCTTCCACTATTTGATCTGAGGAAGTGGGTCTGGCCCACGAAAGCTCATCATCTAATAAACCATCTTGTTAGTCTTTAAAGTGCTATATTGTCCTGCATTTTGCTTCAACTACCCCAGACTAACACGGCTACATTTCTATCACTAATGACACAAATGAGCATGATGATGCTTTCCAGCATACCGGCCTCCATGCTCTTCCTGCTATGGCATCCGCATGGGCACCAAGGGCACAAACAGGCACGAGAAAACTGCCTCCCACTGATGTCACACAAAGGGGGAAGGAGTAGACGAGTGCATTCTGGGATGCTGGCAACATGGGCCTCGACCACCTGCTGCAGGTGCCCCAATGGACACTGTGAGCATAGCCCAGAATGCAAAGCTGCCCATGGTTCCTCACTCTCCAAGTCTCTGAGTCAATAGTAAGCTCCCTAATGGGGATGTGCTACTTTGGACTACATTCAATTCTTCCCTGCACTGAAGACATGGAATCCATTATGAATTATGGCTTATGGAAAATTAGGGGAATCTGGAAGAGAGGCTGGCATCTCTCATAGAAGTGAATTTCACTATTTATGCTTATATTCAGATGTTACTTTATAAGAAAACAAATAAATCTACAGAAATTGAAGAATTTATTTCAAAACAGGAATCTAAAAACATAGATAAATCATTACAAAGAAAAGACTCTAAACTGATAGTTAAAGATGAAGGAAACCTAAAACTTTCTCCAAGTGTTACAAATGTCTTGTTTTTAATAAATAACTGAAGAATACATTTAAATAGATTAAATATTACAGTATGATAATCACTTGTAACCTGAGGCAAGCAAGTATTTGAAATTTTCAGTTTCAGGTCTGGTGAACATGTGGAACATTTGGACTATTGATAACATAAGTAAAACATTAGTCAGGAATGGGGAAAAAAGTTCTGATAATTCTCTGTCATTTATAACCTCTCTGCTTCTGTGCATGCAGGATCCCTTTACGTTGCAAATTTATTTGCCAATTTATCATGCTTTTTGAAATTATGTGGCCTAATAAAACAGCTATCAAGTTTCCCTGGAAACTAGTAACAGTGCTACTACATAAATCATTCAGTTCAGGTGTTACCAAACTTTTTGACACAGGGACCAGTAAATCCATTCACGAGCTTTTGGAGGATCGGTAACATTCATTTGCATATTTGCATATTCAGTAAGCAAATGATAAATATTCAAATAAGTTGTTTCTGGTCCTTCCAAAACCCCCAGTGCCAGCTTTAGCAAAGCTTTTGATACGGTCACCCACAATATTCTTGCCAGCAAGTTAAGGAAATATGGACTGGATAAATGGACTGTAAGATGGATAGAAAGCTGTCTAAACCAGGGTTTCCCAAAATTTTTACTTTAGTTGGAACCCGTTTTTTTTCAGTACTGTTTTTTGCAGCCCAAAAATATAAACGCAGGGTATCTGACTAGGAGGGAGGATGAAAGGAGGGGTAGGGTTGCCAGGTGTCTGGTTTTGTACCGGACAGTCCAGTATTTGACGGTTCTGTCAGGGAAATTGACATATATAAAATGTCCGGTATTTTCTAATTAGGTAAGTTTTATTATTATTAGATGTATCAGTCCGTAGCTGCGAACTGCCTGGCTGGTAGGTGTGCTCATGCTATGTGAGTCTGTCTACCAGACAGGCAGTTTGCAACTACTCGAGGGAGGGAATCCGCGGGGCCAGACTCACTTGTGTGCCTGGGTCTGTATGTGCCTGGGTCAGTCCTGCTTCCCACCGGCCGATTCGCTCCCCGTTGCCGCTTCTCTTCCTGATCTCCCCCATCCAGCCCTGCTGCCCCCATCCAGCCCTGCTTCCGGTGACTGGTTCTCCCATCCTCCTCCTCTCAATCTCCCCTGGCCAGCCCCCCCCCCCATCCCCGATCCCCCATCCCCATTCCCTGTCCAGCTCTGCTTTCACTGCCTGGCCACCTGGACGCCCTCCCCGCCCCCCAATCTCCACTGGACAGCCCCACTGCCCCCAACCCTGCTTCCTGGCAGCCAGTTCCCCCCCCCACCACATACACCTCCTCCCAGCCTACTCCAATCCCCTCCCGGCAGCCACGCTGAGGCCCGGTATTTTTTTCCCTGCAGCCCAGTACCGGGCCACAGCCCATAGTTTAGGAAATGCTGATTCAGTTGGATACATTCTAACTTCTATGTCTTAGTTTTCTAGTAATAAAGATGGGGGGGGGGGAATATTCACCCTCTTTAATAAATCTGATGGGCAAGCTCCTTGACCCCTAGATTGTTCAGAGAAAGACGGTAACTGAGCTGAGGAGAGCTAGTATCACTATGGTGAGCAGAGAGGCAGTGGAGACTGTACACTATGTTTTTGTTTGGGCTGGAACAAAAGGAAGAAATGTTTAAATATTACAGTTAGGTTTTACACACATTTTCTCCATGAAAAAGATTGATTTTGGTGTAAGTACTGGGGATATCTAAACAAAAATTTCATTTCAGGTCAATTCTATTCTTTGTGTCTGAATCAACTTGATGTCTCATAAGAGTTGTAGTTCTGAGTGTCTCATTTTCCTATTTTCTCTCATGGGTGCTGCTCCTCCACTGGACTTTATCTCTGAAAAATCACTGCAATAGATCAGCCAAAAGGACAGACTTTTGTGTTATGGGAGATGTGGTACAATTGATGAATTCAGGGTATCTTGCATTGAAGTAACCCATGAGGACAAATTTGTCTTTCTTGGCGGTGGCAGTCACAGTTACATCAAGAGTACAGTTGAACTTGTTGTCTTAGTCATCATCCAGTGTAGAAACTCATGCACTGATGATTGTAACATACTGGTTGTTAGTAAGCTTAAGAGGAAAAGTCATAAGACATTCATTAATACCCTTAGGGAGTTGGAAAAGCTAGCTAGCAATCTTATTTTTAATAGTAAAACTAACTCCATGAATACATCTCTCTTAAGGAATATCTGGAACTCTGGAGATGGCCTATTGAGAAAGAAGGGGTGGAGAAAGTCAATTCTAATGTCATTGTCCTTCTCAACAAATGTGTAAGTTGTGATTTGCTACTCGCAAATACCATCTTTAGACAGAGAAAAAAATATATGACTATGAGGAAACATTCATCTTCTGAACATTGGCATCTTCTTAACTATGTCATCATATGAAGGTCTTTATTACCCATAAGCCATGAGAGGTATTGATGACTCCTAAACAGACCATCACTTAGGGTACATCTAGACTACATGCCTCTGGCAACAAAGGCATGTAGATTAGGCTACCCGGAATAGGAAAATGAAGCACTGATTTAAATAATTGCTGCTTCATTTAAATTTAAATGGCTGCCGCGCTGAGCCGATCAGCTGTTTGTCGGCTCAGCGCGGTAGTCTGGATGCTCCGCGGTCGACATCAAAGGCATTTGTCGACCTCTCAGGTAAATCTCATCTCAGGAGGCATACCTGGGAGGTCAACAAATGCCTTTGATGTCAACCTTGGAGCGTCCAGACTACCGTGCTGAGCCAACAAACAGCTGATTGGCTCAGCGCAGCAGCCATTTAAATTTAAATGAATCGCTGCTTCATTTTCCTATGCTGGGTAGCCTAATCTACATGCCTCTGTCACCCGAGGCATGTAGTCTAGACGTACTCCCAAGTCAGATCAATCATGAATGCAAGGCTTGCGCCACAAGGGTATGTCTACACTGTAGCGCGTACCTCAAAATAACCTACACAATTTCAGCTACGCAGATTGCATAGCCTACTTTGAAATGGCTTATTGCAAGATTTGGCACTACACAGTGCTAATTTCAAAATAAATTGCTATTCCAGTGTCTTTGTTAATCCTCATGCAACAAAGTCTACAGGAAGAAGAAATAACAAGCCCACTATTTCAACTGTATTTCATAATAACAGGTGTGATGGTAAGATGTGCAGAATGCTTTTTTGAGATAAAAGATGTTATCCTGAAATAGCACCACTGTGTAGTCGTACCCCAACACTGTTATTGACTGAAAAGAATGAGGGAGAGATTTAACATCAACATATTCAAAAACATGTTAGTATTGTGTAATCCCCTTACTAAAGGTGACTCTGCTTATTTTCTGGGAAGACCCTGTGTGCTGCAATCCAGCTTCACAGACTACAATTCCCATGAGCCCTTGGGAAAAACAGGAAGGAAGTGACTCTTGTGTGGGAGGTCTGAATCTCTCCACATGTGGAGGAAGACTCAGCAGCCTGTGGACTCATCCCTCTGTTTTTGGAGCAGAAAGGGAGCTAGGCTGCTGTGGAGGAGTTTGATCCAGTTCGGGAGCTGTTATGTGGCAGTTACAGTCTGGGACAGCGAGCCTTTGGAACTGGGATCTAGCAGGCTGCTTCTGATTGCCTTAGAGGGGAGGCCCTTTGGCTGTACTTGTGTCTAGAAGCTGCTCTGCATCCAGCACACAGAAGGAGACTGTGAGTAACTGGGCATCTTTAGGGAAATGCTTCCTGGGACAGACATCAGATATACAGACTAACTCTGGGTTCAAAGAGAGGCCAACCCAGTGAACCAGAGCTGCTGCATAGCTTGGACCAACATATGCCTTACCTACAGAGAATCGCCATTACAGCTGAAGTTCTTCAAGCGTACCCACACAAGCAAGAGTCTGGGACTCTGAGTCCAGGAGTGTGCACACTGGCGTGGGATAAATATTGACAGCTAGATAAGTTCCTTTTACTTCTGTGTTCTTCGTTAATTGATGTTATTCACTGTTAGTTTGTTAAAGCCTGTTTCTTGAAGTTAAGTAAAGGTTTTTCATTCTAATGCAATCGATTAGATGTATATTATTTATGATTTGTAATTGTTGTTCTGGAGTTAGATCCAGTTTATTGCTGGAATAAGTTTATTCCTGGAGGTTCCCAAGGCACACCAGTCAGACCTATAGGGCCTGCCAGGTGGAGGCACTGCCGTTATATGTTCTTTATGAGCAAGGGACAGCAGCAAGGGGGTGGATAGGGTTTAACCAACTAAACAACATCACCACTGGGGTAATCAGGATCTCCTTTTACGTTAAAACCATCAGGCGCCCAGGCACACCTGTGAGTGTGACCTGCTCCCGAGTAACCCGGGGAGGAAAAAGGGGGTTACAATTGAATTCTTTAGCAACCCTCCTTTAGATGCTCTCTGACCTTCCTGATAATATCTATGACATTGAAACACCACTAGTAGGAACTTAAGATCACTATTGACAAAACATGTGCTGAATTGATTGGATATTCAACTCACATTCCAAAACCACACTACGGTGCAGAGTGTCATCTTTATGATACCCTTCCTCCATCCCAAGTAATAGAAAATGTCATTGAAAATGTGCCCACAGATGCCTGACTGTCTATATCCATACGTAAGTGATAGGGTTCATTTCCAAACACCCATCAAAAGGGGTTATGTAACCTATTGGTTAGCCTGCTTCCTTGCCTATATATCTTTTCTTAAAGATTCTTATTTCTTATGGGTTTTATTTTTTTTAGCAATAGGTTTATAAGTTTATATTAGAGTATATTTTGAATTTAACACAAGGGACTTGCAGGCCACATTCTGTATGTTGAGCTAAGTCAAAGTTAGCATACAGATGTTTGGCACCTTTCGTCTAGCTATATGATGGTGAATTAAAATGTAAGGTCCATCTATGCCTTCAATCTTTAACATAGAGCATGAGTGGAAGTGGGTTGGGTCTTTCCTAAGTAAATATCTTTTTTAAACTTAACTTGTATACCATAACTTGGCACTCGGAAAGAACCAAAACAATCAATTAGTTCAGAAATAACAGATGTGATACCTAACCACAAAAGACCCATGGTAAATAGACATGTATGGTGAGTTGAGATCATTGATATCTAACTGATTTCTCATTTAGAATTTGATGGCAGTTAGAAATAATTGCAAAACTCCCCAGTGACTTCCTCTTTTTCCTGAGTTGTTTTCTTTCTCTTTCTTTCCCTCTCTTTAGCTAACATGTTCAAGAGGCTGAAAAAAGGCCAAGGATGAAGAAAAGTGTACAGCCTCCCAACCACTTGTCACACAGATGGAAGAACCTGTAGAGCATAAACTGGACTCCTCAGACATCTTACGTTCATAAAAGACATTTCCCCGTCATAACAGACATCATCCTTCTATAGAGTGATAGTTTCTCTGATGCCAGTTGAGAAGCAGAAATCAAAGGGGATTATGGGAGCATGAGGAACATAAGAAACATAAGAACATAGGAACAGCCATAGTGGGTCAGACCAAAGATCTTATCTAACCAAGTATTCTGTCTTCTGACTGTTGACAATGCCAGGTGCCCCAAAGGGAAAGAGCAGAACAGGTAACCATCTAGTGATCCATTCCCTGCCACTGATTCCCAAACTCTGACAAACAGTCTAGGGATACCATTCCTACCCATCCTGGCTAATATTCATTGATGCACTTATCCTCCATAAATGTATCTAGTTCTTTTTTGAACCCTGTTAAAGTCCTAGCCTTCACAACATCTTCTGGCAAGGAGTTCGACAGGCTGACTGTGCATTGTGGCAAGAAACACTTCATTTTGTTTGTTTTAAATTTGCTACCTATCCATTTCATTTGGTTACCCCTAGTTCTTGTGTTATGGGAGCAAGTAAACAACTTTTTTTATTTACTTTCTCCACACCGCTCATGATTGTATAGACATGATCATATCCCTCATTAATCTCCTCTTTTTTAAGCTAAACAGTCCCAGTTTTATTACTCTCTTCTTATATGGCAGCAGTTCCATACTCCTAATCATTAATCAACATTAAAATCATTCTGCCATTTTATTGCCCAGTAACCTAGTTTTGTGAGATCCTTTTGAAGCTCTTCACAGTCTGCTTTGGCCTCAACTATCTTGAGCAGTATAGTATCATCTGCAAACTTTGCCAGCTCACTTGTTATCCCATTCTCCAAATCATTTGTGAATATGTTGAATAGGATTGGTCCTAGTACAGACCTTTGTGGGACATCACTATTTACCTTTCTCCATTCTGAAAACTGACCATTTATTCCTACCTTTCGCTTCCTATCTTTTAACCAGTTTTCAATCCAAGAGAGGATCCTTCCACTTATTCCATGACACCTTACTTTGCTTAAGAGTCTTTGGTGAGGAATCTTGTGACAGGCTTTCTGGAATTCTAAGTATGATAAATCCACTATATCTTCCTTGTCACATGCCTCACCAATTGTTCAAGGGGAGGAGAGATACCCTGCTCTGTCCTCAGCAGGGAGTTGTTGCTGTAGCTGAGGGAGAAGTACCTCTCCCCCAGCCAGGCAGCTCCATGCATAGCAACCCTGAGACCCTTGGTGGGGATGTTTAAGCAGCTTCAGGAACCTTTCTCTTGATCCAAAAAATGAATCTAAGCTGTTTTCACACACTAAAGATTTTACTCTAATATGCTAAAGCATCCCTCTTTTCAGGTGACTTGGCAAGAAATAGGTAACAAGTAACAGAGGGCACAACTGAGCCTTTTACATGAAAAATTATTAAGGAAAGTATTTAAGTACCTAATTTTTTACCTAAGTTGGATTTTGAGAGAACAATTTGGAATTTATTCTTCTATTCTTGTTTTTAACTCAAAAAAGAATAAATTGTTATGCCAGTAGCCAACCTTTTGTGTGGTGATGGGGTTATCTCTGTGTTTATATAAGTATGAAGAAACAGCTTTGCAAAGTCAGTAATCAAGAGTCCAGTAATGGAAAAAAGACGCTGGAAAAGAGTTGAAATTATAGGGAAAGAATTTTTAAAAATCTACTGGGAAAAGAATAAATAGCATTGTAGTTTTAAATCAAAAAGGCAGTCAACAGTCTGACAAAGCATTAATAGAAACTGTCAATCAGCTTAAGGCCTAATTGCTAGTAGGAAAGTGCAAATTATGATTGATGAGCCATAGATTATGAGTTTTTGCTACTCAAAGGTTGATCTATTGCTAAAGTAGAGATCGTGCTAGTTAGCTTGTATCACCAAAGAGCATTTCTCTGACTCAGAAATAGATTTGTATTTTTTTATGGAAACCAATCCAAACATTATGAATTAAAATGATTCATGGGGTCTTTTCACCTGAGGGTTATTTTTTAATCTCCTTTTTTGGGGGGTCGAGAAAAGGGCATACGGCGAGAAGAGTTCATTCATATATAATGTAGGAATGTGTTTTGTAATATAGGAACCTAAAAATTCTTGCACCTTTTTTCTGGTTTATAGTCAAACAGTCAACACATCTCCTTTCCCATTTACATTTGTTAAATATATTAGCATACTGGAATCCATTGTGGAATATTTTAAGTGATTATCTTGATGGCTTTCCAAATTTTAGAGCCAAATACTTTCCTTATTGGGTCAGATTCTCTCTGATCATCACATGTGTGCAGGAATGGAGCAAAAGTACAAAGGCACTCTTCTCCTGTGAACCCAATTTAATAAGATAATTACAGTCCCTATGTAGTCTTCCCCAAGGGTGCATAAGGTGAATTGAGTAGTTAGAAGGCAATATGCTGCATCCCAGAAGAAGTTTCAGTAGTGGTCCTCTGCATACACTGGAGTTCTGGAGGTATTTTGCTCCCTTTGAAGTGGTTCAGTTCAACTCTACCCCAACACAGCTTTATAATTGATCTCTCATTTATTACTACAGCTAAACAAATACTTTTCACTTCTCTCTACAACCAGATATAACAATCATTGAATTCATTCCATGTTTGGCTTTATTCATGTTTTTTTGGTAAATAATTCTTGTTCTGAAGATTTTTTGTAAATTACAAATTTATCTGAAATTCAGAATTTCAGATAAATTGTATTGGTTAGTTACCCTTGTCTTGGACTAAAGTGGTGCCTTCACCTTGTCTTAGCTGCCAACCTAAGAATAAATACACCCTAATTGAATTTACATTCCTAGATTTCTATAATTCTGAAATAGCATTCTATTTGCACCCCAACACTAGAAGCAACTTACAATTAAAATCATGTGTAGAGTTAGTGGAACCTAGACAAGATGTCAGCTTAGTAGTGTCTCACTTTACTTTTCAAAAATAATTTCAGGTCCAAGCTCCCAAGGAGTAAACAGCATAAGAAGAGAGGAAAGCTACCATCTTTTATGTTGGAATCTGCCTAGGTCTTCTGTGAATTGAGTTTCCTCTATAATTACAAAGTGTGGCTTGATTTTGGGTGGTGTAGGAGAGGTGGGCTGGTAAGAAAGAATTCCTTATCCTTCTACATGTATTGTATAGCTAACCATGTTAGTTTAAGGTGAAAATGTGAATCTCAAAATACGAGTCTTATAGTATGCATAAGGTAGAAGAAAGTCATCAAATTGCTTGATTTCTACAGTATTCGGTGCTACAAATTAAATATTGTTACTTTTTGCCAGCAATGGCTATGCACATCCTGTTAATACTCTGAATAAATTCTGCCCAGTATGTCCATTATTACTTCCATGAATATTTTAGGCAATTTTCCTTGCTGATATATCATACTTTACCCGGAAATGAAAAAAACAAAAACCAATAATCAGATGTATGGGAGAATGCTTATGCTAACCCTTTTTCTGAGAGTCCAATAATCATTTTGGGATTTGGAGCATCTATTGAGATCTCTGTTCAGTGTTTTCACAGAGACTTAAATATCAGCTCTGATACACTGATTATACTGAGGTTTGAGTGACAGTTCCACTTCTTTAAGTCCTCAGTGGAGTCAAGGTGACAGGATTGTAGTTCTGTGAATTTTAGAATTATACACATGAATCTGATGCTCAAAAGTATACATGCCCACTTTTCTGCACAGATATGTGTGGTAATAACCATAGCTGCATGAGCAAATCTGACAGTTCTGTAAGCAAATGGCTCCTTATTCATCTAATTGGCCAAACCCATGGGTAGTTAACCTGATATGCAGTTATGGTCACAGATCATTCTGCACAAACTTTATGTGCAAAACCTCATAACTAATTTTGAAAGCCAGAATTCAATATATTAAAACTACTGAAACGTAGGTCTAGTAGCACAACTAACATATTACACAGTGCATATATTTATACTGTACACAATCACTGCTCAAATCATCTATGCCCCCCTATTAAAACATGGAGCTATTGTTGGTTTCCCCAGCGCTTCAGAACTATGTGATCCCACCGGTCTGCACTGGTGTCCAGACACCAGATGTGGCGGGACATGGCTTCCGAATCAGGGCAGGTGGCCTTCAACTACTGAAGCCGCTCCCCCGCATACCCAAGAAGGGTCTGCCACAAGGGCTGGAGGTTGGGTTCCTGCAGAGCCTAGGAGGCAGCCTTCAGAAATTGCTGCCTGGTTGCAGCAAAAGCTGTAAGAGCTGAAACTGCCTGTAGGCCGCTCTGGCTCCACAGCGGAGAGTGCTGTGGTTTCCTGAAACCAGAGCAAGAAAAGATGCTAGCAAGCGGGGAAACCTGAGAAATGTATGTCTGGGGGTGGAGATCCCTTTAAGCAAGAGCCTCAGATAGTCTAAAGCAGCAGCCAAACAAAGCAACTACTGACCTGATGCCCTGCCTGAACTGGTTATGGGTGGCCTTAAATACGTTTCAGTGTCCAATCAGTGTGGCTGCACTATTTCAAAATAGCTAAAGGCTATTTCGATATGCATTTTGTGTGTCTCTTCCAAAATAGCTTATTCTGTAACAACACTGCTGTGTAGACATAGCCTAAGGATATTGCACATGTTTTAGTAGGGTTTTCTCTCTGACTTTTGGAAAACTCCCCAGAACATACTAACTCTATTAACCTTTGGAAAGACATGTGTCATGCTCTACTGACCTCTCCCTTCAGGTTTTGGAGTGACCTTTCTCCTACCTGAGCTTCTTGTTTGCTATTAGTTGAATTTCTCCAAGACAACCATTTAACTTTCCCTGGCTGTGATTGCCCGTGACATTGACCTTGTCATTCCTGGCTATGACTGTTTAAATCCATCTTTATCATTAAATCCTTATAACAAAAAACAACTACACTTTTATCTGCATCTTAACAATATGATTCATAGTCACCACTCTACTTTTAGATATTTAAATAAGTCTAATTTCAATTTTTCCTTTGCTTCCGTTAATGGTAATAGTGTAATGTTATTAATGCTGTATTCCTCACACAGAACAGAGCAGCTGAAAACCCTCTTGCTATTTTAACAGTTCAATATAAAATATTGAAATTCCTTCAGACATCCAGAGTCTGCTATCTTCTCTCCTGAGAAAGAGGTGCTTTGAAGCAGAAACTCAACACTACTTCTTCATCCTTATGGAAGATAGAATATTATACCCAAAAGATATATTAAAAAGAACAATTTTATCATTGCAAACTCAAGTACTCAAAAATCAGAAAATGCCAGAATTGACATTGTCTGTACAATTTTAATATGGATCTGTTGTTTGTATATATTATATTACAATCTTCAATTACACAATCATATATTATTTTTTCTATAGGCCTCTTGACTCATTCAGAACATAGAATGGATGGTGCTTAATTACTTAGCATTTCTTCAACATTTTTGTATTCATCTTGTTGATAAGTATATGGCCCTCAGCCTTATTTACTGCAGAATATTCATCTTCTGCTCTCAAGACAGAATTTTTAATGTACTTCTTAATTCCCTTCCTATTAATTTCCAATACATTCTGCTATTACTGAGTTCATGTCAGTTTCAGCATGCCAGGGGCCTTCCCTGCTTTTGCTAACCCACAAGGAGACCAAGAGATTGCAATACAATACACATAACAGCATGAAGAGGACACAGGAATGACTTGATGGTCAAAACTTTTAGTCTTGTTTATGCAATGATCCTCAGAAAAGCACTTTCATGTCCAAGTAGAACAGGAATGCCTCTTGGATAGGGAGTCCCACGAGAGTGTTCCAGATCGTGATTTATATCCCAAACCTGAAGTCAAAGAATTTTGAGTGTGCTGATTAAAATAGCTGCCTTAAGGAATTTTTGTCAAATGCGTGTGATAAAATTCTAGAAGGATACTAGAAAATTATCCTCGTAACAATAAACTGTTGTCTCCTCCTTGATTGTAGTTATTGTTAGACACAATAGCACCGTCACCACTGAGGCATTCTAGGAGGAGGCTAGTGGTGGCCAATGGTAACTAACTGCAAATATTAGTATTTGGTCAAAGTTTGGACAAATAATAGGAGACTATTACCTCCATATTTTCCTCAAGGAATTTGACAAATGATGGGAGAAGATTTACACAAACATACACATAGAACTCTTTCCACAAGACTTCAGTGAGTTTTTTAACGGTAGGGGAAGTTAAAGAGTATTTTTCCTTCATTAGTGGAATCATTTGGTACAAAAAAAGGGAAAAGGTGTGTGCGCTCAGTTTCTTAAAAGACTTTTTAAATTAATGTAATGAGCTAATTAAAGTTTTGAAAAGTTAATGTTCAGAACATTCATTCCCTAGTCTAACTTGATATTGGCCAAGAGACGTAGCCAATTCATCATTTATATATATTGAAATATTACTGGGTAGACTAGACCCCAAAGCCCCCTGCTGGAAATGCTATTGAGAAGTCGTCCAAGCAGACAAGCATGGCAGCAAAGGAAGCATAGTAGTTTGACAAAGATTCGCAGGGTATGAAATATGTACAGTGAAAAATGTCAAATGATTCCTCTGTGGCATGCACTTCCTAGTTTAATAACCTACATAATGCTAGGGAAATTTCAATTTCTCTTTTAATAATTAACATAAGCATTGTTCTTCAGAGATATACTTTTTTTCCTTTTCCCTGGACAACATTAAGATGAAGACTAATAGCTGAAGAAATTTTGCATGTGAATGTACCATAGGGTTTTACAAATAACACTAAATGTAATGGATGTGAGAGAGTACTAGGAATAGCTTCTGCCCCTATTTGTACTCCGTACATCCTTGTTTGAGGTATACAAAGCAGAATTGTCAAAAGATCTTGATGCTCATTAACACCTGCTGAAGAAAATGGGAGCTCCTGAGTGCTGAACGTATTTTCAAAATCTAGCCCTTTATTTATTTAGGGAGTAGGAGCTGAGCTCTTATAGAAATTCACCCCAAATGAGAGTACTGAGTACTTTTTAAAACTTGGCCCTTCTATGTAAGCTCTGGAGGTGATAAGAGAAAATTCTTAGTGAATCAGGCCCCTGAATTGTTATACAGCTGAAACAGTTAAAAGTCATAAGAAATTGGTTGAAGATTTGGGGGTTTGTTCACATAAATACACCTTGGCAAGAAACATTATTCTGACTGGCCTCCTCAACTAGAAAACCAATTATCAGATTCTGTAACTTACTAATCAAATAAATGCAAGCACCCAGGAGCCGCCGTAATATACAAAGGACCCCATTGCACTAGGTGATGTATGAACAAAAGGACAGCCCCTACACCAAAGATCTTACAATGTAAGTAATGTTGCATGTATAATTAAGACAGGGCTATTCAGTGCTAGGTTGATATTTCCACTCAGCAAGTTGATAACACAATTTGTTTTGGTATTCTTCATCAAAGTACACTATTATCCTTTTAATTTAATTTGCATTTATGTGACTGGATACTAATTGTGCTTCTAGAATCTGCTTATGTCATTCTATATGATATGTAAGAGTAACTGAAAGAGCAATGATTGAGAACACGTTAGCAGAAGTCGTTAATTTGGTATTTTGAAGAGCTTTTTATTAAAACAAAAATGAAGTTTGCAAACTGAAAATATCACAACTTCTGAATGTATTTGATATAATATTGATTTGATTTTCTAGGTAACCGACTTGAATCAACATTTTTGCATTTAATTTAGCAGATGGTGATTTTGATACAGTACATAAAATACTCAATTTGGTAAGAGAAACATCTGATAAATAGTGGTTTTGATTGAAAAGGAAGTGTATTTCAATTTATAGTTGACTTTCCCAGTTCCGTTTTTTTTTTCTGTCTCTTTAAAAGGATTATTTTTGAGCATGGCTTGTTGAATGTATCATATACTGAATTTACAATATTTTCCTTACACTAAAATTCTATAGTGATTTAAAGGGTAATCTATTAAATCGCTTATCATGTTCATCATGTATCTGAAACCACTTTGAATTTTTGAATCCTTCTCTGACTTCCAGTCCATCAAAATCCCTGTCTTCTCCACATTTATAATCCTTCCTTGCCTCAACTCCATTATCATTGTTGACTCTGTAGTCCTTCATCTTCACCTATAACCCTTCTCTTCCTCTGCTTTGTTTGTGCATCCTGGCACTCACTTCACAGCTGCCTTCTTTGTTCCTTGTCCCTGCTGAACACTTTTGACAAAATACGTGCATTATCTCTTCATTAAAAACACCATCTTCTTTAATCAGATACAGATACAGTTCTCTTGCTTACTGATATTTAACTTACATGATCACCATGACTGACATTGTAGTCACACTTTCATTGTGGAGCATAGTCCATTAAGTGTATATATTACTGTGGGCCAGGGACTATATGCAGCTCCATGGGAATGATCATCACAGCTCCTTCAGGAAGCATAACAATGAAGGGGGGATTATGGTGAATCACATAGGTTGTAAATGTCTCCAGAGAGGCACTATCTGCTAGAGAGGCATGCACATACTGGTTCAAACTGGGTTTTCTGGAAAAAAAAATGATATTAAAAGGCTGGGTTTAAATTGATTCATAGCCTTTTTTTCTGATCCTGAAACAGACTTCACTGGGAGAAACCAACACTGCAGAGAGGTAGGAAAGATTTTGGCCTTCTGGAGCTCTATACAACTGTTAGGTGACTTTGGGTTTGTTTAGTGTGTGAACAAATCTGTATATTATGATACACAGAGAACCCACTACTCCACCTATTTCACCAGAATTGGTCCTCTGAGGTTCCTACCATCCTATTAAACAGAAGAAACCTCTGCAAATCCTGCACCTTCCCATGAATAAATATTTCTTTCTGGTTAGCTGGTCTAAAACTGAAAGATGTGGGATCCCCTCAAAGTTAATTTCATTAACCACAAATTGGCTGTGGGGATGGAAAATCTGTATGCTATTAGGCTACATCTACACTGCAAAGTTTTTGTGCAAGAAGTCTTTTGAGGAAGAGTTCTTGCACAAAAACTCCTTGCACAAAAATACAGCCATACCACGAAGTGCATTGCAAAAGTGATGTGCTTTTGCACAAGAGAGCATCCACACTGCGTGGATGCTCTTGCACAAGAATGCTCAGATGGCCATTCACAGAATGGACATTAGAGCACCTGTGCTTTTTCCCATAGGGGTTTCTTTCACAAGAACCTCTGGAGCATCCACACTTACCTTTAGCACAAATAGCTGTAGCGCAAAAGGGAGTTATGCCTCATAGAAGGAGGTTTACCTACACCGGCAAAAGCCCTTGGTTCTGCCATTTTACTGCTGATTTACTTGCGCAAAAGCGCATTTGAGGTGAGGACACTCCGCAGGTTTTTGCGCAAAAACAGACATTTTTGCTCAAAAACCTTGCAGTGTAGATGTAGCTTTGGATACTTAGTAGTAGCGCTTTTTTGGGGGGGGAGAGGGGGGAAGGTGGCGGCACTCCAAGGGAAAAGTTGTTGAGCTCTGACTGGAGGTGCTGGTACTGCATCTGGAGGTGCTGGTACTTGCGTACCAGGCAGTACCATTGCAAAAAAAGCACTGCTTAGTAGGTTAATGGAAACTGTCTCACTATACCCACTAACAATACTGACTAAAAAGATTCTGAATTGTCTAGAATAAAGCATTTATCTTTGTTCAAATCATATGTGCTTTTGTGTTTTCCTTGCCCCTACCTTCACAATACAAATACATCATGTTATTAGAAGTGCCAGAATCCCTTCTTCAGAGAGAGGCAAGAACAAGGGGAAAGAATTCACAGGAAAGACCCTTTCCCTTTCTGCCTTCCCAGCCCTAGGCATAATAGCAGATACAAAAATGGTTGTGCTTCCATGACTACTCAAGAAGGAAAGGGATGCTTATGGTGTAGGGATAACATATTAATGTATTGAAAATGATTCCTCCAAATGGAAGTGACTCCCCATAATTTGTTCCCCACAACTTAGTGTTTAGATTTATTATTAATTCTTCTTCTTATTATTATTATTATTTGTTAAGATTGTTAAATGTTTAGATTTATTATTATTATTGTCCCTTTAGAATATAATATATTAGGTCATGTAACTTAGAACTGTTAAAAATATAATCCTAACTGTTAAGAATATAATCCTATGTAGCCAGAAACAGCCCCCTCCCCCTTCTCTGCGCTCCAGGGCATACTCAAGCTTGTGCAAGGGGCTGCTTGAAATTGACATTGCAGAGATACATTGTAACAATGCATTGTCAAGCCACTAACTCTGCTATGGGAGCCAAGCCCTGTAATTGACTTAAGGGCATTGTTACTTAATTGAGGCCTGTTCTCTTTAAAACATTGTAACTTTATTCAGCACTCAGAGAATGTTTTAAGCAATACCACCCAGAAACTTTCTGTAACTACAACTTTTATTATTATACAAAATACTGTATGAATGTATGAGAGAGTGCTTGGATGATGAGTGAATGGTTCTGAGAGGTGCCAGCCTGAGAATACAGCAACAAAGGGCTGAAGAAGGCGTCAGGTGCCAGTGCAACCAAAAGGTGTCAAGTGGAGAAACTGGAGGTCCACCCGATGAGATCACTGATGAGCACCTGGCAGCCACCCTGGAGACATCAGCATGATGCAGCAATTTCCATAGACTGGCATAGGAAGAAATTCCTATAAGAACTGGACTAAAAAACAATGGAATCAGAGTCCAAGGTTCTGCTGCCAGCCTACCAGGAGCTTCAGATGCGCATCTGATCAGGACTTCGCTCCCCACTACCATCACTTGTGTACAGAGTACCTGGCCAGTATCCTGTCACAAGCAACTTCCAGGCTGGTAACTATACACAGAACTTGAATGAATGGATGTATGAATGAATGGTTATATATATATACACAAGTGTATAAGGGTTAAGTAGTGATAGGAATAAGTAGTTAAACAACATTGTTTGCTTCTATCTTTTCTTTATTTTTATTATTATCTTTACAATAAATGTGGCTTTTTGCCTTATCCCCCTCATAAGATCCTGCTTGCTTTTATTTGGTACAACATTTTGGTGGAGAATGCGAAAGGGGGAATATTGGTAAAAAGCCTCAGGTATTGTGAACATTAGTGTGCACACAGCTGACTCTACAAAGAGCAGTTCTATTTTTTTTTTCTTTTTCTTTCTTTTTATTTTGGTTAACCAAAGCCTGCTGACCTCCAGAGGGTAGAGGCTTCACAAAAGAGCTCATAGTAAAAAGAAGCTACAATTATTAAAATAATTTAGGCTGTAAATAGAAGCTATGGTTATTCATTGAAATAATCTAGGCTGTGTAAGAAGCTACGATTATTCATTGGAATAATCTAGGCTGTGTAACTAGAAGCTACAATTATTGAAATAATTTAGGCTGTAAATAGAAGCTACGACTATTATTGGAATAATCTAGGCTGTGTAAGAAGCTACGATTATTCATTGGAATAATCTAGGCTGTGTAACTAGAAGCTACAATTATTAAAATAATTTAGGCTGTAAAAAGAAGCTACGATTATTAATTAATAGTCTAGGCTGTGTCACTCGCTGCAAAGGGTTCAGGGGTGATAAAGGAAACTACACAAGTATTAAAGATGTTTAAGAAAAGTCCAGGGAAAGCGGTCTCAGAGGGAGGAATAAAGTTTGAAGGAGCTCAAACCTCACCTTTTATAAAGAAATAACACTCTTTAAACAAATCCTTCAGAGATATGGGCACAAGTCCCTGGACTGGACAAGCCCTTGAAGATGTTTGTAATATTTTGGACCTAGAGGATAGATTGGCACAGTATATCCTCATGTACAGACCTTCTAATGCTGCCAAAGGATATGCAGCAGCAATTTAACGATTATGGGAGGCATGTAATAACAGTTACCTCCACTTAGCTTCCTGCAAAGAAAAAAAAATCTCTCTCTGCAGAAAAAGCTAAACCCAAAAGAAAAAGGGGGAAAAAAACCCACAACTTCAATTTGGCTCCTATGAAACCTGTAATGAGGTGTTCCTCAAATTAACTGATTATAAAAATTCAAATAGGAAACTGCAAAATGTAAATGCCTCTGCTGCAAAAGCAAAAAGTTGGAAATGTCTGTCCCTCAGTACCCAGACACAGTTAGAGTCCCTTAAGGATGGGTACTGAGAGTTAAAGTAGCACTCTCAAAGTTTTCAGGGATATGCTTAAGGAAAAGAACCAGGAGGTGTGGGGTTTAGTGAACAAGGCCACCCTCCTTGCTAACCTGGTAATGGGACAAAGCCTGTGTCCATGGAAAAGGGCCATTCAGCAAGAAAAACAGGATCAGGCCCAGACAAGCAGGCAGGCAAAAGATAAATTAAAGGCCTTGTGGTAAAACTGGGAAAAAGCAGTAAGTACAGGTACTGTAAATCTAAATTCTTAAAACAATACTTACAAGAAGTAATATCTGAAGCAAGGCCAGTTTTCATTTTAAGAAATAAGAAAGTGTTTTAAGAAAAAAAAAACAACACAAAAAAGTTAACTCTACAGAGTATGGAAGGAATTGAGCAGTTGTAAAAATGCTAAAATGTTATAGGAAAAAAATTCTTGGTTTCTTTGCAGCCATTCTGAAGGAAAAAGGGGCCCTTTTCCAAAAGAGTGTCTGTAAATAATCCAGGCAAATTTCACTAAAGAACTTCAAGAGGGTACTATTGGAAACTTAACTACCCCCAAATAAATAAAAGTAAATGTAATCTTTGTACAGGTATGTAAAAATAGTGTTAAAAATATTCAGAGAATATATGCATGTATCTGTGTGTAAATATAGTGTAAATAGTAGGTGAAGTTTTTAAGATCCAGAACTCCTGTTTTGTAGGTTAGTAAACTGTTTTGTATGCTTAAAACAAATTGGTTTGTTAAAACTCAGTGAGCATAAAAGAAATAGTTACACCCAATGCAAAAATTAATATGGCTAAATAACATTATAAACAAAGAATGCACATTTTCCTGTGACATGCAATGTATATTGTAGAAGGAGGTAAAAACTGCAAACAAATCAAAATCCTGTGAAGGCTCCAGGAGCCACAACAGGTTGTAATTTCCTTTTCAGGTTGCTGTGTGAGAGAGCAGGACTTAAAGTAAAAACTCAAAACTGTAAATCTCTGGCAAAAGTTATTGTGTCCCTTTTTAAAACAAAGCTACAAACAGCTTTTAATCTAAAAGCAAGCCAGAAAGTGTCTGTGGTGCAACTGCCCTAGCTGGCAGCACAAACAAACAAACAAAAAATGTTTGCAGGTAAATAAATAGTTTGATTAGCAAACTACCTGAGACCAGAACAAAAAGGGGTCTGCATATGGAAAAATTTCAAGATGGTTTTAAACACACTGGTCTCAAAGCTAAGTTGTCTAAATAAAAGGCATGCTATCACAGGATACTTAAACACCTATTGGTAAGATCCACAGGGCTACTTGTTGTTTAATGCTAATGCTCATAAGTAACCCTGTAATATGTACATGATTTTCTTTAAAAAAAAAAAAAAAAGAAAAACCTTTAAAATGTTAAAATAATCATTGGAAACACATCTCACACTTAAAACCCTCCCAGCATTATAGTAATAATGCTTCTTGGCTACTCTCTATTCATAAACCTAACACAGCAGAAACTTACTAACTTAGTCTGCTGTATAAGAGGAAAACTAAAGTACACCTCCTAAATTTAATAATTACACAGTGGGGTAATTCACCCACAAGAAGGGGTAAAAACCATTGAAACCTGTTTTGCTACAAAACAAAAATATTTAACTATAGGAGTAATTGTAAGCAAAGAGACATGAAAGCATATTTGTAAAATAAAAAGAGAAAGTATGTAAATAATAATGCCACCCCCAAAGGGGTAGAAGTATGTTCTTGTTTTGTCTTTCAGAAAATCAGGACAAGCTGGTACCAACTAAATACCCTACAACATCATGGATGTATTGTTGCAACAAAGATTGTTTTATGTTTTGTGTTTGTCTCATGTCTGTCTGTCTGTCTAACTAACTAGTATACTGTGTTAAAAATAATCTGCCCTAGGCAGGAAAGGTTCAATAAGCATTAAACATGTTAACTGCATTTAGAAAAACCCAGTGTAAATGGCTGTGGAGAAATCTCAGAGGAACTGATAGTTGTTTCAGAAGAGGCAGAATCAGCCAGGGAATTGGAGCAGTCTGGCAACCAAGTAACTGAGTATGACCAGCTTGCTGGGAAGTCAGTGTATTTGGGACAGGAGTGTTCCCAGGGGAGGCACACCCAGTCAGGCCTTTTGTCTTTGAAAGACGGAGCTTTGCATTTAAAACAACAGGGCAATAGGGCAAGACCTATGTGGCCAAGGAAGGCTGCAGATTTTTCAACCTAAAAACCCAAAATTGTCAGCGTACACTTGGGATGAATTTGTTCCTGCTACTTATGCTAACTTTCATAACCACTGTACTGCAGTTACTAAGAATGTAACAATGTTCAATGTGCAGGATTTTGTACCAAAACCCTGGAAATGGTTAAAAAAATGTACCCAAGAGCACATTGTATGTTCAAAAGCCTTGTAACACTGGTATTTTACTGTTAGTACTTGTAATTAGTGTTGAAGCTTCTCACCTGAGAAAGGGGAATTCCAAAATTGGTGTGTGATGTGAAAAGGGAAACTGAGGCACACCACCAATTTTGTTTTCAGGGCTAAATGCAAGGATGCCTACACTATATGGGATGAGAGCACATAAATTCATGCACTGTTAATTGGGTTTCAAACTGTTGCCCAAGCTGCCCTGGATAAAATCACTATTTTTTCTCTCGCTCTGGGCAAAGTCACCTAACCTGGATAAAGAGAATATTTGTTACATTACAATCACAAACACATGTTGCCTCACAATACCTTCTCTTAAACAGATTAAATACAAAGTGACACTACGAGTATACCAGATATCGTAGTGTCAAAAGGGGGAGTATGTAGGGATAACATATTAATGTATTGAAAATGATTCCTCCAAATGGAAGTGACTCCCCATAATTTGTTCCCCACAACTTAGTGTTTAGATTTATTATTAATTCTTCTTCTTCTTATTATTATTATTTGTTAAGATTGTTAAATGTTTAGATTTATTATTATTATTGTCCCTTTAGAATATAATATATTAGGTCATGTAACTTAGAACTGTTAAAAATATAATCCTAACTGTTAAGAATATAATCCTATGTAGCCAGAAACAGCCCCCTCCCCCTTCTCTGCGCTCCAGGGCATACTCAAGCTTGTGCAAGGGGCTGCTTGAAATTGACATTGCAGAGATACATTGTAACAATGCATTGTCAAGCCACTAACTCTGCTATGGGAGCCAAGCCCTGTAATTGACTTAAGGGCATTGTTACTTAATTGAGGCCTGTTCTCTTTAAAACATTGTAACTTTATTCAGCACTCAGAGAATGTTTTAAGCAATACCACCCAGAAACTTTCTGTAACTACAACTTTTATTATTATACAAAATACTGTATGAATGTATGAGAGAGTGCTTGGATGATGAGTGAATGGTTCTGAGAGGTGCCAGCCTGAGAATACAGCAACAAAGGGCTGAAGAAGGCGTCAGGTGCCAGTGCAACCAAAAGGTGTCAAGTGGAGAAACTGGAGGTCCACCCGATGAGATCACTGATGAGCACCTGGCAGCCACCCTGGAGACATCAGCATGATGCAGCAATTTCCATAGACTGGCATAGGAAGAAATTCCTATAAGAACTGGACTAAAAAACAATGGAATCAGAGTCCAAGGTTCTGCTGCCAGCCTACCAGGAGCTTCAGATGCGCATCTGATCAGGACTTCGCTCCCCACTACCATCACTTGTGTACAGAGTACCTGGCCAGTATCCTGTCACAAGCAACTTCCAGGCTGGTAACTATACACAGAACTTGAATGAATGGATGTATGAATGAATGGTTATATATATATACACAAGTGTATAAGGGTTAAGTAGTGATAGGAATAAGTAGTTAAACAACATTGTTTGCTTCTATCTTTTCTTTATTTTTATTATTATCTTTACAATAAATGTGGCTTTTTGCCTTATCCCCCTCATAAGATCCTGCTTGCTTTTATTTGGTACAACAATGGGAGGAAAAACCTGAGACTAGGGAAAAAACAGAAAAGAAAGCAAAATGGAGGAAAACAAAATCTCATCTAAGAGAAGTCTCTGCAGGGAAGCTGAGCTGTAGATTAAAAAACAAACAAACAAACAAACAAACAAACAAAAACAGAGTGGAAGCTGCAGCAAGAAGGCCCAGAGAGGTAAGAGTTCAGCACCAGAACTCTTTACCAGTCTCTTTCTCCACAAAGCCAGGGAAAGGAAAAGAATCCGTTTAGGCCCAGAAGCAGCAAAAAACGCAAAAGTATTTGCAGATAAACAAGATCAATAAAGCAAATGTTTTTTATAATCCCTCAAAATACATTATTGTTGCAGCTAATCAGCATGGACAAAACAGACAGTTATTTTCTGCAGTTTAATTTGGCTTTTGGACTCTTTAAACAAGAACAAGAATTTCCACATCAGTTTATAACTTGCACCATGGAAGATAAAGGCAATGGATATTTTAATGATACGTGGGTTAACTCTGAGGGTACGTCTAGACTACATCTCTCTGTTGGCAGAGAGATGTAAATGAGGGTATGTCTACACTACCCCGCTAGTTCGAACTAGCAGGGTAATGTAGGCATACCACACTTGCAAATGAAGCCCGGGATTTGAATTTCCCGGGCTTCATTTTCATAAGCGGGGCGCCGCCATTTTAAAAACCCCGCTGGTTCGAACCCCATGCAGCGCGGATACACGGGGCACAAACTAGGTAGTTCGAACTAGGCTTCCTAGTTCGAACTACCGTTACTCCTCGTGGAATGAGGAGTAACGGTAGTTCGAACTAGGAAGCCTAGTTCGAACCACCTAGTTCGTGCCCCGTGTAGCCGCGCTGCATGGGGTTCGAACCAGCGGGGTTTTAAAAATGGTGGCTCCCCGCTTATGCAAATGAAGCCTGGGAAATTCAAATCCCGGGCTTCTTTTGCAAGTGCGGTATGCCTACATTACCCTCCTAGTTTGAACTAGGAGGGTAGTGTAGACATACCCTGAGGCACTTCAAAAGTACAAATAAAGTAGGGATTTAAATATCCCATGCTTAATTTGCATAATCACGTCACGGTGCTCTTTTGAACAAGCGTCATTTCGAAAGTAAAACCGTGGTCTAGAATTAGTTCTGTCGAAAACAGCAGGCTTTTTCAAAAGATCCTGTACACCTCAAAAAATGAGTACAAAAAATGAGGAGTACAAGATCTTTCGAAAAAGTCTGCTGTTTTTGACAGAACCACATCTAGACTGCGGTTTTACTTTTGGAATGGCACTTGTTTGATATTTAAATGCCCACTTCATTTGCACTTTCGAAGTGCCTCATTTACAACCCTCTGCCAACAGAGAGATGTAGTCTAAACATTCTCTAAATTGAAAAAATTAATATGAAACAATTAAAGCAAAGACATTTGCTGTCCCAGACAGCTCAGAGCCAGGGATTTTGAGAAGAAGCTAAAGGTGAGTATCAATAAGAAAGAGCATGAGGAGAGGGACATAGTAACAATAAATATAAAGACAAGTTTGTTACATAAATTAGTAGCCCCATTATTTGTAGACATAAATGAAAAGTGAGTTTTAAGGAAGGATTTAAGGAGAATAAGGGAGTTGTTTTACAATTTTTCATAAGAGAGTTCCTCCCCTACACAAGTGGAAAAAGAAAAAAATATGCTTTTTGGAAAAGCAGGCAATCAAAGCTGCTGTCAATCACAGAGCAAATGAGATATTATATTTACAGCATTTTGGCGTTTCTCATCACTGTAGTAGCTGAATAAAAATTAATGAATTAGGCCTCACAGTATCTAAACAAGGTAGAAAAGTAGTCACTTTACAGATGGGGAAACTGAGATACAGCAAAGCTAAAGGATAGTTTATTAAAGGATTGAGGTGTCTAACGAGGCAGATAGGCACTTAAGGGGACTTTCAAAAGCATCTAATCTGCAACTGTAGGTGGAAGTCTGGCTTAGATTGAGGTGCCAAGAACATCCTTCCTCCCACTGATGTCAGTCAGCCAGTCTTTTGTTCTCTCTTGGGCTACTAGCATAATATTTCCTTTCATTTATATTCCTGTTCATACTGTTAATCCCACACAGTCACTTTGTTGTACAAACAAGAGGAGCCACCTAAATAGCCTAACAAACACCTCAACGTTCGTCCCTAAGCTCAGTGCCTCAGGCATGGCCATTTTTATGTTGTTATGTAGCTCTATAAATGTCATCAGTTTTCATTCATGTCATAGCCCTGATCTGTATTTTCATGGAATGCTTGGACATTGTTGTAGGCTCTGATTCTGAAGGCCATACTATTAGAAGACATACACTAGGTTCTTATGCTGTTTTCCAGTTCTATTTGTCCTGGCAAATCTTTTGACCTTGGCTTGATTTGAGTAGCTGTGATCGGAATAACATTCATGTCTTCCTTCAGTTTTCTCCTGGATTGCCCATCTGTTTGTTTGTTTGTTTGTTTGTTTTTTCTAGTAGCAAGTGCCCAGCCAGTGACTATTCATGGTTAGTTGCCGCATATATAGCTACTCTGGCTCGCTCTTTATTTATAGTTGGTGTTTTGTTCTAACTTATGGGCCTAAATTTCAAGAATTCACATTATATTGTCCCCTCCTTCTGGCATTTGCTAACCCATTATGGAGTTAATTATTTTACATCTAAAACAGGTGATATCTTTAACTGCCACAATATTAAAGTCTGAAAGTACCAAAATTACCTATAAACCATCAATACTTCTTTCAGCTGACCATGTCTCCATAATGAATTATGGCTCTGCCAGACTTTGAGTAGTATTTTGGCAAAGTACCACAGTGCAAATATCTTTAGGAGATACACTACAGTGATTTTAGCCTCATTTATCACAATTAACTTGAGCGATTTCAATATTATAATAAGAGCTAGAGCGCTGATTGCAGTTGTTTAATTGTTTTAAGAAAATATTTTCCATTTATCATTATATTTTGTTTTGTACTTGACCTTTTAATCAAAGTGCACATTCAGTCATTTGCATCCTATGTTTATTCACTGATTATATTTACTCATTTTTTGTATTATTCAAATGCTGAGTAACCACCACTAGAAGGATGACTCATTACTATAGTACACGGCTATTATGCTGCTCAAATAGATGACTCTCACTGGAGAAAGATACGAGATTGCCTTTTTTTCACTTTAATATACTGTGTGGCGCAGAAGAAAGACTAGTTCTCGGGAAGCTTTAGTTATGCTAAATTTATAGAACCAGGATAGGAAAGAGCTTTGTATCAAATCTCCCAGAAAATAGTACACTTACAAATGTATAATTTGACTTCTGACCTATGCAGAATATTCCAATTTACAGAAATAATATTTTTAGAACCTTTAATGAAAGGTGACATGTTTGGTAGCAAAGAATTTCACATGGAGCACTTTCATCACTTTCATTCCCCTAGCACGCAGAGTAGGATACCAGGCTGGGTGTCTGGAAATATGTATTCTGTTTCTGGATCTGCCTCCAATTCACAGTGTGACCATCGGTAGGTCAACTACCAATCTGTTCCTGTTTCCCTATATATGAATGAGATAATGATACTTACCTTCCTTCCTAACAAGATGTGAAAAGTACTGAATAAGAGTATTGCTATCATTATGCTTCTGTCAGGAGATATTTTAGCAGCCTGAATATTCCATCTAAACAGGTAAAATAGGGGTAACATCACTGTTAATTTTCATTTGAAAAAGAGAATACAGTGAGCTATAATCACTCCTGGATGCATGTAAATTGCCTTTAGCGTTCAGTGGACAGTCTGCACCTTCACTCAGTCAGATTATCAGGCAAAAGGGTCCTTGCCAGAATTTATGCTGACCTCCATTAGGGATCCTCACCAGGCCTCTTCTATTTTTCTCTTTACAGTTTCTCAGAGAGTCATACTCCATTTCCCCCTCAGCTAGAATAACAGACTCTAGCAAAGTGATAGAGATGCAGCCGTTTTAGTCTGGTGTAGCTGAAACAAAAGACAGAACTATGTAGCACTTTAAAGACTAACAAGATGGTTTATTAGGTGATGAGCTTTCGTGGGCCAGACCTACCTCCTCAGATCCTCTAGCAAAGTAAGACAGACAATGCACAAAGTATTGCTTTGCTTAATATCAGGGCAGGTAAAAAAGCAAAAAATCAATTGTGTATAATTTCTGAGCTTTTGGCATTTGGCTTGGTTCTGCATTAATACAAAGCTGAGGCCTTTGGGTGCACACATTAGATACTTCCCACAGAACTGTAAACAACCCAATGATTATTACTTATTTGGACTGATTTAGAATAGGGTCTTGACTTCTTCCATATCACAAATGAGTGTCCTAACTAAAGCCTAAGAAAATATTCTTGGTGAATAGGAATTTAGCTGAAAAATGCATTTTCTGGGGTTCCAAAAGCATTTGTGAATTTGAGTTGAATTTAACAAATAATTTTAGCTAAAGCCAAAAACTATAAAGTCTAAATGCTTAGTTTCAAATGTTTCAAAAATGTATTACTTTTTCATATTCAAAAGTTCTCTTTAGGCCATTTTGAAAATTTGTTTCAATTTTTCATTCTGAAATGTTTTTGCAATTTGTCCAGTTAAAAACAACAACAAAAATCATAAGTACCTGAAAAATATTTATAAATGACCATATAGAAACAAAATGTCAACACAAATTTTGTTTCTAGACCAAAATGTTTAGATTATTAAAAATGATCATTTGATTTTCCCAATTTAGCAAATGTGTTTGAAAAATATTGGCTTTTGTTAGTATTTTTTGAAGGAACAAGAGATTTTTCATTTTGGCCACTGAAAATACATCATTTATTTGTTCAGTTCTAGTCCTACCCACTGAGTAATTGGCTATTCCTGTCCCTCGTTTTCTCTCACTTTGATCAGAAATTGCATCCTCAACTTATAAACCTACTGAACAAAAGTGTAGTCAAAGCTGTCGTGTCTCTATGTAAAGTTTCACTTTTGATTAAACACATTTTCTCATACAAATATTGTTTTGAAAAATTCTTGAATAGCTCTACTTAACACTGTTGTGGATATGATGTAGCCTGCTCTGAAGTAGAGAGAATGATCTTTTTGGATTCCTCAGTATCTATCTCTTTACATATGGATGGCGTGACTGTGAAAGCTAGCGAGAATGCTTTCCACCCAGTATAAAAGTGAGCATGTGGGCAGCAGCAGACCAGAATTAATCTGAAACACTTCACCACCAGCGTGGATCTGGGCACTTCACAAAGCATATACCTAGTAGGGGATAATGACATCATACTAAATGGGCTGCGGTCCCTGCACCTAATCCATCTGCTGACACTACCTGATCTAAGCAAAAGGGTAAGCCTTGCCCACGCCTTGCCTAAAAGGCTTGGTGTCAGATGTGCACTGATGAGGCACTTGTAAGAATGATCTCTATTATAGTTATGCTTACAAAGCTCTTTCCTTTTTGCGTTAAATACTGAAAGGAAGCTGTAAGAAAAATGTGAACTGCCCTGCACATATTTAAGTATTTAAGAAATCTCTGGGCTGAATACATTTCCCATGAATCATCCATCAAATACTGTGGTAAATTCATAAAAAGCAAAGTTCTCAGGTACTTTGTGAACAGAAGAAGGGGCTGAATTCATCAAATAAATTGTTCAGTGTGTGTCATTCACTGAGACATAGCCCAGAAACTGCATGCTGTACTAAGCTAGGTCACCACTGCAAATTAGATTTCACCTGGTTACATAAATGTTTTGACTAAATAGCTGAGACTATATGGGAGGGGAAGATACAAAAAATCATCTTTGCACAGCTGATTAAGGGTTTTCTCAGAGGATAGCTTCCAAAGATTGGATGACGAAAGAAACATGTTCCATCATAAACAGAGATAGAGCTGAAGCACTTTTGGAAATATTAGACTGCTCTTACTCAAAATATATGGGAGAATTGATAGAGGAAATAATTATGAATGATGGAAAAATATACTGAAAATTAATGTGAACAAAATGAAGACCATTGATCATTTTCAACCACCCTGAAGAGAGAAGTAACCAGCACAGCATATTTGGAAATATAAGTGAAAAGTAAAATAGTGTATCTGCTTTAACAGCTACTTGGGTTAAATCAAAATCAGACAATGGAAGACAGGTAGAAACAGAAATCATTTCACTTCTAATCTTCAAGTAGATTTCAAACAATAAAAATAAATATGAAGAATATTCCTTCTCTTTGCCTGATAAATAATGAGATCTGCACTCAGTGCAGCCATCAGGTAGCATATGACTCAGAGAATAACATGAGGAAAAGGTATATTGTACAATAAAAATGAGCCTTAATAATGAGCAGGCAGATTTGAAATAAAAACAAGAAAACAAAATTGAAAATACGAGATACTTCTTCCAGAAGGACAAATCACTCCTAACTCTTGTAAAATACAAGACATCACCAATAGCACATAAAAGATGAAATAATAAAATTAATGATGCCATGGACAGAGGAGACCCAGTATAAAATTAGTGGATGTAACTTGTACCCGCAATGATCTATGTCAGAAATGTCACCGACATTTCTGGTGGCATAAGATTTTATCTGGAGTTCTAGACATGATCTTGGAAATTACAGACCAGTATGTCTGACTTCAGTACCAGGCAAATTGGTTGAAACTATAAGAAAGAACTGAACTGTTGGACACATCACAGCTGGGCTCCCGGCCAGCAGCCACCAGTCTCAACATTCCAGGCAGTGTTGCTACCAGCAATATTGTAGCAATACCTGAACCTCCCTACAATAACTTGTGACCCACCCCTGAACTCCTTTTTTGGTCAGAATCCCTAAAATTAGAACACTGAGAAATTTCAGATTTAAATAGCTGAAATAATTAAATGTATGATTTTTAACATCCTATGACCGTGAAATTAGCCAGAATGGCCCGTGAATTTGGTAGGGCCCTAGTTACGGTACTGCATTGACACATCTCCCTAATAAGCAGCCTAAGTGCCTGCATGAAATTCACTACCCTGCACAACTCCACCCTTATCAGAGTCTCATCTGTTCCTCCAGAACTTAGGTCTAGGATTTAGTGGGCTGGTGAAACCCCACCTGAACCTCACTTCTACTAAATTCACAAATATGTTTGCCTTAGATCAACTGGATCAAAATATAAAAATTAATCTTATAGAAAGGGGTCATTTTAGGATGAAAAACAAACCCTCTGGAAAATTTACAATACTATGGTGGATGATGCCAGAATCCTTTCCCTCATAGGCACTCTCCCCATAACACACCATTTTGGGCTCAGGACAGAACATCATGGAGGTACATAATACATTCATTTGCCTCTCTGCAGTGCAAGTGATGGCATGAAAACTCATCTATCCTGTTCAAAGCTGCTCAGAGGTTTATAGTGATAGAAGTAGCTTCTTTTATATATTTAGAGGCATCAGAATACCATGGAGACAACAGATGTAGAATCGCTGCCATTCTGTTGTTCTTATAGCATTTGTCAATTTTGTTTGTAGCTGTTATACCAGACTTCTGCAAGAAGATGTGATAAATAGCCAATCCACAGATCTCTAGTTGTTTTGTCACTCTCTTTAGAATGCTACAAGTCGAAATATGGAGGCAATCGAGGTGAGAGTGAAAATATAATCCACAACCTTTCTGAACTTGACACTCCGTTGTGTAAGAAATTATTCATGTTTCTTCCATAGTCTTTTTATTCCTTTTCTTCTTGTTGAAATACCACAATTTGCTGAAATTGTTATGACAAGGAACTGAATCACTTTGTAGAAGGATTATTTTTCTCCTCCCACTCTGTCTCTTCTTTAAAATAATGAGCCATAAGGGTCTGATCACAGAATTAATGTCACTTTGGACATTCTGAACTTACATTTCAGTTTTCTCTTTATCCTCTGTTACAGGGGAGCTGGTTTCTATGAGTAGACCAGGCCCAGCTCCTTCTGTCACAGCAGATGAGCCCAATTCATCCAATTAAAAGGATCTGGATTACACCTGGTCCTGCTAAAGGCCAGGCCAGTGGAGTGAAAGGGACAGGCTGTGCCTTGGCCAGGGAAGTCATGGTTGAGTGGAGCTGACTTCTGTGCCGAGTCCCTTGAGAAAGAGGCCAAATGCTCAGAAAACAGTGCTGGGGCAACTGCTTCAGGAAGAGACCTGAGATGACTAGAAATGGGAAACTACCAGGAGCAGGGTGCTTGAGATCCTTAGCAGGGTCACCCTGAAGCCTTAGAACAAAGATGTTTAAAAGACTATTTTCTGTTTGTTTACTTACTTCTGAAAGGGTATGTCTACACTACCCTCCTAGTTCGAACTAGGAGGGTAATGTAGGCATACCGCACTTGCAAATTAAGGCCGGGATTTGAATTTCCTGGGCTTCATTTGCATAAGCGGTGAGCCACCATTTTTAAAACCCCGCTGGTTCGAACCCCGTGCAGCGCGGCTACACGGGGCATGAACTAGGTAGTTCGAATTAGGCTTCCTAGTTCGAACTACCGTTACTCATTTCAATGGTGGCTCCCCGCTTATGCAAATGAAGCCCGGGAAATTCAAATCCCGGGCTTCATTTGCAAGTGTGGTATGCCTACATTACCCCGCTAGTTCGAACTAGCGGGGTAGTGTAAACATATCCAAAGAGAACCAGCTTGAAAGACTGGGTGTAGCATCACATATTGCATGACAACAGAGGTGAGGGGAAAAGAAGCCCCACATAGTTCCAGCCTCCAAAAGGTTTGCTGAGTGTTTGCACTTTTAGTCTCCTTGTTTTATTCTATTCTTCAATTGATTTCACACCAGAACAACTCCTTTGTCTTCACTGGAGTTACTCCTCATTTGCACCAATGCCTGTGGGATCAGAATCAGGCCCTAAGGCTGGGCCACAGCATCTTGAACAGAAATGACCATGTTGGTTGTGAATTAGTATCAGACCACTATCTATGCAGATGCTCTAATTTTTACAGAACAGCATCACCACCTAGATATACCAGCTCTCAGGCTTGATCTTTTATCTCTTTTTGGAGTTTAGGGCAGCTAAAATATCCTTATTTGACCTAACATTCAATCTTATTGTTAGTACAAGAAGAGATTATAGTCATACTGTTTACACTGTAATAGCTAATGTCTCATCAGCTCTTTCATTACAAATCTTGTTTTTAAGGGCATTTAAAAAAAAGTCATTCCAAGCTGAAACATGACTGGCACAGGAGTTTTAAGGCTTAAAACATTTTGTAAAGTAGATAAAATAGTTTGGCTATTTTTAAGATACAAGAAGAAACAGGGGCAGCTAACAGGGAGTTTTGAGATGGAGTTAGAATGGGATTTGGAAGGGGGTGAGGCAGACTTGCCATTCTTTAAAACTTTTAAACTAAACTAAAACCAAAAGTTCCTGATTTAAATAAAAACCCTATCAATAACCTACATAGCTGTAGGAGAGCATGCAGGCAGGAACCCAGCAGCAGAGTGGGGGCTATCCTGCTTATTGCACTCAATGTAGCATGTATGATTACCTGCCCTGTGGGCACGTGACGTACGTGTGCATTCAGTGCAATGAGTTCCTGGCCCTCAGAGATTGCGTATGGTCTTTGAAGGCTAGGGTGGCTGAATTGGAGGAGCTAAGGGAGGCCGAAAGATACGTAGATGAGACTTTTCAGGACACTGTAGAACTGTCCCACATCCGGACAGACAGCCCCTCTGCTGTTAAGGAAGATGAAAGGCTCAGGGAAGGAGAACATTCAACTGGACCAAAGGGAAATGATTCCATAGTTGGGACCCTCCTTCCACAGGATGTTATGGTATCCTCTCGCACTGAGGAGACATCTCCAGAAGAGGGAACTCCAGTCGTTAGGAAAGTCAGTTGTTAGTAATGGGGGATTCAATCATGAGAAACATAGATAGCTGGATTTGCGATGACTGGGAGAACTGTATGGTGACTTGCCTGCCGGGTGAGAAGGTTGCAGATCTCTTGAGACATCTAGATAGTGTTATGTGTAGTGCTGGGGAGAAGTCAGTGGTTGTGGTGCCAATGACATAGGGAAGGGTAGGAAAGAGGTTCTTCTGAATTTAGGCTGCTAGGAAAGAGATTGAAATCCAGGACCTCTATGGTAGCATTCTTTGATTCGGTCTTCACAATGTGGGCATGTCTCAATGACCTTACTACATGCATCCTGCTTCAAAGAGACTTTAACACCAGATTACAAAGGGAAGCCTCAGAACTGTCATTCATGCTTAAATTTGACACTTTAGAAATGGGCCTATACAAATATGTTAATTATCTTACCCATTACAAAGATAGCTTCCCCAATTATCACCCCTAATATCATTATCTCATAGACACTAACCTCTCCCCTCACCTCCTCTGTGTTCTGAAATCTGATTTGTCAATTTTATGTGTTCACTTTTTTTGATTGTATTCCTTTAGTATATATGGTCATGCCAATTTTCTTCTACAGTTTGATCAGAGGAAGTGGGTCTGGCCCACGAAAGAGCATCACCTAATAAACCATCCTGTTAGTCTTTAATGTGCTGCATAGTCCTGTCTTTTGTTTCTGATCAGGATAGTGATAGTGACAATGAAATGCTAAGGGAGATTAGAGAGGCTATCAAATTAAAAAACTCGATAATAATGGGGAATTTCAACTATTCTCATATCAACTGGGTGCATGTCACTTCAGGAAGGGACGTAGAGCTAAAATTTCTTGATACGTTAAATGACTGCTTCTTGAAACAGCTGGTTTTGGAACCCAAAAGGGGAGAAGCTATTCTTGATTTAGTCCTAAGTGGAGCGCAGGATCTGGTTCAAAAGGGAAATATAACTGGACTGCTTGGAAAAAGTGACCATAATGTAATAAAATGTAACATCCCTGTGATGGGAAAAACACCTCAGCAGCCCAACTGTGACATTTAATATCAGAAAGGGGAACGACACAAAAATGAGGAAGATAGTTAAACTGAAATTAAAAGGTACAGTGACAAAAGTAAAGTCGCTGCAAGCTGCATGGAAACTTTTCAAAGACACCATAATAGAGGCCCAACTTAAATGTATACCCCAAATTAAAAAACACAGTAAGAGAACCAGAAAAGTGCCACTAAGGATTAATAATCAGGTAGAAGAAGCAGTGTCAGATAAAAAGTTTTTCTTTAAAAAATGGAAGTCAAATCCTAGTGAGGAAAATAGAAAGGACCATAAACTTTCTCAAATTAAGTGGAAAAATATCGTAAGAAAAGCCAAAAAGGAGTTTGAAGAACAGCTAGACAAAAACGCAAAAAGTAATAGTAAAATGTTTTTAAGTATATCAGAAGCAGGAAGCTGGCTAAACAACCCATGAGGCCCCTTGGACGTTTGAGATGCTAAAGGAGCACTCAAAGATGATAAGGTCATTGTGGAGAAACTAAGTGGATTCTTTGATTCGGTCTTCATGGCTGAGGATGTTAGGGAGATTCCCAAACCTGAACCATTCTTTTTAGGTGACAAATCTGAGGAATAGTCCCAGATTGAGGTGTCATTAGAGGAGGTTTTGGAACAAATTGATAAAGTTAACTGTAACAAGTCACCGGGACCAGATGGCATTCACCCAAGAATTCTGAAAGAACGCAAATGGGAAATTGCAGAACTATTAACTGAGGTTTGTAACCTATCCTTTAAATCACCTTCCGTACCTAATGACTGGAAGATCGCTAACATGATTCCAATATTTAAAAAGGGCTTTAGAGCTGAACCTAGCAATTACAGACAGGTAAGTCTAACATCAATACCGTGAAAATTAGTTGAAACTATATTAAAGAATAAAATTGTCAGACACATGGATGAATATAATTTGTTGGGGGAAAGTCAACATGGTTTCTGTAAAAGAAAATCATGCCTTACTAATCTCCTACAGTTCTTTGAGGGGGACAATAAACTTGTGGGCTCTTAAATTTCCAGAAAGTTTTTGACAAGGTCCCTCACAAAGCCCAACAGTATAACAAAAATGGCTAGCATGCCTTGCTTTGCTAAGATCTCAGGAGCCTGTGATTTTTTTTTTAAATTTGCTTTTCTTCAATTCAGGTAGCATTTAGGTAAATCAAATCTACACAAGATATGTGGAAAACAGTCAGTTGGCACCATTTTTCTTGTTTCTATTTGGAATGACAGACTCATTTACGTGTGATCCATCTTTTCATAGTCAAAATGCAAGAAACTTGCTGGTTAGTTTTTCATAAATCTAAAGGTTTAACTAGGCAAAGAAATGTAGCTTTTAAAGGCGGATAAAAACCTCTCAATATGCCACAGGCAGGCCACATCATAAGTGATCTGATGTTCTATGACACTTTAGAAATATAACTCAATGCATCAAAAAACAATTCACAGTGCAGCATAAGACAAACATCCAGTTTTAGCAAATGCCCTGACTGCACATTCAAACATTTTACTGTGCCCTCAGATGTTTTTGAAAGAGTCACTGTCCATCATAAGCCTGAATTAAAGTAATACATACCATGGCACCTCAAAAGCACTGTAAGCTAAATAAATTCCACTGAGAAGACCCAATAGAATTAATATTCTTTATGGAAAGATGGTGATAGTTACAAAGAAAGGTTGCAAATAATCTAATGTCTTCATACATCATTCCTCGTGGCTAAATCTAAAATCAACTGGCACATGGAACATCCATGTGCTGAGGGAGGGATGGGAAGCAAACTTTAGGCAGCTATATCAGGAGGTTGAAAATTTTTTGAATAAGCAGACACAGTGAGCTCTATCTAGAAGAAAAAGAGAGCATGAAGTGTCAGTTTTTGTTCTGTGGAAAAATTCACAACTTTCCTGAAGAGGCAATAGATGGAGAAGTTTGCATTCAGTTTGAATGGAATCTTGTCCAAAGAGACTACCGTATTTTAGCATATATAACCTGCAGGTTATGCAAGGTTTTACAATCCCCACCCTCCCCACCCCTCACAGGTTATACTCGTCCATGTGTTATACATGGTTTTTTTTTACTGAAATTACAGAAAGACAGGACTGACTCTTACTTGATAAAAGCAGCATATTTTAATTTAATAATAGCGGCAGTGATGTTAAAATACATTAAAAGTTAAATCTTTAATGTGAAACTAATAAAAAACTAATAAATATATGGTAAAACAGTTTTTAAAAGCCATCTCACATTGTCATAAAATACACAAGTTCATTCATTCTGCATCACTAGTATCAGTGGTAGCAGCATCCTCCTCAGCATCTGAGTTTTCAAAACCGTCAAAACTTTCATCATTGTTGCGGTCTTGAAAAACATCCATAAAATCCATAACCAAGGCTAGGCGAGCTTCGGTGATGGTTGAGATCTGTGGTACCAAATCAGAATAGCTGTCGTAGTTGGATTCGGATCTAGACGAGTCAACGTCAGGAAGAATTTCACATTTATGGAACCCATTCCAAATAGTAGCCTGTTTTATTCTGTCCCACGCCGTCAAAACCCATTTGCAAACTTCCACTTAAGTTGCACTGTCAACCTGCTGGAATGAATGTGTGTTCCCCATTTGTCGTCCAATTGTCCCATTCCTCTCAGATGAAGCACTTGAATGGGTGGTTGACAGCCACATCAAGTGGTTGCAACTTGCAGGTCAGTCTACCTGGAATTACGGTGATATGTGCACCCATGGCGTTGATATATTTCTGAAATGAAGTTTATTTATGGGCGGCCAAGGAATCTAAAAGCAGCAGAAATTTAGGATTAAAAAAACCTTTTCATGCACGAAAGCAGCTGTCTGTCCATGTCTTCATAACATCTGTGTTCATCTAGCCCTTTTTGTTATAAACCACACAAATGCCAGCCGGCAGTTTTTCTCTAGGCATCGTTACCCTCTTAAAAATCACCATTGGTTTTAATTTATCATCATTTGCCATGCATGCCAAACAACAGTAAAACAGGTGCATTCATGACTGGTGGTTGCTACACTAACTATTTTCGATCCAGTTTCTGCAACAGACCGAGTAGAGGGTGTATCAAATAACATGATCACCTCATCCATGTTAATAGCGTTGTTTGGTTTCAAGCCCAGCTGGTTAATTTCTTTATGTACAAAAGTTTTAAAATCATGCATTTTCTTCTCCCATTCATTGGGAAGCCATTGGCCAATAGATGTCTGTGCGTGAACTGACAGATTGTTTCTCCGCATAAATTTGTACACCCAATTTCCCGAGCCCCCATTAAAATCATAGATTTTCTGTTCCATAGCCATAAGTCTAGCCTTGAGCTGTATGGCTACTGTTGACACCGCCCGTTTGTTCTCTTTCTGTGCACGAACCCACTTCAACAGGTTTTCTTCTAGATTCGGCCACTTGGCTTGCTTTCTGTGGTGTGCTCTTTTCCTAGGGTGTAATTTCTCAATCTCTGCTTATTCCTTTCTCCACTCCCAAACAGACTTTTCATTGACAGAATATTTTCTCCCTGCTGCTCTGTTTCCATTGTCCTTTGCATATGTCAGAACACACAATTTAAAATCGGCTGTGTAGGATTTGCGCTTAGGCATGTTTAAAAAGTTTTAAGAAGTTTTTAAAATTCATTACATGTTAAAACTACTAAAGGAACAAATAAATGTTAAAATGGTGTGATTCAAAGGATTGTAGCATACTTACTGCTCAGCATCATCAGCTGCGGTTCATTAACACTTCATTACAGGTGCTCTTCATTAACAGTACCCACGGTTCATCTTCTGTGGGCTATACATCTTTTTGGGTTATCTAAGACTTTTTTTACACAATCAGGAAAAACCACGAGTTATGCACAGGTGCGGGTAATACACGTGTGCAGGTTATATATGCTAATTTACAGTAATACGTTGGGTTGTCAAGTTTACAGCTGGTCCCCGAGTTACGAACGAGTTATGGACCAAACACTTGGCCATAACTCAAAGTGTTCGTAACTCTGATCCCATTGAGTTACATGGTGACTGAGCTGTTCATAAGTGTGGATAGCATTCGTAACTCGGGGACCGCATTTACGACTGGTTTGGTCGTAAGTGTGGGTGGTCATAAGTGGAGGTGGTTGTAAGTTGGAGAAAGGCTGTACTTTAAAATTATGATAATCCAGTGTTTTATACTGTACATAACAGGATGAAAAAAGAGCGGCGATATGTATTAAAGCCTTAAAGAATGAAAAAATGGAGGGCAAATAATGAGACCATGTGAATTCAATTGATAACATGGTAGTATAATTTAAAGAAACATTTTGTGAAATGAATGGTGAGTCCTCTTCTAGCACAATACAGTTTATGGGTGTGATGTAATGTACATGAATATGCTAAAGAAATTCACATGAAATGAAACTCAATATGTGCTTCAATCTGCTGACTTCATAGATATCCTTAGTTTTTTTTATTTTAAAAAGTTAAGAAAAATATCAGCAGAACAACTTGAGCTTGGAGGGATTGTGGTCTAGAAATTACCCTACTTCACTCTATCTGGGTTGTCTTAAGCTCTTCCAAGCTGTGTTAGTCACTCATAAAATAAAATAACATAAAATAAAAATTTAAAAAACCAATAACTAGTATCTCACTTTCAGCATGTCCTTAAATTGCTAATCACCGGCACCTTTTAAAGGAGGCCTCAAAGACAGCAAGACATTGGTAAGGTTTCTTCTCCCTGTTGCTTATGCTTTCCCCTGAGTAGATAATCTATGGATAGTTAGTACCATATTTCTATCACTCTTGCAATAGATTAAATGGAATGATTACTCATATGAATATAGAGGGGCTTCAGGAGGATGAATGATCTGATAGTCAAGGTTTAGCTAGTTTGGGGTTCAAGTCCCATCCTAATCAACTATTTTGTGTATGTTATCTGGAAGATCTCACTTAATTGTACTGTGCCTTACCTCTCTATCTCCCTGTCTGCCACAGGGGTGAGCAGTGGTGGGGTGAGTGGGCAAACTGCAGCTCCCAGGCCACAGTGGCCCAACAAGATAAACTGCTGGTGGGACGACATTTTGTTTACATGAAATCTCTGCAGACACAGCCCCCCACAGCTCCCAATGGCCACACTTCATTGTTCCCAGCCAATGGAAGTTACAGGAAGAGGCAGGACACAGGGATGTGTTGGCTGCCATTTTGCATGGTTCCCATTCATTGGGAATGGCAAACCATGGCCACTAGGAGCTGCAGGGAGGCCATGACTATGGATGGTCAATTGCTCCTCTCCTTCCTCCCCCACTGAATTAAAGTAAATTAACTAATACTTGCAAGGACTGTAGGTACTCTCACCATAAGGCCATATAAGAAACTAAATGGGTAGGAGGATACAAGGAACTCCCCCGTGAAGCCCATAGAAGTAACATGGATCATGCAGAGATAAAATAGGACCCCTAGATATTGAATGGCTGTGGAAAATACCTGTAAATATATTATAGTAGATAGCAACCTTTCCCCACTCACTTGAGAAGCTCCCTGAATGAAGAGTTTTTATTGGTATGCTAAAAACCCACAAACATCAACAAAACAAAAAACATAACAGCATAGCCTCTGTATCAATACAATCTTTATTTTGTTGCAGCTCCAAAGATGGAAGAGAAAACTAATATAAATTATCCCTTATTCTAACTCCCTGTTTAAGCATCTAGATCTGTTCCATGCTATTACACTTATCATATTTTACCCCAGGATGTAGTATGATTTAGCTCTGATTTGCTAATTTATTTTTCAAGTATCATACTACATGCCATCAACTACCTGTGTGAAACTATAGTGCTCACATTTACTTAGCATTTTCATAAAAATAGAAAATGCTAATAAGGTACTTTCTGGGACTATTAATCTATCTGTTACTCTGTTTACAGTAGCAAAAATAAAATTAAACAGTGATTGCCAAGAATAAGATACTTATAATGACCACTAATTAAACAATATAGAGCTAATGAAAGATGGAGCACGGAACAGAAAAAACCCTCAATTATATATAAATATAGATGAACTTGTTAACATACTTGGAGAAAGAGAGAATCACTAAAGACACTTGAAGTTTCAATGTGAAAAGAAGAGTGAGATAGGGAATGAAATTATCTAAAAAGGAGAGAAAAGAGATTTCTGAGAAGAGATTAAAGAGTAAGTTAATTTCACTTTACAAGAGAAGAAGGCAAATGAAATGGAGATAATAACTACAAAAGAATTCATAAAATATATACACAAATTGCAATTATAGAAGTTCCATGAGGCACTTCTAATATTTTGATTTTAAATGAGGGTGAAAACTTTAATAGGCACACAGTTAATATGGTGACATTGATGTATGAGGGGATTATCTTGGGTCATTATTGTGAAAGTTATCTTATCAAAACTTTTTAGTAATATATATAAAAGTAGGTGATGGTCTCAGTCCAGTTCTTAACAGATAGAGGCTCACTCCACACACTGCTGGCATTACATAGCACTCGTGTTTGTAGTTTTAGAAGAAAAATACAATGAATAAATGGCTGTGAAAGACTGACTCTAAGTGGTTTCTGATCAGGTCAGGTATAGCACTGAGTGAATAATATGCAGGAAATAATTTTATGGATAGTTTGCCTTTTTTCTGCCTGAAATTTATTTGCAAGCAGCTAATATTTTTCAAATATGCATTATTTGAAATGTATTGAATAACTCATATAATTTGTGATAGATATCATTTTGAGTGTTCAGTATTTTAGACCTGAGGAGTGTTGGTTAATTTTACTTTCATGCTTAGAAACATATTGTTCTCCTGCTCTACCTTTGGGTATGGTTAGTTCTGAAAATGAGGCTTCTGGAGTAAATTCTTCATTAACAAATTAAAAATTTACCTCTGTTACTTCCTAAACTGCAATTTTCAACTTTCACAGACATGGTAAGAGAATAAGAATGGTTTTGTGAGCTGCAGGAGATCTGTTTCCAGCTCAGTGACAGACTTTTGACATTTAATATTTTTGCGCCTACTTTCTCATTTGAAAGATGAGGAGAACACTTCCTGTTTATGGGTGTTATTTTTTTAATGAATGAGATCTTGCGATTCAACAGTGTTAGTGAAACTATAAACAAATTCACACCAACAATCATTTGCCAGAATATTTTCAGGAAAAAAAGAGTCCAAAATAATTGAAACAAATTAATTTTAAATTCAGAAGAATAGTCACTAATGATTTTTTTTTCTAGAATTCATCCTGCTCTAGTCAGAAGTTAGATGAAATGTAAGTGGATGTGGAAAAGCTTACACTGCTGTTAAACCTCCCTCTGTATCTTCTGTAGATTTACAGACAGATTCAAAGAAATCCAAAATGCATTAAAATAAATCAATAACTCTCTGTATCTCCCAAAATTGTCACTTACCACTGATAAATTCAATAAAAGCAACGATGCTAACCATACTAAAGCTCCAAGATGAGACCAATGGATGACTACATGCAATAGTCCACTGCAAAAGTAATATTCATCCATAGAGGTCATAGACTCTTTTAAGGGACTGGACCAAGGCAAGAGAATAAACTCCCATAGAAACTAAAAACCACCTCAACCCCTATCACCATCCACTTCATCACTCCATGTGGAAGGCACTATCATTTGGCCTAGCCTTTGCCAATATAAACACATATCAAAATGTGTATAGACTTTAATAAATAAAAATCAACAAACCAAAACAAGAAATAGTTTGTGCATAATTTTTTTCTGGATAAAAGAAAGAATGAACCGCACATGACAAATTATCTATAACTAGAAGATGCTCTTACACTCTGATGGAAGACGGGATGTAGGGATGTAGAACACGCAAATATTAATAGTTGATCTGCATAGTTTTTCAATATTTTCCCCCACTTTAAGTCCAAGACGAGTTTGGTGAGTGGACAGCACAATGCCAGAGGAAACTTAATGTTGACAAATACTATGTAGAGTAATGTGAATAAGGAATAATTTGATTAACACATCCACATTGTTGGTTTCTAGTTTGGAAACATTCTGGACAAAAATCTGGGTAATACTATGGACAGCACTTACAAATCATTTCCTTAATGCAAATAAACAGTCAAAAATGAACATCTTTTTAGCATATGGAAAGGAGACTAAAAATGTTATCAGTGTTATCAACGGTACACCATCATCAAATATGCAGTATTCAGTTCTGTTCTCTGTCTCAGAAAGAATATACCAGACATACAAAAGGATTCACGGATAGGTATCACAACTCTTATATGTCTGAAGAGACTTACAAAGAGAGATTGAAGAGACTGGGACTATTTAATTAAAATGGAAGACGAATATGGGGGGAACATGATGGACTCATTCAAAACAATAAATGGCACAGTGAAGGTAATTCTGGAGCTATTTGTGTCATAATAATAATAATAATAATAATTAATAATAATAATAATAACAGTACATTAAATTAGATTTAAAGGCAAAATATTGAAATATATTATAAGAAAATATTTATATTTACAGAGTATGCAATTCACCTGTGAGACTTATTGCCACAAAGGTATTGTTGCTACATAGAATTTAAAGGACTGAATAAATACAGAAAGAATGAAAATATTAGTCTTCTCATAGGAGAATTAAATTTACCATGCTTTGCCTCATAAACCAACAACAAACTGATCAGAATTAGGGAATATTTCTATCTATAGGCAGGTTATTCCATAGTTATTCACTATACAGGTTTTGTCCCTTCTTTTTAAACATCTCACGTTGGTCTTTGCCAGATAGGTTATTGGATTAAAGAGACCACTGGAGTGACCTGGTACAGCAATTCATTTGTTCCAATAAAGCTATAATAAGTCAAATTTTCAAAAGTGCCAGAAAGATTTAGGAGTTCTGTGGAGCTTGCTAAATGCCTACGTCACTTTTGAAAAAAGGGAGATAGTCTCCTAAATCAAGATGCTTTTCACAATTTTATCTTAAATTAGAATGAAACATATTAAATAATTAATATGCTACCCAGATACAATCACCAACTGCCTAGAGATCTCCAAGAAGATGAGTATAGAAAATTCTGAGTATAAAAAATTGTGACTGAGTCACATTTTAAGCTTCTTTGAGAAAGGAGAAGTATGCATTGCCCTTTACTTAGCATTTGTGGGAACTCCACAACTGAATCCCGTATATTTTTCCATTTTGTTATTTGGTACAAGAGTTTTGCATGTATACTTAATATGGTCAATGGTACATTGTCTCTGCAAGGAATTAAAATATTATTTTCTCAAAAGTTTGCAACAGAAAAAAACATTTCTTTCTTGCCATTTGTATGTTACCTAAGGAGGTATTTAACTTGCTTAAAAACAGATATAATCCCAGAGATCTCTGTAAATCCAATAAAGGTGGAAGAGGAAGGGAAAGCCTCATGGGAAATAATGGGGCTATATTAAACTTTGGAGAAACTCCAGTTTTCTATATTTCATGCAAACTTCAATTTATAAAAATCTGTATTTCAGACCTTTTTGTTGTCCTTTCAACTTACTATAGATGAGATGCAAGTTCTAACTTGTATGCATAGGTTTTAAATTGCAATAATGTTCTATGTACTTTAAATGGCATATGTGTCATATCTTGCAGCTACACATGCTTCTCAGACTAATAATCAGCAGACCATAAAGTGTTCTTAATTCTATTTATTTTAAAAGGTGTGTATTTGTGTCATTTCAATATGTATTTCAAATCAGGCTATCGCTTTAAACTACGTAAATAAGGACACCTTTTTATCTATGTTTCCTGTTTGTTTTCCTTTATTATAAATGCCATGAACCTCACATGAATTCAAGCATAGCAATTATTGCTTTCAAATACTAACATTCTTTTGTGATTCTTTGTAAGAATGGTGTATCTACTGTACTTGTCATGCACATAATGAAGCAGTCTCCATTTGCACAACATCTTATGCATGAGAAATATTCTGTACCTGACAAATTTGTGAATGGAAACAGTAAGATAAAGACCAGACACTAGAAAACAATCCCAATAAGGTAAAGAACAGTCATCAAGAAGAGGTACAGTTGAAGCCATTCAAAAGTCAACATTTAATGAGACATTCCTGAGTCTGTGTTATTAGTGTGTTGATCCTGATGAGTCCTAGGGGCTCAGGTGATTCACAACCAGGGTGTAACCAAATGATCTCAAGGTAGGTGAATAGGCAGCTAGTCTTCTAACCATTGCTACCTTGTTGGAGGTGCTCCCTGCTACCTAGTAGTTCTAAATCAGTGTTTTTCAACCAGTGGTACTCAGCCAGTGGTACCCTTAGGGGTGCTCGAGAGAAGTCTGGGGGGTACATTAACACAGCTGATATTTGGAGAAAACTGAATTTTTGTTTTAAGTTTTACAGAGTTTTATTATTTTTGTACTTTTTACACCCAAAAATTTCAACGCCCACCTAGCTACAATGAAGTTGTTTAAATAAATGTGTTGCAATGGTAGAAAAAAAAATTGCGTGTCTGAAAACTGTGGGTACTAGGGGGACTTGTAATTTTTTTTGGGGGGGGGGGAAGGTACTTTATAAAAAAAAAGTTAAACACTGTTCTAACTGATTACTCTTGCACCAGCCTATTCTTGCTCTTGACCCTGTTCCTATTCCAACCTACACCTGTTCCAGTCTCTGCTTCTGCTCAAGCCACAGCCAGATGCCAGGCTGTCCTAGCGACATTAGCCATACATGTACCTCCATGTTCTTCTTATGCAGCATCTCCTTCACCAGGGAATTGCAACCATGCTAGCCCATTCTATATGATCCTCGGCTAATCTCTTTGTTGTGAATCAGCCTTGTCACATCTGGAGTACTGACTCATCTATTTGTGATCTTCTTTCTCTGCCTTATGTTCTTCTTCCATCAACTTTGCCTGTGGCTGTGGTTGTAAAGATGCCTTGCCTGCTTAATTTCCTCTTATAAACCCAGAGAAAAATTGTAGTAATCCCTTGCTGGCATTCTACCTTTGTAATTGGTACCATTGTAGGAGGAATTCCTAGAACTTAAAGTGCAGCTATGAGCCACATTCTGATGCACTTGCTCATCCAGGCCATATCTACCCTGCACAGTTATTTCGGTATAAGATATTCCAGAATAGTTATTCCAAAATAGCTTATTTCGAAATAGAATGTCTATACTGCAGGTTAGCCTCAAAATTAATCCAAGGCAGGCTTCCCTAATGTTGCCATGCTATCTTGATTTAGAGCCCCAGGAGGAATAACTTAGAATAGCTCCGATGAGGGGCTATTTTGAAATAGCAGAAGTGGAGCATCTACCCACACCTTATTTTGAAATAGCTATTATGCAATAGGCATTATTCTTCATAGAATGAGGTTTACAGAAGTCAGAATAAGCTTTCCTTTATTTTTAAATTATTTAAAAATAACAGAATTGCTGTGTGAACATTTGCATAGTTATTTCAGAATAATGATCATTATTCCGAAATAACTTTGCTGTGTAGACACACCCACACAGAACAGTACATGATTCAAGGTAGAACTCCTAGAGCTATATTATGTTGCTCAGACCACATAGCCTTTACCACCTTTTTCAAGAAGGAAATATTTGCAAACTGATTCTGTTAAAGTGCTTTGCTAGACTGGGACTTAAACTTGTATAAATAAGGATCGACTGCACTCAGTTATGGTGTTGTACTGGTTTTATGCCAGTGTAAGGCACAGTAGTATCAGGCTCTAAGAATGTAAAACATTCTGACTAGTTCAACCCACTTATAATTTGAAAAATAAATTACTTACCTCTATTTAGACATTTATAATATTTCATACAAACATATCTGAGGTTACTGTTAACAAGTATTCTGCTACATATGCCTCAGGACTTTTAGGAGGTGTGGAATGATTATAGATCATTCATCTCTATGGCCAACCACTTCCAAAAGTGACTGAAGATTTTGGGTGCACAACTTGAGATGATGTACAGAGAGCTGATTTTCAGATGCTGAGCATTTTCTGAAAAATCAGGATTTTGCAAGATGTCTCAGATTAGACATTCAAAAAGCAAGACACTGATTCACCAGACACTTTTTAAAACCATTGTTCTGCCACCTACTCCTATATCCAAGCATTCTAGAAAATAAATATTGTCCATTCAATTTCTGGCTTCTCTTATGTCATTCTCAGCTGCAACAGTACCATTTAGTGTCCCTTGGATGATTCTATGATGAGTCCTTTTACAGTTTAATACTTATTTGTTCTATGCATAAAGATCTTGCTCTTTTCTTAGAAAAACGTACATTATTCACTGAGAATCAGAAATTTTGTCAAAGATTAAATACATGTATACAAAACAGAAGAGAATGCTGTATTATCCTAGAATAACACTAGTGTAGAAGTGAGAGTTCTTTCATTAACTCAGAAACTATGTTGCACAATCAGACTCAATTTAATATGGCATACAATATTCTGACAAGTATTGATTTTATTGCAACAACAATTATTTACTTTGAAGAATTTTGTTCCATTGTCTTATTCTTGACAAACATATTTTTCACCTGTAGTCTTGTAAAAAAGATTGTTATGCTCTTTGAATCAATATTCTCATTAAATTTAATACAAATGGAATGAAAACACTTGGAATTCATTTAGATAATATCTCACTTGATACTAATGATTCACATAAGTTAATGTACAAACACTAGAACTACAGGCAAAGTTTTGCAGCAAAACCAAAACCAGTACAATCTCATTATTTTAAGGCATTTGTGAAAAGATGACTATACATCCTTTTTATTATGGTGTGTGAAATGTAATTTTGGCTAAAACTCACAATTGTTCTTTTAAGCAAATATGCACACTCTCAAACATGCCATTGAAAATCACAAAATGATAGAGAATTGGTGACATTTCTAGTAATAGGGCACAATTTCCGTTTTCAGTTTTGCCTAATTGTTTCATTACTTTCCCTTGGAAAGTTCCCAAAGTTGCATGCAGTTCTATTGAATCCAAGTAAAGATATTTCCAGCACATTAAGGACACTCAAGGTGCACCCTTATCTTGAAATATCTTATTCTGAAATCTACACAGCACCAAATTTTAAAATAAAGCACTATAAGTAAAGTGTGGAATGAGGGTTACAGGGACACCAGACTAGCACTCCCGTTATTTCAAAATATATTTTTGAAATAATGCATGCATTTAAAAATGCAGAATTGCTATTTTGGGATACTTCTACAATAGGGAGTTATTTTGAAATAACTCCTCTTATTTCAAAATAACAAGTGGAGCGCCCATACTACCAAGCCTGCTATTTCAAAATAAAGGGCTGGTTATTTTGAAATAATAACTCCTACTTTCTATTAGGAATAACTCTTATTTCAAAATAGTTATTTTAAAATAGCATTAGAGTGAATGCTCCACTTCTGCTATTTCAAAATAACTACTCCCCAGAGTCATTCAAAGTAATTACTCTCCAGTGATTCCTGGGGCTCTAAGTCAAAGTAGCACATCCACATTAAAGTAGCACATCCACTTCAGACTAATTTCAAGGCTTCTTCATAGTGTGGGAATGCTAGTTTGAAATAGTTATTTTGGGAGTTATTTTGAAATAAGAAAATTTGTAGGGTGTATTAGAAATTTATAAATAAGACAGAAATTGATGGATAGGCAACTATTCACATTTTAATCATTATGATCTGGGTCATTGTTCTTGAACAGATTGGAGAGGGAGGGCCCAGTTCCTCCTTCCCACGCCCTCTGACCAATGATCTACCCAGTAGGCCCCCCTGACCACCAAAGGCTCCATCACAGGCTGTATTTGAGCCACTAACAATCTACATGTGAAATTCTATCAGCTGCCTGAGCTATCCTATCCACAAGGTGCAAATCTTTATCTTCATATTTGCTTCTTCAGAAAAGTAAAAAATAAAAATAAAACAAAACAAATTAAAACAAAACAACCCCCACCCAAACCCTCAAAATGTTGGATGCTAACTATTCAATAAGGTGTTTTTAACCAGTTTGGATGGATGTTTTCCCGACTGCTAAGAAGTGCTGGTGGTCAATATAAACCTGAATACAGGGGAAGTTAAACTTGGACACAATGTACAATAAAAATATTAACATCTTTCTCAGCATTTCATCAAGCTATTACCATATGAACATTAATTTCATGTATTTTATCTGACACAATAGCAAAGTGTGATAATAATGAATTCCATTCATTGAATCAGTTTCCAATAAACTTGAAAAGTCTACTAAGAAATCAAGTTGTACAAAAAAACTGTCATCTGACAAAATGTCAGTTGTACAAAAAAACTGTCATCTATCATATATGGTATTACAGTTCTGCAAACTCAATCTTCTTTCTGTTGTTTAGCTGCAAGGTGGGCTGAATGTAAAAAATGTCAAGCAGCTGTGATAGGGAAGCTAATACCAGGCTACAACAGAGGTAACTCAACATAACTTATCAAAAATGAGTCATCTGTCCTTAGGAAAGTGAATTATTCGGAAGTTTGGGTGTTGTGTATTTTACACAGATTGTGATCTTTGTCAAACTGTTTAAGATCACCTAAAGCAATAAAAGGCTATTGAAAACAAATATAACCTCACTATTTTCTTTCAGAGTCTTCTAGATAAGGTATCAAAGCTTTCTATTGTATGTTTTCTAACAGAGGACCAAGCAAGTCTATACAATCTGCCTTGATATTACCATTTTTGCTTTTGTAACATAAAATTACATTGTGTATGGCTGTATTCATGTCTTGTTGGATAGAACCTGCCATATGTAGATATGAGCAAGTTGGTTATTCCCTTTTCCTCCCAGTGCCACTTAGCAGCAGGGCTCTGATTTTGTTGCTAAATCTACCAACTGACTATTGTTCTGCTTAAATTTGACAAGTCCTGAGCTAAAGTGAAATGGTGGTTAATGTGCTTTTTAAAAATGTTGACATCCCTTACATTTGCAGTTTAATCCCAAACAGCTTGTATTTCTCCCAGAGACACACAGCTATGTTAATCCTGAGCCCATGACTGGTTTAAAAGTATTGTCTTAAAAGTTGGTCATCTTCCTTTCCAAGTGCTAACTAATGCTTATTCTCAGCCTCTTTTAACTATTTAGTCTTTGAGATGCTACTAGACTATTAGTTGTTTAAGTTTTTCCTGTTACAGACTAACTCGGCTACTCCTCTGAAGCTTAAAAGTATGGTGAACCTTAAGTATGCAGCCCTCAAGTGGGACGTCTTCCTGCTTTGGAGCCTATAAGCCAGTTTTACAGACACCAATGCTATACTAAAATGCTAGGTGCAGCCAGGTACATCACTGAAATGTTATACTTCTCTAGCAGTTTAAAAGTAAGCATAGACTAAGATATTTAAACACTTGTATAAGCAGATTGGAGCCTAGCAGGATTTACAGAAGTGCATAAGTGAATTAGACACTTCAAATGGGAGTTAAACATGTATCTGGATATTTATGTGCCTACATTCCTTTGTAAATCTTGCTGTTACTGTTTTCTATAGATACCACAAAATGACTGGCACCATTTTGCAGTAATCTGTTCAATTAACTCATGCTGCCCCATCTGTGTTGTGTATATCTACGTTTATAAAATTAAAATCACCAATATTTTATATTTATCACTTATATTAAACTACTGATAATATACTGCCCATTCTATAAATGGCATTTGCAGGCCCTTCCCCCTTCAATAAATCCAGAAAATAAACAAAAAGGGTTTGAAATTTCTGAAAAAGGTAAACACTAGCCACTCTTTAAAAATGCAAACACATTGGAAAAACAGAGCTAGAGAACTTATACAGTGACACTGAAAATCAGTTTACCCTGCACAACAACTTTTTAATTAATCAGAACAACAGCATCATCTCCTGCACACATACTGTAGACTCTTCCAACAAACTTTGAAAAAAATGTACTCTTCCCTTTTCCTCGGTACAACAGATTTGTAGCATCCAGCAGTGAAAACCTTATACGTGGCTAAAATTTTGCCTTCATTGTGAATACATCAAATACAGGAATTGCCATATCTGATCAGTCCAATGATCCATCTAATTCCGTCTCTAGCCTCCAGCCACAGCCAGTATCTGAAGGAAGAGTAATGAATCTGTTTTTAAAAGGCTTCTTGTTATCGCAGTGCACATTATGTCCAATATGCCATTACCAAGGAAGCAAACAGGCACTTGATCTTATTCAAATTACAGGTGGGAGAAACAGGAGCCTTCCTTTAGACCTATTCACATTTAAAGAGCTAAAAATGAGTCCTACAAAAAATAGTTTGAATAAAATAGGCTAGATTCTCAGCCTGTCTAAAGAAACATATCTGCACCAAAGTAAAACTGAATTCTAGAGTTTAAGGCAGAAGTGACCACTATCCCTTCTAGTATGATCACCTGCACCCCACACTAAACCCAGCAACTAAAAGTCTGCAGATCACAGGAAACTAGATGATGCCAGACAGACCAAAATGCTCTAGTGCACAAGGTGCCTGCAATGACAGGAAAATGATTAAAATGAGCTACACCCCAACAATCTTGCCAAATTACCTCCATATACACTGCAGAAGAAGGCAGGATTGCTAACAATCTGACCAGGGAGAAAATTCCTTCCCAGCCCCATACATGACAATCATCCTGAGCATCTGAGGAAGAAGCAACCAGCTAAGCACCTGAGAAAGAGGATGCTTAGTGCCTCTTCAGAGCGCTGGCCCTCCCTGTCCAGTTTTCCTGGTCCAGCTATGATCATCTCTGATGCTTCAAAGGAAGGAAACACTCCCCAACCCATTCAGAACATATGAGGGATCTCTTTTTCCTGACCCCCACAGCTTACTGGATGAAGCCCTGAGACATGAACTTTTAGGAACATGAGACATAAACTGGAAGTGAGACTCAGGGCTGCTGAACGCTCTCTGTCACCATCACAAGGATCATGTCATGTAACTACCCTCACATTTGACTAGCTTTTCTTTTTGTTTGGCCCCCACTCATGTTGGCTACATCTACACTGGCATGAATTTCCGGAAATGCTTAAAACGGAACAGTTTTCCTTTATAAGCATTTCCGGAAAAAGAACGTCTACACTGGCAGGCTGCTTTTCCGGAAAAGCCCTTTTTCCGGAAAAGCGTCTGTGGCCAATGTAGACACGCTTTTCCGGAAAAAAGCCCCAATCGTCATTTTAGCGATCGGGGCTTTTTTCCGGAAAAGACTACTGGACTGTCTACACTGGCCCTTTTCCGGAACAGTGTTCCGGAAAAAGGACTTTTGCCCGAGCGGGAGCAGCGTAGCTTTTCCGGAAAAGCAACGACGTTGAACTGTACAAAATGAGCCGCTTTTCCAGAAATTCAAGGGCCAGTGTAGACAGCTCGCAGCTTATTCCAGAAAAGCAGCTGATTTTCCGGAATAAGTGGCCCAGTGTAGACACAGCCTTATTGAGAGGTTGTTCAATAACTGAGGATCTGCGCTGCACTCGCCCTTCCCTCCCCCCCCCCCGGCAGAAGCTTCTGGAGAATGCAATTATTTTTGATGTTTTATTTCATTCTTGAATACATCTGGCCATGAATTAGATTAATTGATAATTATTCATCATGAGCTAGAATCTTAATGAGATGGGCACTTTTGATTTAACGTGGAACTCTTGGAGATTACAAAAAACATGGTGGAAATACAATATGAAAAGACTTAATACAAATTATGAAAAGATTTAATACAGAGCTTCTATGATATAAAACATTATAAGAAGACTGCATTATCAGGCTAATACACAGTTTCTATAAGACATTAGGAAAAGACTAATATGTAGTTAACAGACTTACAAAGTTCTTATATTGTAAAATGACTAATACAAAGATTTATCTATAAGTGATCCTCAGGAACTACCTCTTTATGTTGGTGTAAATTACAGTAGAAACTAATGTGGCTCCTGGTCAGACACAAGATGTAAGGGTTGTTAAAATGGCTTAAAGAGCCCAAGGACAGTGCTGTCAAATCAGAGAAGTGTCTAAGGAAGGATCGCTACTTCATTTGTTATTTTCTTGGTAGTTAATGGTTAAAATTCATATGTCTTGTTCTTTGAAATTGTTGAACTCTATTAATATGTCCATTATATTATATTGCTGTGAAGAAATAATATGCAACTTTATGAGCTTATTTAAAGATTTAAGTGATTTTATCATCCCAAACTAAATACGTTAAGAACAAATTGCAAAGTATGAAAGAACTGTGATACTTATTATTATCTTATTTAAGTTTTTTGTTTCAGTGAATTAAAAGAAAAAGAATACAGGCTCTCTATATAAATGAAATACCAGGGAAAAGATTCTGATTGCAATATCAGCATAAACCCCTATGTCAGAAAACTTTTTACTCTCATTTTATATTTAGCATAACTGAGAATCAGATCCAGCACAGGGATTTTAAATTGTATTTGTGCAGCAGGCTGAGAAATAAAACCCACAACAGTAGCAACAATAGTAAATTTTATGATCAATGATTAAATTATAAGTTAAGTACATGAATATTGTAACACAATCATCATTTGAAGTAGCCTATAATTTTAGGGAGGAGATGTCAGGTTTCACAGTAATATTTGCAAAGAAAAAAACCTGATTTTGCGGTTTGTGTTCTTTCATCATAAATCTGAAATATTTCCTATTCTTACATCATTTATATTGCCTTGCTCACTTATTAAAAATAACAATGCATTTCAAGGAATATGACATTTTGTAGATTCTGAACAAATGATATTTTCTGATTTTCAAATACATAAAAATTGTTTGAATTCTTCTAGAACAGCGGATCTCACATGTGTTCCATGGAACCTAGGGATCTAAAGACTATGCCAAAGGGGTCCACTAAAGTTTGTTATTACCATACAATAATGTTTTTCATCCTGTGGTCTCAGACACCTAAGAGTCCACAGATTGTGTCTTACATTTCCAAAGAGGTTCATACATTCATTAGAAATTTTTTGGAGTACGCAAATGACAAAAGGTTAAGAGCAACTGTTCTAGAGGTATCAAGTATCAGAGGGGTAGCTGTGTTAGTCTGAATCTGCAAAAGCGGTGAGGAGTCCTGTGGACCTTATAGACTAACCAAAGTGTTGGAGCATAAGCTTTCGTGGGCAAAGACCCACTTCGTCAGATGCATCTGATGAAGTGGGTCTTTGCCCACGAAAGTTTATGCTCCAGCACTTCGGTTAGTCTATAAGGTGTCACAGGACTCCTTGCTGTTCTAGAGGTAATTATTATGACAATGTGGGTGCAGACACCCTAATGGAATAATGGGAGACTTGTACTCCAAAGAATAAGTAACTGAATCCAACTGATTGTATACAATATTATTGCATTATAAAAGTGTGTTAGATAAGGTATCATTAAAATTGCTGATTTACCAGTCATGAATATAATTGATGGACAGTATATAAAGAGTTATGTATGTGAGCTGGAAATATGTTCCAGAATATATTTTGGGGACAGACCTACCTGTTTAGGTCTAGCTCTGTAAACCTTAGACAGTGAAGGCACATTTGCATATAAGGTAAATTTATAAAGCAATCGAGCTAAAAAGTGGCAAGTTGGTGAGAGATCGATTAAGTCCGCACCCCCAAGATATCACATTGGTTCTTACTGTGGGAAAGATAAGACAAGCAAAAAGATATGTAGTGAGCCATCACTTAGAAAACAATGAGATTCTCTGAAGGTTTGATCCCTTGGGCTGGAGGACGAGAGATGCAGGTATCTTGAGGCAAGTGAAAAATCTGTTTATGTAAAGATAGTACTTTGCCTTAAGTTAAGTTTTAACCAAGAGAGAGTATATTGTTTTGTTTGTAATCATACCTGTCTCCTTAGTATAATTTAAATCTCTGTTCTTTATTAACACATTTATTTTATGTTTTATACTAAAGCATCTCAGCGCTGTTATACTGAAGTATAACGTGAGCCTCAGTGATAAGGCCATCCCTACCAATACACAAAATATGCAGCTGCATAGTGAACCATGACATTTGGGCACCAAATTCTGTGTTGCTCTAGGCAGTTGAGTGTTGTGTATGGGGCAGCACCAGCCCCAGTGAACAGCCCCCTCAGCCATCCCCTTCATGGACTGCATCCAGCAGGGCCAGCTCTCCTGCCTACATCTGCTCTGTCCTCATCCCACCCACACTCCACCCCTCCCCTAGCCCCCACAATGCTCTATCCCCACCACACCTCCTCCACCAAATGATGAGGCCTGGGGACTAGCAGGGGGCCTGGCACCAGCAGCAGGGCTCCCCTGCACTCGTGGGAATAGAAGAGACCCAGCCCCAGACTACTGTGCTCCACAGCTCCAGGATGCATTGCTCTACTTCCTGCCTCTGGCGCATGCAGGAGGGTGGGGGGCATGTCTTCCTCCAAACCCCCTCCCACGAACAATGCATCTGGGGGTTGGTGAGATGGAGAGGACTATGGCCAGATCATTCTGCTTCCTGGTGCTGGTGGTAAGAATAGTGTCGAAACCTTCCCTTGCTATCTCTCTACACTGCTCCTGTCAGGACAGTAAATCCTCAGCTAACCTTACAGGCTGGTATGTTCACTAACTTTCTGGATGCAGTGAACTTAATATCTGTGGTTATGTCTACACAGAGGGGCTAAAGTTAAAATAAGCTATGAGACTTCAGCTACATCAATTGGGTAGCTGAAGTAGAAATAGCTTAATTTGGCTTTTGGTGCTGTCTACACAGCAGGAAGTTGAAAGAAAAACATTCTTCCTTCGACTTCCCTCGCTCCTCTTGAAATGAGGATTACCATGAGTGGAGTAAGAAGTCCTCCAGTTTGACATTATTTTGAAATAATGGCTTTCAGTGTAGACGAGTACTACGTTATTTCATAATATCTGATATTCTGAAATAACGCTGCTGTGTAGATGTACCCTATGAGAATCCAGTTAGAGGTACTAGACATTATGAAGAGCTGTTTCTTGGGAGACTGGGAGACTGGGATCATGGATCCTTGCCAGCAAGAAGTTTGCTGGTGAAGTGAATAGTCTGGTGTGCCAGAGTGCTGATATCCAGTCTAAATTCCAGCAAAGCTCATTCTTTCTTAAGCTAAGAGGGGTAATACAGTGGCTTGTGATTCTTGGCTTGCCCTGAGGAGAGCATAATACTTATATTTTGGGGGTACAAGCCAGGACAGTATTGGTAAGTGAGGGTACATCTAAACTGCATGGATATTTCAGAATACTGGAAGTATCCCAAAATAGCTACCCCGCATCTACACAAGCTGCCCATTATTTCGAAATAGTTTTCGTGAGGGTTAAGGGATGTTTTGAAATAGTGCATTATTTCAAAATTTGGTGCTGTGTAGACATGCCAAATTTCAAAACAGCCTATTTTGAAATTCAGTTGAAATAAGATATGCAATTTGCGCAAATTACGTATCTTATTTCAAGTTTAGGGTGCTGTTTCAAGTTTAGATGCATCCTGAGTCCCCATTTCTGATTTAGGGAAGTGAATTCAGGTAGTGTGCAATATTCTGAAAATAGTAAGGGGGGGAAACAATTACCTTCCCCTTTTTAGACTCAGTTGCCAATGTCTTCAAGAAATCAACTTGCTTTTTGGCCAATATTTTCAAAAATTTCAAAACTTACTATTTTGGGTGACTCCATTATTGGTTGCCCAATTTCAGACACTTCACAACAGACTTTAAATTCCTAGTTTCAAGATCAGGCCCAGAGTTATAAGAATTACTATACATTTGGTAACCCTAATGTGGCTGGAGACAATTTCATTTAGGAAAGACCTCCTTTTTTATCATATTCTTACTGAGCACAATTAACAAGTCACAAACACTCCAACCTGAGAAAAAAGGCAGACATAACATAAAATGAGCATCTGAACATCCATGAATGTGCACCATGTATTGCAAAAAAACTTGAAATTCAAGTCATCATCATTGCCAAAATGCTCACCAGTCACCATCCTGGATCTCCCAAGGCACGTAGACTGAGATACAGCATTCATAATATGTTGTGTTGATGTTACCATGCTCAATGCCTATTCAGAAAGGGTTTCAGTCCCTTTTCCTTATCTGTTTTTCTTCACCCTACTAATATTGGAGTGCCCTTCTCAAACTTACTAGTATATAAGCTAATGCAGGTTGGATCTCCCTGGTCTGGCACCCTTGGGACCTCATGGGTTTCACAGAAGGGAGTTTGCTGGATCAGAGGAGGTCAGGGATCTTCCAGTAGGGCTGGCCTCCCACTTGGCTTCCCTCCAGGCTGTTGCACTAGTCCTGGTCCCCAGCGACTGCCAGGTGGGCTGTGTTTCTGGTCCAGGAGCTGCAGAATCTTGTACTCCTTTCTAAGTTTTCATCATAAGCTATTTCAGAACCAGAAGATGTGGGAATTACTAGTTGATCTTAAAATCTAGATTTCATCATGATTTCCAGCTCAAAATTTCATTCTCATCTTCAATGGAACTTAATATTTGTGTTAAAAATGAATATCTCCCACCCACCAATGGATTTGATTGTGGAATCTATGATATGGTTTCTGTTCTATTCTGTATAGTTTCATATACTACCTCATCACTATATTATATGAATGTTTTCTAGTAATGATGGGTATGTCTACACTAGCCCCCTAGTTCAAACTAGGGAGGCTAATGTAGGCATTCGAAGTTGCAAATCAAACCCAGGATTTAAACATCCCGTGCTTGATTTCCATCTTCCCAGTCAGCCGCCATTTTTTGAAATTTACAAGTCCAGACTAACTGCCCGTGTCTACACGCGGCAGGGACCCGGTATTTCGAATTAAAGCCCTAAATCGAACTACCTGTTATTCCTCCTGAAAGGTGATTTAACAGGTAGTTCAATTTAGGGGCTTTAATTCGAAATACCGGGTACCTGCCGCGTGTAGACGCGGGCAGTTAGTCCAGACTTGTAAATTTTAAAAACAGCGACCAGCCAGGAAGATGCAAATCAAGTGCGGGATATTTAAATCCCGGGCTTGATTTGCAACTTCGAATGCCTACATTAGCCTCCCTAGTTCAAACTAGGGGGCTAGTGTAGACATACCATCTCAGATTAGGGCTAGGTCTACACTTCAAAGAAAAGTTGGAAAAAGATACACAAATTGCAACTGCAATTTGCATATCTTTTCCCCCTTTTCTTTCAAAGGAGGCTTTACTGAAAATTGGCCTGTCTACACGGCAGCAAATTTCAGAAAAAAACCCTCATTTTTCGGCACATCCCTTCTTCCTTGTAGAATGAGGATTACGGGGATCATAAATGTGTCTGTCCAGACATAGCCTTCAACTCCAGAAAACTGTCTCCTGAACAGATGAACTATATCCTTACTAAGCAAAGTTTCATTGTGCCTGAGGAGCAGACTTGTCAACGACATAATGCATCCTGCTGCTTTAGACAATCTTTTAGATATGTGGGGTACAACCCATTGCCAAAGACTTTGAATATGCCTTGATATTCTTCATGGAGAGTGCAGAAGAGTTATGCTGTATTCATAGTAGCATGTACTGCTAAGGAGACATGATGCTGCATTCTATACAAGTTGAAGGTTCCTACTTGAGTAGTGATCGATGGCTAGATGGCAGCTGATATCAAGCAGAGTACCCTAAGAGTCAATCCTGGGGCTAGGTTTGTTCAACATCTTCATTGGTGATCTAGATGATGGAATGGATTGCACCCTCAGAAAGTTTGCATGTGTCACTAAGATTGGAAGAGAGAGAGATATTCCAGAGGGTAGGAATAGGATTCAAATTGGACCCTAGAAAAATAGGAGGATGTGGCCAAAAGAAATCTGATGAGGTTCAACAAAGACAAGTGAAGAGTCCTGAACTTAGGATGGAAGAATCCCATGCCCTGCTACAGGCTGGGGACTAATAGGCAAAGCGGCAGTTCTTCAGAAAAGGATTTAGGGATTACAATGGATGAGAAGCAGGATATGAGTCCATAATATGCCTTTGTTACCACGAAGACCAATGCTATATTTGGCACTGGTGAATCCATGTCCGGTGTATTGCATCCAGTTTGGAAGCCCTCACTACAGAAAGGATGTGGACAAATTGAGGGTGTGGAGGGTCATGAAAATGATCAGGGGGCTGGGTGCATTACTTAAGATAAGATGTTGAGGGAACAGAGCTTAGTTAGTCTGCACAAAAGAAGAATTTAGGGGGAATTGATAGCAGCCTTCAACTACCTGATAATGTTGCAAAAAAAGCAAACATGATTCTGGGATGCATTAACAGGTGTGTTGTGAGCAAGACACGAGAAGTCATTATTCTGCTCTACTCTGTGCTGGTTAGGCCTCAGTTGGAGTATTGTGTCCAGTTCTAGGCACCGCATTTCAAGAAAGATGTGGAGAAATTGGAGAGGGTCCAGAGAAGAACAACAAGAATGATTAAAGGTCTCAAAAATATGACCTATGAAGGAAAGCTGAAAGAATTGGGTTTATTTAGTTTAGAAAAGAGAAGATTGAGGGGAGACATGATATCAGTTTTCAGGTATCTAAAATGGTGTCATAAGAAGGAGGGAGAAAACTTGTTCATCTTGGCCTCTGAGGATAGAACAAGAAGCAATGTGCTTAAACTGCAGAAAGGGAGGTTTAGGTTAGACATTAGGAAAAACGTCCTAACTGTCAGGGTAGTCAAACACTGGAATAAATTGCCCAGGGAGGTTGTGGAATCTCCATCTCTGGAGATATTTAAGAGTAGGTTAGATAAATGTCTGTCAGGGATGGTCTAGACCAGTGGTCCCCAATGTGGTGCCCGCCGGACCATTTCTGTGTGCCCGCCAAGTGATCAGGGCTGGCCCTGCCCCCAGGCACGTGGTGCAAGGGCTGTGCCAGCCCTGGGCGTGCAGCATATGAGCGGTGCCAGCCCCTGGGTACACGGCGTATGGGCGACACTGGCCTGGGCGCCCGGCACAGGAATGGCACCAGCTCTGGGCGCATGGCGTATGGGCAGCCTCGCCCCTAGGCGTGGGGCACAGGAGCAGCGCTAGCCCTGGGTGTGCGGTGTATGGGCAGCCCCACCCCTAGCCATGCACCACAGGAGTGGTGGTGGCCCCGGGAGTGTGGCGCATGGGTGGCGCTGGCACCGGGCTTGCGGCGTATGGGTGGCCCCACCCCCAGGCATGTGCGCGGCCCCGCCCTCAGGTTCCCGGCAGCCCCAAAAGGTTGGGGACCACTGGTATAGACAGTATTTGGTCCTGCCATGAGGGCAGGGGACTGGACTCAATAACCTCTCGAGGTCCCTTCTAGTCCTAGTATTCTTTGATTATATGATTCTATTATTCTGCCTGAATGGGGCTTCCAAAGCAGAGGGATCCAAGCTATTTTCAGTTGTGGTAGATAACAGAAAAATGAAAGGAAACAACTATTTCATAAGTGAATGGTGAAGCACCCAAATGGGTTGCCTACAGAGGTGGTGGAATCTTCATCCTTAGAGGTTTTTGAGGCTACGTTTGACAAAGCCCTGGCTAGAATGGTTTAATTGGAGTTGGTCCTGTTTTGACTAGTTGATCTCCTGTGGCCTCTTCTAGCCCTAATCATCTATGATTTTATGATTCTTCTATGATAGCTTCATGGCCCAGTAGATTTTACTGGTGTAATAAGGGTGTTTATACAAGATAGTCCAAATCATCATCTGCTAGGATGAGACAGAATCTCCACCCAGCTAAAGATGGGAGAAAGCACACTGCTATGAGACAGCTTAGTGCTAGCAACACTATGGACTGAAGTGATCACTTGTGAGTATGTACATTCAACCAAAGGGAGGCGTATGGTGGCTTCAGTATCTTCAAAGTGAATGATAATGAGCAATGGTTTAAGAACATTTTACTAGATGCCCAAAAACATAATCTCGGGTAAATTTTCCCTCCAGTGCTGTAAGCCTAGTGGCAGTTTCCTACTACTACTATTTGGATGTGTCCCTCTGAAAGAAATTAAACCATTTTAACACATTCTGCTGACCTCTTGCCATTCTTCTCAGGCAGCACAGCAATATCTCATGATTGACAGTGTTGAGTAAAGAAAAGAGGTCTAGGACAATGAGAATGAATAGCCATCAGTGCCATTAAAGCTATTGGACTATTGCTCATCTAAACAAGATGCTGACTGTTTTGATCATGATTGCATCTGACTTTCCTTCACCAGCCAGCAGTGATTTTGCAGTGATTTATCAGAGATTTTACAGTCAACATTGCCATTTAATGATCAAAGAATGCAATAAAAAGTTGCAATCAGATATAAGATTTATTCTGAATTAAATCCTGCATAGTCTATTGAGTCATTATTTTTAAATGATTAAAGTTCCTGGTCCAGGTCTCTATCTCTTCTCCAATGTATATTGAGGGAGTGGGGGAGGATACATTTCTCTCTCATATACATAGATAAAGTTGGTGTTTACTGGTACACAGGAGTCTGCTTGAAATACTGCAGGAAGCTGTAGGGGTAGTGGTATTTTTGGTTTGAAGTTACATATTTTGTGTCTAGCAACACAAATTATTTAAAGGATGTAAACAATGGATTACATTGTTCATCCACGGTTAAAATGTCAATAGCATATGGATTCTTCCATTGACCTCTCACATCCGTCAGTTACATAAACTGTCACAGCAATGCCGTTTTGGAGAACTACTTTTTAGTACAATAGCTCAGTAAGTATAAATGATTATTTAAGGTACGTTAAATGATTTCATCTGTCAGGAAATAGTCTGCACTGGGAAAGGTTATTTTTTCCCTAAGAAAAGGAGAAAAACTTTGCCTCAGCGAGACAGTTAATTTGTCAATTTAGTCAACAATAAGAAATATTGTCTATATTTTGAAAAAGCTAACATAAAAATATCAAGAACTGTAATAAAAATGAGTATATAAAAAACAAACAGATGCACTTGCAAAGAAAACGAAGACAAATGAAGGAAGAAGTGAGTTAATATGTGGTTGTGACATATTTATCCCACTTACTTATTTTCCCTGATTTTAACAACAGTTAACAGGTGTACAAATTAAGTAGGAGATCAAACAGGATAATAAACCTTGAGCATATAGAACAGTGCCAGAGGTTTGTGTTTAATTTTCTTTCTTTGAGATCTGAAAACTTTGCTTTGTTCCCTAAGTACATTTAATAAACAGTAGCAAATAGAATGCACAATCTAGAAGAACAACAAGGTTAAAAATCAATAGCATCATCAATCACTATGTGTGACTGATCAAGCCAAATGTGTTCTTCAATAATATTCAAAAGGGTTCTTGTGAAGAATGGTGCTTTAACCTTGGAAATGCTATCTGTTGAATACTAAGATACATTGGACCCATTGAGGATAACATTTTCAAAGGCCCGGAGGAGTTTGGTGGTAACAAAACTATTTACTCTTCTGAAGCTTTGATTCTGAAACAGTAATAATGACAGAATCTGGGAAGACAAGTAAAAAATTCCAACAAATTTTATGTTTAAAAAGGTAACTAACCACCTAGAATTAAAAAAGAACTTAACTTAAAATATATATAGGCATTTTCTAAGAAGAAAGAACATAGCCATATTCCAAACTAAATGATTATGGCTTTACCTCCTTAGTAAAATGTGATAAACAAAGGGTAGACAATTAAATTTGGAGTTTAAATTAACACATGTAAATGAAGCAATTGGGGATGGGAAATGTGGGACATAAATTATAGATCAATGCATCAGAAACCAGTATTTGCATGAAGCATATTCAGACAGATGGCATACATACAATACATAGAAGAACATGTTTTAGAGAAGGAAGATACTGAAGAAAAATAATTCCAGAACTGACTGAACCTTGACCATTTTGGCCTCTAACCACATTTATAATATAAAGCTTTTGAAATGGCAGTATAAAGCAGAATATAGGACCAGAGGGGACCGTCATGATCATCCTGTCTGATCAGCATGACACATACACACAATTTCACCCACTCCTTATTGCTGGTCAGACTGCCTTGATACTGCAAGAAAAGATAACCTTTCCAGAATATTAGTGGATGGTTGGCTATTAAGAGAAGGGACTTGTTAAAAACATAGACTTCCCTCAACACATGGCAGGTTTTTCCACTATTTATATGTGCAATAAGGATAAAGATTTGTATGTGTCCTTAACAGGCGGAAGCCTATAAATGCCTCAAGCACTAATAGAACTGCTCCAAGTTCTGGGGAGACTGTTTGTGACTGAGTATTTTGCTGAGCTATCCTTGTTTCAATTAACCTTTATTCTGATCTTTGGAGAGCTACTTACAAAATAATTATATGATGTAGAAGCAGAGGAATTTAGGAAATGAGGCTTTAAGGCTATGCAATTGCTAGCTCAAGAAGAAGAGCTCTGCATGGATCCTGTCTTCTTTGGCCATTAGAGCTCATTTTCTATGTAGTGCTAGAGCTATCTAGTTATTCTAGGAGCTCAAGACAGATATCAGACTGGAACATCTATCTGGCAGTGAGCTTTTATTCATCAAAGACAGGGAGACCAAGAGAGCCTCTAGCAAAGTCAAAGTCAATAAGGGTATGTCTACACTACCCCGCTAGTTCGAACTAGCGGGGGTAATGTAGTCATCCACAGTTGCAAATGAAGCCCGGGATTTGAAATTCCCTGGCTTCATTTGCATGAAGCCGGCCGGCACCATTTTTAAATGCCGGCTAGTTCGGATTCCATGAGGCGTACAGCTAGTTTGGATTAGAAGCCTAATCCAAACTAGCTAGTCTGTGCCGCGTGTAGCCGCGTGGCACGGGGTCCAAACTAGCCGGCATTTAAAAATGGCGCCGGCCGGCTTCATGCAAATGAAGCCCGGGAAATTCAAATCCCGGGCTTCATTTGCAACTGCGGATGACTACATTACCCCCGCTAGTTCGAACTAGCGGGGTAGTGTAGACATACCCTAAGGTAGCAAGAAAGAAGGACTGAGGGATACGATTTTTAGTATAATTCTTTTAAAGTCACTGAGATACACCAAGAATGAATTATTTCTTTGGGAAGAAGATCTAGTTTACAAGATCCTCAAGCAATCATTAAGTCTTTTCCCTGTACTGAGGTAGGACCAAGTAAACTTAAACCACTTCTGACAGGTATTTGGCCAACATGGACAAAAATTTACAATGAGGAGGTAAACACAACCTTCTTTGGAAGCCTGTTCCAGGACTTAACTATTATTTCTGTAAGGAAATCCAACTTTCTCCATGGCACCCTGCGAGCTCTGGCCTCACTTCTCCAGGCTGTCTGGAGCTTCGGCCCCATGCTGCCATGGGCTGCTAGGGCTGCCATCAGCTCCAAATTCAGTGCTGCTGTCACGGGCTGCCGAGAGTGCAGGCTGCTGCCCCACAGCAGCCCACGGACTCTGGCCCTGCTTCCACAGGCTGCCCGGGGCTCTGGCCTTGGCCCCATACTGCCATGGGCGGTTGCCGGTCCAATCCTACACTCCCATGGCCTGCCAGGACGCAGCCCCAATGCTGCCATCTGTCAGGGGCTGTTGGGAGCTGCTGCCTGCTCAAGCCCCAATGCTGTGGGCTCCTGGCAGCTGCCACCAGTCCCAGCACCTACCCCCTCTCACTGCTTCCCACCGACCTCTCCTGGATTGTCCTCCTGCTACTGGGTTACCGGGGTTCTCTGATTCAGCAACATCCATCGTTCTGCCGGACCACAGATATTGCCAGACCAGAGAATTGTGGTTTTGGGAGGTGCAACCTGTAGAAGCAATCAGAAAGAGCAGGTCCTCACAAATTTAAAACTGCTTTAAATATAATTAAACATAGCAATCAAATAGGTAGCTACCTTGTTAAGCGATGCCACTGAAGTAGGAGTTAGAGGCTCCAGGTTTTGTTCCCAGTTGCAGCACTAACTTGTTGTGTCACTTTTGGGGAAATATCACTTCATATCTCAGTTTTCCCCCATGTAAAATGGAAACAAGAATTCTTACATGCCTTTGAAAATTGCTATTATGTGGAGAATGATTAAAGCATTGAGAGATGTGAGGTCAGGGTCTCTTCTGTGTGACCATGGGCAAGTCACTTAGCCTCTCTGTGCCTTAGGCCCTCATCTGTAAAACTGGGAAGATAGCACTTCCCCACATCACAGGAGTATTGTTATAGTATAAATATTTACAGGTTATGAGGCACTATAGTGATGGGGATAAATCCTATCTAGGCAGATGTGCAGGAAGCACAGCCAAACAGCAAAAGAAATATGGCCTTATATTTGAGCCTTAGGGATCTCCTCAGATAGTTATTGGCAGGCATGCCCTTTTAAAGTTGTTTTAGGCCAAAGCAGACAAAGCAAGGTCTTTTCTTTAAAGCCCTGGACCAGGACTCAGGAATTCTGAGTTCATTTCCTGCCTCTGTCAGACTTCTTGGACAAATGTCTCAATTTTTTCTGTGACACTGTTCTCCAAATGTAAAAAGGGGATATTACATTGATTACAGTCATACACAAAAAAGGCTGTGTGGCTATTTAATTTGGGGAGGGGGAATAAGCAATCTTCTAGCAGTCATCAAAATTACCGCTTCCCCATGCATTCCAATGGCAAAAGCATTCTCTCTGTTTAGGGATCTCCAGGCAAAATAAGTATTTGTATAAAAGCAATATCTACCATCCACAGAGAGACCAAGCACACAGCCACACCTTTTGCAGAAGTTGCACAAACTGCACAAAATAATGACTAGTATTTCTTAAAAGTCTCCTGATGAGATATTTTCTGCAAAGCAAGAAGCCTGTGTCCTTTTTCTTGATCCTGTTTTTACTTGCAAACTCTGTGTGTGCAATCAAAGAATGAGGCTTTGTCTGCAGGACACATCAGCTTTCGTCCACAGAGCAATGAAATGCTCCTCTCACCAATGTAACTCCCTTTCTATGCCAACAGTAAAACCACCTCCATGAGAGGCATAGATCTTTTTGCAATCTAGTTAGAACTATACAACATCCATGTATATATCTCAGTTGGTTCTGGTGGCCTAACTGGCCTCCAGAAGATGTTCCATAATACCTATCATCACCAATAGGAACTCTGTTTCTTTGAAGGTACACTGATAGGTGCCTCCCCCACCCCAGTTTAAAGGCCAGGACATGTTTTAATTTGTTTCAAGTACATTTACACCACATCTTCCCAGCTGACTATACTGGCTCTACCTAATAGCATGACTAGTTGCAGTTTTGCTAAATACACGGGGAGAGGAGGCAGTTGCGGTTTTGTACTAGGAATAGGAACTTTAGTACCCCAGGGCAGGTTGTTAGTGGCATCCAGGAGAATGAGCACAGAAAAGATGTCACAGTGCCATATGAAGATCAAGGAGCAGAGGCAGGCATACCAGAAGGCAAAGGAGACCAATCGTCACTTTAGTGTGGTGCCAAAGACGTGCCGTTTCTATAAGGAACTACATGCCATACTCCTCTAAATGTGCTCTTCATTTTTAGGTGTTGGCAGAAGAAACATGAATGACTCAGCTTGAAAATCAGTTGAGTTGATGCAGATGGTGTTAATCATGAAATGATGACTGTTATCATTTGAAACACACGTAAACGTTGGATAATTAAAAGGGCATGAATCAGAGTAAACTAAAACTGGCACTAGTGTTTGGTGGCTATTTGTGATATCTATATCTAGATGTATATCTATACCTATATCTTAATTATGCAAAGACATTTATTATGCTAATGACAGTCAATTAAATCTGATGAGAGACAAAGAATTTGACCAAGCAACAGCTAATGTCTGTTAGACTGTTATCCTCTAGCAAAACTGCATGCTCCCATAAATAGGAGACCTGTCAACTCAGCTTACACTGATAAGGTCAGACAGATTTTATAGCTTTTTTTTTCCTTGTCTATGAATTTTGGATGTGTTCCGCCCATAATAACAGTAACTGTTGAAAACAATCACATTAAAAAGTGATTTAGTAAAAAGTGAATTAGTAAAGATTAATTTATACTTTGTGTTCCCACTGATGCAGTGAAGTGATATCAGTCTCCTTAGAATTCTTATTATAAATCTACATAATTAAAGTACATATAAACTGAACATATACTACCAAAAATTGGTGTAACATCAAATAAATAATCTGAAACACTATCACTGTTTCTCACTCATTGGCTATTCCTCTCCTGACTCTGAAAATATTTTATAATCTTCAGCTTTCAAAACAAACAAATGTGGATCACACTTTCTATTTGTACCACATTCATAATTAAGGCCCTAGTGAGACTCAGTGGCCTATTGTGGTAGTCACTGTGCAACTACACGTTAAGGACTATTAATTATGTGGAAATCAGAAATAATAAGTTGTGTGAAATTACTAGATAGTTAATTGAAAGCACAACATCCCTTCTGTGCTAGTTTCCTTTGTGGACACTTTTAGGGTATGTCTACACTACCACCCTAGTTCGAACTAGGAGTTTCACGAGGAGTAACGGTAGTTTGGACTAGGAAGCCTAGTCCGAACTACCTAGTCTGTGCCGCGTGTAGCCACGCGGCACGGAGTCCGCACTAGCGGACATTTAAAAATGGCGGCGCCCGGCTTTATGCAAATGAAGCCGGGGAAATTCAAATCCCGGGCTTCATTTGCAACTCCGGTTGCCTACATTACCACCCTAGTTCAAACTAGGGTGGTAGTGTAGACATACCCTTATTTTGCACTGGGAGTGTTGTTTGATGCTTTAGTTTTATCCACTTCCACAGTGGATTAACCTAAACTGCATAAAACACTAGTCCATGTGTAATAAGTCTCCATATGGGGAGCTAGTACAGAACAGCTCTTCCATGCTTTTTTCCTGCCTAGGCTTTTCCCTACTCTGGTACTTCAAGTGTAGAAAGAGGGGGCCCAAAAGATACTTTAAAAATAACCTTGCTGGGAAAGGCTTGTGTTAAAACTCCCTAAGGTCACAGATTCCCTGCTGTTGCTTGGTATTGCTGAAACCACCTGAATGCAAAATCTTTGAGAACCCAAGAAGGAACATTTTGGTATTCCTTCCTTAAGCATCTGAGGGTACTGAGGGAAGGGCCAGCTTTAGGCTGATTCTATCAATTGCCCCAAGTCGGGCTCCACGCCTAAGAGGGCCCTGTGCTGGCTGCTCCTATCTCACAGCTTTGTGGCGCTGAGGGAGGGGGCGTCGACTCTGGAGGAGGAGCGTGGTGGCTTCCCTGGATTTAAAGGGGCTGTGACTCTTTTTTTGTGTGTGATGGGGTTTTTTTTTTTTTGCTTAACAAAAAATCCTGGCTGCCGGGGTCCTGTCAAAACTGTTTGAATTGGGCCCCGCACTTCCTAAAGCTGGCCATGACTGAGGGAGTTGGCAAATGTCATTGAGGAGCCTTTGGCCATTATCTTTGAAAATTCGTGGAGATCGGGAGAGATCCCGGATGATTGGGAAATGTCAAATGTAGTGCCCATCTTTTAAAAAGGGAAGAAGGACAATCCAGGAAACTACAGACCCATCAGCCTTACCTCAGTCCCCAGAAAAATCATGGAGGGGATCCTCAAGGAATTCATTTTGAAGCACTTGGAAGAGGGGAATGTGATCAGGAATAGTCAACATGGATTCATGAAAGGAAAGTCATGCCTGACCAATCTGATTAGCTTCTATGATGAGGTAACTGGCTCTGTGGATATGGGAAAGTCAGTGGATGTGATATAGCTTGACTTCAGCAAAACTTTTGATATGGTCTCCCAAAATATTCTTGCCAGCAAGTTTAGGGAATTAGGATTGGATAAATGGACTTGAAGATAGATAGAAAGCTGACTAGACTGTCTGGCCCAACGGGTAGTAATCAACGGCTCGATGTCAGGTTGGTGGGCGGTTTCTAGTAGAGTGCCCCAAGAATATGTTCTTGGACCAGTTTTGTTCAACATCTTTATTAATGACCTGGATGAGGAGATGGATTGCACCCTCTGCAAGTTCGCAGATGACACTAAGCTATGGGGAGAGGTAGATATGCTGAAAGCATACATGTGCTCAGCAAAGAGAAGTCCAACAAAGCCAAAAGTAAATAAAATCTGACTAAAACATTTTGGGTGCATCTAGACTGGAAAGATTTTATGCAAAAGCAGCCACTTTTGCGCAAAAACTTGCCAGCTGTCTACACTGGCCACTTGAATTTGCTCAAATACTTTGACGCTTCCGCTCAGGGATAAGCCCGCTTGCGCAAGAGGGCCAGTGTAGACAGGCACCTTAATTTTTTGCGCAAGAAAGCCCGATGGCTAAAATAGCCATCAGAGCTTTCTTGCACAAAAGCGCATCTAGATTGGCATGGATCCTTTTGCGCAAAAGCACTTTCCGTTAAAAGTATTTCCACAAAATCATGCCAGTCTAGACGCAGCCTCTCTGTCCTACTCACATACTGTTGTTCCAAGATTTGGTCCTTACCAAAGCCTGGATGTCTCTGTATTCTCCATGTCTGTTTTGCTGGCTTAATTCATATCTCCCAGCTCTGCTCTGGTCACACAAGAACAGGAACAGAAGGTTACTATTTCCAATTAAAAATCTGTTTCCATTGGCTCTCCTGACCTCCTGCCAACTCACTTCCTGCTTTCCAGGCATTCCTGGAGACTCTCTAGAACCCACTGTTCATTATTTTAACCCTTAGAGGTAAGACAGTTAGGTTTAAGTCTCAAGAGTTAACCAACATTAAAGTATTTTAGCTAAATGAATGACTGGAATGTCCAAAAAAGGGTATTACCCCTCCCATTCATCAAATTTCCTATGAAAATCCCTAAGAAACCATCTCTTCCATGATGAGTTTAGTCTTGTTTAGGGTGAGATTTTCTGAAGCATCTGACAGAGTTGGATGCACACTCTCACAGAAAGTGCATGTAATTGAAATTGGGTTCCTAATTACTCTGGCATTTCTGGAAATCCTGTACTACATAACAGGTTATCCCTGAAAAGATCAATGGGCCAGATTTATCTCTGACATAACTCCTGTTAAGTCTTACAAGGTTAGGCAGATGAGTTTGTCAGTTGTGTCACTAACTGCAAAAAGTTCACGTCTGTAAGGATGCTGTGATTAGATGACCCAAACCTTTCAAAACATTGTGAAGGGACTGTGCAAAAATAGTGACATGCATATCACATTTTATATTTTTAAAATGCAGCCCTGCATGTTCAACATCTTATTTCCTGAGGCTAAGTCCACAATTGCTTCTAATTCCTGCTTAACACACTATGCAAAGAAGCAGTCCTGTTCTGCCCTAAGAAATATGCATCTGTTCCCCAGTTATTTCTCAATTCTGATGCCTGTCAGCATCAGAGTAACAGAAATCTCCCATGAGCCATGTGCTAGGCTTTTTTAAAGGCCAGTCTTACTTACTCAAAGATTTTTTGATCTGTCTTCTCACCCTAATCAAAAGTGGTAAGATTCGAATTTAACCATTTTTATCTCTCTCAGCTTTGTCTGGTCTGTGACAGCCGTAAGACCACAATACAGACTGCTGTTTTTTTCTGTACTGCCCTTACTGTAATTGCAGCATCTGCTATCTTGTCCAATTCTCTTTATTTTTCTATTCTACATTTTGATGACTTTCCAGTCAGGGTATTGCTGTCAGTGAACCCATCTCTATTGCAATCCTGACCACATTTATTTTGCTGAAATGGATCATTGAATCATAGTGAAATGAATTGCCATGTCCCTCTATAATTAGCAAGAGAAGATGGCTTACACAGAAAATAGCAACATTTAAAAATGGTAATTCAGTCTATTGCAGAAATTACCAATAGGCATTTGCCCCTTTTATTTTCAGGCTCCTTCACCTCTACTGTATCATATATTTTTGTCTATAAATATAAATCTAAGGATCACACACATATAACAAACAAATCTGCTCTTCAAGATTCTAGGTAGTCTAGAACTCTATTGAGATCGATGAGTGAAGGGATGAACTATTCTGCCATTGTTGCACCAGCACTGAGAACTGCTGATGCCCAGTATCATACCAGGGAACTTGTCCAAAACACTGAACTGCTAAAGACTTTGAGATGAATCTGCTGAGTAAAAATAGTCATCCCTTTTTTCTTCTCTAAAATCCTTGTGGCTGTAGGTGTCTGTCTCTCACCATACATTTCATAGCCTTTTCAACAGGTAGTTGCACAGCTTAAGTAACAGGATGAACACTGGTGGTGTGCATGGGGACTGGAGAACAGCAATCCTTCAGTGAACTATTGCTGCCTTGTAGTGCCACAAATTCACTCAGGGTAAGTCTACACAGCAAAGTTATTTTGAAATAACTTTCCTAGCATCTACAAAGCCAAACCGCTACTTAGAAATAAATTTGAAATAGTGGAGTGCTTATTTTGAATTTGGTAAACCTCATTCCACGAGGAATAACGCCAAATTTGAAATAGCTATTTTGAAATAAGTGCTCTGTAGACACTTATTTCGAGATAGGGGGCCTCCAGCCTTCCCAGGGTGCCCTGATGGCCACTCCTGCCTCAACAAAGAACACTTCTCTCCCTCCCCCCTTCCTGGAGCCCTTAAAGGGGTAGACTCTGGCCACAGTGCCTGTGCCAGCTCCAAGCCTGCCAGCCCAGAGCCAGCAGTCACTGCCCCTGACCCAGTGGTCCCAAAACATGAGCCAGCAAGCCACTGGCAGCCAGCCCTCCACCGCTCCCCAGGAACAATCTGTCAGCTCCCAGGAGTCTGCAAGGGCCCAGAGAAGGCCGGCACTTTCCTGGTCCAGGGTGGAGATCATGGACCTTATTCAGGTTTGGGGGGGATGCCCCCGACATCCATGATCTCTGCATTAGATGGAGGAATGCAGCCGTTTATGGCAGGGTAGCTGCCAGCCTGTCCATCAAAGGCCACATGCGAACCCAGGAGCAGGTTTGCATGACAATCAAGTTGGTCCAGCAAGACCCCCATCCCTGAGCCCTGAGCTTCTCCTCCCGCTTCTTCCCCTTGCTTCCCCCTTCCAGCTCCCTCCTTCCAGGTTTCCCCCTCCCCTCTCCCACCCTCTCTTCTCCTCTCTCCCGCCTCCTTTTCCCAGTCTCACCAGAGTTTCATTCCCTCCCCCCAGTTTTGTTAAATAAAGAGAATTTGTGTTCATGAAAATACGTGTATTTCATTTTACATCAGGAAGGGGGGTTAGGGAGGGGTAAGTGGAAGGACGTGAGGGAGGAATGAGGCACAAGACCCCAGTGGGGCAGACCAGGGAGACTCTTAGTGCTCCTCAGGGTGGAAGCTCTCCCGCAGGGCCTGGATACTGACAGCCCCCAGATGGACCTCCCGGATGGAAGCCTGCAAAAAGTGCTGCCAGGCTCGCAGCAACACGTCCAAGAGAAGCACCAGAGTGCCCAGGGGAAGCTCTGGCTCCATGTTGCAGAGTGCTGTAGTGTCCCGAGTGAGGGTAACCAGAGCATGCAGAGAGAAAATGCTTTGCTGTAAGTCCAGTAAGTCCTGACCTGGTGCCCTGCCAGAACTGGTTCCAGCCAGCCTTAAATGCGATTCAGAGTCCTCTCAATGTGCATGTGCTATTCTGAAATAGCAAAATGCTATTTTGAAATGCATTTTGTGTGTAGATGCGTTATTTCGAAATAAGCTATTTAGAAATAATTATTCCGAAATAAGATATCTCAAAATAACACTGTAGTGCAGACATACCTTCATTTATTTCCACCATCCCTGCTCTGTGATGGGGGCAAGCAGAACTTGTTCTCCAACTCTATAGGATGACATTGGTCTCAATGAAGGGTAGTCCTTTCAAAGATGCACTGAGCAGGCAGAATTTTTTTCTATAGGAATAATATCCAGGCATTTCCTAATGAAATGCTGAAATAATTTGACAGACTTGCTCAAAGTTGCAAACTTACATAACTTGGTATCCAAGACATTTCACATTTGGAAATACGTTCTGGAGCAGATGCTGAATCTTGGGAGAACACAAGGAAATGGAATACAGATACAGTTAAACATCCTAGAAAATCAGTGTGGATTATAATGAAAATAACATTTGGGGAGAGGATTAATTTATTAATTCTGTTTTTAAATGAAATTAGGCCAGGCAGAGCTGTGTAGAAGCAAGGCCAAAATCCTGTGGTCATAAAGGATAGTGGCATCTGGAGTCCACTCTTGTTTTTCAAGCAGCCAAAAATTAACCTTTTGCTTAGATCGCCCATCAAATTTGCAAAGCAGAGAAGCTAAAGCAGAAGTAAGGACTGAATGCTCAAGTCAGGCTTTTTGGGTCCAAAATCCATTGATGTTTTAATTCCTATAAACTTATTAAATGGATTTGGTTTACTCACTAATTTGTACTATTTTGTAAAGAAAAGGGATTTGTCTTCCCTTGGTGACAGTGGAGACTGATATCTTCTATATAAACTTTTGCACAACTTGCTATGAAAGGTGAGGAAAATTAAATTCATATAGTAGATCCTCTATTTTATGAATTAAGTGGTGATCATGGAGTTGATAAAATTAAAAATTCATAAAATTGAACATCTCACAATTACAGTAAGTCCAGTGATTAAGCTGCCGCATGATACATTGCATCACTTTTTTCTTTATATTCAAATCACTGCAAAGTGATTACTAGTGCTGTAAAGGCATAGGAATGTAAAGGGATGACAACTTATTCTTCATGGACATCAATCCTGATATCTTTTTCCCATCAGGAAAAGTGGTTCCTACAACTGGTTAACTGTAAGACTGCTGTTTGTAAAATCAAGATTCTACTGGTGATTGTACCATGATTCTTTTATAACTAATGTGTACATGATATTTCTTGATCTTCTGTGTACATCTTACAGGTATTTATGACTGTTTAAACAAAATGTATTTCTATAATAAATCATTTCTAAAATTATTGTCAATGATATGTAATATTATCTATTTTATGCAATAGTATCCCTATTTTGTATTCTGGTAAATTCTTTTGGTAGGCTAGGATTTTGGATACATTTACCTCTTAAACAGAGACAGCATAATAAAATACTTTCCATTTTATAATACTGATACTGTAATTTTCTTATCTCTAAAGAATGTGTCTTAAAAGCCTGTCATGGATGGCTAAATGTTGACAAGTCTGAAGGTGTAAATGCCAACTGTTTTTGACTTATCCACTGACAAAAATGCAAAGATGTTATAAAACAGAAAGTTGTAAAGGTTTAACAACTAATAATTCAAGCATTGCTACTAGATTTTGTTCAGACTTTAAAAAGTCACCTTGGGTAGAAATCTAAACCCTAAAAAATCTCAGCATAAAATAAATGTGGGTCATTACATCCATTATGGGGTGGGTAGGATGACAAATAGAGAACTTGATCCTGATTGTGGCCCTTATGCAGGAAATCATCCCTGTTTAGGGGAACACCTAAGCACATGCTAGACTTAATATGTAAGTGCTTTCCTGAACAGGAGTGGAATTAAGTCCATGCTTCAATGCTATGCTGAGTTGGTGCATGCAGGACTCCCCATGCTTAAAGTTAGGCAGGGTCTTAAGTATTTTCCCGGATCAGAGTCCAAAATAATAAAATGGCTCCCACAGCACCATCAGGACAATTGAAAATGACTTTTTTTAGGAACATTATTTTATTTACTATTTTACCAACGGTATGTCTAGATTACATCCCTTTTCTCGAAAAAGGGATGTAAATTAGACATATCAAGATTGCAGATGAAGCCAGGATTTAAAATTCCCATGTTTCATTTGCATAATGGCGGCCACGTTTTTTTTCAAAACTGGGCTTTTCGAAAGAAAAATGTCCATTTAGATGGGGATTGATCGAAAACAAAACTCTTAGAAAGAGTACAGGATCTTTCAAAAAAAGGTTTTATTTTCGATCGATCCCTGTCTAACTGGCCATTTTTCAAAAAAAAAAATGTGGCTGCCATTATGCAAACGAAGTGTGGGAAATTTAAATCCCAGCTTCATTTGCAATTTTGATATGTCGAGAAAAGGGAGGTAATCTGGACATACCCCAATAGATGTTGAGCATAAAAGGTTGGAACCAGTGGACGGATTTTCAGACCAATGCTAGGCTAATGCGGGACAAAACACTACAATGAGTTCAGCAATTCAGCATGTATGTCTTGCAGTGGTTTTGTTTTCAAGCATTGCATAATGGGTAAGCATTTTGCAGAAGACCATACCCATGGCTGGTTCACTTCCCATCCCCTTCACAACTGGGCATGTTGTAGCAGGCTGTTCTTCCCTAGTGCTCCCTGCCAATTGCTTCAACCCTGTGGTGATCTAGTTCTATTCAGGACTCAGTCTTATAACCAGCTGAGCTAATCCCATCCTTCCAGGTAACACAGAAACCAATATCCTTAGAAAAGGCCCTCAGCCTCAACACTAGATCCCAAGGTCTGTGCATTTTTGCACCCAGAGTTCGTCTACTGGAGGTATTCTGAAACAGCTACCCTGCACCTAAAGAAGCTTCCCATCATATATCTTACTTTGAGATTAGGTTGTTGTGTAGACACACCCCCAGAGATATCAGTAATCCTTTTCTCCTTCTCAGGGGCCACATGCCACCTTTGCCAGAGACAGGTAGGAAAACCCAGGATCTTCCACTACTCTGCTTTCTCTGCCAGGGGCCCTATAATCAACACTGAAGGCATTGGAAAGTGAGGGAATGTCAACTTATTCGTCATGGATGTCTCTTTCTTTACATAGTGATAGAGTTGTAGCCGTGTTAGTCCAGTCTAGCTGAAACAAAATACAGAACTATGTAGTCTTTAAAGTGCTACATAGTTCTGTCTTTTGTCCTTTCTTTACATGATATTGTTTCCTTTGAAGAAACGGTTCCTATCCCCTGATCATCATAAATTTGAGGTTCTACCATAGATTGTGCATGACATTTTCTTGGCCTACTGTATGGGTAACATGGTAGACCTCTCCCCAAACCTCTCTAGGTTTATAGTCAGAGCTGTCTGCTGACTGTCTGTCACAGGCTCAGCTTCTCATCCCTCTTAATTTCACCTTGCTTTTTTCCATCGCTGGACACCTCCCTGGGAGGTGCTCAGAACTTGACCGTTATCAGGACTCATCACCAGAGTCTATTCCACCCCAGTGGCTACCCAGTCTCTCTCCTGGTCTCTTGCAAGCCTTCTATACTCAAGAGAGATTATCAGGGCCAACATCCCTGCACTCCATGGCTTCTTCTTCGTTCCCTGATGGTCTCTCTAGTCTCTAGTGAGAAGAAAGGAATTACAGAGTACTTTTATTTTCTCCCTTTAGCCTCCATATTATCTGTGCTTTCTCTTGCTAGCTGGGCTTCCTCTTTTAATTAAGTCTGTCCCCTACTCCAGGTAAAAACAAGTAGCAGAAGTGGCATTTGAAGTACACATTAACCCCTTCAATGTCTGTGTGAGGTACATGCCTCATCATTCACATACAATATTCAAATAGAAGGCTAGACCCATCAAGAGACAGGAAGGCTTTGAGCAAACATGGGGCAAAATGATTAATTCAGCATAAGAGACCTACAGTTGACTTTAAAATGACAATTTAAACTGAGGAAAATCCATTTCTTAAATGGAAATTTTCCTACACATGGGTTACCTCCTGAGAAGGATCCAATTTACTTTTTATTGTCAAGAGACAAGTGCTCTGAACAGATTTACCACTATCTCTGTTTGAACTATTTCAGTATTTTAAAGACTCATCTAGATATAATTTTATTCAAGTTGACCTTCGATGAGTCATCGCTCATAGTATATAATATTGCATTGCACTATGAACCATTGTACCACCATTTCTAAGCTGATATTCCCGCTGACATCAATGAGACATTCTGCCAAAAAGCTGATGGTACAATGTGGCCTGTTGGATCAAATGCTGACATCTCCACAACTGTTAATCAGGAAAAACTCCGAAATCAGGAGAGCTACAAATGCCTATACATTAATCCTCACAAGATTTCAGTGAGGAAAAAGTAAGTATTAGTAGCAGTATTTTAAAGAAGGGAGAATGGAGGTAGAGAATGATTAAACAATTGCACTAAAATGGCAAAGTTATGTCTACAGTAACAGTGCTTAAATCTCCACTCCGGATTCAAATCTCTGCAAACCATTGAATCTGCTTCCCCAAATTCCTCTTCCTGACCAAATTGCAGGGTGTCTCTGTGCTCCTTGGTCTCTGTGCTGCATTTGACACTGTCACTCATCCTATCCACTGAAACATGTCCTCCTTTGGCTTTCATGACACTTTTTTTACCTAGTTCACCTCCTTTGTCCCTGATCATTCCTTCAGTGTTTGTCATCCTCTTCTTGCCCTGTAGCGAGGTCCCAAAGGACTCAGTACACAATGTTTTTCCCTCCTGTCTTTACATGCTTTTCTTGGGTAATTTTAGCTGTTCATCCACTTTTAAATACCATCTTTACCCCCAAAAACTTTCAGACCTACCTCTCTATACTTGACCCTTCCCCATCCATCAAACCTCACATCTTAGGTGGCACCTCTGACATCTCTTCATGAATATCTCACCATAAACTTGAACTTGCATGACCAAACTATTATTCTACCAATATTGTCAATAACATACCCTACCTGTGTGAGCCCTTCTCTGACTTGACAGCAACACATCCTGAGATTTGTTAACTAGTGTCAAAATCCTCCCACTTCCTTGTCACACATTTTCTAGCCATGTCCTAATGAAGCCTCTTTCTCTATTATAACAGTTATAAGGTAAACATTGGTCAGTTACCTCATCATTTCTCATTTTGGGTGCCAATGTGTCCTCTGTTGCCCATATTGCCCTCTTTAGTCCACACAAAATACAGCTGCTGCAATCTTCTTATTTACCTGTTGTTCTGTCTTCTCCATCTTTGAATTCCTCCCTGGGACACTCCTTTCAACTGCATCAAGTTCAAGTTTTCTGTCCTCATCATCACTTTATCCTCTACTCTCCATCATTGATACTAGCCTAGAAGTGCAATTCCCCCATCTTTTCTTTTTCTTCCATGTAGCCACTTACACATGGAACACATTTCCTGATCGATCCATCCACAAGGCCATCATCCTTTCCTCCTTCTTGTCTCTCCTTGACACCCCCTTTACCATGACATTTATATGAAAATTATCCAGTTGATTAAGTGGAGGGATATATTATAATTGCTACCTAAACATTTAAATGTTGCAAATGTACGTGTTTATCATATATGATATTCCTTTCCTCATCCTGCATTTTTAATATCAGATATTAAACACCTGGGGGCAATGGCTGTGTTCATTATAGATTAGGAAATAATCTTTCAAAGGGTGGGCACTTTTATAAAATACAAATCATATAGTAGCTCAGTACTCAGTGCCCTAGTTTCATCACAAGATCACCATGTTCTCCATTCCCATAAGAAATGATCATCTGCAGTGGTCTTAGTCCACACATCTTTACATTTTTAGGGTTTTGAAATATTGCTATAGATTCTAGTTTTGCAGTTTGAACCCATATGGATCTAAATCTAACATGAGCTTCTCTTTTCTTTTCTAGAATGACTTTCAAAGTTGTAGTAAACTTTTTTTAAATCATTTTTATGTATTTGAGAATACTAATCTTAAAGTACAAATACAATTTTTGATGTCTACTTTCACTTATGAGGGCAGGTTCCCATGCTGAAATGTACATGTAATTTATGATCTAAGGATTGTCTTAATTAAGAAGATTATGTTGGGAGCCACAAATAATGTCTGCTTAAGATGCAATTCCACTCTGACAATATATGTAACTATAGTGCATTGTTACTCAGCATAGCTACTCCCTGTGAGCATGTCCATGAGTCATATCTGCTAGTTTTGTTATTAAAGTATATTTTAAATCACTTTATTTCTATAAGCACTGTATGGCCTATATGGCTCTAGAAGCATGTCTACACTAGTGAGAAGATTGATCCTCCTGAGGTTGATCTTCTAGCATTTGATTTAACAGGTCTAATGTAGACCCGTAAATCAAATGCTGAGGGCAACCCCCATCAGCACCTAGTACTCCTCATTGTGTAAGAAGTAAGGGAAGCTGATGGGAGAGTGTGCTTCCATCAGTGTCCCACTGTATGGACTCTGCCATGGCTTGGCTTAAGGTAAGATGACTTACATCACCCTACCTGGTCTAGTGTAGCCAGGACCAGTTGAGTGACCATGATCTAGGATTCTACATTGTATTTGGAACTTAGTACACAGCCAGAAACTTTATCATTAGGGATTCAGGAGCCCAAAAGAATGTACTGACTTTTAGACCAGAAGAAGAGTTTACAATTTGGAAAAAAAAATACACCTGGATCTTTGCAAATAAATGTTAATCAAAAGACATATGTAGCTATGAAAAATGCAAAATAACCAAGATGACTTCAGACAAACTTTAGTGAGAACTGTCCATCTATAAGCATCATGTCTTTCTTCTTCCTCTTTCGAATGTCATGTTCAATGCTATATTTCTTCGTCAAAGTTGGACGTCCAAGGCCTCCAGCCAGAGGTTAGATTGTGGATATCCTCCAATGAGCCAGTGAATTTTCGTGTTGGGCATTCTACAACATGATGCATAGTTTGCGGACTGCCACAATCACAAAGTGGAGATGGCAACAGATTCCACTTATGCAGTAGATAACTGCACCTGCCCTGACCAGTCCTAAGCTGGTGTAGGACACACCACAGTCTTCAGGGAAGATTGAAGCCTTTCTGCTGAGTGGTAGGATCCAACACAAGATATTTGTTTGGGACGTCTACTTGCTGCCATTCAGCTAGTTCCTTGACATTGGCCGTGACTTCCTTCGCTCACTGCCAGAGAGGCTTATGGGATTTTAGACACAATGTTGGTGGCTGACCAAAGTATTTCTGGATGGGAAGAGGTTGGCTGCTGTGGTTGATACATTGGTATAGTCTGTATTCCCGCTCCTGTCGACGAATGCTTGCTGGGGCAGTGTTTGCCAGTGGCAGTAACCATTCTATGGCAGTGGCCTTCAAAGTTCCCGTTATCACTCGCATGGCACTATTCAGTTGAGTGTTGATCAAGCAGCTTATGTAGCAGCCATCTGTGAAACCACTTGTTTTTACACACAAAATATTCTTTCACCTCTGAGGTATCAGAGCCCTTTTCCCCCAATGCAGTGTATTCATAATCTAAAACAGTGTGCTTGATCTCAACTTGAAAATTACTCAGACTTTAAAGGAGCTTGTTCCCAATATGAAACCAAGAGCTCAAATCCATATTCCCCAGTCTCTTTTTGTATTCTCCTTCAACCCTTGGTGGTTTATTCTGGAGCTGCAGAATAAACCTAGTTGAAAAAAAACCTTGCCATACAAAACCTTGTAGCATTAATCATTTTTAAAGCTGTTGTTTTATATTTTACAGCAAAAAGGGCAAAGTGCCAATGTGCAGTGAAAGTTCTGGAATAATTTAATTGACTGTGGATGACTTTCTCCAGTTTTACACTGGTTAGGATACAGTTAGACTTTTTCCAAGAAAAGCCATTCTCAGGATAGATTTTGGCCCAAAGTTAATTCTCAGAATGTTCCTAGCCATCTATGTGATATAATAGATTGCTGTGGGTGAGAAAAATTGTAATTTGCTATGGGTTAATTTGTAAGATCAGTTATTATTTTACTGTATACATGTGCATACTTGATGTGTATATATCTTCTGAGAAATGGAAAAATGCACCAGGTAGAAGTAATAAACTGTTTCAGTATTCCTTTAATTTTTTTCTTTTTACTGAGAAATCTTTACTCAGCTAAAATAAACCCTAAAGCAAAGCACGCACAAATGCACTTAGGCCTAAGTATCCTTCTCCAACCCTTCACAACTGTATGTTAGTCTCGACTTCCCGCACAAGCATTAGAATATCTTTTTACAATTCCCAGGTGACTTTTTCAAACCATCCATTTGCTCTGTAGTGTAAATCTTGCAACCAATGATATCTCTCTCAGTAAGACAGGTGTACACTGTATGCCAACCTAGAGTGAATGCAATTTAAGTATATGCTTAAAACTGAACAAATGGTCAAAGTTCAGTGTGGGACACAGAAATGATGTAAGATGTGTGAATGCTTTGTATTAGGGAGTATCTACGTGCCCCTTATCATTTGAAATTGAATATTCAAAACAAAAAGATGGGAAAGTACAGGGAGACACCAAAGACAAAGCTAGCACAAGCTGGCTAGCTAAACTTTAAGCAATGTGAACACTGCAGTGTAACTTATACACAACCACACTATTAAAAAAACTGCTAGTTTAAGGGAGCATTTGGGAAGCACATCTTCTATGCAAGGTAAACTGAATATGTTGCAAGAATTCACTTCCTGAGAAGGATCAGTGATGTATTAACTCTTTCCTACACAGTTCTGCTTAGTCTTTAGACAATACATTTATCTGAGCATGGTTATTTCCTGAACATACTTACTATTGAACAGTGAATTAGTTGGCTGTACCTTTTACTCAGTGACATGAAAAAGCTGTATTTGCAGATGCAAACTGGATGATTGCATGTCTGTATACCTATGTGACATGGGCAAATTAGCTATATTTGCATTTATGCAGTTCGTTAATAGAAACAGGTGTGCATATAAATTTTACAAACACTCTCAATAAGAATCTGATTCTTTGAGTGAGTGCTAGAGACACTGCATTTAAACCAATGTAGAATAACTGTAGTGCACTGTATAGGCACCACTTTGTGGGTACTCTGGGGCTGAAGCATCCACAGAAAAATATAAAGGGTGCTCAGTATCTACCAGGCACAACAGTTTGACAGCAGTACCAATCAGCTGTTTGGCAAAACAGCTGATCGGAGGCTCAGGGAGATGGTTGAAGGAGGGTAGAGAGTAGCAAGCATTGGGAGGGCTGGGACTTTGGGGAGGGCGTGGAAAATGATGGAGTGAGGGCTGGGCCTCCAAGAAGGAAGCAGGAAGAGGCAAAGTGAGTATGGTGCCTCCGAATGGGGGACGTAGCACCAAGTGGTAAAAATAAAAGTGAGCACCCATTGTCCAGTGGTTATTGTGTTTGCTGTTAAGAATCCATGCAATAGTAAATATGAATTAGTCCTTAATTAGTCCTGAATTACAGTAGCTTACATTTAAGCAATCCTTTGAGACTGTAAACATTTATGAGTGTTAACATGTACAACACAAAATATCTTCAAATGCTTCACTACTACTTTCCCCTAGAGCAGCGCTACTTGTAGAACTTGCCAAATACAAGGCCTAACCCCAAAGCCTCAAAAAGTCAAGGTATGTTTTTCCTTTACAGAAACCATATTGACTTTCCCCTAACAAATTATGTTCATTTATGTTTCTTTTTTATTCTTTACTATAGTTTCAAATTTTATTCTTTACTATAGTTTCAAATAATTTGCCTGGTACTGATTTTAGACTTACTGAAGAGGGGTTTACCTGTGAGACACTTTCTTGGGTCTTTCAGAACTGTAAGTCACTTTCTTATCCTCTTATCCAAGTGTAAGGGAGTGAGTTGGGAGTGCCATAGTGAGTGACAACTCCCTGCTGCCCCAGTTTCCTAGCCAACAAACTTCCCAGGACTCCGCCAGTCCAAACTTGGCCTCACAGGCTAATCCTTAGCATTCTACAGTTTCTGGTTCCCCCAAAAGAAAGTCCCACTGGAACACGCAGTCTGTGAGAGGATGTCTCCAGAAACAGACTACATCCCAGCCTGTTGGTTCATCTGAGGCACACCTCACTGCAATATAACAGGACAGAGATTAATCAATAGTGAAACAATAGATGCAAATAACAAATAACAAATAACAGAGGTTTAAGCAATCACACTTCCTCGTCACTAAAACTTAACAATTTACATTCCTTCTCTCTATGTTTTTTAACTACAGATATTTCTCAGTGGTGTCAGCTCACATAATTGGGGGTTCACTATTCATAGATGTAAAGAGCACTAACCTCTGTTCCAATAGTGGTAGATGTCTCTAGAGTCACGCGGACCTCCCAAGGTTCAGAGTGTGGTATCCTCTGCTATACTGACACTGTGCTCTTTCCTTACCCTTCTGAAAACTGTCATTTACCTGAGATGCAAATAAACTGCCCGTTGTCTTTGGCATCCCCATGCTAAATTGACACAGACAGAGGCAAACAGGCAAAACGACATTCTTTTGTCTAGGGCAAATTTGTTTATCTATTATATCCCCAAATCTTAGGAACATATTTCCAGCACACACACATATACACACACATACATATCTATATCTATATAAAGATAGATAGATAGATCGATATACCAGCCATATATGTATCATGCAATTATATTATTGAGCAGTATGACACCAGCTTTCATTGATAATACACACAACACTCTTTACAGGTATATACCGTGATAACAATATGTTAGGTGGTATAGGTACCAGTCTAATATGCATTCACAGAATAGTGTCCCCTTGCCAAGTTGGCTTTGAGGGACTCCAAGGATCATACCCCAGATATGCTAATATACCAGTGTACTACACAAAGGCTGTGTCTAGACTACATGCCTCTGTCGGCAGAGGCATGTAGATTAGACACATAGGCAAAGTCAAATGAAGCCGCGATTTAAATGATTGCGGCTTCATTTAAATTTACATGGCTGCCGCGCTGAGCCGACAAACAGCTGATCAGCTGTTTGTCCGCTCAGCGCGCTAGTCTGCACGCTCCCCTGCCGACATCAAAGCCCTTTGTCAGCAGCCCCGTTATTCCTTGTGGGATGAGGTTTACCGGGGCTGCTGACAAAGGGCTTTGATGTCGACAGGGGAGCGTCCAGACTAGCGCGCTGAGCGGACAAACAGCTAATCAGCTGTTTGTCAGCTCAGCGCAGCAACCATGTAAATTTAAATGAAGCCGCGATCATTTAAATCGCGGCTTCATTTGACTTTGCCAAAACAACAAATCTACATGGCTCCGTCGACAGAGCCATGTAGTTTAGACGTACCCAAAGAGACTCAAGGAGGTTGCTTGACATGTTCATTGGTTTTAATGGGGTCTGTGATTGTCTTTGGATCTATGACACATACACCAGCTATTAGCTCTTTATTTTAGGTAGAAAGCCAGGAAATGTTAGAAGAAGCATAGGGATGGGACTTTTATGGCACAGAGGTCCCTGAGATGGCACATCTTGGCACTTCTGATCAAGGAAATTACCTGTTTGTTTCTTCTGTGTCTGGGAACAGGACTTGGCATACTTTTCTGGGGCGGGGAGACAGGGAATAAATAAGATTCATGAAGAATAAGGATGATTCCTATCATCCGTTTCTCATTCTAATGGAAACAATGCTTCAAAGTCTTGACTTTTGGCTAACCACATGAGCCAAAGGCACGGGACTGATATATTCAGAATGGGTTTGTTTATAAGCCACTTCAAACAGTATAGGATAGGCATGCCTATATCAGATAAGATTTTAATTAGCATACAATGAATTCCTTTTGGAAGGGCAGAAAATTTCCTCCAATGAATCTGAACTTAAAAACCAGTTTACTCATGCATGCATATGAAGAGATTTATTAAAAGTCTGTGTCACCCCTCTGTTATTACATATTTAACAATTCCTCAAGGCCCTGCAGAAAGATTCTGTGTCTGGTGCAAGGAACTCAGCATTTTGTCATGGCATGTAAAAATCAATAACCTTCCCTAGGGAAAGTAATATGCCATTCTCAGAAACTAAAAATAATGAAGTAGATCAGATGTGGCCTGTAGAGGGCGCAGTAGCAAACTGTGTGTATGAAAAGAAAAAAACCCAGAACATTTATCAGGTGAGATGTCAGCTGCTGAATGAAAACATACGTTAAATCTGAAAGGAATGATTAGATACACAGGGTGACTTTCTTAAAGTGCTTTGGTTTGTTTCTCTACTAAATCTGGATATACAAGAGTGGAAAAAAAGTCAAAGTACATTATAAATAAAGAATTGAAGTTGGGACAGCCGATAAAATATGAATACAGTTCTGAGGAGCTTAATGTGTCAGAGCTGCATAATAGAAAAGGGAGTGAAGTGTGTATGTGCTCCTGCTGCTTAAACAGTAGGTCTGAAAGTGGCTGCAAAGGTAGCACAAGTAGAATATTCTTCTGTTGGCTGCTTTCCAAAGCATTTATTCAATGTATGAAAAATCTGATGTTTTATTTGAGATGGAGTATATGAGTTGTGCTCTTTGTGGTTTCTCTCTTGAGAAGCAATTGGAAAACTATGTTCAAATGGGACACAAGAATAACATGCATTTGCCTCCTCCCCCTTCTTGACTGCCCTCTATTTATAGTTTTTATATCTCTTCATCAGAAGCAGAAAATGGCTTCTAAAAGCAATGTAACCAGTAACCACTCGTAAGGTGCTGTCCAATAACCAATCTGAAGGATAAAATGAGAATGAGCTATTATCATCTTCCCTAGTCTCAGAGGTGAACAGTAGCCTAGTAACCACTGGCTGCTGAATACTGATACCTTGATACAGTGTAGATCTGGTAAGCCAGCCATCTTTCATCTCTGGGGAGATCATGGCATTAAATTTACATTAAAGATGGCAATATGACTGACACCAGGGTCATATTAGCATTTTTACTCCAGTAAGTTGGTCAGCAAAACATTTCTGTACCATTCTTATTATTGCATTATTCTATTGTTCAGAATGAAACATTTATGAGATATTTTGTAGGAGCATATTAAAATGAGCTGGTAAAAGGTACCATTAGGGCAGTGTAGTATCTATATGTAGATCTGAGAAGGAAATTCAGGTCAGATTCTTTTCATCTAATAAGAAAGTGGGCATCCAAGCTGAAAGACATCTAATTGCTAATTTTGTAATTTCATTTTACTGGACACCAGTACGCTGACAATGATGACAGGCAGTACAAAAAAGCTCCACAAGTTAGATAACATGAATGCACTATTGGAGCAGACCCTACAACATGCCAGGTGTCGGTGTGAAAAATGTGTTCAATGTGCCAATATTAAATTCTATCGGCTGCATGCATGGGGCCAGATCCTCATAGTCCCCTTGATGTCATTCAAAATATGTTGATTTACAAAAGCTGAGATTTAGCTAATAATCTTTAATTCTGTCGACAAATACAACACTCGGAAGTAACAACATTTTACACACTACAGCTGTCAAGGCATGGCCAGGATGATGTTTTAGAATGACCAACAAAGGGGACTGACACATATACAATACTTGAATGGAGACCACCAGTTCCTCCTTGAAATGAAAATCTATATATATTTGAGAGAGATTGTCTGCTTGTTCAAGAACTCTTCCTGAATGATAAGAGCTAGGACCATGAAATTTGGAATACAGCTTCCTCTTATGATAACTTAAAACAAGGTTGCTCAAATTAAAGCAAGATTTGTTTGGTTGTTCAAGAAAAATGGGATGTGCCAGGAATGGGATTGCTTCTCATAAAACAGAAAAGAGACAAAACCACCAAGTAAAAGGGGCTGGATGGAGGCACCCTCCCCTTCTCCCCCCCCCCCATCTGCAGCTGCCCCAACCTCAAGCCTCCACCCCAATATTTAGTAAGGGTGGGGCGTGACTGTTTACTTCTGTTAGGAAGCGAGGGGAAAGTTCACAATTTGCTGAATTCCTCACTCTGTCTGGGAAATGCAGGGGACAGTTAAACCCGGACCTGCCTCAGATGTGACAAGCACTCCTCCCCTGGCTGTGCTCACTGGAACTGCAGCAGCCATGAGAAACACTTCTCACCGGATTTGAAAGGAGTCTTTTTTCCACTCTCTCCTAATTATTTTATTAATTCCTCTCATCCTTTGCCATTTTTCCATTTGCCTTTTTCCAGTCATCCAGGACCTCTCCTGATCTCCATGAGTTTTCAAAGATAATGGCCAAAGGCTCTGCAATGACATTTCCAACTCCCTCAGTACCCTCGGATGCATTAAATCTGGACCTATGGATTTGTGTAAATAGTTCTTAACCTATCCTTTCTCCACCAAGGGCTGCCCATCTCCTTCCCATACTGGGTTGCTTAGTGCAGCAGTCTGTGACCTGACCTTGTCTGTGAAAACAGAGGTAAAAAAAGCGTTGACTACTTAGGCTTTTCCCACATCATCTGTCACCTCCCTCATCTAGTTAGGGCCCCACATCCCATATATTGCTAACATAGAAACCTATATTGTTACCCTTCACATCTCTTGCTAGCTGCAATTCCAATTGTGTTTTCACCTTCCTAATTACTCCTCTGAATTCCTGAGCAATATATTTATATTCCTCATCCTCCTCCTTAAAAAACAAAAAAAACAAAAAACAAAAAAAACCAAGAAGTTTGGTGGTTACTGGATGCCTAACATAGTGAATGCTAGTGGAAATGGGGTGGGTTTAGAAGTTAAAATAGGAAAAGAATGAGTTAAAATTACTTAGAAAAGTTAGATGTCCAGGACCTGATGAAATGCATCCTAGAATACTCTAGGAGCTGATAGAGGAGGTATCTGAGCCATTAGCTATCATCTTTAAAAGTCATGGAAGCTGGGAATGATTTCAGAAGACTGGAAAAGGGAAATAAGAACAACTCAGGAAACTACAGACCAGTCAGCTTAACTTCTGTGCCCAGAAAGATAATTAAGGAATTCATCTGCAAACTTCTGGAAGATAATAAAGTGACAGGTAACAGCCAGCATGGATTTGTAAAGAATAAATCATGTCAAACCAATCTTTCTTTGATTGGACAACAAGTTGAGTGGAGAAGGGGGAAATGGTGGACATGGTATACCTAGACTTTAGTAAAGCATTTCATATGGACGCGTATGATCCTCTTATCAATAAACTAGGGAAATACAACCTACATGGGACTACTATAAGGTAGACACAAAATGGCTGGATAACCATTCTCAGAGAGTAGTTATAAACAATTCTCAGTCATGCTGGAAGGGTATAACAAGTGCGGTTCTGCAGAGGTTTGTTTTGGTACCAGTTCTGTTCAATATCTTCATCAACGATTTAGATGATGGTGTACAAAGTGTAATAATTAAGTTTTCAGAAAATACCAGGCTGGGTTGTTAAACATTGGAATAAATAGTCTGGGGACATTGTGGAATCTCCATCACTCGAGACGTTAAGAGCAGGGTATATAAAAATCTATCAGGGATGATCCAGCTAGTGCTTGGTCCTGCTGTGAGGGCGGGGCTCTGGACTTGATGATCTCTCGAGGTCCCTTCCAGTTCTAAAGTTCTAAGATTCTATGATCTGTGGAAACCTTTAACTCTAAACAACAAGCTATATAGTTCCATTGTTCCTTGGAAGTCAATGGGGCTATGTGGCTTTATACCAGTGGAGGATCAGCCACTGTTTGCCTGAAGCAATATCAATATTAGTATCAGTCTGCCTTTAATATCACTTCTCAAAAGTTTCAAATAAAATCTTTTAGTAGTAGCACGTGACTTGCTTAATCCCACATCCCTAGTGAGTTTAGGCAATGACAAATAGAAAATTGTGTCTGGCTCTGCAGTCTCTCTTTCTAGCTCCATTGTAGGAATGAAAAATGCAGCATTTCCAGCTGAACATTCTTATCTAATTTACTTTGTCCCTTAAATGTAATGGTGGAACCAAAGGTATAAGGAAGAAATGGCCCAGCAGCCATTAGCATAATGATAGTGCAGTTTCTGCAAACTTTAAAAAATCACTGATAGAAAATTAATAGATGGCATTTGCAGAGATTAAGATCCTGATCTTAAAATCAGCTTTATACAGGCAGACCTTTTTGCTAATGTTCAGTTTCTTTAAAGGCAATGCAGCTCTAGAACTGTATAGGAGCCCATGGAATTCAGGATAGGAACCAAAATGTAACACCACACAAACACGCACATTTTAAAAATTAATCTCGTGAAAGAGCCCAGCTCAGTAGCTTTATTTCTGTTTAATTAACACTTACTATTTGATCAAAGTATTTACTGTGATGAGACCTCCTGTGGTCCCTCAGTCAGTACATAGACAAGTAGCAAGACTGCCTGGAACTGCTTTTATGTTTCCCTGTAAACCTGATAAAAGTCACTTTAAAATAACAGCATGTTTGACAATTCTTCACACTGAAAGAAACTGACAAATGACTTTTTGCTTCCGAATCTTACTGATTCCCTTGGAGAATGCTGGAGAGCCAAGGCCTGGTGCAAATCCCACGAGGTCAGTGATACTCTTCTTATGGATTTCAGTGTGATTTGGACCAGGCCCTTAGTTAGTGCAGGAACCTGTAAAAGCAATGAGATGGAGAACAATTCCAAAGTTTTCGGAATACAATTTCAATCTGCTTAAACACACAGGCTGCATCTACACTGCCCAATTATTTCAGAATAAGTTATTCTGGAAGAAATACTCCAAAATAGCTTATTTTGAAATAGCACATCTACACTGCAGGGAAGCCTCAATATTAGTCCGAGGGAGGCTTCCCTAACGTAGACTGGCTATCTTGATTTAGAGCCTCAGAAGGAATAACTTAGAATGGCCCTGATGAGGGGCTATTTCAAAATAGCAGAGTGGAGCATCTACGCATGCCTTAATTTGAAATAGTTATTTCAGAATAGGCATTATTCTTCATAGAATGAGGTTTACAGAAGTCGAAATAACCCATCCGTTATTTCAAAATTATTTCAAAATAACAGAATTGCTGTGTAGATGTTCGCATGGTTATTTCAGATTAACGGCTGTTATTTTGAAATAACTTTGTTGTGTAGAAACACCCACAGTGAAGAAATAAAATAATAATCCAATCCATTATTATTTCAATGGGAATTATTTCTGGATAAAGACTGCAGGATTGGCTCTATGGTAATCACCTAAGCATAGTATATATTCATTTTCAAGTCTGTCTCCATAACACACCACTGTTTGCAGCATATAGGATATGTGTTGCTGCACATTGCAATTGCAAGCAAGCTTTCTTCACACTGTTATATCTAGCTACATGTGTCATTGAATGGCACTTGCTAGAGGGAGGCAGCAGGAGCCTATCCCTAAAATGGGGAAATTCTCAGGCAGTAGAAAATGCACTGTTAAAAATAGCACTGGAGGTGTGGAATTCACTGCTTGTTCAGGCAGAAAGACAGGTAAGAATCATAGGTTCAGGGTTCAAGTGTCTTTACTCACCTAAGCAGAGCCTCACTATCGACAGGACTATTTGTATCCATCCAAGAATGGTGTGCAGTGTATGTATTCTACACATCAAAGGGGTGTGCAGTGTAGAAGTACATTGCCAACCAATACTGGGAATATTCCTGACATTTATCCAAAATATGGACAGAAATACCTGAAAAATGGCTTCATGAAAGAGCAGTCCTGTGGCACCTTACAGACTAATAAAATATGTAGGATCATGAGCTTTCATGGGTAAAACCAACTTCATCAGATGAACCACTCTTATCGGCACTCTCTGGTCCAGCAACATCCACGGTATGGCATTATTTTAGTTAGCCAGATGTCCATTCATTGTGGATTTAGCTAAGTATTCCATGGTCCCATAAAGTTTGTTTATAGCCACCAGTCCTGGCTCTCAGTGTTCTATGCTGTTATTTAGCTCTAATTTATCCCTAACTATCTTCTAAGAGTCCAGTAAGCTGGTTATGTTGGTTATGTTGGTTAACTGCCCGTGGGCAAACAAATTCTTAGTTTGTTACTGGTCATGTTTCAAAGATGCTGGACTAGAGTTAAAAAGCTTCAGAGGGGTTGCTGAGTTAGTCTATAATAAGACAAACTTAAAAAACAACAAAATAGACTAGTAGCACCTTCAAGACAAGTAGATGGTATCATGAGCTTTCGTGGGCAAAACCGACTTCTTCAGATGACAGGAGTATTAGAACTTCAGATCCAAGAATAAATAAGGTAAGGAAAGAGGGGAGGGGGGAGGAAAAAAGAGAAAAAAGACAGGAAAAGGAGAAAAAAATAGAGACAGTGAGTAGATGGTTCAAATAGTTACAACAGGCTGATAAGAACAATTAGCACCTCCATTGTTTGGTTGGTAGGTTAAGTCATAGGATGTGGAAGATAGTGTGGGAGACAGCTGATGTCCTTGTTCATATCATTTGCATAAGAATTAAATTTGTAAATGAAGTTAAGAAGAGTTAGGTTTTTTGCAATTTTCTTAAAAACTTTGTTGTTGTTTTCTAAATTTTAAAATATTGCACTATATCTGCCCCTGTACAGTAGCTATACCAAAAGATCTTGTAGATACAGGTAAATGGCAACTCTAATTTCCTAACCCCTATTCTCCTCTGAAGCACACCAGTTTTATATGGATGATACTACATTGACATAATGTGGGTACTCCTAATTTACCCCTGTGTAAGTGGGAGCAGGACTAGTGACTGCCAGAAAATAGAGTCCACTAATTTAAAATTTTGTTCCAGACAAACCCCTACATACACCATAGGGCATAAAAGGTACAGAAGTTTGGTTTGGATAAATGTCTATAGGTGTCAGTGTTTCTAAATTATAGATCTGTTAAAATAAACAATCATCCTGAAATTATATGCACTTGTGTGCATCTGCACCTTCGTAGAATGCCATTGACTCAAGGGTCTTCTTATATATTTGCAATTGCAGGATCAGGGCCTTAGCCATGAAAGCTCACAAGAATACCCTCTGTCTTAGATTTCTAGTACTTTTAATTTCCAGTGAGTGAAAATTGCTGAATGAATAGATTCTGAAGTATTTTTTACTCTTTTGCATACATTTTCAACAACACATGAACATTTGAAATCTCATAAGTAATTTGTCTTGAGTTCTTATTCAGCATTGATAGGTCAATTTTCTTCTTATTGCAATATAGCTCTACTTTAAATTTTGCTGGGAACATTTATACTATTTTAAGGACAGGTGTCTACACATGGAATTCTGGAACTCAAACTTAAATTAATAGATGAAAGTGAAAATAATCATTTGTAGTCACTAGACTTTATATTAAGATATTTGTAATGCACTGTCTTACATTATATCAGTTCTTTTTCAGGCACAATAAATTGTCCACTAGCAGCAGATCTTCTACATGACACACACAGTCCTAAAGCTGGGAAACTAACAGGAAAAAAGATCAGTTCTTATTTTCCTCTGGGCAAATCAGAGAACACCAGGCTCTTCCAGTTAGGGATTTGAACAACTAATAGTCTAGTTGATTAATCGATAAGCCTATGTTTATCGGTTAATCTAGTCATCTATTCATATTTCTGCCCCCCACGCTGCTGCCTCTGATACAGAGGTGGCAGCATGGGGGGAGAGGCAAAGGAGGCGGCTGCAAAGCAGCAGCCCCTGTCCTCGGACCCTATGAACAGTGGCTGCTGCCACCCCATGCTGCTGCCTCTGTATCAGTCAGATAGTATGAAGTACCATGTCCCCCACCTGAGACAGGTCCAGGTTTGTGGGCATACCTTGCTATTAAGTTATGGTTAGAGGAAGCTATGCACTGAATTTGGCAGTCCTAACTCTTAATATTTAGGAGAAGTTCTTGTACAAGCAGACAGATGGATGAATGAATAGACAGACACACTCACAGACAAACTCTCTCAAATATATAATAGATTATACAAACTATTATACAAATTATTAACAGACAGATCATGAAGTGGTTTAGAACAATATGTTACTACAAACAATTCAGAATTTTCTTTCTTTTGTGGAAAGAATATATATTCTTATCAGTGAGCAGAAAATAATACACTTTTTAATAATTAGTTATTGGGATTTCAATTTTTTGTGTTCATGAACAGATCAGCAAATGCTTGACCATTTTTTTTTCAATAGCTCAAATATTTGCAATGACGCATGTGTGAGTTTCAAAATTGGTTACTTGCCCAAGTCACACAATGTGGTGTCTGCTCCCCAGATGGATAATTTCAATTGGCAATCAAAACAGTGAAAAAATTATTAAACATATATTAAGAAATTTGCATTTGATGAACAACATGATTTTCATATGCATATATACTAGTGAAGATCAATCATCAAAATCTTCAGTGGAGGTAAACATGATAGGATGTAAAATGCTGTAAAATTAAGCTCATTTTCAGATCATAGTTAATATTCACAGATTTTTTTCCCTATTGTCTTACATCTAATTCAAATTAAAAAGCTTCTCAAATTAATTCTTTATTTTCTGAAGCTATTTGATCCACAAAAAGAGAAGGCATGCTGTGAAAAAGGAAGCAAACACCAATAACAATGTATAAGACAATATCATCAAGGTGCCAAAAAAAATTCCCCAGAGCTTTGAATGAGAGACTTTTTGAACAATTGCTTTGTGTGAGATTGCATTTCATTGATAATTAATATATTAATTAAAAGTGCAAACATTTTAGAAGAATTTGCTAACAAGAGTGTTAAAGAATTGTGGGGCCCATCAGCTTACATTGCATATGCACACAAAGCAGTACCACAGCATTTGAGTAGCACTGAAAACTAGTCAAGTTTCTAAACATAAAGCCCAGATCAGTTGATAGCTTGCACAACAGGCTGCATAATGTCAAAGTCATTATAATTCTAACACTTCTGAGTAATTGTGCAGATTCTAGTTTGTTAAAAGATCAGAAAATCATTTTTTGTCTGTTTCGAGCTCCATGTTTTAATCTGATATCTTATTTTGATATACATAAGTTGAGCAATCAGTGTATCATTGTGAGATATGACGAAAAGCATGGAACTAAAAAGATTAAGATTTCTTTTAAAATATTAGGAGATAAATGTCATTAGTGTCAATGTGGCTGAATCCCTCAGCTAGTGTAAATTGTCATCATAACACTGAAGTCTATTTACACTTCCTTAGTAATTTGCTCCCTGAAGGTGATTGAAACCCCTAATTGACACTTCTTCAATCTGGAGACTTTGGTTAGTTCTCTCACAAAAATAGATGTTCTTTAGAAGTTTCCAATGTTTACTGCTTCTAGTTAGACAAGCAAAATGCAAGAACAACTTGTTTCAAGCATGTCTGCTTCCAATCCTAGTCAGAAATGGGAAGTACAGTGGTATGTAAGTGAAAGACTGCGGAGGGGTTTTCCCCAGTTCTTTCTGGGATGAGGTCTGCCCTAGTTCTCTTAGGCTACGTCTAGACTGCCACTTTTTATAGGAAAATGGTACACAAATTGCATTCCTCAATTTGCATGTCTTTTTCTGATAGTTTTTTTCAAAACAGGCTTTTCCAAAATTTGGCCCTGTGATAGGGCGCCTGCCCTGCACTGGTCCTTTAAGACCAAGACTCAGGCCCTGAGCTGGGGCGGGGAATAGAGAGGCCAGCTGAAGCTGTTAGGCTAGTGAGAGCCCAGCTGGCAGCTATATATAGAGAAGCACAGTTTGCTTGGGAGGAAAAAAGCCAGTGAGGGGCTGACTGAGGAGGAAGCAGGAGCTCCCAGGAGGGAGACTTGCTGGGGATAGCCAGAAAGGGCTGGGAGAAGGCCAGCTAAGACCCCCTGGTTAGGGGCCAGAGGCAAGGCCCAGGGTTTGGAGGCGGATCACAGTGCGGCTTAGGTAAGCGGGGCCGTGGAGATAATCCCAATGCCAATGATGAGCCACCCACACAGACTGTAACTTGCCCTGAGAGGGGCTAGATGAGGACAGTCAGGGGGCGCTGAGGCACGGTGGGGGACCTGCACCCTGACAGGCCCATCTACAGTGGGCCAAATTTTGGAAAAACCTCTTCTTCCCGAAGAGCCCTTCTTCCTCATGGAATGAGGAAGACAGGGCTTCTGAAAGAGCGCATTTGCTCTTCCGCAAAAAATGTCATAAAAGCAGACATGTTCCCTAGATGCAGCGGAGTTTTTCCAGGGTACCAAAAAATTCCGTAGTCTAGACATAGCCTTATGGTATGTCCATACTCCATTATAAACCTAGCTTCAGACTCAGGTTTGAACCCAACCTCCCCCTATCATGAATACACAAATATGTCTGACTTGGGGCAGCAAGTATTCAGGACATAGGTCCTACTGAGCCCTAGTCCCATTGAGATTCGGGCCCAAGCACTGTCATTTTGCAATGTAGATCCAGCTCAAGCTGCAGTCTCAAGTCAGAAAGTTTGAGTAGTGCAGAATGGAAGTGTTAGGACAGTGGTGAGACTCAGATCCAGTAACTGTAAAGCCAGGTACATGAGCATGAATCCCAAAGGACAAAGTTTACAATGCAGTACAGATACATGAACTGGAACCAACTTTGCTCTTAAGGGACACCACAAACTATGGCATAGATGAACACCACCTGCGTTTGTGGCAGTGGTTCCAAGACACCTGGAATATTGTAGTCTTTTCTGGGCATCTTGTCAGCAAAATGACAGACAAATTGGAGACATTTCAATAGAAAAGCAAGAAAAAGGTCCAGGGCCTTGCAGACTGATTCATGAAAACATTGTTATGACTAGATATGTATGACTTTGCCAAGCAATGGCAGTAGCAGAGGGGCTCAAGATACTAGTCTATATAATATTAAGAAAAGTGGAAAATGGTACTTTTCTCTGCTGAAAATTATGGCCTTTCATCATGTAACAACAAACAGCAACAGACTCAAACAAATAGGTTGCAACCAGAACAATTCAGTTTTGGAATTTTGGGTTTTCGGATTAAAACAATCCCAAGTTTTCAAGGAAAATAGATACTTTCCATAGAAATGTTATTTTGTGAAAACCCAAATGTCCATAAAAACAGATGTAATGGAAAATGTTTGACTATTCCTATTGGAGCTAGCAACTGATGCAAAAGCCTGAACTGTTTTATATAGCAAAAATATCTATTGAGAAGTATCGATCCTACTTGGCATTTTATTATTTTGTTTTGTATGTAATCATTTGTTTCCATCACTTATACTGGTTTCTATTTGACTCTCTATTTGTTCCTAAATGAATTTCTTTTTGTGTACTATAATTTAACTCAAGTTCTGTATGTGATGCAGTAGTGGTAGGCTAATGTAAAGCTGCAACACACTGATACTTTGGAAATGGAGGATCTGGGTTTTCTGTGGGTGTCTGATGGTCAAGGCCTGCATGCCCCAGGTGGACACTTTCGGGTGACACGAGGACTGAATGCAACTATTGTAAACCCATAGAGCTGACAGATTCGTTATATCAGAAGGGTACACAAGCAAGGCTGGAGGCAGGTGGCAACAGGACGACCCACAGTCCTGGATGTTCTGAAAAGTACCACAGTGAGTATCCTTCCTTCCATTCCTACCTTTTCAGGAAGAGGACAGCCTCAACATTCCCAAGTCTTGGAAAGAAGTCCCTGACTTTTGTTCTGATAACACTTCTTTTCACACATGTTAAGGTCAGTTTTCTATAGCATTGCAGTTCACAATGTGGAGCCTCACCTACTTGTCCTTCTGGAGGCAGAGTGGTGAGGGGGGAGGTGTGGAAGGGTGTGAATTTTCTTTTTTAACCTCTATATTAAAATACTCTTTACCCTGGAGTTTTAGCACTTCTGCTTTCCCTGCAAAACATCTGAGGGAAACAAATATTGATTCTTTGTATGGTGGGTTCAGTTGTATAGAAAACACACCTCAAAATTGTTCAGATAATTTCTAACTAACTATTAAGTGACCCCATCTGTCATTCTATACTCTGTCACATCTAACGATGCTGATGAGGAGAAAAGCAGAAAGGCAAAGGATATTTGTTCCTTGATTAAATATCAAAGAGTGAGACAATTCCATTTCAACTGGCTGGCCACCTTTCCACCAGAAGACTGAAAGCATCATGAAGTATGGAGTTCAATTTCAGCACAAGCTCCAATAAATGTGCTGACTCATCTCAGGGAGTTATAATCACTATAACGACAATTTGTCTACACCCTTTTTAATTATAAAACTTTTAACAACAAAAAGTGCCAGTTTGGAGAGTACTATGTCAGTAAGGGCCACACTTCTGGTGGCAAAGCTACCACTTCTCATTGGGAGTGTTTTTATTTTGGTACCACACAGCACAGCTTAAAAAACAGTGCAGCTGTTGTGCCATAACTGCACCATTGTACCATGCCCAGTGTAGACATAGCCTGGTGTCAGACACCTAGATTTATTATATCAGCAAAATTTTAACCTGTAAAGATTTCCCTCCACATGTGTGAAAATTTTCCCCAAAAAATTTAGCTTCCCTGTAGAAATTTCATATAGCAAAACCAAAACATTTGTGAAAGCTGTATCCATCACGTACAGCCACAAAGTGCTCCAGGAGGCAAACTCTGGATGAATTTTCCTTAAGGATTCTCACGTTGGTTTAAAAAATTCCTGAATTGTTCACAAAAGATAAAAAACAAGTTTGCTACAGATTCCTCCCAGTCTTGCATATTCTATGCCAAGAAGGAATTTGCCATACTAATAACTGACTATATTCCTGCAGATATTTTGACCTAGGTGAGCATGAAGCCTTATTGTTCCTAGATACAAGACTGTTCCTAGACATGAGATGGGTTCTGAAATGTGATGGTTCCAGCCAAAGCAATATGTATATATTAATTTCTTTGCTGAAAGGGTTCAGAAAAGACATTTTTGTGGCCAAGGAACAGTAGTGGTTCCCACAAGTTAACATTAGCTTATTTGCCTGCTACACCTTCCTGACTGAGATGTAGAAGGAAACAAGCAGATGATACAGCTACAAAAATAGGAGGCTTCTAGTAACTGAAATAACATGGATATGCTTACATAAATCTTGAAGTCATAGTTAATCTGCACAGATCTTGACCAGTGTCACTGAAATCAAATAGCTAAACTTGACTCTTATTCGAATGCCTCTCAAATAGCTAGAAACCTAGGTCCCATTTCCTAGGTTCAACTTAACTGCATTTGTTGAGGGACCAAGGTGGGATTCAAGGGTGCCTTTACATCAGTTTTATTGCAACCTCACACTAAGCTGGGTCCAACCAGGGAACAGTTCAGACCTAGATTCAAAGACAAAGCAGCTGCGAGACTTCTCCTGTGTATGTTATATTGCCCCTGAAATGCCCCTTGTAGGAGCTGGACAGGGTGCCATATATATGGCTACATCATCTGGGGAGTTACCAATTTTGGCACAATATGGTCATGGATCTTGCCCGCTAATCTACAGTACATATTTAAGCAAGGTGTTTCCAAATTGCTCTTATATTTAGTAATGATTTGTACATGGCGAGACTCTGATGCCATCCCTCAGACCAAGTACCTAACTGGACTCAACTTATGGAATAAGGGGATACTCATTGTGAGCAAGGTTATCAGAATCTGGCCCATAGTGCCAAACTGGATCGCATTCCACTGTGTCTGTATGATCTCTGCCCCAAAAAACATATTCAGCAAATATAGTTGCCGGAATAAAACACAATCCTACTTTAAACACAAGCAGGACCATGTTTTATTAATAGAAACACCACAGCATGGGTTATCTCCTATTTTGAGACCTGCTTAGCTCAGGAGAGGTTTGGTCATCCAAAAGGCTATTACAGCTCCCTGGTTTTCAAGTCACAGCTGCTCCAACTCTGGCTCCAACATAATATAGAGCAGATTGCATAGGTGCTCTAATTTCTATCTGCTTTCAGACAGACTGTCCCCTCATTCCATCAACCCTTGCTTTTGATATGCTAAGGTGTGGAGGAGGGATGCTTAGCAAAAGGAGCCAGCTTACCTGCTTTATACCAGCTGAAAGTTGCCACATCAATTCCTAGCTGGACATGTGCTGTCAAGTTCCATCTCCCTTGTACCAACTAAATACTGCAACTTGGCCTGAACAGAGGGGGAGAACTTATTTCAGTATGTGAAAGTATCTACTGCATTTAGAATCAGTTACCCCATTTCTGTTGTTCTTCTCTCTATTTTGGAAAATGTCAAAATGTCAACATGCAATGCCTACAGAAGGTTGAGATACTGTCAAACATGAGGAGAGCCTCATACATTGGTTACATGAAACTTCCTTAGCTAATGTGAAATCCATCAGCAAGCACATGAATTTGTAAGATTTGTGGTGCTGGCCTATGGTAATAGAGTATCATCAGTTCCCAGGAAGCTCTCCTCATTCTGAGAGCATGATTACATTCGCTTGTGATGATGGAGATTCTAACCTCTCCACCTAAAGCAATACAGATCATACACTATCTCTTCTGCTGAATGGTATGTTTCTGGAAAAGTGTTCTTCCTTCAGATTTACACTCTGGACGAGCTCTTGAGAACACATCAATTTGTAATGCTGTGAAGACAGTGGAAATAGGGGGAAGCAGAAAAATAAGCATCCTTGTCACTATTCGTGGAGAATATGGAAACACAGTACAAGTAACAGTGGAAGAACACTTCTGATGTTACAATCACTCATCATAGATGAGAGAAGTCCCATGAGAAAAAGGAGAACATAAGCACAAGTCAAAGTAAAACCCTCCTCTTGTACTTCAGGTACTGCTAGAACTATGTTAACATGAAATAGGGTATGTCTACACTGCTACTCTAGTTCGAACTAGAGTGGCTAATGTAGTCATTCGAACTTGCAAATGAAGCCCGGGATTTAAATATCCTGGGCTTTATTTGCATGGTCCCATGCGCCGCCATTTTTAAATGCCCCATAGTTCGAGCTACCTGCCCGCGGCTACATGCGGCATGGGCTAGGTAATTTGAATTAAAGCTCCTAATTTGAATTGCAGGAGGAATAACGGTAGTTCAAATTAGGAGCTTTAATTCGAACTACCTCGCCCATGCCGGGTGTAGCCATGGGAAGATAGTTTGAACTACGGGGCATTTAAAAATGTCGGCGCCCGGGACCATGCAAATAAAGCTCAGGATATTTAAATCCCAGGCTTCATTTGCAAGTTCAAATGACTACATTAGCCACCCTAGTTCGAACTAGGGTGGCTAGTGTAGACATACCCATAGGTACTTTTCAGAGCATTCTGGCAGAGTCTACTTAAGGCAGTTCAAAAGCAATGCATTAGAGCACTCTACAAAACACTCCCCTGTAGAGTATTGTGCTGCACTATATAGACAAGCCTGCTGACATTAGCCAAAGGGCTCAAAGGAAGCATAAGACACAGTCCAAATTGAGGATAGACTGGAGGGACACTGCTCTATTAGAGCTCCAACCTTCACAAAGATGCAGGGCATGCATCTCTCTGAACAAGGCCATTCTTCACTGCCCCCTCAGGGTATGTCTACACTACCCCGCTAGTTCGAACTAGCGGGGTAATGTATGCATACCGAACTTGCTAATGAAGCCCGGGATTTGAATTTCCCGGGCTTCATTAGCATAAAGCCGGCGCCGCCATTTTTAAAAGCCGGCTAGTGCGAACCCTGTGCCGCGCGGCACAGGGTTCGCACTAGCCGGCTTTTAAAAATGGCGGCGCCGGCTTTATGCTAATGAAGCCCGGGAAATTCAAATCCCGGGCTTCATTAGCAAGTTCGGTATGCATACATTACCCCGCTAGTTCGAACTAGCGGGGTAGTGTAGACATACCCTCACAGACCAGATTGCATTTCACACAGTTTAGCCCCAAATGAGCTCTTAATAGCCAGAACGTATTTTGTGTGTGCTAACAATGATTCAAAAAATAAAGGGTAATGTTCTGGCTGATATGTGCTACTCTGGTAATTCTAGAAAACTAAACACAGTGTAATCTGCCAGTTAAGCCAGGTTTACAGCTATTTTGCTTTGTCAGACAAACATGCTGCAGTAAATGATTGAAGATTGTCCAAATAACAGGTTCAACTGAAATTACTTAATCAAATATTTTAAATCAAAGATGAGTATAGCACTGCACAAAAATAAGTAGATACATTACCATCCTTTGTGGTCAGACTAAAAGTGCTGAAATTGTGTCCTATATTTAGAAGGGGGACACAGACTTCATTCCTTTGACCAAAATTTTCATATCACTATAAACACTTCCAGAAAAGGAAACCTGGTGGCCAAGAATATTCTCAAATATTATGATATTATTTCTTTACAGTATCTGTTTACCTGACTCATGTGAAAAGGCATAGTAATTTACAGATGAGAGGATTAACAATTCTTCAGATTAACATCTTTCAGTGGGTCTTTCTTACCCCATAATCATTCTTCCATGTCAATCTCCCCAACAGAAATTTGAAAAGAAGAAAGGAGAGTAGCAAAATACACACCCTGGACTTCAGAAAAGCAGACTTTGACTCCCTCAGGGTATGTCTACACTTGTAGCCTAATTCGAACTAGGGCTGAAAATTAGGCATTTGGAATTGCAAATCAAGCCCGGGATTTAAATATCCCATGCTTGAGTTGCATGTTCCCGGCCATTTTTGAAATTTACAATCCCGGACTAACTGTCAGCATCTACACGTGGCAGGGAAATGGGCGTTCAAATAAAGCCCTATTTCAAACTACCTGTTAAACCTCATTGCAGGTAGACATTCACAAATCCATTCCACGAGGAGTAACGGTAGTTCGAACTAGGAAGCCTAGTTCGAACTACCTAGTTCGTGCCCCGTGTAGCCGCGCGGCACAGGGTTCGAATGAGCGGGGTTTTAAAAATAGCGGAGCCCTGCTTATGCAAATGAAGCCCGGGAAATTCAAACGCTGGGCTTCATTTGCAAGTGCGGTATGCCTACATTACCCTCTTAGTTCGAACTAGGAGGGTAGTGTAGACATACCCTGACATATTAGGCTGAATTAAGGGGAGCATTGACAGCAGATCTAAAAAAGTGATTACTCCCCTTTATTCGGCAGTCATGAGGCCACATCTGGAGTATTGCATCCAGTTCTGGGCCTCTCCACTACAGAAAGGACTCCTTTAGTCTACAGAAAGGAAGAGTGAGGGGGGATTTGATAGCAGCCTTCAATTTCCAGAAGGGAGGCTCCAAAGAGGATGGAGGGAGGCTGTTCTCAGCAGTGACGGATGGCAGAACAAGGAGCAGTGGTATCGAATTACAGTGCGGGAGGTCTAGGTTGGATATTAGGAAAAACTATTTTACTAGGAGGGTAGTGAAGGGCCCTAAAAATGGGAATCCTTCTTCAGCTTGGTTGGTGGGGTGTTATCCCTTAATGCAATAGCCCTCGGGCGTCCATTCAGTCCTACCCTGGGTCACTTTCTTCCCCCACGGTCCCTGTGGGGCCTGGCTCACCTGTCCAGCCTATAGGTTATCTCTCCTCCCCTCTTCTCCCTCTGCCTCTCTTCCTTTTGTAGCCCACTCCCCACACGCATTACTCCCTGCACCTGTGTCGGCCCCTCCCTCTGCGTCCACCGTGGGGACGTCCATTGATGTGGGAGCATTCATGCTACCCCGCAGTCCCTGCCCACTCACAGGACTGCCACCGTTCCCTCCTGCCGATGCCGCATTGCCCTGTGCATGCGCCGTGAGTAGGACGCTCCCCTGTGGCACCTGCCCCCTCCACAAGTGGATGCCGTCCTCCCAGGATGGTGCAGCACCCGGCGCATACTCTGCAGGAGCAAAGCCGCTTTCTTTCTGCCGTGGCCCTTGCCATGCTACTCCGGCCACCTCCCTGCTGGTAGTGCGGGGTGCGTCTGCCCCATCACACAGCCTTATGATTCTATGATTCTAAGGTGGTTTCAAAAATAGGTGGAGTTTTATAAACATGAAGGCACCGTAGAGTTATTAAATACAGCATAATAAATGCATTCTTGAATAGGGTTACTTATTGGTCAAGATCTGTTTTATAGGGCTTACAATTCAGACACACTCTTTGTTGAAATTAAAGATTCTAAAGCCTAATCAATATATATAAATCAAATATATAAAAAGGGTGCATCTACACAGCACAGTTATTTCAAAATAACATCAGTTATTAATAATGTGAAGGACTACACAGCAATTCCATTATTTCAAAATAATTTTGAAATAATGGAAGGTTTATTTCGACTTCTGTAAACCTCATTCCATGAGGAATACCTATTTCACAATAGCTATTTCAAAATAGCTGTAGAGTGGATGCTCCACTGCTGCTATTTCAGAATAGCTCCTCCCCAGGTCCATTCAGACTAATTACTTTCAGGTGCCTCCTGAGACTCTACATCAAGTTAGTACATCTACAGTAGGGAAACCTGCCTCAGACTAATTTTGAGGCTTCCCTGTAGTGTAGACATACTATTTTGAAATAAGCTATTTCGGAGTATTTCTTCCAAAATAGCTTAGTTTGAAATAAGTTTGCAATGTAGACATACCCAAAGAAAGAAATAAAGGTATTACTGTTTACTTACAGGTACTAAAAGCAAGAGCACACAAGTAAATGTTTCATTAATTCAAAGTCACATCACTTAGTCAAAACTGCAAACCTAACTCTTCTATCTGTTTCTGTCCTTTTTTTTAAAAGATGAAACCCAGTGGCATTTATGGAAGATTTCCATTGACTTAAGTTAGAGTTGGATAAGGATCTTAATTTCCACATATCTCCCTATAAAAAAGTTGTAGTGTTGATCAAATAATATAAAAACATATTCACAATTAATTAATTAAATATTTTCCAAAATTCCCATTGGAATTCACAATGAATTTACACTGAATTTTTTAAACAGTCTTTTCAGTCTAGTAATAGTTGTGCAATAATAAATAAAATAAATCTTGTTTTACATTTGAAAGCCCAGGATTGTATTATTACAGTGTTACAATTACTGCAAGTATTTTAACCCTAGGTTTTATATTGTGACATGAAATATTATGATACAAAGAGTCTTCATGAAGTAATTAAATTAATTACTTTGCTGAATGAACTGCACCATCATCTTTTATCAGCGACCAGAAGGTCATTTAACCTGTGAGAAGCAGGCAGAATAATTTTTAAGTTCTTAAAGGTCTAAATTAGTGTAACATCTCTATTGGCAACTAAACAAGAATGTATTAAGGAAAGTTGTTAATAAAAATTTGTAATAGAGAAAATGGAGCCAGAGAATCTACAATTAACACACAGTCTTGCAGTGCTAAATATTAGAAATATATTTCAATGTAATTTAAGAGGCCTAGACATGGAATTAACTAGGGTATATCAGGGAATTGATTTCCTGGGAACTAGTCACTCAGTCTTGCAGGGATTAGGTACGGTAGCATTGACTCCCCTCCTACTTCACTCAAAGTTTTTTGAAATATTAAAGAGCAATGTTTGTGCCGTACTCCTGGACAGAGACATTTTCTTTATTTATTAATTATAAAGGAAAGAGACAGGCCTGCTGGGAGAGGGGGAAAGGGGAAAACTAGGGCAGCAGACAGAGCCCAACACGGTGCACTCCAGATGGCTCTGAGAGCTAACTGGGAGGAAGGGGGACAGAGTGCTCTGGGAAGCTCAGAGGGCTGGCTACCCCTTGCCTTATTCCTTCTGTCCAAGACCCCACCCGTTCTTGGAGCAGGAAGCCACCCTTCCCCCTCCCCCATCTTGTCCAGGGGCCCAGAAAGTCAGTTGGCATCCCTGGAAAGAGATGTCATGTCAGCCAAGTGCATCATAGAAAAGTGATTAAAAACAAACAAAGGAAGGTCAATTAGCAAAGTCAAAAATACGTCCCCCACCCCAAATGATACATTACTTGTCTTGTTGTTAATTCCCATCTGTCCCAGGTTTTTTTCAATATTTTATGCCAGGATTTGCCTTTCTAAAAGGACCCAAAGCAGAACTAAAGAGAGAGGAAGAATGATCCTCTGGCCGGGGCTGGCCTTAGGGAAAATGGAACCCTGGATGAACTTGTATTTTGGTGCCCCTTGAGTTTAAGTATGCAGTAGTGTTAGTGAACATTTCAAAAATAAATCGGTAATTGCAAAAGTTTTCATAAATTTACTCAAAAAATTGACACAAAATGTAATGTAATTTAATTAAAATAATAAAATGTCAAAAACTAAACATTAAAACTAAACACTAACCCTGGGCTGTGTCTAGACTGGCAAGTTTTTCTGCAAAATCAGCTGCTTTTGTGGAAAAACTTGCCAGCTGTCTACACTGGCCGCCTGAATTTCAGCAAGAACACTGACTTCCTACTGTCTGAAATCAGTGCTTCTTGCGGAAATACTATGTTGCTCCCGTTTGGGCAAAAGGGCCAGTGTAGATAAGCTCAGATCTGTTTTGCGCAAAAAAGCCCTGATCGCAAAAATGGCGATCGGGGCCTTTTTGCGGAAAAGTGCATCTAGATTGGCACGGACGCTTTTCCGCAAAAAGTGCTTTTGCGGAAAAGTGTCCATGCCAATCTAGACGCTCTTTTCCGCAAATGCTTTTAACGGAAAACTTTTCTGTTAAAAGCATTTGCGGAAAATCATGCCAGTCTAGACGTAGCCCTAGTGAATAAGAACAAATACAAAATATTGTTCACCAAGATGCTAAGACGCAGAAGGCAGCCCTCCGTGGCTTTGCTGCTGCAAACTGTGACATTGCCTGTGACAGGTGTGATTGTGAGCCACAGCATTCTCCATAGACAGAAAGTGGAATTGGAGTCTCAGCAGATTAAGGGACAAGACGTGTCCTTGGGGCACGTGAAGGAAGCTGCTTAGTCTCTCGCTCCCCTGGATGCAGGGCCTGCTATTCTCTCTGCCCCTTGCAAAGGGAATTGTTGTTATCAGTGCTTCTTGGCCAAGCCCTTCCTTTAAGAGCTACCTGGGGATTAATGGATTGTTTTAGATTAAATATTTGCTCTAAAATATGAGGCACAGAAGGCAAGCTGCTATTTTTGAATGGCATCAGACAGTGAAATAAAATAGTGGGTGGAAAACCTGAGTGTGTCACTCACGCTTTAATGGGGTTCTTCCTCCACAGTTTGAGCTGCTCTGCAGAAGCGCTGGCAGCTTCCGTGCAACAGTAGCACTTGCTCCTTATGCCCGGTTCTTGGCCTGTAGCTCATGGCGAGCTCCATGCTGTCAGATGTTGGCTGCATCTTGCTTGAGCCCATGGACCTTCTGCAGGGATGCCGTTTCAGATTTTTGTTGGGGGGATTCAACTTTAACTGTGATTCTAGAAGGTACTTAGGCACCTGAAATCTCGAGGATTTTTTTCCCCCAAATAACTTAGAAATTAGCTGTTGATTTCTCAGAACACATAAATCCTGAAATATTTACAGTTACAGAAATCAAGAAAAACACTGCTTTAGAATTTGCTAGAGTTAAAATTCAGTGATATAAACACATGAACTGGGCTTGTTACAAATGGATGATTGAATGAATAGCTAAATGAACAAATAATGTCTGGTACTAGGATATTTATTTTGTAAGTCTTGATGTGAGATATTGACATTTAAGGTTTTTCTGTTTTGTTGTAGTTATGTTGGTACCCGGATGAGAGCCACAAGGTGAGGGAAGTAATATCTTTAATTGGACCAAATATGGTTGGTGAAAGAGACAATCTTTGGAATACCAGAGAGCTCTTCTCCAGGTCTGTGGAGCTCAAAAGGGCTAATCTCTCAACAACCAAAGCTGGTCCAAATTAAAAAAAAGGTATTACTTCACCCACCTTTTCTCTCCGTTTGTATTTTAACTGCTGTAAAGCTTAAACTCTTTAAATCTCAACTTCTACTGTCATTACAAAATGATCTGGCCTCCCCCATAATTTCCCACAATTGTGAACATTTTAAAATGACAAAAAGCTTAAAACAGGTATTATACAAACTTATAAAAAGTGCATTTCAACTAGCCTATTTATAAGCCAGAGCAGCAGGGATGAAGTACTGCAGAGGGAGTAGGAGATGGGGCAGAGCCTATATTCCCACTGAGTTCTCTCTCAGTTTAAGGGCCTTGTTAAAATTGCAAGTCACAACAATCACACACTATCCTCAGAGTCTCACATTAGGAACCCCAGTAATGTCCAGAGCATGAAACAGGTTTGCGGTTTAAGATGGGGGCAAAGACAATTTCCTTATTTTTAATGTTGATGTAAGAACAACACTGTGCCCAACAACAGCTTTGACAAGGCCCCCTGCCCTGAGAAATTTCAGCATACTGATAAGTCAGCTTGTAGTGAAAATATAAACAAAACCTGTTGGTGTTGATAGTGATCAAGAGTTGAATGAAAGGTATGTGTTTCGGACAGACAGACAAACAGACACCACCAACTGTGACCCATTTCCTCTCCTATTAGTAGGAGGCACATGGGGGAGCTAATTCAGTAGTATTCACTTATCTCCTCTGCACCCACCCACCTTCCTCACATTGGGGAAGCAGTATCAGCACCCCTGCCCCCCTAAAAAAGAGAGCAAATCTTCTGAGCCAGCCAGGGAAGCAGGAGGACAGAACTGATTGCTAATGGAGAGGGGCACAATTTAAAGGTTCCTCCAACAACTCAAGTGTCATAACCTCTCCCCCAACCAGTAGCCCAGCCCTCCTCCTCAACTCCCCTATGGGAAAGCAACTTTTTCTCCCTTACTTAACCTCTCCCTGCACAGCTGAAGCAGCAGCCTTCCATCTCCCTACTATACCCATATCAACTATTTGGTGCACATGCTACTTGTTTATCTCTCCTCTCCTGGACCCTCCAGGCTGCCTCCAGCAAGCAAGAGAAAGAGTAGGAGAGAGCTGGGCAGGCAGACCCTAGCAGAAAACTGGGTGGGGGTAATGAGAGCCAGTGCAGTGCATGTTCCCCTATGTGCCACCTCTCTTCAGGGAAAGGATGGGATGGGAACACAAATGTGTGCACAGTGCCCCAGTTCTGCTGGCCAGGGGAAAGCCCTTTCCTGGACAAGTGGAGGTCTTAGGGGGGAGGGGAAGAAAAGGCAGGTGGACCAAGACCTGCTTCATACTAACACACACCCAGATAGCAGGGTGTCGCCTAAAAGTCATATGTGGGTCCTGCAGCTTAGCAGGCCCGGGATGGACGTTTTCATCCTTGAAGTACATAGCCTGGGACTCTGCAAGTGCAAACAGCAGCTGACCTTTATCAGCTTTAACCCATGCCTTGCGCTGGAAAACTTCTAATTAGGCTTTCTAATTCGAACTACCGTTACACCTCGTTCCAGAGTCCGAACTACCGGGGATTTAAAAATGGAGGCGCCCGGCAAGATGCAAATGAAACCCGGGATATTTAAATCCCGGGCTTCATTTGCAACTTCGATTGACTACATTAAGCACCCTAGTTTGAACTAGGGTGGTAGTGTAGACATACCAAAAGGGACTACTTATGAAATGAGCTGCTTGTAATTGTGAGTGAGAATCTGCCCTCCTGTGCCTTACTTCTCAGTCTGTAAAATGGGTGTGAAACTACCTCCCTAATTCCCAGGAGTGCCACAAGACTATATTCATTCATTTTGTGAGACACTCATTCTACAGCAATAGCAGTCAAGAAATATCTAGAAATATTGTCTGGCTACACTTTAAAAGTAGTGTTTTAAGAAAAAACAGCCTTCAGATAAAAATAATAATTGTAGAGATACAAAAATAGATTTGATACATTTTTATCTGTCAGGAGATAATAAATCACATACTTCAAGTGCACGTCTTTAGAAATAAATGGTGGTGGGATAAATATTGTCAGTTCCATCATATTCTGAAATGGGGATAAAGTCACTTAATGGGAGAAAGAAAACCTGTCAGAATCTTGCCTTTGCAGTGGGGATTCTGCTGTCATAGGAGACATAGTTATTAACAGTATTCTCCTGTTCCCCAGTCAAATCGCAGAGCAGCAGCATTACAGTTCTATAGGTGGTATTCTTCAAGGCCAGGCACCCTGGTAAAAAAAGAGTGGAGGGAACTGATGTAACTAAAATATAGGGGGTTGATAACCAACTCTGCAGCATAAGGAAGGATTTTTGCAAACAGTGTTTTCTCCCCTTTAATGGAATATGTATGGGGCCAGATTCCCAGCCAATATCTACTGGCATTACTTTGTTGTCTTAAGAGGAACTTTGTTTACATCATCAGTATCAGGACATGAGATCAATTTTCAAATGTGAACACCTAAATAGGTATTCTGAGTCATGCATACAGCTGCTCGAATTGCCATTTGCACTCCAAGCACAGAATATAGACATCCTATTATGCAATTGATGTTTGGCCACTATCTTCTGATCCACATTCCTATCACCCATCATGCAGTGAACAATGCATACAGAATAATTTAGTTGATTGATTTAATCTCTCTTAATAGAATATTTACAAATCGACTCCCCCCGAAATTTATTCCTTTTTAAAAAAATCATTTGCCTGTATATATATATATATATATATGGTAAACTCCATTTATTTTATAGCCATGCATCTGTCAAGGCTGTTCCTCTCTCTGGCACTCTGAGTGCAGAAGGTGGGGGCCCTCAAGAGAACTTCAAAACCTTGCCTCTACAGGCACTGGTTACAAAAGCTTCCTCACAGATTCCTAATACACAGATTTTGGAGAACTTGCTGCCACCATCAAGTGCTTTTTGATGCCTAAAAAACCAGGGATGAACACTTGAAACCACCCCCGGAGGTACCCCAAGCTCTTTTGCCTCAAAAGAGCTTGAAAAGGAAAAAGAGAATTACAAGCTGCAGTCTCTGGTAGCTGACCCCTCAGTCAGAGGCATGCAGTTACAGACAGACAGACCTTCTAGGACGCAAGAATCAAATCATCACCTTAGAAGAAGTGATTTTTATTACAAAACTAAAGATAAACTTGTTAAAACATACTTGAATGCTAGATGTTACAGAGCAATGGAGGAAATCAAATTAAAAGAGAGAAAAAAACTCTGGCACAATGCTTAGATGGAAACGGGGGAGAGGAGGTGTCGAATCTCACAGAGCAATAAAAACTAAACCACAAAATAAAGAAAAATTACCCTGAATGTGACTGGACTCACATTTCTCTAGTACTCACTTCTAATTTTCTCTTTGTTTAATCCACTCCCATGTCCTGAATTCCATGCTTGGTAGTCCTACCTGGGTTTAAATCATTTGGTGTCTCTCAACTAATGGTGTAATTCTCCCACACAAAGAAAGCAGGCAGGGAACCTATATCTAATTCAAATTTCAACCCTCTATCTCAATTGGTTCTCCCGACCCTTGGCCAACACCTTTGCTAGGTACCTGAATTAATCCCTTCTTTCCTGGTGCTGGTCAACACTCCTGTTCATGACAGTATCTGAAATGCAGAATGTGTTGTGTAATTGTATCAGTTCTGTTTGTTTCATAATTGGATGGCATCACATTATTTTTTGGCTGCAAAGATTCACATAAGGTGAATTTAGAACTCTGTAAGGAAGGTGTTCACTCTTTGAATGGAAAGAATGGCATAAAAGCTTTATTTTTATAGTATTAATAATTAACCAGAGAGAAACCAAGGGTTCTTATTGCAAGGAATAACCACAGCAGATCTACCAGCCAGACTGCTTCTTGATATGAAGGCATAGGAGTTGACTATTTACCCTGTGCAGTGCTCCATCCCATGCTCCAAACTGAGGCCTCACCTCAACTCCACCATTCCCTGAGGTCCTAATCTTGCTCCACCTTTTCCTGACCTCACTCTGCCTCTTCCCCCAGGATCACACCCTCACTCTACCTCTTCATCAGCAGCCCTATTCTTGTTCTTTCCACATCCACTTCAGCCCTTCCCTGAAGCCCCTGCCTCCCTGCCACTTGCTGCTCTTCATCCTTCCACAAGCACCTCCCTAAGCCATCAGACAGCTGAGCACCTACTTTTCTTTTTGTCGGTGCTCAGGCACCTGAGCACCAATGGAATTGGCTCCTGTGCCTGAGGGATTTTTGACAAAATGGGAATTCCTTCAGATAGTCCTGGAAATCTTTTTCAGTGTTTACTCAGTTCTAACTGCTGTTTAATCACATGCTTAGCTGGCTGGTTCTTGTTCAGGTGCTCAGGGTCTGAACAAGCACCACATGTGGTGCTGGAAAGAAATTTCTCCCAAGAAGAACAGAGAGAGACCTTGTCAGATTTTAATCTTCCTCTAAAGTTCTGCTGGGATTATCTGGGTCTATCTCATTTAATTATATTCCCAATGGGTAACATTTTCAAAAGTACCTATGTAATATTAAACTAAGCTCTTTTGATTGCAATAAGATGTAGCCTCTTCATGAGGAAAGTAGCTCCTAAATCACACAGTAAAAGGTAAGAAACTTAGATTTTTTCAGACTATGTGTAATTCTGCCCATGTCTGTGTAGTTGCACCAGTGGGACATTCAGGCCCCTGTGTTAAGCAGAAAAACATCCAAGTGGTAACAAAGGCTAGTAGTGTCTGAAGGCATCTCGACAATGCCCTACTGAAATAGGAATGAAGAAAGCATAAATCCTTAGCCTGGCATCATTATTGAAAAGCCTCGTTATGATCTTTAGAACAAGATTCCAGAATATAGAAAAAAATACATAGTGCTTCTTTGCAGTTTTCACATTTATAAAAGAGTGACATTAGGGATTTGTCTGACTCCAACGGCTGTGCATTGATTTGCACATGCTCTGAAAAAAATACGCCTCAGGAAAACCTTTCTTGTCTAATGTACATACAGTGGCTTGCATACAGATCTGTGTGCAGCTTGATTTTTAATGCTTAAGAACGCACAAATACTTTTTGGAATCAAAGGTGAGTCAAAGGGAAATTGCAGTCCCACAGCAATTCACACAAGTTGTTAGATACTATTGCAGGAATTATACCCTAAAGGGTGTGGCAGGTTTGGGCATGAGCTAATAACAAGGCAAGACACAGAATGAGAAAAATATACTTTTTCACATTTCTAACTGAATTTTTTTTAATTTTTGCTAAACTATGAGGCATTTTTTTTTGCATAGTTTTAACACTATGGAACATGATCTGCTGTACATTGGGACATCAGGAGGAGAAAAGAAAGACAAATAGTTTCCCTCTATTTCAATAGAAAGGATTTCTATTCTGAAAAACTTACAGGTCTGCGTGTAATTCAGTCAGTTTTGAAACAAGAAACTGGAGAAGAGAAACAGCAAATAGAAAAGCAAAAAGGGAAAGGTTTGAAGATAATAATTAGGGCACTGACATCTCAGTTAATGAGAGTTTTGCCTCATTAAGAATTGTGGTACCAGGGTCTTGTTAGTCTCAGATTAGCTCAGAAACACTCATTACACAAATAAAAAAATAATCTTCCTTCTTGCCAATTTCACCAAAGATATAATGAACATGAAATCTTCTTGTTCCTTACAAGTTGTTCTTCCAGATCAGAGCTTAGGTGTACTGATGGAGCAGTATTCAAAAGCACACATTGCCACTTCTGATGCTCTGTCTGTCTATGTATAAACAGAGAGCACAATGTCCAGTAATACTGTTCACACTGCAATATCTGTTCAGTGCTAAATAAAAAAACAAAAGCAAACAAGATATTGGGGTGGGGGAGCAGAAGAACCAAACCCAAACTACTGAATTTATTAGTATACTATCAAGAAGATCAGAACATTGAAGAAGCCACAAGAAAAACTAGAATTTTAACAGATCTATTGGGTGCTGTCAGCCAAAGTGCAATATTGCATACTGTATGTTAAAAGAAAATTCTATTTGAAATCCCAAGACACAGAGCATTACAATCATTGTTTTGCAGTTTAAACCACTGAGCTCCTTTTTAGAATCCATACACCCCACCACAATATGCTCTGTACTATAGAAATGAGTGGAAGAATTGATAAATGCTATTTAAATCCATAGGAACCTTCATTTGCAAGATAGTTGTGTTCCATAGTTTCATACAATTATTGGACTGGAAGGGGCATCAAGAGGTTTTCTAGTTCAGGGGTTTTAAAAGATGGGTCATGGGCCTGCTTGGATAAGCCACTGGTGGGCCACAACACACTTTGTTTGTCTAAGTGTCCATAGGCATGGAACCTCACAGCTTGCATTGGCTGCGGTTCACCGTTTCCAGCCAAGGGGAACTACGGGAAGTGGCATGGACAAGGTGGGCCTGCAATCCAACTTTAAAACCCATTCTAGTCCAGTCCCCTGGACTCAAGACAAGACTAAATATTAGTTAGGCCATCCCTGACAGGTGCTTGTCTAATCTACTCTTATTTCTAAACCTGACAAAAATTTATTCTAGTGAAAAACAACCCTAACAAGAAGTTATTCCAAATGTCCAACCTTAAGGTATCCTTGCTGCAATTTAACCTCAGTACTTCTTGTCCTTTTATTAGAGGTTTAAGAGAACAGTTTTTCCTCCCTCCTTCTTGTAACACTCTTTTATGTGCTTGAAAACTGTTATCATTTCTCCTTTTTGTCCTCCGTTTTTACAGTCTTTCCTCATAGGTTGTATTTTTTAGGCTTATACTTATCTAACTTATTAGATCCTTTAATAATTTTTATTGCCTTTCTCTGAACTTTCTAAAATTTCTCCACATCTTTTCTGAAATGCAGTGCCCAGAACTGGACACACTGCTCCAGCTGAGGTCTAATTAGAGTGGAGTAGAGCAGAAGAATTACTTCTTGTGTCTTGCTTTCAACACTCCTGCTGATATATCCCAGAGGGATGTTTGCTTTTTCTCTAAACAATGTTATGCTGTTGACTCAAATTTTGCTTGTGATCCACTATAAGCCCCATATTGCTTTCTTCAATATTCCTTCCTTGGCAGTCATTTCTCATTTTTTATGTGTACAACTGATTATTCCTAGCTCCCAAAGTAGTTGCAATCACTTCCAGCCTGCCATAATCCACAAACTTTATAAGAATATTCTCTATACACAGTATCTAAATCATTGATGAAGATATTGTGCAGAACTGAATCCAGAACTGATCCCGGCTCCATATACCCTTTCAGGTGAACGGTGAACCACTGATAACTACTCTATGGGAATTGTTTTCTAAAAAGTTATGCACCCACCTTATATCCATCTTGGGTATTTTTCCCTAAATTGTTAATCAGAAGATGATATACCACATCTACCACCTGCTCCCTATGCACAAAGCTTATTACTCTGTCAAACAAAACTATTAAGTTGGCTTGGTATGATCTATTCTTGACAAATCCATGCTGACTGTTACTCACTGTCTTATAGTCTAGATTTTTACAAACTGTTTGCTTAATTATTTGCTCCGTTATCTTGCCAGATTCTGAATTAAGGTTACTGGTTTGTAATTTCCAGGGTTGTCCTTATTTCCTTTTTAGAGGCACATTATATTTAACCTTTTCCAGTCCTTTGGAATCTGTCCTGTCTTCCATGATTTTTCAAAAACAATCACTAATGGCTCAGATCGCTCCTCAGTCAGTTCTTTGAGTGTTTTAGGATGTATTTCATCAGGCCCTTGTGACTTGAAGACATCTAAGTTTTGTATGTAAGTTGTTCTTTTCCTATTTTAGCCTGTGATCCTACCTCATTTTCATTGGCATTCTGTAAGTTGGATGTCTAGTTTCTACTAATTTTTTGAATACTAAAACAAAAAAGTCATTTAGCACACCCTCCATTCTACATTTGCTGTTATTGTTTTGCTTCCATCATCCCACTTTTATACAAAGAAGTCACTACAAAGGATGAATAACATTTTCTGTACTTCATACTGCATTCTGAGCTGTTTAAGTTGAAAAATACTGTTATTTTTAAAAGAATTTTTTTTATGATGTTAGTGCATGTTGGTTGGTGGCATCCCTTTGGTTTTGTGCTGTTGCTTAAAGTGATAACTGATAAAAATGCACCTTCTATAAAAGGCATTGGTGGCCAAGGGCATTGTGTGAAGAGAGGCTTAATCAGAGGAAACAAAACACAAACAAATAGACAATTTAATTCCATATTTTGAGGCAGGGTGCAGAGGAATTATGCCAAAAAATGTGAAATTTTAGTATTGTTCTTTCTATGCCATAAAATGTAGCACAGCACTCAAATATATAATATTCTCCTGAAATGTTTTGAATCTCAAAAGATCTTTTAAGGAACAAAAATATTATTTTTAATTTCCTAATAGGACAAGTCATACAGAAGAAAAAAGTTATTTTAATAACTTAGGCCAGATTATGAGCCCTTTACTGCCATTGGGGAAACATTACTTGTACAACTAGTCCCATTGAGCTTGGTGGTAATAAGGGATCCTGAAATGCTTAAAGATCCAGGCTTGGCTGGCCCACAACATTTTGGCACCTGAGGCAGGGAGCTCAAATGATGCCCCCATGCTCCCTTGCTTGGGCCAAAACTTTGAAAGGTCTCAGTTCTGCCTTCTTCCTGTTTTACTCCTCTCCTGGTATCATAAGAATATATATGTTCCAGCAGCAGACACAATTTTCTACACTCTGGGTCCTACTGGTGCCCCCACAGTCTGGCACCTGAGGCTCATGGTAAGGCTAGCCCTGGATCCAGGCCATATTATGATCCTCCATTCACTTTGGCTGGTAGCTTATTTCTTGAACAATTGCGTTGGAATCACTGGGGCTTTTGAAAAGTGAAATCCTTGCTCAGCAGAGCACTTAAACATGTGCTGAAATACTTTCTGAGTTGGGGTCCACTTATTGTAAACAAAGGGGAAAAAATTGAGCAAAGTACCAATCAGTGGAAAATTCAGCTTTCAGCTTCTCATACACTACAATATAAATCTTTTATATTGGTTACCTGTCATTTTCTTGGTTATGGGCTAACGGTAAATAAAAGAAAGTGATATGCTAATACCCTATAGTTCACCATTATTTATATATTTTGCATTTAAACACAGATTTTGACTACCTCTGAACCACATTTGCACAGGAGACCTTGCCTGATTTGTATCTGACCTGGAACCACATTCACTGGGGTAAGTTTGAAGTCAGTTGTTTGAATCCTTAGCCCTCAGACTTTATCAAAGAGTCAAGAGGTTTGGATTCCAAAATGCAGTTTTAAGCCACCTTTGCTGATAACAATAATCTGCATTTCATGCTACAAGTCTCATCTCAACATCATATAACAAGACATTCTCAAGAGACTGCAAATGGCAAACCTAAAGACTATCAACCTGGCAGTAGCTGGGCAAAAATGCCAGAGACAGGTGTAAGTGTAACATCCCCAGGGTATGTCTACACTACCCCGCTAGTTCGAACTAGCGGGGTAATGTATGCATACCGCACTTGCTAATGAAGCCCGGGATTTGAATTTCCCGGGCTTCATTAGCATAAGCGGGGAGCCGCCATTTTTAAATCCCCGCTGCTTCGAACCCCGTGTAGCGCGGCTACACGGGGCTCGAACTAGGTAGTTCGGACTAGGGTGCCTATTCCGAACTACCGGTACACCTCGTTTCACGAGGAGTACCGGTAGTTCGGAATAGGACCCTAGTCCGAACTACCTAGTTAGAGCCCCGTGTAGCCGCGCTACACGGGGTTCGAAGCAGCGGGGATTTAAAAATGGCGGCTCCCCGCTTATGCTAATGAAGCCCGGGAAATTCAAATCCCGGGCTTCATTAGCAAGTGCGGTATGCATACATTACCCCGCTAGTTCGAACTAGCGGGGTAGTGTAGACATACCCCCAGTAATCAGGAGAGCTTCCGGGGTGCTGCTAGAGGATTGCAGCAAAAGCAGCAACAGTGTTCTAACCCACTGATAACCAACTCAGATGCTCACACCCTTTTCCCTTTAGCATTACAGAAAGAGCCAGTGAAAGTAAGTAAATAAAATCTAGACAGCAGGGCTATTTTGTGATGCCGAAAGTATCGTGAAATAGTAATTCCTCGTCTTTAAACTATTCCAGCGTCCCTGTAACCCTCATTCTATGAGGGTTAAGGGACTTGTCAGAATTGTGCTTTATTTCGAAATCTGATGCTGTGTAGACAGTGCCAAATTTAAAAATAAACTATTTCGAAATAACTTTGATATAATATACGCAATTTGTGTAATGCAAATTGTATAGATTATTTTGAAGCAAGGGTGCTGTATAGATGCACCCCAACCTTAAATCAATTGTGACATCAAATGACAACTTCAGACGCAGGATAATTGTGGAGGGGGGGGGAGAGCAAGAGAGAAATTGGAGAAAGTTGACTGACCAGGAACTGAACAACAATACCAATTAGAGAATTTATAAAGCAGTGTCAGTAATTTTTAAAGAAAGGTGAATGGCTTTATAGAGTAAACCTATTATTTTTACAAAAGGGAAGGGAAGGGAATGGAAGGGAAGATCAATGGCTGCTCTTATCTACTCAATATGCCATTGTCATGTAGCAGGTAATCTTTTGGAGTGGCAAACCAGCTCTCTGTTTGGCACATGCATCTGATGAAGTGGATCTTTGCCCATGAAAGCTTATGCTCCAATAAATCTGTTAGTCTATAAGGTGTAAAAGGACTTCTCATTGTTTATGCAGCTCTCTGTTATGAGGACTGTATGCTGTACCTGGACTAGAGCTGGGCCACAGCACTCAAGTGCTGGTCTAATGTTTTGGTTCAGACCTCCATCTACTGTGAAATCTATAAATCAGAATAAGAACAGAGAACTTTCCTATCAAGAAATTTTTCCCTCCTTTTGTTTGTTTCCAAGAACATTTATAAAGTAAATTTAGTGAGCTGACATTATGGAAAAATACTAGTGAAGAATCTGTCTGAATCATACTCAGCAATTGCTTCTGTGGCTTCTAAATATAGAATATAGAAGGAAGCTACACGTCCCAGTAAATGAAATGAAAACTGAGTCATCAGAGAGTAGAAATATGATGGAAAATTCTCACATGAAAGAGACTAGCACATAGGCAGATAGTTAAGACAGGGATCTGAGAACAGATACTAAAGAACCAGCTCTCAAATACAGGACATCAAAGTGCCTATTTCACTCATCTAAGTGCCCATTGCCCTGTACCCTAAGTAAAATGGTGCTGAATATGTTCAAATCAGAATAATAATGACTTATATCCATTTTATACTCACTGGGACTACACCAGATGCAAGGCAGGTGGATGAACTGGGTTGAAAATCTAAAAATGGAAAGAACTGCAGTAGCTCTAATACCATTATATGATAATTACTGGCAAATGTTTATTTTAGTGCAACTACCAAGAGAAAGGATGAAAGTCTTAAGAGGCACAAACAACTTGACAAGTGCATGCAATACAACAGCAAACCAGAGCAGGTGTCTAGGTTCCATATCCATAATGAGATATGTTTACTGTGGGAGATGCTATGGGTATGTCTAAACTATGTCCCTCTTTTGAAAGAGGGATGTAAATTAGACATACTGAAATTGCAAATGAAGATTTGAAAGATCATGTAAACCTCATTTTTTGAGGAGTACAGGATCTTTTGAAAAAGGCTTTTTTTTCAAAAGAACAGCATCTAGATTGCAGTTTCACTTTCAGAAATGTGACTATGCAAATGAAGCACAGGAAATTTAAATCCTAGCTTCAATTGCAATTTCGATATGCCTAATTTGCATCCCTCTTTCAAAAGAGGGATGTAGTCTAGACATAGCCTATGAGTGGATAAAGTAGAAGTGCACCACACAAGAACAGCTTTGTAAGAAATGGAACAAGTTGAATGATTGAAGCAGGGTATGCAAGAGCAGAGGATGGTCTCAGAAAAATTCAGACTTGTGCAAGAATGGGTTTGGCACATAACATGGATGACATCATGACTCAACCAAGAAGGAGCCACTAAGGTGTGGATGCATATCGAGTTGGGAAACCATTTCCATAGGGAAGTTATCAGTGGTTCATAGTTAAGCTGGATGGGCATATCAAGTGGGGTCCCAAAGGGATCAGTTCTGGACTCAGTTCTATGTAACATCTTCATCAATTATTTAGATATTGGCATAAAATACACTTATAAAGTCCTCAGGCAATACCAAGTTGGGAGGAGATTCAAACAGTTTGAGGGTATTCAAATTCAAAATTATCTGGACAAACTGGAGAAGTGGTCTGAAATAAGTAGGATGAAAATCAATAAGAATAAATGCAAAGTAATCTGCTTAGGAAGGAACAGTAAGTTGAATACATATAAAATGGTAAATGACTGTCTAGAAAGGACTAGTGCAGAAAGAGATATGGAGGCCACAGTAGTTCACAAGCTAAATGAGAGTCAACAGTGAAACAATATTGCAAAAAAATATCATTCTGGGATGTAGGAGCAGGAATGTTGTAAACAAGACATGAGAAGTAATTCTTCCACTTTATTCCACACTGATTAGACCTCCACTGGAGTATAGTATTCAGTTCTGGACACTACATTTCAGGAAAGATTTGGAGAAATTGGAGAAATTCAAGGGAAGAGCAACAAAAATTGTTAAAGTTCTAGAATACATGACTTTTGAGGGAAGATTGAAAAAAATGGGTTTGTTTAGTCTGGAGCAAAAAGACAAAGAAAAAGGCCATGATAACCGTTTTCAAGGACATACAATGACATTAATTTGTAGCAAGGGAGGTTGAGGCAGAGCAGTAAGAAAAACATTGCTTTTCAGGGTGGCTAAGCACTAGAATACAATTACCCAGAGTGGTTGTGGCATCTTCATCATTGCAAATACTTAAGAGCAAGTTAGACAAACATCTATCAGGGATGGTCTATATAGTATTAATCCTGTGATGAGTGCAGGGAACTTCACTAGATGACCCCTCAAATTCCTTTCAGACCTATGAATCTCCATTATTAGAAATTTTTAAGAGCAGGTTAGTCAAACACCTTTCATGGTGGTCTAGATGGTGCTTGGTCCTGCCATGAGTCTAGGGGACTGGACGTGATGAACTATCAAAGTGGCTTCCAATTCCTGTATTCTATGGTTTTATGACTCTTATCCTGAATCCATGATGATCTCAGGTTCAAACTATTGGGGCAGGAAAGCAACAAAGGACAATATCAACTTTTGTATGTGTAACAGTGTTAATAAGGAAATACCCTGTGTTATTTCAACCCGGTACTGGGGCCACCTGCAATATGATTCCTCAGATTCAACAGGGACTCAAGCTCTCCCATACAAGCAGCAGGCATGATCTAATAATATACAATGAGAGAATAATGCAGCCCATCTGAAAGTGACTCCAGAATAATGAATCCCAAAATAACAGCAGCAACTGAAATTTGTGATGGTGGATGGTAAGCACTGAGTCATGGATATGGTCAGGGTGCTGCATCAGAATTTTATAAGTGCAATACAGTAAGCAAAAGCAAGGGGAAATCCAATGGGCATTAGAGAAAATTTTTAAAGTGCATGGGTATGTTTTCAAAAGCAATAAATGCCTCAAAGTAAAGCTGTGATTGGTTATAGACTCCACAATGCAATCTGTGTGCTCATCACAAAGGATAATTTCAATGGTGCTATCTAGTCCAGGACAGAGGATTTGCAAAAGTCTGAAGAACAAGATATCATAGGAATGGTAGAGGCTAGTACAGCCTGGGTGAGCAACATAGTGGAAATTAAGCCATCAAGGCACATTATGTACCTGAATATATCCAAATCCACTGGACCAGGCATTGAAAAAGATGCCACTATTTACTGCCTACTAACGATGACATCTTGCCAGTACTCTGAAGCTAGAATATTTATGTAAGGAAGAGGGTTGAGACTGGATAAAGAATACAGAATGCTGACAACTTTTACAACACAACTTGGTCTCTAAAGATGATTGAGCACAATGATGAGCACAAACCAAGGACTGCAAGTGTTCCAGCAAAGATTCACCCATTATTGCAATGACTTCCTGGAATTAAAATAATTATAGAAAATATCCTTATTTTAAGGGGAAATTGATACAGAATCAGAATGAGACCATGAAAGAAAACTACAAGAATTTCTATAATTCATAGACAAGAACATAAAGGCTGTGTCTACATTGGTGCAATCTTGTGCCAAAGTGGCCGCTTTTGCGCAAAAACATGCTGCCTGTCTACACTGGCGGGTAGTTCTTGCGCAAGAACACTAATGTTCTAATGTAAGAAATCAGTGCTTCTTGCACAAGAACTATGATGGTCCTGCTCAGGAATAAGCCCTCTTGCGCAACTGTTCTTGTGCAAGAGGCCAGTGTAGACAGGCAGCCAAGACATTTTGCGCAAAAGCAGTCTAAATGGAAAAAAGCCCTAGTGGCCGCTTGGATGCTCCGTACCTGCAGTCAGCTCCCAGACTTCCTGGTAACCCGAGCCCCCTTAAAGGCAGATGCGGCCTGCAGAGGCCACGAGGCAGAAGCTCTTCTGCCACCTCTGCCATTGAGCTCTGCCACGTGGCTCTGCTCCCTTCCCCAACAGCTACCAGACCACCAGCCCAGGATAGCCACTCCAGGGGGGAACAGCCAGCCATACCCCCAGCGCAGGAGACCCCAGGGGGCAGGAAGAGGAGAGCCCCATCCTGGTCCCCAGGGGAGCTCAAGGCCCTCCTAGACCTGTGGGCGGATGAGGAGGCCCTGCATGACATCCAGACATCCGGGGTCAGGCCCCGCAGAGGAGGTCGCAGGGGCCACCCCTCCCAGCACTAGCTCTCCTCCCTCTCCCAGTTCAGGCCCACCTCCCCTTCCCAGTTCAGAGCCCCCTCCCTATTGTAAATAAAAAGTTCAAACTTTGTTTTCCAAAAAAACCTGTGTTGGTTGTTTATTGGGAGGTACAGGGAGGAGAGGAGGGAAGGGTTGGGGATGGGAGGGAGATGTAAAGGGAGACAGAGGTGACCCTACTATGGGGCCTGGGAGAACATCTCCGTCAGGATCTCCCGGATGCACACCCCATCGTGGTGCGCCTGGTGGAAGGCAGCTGTGCGGGGCTGTTTGAGGGCCTGGCCCTTGCCTGCCATCCATGCCAGGAGGAAGGCTTCTCCCTTCCACTCCAACAGATTGTAGAGCACGCTGCACGCGGCCACTATCTCCAGATGGGTGAGCAAACAATGGAACTGGGCTTTTGGACGTCCGAAGGCACACTCAACTTGGTTGCGGACCCAGTTGAGGCAGTCATTGAACCATGCCTGGTTGTGGTCCATCTGCCCTGTGTAGGGCTGCATTAGCCAGGGCATCAGGGGGTAGGCCACGTCCCCCACAACACACGGGGGCATTGGCATGTCCCCGACAGTAAATTCCCGCTTGGGGAAGAAAGTGCCCTCCTCCAGCCTGTCAAGCAGGCTGGAGTTTTGTAGAATGCGGGCGTCATGTGCCCTGCCGGACCAGCCCGCATAAATGTCCAGGAAGTGGCCACGGTGGTCCACGAGGGCCTGGAGTACAATGGAGAAGTACCCCTTTCTGTTCATAAAATGGGCCGCTCAATGCTCTGTGACACAGGCGGTGATGTGGGTTGCATCCTGGGCTCCCCCGCAGTTGGGGACCCTCAGGGCAGCAAAGCTGGCCACCGTAGCCTCCATGTCGTGCAGGTAGATGACTCTCTGGAGCAGGATGTCATTGATGACATGGACGACCTGCAGAAGGGTGCAGAGAAACACAGGGGAACACATCACATAACGCAGGGTGAGTGTGTGCTCCCTTGGGGGGTCCCCCCCCCCATGATGCACTCTGACCTCACACACATACACACCAGGGCCCCCTTGCCCCACGGGCCACCCCTCCCCTCCCCCACCAGCAGGCCTGTTCAAGGTCCAAACCCCTGAGTGACCCAGCCTGGAGTCTTGCCTGCCTCTGGGCATGGAGTGCAGCACCCTTCCCCCTCCACTCCCACACTCCCTCTGGGACTTACCTGCATGATGACAGCACTGACGGTCGATCTGCCCACCCCGAACTGGTTTGCCACTGATCGGTAGCTGTCTGGGGTGGCCGCCTTCCAGAGTGCAATGGCGACCCTCTTGTCCACTGGGATGGGTGCCCGCAGCCGGGTGGTGCTTCTCTGGAGTGCAGGGGCGAACCAGGCACATAGCTCCAGAAACGTCTGCTTCCACATCTGAAAGTTCCAGAGCCATTACTGGTTGTCCCATTGCCCCAGGACCAGCCAATCCCACCAGTAGGTACTGGTGTCCAGCCTCCACAAGGATCTCTCCAAGGTGGGGTGGGGATGGCACAGGGATAACATGGCCTCCCTGGTGAGGGAGTCCAGAGCAACCTGTGCCTCGAGGTCCTGGAGGAGGAGTGCAGCATCATGGAGCAGCAGCTGCAGCCACTTCAAAATGGCCGGAAGGGGCCAGAGCAGGCACAAGGCCATCCTTGGCTCCATGGCACAATAAACGAGCTGAGATAAAAAAATCAGCCAAAGGCATTAAGGCACAAGGCAGTGGTGTCCAATAAGGCAGAGGGCAACCACAAATAGAACTGCTACGGCTGTCAGTCCCTGCAAGAGATCCTAAAGCACGCAGCCGGAGAGAAACAGCTGTCCGGGGAGATCCCTTTAAGCACGTGTCTCAAAAGAGCTCCAGGCCCCACCCCCGGAAAGGGCTGGTGCCCTTTTGCCTTCTTCAGAATGGTTCTGGGCTTCTGATTTTGCGCAAAAGCATCCTGCCAATGTAGCTGAAGCCACCAATGTAGACGCTCTTTTGCACAAAAGCACATCATTCTTACGATGGGTCCCGGACCAATATAGACGCTTTCTTGCGCAAATACTCTCACGCAAAAACTCTTGCGTTAAAGAGTATTTGCGCAAAATCATGCCACTGTAGACGTAGCCAAACAGAGCTCAGAAGAAATGTAACAAACATGGCAAAACACCTTTTGACTGTTCCTAAGAGATTGAAACCAATGTTAATATACCTTCAGCTCTATTAGGTAGCGATCAAAATATTGTCCAGGATGATTACCAGGGTCTCTGCTCACTTGAGTCCTTCCTCCGATCCTACCCCCACACAAGGATAGAGTCCCTGCTTGCCAAAGCCCTGCCTCCTTCTGTCTGCACAGGGTTGACATCATGACATCACCACTTACCCTACTCAAGTACTTCTTTACCACACCCCACTTTTTCACAAAAGTGTTTGTGTCCCATTTACTATTGCCAACTGATTGAGTTAGCAAGAGCAAATGGGGAAAATGCCCACTGTTGCCAAAAAAAATTGGATAGCCAGGACACGGTTTAAAAAGGGGAGAGTCCTGGCCAAAATGGGACTCTTGATCACCTTAGGGAAGGGGATTAAGTCGTAGTACAGCATGGATTCAATTTCCTAGTTTCAACTGTCAAGCTCTTGGAAATCAAAGAGGCTATGGACAGGAAATCCAACTACAGCCAGACAAAAGATTGATACTAACAGGATGGCCAGCAAACAAAAGTCAAAGAGCAGAACAATATTTTCAAATTAAAGATGAGTTGAATGTGCAGGACTGAAGACTGAGAATTGTCATCCTTGCCTCATTACACAAGAATGGCATGCAAAGAATACGTGCCTCACACACTGACAGCCATCTTAGATGTGCTCAATACTGTGTTTACTGGCAGTGAATGAATAAACAATTCCATTCCTTGAGAGAAGGTTATGCCAGTCATGTGATAACTGCCAGCAAAGCAAAACACTCAAAATTTCTATGCTGCACACTCCGTTTAGCAGATAAAGAGCGCATACACTGCACACACTTTAGGACATGAATAAATATCAAGGGTATGTCTACACTACAAAGTTAGTTTGAACTAACAGACGTTAGTTCGAACTAACTTTCATAGGCGCTACACTAGCGCTCCATTAGTTCGAATTTAATTCAAACTAACGGAGCACTCAGTTCAAACTAGGTAATCCTCATTCCACGAGGATTAAGCCTAGTTCGAACTAGCTAGTTCGAATTAAGGGGTGTGTAGCCCCTTAATTCAAACTAGTGGGAGGCTAGCCCTCCCCAGGTTTCCCTGGTGGCCACTCTGGCCAACACCAGGGAAACTCGACTGCCCCCCTCCCGGCCCCGGAGCCCTTAAAGGGGCACGGGCTGGCTATGGTACCCGTGCCAGGTGCAAGCCTGCCAGCACCCAGCCAACAGACCCTGCACCTGGCATGGCTCAAGCCAGTCACCCGATGCCCCCCAGCCCTCCCCCTCTTCTCGGGACCAGGCTGGCGGCTCCCGGGAGCTTGCCCGGGACCGCAAGAGGTGGGCACCCGCCTGGGCTAGTGCGGACATCGTGGACCTGGTCCACGATCTCCGCACTAGGCACAGGAAAGTGGCTGGCTTGGGCAGGATAGCTGCAAGCCTGGCCACCCAGGAGCAGGTGTGCAAGAGAATCAAGGGGGTCCACTGATACCCCCGACCCTGAGTCCTGAGCTTACAATGGCCGTCCTGGGTCAGACCAAAGGTCCATCTAGCCCAGTAACCAACCCTATGGACCCTGGAGGGAATGGACCAAAGACAGTGACCAAGCCATTTGTCTCGTGCCATCCATCTCCAGCCTTCCACAAACCTTGGGCAGGGACACCACTCCTACCCCCTGGCTAATACCACTCCATGGACCCAACCTCCATGACTTGATCTCACTTCCCTTTAAACTCTGTTCCAGTTGTAGCCTTCACAGCCTCCTGCAGCAAGGAGTTCCACAGGTTGACTCTTTGCTTTGTGAAGAAGAACTTTCTGTTACTAGTTTGAACCCTGCTACCCATTCCTTTCCTTTGGTGTCCTCTAGTCCTTCTTTATGGGAACTAATGAAGAACTTTTCTGTATGCACCGTCTCCACCCAACACCTGCTTTTAGAGACCTCTCTCCTGTCCCCCCTCCGTCTCCTCTTTTCTAAGCTGAAAAGTCCCAGTCTCTTTAGCCTCTCTTCATATGGGACCTGTTCCCAAACCCTGATCATTTTAGTTGCCCTCCCCTCTCCCAGCCTCTCTCTTCCACTCTCCCACCTCCTTTTCCCAGTCTCCCCCAGTTTTGTTCAATAAAGACAGATTCCATTTTGGAAGACACGTTATCTTTATTTTGTACATCAAGAAGAGAGGCTAGGGAAGGGAAAGTGGAAGGAGGTGAAGGAGGAATGGGGCACGAGCCCCCGATGGGGAGGACTGGGCTGGCTCTGCGGGCTTTTGGGGTGGAAGCTCTCTTGCAGCCCCCCAATTTCCCACTCTCCCCAGATGGCAGCCTGAGGAAAGTGCAGCCGGGCTGATGGCCAAGTGCTGTGATGTGCCCAGCGTGGGCACTCAGGGCACTCCAAGCCAGGACTGCTTTGCAAGCGGGGCACCCCTGAGAACTGTCTGTTCGGGGTGGGGGTCGGGACCCTTTAAGCACAGTCCTCGGCTAGCCTGAGACAGCATCTCCATGCTCTAAGTCCTCCTCTGATGCCCTGCCGGCACTGCTTCCGGCCATCCTTAAGCCCGGTTCAGGGTCCACTTAATGTGGACGCGCTAGTTCAAATTAGCAAAACGCTAATTCGAACTAGTTTTTAGTTCTAGATGCGTTAGTTCGAATTAGCTTAGTTCGAATTAACTAATTCGAACTAAGTTAGTTTGAATTAATGTTGTAGTGTAGACGTACCCATAGTGAATGGTGAGACACTGTTTATACACATGCAATAGAGACATACCTGAACTTTGTGGGTATATTCCTACTTGGCTCTCTACACTCCCAAGCAGTTCATCCCTCAACTAAGGTGGGATGGATTTATTTACCCTCAAGGAAAGGGAGCACTTGATTACATGGGCTACTGTTCATATTTTTGGGAGGTCAATCCCCTGATCTAAGAAAAAAGGGTTACTTTCCAAGATATGGTATTCTATGCTCTGTGTTCCCTGACAATTGAACCCACTGTGGCCTGGGAGAATTGGAAGAATTTACATGCAAATGGGAGATTGATCATGACACTTCCTCCCTAGCATGCCCACAAAGTAATGAATGACAAGGTGGAATCAGCAGCTAAGACTGTTGCACAAGTCTGTTTCTTCAGGTTCAAACCCTTTGCTAGCATTTTGGCAGTTCCCATCAAAGGCGTGCCCAAACAGTCCAGTGTGGCACTGATGAGAATAAAGGCCATAACTCTTCAAGGAGATGCTGGGAGTATATCCATCTTTCTGGTAAGAGGAGATGGCCAAGAATCAGAGAAATCAGGCTTTATGATTCAGTGAAAGACCTACCAGCCCTAAAATAGCACTCATGTAAGGATCTAACCAAGAGAAAAACACCAGAAAAAAGAACCAAAATGAAAAAAGGCTCCAAACAACCATTCTCCCTCTGTGTCAGTTTTTCTTAGAAAGAAAAAGTTTTTACTTGTTTCTTGCTGTTCCATAAACTTCATCTGTTATTTATCTTCACTTGCCTTTTTGTCTGCTCAGCATTCATCATCTCTTGTCATTCATCTTCATTTTCTCATGTCCACTTAATCATCAGCTGACATTCTTCAGCTTCATTTGCATCTTTCCTGGTCAATAATAATCATCCAATATTGTTTGTCTTTATTTGCCTGGAAGTTGCTCCCACCTCTCCCTGACATTGTTCATTTTCTGATGCTGTTTGCACATATTCTTATCAATATGCTCATATCCTTATCAATAATAAACATTAAGACTGATCACTTATTATCTCACAGCCATTTGACAACTGCTTTCTCCTGTATGTTTCTATAGCAAAAAGCATCTGAAGTGCTGCAAACTCCTTAACCTTTTTCACAACACTGATGAATAGATAGAATTTGCCATTTTTCCCTTCCTGTGAAAAGATCTTAGCACCATGTAATTTCATGAATATCCAACAAGCTACATAATCTGACAAATAACATAATATTCTCTTGATCACACTTCTTCAACAAACTGTAGCTGCCAACCAAGTAGCACTTCTGATATAGCAGATACATTATTTTAGGCCAAATTTCCCTTTCTTACATTGAATAAATAATTCACTTTCATGGTTTATATCTTCTAGTTTTAGAGTCCAGAAAAAACAAAACTAAACTAATAGCTTTTTCTGTTCATGAATTCTCTGCAAGTACATGTTAAACCTCTCTAGTCTAGCACTCTCTAGTCTGGCAAAATCCGTGGTCCAGAATAATTTTAGTTAGCCAGATGCCCACATATCATTGGTGTGGCCAAATTTCCTGCTATTCCATAAAGTTTGTTTACAGCCACCAGTCTTAGCTCTCACTGTGCTTTTATTTAGCTCTAATTTACCCGTAAATGTCTTCTAAGAGCCCAGTATGCAGTGGAAGTGTTGGTAATGCTGCTGGAAAATATTGCTGTGGTTTGGCAAATTCTCTGGTTAAGCACTGGTCAGGTCCTGAGTGTGCCACACTAGAGAGGTTCAACCTGTACTTGCAACTTCAGCAAATTTTCTTTTATGAAATTATTCAAATAATTTTAATCTGTAGGCTGTGCCCAATCAGTTGATTCCTTGCACTTGACATTTGAAAGTCCTAAAATGTGAAAGTTTCAGAGGGGTAGTCGTGTTAGTCTATAACTAAAAAAACTTGAAAAACAACAATGGTCCTGTAGCACCTTAGGATATGTCTAAACAAAGTCAAATTAGGCTATGGAACTTCAGCTATGTCACTTGTATAACTTGAGTCAAAATAGTTTAATTCAGCTTTTGGCACAGTCTAAACAACAGGAAATCAAAGGAAGAACACGCTTCCTTCAGAGTCTCTTACTCCTCATGAAATGAGGGTTACCATGAGTTGGAGTAAGAAGTCTTCCAGCTCAACATTATTTTGAAATGAAAGCTTATAGGGTAGACATTCACTATATTTTGGAATAACACCAGTTATTCTAAAATAACGCTGCTATGTAGATGTACCCTTAATGGCTAACCAAAAAATATATAAATAGTATCACGAGATTTCCTGGTCACAACTCATTTGTTCAGATGATGAATATGGAGCAAGAGGCACAGAGGCTGAATTATAAAACAGAAAAAGAGGGGAGGGGGGAAGAGGGAAACCATAAATTAAAGTGTCCATGCTAAATGAGGCTAACAAATTAGTCTGTAAGTACCTGATACTTAGTTTTTAATGTCATTTGGGTGTTGAATATAATGGCCCATTCAGTTCATGTCTTTATTCAAGCCATATGAAGGCCTATCCTGCAGCCTTTCTCTTCAGTTGAGAGAACCGGCCTTCATATGCAAATCTGATACTGTCTCTCATGACTTGAACAAAGACATGAATTCGATGGGCCATTACATTCAACACGCAAATGAGATCAAAAGTAAGCACTTAGGGTATGTCTACACTACCCCGCTAGTTCGAACTAGCGGGGGTAATGTAGTCATCCGCAGTTGCAAATGAAGCCCGGGATTTGAATTTCCCGGGCTTCATTTGCATGAAGCCGGCCGGCGCCATTTTTAAATGCCGGCTAGTTCGGATTCCACAAGGCGTACAGCTAGTTCGGATTAGAAGCCTAATCCGAACTAGCTAGTCCGTGCCGCGTGTAGCCGTGTGGCACGGGGTCCGAACTAGCCAGCATTTAAAAATGGCGCCGGCTGGCTTCATGCAAATGAAGCCCGGGAAATTCAAATCCCGGGCTTCATTTGCAACTGCGGATGACTACATTATCCCCGCTAGTTCTAACTAGCAGGGTAGTGTAGACATACCCTTACAGACTACTTTATTAGCCTCATTTAGCACAGACACTTTAATGGACAAGTTATTTTTTCCCTCCTCCTCTCCACTCTTTTTCTGCTTTATAATTCAACCTCTGTGCCTCTTGCTCCATATCTGAAGAAGTGGGTTGTGCCCACAAAAGGTCATGATACTATGTATATATTTTTGGTTAGTGTCTAAAGTGCTACAGGAAAATTTTGTTTTTTAGGTTTTTCTAAAATTTGAAGTGAGAAGTCAAATCATGAATAGGTCACATGGCTTATATTTCTTCCCTGATTGTATGAGGTGGCTCAGATTCTGGTTTCTGTTGTGAGTACTCCTGAACACAAATTAAAAATTTGCATTACATGAATATTTTTTCTTAATTCTTAATTCTGCTTTCATTAACATTTTTGCCAATGAATTTTTCTATAATTTCCACAAGAAGTAATCATAAATGGTCATAAACCCAATCAAAATGAAATAACATACAACTGGAATGCATGTATTTGGAGATTATTATTAATGTTGTTTACTTGATGCAAAAAATGTCTCCCATTGGGACAGATTCCCAGCCGATATAACACTTAATTTTAGTCTTAAATAGGCCTACCTCCAATGAACCCAGTGCAGCTGGTCTGATTTAGGACAGCTGAGGAACTAACTCAAACAATAGGGTTTGAACTTGAATGCTTCTGCAAAGTACAAACTACTTTACATTCTTAAAATGGGAAATATGTTATAAACAGGCATCTTTAGATTCAAAATGCAGGACAATGTAGCACTTTAAAGACTAACAAGATGGTTTATTAGATGATGAGCTTTCGTGGGCCAGACCCACTTCCTCAGATCAAATAGTGGAAGAAAGTAGTGAGACCTTTTAAAATGTGATTGCTATACTTATGGATCTCAACACACCAATTTTGCCTCAACTAAAACTACAGATGTAAGAGTTAGATCATCTCCACCTTTTTTTTCCTGAAAGTAGTGGCCACTTCTTGTGTTCACAAAATGCACAATGTTAAATATGTCTCTGTCTCATAGTGCTGCTTCCTGAGGAATTTTCACTTCCCTCCTTGCAAGTTTAAGTGCCACATAGTACTGCATTTGACACTTTATAATTTGCCTTTCCATAAGCTCTTTCTGTGCCAGTCAATGATTTATATGTTATGAACTCCCAACCTGCTTTTGCTTAGACCTTCAAAGTCATGTGTCCCCTGTCTCATTTCATGTTGTATCACAGGCACAATAAATCCTTTTCCCTCTATTTTTGCAACTGACTTCATGGACCCTCTGAGAACCGGTGCATGAAGTCTAATGCATAGCATGTGTATAGTAAAGCAAGCAAAATTTTTTTCCATTGCTGGCAAGCAAAACAAGGGGCTCAGGTGGGATTGTACTCTGGTAACTTGCCCAGCTTGCCACCCATGCCACCACACTCATGGTGGAAAACATCCTCTGAGCTGTGGAATAGAGCACACTACACTTTTCTGAGGAGAGGACTAGAGCAGGACAGCAATCATCACAATCCATTCTGTCATTTCTTACACAGCCATATCTTTATGAAAATGAAATACATGAAGGGTTACATATCACTCATCACTAAACCAAACAGCAATTCATGGCTAAGCTGCCTTTTGAAAGAGTGGTAATGGTGCACAGCTCTTTGGAGGTCTATCCAAAGTGAGTTGGTGGTTTCAGACCAGGTCCCAGTGGGCAGACGTGTTGTTGACAAATTAAGTTATGCCATTGCTGGATCCTGACTGGCAGTTGCATGACATTTGTCTTTATAGAGGGCGTATTAGTGCAACAGAATCATAGAACACTAGAACTGGAAGGGACCTCATGGCAGGACTCAGTACCATCTAGACCATTCCTGATAGATGTCTACCTAACCTGCTCTTAAATATCTCCAGAGATGGAGATTCCACAACCTCCCTAGGCATAGGGAGCACAAGGGAGCACAATAGGTTTGGCTTATGTATTCTGTGTGTGTTGCTAATAAAGGATGTTTAAAATACAGCTGTGTACAAAGGGCCCAGCAGATCCATAGAGCCCTGACAAAGTTTTTCCTTGAGCTTCATGAATAAGCCCCTTATGCCTCAAGTCTTCCAATGGGAGAGGCTGGGGGTCCTAAGTTGACTGGGTTACTCCTTAACCCAGGGTTGGGAAGCCTCAAGCCCAGGGACCAGATGCAGCCCCCGGCTTGTCTGGATCTGGCCCTTGAGGCTCAGGGCTCCCCCCCACCACTGGGGAGCTTGCACTGGCACTCCAGCTCTCCTGCCATTCCCCTTTGGGGGCTGGAGCCCCCTAAACTCTGGTATGTGAGAGGAATGTGGGGAGTGTCTTTTTTTGCTCAATCAGTGAGGGGTTTTTGTTTGTTTGTTTTTAATTTGCTTCTCACTTCCCAATTGATTTTTTAGTGATTCAGTGGCCACAACTCAAAAAAGTTTCCTACCTCTGCCCTTGGTAGTGTATAAGACAGGGTTCTCCATATTGTGTGGGTAACAGATGACTAAATAATAAAGACGGCCACTCCAACCAGAGCTAACTGACAGTTGTTTTGAACATCTTGCACTGAAGATTTAATGTTCATAGAACCAAAACATCCCTCACTCCTTAAGCTGAGTATGAGGATCACCAAGGGTACGTCTACACTAGCCCCCTAGATCTAGGGAGGCTAATGAGGGTGACCAAAATTGCAAATCAAGACCAGGATTTAAATGTCCCATGCTTGATTTACATGTTCCCAGCTGGTCGCCATTTTAGCATTCCAGCAGGAATAGCAGCTAATTTGAGTTAGGGCTTTAAATCAGAATCCCGTTTCACTGCCGCGTGTAGACGCAGGCAGTTACTTCAGGCTAGTCAATTTCTAAAATGGCGACCGGCTGGGAACATGGAAATCAAGCATGGGATATTTAAATCCCGGGTTTGATTTGCAATTTCGGTCACCCTCATTAGCATCCCTATATTGATCTAGGGGGCTAGTGTAGACGTACCCCAATTGACGCTGCTCTGCTGCTCTCTGTGCAGTGCTGTATCTATGCTGCAGCACAGAGAGGCCACAATTCTCTAGGGCTGTCCATCAGTCACCTTCAGCAGAAAAACCCTGGTCAGCTGGGGGGATCACTTATGCCAATTTTAATTTAAAAAATGAACATAGCAAATACTGCATGTTTCTATATCTTGTGCCAGATTAATCCACACGATAGGAGCATTCAGCTTGCTGTGCTGAGCAAAACATCTCACTCTTTTTTAGTTTCAAGTAATTGTCTTTGATTACCCCTGGGTAGTGCTTGGTCAATGGCTGTGATTTATTAAGAAAGCTTGAAGTTTTCAGGAGAAAAAGGGAGGTTTGTAAATCAAAAAGGTTTTGTCTGAGCAGATAGGCAGCTGAAAAGGGTACATCTCAGGATCCCAGACAAAAGTTCTGTAATTTTGCAAACAAAAATAGTGGAAACAGCCTGTGGCAGCTCTCATCACAATTAGTAAAGGTACTGGTCCGATTGGCAGACTGGGCTGTCCCCTGGAAAGCTTGTGTTAGAGGGCTTTCCCTTCTTCCTCTCCCTGGCTTTTGACATCCAGACAGAAGGCAGAAATCATAAGCCTGAAGTGTAGACAATTCAAGTCTGTTTCCCAGTGCTTCATTCCTAACTCTGATGCCAGAGCCTTTGCCCCTTGTCCCCTTGCCACTTTCACGTCATACTCCCACACACTCTCTAACACTTAGCTTCCTCTCTTGCCTCTTTTCACCTCATCTGCTTGTGGGCAGCTGTAAATACAATCTCTTTGATCACACTTATTAGAAAAGATAAGAGAATCCTAATCCCAAAATTCTGTTTCTGGCTAACAAACAGGCCTATATATTAACAGCCATATATTACTATGGGTTCCTCACTCACAGGGGGTATGTCTACACTACAACGTTAATTCGAACTAACTTAGTTCAAATTAGTTAATTCGAACTAAGCTAATTCGAACTAACAGATCCAGACTAAAAAGCTAGTTCGAATTAGCGTTTTGCTAATTTGAACTAGCGCGTCCACATTAAGTGGACCCTGAACCGGGCTTAAGGATGGCCGGAAGCAGTGCCGGCAGGGCATCAGAGGAGGACTTAGAGCGTAGAGATGCTGTCTCAGGCTAGCCGAGGGCTGTGCTTAAAGGGTCCCGACCCCCACCCCGGACAGACAGTTCTCAGGGGTGCTCCGCTTGCAAAGCAGTCCTGGCTTGGATTGCCCGGACTACCCACACTGGGCACATCACACCACTTGGCCATCAGACCAGCTGCACTTGCCGCAGGATGCCATCTGGGGAGAGGGGGAAATTGGGGGGCTGCAGGAGAGATTCCACACCCAGAAGCCCACAGAGCCAGCCCAGTCCTCCCCATCGGGGGCTCGTACCATATTCCTCCTTCACCTCCTTCCACTTACCCTTCTCTATCCCCTCTTCTTGATGTACAAAATAAAGATAACGTGTCTTCCAAAATGGAATCTGTCTTTATTGAACAAAACTGGGGGAGACTGGGAAAAGGAGGTGGGAGAGGGGAGGGCAACTAAAATGATGAGGGGTTTGGAACAGGTCCCATATGAAGAGAGGCTAAAGAGACTGGGACTTTTCAGCTTAGAAAAGAGGAGACGGAGGGGGGACAGGATAGAGGTCTCTAAAAGCATGAGTGGGGTGGAGAGGGTGCATACAGAAAAGTTCTTCATTAGTTCCCATAAAGAAGGACTAGAGGACACCAAAGGAAAGGAATGGGTAGCAGGCTTCAAACTAGTAACAGAAAGTTGTTCTTCACAAAGCAAAGAGTCAACCTGTGGAACTCCTTGCTGCAGGAGGCTGTGAAGGCTAGAACTAGAACAGAGTTTAAAGAGAAGTGAGATCAAGTCATGGAGGTTGGGTCCATGGAGTGGTATTAGCCAGGGGGTAGGAATGGTGTCCCTGCCCAAGGTTTGTGGAAGGCTGGAGATGGATGGCACGAGACAAATGGCTTGGTCACTGTCTTCAGTCCATCCCCTTCAGGGTCCCTAGGGCTGGCTGCTGTCGGCAGACAGGCTACTGGGCTAGATGGACCTTTGGTCTGACCCAGGACGGCCATTGTAAGCTCAGGGCTCAGGGTCGGGGGTCTCAGTGGACCCCCTTGATTCTCTTGCACACCTGCTCCTGGGTGGCCAGGCTGGCAGCTCTCATGCCCTAGATGGCCACTTTCCTGTGCCTAGTGCGGAGGTTGTGGATGAGGTCCACGATGTGCGCACTAGACCAGGCGGGCGCCCGCCTCTTGCGGTCCCGGGCAAGCTCCCAGGAGCCGCCAGCCTGGTCCCGGGAAGAGGGGGAGGGCTGGGGGGCACCGGGTGGCTGGCTCGAGCCGTGCCAGGTGCAGGGTCTGCTGTCTGGGTGCTGGCAGGCTTGCACCTGACACGGGCACCGTAGCCAGCCCGTGCCCCTTTAAGGGGTCTGGGGCTGGTAGGGGGGCAGTCGAGTTTCCCTGGTGTTGGCCAGAGTGGCCACCAGAGAAACCTGGGGAGGGCTAGCCTCCCACTAGTTCGAATTAAGGGGCTACACACCCCTTAATTCGAACTAGCTAGTTCGAACTAGACTTAATCCTCGTAAAATGAGGTTTTCCTAGTTTGAACTAAGCGCTCCGTTAATTCGAATTAAATTCGAACTAATGGAGCGCTAGTGTAGTGCCTATGAAAGTTAGTTCGAACTAACGTCTGTTAGTTCAAACTAACTTTGTAGTGTAGACATACCAGGGTGTTTCTAGATTACATGGCTTCGTCGATGGAGCCATGTAGATGAGTTTACTAGACGTAGCAAAACGAAGCAGTGATTTAAGTAATCGCCACTTCATTTACATCAAAATGGCCACTGCGCTGTGCTGATCAGCTGATTGTCAGCACAGCGCAGTAGTCTAGACAGGGATCAGCCCACCCCAGAACCCTTTGTCATCAGATCCTTTATGCTCTGGATCTGACGACAAAGGTTTCTGGGGTTGACTAATCCCCGTCTAGACTACTGCACTGTACCGACAATCAGCTGATTGGCACAGCGTAGTGGCCATTTTGATGTAAACGAAGCAGCTATTATTTAAATCACCATTGCATTTTGCTATGTCTAGTAAACTCATCTACATGGCTCTGTCGACAGAGCCATGTAGTCTAGACACACCCACAGAGTTCAATGAGGTTGCTGATGAAAGCAGTTTTGCAGGCCCAATAAAGTACCGAATGACAGTTCCCCATTCCTAATATGCAGTTAAAATGCTAGTTCCCTTTGCAGGCTAGGGAGCCTGCTGCAAAAGCTGTGCCTCAGAGTCTCAACTCCTGGAATACAAGTAAGAGTTATGGGGGGGGGGGGGGGGGGAGGAAACAAGGCATAATTCAGTTTGTACAATTATGATTCACTAGCCCACACACACTCTAATGGCTGTGTGTGGCATACCTAGTCCTTACCCTTTAGTTAGTGTGTGTGTGTGTGTGTGTGTGTGTGTGTGTGTGTGTGTGTGTGTGAAAAGTGGGGGTGGGGGAGGAAGGATGAGACAGGAGACGGGCTCCACTTCACCTTCCACACTAAGCAACCTCATCTAAGAATGTGTGCATTAAATAAAGGTCTTAAAAACAACCACCAGAGGAATTCTAGGACAGACTTCTGCACTTCATTGACTAGTTAACCTCAGCTTTTTCCTGCTTTTCCTGTTGCTGCTATCAAAATATGCAACTAAAATATTGATCTAGAGCTGCCACTGGCTGTTTCCACTATTTCTGTCTGCCTGGGAGTGATATTGCTTTTGCCTACACTGTTAGAACAATATCTCACCGCATCCTTCTGACCCACAGCTTAACAATTTCCAAAGTAGTCTTGTTGCAACATGCTAGATGATGACTGAATAGAAGCATGTGTGTCTAAAAAATATTTTTATCATTTGACCTTGTTTACTTTATCTTTTCATGATGGGTGGAGGAAGGATGTTTCCTTTCTGGATGTAGTTGGTGTTTCTTACCTCCGAGAGTTTTAGTTTCACATGAATGGAGCACTGTGTTGCATAAAAAATGTTGTATCATAATCCAAAACACAGCCACTGTTCAAATGTGCTCATGGATAGTAGCCATACATATCCATTCACCTTATAACAGGCTACAAAAGAAAAAAATATGAGTGGTATGCAACTGATTTTACATATTTCCAGAAGCTGGATTGATGGGCATTTCGCGTCAGCCAATGAGTAACTGCAAGGGCTGTAGTTACTGAAATATTAAAATATTCCCTCTTTATGCTACCTAGAACACTATGATAGCCATTATAAAGATGTAGTGCTCCTAATCACAATAATACGTTAAAAATGGTGCTGTTGAAAAAATTCATTTTGTCAAAGTGATAGCTTGATGGAACACATAAATAGATTGTCTGGGACTGCAATGCAATACAAGAACGAATGGAGCCTACCTTTTCAACAGCTGCACTATACTAAACTCTTCATGGATGTGACTTTGTGTTGTAGTAAGGCGGGATATCAAACACATGCAGCAGCACCTTCTAACTCATCACTGCAGCCCTAATCCCAGCCTGGTACAGAAGGGAAGTCACCAAGTAAGGGGGGAGGAGGGGGGGAGGACTGGAGCTTGCCCCTTACTCATCCCACTGTAGGAGATCCTGTTCTACAGGTCTAGGCCAAATACCTCTTCCCCCCAGGCGTTGTGACCTAATGCTGGGGTCACAGCATCATTCAGATTTCTATGGGAGCAACTGAACCCATGCTAATGCTACCAGCCCTTATATGTTTACTCAGTTTATTAATGCAGCTTTCTTATTAACCATCTTGCAGTGTAAGGGTATGTCTACACTAGCCACCCTAGTTCGAACTAGGGTGGCTAATGTAGTCATTCGAACTTGCAAATGAAGCCGGGGATTAAAATATCCCGGGCTTTACTTGCATGTTCCCGGGTGCCGCCATTTTTAAATGCCCGGTAGTTCAGACTCCCTGCCCACGGCTACAAGCGGCACGGGCTAGGTAGTTCGAACTAAAGCCCATAATTCGGACTACCGTTACTCTTCATTGCAGGAGAACATGCAAATAAAGCCCGGGATATTTAAATCCCGGGCCTCATTTGCAAGTTCGAATGACTACATTAGCCACCCTAGTTCGAACTAGGGTGGCTAGTGTAGACATACTCTCAGGGTACGTCTAAACTACATGCCTCCGTCGACGGAGGCATGTAGATTAGCCAGATCAGCAGAGGGAAATGAAGCCGCGATTAAAATAATCGCGGCTTCATTTAAATTTAAATGGCTGCCCCGCTCTGCCGATCAGCTGTTTGTCGGCAGATCGGGGCAGTCTGGACACGACGCGCCGACAAAGAAGCCTTTCTTGATCGGCACAGGTAAACCTGGTTTCACGAAGCATACCTGTGCCAATCAAGAAAGGCTTCTTTGTCGGCGCGTCGTGTCCAGACTGCCCCGATCTGCCGACAAACAGCTGATCGGCAGAGCGGGGCAGCCATTTAAATTTAAATGAAGCCGCGATTATTTTAATCGTGGCTTCATTTCCCTCTGCCGATCTGGGTAATCTACATGCCTCCATCGACGGAGGCATGTAGTCTAGACACACCCTAAGAGTGCAGTAGATTTTGGAAGTCTATATGTATTCCTTTTGCCATTTGTTACAATGCTATGGAGTCCAACTAGTATTAGATAATGCTATATGAATCAGAAGGAATTCAGTAAGGTTCTTAGACATTTGGTTTTCTCTGGCTTGCTGAGGCTAACAAAGTTTATTTTGACTAGAGGACTGGGCTAACAGGCAATGAAAGTTTTTCGTGCCAGATCCCTAGATGGAGTAAATTGGTGTGAGTATTGTAGATCCACACTGATGTGTATATCCATTGAGGATCCGACTCTTTAGAAATGTAAAATATTAAATTTATGAAACTGCAGAAATGCTATGGACAGCCAATTAGTAAATTATTTGACATGTAACATAAATTTGGTTCCAATGCCGATCTCACTGAACTTAAATACTTTTAAATAATAACAAAACTACCATTGACTTCCGTGGAAGCAGAATTGGGTCCTTACTGTGAATAGCTGTTGACTCAATATCAACTGGAATAAATAAGCATAGCTACAATGACTCAAATAGATCTATAGGTATTTATATACCAGCTGAAGATATAGCCTCTCCTGAACAATCATATGCTTTCAGTTTGAATTATCTTTATTTTACATTAATGGAACAATAAAACCAAAGAAGAACAAAACTAAAATTTCCATGAGAGCAGACTATGCACCAGGCACTGTCTGAACATGATAGAGCAACTTCTTCTCTCTCTGCACTGAAGTTATTGGAAAACAAAAATGAATGCATGACATAGCATGCAGAGTTTACTCATGTGAAGTAGCACACAATAATGGGCCCATAGTCTGCTTCGCAAACTGATTCTCAGCACTTCAGAAGCTCTTGGTGAAATAAAAATGGCTCATAAAGAAGTATGATTGAATAAGTGCAGCATAGATTAGTTTGAAAGGTGTTTTCCCTCAATAAGAATGAAAAGATTTTGCCCTTTAAAAAGTCAGATTAACAAATAACCAATTTCCTAATGTATTTTGTGGTTTTATTAGTTTAGTTTTTAATCCTAATAGTAAAATGAAAGATACTAAATTCCATTCTATTACTAGTATGCAAGTAAACATATCCTTAAAACTGTTTGTCTCCCCCACGGTCATTTTTAAATTAAGAAAAAATATTTTTCAAGTTATATTAATGAGACTGTCCTCATTCCTACTCCTATTGAGAAATTATAGGATTTGCTGCATGATAATCAGGTGTGGCCCAAATTCTAGCATGAGTTTTGTACATTACAGTGAAAATAGTGATGCCAATGTAAAACAGATAAAATCCACCAACTCTAGAGGAGAAACACATACACACACTTACTTGAGGCTGAAATACCCCCAACATGTCAGAAGATTTGTTTACAACTATAAAGTCAGTGTAGATAAAGGGGAGGAAAGAACCCAGTGTAGGTTAATGTAAAACCAGTGTAAATGCATCCTGCCTTACTAATCTAGTTGGGCTATCCTGCACTCCGCAGCTGAATAAAATATTCTGCCACTGACACAGAATATAGTATAACAGTGCAAAACTCCTTCAGCTAAGCTTGTAACAGAAGAACCTTTGTGGCTACCGAGTTCCTCTTAAAGTCACACACAACTTTTTCTGGGGTTTGCAAGATTTTGACATGGCCTACTTTTCTTTGATAGTCACTTGTCCCACTGACAAACCTGAATTTGGCACTGTGTATCAATCTTATGTTACCATCTAGTCACAACAGATGTTGATTAAGGATGTACAAATCTATTGGGGGAAGAAATAAGAATTTGTCAATATTTGAACAAGCCCACTTTCTCTTCCCTTCTCCCCCTGCCAGGTTCTGTATCAGTGTAGGTATGAGAAGCACTCTTTATCTTTCAGGGAACCAGATTCTAGGCCCATGTTTCCACTGCCTGCAATGCGTGCAGTTATTTACAACAGAACAGCGTGAGTGAAAAGTGTGCACAACATGATACCAGATTAGACTGGTATCACTTCATGTCCACTTTGCTGAGGTGTGACTAAGCAAGGTGCTGGACAATGGAGACTCAAACCAAGTTATCTTAGTTACAGAAATATAAATCCTTCACTATCTGGCCCTGGATCTCTGTTATTAATATGACGTGGTTTCCTTCCCCTGGATTTCTTTTCCTCAAAAAACTGTAGGAACACTGATATAAGGCAAGACGCATCTTTCAGCACTTCAAGCACCTGGTCTTCATTCTTAATTGATTGACATGCTATTTTACCTCTAGCTGTCATCTGATATACAGACTCATTTCATGTAAGTCAGAATGCAAAGTCATTCTGGAAATTCTTACTTCTTTCTTCTCTCTGTTTTGAAACAGCATCCTGAATAATTCCAGTAAGGGAAAGAAAATCCTAGTTAATTTTTATTTTAATGCATTGTGGATATCAGAAAGCGACAAAAAAAATCAGTAGCTTGAAAGCAATAGCAGCATTTACTCCATCCTATTTAACTTCAGTTTGAACTGATAGTGGATGTATGGTTACTCTGACATAGCTAATGAACACGAAAGACACTAAGTAAAAAGAAAACCTAAAATAGGGAAAAGATGTTCTCAGACTTCTCATAAGTTTTTGTTGCTAGGGAAACTGCTTCCCCATCAATGTCTAGCGTGGTGTCTTGAACATCTGCTTCATTTGGAGACTAGTTCCCTGGCATTTTAAGGATGCATCGAAGCAACAAGGACTAAAAAACAAAACAAATGTATGGGTTATTTTAAATAACCACTCAAAATATAGAATAGAAAGGATTATGAAACACTGTAATTGTGTATTTGTTGTGTGTGCTGCTGCCGCTCCAAGTGCTGACTTTCAGATGAGGCATAAATCTGAGATCCTAACATCATATGGATACAGAAGTGCCCATGATACTTTTTGCAAGATTAAGAGTATTGTAATCCTCCATTCCTTGGCCACATTCCAAATTGGATAGTTGTATTCTGTTTTATGTACCTAAATTCCCCTGTTGCTTAAACAGGATAAGGAAATCTTCCCTTCCAGTACTGAAGCATTGAATATTGTTGCTGGCACTGTTGTAGTGGCTGTTACGTTCCACACAAAAAGCCCAAGACGAATGAAATAATCCTGCCCTGTATGTCGACAGTATAATAAGTATGTAGTTTGATACAAAACAATCATATGTAATGTTATTAAAACATTTTTAAAATAAAAAGAAGTCATAGACAATAAGTACAGATAAAGATTGATTGACAAAGACTGAAAATTGTTAACAGAACCACAATTTTCAAATACTGTGAATCAAAATACATCACTAAAAAGTGTATTTGGCTTTTGCCATCAATCCAAGTATATCGATATCACCTGCAATGTTCACTTTGTTCTAAAATAACGAGTAGTCCTGTGGCATCTTAGAGACTAACAAATATCTATATATATCTAGATATAGATATAGATATACTATCATGAACTTTCATGAGCAAAAATCATCTGATGAAGTGGGTTTTGCCCACGAAAGCTCATGACACTATATATATTTTTGATATTCTCTAAAATGTCACAGGACTACTCATTGTTTTAAAAAAGTTACAGAAGAACATGCTACCCCTCTGACACTTGGTTCTAGTAATTTGTGTGGAATCATGGGTTAGCTTACGCCTTGAATTGGGAGCCCGAGAAAGAGACATGAGGCAATATAAATTTATCTCGTGCTTCTGAACAGCCTTTGGTTTGGAAAGGAAGCAGAAAAAGGGTCTGCCATCATTCTTCCCAAACAGATGAGTGGGGAATGGGCATAGACCTAGCTCCTCTTCGCACTTCCTGCTGGCTGGTGGAGTGAGTCCTGATAAGGGAGTCGGAATGTGCTGTTCATATGAAAAATACCCCATTATGACTTCTGTACAAAGCAGAGAAAGTACAACAAGCAATTATGGAATCAGAATAGAAAGAAATGACCCCCAAATAAAAAGGCACATCACAGTCAATATGGCCACTATAGTAAGACCTGAAGCATTTCAGTATTGTTTTTCTTTTCATCTGTCTTCTGTCAGGTAAACTTGCAGTTCTTGAATGTTGAAATATTAGAAACACTATCAAACATGGCTTAGAAGTCCACCACCACCATAACAAAGCAACCTATTCTGATTTCAGTTACTCTGGCAGAAGTGATTTCATTTGAAGTGCAGATATTCTGGGTGTATAGCAGTGTGTGACAATTGGACATAGAGGCCCAAAACCAAACTATCCAGGTAAAAAATGGATAGGAGGAAACCCTATGGCTACGTCTAGACTGGCATGATTTTCCGCAAATGCTTTTAATGGAAAAGTTTTCCGTTAAAAGCATTTGCAGAAAAGATCGTCTAGATTGGCACTGACGCTTTTCCACAAAAGCACTTTTTGCGTAAAAGCGTCCGGGAAAATCTAGATGCACTTTTGCGCAAAAAAGCCCCGATCACCATTTTTACGATTGGGGCTTTTTTGTGCAAAACAAATCTGAGCTGTCTACACTGGCCCTTTTGCGCAAAAACTTTGCACAAAAGGGACTTTTGCTCGAATGGGAGCAGCATAGTATTTCCGCAAGAAGCACTGATTTCAGACAGTAGGAAGTCAATGTTCTTGCGGAAAATCAAGTGGCCAGTGTAGACAGCTGGCAAGTTTTTCCGCGAAAGCGCCTGCTTTTGCGGAAAAACTTGCCAGTCTAGACACAGCCTATGTGTATCCAATATCAGAATCTGGCACAAAATGAGTTTTTTCTCTCCCCTGTTGTGACCTGTCATTAATGGGTACACAGGTTGGTAGATAGGCTGTAAATATCTACATTTACAGAGCTTTCCATGCCAGTGAAGCCCAGAGTACTTTACAAACTGATACACAGTAATGGGTTCTCTCACTTTTGAAATGCAACCACTTCTATCCTGAAGGGTCAGAGCTTTTAAACAATATCAGCACCATAGTTTAGGGAAAGGGAAAATAAAAATACCATATCCTGTCAGTTTTTAAACCATGATCTATGTTTCTTTAGTTCTATAGAGCAGTGTTTCCCAAATGGTGTTCCACAGAACCCCAGAGTTCCATGAAGTGCAAATAAGGGTTCTGTGAGAAAATCCATTAAAATAATATGTTATTATTTTAATAATAATAATAATAATAATAATAATAATAATTAATATTATGTAATTTTTGTTTTTAAATATGTGCAATTCAACTAAATGTTGATCTCATGACCTTGTTAACATTTGTTTATTGTTATTCTTGCTTATTTGTGGTCTACTTTTTCAGCTCGATATATTAGACTGCTATTAGAGGTTCTGCAAAATTCTTTTGAGTTTAAAAGGGTTCCGTGACCAAATAAAATTGGGAAACACTGCTCTAGAGAGTTCTTATTAATAGGGGAGAGATGAATGGCCACACTTTGCTGGCTAATTCCATCTCCTTCTACCAGCCTCCAGATACTTTCTTGAAATTAGAGCCCTGAAGGACTGTGTAAATGAGCTGGAAACAGGGTCTGGATGGTGGGGCAACCACACAGCCTTGTGCTTCCCTGTAAGGAAAAGTCTTAATGGATAGAAAATGATAATTTTGCTTTAAGTATTTATGGACCATTTTATAGAATTTAGCAGAATATTGAACCCTAGCTATAGATACCACAGAATGGTTCAAACAAAAAGCTATATAAAATTATCTCTATTAATTAACTAGGAGAGGTTTTAGAGTAATTGCTGTTAAATTTTGTAATCCTCATAGATATAGGCCCCAGTTCAGCAATGCATAGAAGAACATGCTTAAGTTCCAAATGAAATCAGGTTACATTGATGAAATTCAGTCCCTAAGTTCTGCAGGACCTCTCCATTACTTTAAGGACAGAGCATCTCCTGTATGTCCATTTCATTTTGCAGCTGAGAGGAACTATTCCCTTTTTTTCCAACTACTGTGAACAATTCTTGGATGCTAATGTATTCTTTGGTCAGTGCACTTAGGTGACTGAAGAAATGGTTTGTGGAATTTACAGGAATTCTTCTGCAGTGTTAGCAGTACAGCTGAGTAAATAATTTATTTTTTGGGTTGGTGGCCAGAATCTCTCTCTTCCTCCTTCCCCACCTCCAAAAATAAAACAAAATCCACTCAGTGTGGATCAAATTGAAACTTGTCATGTGTTTTATTTCCTTGCCAAAAATGAAAAAGTAGTTGTGGGTCAGACAAAATGTTTTGTTTGACCTGAAATATTTTTGGGGGGAAGGGAGTGTGTATTTCATTATATTTGTGTTTGGTTTTTTGGGGAGGAGGCTTCTATACTTTAAATATTTAAATTTAAGCAAATCTAACTAAATTTCTAAACAAAGCATTGTTTCAACATGAAAATAAAAAAAAAATTAACAGTGCCAGAATGAAATATTTTAATAACATCATTTTTATTTGACAGAAACATTGCTGAATTTGACCTGAATTTGCAGATAACTTTATTTGATTAAAATTTTGTGTTTTGAGGAAAATAAATAATTAACTGAAAATAGTTTGTCTGGATCTTTGTAACATAAAAGATACTGAAAGAGAGCTTGTTTTGTTTTGCTTCTGGTACTCAGGAAAAAATCCAGGCATTGTAAGATATTTTCTGTGACTCCAAAAGCATCAGTTCTGTCAGTTGATACATACAGAAGCTTATTGCAGTAGTTAAACAACCCTCCCCCCCCACACACTAAATCCCACCATCAAACAACAAAAGAAGTAACAGCAGCAACCACCTCCCATTCATACATTGCCACTGCTACAAGAGGTGGGGTTGTTTTTTATTTTAAAAGAAGGTGAGGCCAGAAATAAAGGTCAGAATCTGGCACAGACTGTGGTAAAAGTATCATTTAATGGGATGCTGATCCTTGGTGAAGGTTTCTCGCTACTACCATAAAGCAAATAATAAGTTCTGATTCTGGGTGAATTCCAATAATAAAATGTTCCTGCATACTCACACATCCCAGGAGTGGAAACTCCCATGAAAAAAAAATAATTCTGACTCCCATATTTTTAATTCCATATCCCTAATCAATTTCACTACTAAATACGTATGAAATGGCCCACATAAAATAAGAATGGACTGAAGTTTCCAGCTGGAACTGAGATCACATTCCCATTGAATCATTCAAACTTGAAACATTTAGCTTCTATTTTTCCTTTCCAAGTGGTTCCTTTTTTCCTGATTTTACCCAAAATGTGAAAATACTAATCTAAAGTGAGGTAGGTGGCTATTCTCAAAGGCTTTGTCTACACTGCAGGATTTTTTGCAAAAACTTCTTACGCAAAAGTGCATGCTTTTGCACAAGAGCTCGTCCACACTGCATGGACACTTTTGCGCAAGAAAGTTCTGATGGCCATTCACAGCCTCCTGTGGCAAGGAGTTCCACAGGTTGACTATGTGCTGTGTGAAGAAACCTGCTGTCCATTCATTTCATTTGGAGTCCTCTAGTCCTTCTATTATGGGAACTAATGAAGAACTTTTCTTTATTCACCCTCTCCACACCACTCATGTTTTTATAGACCTCTATCACATCCCCCCAGATGGCAGCCTGTGGCAAGTGCAGCCTTGCTGATGGCTGAGTGCTGATGGCTGAGTGCTGTGATGTGCCAAGACAGGACTGCTTTGCTGTCCCTCATTGAGGTAGACAAACAAGTGGGGAATCCTGAGAACTATCTGTCCGGGGTGGGGGTCAGGTCCCTTTAAGCACAGCCCTCAGCTAGCCTGAGGCAGCAGCTCCACACTCTAAGTCCTAACCTGATTCCCTGCCGGCACTGGTGCCAGCCAGCCTTAACTTCAGTTCAGGGTCCACTCAATGTGGACATGCTATTTCACTAATTTGAATTAGTTTTTAAATCTAGATGCACTAATTTGAATTAAGTTAGTTCAAATTAATGCTGTAGTGTAGACATACCCCGAGAGCTTAAATTAACTGAGTCTCTACGTTATTTCTCCGATAATCACCTATCGCTTTTAAGCAGACATCTGTTCAGAAGTGTGGATTTTATTTTACTGTTAACAATATTTAATATAACACAGAGTAGATATTACTAAATTTATCACTAACAGACAGAATTATTATTTTTCCACTGAATTAAGTAATAATCATCCATAACAAGGACAATGTTAGTGTCTTAAATCAAATCTTTTAGTGTCAAAAACTACGTTTATATTTAACTTTTCTTGAAAAAAATGGAATAATTGTTGAAAAAAATCATGAGTCCTATTCACTGTAATACACACAAGATAATTATCCATAATGTACAGTCACCCACCATGGCAACAGTATAAAGGAACACAGTGATTTACTGCAAATCATCCTGAGAGATACTTTTCCTATTAAAATAGATAGGATGATTCACTAAGAGATTGAGGACAGATAAGAAGGCAGTAAAAAATGCTTAATAACAGGCAAAATGATGAAAATCAGAGTTGATCCATTGTGGTGACCCATCAGATCCAACCATGATAGTGATACTGATTTATGCCAACTGAGGATCTGGCCATTGTTGAGAACATAAAAAGCTTAAACAGGCTTCTTTTTACAGGTACTTTGAATTGTTTTAGAAAAGTTTGAAGTATCCAAGAAATAAGGATGTTTAGAGCACCAGTGATATAGTTTGAGCATGTGTGTGATTTTTCTCTCTGAAACTTTAAATTTCATGGGCCTTCCGAATTTGTCCAGTCTTCAGCTCCTCTCTGTTTAGGAGGCAGTCAGCATAGAGTAACCTTTGTTTTCCCTCTTCTAGATTTGTTTTTATATCAACCACTATTGACTAAAGCCCAAGAGAAGTGGCTAAGTCCAGCAAGGCATGGGACAGCACAACAAATAAGTAGAGGGTGCACAGTATCGTTACTCAGCAGAAGTTTCATCTACCCACAGTGTGCTGTACCTGGACAATTGTCTCTTAGGGTATGTCTGCACTAGCCCTCTAGTTCAAATTAGGGTGGCTAATGTAGGCATTCGAACTTGCAAATGAAGCCTAGGATTTAAATATCCTGGGCTTCATTTGCATGTTCCCAGGCGGGCGCCATTTTTAAATCCCCTTAGTTCGAACTGACTGCCTTAGGCTACAAGCAGAGGTCAGAAGTTAATCCAAACTAAGTCCTTAGTTCGGATTAACTTCTGACTGCCATGTGTAGCGGCTGAGATCAGGCAGTCAGTTCGAAAAATGGCGCCCGCCCGGGAACATGCAAATGAAGCCCAGGATATTTAAATCCCAGGCTTCATTTACAAGTTTGAATGCCTACATTAGCCACCCTAGTTCGAACTAAGGGGCTAGTGCAGACATACCCTTACATCCTAAAATCGCAATGGTAGGAGACCTAAATAAACATTGTCAGTAGGCTGAACTGAGACAGGGTTTGAAATGTTATCCCATTACATTTTGTGGGCAAGAGCCATGAAACTTCATAGAAAATGGAACCTGTCCTAATGTTTTTATTTGCGGCACGAACTAGGTAGTTCAGATTAGGCTTCCTATTCCGAACTACCGGTACACCTCGTTCCACGGGCACGGAGTCCGAACTAGCGGACATTTAAAAATGGCGGCACCTAGCAACATGCAAATGAAGCCCGGGAAATTCAAATCCCGGGCTTCATTTGCAACTCCGGTTGACTACATTACCATCCTAGTTCGAACTAGGGTGGTAGTGTAGACATACCCATTGAGAGGTGACTCAGTGTTAGGACTCCGGAATCCTGACAAGAATGATACAAAACCCAGCACAGGGAATGATGTCAGTATGGGTCAAATACCAACACAGCCATGGTCCGAGATGTTGGTAAAGCAAGACAGAAATGTTTTGTTAAAATAGTTACATATTCTTCTTATTGAATATTTATTATATTTGAAAGGTGCAGTTCATTTTCCTATTCAAAAAGGGCTGAGATCAGAATCTGAACACCTACTATAGTCTGCAAGAGACATCTCCTTGCAGAAAATGAAACAATGAGGGTCAGCATTTTGAAAGGGAAAATCTTTTTTTTTAGTATGCATGTGGAACAGAGATCACACTAATCAGAGGAACCTTATAGCACTGATGTTGGTACCCTTATTCACTGTGTCATCCTTAACTTTAATGGTACTACTCACTTCAGTAAGGCTCTCAGGATCTGCTATGTGCAAATGCCAAACAATATGGATTATTTTCTCTCCAGCTTGTTGGATTAACAGGTAAATACCACATTTTTCATGCTTGCCAGCAGTTTACCTTATTATTTCCATTCCATTTGCATCTAGAGTTCCAACTGTGGTAAGAGTCCCATTATTCGAAGTACTGTGCAAACACATGACAAAAGAATCCCTGACATTTGATCTTAAAATCTCTTTGTGCTACCTTCTAGTCAGCTCTGTTACCCTCTGTTCCTTTGCGAGATTAGATTGCACTCCAAAGGTACATCTAGAATACATGCCTCTGCCGACAGAGGCATGTAAAATAGCTACCCGACATAGTCAATGAAGTGGGGATTTAAATACCCCCAGCTTTATTAAAATATAAAATGGCCACCGTGCTGTGCCGGCTCAGCTGATCGTCGGCACAGCACGCGAGTCAAGATACGGATCAGTCAACAGGGGAAGCCTTTGTCAATCGCTCCTGTAAACATCATTTCACGAGGCATAATGGAGTGGTCGACAAAGGCTTCCCTTGTTGACCGATCCGCATCTTGATTCACGCCATGCTGACGATCAGCTGAGCCGGCACAGTGCGGTGACCATTTTTATTTTAATGAAGCCGGGGATATTTAAATCCCTGCTTCATTGACTATGTTGGGTAGCCTATTTTACATGCCCCTGTTGGCAGAGGCATGTAATCTAGATGTACATCTTGAAAATTGCCTCTGGTTTTGAACCAGGATTTAGGACTATCAGCATGAAAACTCTTGCTTGTGATTCTCACATAGCTGTTAAAACTCAGATTTTGGTGGTGCCGCATAGTAATCTAAGGAGTGTTAGAAAGTTTAAGTGTCTTTAAAAATAAAAATTGTAATGGCAACTCAAGTGGTAGATACCCTATTTTACTTTTCATAGTCATATGTGATGATTCATAAACATCTAAAACATTGCCCTTGGTGTACAGTATTTTATTGCAGAGGTACCAATTACGTGAGAAAGACAGACTGTACTTGATTGAACAGTCATCTGTTATATGAATAGTTCCATTGATTACCATGCTACAGAGGCTTTTGCTTTCATGTATCATACTGAATTGGATTTGTTTTTATTGGCATAGGGGGTATACAATTTAGTGCCTTCATAGCTTATGGGTACTAGCCCTGAGCTTGACCTTCCTCATAGATTTCCCAGGCTTCAAATAATGTAGATTTTTTTTTAAAGCAAGCTGTGATATAAGAATAAAGTAATTCATTTTAAAGCTATATAATGACAGCCATTGAACTCAATAATTAAGAATTGAATATTTTTTGATGATCAGTGAGCTTCTTTCTAAATATATTGAATTCATGTAGGTAATCAATACGGAAAACTCAATAGAAAGCTCAGATACATGCAATACTTTATCTAGAAACACTCAGGGTATGTCTACACTACAAGGATAATTCGAACTAACAGCTGTTAGTTCGAAATAACTTTCATAGCATCTATACATGCAAACCACTAGTTCGAATTTAATTTGAACTAGCGGAGCTCTTAATTCGAACTAGGTAAACATCATTCTATGAGGACTAACGCCTAGTTCGAATTAAGTAGTTCGAATTAAGGGCTGTGTAGACACTTAATTAGAACTAGTTGGATGCTAGCCCTTCACAGCTTGCCCTGGTGGCCACTCTGGGTACAACCAGGGAAATTCTTCTGCCCCCCAACTCCCGGCCCCGGAACCCTTAAAGGACCACAGTCTGGCTACGGTGCTTGTGCCCATTGCAAGCCTGCCAGCACCCAGCCAGCAGACCCTGCACCTGGCACAAGATGAGCCAGCCACCCAGCCCTCTGAATCTTCCCAGGACCAGGCTGGTGGCTCACAGGAGCCTGCCTGGGGCCGCAAGAGGCGGGCACCCGCCTGGTCTAGTGCGGAGATCGTGGAACTCATCGAGGATTGGGGGAAGGCCTCCAACGTCCATGATCTCCACACTAGCCACAGGAACACAGCTTCTACAGATGGATGGCTGACAGCCTGGCCACCAGAGGCCACATGCAGACCCGGGAGCAGATCCGCTGCAAAATTAAGGACCCGTGGCAGGCCTACTCCAGGGCCTCCCAGCCAGGGGCTGACCCAGAGGCATGCCCCCATTATGAGGCCCTGGACCTCATCCTGGGGGCTCACGCAGTGCATGCCCCCCATGTGGTGATCGACCCCGGGGCAGAGGGATCTGTCCTGGACACGGAGAAGGGGGAGGAGGATGATGCCGAGAGACAGGAGCCTGAAGGGAGCCTGCTCAGGACCCAGGACCCCCGAGGCATCCCACAGAGCACATCGGCTGTGTTGTCCGAGGGCAGGGAGGGCTCCACATGTGAGTGCCATCATGCTCCCCTTATGTGTATGGGGCGTGTGGGGGGAGAGGGAGCCCAGAGACCGTGCGCCTGGGCCTTGCCCACCATGGAGCAGCAGCTGGGTGTCATGCAGGGGCCCTGGCCCGTTCTCCACACACTGACCTCGCCTTGCAGAGCGGGGCTGGCACTGCCCCGTGCCCAACTCTTGTAAGCAACCCCCATGGGCAGCGTGTAGTACGGCTAGGACAGACCGAACCCTCCCACGTGGGGCACTTTTGCCTCCTCCCCCCCCCATTTTCCCTGGGCCAGCCCATCTTCTCCTTGCAACTCCCCTTCCCCTCCAGCCCAGTGGCCAGTGGGTGCCATACCTGCATGAGCACTGCTCCGACGGTGGATCTCCCCACGCAGAACTGGTTCCCGATGGATCGGTCGCTGTCCGACGTGGAGAGCTTCCACAGGGCGATGGCCACACACTTCTGGAGGGGGTAGTGGGTCTCATGCGAGAAGCAGGGGGCTGACGTGCACCAGATGGTGCAAGGCAGCCTCCACCCATTGCTGGCAGGCTTGCAGGAGCAAATCCAAAAACTGGAGCAGCATGCCAAGGGCGAGCTCTGGCTCCATGGTGCCAACTGCGGCAGCGTCCCCAATGGGAAGCACCGACACAGGCAGGCAGAGAGAAAAACGCTTTGCTGTCCCTCGGCAAGGTATGAAAGCAAGCGGAAAAGCTGCAAGCGGAAAAGCTGAGAACTAGCTGTCCAGGGGGGTCCCTTTAAGCATGAGCCTCAGATAGCCTCAGAGCAGCCACACAAAGCAACTACTGACCTGATGCCCTTCCAGAACCGGTTTCAGCTGCCCTTAAATGCGACCCAGTGTCCAATCAGTGTGGACACGCTGGTTCAAATTAGCAAAACGCTAACTCAAATTAGTTTTTGGGTCTAGATGTGCTAATTCGAATTAGCTTAGTTCAAATTATCTAATTCGAATTAAGTTGGTTCGAATTAGTGCTGTAATGTAGACATACTCTCAGTCTATGCTAATAGTCTAGAGATTATAGTGTTCTATGCCTTTTACACCATTACAAAACCATGCTTTTTGCCAAGAAAATTTCAAAAGCACAGATAAGTGTGTCAACCAAATGGAAAATCTGAGCAACTCTGTAGGACCATGGAAATAAGAAACCAACTCTGGCAGTACTTTAAATTATCAGGAACAAACGCCATGTAACTGCTTCTTAATAGTGTGGTAGCTATTTACTTAAAAGAAGTCTGAGTCTGTTCTAGAACTGTGGGTCCCAGGGGGATGAGATTTCAAACGGAGAAGCAGAACAGGAGGATTGGCAACTCAAGCTCCTATAACTTCTGCTGCTTTGGGGGTTCAGAGGTAGCTGACACCACTGCAAAAAAAGGCAACACTAGACAGGGTCAATTCTTCATGTGATTAAGGGAGTAGAGAGAAGCTAATAAGCATAGCTACAGATATGAAGGGGCAGGGCAGGTTACTGATATGGATGGGAGAATCAGCTAGATTTAGAACTTATTAAAATATAAATTCTAGATTTGAAATAGAACTTGAAACTTTGAGTTTTGAGTTACATTCAGCTCTGGAAAAACACGAGTTATGTCCTTATACATACATGAATTTCATTGCAGAGGGAAATTTATTTCCCCAGTTCTACTAGAGACAGGGTTAAAATTATTTTCCAACAAGTATATCTCCTTTCTTTTTGCCTATCTTCTGCTATTGGATACTTTAGTGGAAGATTCCACTGCCCATCAGAGGGTAAGTTTTCACACTAATTTAATCAATCTTAAAAGAAATACAACCTAGGACAAATCTCTGTTTACAGAGGTGTAGCGAGGATGTTTTGCACCTGGGGGCAAAGCCCAAATTTGTGCCCCCCCAATCATTCGTTATTGTGGATCTGTTATTATTTCTAAGTCAGCAAAAAAATAAGAACATAAGAAAAAAAATTACAAACACTACTAATAGCCACAGATCCTTGGATCAATTAGGAGATCAGCTGGTAGATCACAGTAGAACTATCTTGAGGGGGATTGGATTGGTATGAGGGTGCCTGGCTCTGGGGGAAAGAAGGGGAATATTTTGTTAATGTTTTGTTTTTATTTATTTATTCCCAAATAAAATCACAAAATGTATATTAATTTTATATCAATAAATATGTCTTTTTTTTTCAAATCGTACAAAGTATCTGACATTTTCACAAAAACCTGTTCTATTTGATTGACCATGGTCTATACCTGTTTTCATTTTAACAAAACAAGTTATATATCATATGAAAATAATTAAAGTACCTTAAATTATATTTAAATTAAAAATCATTTTATATGAGAAAATAATTTTACACATCACATTATTATATTATATTAAAACAAGACCTGAAAAATATTATACAATATACTTAAAACATAATCTATAATAATAAATAATTACAACTGCCCTATAGAAGTACATTCTCTTTGGTGTCCCTGAAATCTATCAATTTTCATTTGTGTGGCCCTCAGAGGGCTTCAAGTTTGACATGCATGAGCTACATGTTTGTTAGTCTTTAAAGTGCTACCAGATTATTGTTTTTTAAGTTTTTCCTTTTGTTATAAAGTATCTTTTATTTAAAAAAATAAGTAACCCCAATACACTCACCCCTGCCCCAGAGCCAGGCACCCCCCATTCCAATACAACACCCATTCCCCAGGGCAGGCACCTCAGCCCCCTCCATAACAATGCAATTATAGATAAATGTCATGAATCTCTGTATTAATCATTTTCTCATTCATAGAGTCATAGTATCATAGAATAATAGGACTGGAAGGGACCTCAAGAGGTCATCGAGTCCAGCCCCCTGCCCTCAAGGCAGGACCAAGCTCCGTCTAAACCATCCCTGACAGATGTCTATCTAACCTGTTCTTAAATATCTCCAGAGAGGGAGATTCCACCACCTCCCTTGGCAATTTATTCCAATATTTGACCACCCTGACAGTAAGGATTTTTTTCCTAATGTCCAATCTAAACCTCCCCTGCTGCACTTTAAGCCCATTACTCCTTGTCCTGTCCTCAGAAACCAAGAGGAACAAATTTTCTCCTTCCTCCTTGTGACACCCTTTTAGATATTTGAAAACCGCTATCATGTCCCCCCTTAATCTTCTTTTTTCCAAACGAAACAAGCTCAGTTCATGAAGCCTGGCTTCATAGGTCATGTTCTCTAAACCTTTAATCATTATTGTCACTCTATTCTGTAGCCTTTCCAATTTCTCCACAGCTTTCTTGAAATGTGGCACCCAGAACTAGACACAGTACTCCAGCTGAGGCCTAACTAGTGCAGAGTAGAGCGGCAGAATGACTTCACGAGTTTTGCTCACAACACACCTGTTGATACAACCTAGAATCATATTTGCTTTTTTTGCAACAGCATCACACTGTTGACTCATATTCAACTTGTGGTCCACTATGACCCCTAGATCCCTTTCCGCCATGCTCCTTCCTAGACAGTTGCTTCCCATCTTGTATGTATGGAACTGATTGTTCCTTCCTAAGTGAAGCACTTTGCATTTCTCTTTATTAAACCTCATCCTGTTTACCTCTGACCATTTCTCTAACTTGCTAAGGTCATTTTGAATTATGTCCCTATCCTCCAAAGAAGTTGCAACCCCACCCAGTTTGGTATCATCTGCAAACTTAATAAGCGTACTCTCTATCCCAATATCTACATCACTGATGAAGATATTGAACAGTATGGGTCCCAAAACAGACCCTTGCGGAACTCCACTTGTTATCCCTTTCCAGCAGGATTTAGAACCGTTAACTACAACTCTCTGACTACGGTTATCCAGCCAATTATGCACCCACCCTATCGTGGCCCTATCGAAGTTATATTTGCCTAGTTTATCAATAAGAATATCATGAGAGACCGTATCAAATGCCTTACTAAAGTCTAGGTATATGACATCCACCACTTCTCCCTTATCCACAAGGCTCGTTATCCTATCAAAGAAAACTATCAGATTGATTTTTTTTATTTGAACTTTGTATCAAGTCCTTTCAGTTTTGTAATAAGTCTTTAGTTTCTTGTATTATGTCCTTTTATGGAAACATTGTATACTTTTACAGAACATAGAAACTTTGTATTAAGCTTTTTTACATAGAAACCTTGTATCTTGTAGACTTTTTAGCCCCTCCTCTCCCCTTTCCTAAACTGATCATCCTGTTGAGTGAATGAGGTGTGAATGGCTAAGGCATGAAAGAAAAGCATCTTTGGGCACTTGCAATGGTTGGAGAAAGGTGGAAGCCAGATTCAAGAAAAATAAGAACAATGGGACTTGTGAAGTGGGCTCATTGAAAGAAGGCTGGGCCTATGAATGCCTTGGGAGTAAGCTGAACATGCCTGCTTTTGGAAGGTCCCTTTTTGAAGGTGAATGGGGAGCAATAAAAAAAAACACCCAGAAGAAGGTGCCATAGATGAATAGCTGCATATGCATGTGATGACTCTCTGCATGAGAGTGAAGACCCTATACATCTCTAAGACATCTTGCAGTCAACATGGGAGCATTGATCTGGTTCCAACCTTCCCCCACCTAACTAATCTGGCCAGCAGTTAGGTGGAACAACTATTGGTGAAAACAAGACGTGTGTGTGTATGTGTGTGTGTGTGTGTGCGTGCGCGAGAGAGCTGTATTATATGCATATAGGTATTGACTGCTATGTGTGTATTATCTATAAATGTGGCATTTTGCCTTTTCCCTAAAAAAGATCCCATGCAGTACTTTTAAGTACAACACAAACATCCCTGCCCCAGAGACAGCCCCACTAGTACCCCCCATCCCAAAGGCACTCACACCCCTTCCCCTGAGCCAGCCCCCCCACAGTGACAGTGCTCCCCATCCCAATACACTCACCTCACCCCTGCCCCAAAGACAGTCCCCCCATGCATTCCCCCCGCCTCCCCCCAGAGCAAGGCACCCCCAGTGCCAGGGGGGAGCACTCCCTCAATAAAATCCTCCCCCTCCCCCCAGCCAGGCACAGAGGATACCTTTCTTCAGAGCACTGCTCCTCCCACCCAGCTGGCTGCTTTGGCTTGCACTTTGGAGAGAGCAGCGCCAGCAGCCCCAGCAGCACTTAGCCGGCAGCTCAAGAGCAGTGTGCGCTTGATGCGCTCGGTCCCACACCAATCCGGCGCCCTCCTATCGTGGCACCCGGGGGCAATTGCCCTTCTCTCACCGCCCCCTTTGCTATGCCTCTGTCTGTTTATCCTCTTTTCCCCTCTGAAGTAGAGAAGTCTTTGTATATTTGTGGTACTTACCACCTGTGCACTTCCTAATCATGAATGGATTTTGCTTGATTACACACTGGCTGGTTAGGGACATATTATCCCAATTTATTAGAGGGGAATTAAGACACACAGTTTATTGACTTGCTCAAGGTCAAACAGGGAATCTGGGTCTGAGATAGAAGATAAATATTGGTCTCCTGATTGCCAGTAGAGTTCCATATCCACTCATCCGTCATTCCTCCTTCCTGACAAATGTGAGCAAACTGCATCCAGTATCTTTATATGAAAATGGCTGCAGCATAGTAGGTGACTGCTTACCTTGTATTGAAATTGTAAGGAGATATGACTGGAAAATTACTCTCATGTCCTGTAAATTAAAGTATTTTGTTAACTAGTCCCTTTAGATGAGGAGTTTAAAAAGATACAATACACTGTAACTTAAAAATATACAATGGGAGATTTTTGTATTTGATCATATCTGTACAGGTTCAGTGACTGGAGAAAAAATAACTTTGCTTTCTTCATATTGTTGGAGATAAAAAAGGAACATTGCAAAAGAACTCATACTGTGTCCTAGCAGAACTATAAGCTGGTTAAACACAATTCACTGCTTATTAGAAGCTATGTGAATCTTGTTCTGTGTTCCAGAAGACAAGTCAAATTTTGGCACTAACATAAATTTATCTTTTAAAACCCAATAATATAAGAGAAAGAAGCCTCCAATAGTGATATTTGCAGATCTATTCTGCTTCCCCATATTTCTAGTGAATATGTTCCTGTGGGCAACTTTCCCATTTAATTAGATGCACAATTTACACTGTCATACAGTGAAGTCATATTGTATGTAAATTCCAGTCAACCAATTATTAAGTAAATGGAAGGTGTGCAATACCAAGTTATTTTTAATATAACCCAAGGGGGCTTACAAATTTCCTGGGTCCCTGACAAGGTGGTGATAGGGACCATGTCTGCTCTCTTAGAAAGGGGCAGAGCCTCAGGCACAATGGGAGGGGCTGGGGCAGCCAGCCTTCAGCACTGTGCCCCACCATTTCCTCCCCCTGCCCGCAGTGCTGCCTGGAGCACAGCACACCCCTCTCTAGAAGTGATGTAAAGGGCCTGGGTCTCTGGCTGGGATTGCGGCTGCAGTAGTGGTAGCAATAGCTGGGAGTTCTGGGCCTTTTTGAATTGCTGAATATATCTATAGGATAGAACTCCAAGATTAGGCTGGTATTCCTACCACAAATCAGCATATTTTTAGCTGGGGAAAGCTACCAATTTATACAATCTTCCAGGCCTACAAATGCATTAGGATAATATACACTGACTGTTAATCGTCACTGAACTATCTGTCATGGCTTGTGAGTCAAATGAATGTGCAAAAAGTAGAAAATACATCCATCTGTACTCAGGAGGTGCTTTTGGATGAAAAAAGACCTCTGTTAAGCACGATCCTTTTGAAATTCAGAAATTCGTGCCTTGTTACAATCCGTATGTTGAGTTACAAAATGTAAATGCATATGGTGTGTCATGGCAATCATGTGGCAAGCTCCCACACACTGTAAGATATATTCAGTTGGCTAAGAACTTTACCAAAAGAAACATGATAACTAACACAAAACGACATTTAACTTTCTTTAGTGGTTATCTTAATTCTGTTAGAGGCACTATGGTCTAAAAGCATGTATTTGGAAATACTGGCTTTGTCTCCAATTTTGCTTGTGACACTGGATATGCTCTAATCTCTGGATGCCAGTATCTCTGCCTGGAAAATGAGAATAATTTCCTTGCTCAGTGGGGTGGTGTGGTTTAATTCAGTAAGTATCTTTAGGATGCTTTGAGACAATTACATGGAAGGAACTATTCAAGTGCCATGTGTTAATATTTTCAAATTTAACATTATGTGCAATGGGGAGTTTTGCCATTCATAAATGTTCACTCAAAATTGGTTTTACTCACATAGAATTGGTTTGAGGAATGGCTATTCTTTGAGCAAGGACACATGTGTGTGAATAATATGCATTCTTCACCAACAAAAGTCATACAGTCATGAAGCAGAAACAATAGTAAATGACTAGGGAGAGCCCCAAATGATGTACTGCTAAGACCAATTAGTCTAGAAGAGGATTCCATGGAAAAATCCACTTGCCTTGAAAATCATGTGCACATATGGATCATACCAAACTGGAAGCATGATACCATTCTGGGAGGGATCTCAAGTGCTTTGGAGGACAGGATTACAATTTAAAATGATCTGGACAAATTGAAGAAATGTTATGGTAAATAGAATGAAATTCAACATGGACAAATGCAAAGTACTCCTCTTAGGAAGAAACAATCAGTTGTATTCATACAAAATGGGGAATGACTGCCCAGAAAGGAGTACTACAGAAAGAGATCTAGGGGTCATGGTGGGTCACAAGCTAAATAGCAATGAAAAAAAAGAAGAAAACATAATTCTGGGATGTATTAACAAGCAAGACATGAGAAGTAATTTGTCCACTCTACTCTGCTGATTAGGCCTCAACTAGAGCATTATGTCCAGTCCTGGTCACCACATTTGAAGAAAGATGTGGAGAAAGTGGAGAAAATCCAGAGAAAAGCAATAAAAATGATTAAAGGCCCAGAGAACATGACAAATGAGGGAAGACTGAAAAACTGGGTTTGTTTAGTTTGGAAAAGAGAAAACTTAGAGAGGACATGATAGCAGTTTTCAAGTACCTAAAAGGTTGTTATGAAAGAAGGGGAAAAAATGAACCTCTGATGATAGGACAAGAAGCAAAGGGCTTAAATTGCAGCAAGGAAGGATTAGGTGGACATTAGGAAAAACTTCCTGTCAGGATGATTAACCACTGGAATGAACTGTCTGGAATGAAATGTCACTGGAGATTTCTAAGTCCAGTTTAGACAAATATCTGTCAAGGATGGTCTAGATGGAGTTTGGTCGCAGGGCCATGAGCGCAGGGAACTAGACTCTATGGGTACAGCTACATGGTGGGGGTTCTTCGAAGAAGGTATGAAAATTATGCTTGTATTTGCATATCTTCTTCCATTTTTTTCCAGAAGAGAATTTTCTGATATTTGACCTATCTACTTGGGACCAAATTTAGGAAGAAAACCCTCTTTTGGAACCCTCCTGTACACATAATTTTATGAGGAATAAGGGGGCTTCTGAAAGAGGGTTTTTTTCCAACATTTGACCCTGTGTAGACAGGCCAAATATCAGAAAATCCTCTTCCAGAAAAAAAAAATGGAAGAAGATATGCTAATGTGAGTGCAATTTGCATAACTTATTTGAACCCCCCCCCCCTCCCCCCACAGTGTAGCTGTACCCTATGACTTCTGGAGGTCACTTTGCCCTGCTCTACTCTAAGGTGTTATTTCAAAGTAACCCCCTTTAGGTTGAATTTATAAGTAGAGCATCCATCCTACCAAGCCCATTATTTTGGAAAAATAAGCCTCCTATTTTGAAATCTGTACTTCTGCTTTCCTTGGGGAATAATGCTAATTTTGAAATCGTTATTTTGAAGTAGCATTAGTGTAGACGCTTTGGTGCTGTTCTTTCAAAGTAACTGCTTCCCAGAGTAATTTGAACTAAAACCTGTGCTTCCTGGGGTTCTAAGTCAAGGTAGTGTGTCCACATTAACAGATCCTGCCTCAGACTAATTTTGAGGCTTCCCCATAGTGGAGACACACTATTTTGATTTTGTAAAATCAGGAGTAAAGTGAAATTTAGTTATTTTGAAATAAATTCCTAGTGAAGACATGCCCTTCCAGGCCTAGGATTTTATGCAACTGTTTGCTGAACAATTACCAACAGCAAATACATTAATTTTAAAAAATCTAGATTTATAAACAGAAGAAAGTTACTTGGTTTAGAAACTTTTCATTTCCATTTCTAGTCTTAAAAATGTATAAAACTTTTTACTATTAGGCCTGCTAACACAGACCTTTAGGAAACCACAATTTTTGCATATATGTGCATTCATATTACTATGCTGTTCCCATTACTATGACAGCTACATGCCTATTTGGAAAGCAGTAACCCTGCTATCTTTAAAATAGGTAGAAATATATAGTCCATATTGATGGTTTTAACCATTTCCTCCTCCTTTCTAAGCACAACATTTAAGTCTTTCCTGGTAAAGTAAAAAGTTAGAGCTATACTCCCTGTCCCCATCACTTTCTAGCCCTTGAATTTCCTACATTAACGTTAGAGTCCTTATGATCCCTCCTACACACAAGGGCAGGAAGAAAACTTGTAAATTGCCAGTGACATCATCTGTGAGAAAAATGACTCACTTCATGAAACAGGGAAAATTTAATTTACTTCCAGCCACCCAAGAGCGCCTTTTCTGAATCAGTGTGGCAGGAATGATAGGAGACGTAAATCGTTTTCTATTTCAGTAAGAGAAAGATATTTGTAATGAGCTAGGGTACATAGAGCAAAATTACCATCCACTGTCATTGAAATGTATTTCCCCTGTGGTTTTGCCAAAAAGGTATGAAATTGAGACAGAAAACAAAACAGGTGGTGCTACAGGCAGAGAAAGTGGATTAGTACACATCACCAGTGATGTGTGACCAGCTTAAAAAGCAGTAGATTTCTTGACTGACAGTACCAGAAGACAAGTCTTTTCAAAATTCTCTCTGAAGCAGCCTCATCTGAGAACATAGCAGCAGTTCATTGAAACTTTTATATAAGCCACTTTTTCAACAGTGTACTGAAGACTCTGAGGAAAACAAGACAGACCTCTTCAACCCATCAAGGGTACTGACAAAAGGACCCATTGTAGTTTTTCTAATGACATCCTTATTATTTGTCTAATGACATCCTTATTGTCCTGGAAAGTTTACAAATCTATCATTGTTTGGTTCAAATGAAGCCAAGATTTGTCAAAAGTTAATATTTTCTCTCATCTATATTATGGATTACCGATATCAGCTCCCAGAGACTTCAAAACTTGCTTAGCTGAATGTCCATTTTTCATAGCTTTTAAAGAACTCTGCCCCCTTATGTCTGGCTAACAGTGGACGCAAAAATATATACTTCCATCCTTACATATATATTCCACAGTTCAATGACCTCATGCTCTCCTGCCCTTCCTATAGTCTTCCCATTCTCCTGCTGCTTTCTATGTAAATAGGGGTACATCTAGACTACACCTCTCTGTCAACAGAGAGATGTAGATTAGGCACGTCGAAATTGCTAATGAAGCAGGGATTTAAATATCCCGCATGACCTATGAAGGAAGGCTGAAAGAATTGGGTTTGTTTAGTTTAGAAAAGAGAAGACTGACAGGGGACATGATAGCCATTTTTAGGTATCTAAAGGGTGTCATAAGGAGGAGGGAGAAAACTTGTTCATCTTGGCCTCTGAGGACAGAACAAGAAGCAATGGGCTTAAACTGAAGCAAGGGAGGTTTAGGTTGGACATTAGAAAAAAGTTCCTAACTGTCAGGGTAGTTAAACAGTGGAATAAATTACCCAGAGAGGTTGTGGAATCCCCATCTCTGGAGATATTTAAGAGTAGGTTGGATAAATGTCTATCAGGGATGGTCTAGACCAGGGGTGCCCAAACTTTTTTCAAAGAGGGCCAGATTTGATGAAGTGAACAAGCGTGAGGGCCGACCATTTTGCCTGACATTCTTTGAACCATTAAAATTAAATGCAAATTAACTATTTCATGCAAAGTTTATTGCAAACGGCATACTTTTCATTTCGTCACATGGATGACAAATCTAAACAGGTGTTAAATCACTCTGCCTTTCATATCTGAAGGCCAGATGAAAAAAAAATCCAGGAAGCTGAAATATATGTCAGGAACATTGTAAAGTACATTACATATTATTGGTAATAAAGGTTGTCTGTCAACTTTTAAGTTAAAAAAATATGAACAGGAACATAACACCAAGTATACATGTTGTGTCCAAATATATTTATAACTGATTTAGACCAACTGACATTAACTGAGATTTTACAATGTATTCATCTCAATACATATGGATTCGTTGGGGGCCATAAAAGATAGATATTGCCAAATTACCTGTGGGGCCGTATTAAACCGGAACACGGGCCGCAATTGGCCCGCGGGCCGGACTTTGGACATGCCTGGTCTAGACAGTATTTGGTTCTGCCCTGAGGGCAGGGGACTGGACTCGATGACCTCTCGAGGTCGCTTACAGGCCTAGTATTTTATAATTCTATGAAACATGGATGCTGCTTTTTTTTGAAAGCGAGCTTTTTTAAAAAAAATGGCAGTCTAGATGGGGATCTGCCAAAAAATAAACCCCTTTTTGAAAGATCCTATATTCCTCAAAAAATGAGGACATGATAGTGCCCCTGAAGTATACTGAGACTTGTAGAAGAAACACCACATATCATGGGTGGAATTTTCAGAGGCAGTCAGTCAGAACTGACCTGACTGTGTTCCCATTGAAGTGAATGGGATTTTCAGCATTGATGTCAAATGAAGTAAATTAAAATCTCTACTAAGTATTTTTGAAAATTTCACCCTAAGGCCTTATAAAATATTGCTTTTTAGTTTTCTTCACCTGGTAGTTTAGTCAAGAAACCTTTTTTTTTTATTTACACAGACACAGACACAGACACTTGTATTTATATGATTTATTTCCTTATCAAAGCACGAAATTAACACTTTAGAAGCACACATAATTAAACAAAAATGGAGTAATTTTTATTTTAGGACACATTTCATACCTATTGTGGTTGGAATTATAGGTAGCATATCTTTTGTAATTAACCAGCAAATAACATTTTCCCTAGAGAGTACATCTATACTACAGAGGAAGATTGAAGCTGCCACTGTAGATTTTCCAGGGTTCGAATTAGCAGGTCTAGTTAAGAGATCTCATTCAAAGTGAGGGGCATGCTGGTCGATGCCGGTAACCCTGCTTTCACAAGGCGTACAGCTAATTCGGATTAGGAAGCCTAGTCCGAACTAGCTAGTTCATGCCGAGTGTAGCCGCGCGGCACGCAGTCCGAACTAGCCAGCATTTAAAATGGCGTCGTCCGGGATCATGCAAATGAAGCCCAGGAAATTCAAGTCCCAGGCTTCATTTGCAACTCCGTATGACTACATTAACCCCCCTAGTTCGAACTAGGGGGGTAGTGTAGACATACCCTTTGTGATCAATGGACACTGTAGAAAAGGGTTTGGGTGATGTTAAATGACATCTTTCGAATCAGTGAAGTATGTAGGCGTTTTGCCATTGACTTAAATGGGAGTTATAGTGTATCTAACTAGAAAATACTTTCACATTTCATTATGTGAATTGCTAGCAGAACCCTAACCTAGTCAATACAAAAACTGTTCTAGGGTATGTCTACACTACCCCACTAGTTCGAACTAGCGGGATAATGTAGGCATACCGCACTTGCAAATGAAGCCCGGGATTTGAATTTCCCGGGCTTCATTTGCATAAGCGGGGAGCCGCCATTTTTAAAACCCCGCTGGTTCGAGCCCCGTGTAGCCACGCTGCACGGGGTTCGAACCAGCGGGGTTTTAAAAATGGCGGCTCCCCGCTTATGCAAATGAAGCCCGGGAAATTCAAATCCCGGGCTTCATTTGCAAGTGTGGTATGCCTACATTACCCTCCTAGTTCGAACTAGGAGGGTAATGTAGACATACCCCTAGAGAGGAAGAAAGTACAAATATTATGAAACCCCTGCCTGACTTTCTTGGGGGAGGTAGATTGTGAAAATCTATCTGAATTTGTTAAAAACAACTCTCATTTCCTTAGTAACAGCGCACCTCACAGTCTTTAATATATTTATACTCCCAACAAGTCTGTGAGGAAGAGAAGCACCATTGTCCCCATTTTACAGATAGGTGACAGACAGAGAGAGACTAAAGGTATGTCTATTCATTTTAGAGCTCACTTTCCATCCTTCTCCGACAAAACAGGAATTTAACCTGAGTGTCACAAGTCCTAGGATAACACCCCAACCATGCAACTATATTTTCTCTTTGATGTGAATTCAGCATGCACGTGGCTGCTGATTATTATTAGTAGTAGTATTACCACACTGCCTAGGAACAGATGTGGATTTATTGGGGCCAAGGGCACAAAGAACATTCCGGCCCTCCACATCCAATTGAAAATACAAATGTATCAAATACATTAATACAAAGTTTCACTTTCCTTTTGAAGAGCGTACATGTTGTTATTATTTTGATTCTGTTACTTGTTTCTATCAAAGAGCCTTTTCACCACCATCTATTGAACTGAGAGTAGCTTAGGAAACTAATTGCAGGCAGCCTCAATTATCATTCCCAGTAACATCTGTACATAACAATGGAAAAATATGTTATACTTAAATACTGTAAATGGCTCTCTTTTATGTACCTATTGTGCTTAAATGTTCATAATATTATTTCATTATGTAACCAAGAATACAAACTTATAAAACATGAGATCATGGGAGAGTTGAGAAGGAAAAGAAGAGGATGTGTGAAGGATGAAGGGGCAGGAGGAGGTTCATGGAGAGGGAATTGGAGAACATGAACTACCAAGGTCAGAGTGGTTCTGCAGGGCAGGAGAAAGACTGAGGGATGTGCTGAGTAATGTGGTAAAGGGAAGACTGGGGAGCTTGGCGGTATTGGAAGAACAGAAGAGAATGCGGGGCCAGAAAGGGTGCTGAGAGGGTAAGGGAGAAGGAGTGGGAATCGGGGGATGGGAACATAGGTAAGTTCAGAGAGTAAGTAGAAGACAGGAACCTCTGGGAAGTAAAGAGAGAATATGAGAGGTTGACAATGGGACGGACCAAGGCAGAACAGACTTGGGATAAAATGGTAACTCCATAAACCAAGGGGTTGGGGGAGAACAAGAATTGCTCCTCCAAGGACCAGCAGGAAGAGAGGTGTTGAGGGGCACATACCAAATACAGTTTAAATCTCACAGAGCAGCCCATGTGGAGTATTTATTGATGCCAACAAGTAAGAAATAAGCTCAGTATCTGGGACAGGCCAGAGGGCGAAAGTGGCAATTGAGCTCCCCACCCCCAGCTGTGCAGCTTTGCTATGAACTGCTCCACAGTATTAAAAAGGACCCTTTTAAGCTCTGCAACTGGAGGAGCTTGTTACTCCCCCTATAGCCCCACTGTGGGATAACCTGTGCTCCATCCCCCTCAACTGACACCATCTCCCTGTCCCACTCCCAGTGACTCTACTCACTGCCTTGCTACTATTGGTTAGGAGGATTGTCCCTCTGCATCATCTCCGCTGCTGGCTGGAGGAGTCAGATAAGAGATAATGTGTGTGAGCTCCAGAGAAAGGGAGTTCCTAGAGTAGGGAATCTGGCTGCCCACCGCTGCAGCTAAGAGCTCTGACTAGAGTTCGGCATGCACTGTGAGCAGACCTCCATTACAAAATTCGGGTGAGGGAAGACAGGTGCTTCTCTTGCCCTCACTAAATGTTGCTCCCGTCCCAGGGCCAAAGCAGTTGTCAGCTTCCACTGTGGTCCTAGGGTGGGAGGAGTTCTATGCTGCCACCAATTATTTGGGGGTCACTTTCCCTACTTGCTCCCTTCGTGCAAGCCCCTAGTGCTCCATGTCTGCCTTGGTTCCTTCCCTGCCCCAGGGCTCAGTTCCAGCTCCATATTTCCTTCTGTGAAATATGCACCAGCATGTTCCAGCTCCTGATATTCTCTCCTACTCAGCGGCCACTCTGGACTCCCCACCATGGGTTCCCCCCACTCCCCATCTGGAGCAGTCCTACCCCATGGTTGTAGTTGAAGCCACCGCTACAGTGTCCCCTCCAAGATGGTAGTGCAGGGGCTGCAGCAGTGGAGGCAGCCCAGGTCCTGACTAAGTGCCACCCCAGCAGGATTCAAAGCTGCTCTCCTGGCCCTCCTTATTGAATAGGACATGTGGACACAGGTCCTTTGGGTCTGTGCATTTATCCATCACTGCCTAGGAGGCATAGCTATGGATCGCCATAGCCATAGCCCCATTAAGGAAAACATGTACATCACCCTTCCGCACTACTTTAACAAATTTGCTCCATAGATTCCTCCTTTAGTTGTATCTACAGCCACAGTAACTCTATTGTTATTTAATAACAGCAGTAGCAGGGGTGGCATTTCTTATCAGACAACAGTGTGTTCTCCCTGTCGATGCCTGGGCTGTTCTAATCAATACATGACCTGCTGCTACTTCTTTGCCAACAAGATCATTTTATTTTTGCTGTCATTGCCCAATGAGGCAATGGGCTTTTTCCTTGGATACAGAGTCACCCTTTATTCTGACACACCGGCGCAGTACCTCTCAGGACAGAATTGACAACGTTAAAGGAGGTGCTCTGAAAAAAAGAACAGGGCCCATGATCACCTTCCCATCAATCACTAGCAAAGGAGAACACATATGTGGGGCTCTTTAAGATGGTCAGTTTATCACATGGAAGAACCTGAGGCATAAGGAATGTGTGGGGTTACTTCCTTAGCAGAATCGATACACTGCTTTATTAATATTTCTCCTTAAAGGTACCAGCCTCTGAGCTAATGTATGACATGTTGCAACACAACACAATTGCAGCTGCCCCAATAGTAACAGGAGATATCAAGGCACATGTGCTGTTTGCCTTAGGCAGAGGTTCTCAAATGTTGCAACCCCCTTCTGACAACAAAAATGATTCTGGAGGGACCAAAGTCTGAGCCTGCCCAAGTTCCACTGCCCTGGGCAAGGGAGCCAAAGCCCAGCATTTTGGTCAGAGAGCCCAAAGCCCAAAGTCTTAGCCCCATCATCCAGGACTGAAGCTTTGGCACTGGCACATGGTGGTGGGTATCAGGCTTCTGCTTTGGGTATTTGGGGTTCGAGCTTCAGTCTGGGGGCCCAGCAAATCTAACACCAGCCCTCATGATCCCATCACAATTGGGTTGCAACACACTTTGCAGAGAGGGGGCAACTTCCACTTTGAGAACTGCTGGTCTAAGGGATGACAAGCAATGGATTGAAACAATAGTGAATTTACTCCAGAATCTATGTAACTCTAGTCCAGCAGCATCCATGCTAGTTTCAGAAGCTACTCAGCTAGGCAAGGAGTGGTGGGTCAGGTAGCTGGAAAACAATTGTTTCAGATTCTCTATAGAAATAATGTATTGGAGAACAACAGCTCTCCCTAAGCAAAAAAAAAAATTTATAGCAGTCAGACTGCTGTTCCCAGAGGCATCCCTGGGGCATATAAGATGCTCTTATCAACAAACAACAACAACAAAGCAGGACTAGCAGGGATAAGGCAAAATTGAGATTGTCAAAGCCCATGCCCTGTTTGTGTCAGGGAAAGATATATATGACTTCCTGCACACACACACACACACACACACACACACACACTAGTGGCACAGACGTTTTGGGTCCTTTATCACTGTTCATCGGTTGGATTAATTCTGAGATGATGAAAAATCCTTCTGTGTAATTTTGCCAATAAAGGGAAAGGACAGTTTGTGATTTAAAAAAAAAAAAGAAGAAAAGTATCTGTTTTCTGACCATCTCTATGAAATTCCTTATTAGGAGAATAAATGAGTGGCAGGCACACAAAATGTTCACTGCTCATCTAGTTTGGTTCACAGTCTGTACACTGATCCTCTTCACCCTGAACAAAGTTACTTCACATAGCATCAAAACCAGCAGCAGTTCTGTAAACTCTTTGGTTGAAACACTGCTCTGGGTTCAAGCTCCAAACCTAGTCTATTTCTTTCTTTGTGGCACATCTACTAAGCTTTTCCCATTTGTGATTATCCCATTTCCCAGTTAAACTGCACTTCCATCATCACTGTTTTTTCCCCCAAAATACTGGTCCTTGTTAGACCAGACAACCTCCAGAATTGCCCCAAACTATTTCAGTTCAGTGGTTCTCCTTACTCAACAGCTCTAATCTCATCTACTAGATGCCCACTGGCAGTTATACATATTTTCTCGTCATTAGACTCAAACATTGGGGGTATGTCTACACAGCAAAGTTATTTCGAAATAACAGCCCTTATTTTGAAATAACTTTCCTAGCATCTACACGGCCAAGCTGTTATTTTGAAATAAATTCGGAAATAGTGGAGCACTTATTTTGAATTTGGTAAACCTAATTCTACAAGGAATAACACCAAATTCGAAATAGCTATTTCAAAATAAGTGCTGTGTAGACACTTATTTCAAAATAGGGGGCCTCCAGCCTTCCCAGGGTGCCCTGGTGGCTACTCAGTCCCCAGCCAAGAACGCTTCTCTCCCTCCCCCCCATCCCCAGAGACCTTAAAGGGGTTGACTCTGGCCACAGTGCCTGTCAAGCTCCAAGCCTGCCAGCCTAGATCCAGCAGTCATGGCCCCTGACCCAGTGGCTCCAAAACATGAGCCAGCAAGCCACTATCAGCCAGCCCTCCACCGCTCCCCAGGAGCAGTCTGCCAGCTCCCAGGAGCCTGCCAGGGCCTGGAGAAGGTGGGCACCTTCTTGGTCCAGGGTGGAGATCATGGACCTTATTCAGGTTTTGGGGGGGATGACCTCAACATCCATGAACTCTGCATTAGATGAAGGAACACGGCCATCTATGACAGGACAGCTGCCAGCCTGGCTACAAAAGGCCACACGCGAACCCAGGAGCAGGTTTGCATGAAAATGTTTCCCTGAGCCCTGAGCTTCTCCTCCCACTTCTTCCTCTTGCTTCCCCCTTCCAGCTCCCTCCTCCCAGGTTTCCCCCTCCCCTCTCTCCTCCCTTCTTCCGCCCCCTTTCCCCAGTCTCACCAGAGTTTCATTCCCCCCGCCCAGTTTTGTTAAATAAAGAGAGTTTGTATTCATGAAAATATATGTATTTTATTTGGCATCAGGAAGGGGGGTTAGGGAGGAATAAGTGGAAGGACATGAGGGAGGAATGAGGCACAAGCCCCCAGTGGGGCAGACCAGGGAGGCTCTTAGTGCTCCTCAGGGTGGAAGCTCTCCCGCAGGGCCTCCTGGATACTGACAGCCCCCGATGGATCTCCCAGATGGTAGCCTGCAGAAAGTGCAGCCAGGCTTCCAGCAATTTGTCCCAGAGAAGCACCAGAGTGCCCAGGGGAAGCTCTGGCTCCATGTTGCAGAGTGCTGTGGTGTCCCAAGTGAAGGCAACCAGAGCATACAGAAACAAAATGCTTTGCTGTCCCTCAGGGTATGTCTACACTACCACCCTAGTTCGAACTAGGGTGGTAATGTAGGCATACCGCACTTGCAAATGAAGCCTGGGATTTGAATTTCCCGGGCTTCATTTGCATAAGCCGGCCGGCGCCATTTTTAAATGCCGGCTTGTTCGAACCCCGTGCCGCGTGGCTCCACGCGGCACGGGCTAGATAGTTCGAACTAGCAAGCCATTCCAAACTATCTGTACGCCTCGTGGAACGTTCGAACTATCTAGCCCGTGCCGCGTGGAGCCGCGTGGCACGGGGTTCGAACAAGCCGGCATTTAAAAATGGCGCCGGCCGGCTTATGCAAATGAAGCCCGGGAAATTCAAATCCCGGGCTTCATTTGCAAGTGCGGTATGCCTACATTACCCCGCTAGTTCGAACTAGCGGGGTAGTGTAGACATACCCTCATTGAGGTAGACAAGCATGCTGGGAAACCTGAGAACTGGCTTTCCGGGGGGCCCCTTTAAGCAAAGACCTCAGATAGCTTCAGGCAGCAGCCTCACACAGTAAGTCCTGATCTGGTGCCTTGCTGGAACTGGTTCCGGCCAGTCTTAAATGTGATTCAGAGTCCACTCAGTGTGGAAGCGCTATTTTGAAATAGCAAAATGCTATTTCGAAATGCATTTTGTGTGTTGATGTGTTATTTTGAAATAAGCTATTTTGAAATAACTATTGCAAAATAAGCTATTTCAAAATAACACTGTAGGTATTAATCATTGGGAGGATGGTATATTCTAGCTTTCTTGTTTAATCCTTCTGCTCTTGGGGCTGCTCTACTCTGAAAATTTACAATCATTAGAGCTACACCCCTCAAGGTTGTAAAAAATCCTCACTCCTGAGAGGTCTTAGCTATGTTGATGTAAGTCCGGGTGTAAACAGTACTAACTCAACCGAAGAATTATCCCATCAACCTAGCTACTGCCTCTTAAGGAGATGGATTAATCTCAGTAGCTACTGTTGCACTACTGTAATACAGCTGCTATGCTGAAGCTGAGACAACATAAAGTTTTAAGTGTAGAGAAATCCTTCAACTATGTCTGCATTAGCACTTATCAGTATAACTGATGTCATTTGGGTATGAAATAATCCTCAGAAATGTAAGTTTCATCAACAGAAACTCCTGTGTAGACAGCATTATGGCAGCAGGAGCAGTTCCTCTTGTCTCATTGGAAATGCTTTAATTATGTTGAAGGGAAAGCTTTCTCCCATAGGCGCAGAAAGGTTACACAAGAGACGTACAGCAGTGTAGCTGCAACAGTACAGTTGTGTCACTGCAAGTTCTCTTGTATAGACATGGCCTACGTTTCACTGCAGGTATTTCTAGCAGACATTTTCTTTGCTTTTGTTGTTCAACCAAAAGATTCTACTAATCCCCTTTCATTCTTGACAGACACTGTTACGCAGACACCTCTTAATAGAGCAGTCTTCTATATGTAAATATTTAGTTAATGGATAATGTGCCAATAGATAGAGCTCAGTCAGTATGCAGCACTGTCCATAGGTGATGTAGGCCTAATAAAAGCTGCTGCACACTGCAGTGACTTCTTTGTGCAGATAATTACGAACATGTGAAATACATTTTTCTGTTATGCAAAAGGTACTTCCCTATATCATCATCTGTTGCTCCTAAGCAGTAGCCTGTAAAATATATATTCCCTGATTTACAAAAGCTTTTTTTCCCCTTTGGGTTTTTAAACCGTGCACTGCACCCTGGAAAAATATTTTGTCTGATTTGCAAAATCTATTTCTCCTACTTGGGCTCTTAAACTGCAGTTCCAGAAGTTATATAGTTGTTTTCATTCAAATGTTTATTGTTTCCAGGTTCCCAATACCTGTTTTCATCTTCTCTTACCGTTTCTTCTATCTTCCACAGACTGCTAGCTAGCAGTCCATGAAAGATACTTATATGGAATGGTAATCTTTAAAGACAAATTCTCAGAAGATTTCCTGTCCACAAGTAATGAGGAAGTAAAACTCTTTCTGTTAACTTATAAGCCATGAAGTAAGGCAGAGTTTAGGCAGAAGTAACTGGCACTCCTCTAAGCTGGGACAGAACTTGGAAAAGTTTACAAATATAGTTTTATTTCAGGCTAAACACATTCACACATCCCTAATTTAGACCATATGACAATGGGATTTATTTTTCCAGTTATACTTGTATAACTTTACAGGTGTAACTGGTAAAACTTTCCCATGTAGACAATCCCTCAATTAATCAAAGAGGGTATGTCTACACTACAAAGTTAATTCGAACTAACAGACGTTAGTTCGAATTAACTTTGATAGGCGCTACACGTACAAACCGCTAGTTCGAACTTAATTCGAACAGTGGAGCGCTTAATTGGAACTAGGTAAACCTCATTCTACGAGGACTAACGCCTAGTTCAAATTAAGTAGTTCGAATTAAGGGATGTGTGGCCACTTAATTCGAACTAGTGGGAGGCTAGCCCTCCCCAGCTTTCCCTGGTGGCCACTCTGGGCACCACCAGGGAAACTCGTCTGCCCCCCTCCCGGCCCCGGAGCCCTTAAAGGGGCACGGTCTGGCTACGGTGCCCGTGCCAGGTGCAAGCCTGCCAGTACCCAGCCAGCAGACCCTACACCTGGCACGGCTCAACCTGGCCAGCCGCTGCCACCCAGCCCTCCACCTCTTACCGGGACCAGGCTGGCGGCTCCCGGGAGCCTGCCCGGGTTCGCAAGAAGCGGGCGCCCGCCTGGTCTAGTGCAGACATCATAGACCTCATCCACGACGTCCACACTAGGCACGGGAAAGTGGCCGTCTAGGGCAGGATAGCTGCCAGCCTGGCCATCCAGGAGCAGGTTTGCATGAAAATCAGGGTGGTCCAGTGAGACCCCCGACCCTGAGCCCTGAGCTTAGAATGGCCATACTGGGTCAGACCAAAGGTCCATCTAGACCAGTAGCCTGTCTGCTGACAGTGGCCAACACTAGGTACCCTGGAGGGGATGCACCGAAGACAATGACCAAGCCATTTGTCTCGTGCCATCCATCTCCAGCCTTCCACAAACAGAGGCCAGGGACACCATTCAAACCCCCTGGCTAATACCACTCCATGGACCCAACCTCCATGACTTTATCTCACTTCTCTTTAAACTCTGTTCTAGTTGTAGCCTTCACAGCCTCCTGCAGCAAGGAGTTCCACAGGTTGACTATTTGCTTTGTGAAGAAGAACTTTCTGTTGTTAGTTTGAAGCCTGCTACCCATTCATTTCATTTGGTGTCCTTTAGTCCTTCTATTATGGGAACTAATGAAGAACTTTTCTTTATGCACCCTCTCCATACCACTCATGCTTTTATAGACCTCTATCCTATCCCCTCTCAGTCTCCTCTTTTCTAAGCTAAGAAGTCCCAGTCTGTTTAGCCTCTCTTCATATGGGACCTGTTCCAAACCCCTGTTATTGTAGTTGCCCTCCCCTCTCCCACCCGCTCTCTTCCCCTCTCCCACCTCCTTTTCCCAGTCTCCCCAAGTTCTGTTCAATAAAGAGAGTTTCTATTTTTGAACACACGTGTCCTTTATTTTGTACACCAGGAAGGGGGGCTAGAGAGGGGTAAGTGGAAGGAGGTGAGGGAGGAATGGGGTACGAGCCCCCGATGGGGAGGACTAGGCTGGCTCTGTGGGCTCCTCAGGGTGGAAGCTCTCCTGAAGCCCCTTGATTGACCCTCCTCCGGATGGCAGCCTGCGGCAAGTGCAGCCGGGCTGATGGCCGAGTGCTGTGATGTGCCGAGTATGGGCACTCAGGGCACTCCAAGCCAGGACTGCTTTGCAAGCAGGGAACCCCTGAGAACTGACTAGCCTGAGACAGCAGCTCCACACTCTAAGTCCTAATCTGATGCCCTGCCGGCACTGCTTCCGGCCATCCTTAACCTCAGTTCAGGGTCCACTCAGTGTGGACATGCTAGTTCGAATTAGCAAAATGCTAATTCGAACTAGTTTTTAAGTCTAGATGCGCTAATTCGAATTAGCTTAGTTCGAATTAGTGCTGTAGTGTAGACATACGCTGAGTCTCTATATTGGCACAAAGACCATTTCACAGCTCATAGATCAGAGCCATAGGCATGAGTCTTTTCCTTTTCACTCTGATAGCACTTTTCATCTCTAAAGCTGGTGACAATGTGGCTTCCCTGCATTGAGCTCCCCAAATATCCCAATTCATTAATAAAATTATAAAGATGTTAATGGTAACCACCATATTTAACTAAAATTGCAATATTGCTTTTATCTTGTAAATTGCAATTACAATTCTATTTTTCTTGAAGTACTCATTAGTAAAGAAATCATGAAGCAATCCAGCCTACTGCAAATGACAATGGCCATAATTGCTGAAATCCTGAACAAAATCAATGACCTGAAATCACCAAATAAGCTCGCTTTCTGTTCAAAGGACTAAATTGTCACTTACAACTGTGAATTAAAATGAAGACCTAGAGATTAAATTTCAAATTCAATCAAATTTACATATATTTAAATATAATCCAATCTAGTCATTATGTACTTGCAATTATTTTCTTCTCTTAACTCATAATTGCTATCTGCTAGTTCCCTTTTCATTTGCCTTTAAGTATAATCACATTGTAAACTGTTCTTAGTCATCCTATCTGTCATTGCAACAGTGTCATGCTACATCCATTCTCTCCTGACCTCTTGATCAGGGGGAGGAGATTGCCATAGTGTATGTGGGACGGCCAATTTTAAATGAAAATATCTACTGCAAGGGTGATAAAATGATGTCTTCACATTTAAAATAAAGCAAATACAGTAGTTCTAGAGGGGTTTTTTTTAATAGCCTAGCAGTGCACTGTAGTCATAGATAAGCTTAGTCACAGATGAAATCGAAGTGCAAATTCAAGTGTAGGAGAATTCTAGACACCTTTGGAAGGGCCCACTGACAGTATACATTATGCTTCACCTGGGCAAAGAATGTGGTATAGCCTTGCTCAGCACAAGCTCCCTTTGCATTAGGGTGAAAAGGAAAGTTCATGGGTGGACTGTGGCTAGGAATAGAGGATCTACTTCTGTTTGGATCCTGGATTCTTACTAAACACATCGCTGGGGCTTTGTGAGAACAAGTAGAGGATGCTCAGACTTGAGGACCAGAGATTCTCAACCTCCACCTCTCCAGTCAAAGACTTTGTGCAAATTGTCAAAAGGGAAAAGGGAGCCCTCTTCTACATCAGGATAGATGAACAAAAAGTTAGTCTTTAAAATGGGAATGGAAGGCATCTGTTCAAACACCAACTTTGGTTATTAGCCAAAATTTGACCTGCCTTAAATGTATTACAAATTGCTAGCTGTGAAAAACACTTTATGAGAGAGATCATCCTCTAGCTACCCTACTTACTTCTTGCTAAAATGGCATATGCCCCTGTTGAGGGGTGCTGCCCCTCACTCAGGACCTCCTTCATGCTTGCCTGGCCTTTTAAATACCCCCCCCCCCCAGGGTAAATATGGCCTTCAGGTTCAGTCTTTGGAAGTCCCCTCTCTTGGGGTAAATACAGCCTTCTGGCCTAGTCCTTAGGCCTGCATGCCCTTCTGGACTCCTGGGTGCTGCAGAGGAGGAGGATAGTGGGACCCAGGCCCTCCCACTCCACCGGGTCCCAGCATAGGGCCCTATTGGCAGTGACTCGGTCCACTGCCTGCTCAGTGAAGGGTTCCTCCCCTCAACCCACTGAGCACTCGGGGTTGTATTACTCCCAGCCCTGGGCTGCTTCCTACCTCCCCGCCCATTCCCCTGCGGTTGTACCTCTCCACGGTCTCCGGGGCTGGGGTTGGCGCATCGGCTGGGGCTGCGGCATTGTTTCCGGATGCGTGGACTCCTCTGGGTCAGGAGCTGGCCTTTTCTGTCCTTCCCTTTCAGCTATCAGCCCCAAGTGAGCCGGCTCAGGGCCTTTTATAGTGCGGCTCACTAGTGAGCATGCCCGGCAAGGCCATCGGGGTGGGGCACTCTCCACCAGCTGGACCAAATGGCCTATTCATTGTTAATAACCAATTTTTTTTAACTTTGTCTTCTTGTCTACCAAAGTTTCAAAATATACCAGTTAAAATATTGTTTTATGTAATGTGGAACCTGTCCAATATAAACTAGACTAAGAGCATGTGCTCATTTCATGCAGCCCATGAACAAATAGCAGAGGCTAATGATGCTTTACCCACTGCTGATGTTGGCAAATAGGAATGATTGTAGATCCAGTCTTTTTAGCTACCAAATCCCCAAGGAGCATTGTGTTCTTAGATATTCTAATGCTTGGGTTAATATAGATAATTTTAATATAGGATGAAGAATGAAAGCACCAGTACTAGAGAAAGACATGCTATCCAGAGGTCTTCTTCCCATTTTGTAACCTGAAAGTTTGTTTCTTTTGCCAACAGAAGTTGGTCCAATAAAAGATATTACCTCACCCAACATGTCTGCCTAATACCCTGGACCAACATGGCTACAACACTGCAAAGTACAGTACAACACATTTAAAAGGAAACATTTGCCAACCATTATTACAGTTACTACAGCTATCTTCAGTTCTGAGTAAATGGGAAATTGTGGTCACCTCAAATACTACATTGCAGTATGTGTTGGGAAATACCATTTTTATTGTAACCTTTATAGATTAATACCAGTTATTAATGTCTCATATCTAAAGTTCATGTGTGCTACAGATGATTCAGTTTTTAGATGTGTATGAGATCTGATATGAAATAGAGCTTCATATATACATATTAGAGAGTATGTGCATCTGTCTGTCTGTGAGTCCATCTATGAGTCCATTTGTCCAAAAACTCCTCCTAAATTGTAAGAGCTAGGATCACCAAATTTGGTATGCAGCTTCCTCTTACCCTAACTTAAAGCAAGGTCAGCGTTTGGTTATGCCAGGAAAAGGGGATATGCCTGGAATTCAATAGCTTTCAATAATATAGAATGGAAGGTTCTGAGAGGAGAAAGTATTATGCTCCGCAATGACCACAGGAGCAGTGAGCACAGGGGACAGTTATACTGCAGAGGGACTGGGGAGAGGCAGTCAGACAGGAAAAGAGGCCAGTTAAGTTGGGGCTCTTTTTATTTTTGGCCACCAGACCAAGAGACCTCTCTGCCCTTAGATCCTTCACCCAACTCTAAACTCTGAGGGGCGAGGTGGAGGGGAAGGAGCCTCACCAGCAAGCAGTGACCTGGCCTCTACTCCCAAGGAGCCACCAGCTGGCTTGGGGGAGGGGCGGGCAGTGCAACCCTGGCTCCCACCTGTGAGGGGGTACTGGAGAGTGGGCAGCCCAACTCCTGCCCCCACCTGTGAGGAATCGCTGGCTGGCCAAGTAACCCATTCCTGGCCCTTCCCACCCTGTGAGGAGCCACCAGCCAAAGAGGCTGAGCAGTGCACCCCTGCCCCCCTTCCTCCATGGAAGGAGCAACCTGGGAGGAGTTGCCATCTGAGCAGTGCCACCATCACTACCACAGACAGACCCACTAAGCCCTCCCCAAAATCCCAACCCCTTTGCCCTTGGCTGCATCCCTCTGTATCTGGCCACAAAGAATTGAATAATGACTTACAATTATCATTGAGAAACAGATTAATATTTCATGACCAATGCTATGGCTAGAGTTTTCATGATTAGAAGAGAGATACACCACATGGGAGGCATTTTACAGTTAACCCTAAACTCCATGTGTGCTGTATTCTTTGAGAACTAAGAAGCATTAGCCTTTGATTATTCATCATACTACCATCCTCATGCCACTTGATGGAATGTTATTTCAGGAAATAAAAATTAAAATGAACCAGAATTAATTGAAAGTAGAGTTAATAAAAACATCATTGTAATGAGTATAGAACTGCAGCACAGTAATACTGAACGATGTTTAAGGTATTCTACAAGGCCACATTGTTTCATCAAATGGGATTCACTGATTACCAAAGAATTACTTCAACTCCTTTGCAACTCCATACAGAAATGTGGAAGCCTATTAATTAATGCTTCAGTCAATAAAAATGACAAGGTTAGGGCTCAGTGCTGCTTATCTTGGACTCAGTAGAAGTTTTGTCACTGATTAAGTGAACAATATTGGTTCTTCATTCTTCCAGTTAATAGGTTAATAGTCAGCAAGATGTAATAACTTGGAGTAAAGGCCCAGAAGTCACTGCAGCAATCACATAGGGTGGAAGGATGAATGGCAGTTTTACTATCTCTTTAATGTCTTCCTTATCACAGATGTAAAACCTCTGCGCTACGTCTACATTGCATCCCTCTTGTGCAAAAATGGAGCCTAATTAATTATGCAAATGAGGTGTTGATATTCCACGCTTTGCCTCATTTGCATATTTTTTGCACAAAATGGGCACGGTATAGACATATCCCTATGTTTTTATTCTTATTAACCCTCAGCCCCTATCAAATACCTCTGCTGTAGGTAGCTGTACTTCTTCAAGTCATCAGAAACCAGAATGCTCCTATGCATTGGACATGTATTATACAGTCAGTGTCCAGAATAAAGGAGCAATCATTATGACTAACACATTGTCCAGTCTCTACTATCTTTATGAGGACATTACAGCCCCTGATCTCTGTACTGTACCTCTAAGTGTGATCCACTGAATTCTAAGATGCCATTATGATTTCTTGCTTCCCATCAATTTTATTACATAGTCTGCTGGGATGTCAACTTCATGTGGACAACTGTTCAGAGCCCAGAAATCAGACTTTTTCCACAGATAACTTTGAAAAGCACAATATACAACTATTATCTCTGTGACACTTCACAACCAACTCCGAATGAGTTCACAATAAGGAAAGGGTGCAAGACAGGATTGCAGAGATCTGCTAAGTACACACAGGAAGATTTTTAGTCTTTCCACAGACATACAGATTGATGTACAACAAAAGTGTAAAAAGCACAAGGAAACAAGGTTAGCCCAATGTCGCCCAGAGTGGATAGGTTAGCAATTATGAGTTTTTAACAGAGCTCCATAGAATCGCAGTTCTTTTGGGTGAAGCCTTTAAGAGTTTTTTTTTTCTTGCTTAATCAACATCACATTGCATTGAAAGGAAAATATATGAAAGATTGTTAAAAATGTGGAAAGAAAGTTTCTCCAGTCTCATATTCAACTTCTATGCTCCATGGGAATGATGACCCAATGGCATCCAGAACTCTCCCACTCACTCAGAGGACAAAGGAAGGGGGACAGTTTCAAGTACCTATTTGCTCTTGTACTCTAATGGAAGAACCAAAGTCTGTCCAATTCTTTCCCTTTTTTTAATTTCCATTTACATATGGCTTAAAAAGTAAAGTATGTAATTAGGATGTCATTGCTACCATTCAATGTGTAATATTTACTTATCCCCAAACCACACACCCAAATATGACTGCGAGTTTTTGGTCACATCTTGAGCTGCAGTTAATAAGTACTTTACATTCCCTCCCCGGAGCTGTGTCAATGTACTATTTATGACCCCTTTCTCTACCTCTGCCTCATTTATTGGCCAGCTGAGCATGAGGCCAGTGCACCAGCATAGATTAAAGCAACCTAAAGGTAGCTAGGAGTATTAGTGGATAGAGATGAATTGGCCATTCTCTTTTCCCCATCCATGCCCACGGCACGGCACAGCAGGCATTAAAGCAATACGGATATCCTTAAGTGAGTCAATACCTGATTTTATAGCAGCATTGCACTCCTGAAGAAGCAAAAGGCTGCCGTAGCATGGGGAAAAAAACCTAGCTGTGTGCTGATTTTTTTTATTGTATCTTTTAAAATATATGTGCACAAAATCCTTCAATAAAGTGCTCCAACAAAAGATACGTCATAAAGAAATGTATTGCATGTTGAAGGTGAAGTGTCTTAAAGCACTTGACTCCCTCATTCATTCCCTTATGTAGTGCTCAGAATTGCTGGAAACAAGTGGTTTTATAGTCCCCGGTGCTTAAAAAAAACAAATAAACATACAGAAGCATTTGCTAGTGCTGTTTATTTCCCCCTCTACAGCTTTTAAAGCAAATTTCAAGAGAACTTTAAGCTTCTTTTCGAAGCTTTATTCTTTAAGGAAGCCCTTCTCCTGTCCTTGAGTAGCAATAAAAATGCATTGAACTCCATCTTGTATGGTTGACTTAACTTACCTAAAAGTATTGACCTCACTGAGAGGAAACTTTAAATATTATGGCTTGTTAAAAATGCTAGAAGTTAGATGATACAGAGATTGGCACTATATACATTTGTTTGATTGGCAGATAACATTTCCAAAATCATGTAAGAACCCTGGAAAAATTACACAACCACTTGTAAAATATTTTCAAAAACAAAAACAAAGCAAAAAGAACCCAAAATACATTTTAGTTACATTTATTTTAATATAACATTTAGCTAGAGAAACTTTCTTTACAGGTGTTGAAAACCTCCCCAGTTGTGAGGTATCTGTTTCCTTCAGAGAGTTTGGCACATTTTTTTTTTTTTCGTTTTTCACATTAGGACTAACCTAAATCAAATACAGACAAGGTCCATAATAGGTGGCAGAAAACATCTACAAGGTGAGATAACTCCGAAGGAGCAGAACTGGCTATGGCAAATAGCCGTTAAATTGGCAAAAAGAAAGTGCAAATGGAAATAATCAACTGTAACCTCATCTGTGGAGAGTACAAAGCTCCAGAGCATGGTCCCCTTTCTGACTGGACTATTATAGACACTGCTTTAAAAGATGATCAATGTTTTAATTGAATACTTTTATCTTTTAAAAAATACAAATCTTTCATCTGTATATATGTTAGACCCAGGTTTGGCAGAATTTGATTATTTTATAATATTGACAGATATTATTCCTGTTTATTTTAAAGCTTCTTTATTATATACATTTTCATAATTCCGGGAAATTATGGGAGGACGATTATTTAATGACAGTGCACATTGAGATTCAAAGCTAAAGTTATGTTATTATTAAAACAGAAATTCACATCCATCCATCAAAAATAATCAAACTTAATAGCCTTAAATCAAATCTAATACATTCTCAGCCAGCATTTTTCTTACTTTTCTTTAAGTTTAAGTTATCATTGATGGGAATACCCAGTGTACATGCAGTGAAACTGATGTTTATCCACATTTACCAATAAAAATCTAATCCTTCCAAGTCTAGTTATATTGGCCACAGAAAGGCCTGGATCAACAACTATGGCTGTTATTAAATGATCACAGAGTCAGAAATGACTAGATTATTGCAGTTCGTAGTAGTGCTTAGAAGCACAATTGAGACAAGGGATGCACTGCGCTAGATGATACACAAATCCATAGTAAAAGACAATCTTTGCCTTAAAGAGCTTACTATCTCAACAGACTAAACAGATACAAGAAAAGTTTTTATAAGATATTTCTAAGGATACACAGGAAGTCCATAGCGAAATAGGAACTGAACCTAAATCTTTTGAGTCCCAACTAATCACATAACCTTCCTTGCTCTCTAAGACCATCCTTCCATCATTCAGACATCACCCAGACCGCTTTTTCGAAAAAAATTGTTGCTGTCTAGACGATCTCTTTTGAAAGAAGCTTTTTCGAAAGATTATCTTGAAAAAGCTTCTTTTGAAAGAAGCATGTCATCTAAACATACATGAGTATGCCTAAATGTTGACTCCCCAGAAAAAAATGTCTATGGAGAATTAGCACAAAGGCATTGGCATCAAGGCTGCTCCAGAATGCATTACAAGGACAGTATCTAGGACAACATACACTTTGGAACAATAAAACTTGATGATCTTGAGAAGGCTGCATTAAGTAGATCTGAATGGAAACACACAATACTCAATGTTTTTTAAGATTTTGAAGAGGACAAAAATAATTGGTTGTTAGCTGCTTTGAAAAATTGTCATATCGCTGTTATCGCTATCAAGATGCCCACTAATATATTTGTCTGCCCAATATGCTCATGAACAAGTGTATCATGCTTTGGACCTTAGAAACGTCATTGACAAAACAACAGAACACACACACACACACACACAGCTCACAGCAGAATTTGATCCTTTATTTTCTTTTATTCAAGAAGGTTTACACGTGATGTGAAATGCTCTTTGGATTTCCCTATTCTAAAATAAATGGGTTCCCAAGCTTTTTTCCTTACTGTATAATTTTCTATGCTAAAATCCAGATGGGAAAGAACTCAAAATTAATGCAAAAATTATATTAATAAAATTATTTGTATTTAACCTTTCATGTGCCTTTACTGATGTATATAAAATATTTATCATTACTTTCTTACAGATGGTACCCGGGAAAGATACCTCACAAATTAACAAAAATGCACACATAATCATGTGAAATATGCAATCTAACCTAAATAAGTCCAGAAAGTTTTTACTTCTATTTTCCAAGGGCATGCAGATGTTAAGAAGATAACCTCTTTATCATAAAACCATTTAAAATATCCATGCTTTAGGAAGAGACTACATTCCTAATTGTATAAAGGAATGTAGATGTGTAACCAGAACTATATATCTAGGTTGTAAAAAGGGCTATAGCAACTTTAGAGGAAAAACCAAGAATAGGTAAAATGTTTTAAACTTCTGTTTATTTCTTGAATGTTCTATGACAAACACCTTTGTGAGATGCAGACTTGCACAGCAAGGACCAGGCCCCAAAATCCCCTGCTGAAGGCTTTCAGCCTGGCCAAACCCCACTCCAGAAAATTCCATAGAGAAGTCCTTCAGGAAGCTAGACTGACTGCAGGAGGAACCAGCCAATCAGGGTCCAGGAAGGCCTATGAGAAGCTGCAGGAGCAGAGTTGGCTTAATGTCCCTGGAGCCTTCAACCTGTGAAAATCAAGTGGCTGTCTGGATAAAGGAACAGCAGCACTATGGAGAGAGCGCTGTGTGAGGAACTAGTATGGACTATGGGGAGAGCATGTGGGACTTGAGATACAAGCCTTTAGGTAAGGGCAAGACGCTCTCTCCAGGAGGGAAGCCCTGGAGGCTCCACTTTCTCCTAATGAGAAAACAAACTGACACACACAAATAGAGGGGCATTAGCAGAGGGCACAGGAATGGGTCCCCATTAGATGTGTACCCTGAAACGGATTTTTATTTCACACATAGTATGACTTGGTGGGACGTAAGTACCTCCTTTTTACAAGATCCTAACATCATTCCTACTTAAATGGTAAAATGCCTTAGCTACCAACATAGAATCAAATTGCTCTTTTAAACTAATTTGTAATGCAAGAAGCCATTTATGCATGGAATACTGACATTAATATTAACTTAATTAATTACTGACAGTATTGAAGGAACTCTCACTCCTCTTAGAAAAACAAGAAAAATTATATTTCCAAACATTGTCATAGAGAATAACTAATGGATTATAGACCAATCAACCTAACTTCGATATTTGAAAATATACTGGCATTGGTTATTAAGCAACCAATCTGTAATCTCCTAAAGAACAATAGGGTTTAAAGTAATAGCTAATATGGATTCGTCAGGAATAGCCTGTGACAAAACACTGTAGCATCATTGCAAAATTACTGGCCTCATGGCTAGTGGGAAGCAAGTAGATATGTTATATCTTGATTTCAGTAAGGTTTTTGACATTGCCTCCTGACAGTTTCATAACAAAATGGGAAGCGTAGTCTAGATGAAATTCCAATGAAGTAGGTGCAAAACTGATTGAAAGACCATACTCAAGAATAATTATTAATGTTTGCTGTCAAACTGGGGAGGCATATCTAATAGGACCTCACATAGGTTTGTCTTGCCTGCAGTGGAACAGCTGATTGAGTGGGGTGGATAATACTTGAAGGGAGTGGATATGACTCACAGAGATGCCAGTAGGTGGGTATTCCAGGCCCAGACCACCCAAGGAGTTGGTGACTATTTTAACAGTTGTGTAATACCAAAGATGGGAGAGACAAAAGACAGGACTATGCAGCACTTTAAAGACTAACAAGATGGTTTATTAGGTGATGAGCTTTCGTGGGCCAGACCCACTTCCTCAGATCAAATTGTGGAAGAAAATTGGCATGACCATATATACCAAAAGGATACAATCAAAAAAAGTGAACACATATAAAATTGATAAATCATATTTTAAAACAGAGGAGGGGGTTAGGGTGGGAGGTTAGTGTCTATGGGTATGTCTACACTACCCTCCTAATTCGAACTAGGAGGGTAATGTAGGCATACCGCACTTGCAAATGAAGCCTGGGATTTGAATAGATGCAGGGGATGCTATAGATGCAGGGGACTGGAGTTGATGACTTCTCAAGGTCCCTTCCAATTCTTGTATTCTATGATTCCATGGGATATCATTCTGAGATGATGCAATTCTTCTACTCTACTCAGCACTGGACTATTATGTCAGTTCTGGATATCACACTTTGGGAAAGATATGGACAACCTGGAGAAAATCCAATGAAAAAAGACAAAAGTGGTTCAAGATTTAGAAAATATTACATAAGAGGAAATATGGATGTTTACTCTGGAGAAGAGAAGATAAAGTGGGACTATGATAACAGCTTATTATACAAGAGGAGGCTGATAAAGTGTTCTTATCCTCTGTAGACTGAACAAGCAATAATGGTTTGCTTGTAAAGCAAAAGAGATTTAGGTTACACATTAATGGATACGTCTACACTGACATGATTTTGCGCAAGAACTCTTTTGTGGAAGAGTTCTTGTGCAAAAATTCTTCCAGAAGAGATCATCTACACTGGCATGTGCCTTTGTGCAAGAGATGTGCTTTTGCGCAAGAGCATCCATGTCAGTGTAGACGGTCTCTTGCGCAAGAAAGCTCTGATGGCCGTTTTAACCATAAGGCTTTCTTGCGCAAGAAATTCATGTTGCCTCTGTACACTGGCCTCTTGCACAGGAACAGTTGCTCAAGAGGGCTTATTCCTGAGCGGGAGCATCATGGATCTTGCGCAAGAAGCATTGATTTCATACATTAGAACGTCAGTGTTCTTGAGCAAGAACTCGCAGACAGTGTAGACAGGCAGCAAGTTTTTGCGCAAAAGCAGTTTCTTTTGCCAAGATGACACCAATGTAGACACAGCCATTATGAAAAAACTTCTTAAATGTCCGGGTAAAGCACTGGAACAATTACCCAGGAAGACTGTTCAATCTCATTTTTGAAAGCATAGGCACAGACTCCATGGGTGCTTTGGGGCTGGAACACCCTTGTTGAAAAATTAGTGGGTATGAGCACCCACCAGCAGCCAAATTTCCCTATCCCCTAGGGCCTCCCACCTGAGGTGGCCCTGCAGACCTCAACCTTCTTGCACTTCCAGAATGCCACAAACAGCTGGGGTGAGCTGGGGTGGTGCAGGAAAAAGGTAGAGAAGGGTCAAGGTTTAGAGAAGGGGTGGAGTGGGGATGGGGAAGAGGAGGAATCCAGCATTCCTGTGCTAGAGGGAAAGTCAGCAGCTATGTTTGGAGTAAAACTCCTGTCAGGGATGGTCTAGATAATACTGAGTTGCTGTCTCTGGGCAAGGTACTAGAGTAGACTTAGGCTTTGTCAACAGAACTGTGTAAGCATTCACCCTGAAGTACAACTTTTGTTGAGGAAAATGGCCATTTTTGTTGACAAAAAAATTCCAGCTCTACCCAGACATTAAAAAGACATCTTTTTTTTTCTCCATTTATATTATCAATAAACATGCAGTATAAACACCACCAGGGATTTTGTCATCGACCATGACCTCCAGATAAGTGGCCACAATTTCCAATCAGCCACTCTGATCTACAGTTAGAACTTTGCTGTCATGGCATTGCCCCAGATGCCCATGCTAGCCGTCACATCAAACATTTCCCCACTTGGACCTCCATTGAGCTGTTGGATTGGATCAGTGTATGGGGAGAAGAATCTGTTTAGTCCCAGCTGTGAGCAATCCATAGAAACTGGGACACATACGAGCACATTTCTTGATCCTTGTGTGAAAAGGGGCATGAGTGGCACATGCTGCAATGCAGAACAAAGCTTAAAGGAGTCAGACAAGTCTATCAGATGCCTTTAAAGTGAACTGATGCTTTGCTGAAGACCTGTCATTTCTGTAAAGAGCTGCACACTATTCTTGGCAGTGACCCCTACCTCCAGGCAGCGACCCCCCACGTTCCCCACCAAGAGTCCTGTGGATACTTCAGAAGGCATGGTGGCAGTAAATGGAGACCCTAATCTATATGATGAAATTGTAGATGAAGAGGTTGAGGTAGTTAAGGACCAGGGATTCTGCCAGGGTCACCAAGTGTGTCTGGCACATGGGAATTGTTCTCAGCTGATGACAGACTTAGCCAACCCCTGTCCTTGACTACCTCAAACTCTTCATCTGCAATTCCATCCTCCTTGGTGGTGGAGGTTGGGTCACTTTCCATGGACAAGGAAGCAGGGGATGAGATGCAAAGAAAGTGGCTGTGGCTTTGAAGTGAAGGACTGAGGCCATAGCAAAGAGGGAGGCTGGCTGTGTTTGATTCAAAGATTCAAATGAGTTGTGATTAAGAATATTAGACACAGAATGGTTACACATAAACCAAAACATAAGACCAGAACCAAGGCCCACAGTTATCAATGGTTTATCTTTGTGAGTTAATAAAGTAGATTTTCTTCAAAGATTTGATCTTTGACAAAGCCACCATCTGAACTTTCAGTCAAAACCAAGATCCAATATGCAATATTAGATTCCACTTTATTTTTGTGGCACTGAATTTCAGGAGTTTCATCTAACATAACAGAACAATGAAATACTGGGGGACAAATAGTTTTTCTTTGTTAAGTTATTAATTATGTCAGTTGTATTTTGAAAGCTAGTTATTGGAGTGAACTATCATTGAGTGGTCAGATATCAAATATACACAGGAAATTGTATTGCTCTAATATTATATAGTATAATATTATTGTGATATGTGGTCATTAAATCAGAGCTGCAAATATTTTTAATAGGTGAAGCAAGCTATGAAAAATACTTTAGAAAAGTAAGACTGGTCATAAGTAAACTTCCAGAAAGAGGTAGCCAATTTATCAATAAGAAATATAGCCTAATTCTTTAGAGAGGGAAAAAAATCAATAAATATAACCCATCACTTTTCATTGCAATTGTTCGTGTCAACATTTCACAGTAGATGCTGGACTCACTTGTAGTATGATGCCCATTTCTGGACATAAAGCCAAAGAGATGCTTTAGAGGTAAAACAATACCTCCTGTTCTGTGCCTTTACTCAAATATTTACATAGCATCAACGAACACAGTACCTAGTCGCTTTTCAGCAACAAATTACCATAGTTGAAAATGTTCACTTGGAATTTGGCCAATTAATTTCATGTCAGCGTGTGGATGTTTCCAACAGCACACTGGGGGGAAAAGAACTGGAGGGTGGGGGGAACGGAGTGCAGTGTCTAAGAATCAAAGATTAGAAGGGAGAGATGAAAATATTAGCATGGCATCTACTTGATAGATCCTTTGAACTGCATAACATGTGACAAAAATTAATGGTTTTGAACAGTCCTGTCATTTTTCATTTTACTTTTTGCTCCAAAAATATGTAATGATGCTAAAAGCAAATTATTTAATTGGTGAAATTTGACAGAACAGAGAACTTTGAAATGCAAAACAGGGAAATTTGTGAAATTTGGTGAAATGCTTATGTTCATGCAAAGTTTAAAACATTTTGCTTAACTGTAACATTTTACTTAACAAATATATGCTAGTGTATATAATAAAATGGACACAACAATGTTTGAACTTTTTGTTGTAATCCTTGAAGGTTTCTGCATGAAAAGCACAGCTTCCGAGCTGTACCTTTATTATTTGTACATACTCTAGGGAGATTTGTTTCTTCTCCTTTTTACATGATTAGGAATATAAAGCTTGCTGTTCTTAAAGGAAATGATTGAAATTTGTTTACTTTTGCTCGATGTCTAATTCTGGCCACATGTTTTTATGGTGGTATGCAGGAACACTCACTGACTTTCTTCTGGAGCATAGAGTTGTATTCAGATTTATTTTTCTTTGCTTTTTTATGGTGCCTTCTCCAGAATGACTATTCTAATGCTCTATATTTTTTAGATTCCTAAATCACTTTTTTATTACTAATGAATTAAATCTTTGAATACCATGGTGTACTAGTTAAATAGTATCACAAGGCACTTAAAAGTTTGGGGCACTGAAAGTAAAATAATTTCATTCTTTATATGCAGATACTATAGGAGGCAGACAGACAATCCAATCCTGTGACCAGTCATATATGTGTGTATATCTTTAAGCATGAAAATAGTCTTATACATTTCAGTGGTACTGTCTGTGCACTATGCAAGTGTTTGCAAAATCTAAATCATGTTGTCCACTTGTTATATTTGCCAAGTGCAGCTAGAATAAACTGTACATCCCTTTCTAGTCCATATCTTGCCAAGGAAACAAAAGCACTTCACCTTCATCTATCCCTAATTTCACTTTTCCCTTTTATTTAACTTTTTCTCCTGTGTTTTCAAAACTATGTGTGAGGAACCAGCTTTGTGACTCCCATCTCACTCAATACCTAAAGCCCAATGGAATTCAGTGCAATGTAAAATAGTGTATATTCTGTAGTGGGTTTAGGTAAAAAATAGATTCATCTACACCAGGGGTGGGCAATAAAAAAACAGCAGCCCACCAGGATGAGTCCCTGGGGGGCTGCCACCACTATGTTAACCAGCACCTCTGCAGGTATCAGATGATCATAGCCTATGTGAGCGGCAGGAAGCAGCGCGGGCCGGGACACTGCTTCTTTCTGCTCGCATTGGCCATGAATGGTGATTTGTAGCCAACAAGAGCTGCAATCATCCAATACCTGCAGAGGTGTAAGTAAACATAGCAGTGGGGGCCTACCGGGGACTATTTCTGCAGATCAGATCCAGCCCGTGGGTCAGAATTTGCCCACCCCGATCTACACAGAACTTAGGGCTACATCAAACTGACTTTCCTTTAATCATCAGTCCTTAGTAGGTAGCTTGGGCTTCTATAAACACCTTGATTAGTGCTTATTGAGGAGTTGGCAGTCAACAAATTATTCAGCAGCTTGGAAGATAGGATAATTGTGCACAGTAGTAAGTCTGATAACGACTTTGCATTATTGAGTAACTGACAACTGTTCCTTTCAGAAAACCATAGCTCAAAAAGCATGGGCCATTTAAATCCTGGGCTAAAAGACATTCGCAATAAAACGTGTGGTATTGGTGCCATCCATCAAACTGACTGAAATACTAAAAATAACATTTCCAAAAGATGCTGCTGATTTGGGGTGCCTCTGTGGCAGGGTGCCCAAAGTGTGACACTGAAAGAAGATAAACACAGACAGCTCTAGCTGAAGACAATAAAAAAAATGATGATCGGATATCTCAATATTATTGGGACCACCCCAATCTTAGGGATGTCATCTTACATATGCAAATATATCTCTCTGTACCACCACCCAAAAAAATGTGTCTTAATTTTTCATACTTGCTATACGGTCATGCTAGATGCTGATCAGAAGTTGTGAAAAAAAATAAAGCTATAAAGTATTTCAAGTTGAGTAAATTGGCAATCACGTTTGCAAATGTATCTGTAAAGCAAAAGCAGCCTGGCCTATCAGTCCAACCTTTCTTATTCAAGGAAGTCCAATGGGAAAACAAAGAAAGTGGGCACTCAGATGCAGATGTATTTGAACTCAGTTGACTTTCATGTCAAGCACACTTTAATAAAAAATCAATTCTTCCTTTCTCAGAGAGAAAAATCGGCAAAACGTTTAGGGCTAAATAGTTGTTTTAGACACTGCTCTGGGCAAAAGGTGTTGTAAACTATGCCACCTTTGGAATAACCTTGTCATTGTGACCCAGAGACAGCTCCATGAAGAACAATTCCTCCCTTGTTCCATTATCACTTTTGGGAATAGTGGAGGTTTAAGTCACAGATACCCTTAAAAGCTGCGACTTACTGCCTCATCTTGCCTGGGCACCAAGTGTGAGAGTAGAGCCATGGCTCTGGTCCACACTACCTCCTTTCCATGGGAGCACCTAAACAGGAACAGTTATGTTCCTCACCACATCCAGGACCAAGATCTTAACAGGTCTCACTTAGCTGAACAGAGAGAAGACAGGTAGGCTTCTTATTACTCTTCCTCACCTGCTAACCAGAGTCAGACAAGGGTACAATTTAGCCCATTGCAGACAATGGTTATAATCTCTTATCTGCTTAGTTAACTATATTTTATGGTTCAGTTCTTCTTCCTCTTACAGTAGAACACCAGACTGCTGCCTTCCCTTGGTGGGTTGACACAATTCCATTGTGAGTTCTTTAGAACAATATTTTGCAGGTGCCTTTAACCCAATGAGGCATCAGTTGTTTTCAGACATCTAAATGAATTTAATAAGGAGTCCCAGCAAGACTCTACAATCATGCTTGACTTGTCGCACCTCCATCCCCCCGGGCTACATTTTCTTATTGATCTGTTTATTGCTTCCGCTGAGAGAACACGGTCAATCTACCTATGTCTGAATCCAGCCTTCACAGCATGGAATAGACACTGTTATTATTAGTTAGGTGATAAATGATACTTGCATTTCATTCAACATGTTTGAGAAATAGAGAATATACATTTCTGAACCACTGACATTTAGGGGACTGAACAAACTGAACCTTTTTGTTTCTTGCTGCATTTAGTAATCAGTTGTACAGGGCTCTTGAGGAAACTGCATTTTGAAAATAATATTTTTGTTATTAAGATTCTGCTTAATCCACTGAAAATAAATTTAGGACATACAGATTAGAAGCCTAATCCAAAGACTACTAAAGTCAATAGAAGTAATTCCATGAATTTCAATGGGCCTTTTATCATAGCCTAGAAAGATAAGAAGAATCAGATTGAGACATCCAGGCTCCCAGTTGTTTTAGTGATTCAGAACTTCTTCGAATAGCTGATCAAATTTAGGGGCTGTTACATGTACTCTAATTTCAATGCCTTCTTCCCCTCAAAGATATACAATTGGCTGTTCCTGGAAGATACTGGGAAATACAGGATATATCTATAATTATATTCCCCGCCCTCCAGGGCTCTGTACCACATACTTGAAGCCTTTTGATCCCAAACCACTTAGGCACATGCTTAATTTTTAACATGTAAATGGGCCCACTGATTAGAAAGCTAAGCACACAACTGAGTGATTTGCTGACTGAAGTCTAAGAGCACATCTACACAGCAGGGCTAAAATCCATTTAGCTACGCAACTTCAGCTATGTCAATTGCATAGCTTAATTCGAAATAGCTTAATTTGGCACTGTCTACACAGCAGGAAGTAAAAGGAAGAACACTCTTCCTTCGACTTCCCTTACTCCTTGTGAAATGAGAGCTACTATGAATCTGAGTAAGAAGTTCTTCAGCTCAACATTATTTCGAAATAAAAGCTTGTAGTGTAGATGCCCATTATGTTATTTCAGAATAACATCAGTACCCTAAGTGAAGTCACTGCTTCGGTAGGGGGAATTTTACTCTTTCCCTCACAGCACAGCCTCCTGTGGATAGAATAAGTGCTCTGGATATGGTTGTGGTCTATTTATGGATAAAAGAAATATATTTCTTCAGTAGGTAACATCAGCTGGGGAGGAAGGGGTTGTGTATATTTGGCAAGGACTCTGTCTCATAATTTTAATACTTCTGTATACTTCTATTTTTTAGGATGAATCCCAATAAATTTAAAACAATATGGAACAAGTATGGATTAATATTTTATGACAGTTGTTTTTGTGTTAATGCTTACCAATTCTTCCTGCTCCTGTACAGCCAGCATCTGAGATTGTTGGGTCACTGAAAAGTTATTGTATCTGACTCCCCACACACTCAAGCAAATTGACTTCAAAAACAGCTTTAGAGACTGGAGCAATCTGGACAATGTAGGACATGACGACTCAGTTAAATGCTAGAGTTATATAAAGCAAACATGAAAAGCTTGAGGCCTGGTTACTGAAATCAACACCACAATTCATAGACTTCGGTTGTGCAGAAAGTTAGCAATTAAACTCTTTCTGAGAATAATGAATGGGCAGGTACTCAACTAGCTTAAATAGCCATAGCTTTTCCCTACATTTTCTTCTGTGGATTCATTAATAATTTAGAACAATAAAGGTGTCTGAGCTACAAGCATAAGATAAGATTTAAAAAAACAACCAACCAAAAAAAAAAAAAAGTACAGCCACCACAGCGGCCATCGTAAAAGGCACTGTATATCTGTCCTAAATGGTTGGGTTCATGACTTTTTAAGGTTTGTAGTCAAGTTCTATAGTTACTGAAAAATTTTAAAAAATCAATTCTACTTTTTCAAAGATGGATTTCAGTGGCCTTGAATTAATGAAAGTATTTCATTGGTGTTTAGATCAATCATCAATTTCTTAAATGCTTCAGACTACAAATTTCAAGAAGGCCTCCAATAGTTCTACTTTACTCCTTAACATGCAGAATTTTAGGATGAGCTTTTCAAAGCTGCTTGAGGGAATAGCTCCTCCCAATAGGTTTGAAAATCTCATTCCTAATGATTATTTCAATGTCTCTTCTAGACAAAGAGAGTTGGACAGAATATTTGAAAGACACCGTTGCTAATCATAGGTGCAGAACCCCTGCGCCCTCCCACATTTCCAAAGCTATTAAGACAATATTAACGTAATTAAAAAAGAACAACAATAAATATAGGACCAGATATCTCTTCTTTTGGAATTAAACTTCAATTTTCTTTCCCATAAAGCAATGTATTAAGAATGACGAGGAAAAGAAATTTATGTTTTTATAAGGGAATGCCAAAATGTTACTTCCAGAACAATTAAGAAATTAAAAAGAACTTGATAGCTGACAATTTGAAGAGGTATTTGAATTACTGTATGATTCTTTAATTCCAGAGTTTGAATCATTCTTTCCCTTTCTTTTTTAACTTGGCTGCTTTTGACATTGCTCAATGAGAAACATATGTCAAAATAACACAATTAAAACTTTTAGATTCATCTGTTTGCTGAGCTGTCTGGCTCTATCTAATAAATCTTTCTTTTACTAATCCAGTGTGTCTTCTCTGGGAACTCAGCCTGACATTTTGTTTCTTCTTTTTTATTCCTCAAAATTTGCTACATAATCAAACTAAGAAAATAATAATGAAATGATTTTAAAAACCCTGCACCAACCAATGATAATAATGTATCAAGTGACAGTTAAAAAGTTCTGGCTAAATCTGAAGAAGCAAAGTTTGGATGACTTTCTAAAATTAATCAAAATTATACAAATTTTTGGATGCTGAAAAATAGGGCTTTCTTCCAGTCAAAGGGAAAAGTATAAAATGAGAATAGCCCCTCCTACCATATTGCAGCACTTCTACAGCCATTCTAGGATGACACCGGGAATGGAGTAATGTTTCCAAACATTTCACATATTAAATGCCATGAACCATTAAGAATACACAACTCACAAACTAGTAAGTTTCATGGTAGATAGAATGGAATAGAGCCCACTCATCCTTGATATGCTTCCTCTTTGCACAAAAACTTCTTGCACAGGAGCAAATCCACACCTCAAAGCACGTTGCAAAAGCTATGTGCTTTTGTGCAAGAGAGCATCCATACTGCATGGACGGACACTCTTGCACAAAAAAGTAGAATGGCCATTACAGCACCTGTGCTTTTTCCCTCTGGAGCATCCATAATTGCCTTTTTGCACAATAGCTGTAGTGGGGTTCTTAACCTTTTTACCTTCATACCTCCCCTGAAAGTGAACTTCATGTTCACACCCCCCTGGGAGCCATTTTGTGCACAGTCTAGCCCCGCCCCCTCACCTGAAGGAAGCTAAGGGGGCATGGCTAGGACTATAAGAACTCTGCCAGGGAGCTCAGTTGGTGCCCAGCCTCTGAGGGAGACAGAGCCTGCCCAGAGCTCCTGGCTGACAAGGATGAGACCTGGCCCGGGCCTCCCACAGACGCCTTCCCTCAGGCCAGTGAAGGCTTCCCTGCATGGGCCACTGAGGCCTGGCCAAGCTGGCCAGCAGGGCTACCCTCTGACCTAAAGGAACCCAAGGCTCTACTGGTGCCTGGCGATTTGGAGGACCAGCCTGAGCTGAAGGCCCAGCTCAAACCCCAAGGCCTGCCTGAATCCTGGGACCTGGTGAACCAGCTGGACACTGGATGCAGCCATCCGAGCTAATTCCCAAGTCCGACGGCTGGTGGCGCTGTGGGGTGAGTGAACCCTGTTACAAAACCTAAATGAATAATATGAGCTTTTTATTTTGAACCTTTTCCTAACAAATGTATGTAATATTTGAAGATGTAAGTTGGCAATGCTCGTGAACTGTTATTGTAGTGTGTCATTGCATAGGCTTTATTTATTTGCACTGCTATTGTAGTGTGCTGAGCTCTAGAAGTTAACAAGAAATTAATGTTTATCATTTTAATTCATATTAATTATGAAGAAATCTAAACTTTAGAATTTTATCCAGTGAGAAGGCAATTGCAATACATTTTCTGGGAGGCACCTCACACCTCCCCTATATGCCCTTCACATCTCCCCTGGGGAGGTGCACCTCACTGGTTAAGACCCCCTGTGTGTAGTGCAAAAGGGAGTTATGCATCCTAGAAGGAGGTTTACCTACACTGGCAAAAGCCCTTAGTTCTGCCATTTTACTGATGATTTACTTGCGCAAAAGCACATTTGAGGTGTGGATGCTCTCCAGGCTTTTGTGCAAAAACGGCCATTTTTGTGCAAAAACCTTGCAGTGTAGATGTAACCCTATTGTCTTCCCAGGCCTCCAGTTCTTGTATGAGCCACTTTGACCCTAAGGTTCACAGGCCAAGGGTGACAGGAAATAATAATGGAAGGCTTGGACCAAAATTGTGGGGAGGAAGGTGTTCTTAGCAGGATAAAAGTCAATAATATCCCAACCTTCCTGGCACAGTGCCTTTGAATAGCTACCTCCACATGAGGACTTTGGCTGTTCTCTAGCTGGGAATTAGCCAGTGTCTTGAGGGTTACAAAGAAGATTGTTTGTAGAGGAATGCAGAGATTTGCAAACTGCTTTAGAGGTGCCAGTGGAGATATCTTATTTATTCTATACTAGCTCATTCATTCCTAATCATGAGAGAATAGTATTTTCCTCACCTTTTATTCTAGAAGCATATAATACACTCAGTTTCTCCCTCCTTTGGGTATTCTTTCTGTTCTTGATAAAACATGATAAATGATATCTTACCTAGCCTTGAAATGCAGAGAGCTTTAAAGCTTACAAAATATCATTTTTACTCAGCTAGAACAAAAAGGGGATCATACACACCTGCATAGAAGAACAATTTATAGCATCTACCAGTCTTGCTTTTGCCCTATCTCGAATAGTTTACCTTGAATTATTTCAATTATTGACTGAACTATTGACTTACGTAGTTCTCAAGCAGATAAGACAACAACCAAATAAAGAATCAATAAAAAACATCACACAATAGTTTTACATTCAATATAACTATTATACCCAATTTTAAAACTATGAGTAGTATGACATTATTAAAATATCAAATATCCTGACATATTCTTATTTTTTCCACTCAAAAGGCCAGGAGGAAAGCCAAACCCTAATATTACTGACACAGACCTACTATAATTGGAAAGTTGAATGGGAAACTGTTAAAAAAGAGGATTAATTTAGGTGGGTTTTTTGGGAGGGGGAGGGGGGTTAGATTCACTAGTTTCATTAGTAAATTTCTTTAGCATAAACATAAATATGAACTTTATCAGTAGCACATAAACTGCTATTCTACTCCCCTCCGTATTACCTTCATATTTACTTTGGATTTCTGAAGATGATTACATTTAATTTGGGGTTAATGGTCACATTAAAAACTGTGTATAGTACTTCTCATACTGACACAATAAAAAGTGAATGCTAGGACCTGAAGCATGCTTGCCTTAAAATTATCCCAGTCATTTTGAAAATGTGTTTCTTGGATGAGTAACTCAGGAAATGGTTGGTTCGGTTTTGTTGGGAACTAAAAAAGGTGGAATGGCACGGAGTGGGGGAAGGAAGGCATGGCTTGGTCCTGTGAGGAGCAGTGCAGGGAAGGGGCAAGGGGAAACCCCAGGCCCTGAGAGGAGCTGCATGGTGGGAGGATGGGGAGGAGGGTGAAGAGAATCCCCAGGACCTGGGTGAATTGGTGCAGGTGGGAGGGAATCTCTAGGATCTGTAAGGAGGCATGGAGGGGGAGGGGAATCCCTGCACTCCAGGTGAAGTGTGTGTGTGTGGGGGTGGAGAAATCACTAGGCCCTGTAGGAGCCTCATGGCAGGGGGATGGAATCGCCACATGCCTGTATGGAGTGGCATGGGAGGGGGAGCATGCATGCCCCTGTAGGTGGTGTGGTGGGGGGAATCCCCAGACCCCATTGTAGGAGAGAGGGGGCAATACTAGGCCCTATATCTGGGAGGGGGGAGTAGAGGGGAAACTAACTGCCTATAGAAAGTGACCTTGCTGGCAACATGCAGAGCCCCAGCTGCTCAGTCTTGTGCTGATGTGGCTGTCCCCCGTGCTCACTTTGCAGTGTCCTGTCCCTGCCGACAGCCCCCCCAGTGGTGAGTGTGAGGATTACATCACTCCTTTCTCTGCCCCTCCCTTTCCATATTGGGCCAAAAAGCCCCATTCCTGCCATTTCCTGTGTTCCTGGCACAACCAAACCTTAACCTTGCCTGGTGGCCCTAGCTGCTACCGTTTTAGAAGAGGTCTTGCACAAACAGATGGAAAGACAGACATTTCATTTCTAAAATCTATCTATAGATTTCATACATAACTCTCATCATACATTAGAATGCAAGGGAAGAATCATGATGCCTACTTGATCCCTACACATGGGGATCTGATAAGCAAAGCAGTGAAGTGACATGCCCAAAGTCACAGTGTAGGTCATAGCAGAGTGTCAAACATCTTATGACCTGAGCCACACTGCCTCCCTATGAATATATTGTAGAGGCTATCCACTTCAAAGCAGGAGAGGAGGCAAGGGGAAGAATCATCAATAGTCTCACACTCATCTCTTGCTCTGGAAGCAGAGGTGTACCCTCTTACAGATGTTACACAGCATCTATATTCTTCAGAAGCTCCAAGAGTCATTGATCCTCCTGGAGCTTCCTCTGGGTCAGCGTGTATTTGCATAGCCTTCAACATGGGATCAAGGAAGGATACTGATTTCTGAACCACAATGCACTCAATTATGTCTCAGAAAAACTAATAAAGGAAATATAATATATTGTGATAACTAGCACGCCTATTTGTCTCCTTTGCATCTCATACTTAAGGATTTCACACAGCCTAGTTAAAAAATGTATTTGTCATGTGTGATCTGTTAAGTTTTCTGCCTTTAGTAAACTAAGGCACGTTTTCGAAAAATATCCCAGTTCCCAGCTACATGCAGAAGAAGTACAGACAGCAAGATCCACTTGTTTGTACATCATCTGCTATTTGGAGTAGGTGGAAAAACAGGAAGAATTTACTAAATCATTATGATAAAAATGTAGCCGTGTTAGTCTGGTGTAGCTGAAACAAAATACAGACCTATGTAGCACTTTAAAGACTAACAAGATGGTTTATTAAGTGATGAGCTTTCATGGGCCAGACCCACTTCCTCAGATCAAAAAGTGGAAGAAAATAGTCACAACCATATATACCAAAGGATACAATTAAAAAAATGAACACATATGAAAAGGACAAATCAAATTTCAGCACAGAAGGAGATGGGGGGGAGAAGGTAAATATCTGAGCTAATGATATTAGAGGTAATAATTGGGAAGCTATCTTTGTAATGGGTAAGATAATTAGATTGTTTATTGACTCACGTGTAAAGTGTCGAATTTAAATTCGAAAGCTCATCACCTAATAAACCGTCTTGTTAGTCTTTAAAGTGCTACATAGTCCTGTATTTTGTTTCAGCTAAATCATCATGGTGTGAAAGCCCAGATCATAACATTTACAAGTATATACTCAGGAAGGGCTTGATCTTGCACCTTCAGAACTCCATTGGCATAAGTAGAAGCAGAAATTGGAACCCAACAGATGAAAGGACAAAAAAGTAGAATATAAGCAATTTTATAGACAGATCCAACATATCCTGCTACCCCCTCCACTGCCATGAGAAATCCAAAATTGAACAGAACAATTCTGGGTTTTTGCATGGGGATGGAGGGTGGGAACAGGAGAAGGTGAGCTAAGAGCCCTGCACAAAAGAGCTGAAGTGGGTGGGGGAATTATGGAGGGGTAAAGGAAGTAGTGACAGCACAACTAATTTGTCTGCTAGCTACATGGTCCCATTGGTGGGGTCACTATGGACAGAGCAGATTGCTCACTTCCTTTGTCCTCCTAGTACAAAACAGACCCAGGAAATACTGTCTTCTAAAGAGGCAATTCTGCAGTCCTCCTAAATGCCTGCTCCAGTGAGCCCCCATACCTTCCACTACAAAGGGCTTTTGCACAAATGCCAACATCTACCACTGAGTGCCTGGGGCTGACTCAGTAAGGGGGAACATATGTGGTACATCTCCCATGCAGGCTCAGCCTTTGGATCACCTATGAAGCTATTACTGGAACTGCAGACAAAATCCCCAGAACTGGTCATTGATCAAACACCTCCTAGTCTCATCTATGACAGTGAATGTGCCCAATGGTAGAGCTATGCATGGGGGACAGTAGGCTATGCATGCCACTTTCTGTATCAGGAGAGTGAATCGAGCCCAAATACTGACCTCAATGCCATGTAGTAAGCCTGTATCACTTCTACTTCTATGCATATATTGCGTTGCTTATAAGGCTTCTTTGTGTGGAAATAATAAGAGCTGGAATTAATCACAAACTCTTTGACATTGTATTATATAGAGGCAAGTTATTTGTATGTTTCTCAAATTATTTTGGAGAAAGGTAGGGGATGTCTCTGGATAAATGCTGCAGAGTTGACTAAGTCACAACTAAATACAGCAATTTAACCAGCCACAGAGATTTAGGTACATCCAGTCCTACTGTTTGCTATAGTTGTAGTTGCCAAGGTTCAGTTTCACAGGTGCATAGTCAATACTGTCAATAGCAGAATTGCTGTGATTCCAGCTCACAGGAGGAAATGTACTCAAAAGCACTTCTGATGTATGGACAGTGGCTTTGATACCTGGTTTACATTCCAAGTTAACTAATCGATTACTGCATTTCTGATTATTCTGTTTATTGAGTATCAAGTGCCAGCTTGGACCTAATTGCAATTCAGATCCACTGCTTCATTATGTTATTAAATGACCTAATTATACTATCTACTATCTAATTATATGTCTAATCAGTCACTATGTCTGGCAGCTTGTCGAGTCTTATTTATTTTTAACATTTTATATTTTTCAGTGCAAAGCTTCTCAGTTGTGGAATTAATTCACTTAAAATGTTTTCTAGCTTGTTGATTTCAGGTCTCTGTTTAAAAGTAACACTGATATTTTACTCATTCTCTGTAGGTCATTGTGATTGAACTGTGTCTGATTCCTTTGCAGGAAGTTGCTGTGTGGCAAGTTTTTGGATCATTTCAAAACCAGGGAGAATTTTGCCTTCTCTAGTTCCACAGTTGTGGGATGAGAGAAAGTAATTTTCACCCATACAATACCTAGTACATGTAAGATCCAGGAAGAATTTCTCTCCCTGTATTTCAATACTCTTCCCAGCTGAATGGTTAATGAGAGTTTTTTTCTCAGTACGGTATCAGGAGGGGTAACAAGCCAGGTACAGCAATTGCAGAAAAATGCTCCTTTTCTGCTTGGTCTATTGCTTCCAACATGGCTAGAGGATTACCAATCAGCTTCAGGTCTATTCATATCTCCTGGGAGAGAAATGTTATTGAGAACATATATGTGACAAATATAATAGTCAGCTCATCTGAAAAGGATAATAAATTACTTATAGTCTCTCATTCCCAGTCATAGCATTTTTATTCCTTGGCTCTAACTGCAAAAGGATTCCCATAATTTTCTCGTCACTATTTAGGATACCTTAGCCCTACTTTGCTGATAAGAATGCCAATAAGCATGCAAGCCTTTATTCTGGATCAGAGCATCAGAAATGCCAGATCATGCAACCTTATTATACAGGCAAATGTTATGGCTTGTTAGGTCACTAACAAGCAACATGAGACATTTCAGTGGCTGTGTGGATCCTAGGGAAGCAGTTTTAGGTGACTATGCAACTCACTGCTGCATTAGTAAGAGGGGAGGGATAGCTCAGTGATTTGAGCATTAGCTTGCTAAACCCAGGGTTGTGAGTTTAATCTTTGAGGGGGAGCCATTTAGGGATCTGGGGCAAATCTGTCAGGGATGGTACTTGGCCCTACTGTGAGGGTAGGGGACTATGCTAAACAATCTCTCAAGGTCCCTTCCAGCTCTATGAGATAATATATCTCCATATATTGTATCCTTGAAACATACCTAATTCCCCCTCCAATCACATATATGTGTGCCATGAGAGAGGTGTTATCATCTTTCTAACTTTTAGCTCAGTATTTAACACACATGCAAAACTGCAAGATACCCATGTTCTAAACCTTCTCTGCCTTACTAGGAGGATGGACCCAAACCCACATTTCCCATGCAGTAAACATATATGTAGTCTGAAAGCATAGAACATAGATGTATGCCACTGAAAGTGTAGACAAGATCGAACTCAGGATTGCGGGGCACCTAAACGTTAGCATTGAAATACTATTGCTCTGTCCCCTTTTATGGAGCTATCCCCATGTTTACAACAAATAGCAACACACACACACACACACACACACACAAATAAACAAAAGGAGGGACTATGTTTACCAGTAACAGAGTGGTTAGTGAGAGAGCTTTTATGAACTTTTCTGGTTTTTTTCCCAAACTTCTTTGCCACTTTAAATAGTCTGGAAAACAATAAACATGTAAAATTATGAAGTGACATGGTTTTGCCATATTTCACTCCTGAGACTAGACCTCATTACTCATAAATTGCCTTGGTTTCTTCCATCCAGATGGCATTCATTTGTCTGACATGGGGGTGGATGTATTTCACACAGATGTCCGAGAGGCTTTTAAGACAGAGTGGGTGGAAGAGTCAGACCAAGCAATTGCTACTTTCTGGCAGGGAGTCACAGCTGAAATCATTGTTCTACATCTGAGTTAATCTTCTTACCTTCACAAAAAATGTCTGAGTCAAACACTTATATAAATGATAAGTCATTAGAAACATGTTACAAAGACTGTAGAAATTTCTGTGTAAATTCTTGATAGATCCTCACCAGGTGCAAACTGGGATGCTCCACTGAAGTGGATGTAAGCACTCCATTTTATTAAGGTATAGTGATATATAGTTTTTGTTAGCATGGCATATGGTGCTCTTCCTACACCCTAGAACACTATTATGACATTTAATGTACTAAATTAACAGAAAGGTCTGATTATAAATCTATATAAGAACACCTTCACCATTAAATATATTGATTTAAGATTTTGGTTCAGCCAGTTGTAAAAATATAGCAGCCCTCTGCAAATCTAAATTCAGATTTTTGGTTTTTTTCCCCCATGTTCCCAAAACTCGTCAGTGTTTGGATGCCTTTTTGTTTTAAGCATACAGACAGAGAAATAGCTTGATTAAAAACACAAATATTACCTATGCACCAATAAAAAGCGGTATATGGAGTGTAACAAAATATATAAAATAAACACAGCTTCTTAAGATGAGCAATCCAGCCAGATCATTGTAAGACACAAGTTTCCCTAATAACCTTCCCAGATAGGCAGAAAAACATCAAATAATTTTATAAATAGTAGGAATTTAAAAATGATGAAAACTTTTAAGAAACAGTAGCAAGGGGGCAAGCTATAGTCCCTTTAATTTTATTCATCACTACCTAAGGTGACTTGAATTTTTGAAGATTCCTTCCTTCAAAAATAAACAGGAAGAGAGTATAAGAAAAAGGATAAAGGGTGCATAAAAGGGCAAAATCAGTTTTAGTACAAAAATGTCCTTGATGTATTATGATACAATTATATTAACTATTGGTTAGTTATGATATGGAAACATATCACAGAACTCCTTAAAGAAAGGAGTTAAAAATGCTAAGGAAAAATGTGTATTTGTAATTGTTCCTTAGTGATATTTCAAAGGACAGACGTTTTCCATTTGGATTTATTCCACTGAGAAAAAAACTTGGCAATTGATGGAATGAACATTTTTCTGCTATGCTAAATTATGCATCATATAAATGCAAAAATGTGCCTATAAGTAGTACTTTAACTGAAAATAGATATGGTTAATGTCAGCACATTAACAACATACATTTCTACTCAGAAAGTCCAAGGGATTTTTGTTTAAGATTTATACTTTAGATTTACTACTTTAAAAACAATTGTCATGATTTTCACTTCTGACTTGACAAACTCAAAATGTGTATCAGGGTAGCAAATTTTATCCATATAGATTTCTGTCATAGGAAACTTGGCAGAAGTCTCTTTTGGCGGTACTGCTATTTCCACATTCAGAGCTGGGGCTCAGGAGACATTCCCTATTGGCTGATCTTGCTGCACTGGAGGCTTAATAATGTCCGTGTTTTATTAAATCAAAGCTCACTATTTAAATGCTTGTCTGAAGAGGAGATGGCCTTGAGCAAATTACCTTGCTTCTCTGTCTCTCATTGTCCCATCTGTAAAATGAGGTTAATGTTACCGACTGACTTTGTAAAGAGTTTGGAGATTTGTGAAACAAATTCAATATAGAAAACCTAGGGATTTTTAGCAGTATAGAATCATAGGCCCGGAAAGGACCTCAAGAGGACATTTGTTCTAGTTCTTTGCACTCATGGCAGGAATAATTATTATACAGGCCATCTCTAAAAAGGTGTTTGTCTAATCTGCTCTTAAAAATCTCTAGTGATGGAGATTTCATATCTTACCTAGGCAATTCATGAAGGAGGAATGCTAGGAAGAGATTAAATTTATATAACAAAGACAGGAAAGAGCATCTTCACAGGAAGGCTTGCTAACCTAGTAAGGAGGGCTTTAAATTAGGACTAGGTGACCTGTTGAGGTCTCTTGTAACCCTAATATTCTATTATACTAGATGAGGGCTCTAGGAGTTAGTTGTAGCACAGGGGGGCCGGCCACATGGCGACTGTTGGAGCTGAAGCCAGCTGTTCACGGCAGCTCTGGGAGCCAAGGCTTTTGGCAGATCGGTATCATTTTATTTGAATATTTGCATGTTCATTATTTGAAAATAAAGTTACCAATCTGCCAAAAGTTTTTTGTAAAGAGGTTTGCCAGTCCACACTATCAACATGGTTGGGAACCACTGCATTAGTACAGGGATAGCCCGTATCCATGATGATGAAAGATGTAACTAAGTATCCTTGGCCTCTGACTGCCAGAATCTGGGAGGGATGACATAAGATGCCTCACTCAATATTTATTCTTTTTGAAGCACCTGGTATTGGCCACTGTTGGAAGATGGGATACTAGATGAGATGGGCCATTGATGTGATAAAGTTTGGCCATTCTTATGCACAATATTGTAACTGGTCAACATTTCCTTGAGTGAAAACAGTGGCTCCTATAGAGATTAAGTTTTCTGAGAATTTGTCCTTAATATTCTTTCAAGGAATCCTATGCTGTAAATTGACCAATCACTTCTTTGATGCATCTGATGGCATTGCTCAAAGTTTTCTCTCCATTTTTTACCTGAAGTGGCTTTATGGCACTATTTACTTAATCACACGTAAAGTCATTCAAAATGAGTGCAGTGTTCCCAGTAAAGTCTGGAGCTCTTCAGGGCCATCTTCAGAGATATTATTAATAATTCATAATTATGTAGTAAATAATTAAAGATTCTACTATAGCATTTGTGAGCCTGCCTGGACAATTTCGTGTATGCACCCTTGTTTGCTGTGCACATATACTACTGGCAGAATTCCCTCAGAAAACTTGTTTCTGCCAGTCAAATGCTAGGAGGTGTGTGCTTTCTGCTGAAAGAACCTTACTATAGATTAAATTCTGTATAATGTAAAATTTTCTTACCAATATTTCCTAACCTCAGAATCTGTGACAAAGATTGAAAGTTGAATAAGACATACCTGGGTATTAAATAAGACTCAAACATTGAGAAGGAGATTCAGAATGACATTTAACCCCTACCTATGATATTGCAGTTAGGGCATTATTTAGGAGACTAATTGTTTGAGCCATAATAAAAATCTTTTAGGCCCATTTTTCAAATGGGTCCACTAATTTGGGGTGCCTAGCATTTCTGAAAATTGGGACCATGAGCACACATAGCTCTTGTTCTATTCTCACAGTTAGGTTTTAGGTATATGAACTTGTATCAGAAAATTGACATTTTTTCAAAATAGTGATATTAACATCAAACCATATGGTAAAAAATATGAGTCGAATTTTAGACACAAAAGGGGGGAGTTTAGACTCAGGAATGTCTTTGGCTTATCACTCTTTCTTTACGTAGCCCCTTCCTACCTTTCATTTTTTAATACTGATTCATCGTGCATTGAGATTGAAGATGAAAATCTCTAGTTAAAAGCTGTCTATTACCATCATCAGTATTTACATGGACTTTAAGTCTACTTGCATATACCTGCTGCTGCCATTAAAAAGGACTCAAATAGTCCACTCATCCAGTCCACGTCTCCCATGCCTCACTGTACAGTTAAAATAGACAGTAATAACAAACATCTTAAATGATTTTTGTGGATTTTCAGTAATAGAAGAATATAGTCCAAACCCTTTTCACTTCTGCTGTTTTCTGTGACTCACTTATTTCTTGGCAAATTAAATTTACTTTAATTTACAACCAGGCCTGGCACTAGTGGGAAGAAGGGGGCATAGAAGACATTCAGCCACCTTCCTACAATCTTCAAGGGGAGCCAAATTATAGTTAGAAAGTCCAAAATATGTACAGTATGTTTAGTCTTCATCCTTTATGCATCAGGAAAATGCATACTTAATACTCAAATTTTACTTCTTTAAACATTTAAAATCAAGATTTTAGGAGTCTAAATAGCCTCTGGAAGATTGTAGGTTCGTTCTTTAAATAATATCATCTAGGGATGAAAAACTACTCTCTTGTTCTACCACCCTTTCCCATCCTGCAATAATGGGACCATAGAGCCACCCATGTTTACATTTTGGGAGCTGCTCTCAGATTCTCCTTCTCCATTGTCAGAAGATTATTTCCTTCAGTCTCCCAATGTCACACATTTTTTGTTATGGCATAGATCAATAGAACCTCCATTTATCAATGGACACAGTGTCAATTTCACCACCCCTCCTCTGAACCTACAAACAGTTGTTTGTTTTTCCTTTTACATGTGATAGCCAAAATATCTCATGGATGGCCCATGGAATCTCCAACATCACTAGTGGAAGTCTGTCCCTGGGGGTTGGACTAGAACCTGCACAATTGTCTCCTACTTTTCTTCTTTAGGTAGATAATATTTCATAGCTCTTCAATGAGTCATCTTTTTCTGACTGCTTCTTTTTATTTAGAAACATGACCACAGGAAACTAACCAACTCCCATAAGGAGGCAGACAAGCATTGGAAGTCAAGTCTGGAAGGTGAGAAGATTCAAGGTCAAACAATTCAGCATCTGTCTGAGAGCAGTAATAACACAGAATACTCAGCACATTGTTATCTTGCCCAGCATGCCTAGGTTCAAAATGAAATTCTCTGTCAAGCTCTCAGAATCTGGAGAGCCATGATATCACTGCAGGTGTTGGATGTCCTTTTCTTAAATCTTCTTGTGCCAATTTTTAACAATCCAGGGAGTTCTCAGCTCTGTAAGGAAGGCACAGTTCTTAGCAGAAATGTGGGAATTCAATTACTGTAGGCTCTATTCAAAGAACATGTCGTGAAAGCTTTTGCATAAATTCAGGCAGTGAAATGGATTCAGGATTGATAATGCAGTTTACTCACTCATATCTGCATATCCAAAATGCTGTATTATCCAGTAGGGCAATCAAACTTTCCTGAACAAATTTGGCATGGCTACTTTCCATTCTGTTGGCTAAAAGATCAGATGTTAAACAAATTTCACAATGTTACAGGATGCCTTAGAAACTATTACTACAAAGTGAGCCTGTATGAGGACTGTGTGAAGTCTCTGGATGATAGATCCACTAAGGAAAATTAGCCAACAGCCTAGAAGAGCAGTTGTAATAGATAAAAAATATAACATGCTTTTTACTAACTCTTACTTTTTGTGATGGGTAAAACTCTACAAGTTCATTGGGTTCAGTTTAAAAAAACCAAACACATCTGAATTTTATTCTAGCCTCTTCGGTTGAGAAATCAAACTGAACAAGCTGCTCTTATCATATTTGTACAACACTCTTATTTTGGTGAAGTGAGAATTAAGGGATGATAATACTAATCTTTTGGGCTGGTGCAGTACATGGATATTTCCCCTTGTGGTCCAGGATGAAAATGTTTGGGAAAGGGCTGAAGAAACTATTTAAAAAATTAATCAAACTATTATATCTTTAAAAAAAAGTGCCCCTGTTACAAGTCTGTAGAAGTCACAGCTGATCTTTATTTATATCTAACCTATATCACCCTCTGCTATATATTTCATACCTCATCATTCAACAGTGTGTATGAATGCAGTACTTTGAGCACTGTGGATGCAAGGCCTGCTTAGAGAAAATCCTCAGCTGCTGTGCACCATCATAGTGCCACTGAAGGCATTTGCAGATCTGCCCTATCCCCAGTACTTAGAATCATAGAGTAGAATCATAGAATACTAGGACTGGAAGGGACCTCGAAAGGTCATCGAGTCCAGTCCCCTGCCCTTATGGCAGGACCCAGTACTGTCTAGATCATCCCCGATAGACATTTATCTAACCTACTCTTCAATATCTCCAGAGCTGGAGATTCCACAACCATCCTGGGCAATTTATTCCAGTGTTTAACCTTCCTGACAGTTAGGAACTTTTTCCTAATGTCCAACCTAAACCTCCCTTGCTGCAGTTTAAGTTTTCTCCCTCTTCCTTGTGACACCCTTTTAGGGTATGACTACACTGCCACCCTAGTTCGAACTAGGGTGGCTAATGTAGGCATTCGAACTTGCAAATGAAGCCTGGGATTTAAATATCCTGGGCTTCATTTGCATGTTCCCAGGCGGGCACCATTTTTAAATGCCCATAGTTCGAACTACCTGCCCACGGCTACACGCGGCACGGACTAGGTAGTTCGAATTAAAGCTCCTAATTCGAGCTACCGTTAAACAGAAAACTTCTTGTTTCCCTTTATGCCTATAGCTAGTTTGAGCTCGTTTTGTACCTTTGACTTTCTAATCTTGCCCCTGCATTTCTGTATTGTTTGCCTATATTAATCCTTTGTAATTTGTGCTAGTGTCCATTGTTTATATGACTCCTTTTTTTATTTTTAGATCATGCAAGATCTCCTGGTTGATCCAAGGCAGTCTTTTGCCATATTTTCTACCTTTCCGATGCAGTGGAATAGCTTGCTTTTGAGCTCTTAACCATGTCCCTTTGAAAAACTGCCAACTTTCTTCAGTTGTTTTTCCCCTCAGTCTTGCTTCCCATGGGAACTTACCTACCAGCTCTCTGAGCTTATCAAAATCTGTCTTCCTGAAATCCATTGTCTCTAATTTGCCATTCTGCCTTCTACAATACCTTAGAATCATAAACTCCATGATTTCATGATCACTTTTACCCAAGCTGCCTTCCACTTTCAAATTCTCAGCCGGTTCCTCCTTATTTGTTAAAATCAAGTCTAGAACAGCTTTCCCCATAGTAGCTTTTTCAACTTTCTGAAATAAAAAGTTGTCTTCAATGCAACTTTGTCCACAACTTATTGGATAGTCTGTGCCCCGCTGTGTTAGTTTCCCAATATATATCTGAATAGTTGAAGTCCCCCATCACCACCGAATCCTGCACTTTGGATGATTTTGTTAGGTATTTTAAAAAAGCCTCATCCACCTCTTCTGCCTGGGTAGGTGGCCTGTAGTAGACCCCTAGCATGACAACACCCTTGTTTTTTATCCCTTTTAGCCTAACCCATAGACTCTCAACACTTCCGTCTCCTATGTCCATCTCCACCTCAGTCCAATTGTGTACATTTTTAATATATAAGGCAACACCTCCTCCCTTTTTTCCCTGCCTGTCCTTCCTGAGTAAGATGTACCCTTCTATACCAATATTCCAATCATGTGTATTATCCCACCAAGTCTCTGTGATGCCAACAATGTCATAGTTGTATTTATTTATTAGCACTTCCAGTTCTTCCTGCTTATTACCCATACTTCTTGCATTTGTATATAGGCATCTAAGATACTGATTTGATCTTGCCTCCTGTGACAGATTTTTGTTACCAGTCTGCCTGAGGCATCAGGTGATCGGGCTGAGGCCACAGGATTCTTAAGGGAGGAGGTGACGGAACACACCAAGTGTCTAAGTTTTAAAGTTTTATTGATAAAATAATAAAATAACAGCGGAGAGTGATGGGTTCTTCCCACATCACTCAGAGGAAGGAAGGAGGCGTTAGTGCCCTGAGCCCTAACCCACTTTCATACTCACATACTCACTACCCGAGGCTGGCCAGGCCTGGGTGTAATGACAGAAGAAGAGGGGAAGGGTGGATGGGAGTTCGGTTCTGTGCACACAGGTCATCCAGGGTCTGCTGTGATCTCTCCAAATTGCTCCGGCTCTCAGGAAGGTTTTAAGTCCTGGGCTCCTTTGAGGGTGTTTCATTCCACGACCTCTGGTCCTGGTGCTCTTTGTGACAGTCCAAACCGGCTTTCTGTGGTCTCCTTGACTTTTTCCCAAAACACACTGGCTAGACTCTGTTGTTCTCTTTGCTTTCTTCCATGCTGGCCTTCGCTTGTCTTACTTGTTATGGGCTGGCTCTGCAAATTGGTTTAGTTGAATAACTTTTTTATGGCTGGTTGGTAGATTCCAGGCCCCCCTCTTTCTTGGCCGGCAGCCTAGAGTCAGATGTGTGCTGTGGCCTTGAGCTGTGTGGAGCCAATGTCTTATCTTTGGGCCTAGCAGAAGTGTGGAGTTAACTTGTTCTCTGCTCTCTTCATTTCCCCCTTCCCCCTCCCGGCCTCTCGTGACCAGTGAAGGAATCCTTCATTCATTTCACTCTCACACCTTTGACCCTTCTCAAAATGCCCTGTGATGCTTGCAACAGCATTAGCAATATACAATGTTGACCTGCCTCCCCAATGGGACCCCTTGAGGGAGGGGACCATTGGGGTATGACACTCCCAGTTCTCCCTTGTCCCTCCTTTCTCTCTATTATAGCCCACTCTCCCTCCCATTTCCGACCCATCTCCATGTTCTTCACTAACCCATGGGCTTTTGTCACCTGTCCCCATCAAACCTAGTTTAAAACCCTCCTCACTAGGTTAGCCAGTCTATATCCAAATACAGTCTTCCCCTTCCTTGAAAGGTGAATGCCGTCCCTGCTTAGCAGTCCTTCCTGAAATAGCATCCCATAGTCGAGGAAGCCATCTTTTCAGCCAGGCATTCACCTCCAGGATGCACCTGTCTCTACCTGTGACAGGAAGGATAGAAGAGAATACCACCTGCACTCCAAACTCCCTCACCTGTACTCCCAGAGCCATGTAGCCACTCTTTATCTGCTCAGTGTCACACCACGCAGTATCATTAGTGTCCACATGGATGAGTAGCATGGGGCAGTAGTCAGAGGGCCGGATAATCCTCAACAGTGCCTCCATAACGTCTCGGATATGGGCCCCTGGTAGGCAGCCCTGTCAGGGCGACAGATGGGCGCCTCCGTCCTCCTCAGAAGAGAGTCTCCAACCACCACTACCCTATGTTTCCTATTCAATGTGTTCATGTGCTTAACACTCACCTTGCACACATTAACCTGGCCTTTTCAGAAAAAGAATTGCAGTGAAACATTACATTCATGTTTCTCCTGAAAACAAAGCTTTCTTAAAACTTGATAAAGAGAAGGCAAAGACCATGCAGCGAAAAATAAAGGTAAATACACAAAACACTAAAAGGAGGAACCCAGATAGAAAGTGTCATTATAGGGGGAAATAATCAGTAAATGCAATGGAAAAGCTAGCACCTAACATAAAATCTAGTATGGATTCTGATAAGGGTGCCCTATGAATTCTGAAACAGGCTGGCCCTTTTACCACTTTGGTTCCAACAGCAATTTAAATATTATAATTAAGATTGTGCAAGCAACAGTGCCATGTGTAAGATCTTGTGTATACATTAGCAATGTTTTCATTTTATTTTTTTTGCATCTTTCCAAAAGCTTCTTAACTCACTCTTCACATACCCTCAGACCTCTATAACTGACTCAGGATTAATTAAATAATAAACCAGTGAATAAGAAAGGAATACAACTTTAATAAACAAGCTGGAAAGCTTTTCGAGTGAGCTGCTACACAGCCACAACAGTGTTCCTCAAATTTAGTCAGTATTCCAGTATTCTATAAATTTATTTTATAAATTATCTTTGAACTGATAATTATTTGGAATACCACTCTAAAATATTTGTGTCCCAAACATAGACCAATGAAGAGTAAACTTGTTCAAAAGGGAACTCCTTTTGACAGATAAGCACCATTTCATCTTGTAATTAATTTTATATGTCCTGTACTTAATGACAGAAGAAAGAGTAGTAATAACACTTGTTTTGGCATATTATCATCACACCTGAAGTACTCAAATCAATTTAGAAAGGGGGAGGGGGGAACTGAGAGAGTGGTAGCATTGGGTCTGTTGTGGCATGTTGTGCTTTGAATTTTAGTTTATATGCTAAATCTTTGACTTTTGCATGGGGATGGGCCTGAACCATGAAATTCAGATCTGGACATCACAGGTATAAATTTGTGCTTTGTGTTCAGCACCAGCTCTCATCAGAGCTGTTTTGTAGAGTGAAGGAAAATTGAATAAGCAGGGGTACCAACAGCCTCCACAGGCTCCTGGGCAAGGATCAGGTTCCACACTCCAGTGAGGAGTGGGCCCACAGAAAGAAGGGGCGGGGCTTGGGCACAGGCCCCACGTCAGCACTCAGCACCACATGGAGCAGGGCTGGGCAAGAGGCTGCCAGCGGACCCAATTTGGCCCGCCAACCCACCACATCCGGCCTGTTGCTTCCTTGTTGAAACCCTTAAGCACAACACAGCGGCAGCCACTTTAAATGGGGCTGCTCTATTCCGGGAGTGAGGAGGGAGGCTTTGTGCTCTGCCCCACCCATCATTAAAATATCTTGGCTCCCTTGGCCAGTTTCTGATCAATATCAGCTGTGATATTTTGCTGGCGGTAGGGTCAGCCAATGAAGCCTCCACCCTTTCCCCCCCCCCCTCCTGCACTCCTTCACCCTGCCCAGAGCAGAGCCACATGGAGTAGCTTGGGAGTGCAGCTTTCAGGTTTCCGCAGGGCTGCTGACTGGCAGCTGCCTAGGTAAGCACCTCCCAGCCAGAGCCTGCCACTGGCACTCCCTGCTCTCTTCCCTTCCCCTCCCCTCCCCTCCTCCACAACTACTTTCCCCGGGCCACCACTCAGACTCTCTGTACCCCTTTCTCCAAGGTCACAACTCCCTCCCAGACCCTGCACTCCCTCCTGTCCTCCTCCCTCAGGCCATAATCCTCTCTAGCACCCATACCCCCGCCTTAACCCTGCACCCCAATCCTGTGCCCCAAGCCATCACCCAAACCTTCCGCACCCCCTTCATCCAAGTCACAACTCCCTCACAGACCCTGCACCCCCTCCTAGAGCCCCTCCCTCAGGCTAGAATCCTCTCCTGCACCCATACCCCCTTCTGGACTCTGCACCCCAAGCCTCTGTCACAGATCACAACCCCCTCCTGCACCCAAACTCCCTCTCAGACTCTACATCCCCTCCTGGACCCCAGTCTCCTACCCAAGATCTCTTCTGCACCCAAACCCTGTTGGTAGCAGCGCGGCCTTTGAGCACTTGCCAAAATCTTGGAGCAGCATCCCATTAAAAATTATTGTCCACCCGTGACATAGAGCATGCAACACAGTGCTCCAGCAGCAATTTAAAGGGCCCAGGTTCCAGCCACCATAATTGCCTCAGTAGCAGCAGTGACAGTCATGAGCACCAGACACTTTTGAATTGCCAGGCCCTTCCTCCCCCCAAGCCCTGTTGGCGGTCCTATGACCAAGATTTGCAGCAAATTATGCATCCAATACTCCCTAGACAAAGTCAGCTGCAGACCTAAATGCTTTTTAACAGTGGGGCTAGTTCTAGAACCACTGTATTATCAGCACTTGTTAGGTGCCAGTATGTATTCAAATCTGAATCCACATGAATGCATATTCATTAACCTTTTAGATATACCAAAATGAGTAGCTATACTGAAGAATATTTTTTTTACTTTGGAAACTGATGTTTATTTTTATAAACATTTTCAATAAACATTATGTGTATCTAGTTATTCTTCCTTCTATTCAAGTTAGAAAAATATCAGAAAAATACTTTTTAAAAATACATATGCACACACTTCCCTTAATAGAATATATTCACCAAATAGCATTTGATCAGGTTTGTACCTGGTTGAAAAACATACAAAGTACACATCAAATAAATTTTTCAAACATGAGTGCTGAAACATACTGAATAATTTATTGACTGAATACTATTCTGCACATGATTATTACATTTTTATCTTCTAATTTTCTCACAAAGGAGGTTAACAGTTCCACTGAGAATTTAGACAAAATCTTTTATTGCACAAAGGCAATAAGCCTTTTATTCCACAATAAGCCAAATGTCATGCATTGAATATTGTATTACATATTGGCGCTGACTTGCTGCCACTAAGCCCAATGAGCAAAAATCCCACTGATATCAATAGAAGTAGGGCTAGTCTCACCATCCTATCACCTTAAGGAATTACACACTACACAAAAACAAGTAACAACAAGTATTAGCAGATAGGACATTGATGGACTGACAGTTGTTTGGGGAGGTTTAAATCCTTATTTACAAGTAAGATAATGAGAGGCAGCCAGTCTACAAAGGTTTCTTGTCTGTTTGTTGGCTTGCTTTTGGTCAAACAACAAAAAGTGGCAAAGTGTGGTAATGAACTCAGTAGCATTGGCACTGTGTCCTATAATAATTTCCACACAAGAATTTCAAAACCTCACATGATTTTGTTTTATTTGTGTCTTTAGCTTCAAGATGAAAGGAGTTGTAGCTCTGTCTGCTTTCAAGTGAATGAGGTTTATTTACCTGTAATGTTAAGAACAAAATTTGATAATTGCATGCCAAAAAACAAAGCAGTCAATTTAGCTTTGTTGTTCAGTTTTTGATCTATACGCTGTATTGCCAAAAAGAGAAGATATTTTCAGGAAAAAAATAGAAAAAGTAACACGTAATAGCTGTAGAAAAGCACGATTGGATATCCAGTTAAATAATCTGTCGTGTGCAAGAAATGATGGAAAGCAAGGAGATTTGCATTATGATTACATCTCAGTGATGGTAGCAGAACTTCAAAAGACATTTGGTTTGATATGTATTTGTACATAGAGATGAAACTAGTTCTTTATACATTGTTAGGCTAATCAAAGCCAATATAAATAATGTTGTGAGATTGGTGGACTAGTGAGATTTCTGATACTTCCTGTTTCCAGTTTGTTCTTTCCATACTTCCAGACAATCTTTGCTACATTACTCAAAGTTTCCAGCCTCAAGTGGACAAAGCAGTACAGAGACATGAGAGAAAAATATTCAAAAACTTAAAAAACCCAAATATGACAGATTCTGATAATTTTCCAGAAAGGTATGTCTATACTAGCCCCCTAGTTCAATCTAGGGAGGCTAATGAGGGCGACCGAAATTGCAAATGAAGTGTGGGATTTAAATATCCCGCGCTTCATTAGCATGTTCCTGGCCGGTTGCCATTTTAAAATTGACATAAGAACGGCCGTACTGGGTCAGACCAAAGGTCCATCTAGCCCAGTATCCTGTCTGCCGACAGGGGCCAGGACCAAATGCCCCAGAGAGGGTGGACCGAAGACAGCGATCAAGTGATTTGTCTCCTGCCATCCCTCTCCAGCCTCTGACAAACAGAGGCCAATGATACCATTTTATCCCCTGGCTAATAGCCTTTTATGGACCTAACCTCCATGAAATTATCTAGCTTCTCTTTAAACTCTGTTATAGACTAGCACGAAGTAACTGCCCGCGTCTACACGCGACAGTGAAACGGGATTCCTAATTAAAGCCCTAAATCAAATTAGCTGTTATTCCTCCTGCAATGAGGTTTACCAGCTAATTTGATTTAGGGCTTTAATTTAGAATCCCATTTCACTGCCGCGTGTAGATGCGGGCAGTTACTTCGGGCTAGTCAATTTCTAAAATGGCAACCGGCCAGGAACATGCTAATGAAGTGAGGGATATTTAAATCTTGCGCTTCATTTGCAATTTCAGTCGCCCTCATTAGCCTCCCTACATCGAACTAGGGGGCTAGCGTAGACATACCCTAAGGCTGTGTCTACACTGCACCCCTTTTCCGGAAAAGGGATGCAGATTAGACACTTTGGAATAGCAAAACTGCGGGGGATTTAAATATCCCCCGCGGTATTTGCATTAACATGACTGCCACTTTTTTCCGGCTTGGGGATAAGCCGGAGAAAAGCAGCAGTCTAGACGTGATTCTCCGGAAAATAAACCCTTTTCCTTGAAAGTAGGAATAAAAGATCCTCCGGAAAAGGGTTTATTTTCCGGAGAATCACGTCTAGACTGCCACTTTTCTCCGGCTTATCCCCAAGCCGGAAAAAAGCGGCAGCCTGGTATTTATGAACCAGCAGTATCACTTAAAGCTCCTCGTTTCAGAAAATTTTCTTACTTTCAGAAAATTAAAATTTTAAAGATGTTGCTATAATTACAAACACAATTAACTGAAGCTTTTAAAATAAAATAATTACTGAATCAAAATAAAATAAATGCAGCTTTCCAATTACTTATTTTTTTATAGTTTCTAGTGTTTATTACAATTAGAATAAGACAAAATCACCTTGTTACCAGTATCCTTATCTTTCTGGATACACTTTCTGGCATATTCCAGAACATAGTCCTTTCTATTAGTGCTCATTATTTATCTAATATCAGTCAGTACTATATATTATTCATGGACTCTGTACAAAAAAGAAGATACAGCTCTGGCCTCCATAGCTTCAATTTTGAACAATAGGTACATAAGTGGGATGGGTGCTCAGATTGTCACAGAGCCACACTAATGCACATTTTATTTACTGATATGCAAGTTTGAGCATCCAAATGCACAATTTGGATGCCTTATTTAGCTTCTTTGATTTGAAAACTGGACCCTAGATCTATTTAAATAACTCTGAATCACCAAGGGATGGAAAAACTTGTTTTTTCAACTCTAAGACAGACAGAACAAGCATTTGTTATAACTGTCAATTACGTGCAGTTAATGCTGTCAATTAATGCAAAACAATTATCTAAACAAATTCATTATTAATCATAGTTTTAATTAGACTGTTAAACAATAAAAATGCCAATTTAAATTTAATACTTATACTTTTGAATGTTTTATATATTTTCAAGTATATTGATTCCACAATACAGAATTCAAAGTGTACACAGCTTACTTTATTTTATTGTTTTTATTTCAAATATTTGCACTGAACAGTAGTTCATAACATGATCACATACTGTGATTTCCACAGGACCATGACCTCATTCAATGAATAGGACAAACATGGTATTGTAATGAATTAATGTTGTAAATTTAAGGAGGCTGTTTCAACTGCTGTTGTTTGCAGAAGGTGAAAAGTGTCCAGTAATAAGAAAAGGGATTGCAGGCAAAGAAAGAATGGTCTAAAGGCAGTTCAACGCTGCCCTAGAGAACAGGATTTTATCCCTTCATATTTGGTACACTTTACACAAGCAATAGTCTCATAAGCCAGGGGTCACAAGTTAAAATCTCACTGGTGCCTGGATAGAAATTCCTGACTAGACCTGGAGTCTTATCAGTTGCCCACACATCAAGCTTTCCACAGGTGGTCTCTAGGGCTATGTTTACACTACAGAGGTTTTTTTGAAAAATGGTAGTTTTTCCGAAAAAACTCACAGTGTCCACACCTTAAGTGTGTTTTGCACAAAAAAATTGAAAGAACAGAGGTTTTTTTTTTCCAGTGTAGGTATTCCTCATTCTACAAGGAAGAATGTCTTTTTGTGAAAGCTCGTTCACAAAAAGATGTGTGTGGATGGAGCAGAGGGGTTTTTTGCATAAAAAGACGAAAGAGGAAAAAGCACAGTTGCCCTGGTGGCCATTCTGTGCATAGCAATCAGAGCTTTCTTTCAAAAGAGTGTCCATGCAGTCTGGACACTCTCCTTCACAAAAGTGCATGGGTGCATCTAGATTGGCAAGATTTTGCGCAAAAGCAATCGCTTTTGCACAAAATCTTGCCAGCTGTCTAAACTGGCCATAAGAATTTGCGCAAGAACACTGACGATCTAATGTAAGATTGTCAGTGTTCTTGCGCAAGAACTCTGACGCTCCCACTCGGGAAAAAGCCCTCTTGCGCAAGTGTTCTTGCTCAAGAGGGTCAGTGTAGACAGGAACAGGAATTTTTTGCGTAAGAAAGCCCCGATGGCGAAAATGGCCGCTGGAGCTTTCTTGTGCAAAACCGCGTCTATACTGGGCACAGATGCTTTTGTGCAAAAGCAAATCTTTTGCGCAAAGGCACTTGCCAATCTAGATGCTCTTTTGCGGAAATACTTTTAACAGAAAAGTTTTTCCGTTAAAAGTATTTCTGCAAAATCATGCCAGTCTAGACGCAGCTCATCAGTTTTTCTATGTGCTTTTCAGTGTGGACGCGCTCTTGCACAAGAAGTTTTGCAGAAGATTTCTTCCAATAAAAGCTTCTTGTACAAGAAGCCTGCAGTCTAGACGTAGTCTTGGGGTACATCTACACTGCACAGTTATTTTGGAATAAGCTATTCTGAAATAGCTTATTTGGAAATATCACATCTTCACTGCAGGGAAGCCTCAAAATTAGTCTGAGGCAGACTTCCCTAATGTAGATGTGCTATCTCAATTTATAGCCCCAGGAGGAATAACTTAGAATAGTCCTGGTGAGGGGCTATTTTAAAATAGCAGAAGTAGAGCGTCTATACACACCTTATTTCAAAATAGCTTTTTCGGAATAGGTGCTATTCTTCATAGAATGAGGTTTACAGAAGTTGGAATAAACTGTCTGTTATTTCAAAATTATTTCAAAGTAACAGCCATTATTCCAAAATAACTTTGCTGTGTAGACACACCCTAACTCTGGTTCCTTATTTTCTTGATGCCCAATAAGAAATCCTGGGGTCTGATTTGCAGAAGTGATGAGGACAAAGAGCTACAACTGGTAACAATGTGAGTTTTGCACATATAAAATCTGTACAATGCTAAATACTCTAAAAAACTCAAGTTTAAAGAGACTGTTAAGTGGACATCCAAAATTAGAGGATGCTTAACTTGTGTGCCCCAGTATCCAATTTGTAAAGTGGGGATAATATCACCTACTCCCTTCACAAGATTTTGTGGGAATCAATTCATTGATGCAATGACTCAGACACTAATGACTGCCATAGAAAATCCCATAAGAAAACGAATAAGTCTCTCTTGGTAGCAGGGTTTATATAGTATGCAGCGGTGGTGGCCTGGAGCCGTAAACTGAACAATGAGGGCAAGACAAAACATTGAACTTCTTATCGGGGGCCAACAGCCACACCGGACCCCTGGACAATGTTGAGGAGGGCCTCAGACAGAAGGGATTATGGCAAGGGCAGCCAGCCTTCAGCATTGCTCAGTCAATGGTGCCTCCCCAGAATTGCCAGTAGCATGCCACATGATGCCCCCATCTGTCCAGGCAGCCCTAAGAGCTGTCTGGAGTGTGCCATGCAGTGCTCTGACAGTGACTTAACACTAAAGGGCTTGACACTCTAGACCAGTGGTCTCCAACCTTTTTACACCCAAGATCACTTTTTAAGTCTCAGAACAGGCGAAGATCTACTGCCCGCCCCTTCCTTGAAGCTCCGCCTATATTACATGAGGAAATCTAATGTAAATGTACTGCGCAGGTGCACAGTTCAGAGAGGGCTCAAGAGCTACTCTTAGAGCCCCTGAGATCTACCGGTAGATCACGATCTACTGGTTGGTGACCACGGCTCTAGACACTGCAGAAGTGGGGACTGCAGCCCCTTTGAATCACCAGGCCTTGGGACAGCTTCCCACTTTGCCTCCACCATCCCCACTGTTGGCAAGCCTGCATCTCATTCGTTCAGCAAACACTGTCTCTGCAATAATTCATGTTTTTGAGTGTAACTGTACATAAATTTCAAAGCAAGGACCACGCTTTCATCCCTGTTATCATGGCACAGAACACATGAAATCTCAGAGATTATACTAAAATAAATGCAAAAGCTTAAAAAAAGGAAAGAAAATCTGTTGAATTTTGGGTGAATCCCAGTTAGACAAATATGGCAATACTGAACCTTTAAAGTTATACCTGTTATGCAGAATAGATGAAGCATCTTTTTCACAAGAACTCAGTGACATTCAATGAAATTAGTCCTGTAGGAGAAGAAAGGGTCCTATGGGACAGGGAAGAATTTAATTTTCCAGGGTTGTGCATTAAAGTACTCTGTACTTTGCATCCTGATTTTGTCACGCTTAATTCTCTAAGACAAAATACTTTTTACAAATTCTTGAATATACTGTTGCAGATACAATTGGCATAATATGCTTCATGCAGGGGGCTGGACTTGATGACCTCCTGAGGTCTCTTCCAGCCCTAGGATTCTGTTCAACAGCAATCTTTTTTTGGTAGGTTTGTATATGTGTACTGCTGATGCCTCATTACTACATGAGATTTCACATTTATACATGAGACCATGGTTCAATCTACATAGTGTTCTCCCAGAAAACTGTTACTATGGTATGTAAAACAATCTTTTCTTTCTGTACTGACACTCCTGTTAGCACTCTAGACTACCCAGTGAGGAGCCTGCTGCTTTGTTCTTATCCTTGTCACCATTCTTCAAAAATCATTCTTGTTCAGATCACATAATATTAAGCTTCTACACAGAAGATGCAATCATTTTCTATTCTGCAAGCTGCCCATGGAAAACTGAATACTGCTCATTGTTTCCCCATATACTAGCAGATAGAAACTTTGCCCATCTTTCTTTTTAAGTGACATGAAAATAGTCCCTGCCACACAGAATGATGTTTTATGCAAGTTTATCTCTTTATTATTTTTGGACCTATGCCAATTCTGACTGTTTTACATAAAATTGTTAGAGTGCATTTAAAGCTAGAGATAGGCCACACGGTCACAATCTTCTCTAAACTTAATGTTTCTGGACAATGGGCAGAACACACATTTGACTACTTGTGACAATTGGTAACATTTTCCAAAGTGCCTAAGTAATGGAAGAGCCTAAGGTCTTTGAAATTTAATGGGCCTTAAGAGCCTAAATTATAGATCCTCAAAGGTATTTAGGTGTCTAACTGCCATTGAAATGAATGGGAGTGAAGCACGAAAATACCTTTAATGATCTGAACTCTAATTCACTTTTGTAGCTAGGACTTAGGAACCTAAGCCATCTAAACACTTTTAAAAATTGTATTCATTAATAACTTTACCCCACCGTGTATCTCTCATTTTCAGTTCAATTCATAGAAACTGCAACATGATTGCAAGAAAGCCACTGATGTGTAGGGAACATGATTAGCCAGCACAGTGTTATCTCTTGTAGGATAGTTCTGTAGTAGAACAGCAAAAGGACATAGACAAGTAGCTGATCTACAGTTGCGGTGGGTGCCAGTACAAATGATTAAGAGGCACCTGTCTCACTGACATAACTCATCTCTAGTTAAAATATCAGTTAGTACTTTCCAGTACAAAATATATTTGATCCTGGAAAGATGAGCGGACCCTTGATGTAACTTCCTGCAACACCACTGTTTTATGAAACTTTGTATTGTATCTTATAAATTCTGTATTTTCTAACTGGGAGAGTAAAGGAGTGGGGAGGAGAGAAATTATGCTCCCAATGTATATGTATGTTAAAATAACAGTATTACAGACTATGCTGCTTTCATTGCTAGGGATCTCTCAAAGGTAAGAAAGGTCATTTGAATGTTTTCTGGAAGTGCAATTATGAGCTAATGTAGGAAAATTGCCTGTGAATTATTCAAAACAACCAAAAGTTACAAAGAACATCTCTTGGATATTTTTTAAACATGCTCTATAGTTGCAACAGTACGTAAAAATTAAAATGCTGATACAACCTACTTATGGGTACCCACTGCAATGGCTGATCTCTAGTAAAATGTTGCAAATCGTATACAAATTAGTATGAATATTTATCAAATGTTTTAATTAAAATTATCAAGCTGTTAAATTATGTTGCAAAGAAATCAAAAGAGACAACAACCATGAAGCAGAAACAGTGTAGCAGAACAAAAACTCAGCTGGAACCCCCATCAGCAGCCAAGGAAGAAATACGTTGTGCGAGCATTCCACTGCCTTAATTCAATAATACGCAAAGCCTGAAATTCCCAAAGGGTTCATGTTACTTGAAAACAGAATTCATTAATGCTCAAGCTCAAAAATCAATACAGGAAACCCATTCAACCAAAATGCATATACCATAAGTCAAATTATCATAACTATGGATTATGGTTTTCATTTTTCCCCTCTTTTATGAAACATAAATAAGCCAATACTGGGTTTTGTGTTTGTAAAACTGAACATTATATTTGAAATGATGACATAAAAAATGGATTAAAAATCCCAACTAACCCCTCTCCCTGCCCCTGGAGGGCTGAGGGAAGAGAACAAGAATGCATTGGCTCCAATCCTGATCCTGCAAAATGTTAAATACATCCTGCCAGTGAATGGAAATGGATGATGATTATATTTTGTGGGGCAAGACCTTGCAAGCTGTGCTTGACAATTAGCTATCTTATTCACTATGGAGAATGGACATTCTAAACATTTATTTCTGCTTGTGTTATCTCATAATGTTAATGAAGCATGCATCTAGCCATTAAAAAACAAGAATGAAAAAAATAAAAAATAAAATGTTGCCATTTGAGGGAAGAGAGAAATCCCATACAAGCTGATTAAAAAAGGAGAGATTCAGAATTAATTGAGTACCTTCCTATGTCCTACAATGCACTTCAGTGGTGGGAAACCTCGAGATCCACAGTAACCATTCATCTTCTGGGAATACTTTTGGTTAACAAACTCTGAGTAATGGTCCTGGAAGTGTAAATATGGTCCTTACTAGCAAAACACTGACATAGTCCCTCTGGATGAAATGTAAACATGCGCCCTAGACTATAGGGGGCTAACAATGGAATTTTCAGAGTTGAGTGACTAAACTTAGGCAGATCTATACCTGCTTGCCTAACTTTGGGCACTCAAGTTTGAAATTATTGGCCTAGTCCATAGCATGGTTTATTACAGTTTGTAGCCCTGTTTTGCCCTGACAACAGTGGCCAAGGAAATCATAATCATGATCCTGGGAGCTGGTTAAGTGGCCACACTTCATTGATTTCAGTGGGAATTTGTGGATGCTGTGAGCTTCTCGGGGTCAGGCTCCATGTAATAATGCTGCTAATAAAATCAACATTTCAATTTGCTTTTGTAGTGAAGTGAAAATACAAAATCCCTGCTCTGCATAGACTGTTCACAGTTCAGGTAAGTATAGGTAGAACCAAAATATTGTCTGATCTTTCCAAAACAGTTGTGGCTTCTGTACCTACAATAATCATCTATTGTTCTCTTTAAAGCCAGGTAAAAATAATAAAAGAAATACCTTGACAGATATCTACCAATATTTACATTCTCACTTTGTCAGATATAATAATAATCCAGGTGCAGTCATCAAAGTCCAAAATTATGTGTAAGAAACAAGCTCAAAATTAATAATGGAATCACACCTAAATTATTCCTTCTGGGTATGTCTACACTGCATTCATCTTTTGAGAGAGGAATGCAAATGCAGGTGAACGAAATTGCAAATGAAGTGCAGATTTGAATTTCCTGTGCTTCATTTGCATAATCACGGCTGGCCGCTTTTTTGAAATACCCTATTTCGAGATAAACAACACTGTTTAGACGTGGTTATTTTGAGAAAAAACCCTTCTTTTGAAATAACCCTTACTCCTTATAAAAGGGTTATTTTTAAATGTTTTTTCTCAAAATAACCACGTTATTTAAAACCCTATTTTGAGATAAAAAAATGCTATTTCAAAAAAACAGCCATCCGCAATTATACAAATGAAGCATGGGAAATTCAAATCTGCGCTTCATTTGTAATTTTGCTCACCTGCATTTGCATTCCTCTCTTGAAAGAGGAATGCAGTGTAGACATACTCTTAGACTGTGTCTACATTGGCATCCTTTTCCGGAAATGCTTAAAACGGAACAGTTTTCTGTTATAAGTATTTCCAGAAAAAGCACGTCTACATTGGCAGGATGCTTTTCTGGAAAAGCACTTTTTCCGGAAAAACGTCCGTGCCAATGTAGACGCGCTTTTCCGCACAAAAGCCCCGATCGTCATTTTCGCGATCGGGGCTTTTTTGCGGAAAAGACTACTGGGCTGTCTACACTGGCCCTTTTCCGGAAAAACTGTTCCGGAAAAGGACTTTTGCCTGAACGGGAGCAGCATAGTTTTTCCGGGAAAACAATGACAATTTTACATTAGATCGTCATTGCTTTTCCGGAAAAGCAAGCGGCCAGTGTAGACAGCTTTCAAGTTATTCCGGAAAAGCGGCTGCTTTTCCGGAATAAGTGGCCCAGTGTAGACACAGAGTTTAACTTCATTTGCTTTCTAATTGCTAAAGAGTAAGTGATCGTATTATCACTTTTTTTTTCTCTCAACATAAATATAGTTCAAGATTCTCTAACTGGGTTATGAGAATTATTTAACCCAACATTTTTAATTTGCTTCCTTCCTCCTCTGGTTCTTTAAAAGTTTTTATTTTACAGTTACTGCCTTTTCTTCTATATTCCAGTCAAAGCATTTTAGGTACTTGATTATCTTGCTCTTTTGCCATTACCACAAATATTGACTTGTAAGTCTGACTTGTAAGTGCTAAGATGTTCCGTTGAATGGACAGCTAATATCACACAATAAAGTTCACTCTCTTCCATGGCAGTTAATATATTGTAGCCCAGGGGTTCTTGTAGTAATTTTTTTTTGGTGGCCTCAACTCTTCCTGATATCTCCACTGAAACTTTTCCCTAATAGTGATAAAGTAATTTGAACATATACACACATCCAAATCATTGTGATTTATTTATGTATTTTAGGAGAGGGGGTTCAGACAGAATGATAAAAGTAATGCACAGTTGTCCCTACTTTTTCTGGATTTAACAGAATAGAAACCCAAATAAACTGCTTTCCATGTTCTTTTTTATTATTGTTTATGGGTTTTTTAGTAAAAGAGATTGTCTGGATAACCATTCTGAAGTAATTTTAAAAATGCTTTCGCACAATAGATGTCCAAATAATGAAAAAATCCTGCAATAGTTCCAAATTTTTCCTTTCAAAAACAAAATCAATCCAGTCCAATAATCATAGAATTATAGAACTGGAAGGAACCTTGAGAGATCATCAAGTCCAGTCCCCTGCCCTCACAGCAGGACTGAGCACCATCTAGATCATCCCTACTGGATGTTTGTCCAACCTGCTCTTAAATATCTCCAGTGATGGAGATTCCACAGCCTCCCAAGGCAATTTATTCCAGTGTTTAATCACCTGACAGGAAGTTTTTCCTAATGTCCAACCTAAACCTCCCTTGCTGCAATTTAAGCCCATTGCTTCTAGACCTATCATTAGAGGTCAAGGAGAACAATTTTTCTCTCTTTTCCTGTAACACCCTTTTAAGTATTTAAAAGATGTTATGTCTCCTCTCAGTCTCTTCTGTCTTCTCTTTTCTAAACTAAACAAACCCAATTCTTTCAGTCTTCCCTCATAGCTCATGTTTTCTAGACCTTTAATAATTTTTGTTGCTCTTTTCTGGACCTTCTCCAATTTCTCCATATTTTTCTTGAAATGTGGTACCCAGAACTGGACACAATACTCCAATTGAAGCCTAATTGGTGCAGAGTAGACCAGAAAAATGGCTTCTCATGTCTTGCTCACAACACTCCCGTTAATGCATCCCAGAATCATGTTTGATTTTTTTGTCACACTGTTGACTCATGTTTAAGTTGTGGTCCACTATGACCCATAGATCCCTTTCTGCAGTACTCCTTCCTAGACAATCACTTCCTGTTTTGTATGTGTGAAACTGATTGTTCCTTCCTAAGTGGAGTACTTTGCATTTGTACTTTTTAAACTTCATCCTGTTTACCTCAGACCATTTCTCTAGTTTGTCCAGATCATTTTGAATTTTGACCCTATCCTCCAAAGCACTTGAATCCCCTTGCAGCTTGGTATCATCTGCAAACTTAATATGCCATCATCTCAATCGTTGATGAAGATATTGAACAGAAACGGTCCCTAAACAGACTCCTGTGGAACCCCACTTGTTATGCCCTTCCAGCATGATTGTGAATCGTTAATAATTACTATATGAGGGTATGTCTACACTACAAAGTTAGTTCGAACTAACGGACGTTAGTTCGAACTAACTTTAATAGGTGCTACACTAGCGCTCCGCTAGTTCGAATTTGAATCGAACTAGCGGAGCGCTTAGTTCGAACTAGGTAAACCTCATTTTACGAGGACTAACGCCTAGTTCGAACTAGCTAGTTCGAACTAAGGGCTGTGTAGCCCTTTAGTTCGAACTAGTGGGAGGCTAGCCCTCCCCAGGTTTCCCTGGTGGCCACTCTGGCCAACACCAGGGAAACTCTATGCCCCCCTCCCGGCCCCGGACCCCTTAAAGGGGCACGGGCTGGCTACGGTGCCCGTGCCAGGTGCAAGCCTGCCAGCACCCAGCTAGCAGACCCTGCACCTGGCACGGCACAGAGCCACCCACCCGATGCCCCCCAGCCCACCCCCTCTTGCCGGGACCAGGCTGGCGGCTCCCGGGAGTTTGCCCTGGACCGCAAGAGGCGGGCACCTTCCTGGGCTAGTGCGGACATCGTGGACCTCGTCCACGATCTCCGCACTAGGCACAGGAAAGTGGCCGTCTAGGGCAGGAGAGCTGCCAGCCTGGCCACCCAGGACCAGGTGTGCATGAAAATCAAGGGGGTCCACTGAGACCCCCGACACTGAGCCCTGAGCTTACAATGGCCGTCCTGGGTCAGACCAAAGGTCCATCTAGCCCAGTAGCCTGTCTGCCAACAGCGGCCAACCCTAGGGACACTGGAGGGGATGGACCGAAGACAATGACCAAGCCATTTGTCTCGTGCCATCCCTCTCCAGCCTTCCACAAACTTTGGGCAGGGACACCACTCCTACCCTCTGGCTAATAGGACTCCATGGACCCAACCTCCATCACTTTATCTCACTTCCCTTTAAACTCTGTTCCAGTTCTAGCCTTCACAGCCTCCTGCAGCAAGGAGTTCCACAGGTTAACTATTTGCTTTGTCAAGAAGAACAACTTTCTCTTACTAGTTTCAAGCCTGCTACCCAGTCCTTTCCTTTGGTGTCCTCTAGTCCTTCTTTATGGGAACTCAGGAAGAACTTTTCTGAATGCACCCTCTCCACCCAACCCCTGCTTTTAGAGACCTCTATCCTGTCCCCCCTCCGTCTCCTCTTTTCTAAGCTGAACAGTCCCAGTCTCTGTAGCCTTTCTTCATCTGGGACCTGTTCCCAACCCCTGATCATGTTAGTTACCCTCCCCTCTCCCAGCCTTTCTCTTCCCCTCTCCCACCTCCTTTTCCCAGTCTCCCCCAGTTTTGTTCAATAAAGACAGAGTCAATGTTGGAAGAAACGTTATCTTTATTTTGTACATCAATAAGAAGGGGGGCTAGGGAAGGGTAAGTGGAAGGAGGTGAGGGAGGAATGGGGTACGAGCCCCCGATGGGGAGGACTGGGCTGGCTCTGCGGGCTTCTGGGGGTGGAAGCTCTCCTGCAGCCCCCCAATTACTCCCTCTCCCCAGATGGCAGCCTGCGGCAAGTGCAGCCGGGCTGATGGCCGAGTGGTGTGATGTGCCCAGTGTGGGCACTCAGGGCACTCCAAGCCAGAACTTCTTTGCAAGCGGGGCACCCCTTAGAACTGTGTGTCCGGGGTGGGGGTCGGGACCCTTTAAGCGCAGCCCTCGGCTAGCCTGAGACAGCATCTCCATGCTCTAAGTCCTCCTTTTATGCCCTGCCGGCACTGCTTCCGGCCATCCTTAAGCCCTGTTCAGAGTCCACTCAATATGGACTTACTAGTTCGAACTAGCAAAACGCTAGTTCGAACTAGTTTTTAGTTCTAGATGCGTTAGTTCGAACTAGCTTAGTTCGAATTAACTAATTCGAACTAAGTTAGTTCGAACTAGCGCTGTAGTGTAGACGTACCCTGAGAATGGTTAATAATTATATTATTAACAATAAACATTAAATTACTATTGCTCTTATTATATTGTTCCTATTATATTTCATGTTAGAAATACGGTGTGATAATAAAAGTTCTGGTTTTTACCCCATCCATTGTGTGGAACAGATTACTTGCAAAAACTCAGCAGCTCTTTGAAAGGAAAGTCTGCAGGATCTTGGATCTCCTGCGAAATCAGCACTCTGCATCCTGAACTGGTGTATTTGCCTGGCTGGTTGGGAAAAGAGATTAATTCTTGATGCCTTGGGGGACGCGGGGAAACATAAAATTGCTGAAAAGGGGGCCAGCATGGTGGCTGACAACACCCAGGAATGAAGGTTTCAAAAAGATCAGCCTGTGCCAGCAACAGCACCTCCTCCCCCAGTCAGGTGATAAATATACCAGGCTCTTGGCTATATCTGCTGTGGGCATTATGATAGCAAGTCTGTTGAGGGCAGGCAGGAAGGAATTTTTGCCTTTCCTACTTATTGGCCAGGGGTAATTTCTGACAGAGTGTGGTCATAAAAGACCCCCTCAGGGTGCTCTCCCGGTGCTGACAAAGCTACTGACACTCACCTTCTTGCTCTATGGGGCTTCTTCCCACTCTGTCCTGCTGAGCCAGCTCATCTAGTCTCCCCCAGCCAAGACACAAGCACTTTTTGCGGAAAAGCGTCCGTGGTCAATCTAGACGCACTTTTCCACAAAAAAGCCCCATCCGCCATTTTTGCGATCGGGGCTTTTTTGCGGAAAACAACTCTCTGCTGTCTACACTGGCCCTTTTGCGCAAAAGTTTTTCGGAAAAAGACTTTTGCCCGAACGGGAGCAGCATCGTATTTCCGCAAAAAGCACTGATGATCTTACATGAGATCGTCAGTGCTTTTGCGGAAATTCAAGCAGCCAGTGTAGACAGCTGGCAAGTTTTTCCGCAAAAGCAGATGATTTTGCGGAAAAACTTGCCAGTCTAGACACAGCCTAAATGCTTTAGGGCCAAGGAAAATGCAGTTTGGGCCCAGTTTTCTGGGAAATCACTCCCCAAAAAGGATCAGAACCCCAAATGAATTCTTCAGGTAAGCCCCCTTCAGCAATGAAAGGAGGATGTATACACTGATTGCTCCCCCAAGCAACAGTTATTTACACTGGGCTTGATAGTAAATAAAAGTAGTTTTATTAAGTATAAGCAGTAGGATTTGAGCAGTTGTAAGTGAGAACAGGAGAAGCAAAGTGAATTACAAATTGAAAATAACAAAAAATGTATAGCTAATTCTGAAACTAAAACCTTAGTACAAATTTATTACAAATTCATCCTAAAACTGTTCTTATTCCAGCTAAACCTTCAAAGCAGGGAAGTGCCCTCTCCCTGGGTCCCTGGTTCATTTTCTTGGCTAAGACTTAAAGGACAAGATAGCTGTTTACAGGTCATCTAGACATTGAGGGTAACACCCTTGATGACTTTCATTTGCACATTTAAAACCATAAACCATTCCATACTCCATATCTCTAACTTTACACACAAGAATGATATGTACACCAAAGTAAGATGTACAGACTTAGCAGTTTACAACATTAAGATTAATAGGTTACATGAGATGTTTTGTCCGAAGCATCTTTGCATTATACATATTTGTGTCCATAAGTCCATTTCATAAAGCATGGGGGAGGGGTCTGTCACACAATTGTGCTTGGTTCATGCATAACATGACACGTGGTAGGACATATGTCACAACTCATTATTTAAGTGAACGGTGTTTGCTGGTTGCAGGTACTCTTATAAAAGAAAAGAAGGCTTATGGTAATGGATAAATGTCTTGTGGGAAAGGACCTGAGGAGAGGTGCTCAGTAACAGAGTGAACTGTGGGCTCCTATGATTAGTATGTCATGAAACCAACCTCCCCATCATTATAGTCCCTCTTAACCCTCCTACAAAGTAGGAAAGGTTGGTAAGGTCCTGGCAATGGATTTGCTTGAGGGACCTGCACGGAAAGGGAGACGGGGAGTTGGCTGAAGCCCTCCAAGGACTGTAAAGTCCCAGAAATGGATCTGCTGGAGGGTTATGGGTGGAAAAGGGCAGGAGATATTAAACATGCTCTCCCACCCAGTGAATTATAGGAAAAAATAAAGGGGGCGTTACCTGAACGGTACATTGTTAACTACTGGGTAGTCCATGACATCTAATAATAAAATTGTGGCCCGATTAAACCCATGTCAAATGTCTTTTGTCCTTTTGGCATAGCTAGACATTTAAAAGAGTAGCTTTAAGGTTGGCCTCAGTGATGCAGTTTTGATACTTGTTTTTCAGGAAATGAAGTGCACTGCATGCCCTCTCACACAGCACAGCAGTAGACAACAGGAACACGAAATGCAAAGCAACTTTATCTAGTGGCTTTTAGGCATCCTCAAACAGGTGTAGTAAGTTGAGGGTCGGTAACATGGAGTCAGCAGGCCCGAATAGAGGCTTCTAATAGAAAAACAGCAACAGGCCTGGAATTTAGTGAGCAAGACTTTGGTTCAGGAACCAGGAAAGATGTCCTACTGATACCTGTGTAAATGTGTAAGTTAGGAAATGTACAGGGGGGCCCCAAGTACAGACTATAAGCCAAAAGGGAGTAACGGAACAGCTTAAGGAATGTCCTGGTACAAGAACTCCCTAGGACCGTAGTCACCAACTAGTCGATCACGATTGACTGGTTGATCACGAGGCCTAAACCAGTCGATTTTGAGGCATTCGGCGCCTCCCATTTTCCTTCCACCCCCAAGAAGCCCCACTACCTACCTACAGCGACAATGGAGGTAGTGCCAGCTTCCCGCAGGGTGGATGGAAGTCCTACAGCTTCATGCCACTTCTGGGGGTTCCGGAAGTGTGCTGGCTACTCCCCTCCCACAGGTCTGTGGCGAGCCAGATGTGCTGCAGGAGGGGGCATTGGCCCTGGAGGAGGAGCACGGTGGCTTCCCCACACCACGGGAGGGAGGGTCGGCCCCGGGGCAGGCGCGTACGGGGGTTTCCCCGCACCATGGGAGGAGAGAGTCAGGCCCGGAGGAGGTGCACGCCGGCTTCCCTCGGGGGGGGGGGGGGGGGGAGTGTGTCCTGGGAGGAAGCAGATGCAGGAGACTCCCTGCCCCCACTGGCACCCCGCCCTCTCAGCTCCCTGCCTTCTCTGCGCCCCCTCTTCCCTGCCCCCCTCTTCTCATTCCCCAGCCACGGAACTATCCCCACTCTCATCTCCAGCCACAGAACTCTGACCCCACTCCCCTGTTGCCACCCACAGAACTCGAGTGGCACCCTGTCCCCTGCTGCAGAACCCTGTCCTCTCCCCTCCCAACACCCTGTTCCCTCTCCCCTGCCCTCAGTGGCAGAACTCTGTACCCACTGGCATACTGTCCCCTGCCGAAGCACCCACTAACACCTTTCCCCAATATTATGTCCCTTGCTTCCACTAACACAGTTGGGGCCACATTAGTGAAGCTTGGAGGGTTTTTTTGCATCTCACTTGTGTGACCCCAACTGACTTTTCTGTGGGTCAGTGACCCCTGACTCAAAACAGGTTCCCTGCCCTTCTCAGAAATAAAGTCAATGAAGAAACTTTTTGTGTTTGACATTGTATTTTATTTAAAAATGAAGCCAGGACAACAAACCCCAAATGGAGCCAAGCCCCCATCTGGTCACAGAATCATAATACTCCTTCACTCCCCTTTCCCCCAGACCCTACACCTGAGCCTATCATACACTGGAGACACCTGCCTTGAGCCACTCACATACCCCAACCCAAATTCCTGAACTCTCACATCCAGAAGTCTGTGGCTTGCTTAGTACCCTAACCCTACATCTGATCCCAAAACTGCCAGGCCTGGAGTCCCCTCCCCAAGCCAGCGTCCCCTTCTCCACCTCCTCCTGCATCCAGATTTCCTCCCAGAGCTTGCACCTCTCACCCCTTCCCACACCCAAATCCCTCATTCCCACTCCAGAGCCTGCACATCCTGTCTCAACCTAGCGAGGGATAGGAGTTTTATGGCTAGACTGCAGGAGTCTTTCAGGATTCTGGAGATATCCCAGAAAAACTCTTCTGCATCCAGGGATGCGTTTGTTCTTCTGCTTCTTTTAGTGGAAGAGCAAACATGATCTTTCTGTCACCCTTATATTCCTCTTTCCATAAGGAATAAGGGGGCTTCCAAAGGAAGGTTTTTTTTCCTGACATTTGGTCCAGTCTAGACAGGCCAAATGTTGGAAAAACCTCTTCCTACAGAAGAATTGGGGAAAAAAGCAGCAGTATAAAAAAGTAGCAAGTGATGGAGCGGAGGAGAATAGAGAGGGCAGGGCTTCAAGGAAGGGGCGGGGCAGTAGATCTTGGCTTGGTCTGTCATTTAAAAAGTTATCTTGGGTGTAAAAAGGTTGGAGACCACTGCCCTAGGAGTTAGGCACATACCAATCTAGGTTCAGGACCAGGTTGGAACTGACAGGATGACGAATAGAAGGTAAGCCCCCATTGCACAAGGTAAGGGGTGGTAACTAGTCAACAGAGGGTGGCAACCCGGTATGTAAAGAAATGATATAAATTGCTTGTACCTGTCTATAAAAGGAAACCGCAAAGGGTGCTCTCCGGCCAACCTTGGGGAGGTGTCATTGCCTAAACTTACAGAATGCACAGTAGCTTACCTTTAACTAACTGCTGTTAATATCTGAGGGTATGTCTATACTACAGCACTAATTCATACTAACTTAATTCGAATTAGTGCACCTAGAACTAAAAACTAATTCGAATTAACGTTTTGCTAATTCGAAATAGCATGTCCACATTGAGTGGACCCTGAACCGAAGTTAAGGCTGTCCGGAACCAGTGCCGGCAGGGCATCAGATTAGGATTTAGAGTGTGGAGCTGCTGTCTCAGGCTAGCCGAGGGTTGTGCTTAAAGGGACCCTGCCCCCATCCCAGACAGACAGTCCCCAGGGTTCCCCACTTGCTTGTCTAACTCGATGAGAGACAGCAAAGCAGTCCTGTCTTGGAGTGCCCTGAGTGCCCACACTCAGCACATCACAGCACTTAGCCATCCGCCCGGCTGCACTTGCTGCAGGCTGCCATCCGGGAGGGTCAATCGGGGGACAGTCAGGATCCAGAAGGCCCTGCAGGAGAGCTTCCACCCTGAGGAGCCTGCAGAGCCACCCCAGTCCTCCCTATCGGGGGCTTGTGTCCCATTCCTCCCTCACCTCCTTCCACTTATCCCTCCCTAGCCCCCCTTCCTGATGTATAAAAATACAGGACGGTGTGTTCAAAAATTGAAACTCTCTTTATTTAACAAAACTGGGGGTGGGGGCTAACCTCTGGGGAGATTGGGAAGAGGAAGTGGGAGAGGGGAAGAGAGAGGATGGGAGAGGGAAAGAGGAAACCTGGCAGGAGGGAGCTGAAAAAGGGAAGCCAGGGGAAGAAGGAGGAGGGGAAGTATAAAACTATGGTACACCATATCTTCAATACTATGTACAGATGTGGTCTCCTCACCTCAAAAAAGATATTTTGCCCTTGGAAAGGGTTCAGAAAAGGGCAACTAAAATGATTAGAGGTTTGGAACAGGTCCCATATGAAGAGAGGCTAAAGAGACTGGGACTTTTCAGCTTAGAAAAGAGGAGATGGAGGGGGGATATGATAGAGGTCTATAAAATCATGAGTGATGTGGAGAGGGTGCATAAAGAAAAGTTCTCATTAATTCCCATAATATAAGGACTAGAGGACACCAAATGAAATTAATGGGCAGCAGGTTTCAAACTAATAAGTGAAAGTTCTTCTTCACACAGCACATAGTCAACCTGTGGAACTCCTTGCCACAGGAGGCTGTGAAGGCTAGAACTATAACAGAGTTTAAAGAGAAGTTAGATAAATTCATGGAGGTTGGATCCATGAAGTGCTATTAGCCAGGGGGTAGGAATGGTGTCCCTGGCCTCTGTTTGTGGAAGGCTGGAGATGGATGGCACGAGACAAATCGCTTGGTCATTGTCTTCGGTCCATCCCCTCCGGGGTACCTCGTGCTGACTGCTGTCAGCAGACAGGCTACTGGGCTAGATGGACCTTTGGTCTGACCCAGTATGGACATTCTTATGTTCTTATGTTCTAAGCTCAGGGTCGGGGGTCTCACTGGACCAACTTGATTTTCATGCAGTCCTGCTCCTGGGTTTGCATGTGGCCTTTGGTGGCCAGGCTGGCAGCTATACTGCCCTAGATGGACACATTCCTGTTCCTAGAGTGGAGATTGTGGACTTTGGAGGCCTCCCCCCAAACCTGGATGAGGTCCACAATCTCTGCACAAGACCAGGCAGGCACCCGCCTCTTGAGGCCACAGGCAGGCTCCTGGGAGCCGCCAGCCTGGTCCTGGAAAGAGGTGGAGGTCTGGGTGGCAGTGGGTGCCTGGCTCATGCTGTGCCAGGTGCAGGGTCTGCTGGCTGGGCTCTGGCAGGCTTGCAACTGGCACAAGCACTGTAGCCAGACCGTGCCCCTTTAAGGGCTCTGGGGCTGGGAGGGGGGCAAAAGCGTTTCCCTGGTTTGGCCCAGAGTGGCCACCAGGGCTAGCCTCCAACTAGTTTGAATTAAGTGGCTACACACCCCTTAATTCGAACTGTTTAATTTGAACTAGGCATTCGTCCTCGTAGAATGAGGTTTACCTACTTCGAATTAAGTGCTCTGCTAGTTCAATTTAAATTCGAACTAGTGGTTTGTATGTGTATCCCCTATTAAAGTTACTTTGAACTAATGGCTGTTGACCTGCCATAGACCTGCCCAGTGTTGGTACCTTGTCAACACAGGCCATAATGCACAGTGGTGTAACATTGTACTGATCTCTGTTACCAACTGTTAGAGCTTCGCATTTGACAATAAAGCTGCTCGACTGATTTCACACCTTGCCTACATCTGTCATTTCTGGGGCTTCTCAGATCTCCTGTGTTGACCCAAGTGCACGCGGTCTAAAACTCTAGATAAAGGGAGTGCCAGTTGTTAAGCATGCAGCCGAAAGTTTATCATCACGGACAGAGTAGAAATCCTGTCAGGAGCATGCCAAGATGATCTGGACCAGACGACGCTGACACTGACAATTCAGACCACCGAAGGTACCCAAGTATGATACCGAGGTACGACAACATGTACATGTTATACTACGATTCTTGTACTGTAACAGCAGGCTGAGGGAAGCATGTTTTCATTCTTGAATCATTGTACTTTTTCAGCATGTGGAACTTGAGATTACTTAAATCCAAAGAGTCACAGGAAGCTAATCTGTCTTTCAAGGCAGTTAGCTTGTTTGTAGCCAAAAAAGCTGAACCAGAATTGCTGAATGGGCCAGTCACAAAGGTGCACTGGTGGAAAATCATTGAAACAATTTTCAAAGGCCTCTGAAAGGATACACAGCTAAACTGACTTTTTACTGGACATCTCCATTCTAACAGCGAAGCTCATAAAACTTTGAAAAGCACGGTTCCTTTTGGTGATCACAGTCCAAAAAGCAAACACACATGATTGCCATGGGACTCCTCATGACATCAGGGCTCACATCCAAGAACAGAAAGTAGAAAGGGCTTACTGTAGCTTTTCCAGCTATTTCATTGTATAGATAATTTGCCAGATTTCTTGTGGTTCTCTGTAATCGTAGAATACTAAGACTGCTGGAAAGGGATAACAAGTGGAGTTCCTCAAGGGTCTGATTTGGGACCCGTACTGTTCAATATCTTCATCAATGACGTAGATATTGGGATAGAGAGTACGCTTATTAAGTTTGCAGATGATACCAAACTGGGTGGGGTTGCAACTTCTTTGGAGGATAGGGACATAATTCAAGGTGGTGGAAAGGGTGGCAGCATGCATGAAGAAGATCCTCCGGAAAAGGGCTTATTTTTCAGAACAAGTCATGCCAAACTAATCTGATAGCTTTCTTTGATAGGATAACGAGCCTTGTGGATAAGGGAGAAGCGGTGGATGTCATATACCTAGACTTTAGTAAGGCATTTGATACGGTCTCGTATGATATTCTTATTGATAAACTTGGCAAATATAACTTAGATAGGGCCACGATAAGGTGGGTGCATAATTGGCTGGATAACCGTAGTCAGAGAGTTGTTGTTAACGGTTCTAAATGACCTTAGCAAGTTAGAGAAATGGTCAGAGGTAAACAGGATGAGGTTTAATAAAGAGAAATGCAAAGTGCTCCACTTAGGAAGGAACAATCAGTTCCATACATACAAGATGGGAAGCGACTGTCTAGGAAGGAGCATGGCGGAAAGGGATCTAGGGGTCATAGTGGACCACAAGTTGAATACGAGTCAACAGTGTGATGCTGTTGCAAAAAAAGCAAATATGATTCTAGGTTGTATCAACAGGTGTGTTGTAAGCAAAACTCGTGAAGTCATTCTGCCGCTCTACTCTGCACTAGTTAGGCCTCAGCTGGAGTACTGTGTCCAGTTCTGGGCGCCACATTTCAAGAAAGATGTGGAGAAATTGGAAAGGCTACAGAGAAGAGCGACAAGAATGATTAAAGGTCTAGAGAACATGACCTATGAAGCCAGGCTTCATGAACTGGGCTTGTTTAGTTTGGAAAAAAGAAGATTAAGGGGGGACATGATAGCAGTTTTCAAATATCTAAAAGGGTGTCACAAGGAGGAAGGAGAAAATTTGTTCCTCTTGGTTTCTGAGGACAGGACAAGGAGTAATGGGCTTAAAGTGCAGCAGGGGAGGTTTAGATTGGACATTAGGAAAAAATTCCTAACTGTCAGGGTGGTCAAATATTGGAATAAATTGCCAAGGGAGGTGGTGGAATCTCCCTCTCTGGAGATATTTAAGAACAGGTTCGATAGACATCTGTCAGGGATGGTGTAGATGGAGCTTGGTCCTGCCTTGAGGGCAGGGGGCTGGACTCGATGACCTCTTGAGGTCCCTTCCAGTCCTACTATTCTATGATTCTATGATTCTAGAAGTTTAAGATTACTCTGAAGATTTGGACAGAGAAATCTGTGCAATTTATCAACAAGCAGAGTACTAATATCTTCAAGGTAAATTTTCTTTTTGGCCAAGAACATGGTCTTTGATATTCCTCAAACAACTAATCTTTGGAACTGAATAGCAAAAATGCTTCAACTGCTGTGATTCAAAGGTGTGGAGTTTTGTTTTGTTTTCCTGGATGCAGTTATATGCTACATTGTATGGCACAATCCAAGCAAAACTGAAGATACTTTATCAGAAGCAGATTTATTCAATCTGCAGTAATTTTGCTAAATTGGCAATATAAGATGTGGTGTGGCAATATTTTCTTGGATTGATTTCTGTCTCTCAAACAACGGTTTCCATTCATCATTCTCAAAGTACTTTAAGAAGAAGGTCAGTATCAGTGCCCCCATTTTGCTGATGAGGAAAGTGAGGCACCAAGAGGTCAAATGACATGCCTCAGGACAACAAGTGAACCAAAGGCAGATTAGGTTACAAATTATGTCAGGGGTGAGCAATAATTTTCTAAGGGAACTACTTAATGAATTTTGGTATGTGGTCACAGGCTAACTCCCAGAAGGGACGGGGTATGGGGAGGAAGGGGTGGTCCTAGACTCCCCCCAGAGTTGTTTGGGATTTGGAGGCTTTGAAGTAGCACATTGCCTAGCAGCTGCAAAGAGTTCCTGCAGCTATTTAAAAAGCTTGTGGCTCCAGCCCCTGCTGGGGAAGCACTGAAACTGGGAGCTAGGAACCATTTAAATATGATCCTGCTCCCTAAGCCACTGACTGTAAATAAAAATCAGTCAGATGCAGTCCATGGGCCAGATCAAAATGTTAGACGGGCTGGATCCGGCCCCTGAGCCGCATCTTGCCCAGCTCTAACCTAGGTCTTTGGAATATTAATCCAGGGCACTAGTCACTAGACTGAATGAATGGCAGTGTTTACTCACCTTACTTAGTTCCTGAGGCAGCAAAGCAGTTTCTGACCATATATCTTTAAAAAACATGAGTAGTCCCTTTGAAGTCAACAGGATTATCAATGTGTTGCTAATTTAAAAGATGTGCTCACGTGCTTTGCTGTACTGGGCCCTTAGTGTAGAAAGAAGTGTGTCATTTATATTATTTATTTGTAGTATAAATCTACAATGAGAACATTTTGCTAAAACCTGAAAATAGCCCAATTTAGCAGAATGCTACCAGAACTAATAGAAATATACCAGGGAATTAGTTTCATTAGCATCAATTTTATTTCCCTTCACACTTAACTTCATTTTGATGACTGCCTCATAATAGCCAAATAATACTTTACAGAAAGAGGCAATGCTGGCTATCAGGCCAAAGTAATATGGCTTTTAGTGCCAGCATCATGGAATTTAAAGCTTGGAGTAATCACTATAGACTAAACTCATAGAATTTATTTTCTCTTTCCTCTAAGAAAAGGTTTTAGTTGAAATGTCAGATGAATAATTATGTTCATACATATTAAAGTGTCTACACAAACTGGGAATCACACTCAACCCAACTCAAATATAGACATACCCACAAACACATCAAAACCTCATCTCCCCCCACCATAAGTTACACCCATACAAGGCGTATTGAAAGTGAAGAGAAAATCCCGCCCAGACTTAGAAACAACCAACATAAATCCCATAGCAAGGTCTAGAAACCCACCCATATCCTAGATTGGTATATTATAAGTATAATTCAAGATATCCCACATACACTATATATCATAACTACAAAGATGTTTTCTTGTGTCATGAAAACTTGAACAATGTGAATTTTGACAAGCTGGTAGACATTTTGGAGGCTGCTGTTTCACAACAGTGGTTAAACTCTATGTGAACATAGGTTTCAGTGGATTTTGGAGGAGAGTACATCCTCAAAGGAGCACCGGGATTGCTCCTACCCAAGAGGAAGACAAATTATTCTGAAAAAGTCAGAGAAAAGAGAGGAAGGGGCAGGGTCTCCTCTGCACCAGTCTGAAATCTGTTAGGACTAAGTGTCCCCAAACCATTTTTTTACCTGCCTATTCCAGTGAAGACAAATAAAATGCTTCCCTGAAGTCTAGAGTGAGGATGAAAGCACAGTGACTGTTCACACATTTTAGAGAAAATGTAATTATCCTACTAATTCAGGTAGCTATTGGTGAGCTAAATGTTATGAAAAAATGGCACTTGAATACAGTGGGCCAGATTGTGTGTGTGTGTGTGTGTGTGTGTGTGTATATATATATATATATAAAATTTGGCATCAACTTCCTATAATGTCCCCATTATCTTCTCAGTATCTCTCTAACCCTCATTTCCAGATTGCTCTGTAATTTGCATTATACAAAATATGAGTATAGTAGACTAAGGACATGTCTACACTAGCAGATGGACAGTACTGTTAGTTAGAGTGCTGCTCACAGACCACAGCAATGAAAATGCTATTGGGTGTCCACATTGTCAGCAGCCAGTACATTACCATGACCACACTCCTGGCATTTGCAGCACATTTGGAAGTGGTGCATTTTGGGCCGCTATCCCACAGAGCACCTCTTCCTTGTCTGCCACGGAGGTTTGTGGGGAATCACGGGGTATGCTGGCTCCTGTCCTAATGCTCCATGGTGCATCGTTTCACATCCAGAAATCCCTGCACTTCTGTCCACATTGGCACCATCTTTCAGTGGGTTCTATGCTGTGTACTCTGTCTGCTCAATGTGTGGGAATGGATCTGCAGCTGTTCGCAAAAGTGCTAATAAGTCTCATGAACATGTTAGAAATATCAGTTGATTTATTCCTGAAGCTGCAAAGTCACGAGGAGGAGTCTGAGCTGTGTTTATATGACATGGGACTTCTTGTAGCATTCACAGAGGTGCTGAACACAGTGGAACATGGGTTTTGGGCTTGGGAAACATGCTCTGAGGTGTGGGATCACATTGTTGTGCAAGCCTGAGATGATGAGCAGTGGCTGCAGAACTTTCAGGTGAGGAAACCACTTTAATGGGACCGTGGCACTAGGACATGCGAATGAGAGCTGCCCTGCCTGTGGAGAAGTATATGGTGATCACACTGTGGAAGATGACTACTCCAGACAGCTTATGCTCAGTCACCAATGATTTCAGAATGGGAGTCAACCACTGGACTCATGCTGATGGAAGCATGCAGGGCCATTAATCGCATCCTGCTCCGAAACACCGTGACTCTGGGCAACGTGCATGAAATTCTGGATGGCGTTGCATGGGTGGGCTTCACAAACTGCAGTGGGGCTGTAGATGACATGCACATTCCAATTCTGGCACCAAAGTACCTAGCCTCTGAGTACATTAAATGCAAGGGGTATTTCTCCATGGTTCTGCAAATGCTTCTGGATCATCATGGGTATTTCATGGACATTAACACAGGCCGGTCCTGAGAAGTACACAATGCACGCATCCTTCAGAACACTGGCCTGTTTAGGAAGCTGCAAGCAGGGACTTTCTTCCTGAGCCAGAGTATCACTGTGGGAGAAGTAGAAATGCTCATTGTGATGCCTGATCCTGCCTACCCCTTAAAGCCATGAAACCATACACAAGGCAACAGCAGCAAGGAATGGTGCAATAACAGGCTGAACAGGTGCAGAACGACTATGGAATGTATTTTTGGACATTTGAAGGCCTGCTGGTGATGTTTGTATGGGAAGCTGGACTTGGCCAATGATAATATCCTTATGGTTATCACCACATGCTGTGCCCTCCATAACAGCTGTGAAGGGAAGGGGGTGAAAGCTTCAGTCAGGGCTGGAATACTGAGTCATAGCACCTGGAGGCCGAGTATGAGCAATCTGAGACCAGGGCTTTAGTGAAGGCACAGCATAGGGTTGTAAGGCTCAGAGATGCTCCTAAACATTATGGAGCAGCAAGTGGACATGTTAGAGGCCCTGCTAGCGACTCCAAATAACTTTATGTACTGAATACTATCTTTAAACATGATTTAAGATTTCTATTGAAACAAATTTCACATTAAACCCAAAACATCATGTCAATTCAAGTTTCAATTTGAACTTTCTTTCCCCCACTCCCTCCCTCCCTCTACACACACACACACACACACAGCTTTAAGGGTTATGGCCAAATTATCTAATTTTGAGGCATAAAAATTAAGCACTTTTTTTGGGCCGTGATGCTGCAATTCATAGATATGGCACAATAGTCCACCTGTGTGCTATCAATAGCAAGATGAGGACCTTATACAACTCAACAAATGAGTTGCTTTTCAGAGTGACCTTCATTTAAGTCAATTATAAGTGCAAACTTTCTACTGATTAACTTATGGAAATAGATTTATCAACTGAGTGCTCCTGGCTGCACCCGTAATTCTTTTCTGTGGACAATAGGTGATGATGTTAGTTCAAATGTAAACTGGACATGAAAATGTAGATCTATGAATCTAAATGGCTTAAGAAATTCAACATGAATTACATAGTTAGAATGCAACAATAGTAATAGAGAAGGGAATAAATTAAGAGTATGCTGAATCAGAAAAGAGATATGTGAGGAATAGTGAAGGCATCAAAATACACGGAGGGACTGTTTAGTGGGTGAGGGAAGAAAACTGGACCTGGATCCTATTCTGACTCTCTCCTTTTGTGTCTTTGGACAAGTTGCTCAATCTTTCTATGCTTTAATTAATTAATAAAATATGTCTTGTAATTATATCTGCTTACTCATGGAGACACTTGGGAGGCTTAATTAGTATACAGATTACTTCCATGACTTGTATATGTAAAGTTTTCAGGCACAGGTCATTGCATTATTAAGTACTTTGAAATAATGGGATTAAAGGCTCTATCGGCAATACATTATTTTTGTGTGTTATTCTACTACCTTCAAACTGTGGAACCAAATATTTCCTTCCAGTTCTGAAAGACCTGCTCACTTTTAATGGGAGAGTCACTACTTTAGATTTCACAGCCAGTCAGAAAGTATGTGATTACTAATTCTAAAGTGATCTTATCTAATTTCCAAACTATTGGTCTGCCACCTACCCTCAGAAATGTTCAATGTCTTCCAAAACTATACATCAAAAATATACTTTTTACAATTTGGTCTCTTAGACCAAAAGAAAGTTTAAAATTCTTCTGTTATATTCTCCCTCTAGCTATTTCTTGTCTGAAAGGTTTCCTGTGGGTTTGAAAAGTGTTGCTGTTAATTCTCACACCACTACCGTGACCTCTATTTTGTCTCAGTTAACCTTGTACACTCAGGCTACTTCTCATTTCCCACATTTCCAAGGACTCAAGTTAAGTAAGACCTGAAATGTGATGTAGATATCATTTTGTTCATGCTTTCCAATAAAGTATTCTCATGAATCTTTGGAAGAAATAATTTCTGAGAACTTTAGTTCAAGAAATAGTAGAATGTTTAACTACTAAAACTAAAGAATATATTCTTCAATATAATAACTATACTACTTGCAACCATTATGTATCAGTAAGGCCCTACTTGAATCACAGGATGTTCTTCAAATAATTGCTGCTGCATTGCAGACAAAAGAGGGTAAATCACAGGGAAAAGTAATTTAGAAAACCCAGATTAGGCCTATTTGTCTACAAAAAATTGCTGGAATGATACAAACATTCAAGTACTCTGTCATGCCTGCTAACTTTTTGATTGCCAGACATTTGGCTGCAATTATATTCCATTCATTTTTTAAAAGTGATGGGTACAATATAAAATTCAGAAGACAAAATCTGAACACAACTGCTATAGAAATTAAGACTAGTCACTTCATCCTTTTTCATTTTTACAAGCATTGAATATTAGTGCATAACTAATTGCATACTCAAAACATATGCAAAATTGTGGACTGTACTGAATAAGCTAATTAAAATCAAAATCGCTATGGAAGCCTAATATTGTGGGATCCACAATATCACAATGAAGTAGGGTCTTATTTAGCAAAGGTAACAAGCTAAATAAGGTCAGGGCCTGGTCAATATCCCAGAATCCTGTTAAGAGTGGATTTGAGAAACCTCTTTAAGATTTGTATATTGGAACAACATTCAGAACCATTATGCAGCTAGCTTCTCAAACCAGACAAAAAACAAAAAACAAAAAAACAAAACTCCAACTTATACGTCCTACTATATATTTGTGTTAGTCTCTAAGGTCACATCTATACAGCAGGGCAAAAGTCAAATTAAGCTATTTAACTTCAGCATGTCAATTGCGTAGCTGAAGTCAAAATAGCTTAATTCAGCTTTTGGCACTGTCTACACTGCAGGAGTTGAAGGAAGAACACTCTTCCTTTGACTTCCCTTACTCCTTTTGAAATGAAGGTTACAAGAGTTGAAGTAAGAAGTCTCCAGTTCACCATTATTTCAAAATAATGGTTTGCTGTGTAGATGCTCTCTTTGCTATTTTGAAATAACATCAGTTACTCTGAAATAATGCACACACACAACGCTTACTTTTTTGCGCTTGCAGTCCCATATACTTGAATGTCTTTGTGATGTGAGGGGATTTAACTTCAACATATTAATTAATTGCACCTAACAGTCCCTGAAGAGGTGGAATCTTCCTACATAGACCAGCTGAAATGTATTGCCTTCCTAATCTGAAGCTGTTTATAGGAGTGGGGGAGCGATTATATAGTCAAATGAGATTTGATGCTTAAAATACATCAATCCCAGGCTAACGATTACTTCCACTAGGCAAATTCTTGTCTTACATGACAAATAAGTATTTCCATAAGGAATATAAAGCAATTTTGTTCCATTTTGAGGAAGAATTTAGCTCCAACAGGCTGTTAATTTTTGCTGATGATCACCTCTGAGGTCACTTAGATATGTGTCAAGGTACAAGTGAATTAGTTGAGTGTTTCAGTATACTGTCCTACTTATATGTCATTCAAATTGGGTTTAGGTCAGTTCAGACAAGGGTAGTAGTTTATTTCAACCCTTAAAGGACAAGACTCCACATCATAAACTTCACTCCCACAATTGCTATCACTCTTGTTGGCAGTTACAGAATCACAGGAATAGGAGATGGCAAAACCCAGCAGTTTGTCTGGTGCATTCCCCAGATTGTTCTCTACATATTTTCCAGTGAGTTGTCAAGAATCGTTTTACATGCCAAAAGCAATTAACTTTCAGCAACTTATTTTGAGATATATTCAGAATCCAAACTGTTTTCACTCTCTGGAAGTTTTCCCAGATATTCAGCCTAATTTGCTGTTATTAATCATTTCACCTCATTACTTCTGCTTATACACTTCTGCCCTCTTCTAAAATAATCCCTCCCTCTTCTCAAACTTTACACCTCTCAGGCTATGTCTAGATTGCATTGCTTTTCTGGAATAGCGGATATATCCCAGAAAAGCAACGCCTCCTCCGAGGTACGCATCCACTTTTTCAAACATTTTTTTGAAAAGGTGCACGTTCTCTTTTGCCTTCCCTGTAAACTACATTCTATGAAGAATAAGGGATGTGTCAGAAATTTTTTTTCCCCAAAATCTGGCACCGTGTAAATGTGCCAAATTTCAGAAAAGCCTCCTTTGAAAGTAAATTGGAAATAGATATGCAATTTGCATACCGCAAATTGCATTTCTTTTTTCCAATTTAACATTGCAGTATAGACCTAGTCTCAGATGTTTGTAGGCAGCTATGATGTCAATGCTTAGCTGGGTTATACATATTTAACTCTTTTATTATTTCCTCAGTCAGCAACCCCTCCAACTGTCTCCTTTTCCTCATTTTACTGCTCTCAGTAGAGTTAAGTCAGAGAATGAACAAGAGTATAGTGTGAAACACCCATGCAGCTGCATAGGAGTCATCTCTCTGGGGGTATGTCTACACTACCCCGCTAGTTCGAACTAGCGGGGTAATGTATGCATACCGCACTTGCTAATGAAGCCCGGGATTTGAATTTCCCGGGCTTCATTAGCATAAGCGGGGAGCCGCCATTTTTAAATCCCCGCTGCTTCGAACCCCGTGTAGCGCGGCTACACGGGGCTCGAACTAGGTAGTTCGGACTAGGGTCCTATTCCGAACTACCGTTACTCCTCGTGAAACGAGGTGTACCGGTAGTTCGGAATAGGCACCCTAGTCCGAACTACCTAGTTCGAGCCCCGTGTAGCCGCGCTACACGGGGTTCGAAGCAGCGGGGATTTAAAAATGGCGGCTCCCCGCTTATGCTAATGAAGCCCGGGAAATTCAAATCCCGGGCTTCATTAGCAAGTGCGGTATGCATACATTACCCTCCTAGTTCGAACTAGGAGGGTAGTGTAGACATACCCTGGGAGACATATTAGCAGGACAGGATGGGAAAGCTTGTTTTGTTGCTGCTCTTATTGTCAATTTGGCAAATTTTACAATAACTTTAATACACAGATAACTTGTCAGTTAAGGTCCACTATGATCAAATCAGGTTCTGCATATTGAAGTATTTAGTGCACTATGTTACTAGCAAAGTAATAACTACATTACATGGCTATAAACATAATAACCTGCATTTTAATAGTGTAGAAATACTTTGAATTAAACCTGTGGGATTTTTTCTAAATGACACGTTTAGAAATGATGAAACTTAATTATAATGAGGCACATCCTCTTGCTATGGCTTCAATACAGTGGGAAAGCCTCTTAGCCAGCAAGGTCATTTGGAGTCTAGGAAGATCTTAATCAAAGTCGATGGAGAAATTAAATATATGAAAATTAAGACAACAAGAAAAAGAAAGCAAACTACTGAAAAAGCAGAGATAAAAGAGCAGTGAGACCCAACAATGTGTGTACCCATATTGTGTTGTGCATAATATCTTACTCTCTCATGGATTCCCCCCTCAACACACCCTGATGTATTTAGCAAATCCCGCAGTGGCACCTGCACAACTAGCTTCTCTAAGCATACATCATAGAGGAGAGGATGGGACCTCTCACTGATGTTGCAGTCAACCAATACTAAATGTTCTCTTCCTCTGTGGGTGCCGGTGGGTGTGTCAGATACACTTCTGCACCACATATATGGTCACCAAAAACCTAGTGAAAGGCAGTATGGTACAGTGAGAAGGTCATCAGAAAAGGTCAACAGACCTGATTTTAGTCCAGAGTTTCATTTTTATCTTTTGTAAACATTTTTGAACCTTAATTTAACCTTTTTTGTGTATACACTAAGTAAATCATGACCACTTAAAATTTTTCTTAGAATTCAGGTTCTTGTGCCAATGTATGGAGACACTCATTTCTCAACACAATTGTTGCTTTTTAACATGGGCCAAACAATATATTTCTCCTCCATCTTGTCCTCAGTAATGGCTAAATCATTTTAGCTGAAAAATTTAAAAGCAAATCAGTCTCCCTTGTATATTGGCCAAGTCGGACAGTCTCTATGACAAATGATAAATGGACACAAATCAGACATCAGAAATAGCAACACACACAAACCTGTAGATAAACAGTTTAACATGCCTGGTCACTCAATCATGGATTTAAAAGAAGCCATTCTTCTACAAAGGAATTTCACTAACCAATTACAGAGAGAGGCTGCAGAACTGAAATTCATCTCCAAATTTGACACTGTTATCCTAGGCTTGAATACAGACATTAACTGGTGGACATTAACTGGTTGGCACATTACAAAGCCAATTTCTTAGTGCACAAAATATTTTACTGAAATGTTTTAAAAATGTTTTACAAAATCAATTTCTCCTGCCTTTAACATCCACATTTTCACATCATCAAAACCTATGAATGGACACATCCAGCCCACTTAATTAGCTTAATTAACATGGGTCTTAGAATTGACAGGTACTTCTTCTGCCTCCTAAAACAGGCATTGAAGTGGTTCCAGTATGTGGGATTACAGGGGTACTTACCATATAACCCATAATGGGGGTAGGCTGAAGAGAACTTAGCTCTCTGATTCCTAGCACTCTCACCCTCCCTTGACTGTGACATATAATATAGCAGCATGGGCACAGACTGCAAGGATCACAAGGTGTAACTTCAGCCTGCAAAAGCCACAAGCTCTGACCTATCACATGAGTTGAAGGCCCATTACCAAAATACCTGGTCTTTTGCTTCTAGGACTCCATCACTTTATTCTCTTAACTCTACTGAAAACTACCCATGAGTTCTGACAACTAAGCAAAGCTACTCTTGAGAGTTCATACTTGCTATACATTAATCATTAGCTAATAGAACAAGAAGCAATGGGCTTAAACTGCATCAAGGGAGGTTTAGGTTGGACATTAGGAAAAAGTTCCTAACTGTCAGGGTGGTCAAATACTGGAATAAATTGCCCAGGGAGATGGTGGAATCTCCATCTGTGGAGATATTTAAGAATAGGTTAGATAAATGTCTATCAGGGATGGTCTAGACAGTACTTAGTCCTGCCATGAGGGCAGTGGTCTGGACTCGATGACCTCTTGAGGTCTCTTCCAGTCCTAGTATTCTATGGCTGTATCTAGACTGGCAAGTTTTTCCGCAAAAGCATGTGCTTTTGCTGAAAAACTTGCCAGCTGTCTACACTTGCCACTTGAATTTGCGCAAGAACACTGATGATCTAATGTAAGATTGTCAGTGTTCTTGCACAAATACTATGATGCTCCCATTTGGGAAAAAGCCCTCTTGCACAAATGTATTTGCGCAAGAGGGCCAGTGCAGACAGCTAAAAACTGTTTTGCGCAAAAAAGCCCCGATGGCAAAAATGGCGATCGGGGCTTTCTTGTGCAAAACCGCGTCTAGATTGGCACGGACACTTTTCCGCAAAAAGTGCCTTTGCGCAAAAGCGTCCGTGCCAATCTAGACACTCTTTTCCGCAAATGCTTTTAACGGAAAAACTTTTCCGTTAAAAGCATTTGCGGAAAATCATGCCAGTCTAGATGTAGCCTATGAGTCTATGATTTTATGATAATCCATTGTTAGTTTGTAGACGATTACAGAAATGGACAATGAATATCTCATTAATCCCTCTATCCATCACCTCACCCACCATGTTAGAAATATTTTATAAATGGAGAAAGTTAGAACCAGAGATTCAAATAGTTGTGTTCTATGGTTCTGACTTTGGTAGTAAAGTCTTGAGCAAGTCTAAAAATTAGATTACCTATCTGTAAGGAAAACAGCATTGCTTTAGTGAGGAAAGTTTAAAATGATATTTTCATGACAGGAATCTAGTTTAGAAAATGAAAAAATGTATAGCCTGAAACCTACACTTACCTAGAACATGTACCAATTCCTGAGGATCAGTTTCCCTATTATTTGCTGTTCCCTGAAGAAATACTGTTGCTTGTGAATCAAATTCATAGTAATTGTCTTTGCACTGGGCTATAATAAAAAGACACCTGTACTCTTCTCTAAGGAATATCAGAACTGATAAAGGTTTTATTTTCCCCTGACATACATTCATCACTGGCAAACCATTCGAATTGCTTTTTACAAAAATATTAAATGAATATGTTATTTGATAAAATCTGTAATGGAAAGTCTGTATAGTTAAATTAAAGACTAAAAACAATCATCTGAACAGCTATATGCCACAATCTAGTTTTGTAGTGAGCCTCTTCTTATCTTGTTGAGGAAAGATGTATTTACATTAGTAAGGAGAGCATGTTATCACATAAAGTGTGCAATAGGATAAGGAATTTGCATCTGTTTCTTGACACTCAGACCATAAACCCTATTATGGTGACAGGAAGTATCTCTGGAGAATTATATATATATATATATATATGCAATCCCACTTATGAAAAACAACCACACTGTGTTGTATGTGTTAACACAATAAATCCCAGCTTGTTGCAGGTGTAAATTATTTTTGAGTCATAAAATTAGGCAAAAAGAAAACAGATGAAAATCTTACACACGTCTTTAGCCTACATCACAGCACCAAATCATGGAAAATGAAGCTGTCATACCATTAGACTGTTTCATTTAAGGCTTTTAAAATGTGTATGTTGTTCTTTATTGTACCATTCAGTTTATAGGAATGGCCATACACCGTGACCACAACTATAGCAATATAGTTCCCAATATACAAATTATGAAGACAGTCTTTCCATAATGCATCAGCTTCATGCTCTTCACAATGCCTAAACAGTGTGCTACAATCAAGAGACAATCTTCCAAAAAGACAAAATAGAGCCCCATCAAATGTACCCTACTCAAAGAGAGCCTAAGGGGCTGCACTATCATAAAGGCTGTATTCAGAATGAGCTTGTGTCACCATGCCTGAGTGGGTCACAATTCCTTCCCTGTTGTTTCATTTGGATAATTTTTTGACTCTATATATCCAAACCAGTTGATTGCAAGTGCTAAAGGTGAACAAGGCACATCTACTCTGCCACAGCCAGCTTTGGGTGGATGCAAGATTTGGCTTCTCATTCCTACAACTTCCTGCTTTCTAATTTTTTAATATAAATGTATGTAAAATTAGCTAATCAATCATCTGTGTCATAATGTCACAAAAGAGGAATTATCTAGTCATTTCTTTTATGAATCCATCTTTTTAAGCTGTGTCAGTGGATGCTTTGCATGGTGTTTTCTGAAAATAATAGGAAGGCCTGCAGTCACTTTACCTACTCTCAAACATTTAAGCTGTGCTTCATGTGTTTTTTCTTTTGTTTGTTTATTTGCTTGCTTGTTTTGTTTTTTTCATTATGCATGTTCAAAGCACTGAGGCTATCATTACTAGCACATGGGCAGGTCTGGATGCTGAGGGTTTACAGTCACTGGCTCTCTGATTAACAGGTAAACATGTAGGCTTCCTCATTCAGAAAATGCTGCAGCTGCTACCAATACTGACATAACTTCTAACACCAACTGTGATGAGTCTGGTGTGTAATGTCAGTTCAAGATGAGAAACTATAACACACAAAAGATTTTTTTTTTTATTTGAAATCCCATTGTCCTCCCAGAAGCAATTTCCTTGCTTTGCTGAGATGAGATCACTGAACAGACTTGCCATAGTATCAATCACAACTGCTGCCTGCTCTCATAACAACATAAGAATGTCCAGACTGGGTCAGACCAAAGATCCATCTAGACCAGTATCCTGTCTTCTGACAGTGGCCAATGCCAGATGCCTCAAGGGGAATGAACAGAACAGGTAACCAATAGTGATCCATCCCACTGCCCATCCCAGCTTCTCACAGAGGCTAAGGTCACCATTCTTACCTATTCTCCATGAATTTATCCAGTTTTTTAAAAATCCTGTTAAACTCCTGATCTTCATAACATGCTCTGGCAAGGAGTTCCACAGGTTGACTGTATGTTGCATGAAGACATTCTTCCTATTGTTTGCTTTAAACCTGTTACTTATTAATTTCATTTGGTGCCCCCTAATTTTTGTGTTATGGGAATAAATAAATAACTTTTCTTTATTCACTTTATCCACACCGGTCATAATTTTATAGAGCTCTATCATATCTCCCCCTTAGTTTCCTCTTTTCTAAACTGAAAAGTCTGAGGCTTTTTAATCTCTCTTCATCAGATCAACAGCACAGTCTATTCTAAGGGACAGTAGGTTTAAAACTTCTTAGCCCCTCTGGCAACTGCCAACTAAGGCCTGTGTCATCTGTCTTTGCTCCTAGACACATAGATTTTAAGATCAGAGGGGACCATCATGACCATCTACTCTGACCTCTTGAATATTGAAGGCCACAGAATCTCATCTACTCTCTTCTGCAATAGCCCTCTAACCTCTGGCTCAGTTACTGCAGTACTCAAAAAATCATGATTTAAAAAAATAAAAATGTCTCATTTATGATGATTCCCATGACTACTCCAGGGACACTCAAGTGCATGGCCCTAAAGGAGACCTCTTCTTTCCATACACACTGCTATAGTCACTACTGTGTGTGGGAGGTCGGGGAGTGGGAGGAGGGATGGAATTATACCAAGAGTAGATCTCATTCATCTTAAATTTTAACATAAAAAAATCTTTAGTATTTATTTTATTAACAATTCAATCAATAAAAGTGACAGATTTGACCAGCTCATTTTAAAACTAGTGTTTATTTCTAGTCAAAGGGTTATTGTAATATACAGGTTAGCTCCTGTTAAAATTGGTGTAGTGGTTTTATGGCTTTGTTAATTATAATATAACACATGTAATAATGACCAACTAAAGGCTTAAATACAACAAAAGGGACACCTCCTAGCAAAATGGTCACAATTAATTAAATTTAGGGGAATTAATAAATGCCGCTTTATATAATAAAGACCCTAAAATGGGGATGCTAAGTAATTTCTAGAGTCTATCCACTGGAATTAAAGGCCCCAACTGATGTAATGTGTCCAATGTTGAGCTCCACACTTTAGGACAAAATAGAGAGTTCAAAGGATAATAAATAAAAGAAAAAAGGGTTTAGAAAACTTTATCTAAAAGGAGAGGTTAAAATAAGCATAGTTAGTCTTGAGAAAAGAAGACTAAGAGGGAGACCCAGCAAAGCATTTTTTCTCTGCATGCTCTGGTTGCCCTCACTCAGGACACCAGAGCACTCTGCAGCATGGAGCCGGAGCCACCGCTGGGCACTATGGTGCTTCTCCTGGATGTGTTGCTGCGAGCCTGGCAGCACGTTCTCCCTGGTGTAACAGTAACAGTCTCCCTGGTGTACCCCACTGGGGGCTTGTGCCACATTCCTTCCTCATGTACTTTCACTTACTCCTCCCTTTCCCCCCTTCCTGCTGTACAATAAAAGATACACGTGTTCATTACAACAAAGACTCTTTATTGAACAAAACTGTGGTGGGAGGAGAATGAAACTGAGGTGAGACTGGGGAAAGAAGGTGGGAGAGGGGAGGAGGGAGGATGAGAAAGGAGAGGGGGAAACATGGGAGGAGGGAGCTGACAGGGGGAGGCAAGGGGAGGAGAAGCTCAGGGCTCAGGGTTGGGTTTCTGACCCAACTGTCTCCCAACACTGTGGGTGCAGGGGCCTCGGTGTCCCTGGGGATGTGGGGAGGGTGGGAAGGAAGAAGTGGGAGTGGGAGGAGGAGCGGTAGCAGGGGAGGCACCAGGGGCTGGAGCAGCAGGAGGCAGCAAGCTCTGCCCCAGATTTGATGACCACCTTGGGGGCATGGACCATCCTGCCCCCTGGGATGCAGTCCATGGCATCAAAATAGGGGCAGAGGTCTGGGTCTGCCCCTGGTTGGGAGCTGCCTCCTATGGCCCTGGCATACGCCTGCTGAAGCTCCTTTATTTTCATGCGAATCTGCTTCTGGGTTCACATGTGGCCTTTGGTGGCCAGGCTGGCAGCCATCCACCTGTAGACAATTGTGTTGCTCCATTTATTGCAGAGATCATGGATGTTGGAGTCATCCTCCCAAACCTGAATTAGGTTCCTGATCTCCGCACTGGACCAGGCAGGCAGCCGCCTTTTCTGGCCCCTGAAAGGTTCCTGGGAGCTGGCAGACTGGTCCTGGGGAGCAGTGGAGGGCTGGCTGGCACTGGCTGCCTGGCTCATGCAGGGGCCACGGGTCAGGTGCAGCAACTGCTGGCTCTGGGCTGGCAGGCTTGGAGCTGGAACAGGCACTGTGGCCAAAGTCTACCCCTTTAAGAGCTCTGGTGAGGGGGAGGGAGAGGAGTTTCCTTGGTTGTGCCCAGAGCGGCCACCAGGACACCCTGGGAAGGGCTGGAGGCCCCCATTTCTAAATAAGCATCTACACAGCGCTTATTTCGAAATAGCAATTTCAAAATTGGTGCTATTCCTCATGGAATGAGGTTTACCAATTTCAAAATAGGCCCTCCGCTATTTCGATTTAATTTCAAAATAGCGGTTTGGCTGTGTAGACGCTGGTTAAGTTATTTCAAAAGAACGGCTGTTATTTCGAAATAACTTTGCTGTGTAGACATACCCAAAGGGCTTTTTATTTCTAAATAACTCCTGCTTGTGAAGAGGAATAGCACTATTTAGAAATTGTTATTTCGGGAGTTATTATTTTGAAATAAGTCCCTAGGATAGACATGCCCTGAAGGTGCTGCTACACCTTTCTAATGAATGGGTTCTCTGCATCTTAATGGGCTTTCTGCTGTGGGATGAAAGAATGGATCTTATCATCAGTCCAGCTGTATCATCACCTGCAGAAACACTTTGTGGGTTAGAACTGTGTACTGTGTGTGACATTCACACCTCTTACACAGACCTTGAATTCTTTGTATGAAGCTGAACTGCCCAGTTCAGTGGCTGAAGCAGTAAATTAAGGATTTACCCCTTATTTGAGGGTTATGGGAGATTTCATTTTGCATTCTGCTTTCCTGAATACTCTGCTCTAAAGCCATTGAAATATTATTCACACAAAAATAAGTTCTGTCTTAATTTTCTACTGATATTTTATACAGAAACTAGCAGATCTACCCAGTATTGCTTGAGACCTTAACTCGATTAAGGGGTTTTTTTTAAATAAAAGGAAAATGTACACGCTTTATTTAAATGATTGTACTTTTTCAAATATACGGTGTTATTTTTATGAAGCTAATATTTATTCTGGATTCTTAAAGAAGACAGCATTACAGTTTTTCCATTTAATTTTTTTAGTCAATGTTTTTAAATGGGAATTCCATCAATTGTGTTTTTTTCTTCATCCATATAAACTCTTACATTCTGTGTTTTAACAAAAAAGAGCTGTAGTCAATTTGGTTTCCCATAACATTTTCTTCTAATTTTCAAACCTTGATTAATCTGTGTCAAAACAGAGCACTATTCCAAATTTCTCCATTTTATCTCTTTTCTGTAAGGCTTATCAAGAAGAAATCCCTTTCCAGATCTAGCCTATTTTCTGGATCATCCTGGTTCAGTCTCTTTCAATATTTGCTCAGTTATGTTAATTTTGAGAACTATACTTGATTTAGTGATTTCTGTTTGGTCTTATGAGAAGTAATTCCATTCCAGGTACATCCTGTTTTTCTGGTACAACCAAACCCTTATGTTGCTTTAATTATGATACGAGGAAGCTGTATACCAAATTTGGTGGTCCTAACTCTTACTTTTAAGGAGGAGTTCTTGAGCAAACACACAAACTCTCTAAAATATATAGTAGATTTTGTGATTCGGAACATTATGTTTGTGTATTTGTATATCATATTACTAGAGATTTAGTTTTATTGCCCTTAGTACTGAATAATGTAATAAATCTAAAAATTAGTTTAGACTTGGTTTTCTATTTACTTATTGTGGTAAAATACTTTCATCTGAAAAGTCATATGTTTATTTACACTTGCCCTCTTTTTAATGGAATGCAGTTTTAATCCTGTTATTTTGTTTCATATTGAGTTATCATTTCTAGAATTAACTACAACATAATTGATAAATTATTAAGATCTGGCTTAGTTTTATATTATAATTAAAATTCTTATTCACCAACATGAAATTCTTTTCTATTACCAGCATTTTTATTTAATAAATACATGTCAACCAAGATCTTATATTTCTGCACTATTGCATTAGCAATTTATGGAATGGGTTTGCCTGATTTCTGAATACTTGTTCTATTAATTGAAGTTTATGCAATTATAACAAAAAATATATAAGACAACAGAATGAAATGCTTTTTCTATTTGTGTGCTTCGACTCAACTCTGTGTGTGCTAAACCTGGACGATAGAGGGAGACAAACATGAACTTTATACCCCCTCCCACTCTGGGACTCACTCTTAGAGAAATATAATGCCTCCAGGAGTAGTTTAGTCAGCATTGTATGCAGTCCATTTCAAGAAAGCACTTCAGCATGTGTTTAATTTTTCTTAAGTCTCTAATTTCCACTGATTTAAAAGGGAATTAAGTACATGGATATGTGGTGCCCTGAAAAGGAATGCTTTCAATATGGGCCTTAACATTCTTCTGATTTGTGCCATCTACAGTCATTCTGCTGCCTAAAGACTGGGTGTATGCTCCAAGGCAGACCAATGCTAATATGCCTCTCCCTACCCCAGTACACTTCCTACAGAGAAGAAAACTGATTCAGTGAAGCACTTAGGTCCCGTTGTTTGCTATAGGAATGAAATGTGAGGTTATGTGCATTTGCATTTACCAGAGTCTGTAGCATCAATCTGTAATCTGCAGATATTCCTAACAGGAATATGCCTGGGCTAAAAAGAAAAATTGAAATTATAGATTGGGTGCGCTTTCTTTCTTGATAACCTGTTTGTCATTGCTATGTTTCACCAAATATAACTTAGCTGTCAAGAATCAGAGGGGTAGCCATGTTAGTCTGAATCTGCAAAAGCGACGAGGAGTCCTGTGGCACCTTATAGACTAACTGAAGTGTAGGAGCATAAGCTTTCGTGGGCAAAGACCCACTTCGTCAGATGCATGTAGTGGAAATTTCCAGAGGCAGGAATAAATATGCAGGCCAGAATCAGGCTGGAGATGACCAGGTGGATCCAATCAAGGAGGATGAGGCCCACTTCTAGCAGCTGATCTGGAGGTGTGAATTCCAAGAGAGCAGAAGCTGCTTTTGTAGTTAGCAAGCCATTCACAGTCTTTGTTTAATCCAGAGTTGATTGTGTCAAACTTAAAGATGAACTGTAGCTCAGCAGTTTCTCTTTGAAGTCTGGTCCTGAAGTTTTTTTGCTGCAGGATGGCTACTTTTAGATCTGCAATTGTGTGTCCAGGAAGATTGAAGTGTTCCCCTACAGGTTTTTGTATGTTGCCATTCCTAATATCAGATTTGGGTCCATTGATTCTTTTACGTAGGGACTGTCCTGTTTGGCCGATGTATATAGCAGTGGGGCATTGTTGGCACATGATGGCATATATTATGTTGGTGGATGTGCAGGAGAATGTACCAGTGACAGTATGGCTGATCTGGTTAGGTCCTGTGATGGTGTTGCTGGTGTATATATGTGGGCAGAGTTGGCACCGAGGTTTGTTGCAAGGATTGGTTCCTGAGTTCGAGTTATTATGTTGCGGTGTGTAGTTGCTGGTGAGAATATGCTTCAGGTTGGCGGGTTGTCTGTGGGCAAGGACCGGCCTACCTCCCAAGGCCTGTGAAAGCGAGGGATCATTGTCCAGAAACCAACAGAACACCACTGGCCATCACCTACAGTCCCCAGCTAAAACCTCTCCAACGCATCATTAGTGATCTTCAACCCATCCTGGACAATGATCCCTACTCCCTCTCCCCCACTAAACATCAACAGAAACCTCAACCTCCATGAAACTAAATAACCAACTGAGTGTATAAAATAACAATTAAAAAAGTTTTCAGACGCCAAAAATTATGGGTTTTAAAGGGTCTGGGGCAGCAGAGATGGCACCTGGCATTCTGGGCCCTTTAAATCATCACCGGCTCCAAGCAGCTCTAAAGTCTGAGGAGATGGAAGGGTGGCCCACTCAAGACTGGTTACACTAAGTTTTGTAAAGGGACCACTCAGTGCAACAAAGGAGCACTTTAATCATGTGACTGACTACTAGGGGGCTTGCTACTTTATTCAACTGCGTTACTACAAAATTGCATGGGGATGAATTCTATTTATCGAAACAGGAAGTGTTCAATCTCTAAGGCTTTGAGTAACTCAGTTAACTCCATAAAGGTCCTTTTACTACTGTAAGAAAAAAATCAATACAATTCTATGATACAAACCAGTGCTGGGATAGCAGTTCTATCCATGCTCCATGAAGTTATTGTCCAAAAGCTACTTTGTTTTCATTCTCCCTGAGATTTATAATGAGGTTACATAACTTCAAAACAGTTCCTAGATCTCTTAGTATAAAAGAGAGTTGCCTTGTAGCGTACTTAACAAAAGTACTAAAGGAAACACCAAATAATCTTTATCACCTCATTTTGTAAGTACTTTAACCCAGAGAATAAGTTCTCTCAGCAGTCTAGTTCCCCATTTAATCTCTTGAGCAGCATAACTAATGTAATAATCCAGTAAACCTCTTGCATTTCATTCTGACTCTGTCTCATGTCTCGTATTAAAATACACTTAATTTTCAGTTTTTAAAAACTGGAAAAATGGATTGTGTCTGTGCTGCGTTACTGCAGACAGTACTGGGATGCCACAATGTCACTGGCAAAAGCACAAGAAGACACTCCTCCTCTGAAACAGAGCCCCCGGTCTGAGTCATGGGCAGAGAGAGCCTGGACGACGGCTCAATGAGTGCAATTCTTCTGTGCAAGGAAGGGCTAGGTGGAGGAAGATGCACAGAGACCTGGTGCCTCTTTTGTGCAACTCCACTAGGCTCAATGTGCTCTAAGAAAGGAGTCTGAAAGCACGAAAAAGGTCAATTAGGAGCTGTAGGCTACTTCATATTATTTTACTGACGTGCTTACATTAGGGGTGCGCAAAATATGGTGGCCCATTAAATTTTTGTATTTGATCTGACACAGCCCTACATGCTGCTCAGACTGGCCAATTGGAGCTCCAGGGGCAGTGCTTGCATGCATGGACAACACACAGAGACCCCTTTGCCCACTCCCACCAAGGGCACACATGCACAGAGACATACATGCTGGCCACTGTGAGTGTCATGCAGCCAGCTGCTTTGAGTGGTATGTAGGGCCGCTGCAGCAAGGGAGTCTATCCAAGGGTACTGCTGGACAAATGACCATGAGAAACCCCTCCTGCACTTTATCCTCCCATCCTAGGTCACAAACTCCTGCATCAAAACTCCAACCCACATCTGCACCTCCTCCTACACCTCTCCCCCAAGTTAGTATCCTCTCCTGCACCCAACACCACAGGCCATGCACCACCATCCTCTGTCCCAGGTCACAACCCCATCCCTCACCCAAACTCCATCTCAGGCCCACACCTCCCCCATTAATATTGTAGGAAAATGCAGCCAATGAATTATTGGAATGACCCCCCCTCAAAAATTATTGCGCACCCTGGCTTACATCCTGACCTGGAAAGACCATCGCTAAGGACGAGAGCAGATTACTCTCAGTGTCCATTGAATCCTTTCCAGTGAGACTACAAACAGGGGAACCAGTCAGTGTGGGGAAGGATTGACCGGGGGCTGGGGAGATTCTGGTGCAAATTCCTGCCCAATAGGTAGTAGATGGTGTCCACAGTCATTTCACTCAGGCTACTCAGCTTCCAGTCTTTTCTTAGGATGCACGTAGACATTTACAGATGTCCAGATACTGCAAAAGCATATTTGTGTACACATGTCAGTGTGAAAGAGTGATTCTTTACCCTGAAATGTGTGGCACACATATGATCTCAGGTTGTGGTAGTATTACAAGAGGTGTCAATAGACAGTCAAAAAATAAAGACAAACACATGCCAGTGAAAGATCCTGCCTTTTTAAAAGGCTCACAGGTCTGGCAACCTGTGGGCAACTTTATACAACTAGTTTAATATATTAAACTATAGGCAAGTTCTGTATTACCTATAGGCAATGGCATCTGGTCAATCAGGAAACAAATAATATAACTAATTTATATCAGTTTTTGCAGACATCTTTACTGGCAAAATATTGTCCATTTTTCTGGGAAAAAGATGTGAACAGACATATTACTCAAGAGGAACTGGGTTCAATCTGCAAGCAAATTTACTCGGTATCACAATAAAAGAAAATTAAGATACTGTTTCAGAGTTACGTCACACCAGTCAAGTTAAAATATGCATATATTGACAGAACAGGGATATATGATGTGAGTATGGGATGCAAGTATGCAAGTATGGGATATGTCCAGTCATTGGATCATACTGAGATGCAATCTGTCACCAAATTCTACAAAATGGTTGGATATTTATTTTCAAGTGATCCTTTGGTAATCATCCTGGATCTTCCCAGTAGAAACAGCCACACAAAAGGAAATGAAGAATCTAGGAGCTCTTTAGCTATTGGTAGCTCTGCTAAGGAAAATGTAACACAGCAATTATGTACCCAGCAAAACACACAGGGAACAAAAATTTCCATGTTAGTCTGTATCTGAAAAAAATTAAAAAACAACAAATAGTCATGCAGCACCTTAGGCTACATCTGCACTGCACAGTTATTTCAGAATAAGCTATTCCAGAATAGTTATTACGAAATAGCTTTATTTGAAATAGCATGTCTAACTGTCTGAAAGCCTCAAAATTAGTCCAAGGGAGGCTTCCCTAATGTAGATGTGCTATCACAATTTAGAGCCGCAGGAGGAGTAACTTAGAATGGCCCAAGTGAGGGGCTACTTCAAAATACAGAAGTGGAGCATCTACACATGCCTTATTTCAAAATAGCTATTTCAGAATAGGCGTTATTCTTCATAGAATGATATTTACAGAAGTCAGAATAAGCCGTCCGTTATTTTGAAATTATTTCAAAATAAAGGAATTGCTGTGTAGATGCTTGCATAGTTATTTCAGAATAATGGCCATTATTCCGAAATAACTTTGCTGTGTAGACACACCCTTAGAGAAGTGGGTTGTGCCCACAAAAGCTCATGATACCATTTACACAGAAAACAGTTTAGATATTTGAGTACCTTTCATTCAGTACTGAGACAAAGCATATTTACCTGTAAATAATACCCAGTCCACATTTTTGTAGTATTATCATTTCATAGACATACCTGGTCTGTTAAATATGAATAAAGTGACACCACTGTATGTAATACAATCAATAGAAATGACATGTTTACTTTGTAATATAGTAACACCATGTTAAATACGTAGATCTTATGAATAACTTCATCTGATGAATATCCCTGAATAGTGTCTCTTTTAAGAAGACTAATTGTAGTAGCCCTTACTGACACCATCTTCTAATTTTTTCTGGGAGTGCTCAACTCCCACTCAGCCCCAGGCCCTGCCTCAGCTCCACCCGTTGCCCCAAGTCCCCTGCACCCCCATCCTGCTTCTTCCCACCTCTGATCCACTCCTGACCCCAGTCTACTTCACTCCTTCCAAGTGCCCACCTCTGACCTGCCTCTTCCTGCCTTTGCTCCACCCTCAGCCCCAGCCATTACATCATCCCTTCCCTCAATTCCCCACCCACTTTTTCCCTCCCCTACTCTACCTCCACTCCTCCTATTCCCACCACCTTTCCCAAGTGCATCACATTCCTGTTCCTACCCTCCCTGCAAATGCCTCCTGTGTGCAGCACAGCTGCTGAACAACTGTTCTGTGGCATGCAAGAGGTGCTGGGAGGAAGAGGGAGAAGTTAATTCCTGAGGGCAGGTGGTGGGCAGGAGTTACTGGGGAAAGAAAAGGAGCTTAGCAGTTTGTAGGTGTTATGTTAAACATTATTTTTTTCTGTGGTGCTGCAGGGCTGGAGCTCCCGTGGAGTGAATACCTATGTTAACAATTGTTTAGTTTCGGATAGTTAATGACCAGAATAGATAAACTCATTAAAACATCCTAACCACTTACAAAAATTAGTTTGGTGGTTACATCTCACTCAGACATTTCTCTCTTCAACACTGATTGGAAATACTTCCAGTTCAGCGCTGCTGTAAGATTCTGAGACTATGCTGTACCGAAACCCTCTCAAACCCACAAAGAAATGGGAGTAGTCACATAAGTCAAAAATCTAAAATACACAGTTCATCCTGTGCCTTTCCCCTGCTTTTGATCAAATCCCACTGATATCCCTCAAGCCATACATCCAGGCTCCAAACCAGTACAGCATTCAAACAGGCATAATTTAATGAGAGGACTTGCATGCCTGTAGTTAAGCATGTGCTTAAGTGCTAGCTGGTTACAAATGTTCTCCAAGCATCCGATTCCCCTTAGTATCCTATATCCTCAGGGAGCCATGCTGCTATCGCTGGCCCTGCTGTGCCTCCACCCAACCCCTGTTCTGGCCCATGTGGAGCAGAAATTAATGTCGCTTCTAGAAGCAATAACATCTGCTGCATTCTCAAGCAGAAATATCAACAGTCACGAACACAGTGCAACTAATCCTTTCTCCCCTTCCAGGCTCAGCGTACCCTGGGCAAACCTGCAGAGGCCTCATCACCCTGGGTTAGAGAAGAGAGGCCTCCGCAGGAAGGGGAGGAGTATGCCTGGATGCTTTTGCAGGTTCTGCTGTCTTTCCTGTTCACTCTTTACTCTGTGTCCCATTCCACATCTCAGAGTGGCAAGGAGCATAGGTCTCCTAATTGATTTCAAATTAATTTTAGACCCCTATTATATCTAATAATTCACCAGAAGTGTCTGCTTCTGCAGGTAATTCAAGCAAGACTCAGAAAGCAGTTTGCTGCTAGTCATAATGTCTGATGTATATGAAGATTTCCAATTTCTGAAGTATTTTGCTGCTAGAGAAGCATATAAAATCCATTTTGAAATCCCACCAGACATGGGGCAATGAAAAACGATTACCTAAAATGTAAATCTTATGGTCTGCTGTGACTCTTAAGTTTAGAATTAAATTTATGTCTGGTATAATTCAGGCCAGAAACCATTAGCATTGGACAAAAAAGTACAATAAATGTAATAGCAATTCTGAATTGATCTTGCAGGGTCTCCACCAGTCCTTACTCAGAAATTAGCCTGTGGCATGTATGTTATTGGAGTTCAAGCTAATCAAGAAATACGTGTCTTTACAAAAGCCAACTCACATGCTTGCATATGTGTACGTAAGAAAAAAAATTAAATAATATTCTTTTTCCACTCTCACCTTCTCAAGCTCTTATTCCTTTAAATGAAATGCTGCATTTAAATACTATTTAGCCCCTTCTTCCAGAAGTCAAACCTCCATGAGCTCCTTGGAGCAGAGACTACTTATATATGCATGTATAGAATCCTGCACAATGGGCCCCTGATCCAGCCCCACCCCAGAGCCTGCACCCCCAGCCAGACCCCTCATCCCCCATGTCCCAACCTCCCGTCCCAGCCCTGATTCCTTTCCCACCCTCCCAACATTTCAGCTTCAGCCCAGCAAACCCTCCTATATCTCAAACTGCTTAGCCCCAACACCACCCCAGAATCTGCATTCCTAGCCAGACCCCTTTCAATCTCCATGAACCTCAACCTCTTGCCCCAACCTGACGTCTCCTCCCACATCTCAATCCCTTCATTTCTGGCCCACCCCAGAACCCACACCCTCAGCCCAAAGCCTGTGTCCCCTACCACAGCCCAGAACCTTTTCCCACACTACAAACCACTCAACTCCACCCTTAGGCCTTAGCTCTCTCATGAGCCCCAAACTTCTCATTCTTGGCTCCAGCACAGCCAGAGCCTTCTCCTCCTTCTGCATCCCAACCCACTACCTCAGTTTGGAGCGTCCCCCCACTCCCACCCTGAGCATTTCATTTCTGTCCCCAACCTGCTCACTTCAAGTGGCCAGTATGAGAACAGGACCATTAGAAGTACTAAAACTGGTATTTTCCAGTGGGTTGAGGGAGAAGCGTGAGGAAATTTTACACAACAGAGGCCAATTCACTGTTTAGGTAAACCTCTTCCAAACAAAAAGATCTCTTTTTGCAACTCTGTGTTGGGTTTCTATACACTACAGGCTATGTCTAGACTGGCATGATTTTCCGCAAATGCTTTTAACGGAAAAGTTTTCCGCTAAAAGCATTTGCGGAAAAGAGCGTCCATGCCAATCTAGACACGCTTTGCTCAAAAAACCCCTGATAGCCATTTTCGCGATCGGGGCTTTTTTGCGCAAAACAAATTTGAGCTGTCTACTCTGGCCCTTTTGCACAAAAGCTTTTGCGCAAAAGGACTTTTGCCCAAATGAGAGCAGCATAGTATTTCCGCAAGAAGCACTGATTTCTTACATGAGATCATCAGTGTTCTTGCGGAAATTCAAGTGGTCAGTGTAGACAGCTGGCAAGTTTTTGTAGACAGCTGCCAAGTCCCGCCGCCTGCATCCTCCGTGGTGAGAAAAGCCGCTCTGCGTCTCCCTGGTCTGCTGAGGGGGCACAGCTAGTGCGCCCCCCCCAGAAGACCAGGCTTTTCTCGCTGAGGAGGACGCGGGCGGTGGGACTGCCGAGACGTGCCGCAGTCCCACCGCCTGCGTCCTCCGCGGCTTTGCTCTGCGTCTCCCTGGTCTGCTGGGGGCCCCCCAGAGCGGTGCTACGGGATCAACCGGCAGCGCCCCAGCTGCTGTACCAAAGCCGCGGAGCACGGGGGCAGCGGGACAGCCCAGACGCGCCGTGGCTGTCCTGCTGCCCTTGGGCTCCGCGGCTTTGCTCTGCTTTGCTCCCCGTCCCCCTGGTCTGCAGAATAAAGATGCTTTGAATAAAGATGCTAATTATCTTACCCATTACAAAGATAGCTTCCCCAATTATCACCTCTAATATCATTAGCTCACAGACATTTACTTCCCCCCCCCCCGAACCCCTCCATCCCCCTTCTGTTCTGAAATTTGATTTGTCCTTTTCATATGTGTTCATCTTTTTTATTTGTATCCTTTGGTATATATAGTTGTGACAATTTTCTTCCACTATTTGATCTGAGGAAGTGGGTCTGGCCCACGAAAGCTCATCACCTATTAAACCATCATGTTAGTCTTTAAAGTGCTACACAGTCCTGGTTTTTGTTTCATAATAGTAAGTCAGTCCCATAATAAAGTAATAACAGCACAATAATTATAATAAAGCACAATAGTAATATATTAGCAACATATTAATATAAAAGATTAATTCCTGAACTGGGAACACTTGCTCCCTACATCTCTCAACAGATACACTGAAAAGACAAAGACCAGCTAAGGCTACATCTAACCTGCAATCTAAGGTGTGACTTGCATGCGGCCTATGCTGGCATTCCTGCAGTAGCATTAATCTTGATAAAAATAACAGTGAAGATATGGCAGCATGGTCTTCAACACAGGCTGTGCATGGTCCCTTTGGGAATACTCATAGACTGTGATGAAGTCTGTATGGCTATTTTTAGCATCCTAACTAAATTAACACACACACGGGTGTGCCTACCCTAGCAGTGAAACAACACCTTTGATTGCAGTGTATGTATAGTCCAAAGCCAGGACTATACTAAAGACCTATATTAGTATAACTAAGTTGCTCAGACATGTGAAAAATCCACACCCTGGAATGATAGAGTTCTGCTAAAGTAGCACATATGTAGATAGAGCTATGTTGAAGGGTGAGGTTTTCCCAATTGGCATAGTAGCATGTTAATAAAATACTAAAGAAGTGCTGCTGCACTAATGCAGCTGTACCCCTGTAGTGCTGTACAGGAACAAAACCTCTAAGTGGAAGATTATACTCTAGGGTAAATTTTTACCCAGACTTCCAGCTTCTGTCTTGCATGTAGGGTAAATTGTGTTTACTCAGGCTTTTGCCTGCGCATTTTAAGGTGGCAACAGATGCTAGCACTTCTAAAACCTGCACGTGAACATCAAATTATCCAACATCTGAGTGCATACAGGTGTGAGCATTTTCATCCATAAAGTCCCTTATCAAATATGTATAGACCATGCAAACTGTTGCATGTGCCAAACTGACCATGACGGATAGTGTCACACCAGGCATTATAAAGTAAAGTTCCCTGATTTGACTCTATCCTGTGACTCTACAAATCTCTGGGGTAGCTGGCCACAGCACACATTGGAATCAAGGCTGTTCAAGAAGCATTTACCAAGACTATGCTGATGCCTACCTAGAGGAGAAGTCAAAGAATTTCAGTCCCTGCAGCCCTCCTTCCACGTCTCCAAAATGCTGCTTGCACCACAGAGTTGAACATCTCATGGCAGAAAACTAGGGTCCATAATGCCAGTGGTGGGCCATCAGAAACCCCAATGCAGTTATGGTCAAGAACTATAAAGAGCATTGCCAAATTCACCTACTTAGGCTGCAAGGAGAGTTCAAATGGTCACAGCAAAGTGGTCATTTGTTGATAAATAGGTCCCATCACGTCCTGCACAAAGGCCATCTCTCATATAGATGCAAAAAAGTCTTTGGGCTCAGACAAACTTCAGAATACATAAAGTCCGTAGGGGTCAAATTCCAGTTTGTAAATGCAGATGTGGACACTTACATTCACAGGCCTTGGATAGCTTCCAGTTTGTGTGGAGATATTGACCTTCATACAGAGAGGTGAGTATCTACAAAGAGAAGGTGCAAATATGTGCAAATACATTTTGAAAACATAGGCATGTAAAGCTATCTCAGATGTTCCGCATTTGAATAAAAAAGAATTTGCCATAAATTAAAGAGGTATTTAGCTGCTCTAATTTATGCTATGGACTGCACTGCCCCTGTGAGCAACTCCATAGCCCAAGGAGGCCAAGATTAGTTAAACTGCCTTTCTACCCCCAGGATGTTCTATACATGCTTTATCACCTAGACTCTACAGGTCAGAATTAGAGATCTAGTATATGCACTATGATGTACATTGGCATTCAGACATAGGGTACGTCTAGACTACAGGCTTTTGTCGACAGAAGTTTTGTCGACAGATACTGTCAACAAAACTTCTGTCGACAAAGAGCGTCCACACTACATTCAGTTCTGTCAACAAAGCAAGCTGCTTTGTTGACATGGTAGTGTAGACGCAAAGGACAATTTACATGCAATAACAGAAACTCTGTCGACAGAAGGTGTTATGCCTCGTAAAATGAGGTTTGCCAGCGTCGACAAAACTGCTGAGTTCTGTCGACGTTATGTCGACAGAACTCAGCAGTAGTGTAGACGCAGGTATAGTTTTGTCGACAAAACTCTGTAGTCTAGACACACCCATAAACTACTGTTGCTGATCCATGTGATGTATTTCTGATTATTTAAACTCTCAGAAATTGTTAAAATTTAAAATTCAAGTAGGGAAAACAAACTTTCCCCCCCTTCTGTAGATATATAAGTCAGAGTGGAGATAAAGAATTTAGCAATAGGTTGTATTAAATTAAACAGAGCTTCACACTAGCTAGATCAGCTCACATACTAACTAATTTTGACTACACAGTGTTATGCAGATAAAATAAAAGATTTGAAAGTGAACATAAAACCAATCTTTTGTCTTAAAAAAATCCTAGAAGACACCAGGCTCTTTATTGATGGAATGTTGATAACCTTTCCATGTATTCTTTCAAATTAAGATTTAGGTCAAGGTCCATCTAGAGATCAATGAGTGTATGTCAGGAGGGATTAAAAGTCATACAGCATGTCATGCATAGAAACTGTTGAAAAGCAGATGTGAGGAATTTTGCCTACCGCAGATATTGACAACAATTTGTAATTTTTAAAGGATTATTTAGCTTCAATATATTTAATTGGAGCTACTATAATTCACACCACATGCCAAAGTCTTTAAGGTACTACAATAACTGCATATATCTTACTCTTTTAGAACATCCATTCTCCTTCTAACCTTTATACTTCTACTGAATTCAGACTGAGACACCACCTCTTCTGAATAAATTCTCTGGCTAATTCATAGAAACATATCTCATTGGATCAGATGAATGAAAAGGTTCTGAGTAATTTTTTGGGGGCTTCTTGTTAATTTTGTTGAGGTCATTTTTCTGCATGGCACTTATATCTACAAATGAAACTTTATAATAAAACTGTTTCTGATAGCACATTGTTCACAATATTGCTCATAGACGTTTTCTGAACATTGTATTTCATAGATGCCTCAAGACCATTTTAATCTTACCTGATAGCAATTCTATCACACTGGGTTCAGAGAATGCTGTGAATAATTCATTACTGATGGCAGACTTTGGGTACAAGCCACACACCTGTTTTCATAACATGCCATATATCTATCAAAGCACAGCCAGTTGCCTGCATAGACATTGCTGTCAAAAGTTTCTCCCTGCTGAGAATGACACTGGCCACTTGATAGCGCATGATATTTTGCAATCCAATTTTTTATTTTACAAAAACAGTTGTGCTTCTCCTTACTTTGTCCTTTCTGCCCCTCCCACACAGCTAGCACATCTGACATAACACTTGGCACTAAATATAGACAGAGCAGCTGGACCAGTTGCAGATTGAAAAACTGACAGAGAAACCATTGTTGATTATTCATTTCTTCTCGCTTTTTAATACAGTGTGAGAGATTTCCATTCATTTTTCATGAACTCAGCATCTGTCAAAGATCAGTTCAATACAGTCATAACCAACAGAACCATTCCTGTTCCACATCTCTCAGCATTTCTATTAGAAATCTCTATTTTCAAAGATTCGACCGATCGACCACAAACCCTTGCTCTGAGTTTAAAACACTCAGGGTATGTCTACACTATGGGCTAAAGTTGAATTAAGATACGCAACTTCAGCTACGTTAATTGCGTAGCTGAAGTTGAAGAACCTCAACTCAATGTTTGGTGCTGTCCACACTGCAGGAAGTCAAAGGGAAAACACTCTCCCTTCAACTTCCCTTACTCTTCCAGAACTACTGGCACCTATCAGAGTGCCACTCTCAGTTCGAGTTAGCATATCTTCGCTAGGCCTGTTAATTCGAACCTGGAAGATTGACAGTGGCAGCTTCGATCTTTTCTGTAGTATAGATGTACCCTCAGGGGCCAGTTACCAAAACAGTGAATGGGAATTTAACTTACGATTTTCAATGATGTAGATAGGATGAATGTGTTCTATTCTTTTGCTCAGCATGCAACACATCAATGGCAATGATCATATACATTGAAGTCCATCCACTAAACTTTATTGAATTTAAATCACTTTGAAAAGGTTTAATTTTAACTGTAGTGTTAAGAAGAGAGAATACTCCAGCCTTTATCAATGGAGATGTAACTGTTTCCCCTTTTAAATGCATAAAGAGAAATGTCTCAAATGTATATAAGATATATTGTGTAGCAAAAAAAAAAGACAACTAATTTATTTTTTAGAGCAATGTCAGTATGTTCTTCAAAGTTTATAGATAGCTCAATGTTCTCTAAAACTGAATTATACCATGATATGTATCTTGTTCCAGAAACAGAATCACTTTTACTATTTTCAATCAGGCTAAGAAATAAAATGTCTCTTGACATGCAAATGTTTTCTCTGAAAATCCATTTTAAGTGAATTACTTAAGGCCCAGTCATACATACAATACATTTGTAAAGGAATTATCACAACAATACCCTTTGTTATGAGAATTATGTGACCAAGAATAAATTTGAATATATCCTCATAATATAGTGTATTCTTGCAATAATATGAAAGGTACATGTAGATGATAGTAGTAGATGAGAGACACTTTGCACATTACAGTCTTGATAGTGTACTTAAAGTTATGAAAGTGTCTTTATATCCCTTCCAATTCTCAATGAAATACATCTTTCCCAACAGTTTGTTACAGTAAGTAATGCTTTCCTAAACTATGATAGAAACCATAGGTACAATGTAATTTAGATTACTATTTAAATGATTATCCAATTAGGTTCAACAGTACTAAGGTGAGATTCTCAGCTGGTATAAATCAATACAGCTCTTTTGATCACCTGAAGATGCACCATGTTGGCTTGTTACTAGGCCAAACTGGATGGTCACTTCAACAGCAATATAAAAATATCCTGGGTTTTGTACTGCAATTTAGGAAAGTGTTGCTTACTATAACAAACCCTTAGGCATATAGTCATGCTAAGGTTTTCAAAGAAGACTTACAGGTGTTAGTCACTCAAATGTCACTGAAATTCAATGAGAATTGAATGCTTAATTCAAACATATTTCACCAAATATGGGAGGGATATTAAGAAATATTCTTAATTTTTGGTTTATTAAGTATTAAGAATTCTGAGCAGAATTTTGCCCAAGTACCCAAATGACAAATCTCATTGAAAGACTTGTGCTGCTAAAGAATGTGGATTCTTTTGAAATTCCAGCCTGATATTTCTTGAGGAACTTACTTAGTATATAATCTAATATAATCTATATATGAAATAAATTCCTTTATTCATAGTGGTATACAGCTACGTTTAGATAGATGTTAACATTAATGGGCCTACACTGATTTATTTCAGTTGAGAATCTAGCCAAGTCTATATGAGTAAAGTGATTAAGATTTGGCCACACATGGACACTACTTTTCCCATGAAGTTTTGTAATTTTATTGAGTTTACTTGTTTAGAACCTTGAATACTCTGAATAAACCAAAGACTACAATGTAGTTTACAAATACTAATTTTAACAATGTTTTTACCTGAGGAGACATGGAAATCATATAAGGGTAGAAGGAAATGCAATTTAGTAGGATGGACATGTGAAAGAGCAATACTGATGAAATTTCCATCAGTTTGTATGAGAAATAAAACCAAAATATTAGTAGGCCCACCATGTCAACAGGTTTCCACTTTTACTCTGTCAGTAAGTTTTGCAAGGACTAAGAGATGACTGAAAAGAAGTAGATTTGCCTTTGCACAATGCAGGCTGCATCTACAAGATATGAGTATTCATCCTCATGATACTTTAAATGACAAGACAGAATTTCTATTTGCTTCACATGAAAGTTTTCATCCTTCCCTGTGCCAGTCTGGCTCAGTAACAAATTTCCATACAATGAACTGCACAGAACAGTGATGAGATAAATAATGTATAACTAACAATATATTTTAATTGTAAGTATAAGGGTACGTCTACACTACAGCGCTAAATCGAACTAACTTAGTTCGAATTAGTTAATTCGAACTAAGCTAATTCGAACTAGCGCATCTAGAACTAAAAACTAGTTCGAATTAGCGTTTTGCTAATTCGAACTAGCGCATCCACACTGATTGGACGCAGGGGGGCATTTAAGGGCAGCTGAAACCGGTTCTGGCAGGGCATCAGGTCAGTAGTTGCTTTGTGTGGCTGCTGTCTGAGGCTATCTGAGGCTCGTGCTTAAAGGGACCCCCCAGGACAGCCGGTTCTCAGCTTTTCCGCTTCCTTATCAACCTCGCCAAGGGACAGCAAAGCGTTGGTCTCTGTGCCCGTCTGTGTCGGTGCTTCCCTTCGGGGGGGGGGGCTGCCGCAGGTGGCAACATGGAGCCAGAGCTCGCCCTGCACCTTCTGGTGCACTTTCTGGACTTGCTGCTGCAAGCCTGCCAGCAATGGCTCGAGGCTGCCTGGCACCACCTGGTGCACGTCAGCCCCCTGCCTCTCCGCCTGGCCGCCCTGGGGGCCGTGGAGGAGCCGTGGCGGCGCCCCGGCACCGGTGTGCCCCGCCGCGTCTGGCGTCTGGACACCAGCACCGACTGGTGGGACCGCATGGTCCTAGAGTGCTGGGAGGACCGACAGTGGACCCAGAACTTCAGGATGAGGAGGGACACCTTCCTGGAGCTCTGTGAGTGGCTCGCCCCTGCCCTGCGCAGAAGGAACACTCGCATGAGGCCCGCCATCTCCCTCCAGAAGCGGGTGGCCATCACCCTCTGGAAGCTCTCCATGCCGGACAGCTACCGATCCGTCAGGAAACAGTTCGGCGTGGGGAGATCCACCGTCGGAGCGGTGCTCATGCAGGTACGGCACTCGTCGGCCACCGAGCCGGGGGGGAGGGGGGCTGCGAGGAGGGGATGGGCCGCCCCAGGGACAAAGGGGGGGCGGGAGGAGGTGAAAGCGCCCCGCACCGGAGGGGTCGGTCTGTCCCAGCCGTACTACACGCCGCCAGGGGGGTTGCTACCGGGAGTGGGGCGTGGGGCACTGCCAGGGCACGAACGCTCCCAGCCACCCGGGCACCCCACTGATTGGCGCTTTGCTGTGTCTCTCTCCGCAGGTGGTCAAGGCCATCAACCGGGTGCTGCTCCGCAGGGTGGTCCGCCTCGCCGACCCGGATGCCGTCATCCGTGGGTTCTGCGCCCTCGGCTTCCCCAACTGTGGGGGGGCCATCAACGGGATGCACATCCCCATCCGTGCCCCGGAACACCAGGTGTCCCGGTACGTCAACCGCAAGGGGTACTTCTCCATGATCCTGCAGGCCATGTGTGACCACCGGGGCCAGTTCACGGACATTAATGTGGGCTGGTCCGGCAAAGCACACGACGCCCGGGTGTACCGCAACTCCTCCGTGTGCCAGCGGCTGCAGGCCGGGACCTTCTTCCCCGACCGCCACATCAGGGTCGGGGACGTGGACATGCCCGTGTGCCTGGTGGGGGATGCCGCCTACCCACTGCAGCCCTGGCTCATGAAGCCCTACACGGGGCACCTCAATCCCTCCCGCCAGGCCTTCAATGCCAGGCTCACCAGGGCCCGCATCATGGTGGAGGGGGCCTTTGGGCAACTGAAAGCCCGCTTTCGATGCCTCCTCACCCGTCTGCACCTGGCCGAGCACAACATCCCTCCCGTGGTGGCGGCATGTTGTGTGCTCCACAATTTGTGTGAGCGAAAGGGGGAGGCTTTCCTGCCAGCCTGGATGGCTGAGGCTGACCGCATGGCTGGACACTACGATCAGCCCCGCACCGCCGCCATCCGGGAAGCCCAGCGGGGGGCCGTCCGGATCCGGGAAGCCCTGCGGGAGAGCTTCCTGGTGGAGGAGGAGGAGGACTGACTTCTCCCTGCATGCCCCACTGGGGCCTTCTTCCACCCTACCCCCCTTCCCCTTTCCCCTCCCTATCTACTGTAAAATAAAGACACCTGTTTTTGAAACAAAAACGTCTGTTTATTTAACATAACTGGGTGCGGGAAGGGAGGAATGAGGGTTGGAGAGGGGAGGGGGAAACCTGGGACGAGGGAGCTGGAAGGAGAGGGAAGGGAGGAAGGGAAAGGAAAGCTCAGGGGTGGGAGTCCGGCTGCCTCTCCTGTCTCGCCACACTGCGGGTGCGGGGGCGTCAGTGGGAAATGGTTGTGGGGGGGGCAGGAGGGACAGGGAGTGTGGAGGAAGCAGGAGCGGAAGCAGGAGCGGAAGCAGGAACGGGAGCAGGAGGGGGAGCGGGAGCAGGAGGGGGAGCAGGAGGAGCAGGGAGAGCAGGGGGAGCATGGGGAGCAGCAGGAGGAGGAAATGGGAAGCGGTCGAGCAGGCTCTGGAGGTGGCCTCACAGGGCACGGCCCTGCTCCTCCAGGGCCTCCAGACTCCTCCGGCGCAGCCTCAGGTCCTCCTGGACCCAGTGGTCCTGGAGACGGAGCTGTTGATCCAGGAACCGGAGGTGCTGCCTCTGGTACTCCTCCTGGTTCCTGGCTCTCCTGCTTGCCCGGGCGCGGGCGGCTGCTGCAGGCGGGGTGGTGTGCCCTGCAGTTGCAGGTGCTGCGGCTGTGGTGCAACAAGACCAGTGGTCAATTACCCCAGGGACCCAGGTGTGTGAAACCCAGCTCCCCTCTGCAAGGCCAGGGCCCCTGCAGGATCCCCAGCTGCTGCTCCTTGGTGGGCAAGGCCCAGGCGCACGGTCCCAGGGCTCCCTCTCACCCCAGCCCCCCGTACACATAAGGGGAACACGAGGGTACTCACAGGTGGACGCCTCCCCGGCCTCAGACGACACAGGCGAGCGGCTCTGTGGCGTGCCTCGGGGGTCCCGGGTCCCGGGCAGGCTGGCGGCAGGCTCCTGGCTCTCAGAGCCCTCTTCCTCCTCCTCCTCCTCCGTCTCCAGAAGCGGTCCCTCTGCCCCGGGGTCAATCACGTCCCAGGGGGCAGGGATGGCATGAGCCCCCAGGAGGCGGTCCAGGGCGTGGAAGTGGGGGCAGGCCTCCGGGTCGGCCCCTGGCTGGCAGGCCTGGGAGTAGGACTGCTGCAGGTCCTTAATTTTGCAGCGGACCTGCTCCCGGCTGCGCTGGTGGCCCCTGGCGGCCAGGCTGGCAGCCATGCGGCCATAGACGGCCGCGTTCCTGTGGCTAGTGCGGAGATCGTGGACATTGGAGGCTTCCCCCCAAACCTCGATGAGGTCCACGATCTCCGCACTTGACCAGGTGGGCGCCCGCCTTTTGCGCCCCCGGGTAGGCTCCTGGGAGCCGCCAGGCGGGTCCTGGGGAGCAGTGGAGGGCTGGGAGCCCTCGGATGGCTGGCTCCTGTTGTGGCAGGTGCAGGGTCTGCTGGCACGGGTGCTTGCAGCCTTGCAACTGGCACAAACTGTGTAGCCAGCCCGTGGTCCTTTAAGGGCTCCGGGGCCGGGAGGGGGGCAATAGGGTTTCCCTGGTGTTGGCCAGAGTGGCCACCAGGGAAACCTGGGAAGCCTTAGCCTCCCACTAGTTCGAATTAAGGGTCTACACAGCCCTTAATTCGAACTAGCTAGTTCGAACTAGGCTTAATCCTCGTAAAATGAGGTTTACCTAGTTCGAACTAAGCGCTCCGTTAGTTCAAATTAAGTTCGAACTAACGGAGCGCTAGTGTAGCGCCTAGGAAAGTTAGTTCGAACTAACTTTGTAGTGTAGACATACCCTCATATAGTAAATATTCTGAATAAATATGATAAAAACATTATAAAAGTACTGAGCCTGATTTCCAGGAAGATGGGAGGATCAGGTCCCACTTTGCATAAATACTACCAGAAGAATGTACACATGTAAAACCCTCTATGCCCGTTCACCCAGCTAGATAAGCCTCTGTTTAGTCATATGTATTTGCAAAATGGTGATTTACATGCACAGCCCCAAAGTATGTGTAAAAAGTATACATGTATTTGTGTGCAAATGCAAACACATTCTATTTCTCTATATCATTTCCACTGAGAAAAGAGATGTTGGGGAGCAGAGAAGAGCAGTAGCGCCTGATCATCAGTTTTAAATAGGGATTTGCTATTCTATGTGTGTCTTCTCTGCCTAGGCAGATTGAACCAGGAGAGTATGGGAGGGACAAGATCAGCACAGAGATACTTCATGTTAAATGAGCAGTGTATGTTCACTATAGCAGCAGGTATAGATGGCAGCATTCATGTGGAGGGTCATTGCAAGAGTTTAGCCCTAAATCAGTGGTCCCCAACATGGTGCCCGCAGGCACCATGGCACCCATGGGGGCATTTGTGTGCACCCGCCAAGTGCTCAGGGCTGGCCTGGCCCCGGGCACGTGACTCATGCATGGTGCCAGAGCCGGCCCCGGGCGCATGGCGCACTGTGAGTGCTGGCTCTGGGAGTGTCGCAGATTGGCCACCCGCACTCTGGGTGCACGGCGCATGGGGGGAGCACCAGCCCCGTGCACGCGGCGCTTGGAGGGGGCGCCAGCCCCGGGCAAGCAGCATTTGGAGGGGCGCCAGCCCCGGGCACGTAGTGCTTGGGGGGGGCGCCGGTCCCGGGCATGCGACCCTTGGAGGGGGCATTGGCCCCGGGCATGCAGCTATGGGGGGGGCCTGCCCCCGGGCGCGCAAGTGTCCCCGCCCTCTGGCGCCCGGCGGGCAAATGGCCACGCCCCCTGGCGCCCGGCAACTTCAAATGGTTGGGGTCCACTGCCCTAAATTATGTATTTGGAATGAACACCCAGTGCCTCTTAGGACTGCAGAACTGCTATTTTGTGTAAGTCTTGATGATGGATCTACGTGATAGTAGTTACCTGTTACTGTAGAGCATATCCTTTCCATTATATGCTAAATCATAAATTGACTTTTCAATGCTAAATAGCAGTAGTATTTAAAAATTAATAATTCTTTATTAATTACCAGTTTTATTAACTATAATATTAGGATTAAGAATATTTATTTTCCCACAAATATTTCACCTTCCTTTTTCCCTTTCAATTCCATTCCTCTTGCAGTAATTATCTCCCATTTCACTATGCTAAAAATGTCCTCTCTTTGTTTAGAATACTAACTTTTCAACCTCTTCTCCAAATGCCTCCCAAACATTAATTATATCTTAGTAATGAGGCACCCAGAACTGAAGGCAATATCACAGCTCTGATCTCAGCACAGCTGCATAGAAAATAACCCATTTTTTTGCCTAATAATATATGTGTATTTTCAGCCCAAACTACACTGGACTATAGGAGGGTCCTGTGGCTAAGGCGGTGGACTAGAACTCAGGAGTCCTGGTTTCAGATCCCAATTCTGCCTCTGACCTCTTCTATCACTATGGGAATATCACTTAGGCAATGTTCCCCATTACGCTGAAGCTGCATTCCAGGGAGCTGATTGTGGATCCTTGGCAGCCCTGTTCCAGTAATAGTACTACAGCAGAAGGGCCTACTGTAACTTCCCTTGCTAGCAAAAGCTTATAGATTTCATATTGATGGAGGATCAGGTGTAATGGAGATTGGTATCACCCTCCTTCCGACATCCCTAGTACTGCTTGTTCCACTGGGGTCAATAGAGGGCTTGGTGTGTTGCATTTGTACCCTTTCCAGCCACAGAGACTCCCACAGGGGATATTCTCTAGGAAGTTGAACCTGGTGGATTGGACGATCTTCTTCATGCATGCTGCCACCCTTTCCACCACCTTTTGTTGTGTCTGGTTAGAATGCAAACTGTTCAGGCCAGCAACTGACTTTTATTCTGTGTTTGCAAAATGGGGCCTTGATTGTGTTCGGGAGCTCCATAAGGCAAAATGATACCACTGTAATACCAATTACATTGTTCAACAGTCTAACAATTTCCCATCATGTAAATACCCGGACCTTTCCTTGATGCATTTTCAGCTGTTTAGTCTCTTTCCTTTGTATTCTCTTCCATTCTTGTCTGTCTTACTTCTATCTTAAAATAACAGCCACAAAGAATCACACTGGGCTGGATTTCCTCCAGCCTTTGCTTCACATTGTGCACACGCAGACAGAGTTATTAAGCAGCTAGTTAGCAGTTCCCTGGTTCTGTGGGATTATCTGTGACAGGCCTGACACTAACATGAGGCAGACCAACTGTGCCCACCACTTCTGTGAGTTTCATGCCAATGTATGGGGTAGCTGGCTCTTAGGATCTAAGTAAGGGTCTTGAGCAGAGGTGAAAGTAAGTGGGGTGCACCCTGGTGCACAGCTCCAGCAAGAGCTAAAGCTATCAGGGAGCTATTTAAAGAGCTGGCAGAGACCTGGGTTGCAATAGGACAGTACCGGTAAGACATTTTAAATTATTTTCACCACTGGTCTCTAGATACAGGGTGGAATTCTCAGCTAGTCAGTTATCTTTCAATTGAGACACATACCACTGGGACAATATCTTCTACTGTGATTGTTATTAAATAGTTGTATGGTGCCTCCATCAGAAGCAGGGCTATGTTGTAGTAGGAACTAGGGATGTAACAGTATAGTCGATTAACCAATAAGCAAAAACTTATAGGTTAATGCTATAGACTGCACACATTCCGCCTCCCCCCCCCCCCCCCCCCCCGGAAATTTTTTAGCAGAATGGCCAACAACTTGGATCAGTCCTGGCTTGCAACAGGTCTGGGACCTACCCCTGCTGCAGTTCTGCATTTAAAGTGCATTAGGATGTAGGCTGGCAGGCAGTCTAGCTCAGTTCTGGCTCATGCCAGGTCCAAGAGCACAGACCCCCATCCTGGACAGGGGCTGATGCCACCCCATGCTACTGCCTGTGATACAGGTGACAGGCAGCCGGTTAACAAGGGGAGTTGGTTTTTAAACTGGCTCTCCACACAGACCAGTTCCCACCTGGAACCCCAAGCTGCTGCCTCTGATACAGATGCATAAGCAAGGAGTTGCAGGGGGCTCCTTGGCAGTGGGGCCAGAGTGCACTGGCTGCTAGTCCCACCTCTGGGTACTAGAGTAGTTGAATAACCAATAAGAATTCATGAGGTTACTTGATTATTCAATTAACTGATATTTAACATCCCTAGTAGGAACTGTATCTACACACAGGTAGACGTAGTCCCTGCTCACTACAAGTCAACGCACATAGTTGAGGTTCATTCAGCATTAGGAACCTAATTAATAAGCATCCCTAAGCTATCATAAGCTACTGACAAACCAGGGCCAAATCCTGGATTCCCTACTCATTCATGAGTAATTAATATGAATATAGAAAATAGTATATGCCATGACATACATGAATAGTTCATCCTCACCTGGAATGCTGTCTTCATATGTCATTTAGTTCTCAAGCAAAGCACAAACAGCATGAATTCAGAAAGCGGGGTTGAAAATGGAAATGGAAAAACCGGCATGGAAAAGTCATGAAAAGACTGCAGTATAGGTGAACACAAATAACAGAGAACATGATAAGCAACTGCATAGGTTAGAGAATGTAGGTGTGGAGCTTCTTCTATTCACCCTGGGTACGTCTAGACTACATGCCTCTGCCGACAGATTTAAATATCCCCAGCTTCATTAAAATAAAAATGGCCGCCACGCTGTGCCGGCTCAGCTGATCATCATCACAGCGCGTGAGTCAAGACGTGGATCAGCCAACTGCTCCTGTAAACCTTGTTCCACGAGGCATAAAGGAGCGGTCAACAAAGGCTTCCCCTGTCAACTGATCTGCGTCTTGACTCGCGTGCTGTGCCGACGATCAGCTGAACCGGCACAGTGCGGCGGCCATTTTTATTTTAATGAAGCCGGGAATATTTAAATCCCCGCTTTATTGACTATGTCGGGTAGCAGAGGCATATAGTCAGTCATAACACAAAACAAAGGGGGCATCTGCTAAAATTGAAAGGTGGCAATACAAATACTAAAAGGAAATACTTTTTAATGCAATTCACAAGATACCACCAATGCTAAAAGCTTAACAGCCTTCACAGAAGGATTAGCTATGTATGTGGTTAACATGAAAACCCAGAGTTACGTTAGTACATATTTTTAAAGAATTTTGGGAGGGATATAAAGCCTTAAACCTCAGGCATAAGTTCAATCTCTTAGGGTGTGTCCAGACTCAGGGGTTTTTTCGGGAAAAGTAGCCTTTTCCCGAAAAAACTTCCCCTGCGTCCAGACTCAAGCCGCGTTCTTTCGAAATTATTTCGAAAGAACGCGGCTTTTCTTTCGATGGCGGTAAACCTCGTTTCACGAGGAAGAACGCCTTCCTTCAAAAGTTCCTCTTTCGAAAGAAGGCGTTCTTCAATGTAAAGAGGCCGTCTTCGAAAGAGAGCATCCAGACTCGCTGGGTGCTCTCTTTCGAAAAAGCGGATTTTTCTTTCGAAAGATCCGCGTGCAGTCTAGACGCGATCTTTCGAAAGATGCTCTTTCGAAAGATGCTATCGAAAGAGCATCTTTCGAAAGAAGCCTGCAGTCTAGACATAGCCTAATTATTGGAGGCTTGAAGGAAACTTTCTCTGGGTGCATGTTATCCCATTTGCCTGTTTTGGGTTTCTTCCTCTGAAGTAGCTGGTACCAGACAATATGCTTTGACCATAGGGATCACTATTGTGATCAGCCATGAGAATTCTTGTGTTTGGTAAAAGTTTTACCTGAATAAGAAATAATGGGGGAGGAAGAAGTTAGAGCTTATAGTTAAGTTACTGTTTTATTCCACGTTCTGCTGCACACTTTCTATATAGACAGAGATACCATACTGTTTCCTATGTTTCTCTGGCAGTGAAATGGTGATACTAATACCAATGCTTCTAAACCTTACAGAGCCATTGGAAGGATAAACCAGTCAATATTTGTGAGATACTTTGATAAGATGATGACAAATGCCATAAAAAGCTTGTTCACAAAGCAACAGGAATCCACGATGTGATCTCATTAAGGGAAAAAGTGGTCTGAGTACTATTATTATTTATCTTATGATTTTATACATGCATTGACCCAAAGTGATTTACAACATATAAAATCCAATACTGTATTTCTGACTCAGGTAAGAACTCATGTGATCCCAGTGGAAATTTTGCCTGAGAAAGATATTCAGGATTAGGGTTAATCACTCCGCTGAAATGCAGCACTCTCTGGGATGGTACTTGGCAACCATTTTGACAACATACCATTTTTCCAATAAAAATGTGGCAAACTCAGAGTAACATACAAGATGGATCTGATTCTGACATCACAAAGTACCAATCAGGAGCAGCACCATTTATGTTAACGTAAAGCTAGTGCAAGATCTGAATCAGCCAGTGTAAGATCTGGAAGTGGAATCTTATTGAGACTGGCATTACTCTTATTCTCTAGCTCTCATTAGAAAGTGAAGATCTATTCCTAGTTATGATACAGAAGCTGCTATTTCCACTGAAGCTTCTTTTCCCTGCATTTGATGCTGCTACTCTAACATGAGCTGAAGACTCTGAATGTGTACAACTCATGACTTGCTTTTACCCTAATTTTTCTTCTTTCATTTTCTCTACTCTTTCACTTTTACACTGCCAATAGACTGGGCTTCCTATCCTTTCAAACAATAAGAAAAATAAACAACAGCACCAGCAAAACAGGGAATATCGGCAACCCCTTGAGCAATTTTTTGCATTAATTTTCCTCTAGTTTTTCTCCCATGCTGATATGAGCTCCCTCCATTCCTATACATTAAACTGTGAGAACAACAGTAAAAATCACAGTGGTATTGATTCAGCCTGTGAAAATGCATTGCAACACGTGAAGTTTACTTTTGACCTTCACTCTCTTCGATTCTTCTCTGAAACACGTGAAAACACTTCCAGCTCATAGAACTAAAAGGTATAATGAGACAGTGAGGAATACAAGGTGATGCCTGAACCCTTTTAAAGCACATGTAACTCTTTGCTGTATGGTTCTGCAGCATCTTTGTTTCTGCAATAGCCACTGCCTCTTCTTCTTTCACCTTCTAGTGTGAAAGTGTCACAAGTACAATCTCTTTGGTCACTCAAATCTACCAAAATTACCCTTCCTGAAAAATATTTCTAAGTATGTTCCATTCTGAAGTTAGATTGAATATAGCTGTGAAGGGCTACACAACAGTGAGGTTTTCACATATACACAGATACATAATTGTTGACAAATCATAATGTATAGTTGTGGCATTACTCAGAGTCAAGAAGTATTGAACCCCAAATAGGCTGGGATTCACAAAAGAGTGTAAGGAATTAGATGCCCAAATTCCACTGAAATTCAATGGCAGTCAGGTGTTTAATTCCCTCAGGCATCATCGAAAACCACATCCATTTAGTATGATATTGATTTATCTGTAATCCTATGGATTACTCTGTGATGTAGCTTCCATTGTAATGTCTATGTTTTGTTGCTCTCTTAACATTCTGAAACAAGGTCTTTTATGTCTGATATTTCTCCCATGTGAATACAAAGGCACAATTAATGTTGACATTGGAACTTAGCATTTAGAGGGTTTTTTTAAGTAAATTCCTATAGCAATCTCTTACCATTTTTTCAAAGGGAAATGTTTTCTGAGCCTTACTCTATATCCTTTTTTCCCTTAAAAACACATATATATGTAGCTATATTTCTTATTTTGAGTTGGCACATTTGACTGAACCATTCAGTACTAATTCAAACCATTTCAAATCATGGAAGGCTTGCTGTTACTCAGAATCTCCTTGACTTGCAGAGTTGTAACATTGAGGCTGTGTCTACACTGCACCTCTTTTCCGGAAAAGGGATGCAGATTAGACACTTCGGAATAGCAAAATCTGCGGGGGATTTAAATATCCCCCGCAGAATTTGCATTAACATGGCTGCCGCTTTTTTCCAGCTTGGGGATAAGCCGGAGAAAAGCACCAGTCTAGACGTGATTCTCTGAAAAATAAGCCCTTTTCCAGAGGATCTCTTATTCGTACTTCGAAGTAGGAATAAGAGATCCTCCGGAAAAGGGCTTATTTTCCGGAGAATCACGTCTAGACTGGCGCTTTTCTCCGGCTTATCCCCAAGCCGGAAAAAAGCGGCAGCCATGTTCATGCAAATTCCGCGGGGGATATTTAAATCCCCCGCAGATTTTGCTATTCCAAAGTGTCTAATCTGCATCCCTTTTCCGGAAAAGGGGAGCAGTGTAGACACAGCCTGGGTGTCTCACCTTGGCATAACTAGCGATCTAACTCCAATGTAATAACTACTGTAATTGAATTCTTATGGAAACTGAGGGTTCATCTAAACTGCACCATAGTTTTAAAAAAGATACGCAATTTGAGCAACTTAAATTGAGTATCTTATTTCAATACTATTTCGAAAAAGCTTATTTTGTCATTTGGCACTGCGTACACAGTGCCAAATTTCAAAATAAAGCACTATTCTGAAACATCCCTTAATCCTCATAGAATGAGGTTTACAGGGATGTTGGAATAGTGAGCCTGAAATAACAGGCTTGCTGTGAAGACACGGTACAACTATTTCGGGATACTCCAGTATCCCAAAATAGCGTTGCAGTGTAGACGTAGTTTGAGAGGTTGTCACTAACCATTTCAATTCCCCATTGGGCTCATCTTTATGCAAATACAAGTAAATGTCAGAATTTGATGGGTTTGAGAGACAGAAGACTCTGCTACAGGAGATAATGGTCCAGAACTCTTCCCCAACCTTTGTCTCTGGCTTGGAGGAAAATACTGCTTCTGTGCAAGGAGAGAGGAAGGAATGGCACATGCAGTCACTGTGGCATGAGAAACTCTAGTCTTTGCCTCCTCCTTTCTCTAGTTCCATCAGATTATTTATGGGTTTAAGGAATCTCACTGCTTCTCACTATTTTGGGGAGCTTTTTATCAGGAACAATGGATGGACTCTCAGTGTGATGCCCATTAAACTGTCTCACCCTTCCACACCTTTGCTAGCAAGGTCCAAAGTCCTGGATGGCTGGGGTCTCACCCAATCACTATTGTTGTGTCTAGAACAGTTTCTGTGAACCACACTTTTTTATTTTCCTGTTGGCATTGAGGGGACCTAATGGTGTGTGTTCTTTTTGTGTCACACCTTCTGGTAAGATCTCAGTGAGGACTATTGGACACATGGGTGAATTGTGGACTGTTGTGGTAACTGGGCCTATTGTTTAACCCTAATGGTGACTCAACTGTAAAAAGTATGTGAAAAATTATAAGACAGAAAATAAATAGGAGAATGGATATACTGAGCTATCCAGTCTGTAACGGAGGATGACAGAGTACGGTTGGTTTTCTGGCTCAATGTGCAAGAATGGTGAAAAGTGTTTCTATCCAATACATGTAAAAATCTCTTTACAATAGCAGAGGACTGGGATGGGGAAGAGTAAGAGATTATAAGTGACACTAGAAGTCAGTTTCATGATTCATGATCAACAGTTATTGACGGTATGGGAACTATACATTCAAGATGATGGAGGATAGAGGGCCAAATTTAGGATTATACAACTAGGTTATATTACATATTTAAATACATCTAAGACAGTAAAAACTATGAGCATACTTGAATATTTGTGTACCTTTCTTTTTTGTACTTGTAAATGCTTAAAGGTTTTAAACTATAATCTTTAGAATACCCATTATAGTAGCAATATTAACTGATGTTAATATAATAAGCCTGTTTTATACACACACACACACACACACACACACACACACACACACACACCCTTACCCTTCCAGTGCCTGAACATACAAGCTTTGGAACTCTCATAGAAATAAGTGAATCCTACATGGAGATGCTTACAGGATCATGCCCCCATATTTATCTTATACATATTTTCTGTACTGTATATAAGGATAGAAGTACCCCAATAACAAATGACTTGGCAATCTTGTTAGGAGCATTGTATCAAAATAATACTACCATAGTTAACATTATTAGTGGACAGTAAATAAATCTGAATACAGTGTGGAGCCTGACAAGTCTGCTTTCAGATTTGAGGAGAATCATCTAAGACAGGGCTACTCAACACGCAGCCCACAGGCCACATGTGGCCTGCAGCCCATTTGTTTGTGGCCCACGGTGCAGTTTGGGTTTATGCTGGGCTCAACACACAGCCTGCAGGTGGGAGCCAAAACAAAAAAGTAGTCAATATAATGGTCTTCTGTTGATACGCGTTTAAGTAGTTAAATTCCTGGACTGTCATTGCTCATTGAAAGTGCTGTCGTATGGGTGGCAATCGGGTAAATATTGCATTTTATTAATATCAGCAGAACTGACTTAAATGGGGCTTGTGTGTTGTGTAGTCTTGACTTAATCTTTGTATTCATACCTGCCAATGTGAAATAAGATATTTGCATATATTTGCATATATATTTGTATGCATATGCAACCACACTTAAGTTGAGGCCTTCGGCATGTGCTGTGAGTATCATTGTGGCCCCCAGGGCTTCCAAAGTTGAATAGCCCTGATCTAAGATTACTCCTTTACATTTAGTCTTCTGGGGTTTGGTTCATATCTCATATTAACTAGTGTAATTCCATTGATTTCAGTAGAGCTTCTCCTATTTTAAATTGGTATGAGAAGAGATGCAGACTCAATCACTGGAATTCTTTATGACGATGCACACCTAGGGCAACTTTGTATCAAAATGTTCCCCATTATTTTGCTTAACTGTGGATGGTATTTAATATATACCCAGAAGGCCATATGCTCTGTGATACCTCGCTAGATTTAATTCATAGATCCTAAAGCAAGGAAAGGATTAACAGATAGTGTTCAAGTCTGATATATTTTTGGTCTTCCTGTATGTTATAAAAATAAACAGTGTCATTTCTGAGTGATCTAAAAATGTTGGCTTTATGTAACTGATGAAAATATTCAATAGTTGTCTGCTGTTCCTTAAGAAATTGAGTTAAGTAAGATGCTTCATCTTATGAGACCATCTTAAGGAAAAACACTTTCATACAATTACATTTTATTAACGTATTTCATTTAGCACATGTAGTTTCATTTCGATGCAATTATTTACTTGTAAAGCAATGCAGTACGTCTTGTAGGGTTTAGTTTTGTTCAGCCCACAGAAGGACAGAAGAACTGGCCCATTATTTAGCAGAGTTTGTTATTTATACTTGGTAATGGGAACTTATTTCCCACACCTGGTACACTGTTCTATAAATTTAAGAAAATAAATGCATTATTGACTGAGTTACAGAGCTTTGCAAAACACAAAATATATTCGAAATAAAATCACCTATGTTTATGTTGTTTGGTTCTCTTTCACTGAAGTGCACATTTTGAATCAGACTTGAACAATTTGTCATTTTGACTTTAATTAAGTCTTGAATAAAAAACACGTGCTGTTTTACCTATACCCGTTGGCAGCTCTCATATTTACTCCTAATTCCATTTTACATCCATAGTTTAAAACTAATGTAAAAATACTCATGTAGTCCTCTACTTCATTGCACCTTGTTCTTAAATCCAATCCCTTATTCCTATTTCCAGTATACATTTCAAAATTACTAATGAAATAAGTTGCACCCAGGGTTTTACTGGCTCCAGCTGATGGGCAAATATACCACTGATAAGCATCAAGTGGAGGGAAAATATCTAAACCCATGCTACTTTTATAAACTGTTGAGTTGATTATATCACTCTGCTGATTATATTATTTGAATACAAATCAATATTCTTTAACAAACCCCATTTTTATAAAGTACTTTCCCATATTCCCAAGTACCATGCTCAAAACAACCAATGGGTGTGCATATGCACAAATTCCCAGTTGAACATGGTGTTACTGAAGTCTCAACTAGCTAATAATTCAGTAACCAACTCCAAATGGGACTCAGTACACTGACAAATCAATTAGCTTGCTGGTCCAGCTGCTAATTAAGTTCCCCTATACAGGAAAGAAAGAGAGTCTGATCTATAGTAGTTGCCACAAAGTGTCATGTCCAGATTTGCTTATGTGTAATACAGCAATTTCACCAAATGCTTTGCAAAGTTCTTGTTATTCTTTAAAGTGCTACATATTTTCTCTTTTTTTTTTACCAAGATCAGACTAATATGGCTACTTCTCTATTACTATGAAACAGGGGAGAGAGAGACAAAAGTGATTGGCTGCTGCTTAAGAAAGGGTAAGAAATTTCACTCAGTTCATCAGGATCTCACAGATTTGTGTAGTGTTACAATTGTTCATGAAACTCCATGAAAATGACAACATCCGAAAGAAATTCTGCAAAGCAAAGTAAGATGTTCCTCCAAGCACCACAGATCATGATAATCCTTCCCCAACTCTTCTTTTTTTCAGAACCTACTGAAATTGTGGAACAGGCAACATCTGGCAGAGAGCATCAGTGCTCACAGTTGAACAGTGGTTGCCTCTTAGATTTATTTTCTGTGGTTGGTAAGAATGTGATGCAAATGGATAACCATGATATATCTATCTACCACTTAGAGAGATTAATTGATTCTGTTTAGTGGTTCTGCTGTTATTATTTAAAAAACAACATCACGTTCATAAATATTTTCAAGAGAAAATATGATTTAGAATGTTAAATGGATTCTCTCATGTCCCTCAAGAAAACTGCTTATGATAAAATTACAAATGCATAGGTAATTTACTCTCTCAGCCATGTGTACCAAAATTTTGCTTTTCTGTACAGGTTGACCAGCTAACCACCTAGTAATATTTCTGAAGGCTGCTTAATACCAAAATTGAATATATTTTAGAAAGTGCAGCTGTCAGGGCCATTTCTCTGTGCAGAATTGGCAAATCTTAGGGTACGTCTAGACTACACGACTTTTTCTAAAGAGGCTTTTTCGAAAGATACTGTGGTAGGGTGTTGGCCTGCCCTGGCCCTTTAAGGGGCCAAGGAGCTGGAGGGAGGAAAGCCCAGCTGTGGGCAATTAGGAGAGCCCAGCTGAGGGCCATAAGGAGGGCCCAGCTGAGGGCTATAAGAACAGCTCCTGGGAGGAGAGTCAGAGACCTGCCTGCTGTTCTGAAGGAGAGAGCAGTTAAGACCTGATGGCCAGGGAAGGTGGAGGTTCCTTGGAAGGGGCAGGACTGGGGAGGCTCAGGCAGGAGGAACCCGGGCTACATGGCCTGAGGCCCAGTGCTGCATAGGAGGCAGTCATGAAGGGCCAGGTCGAGCAATGGAGACAGCCCTAAAGGGCTGGGCTGCATAGGAGGTGGCCACAGCTAGCAAGGAGGCAGCTGCGGTAGTTGGGGAAGGCTGAGCCAGAGAAGCCCCAGCCTATAAGTCTGGAAGGTAACCGGGCAGGCAGAGGCATGCCTGTGGCTAGGGAGTAGGGGCTTGGCGATCCTGCGGTCTGCCTGAAGGGGCTGTGAAGGGGCTGGCAGGGGGCCTAAGGCCAGGATGGCGCGAGGGGAGTTAGGAGTCCCCAAGGAGAAGAACTGGGGGTCCCCAAGCATTGGGAGGACTCTGGAAGAGAAGCGGACTACCACAACATGGACTATCTCCTGGAAGGGGGGTACGGAACAACCGAGGAGTGGTCACTGCTAGAGGGCAGTGCCCTGAAGCCACCACCACACCCAAACGGGGTGTCCAAGCAGCCAGCTATTTCCCCCAACTGGCCAACCTGGAGGGAAAAGCCGGGCAAAAAGAAAAAAAACAGAGTGAACCCATTACAATACTTTCAAAAAAGCCTCTTTCAAAAAAGAGTATCTAGACTACAATCAGTACTTTTGGAAAAGCAAGCCACTTTTTCGAAAGAAAGCATCCAGGCAGTCTGGATGCTCTTTCAAAAAACCACAGTATGCATCACACAGTGCCTTTTTTCGAAATAGAACTTTCAAAACAAGGTGTTATTCCTCATAAAACGATGTTTTCTGCAGTCAACAAAACCACGGCGTTCTTTTGATTTACTGTTGACAGAATGCGGTGGCAGTCTAGACGCAGGTAAAGATTTTTTTGAAAAAAGGCCACTTTTTTCAAAAAATCCCTGCAGATGTGATTTGTCCTTTTCATATTTGTTCATTTTTTTTAAATTGTATCCTTTGGTATATATGGTTGTGACTACTTTCTTCCACTATTTGATCTGAGGAAGTGGGTCTGGCCCACGAAAGCTCATCATCTAATAAACCATCTTGTTAGTCTTTAAAGTGCTACATTGTCCTGCATTTTGCTTCAACCATCAATATAGTATCTGTACTTAGAGTACCTTCCTAGTTAATATAATAAAGGTGATTATGGCATTTCTCCATGACTGTGTTTAAGAACAGTTTTAAAAATAATAACCCTTAAATATATAAACTTAATTTAACTTTGCAAGTTCGGAATTCCAAACACCACTTACCTACCAAGATGCTATAAAAACATCAGCTACAACCACAACAAGCAAGTAGACTGGCTCTTAACCATTTCAGTTCTAGAACTGCATACATTGAGAGAACACAGTATAAAAATGTCCCTTTTCATGTGGGGGTCAAGAGAGCCATGTAATCCTGATTATGGAAGAAGTAAAAGATTAGATCCACAGTGTGATAAACTTATCCCCTGAAAAGCAACATAAATAAAACTGGATAGCATCTATGTAAATTGGGGGTAATGTTCTTGATTAAAAATGCTATCCATTCTGCACTTACAGATCTAGCTACCTTCCCAAGACAGCATAGGTGCCCTAATTTTCTTTGTTTTGAGTCAGGCTTGAAGTCAGGCATAACACTTCTGTTTCTAGGTGATCAGAAATAGGGTGATACAAATAAAAGAAATCATTGCTAGTTAAAATTTCATCTGTTTATTTTGCATGACAGATACTGCACTTTCTCAGCCTCTCATGAGAAGACACATGTAGGAGATTTGGTGGACGATCAACATGTTTCACAGCTCATATCACATTGCATTAATCATCCCCTTACATTAATAAGGCTGCTTTTCCTTGCCTTTTTGTTCCCAAAATGAAATATGTTCCTTATGTTGCAGTTGTTCAATTAATATGTGTATATTTAATACAGGATTGTGTGCATTAACCTCCCCTCATACTCAGAGTCTGAAACTCCTGCAGATTTGTGACCATTTTAAATATGAAAATAGTTTGGGGGAATTCAGAAAGATTGAGAAAGTTTTTATATTTCCATTTATATTTCCATTTTCAAGCTATGCCAAGCTTGATGTTGGGATGCCATAAACTTATAAAATACCCCTATTCTTGTGTGATTTCCAACTCAGTTTTGCACACTGAAGTGGTCTGGATAAGCATTTGAGCATTTTAGATGTTCATTGCAAATAAACCCAATCTCAGAAACAGAACTAGGTCCAAGACACACAAGTTTGAACAGAGATCTGAGTTCCTCCAAAGTTTCAAGTAGTGAGAGGATTTGACCTGAAGTTTGCATTGTTTTCATCTCATCCCTATCCTGAACAATTTTAGGTTTCCACACCCATAAGCTTTAGCAGGATGAGAAAATCACCTTCAAAGATCCAAAGCCAACAGAAAAATATTTGTGCACTCAACTGTAGCACTCTTCAGCTTACTCATCAGTGAAGGAGTTCAGTTTAGTAACCTATGCAGTTTCTGGGGTATAATTTCTTTTACATTGCATGAAGCAGAACCAAAAAAAGCAATGGGATTATAATACAGTCTAAAGGTTAAAACAACAGAAGGGAAATGTAAGGAGGGGCATAAAAGGACACTATATGTGCAAGATGACTTGTAACAGATCTTGCAGCACCCAATCATAAATTAAATCTTGCTATGATTAACAGCTATTTTACAGGCTAGTGTCAGCAGCTTCAGTTTTTATGATTTTCAGTAATTTTAGAAGATGGAGAACTGGATGTAGACTGGACATTCATTATTTTGTTTGTATAGGAATTACCTCCTCCCTTCTTTTAAATTCATGTGATCTCAGAGAAGTATCCCAGGATGTGATACAGCAACGAGAACATGTATCAAGGCTTTGGTAAATATTTAGTAACTGTGCTTATGAAGACTGTTCTTCATTCTTATGGCAGCTCTAATAGCAAGCAAATTAAAAGAAAACTCTGTCTGTTGTCTTTATATATGAACCATTTTTTGGATAGTAAGGCTCCTAGAGTGAAAGTTTCACTCCATTTGGACTTAATGCAGAATGACTATCCATTATTTTGCTTTTTGTGCAGCCACAATATGAAATTGGGGGAAAATGTATTGTATGGCTGAATTAATATAAGCATTTCAAACTATAATTCTATACACAAAAATAGTTTATTTTCATTCAGAATTGATGCTGTTTCTCCAATTTAACTTCATATTACATCCTCTGTATATTTTAGAGATTCTGTCTGTTTGTTCAAGAACTCCTGCTAAAAGATAAGAGTTAGGCCCACCAAACTCAGTATGCAGCTTCCTCATATCATGACTGAAAGCAAACTGATGGTTTAGTTGTTCCAGGAAAATGAGCTGTGCCTGGAATGGAATTGCTTCTGAGAAAACGATATAGAAAAGAGACAGAATCAACAGGCAGGTAAAAGTGGCTGACTGGGGGTGCTTTCTCCTCCCACCCCCACCCCACCCCACCCCATCCAGGACTGCCCCAGCCTTGAGCCTTCCAACCCTCAAGCTCTCTTTAGGGAGGACTAGAGGTAGGGGCTGAAGCTCCCACCCCCAATTTGTATGGGAACATTGCTGGCTGTTCCCCTTTGTCAGGGAGTAAAGGGAAAGTGCACAGTTTTCTACAAACCTCATTCTGGCTGGGGAGTGCAGGGGACAGACAAACCTGGACCTGCCCCAACTGGAGGATATGCACCCCATTCTGGCTATGCCCACTGGGGCTGCAGCAGCCATGGACAGATGCTTATCTCCTAGCCCCAAGATACTGCGGTGAGAGAGGGCTGGGATAGTCCTTTCTTCCTGGACCAGCCTGCATACTGAACCCCTTATCCCCAGACCCACCCCCCAGCAATGATTTAAATGAAGCATGTACATTTTTATTTTATTTTGCAAAAACCAAAATTGAATTGAGTTTAGGACCCAAGAAATGTCAGTTAAATCTTCCAGTGTTTCTATAAAGTAGAGAGCTTTAGAGAAATATATATGGTGATAGTGTATTTTAATAAGCACAGGAATGATTAAACAGACCCTAAAACACAACATAGCATTTTTGTCATAAAATCCTATATGCAATATTTTGTGGTTACAGTCATGCCATGAACTACAGTGCAAAGTTAATTTAACTCTGCAAATGTTTGATTCTTCACAGTAAGCCTGTATTGTTGGGTGTTTGTTTGTTTTTTTCCTAAATTTACAAAAAATATGTTCGTTCCTTCTTTCATTGTTTTCATTTAATTATATTTGGAAAAGGGTTTTATTTCTCACCCCAGCCATGTAACTAGAATTTACACTGTAAGTAGATTTTTTTAAACAATGTATCAACACTATGAAACCTTAGCCTGTAATTTTTTAAAGAAGGGTGTAATTTCCATAAGTCTTACAATGGATTTACCATAGTTAGTTGAGAGCAGAATTTGGCCCAGTGATTTCAGTGGAATATTGTCAGTGATCTTTTTATAAATGTAAATGAATTGAACTAGATCCTCAATTGAGGTATGTCTAGACTACATGGCTCCATCGACGGAGCCATGTAGATGAGTTTACTAGACATAGGAAAATGAAGCGGCAATTTAAATAATCGCCGCTTCATTTACATAAAAATGGCTGCCGCGCTGTGCCGATCAGCTGTTTGGCCACACAGCAGGGCAGTCTGGATGTGCCACAGTCGACAAGGGAAGCCTTTTGTCAACTGCAGCACGTCCAGACTGCCCCACTGTGCTGCCAAACAGCTGATCGGCACAGCACGGTGGCCATTTTGATGTAAATGAAGTGGCGATTATTTAAATTGCCGCTTCATTTTCCTATGGCTAGTAACCTCATCTACATGGCTCCATCGATGGAGCCATGTAGTTTAGACATACCCTTGGAGTACAGTGGTATAGCTCTATTTATATCCAGGGAGTTACCGCATTTTATACCAACTAACAATATGGTCCATTTTACAAGAGTTGAGCAGGTGTCCTACGATCCAGTGGTTTGGCTCTGAATCATAACACTTTCCTGTTGAATTAAGAATTTATAGATCCAAACCCTTAGTTGATGTAAATCAGACTAGAGTTCAAAGAAGCATTGCTGATTTACCTCAGCTGAGGATCTGGTTTGTGTGTACCTGAATGAGTTGTTTTCATGAGGCTATGAAAAATGTTTTGCTCATGCATCACAAATGATTGGTCTTTAATTATAAACATAAATAAAAAGAGAGTTAACCTTGATCCCAAAGAACTCTTTCAGAGCTATAACTGATCTACTCTTGGGTATGTACAATAAATTTAAAGGGTTCAAGCTGTGAGCAGCATTTTCCAACTTCTTTGTATTTGTACTACTGCATATGTTCAGTAAAGTAGTTTTACCTTTATCAAGAGCTATAGAGATTTGGAAGAATCATAAAATGTCTTTTCCTGTATTTCCTTTTTTTAGAATTTCTTGAAAATGACACCAAATCCCAATGACACCAGACTTGACCTTCCTGGGATTCTGTTAAAATTGTTTTCTCTATTACAAAACAAAATAAAAACAACAAAGAAAACTGGTGGAAGCTCAGAAGAAACATTCCACAGTCATGTTCCTTTATCAGAAGGATTTTATAAGATTGATGAGGGAGATCTCATACCTATAAATCCACATACCTAGAGTAGATAACATTTCATATGAATAAAACACTTGTACTCTACTGCCAAAGAAGAACTAGGGGACACCAAATGAAATTAATGGGTAGCAGGTTTAAAACTAATAAAAGGAAGTTCTTCTTCACACAGCATGTTGTCAACCTGTGGAACTCCTTGCCAGAGGAGGCGGTGAAGGCTAGGACTATAATAGAGTTTAAAGAGAAGCTGGATAAATTCATGGAGGTTAGGTCCATAAAAGGCTATTAGCCAGGGGATAAAATGGTGTCCTTGGCCTCTGTTTCTCAGAGGCTGGAGAGGGATGGCAGGATACATTGTCTTCGGTCAACCCTCTCTGGGGTACCTGGTGCTGGCCACTGTCGGTAGACAGGATACTGGGCTAGATGGACCTTTGGTCTGACCCAGTACGGCCGTTCTTATGTTCTTATGTTCTTATGTACTATTCTAGAAGAATTACATGGTGGAGGAAAGAGATGTATGAAATACTTATCTTTAAAAGTAGCTCTATATACCTACAGAAGCAGCAATTTTTTTTGTTGTATCTTTAAAACCATCAACGATTAAAAAATAAATCCACAAAAATAATTTGCTAGTTTTTCAAAAATATGATCCTTCAACTAAACACTGCCTTTTAAAAATGTTCAAAAATATCTTATATATTTAATGGTGTGCTGTAGACTTACCCCATAAGAAAAATTGAACAGCTGTTGCTAATGCTGTAATTAATTCATGGTTCATTTAAAATACTCTTCAGTATTTTTAGTGATACTTCAATTTGAGGATCTCAAAATATTTTAGAAACACTAATGGCCAAATTTACCAGTGTTTTACAGTGAAATCATTTACTGATGGGCAATATGTCTGGGAAACACTGACATTTTGGCTCCTTGTATTCTCATCAGTTTAAAGGGCTATAGTGTAGGACAATTGCACCCCTGGCTCTAACCAATTAAGCCCACAACATCATTATGAACATACCTGATGGCTGCACCATCACATCCATGAAGTCAGGATCCAAATCCTGTGACAAATAAAAATGCCAAAGAAGCCTAAGGACTCTGTACTTCCTTCATCCAAATATGGATGTGTAACATAGCACCAAGAATGAATTGGTTTAATCCCCTGTCTCACCTGGTAATATCCTGGCCCCAATGAGATCAATAGGAGTTTTACCATTGACTTCGCACAGCCAGGATATCTCTCATGGACTTCCATTGGACCCCTCATATTCTTAAAGTTAAGCATGTACTTAAGTAGTCTGCTAATTTGCATGTCAGCTACTATATTGCTATCAATTCTTTTCTCCCGATTTGTAAATATTCCAGTAATATCCCTTTCAGGCCATAAGTTGCTTCAATACTAAAAGCAATGGTAATTGCAATATTTGTCTTGTTTCCCTACTTGAAATATTCTATTTTAAAAAAAATATTTTGTCCTGGAAGACAAATTGGGGCACTGATGTATTATTTTCCAAAATCATAGATACAAAACAACAAAGAGAACAAAATATTCCAAATGTTTCTGGGAAGAATATATGTATTGGAGAAAAATGTTATAAACATGTGAACAAAATAGTTCCATAAAGGATTCTAGGGTATATATTTTTAAAATGAAGCGTACAGAGATTATACTGATTATGCTTTTGATCCTTCGGAGTGGTTCAGGTCCTCTGAGTAATCCACTGAAATCAGTGGGATCACTGGTAATTTTGTGAAATGTCCGTACTTCTTTGCAAGATATGGGCCATACTTTGCAAACTCTAAGTTTGAAAATGTGCCCATCAGTTTTAGTGTTTTTGGTTGCAAGACTAGAGATAGAACAATAATAAAATTGTTTTCAAAGATCATGAAAATTATTTTTTTTTATCTCGTATAGTGTGATTTTTTTTAAATAGACAAATTGCATGCTCCACCTCCCCGCAAAATCTCTGACATCTATAGTGTTAGCATGTGAAAAATCTCTATAAAATAAAATAATCCTTGATTTAATCTCAGTCCAGGTCAAACCTCCCTTGTCCGACACCCTCGGGAACTGAGAAGTCACAAATCAGAGAATTTGCCTGGAAGGGGGAGGTCAAGTCTCCCTATCTGTGCGTAGAGTTCTGCTCCCAGCTGGGGCTATGCTCCATACCACCTGCCCTGATGCATCCAAGCCCCCACCTCCCCACCCCGCATCAGCCCTAGACAGGGGCCGCCTTGCTGTCTCCAGCCCTGCTGCCTCCAGCCCCAACCAGGGCTGCACTCTCTACTGGCTGGGACTCCATTTCTGGCTGCTAGCCCCACTGCCTGCAGCTCCTGGCTGTCACCCTGGCCAGGGCTGTGCTCCCCACCACACCACACCACACCACTGGGGCTGCACTCTCTACTGCTGGCCCAGCCCAGGCTGCGCTTTTGAACTTGGCCAGCTGGAACTCTCTGGTCCAGAAATATCTATGGTCCTGCTGGATCACGGATGTTGCCGGACCAGAGAGTCCCAGATTTTAGAGGTTCAACCTGTTCTTTCTCCTTCACTACTTTTAATCATTGGCTGTGTGGGATTGAGCATGTATGTGATTATTAAATGTGTATATATAAAGGAACAGTTTCCCACAAGTTTAAGAGGAATTTCAGAATGAGCTCTAAATATTGAAAAATCATACCTTTTATCCACTTTGTAGTTTTTATCCCACTTGAGTTTTTAATAGTTTCCAATATAGAACTATTATACACACCAGTTTCACAATATTGCCAGCAATTTTCTAAAATGGTAGTCACTTTTTGCTAATAGACCTCACTTTAAAAAACACTTCAGTAATTATATCATTCATATTTCATCCCATTATCTAATGTAACTGTATTTATCCCTTGTGAAATACATTTTAATCTCCCTGTATTACCCTTTATCTTTACCATCTGAATACACAGCAAAATGTTACTCCTTAGATTTCACATTGAAAAGTAATTTCCTGTTCTTCCAAACATAGTTGCCATCATTTCAATTAACCCTTAAAATGAAAAAATGCTATGAAAGCACGATATATTTGTTTATTTTGTTAGCATTTTGCTCACTAGATATGCTGCAGCAGATAATACTGACAAAGCCCGCTGATCTTCTATTACTATTCTGCCTTTTGGGGCTGACAAGAGAATTTGAAGGTTTCATATGTTTACCTTTTTTTTTTTACAAGCACTTTTTATATTTTGGAATTTTAACAAATGTACAAATTCAACTTAACTCCCAATTTAATAGATCTGAACTAGCATGTCCATACTACGGGGAAGCCTTGAAATTAGTTCAAGGCAGGCTCTGTTAATGTAGATGCAGTACCTCAGACTTAGAGCCCCAGGAAGCACTGGGGAGTAATTAGTTCAAAACAGTGTCACCAGAGTGTCCATACTACTGCTATTTTGAAATAATTATTTTGGAGTTAGAATTACTCCAGATAAAAAGCCGGAGTACAGATTTCAAAATCTGTGGCCTGTTATTTCAAAGTAAGGGTTTTGATAGTGTGAGGCCGTGCCTATAAATTCAGCCTTGGGGGGGGGGGGATTATTTTGAAATATAATCATAGCATAGATCAAGGCCTAGAGATTATCAAAAAATATATAGATGCTCATCTGAAGAAGTGGGTTTTGCCCACAAAAGCTCATGATACTATATATATTTTTCTCAATCTGTAAAGTGCCACAGGACTACTCAATCCATCTTAATCCTTCAAAATAAATTTCGGAACCTCCTCCCCCCCGCGCGCGCACACACAACTAAACAAAATCCTACTCAGGAAAATGTACAAGAAACCATTAACTTACCATAAAGCAGTTTGTAGTTATGCATATTCATATTCATAAGAGTATTTTATAATGAATATGGGTGCATTTCCATGTTGAATTCTTGCAAGACCAGGTGTCAGCATAGCAGTTTGAAGTTTGTGCCCTTTGTCCTGTTCATTCATACTAATGGCAAATGGTCTGTTAGAATCTTAAACCTCCTGTTGAAGAGGTAGGGTCTCAGCTAGTTGACAGCCCACACTATTGCACAGCACTCGTATTCTATGGCAGAGGAATTCTGTTCAGTAGGGGACAGGTTTTTGTTTAGGAAGGCAAAGGGATTTTTCTTGTTGTCTTTCCCTCCTTTGCACCAATACCACACCTAAGCCACTATCAGATGCATGAGTACACTTATCAATGTCAGGGCTGCTTAACCTTTACCATATCAAAACTCTTCTGGAATGCCTCTGATCAAATCTTCTTAGCAGTTTGGTGCTTTTATACAAGTCTGTGATTGGGGCTACAATTTTGCTGAACCCCTCCCCCCCAACTGCCTGTAATACTTTGCCAAGCCTATGAAGGATTGGACCTGCCTTTGGAGCACATACCGCTTCACAATGACTTCCATCTTAAGTGTACGTCTACAGTACATGGCTATTTCAGGATAACTCCAGTATCTCGAAATAGCTAGCCCGGGTCTTAACAAAATATTTTTAGAAATAACAGGAGTGCTAGTTCAGCATAGAACCCGGCATTCCATGAGGGTTAAGGGATGTCTCAAAACAGTGATTATTTTGAAATCTAGTAATAGAGATGTAGCCATGTTAGTCTAGACTAGCTGAAACAAAAAACAGGACTTATTTTGAAAGGCTCATTCAAAGGTTTATTTTGAAATTTGTCTCATCTAAACAGAGCCAGATTTCAAAATAAAAAACAGAACTATGTAGCACTTTAAAGAGGAACAAGATGGTTTAATAGGTGATGAGCTTTCGTGGGCCAGACCCACTTCCTCAGATCAAATTGTGGAAGAAAATAGGCACAACCATATATATCAAAGGGATACAATAAAAAAAAAGTGAACACATATAAAAAGGACAAAAAAGTGGTGTTCTATTGTTGGTTTTCTTGGGTCTGTCTTGAAGTAGATGGTTTCTGGGTATTGGTCTGGCTCTTTCCATTTGTTTTTTTATTTTTCCAGGTGGGTAACTGAGGTTTCTAAATTCTTGGTAGAGATCCTGAAGTTTCTGGTCTCTGTCAGTGGGACTGCAGCAGATGTGGTTGTATCAAAGGGCTTGACTATAGACGATGGATCGTATGGTGTGTTCTGGATGGGAGCTGGAGGCATGAAGGTAACTGTATGAGTCAGTGGGTTTTCTGTAGAGAGTGGTGTCTAATTTACCATTGGTGATTTGTACTGTGGTATCCAGGAAATGGATCTCTCATGTAGAATGGTCCTTTTACCCCTTCTCTACTTACGCTACATCAATGACATCTTTATGATCTGGACCCACGGCCAAGAAACACTGGAGACATTCCACAGAGATTTTAACAATCTACACCCCACCATCAATCTCAGCCTGGACCATTCTACATGACAGATCCATTTCCTGGACACCACAGTACAAATCACCTTCAATACATCTGTTGGGGTATGTCTACACTACCCCGCTAGTTCGAACTAGCGGGGTAATGTAGGCATACCGCACTTGCAAATGAAGCCCGGGATTTGAATTTCCCGGGCTTCATTTGCATAAGCGGGGAGCCGCCATTTTTAAAACCCCGCTGGTTCGAACCCCGTGCAGCGCGGCTACACGGGGCACGAACTAGGTAGTTCGAACTAGGCTTCCTAGTTCGAACTACCGTTACTCCTCGTGAAATGAGGAGTAATGGTAGTTCGAACTAGGAAACCTAGTTCGAACTACCTAGTTCGTGCCCCGTGTAGCCACGCTGCACGGGGTTCGAACCAGCGGGGTTTTAAAAATGGCGGCTCCCCACTTATGCAAATGAAGCCCGGGAAATTCAAATCCCGGGCTTCATTTGCAAGTGCGGTATGCCTACATTACCCCGCTAGTTCGAACTAGCGGGGTAGTGTAGACATACCCTCACTGAGGGGAGAGGGAGAAGGTTCTGAGCCTCCCCAACAGATCTGGCTTGCAAGGAAGAAGCAGAGCCAGAAGTGGCTCTTCATGCTGCTGCTCCACCCCCTCTTCTCTCTTCCATGGCTGAGGGAACAGCAGAACATGGACGTGCTGCCTGGAGGCTTTCCCCACTTCTTACGTTAGCTGGAATTCAGCCAATGGGAGCAGCGGGAGACTGTGCCTGGGACACGGTGCCTGGGTGTGGAGGGGGGTACAAATGCAAGTAAGTGCCCCAACCCTTCATGACCCAGAATCTGCCCCCCTCCTTGATGCACCCACGTGCCTAGAGCCCATACCCCTAGCCTGCTTCTGCACCTTCCCTCCTACAGAGACAACTGCCTCCAGCCTGCTCCTGCACACTCCTTCCTGGCCAGACACCCTACTCCTGCACCCTTCCTTGCTCCTGTACCCTCTTTCCTGGCCACATCCTACACCTTCCCTTGCTCTTGCCCCTTCCCCCAGCCAGACACTCTACTCCCAGCCTGCTCCTGCACACTATCTCCCATTCAGACCTCACACCCTGACCACTTCGTGCACTCTACCTCCCACCCAGATCCTGCACCTCCATCTCTATCCCACTGTGCCGCTCTGTCCTACACAATGAACCACTCATTTTTCTCCCCACCCCAGAGCCTAGGGTGATCCACAAAATCCATTAACCATTGAACACCAGAAGAATAAATCTGGCCTATGGGAAGCCCTGAACCTCGGACCTCCCTGACTCTCCCCCTAGCCCCATGGCGCTGGAGCGCCAGAGGTGTAAGTTATCTCAGTTTGGGGCCACATTAGTGAGGTTTGAGGGTTTTTGGAGAGGTTATTTTGTTTCTCCCCAACTGATTTTTCTGTGGGTCAGTAGCTTCCAACCCAAAAAAGGTTCCCCAGCCCTGCAGTAAATAAAGAAAACATCAAAAACTTTTGTGTTGGTCATAAATTAATATTTTACTTTATTTAAAATGAAGTTTGATGAACTAACATGAGAAAGTTAAAGTGCTTAATCTGTTTAATAATGTACATTAATATTTCCTTTATTACAGGTTAAATTAAAGCATTCTCCTTAGCTGCAGTACTCGGGAATAATTATGTAATTAACGGCAAGTTTCCATTAGCAACCAGTGGTCCGCAGAAAAGTTTGCATTGAGCTAGCTGGGCCACGGGCCAAAAAGTTTGAGAACCACTGCCCTCAATAAAGGTTTTATGGTTAGTCCAGCCTCTTTTCCAGGATTCTAAATTATAATTTCTTCGGGGCAGAGACTGTCTGTTACTGAGAACGTGTCTACACTAGAAATGCAATATAGGTATAGCTGCTCTGATGCATCTGTGCTGCTGTAATATGTCTGGTGAAGATATACTATGCTGATGAGAGAGGGGCAGAAGCTATGTCAGTGGGAGAATGGCTCCAGCTGACATAGCAGACAGCCCTTGGGTTAATGTAACTTGCATCTTCGGTGTGGCTTTTTCACACCCTGAGCAACAAAAGGTGTATAAACTTAAGCAATACTATAAACCTGCCCTAAGAACAGCTCCAGAACCTGCAAGGTTGAGGGCCCACTCACATTACCATTAATTATTATTATTATTTTATTATTATTGAAAGCTAGATTTCTCCATTTTCTGCACTGTCATTATCCCCCTCAGTATGTTAATGACAATTAATGTAGCAATATTTTTGACAGAAGAAACAAAATGTAGGTGGTTTAATCATCACTTCATCTTTCACTCCTTTTCCCTCTTCATATATTAGGAAGTGTATATATTACAGACTTTCATTTATGATTGTAGCTTTCTCCTTAGGAATAAGCTGAAGAGCCATATCATCATCAGAAACTTTTTTTGCCAGTCCCAAGCTGAGAGAAATACCAACTTCTTTTTTTCTTGGCCACTCTTCTTAGCCACTCTCCTTTTGCTGGCCATTTATGAGTTTCCTCTGTTTATTCACATCATTAACATTCATTCAAATGAAATCTTTGCAGCTTCATAATTAGAAAATAAGGATTTCCTACCGTGACACAAACTCTTCACAGCACAGGCACTGCATTTAAGACAAAGTCACAGGTAGCGTTCCATGGAATTTTTGTATGTAAAACTTGTTTGGGGGAGATTGTCAAAAAATGCAGATGGTTTTGACTTTTTTAAAATGAAATGTTTCAATTTTTTCAATTAGAAATTCATTTAGCTTTTCATTTATTTAAAATCAAAACTAAAGTCAAGATTTTGTGTGGAATTAAATGTTTCATTCAATTCAAAATGATTTTTTCAGGTTTTTGCCACCAAAAGTTTGTTTTCTTCTGATTTTTTAGTTCAGCCAGCAGACAGAAAGAACCTCAGTTATTCACACTGACATATCCCCTTGCACTAAGGCACTTCAGCTGAAACATAGCCTTTGAGGCAGGGTACAGATTGCTTGCTCAAAGGCTGTATCAAAAGCAGACACACAGCAGTTTCCCCTTGCATATAAATCTTCACCAAATAAAGCCATTAATATTTGAACATTTTCTTCCTCTACATGTTTGTTCCATAATGTACCTCAGCTAGACAGATGACCAGGAAAAAACAGGGATGGATGAAATTATAATACTGCCAAAAACCAGCAGCAGAGAGATTGACTAACTCTTGAGAGATAGTGCTGTAGAGCAAAAGCCATCCTATTTTTGTATTACTGAAATCCGTATTATATGGCTAAAGGGAATACAATATCCCACAACCACACTTTCCCTGCCTCAGCACAAGACACCTTGTTTATTCTTCAGTGCCATATTCTACTACACATGAGTGGCTTTAAAATGCAGTAAGATTTGTTAATACCAGATTAACATCACCATGAGGGCAGAGAAACCCCCAAAGCTGGGGGTACAAATCATTGCCTTCAGCAGTTCTTCTCAGAATATCACTGATTTTGAGCAGGCAGTTAAAACAGTAAGAAATATCAGCGTAAATGAGCCTTCTTCAGTAATGAATGAATGACTGGATTTGTTGTACAACTTTATATTTTGTACTTCAGGTAATTTACAGGATAGTTATGGAACAGTTCATGATTTGGTCCTGGGAGGGGACATTATTATTATGCATTTATACCTCATGTTTACAAAACAGGCATGTTGTCAGATCATTGTGACTGGCCCTTGAGAATACCAAGAATATCACCCGGCTCTTAACATAGCCAGTGCTAAAGGGAAAAACCTGAACATTCAAAATTCTTTGAATACCTGTTGTCAGCAAGAAAATAAGAAGCCAGGTGATAGGCAGGATCAGGTGATTGGTAAGATATTTAGCCTCTCAAGTCTAGGTCATGGGTGCAAATCTAAACAAAGCTGGTAGTGATTGGAAGTTATTTTCCAGTGGCAGCTGGTCAAGTGTTGCTGCTCTCAGTTTAGTTCCCATGTGGCCTATGACCATGTAACAAAAACCCACTGCCTCACTGGGGATTATTTTGTCTTAGTAAGAGAGGGCAATGCTTTAATAGCCAGTGAATAAATCTTGTGCCTCTACAGGTGACCCCTAGAGAACAATAGGGGAGGACAAGCTGTAGGAGTTGTCAAACCAGTCCTGCTCGGCGCCAACAAGTTCATTGAAGAAGAGATCAGTACCAGCTCCTGTTGCTGCCTCTGAAGTATCTGGGTACCCTGCCTAATCCCTGCATCATAAAGAATGGAGCATTTGTTATGGTGAACAAGTTCAACAGTTTACATCCAATAGTGTGTGTGTGTGTGTGTGTGTGTGTGTGTGTGTGTGTGTGTGTAACATCATAACCTGTACTGTAATGTCTGGCGTTCCTTTCTGTTCTGTAAAAATTCAACTCGCTAAACAATATTGCCAAACAGCACTTAAAGTCCTAAAGGTTTCGACTACAGTGACCAACTCTACGCCTTTATTTGTGGAGACTGCATAAGTGTGGGTCTTAACCTTTCCCTTCTGGCAGAGTCAACGGCTCTATACTCTAGTGTGCTCTTTCAATCTGACCCTTACTGAGTTAAAGAAAGATTAAGTTCTCCTGAGTCTTCTCCAGACGTCTACTTTGTTATCATAAGCATAAAAACAAGGAAAATGAAAACACACTGACTTTGTTACAGTTCATTTAATTATAAAAGGTATAATAAAAAGATAGGAAGAAGACAACTTTGGACATTATAGATGTTTACATCGCCATCACTACAGTGTCTGCTCATGTGTACCCACTTAATGCATGTTCATTAAAAATAGAGCTGTGATAGAAGAAGATTCTCCATTTCCAAGGACATTTCATTATTTCAAAAATTGATGTGTATTTGTAAAATGTTTCAATTCCACTCAATGAGATAGACGTGCTTGTTCATGCACTTTGCAATAACCTTGAATTTGAGTCACTGAGCCTTCTTTCTCCTCCTAACTTCATAAAACAGGGGTAAAAGCAGAGTGAGGGAAGGAAAACCTGAATTAAATCTTTATTCCATTAAAGTCCATTGCAAAATGCTCATGTATTGCAATGGAACCTATATTTCAGAGGAGCTGATGAGAAAGAATCCAGTTTTTCAATACTCCCACCACTGTCTTTTCCATGGAATGGGCTCCAGAAAATCCTATTGGCTCAGGCACTCATCCTAGGAGCCAGCATGGGTTGCTATGAATTGACATGAAATATCTGCATAGCTTCTCAGATCCTAATCGAGCAGTAAGCATCATTTTTCAGGTAATTTCATCAGGTATCAACATCCCCCTTTCTCGGACATCAGTTTGGGTTTTTTCATCATCTGTAGATTGCTGACAGCATGGCCAGGCATTTAACACCCACTTCATCACTATCTGCCAGTCACTGATGCTCCTTTGTCCTTTTGAAGAAAAGAGGAGCACTTTAATGAGGTTTGTTGGGTACATCTTGAATATCCAACACAAACATTTAATAAGGCAATAAGCACAATGAATAATGACTGTGTAACAACCAACCAAACCTCACTATGGAGATTTTAAAAGTTGGTAATTTTTAAATAACAAAATTGTCTGGAAAATGTAGTAATTATACAATATTATACCTGACACCACCAGTGATCATCAAATCTTAGGGACCAAATCCTACCTGTGGTTTCACAGGAGACTTGCATCACAGAGAGGATGCAGATGGCCTGTTCTCTCTTCCCCCTCCTGTACAGCAACAGGGAGGGATACCTGATGCTGTTGCACTAAGGAAAGCAGCCTGGATACTCTGCTCTGGATGCTCCTCCACCCAAGGTTCATGTCAGAATTCCAGCCAACAGCGTATATACCACGGTGCTCAGCATACACTGGGCCAGATCCTCAAGAAGGTTTAGATCTCTAACTCTCAAATCCCTTTGGAGATATGGGCCTCTGCTTCCAGTAGAGCATCTGAACAATGCAGCTCAGAACAAAGCCAGGACTGTCACCAATCCATCTTGCACTCTTTCTTCCCATACAGGGCAGCAGTAAAGGGCAAAATATACCCCCGTTAACACACACACAGAACTTAAAAGGTTACTTAGTCTTAAATGGAATTTTAGCTAAAATGCTTTGTCCGATTCCTAGCACATATTATCAGAAGGGAATGGTGCAAAAAACCTGTGCATTTAAATGAACCCCAGGCTCTTCTCCATACTATAAAAAGCTACCATTGTAGAAAGGAGTTCCAGTCAGTTCTCCATAATAGCTAAGCAAATACTGAATCAAAACCTCAGTTATGAACCTTCTTTAATTTCTGGGGTGCTTGGGAATGAAATCCTGACTTTGACTCCTCACCCACACGCATAAATGCACACTCTGCTTTTGCTTCCACCGTGCATGCACAAAGTCTATTTTTCTGGGTTTGCTTCAAGACCAGCCCAAGATACCAGCCAATTTGATAAGATATCTGCTTTTGGGGGGAAAAGGGAGATTCTTAAAAACAGGTTGTGATATTTCGGTGTGGTGAACCTAAACCAATGGCTACCTCAAATGGAAGGTCTGACATACTCCTAGTTTGAATCCACAGTTAAATTTACTCAATTGAGCTGATAAAAATTGACTTAATTAAGCACACAAATCTCACACATAGATATCAAAGTGCATTTAATTTAAACATGTGTTTAGATGCATGCAACTCTTACCATAATCATTATTTGTTTGTGAAAATCCCAAAAGGATGCATGGTACAGGACAGGTTGAAAAATTGGCTCTTACCCTCAACTTTCAAAAACACAGTATTTGTTCCATTGGAAAACATTCACATTTTAGCCTCCAAAGGAAGAAATGACAGAGAATGACAGATGAGCTAAATAGTCAGCTCTGCCTTCATCAAGCCTCTTACACAAAACACTAGTTTTGCAGTCCTGAGAGGCACTAGCAGTTCATCCGAAACACACAATTCAGGGCTAAATTTTGGCTCTGACCTTCTCCATGGATACTGGCATCTGCATCATGCATTTTAAGTGGTCCTGAAACCAGGGAGTTTGCCGAGCAGGGGAGGTCAAGGCTCCCCTCCCAGCTGTCATCACTGACACTGGGCTCTGCCAGGGCTGCTCTTCCCATCCCTGAACCAGGCTGCACTCCTGGCCCCAGCCAAGGCTGTGGTCCCCCTGGCTGGCCCCACTACCACCAGCCCTAGTTCCCCATTGCCAGCCTGGGCTATGCTCTGAGCTACTGGACCCGCTGATGCTGACTGGGCCTGCCCTCCTGACCTTAGTCACCCCGGATATGTCTACACTGCCACCCTAGTTCAAAGTAGGGTGGCTAATGTAGGCATTCAAGTTGCAAATGAAGCCCGGGATTTAAATATCGTGGAACGAGGTGTACCGGTAGTTTGAATTAGAGAGCCTAATTCGAACTACCTACTCCGTGCCACGTGTAGCCGCGGGCACGGAGTCTGCACTAACGGGGATTTAAAAATGGCGGCGCCCAGCAAGATGCAAATGAAGCCCGGGATATTTAAATCCCGGGCTTCATTTGCAACTTGAATGTCTACATTAGCCACCCTACTTTGAACTAGGGTGGCAGTGTAGACATACCCCCCACTCCTAACTTGGCTCTCTAGTCTAGCAATATCTGTGGTCCTGCCAGACCATAGATGTTGCTGGACCAGAGAGTCCCAGGTTTTAGAGTTTCAACCTGTATTTAAGACTACAGTATCTAAGACCTTTCTCCTATGTTTAAGCATTAGATTAATTTGTTAGAATAACCAGCAATTTTTAGATTTCAATTCATGTACAGCATATTGCTTTACTAACAGGGTGAGTGAATGGCTCTGCTATCACATCAGCAAACTCCCCCAGATGCTTTGCATTTGGTTCCATGGACTTCTACGTGTCTAGCTTTTTAATATATTTCTTAACTTCTTTCATCACTAAGGGCTGCTCATCCCATTTCTGTACTGTGCTGCCCGGTGCAGCAATCTGGGAGTTGACCTCTTCTGTGAAGACCAATGCAAAAAAAAAGCAATTCAAGTAAAGAAATGTCAAATGTAATTATAGCTTTATAAAAATTAGGAATATGATATATAAATAAACCATCACTAATGTAAAAGTACTGCTGGCACTGGCAATGCAGGAGAAATCATAGTTTGTGCCTACTAAAATGAAAATGCAGTTTCCTTTCCTCTTCTATATCGGTAGATGTAATGTTAATCAATGTTATATTGCTGAGAATACCATCAGACAAGATTTTTCTAGAAACAAGACAATCTTAATAATTGATTTAAACATTCATATGATTTTAGATCCATTTTCTTTAGCCTCCCTTAAAAGAGTAGCAAACTATTACTGTATCTCATGTTACCATTTTAAATGAACATGAAAGAATTTCCAAAAATGCATGCATGTGTTAAAGTTCAGATATCTGTAGGCAGAAGATTTAATGAGGGTTTTCAAGGGCATCTGCTGACCAGGCTTCCAAGAGTATCTAGACTGGGTGAGGATTATTTCCTTGTTGGCAGAGCAATGAGTTGACACAAACATAGGATACTGTATCCTATTCTACTTGCTTTAGAATAGCAATATCTAATGTCAGATCTAAACTACGCTTCCTCATAAATATGGCTCTCTAAATCTCCACCAAAACATTGGTTTTACATTGGTTGAATTCCATTCTCAACAGGACACTTGCAAATTTGATCAATAGCATAGACATGACAGTCCATGATTCCTCTTTATCACTTCTAATGACTTCACATGAACATAAGAATGGTCATACTGGGTCAGACAAAAGGTCCATCTACCCCAGTATCCTGTCCTCCGACAGTGGCAAATGCCAGGTGCCCAAGAGGGAATAAACAGGACAGGTAATCATCATGTGATCCATCCCATCACCAATTCCCATCTTCTGACAAACAGAGGCTAGGGACACCATATCTACCCATCCTGGCTAATAGCACATCAAATATGTGACAAACAGGTGACAATGTCACACATGAAAAAAATCACTGGGGCAGATGAGTAATTCATCCAGTACTGCCTTCTGAGTTTTCTGAAAGAGAAAAGAACAGAACTACTCAAGTATGAATTTGCCCATCACTATGGCATAAAAAATTGGATAATCCTAAAAAAAAATTCTCACAAAGAACACTTGAGAATTATCCCTGGAGGAGACTATAACCCTTTGACACCAACACAGTTAATGAGTCATATCAAGGTTTAAAACTGAGTTGGAGCAAGTTTAAGATCAAGATAATAGAAGGACTTGAAGATTTGCTGTACATTGTGGAGAGGAAAGAAAACAGAAAATTCTTCATAAAATTTCCTGGGATGTAATTAAGAATACTTTTTCAGTGTCAAATGATGGTTCTTGTGCTATAGCTCCATGTATTGTTAATACAGATACTTAGCTCTGGTTCTTTTTCATTAGAATCAGAGGGACCAATTTCGGTCATCCCAAATTCTAATGGAAACGAACACCACAAGAAAAGCCAACTATTTTAAGTTCATTGAGAATAAATTACTTGTGATGCTTGATGAAAGGGGAAGTATTTTGAATATTAGTATTTTCCTTATATTGCCAAAGTGTTCATAGTATTGGGTATTTTCTAGCCTCAACCTTCTTCCTGACATAACAGGCAACAGCAGTTGCCAAAATTGCCTTCTGTCAGGATGCTCTACTCAGCAGATTGCTTACTTTCTTATAAGATATTGACTTTGCCATAGCAATATACCGATTTTTCTACTCAGGGCCCAACTTCTGCCTATCACTTAAACTGAGGCTATCTTTGAAGGTATTCAGGAGAAGCAAATTAAGAACAATGTAACTTCCACCCTTATAAGGCCACATCAGTCAGGGCATATACATCTGTGCACGGCTGTCTGCCTGGGCTACCAACACACTTGCAGGTGACATTCCATGTACTGATTACACTCTACAAAGTACTAAATAGTGTGAGTCACAGCCTCCCCAAAGCCAGTCATGTGGCATCCTCCCAAGGCCCCACACATGCAACCCTTTACTCCCACAGCTCATCTGTGGGCACCCTCCAACTCAGACACTCGCATGTACCACGTACTACCCAAAGCCCAAGCAAAATGCAGGACAATGTAGCACTTTAAAGACTAACAAGATGGTTTATTAGATTATGAGCTTTCGTGGGCCAGACCCACTTCCTCAGATCAAATAGTGGAAGAAAATAGTCACAACCATATATACCAAAGGATACAATTAAAAAAATGAACACATATGAAAAGGACAAATCACATTTCAGAACAGGAGCAGGATGCAGGGGGGAGGGGGAGGAAGGAAGGTAAGTGTCTGTGAACTGATGATATTAGAGGTGGGGAGAGTGGGACGTCTGTGAGCTAATGGTATTAGAGGTGATAATTGGGGAAGCTATCTTGGTAATGGGTAAGATAGTTTGCGTATTTGTTCATTCCTTCCTGAAGAGTGTCGAATTTTAACATGAATGACAGTTCAGAGGATTCTCTTTCAAGTGCAGATGTAAAAGGTCTTTGTAGCAGAATGCAGGTGGTTAAGTCATTGAGAGAGTGTCCTTTCTGGTTAAAATGGCAAGAAACTGGTTTTTCTTTGTTATCTTGTCTGATATCTGTTTTGTGGGCATTAATCCTTTGGCGAAGTGTCTGAGATGTTTGTCCAATGTACATAGCAGACGGACACTTTCGGCACATGATAGCATAGATTATATTTCTGGATGCGCAGGAATATGTGTTCTTGATCTTATAACTCACTTGGTTAGGTCCAATAATGGTATCAGCAGAATGAATATGTGGACAAAGCTAGCAACGAGGTTTGTTGCAAGGGAAGGTACCAGGGTTGGTATTAGTGTGGTATGTCCTGTGGTTGTTGGTAAGAATCATCTTGAGGTTAGGTGGTTGTCTATAGGAGACTATGGGTCTGTCTCCCAGAGCCTCTTGGAGTATGGTATCCTGTTCCAGTATAGGCTGTAATTTATTGATAATGTGTTGGACAGGTTTAAGTTGGGGGTTGTAGGTGATGACAAGTGGTGTTCTATTGTTGGTTTTCTTGGGTCTGTCTTGAAGTAGATGGTTTCTAGGTATTCGTCTGGCTCTTTCAATTTGCTTTTTTATTTCTCCGGGTGGGTAGTTGAGGTTTATAAATGCTTGGTAGAGATCCTGAAGCTTCTGGTCTCTGTCAGTGGGATTAGAAAAGATGCAGTTGTATCGAAGGGCTTGGCTATAGACGATGGATCGTGTGGTGTGTTCTGGATGGGAGCTGGAAGCATGTAGGTAACTGTATGAGTCGATGGGTTTTCTGTAGAGAGTGGTGTCTAATTTTCCATTGTTGATTTGTACTGTGGTGTCCAGGAAGTGGATCTCTCGTGTAGAATGGTCCAGGCTGAGGTTGATGACGGGGTGTAGGTTGTTGAAATCTCTGTGGAATATCTCCAGTGTTTCTTGGCGATGTGTCCAGATCATAAAGATGTCATCGATGTACCGTAGGTAGAGAAGAGGTGAAAGGGGACGGGAGTTGAGGAAAAGTTATTCTAGGTCAGCCATAAAGATGTTAGCATACTGTGGGGCCATGCGTGTACCCATGGCTGTGCCGCTGATCTGGAGGTATAAGTTGTTCTCAAACTGGAAATAATTGTGGGTGAGAACAAAGTTACATAGGTCTGCTATCAGGTTGGCAGTGGTGTCCTCTGGGATAGTGTTTCTAATTGCTTGTAATCCGTCTTCATGTGGGATGTTGGTATATAGAGCTTCTACATCCATGGTGGCAAGGAAGGTGTTATTGGGGAGGTTATCGATGTTTTGTAGTTTCCTTAGGAAGTCAGTAGTGTCTCGGAGATAGCTGGGGGTGTTGGTTGCGAAGGGTTTGAGAAGAGAGTGTACATAGCTGGATAGACCAGTAGTGAGTGTGCCAATACCAGAGATGATGGGACGTCCGGGGTGCCCAGGTTTATGGATCTTGGGAAGCAGATAGAACAATCCTGGTCGGGGGTCAGAAGGTGTTTCTGTGTGGATTTGTTCCCGAGTAGCTGTGGGGAGGCTTTTAAGGAGACAGTGTAGTTTCTTTTGGTATTCCAAGGTGGGATCAGAGGGGAGAGGTTTGTAAAATGTGGTATTCGAGAGCTGTCTGGTTGCCTCCTGGTTATAGTCGGCCTTATTCATAATGACCACAGCACCCCCTTTGTCAGCTGGTTTGATTATAATGTCCAGGTTGTTTTTGAGACTCTGGATGGCATGGTGTTTGGCGCGGCTAAGATTGTGTGTCGCTTGTTGTCGTTTGCGAATAATGTCAGTCTGTGCGTTGTTGCGGAAGCTTTGTATATAGAAATCCAGATTGTAATTCTGACCATCGGGGGAGTCCATATAGAATTTTTTTTTCCTTTGGTGTTGATAGGGGGGATCTGGTAGGTCAGATTGATGTTCATTGGTGGTTTGGAAATATTCTCGGAGGCGGCGAAAAAAAGCCTTAAGGTCACCACAAAATTGTATCCAGTTTGTGGGGGACGTGGGGCAGAAAGAGAGACCCCGGGACAAGACAGAGTCTTCTGCTGGATTGAGTTTGTAGCTGGAGAGGTTAACAATATTATCCGGTGGGTTGAGGCTTCTATCACTACCCAAAGCCCAGGCATCCAGAGAAAGAAACAACCTGATTCCGGGTCCCAGACTTGTGTGGAGTTCTCTGCATGGCAACTCCTTCCTTCAGGGCATGCTTGGAACTTCAGCTGCTGGGAGCATTCCAGCTGCTCCTCCTCCTTCTGCCTCTGGCAGTGTCATCTATTTGAAAGGTATTTGGGCTTTGCCAGTTCAGGGGCTTCTATTGGTGACCTGCAACTATGCAGCCCATTTCGGGGGCAGGGAGAGAGGAAATTCTGCACAGAACATTAATTTCTGCACAAATTCTTCATTGCCCAGTGCACAGAATTCCCCCAAGTGCAATGCACAGCACCTATGTTCTGCAGAAATACTTCAGATTTTTCATTCAAGGGTGAAGTTCAAGGAAACCAGGATGGGGCATTTCCTGCACTCAATTCTGAGAGCTGCCTTTGCCAGAAACCTTCAAACCTGGCTACTTGTACCGCCTGTTGAAAAAGGCATCTATTGGGCCTGTTTTATGGCAACCATAGGCACTGAATCCCCAGACTACTTGGCCTGATTCTTTCGGGGTACTTAATTGCTGCAGGAGGGCAAAGTATTTTCCCCCCATTTTATGAAAATGTTCATAATTGATCTAAATGATGTAATGAGCACCCAGATGCAATGTGGCTATGTGCCTTGTAAATGTGAGCAATAAAAATAAATGATCATTGTTACAGTAGCCTATAGTCAGGTTTCTCCTCCTTAAGAACTCTAAAAAACAACAGGATAGTCTTAAAAGCATCTGCCACATTATAAGCAGTCAGTGTCAAGAATACACAGCAAGTGCAATATGATTTCAGATACTTAGTGCAATGGGGAGGCACTTACAGCATTCTGTAGGGACTGAGAATAGTGAGTAGCATTCCTGGAAGCCATACTAAGAGGGAATTACAGTAACTGAGCCATAGGCTCATGAGAATATCAGCCATGCCAATCCCAGGAGGTCACAATTCATGAGTCAGGCCCTAAAAATCATGGAATAGATTGAAAAATCTCATGGTTTTTAAGACAAACACATTTTGGAGGTCTGATTATCTGCCTTCAGATTTTTGAGCTTTTAGGGAGTCACATTCAAGGGCACCAGAACTGGGAGGTCAGGGAAGCCATGCCCACCCACATTTTAACCAAGGAATAGTAACCTTGGGCAGACATGGGGAACAGTGGTGGTTAGGACCATCCAATCTCATCCTATGGGAAAGAGGAAGTGGGCTTTAGCTCCCCTTGCACAGAGCCCCACCTGCTGCTTCACCAGGAGTTGGAGCAGGGCTAGGGTAAGAGCCACCGAGGGAGCCCAGGTCACTCTGGGAAGCTCTAGAGCTTCCAGCTGCCCTGGGGGGTAGAACTAGAGACCAGAGGCTTCTCTCAGGCACCTCTGCCCCCACTCAAGGGTAGGTGGAAGGTCTGGGAATTCCCACCATAGCCCAAGATACTTGGGCTGCTCTTACCCATTGCCTTGTTCTACCTTCTGGCCTGGCCAGAGGGCAGGGCCCTTGGAGGTAAGAGGAAAGGCAGAAGTAGGGCCACAGTCCCAGTGCTGGTGGGGCCTCCTCCTCCACAGACTTTTATTTTTAGTGATCCCGGTCACATCTGCAACCTTTTCTCTGCCACCCTGAAGATTAGAAACTGACTTTTAAAAAGAAAGAGAAGTTTTTCATGTAGTCATTTAACTTTAGGAAAGATAACAAATACTGTAAGTCTTATGATTAAATCATGCATTGGTAACAATGATGCTTTTTAGGTAGGCTGGAATAATTTCTTTGCTATGTAAATACCCAATTTGGGGGCATTACCATTATTTCCCTACAAATTAGCATAACAAAATACTACTTGATTTGAGTTATCGGCTCTCCCAAACACGATGAGAGTCTTTTTTTTTTTAATGTTCCTAGAATATCCTTAATCTGAGCAATTACATACTTTCCAAATGTCTGGCCATTGGTGCTGTTTACAAGTAACATTTAATAGAGAACTACCAGAATATGGCATGTGTTATTTCTGCGATGTAAAACACTGCAGTTGTGTTTAAGAAATCTATTAAAGACTTTCACGTGTCTTGCTTTCTACACTCCAATACACACCAGCATGTCTATTACCTTTTTGAAGCTATATAAAATAAGGTAAGAGCATTGTTTCTGTAGCGCTTTCCTACTTGTACATTATCTACATAATATTTATACATCCTCTAGAAAAGGCAAGGCCACCTGATAAATATTTCTAAATTGCTTTGTTATCAGTGAAAATAGGTGCTGTGTTATCTGTCACTTTCCTGCTTAGGAGCTGACTGTAAACAGTGGGGAAGCAGGCCTGGGCATTGTCTTAACTACTTACAGTAACAAATCCTTCTAGTACTAGACCTTAGTTCCCATGGCAACTGTCTAATAATTTGCTGGGTAACATTAACGTGATAAACAAGCCTGGAAATCATTGTTGATTCACAGTAGAAAAAATTCAATATGTTTTGTGCTGAATTTTTGGAGGCAGTCGTTGCACTGTGCAACTCTAAGGTTGCTTATTAGACATTAGGAGAAGCTCAATCTTCTCAGAGGAGTAATAAGATTAAGCAGTTTCCCCAAGCATCATAGAATATTCAGCACAACTTATTTTAATGTGATCAGGATAAAGGCAACATCCTCTGCATCTGTCACCACACTACGCATTCACAATTAATTAAGAAATGCATCTGCAAAGCAGTGCCTCATTTCAAAGGATCCCTTGAAGGAAAGGAAAAGACTGAAAAAAGCAGCCGCGCAGGCACATTTTTTTTTAAAAAAATGTTAAATGTCAGTTCTAAAAATGCATGCACTAAAACAGAATAAACCCCCATATCCATTCCATATCCCCTCATCCTACTGCCTCTTTGGCCTATCTATTGCCATTATTTAATTTCAGAAGCAAATTGGTCATACATACACACTAGGCATCTGAAGCAACTCGGGGCATAGGAGATGGGTGCTAACTCCATGGGTGCACCAGGGCTAGAGCACTTAGGAGGGGAAAATTAGCAGGTGCTCAGCACCCATCAGCACTGAAGCCATCCCCACACTCCCAGCACCTATTGCCCACAAACAGGCCTGCTCACCAACTCTTTCCCCCTCCCCTCAGTGCCTCGCCTACCAGTACCTCCCAGTGCCTTAGCAAATGTGGGATGTGCTGGAAGGGAGGGGGCTTGGTGGAAGGTGCAGGACAGGGACGTGGGAGGAGGAGTGGGATGGGGGTGGGGTGGAGGCAGGGGAGGTTGAGCATGCCCCTCTTAGAGGACTTATACCACCACAGGAGGCTTGGAGCAGTAGCACTGCATGTCAAACAATGACCATAGAAGCTAGATCCAAGAACAATTGGATTCTTCCCAGCACTTTTCTTGTAAAACAGTGCTTCATTGGAGCAAGAGCTGCTCTTCTGGTTAATTAACTTACATGTGTGAAGGGACCTTTAAGAGAGGTGCAAAACGACTTTAATGGACCTCTGAATTTTCCTGTTCACATAATCTTATTCTACCTACACATACGTTACATTTATTGACATCTCCTTTTGAATTTGTTCGATACCAAGGACACTCTCTAAATGACTTAGCCACCTGCATTCTGCTACAAAGACCTTTTACAGCTGCACTTGAAAGGGAATCCTCTGAACTGTCATTCATGTTAAAATTCGACACTTGCCAACAAGGACTTAACAAGACTTTGAACTTTCTCACCCATTACCAAGACAGTTTCCCCAATTATCACCTGTAATACCATTAACTCACAAACATCCCACTCTCCCTACCTTTAATATCAGCAATTCACAGACACTTACCTTCCTTCCTCCCCCTTCCCACCCCCCCGCATCCCCCTTCTGTTCTGCAATGTGATTTGTCCTTTTCATATTTGTTCATTTTTTTAAATTGTATCCTTTGGTATATATGGTTGTGACTACTTTCTTCCACTATTTGATCTGAGGAAGTGGGTCTGGCCCACGAAAGCTCATCATCTAATAAACCATCTTGTTAGTCTTTAAAGTGCTACATTGTCCTGCATTTTGCTTATACATTACACATTGTTATTCCCCCCCTCTTCTGCCCCTTTTGCAGGCCCTTATGTCTCACACAAACTTGACTTCTAAAGTGTTTGTGATTAGAGCTGTGCAAATGTTGGTAGGTTTTATTGAGATTTGTTTTCTATTGGTTTCAGTCATAAGGGTTCGCAAAGGACCAGAAACTCAAAAGCAGCTCATGTTGATAGTGTGTGATTTGCATCAGACACCATAAATTGGTCCAATCAAAATTCATCTAAACTTCTGATAAAATTGTTGGGGAGGGATTTGAATAAACAATTCATACAGTTCTTACTGGCGTGATTGAAGATTACAGGACAGATTTTCTAGTTTAGATGTGTGCATTTGTTTATGGATTCATAGATTTTAAAAGAAAGCAGGGACCTTTATGATCATCTTAGCCTCACTCACTTCAAGCCAGAGACCCTCACTCTGTTATTCCTTCTTCAAAGCTATAACTTTTGGTCAAGTTTGTTCTCTATCTTAAATTTATTTTAAATTTCTTTTTAGAGAGCTACAGAACAGTGGCAACTATTAAGATATCATCATACAGAAGTTAATTAAAACATGCAAAAAGAAATGCTAAAAGTTTACATTAGCTAATGACCCATAAACAAATGAAATTATTTCTTAATAAGGATCAAAGGAAAATATATTTTCTTGTTTTGAAGCATATTTGTACATTGTATATCAAATACATTAGATAATCAAATTGTTGGGTTAGATACATAAATTAAAGATTACCTGACTCAATCCCAAAATTTAGGATGAAGACCAGTAAGAAGTTTAATTTCCATATTTCAGCGTTCATATATCTTTCATGAGGAAAAACCTGAGGTTTATAAAGCATTGTATAGATTTTAGATAATAGCATTTACATGAGCAGCTTAAATAGAAGTTATTCAAAGTTTGATATTAATCTTATCATTAGAACACTATTATTAACTCAAATAGTAAGTTTAGGAAGCCCAAGATATAATGCAATATCTGTGTATCTAAATATCTGATCACCTCTTATCAAATAACTTGGGTACATCCAGTAAGACAATGAAACTCTCAGTCTACAAAAAAGGAATCTTCCAGTGGAAACAATACATTATTTACAAAAGGAAGACTATGGGGAACAGAAGATATTATATTAAGGATTTTGACCTTTCTTGTCCATATAAACAATATGTACTGAACAAACATGTTGAAAAGGTGATTGTTGTTTTTTCCTATGAAGTGAAAGAGCCAGATTAATTCCTGGCATAATTCTACTGTAGCTAACATACTAGTATGAGGAATAAATCTGGCCTTTTGGGTTCAATCAAATGTTCGCTGCTGGGTAGGCCAGTGTCATAGCAAATAGATATTTTTAGGTGGGTTACTGTTTATGAACATGCACATGGAAGGGGAAAGTATGTTATTTCAAAATGAGCACAAGCAGTTGTAATTTCTGATAAAATACTATTTTTCAAGCTGAATCTAATAAGTTTAAGTTCTGGTTTATTTAGCTGGTCTAGCGAAGACCCGCCAAATCGACCATAGATCATATTTCAGTCGACTCCTGTTCTCTATCTCAGATGAGAAGAGAAAGGATAATTCTCTTGACAGGACAATTTCTTCCTTCAGTCCCCAATGGTGTAGACCTCATGGTAATGTGGCCTAAGATACGTCAACTCCATCTATGTTATTCACATAATTGGAGTTGCATGCATTAGGTCAAATTTCTGAGATAATGTGGATATAGGTTCAAAGTCAATAAAGCTATGCCAAGTTAGACCTGCTGAGGATCTGGTTTATAATATTTAATTAACATGCTCATTCCCATAAATCCACATCACCAGAAAGGTTTCATTATATTTACTGTTTATGGCACATAGGATTTTTTTTACTGAAAGTTTAGATTGTTATCATTTTGGAGGCAGAATTGGTACATTACAAAAAGAAATTTTATAACTCTGAAAATAAAAATTGTACGAAGATGGGATTATAATAAGAATGTGCCACACATTCAAACTTGCATAGTGACCAAGCAAACCGTCTGTGTAACTTATCATGATATAAATGCAAATCATCTTCATTCAGGAATGCACATAAATGCATGCTTAATTTTTAGCACAGAATTTGCATAAGAATGGTAACTTTCTATATATGAAATAATTGTGAAGGATTCCTTTCAAAACAAAGCTAGTAGCTGTTGTTGACTTACAATCATTCATGGGATAAAATGAACAGTTAGTCTGTCAGTGAAAAACTTCTATAAAGTAGCTAACAAAAATGTTTGAAGAATCTATAGCGGAAATATTACATTATATAGGTTAGTTCTGAAAATCTGTAGAAGAAATATTACTCCACTATATTATATGGTTTTCACCCAAGCTGAAAAGCACCTATTTATATGAATTGACCCCATAGATTAAGTGTTATAGAATTTAGTCCTATAAGTTTTGAGAGTAAATTTCTACAGAACACTGTTTGTTTCAACTGTATCAACTACTATGGGATTGTTTAAAAAGGGTTAGCTTAATTTATGTAGATCAGGGGGTTTTGATTGAGCAATTTATCCAATCATGGCTTTATAATTTGTTACCATCACTAGTTTGATTGGTGATTACAAGGATAAATACTGGGCCTGCTGCAGTCAATTAGAATCAATTATTTTTTTCCATCACCAAACACCTGAATAATGCTTAACAAAAAATAAAGTTCTGGTTTAATTAAGCTACCACTCAAAAATCTTGATATATACAGATTTGACAGACCTATATTTAACAAGATTTGTCACTGACAGAGTCATTTGCTCTACATTGACATTTTATGTTATAATTATATGATGCTAAATCTACATGTAACAAAGTTTTTCACTGATAGAGTAACTGTTCATTTTATCCCATGAATGAGAAAGGATACTTGACATTCAACCGTTTTGCCTTGTGATTGTAAGTCAACAACAGCCAGTAGCTTTCTTTTGAAAGGAATCCTTCACAATTATTTCATATGTCCTAACTTCCACCACAGCAAGCTGAATACTTCAACTATTACTTTTGCTACTGGCATCCATTATAATTTCACATCACTGGTCTCTGAGCCACCATTACATTCAATTTTTAGTCTGATATTTAATTTGGCATTAGAGCCCCTGCCTTTGTGAATTCCTTTCAACTGAGGCCGTGTCTATACTTCCCAGGAAGTTCAAATTAAAATATTCAGCTCCAGCTACATTAATCTTTTATGCTGACTTTACCGCAGGAGGTTGACAGGAGCAAATGCTCCTGTTGGCTTCCTTTACTCCTCACAAATCGAGTAGTACCAGCATCAATGGGGCGGGGGATGCCCTTTGCATTTGATTTAGCAGGTCTTTATTAGACCCACCAAATTAAAGTGCTAGAAGATAGACCATCATAGGATTGATCTTCTCACTAGTATAGATGTGACTTCTCAATCAGGACAGGCTCAGCACAGTTCTACTCCCTTTTACTCATGCAATAAAGATAACCACATGGATAACAACAATTCACTACCCCTACATTCAGTACTACAGTGTTCTGTCACTAAGCACCAGATAAAGTGGTTCACCTTTGAGCAATGCAGCTCCTTTCTGTTGGATACCTGTCTGAGTAGGTGTGTTCATGTAAACACATTTTGCTCCTGAAGTATCTATCCCTCCCAGATAGCTGTCAGGGGTGAACTCATTCAGACCTTGTGTACACATATGTATCTCAAATATATTAAGCCCACAGTGAAACTTTAAAAGTTCCAGAATTAGAAGCTTTAGTTCCATTTTCAAAACTCAGGCACTTAGTAGCCTAAACCCCAGTAAAAGTGTATGGGATTCCCTTTACCACTTAATGCCCTTTCAGACTTTCTGTAAAGTGGGGGTGGGTGGGGGAAGTGTTCCTCTAGTTCAAGATCCCATAACAATTCAATATAGCGTGTCATGAATACATTAGCTATCAGAAAATTCCAATTACAGCCCATCTCCTGAGGAATACTGGCTGCCAAAAGCACCTCAAAACTGTCCTGCACTCTTTGCATTGGCTTCCCACAGACTACTGTGTTGAATTAAAGGTTCTTTATGGTCTAAACCATATGGTCTTTCTAAAAGACCTTCCTATGCTCTATGATGAATATCATGGTCAAAAAATTGGCTCCTTAGTTACAATGGAACTTTTTTCCTTAAAGTAAAAATTGTCTGTGGCAGAGACAAAACTTTCTTAGGGACTAGTCCAACACTGTAGAAAAATTCCCACATGAAATAGGGGACATCACAGATAGTGCTACCTTATCTGAAACAATCTCAATTTCCTTAGACCTACTATTTCCCTGGGAGTATCAGAAATTAATAGACTTGATCCAAAACCCACTGGGTCCCAAACTAGGCAAGCACAAAAGCACTTGTGGCATGAATAACTATGCAAATATAAGTTTTAGTTTTCATAAATAACTGACCTTCTGACTTTTAATAGCACACATATTTGCAGAAAGAGAATTTCAAACTCAAAGTGCTCAAATATGCATGAAAACAGAGTATAAAAGAGGTAAAACCATTGCTGAAAACAATTCATTACAAATTTCATTTGAGTACTGAGGAAATGTGTGCACTTATTCAAGCAGATATAATATTAGGGTCTTAAAGAAAGCCATCATGCACTGATTAAAGAAAATAACATTCCTGGGATATATGTGCTTGTTGCTCTGAATTTGTAATTACTTGGGAAAACGGGACATTGAATGGCATTGTTTGGCATATTTTTCCTATTTGTACATTCAAATTCTATCCTAGGAATGAAAAGAAGAGATTTTCAAAATAAAAAATGGGAATTAAATGTCCAACTGCCACTGATGTCACTGGGCCCTAACTACCCTCTATACTTTTAAAACTGTCACACACAGAGTGCACAGAAAAATATTATAGACCCTTGCAAATTCTGATTAAAATGCACTGTCACAGCACTTCTGCTTAGTAAATTTGATTAGTTATTATGTGTGATGCTTTGATTGTGATAAAAAGTCAACAAAACTGGGAGACAGCCACAGCAAGGTTAATGTGACCACCTTAAGTTTATTATCATTATTAAATATTTAACTCATTTTAGATGGTGCTTCATAAATCTAATAGCAAACAACATGGAAGGGTTGTGATATTATTAGGGGTGATCCAACAATGTAAGTCTATGGAGGAACTCTGGCAGACCCCAAGGAATCTGGAGAGAATAAATTGGAACACTGTTTTTTATACATTTTTACATGTTCAGATCACGCTTCTCTTATGAAACCTTGCTCTGTTGATCAATACAGTGGATGATATGAGGCAAGATCCTATCCTCATCCTGGCCTTCCTTGCTCCCCTTTGGGAAGTCAACATGACGACTGGTGTCACCCTATTCCAGTGTCTTTTTTCTCTATCCCACTTGTACCTGATCTCTGTGCAGGGGTATAGCTATCTTCACCCACTATTCCCAGACTGATTCTATGCAAGGACAGAAAATGGTTGTCTTACTTTAACATTTTGTATTTATGAAATATTATCCATTCAGCAGGCACTCAGGGTGCTGTGCATAATAGATAGAGAAAAATAGATAAATGTTTCCTCTAATCTTTTCCATCCATCTGGAATTTTTTCCATCCATGTGTGTAATAAATTTTGTTATGTGCACAGAAGCATGTTTATAATGAGTTTTGGATATTTAGTGCTTTTAAAAAATCTTCATCTATAATTTTCTAGTCCTTATGTGTGCAGCAAAATGTTTGAAACTACTTGCACTAAAGGCTAATAAAAAGTTCCCAACTTTCATATTTTAATAAATACCCTGTTATTTTTAAGCTAATCTTTTCATTTTGTGGGACTGACTTATACTATTTGAATGTTTGGGTTTGTCAATAATACTCACAGAAGTATGGGAAATTCAAATATAGGTAAAAGAAAATTCTAGTGTGTTTACTCAGTGCCCATTGTCTAGGACATGTAGGTGGAAACTGGTCACTAGCAGATGGTATGAAACCCATCTAGTTCTGCTTGTTACAGCACATTTGAAGATTCTCCAGCTTGGTTATGGTTCTTAAAAACTCACAGCTCTGACACCTTTGCTTTGACTTTCAACTTCAACTGAGCCCCTAAATTCAAAGTGAAATTCAGCCCAAACATGCAGAGATTTCCTTAGTACCTGTGGTGTTGTGCTAGGAAAACACAAGGTTTAGGAAGCTATATGTATCACTGTAGTACTTTGGAGTGTTGTTATGCAAGGTCAGTTGTTTAAGTCAAAATATCAAGATTCTACTTTGTGTCAGCCATCAGGGCTGTCCTCCATAACACGAGGTACTTCCTATAGTTAAAATCTTCTCTTCTGAAGCAAAGACCCAATGAATGGACTTTCAGAAGAGTTCAGGAGAATGGAATACTCAGTCAAGGCATGTGAAGATACTGCAGCACATGGGAACATCTTAGGCACTCTAAGCAATGGATCTTAATAATCACAAAGCTATTGGCCATATCTGTGTTCCTTTCCCAGGAAAGTGACACAGTAGAAGCCCAGCAGAGGCCTTGAGTAATTCTTTTGCATAAGCTTCCTCTTCCCCTTCTCTCTTTGCTGCAAGACTGTACTATTTCTAATGCCTGCTGGGCTGTAAACTCCCACAGAAAAGAGGATGGTGCAGTACTTTTTACAATACAGGCAGTCCCCGGGTTACGTACAAGATAGGGACTGTAGGTTTGTTCTTAAGTTGAATCTGTATGTAAGTCGGAACTGGCGTCCAGATTCAGCCGCTGCTGAAACTGATCAGTTTCAACAGCGGCTGAATCTGGACGCCAGTTCTGACTTACATACAGATTCAACTTAAGAACCCCAGGCATCCCCAAGTCAGCTGCTGCTGAAACTGATCAGCGGCTGATTCCAGGAAGCCCGGGGCAGGGGCTTCCTGTAGTCAGCCACTGGTCAGTTTCAGCAGCGGCTGACTTGGGGACACCTGGGGCAGAGCAGCTGGAGTGCTGCTGGGTTGATCCAGTAGTGCCGCCGCTCCTCGGCACTACTGGACCAACCCAGCAGCACCCCAGCTGCTCTGCCCCAGGTGTCCTGATTCAGCCGCAGTGGCTGAATCAGGACTCCTGGGGCAGAGCAGCTGGGGTGCTGCTGGGTTGGTCCAGTAGCGCCAAGCAGCGGTGCTGCGGGACCAACCGGCAGCGCCCCACCTGCTCTACCACAGGCCCGGGGCTTTGCTCCACATCTCCCTGGTCTGCTGGGGGGGGGGGGCCACTAGCTGCGCCACCCCCCCCCCAGCAGACCAGGGACACGGGGTGCCGCGCCTCTGCCGCTTTGCTCCCGGTGCCTCTGGTCTGCTGGGGACCATCTCCAGCAGACCAGCGACACTGGGTGCAAAGCCGCAGTCGCGGCGGAGTCCCACGCCTCCCCGGCTTTGCCAGAGCAAAGCCTCAGAGGCGCGGGACCCCTCTGCCTCCCCGGCTTTGCTCCAGGTGTCCCTGGTCTGCTGGAGACAGTCCCCAGCAGACCAGGGCCACCCGGAGCAGCTTTTCTCGCCCCGGAGGTCAAGGTGGTGGGACCGCTGCGCTCTGGGCGGTCCCGCTGCCTGCGAGCTCCGGGGCGAGAAAGCCCCGTTGATAAGTGCGGATCCGACATAAGTCGGATCTGCGTAACTCGGGGACTGCCTGTATATGCTCTAGCTCAAAATGAATTGGTCTAGGAAAGTTCTGTGGCTTATGATCTACAGAAAGTCGGACTATATCATCACATTAATCCCTTGTGGTCATGGATTCTAAATAAACCTATGAATTTGACCTTATGACTCTAAGTCCTAATTCTAATAAAACTGTAGCAACAAAGGGCAATATTGATGTTTCCTCCAGTACATAGGAAAACATACACACCGCTTCATGGAGTTATGGGTCTTGACTTAGAAAACTCATGAAAAAAATAATAAAATCACCAAACACAAACAAGCTTTGATTTTGATCAAAGATTTTTATTTGCTGTTTTCAAGGATTCCTCAGCTACAAAGTATGTCAGACATAGCTTAAAAATTACTGAAATAATTTCTGCAAAATACTTTAGTTCACATAGGGGTAAAATGTGCTTTGATTTTTCATTGTGCACTCTCTCGGTACATCCACACAGCAGTGTTAATTCGAAATAATTGACATTATTCCAAAGTAACATAGTCCACATCAACACAACAAGCAGTTATTTTGACATAATGTCAAAGCAATGTCAAGCTGGAGGACTTCTTACTCCAACTCCTGTAACCCACATTTTATGAGTAAGGGAAGTCAGAGGAAGAGTGCTCTTTCTTGGACTTCCTGCTGTAGACAGCACCAAAAGCCGAAATAAGCTATTTTGATTGAAAGCTACACAATAGACGTAACTCAAGTTGCCTAGCTTATTTTGACTTTAGCCTGATGTAGCTCTGAGAGCACAAATCCTTAACCAAGATAGTTGTTGCAAGTGCAAATCATAAAGTTGTGCATCTAACGACATGCGTTTATAAACAAATGTCAATCTGCATATCCTAGGAATGCATATGCAAATCTCCGTGTGTGGCTTGGATTTTTAAAATTTGTTTTAAATGTCAGTTTTGTTTAGAACTGGCATTGAAAACTGGCATTTGTTTTCAATGCCAGTTGCAGGATTTAGTACCAATATGGACTGCTTTGAAGGATTATTTCATTATTTCCATGTGCATAATTCACCGTAGACAGCCCTTATGTGGTGCAGAGTTGTCCAGTATAAAATCCTAGTGTATACCTCTGTTTAAAGGATGACACACTTTATTAGTCTTCATTTAACATCTGCTCAGGCTGCACACAGATTAAAAAATACATTATGCAATTAGCACTGATTTTATTGATTGCCTGTTGATGTGTGTTACTCACAGCAAATTTGATAAGCCCAATGAAAGAAAGAATCACACAATTGTGAAATGAAATTAAAAAATGACTGCCACCCATAGACTAAAATTAATATAACAAAACAGAAGTCTATTAATAGTTAGATGACTGAGAATAAAAAACACAATCAGGTAAGCAAGAGAAGTCTATCATCCTTGATTTCACTGCTGTTGCTGTTTACCGACTGCCATGTTTAGCAAATGAAAACACAGAAATTAAATTTTCTTGATCGCATAATTTTACTTAGTTAGCTGCCCTGCCTTAACACAATAATATTGAATGGGGAAAAAAAAGTTGAGTTAGGTAAAAGAGACAGGCTTTTGAGCTTTCTAACTCAAAAGCCTCTTTCACCAACAGAGGTTGGTCCAATAAAAAAAAGTTTATTTCACCAACCTTGTCCTACTTATAACCTGGGACGACCTTGACTAGTACAAAACTGCAAACAAAAGGTGAAAAGGTGCATTTAAATGTGTATTTTCTATAGCTGAGAACATTTTTAAAAGTTTTAACATTTTTTGCTGAAATACAGTCAACTTGACAACATTAGCCAATTTGCCCACCATAAGACGGGATTTTTTGGTATCTCCTCTATGTCGGTCTTCTCTCCTGAGCCTCTGATCTCTCACTCCATCTCTCTCTCCCGCCTCCTCCTACTGCCTCCCCCCCCTCAGCTCTCCTCTGCCTTCTGCCTCTCTCTCCATCTCTCTCTCTTCTCCCCCTCTTGCCTCTCACTCTCCGTTTCTCTTCTCCTCCTCCTCCTGCCTCTCACTCTCTCTTCGCTCTCCTCTGTCTCCATCGGGGATGTGCACTTGTCCAGGCCCTGAACCCTGGGTGTGTACATCACCGCCCCGCTCCACTTCGCCTCCTGCTGTGGCGCTCAGCTGACTTCTGCACCCCTCAGCCGGGCCACCACGAGGGAGCAAGCAGCGCAAATAGCCTCTCTCTCTCTTCTCCTTCTACTGCCTTGCCCTCTCTCTCTCTCAGCTCTCGTCCGCCTCCTCCCTCTCTCTCCATCTCTCTCTCTTTCTCTTCTCCCCCTCCTGCCTCTCACTCTGTGTTTCTCTTCTCCTCCTCCTGCTGCATCTCTCTCACTCTCTCTCTCACTGTCCTCCACCTCCTCCGTTCCCCTCTCTGTCTCCTCCGCATCCTCTGTGTCTGCTCCGCTTTCTGCCTTTTGAATCCGGCGCCCTTTCCTGACATCAGAGATTCACGCTCGTCCAAGCTCTGCCCCCTGGCTGTTCCCTCTTGTGTGGCACTGTTGCCTCCTGCCGTGGTGCTCGGCTGACTTCTGCACCACTCAGTCAGGCTGCCGCATGGGAGCAAATGGCACAAGTGGCCGTTTGGGCCCTGTGCTCCCCATGCAGCACCCCTGTACTGCATGGGGAGTGTGGACCCCAAATGGCCTCTAGTGCCACTTGCTTCCGTGCGGCAGCCTGGCTGGGCAGTGCAGAAGTCAGCCGAGCATCACGGCAGGAGGCAACAGTGCCACACAGAGGGAACAGCCAGTGTTTCAGTGTTACAGAGTCACAGACATTGGGCTACTATATGTATGATACCAGGGGACAGATTCTGCAAATCTCATGCAAATAGTACTTACCACATGAGAGGAATGATTATTACACCTTTCTACAGGATGATGCAGGAATCATACTCCCTCTGTGTGGCTGGAAAATAGGACATTTATGCCTCTCACAAGTCCTCCTACATTGCACCCATTAACCATCGGACAAAGGTAAAGGGGTTACCTGTTGTTCAGAATAAACTGTCTACAGTATGTCACATCTAGCTCACATCTATACCATTAAACACTGAAATGTTCCATGAGCCCTCTCTCTACCGTGTCCTGTCAAATTTCAGTTACCTGTTCCCTGTTATTTTCATGTCACAGCTGATCCAGAAGGTCATGACTCATGAAAATGGTTATGTAAAGGAGCATTTTCTTCTCCTCATGTACTCCAAAATGGAAGAGATTTTGTTCAAAATTTCTAATAATATTTACCTGTGGATAGAGAGTCCTAGCCTGGAAAATTCTCCGTAGTTGAAAGTTTGAGTAGTTAGAGGAAGTGAAAAGGAAAGGAGAAAATAAATTATTTTTCATCCTTTATTCTAGCAGTTGCTGCTATTCCTGCTATAGTGCTTTGAAAATATACATTATAGAGGTAACATTTCGAAAATACGAATTATTTTAGATGGATATTTCAGTGCAAACTTTATATCTGGATATGTAAAATTAATGTATCACAGTTGGGGAAATTAAGGAAGGGTATTATTAGTAGATGTATTCCATCAGGAAGCATTTGGAAAGTCAGTATTTTTAATAAGGAATCACCTCTTCTTTTTGCAGCAGGTCACAAGTGAAAAGCAAATCTCCCTTGCATAGAAGCTCTCTAATGAAGAATGTTGATGACTAATTGCATAAGGCTGAAGTTATGCAGATGTATGATCTGTCACACCACCTTGGAAAATGTTGAAAATCACGTGTCACCATTTGTCCAATTACTTCTTTTGTCCTTCTCCAATGATTAATGGCTAATCCAGGTGTGAAAGATCATGGCATGGCACCAACTGGATCAACTGCTAAAATAATATTGGGTCCTTTATGCTACCAGCAGGACCTATTAGTAGTTTTCAGTTGACACACAATTATGCTTTGTACTAGTGCCTGCTGGTTTTCTGTCTGTCTGGTTTCTCCTCCTCTAAGGCAAGAAGACAGGAAAGCGGAATTGCAATCCAGCAATGATTTAGCAGGCATTTCTTGGTGGGTTTAGGGTTAGCATTTATGTAACATGAATGAAAGACACTGCCACATTGTTTCAGGACATGGCCCGTACCAAGTAGCAATGTGCAATGAAGATGTAAGACAAGATTGTAAAAATTAACCACATTAGAATTATAAAAAAAGCATGTGTTGAATATTTTAATGATGAATCATTGCTTTTAGAAGGACTTCTTGGAAAGAAAAGTTCTACAGCTGCCTCAACAGTCAAACCATACCCAGGTCTGAATAATACCTTACAGTCACTACTCTCATATTGGGAGTGATACATAACTACCCTATAGGAGTGAAATGCAGGCAAGAAGGCTGAATGAAATCATACGTTGACATTAAACTCTCAGGTTGCAAGACTAACCTTAAACGGTAAATAGTGAAATACTATCTTGAGACTGACTAGAAACTTATATAAAATGGGCTGGTGGCCTCTATTCATTAACTAATGGTGCTAAGGGACCACTCTACAAAAATCACCACCGCAATTTATACATTTGGCAATAAATTTGGTTGTAGTGTAGAAACAGTAATGATTACAGGTAGTACAGTTTCAGTATTTTCTATATTAGTATCACACTTTCTGTAGAAGCACACTTGCTCTTTGGCTTTGCTTTTCACCCAGTATAATTCTCTGAACTGGATAAGAAACTATCATATTACAAGCCTTTTATTTAAAAACTGTTTTAAAGACCATTTTGAAGAGACATTTTGTAAATTGAAATATAATGTATTGAACAGTACCAGAAAATACACTCTAATTTGTATTTTATCATTTTTTCTTTAATCATTTTTAATTAATATTTCAAAATTTTCCACCTACTAGGTATACAGCACAAACCATTTTGCACTAGTCCAATACTTTATATAAAACAAAATGTACAATAATGGTGTGTCCCAGTCCAACAGCCAGTCATTATCATTTATGTTTTTTCCTGTTACAGACTAACTTGGCTACCCCTCTGAAGCTATTAAATTAAATGTCAGTTCTCTGAAAGACATCTCTACCAAAGAGATGTTCCAGCAAAGCTTAGCGTAACTTATATGTGCCTAAATCTCTGCAAGATCAGGACCTAAATGTGGCCCAATTTAGTGGAAATTAAACACTGTTGCCCAAGTAATTTTGTTTTATACACCCTATATATGTACAGTGCAACATTTACAAAAGAGATCAATCTGGTAACGTCTCTAACTTTTACAGATAAATGTAATAGCAACATTGAACTGCTTCCTTTGCCACTCCTCTATCTGGCCAATTTAACAGAGGGTAGCTTTGATTCCATGCCTTACAAGGTGCAGAGAGCTAAGAAACTTTGCCTTGCTTTATATACAAGGAGAGGAGGTCTGCCCCAAAATTTTTGTAAAGAGATTTAGTGCTGTGTAAATGTGGCATCTCATCAATTCTTGTAATATATTTTTGTCATCACATTGTAAAGCTAATGGTGAGGGAGCCAAAGCTAATTAAATTTTGTCAATTATGTTAGATATTTACCATTATAATTTAGCTTCATGATGTACAGCAAGTTAAATAATCCTTTGAGGTACTTTCAAATATGTTATGTTTGTGGAAATAACTCACTTTTTTCTCTCTGATTTGGATATCTTTGCTATATTTTGAAGGCAGTGTGTGCAAATCAAGCTTTATATCCAGAAAGTAAGCACACATTCCTTCTTCTCAGAGAAATTACCTAATGTGTGTACCTTATCGATAGATACCAGTGTTCAAACAATGGCCATGTTTAGAGGTGTAGGAACAGCACAAAACAGAGCTCACATGTTCTATAGAAAATGAATCAAATGTGGGCATTTAGGCATTCACATTGGTTACTGAAATTAACATATACTTATAATAATGTTATCCTGTCCACCCTGTCATCACAAGAGCACCCCCCATCAAAACACATCGACCCAGAGCTGTTCTGTTACAATGCAGACCCATGTGGGTTTCCAGTCTACTTGGACCACTCATGTAGTAAAGACTACAGCCTGTCACATAGGGAAAACTAAGAGAGCAGTTGGAGCAGCAGCAGCAGCTCCAAGTACTGGGGATGAAGGCTTCTTGGAGGAGTGCTACAGTCGGATACTGGTAAGATGATGCTTGGTGCAATCTCAGGCAGTTCTGTGAGCCGATTTTGCTGATCCATGTAAAGCAGTGATGGGCAACCTTCAGTCCCTGAGGATAACACACTTGCAGGCTGGGAGATATTTTGTTGATGTTGACCCTACACAGCGTAGATCCCCACAGTTCCCTCTAGCCACAGTTTACCTATCTTGGCCAGCATGTCCCTGTGGCCTGCACCATTTCCCACCCAGAAACAGTAAAATGCAGCTCGGGGGCATGGCCTGTGGATGGTCAACATCAGCAAAATGCCTCCTGGCTGCCAGTGGATTAACTTGATCGACTGCAGATTGCTCACCACAGATGTATTGCACAGATATCCTAGGGTGCATCTACACAGCAGGGCTTAACTCAAAATAAGCTATGCTAATTGAGCTATGTCAATTGCGTAGCTTGTTTTGAAATAGCTTATTGTGAAATTGGGAGCATCTACACAGCACTTATTTCAAAATAGAGCACTGTTCCTTTCACTTTCCTTACTCCTTGTACAATGAGGGTTACAGAAGTTGAAGTAAGAAGTCCTCCAGCTTGACAGCATTTTGACATTATTTCGAAATAACTGATGTTGTGTAGACGTGGCTAAGTTATTTTGAAATAATACTAGTTATTTCAAAATAATGTTGCTGTGTAGATGTACCCCTAGTATCTTAGGGTATGTCTACACTACCACCCTAGTTCGAACTAGGGTGGTTAATGTAGTCATACAAACTTGCAAATGAAGCCCGGGATTTGAATTTCCCGGGCTTCATTTCCATGTTGCCGGCTGCCGCCATTTTTAAATGTCCGCTAGTGCGGACTCCGTGCCCGTGGCTACACGCGGCACCACGAGGTGTAACAATAGTTCGGAATAGAAATCCTAGTCCGCTCCGCGTGTAGCCGCGGGCACTAGCGGACATTTAAAAATGGCGGCAGCCGGCAACATGGAAATGAAGCCCGGGAAATTCAAATCCCGGGCTACATTTTTAAGTTCGTATGACTACATTAACCATCCTAGTTCGAACTAGGGTGGTAGTGTAGACATACCCTAAGGCTTCTTCAACTCAGCCTAGTCAGACTTGGAAATGCAGCCTTGGAGCATCACTAAAGCAATGTATTCAGTCCTTTTGGGAAGGAGTGTCTCATAGCAATATCTTTCATAGCAGCCACAGAACAGCCAACCAGCAAAGACAGATTCCTGAGTGTGCTCTTCCCAGTCCCTGTGGTGCCAACTAACATGATTTTGCCATCAGTCTTGTGATAATTGTTTTCTTAAAGCTACAACTTCTGGAGTCAAGTGATGTGATGATTCTAGCCTCTTTTCATAAGGAAAAATTAAGTTTCTAGCCACTGTAGAGAAACCCTTCAAAATGCGACACCTCCATCACCTCTTCCCCCAGGTGAAACTTAAAGGCTCAAAAAGAAAACGGAACCTCCTCCCCCCCACACACACACAAATCTGGGGTTTTTTTTCAGTCTTATGATTTTAAAGCCATTCTCATGACTTTTGATGAGACTGACTCCAAATTTTTGAACATTTAGAATTGGGTATACTGCAGTCCTTATCTGCAATATCCACCTAGCTGAGAGGCATTTAAGGAAAGGGAGCAGCGGGAAAATGGGGAACTCTCAGTGAAATAAGAACGTCTCTTTGGAAACTAGCCCTACAAAGAGCTAAACTGCCCATGTGTATTTTTGTGGCAACCCATGTGTAAGATGGATTATACTTCAACCACAGCTTACTTTTATTTGGAAACACTTTATTTTCATGGTACATTTAACTAATGCTGAATTATAATTGAGCTCATGTGATACCACATATTATGCAAATATATTCATTATGATTCATGTTATTACAATGGATAGTAAATGAATTGATAATTACTTGACACTTAAAATAAATAGGATAACACTCTAAATCTCTCAGCTAAGTGTTGCCTTTTAGAGCACATTATGTTGGTACCATTGTCTGAAACAATGAACACTAAGAGGTCTAAAATGGGAGAGGTGATGCAGTATGTGCAACAAATTGATTTAATGTACTTTAAATGTACTAGAGCAAGAGAGAGGGAACTGGCATCTTTTGCTCATATGGTGACACATACTAGTTCATTTCCTGTGGGGAACACCGTGAGGTACACTATGGGCACAAATAAGCACCCAGATTGGAATTTCTAGCAGGAGAAAACATGACTGAAGTACCAGAGATATGCTACAGATCCTCCAGAACAGTGGTTCCCAAACTTTTTTATACCATGGACAAGAACTTTTTTATACCATCATTCAAAAACTGTTGATGGACCAGCACAGAAATATTTGCATACTCATGATGGTAATTAATTTATTTGAATATTTGAATATTAATTATGGCAATTTTAGCCCATGGTATAAAAGGCAAGTCAAAGGAGGAGGGACATGATAGTTAATGAGAATTTGAACAACTGCTAGACACACACATAACAAAACACACAATAAAATCATTGCTAATACTTGTTAAAGAGTATTCTCCAGTCCTTTTGCCTCAATTGCATCTAACAGTGTGCACACATTCTGCACAATTATATTTTCCTATGCACTTAATGCATAATAATAATGTTTGTACCTGTTGGTGGGAGCAGCTATAGGCCAGAGTAGGCTCCCGCTGAGTGAGGAGGAAGGAGAATGGGATACTAGGGGCAGCCGCCCATCAAGGGTCCCCACTGGCTGTGCAGTGCTTGGCCCCACTGGCCGGTGCAGCCACGCTTCTCATGTCTCCACCACTTGGACCATGTAGCATCTGCCGAAGCTAGAACTGGGGCTACGGTGAGGCTGCCCTGGTAGGGACAGCCTCACTTCAGTCCCGGCTCCAGCTGCAGCACACCTGACTGCCTGCCTCCCCACTCACCCTGCTGCTGCATGGGTAAGTGGGCAGGAAGGGAATTCCCTGGGGAACCCCAGTGGTTGGGGCTAAATGTGGCAGAGAGGGGTTCATGGCCTACTGCCAGTCCACGGACCAGCAGTTGGGAACTGCTGCTCCAGAACACAGCCAAGTCACATTGGCAATCTATGCTGGACCATTTGTGAAGATAAATAAAAAGCTTCACTTTCTTCTAGTCCAATGAAACTGGCATCTTTCCCAAATACCAGTTATATTTTTATTTTAGAATTGTGCATTGTCTGGTCAAAACCAAAGATCAGTGCCTGCCTCGTGATAGTAATGTTTTGGTTTTAGTTTAAGCCACCCCACCACCAAGGAGCTTTAGTAAATCTTAAAAATTACAAATTATAGGTTCAGATAATATCCTGTTTTTTAAAATAAAACCTGGCAGCTGAAAACCCATGCTGTTGCTCTGCAGTGATTCACAGCGTGTAAAAAAAAAGCTGCATGTGGCTGGGAACTTAAACGGGAAAGCAACAAACTTGAGATCCCAGTGAGGATTGAACCTGTGATATTATGAACAAATGTCACTTTTTCCATTGAACCCCCCTGTGACTCCACCAATGTAGGTAGCATCGTGACCCAAAGTGACAATCCTGGGATTTTATAATATAGATGAGAAACTAGAGAGAATTTTAAGATTTCAAAGGAATATAGGCTATAAATTATACAATTTTCCCAGAGAAACATGCTTTCTATGAATCCTGATAGTTTGAGTTTTCCTGGCTTTTCCTTACTAATCTCTCTTTTCACAAACATCAATATAAATATAGTACTTTCAAAATCTCTTGCATGAAAAACAACCCAACAAAAATGTCATAGACCTTTTGGTCACTCCATTTCTGATCACAAGTGCCTAAAGGATAATGAAGACACTCAGATTTACCATGGCTACACATTTTCTATTTAAACACAGAACATGCAAGGTCGCTAACGTTTTTTCTGCTCCATCGCACTTTCCTTTCATTTTGCAGTCTGTACCAATTTTAAACTGATCAATGTGTTCTGCCAGTATCATACATTTTCTAATTGGGTTCAGATTTTTTTTTCACAGGGAATGTCTATAGGTACAGTACCTGGCTTCTGGTACTTTAACATTGATCATCACTGCTGATTTCCCATATGGCCATTTTAAATCGCTGAAGAAAGACAAATAAACTGGCAATCAGAATGCAATCAGTGTAGGTTAGTACAACATCTGCCTTCCAGTTCTGTGCTTATTTGTAACATAGTGCTTATAGTGTCAATGCCAGGCAAATTTTGGCCCAAAATTTAGCTTTGATTAAAAAAAAACATGAGATGTTGCAAATTATTTACTTCACTAGAAATGTTTCCTAATATTTTTAAAAAATGTTTTTCTCCCAATCAATATTCTCCTCTTGTGTTTCCACCCTAAATATGGCAATACTGTACTGTAATGCATAAAAAACAGACAATAAAATGTTCTAGGAACTGACTGGAAACAAAAATGAAACTGACTCTCAAGTTTTCAATAGCTAGGAAAAGAGATACGCAAAGTTCAGAGAAAATCACAAGTGACAAACATTTTTATTTTTGTCCTTATAATAATGTCAGAAATTTTATTTTTTTAAATATATTTTCATGAGAATGCCCATACTGGGTCAGGTCAAAGGTCCATCCAGCCCATTCCAACAGTGGCCAATGTCATGTGCCCCAGAGGGAATGAACAAAGCAAGTAGACTTCAAGTGATCCATTCCCTGTCATTGATTCCCAGCATCTGATAAACAGAGGCTAAAGACACTATCCCTGCCCATCCTACCTAATAGCCATGAATTTATCTAGTTCTTTTTTTTAACTCTGTCATACTCTTGGCCTTCAAAACATTCTCTGGCTAAAAGTTCCAGAGATTGACTATGTACTCTGTGAAGAAATACATTTTGTTTGCTTGTTTTAAACCTGATGCCTGTTAATTTCATTTGGCAATCACTAGTTCTTATCTTTTGAGAAGGAGTAAACAGCATTTCCTTACTTACTTTCGCCTCACCAGTCATAACCTTTTAGATCTCTATAATATCCCTTCTTAGGCTATCTCTACATTGTGGTTTTTTTTTTTTTTAAGATAAGCAAATTGCAAACCACAATTTGCGTACCTTTTTCTGCTCATTTTTTCAGAAGAGACTTTTCCGACATTTGGACCATCTACACTAGGCAAATGTGGGAAAAACCTCCTCTTTCAGAAGATCCCTTATTCCTCATAAAATGAGGAATACAGGGATGCTGAAAGAACGAGCCTGCTTTTTCGGAAACTGTTCTGATTAAGCGGACGCATTCCCTGTATGTGGCAGAGTTTTTCTGGGATACCTCCAGTGTCCTGAAAAAACTCTGCAGTTTAGACATAGCCAAAGTCTCTTCTTCCAAGCTGAAAAGTTCCAGCCGTATTAATTGCTGCTCATAGAGAAGCTGTACCATACCTCTAATCATTTTGGTGCCCTTTTCTGAACCTTTTCCAACTCCAACATAGCTTTTTTAGACATGAGGAATGCAGTATTCAAGTTGTGGACATACCATGGATTTATACAGAAGCAATATGATATTTTCTGTCTTATTATCTATGCCTTTCAACATTCTGCTTCTTTTTTTGACTGCCACTACACACTGAGCAGCTGATTTCAGAGAACTATGAACAATGAGTCCAAGATCTCTTTCTTGAGTGGTAACAGCTAATGTAGACCCCATCATTTTATAGGTACGCTGGGATTATGTTTTCAATTAATGTAGTTTCTTTGCAATGGCCCCATTCTGTCACTTTATAAAATACTTCAGCATCAGAAGTCACATATACCCTCAGGGGTAATTTGGACTTTTAGGCACTATCAGAGGAAAGGTAGTATGCACAGTTGCACTGACTGTATGAGAACAGTGAGACACATTTTACCTGAGAAGCACCCTCCAACACAGAATACCTCAGGTGTTCTTCCGGTGTACTGTGTGTAACCATCGCAACAGCCATTAAAAGGGTGCAGCATGCTTCTACCTTCTAGGCTCATCAACAGGGAACTGCCTCAAGGCCCAGCATTCCAAGAGGCCTGGAACTCCCAGCTACCATGCCACTATTACAGCAGTGGTAGTGGTGGCTGGGATCCCCAACCCCTTTAAATTGCTGCTGGAGTATTGCACAGCATACTCTGGGCAACTATATCAGCTGGCCCAGCCCCACCACTTACTCCCAAGTACCTGCCCCTTCTGCGAGCACAAAGCTGCTCCCCACCTTTTGCAGGAGCCCGGAGTAGCTGTTGGCACCCCTGCTGACATGTTTCCAACCAGCCTCTAAATGTGGTGGAACTCATCCCTATCCTTTTGCTTGTGAATCATCTGGAGTTCAGCTGCTACTCTATCCATAACACCCAAACCCATGATCCAGGCCGTACTAATGTGCCTAGAACAGGTGTGAAGATATAATTCCCTCCTACTCCACATCAGAGCTCAATACACCATGGCACAAACTAGACCTTATTGGACAATCCTCCAATTTTTAAATATGTGCTGATTCACCTAGTCTCAACCATTTAATAAGCAGTCCAATAAAACTGTTATGATTTCTAACACAGAACTGGAGGCTAACTAGAAGCAAAAACTGCTATTGACTATTTCTGGGCTTGTGGCTATGCTGGGTTAAACAGTAGCTGTGAAACCTAGGAAGAGAAGAAAGGATTAATGCAAGGACAGAATGAAACAGCAGGTGAAAACTGAAGAAGGCAAGAAGATTAAGAAATGGTGGAGAAAAAAGCAAGGAGAGGGAAACAGACAATATTTTAAAATATGGTCTATAATGCAAAGCTAGGACCTGCTTGCACCTTCCTGGCTTATGAGGGGTGTTTTTCTTGCTTAATACTGTATATAGCTTAGGCTGCTCTTCAGATAAATATTTTTAAGGGGAAACCAAAAACTATCCACCTCTGAAAGAAAACTGGTTGAAATTCAGAGACTATAGGGAGAGAAACTTCAACTCAATTTGACAAACAAACAATTTGAGGCTCACCAAACCGTGGCATTGACAAGAGTCTTTGTGTACTTCCCAATGCTCCTCTTGGGGTGGTGCTGCTCAGCATTACCCCATCTACACGGCCCTGTCTAGCCTAAAGAGTTTGAATGGAGATGGATACATCAGTTCTGCACTGGATGATTTCCAAAGGAGGGAATTGGGTTCGGCCCAAAGAGGGACAATTAAGCTAGTTCTCCAGGTAATACTGAATATGTTAAATAGACTAGAAGATTTCTTTTCTTGACATAATGTTGCTAAGTATAACAAAGCAGCGTACCACTGAGAAAAATGCACGCTGCAGTAATAATAGCTTAGAAAACTCCATCTAAACATAGGCAGTCCTCCTTATGCTGTTTTTCCATGGAACAACTAAAATAGAAATGTTTTGTGTAAGAAGTGTTCCTCCCACCAATGACCATTTTTAATACTGGCAGCAAGGGTTTTCCTCAATGTAACCTCTGGAGGGCACATGAAAACGGACAGATGCAACATCCCATTAGACAGACAGCTTTTATCTATGTATGCATTAATGTAAATAGGCAATTAGGAACAATTAAACTGAGCCTTATTGAAGATGATGAAACCAGCAATAAAGGACAAAAGAATGGGCATCCTGGGTCAGACTAAAGGTCCAGCTAGCCCAGTATCCTGTCTTCTGACCAAAGCCATGTGGAACTTACTGTACTGAACCTGTTGCCTCCTTTCTTAAAGCCACCCCCTAAGGAGAGCTAGCGGGAAAGGACTGGACCACACACCCTTTTGTGAGGCACAGGGAGCAGTTCAGCCTCTAAACAAGATTTTAGGGGCTCTGTGGTTTTTAGCAAACAGGAAAAAGAAGTTACATGCAGAAAGCCCTGTGGTCAGGTCCACAGAGAGAGCCAGAGAGCTGATACTAGATAAAGAAAGCAAGATGGAAGAAGGAAAGGTAAGGAAACCACATGGCAAAATGACAGCATGAAAGGGTTCTCCACCAAGACCAAGCAGAACTGTAGCCAGAAGAATTCATGGACCAGCATTTAATAACCATCTGGACAAAAAGGGAAACACCAGGCTTTATTGCAGAGACATTCCATAGAATATGGGTATAAGTGTACCCCTCTATTGGGCTATGTTTAGGGGCAGTTTTAGGAAATTAACATTGAAATTAAGCCATCCTGCTCAAATATCTGTTCCTATTCTATTCTACCCATCAAGAAAATAATGTCTTTACTTATTAGAATTGCATGCATAAGAATGACCCGCTAAGGCTACAGTCTGGGGACTCTTCAGTTCTTGCCTCCAAGCTAGTGGTGCATAGATCACACTATCCAGTCTCCAGAAAGGGACTGGTGCATCATCCCCTTCACAATTAGAACCCATGGACAGTTACATACTGATGGCAATAGTGGGAATTCAGGTGGCTGGAATAAAGTGAATGGCTTGGGGAAGGAAGATGAGAAATAGGCTACAGAATGGGAATGCAACGTCAAAGAATGTCTCTCAACTATCCTTGTACCATTTTGCAGACCCAAGCAAAGATCTGAAATCTTTCTTGAATTGGAAGTGAAGAAGAAGACAGTCAATCCTCCATTGCAACTATTTACTCCAGCATCTACAGTCACCCTGGCATTCCATGTAACAGCACATTTAGGCTACATCTACACTGCAGAGTTTTTGCACAAATCCACACTACAAGAGCATTTTTGTGCAAGAAAAAGTACAGTAGATCATCAGAAGACAGGGCTTTTTGCACAAGAGTTATTCCTCTTTCTACTAGGAATCAGCCTTTTTGCACAAGAACTCTTGTGCAAAAAGGTGTGTGTGGACGGACACCCAGGGTTTCTTGGGCAAGAAACTCCTATCAGAAAAAGCACAGGTGTTCTGATGGCCATTCATAGAATGGCCATCAGAGTTTTCTTGCACAAGAGCGTCCATGGCAGTGTGGATGCTCTCTTGCGCAAAAGCACATGGCAGTGTGGACGCGCTCTTGCACAAGAACTTTTTGCAGAAGATCTTTTCTGCAAACGTTCTTGTGCAAGAAGCCTGCAGTGTAGATGTAGCCTTAGAGAACAATGGTTAGTTCTGAACCATTTTATAATTCAGGAGAAGAGGAGGGAAAGAGAAGGAATGGTTCTGAAAGACCAAACTTCAGAGCTTAGTGGATGAATAAGGCTATGTCTAGACTGCCCCCTCTCGCACAAAAAAATATTCAAATGAGGCAAAGCATGGAATATCGCTGTGCCACATTTGCATAATTAATTAGGCTCTTTTTTTGAGCAAAAACCTTCTCTTGCGCAAGAGCCATTGTTCCTGAAAAAAAGAGGAAGAGCCTAGGAGTGCGCCAATGAATTGGAACAAGAAATACTCAGAGGCTTCTAGGTTCAAGTCAGTGAATCAGAAGTGAAGACAACCACTACTGTATATAAAAAGCAGGTCAATATTTTTCCACAACTATTTAACAATTAACTAAAAGCAGAAGCCTTTGTAATCCAGTCAACTTGTTTAAGTAGAAAAATATGTGTATGCTACCCAATGACGGTAATATATGTAATATTATACTAAGCCATCTCTGTATTGTTTATTCTTTTTTTAAATGAAGACATGTTTTATTCATTATATAACCATGAGGAAATATTTTGCTTCAAAAATGACCATCCAAAGGTGAAAGAGTAAAAACCAAATACATTCTATAATATAAGTCATTTTTCACTTGTATAAAGTCTGTAATTACCAGCAGCTCCAACAGCCTGAAGGTCAAGAGGTTCAAAATGTGTACTTCCCACAGTGCTCCAAAAAACAACTCACAATATTTTAATACATAATTTCCCAACTCCAAAAACTTAGAGCCAGATAAGATGGCTAATGTAAATCAGCAAATCTCCATTATTTTGAATAGATCAGACTGCCATAATTTGATAGACCCCAAATATTAGGTTTCCTTAGGGACACAATAGATCCTGAGTTTGGGAGAATGACAAGGTGGTTTAAAGCTGCTGGACTGCAGGTGACATGCTGTACCTCACAGAGATGCAGTACAAATGCTCACCCATTGTCTCTACAACAGTAAATCTTTTAAAATATAGACTTTTAAGAAAATAAATAAATAAAAATGTGGATTTGGTTTTTCCCAGCTTTTTTGTTATAAAAAGCTTTTACATTCTATATAATAGTGTTTGCAAAGTCCAAAGTGATGCACATATATTACATACATGATTTATACTCTCCATGTTTATCTGCAAATAAAGGGAAGGAAATTAGATATACCACAAAAATGCAGCCGCTATTTCATCTTCTATTGTAGATATCTGAAAATTAGACATTGAAATAAACCTATGTGTATTTATGTAGATACAAACTTAAAAGGTCCTGTTCTGCAGGATATTTAGCTGTTACTGAAAGAAAGATGAAAAGGAAAGAAAGAAAATAAATAACACAGACTGAACAGGTGAAACCAGTCTAGAATTCAGAGATGCAATCAGTCCTTGCAGATTTTCATAGGATTTATGACTTTCCCAGCAGAAAACATTATTGTACAGACAAACATTGTTTTTTGATATTGCCTTGTTAGTTCTGTTCATCTCAGAAGATATTTATATTGATATTAGCATTACACACAAGATACACTTTAAAAGGCAAATATTAGATAGGCCTAGTAATACACTCAGTTTTTGTTTGGATTAATCCACTATATGAATGATCACAAAGATAAAGAGTCCCAGTCTTGCCATTTGCAAGGCAATTTTATCTGCTTCATTGTTAGTGGCCTTTATACATTAAAAAGAAGATAAATATTACAGATCTGAAATTTATGTTTGGATTAATTCAGAGCAGGAGCCATCACAGGGGATAGTAGGAATCCAAGTCTGGCCATATTTCAGAGTTCGCTGCAAAGCTATTTTTATGTTTCCACACAATTGAGTAGCAGAAGAGTCACTAGACATCAGGATCCAATGGAAGTGTAAGGGTGAAGACTTTAGGACCTATATCAGAAAGGGTTTGCTATTGTTTCAGCTCTAGCCTGGCAGCCACCTCTGACTACAATACTTTGACTATTACCCACTATGCAAACATACTTATATGATCATTACCTTATCCTGCATTTAGCCTCTTGTTGCAAATTGGTTATAATCTAGATTGTGAGCTCTGTGGGGCAGGGATGATCTTTGTTCCTCTCATTTTTGCAGTGCATAGCATCCTGGGGCTTTGATCTGGGTTCCTACACTCTACTGAAACACACACAACAACAATATTAATGTTTCCTGTGGCCTGGACACCAATAGGGTGGTTGGATTACACATGCACAGATACAGTACAGTAATCAGAAAGCTAGCCTGGCCTTTAATCTTTATAGTTCTTTGAAAGCACACAAAGGTAAGAGGCACTTGCAAACTATCATTTTCACCAAACTGGAATTAGATCTCCATCAAATCAATATATCTTACAGTCTCTTGTTCCTGTTTCATAGTCTTCTCTGATTTATGCTCACACTTTTCACCTTTACAGTGCTATTGCTTTATTTATTCCTGAATCTACTTTGTCTTATTTAATGACTCTCTCAAACTATTCTTTATTTATTTTATTTTATTTCTCACCAAACATATGCTCGACCTTTTCTGGACTCATTTTTATAATGAGGGGCTTCAAAAGCTTTAGAAGTCCGATCAAATAATTGTCTAAAAATTCCCATCTGCTTCCCAAGCTAATGCAAGTTCTTGCAAGCTAATGCAAGTTTAAATTTAACTCCCATTTCCAGGCTAGACCATTCCTCCTAGTACCCAGCTCCGGCCTCTTTGGCCTTCTCTCATGTTAGAAATAGGGTCTAGTTCCAGCAGGCTACAACTCCCCTTCAGCATCAAGAGACTCTCTTCAGAAGAATCAATCTGCCTGTTTTAATTCCCTCTAGCTTTCAAAATTTACAGGAAGACAGGCTGGCAGATGCCCAGCAGTCCACAGATGCCTGCTGAACACTGAAGCTAGACATTCTTGCTATTCATGTTTAATAAACTGAGGCAATGTCATACGTCATGGGAGAAACCATGAATTGATGCAGCACATGAGGCTCAAGCCTAATCAGACACAAAATCCATGTATTTTTTATATATCTATATAGGTCCTGATGCATTTGAACTATCATACTACAGAAATTTGGTGGAAACATTCAAAGCCCCACATTATTGTGTCAGCCAGAGTTGTAAACAAGCTTTCTTAGTCAATACTAGAGATTGGTGAACTTGTTTTATTTGAATAGCAAATTTGATGGAAAATTCATTTTTGGGGCAACAAACTATTGGTGAATTTGATTCAATTTCAGTGAATAGTTTCAGCTGAATAATCAAGGAAAACCTGAAAACGTCATGAAATACTTTGATTTCTCATTTCAAAATGATATTTCCTTTTGAAATTTAACTTGATTTGTGTTTTTTTAATTAAAGATTAACACACCCAAAAACTTAAATGAAAAGTTATTTGGGATTGAAACACAATTTGGTTTTTCATGTTGTTGATGCAAATTTTGGTTCAAAACTCCTAGGCTGCGTCTAGACTGGCATGATTTTGCGGAAATACTTTTAACGGAAAACTTTTCCATTAAAAGCATTTCCGCAAAAGAGCATCTAGATTGGCACGGATGCTTTTGTGCAAAAAGTACTTTTGCACAAAAGCATCCGTGCCCAGGATAGAAGCACTTTTGCACAAGACAGCCCCGATGGCCATTTTAGCCATCGACCTTTCTTGCACAAAAAATTAAGGTGCCTGCCTACACTGGCCTTCTTGCGCAAGCTTTCTTGCGCAAGAGGGCTTATCCCTGAGCGGGAGCATCAAAGTATTTGCGCAAGAAGCACTGAATTCTTATATTAGAACGTCAGTGCTCTTGCGCAAATTTAAGCAGTCAGTGTAGACAGCTGGCAAGTTTTTGCGCAAAAGCAAGTGCTTTTGCGCAAAATATTGGCAGTCTAGATGCACCCCTTATGTTTTCCTCCAATTGACCTTCAATCTGAAAAAGGAATTGTTGATACACCTTTAATCAATACTACAATACAAACTAGGACACAGAAATGCAAGATTATGGAAAGAGTATTGAAGGAATGTTTGAAGGATGAAGATTATAGACCGCTTTGTGATAAATCACTTTTATGCTCATGCAATGGATTTATGTAACAAGAGAAGCACAATGACACCTTTAATGCTCCTACCTGATTGCTTACCAAAGAGGAATAATTATGGTGTATTTTGAGAATACTTCAAATCTTAGGGTTACAACTACACTGTAGGCTTTTTGTGCAAGAACAACTGCTCTTGAGCAAAAACTTGCAGAGTGTCTACACTGCATGTGTGTTCTTGCACAAGTAACTTTACAGTAAAGCATCAGAAAAGAGGGCTTCTTGCGCAAGAGTTATTCCTCTCCCCAAGAGCTCTTAAGCAAGAAGGCAGTGTGGACGGGCAACAGGGGTTTCTTGTGCAAGAAACCCCTGTGGCTAAAATGGCAATCAGCACATCTCTTGCACAAAAGCACATGGCAATATGGATGCACTCTTGCGCAAGACCTTTTGTGCAAGAACTCTTGAGCAAAACAGTTCTTGAGAAAGAAGCCTTCAGTGTAGATGTAGCCCTGATCTTTCAGGGAGGAAACTGACTTTTGGGACATCAATTTGACCTTGGTAATAAAACCAACCTTCTTCAGCAATGGGCCAATGACATATAATTCTGTTAATTGAAGAGATTAGCCTCTTTGTTTAATACTAAGGGTATGTCTAGACTGCATCCCTCTGTTGGCAGAGGGATGCAGATTAGGCAGGTCGACATTGCAAATGAGGCAGGGATTTAAATATCCCGTGCCTAATTTGCACAGAATGGCTGCCGTGTTTTGCTGACTCAGCATTTTGTCAGCAAAAAGCAGCAGCCTAGAGGGGGATCTGTTGAGAAAGAAAGCCTTTTTTGACAGATCCTGTAAACCTCCTTGCAGGGGGCATAAGGGATCTGTCGAAAAAAGCCTGACTCATTTAAATCCCTGACTCATTTGCAATGTCTACCTGCCTAATCTGCATCCCTCTGCTGACAGAGGGATGCAGTCTAGCCATACCCTAAGAGACAGATAACATACTTGAGACAACCATCCATTGAAACACATTGTTGTTCCATTTTTGCTCCCTTGAGTGCTTCTCTTTATCAGCAAATCTCAGAGTAACATATGAAAAAAACACTAAATATTAAACATGGTTATTGTCATAACAGTTTCCACCACAATATGTGTATGAATAAATAGCCATGGAAATTGCCAAAATCTCTCTTGTAAATCAGGCACTATAGCGACTGAATGCACGTTATGATTTTGTAGAAGTTAACACAGGGTTACCATAGTTATAGCACAAAGGGAAAAAGGCTGCAGCTGTATTACAGTACATACACAAGCAATAACAATCTGAAAATATTTAGCACCAAAAGGAAACACATGACTTTAAGTTAACTTTAGAATCAATTATACAAGTGATGTGGCGCTTTTTAAGTGTTAATGAATCTAAACACACACAAAAATCAGATAAAATACAGATGAGTGCTACACACTTGAATGAATCCCAACAGTTGGTGTTCTAGGCTACGTCTACACTGGCATGAATTTCCGGAAATGCTTAAAACGGAATACATTCCGTTTTCAGCTTTTCCGGAAAAGGAGCGTCTACATTGGCCACGGAGTTTCCGCGATAACGATGTGCTTTTCCGGAAAAGCGCGTCTACATTGGCGGTGCGCTTTTCCGGAAAAGCAGAAAGCCCGGAGCCATTTTGAAGAGGGCAAAGGCCACCAGCCCTTTCCGGGGGCGGGGCCAGAGCGCCGTTCAGACACGTGCTTAAAGGGGTCTCGCCGGGCAGCCGTTGGTCTCCTGCTCCCGTGCCTTGGGGCCTCTTCCAGGGACTGACACCCTTCGCAGGTCTGTGGGTGCCCTTTGACTTTTGGGGACAGCCCCCCTTTTGGCCCCCAACTGCTTTTCTCTGCGGTTTATTTTTTTGCCCAGCTCTGTGTACTATGGAGCCACGGGTGGCCATGTGCCTGGTCGGGCCCCTCTTGGTGCTGTTCCGCTGGCTGCAGCTCGTGCTGCAGGCCGGTGCCCTGCTTTTCATGGACCAGGAGGCAGAGATCGCCTTGGACGCCCTCACCAGGGAGGCCCTGGCAACTCTGTCTCATCAGCACCCCACTGTATACCGGCCACTCTGGAGTTTGGACATCAGCACCGACTGGTGGGACCGTGTGGTCCTCGGACTATGGGACGACCAGCAGTGGGTCCGGAATTTCCGGATGAGAAAGCGGACCTTCTTGACCCTGTGCACCTGGCTCACCCCCGCGCTACAGAGAACCGCCACCCGGCTGCGGGCACCCATCCCCGTCAACAAGAGGGTTGCCATCGCGCTGTGGAAGCTGGCCACACCGGACAGCTACCGCTCGGTGGCACACCAGTTCGGGGTGGGAAGATCCACCGTTGGCGTGATCGTCATCCAGGTAAGTCCCAGGGGGAGTGGGATGGGGGGAGGGTGCTCCACTCCAGGCCCAGGGACAGCCAAGACTCCAGGCTGGGTCGCCCAGGGGTTTTGGCCATCCCTCACTTGCACAGGCCCACTGGTGGGGGGGGACATGGGGGGCCCTGGTGTGTGTGTGTGTGTGTGTGTGTGTGTGTGTGTGTGTGTGTGTGGACAGAGGGAATCAAGGGGGGGGGAACCCAAGGGAGCGCACACTCACCCCTGGCTGTATGTAATGTGTTCCCTTGTGTTTCTCTGCACCCTTCTGCAGGTTGTCCACGCCATCAATGACGTCCTGCTGCCAAGAATCATCCGCCTGCGCGACGTCGATGAGACCATGGCCGGCTTCGCTGCCCTCGGGTTCCCCAACTGTGGGGGAGCCCTGGACGCCACCCACATCGCCATCCGGGCCCCAGAGCATCGAGCAGCCCACTTTATGAACCGAAAGGGGTACTGCTCCATCGTCCTGCAGGCCCTCGTGGATCACCGGGGCCGCTTCCTGGACATCTACAGCGGCTGGTCCGGCCGGGCACACGACGCCCGCATCCTCCGGAACTCTGGACTGTTTCAGAGGTTGGAGGCGGGCACCTACTTCCCCCGGCGGGACTTGACTGTTGGGGATGTACCGATGCCCATCTGCATCATCGGGGACGCGGCCTACCCCCTGATGCCCTGGCTCATGCGGCCCTACACGGGGCAGCCGGACCAGAACCGGGCCCGGTTCAACGACCGCCTCAACCGGGCCCGAAACCCAGTGGAGCTGGCATTTGGTCGCTTAAAAGGCCGCTTCCGTTGTTTGCTCACCCGTCTCGACATGGGTGAGCAGAATGCAACGGAGGTGCTGGCCGCGTGCTGCGTGCTCCACAATATTGTGGAGCGCAGTGGGGAGGCCTTCCTCCCTGCATGGGTGGCAGCTGAGGCACAGACCTTGGACCAGCCCGCCACAGCTGCCATCCGCCAGGCGCGCCAGGAGGCGGTGCGCATTAGAGAGGCCCTGGTGGAGATGTTTGCCCAAGCCCCCTAGCAGGGTCGCTTGGGTCACCCCAGAGTACTCTGTCCCAGCTCCTACCCTTCCCCACCTCCTCCCCTTACCTCCCCCCCCCCAATAGTATAGTAAAGCGTCGGGTCACAGCATATCGCGGCCGTCATCGAGTCTGTTCGTCGGGTGCGTCGGGCGTAGTTAGGGTTTGTCTTTTAAGTTAGGCTAGGGTTTAGGCCACCATCGCCGTCCTGAGGAACAGCCAACAGGATTTGGGACTTGTGTGGAAGGCTTACATCAGTGCCATCTTCAATGGATCTCCTGGCTGTTCCTCTCCTGAGGCCCGGAAGGCCCAAAGGACTGACATGGCCAGCAACAGCACGATCATCCATCGAGGGATCTCCTGGCTGTTCCTCTCCTGAGGCCCGGAAGGACCAAAGGATCGAGGTGGCCAGCAACAGCACGATCATCCATCGAGGGATCTCCTGGCTGTTCCTCTCCTGAGGCCCGGAAGGACCAAAGGATCGAGGTGGCCAGCAACAGCACGATCATCCATCGAGGGATCTCCTGGCTGTTCCTCTCCTGAGGCCCGGAAGGACCAAAGGATCGAGGTGGCCAGCAACAGCACGATCATCCATCGAGGGATCTCCTGGCTGTTCCTCTCCTGAGGCCCGGAAGGACCAAAGGATCGAGGTGGCCAGCAACACCACGATCGTCCTCCCTTTGCCTAGTGTTTGTTTAATAATCTCTGTTGTGTGCATCTTGTAACTGTTCTTGCTAGTTTGTAATCTATGTTAATAATATTTTGTGGTTTACCTGTTACTGAAAAGTGTCATCATTTATTTCTGCGCCACAAACTACTGACCACTTACGAAGGCCCCCCCACCCCCCCCAGTGATTACAGTACAGATTTTGTTCTCCACAGTTTGCCACCATGTAACATTTAAGTGGCTACTTGGCATCTCACATCATTTTGTACACTACCCAAGAGTTACACAATACCCAACACACGAATGAACAGCAAAGTAGAGATCTGTTTATTTACAAGGGGGGGGGGAGACCTTCAACTGGGACAGGAGAGGGGGAGACCTTCAACTGGGACAGGAGAGGGGGGAGACCTTCAACTGGGACAGGAGAGGGGGAGACCTTCAACTGGGACAGGAGAGGGGGGAGACCTTCAACTGGGACGGGGGGAGGCAGTTACTGGGATGGGCGGCCCCTGCGAACGCTCCTCCGGGGGCCAGCCTGCCCACGCTGGGCAGACCGCGTCGGGGCAGGCTGCACGCGGAGGTGGCCAGGAGCATGGACACGGCCAGGAACAGGGGCACGGCCAGGAACAGGGCCAGGAACAGGGGCAGGAACAGGGGCAGGAACAGGGTCAGGAGGAAGGGCAGGAACAGGGCCAGGAGCTGGGATAGGAGGAGGGGCAGGAACAGGGCCAGGAGCTGGGATAGGAGGAGGGGCAGGAACAGGGCCAGGAGCTGGGATGGGAGGGGGCATGACCTGTGCTACGGGAGGGATGGCGGGGGCCTGGGCTCCGCCCATGCCATAGTGAATGGCATGCACAATATGTGCCGTGAGAGTGTCCATGGTGGTGCGCATCCCTCTGCATTCGGCCAGGAAGGCAGCCCAGGCATCCTGCCGCCACTGCAGGTCCCCCTGCACCCGCTCCTCGATGGAGGCCTGGATTGCCTCCACAGCATGGACGTGGCGCCGAAGCAGCTGGTCCCTCTGGCGGAGCCTGTGCCTCCGGGGTTGGCCTGCTGGGGGTGGCGCTGCTGCCGCAATGGAGGGTCTGGTGCTGGGTCCCGCTGCAAGGAAGAGAAGAAAGGATGGGTCAGTCAGGCAGGCCGTCCACTGTCCCCACACCGCATGCCCTCCACCCCGAACCCAGGTGACCCCACAGTTGTGTGGCTTGGGCCCACTCGGTTCCCCTCCTGCCTGCCCCTGGAGTAGGGTCCTCCCTCCAGGGTATTGTAAGCACCGCTCTGTATCCTGGCCCCATGCAGGGCGGGAGGGTGCTAGTGCAGCATTCACCTGTGGAACTCCCTGCCGGTGGAGACTGTGAAAAGCTTTTGGGTTAATCACTGCTGTTTGACAGGGAGCGAGATGCATCCCCACGCAGTGCCTGGGAGCACATCTGGCAGAGGCGGTCTGGGCTCTCAGATCCCCTCGTGTGGGATATCTCCTGGACGGAACCAGAAGGGTGACTGGGGGGTGGGGGGATGTCCCATCCTTGCAGCACAACTCAGGGGCCCTTCTCCCTCCCACGATCCCTCCCGCAAGCCCGGTAGCCCAGGAACATGTGTGGCCCCAGTGGGGACTTCCCTTGGGGAACCAGCCAAGGCACCGGGAGCAGGTGAGGGGCTCGGTGGGGGCCACGGTCACAGGACCGTGACGCTGTGGTCTACCCAATTAGAAGCTGGCTGTGCCTCACTGCCAGGCATGGGACAGTGTGCCGTTGTCTGGTCTGCACCCTTGCTGAAGCTGCGGGCTCTGGGCTGAGTCCCTGGGGCCCTGGCCAGTTCCGTCCGGCATCCACCCTTCCCCCTGGTCCCGCCAAATGTGTGTGAGCAGCAGGGTCCCAGGCGTGGCCTGCAGCTGCCTGCCGTGGTCACGTGCCGCTCGGTCACCAGGTTGCACGTGGTTGCACCTGCTGCTTGCTGTCCTCATGCTATGCAGCGTGCAGCTCACGTGGCCTGAGTGACATGCTCTCCCCCTCCCCCCTCCGGGCACCTGGCTCCCCACCGCCCGCCCTCCGCCCCCCACCCTTGGGAGTGCAAACTGCACAGACTCACCAGTGGGTTCCTCCCCGTCCTCGGAGGAGTTGCTGGAGGGGGCCTGCTGGGTGGCAACGCTGGCCTCCTCACCAGATGCACTGCCGCTGTCATCTGCCTCCTCCGGCTCGGTGGGACGGTTAATAGGTGGCCGCTGGCAGGTGTCCACGGGGACCGGTGGGGCTTGAGGGGCGGGCTCTCCCAGAAAGGAGTGGAGCTCCGCAAAATATGGGCAGGCGTCGGGTCCTGCCCCCCTGCCCTCAGTGGCCCTGACATACCCCAGCCGCAGCTCCTTGACTTTGGAGCGGACCTGCTCACAGTTGCGGCTGGGGTGTCCATGCTGGGCCAGGTTCTGCGCAAGCCGAGTGTACAGATCGGCGTTCCGGCGCCGGGAATGGAGGTCGTGGAGACCCTCCTCCTCCTTCCATAATTCGATGAGGGCCTCCAGCTCCCTGGGGCTCCAGGATGGGGCCCGCCTTTTGCGGCCCCTGGGGGCCTCCTCCGCTGGGGGTCCAGGGGGCTCTCCAGCAGGAGCTGCCATGGTGCGGTGAGCCGAAAGGAAAAAAGTGTTGGGCAGCACAGCAGGCGGCAGACCAGACCCAGACAGGCTCCTGGCACGTGCGCCCAGCAGCCTGAGAGCCCTTTAACAGCTCGGGCTTACCAGGAAGTCCGCGGCTCCTACGGGGTCTCCCAGCGTCCAAACCGCAGTTTTCCGTTTTTTCTGCTTTTCCGGAAAAGCTGTCTACACTGGCCCTTTTCCGGAAAAGCTTTTCCGGAAAATGAACTTATGCCCGAGCGGGAGCATCGTACGGTTTCCGGAATAGCGGCTGATTTTGTACAGTACAGGATCGTTGCTTTTCCGGAAATTCAAGGGCCAGTGTAGACAGCTCGCGGGTTATTCCGGAAAAGCGGCTGATTTTCCGGAATAAGTGGCCCAGTGTAGACGCACCCCTAGTGTATAGTTAAGACATCCTATAAAATTGTCCTCACATGAATAAATATGCTCAATGTCTGTCTCTCATACAGAGAAAGTACTCTCTTGGGCATTGGCCAATTAGCAGCAGTGGGAAGCCACAAAGTCATAAAACAAAAATATACACACATGAATCTGAGATCTTTTCTGAATCCTTTTTCCTGTGTCATCAATGGAAATCTTCACTGATGCTCAGGATGGATATATATTTTTGGTAACATTGCTCTTTCTAAAATATGCTGTTTGGAATAGTGAAATATTCCACTAGAAAGTTAAGCAAAAAGATCTGAATGGTTTTGGTTCAATTTCTGACACTAGCTACAAAGTTTTGCAAATTCAAATTGCTTCTACTCTGGGGTCAAAGGTTATGAAGTTGTTTTCAATCAGACTCAGAAATGTGATTGACCTCTTCCTCCACTCATGTTATGGAGATGGTCCAGAAAACCTGTGTCCTGGGACCCCAACAACATATGGAAGCAACAATTTTTCTGTTTTCGGAGAAAAAGGAGACTGGAGCACGGGATTCTTCTAGATCAGAATTGCAGGATGGCAATGTTCTGCTTATGACATGGATACCTTAATTTGGGCCATTCAAAAATTTTCTATCAAAATTGTTCTACTGGAGAAATCAGGTTTTTAACAGATTTTTTTTAAAATCTTAAAACCTAACAACAAAATCTATGTGGAAATGGTGTCTCTTGGAAGTTGTAGTTCTTGTGCCTTATACCCTCATTCTTCCCTTTGGGTCAGTATTTCCAGCCATTTTATAGCTAACAATGTACCACGCTACCTTTGCAACAGAGGAGTACTTGAAGATTTGGGGGTATAAACTTTAGGGTGAAAGTCAACATTTTACATGGAGAAAGTCCTCAGTGTTTTCTACTCTGAGGGTATGTCTACACTAGCCACCCTAGTTCGAACTAGGGTGGCTAATGTAGTCATTCGAACTTGCAAATGAAGCCCAGGATTAAAATATCCCGGGCTTTATTTGCATGTTCCCGGGCACCGCCATTTTTCAATGGCCGGTAGTTTGAACTCCGTGCCCAGGGCTACACGCGGCACGGAGTAGGTAGTTCAAACTAAAGCCCCTAATTTGGACTACCTTTACTCCTCATTGCAGCGTTCCCTGTAAACTGAGTATTTGAGCAGCTGCCCAGGTGAGATTCAAATGATGCCCAGATGATTAGCAGAGCACTCAAAGCACCCACAGCCGGCAGCATGTGTTTCAACTAGTGGTGCATATCTGTACATGCTTTGATGCATATAACAAAATTTATTCTGTACATGTACAGATAAAATTAGAAGGGTTATTGGTCTCCATAGCTGATAACAGTGTCTGTCTCTCCCTGGTAGATGGCTACAGCTGAATACAATATGTCACCTGTCTCTCCAGAAGGTGAGAAGAGGACTTCTGGCCATTTAAAGAAAAGAAGCATATAATTCCTAACTTCAGCACAGAAGAAGAAAAGTTTTGATTGCATACAGAGTCTTCCCAGAAGACAATATGGCTTTTGAAAAAGCAACTAATTTAATAGAAGGAGAATTAGGGCCAGAATATATTTTGGATATGTGTGGAATAATCTAATCAGATTGCATCAGTGTCCATTAACATGGAAAATAAAACAATATAATTAAAATAGTTCATAAAAATACTCAAACTGTGTAAGTACTAAGAGTGTCTTGACCACCTCCATTGTAGTAATAGTAAAATTGCCACCAAATTCAGTGGGACTAACAGTGAGCGCTTTTGAAAATCCTACCTGTATGGGATCTCACCATTGATGAAGATCTTGTATCCTTGTCCCATGACCAGCTCACTTGATCATGCTGTGTCTCTGGGATGCATGTAATGCAGCAATTGCACTAGAACAAAGTTCTTGGAGAGACAATGTAATATGCACATGTATTTGCTGAGTAAGGGCATTTTGAAATGTGCTCCTTAAAGTGTGTAACTATGACTGCTAAGCTGTTCGATTAAATATTGGTTCCCAATCTGAAGCTCTTCTGACCATCATCTGAAGTTGCTTACATGTGAGTGTGTTTCACAGTTTGAAACATGGCAGAGATGGAAGATGGGAATGTGCTATTGTTAAATGAGCATCTGTGAATAATGCATCAAGTGGGATTTTAAAAATGTACTTTAAGTGTATTTTTCCAGTATTTTCAATATCAAAACAGAAGAACTGCCACAATTATAACATGAAATAAAATTTAAATTTCTTTTAAAGTAGCTTTCTTAAGTATAATGTTTATAACTTCAGTAGGAAACTTTTTGAAGAAGGAAAATTTGAAGAAAGATCTTCCTGTACCAGTTGTATGCATGGAATGTGTTATATAGTGATCCTCTATAGGACATCCCCCGCTTCATTAGCATAAAAATGGCTGCCGCTTTTTTTCGGCACGGAGCTTTGCCGGAAAAAAGCGCCAGTCTAGACGCTGATCTTGCGGAAAATAAAGCCGTTTCCAAAAGATCCCTTATCCCTTAGGGGGGATCCTTTATTTTATTTCCGCAAGATCAGCGTCTAATTTATATCCTTTTTACGAAAAAGGGATGTAGTCTAGACGTAGCCAGTATGTTTCCCGAACAGAAAGCTCAAATACTGGACTTTCCGGTTCAAAACTGGACATCTGGCAACCCTAACTCATGTTGTATTAATGTGTTATATACATTCCCTCTCAGGAGTGTCTTCTTTTTTGAAAGTTCAAATATGGTTACCTTAGTCATTTGGAAGTTTGGGTTCTAAAGAGACTGCTCTATGGAACTCTCTCCTTCATTTGTGCCAGGGCTGGATTAAGGTTTTCATAGCTCCTAGGCACTCTCATAATTGTAGGCCTTTAAATAAAATAAATAAGGGAGAAATGCCCTCTCACCTATATTCCTAATAGTTAATTGGATGTTATACCTGTATGTTGTTTGTTGACTAAAGATAGAAAAATATTAATTTTGATTTAGCAACTTTCTTTTCTTATTTTCAAGTCAATTATGATTTTTTTAAGGCCTACCATTTTTTAGTCTCTAAACTTTTTCATAGGTCCTAGGCACTGTGCCTATTGTACCTAATGGATAATCTGGCTCTGGTTTGTGTGGTCAGTTTTACCAATGACTTCAGCAGATACTGAATCAAGACAAAATCAGGACAAAAATTCCAACCACACAATACTGGAGATTATAATAATGACATATCAATCCTTCTTTATAAAACAAAAATAGACCCTTTCTCGCCAAAGTGTTCTAGTATGGAAAACTCTAAAGTAGGTGCATTACAGGCTAGATAACTATATATCCCAAAACTGAAATTTGCATAATAGGCAAGCAGGTTCAGAGCTGGCCTACCTTCAGAAAGCTGGCCTACCTTCATCTTAAAAAGATGGGGATGAATTGGCACCAAACATGGAGAATTGGGTTAGATCCAGGAACATGCTGTTGCTGAGCATCCCCAAAATACAGCTCCGGCTTGAATAACTTATCAAGAAAAATGCTGCATTTATTTTTGAAGTGAGATGTAAGAGAACCTTCTACAAATTGAAAGTGTATATAAAAATCTTAGAAGACTGAATAATAAGTAAACAAAGAAAAACAACCTGCAGGCACTGTATTGATTTTTTTCTTTCTGACATCAGAGAATGAGCCAGAATAGCAAGAGCAACTCGCTCAGGCACAGAGATCTCATTTGAGAGAAATAAGATTAAAGTTTTGGGTTTGTTTCCCCTTCTCAAACCGGTTATCCAGCCTAGGGAATAACTACTGTCTAGCCTTTAAAAATGCCTTTCATATGTAAAGTCTCAATTTTATTTCTCTCTAAACTGGGGCACAGGTGCTTCCCCTGACTCCCAGGAAACTGGGGGTAGGGGAGGAGACAGAGAGCAAGGGTTGAGTCAGGCACCCTCAACTACACTTTAGACCCAGCATCTGGCCCTACAGGTCCGGATACCCGCTCTGGTCAGTCTTTACCTTCTCCAAGTGAATTTGGTTAATCCTTTTGCTTTTTCATAAGATATAGGAAATTAATCTAAAAATCCTATGTAAATAGAATTTATTTTTGGTTGTAACAATCTAACCTTTAATTTGTGAAGATGCCAAGTTTAAGATTGCTTGCACAATCCTAATCCAGCTGCCTTGTGCATATGTGCTATGATATAGTCCTTAATTCCATGACCATATGCTATTTTTTTCCTATAGCATCCCTGCTTCATGCTGTATACAGGAAAAGATACATAAGGACATGGAGTTAGGATTGCAAGAACAACGGTAAATCTGGCTTTTTTGTGTTGTAAGTGCTTGATTTTGTAACCTACATAATATTCTTTAACATATTTTAATGTAATATACGATAAGATAGAGAGTAATGTAAGATTAATTATTTCTATAATAATTTTCTAGCTGCTGAATGCCTATGTTTTATAAATGTTGTAATAGATAAGTATATTGTCATCATTTAACAGTCTTCCTTTCTGTTAAGTCACTTGTATGTACAACGAGTGTGAAAGACCACACATTTGAATAACAAACAGTAACAATAAATACATTACGTATTCTGTCAGAGCTGGGCAAACCTAAAATGAAGGCAGAGGTAACTGAACATTTTGGTGATGAGGAGGATTTGAATTCTTCATCAGCAGAAGAAAGAAGAATAACTGGAACATCAAAAATTTGAGACTTAGAAAAGCTTCATTCATTGGCTTTTAAACAATTCAGCTCCTACTTCAAGGCAGAGATGATGAAGTAGAAACAGCTCTGTTTTAGTGTCAAAGGTTCTTCTGTCCTCAACTCCATTCTGCACATTAGTATCTGACATTCAATTCGCCAATTCTTTAATATGAAGTTAAAAAAAATCTGATATCTTTGCACACTCTCCTTCAAGTAGACTCCATCCCTAATACTGAACCTAGCAACCTTCAAGAAAATGTCTTTCAGTCATGTACAACAGCTGCATACATGGCACTTGGAGTCTCCTAAGAAGAGGACATTTCTTGTGGTATTATTACTATCGCTATCACTATCAGAAGAATAAATTGTGGCTTGTGGAGACTATCATTACTACTTGTAGCACTACTGCTGTCAACTAGAAGCCCCAATCAGCATTGGAATGATATTATGTTGGGCAGTGTATAAATGCAGAGGAGAAACCATCCTTGCCATGAAAATTCAACCTGCCCAAGGATAGAAAATGTTAGAGGGAACACTGCTTAGGGGGGATTGTGGAATTTCCATTTTTGGAGGTTTTTACAATCAAGTTCAGCAAATACCTGTCCCAGACAGTCTAAAGTCTTTCCTCCATACAAGAGACTGGACTAGATAAACTACTGAGGTCTCTTCCAGCCCTATATTTCTAGGACTCTGTGATATTTCTATCCCTGCTGGATTTATCATCATCCACAGTAAGTCTTAGAATGAGAATTGACTTTTTTATTACTTCTATTTAAAGAAGAAACCTCTTATGAAAAAAAATCCGACAGAAACCAACATAAAATAATACAGGTTTATTTGGAGCCATCCTATAAAATTGAAGGCCCCAATCCAACAAAGCAGGTCTAAATCCTTGAAGAATCAGATTCTAATAAATATATCCCTCTAATGGACTTTAATGACACTAGTATCAGATCCTCATTCTGTGTCAAGGAAAGGATATTATGATGACCTTTTAAAAAAAAAACTGTCACTCCATGAAGTTATCATAGTCATGAGGGCAGAATGACCAGACCACAATAGAAACAAGCTTCTTTGAGCCAGTCATGCACTCTATTATAAATGGGAATCTCAACTAACTTTAGGTAAACAAGGATCAGGCCTTTTGGAGCTTGTGTACACAGCAAATTAATGTGTGTCAAAATGGACTTTGAATCTGCTACACACCATCTTGCTCCATAAGTACCTAGCTGTGTGAAGCCTACCAGAGAACAGTTTCCACACAGTTTGTTTCTCAGCCACAAGCTGGTGCACTACTGAGTCCCACCTCATGGACAATTTTTAATTGCCCAAGTTTCTTCTTGTGGATTAAAAATTCTAATAAAATGACTCGCTGCTATTCTTATTTAGCACTACCCATTTTTATTAAGAAAATGTTTATGTTCCTGATTTAGCAAGCCATATCCTAGTACATGCTGGCAATTTACTAGTGTTCTCAAAATTTCCTTTGGGCAACTTACAGAACATTGGAGTATAATATTGTTGATTGGGGCTTTTTAGTTTTGATTGTTCAGGCTTGATCTGGAATTAAATAAAGCAGCAGAGTATTGTTTTGAGCTAGAAGCCCGTGAAAGTGCTTAAGGAAGAAGAGCAAATACTTTATCATTCACAAACCTTCTGCAACTTGCCAAAAACAATTATTTTGCTTATTACAAAACCTTTCACAGGAAGGAAAAACATGACATTGTACTGTGCATAAGGCTTCTGTACTTTTACAGACTGTTATGCTTCATTGCTGGGAATCTTCCTAAACATAATATTGGCTTGAGCAGTCTGCACTATCATATTGCATTAGTATTTGTAGGGAGAACTTAACCAGAAATCTGGCCAAGGTTGTAGGTCTTCCCTTTTGCTGTTACTATTTAAAAAATCCTCAAATAGCCTTCCTGCTTTGCTTAATAGCTATGAGAAAGTTGTTTCATGTTTGGAGTAATTATCCCTATGGTAATTGTGGTCCTGAAAATGGCTGGCATATCCCTGCAGCCCCTGAGAAAGTCAGAGCAGGAGGTCTCCGCGTGCTGTCCTTGCCTGCAGCCACCATTCCTTCAGCTCCCATTGATCAGTAACAGAGAACTGTGGCCTGTAGAAGCTATGGGATCAGGATCTGTAGATGAAGGGCAGCACATGGAGACATGGAGCCATTGCTGTACATGCCTGCTACTTTCAGGAAAATTGCAGGGCCAGATCAGGAGTAAATGAGCGGCAGGCTTGAAACCCAGTTGTTGAAATGGCTGCTTTGATACATCACCATTAGACAAAGTAAAAAAAAAATCAGATTCACTTCTGTAAGCAAAGATATAGGGAATTTGCTTGAAGACAGTACAGACATAATAAGCTCTCTATAGTTCTTCTGTCTTTTATGAATCTCTTTTCCAAAGAAAACATGCTGACTTCCATCTTTGCCCATCTCCTACTGCAGTCTTATATTCTTCCTATGTCATTTTGATAGCTTCCAATTCCGGATCTTCGTGATTACCTCTTACCCTAGAGGTTCCAGTTGTCAACTGTCTCATTATGCTATTTGGGTTCTTCCTCTGGTTACACTTGAACCATATCCATTTTTGTTCTGTAATATCATGTCTTCATGGTTTCTATTTTATTCTCTTTCACAGTTCTTCCTTGTGATTTTTTCTGGCCATCAGATACTGAGGATTAGTGTAAGCCAGCTGTTTACAAAAACTTGGAGTTTGGTCAGTAAATCTTAAGTCTCCAAGTTTCAGCACCATATAAGAAGACTGAAGTTACAATGGTGTTAAACATTCCATTTTTAATTTGGAATGGAACCTTTTAATTTAAAAGGTTTCCTTTTCTGCAGGTTGGCTTTAATGTTGTCACCTGTTGTACTCACAATGCCACCTAGAGGTGTGCAATATTAGGCCTTGTCTATGTCATTTCCAGAAAATGTTATTGATGTTTCTTGTGAGTGGATTCTCATGGTTGTACTCCTCAGTGTTGTCTGCATGCCCCACTAATCATACATAGACCTGTATAGTATTTCTTTTGACTTGCATATCTCTGTGGTTATGGGACAGCAAAGTCAAATTCCTCTAACTTTAGTGTGAAAGGCCACTTCATCCCCCTTCATTGTTTCATAGTTTTCTCTACTTATCCCATTCACTACAAGTAAAATTATCATGGATGACCTAACACATCTTTGTCTGATACTTGTAGTAGCCTCGAATGGCTGTCAGTTTGCTGTTAGATATCACTTGGCATGTAATATTTTCATAGACAAAAATTGTTCAAATATGTTAGGGATTCCATAATGCTGTAGCAGCTTCCCTGGAAATGTTCATTCCACTGTATCAAAGGCTTTTTGGAAATATTTAAAATTCTTACAAAGAGATGACTGCCATTTGAGGGAGATTTGAAGATAACCTTGAATCTGCAGCTTTCTTTATTCTGTCTAGTCTAAAATATAGCCAATAGAGGAGAACAAAAAGCCACACTAACACTGCTCCAGAACTGATCATCATTCATAGGATTATTATATATAACATTAAAAATACCCCTAGGACTAACTATACTCCTAGCATCATCCAGTCGCTGTCAGATGTCTCCCTCATAGTCAACAGCCTAGAGAACATAGGTTCTATTGTACCCTAATTATTCCACATTTCCGGCATACAAAATGGTCAAAACAGTTTGGGCCTATTTATAAGTTTGTAACCATTTATTTCATTTTACCCTTTGTAGCTTGAAACACTCCATGTAATCTCCAGTCATATGTTAATGTCGCAATTTGCTTAACATTTCCGGCAATGTGAGACCATGTTTCCCATTACACTCCTTATTTCTCTCAAGAGATTGGTTACAGTTTCACAATTTGTTATTCAAGCAGTGTAGTCCCCTACTTTTACCTAATAAAACTTTGACCTAATAATTTTCAAATGATATCACAAGGCATTTTTTGCATAAAAACGGTGTAGGGTGTGAATGCAGGACTCTGTAGGGTCACAGTGATATGTCTTCTCTACTCTTAGTCATTATTCAATATTATCCTGTTTATAATATACCCACTATGACCCCCAAATCTTTTTCAAAGAGGCAGTACCTACTGTTATAGAATCCCCTATTCTGTGTGGCCAACATTATTTGTTCCTAGAATTATGACTTTACATTTGTCTGTGTTGAAAAGCACACTATTTGCTTGTGATCAGCTTACCAAGGGATCCAGAGCCTTTGTATCTGTGACCTGTCCTCATAATTTACAACGCTTACAACCTGTGTCTCAGTGGCAAAATTTATCAGTGATGATTTTATCTTAAATTTGACTGTTGATCAAAAATGTTAAATAAGACAGGGCAGAGAACTGACCTCTGTAGGATCCCTCTAGAAACACATCTGCCTATTTACAATAACATTTTGAAACCTATGAATTAGTGAGTTTTTCATCTATTTAATGCATGCCATGTTGATCGTATGTCATTCTAGATTCTTAATCAAAATGTCAAATGCCTAGCAGAAGCCATTGCATAAACAATTTTACCTTTATCAACCAAGCATATAATCTCATTAAAAAAGTTGGATCTTGTAAAATTATTTCCCATAAACCCATGTTTTGTGCAAATCAGCTTGACAGTGCCTCAGCTGGACATCTTGAAATCTTTGTAAACATCTTTCCAATATTACATAACTGTAGTTTTGGAGAAGAAACAGCATTAAGCAATTTGTAAATGTTCAGGAACATCACATTTTTGCAATCGGGAGTTCTTTGTTCTAAAATATTGTAGGGAATTGACTAGCTGGATTAGGAATGACCTGCATGGATAAAAATGGCATTCTTGTTGTGCATGTCTAATTAAAACTGCTAATACCAGAAAAAGGAGTCTAAACCTCCAATGTAACAATATGTAGATCAGAAACCTCCTCAATTGTCATTTAACTTGGTTTTGTAGACTTCAAGATTTCCAACCAGATCTTAATTTCTGATTCTAATTGACTTTTTTCTTTAAATAAAAGTGTCCTTAGATAAATACTGTTCAATTGGGGAGTGGGGAAATATGCATTAATAAGGCCTCCTCTCCCTGCTTGGGTACTTTGAATATTATTAAAGAGGTGAAAGAAAATGGGCCAAAATGAAAAAGTGGTGAAGAGATAAGGGAAGCAATCACAAATTGTGTTGGTTGGTTGTTATTTATTTAAAGATATAGAGCATATTACTGTGAGGGAGAAACAAACCCTATCACATTTCAGAGCAGAACAAATAGAGAGCAGAACACAGCAATTTGGAAAATAATAACTATCTGCAAATTCTAGACCAAGCATATCATGAAAAAGAGGGCCAGATTATCAAGCACTGGCTATGTGAGTGATTATCAAAGGAACTGAGCAGCAGCCAATATGCCACCTTGTCAGTGATATTTATTCTATGAAGTTAAGGTTTGCATTACATCATCAAGTATATCATGGGGGAAAAGAGTTAATGATTAAAAACTGAAAAAAGCAATTGGTAACCAGGGTAGCCACTGTGTATGGGGTAGAGATATGAATTCTTCAATGTATGATGCTCAGCTAATCAGAATAAACATTTACAGCAGTTATTTGAAATTGATTGAATCTTTAATTTTAGCAGGACTATTTCCCAGATCTAGAGCAGCCTTTGACATGCCACTTCTGCTATTTTGAAATAACTACTCCCCAGAGTCATTCAAAGTAATTACTCCCCAGCACTTCCTGGGTCTCTAATTCAAAAGTTTAACTAAAACTCATCAAATGCTACAAACTGCCCAATTATCCTATTAACTGTTTACCTGATCCAAGTTTGCTAATCTGAAATCACCAGTGCCCAAACACCTGAAATTTGAATAATTGGGTTCACCTCAGCTGCAGCTGATAAACTGGAGATCTTATGGGACTTGCAATACAATCTTTGCAATGTACATTGAAACAATGGAATGTTTATTCATATGCTTTACTGGTGTCAATTCAATTCAATGGTCCTGAGGGTTTTATCATATTGGTAAATTGATTTAGATGGTTCCTATTTCACGAATAAGATATTTTCCACATAAAGGTGATCATTAGATATTTTAATACAACTATGGAAAATATGGGGTTTTTTAAATTAAATTCACATTAAGTGCCTTGCCTACATCATGCTGATGGAGGAGAAGCCAGGGATGAGGGCCTGCTTGAATGGCTGTAAATCAACCTGTTAGATGTCATAGAGAATGAAGATAGAGAGAGGATCCAATGGAAGCAGCAAAACTTCATGACAGGGCAAAGCCAGTATGACTATCAGAGGTAGGCAAAAAAACTGAGTGGACGACATATTTTAAGAAGCCTTAAGAGACAACCCAACATTCAATAAATGGAATTACAGATTAGTCACCTTAACTTCAGTACCTGGAAAGACAACAGCACAAATTAAGCAATTTGCAAACCCTAAACCATATTAAGGTGATAAGCAATAGTCAGCATGGATTTGTCAAGAACAAATCTCGTCAATGAATATTATCAAATGTTTCTTTGAAAAGATCAAAATGGCATGTCCTTTTTTAACATGGCAATTAAACTTTAAAGCTATGTATACACTGTAAGGTTTATACGCAAAAACAGTTGTTTTTGTGCAACAACCCGTGGAGCGTCCACACCTCAAATGCGCTTTTGGAAATCAAGAGTAAAATGGCAGAACAGAGGGCTTTTTCCACCAGAGGTAAACCTCCTTTTACAAGGCATAACTCCCTTTTGCGCAAGAGTTCTTGCGCAGAAAGACAAGTGTGGATGCTTCAGAGGGAAAAAGCACAGGTGCTCTGATAGCCATTCTGTGAATGGCCATCAGAGCTTTCTTGCGCAAAAGTGTCTATGCAGTGTGGACGCTCTCTTGTGAAAAAGCACATCACTTTTGCAATGTGCTTTGAGGTGTGGCTGTGCTCTTGTGCAAGAAGTTTTTGCGCAAAAACTCTTGCGCAAAAGGCTTCTTGAGATAGAAGCACGTAGTGCAGATGTAGCGTAAGACACTGCATTGTCTCAAGAATTCAGTGTTCAGATACCATAGTGATAGGTGCCTAACAGTACTCAGACACTTTAAAGACTAACAAGATGGTTAGTCTTCAAAGTGCTGCATAGTCCTGCCTTTTGTTTCAGCAAGACCAGACTAACATGGCTACATCTCTATTACAAATGAGCAAAAACTTAAAAAACAACAAATAGTCTGGTAGCACTTTAAAGACTAACAAAACATATAGATGGTATCATGAGCTTTCGGGGGCACAGCCCACTTCTTCAGATGATTGAAGTGTTGGATGTCCAGAACCAAGAATAAATGGGGGAAGAAAGAGGGGGAGGAAAAAAATTGGAGTGGGAGAGAAAAAGAGGCAGTGGGTGGATAAATTTCAAAGGGAAAACTGAGCCAGTCTGAAACAGGAAAAACTGAAAAACAACAGATAGTCTATTAGCACCTTAGGGTATGTCTACACTACCCCGCTAGTTCAAACTAGGGGGTAATGTAGGCATACCGCACTTGCAAATGAAGCCCGGGATTTGAATTTCCCGGGCTTCATTTGCATAAGCGGGGAGCCGCCATTTTTAAAACCCCGCTGGTTCGAACCCCGTGCAGCGCGGCTACACGGGGCTCGAACTAGGTAGTTCGGACTAGGCTTCCTATTCCGAACTACCAGTACACCTCGTTCCTCGTTCCACGAGGTGTACCGGTAGTTCGGAATAGGAAGCCTAGTCCAAACTACCTAATTCGAGCCCCGTGTAGCCGCGCTGCACGGGGTTCGAACCAGCGGGGTTTTAAAAATGGCGGCTCCCCGCTTATGCAAATGAAGCCCGGGAAATTCAAATCCCGGGCTTCATTTGCAAGTGCGGTATGCCTACATTACCCTCCTAGTTCGAACTAGGAGGGTAGTGTAGACATACCCTTAAAGGACTAGTTAGTAAAAGAGGCTGATAAGAACCATTACTTTGCACTACGAAAGGAAGAGTACTAACAACAGATTCTATACAGACATCGAGAACCATTGGCACCTTCATTGTTTGGTTAGAACATAAGAACATAAGAACGGCCATACTGGGTCAGACCAAACGTCCATCTAGCATAGTAGCCTGTCTGCTGACAGTGGCCAGCATCAGGTTCCCTAGAGAGGGTGGACCGAAGACAATGATCAAGCGAGTGGGTTGCAATAGTGTGACAAAGTGATTCTTGGTCTGTCATGTCTCCCAGGACCAAAAACATCTTTCTAACACCGCATTCAAACAATGTCTATTTCTCACCTCATGCCAACAAACCGTTTTCTCAACATTATCCATTATACAATATTTAACTAGTTCTCTATGGCTTAATCCTGCCAATATGGAATTGACTGTTAAATCTCCTAGCCTTTTAAGGAATAACAGTAGGGATTGTACAATTTGATGTCTCAGCTTTCTGATTTGTTCAAGTACTTCTAAAATTCTAAAATACAGCTCAGAAGGCTGTAACTCATTTCCTGCCCTTACTACCTTTAAAGCTCAGGGACCTATGTTGTCTGAACTTGGGATTTCATCATAGGAGATGTCAGACTTTGAACCACTATTTCCATTACTCTTTTCTCATGCTACACTAGGAAATATGATTAATACCTGAAAGCAGCTCTCAGTTCTCAATCTCCTCCATCAACACAGAAGGAATGCAGCTGGTAAAAGAAATCTGCCATGTGTGAACTGCAGATCTTCAGTTCTGTATTCTTTTGGGTTTTTGGATCACTGTTCCTTTTATTCTGATGCAAATATGGTTGTAAAATGTATCCTTATCTTCATGCTATAAGACCTTTACTCTCTTCAACAAAATGTAGGCTATACTTCAGAGAGCAGGAATGAAGCTACCATGATTTATACCAATTAAGGATCTGTCCCTTATTAATATGCACAGTTTATTTTAGACTTTTTATTATCCATCTAACCTGAATCTCCTTACCAACCAGACTATATATATTTTAGAGGCTTTCTGGGTTTTGGTTTTGGTTTTATTTTTTAAACCATTTCAGACTAGATCTTCAGCTAGTGTAAACCGGAATAGGTGCCATGAACTGCACAGAACTATCCTGATTTATACCTGTCAATGATCTGGCCCATTAGATTTTGTGGTGACTTTTTCTTGTATCTGAACTAGAAAAGCTAATGTAAAGCCTATTCATTTGTTTAAAACTTGCCTTTTTCTACAGTCGTTTCCTCACATTATAGGGTGCCAGTGAAAATTCCTTGGGGCATCTCAAACTTACTCAAAGACAGCTTTCTAAAAGCAAAAATCCAACATATTGCTTCCTACCCTCACAAATTGTCTTATCTACTGACATTTGGAACAGAAAAGCCTACATTCCCACAATTTCAGCATTGTGTCACATAGTTGGCTCGTTTCAGTTAGGGCCAAAATAGATTCTGTTGTATTCCATAAAGCTCAATAAGAAACTACGTTGTCCTACTTATCAAAAGTTTCTCCTTGGCTGTGTCTACACTGGCCAGTTTTTCTGGAAAATCAGCCGCTTTTCTGGAAAAACTTGCCAGCTGTCTACACTGGCCGCTTGATTTTCCGCAAAAGCACTGACGATCTACTGTGCGAAATCAGCAGCTTTTCCAGAAAAGCTTTGCCACTCCCGTTCAGGCAAAAGTCCTTTTTGTGAAAAACTGTTGCGCAAAAGAGCCAGTGTAGACAGCTAGCTAATGCTTTTGCGCAAAAGCAGGCTAAACGGAAAAAAGCGGTTTGGACGCCGGGAGACCCCGAAGGAGCCCCGAACTTCCTGGCAACCCGAGCTCTTAAAGAACACGCAGGCTGCTGAGCGCACGTGGCAGGACCGTGCCACAGAGCTCTTTGGCCTGAGGTCTGCCACAGTGCCCCTGTCCGGCCCAGCAGCCATCTGAGCCAGCCATGGCAGCTCCGGGCGCTGAGCCACCTGCACCCCCAGCGCAGGAGGCCCCCAGGGGCCAGAAAAGACAGGCTTCCTCATGGTCCCCCAGGGAACTACGACCGGCTGCACTCCATCCTTGGCCAGCCAGCCCCGCAAGCCCTGGACGTGCCTGTGGACACCTGCGATCACCCCTCCACCCCCCCGTCACCTGGACCACCGAGGCAGGAGAAGGAGAAAGCAGCGCATCGGAGCAGGAGGCCAGCATCATGACCCAGCAGGCCCCCTCCAGCAGCACACTGTGTAGCATTAGGCAGCAAGCAGCACGTGCAACCACGTCAGCCTGGTGACCGAGTGGCACATGGCCGCGGCAGGCAGCTGCAGAGCACGCCTGGGACCATGCTGCTCACTCACATTTCGGTGGGACCAGGGCGAAGGGTGGATGCCGTCTGGAACCGGCCAGGGCCTCAGGGACTCAGCCCAGAGCCCGCACCTCCACCAAGGGGCAGCACAGAGAACAGCACACTGTCCCATGCCTGGCTGTGAGGCACAGCCAGCTGCTCTTGGGTAAACCACAGCGTCACAGCCCTGTGTCCGTGGCCCCACCGAGCCCCTCGCCTGCTCCCGGTCCCTTGGCTGGCTCCCCGAGGGAAGTACTCACTGTGGTCACACATTTCCGTGGGCTACCCTGTGTGAGGGATAGTGGGAGGGCGAAGGGGGGAAAGCACTCCGGCTGCCCTTAGGGCCACCTGAGTTTTGCTGCAAGGATAGGACACCCCCTCCAGTCACTCTTCTGGTTCCGTCCAGGAGATATCCACCGCAATGGGGATCTGAGAGCCCAGACCACCTCTGCCATATGTGCTCCCAGGCACTGTGTGGGGATGCATCTCTCTCCTTGTCAAACACCAGTGATTAGCCCAAAGCCTTCACAGTCTCCACCAGCAGGGAGTTCCACAGATGAACGCAACACAAGCGCCCTCCTGCCCTCCACGGGGCCAGGACACAGACCGGTGGTTACAATACTTGGAGAAGGACCCTACTCCAGGGGCGGTCCTCCTTGCAAACATACAACACGGGAGGCAGGGGGAGAACCGAGTGGGCCCAAGCCACACTACTATGGGTCACCTGGGCTCAGGTGTGGAGGGCATGAGGTGTGGGGACAGTGGCCGGCCTGCCTGACTGACCCATCCATTCTTCTCTTCCCTGCAGTGGGACCAAGCACAAGCCGTGGACCCTCCAGTCCGGCAGCAGCGGCACCCCCAGCTGCCCAACCATGCAGGCACAGGCTCCGCCACCGCGACCAGCTCCTTCACCAGCACATGCAGGCGGTCGAGCGAATAGAGGGCTCCATTCATGAGCACGTGCAGGGGGACCTGCAATGGTGCCAGGAGGCCTGGCCCGCCTTCCAGGCCCAGTGCACGCGCATGGCCAACTCCATGGCCACCCTCACAGCGCACATAGCACATGCCATCCATTATGGCATGGCCGTACCCCATGCCCCCGCCATCCCTCCCCTAGCACTGCCCATGCCCCCTCCTGCCCCTGCAATGCCCCCTGCTCCAATGCCCACTCCTGCCCCTGCAATGCGCCCTGCTCCAATGCCCCCTCCTGCTCCTGCAATGACCCCTCCTCCTACACACCTCTCCATGCAGCCTGCCCCGATGCAGCCTGCATGTGCAGGTCCACCCTCTCAGGAGCGCTCGCAGGGGCCACCCCTCCCAGGAGTAGCTCCTCCCCCTCCCTGTCCCAGTTGAAGGTCTCCTTCCCCTCCCCCTCTCCCTTGTAAATAAAAATAGACAATTTTTCAGTTGATTATTGTGTTAGTTATTGTGTTACTCGAGGTAAACTGTAATAAATGATTTGAGATGCCAATTAGCCACCTAAATTTAAGAGGATTACAAAATGCGGACACCAAATTCTGTATCTATCACCAGTCGTCCCTTTAAGTGGTCATTGGATGGTGGCGCATAAATAAATACTGACAACTTTTAAGTAAAATTTAAACCACAACTATATTAACATAGATAACAAACAAGCAAGAAAGGTTAAAAGATGCACACAAAAGAATATGTAACATAGTCTAGATGCAGGGGACGATTGTAGTGTTGCTGGCAACCTCAATCCTTTGGTCCTTCCAGGCCTCGGGAGAGGAACAGCCAGGAGATCCCTCGAAGACGACTGGAATCGGGTACGCTGACTCGAACCTTCCGCATGAACCACGAATCCTCTTCCTGTTCTTCGGGACAGCTCAGACAGGCGATGGTGGCCTAAACCCTATCCTAAACTAAAAAGAAAAGCCCTAACTATGTCCGACGCACCCGACGAACATTCACGATGATGGCCGATGTGCTTGGAACCAATGCTTTACAATTGGGGGCAGGTAAGAGGGGTGAGGGAAGGAGAGGGGATGGGAGGGAGTTGTTTGGGGAGACCCAGACGACCCTACTATGGGGCTTGTGCGAACATGTCCGTCAGGGCCTCTCTGATGCGCACCCCATCCTGGTGCGCCTGGCGGACGGCAGCTGTGTGGGGCTGTTCGAACATCTGTGACTTGGCTGCCATCCATGCAGGGAGGAAGGCCTCCCCACTGCGCTCCACAATGTTGTGGAGCACGCAGCATGCGGCCAGTACTTCCATTGCATTCCGCTCACCCATCTCAAGACAGGTGAGCAAACAACAGCAGTGGGTTTTTAAGCGTCCGTAGGCGAGCTCCACCTGATTTCGGGCCCGGTTGAGGCGGTCATTGAACCGGGCCCGGTTCTGGTCCACCCGCCCCGTGTAGGGCCGCATTAGCCAGGGCAGCAAGGGGTAGTCCGCGTCCCTGATGATGCAGATGGGCATAGGCACATCCCTGACAGTCAAGTCCTGCCGGGGGAAGTAGGTGCCCGCCTCCAGCCTGCGAAAGAGTCCAGAGTTACGGAGGATGCGGGCGTCGTGTTCCCTGACAGAGCAGCCCCCGTAGATGTCCAGGAAGCGGCCCCGGTGGTTCATGAGGGCCTGCAGAACAATCGAGCAGTACCCCTTCCTGTTCATGAAATGGGCTGCTCAATGCTCCAGGGCCCGGACGGGGATGTGGGTTGCGTCCCGGCCTCCTCCACAGTTGGGGAACCCAAGGGCAGCGAAGCCAGCCATGGTAGCATCCATGTCGCGCAGGCGAATGACTCTTGGGAGCAGGACATCATTGATGGCATGGATGACCTGCAGAAGGGTGCAGAGAAACACAAGGGAACATATCACATAAGGCAGGGGTGTGTGTGCGCTCCCTTGCCCCCCCCCCGTGATTCCCTCTGTCCTCACGCACGCACACACACACACACACACACACACACACACACACACCAGGGCCCCCTCGTCCCTCGTCCCTCGTCCCTCGTCCCTCGTCCCCCCCCCCACCAGCAGGCCTGTGCAAGGGAGGGACAGCCCAAACTCCTGGGTGACCCAGCCTGGAGTCTTGGCTGCCCCTCGGCATGGAGTGCAGCACCCTCCCTGAACCCCACTCCCCCTGGAACTTACCTCCATCACGACAACACCGACAGTGGATTTTCCCACCCCGAATTGCTGTGCCACCGAGCGGTAGCTGTCCGGTGTGGCCAGATTCCACAGCGCAATGGCTACCCTCTTGTTGACGGGGATGGATGCATGCAGCCAGGTGGTGGCTCTCTGTAGTGCGGGGGTGAGCCAGGCGCACAGCTCCAGAAACGTCCACTTTCGCATGTGGAAATTCCGGAGCCATTGCTGGTCGTCCCATTGCCTGAGGACCAGCCGGTCCCACCAGTCCGTACTGGTGTCCAATCTCCAGACTGGCCTCGCCACGGTGGGGTGCTGATGCCACAAGGACGCCATGGCCTCCCTGGTGAGGGAGTTGAAGGAGATCTGTGCCTCCTGGTCCTGAAAGACGAGGGCACTGGCCTGGAGCACCAGCTACAGGCACTCGAAAATGGCCGACAGGGGCCAGAGCAGGCACATGGCCACCCACGGCTCCATGGCAGACAGAGCAGGGCACAAGAAAGCAAAATCAGGAAAAAGCAGTAGGGGGCAAAAGGGTGGTGTCCCCAAAAGTCAGAGGTCAACCATCAAACCTGCTATGGGTGTCAGTCCCTGCCAGAGGTCCTAACGCACGGAGCAGGAGACAAACGGCTGTACGATGAGACCCCTTTAAGCACGCGTCTGAACGGAGCTCCAGCCCCACCCCTGGAAAGGTCTGGTGGCCTTTTGCCCTCTTCAAAATGGTTCCGGGCTTCTGCTTTTGCGCAAAAGCGTGCCGCCAATCTCGACGTGCTTTTCCGCAAAAGCACATCATTATAACGATAGCTCCGGGACCAATCTAGACGCGCTTTTCCGGAAATACTTTTAACGGAAAACTTTTTCCGTTAAAAGTATTTCCGGAAAATCATGCCAGTGTAGACGTAGCCCTTCTGAAATTTTAGAGCTGACTAAGTCAATTTGAACCTCCTCCAATGATCCAAATTCTGGCTTTTTTGCAGGTCTTACTCATGAAATGGATTTCCTGATCTACTTTAACTGCTATAGAGCAGTACAGGTGGTACCTCCAAAAAATTTGGGACTCTCTGGTCTGTCAACTGACCACATTTGATCCTGGAGCAGAGAGCCCGGGAGCCTAGAGGCAGGAAGACCAGCTGGACAGGACATCAGAGACAGCAGCTTGTCTGGGGGCAATGCAGGACTGGGGTTGAAGCCCTCCAGCAGTCCCCAGGAGAGCAGGGCCGGGGCCAACACCCCACAGCTTCCTTCACTGTGTGGGGCCGGGGCCAGAGTCCCATGGCTTTCCCTGGCTGTGTGGGGCTGGGCTGGGGTGCATGAGGACAGGGACAGAGCCTTGCAGCTCCCACCAACTGCATGGGCGGGAATCTGGGCTGCGCCAAGCAGATACTCCTGGCTGCATGGGAATGGAGTGCCTGCAGGGCGCCCAGGGAGCCAGCTGTAGCTGGACAACCAGCCCAGCAAGGTTGGGGCGGAAAGGGGAAAGGCAGGGCAAGGTTGCCTTCTGGAGCAGCCTGTCAGCAACAGATGATGGGCTTAGGGGCTGGTGACAGGAGGCCTCCCCTGGTCCGGCAAATTCTCTTGTTCAGAACCGGTCAGGCCCCGATGATGCCAGACCAGAGAGGTTCAACCTGTACTACAAGCACTGAAAATCCTCCGCAGTTATTGCCTCCAGTCCATACAGTCTCTCCCGTGTCAAATCAAAACATTTCTATTTCCCTTTGCACACTCAATATCATTCTCCGGTACTGTTCCTCCATCCCCATTTAGATGGTCCATTCAGTAAATTCTGCATTCTACTGCTTTCAGGATCCAGTAATTCTCCAGAGTCCTTAAAATTCTCAATATTGGACCTCTTTGAAAAAAACCTTTTTGTGTTAAATTCATTATCCTTATTTATTTTTGTTAGTGTGTGTATGTACTTCTGGTTTGTCTCTGTGCTGTTCTTTAGTATTTTTCTTAGCTTAATTATTTTAGACCTCAACAAAATGCTTAAAATCCTAGAACATATTTCTTTTCCCAGAACTGAAACCTGAGCTAGAAATCTCAATTTCTTGAATAGTCTGAATCACTCATAGAATAAGGACAAAAGAAAGCTGAGTAATTTCAATAGTGTAAGATCACAGAGTTCTGAAAAACTCTTCTGCTGTTATGATACTTTTGACTTTTTTAAAAAACGGGCCTTGCAAAGTTTGATCTGGAGCTCAGCTTTCTCGAAGTCCATAACATTTCAGTCTGGAGTTTTGTCTTAGAGCATTTTGGATAAAGTTAGCAAGAAAAGTTAGAGCTAGTTTGGATTTGAACTAGTTCTGATTCAAATTAATTACTGTTGACTATACTGTCCTTTCCTTCTTTGGCTAATTACAGCCACTTCTGCATCTCAATGTAGTGTGATTTCACTGATGCTGCTTTGGAATTGAGAGAATACTTAGAATTTATAAATATATGAATTGGGTGTGGGAGTCTGGACAGGCTGCAGATGGAATTTTCCAAAACACACAAATTTAGTTTTTTATTTTTTTCATTTGGAAAATCTCTTGCATGGTCCCATTATTTAAAAAAAGTAAGCTAATAAAATTTGTATGATGACATACAATCGCTCTGTAGGTAAAGACCTCTTCATTTTACCTAGTATTTAAAACACCCCATATTTACTCATTGTCACTGGAACACTTTCTTCAATCATTCTTCATGACTTCTGCGCTGATGGTCCTTCCTTCTGCTGGGCAGGACTTAGTTGCGGTAAACAGGAAGGTCACTCTTATTTTAGGCTGCTGGATGCACTCACATCTATATATTTCTCTGATGCTCTAGCTTATAAAATAATCAGCAGCTAAGCCATTCATTCTATCTAAATCCTGGCACAGATTAACAATCCTAGGGTGTGTCTAAACTACATGGCTCCATCGACGGAGCCATGTAGATTAGTCAGGATGGCAAAGGGAAATGAAGCTGCGATTTAAATAATCTCAGCTTCATTTAAATAAAAATGGCCACAACGTTGTGCCGATCAGCTGATTGTCAGCTCAGCGTAGTAGTCTAGACAGGGATCTGCCAACCCCAGAACCCTTCATCAGCAGATCCTTTACGCCTCGTGAAACAAGGCTTACAGGATCTGCCAACGAAATGTTCTGGGGTCATCAGATCCCCGTCTAGACTACTGCGCTGTGCCAACAATCAGTGCGGCGGCCATTTTGATGTAAATGAAGCGGCGATCATTTCCCTTTTTTGTGTAAACTAATCTACATGGCTCTGTCGATGGAGCCATGTAGTTTAGACATACCCCTGGAAGGGACTACTGACTACACTAGAGCCATAGGGCTGTTTACCAGATTTCAAAGTAGGATTTTTAAAAGTGCTCAATGTTATCTTGATGCTGACCCCACTGATGTCAGTGATATTTTAATACTGACTTCAACAAAATTGTTAGAAGCATGTGGTGCTAGTTTAAGAATCCTACCCTGAGGGTGTGTCTAGACTACATGGCTCTGTCAACGGAGACATGTAGTCTAGACACACCCTAAGAAACCTGTTCAAGTGTTGTCGCTTTTATGTTTTGGGCATCTCTTATCTTATGAACCTTCACATGAAACTGTCAGTAGTGTTTGAGCCCAATTTTTAAATTAAAAACACATGGATTTTGGGGACTTTTCTTGCTATCCTTTGCTCCTTGGAGTTTATAGCCTGATTTGCAGGCCACTCTGCTAAATTCAAAGAGACCTGAAGAACCCATGTATGTCCCCAGATTTTCAAACTATCATACAAAGTAACAAATAATAATTTCTAAACGGGTACAAACTGATGCTTTTTAGTATACTTTTTAAAAGAAAATACAAAGAAACAGGAAGGAAACAACAGGTAGTTTAATGAATTTTGTGTAAATTGTTGAGTAGTATAAATGTATTTCACAATCTATTGTGAATAAACAAATATCCTGATACTAAAGAAAAAAGTTTTACTTGGGTAGCAAATACACAGCTTAAATCTTAAACAATTAGAGTGACTAATTCTCAATTAATAGTTTATCTAATGAATTTAGCATATATTTTAGCAACTACATGAAACTTAAATATATTATTATTAATATTCCTAATGGTAAATCTAAATTATACAAATGTTAATTGAAGGCAAACAAAACGGGAATGTGCAAATTCATATTAAAATATCATGAGCAAATCAATGCATACCTTTTAGCAATATTCAAACTTTAAGTGGACAGATAAATAAGATCCACTTTCAAGGCATGTAATAGTGCTTTATGCTTAATAGGGTTTATTTTTCAGAACCACCACAAAATTTGTTAAGAGATAATAAAAGGAGTATTAGTAATCAGTTATATCCTCATGATCTATGTTCTCTTCACCCTGAGGATATACTACATGTTGATATGATTTTTCTAATAATGGTCCCTTCATGAAGCAGATATAGTAAGGGTATTTCAATTCCTAGAGGACAAAATCCAATAATGATAATCAGTTGCATCATTCATGATACTATTGTAAAGTATTTCCAGGTATAAAATACCTTTTCTTTCCCGGGTTTAGGAAGACTCTTTCTGAATTGGCTATAATTTGAGAGCCACTACAATAGTTTCTGGTCTGGGAACAAATCACTTCATTAAGTTTCTTCAGGCACTATATAATTTGATTCTCAGCTGGTATAAATAAATGTAAATCCACTGAAATAAATGGAGTTATACCAGGGGTGGGCAATCATTTTTAATGGGGGGGGGGCAAAATCTTCACTGCAAGATTTTGGTGAAAGGCAGCACTTCTATGGAGGGGGTGTGGGGTGTGGGATGGCAGGTAGGATGTAGAAGGGAGCTTGTGATAGAGGACTGGGGTGTAGGAGGGGGAGTGGAGTCTGAGAGGGAGTTTGAGGGAAGGGGAGGGTTATGATCTGGGGCAGGAGCTTGGGGTGCAGGGTCCAAGAGGGTGTAAAGGTGCAGGAAAAGATATTGGTCTTGCGGAGAGGTTTAGGAGGGGGTTCAGGATCTGGGAGGGAGTTGTGGGAGAAGGGGGCAAGGGAGTACAGAAGGTTTGGGTGGGCAGGGGAATAGAGTGCAGGGTCAGGGAGAAGGTATGGATGCAGGAGGGGATTCTGGCCTGGGGGAGGAGTGCAAGAGGGAGTACACGGTCTGGGAGGGAGTTGTGACCTGAAGGAGGTGGGGAGCAGGAATACAGAGGGTTTGGTGGTGACCTGGAGCAGGAACTTGGGGGGAGAAAGAGGTTGGAGTGCCACAGGCAGGCTGTGGCTAGGAGGCGCTTAGCTATGCTGCTCCCAGCCAGCAGTCCTGCAGGAATCTGAGACAGGCTCCATGCCTGTGTGCTAAACTAGCTCCTCCACATGGCTTTGCTCCACCACGGAGAGGAGGGAGGAAGAGACGGAGGAGGCTTCACTCACTTCCCTTGCCCCCAGCAAAATTTCTTAGCTCCTATTAGCCAGATTTTGCTAGTGGGCCAGGACAGCACATGAAGCCTCCCAGTCCCTCCCCAGAGTGCAGAGCATGGAAAACCAGCCTTTAAAGCAGCAGATGCTGCATAGTCAGAGTTCTGGTGAGGTGGTTGCAGGCCAGAGCCAGCCTATTAGCTGTCTCTTACCCAAGATCCATAAACCTGGGCACCCCGGACGTCCCATCATCTCTGGTATTGGCACGCTCACTACTGGTCTATCCAGCTATGTAGACTCTCTTCTCAAACCCTTCGCAACCAATACCCCCAGCTATCTCCGAGACACTACTGACTTCCTAAGGAAACTACAAAACATCGATAACCTCCCCAATAACACCATCCTTGCCACCATGGATGTAGAAGCTCTATATACCAACATCCCACATGAAGACGGATTACAAGCAATTAGAAACACTATCCCAGAGGACACTACTGCCAACCTGATAGCAGACCTATGTAACTTTGTTCTCACCCACAATTATTTCCAGTTTGAGAACAACTTATACCTCCAGATCAGCGGCACAGCCATGGGTACACGCATGGCCCCACAGTATGCTAACATCTTTATGGCTGACCTAGAACAACGTTTCCTCAACTCCCGTCCCCTTTAAGCCCTTCTCTACCTACGGTACATCGATGACATCTTTATGATCTGGATGCATGGCCAAGAAACACTGGAGATATTCCACAGAGATTTCAACAACCTACACCCCACCATCAACCTCAGCCTGGACCATTCTACACGAGAGATCCACTTCCTGGACACCACAGTACAAATCAACAATGGAAAATTAGACACCACTCTCTACAGAAAACCCACCGACTCATACAGTTACCTACATGCTTCCAGCTCCCATCCAGAACACACCACACGATCCATCGTCTATAGCCAAGCCCTTCGATACAACCGCATCTGCTCTAATCCCACTGACAGAGACCAGAAGCTTCAGGATCTCTACCAAGCATTTATAAACCTCAACTACCCACCCAGAGAAATAAAAAAGCAAATTGAAAGAGCCAGACGAATACCTAGAAACCATCTACTTCAAGACAGACCCAAGAAAACCAACAATAGAACACCACTTGTCATCACCTACAACCCCCAACTTAAACCTGTCCAACACGTTATCAAGAAACTACAGCCTATACTGGAACAGGATACCATACTCCAAGAGGCTCTGGGAGACAGACCCATAGTCTCCTATAGACAACCACCTAACCTCAAGATGATTCTTACCAACAACCACAGGACATACCACACTAATACCAACCCTGGTACCTTCCCTTGCAACAAACCCCGTTGCCAGCTTTGTCCACATATTCATTCTGCTGATACCATTATTGGACCTAACCAAGTGAGTTATAAGATCAAGAACACATATTCCTGCGCATCCAGAAATATAATCTATGCTATCATGTGCCGAAAGTGTCCGTCTGCTATATACATTGGACAAACATCTCAGACACTTCGCCAAAGGATTAATGCCCACAAAACAGATATCAGACAAGATCACAAAGAAAAAACAGTTTCTTGCCATTTTAACCAGAAAGGACACTCTCTCAATGACTTAACCACCTGCATTCTGCTACAAAGACCTTTTACATCTGCACTTGAAAGGGAATCCTCTGAACTGTCATTCATGTTAAAATTTGACACTCTCCAAAAAGGAATGAACAAACACTCAAAACTATCTTACCCATTACCAAGATAGCTTCCCCAATTATCACCTCTAATACCATTAACTCACAAACATCCCACTCTCCCCACCTCTAATATCATCAATTCACAGACACTTACCTTCCTTCCTTTCCCCCCCCCCTGCACCCTCCTCCTGTTCTGAAATGTGATTTGTCCTTTTCATATGTGTTCATTTTTTTTAATTGTATCCTTTGGTATATATGGTTGTGACTATTTTCTTCCACTATTTGATCTGAGGAAGTGGGTCTGGCCCACGAAAGCTCATCATCTAATAAACCATCTTGTTATTCTTTAAAGTGCTACATTGTCCTGCATTTTGCTTTTTACCCTTAAGTTATATCAATACCTACTATCTGGTGCTCCCACCTTCTGCACATAAACTGGTACTGATGGATTTAAACAACATGGATGAGGAAAAATAGGCTGTCTGGGTTGCATATTTTTGCACTCATTCTCCTAAAAGTAGATTTTAATTTAATGGTTTGATTTAAAGATATGAATGTGGTTGACACTGACATAAATTTTGCAAGCCACAAATCCAGCAATATGGATGAGCACTATAGCCATCATAACAAATGCAGTATTTCCAAAATATTCACAATCAAAGCAGAGCTTGTTCATAGATTTTTATTACTCAAACCTCCTATGCACACAGTAGTGGATGAAGATTAGATAACAGCCTATAATGAATATGCAAACTCTAAATTCTTATTTATTATTTATAAGCTGCATACACAATCATGCTGAATAGGTGAACTCTGTCCAAACCAATGACAGCTCTCAGCTTTGGGAAACTAAAGTATAATTTATACAAAATCATATAATAAAATAAATTGCTTAATGGCCAGTGTTAGAGCTGGCAACCATTGACAGTAAACAAAATATTCATAATGTTGTAGTCCCTTTTTCTGCTTGTGCATTACCCACAAAAATTATTTTTATAAAATTGTTTGCTATGGTTTATACAAACAAAAAATCATTTGATTTGAGCATTACCTACTTGTTATGGGAACAAGTAAATAACGGCTTGTTATTTACTTTCTCCATGCTAGTTGTGATTTTATGGACCTCTATAATATCCCGTTAGTCTCCTTTTTTCTAAGCTGAAAAACCCCAATATTATTAATCTCTCCACATATGACAGCCATTCCATACCCTAAACATTTTTCTTGCCCTTTTCACTCTTTCCAGTGCCACAATATCTTTTTTGAGATAAGGGAACCACATCTGCATGCAATATTCAAGAATATGAGCATAACATGGTGCTTGCATAACAATGGCAATAAGACATTCTCTTATTCTCTATCCCTTTCTTAATGATTCCTAAAAATCTGTTTGGTTTTTTTTACTACTGCTACCCACTGAGGGCGTGTGTAAACTACAGGGTTGGTTTTTTTTTTTTTTAAATGGCCTTTTTTCGAAAAAATTCTCTTGTGTCTAGACTGCTGCCACATTCTTTTGAAAGTAAATCAAAAGAACGCAGCAGTTTTTTTTACTGCAGAAAAACTTAGTTTTACGAGGAATAATGCTTTTTTTCGAAAGTACTCTTTCGACAAAAGGCGCTATGTAATGCAAACTGTCCTTTTTTGAAAGAGCATATCCAGACTGCCTGGGTGCTCTCTTTCGAAAAAGTGTCTTTCTTTTTCGAAAGTACTGGTTGTAGTCTAGATGCTCTTTTTCGAAAGAGGCTTTTTCGAAAGTATCTTTCGAAAAAGCCTCTTTTGAAAGAGGCTTGCAGTCTAGATGTAGCCTGAGTGAATGTTTTCAGGGAGCTATCCACAATGACTCCAAGATCTCTCTCTTGAATGGTAACAGCTAATTTAGACCCCTATGTTTTTATACATGTAGTTGGGAATATGTTTTTTAAAATGCAAAAGTGTCATATCATTCATATCATTCATATCAGTAACCTAGTTTTATGAGACCCTTTTGAAGTGCTTTAGACTTAACTATCTTGAGCAGTTTAGTATCGTCTGCAAATTTTGCCACCTCATTGTTTATCCCTTTCTCAAGATCATTTATGAGTATGTTGAATAGGACTGGCCCCAGTATGGAACCCTACAGGACACCACTAGTTACCTCTCTCCTTTTGACGACTGACCATTTATTCCTACCTTTTCTTTCTTATCGTTTAACCAGTTATCAATCCAGGAGGGAATCTTACCCTCTTTTCTCATACTTTGTTTAAGAGCTTTTGGTGAGGAATCTTGTCAAAGGCTTTCTGGAAATCTAAATACACTATATCTATTGGATCTTCCTTTTCTGCGTGCTTGTTCACCTCCTCAAAGAATTCTAGTAGATCAGTGAAGCACAATTTTGCTCACAGAAATCATGTTGACTTTGCCCCCAACAAATTATATTCAACTGTGTGCCTGGCCATTTTGTCCTTTAATATAGTTTCAATCAGTTTGCCTGATTCTGAAGTTAGTCTTACTTTCCTGTAATTGCCATCATCACTGCTGGAGCCCTTTTTAAAGATTGGCATCACATTAGCTATCTTCCAGTAATTTGGTACAAAAAAAAATTTAAATGATAGAGAACAAATCATGGTTAATAGTTCTGTTAAAATTTACATTAAAGGTCATGAGGCAACATTTGTTATTAAAATGCGATGTCCCGTGTTTTTTTGACCCACTGATGGGGGAGGGCAAAGAGGGCAGTTGTCCGGTGGCTCAGCAATTTGAAAGGTCCCAATGACCACTATTGCAATAGCAGTAGTGGCCAGGAACTCCTGGCTCTTCTAAATCATTGCTAGAATGCTGCACTACAGGCTGTGCTAAGGATTAGCTGAGGATTTTGGCACCTCAATATGAACAAATAAAGAGAATTCAATGGATCAATGGTGGCTGAGTGGATACACTTATCTAGAGATATGTGAATGTTGATCAAAGAGGCAACTGAAGTGATTTAAAGAAAAGAACTGCCAGCAAATCATTCTCTACTGGGAGGGGACCTCAACTTTAGAATCTATGTCTTCATCTTTGTGGGGAAGGGGAGGGGAAGAAAGAAAAGAAAACCATGGTTTCTGATCCTATCTATTGTGCCCTGCTCTTCACTAGCAAATGTGCCTAGAATCCAGGAGAGGGGTCTTTTTATGTATTATCAAAATAAACATTTTATTCGCTTTGTCAGTCTATAGTTTTGTTTGTGAGTTGTTACTGTGACTACAGCTTTGTGTATTCAATATTCTTGTTTCAGCACTGGCACTCTGTGATAGGTGGCTTAAATCACATGGTATCATTTCTCCTTTTTGATTGGTATAACACAACCCTTTGACTATGGCCACTGAACATTTCTGGCACACGTAATTGTGTGAATGCATATTTTGTGCAACAACTCATAACACTTTCTTTTGCACATATATATACACACAAAAATGTGACAATGAGAAAACAAGGCTTTTTTAATCTACATGAATGTGTGCAAGTCTTTTTTTGTTTTTCTCACACAGAGTTCACCCACCTCTACCCATTTGGTTAAAGAGGCTTCATAGAATGCAGGAGACATTGACTGGGGAAAGAGAAGTAGCTTTGTGGAAGTCTAATTGAGATGCTGCTTTCAACAATGTCAGTTTTCAGAATAATTCTCCCTAATTATGATAACAACTACTGAAAGTCCTTACACATACCGGGCAGAAATGCCTTCAAATGAGATATATGGAAAGCCTAATACAATCTTCCACTTTTTCCTAATAGCTGTAACTATATACCTTGATGGACTCATAGATTCATGAAAGGTAGAGTCTTCAACCATCTTCTCGAAGCCAGAGCAAGATTGCTCCCAACAACATATTCCCCTGGAGTGGGGAAGCAAGCAAAGGATGGTAAAGCTTGAAAAATATGGTAAAAAAATGTATATGCTGTGCCTCGTTGCTATAATGAAATGACTTTTCAAGTTTACTGTTTGAACCAGGTGTTCAGATTTATCATACAATGAATGCACAAGTGCATAAATCCCACAAAGCTGAGAAAAACTTTTATATCCATCACCTTATAGTGCCTCTTTAATAAGAATTTAAACTACAGCAGATGTGTTAAGTATCACCATAAAACAGATCTCAGGCCTTTACAGCAGACAGGCAAGAACAATTGGGGAAAAGAAAATTGGAGCAGAGCAACTCTCTCATCGATATCTTTGATTTTGTGTTTTTAATTAAGTCAGTCTCAAAATTAGCTTAGTCTGTAAATGGGTATAAATTAGCTTCTTTTAAAACATGGCTAGAATTTAAATATTTTGAAGAACAAATCCCATGACTTGAGACTTAAGGTATTTTTCGTGTTTATAAAGTGTACTGCTAGCCTTGATTTCATTTCAAGCTAAAAATGTTCTCTTCTCCAATTTTAAGGCATCATTTGAGTGACATTTCCCCATACAATAACATTCCACTTGGAAGCTATTTGGAGGAACCATGATTATAGCCAGATAGTTAATAGATGAAAAAACTTCTGAAAGTGAGCAAACTGAAAATACCTTTGCGCCATAGTTAAAAATACTTGGTTGACTTTACAGTATAAGATTGTCTCCCCTCATTACTAACAATGGCCTTACACACAAACATTCACACACAGATCAAAATATCTGACAGTTGAAACAGTGCTGAAATATATGACAGCCAAACTGATATATACCTTCCCAATACCACCACAAAGATGAAGTCAGAGTCAGTCAGATTCAGCTTGGACAAGAGCATGGCTAATTAAAAAATGTATGATTCCAAGTTCAAAGTTAGAGCCAAGGCTACTGAAAAAATCTTCTGCTAGAAAAAAAAATTTCATATAGGATAATATTTTTAATACAGTAGCATGATTGACCCAAGCTCAAAATTTGTTTTGACTTTCTTCCCAAACAACATTGCCTGGCTGGTTCAGAAAAAAAAATAAGAAAAGTTATTGGAAAGATGTATTTTAAGTAGCACACACTTTATTTCATGTTGTGCTATACACAATACACTATGCTTAAACAAATTCCTGATGTGAAAACCAAAGCTACTTAGGATTTTCTCTTCTAAATCATCTGAATTTAAATAATGTTTTTGTCTTTTCTGGGATGAAAATCAATCTGAGATCCTAGAGCAAGAGACAGAGCATAGCAAATGTATGGTGTTAAATATGAAAATGAAATAATTTGAGTTATACATGTTTTCAGAGTTGGTGTCACAGTTGACGTCTATTATTTATTAGTTCATTATATACATGCTTTGGTTTCAAACAATAGGTCTAATTCTGTATTCAGCCTTATGAGGACGTCTGGAAAATGTAGCACATTTTCTGCTTCTCAGAGGAGTCTCTCAGGAACCTTTAAATGGCAATGTCTGTGTAGTCTCTGGCACAGATTGCATCTGGGAAACTTTAATGACACAGAATCACTTTTTTGCTTGCTGGTGGTGTCGCTGTAAATGTGAACAACAAATTTAATAGGATTAAATCACTTGTATTAGGTCCAAAAGTTTGGGGGTTATTTGCTGTAAACTGTATTTCCTTGTCAAATTATTCTGTAAACTATACTAGTTATGAAAACTTGCAGTCCACATTTTCCACACAGTAACAAGTGAAATCTGATGTATAATTTTTGACTGTGGATCACAGCAGAAATATTTTGTAGGACTTTCTCACTGGAGACTTTTTTGAGCCAGAGCATTCTCATTGCTGTTAGTGAGAGCAGCTGGGTGCCAAGCATTTTGAAATTCTTGCCAATGCATCTAAATGAAGTAATGAGGCCCTTTAGGTTCTTTACCTAAGGAAAAAGTCACTTATTGTGTAAGTGAATAATAGCAACCTTTCCCCTTCACACATACAATCATGAAACAGTTAGAGATGGAAAAAATTATAGTTGGGTCTGAATGAGGCTTCACGCTACCTCCCTCAGTTTTTTTCACAGATGGAGTCAAATTCTATTTGACCCAAAGGGAAGGAAATCCCCAGAGACTATGAGAAATTCTCCTGAGAAAAGTTTCTAGGTGATCTTAGCACAGAGAGAGGCTAAATATGGCCCATGGACCACACCCACCTCACCAGATCTTTCAGTGTGGCCTCTGAGCTCCCACTGGGCGAGGAGTATCAAGACAACCTTAGTGGAAGGAGCCAGCCGAATTCCTGGGAAGCACAGCATTCTAGGATGGCTAGCCCCCTGCCCCTCTCCTTCTACCCCCTCTCATCTGTAGCATCAGCTCCACCAGCATGAGTAAACTGTATTTCCTGGCAAAAATCACTGCATCACCAGCCCTGATACTCCAGGAGGCATGGCTACAGCTCTGACAGCTCCAGGCAGTGCGGTCAGGGGGACTGCATAGCAGACTGAGGAGCCTCAGGTGGGAAGCAGGAAGGGTTAGATAGGGGGAGGGTGTTCCTTGGGCTACGGCTACACTGCCATTTTTGCGGAAGAGAATATGCAAATTGTGCTCACATTTGCATATCTTCCTCCAATTCTTTTTGTGGAAGAGATTTTGTCAATAAAAAGCCCTGTGTAGATTGAGCCATTTATTGGGGAAAAGCCCTCTTTCACAAGATCCTTTATTCCTCAGGAATTGAGGTTTACAGGATCTTGTGAAAGAAGGGATTTTTCTGACAATTTGCCCCGTCGACACAGGGCTTTTTATCGGCAGAACCTCTTCTGCAAAAAAAAAAGGCAGTGTAGCCGTAGCCTCATGATCAGAGGAAGCAGGGGGGATGGTTAGGGTTCGTGGGGTTTGGCTAGGGGGTAGGGGATAGGCCTGTACTCCGCCTGACTGTGCCTTCCCTATCCAGCCATCCATACAGTTTCCCTATCTGATGAGGCCTTCAGGCCAAAGAGCTTGCTCATGCCTATCTTACTACCCTCATCCGGAGTTTATCCTCAAAGTCAAAGCCAAACCTAATTCAGTTTCAGATCTAAACAGTACTGCCTCAGCACACCTCTAACTGCTGTGTATTGTACAGGATTTTTCCAACTACCATGTCCAGTATCATTTTAAGTGATTAATGAAAGGTTTGCACGATTTCCCCTATAGGAGTATTCCATGGTCGAAAGGCTTGTCTACATTGGGAAATTACATTGTATTCACCAACACAACATTAAAACCAACACGGTTCTCTAAGGGGCATTGAGTACTGGGCCTTGTGACGTTGCATTGGAAATAAGGAGAGAGTCTGCTAGCCAGTTAAGTGGGGAGGTTGTCGCTCCACGTGGCTTTGCAGAGAGAGGCAAGAGAGGAAAGTTTTCTTGGGGAAAATGTACTGGTGTCAAAGATGATCAAGAGCATCCTTGATTCGCCACAGAATGGAACTTTGCTCAGGACTCGTGAATTCTGTGTACAGACACATTACTCAGTGGTAACACTCGGCTGGTGGGGCCTTGTGTTGAATGTAACTCTGTTGCACTGCTCCTCCTATACGTTCCCTTTCCTACCTCTGTAAATAAATATTTCCCTTTCCACTATTCATTTTACTCTTCCAATGTGCATGTTCGCTCTGGAGGGTTTAGAATGGAAAGTGCCCTGGAGTAGAAGGGACTTTCTGTGTTGCAGTCCTCTGTGAGCCTTTTCTTGGAAGGTACAAATGCAGAAAGACTCACCTGAGCACACACTTGCATATATAGGTGTAAGCTTCAGAACAGGTGGGGAAATGTCACTATAGCAGAATGGCCTCTTCTCAAAAATCAAAGCCCTTTACCAATGGCCACATTCAGAAAACCCTACTGGTGATATAGTAGCATAAATTTCTGTTTTTGGATGTCTGCTATGCCCACCTCTGCAGTGAGTAAGATAAAGAGAGCCAACTAGGCTCTCTACGAGTATCTTCATGAAGTTGGAGGCTGTGGTTGAGGTGCACACAATGAAGCATGGAGAAAAGTAGTACAGAGCCAACATTAACCCATCTGAGTGCTCCCTCGATCTTAAGCTAAATGTGCATCAGGTCAGTCCTCCTGTGTAAGTTAGACCAACTTATGTAGTGCAATGAATCCCCCTCTTCAGCACAGCTATATCCACCCAGGCACAATGGGAATGGGTAATTTGCCCCCCCATTCTTGCCATTCCTACATATGGCTGTGATGCACCTGGCACACCTTCCTGCTGCCTTGCCCCAGACATAGTTTTCTCCTGTAGCAAATCATTTATTTTGAAGAAAGAAAAAGCTTTGGAAATGTAGGAGGCAGTGCTGTCTCCCGGGGAAATGTATGACATGCTAGAACATTTGGTTTCCATTGTCAGGGAAAAAAGGGAAAAAGAATACCAGATGTTATTTTCCAAAATATAAGCAACTGTAGATTTTTCCAGACTAACACCCAAAGGATTTTTTAAAAACAGCTGCTATATCCAATCACAAACATTGGCCTATCCTGTCATTAGCACTTGAGATGACAATTAGGAGCTATCTAAATGAGGATGCATCCAGCTCCTTTTCTGCTGCTTAATTTAAAACATCAGAATTAAGATCATTATCCAATTTCTAAACAAGAAGGCTTGCTCAAGCTGATGGGTTTTGTTCAATAAATTAGCCTGAGGTTTATCTTCATCGCCCCAGCCGCCATAAAATACAGTATGTTCCGCTTGCCAATTCTATCATCGCATGACATGGGGCAGTGATTTTCTGAATAGACATTTCTGCTATCAAAATTATGAGTAGAAATCTACCCTCTTTTTACCAGCAGAGCCCCTCTAGAAATAGAATAAATGGAAGAGATATGATTCAGTTAGGATATATTTCCTTAGCTTCAAAGTTTGACATGCTGATCCAAAATTTTGGTTTCTAAAATATTTTAAAGCATATTTAATGCTCTGAAACTATCAGCTCAGTGTAGAAAAAAATTTTAAATCTCCCATTTCTAAATAGCTAACATCCTGGCAATTAAAAATCAGGTTACCTATAAAAAAGTGATTTTTCCATCCTCACAATTTGGTACTTTATCCTTGATTTTGTTGTGATTGTTCATCCCTTCCAGAACTAAAAACCCTTGAAAAACAGACCATACAGGAGAGAGAGGTGTTTAGACCATAAAACCTGAAAACACTTACACAACTTAACAGATTTGCACATGTACATTTACATGTTCACAAAACCATTCACAGGCTCTGGACCACAGTCCATGACTATGAATCAGGCATATTCCTGCACTGAGACAAGGGGCACTGTAGGAAAAAAATGTCAAGTGACTTATGCTGCCTCATTTAGGGACTAATCTGACTTCTGGGCCAGGTCATGATGTACTTATGGGCTCCCTAATTTGTGCCCCTGCTGAAAGGGCCACTATAGATCACAGCAGTGGTGCAGAATCAATGAGCATGCAGGACCATGCCAAATGTCTCTCCCCCACCCCACCCCTGGGCTACGTCTAGACTGCAAGCCTTTTTTGAAAGAGTCTTTTTCAAAAGATACTTTCGAAAAAGCCTCTTTCGAAAAAGAGCGTCTAGACTGCAAGCGGTACTTTCGAAAAAGCAAGCCGCTTTTTCAAAAGAGAGCACCCAGACAGTCTGGATGCTCTCTTTCGAAAAAGCCCTGTTTGCATTCAAGAACGCATTTTTTTGAAAGAGCACTTTCGAAAAAAGGCGTTCTTCCTAGTGAAATGAGGAGTACTGCCGTCAAAAGAAAAGCCACGTTCTTTCGATTTAATTTCGAAGGAACGTGGCTGTAGTCTAGATGCAGGTGAAGTTTTTTTCGAAAAAAGTAGCCTTTTTTCGAAAAAAACCCTGCAGTCTAGACACAGCCCTGGTGTCTACCTTTCGCCGGGTGACAATGCTCCTGTCATCCCTGTCCTGCCTGCAAGTGCCCCCCGCATAGAAGCCTGAATGTCTGAATTTCCTGCATAATAAGGATCAACTTGATGCTTATCTCCCCATGCCTGTTTCAAAGGTTTTCCTTTTATGACAGGCATTTTTTTTCTGGCAGAAAATTGTCCATTGTGGCACATGAGGAGCAGTTATTCCCATTTGCCCTTTTTAATATTTTAGTCACTATGATTAATTTATCTAAAAGTGCCTCGGGGCCTACACATGGAGCTGCAAAAAGCATGACAGATATTGAATTATTTCCAGAGAGCAAGTTCATCAATATGTAGTCCCACCTGTTCACTAGCCCAGTATGAGGCTACTCAACATAGGGGAAGCCTTATGACCTTTTTTACACAACTCTGGGAGACAACGCCTGAGGCTCTTTTGAGTGCTTTGCATTGTGTGTGTATGTGCACTTGAGACCAGGCCCACTCAGACAAACCACTAGGAAAAGGCTTTATACTGTAAAGAACACAGAACAGGATTATAGTTCAGCAGCCCGTCGCCTTTACTTGTAGCCTATGTGCTTCCAGCTCCGTACCTGCTTGTGGAGGGTACGGGTGGATGGTACATTCTGGCAGCAACTAGGAAGTTCTCCCAAGATGCCATAGTTTGTAGTCCACAATTTATAGTTCCCAGGGCTTCTGCTGAAGCACACTGGACCTTGGGCTACAAATACATTGAAAATCATAATAAATATTTGTCACAATGAATTGGTGGGTTCATGGTTTGGTTTAACTGTATTTTAAAGTTAAAAAGAAAATAATCAGTTAATGCAAAATAATTGTTATTGCTCAGTTTGAATACGTCTACACTTCAGTGCTATTTCAGGATACCAGAGGAATCCTAAAATAGCAATTCCGCGTCTTTTGAGCGCACCCATTATTTCAAAATATAGCGGGCTTGCTATTTCGATGTCCCTGTAAACCTCATTCCATGAGGAGTAAGGGACATTTCAGAACAGCGATTTATTTCAAAATAAGTGCTGTGTAGACAGCACCATATCTCAAAATAAGCTATTTTGAAATTGACTTGAAATAAGGTGCTCAAATTGCATAGCTTATTTTGAGCTATAGGTGCAGTGTAGATGCACCCTTTCTTCCACACAATATTTGAGGGACTGGGAGTCTAACTACTCCATTGTTCTTAGACCTAGACATCCACTTTTCTAGGATTTATCTTATTTTTATATCAAACTAGCTGCCCAAGCTTACAGAACCAAATGATCATTTCCCTGTGCAAAATACAAGTGAAAAGGTTTTGTGCAGGAGACTACATGAGGAATGAGGTATGTAAATTTTTCACCCACAATCTGAAAGCAACTCTGACTGTCTATTATTACAGCCATTGACCTGGAGATTTGTAAAAGCGGATTCATTTCATTTATAGACTCACTAACAACTCTCTTCTTCCAAACTCCATTTCTGACTTCTACAATACAGTGAAGCTCCATGCCTGCCAACGGACATGAAGTCTTCCTATGCCATCTCTCCAGCTTCACCTCCTTGTAAGTGTTCAACTGGGGGCTTAACATGCCTACTGAATCAAGTAAGTTTGCCCCTCTACAGTATAGAAAGTGCAAGGAGAATTTGAATGCCAGTCACCAAGTAAACCTCATGTATGTCAAGACCGAATCATTCAATAAAGCTGGCTTTTAGGGTTTAGCTGGTGAGAGTAGACATCCATAAACTCTTCATGCAAGCTGAAGGCTTTAATTTCAAAAGATGCCATTATAGCTGCACACTGCTGGGAGGAATCTATTCTAGTTGGGAGGTCAGATGCTGCTTAGGTAAACGTTAGTGTTCAGATGCTTCAAATATGCAAAATTCTTTATTCAACAACCCTCCCTCTAGGCCTACACACTCCTTTTCTCTGTCAGGTAATTTTTTTTCCAGCACACTCCACTTTCTGTTACTGCAGCTGTAACTTTGACAGCTGGTCATTAACACAATTCTGAGGTTTTCCAATAATCCCTGCCATCCCTTACCACCAAGCACTCACCCCATGTGTGACTATGATTGAAAGAGATCAGGAAAGACAATTGTGATGCAGGTTTCCATGAGTTTATTTTGTGTGACACAGCCCACACCAATTGCTTTGGTCCTGGTGGAAGCCTGTAATACCCCTTGGTTCCATAGGAAAGCTTCACTCAGGTACATTCAACAATATGCAGCAAAGGTTTAGCTTATTGTTGAACTTCTCTGTACTGCTGTCCAGTTGTCCCATGTAAGGCTTCATGAATCAGAGCTGTAAGGGGTAAGCTACATCACTTAGGATCACTATGGGCATTTCCACATTCCCCTACTGTAATGTTCTGGTTTGGAAAAAAAGTGCCAGCCTGCAACCTCCCGTACAGGTCACTGTTCTGGAAGAAGCATAAATCATATACTTTTCCAGGCCACCCCACATTCATGCCTGTGAAACACCCACAGTGATCTAAATGCACCTGACGCACCATGGGTGACACTATAATAGGAAAGCCTATTTCAGCAAAGTCCGCCACTATGTCATCCACATTTCCTAGAGTCACCACCCTATGCAGCAAAATGCAATTTATTGCCCTGCACAGTTGTGGATGTGCTGTCCTAATGGTAGGCTTCCCCACACCAAACTGATTTGCAACTGAATGGTAGCAGTCAGGATTTACCAGCTTCCACAAAGCAATGGCTACATGCTTGTCTACTAAAAGAGCAGCTCTCATTCGGGTGCACTTGCACCTCAGTTCAGGGGACAGCATAGCACCAGGAAAGGGTTTTACCCATCCAAAAGTTCTGTGGGTGCTGCTCTTCATCCCACACCTGCATGATAATGTGATCCCACCACTCACTGCTGGTCTCCCAAGCCCAAAAGCAACACTCTACTGTGTACAGCTGCTCCGTGACAGCCCAATGCAATGACACGTCACTGCTGCCTCTGTCACACACATTATTGTCTGCATCTGAGTCATCTTCTTCTGATACCAAGTGCATAAGTAGCTCTACTGCAATACGGGATGTCCTAAGCACAATGAGCACAGCATGGGAGACAAGTCTGGATTCCATAATTTCTCAGAGCAGATAGTGGAGTGTGCAGCAAGAACTGTCAGTTTCAAATGGCACAAAAGGAAGCCGAAAGCCCCAGGAAGCTGGAAAGCTATGAGGTAGCTGACGGAACATTTTTCACGTTCCCAAAATGCCTAGCACTATGTTTTATGTTCCTACAGTGCCCAGTGATGGAAGGTGACACCAGGCATTGTGGAATGCATAGCCATATTGCTTTGCTCTTTCTGTCAGTGGCAGAGCTGACAATGTGGCCATGATAAGCTGACAGAAGGTGACAGTGTAAAATGATTTGTAAACATTCTTTTTGGTAACTTATGGCTGTCAACAGTACTTTGGTCACCAAATCTTTCCAGTATAGACATAGCCTTGGGGGGAAGGAGAGAGGGAGTCCATACTCCTGAGCAAAGCAACATAAGTTTGCTGACATAGGTGGCAATGTTGATATGGCCTTACACCCTGTCAGACTCCATTGTCTTCTGAGGAAGTAACTTAGCACAGAACTGAAAGTTTTCTGATAATGAAATCTAGATTTTATTTTGTGTTGTATTGTGGAGTCTAGCATCTGTGCCTGCAACTCCAAGGAAAGCAGTCGTAATGAAGTGGCCCTGCTGCAGTGCCTGGAATTACTGGCACATCAGTACTAGCTGTAAAAAAACTGGAATCTTAGTTTCCAAATAAGTATGAATAAATAATGATTTACTACATACAGTAGACCCATTTCAGCTTGCAATACTGAGCAAGATCTTTTCAATCATTAAGTATCATAGTCAGGGCAAATCCTGTGTGCACCATTCACCGTAACTTTAACGCCAAATGTACACAAGGTCATTCTAATACGTCTCAAAGAAAGGCCATTTTGACATTTAAGATATATTAATGTGAAGCAACAATGTGTTCTTGAATAACATTCCAGTGGTAGAGCTACCATTATTCAAAATAGATTAGGGCCTGCAGGGATTTCCCCAATTTCCCCCATGTCCCGCTTCTGTAAACTTCTTTTAATTTGGTACTTTGTTCAGCTAGTTAAAGGTTATTACAACTTTTGCAGAAAAAAGTGAAAGTTTAGATGATCCCACTCTATTTTAAATATACACAATAGATTTTTCTTAGAAATAGAGATGAGAAATTCTTAAATAAAACTAGTATTCAGACATAAAAGCTCTGCAGAGAGTAGCTAAAGCTTACATTACATAAGATGCCTAAAAGACAATCACCAGAAAGCATACATTAAACATTTCACAATTGCAAACAATTTAGATAACTTTAAGCAAGACTTATCACTTTATTTTAATTACCCTCAAAGAATGCAATGATGTCTGTAAAAACTCGCCCATAAAGTTATTAGTGGAGCTTGGAATGCTTTTAATTTATAGTATTCTGTATTGCCTGTGATAGCTGAGCTCATATGATATTAAATTGCACGTGAATTTCCAGATTGACTCTGAGAAGCAACATTCAAGCAAATGCCTTGAATCCAGCACCCTTTTGAACAGAAAGACACATTCAGCTTTCTTTTTTAACTTCAAAAGGGAAAACCATCTGTTTCTATGACTTTAATAGCATACAGCTACACACCACACACCTGGGGTGGAATACACGTGCTGTAGTCTGGTAAAACATTCACATACTTTTCAGAATCGTGTTGCAGTGACAGTGAGGTGAAAGAACTACTCTTGTTCCCTTGTGAAACTAGCATGAGGCCAGCCTCCACTAAGCTGCTACTTCCTCTCCTACATAGATGAGCTCATTATTACAAATATTTCCCCCAATAGGTGGCACAGTAGTGTGACTGCCGGTAGGAACTCAGAGAACTCTGCTTTCAGGATGTGTGTGATGAGAAGAATATAGATGGAGTGAGCAATGATAAAACCTGAGTGTTGTTCTTTCTTGGCTCTCTTGTTTATGGCCACTCACTGAGTGAGTGAGCCAAACCTTGAGTGTGCCCCTTCCCTCCCAATGTGCCAGCCAGGGCAGCAGGAAGTATTGTGTTCTAAGTGTAATGTTGACGATGAATACTGCCCCTCTGTAGCAGGCACAGGCATGACTAGGGACCAGACTGTGACTTCCAAGATCCGGTCTGGTCCTGGAGCAGCAAAACGATGAACTGTCCCTTTCCCAGACCATGTGGCATAGCTACAATTGACAGAATCAGTTTGTGGTTTTAATTCCTCCCACAAAGGGAGCCCAGCATTCTGCTATCTTTAAACCAGAGAGGAGCTGACTGGAGTTCCTATTGCAGTGAAGTGCCTAGCACTCATATGATGTGCAACAAAGGCAACTAAGAGTAAGACTAGGGGGGGATAGGAAACAGCTGCAGGGGCTCTAAAGGCTGAAGACTACTCCCTACTCCCACAGTATCTCTTTCTACTACCACTGGTACTACAGGCCTGATCCCGTCCTGAGTGCAGATTATAAAAGGTAAAAGATAGCCAGCACAGGGAGCATTTGGGAACCTGACATTGCACCGGGTACCCGGTCTAGCAGCAAGAATAAGTTAAAATATGGGAGTAAGTAGCCAAGCACATTATTACTGGAGGATGATCACACATAAGGCCATAACTCCTCAGTCAGCCACTATGTTCCTGCTGAGGTGCTGAAGCTCTGCGCTATACCAAATATAGGACTGGCCCTGGAAGGCACAACTCCAAGTAACTTCAGTAGCTGCCTCGCTGATTCATCATTACACATGGAAAATCAATTTTCTTCATGTAATTTCTCCTTTTTAAAATAAGGAATGTTGTTTTCCATCTTTTCTTTTTAATTTGGAACAAAAATTTGTGAAGAATTAAGGCTCATCTTAGCCGACTGAATCAGAGGACCGTAACAAAAAGGGGGGGAGCTGCATTGAGTAAGCTATGCCTCACAGAATTTAGATCAGATACAGAAGAAGACAAATCTGACAGCAGTTATCTGGTCCTCCCATAGGAATTTGAAAGTAGGAAGGAAAGACAGGGAGTAGAGCAGGGGGTGAGTAATGAGGGCATCAGCATGAAACAAATGTAAAGAATAAGATTCATCCGAAGCACAACCAATCCTGTCTTGTCTCTATTTACTGGCATTGGGCTAACTTTAAAACCTTTCTGCTAAGATTTAAGACCTAAACACTCATCTACAATTTGTAGTGCCTGACCATATACTGGGTCTAAACAAAATCAGCTGAATTGGTTTGATTTTCCTTCATTGTAAACAAAACATCAGCAGAGGTCAAAAGAAATCTTGATGGGAAACAAATGTTTTGATGAGGAATTTGCTGCATGTTTATATCTTGCAGTGAGAGATATTAAGAAAGGAGGTAACTGTATTCCAGCTCAACTCATTTTTCCTCTGTAGTTAATCTTCAGTATGTGGGAGTGTGTGAAAAAATGTATTTCTCAACCAACTGAGAGTAGGAAGGATTCAATTTATTACTAATAAATGAATTAGTTCTGAGAAGTAAGCTTAACTACATTAAACAGCATGTCAAGAAATCAGTCCTTATCTGCCATGATTTAGAAAGATGGTAGATTAAAGTGTCCTGTTTTAAAGGCAATGTGGCTGAATTTCCTTGCTTTGCAACAAAGCAAAATACTGTAGGCACCAAGTCAACCTGGTTCCAGGTTTTATATGTATATGTATATAGATGCACATACACCCCTATTGGGTATAATTCATAATGCATGTATACACAAGGTCTTTGGTTGTTATTGTTTGGCATAGCCTCTATGGCTTCAGTGGCACAAAATCAACTTACAGCAGCTGAAAATAGGGTCCAAATTTCCAGCCAGGCCTTTACTTTGCTTTCATTTGTATGTTCTTAAAAATATGACTATCATTATGTGCCCACATTTGCAAGTACTAATACCTATGTGCACACAAACAAGTATTAAAAGCAGGGCTGTCAGGTGATTAAAAATAATAAATAGATTCTCTGTTAAACAATAGAAAAACATTTACATATTTTTGATATTTTCTATATTTTCAAACATTTTAATTTCAATTACCACATGATAGTAAGTGCACAGTGCTCACTTCATATTTAATGTTGTTTACAAATATTTGCAATAAAAAACAAAAGTGGTATTTTTCAATTCACCTCATACAAGTCCTAATGTACAATCTCTTTATCATGAAAGTGAAATTTGTACATTTTGATTTTTTTTATATATGATCACATTCAAAACCAAAACAATGTGATACTTTAGCACTAAGTCCACTCAGTCCTACTTCTTGTTCTGCCAATCACTGAGAGAAATAAGTTTGTTTATATTTTGAAATATTCACTACTTCTTGTTTACAATGTCATCAAAAAGTAAAAATAAGCATTCATATGGCATTGTTATATGTGAAAAGATATGTATAAGCCAGATGCACTAAAGAGTCCTATGTCTCTTCATGCTTCAAAAATCATTACAAAGCATTTGAGTTCATGCTGATGTTGGGATCTGGTCAATAATGATCCAATGTAGTTCAAGCCATCATATGTTCTTTTTTATTATCTAAGTCAGATGCCACCAGCAAGTTGATTTTCCTTTTTGTTGGTTTGGGTTCTGTACTTTCCACATCAGAGTGATGTTTTCTAAAGGCTTCTGAACATGTGCTCTACTGCTTGTCCCTGGCACGTTTTGGAAAGCATTTCAGATTCTTAAACCTAGGATTGAGTTCTGTAGCCATCTTTAGAAATTCCACATTGGTATCTTCTTTGCATTTTGTCAAGTCTGCAATGAAAGTGCATGAAAATCATTTGAGACCGAAGTAATATGAAATATATGGCAGAATGTGGGTAAAACACCAGGACACATACAATTCTTCAAGGTGTTCAGTCATAAGCTTAATTAATTAAATGTGGAAATATGAAGTATGAAGAGGCATATCAATGTTTAGCATATCTGGCATGTCGATATCTTGTAATGCCAGCCATTAAAGTTCCATCTAAATGCCTGTTCTCACATTCAGGTGGCATTGTAAGAAGTGAACACCATTATCTTACATAAATGTAAACAAAGTTATTTTTCATAGTGAGTGTCTGAACAAGAAGTAGGACTGAGAAGACCAGTAGGTTCTAAAGTTTTACATTGGTTTGTTTTTTAAAGGAATATTTAACAAAAAAAAAATCTGTATTTGTAAATTGTACTTTCATGATAAAGAGTTTGCACTGTAGTATTTGTATGAGGTGAACTGAAAAACACTGTTTCTTTTATCATTTCTACAGTGCAAATATTTATAATAAAATAGTAATGAAGTGAAGATTATACACTTTGTTTTCTGTATTGTGATTGAAATCAATATATTTGAAAATTATAAATATTTTAGATGTTTTTCTAATAAATTTCAATTGGCAATCTATTGTTTAACAGTGATTGGGAGGAGGATCTGAGTCAATCACGTGAGTTAGCTGCAATTAATCAGCAGCCCTAACTACAGTGCTTCCAAGGTGTATGCATACATTCATTCAGATAGATGACTAATTGGTCACTTCTTCATATTGATCCAAAGTCCTCACATTCTTTCAGTTTGTTCTGCCTTACCCCTTTCAAAGGGTGCACCATAAAAACTAGCTTTAATCATTTCAAGCAAGCTACCTGAGGTTTACAATTAATTGGTGCAATCAGCACTATCGCTCTGGGCCACATTGTGATGTTCTTACCAATACCCTAGTCTGCAAGTTGTCCCATTTGAATCAATGAGACTACTTACAGAGTAAAGCCAGCAATTCAGGCTGCATATGCTGTTTTGACAGAGTGCAAGCAGTCTCTATGGGCTATTTAATTGAACATCCCACTTACTTTTTGGTTTACAATAGGTCAAAGGCAGCAGTGCTATCTGTGAAACAAAAAAAAATCCCAATAGAAAATGTTGAATAAGATGAATATTAGTTACTTGTGTACTCCTGCTTAGAAGATAGAACTGAAGGAACAATTCCAGCAGCAGAAATGGTAGCAACAACTTTTCACATAATCCATAGCCCTCAGAAAAAGGAAAAAAAATGTAGATCCTTAAATATGTCATTTGTTTTATATTAAATAATAATCAGCTTGGTGTTGAGATGTGCTAAGTCAATTACTTGGGCTCCATACAATTATTTTTTCTCCTGTTTCTGTAATGTTTTTGATTCTAGCTTTAAAAAAAAAAAGCCATTTTTACATATCTTCATCTCACTTGCTCTTAATTCCAGATCTTGGCCAAAACTTCGAAATATTTAAAACAAGTGTAGGGTGCCCAAACGGAGATGGCTTGAAAGGGTTGACTTTTTTTTAGAAAGGATGAGTTGAGAGCCTTGATTTTGAAAGTCAAGTTCTTGTACATTATAAAAGTAAGCACCCAAAACTGAGGTGTCGCAAATCATCAATTACTTTTGAGTATCTTGGCTGGCGTGCTTACTACTGTGAATAGTTCCATTGAGTTCATATTTGCAAAACTGGGCAACATACTTACTCAGCACATTGGCTACAACCTCTATATCTTTCTTACTGGGCTACAAGTTATTTTTCAGTTGTATCATTCTCCCATCACCACCCATCTGCAACCTGAACAGCATGATTTTGGTATTTTTAAGAACAAATGAAATAGAGGACTCCCCCCCAAAAAAAGCTAGTTAATATGGATACATAGTACCTGACACCAGCTTTCTAACTCATTCTCCTGATAAACTGCAAACACAGCTGTGCTGTCAGATTATTGGATGGATGTTTCCCTCCCCCCACACAGTCAGTCAATGAAATTATGACTGAGGATTTCTATTTTCTAGCACATTGCTGAGAAGTTTTGACTTCAGATGAAGAGATATACAATTTAATATTCATTAGTAACCTTTTTGATTGATAACTTGATTAGTCCCCTGCATATGTTTATCTACCCATCATGTCACACCGACTAAATACATAGTAGAAGGGAAGGCTGAAGGAATTGGGCTGATAGTTTGGAAAAGAGAAGACTGAGAAGGGACATGGTAGCAGTTTTCAGGTATCTAAAAGGGTGTCACAGGGACGAGGGGGGAAAGTTGTTCTCCTTGGCCTCTGATGATAGGACAAGAAGCAATGGACCTAAACTGCAGCAAGTGAGGTTTTGGTTGGACATTAAGAAAAACGTCCTAACTGTCCGGGTGGTTAAACACTAAAATAAATTGCATGGGGAGGTTGTGGAATCTCCATCACTGAAGATATTTAAGAATAGGTTAGACAGACATCTATCGGGGATGTTATAGACAGTGCTTGGTCCTGCCAGGAGGGCAGGGTACTGGGCTTGATGATCTCTTGAGATCCCTTCCAGTTCTAGTATTCTATGATACTATGATTCTATATATTGTCATTTTGATTAATAAGATACTAATGAACTCAAAATTGACATGGGACTTCATATATTCATTTGATGTCCACACATTTTGAAAATATAAAAACTGCACAACAGGTAAATTACTGGGCTTTAAGGTTTCTAGTCTTCATGAAATGCAGCTTGTTTAATTTTCATTAAACAGTTTTGAAAGAAGAAACTATTGATATGAAAAATTATTGAAACCAAGAGAAGGGGAAATTAAAGGAATGGAAACAAGCACAAATGAAAGTCAATTAAATTTGTTGCAGCCTGAATGAAAAATTCCAATGTTGAGGTTGAAAGACCCGGGATTACTACAAAGGATACGGAGGTGACAAAGCCATGTAACCATTATTGAGTTTTTGTGGTACTAATTAAACAATACAATACATTTTGGCCAATATTTTTGCAGATATCTGACAATTTTTAAATAAGTGAGAAATTAAAATTAGGAAAACCAGAATCATGGAGACCATACATTTCCAGTTAACTCATTTTAATGACAAGTATCAGTAATCATCATCAAGATGACATATTGTGCATGGAAAATCAGTGGTTTTCATTGTGACGTCACACTAATTTTCTTGGAAACCTACATCCAGTCCTTTCTTCAAACAGCTAAATGCTGTCCACTTAGACAAACTGGTTAGGGAGCATGGAGGATGGCCTAGAATACAAAATGTTTGCATGCAGCTATGCCTCTGCCATACTGAAGCAGGCATTTTAGTGCCACAATTCAGGGGGGCATTGGAGCAGAAAAGAGATTGTTTAGAGCAAGGAAGATAGGTGGAGTTGGAAAACGCAGCCAATCAGAGCAGATCAGAGAAGAGGAATACCAAACACCCCTTCTCCCCAAAAAAAGTCTATAGAAAACCTCTGTAGTCAAGCATAGAAGATTTCACCAGGAACTGAAAGTCCCTGCTGCACCTACTTGTTTATGGTCTTACTGAGAGGCATTTCGACCTAATGCTTCCCAGGTGTTTCTTTCTATGGCAATATGGCATGGCTGCATAAAGCCTGGTGTTCCCAGAGAGGGTAGGCAGCAAAGGTCTGGATTTATTACAGATTTTATAGACATTACTGATGTATTATAATGGCTATAAGTACATCAGTGGAAAAATACAGATTGTTTTAATCAGTGTCATTGTTTTTTTGGATCTATACCTGTAACTACTTATTACATTTATTAATCATTAACCCTTTATCAACTATTTAGAAACAATTTGATCACACATTATATAAGTACTTTGTAGGTTTATAGCTACAGTTGTGCTGTCTGGGGCAGAGCTACCTCCTCTTCTTTTATAGGCTTAGGGCACATCTATAGTTATCAGATGATTGATGCTCTGGAGGTCGATATTCTGGCATTTGATTTAGTAGGTCTAGTATAAACCCAAAAATCAAATGCTGAGGGCACCTCCCACCGATATCCAGTACTCCTCCTTTTGCAAGGATAAGGGAAGCCTATTGGAGCATTTGTCCCATTGGCCTCCCGCTCCATGGACGTCGTTAAGGCTCAGCTTAAGATAAGCCCACTCCAGCTATACATTTTGTGTAGCTACAGATGCGTACCTTAACTCAACCTTCTTGGTCTAGTATTCACCAGGCCTTACAGTTCTTCTCATGCTTCATACCACCCCGATAGCTGTCCCTGTGGGAAGAAAATTTCATAGTGTATGGCAGGGCTACTCAACTTTGGAAGCCCTGGAGGCCACAATTATACTCACAGCACATACTGAGGGCTGCAGTATAAGTGAGGTTGCATTTACATGCAAATATATATGCAAATATATGCAAATAGCTTATTTCACACTGACGGGCATGAATAAAAAATTTAAGGCAAGACTGTACAACACGCAGGCCCCATTTCAGTCAGTTCTACTGCTATTAATAAAATGCAATAGTTACCCAATTTCTACCCATATGACAGCACTTTAAATGAGCAATTGACAGCCCAGGAATTTAACTACTAAAATGCATATCAATAGAAGACCATTATATTGATTCCTTTTTTGTTTTGGCTTCACCACTGTCCAGGAATTTAACTACTAAAACACATATCAACCAAGACCACACCGTAAACCCAAACTGCACCATGGGCTGCAAACAAACAGGCCATGGACCACATGTTGAGTAGCTCTGGTGTATTGTAACATCACTCTGAAGTCCCACATGAATTTCAACTGATTTTCAGAGGTTGAGAGCATCTACTGTACCACTGTTTCTATTTTAAACCACACATGGAAAAAGAAATTGAAAACCAACACTACAATTTGTTGTTTGGACATTTAAATTGAAACATTTTGACAAAAGCCAAGCAAGTTTTCTTTTAAAAAGAGATTTGAGCGTGCCAAAAGTTTTTCTTTAAAAAAAACAAACAACAACAAAAATTAAAAAATAACCACCAAGATTTATCATTGAAAACAAATTGACGTTTTCAACTAGTTCCAGTCTGTAGTGAAAATTTCCCTAATGTGAGCATTTTTCCTCCCAGTTCCAAATCCTTATTGCTCAACTATAGTTTGTCATATTTCTGAAAAACCTGGTATTCTGAAAGATTTGAAGAAAATGCAGTGAACAATACATGATTAAAAACCTCTGCTTTCTTCTCACATCAGGAAGGTAAAAACTTCTTTTAAAAAAATACTTATGATGAAAGCTTATAAAAATTACTTCAATTTGTATATAGGCAAAACTGGCTGATATTTCATATTCACTTGGACTGAAAGCTATACAGCACATTTGTATCTCTTGGAATATTGTTATAGTTAATATTCTGTGTCATTATGACTGTGTCTGATATTTATCATATTCTACATTGCTCTACAATGGCTTTCATATTTGTTCAATTAATACGTCCATTTCTGGTTTAACAAATTAGTCATACTGGCTAATAGTTTCTCCACCTGTAAAGCAAAAAAGTTTTCTAAATTTGTATACATTCAAATAAATGAAGAGAAACTTGCTAGAAGGAAACAGAGCAATTCAATAAAAGTCTTCTGATTAACACTACCACTATTAATTTCACCAAAACAGTCAGAAATGCATTTATGCCCTTAAACAGATGGCTGTGCTACTATCATAGGGTATGTCTGTCACCAGAGACATGTAAATTAGACTACCCAACATAGTCAATGAAGCCGGGATTTAAATATCCCTGGCTTCAATAAAAATGGCCACCACACTGTGCCAGCTCAGCTGACCGTCGGAACAGCGCAATAGTCAAGATGCGGATCGGTCGACAGGTGAAGCCTTTGTTGACCACTTCTGTAAATCGCATTTCACAAGGCATAAGGAAGTGGTAGACAAAGGTGTTCCCTGTCAACCGATCCGCGTCTTGACTGCCACGCTGTGCCGACGATCAGCTGAGCCGGCACAGCGCGGTGGCCATTTTTATTTTAATGGTGACAGAGGCATGTTGTCTAGACATACCCATAGATACTTACTTGGGCCTGTCACTCGAAGCAATTTATGCATCCCTCCTACAGAACATTTAACTAGAGATGCATTTGCAGACCACATCGACAAGTGCTAGTTTTACAGGCATAACAGCATATGTTGAGATCATTAGATATTTGGAACCATATATGGACTTCCATTGACCCAAACACATTGCCTCCTCCATTTCACAAAACCCCAAACATTTTGCCTTTTATTCTTTCACATGTAGTCCTGAAGAAACATAGCATAGGTGTGCAACAGAACCACATTGTTTCTTCCACCTAGTTTAATCCATACTAATCAGAAAACTTCATGTCAATGGGCCTACAAGTCGAGGATACAAAGATCTAGTAGAATACTCATAGAAAGCAGAAGCCAAGTGTGCTGCTTCAATGTGTACCATTTCTTCCTTCTCCATTTGTTATACATCCACTCCAGAAATATTCTATTATAGGACTAAAGGACATAGTTTCATTTCCCACAAGATTTACAGATTTTTGGGGGAGCACAGTATTTGTGGAGTAATTTTGTTGCCTATATGTATTATAATTGTCTTTGTCTCCTTGGACTATATCTTTTCAGTACAGAGCCATATTTTCCCTGGAGCTTGGAAGGTTTTTAGAATCTGGTAGGTACTGACCTAAATCCAAAAATACTTGTTTGGAAATAATTCACTATACCTTAGAATCATATAAGAGCTAAAAGAATTGACACCTCCCCCCTCCAGTTTTTCACTACAAAAACAAGTTCTCATTTAAGCCTATATATTGGAAAATGTGTGGGTGTATACATACACAGGTTTTTCAGCCTTACACATTTAGTTAGATTATGAGATACAAACCATAGTTGAGTCACTCTTCAAAAACAGGCATGTGCTATTGTTAACTCAGCCATAGATAAGGTGCTTACATTTAAGTTGTGTTGTTTGAATTGGTTAATACTTTCCTGTAGTATTTCATGCTAATTATTACAGTTGTATCTTAGGGTATGTCTACACCAGCCCCCTAGTTCGAAGTAGGGAGGTTAATGAGGACAACTGAAATTGCACATGAAGCATGGGAATAGCATGTTCCCGGGCAGTAGCCATTTTGGAAATTGACTAGCCCGGAATAACTGCCCGCGTCTACACGTGGCAGTGAAACGGGAGTTCGAAGTAAAGCCCTAACTCGAATTAGCTGTTATTCCTCCTGGAATGAGGTTTACCAGCTAATTCAAATGAAGGGCTTTACTTCGAACTCCAGTTTCACTGCTGCGTGTAGAAGCGGGCAGTTATTCCGGGCTAGTCAATTTCCAAAATGGCGACTGCCCGGGAACATGCTAATGAAGAACGGGATATTTAAATCCCATGCTTCATTTGCAATTTTGGTCACCCTCATTAGCCTCCCTAGTTCAAACTAGGGGGCTAGTGTAGACATACCCTAAGGTCCAGCTGTGCATACCCTACACATCCAAAATTCCACTGAAGTCAACTACAAAACCAATGCTAGAAACCATGGCTAAATTTACAAATCAAAACACAGAAAAGTAAATTCAGGCCCAGAGTACGTATTCTTGGTGCATCCAGAAGTCATCTGAAGTCAACAGAAATACTCACATACATAGAAAACAAAAAAAAAGTTTAGCCTTGGGTTTCTAGGAAGGAAAGAACAAAGCATTACAGGATTCTTTTCTATAATTCATATTTTTAAAAATATGACTAGCTAGGATCTAACATTTAGGAGCATAATTTATGCCCTTGTGTATACAAAATGGAGCTGTGGGCCAGATCCGCCACAGATATAATTTGATATAGTTCCATTTGCTTCACAGTAGTTTTTCATTGCTGTTTGACACCAATGTAACTAGGCCAATTTCCACCAGCTCAGGAATCTGACTACTCCATGTTTAACTAGATTCCTACATTCCCAGGCCTGCCCATTAATCTTGACTTTTATTTAGGAATATTGATAAACAATATTTTAAAATGTTCAGGGAGGAAATCCTGTACTCTATCAAATCGAAGTGGATAGGCTTGGCAGATTGATTCTGTTGGTGTGAGGAGGACAGAACTGCAACACCAGTGGCTCCGTTTCTCAAGGCTACTGCAGTCTCTGGACTAAAATAATATCCACAATATTCTGCAAACGTCTCCATGAATATAATGGCTCTTAATTGACATAGCTATGTATCCACATAGGGAGCCCTCCCCATCCATAACTTCTCTGATATCACATTCCTCTTACTCCCTGTAGCCAGACACAAACCCCATCTTGTTTTTCCATGAACCCCATCTTGTTTCCCCCTCCCCCCTGAGAGCAAGAGAAAGGCAGTCAGCCTTTGATGCCCTGGGAACGCAGGTGTGCTGCCTGTCCCTGACTCTACCATAAACAGAAACCAGACAGTAAATGGGCTAGCTGATGACCCGGGGCCTCCCGTCGCCCTGATGCCTAGTACCAGTAATTGACACACCTGCACTGTCCCAGGAGAGGAACCTTCGCCGATCACATACCAGAGGTGCCCATTGTCTGCATTTTCCCAGGTGTAAATTATGCTTTGCACCCTTCGTGGGAAACTTGGTGTTCAAAGCCATTTTTCCTAATTGGCCACTTGAGACCAGGAAGAAGCCTACATGACCCAACGGGTATAAAAAGAGGTTCAGCAGCCCACCCCATTTGAGCTCCAATCATCTATACCTGCTGGCAGGTATTGATTGTCTCCCGAGGTCTGTGGGATGCCCAACTTCTCGCCCTACTTCTTCCCGAGGGATTGAGAGAAAGACGCTGGCCACGCCAAGTCTGGAACACAGGGGTGAGAATATATACCTGCTATGTGTCTATTTTGCATGCATTTAATAAGAGCTCAGAGAACCAAAGGGTTTCATGGTACCTGTAAGTGACTTATTAGTGTAATTTCTGTCCTGTCCTTTGTAGTGTCTGTGTTATCTGTAACACAGTAGTAGCATTTAACAACTAAGTTTACCCTGTAACAATAAAATAGTAACTGTTTAAGCTTTAACCTGACTCCTTCAGTTGCTGTAACAGAACCAAGCACAATTTAAAAGAACTTCAGCCGGTCATAAGGGACTCACTGCCCTGACCGTCGGCTGACACTCCCTGAGCACTGGGCACAGTGATTTCATGAAGCTCTTGTTTGTGATGGACAAGTGACATCCCCACTCTCTAGTCCTGAAGTCCCTCTTGTACAACACAAGTGTATCAGTTCTGTAACTGATGAGACCTGCCAACACAGGACAAGTTCAGATGTATGTCCAACTGCACATGTAATTCATGCACATGTACCTGGCTTGTAACTTTAGATCACAGATAGATTTTATACCTTAGTCACCTAAGAAGTTCAATAAAATAAGTTCTAGGAAATCTTTTTGACAACAAAGTTAACTATTATGGAAGCAATTATAATATTTTTATTAGGATACATTACTTTAGCAGACAGTGAGATTTTTGGGTGAACAGGCATTTGACAGATTTAATACAAGTCCTACATTTGCACTATATTAACTAAGTTTAATTACTACTGGGAAATTACACATATTGCAGAAAAGTCATTGCCAAGTGAAATAGCAGTAAAAAGCTATTCTGTTGACAGTATTCATTTTATTTCATTAGAAACATATAGAGCATATAAGAAAAATGTTGAGATTTCATCTAGCATAGGCTCCTCAGAATCCTCAGAAATCCCAGGCTCTGAAGGTTGATTCCTTATCCATTAGGCCACTAAAATATTCTGAAAGACACCTATAGCTTGTTCCTCTGAGCTACTAGAGTCATCAAGATGTGTTTCTAGAAGCCCCTATGCTGAAGCCTAGGACCAGATTCTCAGACAGAGTAAATAGATATAGCACCATTACAGTTAGGCAGTAACACAAATTAAGGATCTGGCCTATAGTTTTCTGGAATGATCTCATACCCACAGTGACACCACAGGCTAAATAATTTTTACAGGGTGTTGATTTCCTGTTCCATTCATTTGCCAGTTATCCTATCATTAAGGGCAACAGAACCATCACCGTCCGTGACAAAATGCATGGAGGAGGAAGACACTTTGTCATAAGATCGCACAACTTCTTCCACAAGAAATTTGTGCAACTGTAAAACTTGCGAGCTATGAAATGTAGTGAAGACTCATCTTTCCAGCATAGATTATTTAAAAATACATGCTACTTGTCTGGGGAAAATACAGAACTAAATCAAAGAGCCTCCTCCCAGCATGGAGGCCGTGGCTCAACCCCCAACCTGGAGCCCCCCTACTACACTCCTTCGTGCTGGTCCCACCCCAGATCCTGCACCCGAAAATAGAGTCCTCACCCCTCCCACACTGACCCCCTGTCCTGGCCCAGTGAAAATGAGGGAGGGTGGGAGAGAATGCAGGGTAAGCGTGTTTGGTGTTCTGGAATCAGAATGTCAGAAGGCCTACTTCTGAAGAGGCAAGGCAATGGAAGGCCATGTCACTGTTACTGCTTGTAATAAGCTTGGTGTATTTATTGCTATTTTCCAAAACAGCTTTTTCCACTTTTATTTAGACCTATTAACTTGGCTTCTTTGTATTTCAGACTTAAGATAAAAAGACTTACTTAAACACACAATTGATAGCAATTAGTTCTAACACCACTGATAACAGTCACCTATAGACTCAACTCCTAAAAGTCAGAGATTTCTCTTCCTGCACTAATATTGGTAGTTCTGGAATCTTCTTATCTGGTCTTCTCTTAATCAGGGCACAATTATACTTACAGCTAAATCGACACTTCTGCAACTGATGCAGCAGTGTCTATGTATTGGGTCTGATGAAGACCCATTGGCTGCATCTAGACTGGCAAGTTGCTTTTGCGGAAAAACTTGCCAGCTATCTACACTGGCCACTTGAATTTCCGCAAGAACACTGACGATCTCATGTAAGATCAAGTAAGATAATACTATGCTTGCTTTTGCGCAAAAGGGCCAGTGTAGACAACGCGGTATTGTTTTGCGCAAAAAAGCCCCGATCGCAAAAATGGCAATCGGGGCTTTAGTGCACAAAACCACGTCTAGATTGGCACAAACGCTTTTATGCAAAAAGTGCTTTTGCGGAAAAGCGTCCATGCCAATCTAGACTCTCTTTTCTGCAAATGCTTTTAATGGAAAAACTTTTCCATTAAAAGCATTTGCAGAAAATCATGCCAGTCTAGACGTAGCCATTGAGTTTATGGAGAGTGCTCTATGGTCAACTTCAACACCCTGAGAAATGCAAGGTAAGTCAACAGGAGAGTGTCCTTTGTCAGCACAAAGTGGTGTAGGTCATCTGACCGGTGTCTAACTTGTAACCAAAATAGGGAACTGAGGTGGACTTACAGCTTTAAAGTAGACCAGCACACAATGAGCTATAACCATAGTAGGTGTGTGACAAATTTACTTAGCCTGCAATCATCCTGCTGTTTCAGTTTATTTGGAGACTTTTAGCTGAAGGGTGCTGTCACTCAGCTTTAATACATTTAACCTCCCCTTCCATTAAGTGTGTTTAGTTTCAAAAGCAGAGTTGTCAGAGCACAATGCCTGCCACCTAGAGGTATAAAACCTATGTAAGCAAACTTAGATTAAAGACTTAAAATATCAAACTTTCTAGGGGCAATGATCTGATTTCTCTCTTCAGAGAGAAGAGAGTCCGTCTTTCCCATGCATATTATTCTTAAAGGCTAAGCTCCTAAGTATTGTATTTGGAAGGGTGGGGAACAAGGAAATTTTCTATATTAATTTTACATAGCTCTGAACATTCCCTTGCTATGAAGATGGTTAAAGTATTCTCCACTTTTTTGTACCACTTTGCTATGATTTGCATTAAATTAAGGGCCAAGTATATTGCAACAACTTATTTACCTAAATCTGCAGATCTTTGATGGCTTCCCTTTTGCCACTTTTACACTCCAGGAATCTCACACACAGATCACTAAGGCTACTAAAATCTTGTCCAGAATGTATTAGTACTGATAAATGCCACATTTGGCTTCTACTTATATGATTGGTAAGGGATCTACTAACTAAAGTTGGAGAGACATATTACATTAATAACTATCAAATTACAACTAAGGCCTGTGAGTTTGTTTTATTGTATAGAAATCCCCCAAAGCACAGAGATAAAAGGAACAACAGTAATTTGAACCCCAAATTGCACATGGGTATCCAGCATATTTTACACTAGATTAGGGGTTTTTAAACTCTGGGTTGTGGCTTAAAAGGACTAGCTGCTAGTTGACCATGAGATGCTTTGTTTACCAGTCCTTCTGCAGGTACGGGCTATCGCAGCTTCTATTGGCCATGGATTACCATTCACAGCCAATGGGAGTGGCAGGAATGGTGATCCATGGCCAATGGGAATTGAGATTCTTTTTTCCTGCAGAGGTGCAGATAAACAAAACACCTTGTAGCCAGCTAGCAGCTAGTCCTTATAAGTCACAATCCTGAGTCTGAAATCCCCTAATCTAGTGTAAAATATGCTGGATACCCATGTATTCCCAGGCGTAGGGAATCTTTTTTGGGTTGGGTGCTGCTGATCCTGAGAAAAATCAGCTGGGCAGGGGACAACAGGACCTGGAGCACCAGCATGGCCTCCCCAATTCTGAGGGAGAGGAGCCTTGAGACCTAGGGGCTGGATCCAGGCGAGCCCTAGGGGCTGGATCCAGGCGAGCCCTAGGGGCTGGATCCAGGTAAGCCAGGGACTGAATCTGGCCCCTGGGCCTTAGGTTCCCCACCCCTGACCTAGCAGCTTGCCCTTACAAGTCACAATGAAGAGTTTGAAAATTCCTGCAATACATCCTCAGAATGATGTACACCTTGGGAATGGACATTGCTTGTAACTCTGACAAAACATTTTCAAAAATTTACAACTGCACGTTGACTTAATTTGAAACTTTAGTACACAGAAAAATGCAGCTTTCCCTTTTTTTTAGTAGTTTACATTTAACTGTACTATATTTGCTTCCTCTTCACGCCCCTCCCCCCTGGCAATTGCCTCATTGTATAATTCTAGTTCCAAATGAGATGTGTGGTTGAGTGGTCAGTTCATAACTCTGATGTTTGTAACTGAGGTTCTACTGTAATTTAGAAGATTAATTAAATATAAGCTACTAGAAGTCTAGTCATAACATTAGCTGAAATGGCTCTCTTATGAACTCTTGATTTATTAGAGCTAAGAGACTCAGAAGTTTTCAGAGTTAAAATGGAGTGACTAATTACTAACTGAAAATGTACTTTGGAGCTCTCACAATCTGTATTTTTTGTCTCTTGGGTCTAGTGAAAATTTGCAGTTGTGTAATAGGTTATTGGATCCTGGTTTCTTCAATGGCACTACACCACAGCATAATTAGAAAAAAAGTTGACTTGAAACAAGATACTGATACAGCCATCTCCCAATTTATGAGCAGTTTCAGGAGTCACTCAGGTCAAGCTGCTGATGTAAGCTACAGTAATATCTCAGTTTCAGGGTTAAAGTGAAGCAAGAGTCTTCACAAACGTTACTCTACAGCCATTATCATCTTCCTAAGCTCAAGAGACACCAAAGCTCAAGCTCAAGACACCAAAGTGAAGCTCAAGAGACACCATTACACACAGGAAAACTTTCATGCATAAAAATACTATCAAATACAAGCTCCATTAAAACCTCACATATTTTCTATACATACATTCTTATCATTCCAGATTATACTACTATCTGTTTCTCCTTTATACTCAGTCTGATTTTTCTCTATGTGCTTCAGTGATAAGATCACAGTGCTAGTGATATTATAAAGGGTCCAGATCAGAAAGTCAAAAGGTGTAGAACCACTTGGAAAGCAAGCAGAGAGGGAGTCAAGTAGTTTAATATGGTGTCTTTCAGCATTTAATTTTGTGCTAAGGTAAGTCAAAGCTATACCCTTGGCATCCTTTGAGCACCTTTAGACTAGATTACCAGCTCATCTATTTTGTAGGGAAAATGACATATGAAGAATCTCCCTAAGGAGTGCACATCCATTTAATTACAGGTATGGACAAAGCTCAGAGCAGAGGCTGTGAGATGAGAACAGGTAGAACCTCTAAAAAAATGGGACTCTCTGATCTGGCAACAACTGTCGTCCAGACCACAGATGTTCCTAAGAGCCCCAATGGCCAGGAGTCGGGCAGCAGGAGGGTCAGCAGCTGGTAGGTAGGGCGGGTAGCAGCAGAGCCAGTGGCATGGATAGTGGGTCTGGAACTGACTTCCCCTGGTCCAGCAAACTCTCTTGTTTGGGACAAGTCAATTTCCCAAAGGTGCCAGACCAGGGAAGTCCAACCTGCATACAGGCAAATCTGGAAGGTATAATATGCTCTAAAGGCATATTCACTTATAGTAATGACTAAAAAAAAGCTAGTACAACAGCATTAAAACACAAACTCTATCCTTAAATAATTTCCATTAGTGCATGCCATGTATTACACATGTTCACAGAATAATTGTCGCAGTATTCTGAGCAGTACAAGTATTGCACACAAAAATTAAGTTCTATATTGCATATTGTGACAGACCTAGACCAGACATCTGTTGTTCACTGGTGGAGGGAATACGTGCTGGAGCTTGGGTAAGCAGCTTTCTCTTCCCTGAGATAAAGGCCAAAGCCTAAGTCCAGCATAATCAAGCAGGCACCTGGGGTCAACTGGAACTTGCTAGAAGCCACAGGCTAATGAAACAGCTGCAGCCGAATAAGACCTGTGGTGCCAGAGAAGGAAAGGGGGAAGGACAAGAACAATGGACAGGAAGGAGAAGGTGCTGTGTGGGTGTGAGCGGAGGACTGCTGAGCAGGTACCAAAGGAAAGGTGCAGGGAGGGATAGTTTGGGGAAGTGGCCCGGGGGAAGCTTCCAGATTGCGAGTGGCTGTAACCCTGCCCATTGCCGCTTCCTTAGGCTATCTGGGCCAGAACCCAGAGTAGTGGACGGGCCTGGGTTCCCCCCAACCTTCCCACCTCATCTCAAAATCTGCCTCGAGAACGGAGATCAGGACTCCAGAAGGGATTTTACTCCTAATTTATGAACTAGCCTGTGATAAGTATGGCTCAGTAGGCTGTGACTCCTTCCTGTAGTAAAGAGAAAGAGGCTGTGTGGAGGGTCACAGTGAGTCCCTGAGGCTAACACTATCCATCAGCAGCACAAGACCCACAGGGACTAGCTGGAGCTTTGCCACAATATATACATACTTTAAAAGTTTAATGTGTTATGATTTTTGTAGTTTGAAATCTTTTCATTGTCATAAAGATATTTAGAGCTGCCACGGACAGGGAAAGTAAAAAATATATATATTCTAAATCCCACATTGGTTTATGTATGGAGACTTCACAACGTGTGAATCATAAATTCCTAATGACTAGACATAACATGAATTCCAGAGTGCATGCAACATAAATTCTATAATGGGCATTTGTATGCGATCCAAATTCTATGACTGTTGATTCACATCAGTTCAGAAGAAGCATCCACTACACAAATAAATCTGCTGATGCTGAAGGAATATTCTGGTTCCAGGTTTTGAATCCACTTTCTTTTCCTGATCAATCCATTAAGAGCCAATTCAGCTTTATATGACTGTTTTACATAATTGCACTCTTTAACTGCAACATGTAGCTGAGAGTAACCATGCTCTACCTGGGTCCTGCTCTTACTCCCAGTGAGCAACAATCGGCTACTTATCTAGATGAGTAGAAGAATACATTCCCCTCTATGGGAATTACCATTCCTCATCCTTGTCATCAACCACTTCCCACCTATCAGTGTGGGAAGTGAACACAAATGATAGTGTCTGCATATCTGCGACAAATACGCTTCTGTGGAACTCCTTGCCAGAGGATGCAGTGAAGGCTAGAACTTTAATAGGGTTAAAAAAAGAGCTAGATAGATTAATGGAGGTTAGGTCCATCAATGGCTATTAGCCAGGATTGGTAGGAATAGTATCTCTAGCCTCTGTTTCTCTGGAGGTGGATGACAGGGAAGGGATCGTATGAGGATTACCTGTTGCGTTCCCTCCCTCTGGGCATCTGGTATTGGCCACTCTCGGCAGGCAGGATACTGGGCTAGATGGACCTTTGGTCTGACCCAATATGTCCGTTCTTATGTAAATATACAAGTATAAAATGTAATAAAATCAGGTATAGTCTTCCTCCACCAGTGTAAGAAGTCTGCTATGCACATCTCTTAAAAGCATGTGCTCCATTGTATGTTTTATTCAATCAAAAGGCTGCACTTGTTTTGTCCTCATAGTAACATAGGCTTGTCAACAATTCAAATTGTTGAATTGATAGCAGCCTTCAACTGCTAGGGGGAATTTATAGCAGTCTTCATCTTCCTGAAGGGAGGTTCCAAAGAGGATGGAGAAAGGCTATTCTCAGTAGTGACAGATGGCAGAACAAGGAGCAATGGTCTCAAGTTGTGGTGGGAAAGGTCCAGGTTGGATATTAGGAGAAACTATTTCACTAGGAGAGTGGTGAAACACTGGAATGGGTTACCTAGGGAAGCAGTGGAGTCTCCATCCCTAGAGGTGTTTAAGTCTCGGCTTGATAAAGCCCTGGCTGAGTTGATTTAATTGGGATTCATCCTGCCTAGAGCAGGGGGCTGGACTTGATGACCTTCTGAGGTCTCTTCCAGCTCTATGGTTCTATAAGTCTATAAATTTGCTTTTATAATTTACTTTCAACCTAGTGAATAACGTGACTGCCATATCTTTGCAAGCTTCATGATAACATTCATTTGCAAATATTAATGTAAAAAAAGGGCCATTCCTAGGGCCATCCTTATCCATAAGCAGAATACACAGTTGTGTAGGGCACCTGAAAATTAGGGGCACTACTGAGTCTTTGGGTATGTCTAGACTGCATGCCTCTGTCAGCAGAGGCATGTAAATTAGACATACCAACATAGTCAATGAAGTGGGGATTTAAATATCCCCCACTTCATTAGAATAAAAATGGCCACTACATTGTGCCAGCTCAGCTGTTTGTCGGCACAAAGCGGCAGTCAATACGGGGATCGGAAAACACTACTGTGCTGTCTACACTGGCCCTTTTCTGAAACAGTTTTCTGGAAAAGGACTTTTGCCCGAACGGGAGCAGCATAGTTTTTCTGGAAAAGCACTGATGATTTTACAGTAGATTGTCAGTGCTTTTCCAGAAAAGCAAGCAGCCAGTGTAGACAGCTTTCAAGTTATTCCAGAAAAGCGGCTGCTTTTCCGGATTAAGTGGCCCAGTGTAGACACAGCCCCCGAGAGGTGCGGGACTAGCTCCAGGGTGAGAAACAGGTCCTGGCTGGCAAGCATGGTTACCTGAATGGCATCCTCTTCCTCCTCCACCATCACCCCACCCTCTTGAAGGCTGATGCCTTGCATATCCTGGCCAGACTCCACATCGATAGGGATGGGAGGGAAGATGACCGGCTCCCCTCCCAGGAAGGCATCTAGCTGGTCGAAGTAGTGGCAGCTGTGTGGTGCTGCCCTGCAGCATCCGCTGTGCTCCCCATCCCTGTGGTAGGCCTGCTGGAGCTCTTTGATCTTCATATTGACCTGGTCCAGGGTCTGGGTGTGGCCTTTTTCAGCCAGGCTGGTGGTGATCCAGCCATAGACCTCCGAATTCCATTTCCTGGTGTGGCAATCCTGGAAGTTGGTGTCCTCCCCCCAGACCTCAGGTCCAGGATCTTCGCACCAGTCCAGGTTGGAGCTCTCCTGTGTCCCTGGCCAGGGGCAGCCAAGGGAACAGCAGGAGTGCTGGCAACCGTTGGAGGTTCTGAGGAAGTGTTGGGGTCTGTCAAGGCTCCCTCGCTGGCTGCTGTCTTGCACATAGCTTTCACTGCTCTCCAACATGCAAGAAGCCCTTCTCCTACTACCTGGAATTTTAATCTCTGCAGGAGAAGGGCACCAGAGGAGATGCCAGGTGTGACCAGAGCAGTTAGAACTGCAGCTATGAGAGGCCTCCAGAGTCCAATATTTTTGAACTAGCAGCAGCATAGCATCCACACTAAGGCTATTTTGAAATGACTATTTCAAAATTAGCATTATTCTGAGAAAAGCGGGAGTACAGATTTTTAAGTAACCAGTCAGTTATTTTGCATTAATGGACTTGGTAGTGTAGCCGCTCTGATTATTAATTCGACCTAAGAGGGGTTATTTCGAAATAACTCTCCAGTGTAGACCAGGACTCTGAGACAACAAATCATTAAAACCAACAAATAACATTGGGAAGTTTCATTTTTGAGTATGTATACAGAAAAAAAAGGAGCAGACTCTCTCTCTCTTTCCTGGAGAGAGAGAGATATATATATATATATATATATATATATATATATACACACACACACACACACACACACACACAAGGCTTACAGAGCATTTAACAAGAGCTCTTGATAAGTGAAGATACTAGAGCTATAAGAGTTAAAGTACAAGAATCCCTCATTTTTATTACAAATGCTAAAGTGGAGGAGTTCAAAAAACATTCTTCATATTGATAAACAATTTCTGTAAAACATCTTTTAAGAATAATCTGCTTAATTTTCTCCATGTAGAAATGATACTAGAATTGCAGGATATGAATCAATAGTTAGTGCCTACAATGAATGCAAAATATCTGTGATTTTCAACAATGTGTGGTAGAGGGAATTCTAAAATCAGCAGGTGCACAGAACAGGAAAAAAGCAAACCTATGCATACACCAATATGGAAACAGTGCCAATAAAACCATTAGTTTACAGTCGGTCAGCAGTGAAAAGGTATGGGGAAGGGAGCATTTTACTAATGGTTTTATGGATTTATTTTTCATGGAGCAGTAAGGAATCATTTCATTTAATCTTTAAGTAATCCTCTTTTAGCTTAAAGTGCTTATGTCTCGTACAGCAGCGAATACTGTCTGCATAGTATGAGAAGTTAGGGGAATGAGTGACAAGAAAGGTAAAAAAAAATCTAAACTAGCATTCCATTTTCTGCAAAGAACTCAAACAGATATCAATGTCCATTTTCTGGCAGCTGTCCCTTATAAGACTCCTAACTACTGTACTTTCTACAATTGAATATAATCTGGAGAAGGCATGTACCAGCATTTACTTATATACTGCAATAAATTGGAAAAAAAACACAAAATTGTTGTTACTGCGACTTTGAGAATAAAAGGTGAATGGGGGTGATATGCTTTGTCACACATCATATTTCAGAACTGTGAGAGTTGAATTTCTAAACAAGAGAAAGAGATATGCCTGTAATAGCCTAATTACAGCAGACAAAGGAACAGATCCTCAGCCAGCATATGTCACCACGGAGACATTTACAACAGTTTGGGATACAATCCAAAGAAATATAAAGATAATAACATTGAAGTCTACTAAAGCACATCCAGTGTAGGGGCTAATTTATATTCTACTGGTGTAGACCCTAGCAGAGAATCTGGTACTTGAGAGTCAATGTGGCACTAAGTGACCATAATCTCTGGCCCATGGGAAGAGAGGTAAACCAGAACTGGGCTGTTCTGACCAACAATGTTATGCCTAGGCAAATGAAGGAAATGTGGTTTACCATATTGCCCTTTGCTGCCTCTACCAGCATGAGAAAACCATGAGAACTGTACATAACTCTAGTGAATTTAAAAAGAACACATCTTTTCTCTCTCTTTTTTTTTTAAATCAAGTTAATCTTTATCATTGCAATTTTTTCCCCAAGTAAGGTTTCGTCTCTCATGGGATTTTCTTTCAATCAAGGTAGCAATACTTCTCCTCTACACCTCTACCATATTTGTTGCTGTGCAAACATGCCAAGATAAAAGGGCTAGATTACATGGCTCTGATGAAGACCACTAAGATAATATTTAAGAGAAAATTATATACACTTCACAAATAGTTCAATAGACTGCATAGTTGCAGTTGATTTAAAACGAAACAGTCCCCTTTTAAGGGGATTGCTTTTGTCTACATATTATATGCCCTAAAGAAAATGAAACAGAGGAAGGGGAAGATAAAGTGCATGCAGAGAGAGAAAAGTGAAAGGTGTTTTTTTTTCTGCTTCTTTAATAACTTGATACAAATCCCAGTGACATCAATGGGTGTGTTCTGTTCCAGTGAAATGTGCAGCATGCTTGTACATTGCTGGGAATCTGTTTTCTGTGGATACTGTTAGCACTTGCTGCTATGTGTTTTTGAAGCTAACTTGAAAAATAACATTCAAATATATACACACCAATTACTTTTTCTAAATATTAAGTTTATTTTTATCAAACAGGGATATATTGTATTATGTTATCCCTGGTGCAGCTTAACACATATTTTCAAATGTACTAAATTAAGCAGAGAGATTTTCTATGCTGTTCTACAGACTCCCACATCCTATGGGAGGTGGTCTGTGATGCCATTAAGCAACTTTAGCACCCTCCTGGCCAGCTGGACTCTGGGAGCTAGATAGACCTCTCCTGTATAATAATAATGATGATGATATAACAGTCTCTGTGGACGTGGGTAAAGCAGTGGATGTGATACATCTTGACTTGAGCAAAGCTTTTGATACAATCTCCCATAGTATTCTTGCTGGCACGTTAAAGTAGTATGGACTGGAGGAATGGATTGTAAGGTGGGTATAAAACTGGCTAGATCACCAAGCTCAATGGCTAGTGATCAACAGCTCAACCTCTAGTTGGCCATCGGTATCAACCAGAGTACCCCAGGGGTCACTCCTGGGGCTTGTTTTCACCATCTTTGTGTGTGACCTGGATAAGAGGATAGATGGCACACTCAGCAAGTTTGCAGCTGACACAAAGCTGGGAGGAGAGGCATATACACCAGAGGGTCGGGATAGGATCAAGAGTAACCTAAACAAATTACAGAATTAGGCCAAAAGAAATCTGATGAGGTTCAACAAGAACAAGTGCAGAGTCCTACACTTTGGACAGGAGAATCCTATACAGTGTGGCAGGCTACGGACTGACTGACTAAGCAGCAGTTGTGCAGAAACGTGACCAGGGTATTACAGCAGATTGGAAGCTGGATATAAGTCAAGAGTGTACCCTTGTTGCCAAGATAACTAATGGCATATTGGGCGCATTAATAGGAAAATTGCCAACAAATTGAGGAAAAGGATTGTTCCCTTCTATTCCGCACTGGTGAGGCCAGGTCTGGAGTACTGTTACCAGTTTTGGGCCTCCCACTACAGAAAGGATGTAGGCAAATTGGAGAGAGTCCAGTAGAGGGCAATGAAAATTCTGATGCTTGACACGTGGCCTATGAGGATAGGCTGAAGGATTGGGCTTATTTAGGCTTCAGCAAAGAAGAATGAGGGGAAAACTGATAGCAGCTTTCAACTACATGAAGAGGGGTTACAAAGAGATGGAGAGAACAGTGGTGACAAATAACAGAACAAGGAGCAATGCTGTCTAGTTGCAGTGAAGGAGATGTAGGTTGAATATTAGAAACCACTATTTCACTACGAGGATGGTGAAGGACTGGAATGGGTTGCCTAGGCAGATGGTGGAATCTCCATGCTTAAGAGGTTTTTACGGTGAGACTTAAAGCTCTGGCTGGAATGATTTAGTCAGGGTTAGTCCAGCTTTGAGCAGTGGATTGGACTAGATGATCTCTTCCAACTCTACCTAATCTCTTCCCCTTCTATGATTCTATGAAAATCCTGGGGCTTGTATAATTTACATCAAACTCTTAGGCTGTTGTATAAGTAGCAGTACTATGAGGAATCTTCACAGGAACTTGTGAGTACTCTGTTCCCAATAAATCTCCTTCTATTCCTTAACCCAGCCTCTGGCTCCCCTTTCTACTAGGATTTGTGGAATAGACTTTGGAGGACACCCTTACCACTGTCTTCTACAATGCTTCTGCTCGGGCAATTCTTCATAGGCCAGACTAGAGACTTTTAGAGCTCCTTTTTGCTGCGCCTGTTCTTTTATTGGGAACAAAAACAGAGTGAGGATCACACTCTTATCCCGCCCCCCCGCCCCCCCCGCTAAATATGTTTGTTTGCTTATCACTAAACAGGACTGTTACAAAGCACCTATAATCCCCACTGGTTTTGTTGGTTTGTTGTAGGTTCTCCATAGTTGCTAGGGTTTGTCTAATGCTATGCGTTTGAATGAGTGTGTACTGCATCAGGTCACACTCACATCTGTTTCTCTTTGATGCTGAACTGAAATCAACTTACTGTGGTGATTCTGACACAGCATGCTCTCTTCCATAGCAAAAAAGGCTGATGGCATATTTAACAAACATGATAATACACAAACATCTACTCTGCAATCAAACCACTGTATGTACAGTACTTCTGACAATAAGGAGCTTCCATAGACAACCCCCTACGACTAATAACAGCAGCAGCAATTCGTGATAACAAGCAGCACTCAGCATACTTTGCCCTGGCTGTACATATACATGACGCCCTCCCTATCTCCAGCATTGCCAACTCCAAAGGTTCAAGAGTCAAGATTTTAAGTTAGTGCATGTGGGGATTGGCGGGGTCTGTCTTGATATTTTAACAGACAGAGAAGAAAATGTTGCCAATGCTTCCAAATTTCTCAAAGGAATTTTGGCCGCTGCTGAAGGAGCTCTCATCCCCAAATCTGGCAGTCTCCCTGCCCAGCAGTTAATTCTCTACCCCATATGACTTGTGCCCATATCTGTTCTATATCTAAAACCCTCCTTCCTTCCTAGCCTCACCACACTCTGGTCATCTAAAGAAGTGGGCAGTGCCCACGAAAGCTCATTATACCATCTACATGTTTCATTAGTCTATAAAGTGCTACCAGACCATTTGTTGTTTTAACCCTCATCCTAGAGTCTCCTGGAATGAAAGATCCATTAAAGATTGCCATGTGATGATACCATAAGGAGAAGGGGAGAAGGTACCTGTCAATTATAGGACAGGTGCTAATGAGGCTAATTAAGTGGGCTGGAAGTGTCCCGTACTTAGCCTTTTATGTAAAAATTAAGTGTAATAAAGCCAAGTTTATAAAGATAGCCTTCCCTGAATTTAACACCTTATTTTTACATCAAAAGCTGGTTCATCTTAATGCTGAAACCAAATTATAATCTAAAGTCTGAACCACAACCTCTATCACTTTGAATGCTTCCTCCATAGATTTCAGTTTTTATGTGGTGGCTAACTCTTTCCTTCCAACCCCCATGCCTGAAAGAAATACCAGAGACAATTCTGAACTAGCAGAACCATAAACACTCATATTACCAGCAATTCTCACGTCCCTCAAGAATCTCGAGTCCTCAAGACTAAGACCCAGCACATACTTTAATAGAATTTTTATAAGACAATATGCAGGCTGGTTAACCCTGCAGAACATTTTTCTTGAACTTTCTCTGTGTGAGCTTTTTGGGTGCTCACATAATGCATGCACAAAGCCAAATTTTCACTTCTTAAAATAAATATGAAAAGGGCAAGGATATCTCCCAGGTAATAAAGACAAAAACATGTCTGAGAGATTTGATATCTTAGGTTGTGAGATCTGTGACAAACAAAAGTTGTTTTAAAGCTCAGACAAAACCTATCTGAAATGTAAAGTTTATTTATGGTTCCTGAGAACAACCTGAGTCTATCTGAAGTTCAGAGCCAGGAACTGTGAGCCAGAGTGTTTTAGCTGACCATTTGTTTCAAGGTGTGCAAAGGAAACTCCGGCCCCAAACACATTTTTATCATTCAAGCATTCTGTTTCTTTGGCTATGTCTAGACTTCGCTGAAGTTTTGAAAGTGAAGTTTCCAAACTGACTTTCAAAAGCAGAGCTTTTGAAAGTGAAAGTAGTCAGGACGTGTTTTTTCGGCAGTCCCCCTTTTTCAAAAAGCCACTCTTCCTCAAAAATGAAGTTTATGCGGCTTTTTGAAAAAGGATGGGGTTTTCCAAAAAACCCGTACCCCAACTACTTTCACAATCAAAAGCTCTGCTTTTGAAAGTGAGATTGGAAAAATATATGCAAATTCCCACTGAATTTGCATATCCGCTTTCAAAATGTCAGTGTAGTCTCGCTGAGCCCAAAATGTCCATAAGTAAATAGGAAGAATGACATGGCTAACACAGATACAGTAGTATATTACTGGTTGAGGGCAAACAATGATCGTAATGTTCCTTGGCACAGTGACCAAATAGTATTGTTGCTTCAGAAAATTTGGAAATGCTACAGAGTACCTTTGTTTCTGCAGGTATGGATACTGGTACCAAAATAAAAGCTTCCCAATGCTAATGGGAGTAAGAGTTGGCCTTGAGCGTATTCCTAATTAGTTACTCCATAGAGAGAAGTTTTTGTCAAGAAATGTACAGATGATGTAATTCTAGACCATTTTATGCATCTACAGCAAATTAGATAATAAAAGATATATGCTTTGAAAGTTTAATTGACTGAGATTTTAAGTAATACACAAGTAAATGGACAAATCATTTGGTAGGTTTTGTAGAAATTCCAATCACGCCTACAGTCTTCCAATCAAGCTGAACTTTTCTTACCTCAGTCAACTCCCATCCCACCCCCAGGAAAAACAAAACAATGAAACTTGCAGTAAAGTTCACTTGTGTAGGGGACAGAGTTTTCCCATGGCCTACTCGCTGACTGGGGACAGGGAGTAAATTCCCATAGGAACTCAGGATCATGAAAAACCTCACAACCTTCCAGTTCAAGTGCCAGACACCTTTCTCTGACCTGCCTTCTCTGATATAAGCCAAAGCAGTATGTATGCATGAAACAAATGAATCACATGGCAGCCACAATTCTCCACATAGCGAGAAGAGGAGGGAAGAAAATGCACACATCACAGGATCTACTCATCACAAGCAGTGTCCCCTGCTAGTCATCCTGGGCAGAGTGCAAGCTGGCAGATCACCAGGGGAGCATGGTGCCATGTGGCAGCAGCAACCCACTGCCCCAGGGAGTGCAGTGGAGCGACTGCACCCACCCAGTGTGCTCCACTGTCCCTGCAGCTCCTGCTGACACAGGAATTGTATGGGGGACGCGACTGTGGCTACTGCATGGTGCCAGGCCAATCTCTTCACCCTGGTGATCCCTAAAAGCTTCATGCTCGGAGGAATGGGGTTCCATGGAGGGTAGGGTGATGATGGAAAGGGGGTGGGATTTGGGGGCAGGTTATGGACAGGCCCCTCCCTGGCCCACTTTAAATCCCAGGCCAGATTGTGCAATCACTCTGGCTGGGAGTGACCTGTGGTCCAGGAGTTTGAAACCTCTGTATGAGGGTGATTGGCTCATTTGGTCTCCATTAACCCTTTCCACTCCTGTGTACAGTGGACACGCCAACATAACATGTCCGATGTTAGTCACGTTGTGAGGAATGTTAGTAGAAGGAACTACTAACAAAAGGAATTATCTTAACTGACTGCTTCTTTTTTGTACACAACTTATTAGCAGCTAAAATTGTGTTTATATATTTCTGCTGAAAATTCACTTACTTAGACAATATCTTAAATGTTACTTTTGGGAACACAGGGAAAACCTTGGTTAAGTACATTTCTTTTTCTACCTAACTGTCTGTCTCCACATTTTCTCTGGAGTGAAAATCCTCCTTTTAACTGGTTTCACTAAAGAGTTAAATAGAACAAAGAATGCTCCTCAACATGGTAGATAAATGATCAACAGTAGCTGACTAAATCTAAATTGCATTTAGTGAACTTTCATGCGAGCTTGGAAGGAAAATATGATTTTTTTCAGCATTTTACTCCATATTTGTCTTCATTCCAATTCATATTCAGTTGATTAAAGAAAATTGAACTGGCAGCATTTATTATTTCCAAGTTCTTATTTTAATTGCTTTGTTTACTCTTATTTTAAACCTTCTCTAAAGGGACATACACTGAGAGAAACCCTCATTATGTGATTCAGAAATCCCCAATATGATTTTACAGTTTCTAGCTTCATATTGCTTGACTGAAATGAGTCCATTGTTAACAGCTGACTGGTTTTTAAAGCAGTGGATAATCAGTTGGGTAAATTAGCATTTATTGTCTTTAGGACTTACGTACACTGGGACCAAAAGCCCACCAGTGACTGACTTCCTGCTTAAGTGCTTTAACAATGAGGCTCTCTCTAGCATTATATGGAGCAGAGCTATGGACCTTGAAGAAAGCAAATGAATATTGACTTGCCGTGATGGAGATGACATGTCTCAGGAGGATCCCTGGTGTTAGCAGAAGACAGAAACTGAGAAGTGATGACACGAGAAGCATGCTGTGAATAAAAAGAAACTGCAAGCTGCCATGAGAGAGTAGAAAATGTTGCTATGTGGGAGGTGCATTTATAGCACATTTGACACCAAAGAAACAAAGAAATTCATTCCTTGTAAACTCCAACTAGGCACTGTAAAAAAATGCCTGCCTATGTGATATGTGAAAACAGTATTCCAAATATGACTTTCCCATGTCATTTTGTTTAGGAAAAGCAATGTCACATGTTATATAGTACTGAGTAAGATGGCAGAGGATTTGTCAGTAGTTTCATTAAAATTAATATTTTAAGGAGTTCCAACTGGAATATTTTACTCTAGGCTGATTTTTAATGTTTGTTGCAACCCCCCAAAAGTAATTGTGCTTGTGTGACAGGTATTTTTGTTAGTCAGACAACGAAATCACGCTTGACACCTAATGAACCCTCAACACTGAGATGTAACATGCATAGAGCTGGTCCAATTACATAGAAGTCACCAGGCTGTATGTTGGAGTTGTCGGTGATAAGAGTCCAAGATTCATTGATTGATGCTCATGGAATTCAGCTCGCAGGTTGGATCATTAGTTTCCCTAACTGCTGTCAGGTACTGGCAGATGGAGGAGCAAGACCACTGATCCATTGCCCAGTTATAATTCCCACCTAGTCCTTTGTCGCCGACCCCTTGTTTTGACCTGCCCTGTCATCACTGGCCCCTCTTGAACAGGTTCTGGACTGAGCAAGATCTCTGTGCAGCCAACCAGCATCGTTGGAGCCTTCATGATGGCCCTTTGTGCAGTTGCAGCACCACACAGACGATGACGCTCATTATCAATGAATGTCCACTGATTAGACTTAGCAGTGGTCTAGAAGAACTGCATCACACCACTGAAGATGCCATTGCTTGGATAGAAAACTGTGCTCATGCTAAAGAAAAAAATAGATACTAGTCTGCCATTTAAAAGCATCCTTTGGTTTTATGAATGAAGTTTTTCACTAGGAAATGATTTAGAGACAATGGTTATGGCATTTTTAAGAGAACCTGGTTTGCCCAGATTCTTAGCTGGTGTATATTTGCCTCAATGTTGCATAGGAGAGAGAGTTTTGTGAAGGTTTTTTTTTTTTAAACGTTTGTTTGTATCGTGCAGGAATAATTAATTTGGTGGGTTTTTCAAAGAATTTTGTGGGACATCCACAAGTTTTGAAGCTCAAAATCTGAATTATGCAGATCTCTTGGGTCTAAAACCTTGAGTTTAGAATCAGCAAGCCTCATGACCAGGGGAGCCAATAGCCTTGCCTGGCTCCAGGAATGGTGATGGTGGGGGAGGAGAGGCTCCACACTCCCAGAAGGCATAGAGCTGAGGGTGGAAAGGGCAGGGCTGAAGGCAGCTGGCCCTCAGCCAGGCCTGGACCTTGGTGCCCCTCCACCTTGTGCCGCAATGGTGATTTAAAGGGCTCTGAGCCCCTTTGAATCACTAGGCCTCAAGGCAACTGCTCCCTTAGCTCACACCTTGGAGGATCTGGTCATGACATTTCCTGCATTTCCTGCTTCTAGTTGGCCTGAACCTGCCATCAAATGCCATAGCTTTTTCATGACTCACAAAAACTAATATACCTACATATGAAAACTTGGGCAATCGATTAATCACAGTTAACTAATGTTAACTCAAAAAATTAGTCATGATTAAACATTAATTGTGATTCATCACAATTTTAAAATCACACTGTTAAACAATAATAGAACAATTTAAATCTATACAAATGTTATCTCCATTTTAAAAAAAAATATGTATTTCAATTACAACACAAAATACAAAGTAGACAGTGCTCACTTTATATTATTTTATTACAATCTATGCAGTGTAAAATGATAAAAAGAAATAATATTTTCAATTCACCTGATACAAGTATGGAGTCCAATTTCCTTATCATGAAAGTACAACTCACAAATATAGATTTTTGTTTGATAGCTGCACTCAAAAACAAAATATAAAACTTTAGCACCTACAAGTCCACTCAGTCCTACTTTTTGCTCAAGGAGAATAGTTCAGGCCTCTCTCTTGCATCCAAATGTGTGTTACAGAGCAGCACACTAGAAATACAATCTGTTTAGATCTTTTTGTTCTTATTCAGATTGCCTTCATTAAAAAGTGAGCCAATGTTGTTAAATCTTGGGTAAATGTTATTAAATCTCAGATGTAAATATTTCATGCTGAAAATTTATACATCATTATCAGATCTGTTTTTTCTGTGACATTGGTGAATGAGTTATAAATAGTGCCAGAACAGCCAAGTTTTCCACAATAATGTTTAAATATTTTCTATGCGTTCCCAGCAAGATTGGTTGAAGAATGTGTAACTGCTCCAAGGCTGGCTCTGAAGGCAGAGTACCACCCTTTGTTTGGGTTAAAAGCGAATGTACATCTACTTTTATATTACATATATAGCATTTGAACCTTTCACAGCACTGATCATTTGTGAACTTGGCTGTATTTCTCTTTTATGGTAGCTTTAAGAATTTTGGATGCTTTTATTAAGCAATATAAAAGGATGCTAAATTTGAAGAACCAGATTATTATCATCATGTCCTCAAGGAGAATTATGCATCATCAGACAGGACTAATACTCACAATTGGTATACCCATGAATTTTCCACTTTGTACAATTTCTACTACAATGATCCCATTATCAATGAGAAAACCAGGAGAATGTAATTAGGAGACTGACAAAACCCAAGGTCAGGATGTGACAATATACACATGCCCTATGCAATCAGTGACATGGTCTGCATTAAATCCAGAGAGTTACAAACTGCAGTTCATGCAAACTGCAAAAAATAAGGTAGTGTTGGCATGCTAATCTATTAGCACAGAATTATCACAAATAATCAGAATACCCCTCTTGTGCACAAGGAAGTTTGCTGCCATAATAATCCTTTGGAACAGAAAATATGGGTTACATTTTTGTCACCTGATAACTGACATTTGATGTTGGCTGATAAAGTTGCATCTTTGCATTAGAGTTGAAATAAGGTTGACTGTCACCATGGCATAATAAACCACCTTCCCCAGTAGCTACAGTTTGTTGTTTACATTCTTTTGCCCCAAGACAGCTTTATAGGAAACAATATACTGGATCAACTGAAAAAACATCACTAAAATCAATTAATCTCCCAAAGAACTGCTACACTCCAGTGAATTTCCAGATTCCATCTACTTATTCCTGTATATCTATTATTCACATTCAGTATTCGGGGAAAATGAAGCTAGCAAAAACAGTTGTGCTAGAATACACTGATCTATATGTGTTATTTGCTGGAGATCTTAGAGGCTTTTTCTTTTCCGAAACTAACTTATGACCTTAACTTGTCATTCTCAGACAATTTCTAATATTCAAACAGGAGTGTAAAGAAACAAGTAAACACTTTACTACAGTCTGGTGAATAATTAATAGTGAATGGATATAAAATGGATTTATAATCTTTTATTGTTTGCAAATATTCTCTGTAAAAAGTTTGTTTTTATTTTCTAGAATACATTCATTAGTCATCAAATTTTTGTGATTAATTCTTGACTTGCTCATGAAAACTTTCTTGCAATATCGAATATTTAGCAGTTTTTTAGTACTCCATGCTCTGTTCCTTGACTGAACAATTGTAGCCGTTATAATCAAGCTTCTGGTTACATAATTTCACTTACAAATGGAGCTTTTTGGAATTTTACAAATGTTGAAGACAGAAGAGAAATTTTGAAAAAACCCACAAAGTTTTTAAATTTCTCCTTTCCCCTCCCAACCAGCTATATTTAAAAACAGAAAATGCAGTCTCTTTGAAAATACTGAAATAGTCAGTTCAAATCCACTGTTTCTGTTAACACTCCTGCTGCTAACTTCTTTCAGTAGTATGCCCCCTGAAAGCAAGCACAAAGGGGCATGAACATGGCAAATGTTAAACTGAATGAAAAATGAATTAACATTTATCAAAAATGTTGTTCATTCTGCTCGAGAAATATATGCTTTTCCTTTTGGAAGTAAGTTCAACTTCCAGTAGCTCTGAAATATAACCAATGCTAGAAGAGGAATTCCAAATGAGAATCTCTAATGTTTACTATTAGAGGGGTAGTCCAGTTAGTCTGTAACAGGAAAAACTTAAAAAACAACAAATAGTCTTGTAGCACCATAGGGCATGTCTACGCTACCCTCCTAGTTCGAACTAGGAGGGTAATGTAGGCATACCGCACTTGCAAATGAAGCCCGGGATTTGAATTTCCTGGGCTTCATTTGCATAAGCGGGGAGCCGCCACGAGGAGTAACGGTAGTTCGGAATAGGAACCTAGTCCGAACTACCTAGTTCAAGCCCCGTGTAGCCGCGCTGCACAGGGTTCGAACCAGCGGGGATTTAAAAATGGCGGCTCCTCGCTTATGCAAATGAAGCCCGGGAAATTCAAATCCCGGGCTTCATTTGCAAGTGCGGTATGCCTACATTACCCCGCTAGTCCGAACTAGCGGGGTAGTGTAGACTAACAAAACATGTAGATGGTATCACAAAAGCTCATGATACCATCTACATGTTTTGTTAGTCTCCAAAGTGCTGCAAGACTATTTGTTGTTTATGTTTATAGTTGCTTTGCAGCCCATCACCTTAGTAAAGCTCCTGAACTCCAACTATATCTTCTACACCATTCCTGGAGTCTGAGAACTTAAAAAACCAACCAAACAAAAAACACAATACCAGACGTTTCTTGTCTTCAGCTGTCCAAGATAGGCCTGAGCCCTTCAAAGGAGAGGTGTAAGCAATTTGGTTAGTCAGAAGTCATGAAAAATCATTGTACATGCTGTAGGAGATCACTCTGACCATTAGGCCATGTCTACACTACAGAGAAGAACAAAGCAGCTGTAATCGATCTTCCAGGGTTCAAATTAGCACGTCTAGTGAAGACGTGCTAATTTGAATTGGGAGGGTGCTCCCATTGGCGCCAGTGGTCCTGCTTCCATGAGAATTAGGAGAAATTGAAAGGAAAGTGTGCTTCCTTTGTCTTCCCAGTGTGGATGGTGCCAAAGTTCAAGTTCAAATACTTTTACTTAAGCTACACAATTAATATACCAGAAGCGTCATATCTTAATTCGAACTTATCCCCTAATGTAGACCAGGGCTTAGAGGCCCATAGAAATCTAATATCTGTTGGGCTGATGGGTTCCTAAGTTCAGAACAGTTATTTTAATGCCAGCAGCTTCTTCACCCTGCCTCATGACCAGTGCCACTGCCTCCTCTCCCCCAAAAGATCATGAGTTTCACTCTCAAAGTGAGTTGATTAGCTGAGGGGGAGGAATCAAATGTCTATGAAAATATCAGTCTATGAGAAGTCCTGATGCAGCAGAGTTTCAGCTCCTGCTCAAGTATCAGAGGGGTAGCCGTGTTAGTCTGAATCTGCAAAAGCGACGAGGAGTCCTGTGGCACCTTATAGACTAATTGAAGTGTAGGAGCATAAGCTTTCGTGGGCAAAGACCCACTTCGTCAGATGCATGTAGTGGAAATTTCCAGAGGCAGGAATAAATATGCAGGCCAGGATCAGGCTGGAGATGATGAGGTAATCCAATCAAGGAGGATGAGGCCCACTTCTAGCAACTGATCTGGAGGTGATCTCCAGCCTGATCCTGGCCTGCATATTTATTCCTGCCTCTGGAAATTTCCACTACATGCATCTGACGAAGTGAGTCTTTGCCCACGAAAGCTTATGCTCCTACACTTCAGTTAGTCTATAAGGTGCCACAGGACTCCTCGTAGCTCCTGCTCAGTGAGCTTACTACTCACCCAGCAGATAGACAGCAGAAAAGACTGGAAAGTGGTAATTCAGGTTTCAAAGTTAGAATAGAAACAAAACATTTTGAACACCTTAGGAAAAGGATAGAAGTATCAGACTACAGTCCAGAGGTTATTGCCCTGGCCTGAAACCTGGATCACCACACCCAAGTCCCTCTTCTACCCGATTCAAATAAGTGTTTCATCCGACCTCACCATAAATCAGGTAAAGTTTGTCCTTGAAATTTCAGCAAAAACCTTCCAATCAGTAGACAGATTGTGGCTTTGCATGGCTTTTGGGAGGTTCTTCTGCTGCCAGCTATTAAGTGCATACTGCTGTGAAGACACTCGTCACATCAGAACTTCACCATCACCTTGTAGAAAATGAACATGGAAATGAACAGTTTCTAAGATTAATGGAGAAAGGCATTTCAAATTTTGTTAATATTAAGGTTAACATCCACATTAATTTTCCTGTTTGTAGGTCATGAAGGGTTTTCCATTGCAGTGTACCTATGAAAAGCTCAGTGCACTTTATATAGTGTAACCTAAATCCAACTTTTGAAATTACTATTACTCCAGTGTACTCAAGCCTTTGCTTACATATGCCACAAAATAAATATATTTTAATGGTGTAATGTTGATTTACACCAACAGAGTATCTGGCCCATCAAGTTAAAATTTTGAGTTTACTTCATTCTGATTTTTAATTGTATTAAGCAGGACCATTAGCTGCTATCCCAAGTTACAAACAAGTAGAACAATGTTCTAGTTCGGGGTATGATTTCTTTCAAGTTTAGTTTTCATTGTAAGCAGCTTTTAAGCTGGTCCATCACAACTATTGTGTTGTAAAAAAACATATAATCATAGAAAGTGCATTGGCTCTTAACAAAAGAGGGGAGACCGTATCAAAAGCTTTGCTAAAGTCAAGGTATATCACATCCTCTGACTTCCCCATATCCACAGAGCCAGTTACCTCATCATAGAAGCTAATCAGATTGGTCAGGCACGACTTGCCCTTTATAAATCTATGCTGACTAGTCCTGATCACCTTCCCCTCTTCCAAGTGCTTCAAAATGGATTCCTTGAGGATCCCCTCCGTGATTTTTCCAGGGACTGAGGTAACACTGACTGGCCTATAATTCCCTGGACCATCCGAGAAGATTACTGGAATGCAGAGCAGTCTGGAGACCCTTGATAAAGACATATTCTATTCATCATAGGATTAATATTTGCCCTAATTTATATACCATGAAACTATTGTAATAATTGGGTTTGCATTAGTTGTAAGTCAGATCATAATTTGTTTTCTTTTTCAGGATATATGATAATACATGTGTGTGTATAAAAAAAGAGAATTTAAAAGCTGTCTAAAAAATCTTTTGTTCAGAAACAGTCTTGGACAGCATTTAATAGTAACGTAATGAAGCCCATCAAGGGAAAGCATAAAGATATTGGTAGAGTTCCATTAGTCCAAGTGTCTCTCTGAAATGACTACACTGAGTGACTCCCATGCCATTACAGTTAATTAGCAAGCTCCTTTGAATTATACTTGCCTTATTGCATTCTTTACTCTTCAGAACAAAGAAGAACCAACAAACCCCCAAAACACCCATCTGCACCAGTGAGAAGCTACTGTGGAGTCTGAGATATGTCCATTGAATAATGGATTGACACTAACAGAACAGTCTTCAAGTACTACAAATATTTCAGGATAATTTGCAGTAAATCCTCTGAAACTTCCAAGATATGCAACTTGAGAAACCAGAAGTAGGTTCAGAAATTTAAATCCCATCCCTAGTGCATATGCAGTACACACTTAAAGGAGTCAACTGTCACTATAAATTAGGAAACAAAATGAACTTCCTCCTATCCTTAATTGCTCCTCAAACAGGAATATGCTTCCTGAGATCAATTATTAACTGAAGTCTTCATAAATGTGTCTGGCTTAGGTGATAATGAAATGAACACTAACAGGTAGAAGTTATTAAAATGTATTTTTGGATACTATTTATTTTAGTTAAACAGCATTGTTGACAGACTAAGCTGTTTTCTTCTCATTCCATCCCTTGTACAAAAGCAATTAAAGACGGGGTAGGATTTTTCAAAAGCGCACTACTGTCTTAACTTTTTATCCACTAAAATTGACTATTAAACTCCTGCTGAATTCTATGGCAACAGACTTAAACCTGATTACAGTCGTCCTCAGCAGGATATTCAAAAGCACTGGGCATTGGTCTGTCACCTCCAAATCATTTGTCTCTCGATTTTTTCCCCACTTTGGAACAAACCAGTCCCTTTTGCCATTGTTAGGGCCATAGAATTATAGCTTCCTTGTCTTTGACAGAAAGCTCACGCTATGACCTTATGCTTGTATCCAGTGCCTCTTCTCCTAAAGTCTGAAATATATTTTCTTGTCTTCCAGGACACTCAAGAGTCTACAAAACTAAAACTAAATATCCCTGCTAACTAAGACAAAGTTATTTGTCATAGAGTCTAAATTAAAGAGAAAACTCCAAACAAACAGAATATAAATAAGCAAAACAATTATTGCAAAGAACATAGCTAACTAGGCAGCAAAACACATAACAGTTATAAAAAAAAATTAGACAACATAGACAGGGATTCTTATCATTTAGAAAGATTTTCATCTCAAACCACTTGCCCATCCTGACTCTCTTAATGTCCCAGGAAATTACACCTCTCAAGTCCCAGGAAATCTGTGTGTATATCTACATCCAACAGGTATATTTGCTACAAAATACCCTCATTTTTTGTAGTCCTGAATATATATCTGAAATGGTTACCTATTAAAAACTTTATAATTGCATTTTAACTCCTAACATTACCTCTACCTTTCCTTGCTTTTCTTTATGCTAAAGTTCCCCAAAGTTTGGAAAGCTGGGACCAATTTCAGAAATATAAAATCAATCATCCCCAACTTCAACTTCATCAAATATAGTTAAAGGTCTATGTATTTTAATGTATACGTTTTCTGTGCCCCATCTATTCCTTCACATCACTCCCATTGGGTAAATTCTCATATAGATCTTCAAAATGATATTTCTTCTTCTTTCTTATTTACTTTGATGGAAAGTTGAATAGTTAACAGTGTAGATCACTAAAGTACCATCACTGGGGGTATGTCTACACTAGCCCCCTAGATCGATCTAGGGAGGCTAATGAGGGTGACCAGAATTGCAAATCAAGCTTGGGATTTAAATATCTCGGGCTTGATTTGCATGTTCCCGTCCGGTCACCATTTTAGAAATTGACTAGCCCGGTGTAACTGCCCGCATCTACACGAGGCAGTGAAACGGGATTCCAGAATAAAGCCCTAAATCAAATTAGGTGGTATTCCTCATGGAATGAGGTTTACCACCTAATTCAATTTAGGGGCTTTAGTCTGGAATCCGGTTTCACTGCCGCGTGTAGACGCGGACAGTTACTTCAGGCTAGTCAATTTCTAAAATGGTGACCGGATGGGAACATGCAAATCAAGCATGAGATATTTAAATCCCGGGCTTGATTTGCAATTCCGGTCACCCTCATTAGCCTCCCTAGATCGATCTAGGGGGCTAATGTAGACGTACCCTGGCATCTAAAGTTTCATCATTGGCACCTGAACTAGCACCCACTTACATTAATGATGTAAACCAACTCAGCTCTGAAAACTCAGCTAGACATCTTTGCCTGAGATGTTACAATTTCTGCACATTTGAAGGCTTTCTTTGTAATTGCTAGACACTTGCTTAAAAAAAATTAAGATGAGACTCTGGAAAGCAAATCAGAGTTCTGTCCACATCAATACTGATAGGTAGGAGAATAGATTTGTTAGCAAACTGTTAAAAGCATTGATTTTCCAACCCTGCCCACTGGCCGCTCCCCTGGTAGATCTTAACATTTTGGGTTGGACACTAAAAGCTGCAGTGTGAATTTCAGTTTTTATGGATGCACTGATGGGAGTAAATCTGTTGATCAGAACTTACACATGCTAGAGAAGGTGTCAGTGTGTTTATGTGCCTGACTGTCCTGATGCTTTCAGGCTAATGCGTGCCAACTGGGATTATGTCACCTCAGTTTATTATTTCCTTGCATTTTAGTGCACGTGGTGTTGTGAGGAAATGCAATTAACCACCCTTACCTTTAAATTTGAAAAAAGGATTTAATGTGGGAATAGAATATGTGTATTCACACACACTGAACTTTAGAGAATCAGAAAAGAATATGAGCTGAAGTCCAGATGACTCCAGACAATTTGTGAGTGCTTTTGATTTCTCTTTCTTTATCCTTTTCAGAGTATCAGAGAAGAGGAGACCCTCCAGTGATTTTAATTAAACTCTTTCCTGAGAGCTTGGTAATCTTCTGTTTTGAAAAAGTGAGCCTGCTCACCTGGAAGGTATTTCCCAAGCACTCATAGCTCTTTAGTTTTAAAATCATTGTTGCAGCTATTAACCTTGAGAGTGTAGAACCAAGCAGATACTCTGCTATTTACACAATTGCCATAGCTTCCTTTCCTTCCTCAAAAATCAGAATTATGATAAAAACAGAAACAATATACTGTTGCCTGCTTTGAAATAGTATTAGCATAGAGTTTATTTTTGTTACGGTTATAGTGGTGCTTAGCAGTTAGGCTCCATTATCAAAATGATTAGAGCAGTGAATCACTATAATGACTTATGTCTGTATAAATCATAGTGGTTTGCAAATACAAATTTATAGCCATCTCTGCAATCTAAACACAGCGCCAACTACTTCATATGGCTGTTATAACCTTAGAGGACAACATTATGAAAGTGGTATGTCTTTATGTTAGATTAAATTTTTATTGCATTGTGGGTGGGATTGTCAAAAGATTTGGATGCCCAGTTCCTACTAGAAATTACATGTTCAAATCCTTTTCTAACTTTAAAAATACCACAATGAATATTCAATACTACTTTCCTGTTTAACTGGGATAGGATCATAACTCATGGATTCCTACTCCACCTGCAAGAGGGACCATGAGTCATACTTTTAATGTGTCTTTCGGGGATGTTGCCTGCTGTGAGATCAACATTTACCCAGTTAGCAGAGAGTGCTCTCTGAGATATATTGCACTAATGCCTTATTCTACATTGAGAGGAGTACTTCAGTGTCTTCAGTCCCATTGTGTGATAATTGTTTCTAAGCATTGACTTAGGGCCAGTCTACACCACCACACTACACCAGCACAGCTACTCTGCTGAAGCTGCACCACCTGGTAAAGACACAGAGTAATGACGGGAGAGTGTTCCTCTGTTGGAATAATTACTCCATCTTGGTAAGAAGTGTAACCTATGTGAGGGGCTTCAGGGGATAGCTGAGTTAGTCTGTACAGGATAAACTTTAAAAAACAACAAACAGTCTGGTAGCACTTTAAAGACTAACTAAACATGTAGATGGTGTCATGAACTTTCGTGGGCACAGCCCACTTCAGATGTCAGGGGGACAGCCTGTTTGACTCATAGACTTTAAAGTCAGAAGGGACCATTATGATCATTTAGTCTGACCCCCTGTCAGCCGACGGTCAGGGCAGTGTGTGTGTGTGTATGTTTCCGAGAAAAGGTTTAACGTCCGTGCCTTTACTGCTAGGACCGGGGTCCCATCGCAGAGGGTGGCCAGCAGGCCAACAGGCCCCGTTATATAGGAAGAGCTTATTACATCTTAGATTTCAGCTGCTAGAATTTCATAATTCCTTCGCAGCGGGCAGCCTTGGAGAAAGACTGAAAGATGCCCCAGTGGATCCTGTCACCTGGGAGTGACACAGATCCAAACGCCCAAGCTCTTCCTATAACTGTCCCTTTAGACCGGCTGAAGTTCTTTTAAATTGTGCTTGGTTCTGTTACAGCAACTGAAGGAGTCAGGTTAAAGCTTAAACAGTTACAGGTTTATTGAGGAAGCTTATAAATCATATGGTTGCAATGGCTATTGTTCTATTTCTTAACTATTAGCAAAATATAGGTCTTAAACATGGTTACAAAGAAGATAAAGATAGAAAAATAGAAATAATGGTACCAAGTAACAGCTTACTCTTTCTATGTGTACACTTAAGACAGAGGACCACATCCAGGTACCATTTTTACCCCCTTCTGTGCCTCTCGACTCCAGCATGTCAGGCCAGGGCCGGTCCCTCAATTCCTAGGAAAGACGAAAATACGAGGTGGGCGTCCCCATAGAACCTCGGGAGGTCAAACACCTAACCCGACCAGCAGGTAGAGGGTAGAATGACACTCAAAGTGAGTGTGTGCTGGGCCCATCTTTTATAATCATGGGGTCACGTATTTCTCTTTCTTATCTGTCATGCCAATTGATACTGGTCTGTCTGCTGTGAGACCAGTTCTTACAAGGGAGTTGTGAACTTAATTTACACTTGTAAGAGAGAATTGAGATGATTAAATTTTGAAGTACTGGACATTGTTTTCTCAGTGGGAAATTCCTCTCAGGGACTGTGTGTGTGTTCGAATCAACATAGGTGCCAGCCGGTGGCAGTCTCACATATCCTGATCTCTCCTCATATCTATGTTTCAGCTTCTCAGGATCAGATGAGCCAGCATAGACTATGCTGATTTTATTGCTCCTTCTCTGTCCTGTGCTTCAGAGAGGCAAATAAGATGGATGATATGGAGGCGGGCTGTCTGGCCACACCCCCTGCACAATGCAGGCCACAGAATCTCACCCACCCACTGCTAGAATAACCCTCTCGCCTTGTCTCAGATATTGAAGTCCTTGAAATGATGGTTCAAAGACCCCAAGATGCAGAGAATCATCCCGCAAGTGACCTATACCCCATGCTAAAGAGGAAGGGGAAAAACCTCCAGGGCCTCTGCCAATCTACCCTGGAGGAAAATTCCTTCCCGACCCCAAATATGGCGATCAGCTGAACCCCGAGCATGTGGGCAAGACTCACCAACCAGACACCCAGAAAAGAGTTCTCTATAGCAACTCCTATCTTACCATAGTGCCAGTGTGGACAGCATGATATTTGTGCACCTCAAGGGGGAGGGCATTTTCACACCTCTGAGTGACATAAGTTAAGTTAACTTAAGCTATAGTGTAGATCTGCCCTTAATAATGGAGACTGCGTAGTTCGTAATTTTTGCATTTTCTAAGGAAGAGCTGGTCATATAGTATCATTAGTAGAGCAAATATTATTTTAATATCTCTAGTAGGAGGCACAGTTGTGGGGAAAGTGGGCAGCTTTCAGCATAGGTAATTGTGTTTTTTTTGAATTTGGCCTGCTACAATTATACCTTGTTATTCAAACATTAACACTGAAAATCTGTGACTCCCATGAAGTCATAGGGAACACCCGTATACTTAAAGTTATGGACACACCTTTCTGAACTGGGTCTTGAATAAGCCAAGAAGGGACTGATTTACTTAACCATATGCTCATGGAAGTCCATCCATATTCAGAAAAAAAAAATCAGTTGTATAATATAAAATGGCAAATTGTTATGCTTATAAGAAGCACATGGATCTTTATAGGGAGAAAAGGCAATACACTGTATTTATTGATTATACAATGGTAAAGCAATTAGCATATGCTTTTACACACACACACACACACACACACACACACACACACACACACACACACACAGTCCCACCAATAGATGTTATATTCACTAGTCCATGGTCTGTGGATTGATTATGGACGGAGGAGTAGGGGTCTATCAGTCTGGGCCAATGCTTCAGTCATACCAGGATATTCCCATTCTTAGAGCAAAATAGTTCTCCTTTTATAATAGTTCTTTCCCATCAGGATCACTGGGTTTTGCATATTTCTGTTTCCACAGACTGTTGGTGAACAATTTTTATAATAATCTCTCCTGTTAATAAATCAGGCTGAACTATACTAGAGATAAACTGTATTCATTCATACTTTTATGTATTGAAACATGACCTTTTTCATTGTTGAAAAAGACGTGCTAATACTCTTACCATTTCCAGAAATTACCCAATACATGTCATGTTCAAGGGATGCCAAGCTAAGAATCTGCATTTCAGTGCATCCTATAGCTAAGGCAGTCTATATTGTGTCCCCAAAAGGAACCTTCCATTTTATCTCCTACTTTCCAGTGATTTTGTATTTCTGTAATATTTATAAGATTAACCTTAAGTCCCACTTCACCTTCCCAGGCATACATGCTGGTCCTTTCTAGTGGTTTTAAAATTTAGCTTGTGTTCTTATTATACCATTTCATAAGGATTACTTCATCATTAATAGGAGTCACCTATGATGACTGATTTACAATAAGTGAACCATTTTAAAATCTTGGTTCATGGATGAAACCGTATTTTCTCTCATAACTCCTCTCTATCGGAATATTTAATACTTTTAGGAATAGATAAAACCAACCTTTACCCTGGAATTGCATTGTCTATAAATTGAAATTGTTGTGATTAAGAAGTACCTTGCGCAGATCCCCAGAAGTTCCCTTAGTCTGCAAAGAATCCAGACATCATTCTTCATGCAAATAGCTTAATCTGTGAAACATATACCCATTTCAATTTACCATTCTTATCAATGCAGTAAACTAAGGGGCTCAGGGAATCCACTATGAAATAACAGCTAATCTATTTTTAGTCTAATGTATGGTTTTGAGAAAATTAAATCCTCCTACCAGTACCCTCAAGGAATGAGCCATTGGCAGTGGTTGGCATTTCTATCAAAGCCCTTACCTTTCATTGATCTACTTGTCTGCCTTCTTTCCCTGTTACAATATCTAAATATGTAACTTGAGGCTGTATCACTTGTGCTTTTTCTAGGCTTACTTTGAATCCTGTTTCTTTAATGAGAGCTAAAACTTTTTCTGTGAGCACCTTCTCCCATTATCAGGATGTTGCCTTCATAGGAAAAGACACATGATCTCTTCCATGGGTGTTTCGGCACACTTTTCATTGCTAGGTTTGTGCTGCATTAATTCCTTCTCCTTCCTCTTTGTTTGAGTCTGAGGCACTAGTTTCTGTAAATACTGTCAAAATGCTTGCTAATCCTTTTCTGCCTAATGCAGTATTGTTTGACACAATACACGACAATGCTAGCAATAAGTCAAACATCACAAGATAAACACAAACATAAAACACAATCTTTGTCGCAACAGTTGATTCATGGTTGTTCTTCAGCTGGTACCAGCTTTTTCTGAAAGACAAAAAAAACCATTTGGGATGGCAGATTATTACTTAAAATACTCCTTTCTTTTGCAAATATCTGTGCTGATTTCTCTATTTTGCCTGCAATTACCTCCATATCTATCCATGTTTTTGTTCTGTAGGCAGGCCAGATTTCAATTACTTCTGCCCCCTAGGCTTCACCTACACTGCACCGCAGGTCAAAATAAGATACACAATTTGAGCTATGCAAATTGCATATCTTATTTCAATCTTATTTCAAAATAGCTTATTTTGTAATTTGGTGCTGTCTACGTAGCTCCAAATTTTGAAATATCCCGCTCTTCCAAAATGTCCCTTATTTCTCATGGAATGAGGTTTACAGGGACATCAGAATAGTGAGCCTGTTATATTTCAAAAATAGCTCTGCAGTATAGACATAGCCTTAAGAGTTTAGGATGAGTTATCCCATTGTTCAATCATTAAATTCATGAGTGGTGTACCTCAGTTTCTCCCTTATACACAACAGATCAGGCTTGTCATAAGTTTTCTGCTGTGCTAAGTTTTAAGATCATTCACTAACAATAGCCAAGAAGCATTATTACTGTAATGTTTCAGTTTTGAATATGAGTTGTATTTCCAATTACCATTTCAGCATGCTTACAGGTTTTTCTTTTTATAAAAGAATCTCATGCACATTATACATTGTTACAGGGTTACCTGTAAACATTAAATTTATCCCAGTATTAAACAATAATATTAGCATCAAAATCTCTTACAAATGGGTGTTTAAATATCATTATACCATGCCTTTTATTTGGACAATTTATCTTTGAGGTCAGTGTATATATAAGTAGACACCATTTTGTATCTGTTATCAGATTTTAGCACTGTGCATTTACTATATCTTTCCTATTTAGGATTAACCTCTTACTTCTACATTTGACTCCTTTTTTCACTTTCCTTTCTGGAGGATCACAATCTGATTTTTTTTTTTTATATTTCAGGTGGTTTGTTTGCTGAACAAGTATATTTATTATCTACCACTGCCAGATAGGTCATTTGCACTAACAGATACTTTGTGACTTGCCTTTAGATCCAAAGCTATTAGCAGCTTAGAGACTCTGTCTTAAAAGGGGATACAATTAACTTCCACCAGAGTTCCGATTACTTTTTACTTTTAAATCCTGCTTTCCCACACACAGCAATTTGAAAAGAAAACACAACCTATTGTGGTTTCAGGAGCCCTAATAGGATTTTAATCAAGTAGCATATTCTGTTTAATTAAGTAACATATTTTAGCTCTTATCTTCTGCTACTGTTACCAAAAAACAAAAATCCAGAATCTCTCCCAATTTTCCTAGGTCTGACTGCCTCTTAAACCAGCCATAACTTGGTGTATAGCAAAATATTGAACTTTCTAAAGCATTGAAATACCTTAAGGATTAAATGCTAAACACAAACTCAACCAACACTAGTTTTCCATGTCTGGCAAAAAGCATTTTATCAGCTTTGCAACTTTGAATTAAATGGCCTTATTAAAAATAAAACAAATGTATTTCAAGCCTACAAAACAAAATTTCAAAAACTGGCAAAACAGAATGGCTATGTCCTAAAAACCTCACATATTTACACAATATGTATAGATATAGTCATGCACAGACATATACATATTCTTAACATTTTTGTACACTACATTAATTATTTCTACATAGCTGTACAAAAATCATATTCCCTTTTACACTTCTAGGGTATGTCTACACTACAGAGTTTTGACGGAAAAATGGTTGTTTTTCTGACAAAACTTGAGGAACGTCCACACTGCAATTGCATTCTTCCACAAGAAAAATCAAAAGAGCCAGAGGGGGTTTTCTGGCATTGGTAATCCTCATTCTATGAGGAAAAAGCCTTTTTGTGAAAGAGCTTTTTCGCAAAAAGGCACCTGTGACGGGGAAGAGGGAGTTTTTTCAGAAGAAGAGGAAAGAGAAAAAAGCACAAGTGCCCTGGTGGCCACTCTGTCCATAGTAATCACAGCTGAAATGTGAGATAGCATCCATTCAGTGTGGATGCTATCTGTCAAAAAAGTAGATTGCTTTTTTTGATGCACTTTTGCAGTGTGGATGCTCTCTTTGAGAAGAAATTTTTTCAAAAGCTCTCTTCTGAAAAAAGTTTCTTCCGAAAGCAGCCTGTAGTCTAGATGTTGCCTTAGGGGTTTCTATTGGAATTTAACTACCCTATGTTCTTCTTAGCGGATTTGACTAAAGTGCTCATAGTCAAATGATTATTAGATCATCTCTTTGTCTGGATTATTTACAGACATTTCTTTGGAAAAGGACCCATTTTTCCTTCAGAAAGGCTGCAAAGAAACTAAGAATTCCTTATCTATAACATTTTTACATTTTAACTGCTCAGTTTCCTCCAGATTCCACAGAGTTAATTTCTCACTCTTTTCCCTTAAATCACTTGCTTTTTCCTTAAAATGAAAACTTCCAATTATTTTTTTACCATTCCAAGTATTGTTCCAAGGATTTGAATTTTCAGTGCCTGTACTAACTGATTCCCTTGCTCCTGCCACTATGCCCTCAGGACTGTGAACCTGTTTTCCAATCTCACTTGTCTGGGTCTGATCTTGCTTTCCTTGCTGAATGGCTGTTTGTCTGGGCCCAATCCTGTATTTCTTGCTGAACCGCCCCTTTTGGACACAGACTGTGTTTCACTACCAGTTTAGCAAAAAGGATGGGTTCCTCAGCTAGCTCCCATACCTCCTGGCTCCTTTTTTTGGGGTAATCCAAACTTTCATTTCTGCAGCCAGCTAATTTTTTTTAAAATGACTCATCACAGGCTTTTCATAAGACAGACAGACTGCGGCAGTGTCTCTTTTTACGGAGGTTAAGAGTTTGTAAACCAGTAAATATTTACCCATTTGTTCAAGGTCTGCATGCTATAAACATCAGCTAAGGCATTGTCAGACCATAGGCTATGCCTAAACTTCAGCTATATTGGTTCTAAGGATATACTTTACTTCTCCTCTTAATGAGAAGTCTCTTTCTGAATATTTGCACCAATGTGCCCAGTTTGCTTTTATTAGGAATCTTTATTCTTATTTGTCTTGTACCCTGAAGACCCTATACGAGGGTAGAATGGAGATGCTAAGCTTCATTCTTTTGGGCTCGACCCTATTAAGAGTGAGGGTATACTATCATTAAATTATTCCCCAGCAACTGGGTCAGAGTGGAATACTAATCCCCTTTCCGTATTTGGCCCTGCTACCACCGAAGGTATGTATACCTTTAAGACAATCCCTTGATTCCTTATTCCCCCTGCCAAGTGAAGGGAGGGGGAGAGGAAGGGTGGAGAAAAGTCTAATTCTTCTCCTATCCCTGTGCCAGCCACTCTATGACCGGGGGGAGCAAGAAATCTAATTCTCTCTTACACAGGCTGCTACATCCAGGGGTGTGCACACCTTGATGATTGATCACTTCAATACCAAAAACTGCAGTATAATCCTTCAGTTCACAGAACTACTTTTCATTGATTCTCAACAAGACAACAGTGCATGCCACCCCCTCTTGCATTCTCCACCAAAAATATTATGCTTATCAGAAGCACACGGGCTCTTTATGGGGGAAAGGCAATATGCCATGTTTATTGAGAATACAATGGCAAGGTAGCTGACATATGCTTACATAGACAGACACACACACAGTCCCACCAGTCTATGTTATATTCACCAATCCATGGTCTGTGGATTGATCGTGGGCGGAGGAGCAGGGGTCTGGGCCAATGCTTCAGTCATGGCAGGAGATCCCCGCTCTGAGAGCAAAACAGTTCTCCTTTTATAATAGTTCTTTCCCATCAGGATCAGCAGGTTTTGCTTCACCAGACTGTTTTTCTGCCGGATGTTGGATAAATCTAGATGTTTCTCTTGCTCCTTATCTTCTTTGCTCCACCATGTTAAGCTGGTTTCAATCACAAATATTTTGTCACAATTGATAAATGCTTGCCTTCTCTCAGAGCCATCAATTTGCCCACCTATTTGCTGGAATAGGCGTAGGGATTCATTGTCTGGCTCAGTAAACAAGCAGCCAACAATGTTAGGGCCTCCTGGGGAGCAAGATGGTGTACTTTGAGAACGGAAAAGCAGCAATCAGCAGTCTTCCATCTCCATGCAACCAGTAGCCTATGCTCACCATTGCTATGCTGGAACCTTCACATTTATTTATTGACAAATAAAATTTCAGACTTAAATCTTAAAATATTGTATACAGATTGTTTTAATATTTTGGTGCAGAATGCCCTCTGGATCATGAGGAGCTGGGCAGTTGTCTGTGCGTGGGAAAGGGTTCTGTTCTGAGCAGTGTAGGGGGACCCCCCCCCCCAACTGCTGCTGCCCTATGCCAGGCCTCCCTGGCAATCCCTGAGGCTGCTCCCTTAGGGCATTGGGTGCCATGGGGTAGAAAGAGGAGTGGTGGCAGGAAGGACAGGGCTTGAGGGATGGTAACTGCTTTGGCCAGGAATGGCTCATGGGCCAAGAATTTGAGACCCCGTGTTTATATGATGTTTGGTCCTGCCATGGGTACAGAGGACTGGACTTGATGACCTCTCACTGTTCCCTCCAGTTCTATGGATTAATCTCTTCTTATTGATGCTCTGGGTTATCCCAATGCTGGGGGAAGAGAGAGAGAGAGAAGAGTCCGATACAAGTCAGTCTCAAAAGAGAGGAAAAGGAGCTACTTCTGGAATGGTCAGAGATGTGATGGGGAGAGGAAAATGAGTTGCACATTTCTACTGACCAGCTGCCCCTTCTTTTTTTCTTTTTTTTTTTGCTGATGTCATAGTCTCTGCCCATCTTTTCTCTCAATCTCACTCTTGCGCAACAGGGATGCCATGTTTTTGAACAGGTACAGGAGCATGACAACAGGAATGTTTTACAAACTGGTAAGATACAAGTGACATACAGTAGTTTATTGATCTTTAACCTCAGCAAGATCAACACAGCATTTATTTTCAAAATGTAAAATACATGGGTTGTCTTATCTACAGTGCTGCCTGAGGATTTTTCACTGTATAGTGGGGGAGGGAGTCTTATCACAAAATGGCAATTCAAAATGTACTTATTAACATTTCAGTTCTCAATTTCCAGTTTTAATTGTGCTATGCCCAACTGGCAGGTTAACCCTGGAGTTATTGCAATGTGCAAATGTGCTTCCTATAAACGTAACGAAGATTGAAAATGATTGCAGAAGTGAACTTTGATGTCCATTAATTAATTATGGCTGCATATTTTTTTCTCATAAAGCTCTCAAATGGGAATAACATATTGGCAGGAGTTAGGAACCTCTTATGTCACTCAGACTTCTTCTGTGTAACTTTGTTCTTCCACATTTAGTGGCTAATTATATTTTAATCACTAAAATTATCATTGTAAAATAAAAATGCACAGTACCCGAAGTGGCACTGATGTTTATAGAGAGTGGATTCTTTATTATCAGTATTACACAGACTGGAATCTTAGGGTATGTCTACACTACCCTCCTAATTCGAACTAGGAGGGTAATGTAGGCATACCGCACTTGCAAATGAAGCCCGGGATTTGAATTTCCCGGGCTTCATTTGCATGAAGCCGGCCGGCGCCATTTTTAAATGCCGGCAGTTCGAACCCCGTGCCGCGCGGCTACACGCGGCACGGAGTAGCTAGTTCGGATTAGGCTTCCTAATCTGAACTAGCTGTACTCCTCATTCCACGAGTGTAGCCGCGCAGCACGGGGTTCGAACTGCCAGCATTTAAAAATGGCGCCGGCCGGCTTCATGCAAATGAAGCCCGGGAAATTCAAATCCCGGGCTTCATTTGCAAATGCGGTATGCCTACATTACCCTCCTAGTTCGAATTAGGAGGGTAGTGTAGACATACCCTTAGTAAATAAAGTGACAGATTTTGCCTGGCCTTTTCATGGGATGATAAGATGGGAGAAGCGAGGGAGGCACAAAGTTCCTTCTCCCAAAACTTCACCTTTTGTATAGCCCACATTTGAGCCAAACAAAATGACAGCATCTTTCCTCGAAAAAGTTCAGGGTCTGCTCTCTCCTTCAAGAGCACATTGCCCTGCCCCTCAAAATGGATGAGAAGACAAGGGGATGGGGGAATGGCGCTGCCATTCACTTCTCAATGAGCCACACTTGCTCTAAGGCTGTGTCTATACATATATACATGCAGCAGCACAGCTCTAAAGATATAGTTGTGCCACATCAGAGCATGTGGAGAAGACATTGTAGGCTGATGGCTGAGAGATCTTCCACTAGCATAAAAAACCCACCTCCATGAGCAGCATAAACTATGTCAACATGAGATGCTCTCCTGCTGACATGGCACCATGCACGTGAATATATACATTGTTGTAACTTGTGTCACTCAAGGGGGTGGAGAATTCACAGCACTGAGTGACATAAGTTATGCTCATATAAGTGGTAGTGTAGACATAGGGCCAGGAACCCACAGATGTCACTTTAACAGAGCTACTTTTTAAACTTGGATGAAGCAGAAAATTAAAGTTCTGTGCAGTTGTCTGAGTGTATGGGACAAAGCATCTATAAACAGGAAAAAAAAGTCAGTTAGCAGAACAATACCCAAACTAACCAGAGTATGGGCTAACTAGGTGGCCCAAAACACACTGAGTCAGAGGTCCACTGGTGCCAATTGATAGGGTTTACTATTCTTTCAGCAATTCCTAATGGCTCTGACAAACACACTACACCTCTTCCATAGTACTCGTTTATAAAAATATCATGTTGTAAGATATCTAATAAAAGCTTGTAATATATTCTTTATAATCATTGCGAGATATAGGTTCAGATTATATTTGAGGAGGTGTGTGTGTGTGTGTGTGTGTGTGTGTGTGTGTGTGTGTGTGTGTAATTATATATATATATATATATATATATATATATATATATATATCCTGAGTCTCTGTATCAAAGTATGAGTCACCAGCAGACAGGTTTTCTCTCTGATGAGAAGTATTTGTCATCTAGCTAATTGACGTATAATTTAAGCATTATATTGTTTTACAACGTGCCTCCCATCACCAGTTTGAAATAAATGCTAATAGAGAACAAAGGCATGTGAAGTCAACAGGAAAAACAAGCAACAGGGGACAAGAGTCTTATTTTCAAAGATTTACTGTATTGTTGGGGGATAAGCATGACATTTTGTTACCAGCAAGGAATGCCCTAGAGGGCACAAAGTGCCCATGAACACTTGGATACTCATGGTGCCTGAAAACCAGCAGTTCTGTCAAAAAGACTGAATCCTTGGGAGAAAATCTACTTTATTAAATAGGAAAGGTTGCCATTGATAAGTGTAGACCTACGATAGTTGTTTCATACATATAACTATTTCTGTTTTTGCTTATTATCCATCTTCACTCTCTTAAAACTTAATCTTTGAAAATAAACTTAAAGATTGAGTCACCGTAAATTTATTTCAGTGCTCTGATGTTATAAAGCACCTGATCCTGGTCTCCTGTCTGCACAGTGTTCCTTTGGGGACAGCTTACTTGGAAATTTAGTCTTTAAAGTGCTACATAGTTTTTCCTTTTGTTTTAGCAAGATCAGACTAACACGGCTACCTCTCTACTACTATCCTACATGGGGAAGCTTTCAGAGATGCTTGTCTGCTGGAGTATACATGCTATTAAACAAAGGAAGGGTATGTCTACACTAGCCCCCTAGTTCAAACTAGGGAGGCTAATGAGGGCGACCGAAATTGCAAATGAAGCGCAAGATTTAAATATCCTGTGCTTCATTAGCATGTTCCTGGAGGGTCGCCATTTTGGAAATCGACTAGCCCAGAAGAACTGTCCGCGTCTACACACGGCAAAGAATGGCGATTCTGAAATAAACCCCTTACTCCGAATTACCAGTTAAACCTAAATGAGGTTTAACTGGTAATTCTTCTCTGGCTGGTGGGGATTCTATGTAGGTTTTCTTATACCACCAATCCTTCTTAAAAACACTGAACTGAGAGTAATAGCTGCATCCTGTGAAGGGAGTAGAGCAGCAGATTGGTTCCCAGCTGATAAATACAGTCAATGGCCAGAGTGGAGTCACAGTTCCAGTCCACCACCAATAACACTTAGGTCAGAGCTAACAATTGCAGCCAATGGACAGGGAAAGGTGGCAGTTTGAACTGCTAACAGTGCTGAGTGGAGAGAAGTGTTACTTAAGGGTCAGTAAATGGAAAAGAGTGGATCAGAAGGATTAAGGGCTTCAGAATCCATCCCACCTAGGAATTCTGGTGAGGTCTACCTGACGCAGCATCAGAGCTGAATGTCACTATAGCAACTTGTCTAGTCAAGGCCAGCACTGCTTTGCCAGTCGGGACCCAGGTTCTCCTTGGACTTCTTGGCCAACCAACCAACCAAGTAGGAAGGTGACAATACTGCATCAGCCAGTCAGGGCTTTTTATGAAGAACATATGTAAGGACTGTGATGCATAGAACCTGGGGCAATAGTGTTAAAAACTGTTACATTTTAATATTCAAATAAGTTTACATGTCATTTCCCTTCTATGCTTTATAAAGGTTTCTGGATTAAAACCTGTTGACATCTCTGCTTCAGAGTAGGGAATAAATTGCCTGACCATGGCATGCAAAGTGATATAAATGTCTTTAGGTTTCCAGTTTACTGAATGGGGATTCAAGATGGAGTTATTATAGTGTTAGGGGAAAAAAATCTGGAAAATATGAAGACCCAGCTTTTTGATTGTTCCAGCATCTGCTTCACTTACATCAGTTACACCTGCATCACTTTGCTCCTTAGCTAACACAATCCATCCTGAGTATAACATTTTATTACTTTATAAAGTAAGAGGAGAAATTGTGTGTCGGTCAATAAAGAATATTTAGTGTATTATAAATTATTTGAGTAAAATGCACCATTAATGATTGGGAAAAGATTGTCTGTAAAAAAACTTGTTTTATTCACTATAGACAGCATAAGTAAATGACATCATGGAAAATTAAAGCAGAAATTGTCAGCAGATAATCACAATTTACTGTCAGCTTTAAGGTTACTTATATTTTTCTCTCCCTATTTTTGCTTTTTGCATGCAGTGTTATTTATTATAAAAGAGTCCATAATTGGAAGGATTCCCAACTTACCTTCCATGTTTAGTTTCACAGTATATTTCTTCCCACTAGACAGGGGAAGGGAAAATATATGTATCTGTTTTTAAGACAGCCAAATACCATGCACCAGTCATAAGTCTGTTCACTTTTTTGATCAGCAGCATTCTAATATCACATTAACTATAATGCCACTATAAATCTGTATTTTCATGAGCTCATAACATGCTCAAAAATAATCCTCTCCTGACCTGTGTCTGGGATTCTTTGTCTCTGACAGGAAGCTGAGATATATATTTAAAAAATAAACCAAACAGTTTGTGGACACATTTTAACATAAGAAATTTCTGCATTAAAACCTATGTCCTAATTCTGTAATATAATCTTTGTTGGGCAGACCCCAGCATCCATGAGAAATAATGGAGCTGCTTACAGACATAAATGTTTGCATACTTAGAATAGTTTGTAGGATTGTGGCCTCAGAAAATATTAACAGAAGCCACTCAAGCTACACTTTTTAATCAAGCTAACTACTTGCTATTTTTTTATTTTCCCTTTCATTATATTATGCATATCTTTTTCACCATTGTGTTATTCCAGTTATATGGCAGGATAATAACATTGGTGAGCCTAGCCACGAACCATATTATAAACTTCTAGTCATATATCCATTCACAGATTTGTAATTTTTAACTTTTAACCAAATTTTATCACACACACACACACACACACACACACCCCTGAAAAAGGGCAGCAATTAGCATGGCAGAAGAAGAAAAATATGGAATTAGTCAATACAGCTGGGTAGAATACAGGCAGTCCCCGAGTTATGTCGGATCCGCAGTTAAGAACAAGGTTTGCTGCCCGTCTCCCTGGTCTGCTGAAGACAAGCAGACCAGGGAGACGGGAAGCAAAGCCTCTGAGGACGCCGGCAGCGGGACAGCTGCGGCGCGTCTGGGCTGTCTGCTGCCCGCATGCTCCACGGCTTTGCTCCCCCCAGACTAGGGAGACGGAGAGCAAAGCCGGGGAGCACGCGGGCAGCGGACAGCCCAGACGCGCCGCGGCTGTCCCGCTGCCGGCGTGTTCCGCGGCTTTGCTCCCCGTCTCCCTGGTCTGCTGGAGACCAACAGACCAGGGAGACGGGGAGCAAAGCAGAGCAAAGCCGTGGAGCACGTGGGCAGCAAGACAGCTGCGGCGCATCTGGGCTGTCCCGTTGCCCCCGTGCTTCGTGGCTTTGCTCCGGACGCCTGTGGTACAGCAGCTGGGGCATTGCCGGTTGGTCCCGTAGCGCCGCTCTGGGCACTACTGGACCAACCCGGTAGCACCCCAGCTGCTCTGCCCCAGGTGTCCTGATTCAGCCACTGCTGGTCAGTTTCAGCAGCGGCCGAATCAGGACGCCTGGGGCAGAGCAGCTTGGGTGCTGATGGATTGGTCCAGTAGCGCCGAGGAGCGGAGCTACTGGAGCAACCCAGCAGCACCCCAGCTGCTCTGCCCCAGGCGTCCCCAAGTCAGCCGCTGCTGAAACTGACCAGTGCTGACTACAGGAAGCCGGAGGCAGAGTTGCTCTGCCCCGGGCTTCCTGGAATCAGCCACTGATCAGTTTCAGCAGCAGCTGACTTGGGGACGCCTGGGGTTCTTAAGTTGAATCAGTATGTAAGAACTGGAGTCCAGATTCAGCCTGTTGAAACTGATCAGCAGCTGATTCCAGGAAGCCCGGGGCAGAGCAACTCTGCCTCCGGCTTCCTGTAATCAGCCGCTGGTCAGTTTCAGCAGTGGCTGAATCTGGATGCCAGTTCCGACTGACATACAGATTCAACTTAAGAACAAACCTACAGTCCCTATCTTGTACGTAACCTGGGGACTGCCTGTACATAGGAAAAGAAATATTTGTTTAACCCTAGAGCATAACATAATATTGTTCTGAATTTTTACCTCTCTGAATTCTGTTTATCAAGTATTATATGCAATTTCTAAGATAACATTTTCCATTTGCAGATTAACTTTCAAAGGGTGTTTTTAAGATTCCTTTGAGAAACAAACTGCAAGAAAGTTGGTCTTTCTTTGCACTGCTAATTAGATGGTTTTGTTAAAAATGGACGAATCATACAAAATATACCACAAGGAGGAAACCTATCTTGCCAGGGACATAAATTAGATGACTTAAATGGTCTTTTCCCATCTCCAATACCAGTGCCATATACGGGAATTTCTATGGGGGGTGGGATGCTTTTTCTGTAAATGTGGAATGCAAGGGTGTGAACACATCCTCCGAACGGTCCCCCAAATAAGCATGCTCTGGCTGGCCAGGGGAAGGCTGGAGCTCATTTTGCATCCTTCACACACACCCTGCTTATGGGCCTGAATACCTATGATTGGTAATTAAGTTGTGATATTTCAAGAGAGATGCCTGTTTATTTAAGGATTCCTACTCATAAATCCAGCCAAGAATAGCATTTATTTCACACACACTTAATTTCTTCCACCAAACATATGTCAAGAAACCCAGCAAACTTTGGCTAGATAGTCATTTAAAAACAGAGCTGTTCCAGCTGTGGGACAGTTTGGGGCAGCCATCCCAGGCCATACACATTGGGGGCCCCAAAATAGCTGCCTCAACCATCCTATGGACAGGGCCAGGATGGTCCAGCATCATTGTCACCTTTCTCCCACATTCACTATGGCAGTGGGAGCTGGTGCAACCCGACACGACAGCCGGCTCCTCCCCACTGCCCCCTCCCAGCACTCGGTACTCCTCTGAACTACAGCAGCAGGAAGCAGAGTAAGTCGATCCCAAGGCACTATGCTTCCTGCCACAATGGTGAACCAGCAAGAGGGAAGGGCAGAGTGGGGTGGGACAGGCTAGCAGGTCACTCTGGCTCCGGCTGCTGTGGTGAGCAGGAGGGGCTCAATCCATGCTGCCACCATGCACTGGACCCCACAGTAACCTTCTCCCCCCTCCCCCACTGGTTTGAGCTGCTCAGGGGAGGTATATTTGGACAAGAGGGCAGAGTATGGCTGGAGCAGAGGAGAGGCTTGGGGGAAGGTGTGGAATGGGGAGCAGGATGGAGCAGAGGTTGCAGGGAGGCCTGCGGTCGGGGGGTGCCCTGGGCCTGGGGGGATTTGTCCCAGGCTCTGGTCCCCCCCAGGGATGGCCTGTTTAATAAATTGTGAACAAAAATGTGATGTGATGTTCCTACTTGTCAAATATGATCATTTTTAGGTATTACTTATAAATTGAAGGATTGGGAAACAAATACACTATAGCTCAAACCATTCTGACATTGATGCAGAAGATGTCATCAGTTCATTTCTAATGTTACTATACTAAATGACAGGAGTCTTTTGTTTTCCTGGAAAGCTGAGATAAGAAGATAATATGCTAAGTACCATCGCAATTTAATGGACTGTAAAAGGATACATTGTTGCTAAGCAAATGGAGCTCCTATAAACATCCTGGGAGGTTTGCTCTGTCCCAGTTCTGCTATGTACCCTTTCACACTTTGCTGCATGACAACTGGCCCTGTGGGCATTACTTGCTGAATAAAGTGAATCATCAAGGCAGTGATAACTTCTTAGCAAACTTTGCATTAGAAAAAATGCTAAGCCCTGGGTAGACTAGCCATTGAAAGCAGTTTTGGTGGTGCTGCTGTTATTCCCAAACCCGTTTCCAACCCCAAAAGAGGACTTCAATGCCATTTGGTTTTTTTTTTGTTTAATCAGAGTCTTTATGAAGAAAGATAGAGAGAGAGAGAGAGAGAATGAATCTGTAATTGATTAATCCCACCTTGTGAACAAAAGACTGATTTTAACAGTTTTGCTTTGTTGAATTTCTGATGTATCTTTGGCTATCTAGCAACTCTGCAACACCAACAAGGATTTGTAAGGGCAAAGTATTATCCTGGATGCTGCCCCAAGAAATCAAAACATTAAAAATGATCATTAACAAAATGAAGCTTAATTGAGCATGTGCGTGTGTCTTCAAACACAACTTGTAAAAGGTTCCGCTTGAATTCCAGACACAAAGTACAAACATAGAAGATACTTGTACAACCAATTCCATCAATGAGATAAGTACAAAGACTCATAAGAACAAGGGCATGGATCTTTGTAAAAGGAAATTACATAAAAAAATACATAATTATTAACCAAAATTCTGTCAAAACAAGAATATTAAGCTTTTAAAAATCAAGCATCCAAAAGTTAGGAAATAAAAGGAATAAGGTTGCCTGAGCAACCTTAATTCAGTCCCCTTGTACATATGCCTTGTGATACGGACTTTAATTGCATCACTACTATTTTGCTCCCCTATGACCGCTGCCTCATTGAGCACACAAAATGGACAAAGAGAGCAGCTATTCAATAGTTTGCTCAGAGTGGGCATTCAGCCTTATTTTTGGCACATTATTCAAGCTCTACTCTGAATACAGGACTATGTAGCACTTTAAAGACTAACAAGATGGTTTATTAGATGATGAGCTTTCGTGGGCCAGACCCTCTTCCTCAGATCAAATAGTGGAAGAAAATAGTCACAACCATATATGCCAAAGGATACAATTAAAAAAAAAATGAACACATATGAAAAGGACAAATCACATTTCAGAACAGAAGGGGGATGCGGGGGGGGGGGGGGGCAGGAAGGAAGGTAAGTGTCTGTGGTGGGGAAAGGTAGAAGTCTGTGAGTTAATGGTATTAGAGGTGATAATTGGGGAAGCTATCTTTGTAATGGGTAAGGTAGTGATTGAACAAAGACCCCAACTATGCACTTTTGAGGTGTGGACATGCTTTTGTGCAAGAAGTTTTGCGGAAGAACTCTTGCACAAAAAACTTCTTGCGCAAATACCCTGCAGTGTAGACAAAGCCTCACAGTGTGGATATTTGCAGCTGCTGATCTGCACTGCTGTGGGCAGAGTGTGGGTATCAGAACTGAAAGCAAGGAGGCTGTCATTCCCATTCTCTAAATGCAATCTCCATGGCAGGCAGTGACTATCCCTTTGAGATTTTAAACATCCATGGCAGGCAGAGCCCAGGCAGTGTGGAGAAGCAAGCACCTTAATTCTGAAGAAGAGGATATATGAGAACTTTCGGGGACAATGGAGAAGTAGATTGAGACAATAAGCCTTGGTGATGGAGAGTGGGTATGAACTAGGATTGGATATTGAAGATTGTCATCTTTAGGACATGAATCCCATTTGTTGCAGAATCTGGAAGTTGTACAGTGACTGAGCCAAGGTACCACATGGAATATTGGATTCTATTCCTATCTCTCCCACACAGTTTCTATGTGATGCAAGTCATTTGTGAAAGTAGAAAGAATTATACTGTAAGGCTGTGTCTAGACTGGCCAGTTTTTCCGGAAAATCAGCCACTTTTCCGGAAAAACTTGCCAGCTGTCTACACTGGCCGCTTGAATTTCCGCAAAAGCACTGACGATCTCATGTAAGATTGTCAGTGTGCTTGCGGAAATACAATGCTGCTCCCATTCGGGCAAAAGTCCTTTTGCGCAAAAGTTTTGCGCAAAAGGGCCAGTGTAGACAGCTCAGATTTGTTTTCCGCAAAAAAGCCCCGATTGCGAAAATGGCGATCAGGGCTTTTTTGCAGAAAAGCACGTTTAGATTGGCACGGACGCTTTTTCGCAAAAAGTGCTTTTGCAGAAAAGCATCCGTGCCCATCTAGACGCTCTTTTCTGAAAATGCTTTTAAAGGAAAACTTTTCCATTAAAAGCATTTGAGTAAAATCATGCCAGTCTAGACATAGCCTCGGAGAAAGATGAATTATGCTGTAATAATTGAATAAGTTGAAGGAATACTGTTTGTCTCTGAACAGGAAGAAGAAAACGTATGTTAATGTTGTTTGTAGGTATGCAAATCAGAGTGCTAGCCAGGTGGGCCTGAGATAATAGGAAAAGGAACATTAGGTGTTTGGCAGAAAGTAATTGAGATCACCAGGGAGATATGGACAGGAGATTGCTGTGTGCTTGATGTGGAAATGAAGATACTTGACTAGTCTCATACTAATCATGTGAAGTTTTGCCACATTATAATCTTGTTAAGTTGGCTTTCTTTTGACTGTATAAATCTAAGGGGTTTGAGCCTTGCATGTTACTCACATTTTCTGGGTGCATTTAGCAGAGCAGCTTTGCTAATAAACAGAGTCATCTGACAAATCTGAGTGAGTCCTGTCTGACACATTTCAACTAGTCTATTCAGAATTGGTCACTAATGGTATGTTCCTCATTTTCTGGGAGCTCAACGCTGATACCCTAGCCGAGGGTCCCATTTCCCTAGGTACTATACTCTCAGTAACGCACCTGAAGTAAATGAGAGCTGTGCTTGGAACATAGTAAATGCTATAAAATTCTAAATGCTCTGAAAATTGAGTCCTAGTTCTTCAAATTGGGCACCCCCGATTAGTTGATATTTTTTACTTCAATTTCTCTGTGCTTCAGCTATCCATCTGTAAAATGGGGATAAGATCCCCCTCTCTAGGGCCAGCTCTAAGCACCAGCAAATCAGGCAGGTGCTTGGGGTGGCACTTTGCCAGGGGCGGCATTTCAGGTAAGCAGCCAGTGCCACCCCTGGCAACGCCTAGCCCCACTCCACCGATTTAAAGGGCCGCAGCCGGGAAATGCCGAGAAACGCCGCGGCTGTGCTGATGACTTGTATCCAATCCTAGTTCATACTCACTCTCCAGTTGGCAGCACCAATGCACCCCGGAGCCTGCTGGCTGCCCCCGTCTCCTCTCCTGCTCCTCCCCTCCCCCCCCCCCGTCAACACCTAGCCCTGCCCTGCCCCGCCCCACCCCGCTGATTTAAAGAGCCATGGCCCAATGCACCCCAGAGCCTGCTGGCCACCCCTGTCTCCTCTCTGTCCTGCTCCTCCCCTCCCCTGGCAACACCTAGACCTGCCCTGCCCCACCCCACCGATTTAAAGGGCCGTGCGAGATGCTGCAGCTGCACAGCCAGCACTGGCACTATGTGCGCCTGGCCCCGGAGCCTGCTGGCCGGCCCTGAGTCCTGCTCCTCCCCGGCGGCAGCTACCTCCGAGAGCCTCTTCACTCCAAGCCATCAGCCACCCCTCTGCCTACGTTGTATGGAAATCCCAAGTAAGATGCCCCTTTTCCACCTAGGCTTGCTATGTGTCCAGTATTTTCGCTTCCTATCTGGTTAAAAAAAAAAAAATCAGAAAATACCGGACACCTGGGAAACCTACAAACACTCAGCCCACTGGCCCAGCCCCTGGTCTCTCCCCCCAGGCCCCAACCTCCCAACAGCCTCAGCTCCACAGACCCTTTGAAGTCTATTCCTAGTATATTTTTCTTGTTCATGTTTGTAGTAGAAGTAGAACCAAACAAGGATCCAGCGCACGCGCGTGCGCGCACACACACACACACACACACACACACACACACACACACACACACACAGAATTAACTGTTCTATACTCTTCAAAGAACCACTCATACTGTTCCATAGATATTTCTTTAAAGAATTAAACTTCATTGATCTGGGTAAACTTGTGTTTGCTGTCTCTAAGGCAAGCTTCATTCCATATATAGTTGTATCGGGCCATACAACTCTCCACTCCTTCTGACACCTCCCAAACTTGAATATATAATGGCTACTAACAAAATGTACACACAAAAATAATGCGCACATGCACACCCACAGATCTCAGTTTATCTGATAACATAGATGTGTTAGAGCCACATAAGCATGGACGATTTTGCACAAAAAAGCTCTCATGGCCATTCACAGAATGGGCATCTGAGCACCTATGCTTTTTCTGATAGGCTTTTTTTGCACAAAAAACCCCTGGGGAGTTTTTTGCCTTTTTTGCGAAAGAGCTTTAGCACAAAACGGAGTTATACCTTGTGGGGAGAGGAATAAGTATACCGGAAAAATCCCTCTGTCCTGTCGATTTACTGTAATTTTTTTGTGCAAAAAAACACACTTGAGATGTGGATGCTCCACCAGTTTTTGTGCAAAAATGGTTGTTTTGGAGAATGACACATCCCTAGGTCCAGCTCACATTACGCCACATCTGAAACAAGAAATTCTCCTACTCAATGAAGTGGAAGCAATTGGAAGTTTCCATATTTTATCCTTAACTTTGATGGTCCCTGTTTCATGTACTTCATGCTGGGTAATAAATGGAGAAAACTCCATGTTTCCAAAACTCACTTGGCTCTTTACTAAAAGAACAATTTACAGAGATACTACAATCACAGCTGGCATTCCAGTCATGTGCACACAGAGGCTGTGTCTAAACTGCAGGGTTTTTTCGAAAAAAGTAGCCTTTTTTTGAAAAAACTTCACCTGCGTCTAGACTACAGCTGTGTTCTTTCAAAATTAAATCGAAAGAACGCGGCTTTCCTTTCGATGGCGGTACTCCTCATTTCACGAGGAAGAACGCCTTTTTTCGAAAGTGCTCTTTCGAAAAAGCCTCTTTCAAAAGAGGCTTGCAGTCTAGTCACAGCCAGACTGATTTTCTGGTAACATCTCCAAACTCTTCCTTCCTGCAAACTGTGTTCCTCCCTCCAAGTGTCATTCAGGTTGCTTGCTACATTCCGTGCGAACTTCCTCTTAAGTTTTCCACTTACATCAGTAAAAGGATAACAGGCTTAGCTCATTTTTGTTCAAGGGGCCTTATTATTCCAAATGTAAGGTTTTGAAAAATTTAGAAGGCACGTAAGAGGAATTTTTTTTACTCAAAGTGGGTTTTTCCGGGTTGGAATTATTCATTACCCTAGATTCCAGGAAGCCTAAACACAACATCACAAAGATACTCTGGGAAAATCAGAGGACAAAACTGACTTAATAGTCTAGGAACAATCTCTCTGGCCAATGTGAACAAAACATAAAAAGTAATAAGAAACAGTGCCATGTAACAATTAATTTGTAAAATATTTTGAGATTTAATGTGCTACAAAAATAGGAAAGCGTTATCTTGATGGCGTCTTTCTTGAAAGTTATAAACATTAGGTTTGCAGTTAGAGGTGGTCAAAAATTAAACTGTCTCACAGGAAATTCCAATGTTCAATATCTTTCTACACAAATTGACATATATAATTATACTGAAACTTTTTTCATGGGTTGATTTGGAAGTGTTGAAACATTTCAGTTTGATAGAAAACATGGAAAGAAAAATGTTTCAATATTAACACATCAAATGTTTGTGTGTGGTTTGCTGAACAGACAAATAAAAACCCATTTCCTTAGGACAGCACCATATTCCTTGCTTATACTGAGTCAGTATAGATGCACAATAATTCTCCAGTGAATGCTAATGAGCATATTGAACATATTTGTCCCGGTTTTAATTTAGGCCATATTCCCACTAGAAACATTGTCTAATTAGAGCATCCATTAAAAGTCCATAATGTTAATTTAATGGGAAAATTCCAGTAGAACTCCATTAGATTATTTCTGTTAATTTTACCATCTTTTAGCCAGTTATTAACCCTTACTGCAAAGCATTTTATTCTAATTACATGCAGGGTCACTGTTTTGCATGCAGAATAAGTATTGTAGATACAGTGGACTCAATCTGGAGAGAGAGAGGCAAGAATTGAAAACATTGGTGTAAAATTATTTAATTTTCTATGAACTGTAACATGATGAAATTATGGAAGATAACCTGCTTTGGCTAAGAAATGCTGGTAATTGTGCTGCATTTTTTCCCCAAATAGTTATGTTAACCTTTATTTAAAGTCAGAAATCTATTGTACATTATATCATACATAGATTTGCATATAGCACATATTGTACATAAAATCACCTTAAGCATGGGCATCCAGAATAATAGGAGGGGAAAGGCACAGCCTTCCCAAACCGCCAGCCTGACTATACCCCTTGAATGTCTATTTTAGGCATTCTGGGGGCGGAATGTTGCTGCCCCCAGCACCCACTCTCGACCATGCTCTGGAGCCATGCTCCAGGCCAGGGAGGTAGGAGCCACATGCCGCCTGTCCTCCCTGTGCTCCAGGACTGGGAGTCTGTGGACGCCCATCCTTTTCCTTCCCCATGCTCCAAGGCTGGGAAGGCTGGAGACATGCACTGCCCTCTTTTTTCCCCATGCTCCAGGGCCAGGGAGGCTGGGGCGCACGCGCAACCTCCCTTCCCCCCCCCCCCCCCCATCTGCTGCCCATGGTGGTGGGGAGTGCATCGCTATGGATGGCAGGATCTCAGTGGAAGGGGTGGGGCTAGAGGCTTGCCACCTCCAGCCGTACTCCCTTCACAGATCGCCCAGGACCTGAAGTCCCATTAATTCTCTGAAATGTAACTACTTACAAATGACACTTTCTTACTCTGTTCCCTATGTCCATGCAAAGCTATATCTGCTTACTGTACAATAAGTTTTACTCCTCTTATACCTACAGAGCCCGTATAGTGCTGGAAGAGTGAGCTGGAATCTGATCTGTCTTAGTCTCTGAGGGTATGTCTACACTACCCTCCTAGTTCGAACTAGGAGGGTAATGTATGCATACCGCACTTGCTAATGAAGCCCAGGATTTGAATTTCCCGGGCTTCATTAGCATAAGCGGGGAGCCGCCATTTTTAAATCCCCGCTGCTTCGAACCCCGTGCAGCGCGGCTACACGGGGCTCGAACTAGGTAGTTCGGACTAGGGTGCCTATTCCAAACTACCGGTACACCTCGTTTCACGAGGAGTAACGGTAGTTCGGAGTAGGAACCTAGTCCGAACTACCTAGTTCGAGCTCCATGTAGCCGCGCTGCACGGGGTTCGAAGCAGCGGGGATTTAAAAATGGCGGCTCCCCGCTTATGCTAATGAAGCCCGGGAAATTCAAATCCCGGGCTTCATTAGCAAGTGCGGTATGCATACATTACCCCGCTAGTTCGAACTAGCGGGGTAGTGTAGACATACCCTCAGGGTATGTCCACACTACAAAGTTAATTCTCTACACTACAAAGTTAATTCGAACTAACAGCCATTAGTTCGAATTAACTTTAATAGCGGCTATACATACAAACCACTAGTTCAAATTTAAATCGAACTAGCAAAGTGCTTAATTCGAACTAGGTAAACCTCATTCTACGAGGAGTAACACCTAGTTCGAATTAAGTCGTTCGAATTAAGGGCTGTGTAGCCACTTAATTCGAACTAGTGGGAGGCTAGCCCTCCCCAGCTTGCCCTGGTGGCCACTCTGGGCACAACCACGGAAACTTTTCTGGCCCCCTCCTGGCCCCAGAGCCCTTAAAGGGGCACGGTCTGGCTACAGTGCTTGTGCCAGTTGCAAGCCTGCCAGCATCCAGCCAGCAGACCCTGCACCTGGCATGGCATGAGCCAGCTACCAGCTGCCACCCAGCCCTCCGCCTCTTCCCAGGACCAGGCTGGCGGCTCTCAGGAGCCTGCCCGGGGCCGCAAGAGGTGGGTGCCCATCTGGTCTAGTGCAGAGATCGTGGACTTAATCGAGGTTTGGGGGGAGGCCTCCAACGTCCACGACCTCCGCACTAGTCACAGGAATGCAGCCGTCTAGGGCAGGATAGCTGCCAGCCTGGCCACCAAAGGCCACATGCAAACCCAGGAGCAGGTCTGCATGAAAATCAAGTTGATCCAGTGAGAACCCCGACCCTGAGCCTTAAGCTTAGAACATAAGAATGCCCGTACTGGGTCAGACCAAAGGTCCATCTAGACCAGTAGCCTGTCTGCCGACAGTGGCCAGCACCAGGGACCCTGAAGGAGATGGACTGAAGACAATGACCAATCAATTTGTCTCGTGCCATCCATCTCCAGCCTTCCACAAACAGAGGCCAGGGACACCATTCCTACCCTCTGGCTAATAGCACTCCATGGACCCAACCACCACGAACTTCTCTTTAAACTCTGTTAGGGTACGTCTACACTACAACGTTAATTCGAACTAACTTAGTTCGAATTAGTTAATTCGAACTAAGCTAATTCGAACTACCGCATCTAGAACTAAAAACTAGTTCGAATTAGCGTTTTGCTAATTCAAACTAGCAAGTCCACATTGAGTGGACCCTGAACAGGGCTTAAGGATGGCCGGAAGCAGTGCTGGCAGGGCATCAGAGGAGGACTTAGAGCGTGGAGCTGCTGTCTCAGGCTAGCCGAGGGCTGCGCTTAAAGGGTCCCAACCCGCACCCCGGACAGACAGTTCTAAGGGGTGCCCCACTTGCAAAGCAGTCCTGGCTTGGATTGCCCGGAGTACCCACACTGGGCACATCACACCACTCGGCCATCAGCCCGGCTGCACTTGCCGCAGGCTGCCATCTGGGGAGAGGGGGCAATCGGGGGGCTGCAGGAGTGCTTCCACCCCCAGAAGCCCACAGAGCCAGCCCAGTCCTCCCCATCGGGGGCTCGTACCCCATTCCTCCCTCACCTCCTTCCACTTACCCTTCCCTAGCCCCCCTTCTTATTGATGTACAAAATAAAGATAACGTTTCTTCCAACATTGACTCTGTCTTCATTGAACAAAACTGGGGGAGACTGGGAAAAGGAGGTGGGAGAGGGGAAGAGAAAGGCTGGGAGAGGGGAGGGCAACTAACATGATCAGGGGTTGGTAACAGGTCCCATATGAAGAGAGGCTACAGAGACTGGGACTGTTCAGCTTAGAAAAGAGGAGATGGAGCAGGGACAGGATAGAGGTCTCTAAAAGCAGGTGTTGGGTGGAGAGGGTGCATTCAGAAAAGTTCTTCATGAGTTCCCATAAAGGAGGACTAGAGGACACCAAAGGAAAGGAATGGGTAGCAGGCTTGAAACTAGTAAGAGAAAGTTGTTCTTGACAAAGCAAAGAGTTAACCTGTGGAACTCCTTGCTGCAGGAGGCTGTGAAGGCTACAACTAGAACAGAGTTGAAAGGGAAGTGAGATCAAGTCATGGAGGTTGGGTCCATGGAGTAGTCTTAGCCAGGGGGTAGGAGTGGTGTCCCTGCCCAAAGTTTGTGGAAGGCTGGAGAGGGATGGCACGAGACAAATGGCTTGGTCACTGTCTTCGGTCCATCCCCTCCAGGGTCCCTAGGGTTGGCCGCTGTCAGCAGACAGGCTACTGGGCTAGGTGGACCTTTGGTCTGACCCAGTACGGCCATTGTAAGCTCAGGGCTCAGGGTCGGGGGTCTCAGTGGACCCCCTTGATTTTCATGCACATCTGCTCCTGGGTGGCCACGCTGGCAGCTCTCCTGCCCTAGACGGCCACTTTCCTGTGCCTAGTGTGGAGATCGTGGACGAGGTCCACGATGTCCGCACTAGCCCAGGAAGGTGCCCGCCTCTTGCAGTCCAGGGCAAGCTCCCGGGAGCCGCCAGCCTGGTCCCGGGAAGAGGGGGTGGGCTGGGGGACATCGGGTGGGTGGCTCTGTGCCGTGCCAGGTGCAGGGTCTGCTGGCTGGGTGCTGGCAGGCTTGCACCTGGCACGGGCACCATAGCCAGCCCGTGCCCCTTTAAGGGGTCCGGGGCCGGGAGGGGGGCATAGAGTTTCCCTGGTGTTGGCCAGAGTGGCCACCAGGGAAACCTGGGGAGAGCTAGCCTCCCACTAGTTTGAATTAAGGGGCTACACACCCCTTAATTCGAACTAGTAAGTTCGAACTAGGCTTAATCCTCGTAAAATGAGGTTTTCCTAGTTCGAACTAAGCGCTCCGCTAGTTCTATTCAAATTCGAACTAGTGGAGCGCTAGTGTAGCGGCTATGAATGTTAGTTTGAACTAACGTCCGTTAGTTCGAACTAACATTGTAGTGTAGACATGCCCTTATATTTCTAGCCTTCACAGCCTCCTGTGGCAAGGAGTTCCACAGGTTGACTATGTGCTGTGTGAAGATGAACTTTCGCTTATTAGTTTGAAACCTGCTGCCCATTAATTTCATTTGGTGTCCTCTAGTCCTTATATTATGGGAACTAATGAAGAACTTTTCTTTATATTCACCCTCTCCACACCACTCATGACTATAGGACCTCTATCATATCCCCCCCTCCCCAGTCTCCTCTTTTCTAGGCTGAAGAGTCCCAGTCTCTTTAGCCTCTCTTCATATGGGACCTATTCCAAACCCCTAATCATTTTAGTTGCCCTTTTCTGAACCCTTTCCAAGGCCAAAATATCTTTTTTGAGGTGAGGAGACTACGTCTGTACACAGCACTGAAGATATGGCGTACCCTAGTTTTATACTTCCCCTCCTCCTTTTTCTCCTGGCTTCTCCCTTCCAGCACCCTCCTCCCAGGTTTCCACCTCCCCTCTCCCACCCTCTCTCTTCCACTGTCCCACCTCCTTTTTCCAGTCTCCCCAGAGGTTAATAGTGTAGACATACCCTGAGTTGTTAAGTTAAAACTGTAAAACTTTTATTGTTGGTGCTGTGTAGTCCAGGAAGAATCTAACATGGCTTTCATATGTTATGCTGCATTACTATAGCCTGTACTTACAAAAAAACCTTTTAAATCTATAAAGTTAGTAGATGTGATTTAGAAGGTGTGGAAAACCAACAAACAAAGAATTCCACAATGTACAGGGTTTTTTTATATTTGAAGAGTCACTTTTCAAAATGAATTACACTTTAAGTTACTATAATAATAAGAATAGGAGAGAGATTCATAAAAGAAAGGAAATTCAGTGTAAATGTTGTGGCCGCATGGACTTCAACAAGACCAGGATTGCACCTGCTATTTTCAAAATAGGGACAATATTCTTCTCTTGGGGCAATGCAAATAATTTTCTTTGTCTTCAAAGATGGCCACCCATATGCATCTAAAATCTTAATTTAGTTCTCTGCATAAAATGTTTAGATTGGGGAAATTAATGTATTATTCTTGTTTTATGAAGAATATTAGGTTATATTAAGAAGTATCTTTACTTATGAGCTGCATTAAATTATAATTTCTCCTTTGCATAATGTTTTATATCCCTTCCCCCGTGTACTTTTCAGTTCAAAGAAAGGTCTAAGATAAAATTATTATTACAGCTTTACCCTATTTTTTCCATTTGCTTCCCTATTTTTTAATCTTGCTTTCATTTTTACTAGGTGAATTTGGAATCTTTAATTTTAGCAACTAAGATCCCAAGCTTGCCTGTCATGCAGCTAAAACTTATATGATGAAATATTTGCCCAGGAGCCACAGAATCTAGCTCTTAGTGGCTTATTTGGAGGCACTTATACTCTATTCTGAGCCACATACAGATTTTATGCATTTCTGAAAAAAGAATTATTCAAACGAGTGAAGGTTCCTGTCTTAGTCAGCTTTATAGCATTGTTCTAAACACTCATTCTATGAAACTGATCTAAAATAGCCACTAAAACAAGAACGGTAATTTCTTAATCTTGAAGAAAATATTTATTGTACTAAATTAAGGAATGAAAATTCAGATTTAGGGATCATCTATTGCTAATGAATTATCTGAGGAAATCACCTCTGACCTACACCATATTAAGAAAACAGGAGATTTCATATTTTCTTAGGAGCTGAGTCAGGCCATTTGAAGTCAATTGTTGCTATGGCAACGTATGAATCCAGTAGAAGATAAGATGTCGGAATATAGGGAATTAATTTTTTTAAGATCATTCATTTGCTCTTTGATAGTAGGCATATGCTTGCTTAGAAGGACTAAATCAGCACATTCTATTTATTATTTCTAATCATTTTAATAAAGCATAGTTCAGACAGTTGTTGCTAAAAGAAATACACACAATGCACATTATTCTTATACTTAGGTTGGTTTATATTTTATTTATTTTCCTCTCTGATGAAAGGCACATTATGTATTTTTTTCTCTCACTCACTCACACTTTGATATATACATTGGGAATATAAATAAGTCTTTGCAAAGAAAACACTGCAAGAAACCCAATCATTATTTAGTGATTTAGAAATTTTAAACATGGCTGTTAAAGAAACTAAGTTCAGCTGTGGAACATTCTTATTTTCACATTTATATTTTAAGTGCAAATAGTTATGCCAACCCAAAAATTAATAATTTATCTGATTACCACTGATTTAAAAATGCCCTAACTGGGGAGCAAGAAAAATAATTTGTAATTTTTTTCAGGTAGAAGATAAAATATGCTCAGTATATCAATGGGGTCAGCACAGAACACTTCCATAGTGAATGGCGAGAAGAGCAGCATTACAGTTCCTGCCTTAGTTTTGCCACTTTTCTGACTTTTGATTACTGGGGCCCCTGCTCTACCCTTTGCTCCACCTCTTCACCAGAGGACCCACCCTGTCCCTCCAAGACCCCACCTTATTCCATCTCTTCCTCCAAGATCCTGCTCCCACTTATTACTCTCCCTCCGATCACTTGCTGTTCTCCCCTCTTCTCTTCCCTTGTAGCTGGAGTTTCCCCACGACATCTCTACTCTCATTTGGACTCCTTTTGCTTGGGAGCTGCAGCCTGAAGTGGAGCCTAACCTCCAATGAAACGCAGGTATAAGGAAGCACCGGCTTAGGGGGGGGCTGGTGCAGTTTGATGACCTGGTGCTTCCTCCACACCTGCTGGCAGTAATCAGATTTTTGGTGTCTGTTCAGTACATCTGAATGGACGTGGCCAGGTCTCTTTTTCAACTGCACATGGCAACCTGTCCTCACAGCTCTACATAGTGCCATCAAAAGACATCTCCACCTGTATATTCAATGGGACATCCAGCAGCCAGGTAGCTTATTGTGGGCTGGTATCCCAGTGGAGCAGCACCTCCCTTTGGTCTGGCATGGCACTGCACAGAGTTTGCTTGAACAGGAGGGGTTGTCAGTCCTCCACTCTGGTCTGAGTCTCAATAGTCCTAATCTGGAGGCAAGCAAGTTCATTTCTGTCCCACTTACGATGTGCAGGAGTTATCTGGGTCTTCTCCTCTAGGGGCCTAGAACCCTCTTTGGCTCTTAAATCACTGGTAAAGGGTAGGTACCACGGGTGCCAATTCCGGAAGGTAGTAGCTGTGTGCTCCGGGATGCAGTTAGGTTTTCATCCCATTCCCTGGACACTATGGCTACGTCTACACTGGCCCCTTTTCCGGAAGGGGCATGTAAATTTCACGAGTCGTCGTAGGGAAATCCGCGGGGGATTTAAATATCCCCCGCGGCATTTAAATAAAAATGTCCGCCGCTTTTTTCCGGCTTTTAAAAAAGCCGGAAAAGAGCGTCTAGACTGGCCCCGATCCTCCGGAAAAAGTGCCCTTTTCCGGAGGCTCTTATTCTTACTTTGAAGTAAGAATAAGAGCCTCCGGAAAAGGGCACTTTTTCCGGAGGATCGGGGCCAGTCTAGACGCTCTTTTCCGGCTTTTTTAAAAGCCGGAAAAAAGCGGCGGACATTTTTATTTAAATGCCGCGGGGGATATTTAAATCCCCCGCGGATTTCCCTACGACGACTCGTGAAATTTACACGCCCCTTCCGGAAAAGGGGCCAGTGTAGACGTAGCCTATGGGAGTGAGGGTAAAGTACTTGCAATCCATGCATGCCCCTCACACCTAGCCGGTAAAGGGAGCTCGCCAGCCAGGTGTGAGAGGCATGCATGGAATGCAAGTACTTCTCCTCACTCCTTTAGCATCTGGGGAAGGAGATGAAAAGCTAGCCGTGTCCCACAGCAAAGAGCTACTGTCCCTCCTCCCCCAACTGTCCCAACATGGCACCTTTGGTAATCTGGGACCATACGCTCCCCTGTGTTCCAGCTCAGAATCCCTACCTCAGGCAGACAGTATTTTAGCAATTGTCCTGCTACCCTGTTGCTATCTCCCTTGGTCTGCAACCTATGGTTCCAATCCACTGTGAAGTGGTTTATTACCAGCTTGCTGATAGACCCTTTTTGATTGACAACTTGTAGATATGGACAGCTCAAAGAAAGTTGCATGACCAATAGTTAAGTTCAGTAACATGGGAGCTCTTAAAAAAAAACACTGACAAAATTTACAAATGTTTTGACCTCTTATATGCCCCCGAAAAAGTTTTAAAACCACCCCTATTTCCTTTATCAGAGAAAGGAAGAAATTCTGCCAGACTCATGGAGGTAGAGGCATTGCAAGTTTCAGATATCAAGAATGTTTTCTGTCTGATAAAACTTAATGACAAACCTAGCTATTTAATGACCTTCTTTTGGCAGATATAGGTAATTGTGAATGCCATGAGTGATGGAAGAGTACCAAAGATGTTAATAGAAAGAGGTAAATGAATTCAAAGGAGTTGATGTTTTTGCAATTAACATCTTTGTGTTTGCTCAAGCTGTGGTTTTGATATTATTTTCCTCCTGCCAATGGGTCAGAATTTATCTAGTCTTCACAAAATGGGCAAGAGGTGCATAAGTTACATACCACACACAAGATATTCTTAGTATTATGGCCAACTTGTAAGATAAACTACGAACAGTGCATAAAAGCATGGAAAATCTGTATCCATTCTTAGACCCAACCCTAGTGGGGCACTGGGCCTGGGGCAACCCTCCCCTGTGCCGAGGCATGGATCCCAAGGCAGTCCCCCCCACCACTGCAGGCTCTACCCAACCTGCTTCTGCTTGTTCCCCTACCCTACCTCTACTCCATCCCTCACTGTGGCCCTTTCCACCCCTGCTTCATTCTTTTGCCCCCTGCTCAGCACAAAGCAACCTGGAGACCTAGTGTGGGGTGGCAGCAGAGGTTGCCACTGTGGTGGCAGGAGCTGGACCAGTCCAACAGCCTGCTATGCCCCACCTCGCTTGTCCATGGTGTAGAGAAGCAGAATGTCCTGGGGCCAGGGCACTCTGCTTGCTGCTGCCATGGAGAAACTGAGTGCATGGGTCTGGAGAGGGCATCGGAATAGAATGAAGCAGGCTGTCAGGCTGCTTGGGCTCCTGTGGGGGAGAAGGGTGCGGTGTGATCCCTGCTGCCATCCTGCACCCATCCGTTCCATAGGAAAGTTGAGGCAGCTGCCATGGGGCCCCTCAAAGTGCAGGCCCCGGGGCCACTGCCCTGAACCACCCAATGGATGAGGTGGTTGTTTACGCTTTACTGTCTGAAATACTGCCTGATTGACTCATGTTGACAGACAAACTGGAGCAGGGGTGAAATGATATAATCTCTCACGAAGCTAATACATTCCTCCCACACATAATTCATTTTGTTTTTATTAATGACTTTGGCTCATTGAGAGATCTCTCAGTACTTTTCTCCAAAAAGGATGTTTGAAGTGAGACAGAACTGGAGTGCATTGGGAAATGGTATTGTTTGCATCAAAAATTTGTAATAGAAATTTTGTTTTCATTAAAAAAAAAAAAAAAATGAAGAAATCTTAAAATTTTCCAGAGAAAGCTGATACTTCCTGGAAAATATAATCTAGTCAAAATCCATTCTCCATTAGATAGCTTTGCTGGAAAAAAATGAATAGGTCAGCTGCAATCAATCTTTCTGACCTGTTTGCTGGAAAGAATATTAAAAGACAGCCACAAGCCAGAGAGGATCCAAGCAAGAATCTTATTCTAAATTTGAGCAGAGAAATGATTCACTGCTTATGTGATTGCCTTGACTAGCCATTTCATGCACTGGTTTGGATCAGGCTACAATAAATTCTTGCTGCTTTATCAAGTTTCATGCTTTTATAGTTACAGATTGGAATTGGATGAAAATAGGAATGGGAAGACTGTTATAGTAAAATTAACTCCAATGCCTCAAGTCTCCCATTCCATTAATGGAACTTTTTTTAGATGGGGGGGGGGGGGGGGGAAGAGATACCTGTACATTTTAAATTATAGATCCCTCCTGCAAGTGAAAGGTCTATGAGGTGGCCCAAGTATGGCTCACATGTTCTCCCATTATCCTCTCACATGACGTAATTATGATAGCAGGTCATCTGATGAGAAATACGATGCCAGCTTGTTCTATACCTCGAACATGAAGATCTCTCCAAAAGGTATGGATTTAGGGGCAGGTAACTCACTTGACTGCCTGTGGCACCAACCTTGGGGTGCCATTTTTGTTAACAACAAAAGGGAGAATGGAGCGTTTGAAATAAATGTGTTTCAGATATTTCACATGTGGATTCATTTTTCACTAACCCCCTAGAATGTTCTGGACCTTTGTAGAATCTTGTGGAACCTTCCGGATTTTTTCTGAGAACTACATTTTCCTTGGACCTCCTAAAATGTCAGTCCATTCTCTTGCATATATATATATAAAAGCGCAGGTCATTGTCACTCAACAAGCTATAGCGAAATGAGGGTGTGTCTAGACTACAGGGTTTGTCGACAAAAGTGGACTTTTGTTGACAAAACTAAACCTGCGTCTACACTACCGCTGAGTTCTGTCGACATAACGTCAACAAAACTGCTGAGTTTTGTTGACGCTGCTAAGCCTTATTTTACGAGGAATAACACCTTTTGTCGACAGAGTTGTCGACAGAAGGTGTTAGTGCATCTAAACTGTTCTTTGCGTCTACACTGCCATGTAGACAAAGCAGCTTGCTTTGTTGACAGAACTGAATGTAGTCTAGACGCTCTTTGTCAACAGAAGCTTTGTCAGCAGTATCTGTCAACAAAAGCCTGTAGTCTAGACCAGGGGTACCCAAACTTTTTTCAAAGAGGGCCAGATTTGATGAAGTGAACAAGCGTGAGGGCCGACCATTTTGCCTGACATTCTTTGAACCATTAAAATTAAATGCAAATTAACTATTTTATGCAAAGTTTATTGCAAACGGCATACTTTTCATTTCGTCACATGGATGACAAATCTAAACAGGTGTTAAATCACTCTGCCTTTCATATCTGAAGGCCAGATGAAAAAAAAAAATCCAGGAAGCTGAAATATATGTCAGGAACATTGTAAAGTACATTACATATTATTGGTAATAAAGGTTGTCTGTCAACTTTTAAGTTAAAAAATATGAACAGGAACATAACACCAAGTATACATGTTGTGTCCAAATATATTTATAACTGATTTAGACCAACTGACATTAACTGAGATTTTACAATGTATTCATCTCAATACATATGGATTCGTTGGGGGCCATAAAAGATAGATATTGCCAAATTACCTGTGGGGCCGTATTAAACCGGAACACGGGCCGCAATTGGCCCGCGGGCCGGACTTTGGACATGCCTGGTCTAGACGTACCCTGAGAGCCCTGCTGCGAGGTCATGAACCTTGCTTTAGTGCAATTATGAAAGTGTACTTGTGTTATTTAAGACTTGAAGAGTGTAAGTAGTGACTAATAAAGGAAATATTTAATAAGATGCCAGATGTATCTATTAAACCTCATCTATGCAACAATACCAAAGAAATACTGTTAATTCTTTTGTCATGCTCAACAAATAGGGTATGTCTAGACTACATGGCTTCATCAACGGAGCCATGTAAACTAGTTTACCCAGCATAGTCAAAGAAGCGGGGATTTAAATAATCCCTGCTTCATCAAAATAAACATGGCCGCCACGCTGTGCCGACAATCAGCTGATCCGGCACAGCGCAGCAGTCTAGACAGGGATCTGTCAGTTGGGGAAGCCTTTGCCGATCGATCCTGTAAACCTTGTTTCATGAGGCATAAGGAATCAGTTGGCAAAGGCTTCCCCAGCCGACAGATCTGCGTCTAGACTGCCATGCTGTGCCGGATCAGCTGATTGTTGGCACAGCGCAACGGCCATGGTCATTTTAATGAAGCAGGGATTATTTAAATCCCTACTTCTTTGACTATGTCAACATAGCCATGTAGTCTAGACACACTCATAATCAGGGCTCACTGAAGTGCGGCGAGCCCTGCTCGCCAGCCGCACTGTCCGGCGATCTGCGCATGTGCAAATTGTTCTGCGCATGTGCAGATCGCCCAAACCTGGCTCTTCCGGGTTACAATCTACTCACCTGTGGCGAGTAGATTGTATTATTTGTTGAGCCCTACCCATAACGTTTAATGACTTCTTAAAACTGCAGAATAAACTTTTGCTCTCCTTAGTACTGTTTATTATACTGTTATAATATAAAAAATGCCTCCAAAAGGCAGCTCTGGAGCTCAGTATAGGTAGCAAAAAAGCTCAGCTGCAATCTTATTTGCAGCAAGGAGCAAATCTGATGTGAAAAATATCTGAAACAGAACAATATAGATGAGGCTGTCAGTAGCAATTATCCCAGTACAGAAAAAATTGAGGAGCAAAGTGTAAATAAGGGAAATCCTATTACTGTAGAATTAGGAGATTTACCTGGAGATAAGGACTCTAAATATGAGGAAAGTGAAGGAGAGTTATCCAGTTTTCCAGTCTGCACAAAGGAGAGTGATCATAAAGAAGTATGTGTCTCACATGAAGGAGAGTAATGACAAAGAAAAATCTGGTTTACATGAAAGAGAGAGAAATGGTAAAGCAGAATCAGCCTTGCATGATGACAAACAGCATTGAGAAAAATTGCACACCACAGATGGAGACATCAGATCCTGCTTTATGTGCAGCAGTCCTAAACTCTGCAGAAATTGATCAGAGAGTTTTGAACAAGCCGTGCAAAACTGAGGATATGACGTTTCCAGTAAATGAGCAGAAGAGACACTTCTCAGAGCCGCACTATAAAAGTGTGTTCAAGTAGGTCAAGAAACTGAATGGTGTTGGCTAGTTTACTCAAAATCAACTAACAAAGTTTTCTGGTTTTGTTGCAAAATATTCAACAAGAATGCCAAATTGTTTCTTGTTCTTTCTGGGTACAATTAACTGCATCACTTAACTGATGATTTGGAGAGACATGAAGCATCAGTTAGCCATGTTATAGCCTACTAGAAGATTTACCCTGTCAGGTATCATGATCTGTCCCATGTTGATAACCATTCAGCTGCATGTGCATTCGGATGCTCCCCTACATGTTGTACTGACTTTGCGCTAGTAGCCAGGCCAGCAGAGAGAAAGAGTCCCCAAGGACCACTGAATTATATTAGATAGGATGGCACCCAAGTCAAGTTTATTGTAAATAAAGCACACTCATAGCACCTGGAAGACTCTGCAAGGGTACATGCCCAAGACAATGAATCCAACTCAGTCAGTGACAGGGATTTGCCACTGCTTCCTTAGCCAGAAAAAGAGTTAAGTCGAGGTTCCCCAACATTTATAGACGGAGGCACACAAGCTCTTATATACCAACTTATGCTTTAATGACATATTTGTTACCTCCCCTTGTACTTTCCTCCTGATATTTCAGACAAAGCCTTCCTATTTACTACCTGTTTTGCTTTCACTCCTGATGCTTCAGACAAAATATTACTATTCATCACTTGTGTCAAACTATTCTGTGCTAGGTTGGGGTGTCCTTGTATTGTCCTGGTGAAATGTATTTACATGTTCCATGTATTTTAGCAGTGCTAGCAGTATTAGTGCTGAGTTCATGTCTCAGACACTAACTTGCAGGCAAAATATCTGCTTTTGACAGGGCCTGTCTGTTATTTATAGTATAACTCTTGCTTACTTTGGTTCATGTCTCAGGCCTTAAAACAGGCCTATGCCTTTATGTGCTTTCTTTTTCCTACAAGGGATTCCGGGCAGGAGGTTGGCAAGTGAGGGAGGCAGGAGTCAGGGTTGGGGGGTGAAGAGGGGCTCAGGGCAAGGGTGGGATGCAGAAATCAGGGCGGGGGGGGGGGGTTAGTGGAGGATGAGGGTGGCTGCCAGCTGCTTCCCAGGGCCAGCCCAAGGCAGCAGGGAGCATGCTGCCCTACTGCCAATTGCTCCCCGAGGCTGGGGCACTTGCTGCCCCTCTATAGTCATTCGGGAATGTAACTCTCCCTTCTATCATAGCCCTCCCTTTCTGTTTGATGAGAAACAAAACAATCACATACATTGCATGTGCATACCATTGTCCTGGCACAACCAAACCCTTAGCTCGCTTTAAAGTTACGAGAACAGGAAGCAGCATATCAAGTTTGATGGTCCTAGCTCTGATTGTTTAGAGGGAAATGGACACAGATAGATTGATGCAGACAGACAGATGTACAAGCACTCTCAAATATATAGTAGATTTCAAATGGATGGAGGTAAAATCCTCACTATGAATAAATGCAGAGGCAGAAAGCCAGCATATTATTAATGCAGAAACCCAACATTAGAGGAACATGCTTAAGCACCTTACCTCATTTACATTCTCCCTTGCAAATAATAATTTGGCTTTTAGGTGCTCTTCATAAAAGTTGTTCACTGAACATAAAATGGTGATTTCCTCAGTTTGGTAGAGATTCTTGGGAAGTACAATGCTATTCATGAGCAACTAGTGAGCAGTTTATAAAGAAACTGTGGATCATTACTGCAGCAAAACAATTCAAAACTGATTGATCTTTTGGCAAGGAAGGTGCTTGATAATGAGAGCCAAGGTGAGAAAATAACTTCTTGAACTAATGACTTAACATTCTAAGGCTGTCACCTATTGTAACGCTGTTTAATATTGGTCTAATCCATGTTAGCACACAGTTCTATCACTTGATGCTAGTACATTTCATCTGTTAAAATTAAGCAGTTTCTAGAAGCTTAGAGGAAACCAAAATTGTATTTGCTTTTGTATGACAAGAATGAATACAGATAGATCCTAGCATGCAAAGTCATCTTATGAGACAAGGGATAAATCACGTGTGCAAATCAAAGTCATGAACTAGTACTACAAATGCCATAAAAATAAGATATTTGAAAGTTTAGCAAATGGAGCAAGGTTGTCAAAGATACTCGTCATCTGCAGCACCATTTGGTTCTTGGGCAGCCCTGCTCTTCAGAACAATAAGTCAATCCACTCCACATTCTGCAGACAGGTTCCCCTGGGAGCAGCTTTCAAACCCCATTACTCCAATCAAACCTCATCTTCTGGGGTTTTACAACAAGTTCAACCCCTTACTGGTATAATGGATTGTGCAGTACTGCTACAATCAATAGCCCCTGCTAACCTGACAATTTAAAATGTAATAGTTAGTCTGGAGTTTAAGACAGCACAGAAACATTACCCCCAAACATCAAATCTTATTTGTTCCAGTTTTATTTCCATCACTGAGTTTCATATTTTGGAGTCGGAGCATTGTCACAGACTATGGGGCTTGGGAGATGATATTTTAATAAGCCACTATATACAGTAGTGCTTGATGTAGCAGAGATCTCTTAGCTGGTGAGGGAAGCAAAGACAGTTACATTATTGATGTAGTTAGGACAGTGTGTTGGGTTGTGATGTGGAAAAAATAAACACAGTATGTGCATAATGTGCCCTGACAGAACTTGCAAAAGTCAAAATAGATATTCATTGTTGTTGTTTTTTTATTAAAGGCATTTGTGAGTTTGTCATTGAAGCTTGTAAAATTACAGGATGGGGAAAAAATGGCGTGTCCAATGTGTCAGAAAGGACTTTTGAAAAACACTACCACTGAATATTGTATTTCTTCACTACACTATATAAAAACATGCAATTTAGACTTAAGGCTCCAGGCAATTTTATCATTTTTGCAGCTGTGGCTTAATATAATTCATACCACCAAGGTGATAAAAACAAAGAACTCCCCTCTCCCCCACAACATTACAATATATGGCCCATAAGGTTAAATTCTAAAACAAAATATTCTTCAACAGTAAGACAAATGATCAATTTCCATTGTTGTCCCTCTCATACAACAACTAGCTCAATACGTTATTTTTGTATAATGTTTCAGGGGATCTGAAGCATATCATGTAAATATTAGTATTCTATTGACTACAATGTTATTTCTACAATAACTTTCCTTCCAAGTGTGAAGGATGAAACATCAACTACAACAGTATAGTACTTTTTCACTACATGACACTATAATTTTATGTTAATGGTTCCTAAATATAGAAGAAATATGATTGTTCTTAAAGGACAAAGATCTTGCAACCACACACACACACACACACACACACACACACACACACACACCCTTACAATCCTGAATGGGAGTTGCAAGTGCTTAGCATCTTTTAAAAAAATGGAATAGACCACCTTTATTTACATATTTGTGTTCAAATTTAGCCATCTAAGTTTAAAGTTGTTCACTTAAATAATGTATAACATTAAATCTTTGCAGAGCTGGGAATAGAAACCAGAAGAAGTGATCATCAGCAGTGTAACATTCTGTGAGTTGTGATGTGCTTTTGATTGTTTCAGCTCATGTGAGTTTCCTCCCTTTCAGCTCAACCCCTTCTCTCCCTTCCTTTCCCCCCCAGTTACAGTTGCTATGGTCTGGGGATCAAGCCATTTATGCCAGTTAAAAATCATATGCTTACAATTCAAAGCCATAGGAGTCACTGAGGGAGTGCTTCAGACTTAGACCAGTTTTGCCTCAGAGGTTAAAGACCTACACCTCAGAGGTTAAAAAACCTACACCATTATGAACACAGCTCTACCTATTCCATATAATCTGTATTGGCATACAGTGGCATTAAAGCTACTCGCGATCATACAGTACCTCCCGCACCACTGAAATGCAGATAACTCTAGGGTGGAAGATACAACTAAGTAGCACATTGCATAACTGTTGGGGAAAAGAAGGATTTTTGACTCCAAGCAGGAAGGCAGAATTTTACCCTTAGAAATGTACCATCTTTAATACCCACTTAGAGGAGAAAGGACCCTGAGTTTTATGGTTTTGTTCAAAAGGTCCACACAAAGTAAAGTCTCAGAAGGGTAGCCGTGTTAGTTTGTATAACTTTAAAAACAACACCTTGAAAACTAACACAATATATAGTATCATGAGGTTTTGTAGGTAAAACCCACTTCTTCAGATGAGCTTGGGACAAACTGCTCTGCCCAGCCACACTTGCAAAGCTTATGCAAGCTGAGGGCAGAGATTAAAAGGAGAAACTGAGCAGATTGGAAGGGGACAAGAAGTGGAAAGAGATCTCTGCTTGGATCTCACGGAAAACAACAGCCTGGGAGCTCTTGTTGCCTGAGACCTGAGCTGCACAAACATGCAAAAGAGTTGGGTTACGGCTTGGGAAGGTCAGAAATTTTACTTTCAATTCAGGTTTGTAATTTAACCTGTGGAGGAATGGAAAGGAGCGATTCAAATAAAAAGTGATCCAGGTGGGCAGCTAATTAGCACCCCAGTGTGTAGCATGTAGCTACCCAACATTGGATTCTGGATCAGAGTCTGGTAGTGAACATGGGCGTAGGCAATTGATTCCCATTGCCCCCTACCAACTCCTGAAGGTACGGCAATAGGAGTCTACCTCTCAGTGAGGAATCCAAATGGGGAATATCCTGAATACACAGGGGCCAGAGCCAAAGTCTCAAGAGAAAATCCTGAAGCTGCATGGGCAAAAAACCAAACAAACAAAAACAAAACCTTCCCACTCTTGGGGTTCAATACCTCAAAAAGGGTGAACTAGAACATGTGCCCTAGAAGTGGGACTGAGCCACAATAAAACCACAGGATGAAGCTGTAGGGAAGAAAAAAAAAAAGTGAGTGTCACCAGCTACCCCTCCACCTCACCACTAACTGGAATTGCCAATAAAGGGCATCTGTCACAATTGCCTAATACAATGGGTTCCTGGACCAGAACTAGGGCTACCAGGAACTACAGTAATACAAATAAGGAATGAGCTGATCACTGGTGAAACAGGCTCATTGAAAAAGAAATTGTTATAAATCTTTGCCTCAACGTTTCTGAATATAAGCCACAAGATTCTTCAGCTTGAAAAAAATAATGTTGTCTATGAGAAGCTGTATTTTTTGCTAATAAACTAGCAAATATATACTGGAGACCAAAAATGCAGTCTTGTAAGAGGATAGAAATGTACTATTTTCATTACAAAACAATCAATTACCCATCTTTGTTCACTTGGAGGCATATTGTATTGGATTGAAATGATCAGTTTTCATATATGAACACAGTTCTTACATGGTGAAAATCAGAGATTTTTCCCAGCTCTAAAACTGGAGCCTAAATAGGAGGTATAATGTGAGTATATAAAATATATTAGCCTCCTCTTTTGATCTGGGATAATTCTGGTAGCAGCAGTTACTGACTACTTATGCAAACCATTAGAAATAAAAGTATTGGGGAGAAAAAACAGACAAAGGCAAAGGCTAGGTTTTTTTTTTTTTTTTTTTTTTTAGTGGGTGTGTCTGAAGTTCAGCTCTTAGGCTATGTCCACACCTGCGCATTGTTGCAAAAGATATGCACATGATATGCAAATCAGGGATGAATATTGCCATGCCTCATTTGTATACCTAATGAGCCACCATTTTTGTGGAAGGGTCTTTTGTGTAAGAAGGAGCTGTCTACACTGCTCCTTCTTGTGCAAAAAACCCTCTCTTGCACAGGATCAGTTCTGCCGCTTATTTTCAGGAAGAACAGCTCTTGCGCAAGAGGGGTTTTTTTACGCAAGAAGGAGCAGTGTAGACAGCTCCTTCTTGCCCAAAAGCCCCTTCTGCAAAAATAGCATCTCAATAGGTATGCAAATGAGGCACAGCAATATTCATCCCCGAGCCTCATTTCCATATCTTCTTGCGCAACAATGCACAGTGTATACGTAGCCTTAGGGTGTTTCTAACCTGCAGGGTTTAGCTCTAAATAAGCTATGCAAATTGAACTAAATCAATTGCATATCTTATTTCAAAATAGCTTATTTCAAAATTAGGAGCGTTTACACAGCACTTGTTTTGAAATAGAGCACTCTTCCTCTGATTTCCTTTATTCCTCGTACAATGAGTGTTACAGGAGTTGGAGTAAGAAGACCTCCAGTTTGACAGTATTTTGACACTATTTCGAAATAACTGTATGCTTTGTAAAGGCAGACTAAGTTATTTTGGAATAGTGCTAGTTATTTCGAAATAGTGTTGCAGTGTAGACGTACCAAGTCTAAATAAGATGTTCAAGGATGGTGGGTACCTACCAGTCCCCAGCTGTGAATCATGCAGCTTTTTGCCTCCAGAGCAGCTGTTTTAGGTATAAAAATTCCTACTACAGCCTTCCTGTTGACTTCTGGGTACTGCTTGCTTACAAAAAACCAGGGCATTCATTTAGATCTCAAATTCAGTGAAAGCTCCCATACCTAAACTATGGACCAATTTGTCATGGAGTGAGGGGGTATTAAATGGCTGCTCCAGATATGATCATAGCAAGCAAATGTATTAATTAAGCAGAGCTGTAGATCATTCACCAATACACAATGCAGGGCCAGACCCTCTGCTGGCATGAGTCATGTCATTGAAGTCAATGGAATTTTGCTAATTTACAGCAGATAATGATCCAACCCATTGCCATGATGTTATCTTTCTAGGCAGCACTCATTTTTGGTTTCCTAAAATGTGATTTAATGCTGAGCAGAGCAGTGCTGCTGCTGCAATTGCTCTGGGAGAGAACAACCTGACAAGGCCAGTCTAGCATTATTGCTGTAGGTATGCTGCAATATGCCTTGGCTTATAAAAAGTAATCTCCTCCTCCTGAAGACAGACAGCAATACACTTAAAGCTAAACCTCTGCTGGCAAAACCCCAGCATTGCCCAGGGTACCCCTAACAGGTAACCAAATAATCACGTTATCCAATGCTTTATTTAAAAGTAGTAAGGGAACCGACAGTAATAACAGCCAACAGTAGCAGTACTTTGACAACATCCTGTTATAATTTTTATCATTTATTTATATAGCCCTGCAATTGCACAATACAAACTGCAATTTCAATCCCCAAATTATCAGCTGTAATTTATCACAGGGACATCGGGATAGTGCCTCTTCTGCTTAAAGCTATCAGGGCACTGTTCACTTAGGCCTGCTCCAAAAATTCTTACTCATGAAATTAGCAATGTTAATGAGCAGTATTGCCCTCCTGCAATAAAAATGCATGGGAGAAACTATGCAAATATTCCCTCACAGAATTACCCCCATCCTGTTCCATCATGGCAGTAGGATTTGCATGTCTCTTCTCCCCGTGCTATGTTGCCCACATAGCATTGTGTCATAAGGCCGATTCTGGAGGCTTTTTCCACACTGCCTTACAAACATATTGCTAGGGGCTTCTCTGGCTTCAGATGCCTTTTCTTAAGAAAGATTATTGAATGTAGAGAAAGCCTGCTGCACAAGCAATATGTATTCAAGATGGCCTACCTGGTGTCAGTATAATTTCCACTCCTTCCTTCCACATGGAGCCCAGTCCCATGAAGAGTTATCACTTTGTGAAGCACCAAGTCAGTGGCACAGAAGAGTGAAGAGGGATGAGATCGGTAAGCCAAACACAATTTTCAGGCATAAATCTCAGGTCCATCATCTGGTCAGTGCCACAGTCATCTCAATGCCTTCAGTGGGCTGGCTTCCATGAGTAAAGAGGATTCATATCAGTAACAGTCTGCAGTTTCTGGGCCCCACCTACTATTTCCATATACTCTGTATTCTGGCTGTCAGCTCCTTCAATTCCAGGCTTTCCAAGGAGCAGAAGACTGATGCTGTCTGCCCCCCCCCCCCTGCAGGCCCCAGGGGTTGTGGGATGGCGTATCCTCCATATGAGTCACCAGGGCACCCCATTCTGGGTTTACTCTAGCCTTGTATACCAAAGGGTGTGGGTCTACACATGCATACAGGCTAGGGCATTTGGCATGGCAGCTTGTTCCTACCCAGGGCAATATCTGTGCGTCATCCGCCAGTGGAGCCCTCACAGTCTCTGGCCCCACAGCCCCATGGGTGGGCAGCGATAGCGTCTGTTCCAAGCCGCCTCTGAGTCACCATATTGTAGTCGGTGAGTCACTCCCCGGTCTTAGTACCCTGAAAGCACTACAGTTAACGGGCTGAGGTAGGGGGACCCGGACCCTCCCTCTCAACTGGGTCCCAACGCAGGACCCAAAGGGTAGTGGTTCCTCCCCACTACCCGGGTGGTGGGGTTGAAACTGCAACTCACAAACCCTCTTGGGGAGACTGAAGACTCCCCGTCCTGGGCCTCTTCCTACCAGTCCTAGATACTTCAATGCCTTGTCCCCAGTGGGTCTGCCACGGATCTTACCACCAAAGCCGATGTCATCTGTTCTGGGCCTTTGGTTCCTTGAATGTGAGCGCTGCTGGATCCCAGCTGGCTCCTATCGTCCAGGCTCTGTCGACTTGATCCTCCATGGGGGGGGGGGGGGGGCCCATCTCCTGGGCTGTCTGGTCAGCTTGGCCCCACCTCCCAATGGTGCCCAGCCAGGGATCCTGATGAGGTCCCCTGTACCTCCCCGCCCAGCTCTGGCCACCAAGCCTCTGGCTGTGCCTGGTCCATGCGCTCTGGAGCCGCCGCCTGTTCCGATTCCTCTGACCCCGGATGCTGTCTTCCCATGCCATTCCCTGCCCTCCATGGCTTCCTGCCGCAGCCCCTCTGGCCTGCTGCCCCGGGGTCGTGACGGGCTCACCCAGTTACACCATCCTGCAGTGGTGACAATGTTCCAAATCTATAAATTCACTGAAAAGTGAATCTGGGAGATATGAAATGTGGCAAACTGGTCTTCCTAGAACTAATCCTCTGAAATGGAGTGGGTAACAACAAAACAAGCTTCCTTGCATTACCTCAGCACATACTGCATTGATGAAAAAAAAAAAAAAAAAAAAAAAAAAAAACACCAGACAGTTCCGATTGCCCAGTCAGTCTTTAGAGTCTCTGAAAAACCAACAGTAAGGATGCCAATAAAGGTTGAGGCTAAGTGCAAATTTTAGATCTGAACTCAGATGTGAGCCTGAAATTCACATAAATATGGGGGACAAGGTGGAGTGAAGCTCAAAATGTTTCAAAGTTCAAAATTTTGACATTCTGAAATTTTGAATTTCGAAAGAAATTCTCAAATTTCCTGTACCTAGTCATACTGCTATCAGCTGTATTAGTCCGATTAGCATAATTAATGGCATTCCCAGGGATGGGAGACATACTTCTGTAGGTCTTAACCTCTCTTATTTGCTAAAAAGTTTGCGCAATAAACTCAGTGCTTGTGCAGTTCCATGATCCCAGTCCCAATTTAGTAAACCCTATTTAAAGGATTAAAATATACATATATATTGGGCAGACTGAAAAACAGACTATAATCACAAAGTAATTATTGCAGGGACCGGATAATACTACATTCTCATTGATCACCTAAAACTGTTTGCATTTCTAGCTCTTTAGCTACCACAAACAAATTACAATGCACCCTAGTAGTTAAAGAATTAACAAAGAAAAGATTTTACAGTCTTTGTACAATTCTAGAGCTCTAATATTTAACATCAGTGCTAAAGAACCATATCTTATTTATATCTGCCACCTGAGAAATGATGAGCATTAATCTTTTCCGGGCTATCAGGTGACCATTAGTATTTCCATCTCAGTTTATGATATTATTATGAGGCCCAATCCACAGTGGTGGAGAAAGAATGTTTTTTGCCAGAGTGCAAGAAAATAAGAAAGCAGGACCTGAGAGGTCACTGCATTCTATCACTTTTCAATTCCAGTTAGAAGAAAAAAAAAAAAAGAAAAAAGAAAACCTTTGAATAACCAGTCTCATTATTGCATCCTCTTTAAAAAAAACACTAATAATTAAATCAAAGTAATGTCATTTGTATTAAAAATGACATCTTTGACATTTATTTAATCATTTGCCATATGTGTGTGAAAGAGAGCGAGAGAAACTCATTTAAGTGGGAATTTTTCATCTTCTTCTTGTCCTCTCCCACAGCCAGACATTTTTCTAACAGAATTAAGACAATTTAGGTGCATTCACAACTAAGTTACTTGCTTCTCCTATTAAAAGGTTAATGCTCACTTTTTTCCTGCTACTAAAGGCAGCATAGAAACAGCAACCAGTGCAAATAAAAAAAACCACAGAAGTATTTTAGAAAACTGCATTTTTAACATTTCTCAAACATAAAAAGCAAAACAAAAGCACAAAAATGTCAAAACTAGAAATATTTCAGTGCTATTACAGAACCAGCATTAGTTGTATTGACCATAAGAAAAAAAAATAGATCACAGGTAGTTGCTACCGGTCTGCTTCAAAGAGAAGGCTGCTGTACTATCTGAATTCTTTATGGACAATCAATGCCTACAGACCAAAGTCTAGTATAACATTTCCAGTTGCTTTTAGGACTTAAGAGGGCTAGTGTGAACATTCTGGAAAGCTGGTTCTATTTTCTGGTCACTATGATAGCATTAGAGTGGTTTCACTTTGATCTAATGACAAAAATCTCCTGTAATATTATTCAATTAACAGAGTATAACTGGCATGCAAATACCTGATAGATTTTTATTGCGAGGCAGGGAGACCTAGTGGATGCGACACTGTATTAGGAATCAGGAGTCCTGAATTCTAACTCTGCAACTGACCTGAAATGTGACCTTGAGCAAATCTGTTTCTTCTCTCAACCTTGTTGTGACTGGGTCTCAATATGGGCCACACGGAGATTGTTCATTTAAGGCAAACTGCAAAGAATGGGACAGAATCCCCAAAACTGGTGGCTATTCCAATATTTGGATTTACCAACCCAGTAACAAAACAGCTTCCACGATGCTTTACTGGTTATTCAGAAGCCAAAAATATTGTTTCCTTAAAACAACCTAGCCTTGGGATTCCTCCCAGATAGCAAAGTCAAATATGATTTGAGATTACTGAAAAATCTTGATCATATAAAAAAGTTTCACAGTTCCAAAGGATGGTCCCAGGTTAGTGAATATTTCAGATCTTAGTCAATTCTTATTAACTAAACTAAAATTTATTTAAAAAGACAAGAGCAAACATTGGTTAAAAGATTGTACATACTGAGTACATTTCTGATATCAGTTCCATAATAGAGATGGTGAGTTTTGGAGTTGTGAGTGAGTCCATAGGCTTGGTTCAATGTTCAATACCAGTGTAATCAAATGAAATTGGAGACTTTGATCTTATGATTCAATGCTAAAACATATGAAGATTTGAGATGGAAGGATCAGTTCCTAAGAGTTTTTATAGAGGCTTTTGCAGCCTCTTGAAAAGCACAGTCCTTGAATGATCAATAGTCACTCAAAATTATTTCACATGAAGAAGTGGGTTTTGCTCATGATACCATATATGTTGCTCTTTGAGGCTATGTCTACACTACCAGATTATTTCAAAATAAGTTATGTCAAAATAATAACTTCTGAAATAAGCTTATTCCTCTTCACAAGCAGGAGTTATTTTGAAACAACAAGCCCATTATTTTGAATTAACAGTCTTGGTAGTGTGGATGCTCGCCTTGTTATTTTGAATATGCCCTAAGTTACCACAGGACGGCTTGTTGATATTAAAGTTACAGACTAATATGGCTCCCCCTCTGAGACCTTTTATATATAAATAACCCCAAAAAAGTCATTAATTACTAATATGTCTGGGTATGTCTACACAGCAAAGTTACTTGAAAATAACAGCAGCTATTTCAAAATAACTTTCCTAGTGTCTACACAGCCATTCCATTATTTTGAAATAGCGGAGGGCTTACTTAAAAATTGGTAACCTCATTCCATGAGGAATGGTGCCAATTTCAAAGTTGCTATTTCGAAATAAGCACTGTGTAGATGCTTATTTCGAAATAGGGGGCCTCCAACCCTTCCCAGGGTACCCTGCTGGCCGCCCTGGCCACAAGGCAACTTCTGACCAGATGCCCTGCCAGAACTGGTTCCAACCAGCCTTAAATGCGATTCAATGTCCACTCAATGTGGACGTGCTATTTCGAAATAGCAAAAAGCTATTTCTATATGCATTTTGTGTGTAGACGCGGTATTTCGAAATAAGGTATTTCGAATTAACTATTTCGAAATAATACTGTTGTGTAGACATAGCCTCTGAATCTGTTTCAACTATCCTGCCAGTGGTTTAATGCTTTTTGGCTCAGTGTCAAAGTTGGTCTCTGACCCACTCAGAGGCTATGTCTATGCTACAGTTTTTTGCAGGCAGAGAACATGCTAATAAAGCGCTCACTAGAATGGTCGTGCTGTCATTAGCATATTATCTGCCCAAGGCTTTTTGCACAAGTGGTTTTTGCGCAGAAACAAGCAGTATAGACGGATCGGTTTTGTACAAAAACTCTTTTGTGCAAGATCTGTATACCTCCTTTTTTGAGGCATGAGGATCTTGTGCAAAAGGGAGTTTGTGCAAAACGGATCCATCTACACTGCTTGTTTTTGCGCAAAAACCTCTTGTGCAAAAAGCCTCGGGCAGAGAATATGCTAATGACAGTGCGACAAATGCTAATACGTGCTTCATTAGCATACCCTATGCCCGATGCCTGCAAAACCCTGTAGTGTAGACAGACAGAATATAAACTCTTGGGACAGGTCCAGTCTAGGTGTTTCTACAGCACCTAACACAATGAACATTCAATCTCTGCTAAAGCCTTTTAGGCACTATTGCAATTTAAATAATAATCATCCCTCTCAACATTTAAGCATTACTGTGAAATCTGAGGGTAAAAATACAAACTGAATTTATAAATAAAACTTGACAAGGGACTTTTCAACAGCCAGTCAGGTTTACTCAGAGAAGACATCCATTCATTTATATATGGTGGCTGTGTCTAGACTGGCCAGTTTTTCCAGAAAATCAGCTGCTTTTCCAGAAAAAGGGGTTGCCAGCTGTCTATACTGGCTGCTTGAATTTCCGCAAAACCACTGACTTCCTACTGTAAGAAATCAGTGCTTTTTGCGGAAAAACTATGCTGCTCCCGTTCGGGCAAAAGTCCCTTTTGCGCAAAGGGGCCAGTGTATACAGCTGAGATTTGTTTTCCCACAAAAAAGCCCTGAGCGCAAAAATAGCGATAGGGGCTTTTTTTTGCGGAAAAGCGCGTCTAGATTGGCCATGGACGCTTTTCCTCAAAAAAGTGCTTTTGTGGAAAAGCATCCATGCCAATCTAGATGTGCTTTTCCGAAAATGCTTTAACGGAAAACTTTTCCGTTAAAAGCATTTCCGGAAAATCATGCCAGTCTAGACATAGCCAGCGTGTATAAACCATCATATTAGAACTATGCTGCAGACAGCTAAAACCATGAATGCAATTAAAAGAGTGATGTAAAGAGCAAGAAAAAAAAGGAAACAGAGAAAAGAGAAGAAAAAAAACTTCTGACAGAGAAGCTGAAAGATTTATTTTCTCAGCTAAAAGATTTATTTTTCTGAAGTTTCACCAGGATCTATTTTTCCTTTAATTCTTCTAACTGTAACTACTCAGCTAAGGTTACCACCACACTTGGGAATTCCTTCTGTCTGAGAAGGGCAGGATATGGCTAGTTAACTATGCATCCCATCAATGCTCCATGCAACATGCTTAGAATGAGCTGAGGTATTTCCTTCTCCCAAAGGCTGATCATGTTGCTTCTGTCTGGTTGGTGAGCAGAGATTGGCTCTAGTCTACTGCATAGATTTGGGCCACCTCTGGAATACTATTCCAGCCAGATCCTTGTCTCCTTTGAAGCTTCACTGTCAAAGTGCACATCATAATGTAATTTGACTAAAACGGATGAGGGAATAAAATTTTAATCCCCATCCCTCTTTTCCTTCACTAAGTGAGTGATACTACAGGGGAAAAAAAAATTCAGTCCAATTTATTAGAAGTATAAGGGATTCTGTCATTTGGAAAATCTCTTTCTCTCTGGTTTACTCTAGGGCTACGTCTAGACTGGCATGATTTTCCGCAAATAAGTTTTCTGTTAAAAGCATTTGCGGAAGAGAGCATCTAGATTGGAACAGATGCTTTTCTGCAAAAGCACTTTTTGCGGAAAAGCATCCGTGCCAATCTAGACATGCTTTTGCACAAAAAAGCCCCAATCGGCAGTTTTTTTGCGCAAAACAAATCTGAGCTGTCTACACTGGCCCTTTTGCGCAAAAGCTTTAGAGCAAAAGGACTTTTGCCTGAACAGGAGCAGCATAGTATTTCTGCAAGAAGCACTGATTTCTTACATGAGATCGGCAGTGTTCTTGTGGAAATTCAAGTGGCTAGTGTAGACAGCTGGCAAGTTTTTCCTGCAAAAGCAGCTGATTTTGCAGAAAAACTTGCTAGTCTAGACACAGCCTAGGGGAAGATGTACTGGAAGAGGAAAGTTCAACTAATAAATATGTACTTATTCTGCCACAGACACTTAGCATTATTTCCCTTCCTTTCATGTTCTTTCTGCATCTGAATGAATGATAAGAGAAATGCCTGTTTGTATATACATATAAAGGAAAGTTTGACTTGAATTGGTGGTTAAGAGGAACCCCAAGTATTTGAAATCTGCTGCTAACAATACTATGCTACTTCTCTAATTCAGTAAGGATAAGTCTATACAGCGGGACTATTTCAGGATACTAAAAGTATCCTGAAATAGCTACCCTGCATCTTTTGAATGTGCCCACTATTTCAAGACCTATTTCAGCATCCCTGTAACCCTAGTTCAAAAAGGGTTAAGGGATGTCTCAAAATAGTGTATTTCAAAATTTGGTGATGTGTAGATGCTCCAAATGCATCTTCAATCGAAATAAGATGCGCAGTCTGTGTAGTGCAAATTGCATATCTTATTTGAGTTTAGGGTGATGTGTAGATGCACCCCAACCATTTGAGTATGTAACTAGTGTTTTCTAACTCTGAAAAGCAACTTAATGCACACACACACACACACACACACACACACACACACACACACACAGAAAATGGCCTCAACCCTCCTGAACTTGTTCTTGGCCCAAGACTGTGAACCCAAGCCATAATCACTCACAGGAGTAGAGCTCTGGTGCTGCAGCTCATGTAAAGAAATGCAAGTAATTGATTTTTCAGTTCACTGGCCAAAATAGAAAAATAATATTGTTTTGTATCCACCTGAAAAAAGAGGTTTTAAATTTCAGTGAACTGAAATTCAGAGAAATTGAAATGAATTGTGTTGATCAATCTGGATTTACAATTTTTGACAAATGAGAATTTCATCAGAAAAAAATTTCCCCAGGTTTGTAAATATAATATTTCATATAAAGTACTTTACAAGATCTGTTGAATTTGTGGTTTTAGGCCAGTCCTTTTCACTTTCTTACTCTTTACTTCCTTTGACTACTAGGCTATGTCTACATTGGCGGTGTCTGTGAAAGATGTTCTTGCGCAAAGGTTCTAGTGCAAGAACTCTTGCACAAGAACACGTCCACACTGCCATATGTGAGATGTGCTTTTGTGCAAGAGCATCCAGGGCAGTGTGGATGCTCTCTTGTGCAAGACAGCTCTGATGGCCATTTTAGCCATAGGGCTTTCTTGTGCAAGAAACCTGTCATGCGTCCACATTGCCCTCTTTTGTAAGAGCTCTTACACTCTTTTCTAACAGGTGTAAGTCTGCTTGTGCATCTCTTGCACAAGAAGCCCTCTTACCACACTTTACAGTAAATCTTTGTGCAAGACTGAGTGGGAACTGTGGACACTCTGGAAGAACGGCCCTTCTTGCGCAATAACCCACCAGTGTAGACGTAGCCCCTAGGGGCTACATCTACACTGGCAGTTTCTTGCACAATATGGGTATGTCTATACTACCCCCCTAGTTCGAACTAGGGGGGTAATGTATGCATACCAAACTTGCTAATGAAGCCCGGGATTTGAATTTCCTGGGCTTCATTAGCATAAAGCCGGCGCCGCCATTTTTAAAAGCCGGCTAGTGCGAACCCCGTGCCGAGCGGCTACACGCAGCACGGACTAGATAGTTTGAATTAGGCTTCCTAATCCGAACTATCTGTACACCTCGTTCCACTAGGGGGGTAGTGTAGACATACCCTAACTGTTTTGCAGAAGAGTTCTTGTGCAGAAAGTCTTCCACAAGAGTGCATCTACACTGGCATGTGCTTTTGCGCAAGAGTGTCTATGGTAGTGTGGACACTCTCTTGCTCAAGAAAGCCCTGGTGGTCATTTTAGCCATAGGGGTTTCTTGCGCAAGAAATTCATGCTGCCTGTCTACACTGCCCTCTTGCACAAGAGGGCTTATTCCTCATGGGGAGAGGAATAACTCTTCCAGAAGAAGCCCTGTTTTCCAACTCTAGACTATAAATGTACTTGCGAAAGAACACGCATGGAGTGTAGACACCCAGCAAGTTTTTGCACAAGAACAGCTATTCTTGCTCAAGAAGCCGCCCGTGTAGAGGTAGCCCTATTGTTCCAGAGCCTATTGCATGAAAAGTAGAGCTGGTAAGGAATTTTTCAAAATGCTTTTCCTTTAGTATTTTCAGAGCAATTTGTCAAAACCAAAACTTTTTTGCAGAAATATATTTATTTTGTCTAAACTTCTGTCAAGAAAGATTCTCAGGTCCAGGATGGAACGCTAGTCAAAACCAAAGACACGCCCAGAATACCCAATGGTTAGGTTTCCCTCACCTAGGATATGGGAAACCCTGATGTAAAAACTCAAATCAAATTAGGGATTTTGAACCTGCGTTTCCCACCTGCTAGTTCAAGAATCGTATCATTGGATCACAGACTATTTTGCATATGGGTGGCTCTGGTATCTTATTGTGAAAATTTGCATAAAGTCAGTTTTGTTCCAAATCAGAATTAAATTAAATTTTGAAACCTCAGAATTATTATTCCAGACACCCTAACGCAAGTGTGGAAGAAAACATTGTCCTCACTCTGTGTTTGTAAGCAACAAGTAGCCAGAGGCAGTTTTATTACGAGCTGCAGCAAGGGGGAAAAACTGGTTGGGGGGGGGGGGGGAAGGGACAGGAACCCCCCGAGGAAGATCTTCAAATACAAGCAATTTATATACTGCACATTAGATAGAACAACAAGTCTCCTTCCCATTACAAACACCAATGTCTAACAATTATTTTAGTTCCACCCAGATGCTCCTTATCTCAAGGTCCCTGCCAGAGTCAGCATTCTATCCTTATCTCCGTATGGAGGCGAGAGGTGAAGGCAGCATCTTATTACAGCTCTCGCATTGTCAGGCCACAAATTTAGCCTGACTCTTGCTACTGACAAACTAAGATGGCTGCACACAAATTCCCTTATTCCCTTTTCCGTGCTTCCGCACAAGTTATACTCAATTTTATTTTGTAATACAAGGGACATTTCTATCACAGGACTATGTAAGATATAGATATGTATTAAATCAGAGAGAGAGAGAGAGAGGGAGAGGAGGGGGGTGGCTGTCTAACAGTAGTGGGAAAATAATTAATATTGCATTATGGATTGATTCTAGCCAGATCTTAAGTAGACCTAAGTGTGATAACACTGTGCACCATAAACTGTATTCTCCAGACAAATCAGCAATAAACCGAGCCAGGGGCTGGTTTATGTGTATGTCCAGCCTCAATAATAAACAACCTGTTTTGCATTTTAGACCCAAGTTCCATCTTTTCTATAATATGGGACATCACATGTTGGATGGAAAGTACTTATAGAGAAGGATCCCCTGGGTACATCTATACTGTATGCTTATTTCAGAATAAACTATTCCAAAATAGCTTATTTCAAAATAGCATGTCTCCTCTGCAGAGAAGCCTCAGAATTAATCTGAAGCAGGCTTCCCCAAGTAGGTGTGCTATCTCAAATTTAGAGCTCCAGGAGGTACTGGGGAGGAACAACTTAGAATGGACCCGGTGAGGGGCTATTTCGAAACAGCAGCAGTGGAGCATCTATAAAATAGCTATTTCGGAATAGGCATTATTCCTCATAGAATGAGCTTTACAGACATCAGAATAAACCATCTGTTATTTCAAAATTTCAGAGTAACGGAATAGTTGTGTAGATGCTCGCTTTGTTATTTCGAAATAACACTAGTTCTCGAAATAACAGTGCAGTGTAGGTGCACCAAAAATGGCCACCTGTTTGCTTGTGTAGCTCTGCAGCATTTTTACTACTGAAATATTTGATCATTGCCTTGAAGTTTCAGCTTCTGGAGTCAGGTGATTATATGAGACGATCAACACTCAAGGTCATGGAGAAAATATTGAGAATCTGAATTACAAAGGCTCAGAAACCAGAAGGCAAAAAGAAAAAGAAAAAGAAAAATTTTTAGTCTCAAACTTGAGAGAGTCACCTGACATGAATTCTGAACATTCAGGGATGGTTCTACTGCAGAGAAATGCAGTATTACCACCCCTGGACTTTAAAAGTCATAGGAAAAAAGCCTCCAAGATTGCCAAATTTGCTTGAGACTAAAACAATCCCCCTCACTGTTTCAGGTCTGATTCTGGTGCTAAACTTTTCCTCTGAAGACATCCTATTCCCTCATGAAAGCTCAGCCTGAAAAATATGCACAGTGCAAACACAAATGTGGATGTGGCTCCTTATCTCCCCTATGACACTTTCCTCTTTCAGCTCCACAGACTTTACCTAGGAAGAGGACAGCCCTTCATTTATGCTAGCACATTCTATTCCTCCTGAATCTACTACCCAAGTGGAGTCAAGCTCTACTCAACCACTTCGGTCAGGCTCCAGAAGTCTCTCTTAGGTGGCCCTTGTCTTCTCACTCAATGGCTCCAGCACTTCCTCTTGTCTCTGTTCTTCTGAGGATGGACTACCAGAGTAGTCCCTTCTGGCCCTGCTCTCCCACCATCAATAACTGCACTGTGCTGAAGGGGTGAGGCCGCTGCTGCCAAACTTGGCCTATAGGATGAACTTTGACCAGCTCTCCTATGCCTTACCTGCTCTAAGGCTCTAATAAAAGTGGAGCAAATAACTGACTGTTTTGGTTCATTGGAAATTTAAAAAAAAAAACTGAAAGCTCCAACAAATTCAGTGAATTGAAAAAAAAAATTCATTTTGGATCAACTGAAAAGTTTTATTCTGAGAAAATTCAATCAGAAAAGAAAGAGATGGAACTACCACCCTCAATTACAGCAGTTAGAGACCTGAGCTGGGATATAGGTTCCCTCTTTGCCTTATACAGATCAGGGCTTTGAAACTGAGCCTCCTACATTACAAGAGCACACCCTGACCAGGGCACGATGAGATAGCCTGGTGGGGGACTCCTTTCTTCATCTCTACTACTGAGCCTGTTTTAGTATGTTTAGAATACTTGACTACTCCTTGGAGCAGGGTCATGAAATGGAGTTCCTGTCTGTCAGGTGCACACCCTAACCACAAAGCTATTGAATCACTCTAACTTTTGTTAAAATAGTCAGTCACTGGGCACACGGTGGAATAGCTTCAACAGGCAGAGAGAAGTGAACCATATTCTTTCATATTGCAGGCGAGTTCCTTAACCTCTGGGCTAAAGGTCAAAGAAGGGAGGCAGAACAGAGATCAAGCACTTCTTCCTCTTTCGAAGGCTTAGGTGCTATTCACAAATTGCCACAACTATTCAGTAAATTCATTACCAAATTGGCAAACAGTTTTGAATCAACCCACGTTCAATTTTTTAACAAATAAAACTACTAAAACCCTAAAAAATACCCTCACTATCCAGAACACACAGGGATGCAGGAAGCTTCTGCAGGATACTCAAGCAGAACTCCTGAGCTGCCTGGAGCTCTTTGCAAGTACATTAGTTCAAGAACTCCTCCTAAACAGTAAGAGCTATGGCTGCCAAATTTTGTATGCAGCTTCCTCTCATCCTAACTTAAAGCAAGGTCAGGGTTTCATTGTACCAGGAAAATGGGAAAAGCTATACAGCAGAGTGACCACTTGGGGCAGATGTACCACCAAGGCTATGTCTAGACTGCAAGCCTCTTTTGAAAGAGAGCATCTAGACTGCACGCAGAACTTTCGAAAAAGCGGCTTGCTTTTTCGAAAGAAAGCAGCAAGTGAGTCTGGATGCTCTTTCTAAAAAGCTCTGTTTGCATTCAAGAACGCCTTTTTTCAAAAGAGCACTTTCAAAAAAAGGTGTTCCTCATGAAATGAGGTTTACTGCCGTCGAAAGAAAAGCCACGTTCTTTTGCTTTAATTTCGAAAGAACGCAGCTGCAGTCTAGACGCAGGTGAAGTTTTTTCGAAAAAAGGCTACTTTTTTCAGAAAAACCCCTGAGTCTGGACACAGCCCAAGAGAGTGGCCATCTGGGGCCAGGGCTCACCATGTTGCTATCTTAGGGCATGTCTACACTGCAGCATTATTTCAAAATAACAAAGTGCATGTCTCCACAGCAAGCTGTTTTTCTGAAATAATTGAGATGGCGGACTTCTTACTCTGACTTTTATAACCCTCATTTCATAAGGAGGAAGGGAAGTCAAAGGAAGAGTGTTCAGCCTTCAACTTCCTGCTGTGTAGACAGCGCTAAAAGCTAATTAAGCTATGCAATTGATGTAGCTGAAGTTGCGTATCTTAATTCGACTTTTTCCCTGCAGCATAGACATGCCCTTACAGACCTGGCAAGTAACCTCCTCTGCCCCAAACCCTTTCTCCCACTGGCCCCATCACCCATTCCCAGCTTCTGACAAACAGAACTAGGGATACCAAACCATCCATTTATGACTACCTAAGAGCTAAGCAAGAAATTTAGGCTCGAGTACACATATTCTGTAATAAAAATTAGGCACCATTGTTGTGTTATTTAGTTCATGTTGTCCTTAGGGAATTTTTCTAAGGAAACAAGTGTTACTTCAGTTACACTATCATTCATTCATTATAAAGAATCCCTAAAGTGACATATTAGATCCACTTCCATGTCAATATCTTGCAAAAACAAGGAGAGATCTAAGCATGTTCTAGGAAATAGAAAGACTCTCATGGGGTATGTCTACACTACAGCATTAATTCAAAATATCTTATTTCGAAATAACGCATCTACACACAAAGTGCAATTCAGAAAAGGATTGGGATATCATACAGGAAGATCTGGATGATCTTGTAAATTGGAGTGATAGCAATAGGATGAAGTTTAATAGTGAGAAAGTCAGGTTATGCATTTAGCGATTAATAACAGGAATTTTAGTTATAAGCTGGGGGCACATCAGTTGGAAGTAATGGAAGAAGAGAAGGACCTCAGAGTCCTGATTGATCACAGGATGATTATGAGCTGCCATTGTGACATGGCTGTGAAAAAGGCTAATACAGTCTTGGGATGCATTAGGCAAGGTATTTCCAGTAGAAATAAGGAGGTTTAGTGCTGTAATACAAGGCATTGTGAGACCTCATTTGGAATACTATATACAGTTCTGGTCTCCCATGTTTAAGAAGGATGAATTCAAACTGGAACAGGTACAAAGAAGGGCCACCAGGATGATCCGAGGAATAGAAAACCTGTCTTATGAAAGGAGACTCAAGGAGCTTGGCTTGTTTACATTAACCAGAAGAAGGCTGAGGGGAGACATGATTGCTCTCTTTAAATATATTAGAGGGATAAATACCAGGGAGGGAGAGGAATTATTTAAGCTTAATACCAATGTGGACACAAGAACAAATCAATATAAACTGGCTATTAGGTCTTTTGTTCCCGCTACTTTCCTTGGAAGGCTGTTCCAGAACTTCACTCCTCTAATTGTTAGAAACCTTCATTTAATTTCAAGTCTAAACTTCCTATCTGGCTTCAAGATTAAGCTAGATGGGTTTATGAAGGGGATGGTTTGATGGGATAACATGATCCTGGCAACTAATTGACCTTTCGCTATCGGTGGTAAATAGGCCAATGGTGGGATGATAGGAGTTACAAATAGAGAACTTTTTCCTGGGTGTCTGGCTGGTGAGTCTTGCCCACATGCTCAGGCTTCAGCTGATCGCTGTATTTGGGGTCGGGAAGGAATTTTCCTCCAGGGTAGATTGGCAGAGGCCCTGGAGGTTTTTCACCTTCCTCTCTAGCATAGGGCATGGATCACTTGCTGGAGGATTCTCTGTATCTATTTGAGGACTTCAGTATCTGAGATATAGGTGAGAGGATTATTCTAGGAAAGGGTGGATGAGATTCTATGGCCTGCATTGTGCAGGAGGTCAGGACTAGATGATCATAATGATCCCTTTTGACTTCAAAGTCTATGAGAAGAGAGAGTGGGAGAGGGGAGGGGGAAAACCTGGGAGGAGGGAGCTGGAAGGGAGAAGCAAGGGGAAAAAGGGGGAGGGGAAGTTCAGGGCCTCGCCAGACCAACTTGATTTTCATGCAAACCTGCTCCTGGGTTTTCATGTGGCCTTTGGTAGCCAGGCTGGCAACTATTCTGCCATAGATGGCCACCATTTCTCCATCTAGTGCAGAGATCATGGATGTTGGGGGCATCCACCCCAAACCTGAATAAGGTCCATGATCTCCACCCTGGACCATGGAGGCACCTGCCTTCTCCAGGTCCTGGAAGGCTCCTGGAAACTGGCAGGCTGCTCCTGGGGAACGGTGGATGGCTGGCTGCCAGTGGCTTGCTGGCTCATGTTTTGGGGCCGCTGGGTCAGGGACAGTGATTGCTGGCTTTGGGCTGGCAGTTGCTTTAATATATATGTATATTGTATGCCAGAAGCCAACAATATTGCTATGAAAGGTAGACGGAAGTTTTGTTGAACATGTTCGTTATCACATGAAAGGTGAGGTGACCACAAAAGGTAAGAATCACTGCATAGCCTGTAACTTATATTAGCTGAAGATCTGGTCCTGCCCTTTTAATTGATTTCTGAGAGCGATTCAGCTGTGCCAGTTCTAGTTCCAAATGATGACAGATGAGAGAATCTGCAAAATTACATTGTCCATTAAGGAAAGAAGCAAAGTTACTTGGAGAGATTTTTTAAAATGCTTTTACAACATAGCTCCAACGAAGATCTTTTACTTGTTTACATGGATGCAGTGAGTAAAAGTGTGTCACATATTTTGAAAAAAATCAATATTTTCTACAAAACAAGAGATAACTTATAATGTATTTGTTTTGGCCTATGTCAATGCCTGTTCACAGGGTGCACAATGCAGGATAAGCTGTTAAACTAGAACATGTAGGACAAATATTATCTGCAGCACAGAAGATGCCAACTACATGGTTGGTTCTTGCCTTACTGAAAGCCTCAAATCTTGTTTATACAGAACATGTTAAATGCAGGAGGGCACCTATTTGCTAGTAAAACTATTTCAAAAATCTGACTCTTAAAAATCATTGGGCTATATTTCATCCATTTAATCTCTCCTGCAAAAGACATTAACTGAAAACCCAATGGATTGGTAGTCACTGGGTGGTAAGGGAATGCCTGTGGATTCTGGAATCTTGTTAGAGTGCCTGAATTCATATCAAAGCAATCCACGTTTGTCAGATATATCACAAGCACTGAAGTGTACTGAAACTTGATTACTTTTCTTTTAAACTCTGGTAAGACAGTCCTTTTTAGCACACTTTGAAAAATCCCCTAGACACAGTCTTTAGAACAGGACCATAGAAAATTGCTCAAGCTGGAAATATTTACAACATTAAACTTTATTTTTTTTCTGGAAGCTAAACTAAATTGGGCAGAGAAAGAGTCTTATGGGCACCTTATGCATTTTTGTCTTAGAGATTTCCTTGTCAACATCCATGAAACTTTCCACAAGCAGTCTAACTTAAAAAATTATGCAAAGAAAAACATGACTTGACCCTTAATTCAGTAAGTCTTTCATTAGTGTTGTTCCCTATCATTTTCATACCACCTTCCGTTCCTTGAGAACATACAGTGTTAAATTTAGACCTGATGTATGTAGATACAATTACACTGAAGTACATGTTTTGGTGGGAAAAAAATAACCCTAAACCTTAAAAATATCCCTACAGTCACTAAAAGTTAGATGGACACATTACAGACAGAATTGTCCACATATACCACATGTTGTAACCATAAAATCTCCTCTTTCAATAGCTGTACACTAGTCCTATGCTAGCAATTTATGTATCAGAGTAGGCTTTTTCCAGGTTCAAAAAGACTTGTGGAGGCAAGGCCGGATTAACTCTTCTGTGGACCTGGGGTTACTAGATTTTGTGGAGCCCCCCCCAGGCTATGGAGTGGGACCAGAATAAGGGATTCAAAGTGTGGGAGGGAGCTGTGGGTTGAGGCGGGAGGTCAAGTGTGGGAGGGAGTGAAGGCTCCACTGGGGTGGGGGTGGGCTCTGGGTTGGGACTGGGAATGAGGTGTTTGGGGTGCAGAAGGCTACTCCAGGCTGCGGTCAAAGGGTTGGGTGTGAGGGAGGGTTGTTCAGTATATGGAGGTGGGGTATTAGTGTGGGGGTCTGGGTAGCAGTGAGGGGAGTTAGGGACTTAGGGTATGTCTACACTGCCACCCTAGTTCAAACTAGGGTGGTTAATGTAGTCAATCATTTGAACTTGCAAATGAAGCCCGGGATATTTAAATCCTGGGCTTCATTTGCAAGTTCGAATGACTACATTAGCCACCCTAGCTTGAACTAGGGTGGCTAGTGTAGACATACCCTTAGAGTGCAGGAGGGGGCTCAAGGCTAGGGTAGGAGGTTAGGATGCTGGGGGCATGTCCCCTTTTGGGAGAGGGAAGCAGATGGCCCAGTGCAACCCATATTGCTCTGCAGTCACCTGTGGGCACCATCCACTGCAGCTTCCTCTGGCTGGGAGTCACCCAGGTGGGAGCCTGAACGGTGAGGGCGGCACTGGGATGGAGCTTTCCCTGGTGTTCCAGCCCAGCAGGGGGGGTGGCTGTGTGTGGAGGGACAGAAAATATGCAGGGGCTTTAGAGACTGAAGTGGACGACTCCAGTGCTCAGGGCACCCCGCTAAAAGAACATTTGCTGGCCTAAAGTTCTTTTGGTGTGTCCCTCCTCAGTCCATGGCCCCGGGCCCCTTAAAGCCCCTTTCTTAATCCAGTCCTGGAAGGGGGGTTTTCACTGTCATTTCCCACAAATTTATCTGTTTTCATTATCTGCACTTGGAACTATTTCACCTTTTAAATACATGTAAATGCAGAACTACAGATATGTAATATGTTTTATAGCTTTATGTGGAAGCAGTGTAGAAATGAAATCCTTTAGGGGGTTCTGAAACAGTTGCCTACATAATAAGGACCAAAGTACAGGCAGTCCCCAGGTTATGTACAAGATAGGGACTGTAGGTTTGTTCTTAAGTTGAATTTGTATGTAAGTCGGAACTGGTACATATTGTAGGGGAAACTCTAGCCAAACATTTCTCCAGAGCTCAGTTTTATTCTCCCACACCTCACTTCCCTCAGTCCTTTATTCTCAAGCTGAGGTGTCTGCTGAGAAAAGCCGCTCCATGTCTCCCTGGTCTGCTGGGGAGAGGGGGGGAAGGCACTAGCTTCGTGTCTCCCTGGTCTGCTGGGGGGGAAGCAGCTAGTGCGGGGTTGCCTCACCCCGTTTGTAAGTAGGGATCCCATGTAAGTCGGATCCATGTAACCTGGGGACTGCCTGTACTTGACTCTTCGTTGTGGAGGAAAAATCAGAGTTTTAACATTAGCCCCACACAAATTATTTTTCACAGCTGTGCCAAGAATTTTAACATGGGGGAAACTGACAATATTCAGTATCACTCAACCTGACACCTACCATTGAAATCAACAGGATTTTTCCCTGTGTAAGAATGGAATCCCTGTGAGGTGACCTAAGGGCTATAATAGAAAATTACTGGCTCACAGTCTACTCAAGAAACAGGACTATGTAGCACTTTAAAGACTAACAAGATGGTTTATTAAGGTGATGAGCTTTTGTGGGCCAGACCCACTTCCTCAGATCAAATAGTGGAAGAAAATTGTCACAACCATATATACCAAAGGATACAATTACAAAAAATGAACACATATGAAAAGGACAAATCAAATTTCAGAACAGAAGGGAGATGGGGAGGGAAGGTAAATGTCTTTGAGCTAATGATATTAGAGGTGATAGTTAGGGAAGCTATCTTGCCATTTCAACCAGAAAGGACATTGTCTCAACAACTTGATTACCTGCATCCTGCTTCAAAGACCTTTTAAGACTACACTTGAAAGAGAATCCTCTGAACTATCATTCATGCTTAAATTTCGACACTTTACAGCTAAGCTTAAACAAAGACATCAATTCTCTTACCCATTACAAAGATAGCTTCCCCAATTATCACCTCTAATATCATTAGCTCACAGACATTTACCTTCCCCCTTGCATCCCCTTCTGTTCTGAAATTTGATTTGTCCTTTTCATATGTGTTCATTTTTTGTAATTGTATCCTTTGGTATATATGGTTGACAATTTTCTTCCACTATTTGATCTGAGGAACTGGGTCTGGCCCACGAAAGCTCATCACCTAATAAAGGCTAACAAGATGGTTTAAAGTGCTACATAATCCTGTTTTTTGTTTCAGCTACACCAGACTAACATGGCTACATTTTTATCACTAATCTACTCAAGGTTTTTCTTGAGCACAGCTGTGCCAAGATCTTGCATTCAAATCTAAAATGACCAAATATTCACATGGCTCCAAATCTCATTACAAACTTGAAACACAACCCAGGCTGGTCAAAACAAGTGCATGAAATCTTCATGCTCCCCAGTAAATCCCAGGTTCTGCCATTCCCTCCCGCAAAAGCAACCATGTATAAGTTTTCATTAAGATAATCATAAGAAATTCATGTCGTTCCATTCTTTCAGTTGTTTTGATGATGTCAAACTCATTTGTGAGAACCCACAACTAACAAAACAAAAAGAACATAAAAATTGCCATAGTGGATCAGACTAGTCCAGCAAGCGTGATGCCTGCCACTGTAGATCACAGGGTATCAGATGTCTCAGAGAAAGGTAAAAGTAATCAGGCAATAGGCAGCAGTGGATAAACTGTTCCCAGGAAAAATTCTCTAATGCTTCCCAAACTATGGCATCATGCCCCCTTTTTGATTTTTGAAAAACCCTCACACCTCCCCCACCCAAAAAATAGCAGCAAAACTTGTTGACTGGGGCAGCAAAACTTGGAGGGGGGGGGGGGGGGAGGAAGAAGAGGCTGCCCCTGGAATTTCTTCATGCCCCTCAGTTTGGGAACCCTCAGTAGTCAGACATTTTAAAATGAGGGATATGGGATCTTTCAGAAAAGGCTTTATTTTCCGAAAGATCCGTGTCTAGACTGGTGCTTTTTTTCAGCAAAGCTCCGAGCCAGAAAAAAGCAGCAGCCATTTTTATGCTAATGAAGCAGGGGAGATTTAAATCCCCGCTTCATTTGCAATTGTGATATGTCTAATTTGCATCCCTTTTATGGAAAAGGGATGCAGTCTAGACACAGCCACAATGTTGTAGGTGGGAGAGGCCAGCCAGCAGCCGGGGGGATTGGATTAGCAGGAGCTGTGCTGGTGGACATCCAGCCCTGTTAATCCCATGGGCTGCCTCAGCTGGAGGGAAAGAGGTGGAGCGGGGGCAGAGCAAGGGCAGGAAAGAGGCAGGGAGATGGCAGAGCAGCAATAGGGAGAGACAGGGTTTTCCTTCCCTATCACATAGACCCTGTCCACCTTCACCAGTCACCTCTGGTAATGACATAGTTTGTTTGTTCACTACGCTGTTCCTTATGCATCCAGAGGGAATACAAATAATTCAGAAACAAGTAAGGCGCATATGCAATTCAAATTATTCTCTCCACAGTATATTACTTTCCATTTATCAACACTGAATTTCATCTCCTATTGTGTTGCCTATCCATCTAGCTTGGTGACCTTTGAAATTCCTCACAGACTTCTCTGAAGTTGGCTAACCTTAAATCATTTCAATGATCTGAAGATTTTGCAACCATACTGCTCAACGTTTTTTCCCCCGGATCATTAAAAGATTTAAAACCTCTAGTCACAACAGGGAACTTTGACTGATCTGATGTTAACCTTCTGCCATGGTGAAAGCTGACCATTTATTCTCACTCTGTTTTCTATCTTAGCCTACTTTGCCCCTTACAGCAGGACTTCTTGTGGCTCTGCATGAGATTGTGTGAATGCATAAATACCAGTGACAAACAATTGAACTACTGTAAAATTTTAAGAACAAGTTTTCAAACTATTAAGAGACCATTTTAAAACTGTTGTGCAGGTTAAATCTTATACTAGGGGCCCACGTCGCCAATAATGACTATAAACAACTCCCACTGAAGTCACTGGAAGGCCCACATACCTGATAGATTTTCAGGCCCTGGGACTGTACACTACAACTGGTGAATTAAGAAAGCACTGGTATAGGAGCAAGGTAAAATAATCAGGGCATTGGAAGGAATGCACTTAGGCTGTGTTAGACTGCATCCCTTTTCCGTAAAAGGGATGCAAATTAGACACATAGCAATTGCAAATGAAGCAGGGGGATTTAAATCCCCCTGCTTCATTTGCATAAACATGGCTGCCGAAAGATCCCTTATTCCTCTTAAAATAAGGATTTAAATCCCTGCTTCATTTGCAATTGTGATGTGTCTAATTTGCATCCCTTTTACGGAAAAGGGATGCAGTCTAGACACAGAGTATTGTGCAATGGATGAGATAAGAAAGAGCAGAAAGGCAGAGTGGAACCGGCGAAACAACAGAGATAGAGGGGAAATACCAAGGGAAAAATAAATAAATAAAATAATAATAATAATATAAACACACTCGTCAAATACTGCTCCGAGATGCATTTGTGGTTCCCAGTGATTTCAACAGAATGATGAGATTCATCAACCAACAGAATCTGACTTGAAGAGAATTCTGATAGAACAGAAAATGGAGAGTGGGGAGAGAATAGAAGGAAAAGAGGAAGAGAACTAAATAAAATATATGACACAGAATAACTGGAGGTGATGGGAAAAGAGAGAATAGGCAAGGATGCCTATTTGTAGAAGAGAGAACATTGCTGATGTAAGCAGGGGCTGAACTGCTGCTTGCTATCAGCCAGCTAAAAGGAGGGGTGGGTGTGCCCACTACAAGGCTGTGTCTAGACTGGCAAGTTTTTACGCAAAATCATCTTCTTTTGCGGAAAAACTTGCCAGCTGTCTACACTGGCCGCTTGAATTTCCGCAAGAACACTGATGATCTCATGTAAGATTGTCAGTGTTCTTGCGGAAATACTGTGCTGCTCCTGTTCGGGCAAAAGCCCTCTTGCACAAATCATTTGCGCAAAAGGGCCAGTGTAGACAGCACAGTGCTGTTTTCCACAAAAAAGTCCTGATGGCTAAAATGGCGATCGAGGCTTTTTTGCGGAAAAGTGTCTGTGGCCAATCTAGACACGCTTTTCTGAAAATTCTTTTAACGGAAATCTTTTCCATTAAAAGCATTTGCGGAAAATCATGCCAGTGTAGACGTAGCACAATTCTTTAGCTCTGCAAGGTAATTAACTGTTAACTGTCGATACGTAAATACAGCTCAGGAGAGAGTCCGAGGTGTGGCTATGTAAATCCCATTCAGCCAGGGCTGATGGAAGGTCAGTGTTGGAATAGAATGTGGAGAATTGTATATAATTTGGGACTGTTGTGGGGGTCACTAATCATGCTACCCCTAAATGTGGGAACTGTAAAACATGCCACCAGTGCTTGCAGGAGACACACCACCATCATGGTAAGAGGTCTCGGAAGAACAAGCCTTCCCCCTTCCAGAGTTGAGTGAACTGAGCTGGGGGGAAGGGTTAAAGGACTTGAGTCAGCTGGCTTCACACCTGCCAGGTGTGAGCTATAAGACTGGTCCAGCCTGCATCTTTCCCCTTTGTTTTAAGGACAGACCTAAAGCAGACTCCCTGGCTGTGTCTAGACTGGCAAGATTTTCCACAAAATCATCTGCAAAAATGGCGATCGGGGCTTTTTTGCGGAAAACCGCGTCTAGATTGGCCACAGACGCTCTTCCACAAAAAGTGCTTTTGTGGAAAAGCGTCCTGCCAATCTAGACACGCTTTTCTGAAAATGCTTTTAACGGAAAACTTTCCCATTAAAAGCATTTCCGGAAAATCATGCCAGTGTAGACATAGCACCTGAGGAGTCTTTTCTTTTGCTAGTCCAGTGATAGCTGGATTCATTTGCCAGTACAGCTGGTGGCTAAAGAATTGAAATCACTGAGAGCTGAAATCACTAGTTTGGCTGAGAGCCAGGCCTATTGCAGCCAGTGAAGTGGGGCGACCAGCGGCATGGCGTGGAGCAGCCACCAGCGGCGTGGAGCGGCAGCGTTTTGTATAAGGTGCCCCCTATCTATTCCCCCACCCCCATTTCTACCCAGGTTGGGAGGTGAAACCCTGCGGGTGAACTTTGGGACTCTGGGTGGCACGGACAGAGACTTTTGGGGTGTTGGACTCTTTGGACTTTGGGCGATTCTTGGCTGGGGGAGAGGGGCTTGGCTCATGTTTGGGTTATGAACTCTGTTTGTGATGTTTTCCCCAAGTTAATGCCGTATGACTTCTCTCTGTTTCATTAAATGTTTCTTTTCTACACTCAGACTCAGTGCTTGCGAGTGGGGAAGCATTGCCTCTCAGAGGCGCCCAGGGTGCGTGAATTTCCCAGATTACTGGGTGGGGGCTGGAGCCAGTTCTATGTGAGATGGACCCCAAGATATTGAACCCAGCCCTGGTTACTGCCAGGCCTAGCCATCAGAAGGGTTACACTAGTATGGATGATTTAGTATTTAGATATGTGACTTAGTATACCAATAAAGTAGCACATGAGTAATCCTAATAAGAATTAATACTTTCTCCTTCTCTTTTTCCCCATCCTAACATTCTCTGAAATGCATAGAAAATCCAGTCTTTGGAGCATTTTAAAATGAGGATTAATTTGAGTTCTAGACACTAGAGCTATGAAAAATGATCTGTTTTTCCTACTTAATGAGCATTCAAATTAGAAAAATGCTATTATATAAATATTGAAAACTTTTATCCATTTTCCAAACAATTGTTTGGGGACATAGAACATGATGGTATTCTTATCTGTAAGGCAAAACTGTAAATTTGACTCCTGCCAAAATTCACATTTTGCAGAGATATATATTTGCTTTTGTATTTTTTGACCAAAGATTTAAAAAAGTGTCCCAAAATCAGAAATTTCAGTTCAATGAAAAAAATTTGAAGAACAATTTCTAAGGCTTTTTTTTTTAAAATAATTACAATAATACAGTACTGGGTTCTCTCTTCAGCTAGTATTAACTGGTGTAGCACCTTTAAGAATCAGTGGAGCTACATTGATTTATACCAACAGAGAGAGTACCTTATTGTTATTTCCCTGCTAATGAGTTGTGGATAAAATCCTGACTTTCCTAAAAATCTTATAGTCATTATCCAAAATATCTCAAAGCAATTTATATATGTTAATTCAGTTCCATTGTGAAACAGTATAGATAAATATTATTCCCATGTCTTGACTTGTTCAATAACAACCTCTTGGATTGTATGTACTATCATTGTATGTGAAGTTATGAAGTAGCACCATATGTTGTTACGGACATATGTTGTGAGGCTGACAACACCAACAGCTAGCCTTTCAGTTATAACAAAGGAGTAGCCATCAATAGCAAGACAGTTGTTAATGGCTCATCAACACTCAATCCAATGTTCCAACTGCTTTTAGAGAAAGCACATCCTCAATAGAGATGGTTTGACCCCCACATCACAAGCAAGGATCTTTCTAGCAGCTGGACATGACACCATCACTTGCCTCCCCCCCCCCCCCCCCCCCCCCACACACACACACACCTGGAGGAAAGTCTGGGGGAGAAGGATTTTGAACTGGGGCAGAAAGGTCCTAGTCTGGAAAGGGAGTATTGAAGAGCTGTAAACTGTTGTACCATCTATTGGCACGAGAAGAGATGATTGATTCAACTCTTGCTTAGATTAAAAATTTAGAAAGCGTATTTATTTTTTTTTTAAGGTAACCGGCTCTGACCTTTATACCTACAATTTATAAATCATTTACAATCTCTTTCCTCTCTGTAGTTAATAATCTTATGTTAATGTTTTATCCTTAACAGTGAGTTTGCCTTCAGAGTTGGGAAATCTGCTCAGGTTACCCAGGCTGGTGCTTGCCCACTTTCCTATTAAAAAGTTGTAAGTTAGCATACACTGGTCACACTTGTGATGAGCGCATAATGGTACAATTCTGGGGCACATAGAGGGAAATGGATGGAAGTGTTGGAGCCTTTATTGATGGTTCCTCATTCACTGGAAAACAATTCATATGACTCAGTTGGGGGTGTCCCTGCCTGCCAGAAGTGTGTTGCTTGACACAGCATCACGCTATGAGAAGCAACCCAAGTTTGGGTGTTTGGAAGGTTTATTAGTCCCACAGTCTACGTTGCTTCCAGAAATCCTGTCACACATACAGAAACTGTTAATCTTATTCTAGAATATCAACTTCTCTGATCTGAAGTTGTATTAACTTCTTTACTGAATGCCACTGCAGTATACATTCCTTAGAGAAGACTATAACAGTTAAAACTTTCAAAATCAACCTTGTCCCATTTCAAGGAGAGAGAGCACAGTCAAACTAATCATGTTCCTAGGATTCAAGAGTTTCTGGCAAGCAAGAACCATAGCCACTGAGCAGCTCCGGAAACATAATTGGTGCAGGAACAAAGGCTATATTTAGTTCAGACGTATGATAGCATAAAAGAGTTAATGCTGGAACTTCAGAGAGGCTATTATGAATCTAAAAAATGTCACAACTTCTTTACAATCTGTGAAACAGTGCCGTCCTTTTCCTTCTAAGACATCATTATGCTTCAATGGATATCACAGGCTTGAAAGTAATGGAATTAGATCAACATCACAGTTCTTTTCAGCAAACTTTGCTTTTCACCTCTGAGAAATTAATCTTTTTATGAGATACTTCTTTAAATACAGCCGCCTTCTTGCTGAAAGTTTTCATTTCACATGTATATGTGTTGCATGCGGGAAGATATGGAAAGGCATCAAAATACCTTTTTAATAAAAGATGCAAGTTTCTAGTTTAGGTTTAACATTTCTGAAGCAGCCTTACAAGAACTAAATTGCAGAAGGAGTCTTTGACTCTGGCGCATATATATATATATGGATAAAAGGTTTATTTGCCTTTAAGTGAGCTCCAGAATGTCACAGAGATGCTTCTTTGACATGGTCCTTAGTAAAGTCAAAGAAAGAGAGGGAAAATAACCCCAACATGGCATCATCTTTTCTTTTCCATTCGGTATTTTCTCTAATGAAGGCTAAAAATTTCAAAAGATTTGTACCAATGAATTAGATACTTGAACCTGCAGTCTCTGGCACACATGATACTTATGCCTACTAACCATTTTCTAAGGAGAGCACAGCTGGGGCTTGACAGAGTTATGCCTGCCAAAAAATTTACGCCTAGCAGGAGGGGTAGGTTAGAGAGGTGAAGTATAAAATGCTCTCTCCAGAAAATAGGATTTTCAAAGGACACAATAGTGCTTGCAGCTCCAAAAATCTGTGCCATGATTCGTGCCTCATAATGGTGCCACCAGGTACTAACTGCACATCAACTTCACAAGACCAGACATTTTACGCTGCAGTCAGAGGAAAACAAAATGTAACAGGCATTCACTGGCTACTCAGTCCTGTTGCAACAATAAACACTTACCAGTTTAGGAAAGATGGAGAGAACAAGAGGAAAAGCAGAACTAGGAAATCCATTGCTTCTGAAGATGCCAGAGAGCCTGCCCCCACCTTCACTACAGGACATGAGTTACCGGCTTCTAGCTTCCAGGCAATCAATATTCAAGAGCACACATGAGACAACCAAAGATTTTCTGAACCCCATGTAAAGAGTTACACTAGGACCTAGAAAGACAAACACACTTACCTCTACAATAGTAAGTACTCAGACTGATTGGGGAAAAGGACACACCACTGTAAGGGCACTCCACTCTGAAAACCTTCTGAGAGGCTTATTAAGCCAGGCATAATCACTCCCATATTTATTACCTGATACCTATTACCTGTTGATTTACAGATGATAAACATCTTATTTGGGGGGGGGGGGGGGAGGGAAGGGGAAGGTTCTCTCACCAGCTGCTAAAGAATGAGGCTATGTTACTTGCTCCTGTCATTCCCGCTGACTGGTTTTCAACAGCAGCCTTTTCTAACACTGTCCTCATAAGAAAAAAAGGCAAATGACTATTATTAGATGAAAGCTGAGTTCCTCCTTTACATTTTGCCTAACCCAGGAAGACCCATGGCTGCAGGCTTCTCAGATCCCAAAGGTTAGCTCTGCTGAAAGTATTTGCCAAAATCTATGTAGTAATCATGAAAGGAAGAATAAATCAGCATTTCCTGTTTATGTTCCATCCTTGCAAAGATAATGGGATTGACTCAAATATCTCTAGGGGATCTGAGGTTCTCAATAAACCCAAGAGGTGATTATTTCATTCTGAATGTTTTGTCTTCCCCAGAACCCTTTTCATCACAGCAGAAAGGATATTCTGCAGGTCAAAAATGCCTTGTTTATGCAAAGATTACTCCATGGGTTTGCAACAGTTTGGGGGTTCATTAAATAACAAAAACAGAAAATGAAAAAGGAATAAATCTTTAATACAATAAATGGGAAAGCTACTGTGGGTAAAATGTGGTGTTCCTGATCCCTGCCTCCAGGGCCCATCTCTAAATGCTTATGTTCATATGCTTATAAAGCTTGCAGATGATACCAAGCTGGCAGGGGTTACAAGTGCTTTGGAAGACAGGGTCATAATTCAAAATTATCTGGACAAACTGAATAAATAGTCTGGGCTAAATACGATGAAGTTTAATCAGGACAAATTCAAAGTACTCTACTTAGGGAGGAACAATCAGTTTCACAAAATGGGAACTGACTATCTAGGAAGGAGTACTGCAGAAAGAGATCTAGGGCTCTTAGTGGATCACAACCTAAATATGAATTAATAATGTCACACTATTGCAAAAAAAGCAAACATTCTGAGATGCATTGCCAGGAGTGTTGGGAACAAGACATGAAAAATAATTCTTCCACTCTATTCTGCTCTGATGGGCTTCAACTGGAATATTGTGAATACTGGTTCTGGGCACCACATTTCAAGAAAGATGTGGACAAATTGGAGAAGGTCCAGAGAAGAGCAACAAAAGTGGCTAAAGGTCTAGAAAACATGACTTATGAGGGAAGACTGAAAGAATTGGATTTATTTAGTTTAGAAAAGAGAAGACTGAGAGGGGATATGATAGCAGCTTTTAAATATTTAATAGAGTGTTACAAAGAGGAGGAAGAAAAATTATTCTCCTTGGTTTCTGAGGATACAACAAGAAGTAATGGACTTAAATTGCAGCAAGAGAGATTTAGGTTGGACATTAGGAAAAACTTCCTAACTGTCAGGGTGGTTAAGCACTGGAATAAATTGCCTAGGGAGGTTGTGTAACCTCCTTTACTGGAAATATTTAAGAGCAGGTTAGACAGATATATGTTAGGGATGTTCTAGACGGTGCTTTATCCTGCTGTGAAGGTAGGAGACTGGACTTGATGACCTCTCGAGGTCCCTTCTAGTTCTAGTTTACTATGATTCTATGATTCTATAATACTGTCCCTTATGAGGAAGCTTCTCAAAATTATAATCTTCTAACAACATCTCTACACGTTACTTTTCAAACTTTTCAGGCTTCACCTGTCTCTTCTCTCACACTATAACCAGAATCAGGAGAGATATCAGAGATCTTATAATGGCCCCATGTATTAACTGTGCTTTGGAATGGGGAAAAAGCAACTCAACAACAAGAGTCTCAGAAAGCCCTACACAGCATCCAAAGCAGATTTAACTGATTGGAAGATCCATTTCCCAGGCAAATGAAATCAAGAAAGACAGCCCAAATCACAAACCCAATTGACCAGATAGCATACTTCTGATTGCAGAAAAGTATATTCTTAAATATAGCCAACAGATTTGGGAGACAATGTATCTATCAACGGCAAAACAGAGCTGTACATCAATTATTAAATTGGCGGTTACATAATATAATAGTATTGTGCTGTTAATTTAGCCACACAAGTCCTATTAGTACCAATAGAAGTCATGTAGCCAGTTCCCAATGTATCATATTGAAAATGTACCCTATAATGTCATGTCTTACATGAGCAGTAAAAATCTTTTCTTGGGTACTTAAAGTACTGACATCCACTGGAGGTGCATGCACGACTGAAAGCAGTCATCCTTGCAACCCTTCAGACCTTTTACTGCTATCATTCCTTCACTTTTCAGTGACTCATCACTGGATAACAGAGAAAGTGCTGATCCCATTATCTCACAGTTCTATTTTTCATTGTAACAAGGCCAGATTATCAGTTATGTTATGGAATCCGATAGCAGAACCTAAAAGACTTAGTATTTGGACTCTTGCATTGGAAGGAAGTTCTAAGAAATCAGTGCATCTTTCCATTTCCTCAACATTTATTATCAAATAGAGAAACATTACAGTGTTAGTCAGGAGTAAAGGATAGATCTAAATAAGAGGACAATAGAAATCTCAGATGTAGGTCATTTTCTGATAAGAGATGGATTAATCAGTTTATATAAAGAGAAAGAAAATGGCGGGAAAGATGGTCTTATATTCAGACCATAAAATTGGAGGAAAGAATGCTATGATAATCTTGAGTTTCAGTAACTGATTTTTTAGGTACCCTAGGTCAAGTCACTTCACTTGGTTGCACCTCAGTTTGCCCATCCATAAACATGTATCTATCTCACAGTTGTTTTAAAGAGAATACTTAGGCATGTGTTATGAGCACAAAATGCTATTAAAACAATAAGAACCCCTAGCCCTAAATCCACTTATAAAACTTCAAATATTTTAACTAAACCTATACTTTTACAGAGATCAAAAGAATGACTAACTTTAATTTATTACTATTTTTCACAGATATGACTATGTTTTAGGCTCAAGTCCGTCCTGATTGTAGACCTGTCCTCCAAGGCCTTGTACACAGCTACTCCTTTTCTGCCTCTTTGCTCTCATTTTCTCCTATTTCTCTTTTTGCTGCAAACTTCCCACTTCAATCCTTCCTTTTCTGTTTCATTCCACCATTCCTTCCAATGTCAGCACACCTCAGTTAGAAATGATGTTGTTACATTCAGATTAAAACACAGTGCAGTGCTATGTGAGAATCTTTCTCTAGTCAGTTTGATTCTACATATTTCTGCCATCCAAACAGAAAGCAAGTTGTGTAGGGAAGGGATCATGTCTCCCTTGGGTTTTGTAGTTTGCTGAGTACATTGTCAGTGTAAATAACCAGGATACTAAGTAACTATATTACATGAGAAATTGAGCACATCCTTGGATCTCCTGTTAAACCTCTACCCTCATGATTTCAAAATCATTCTACTGGTAAGTAAATGAAACCTGACTAAAATGTTTGCAAATTAGCCATTTCTTGCTCATCCTTTCATTATACATTGTTATATGGATGTCATTGGCAAGGTTATGATTTACTGAATATGATTATATTATTATATGCATTATCACTTTTGTATCTGAAATTAGGGTATATTGACCATATAGCTGTAATACAAGTGTTTATACCTAGGGAATGCCCACTAAGCAAAAGACTTTCAATCTAGATGATTAGCTGGGAAGGGTTCATTAAGGTTAATGAGCCACTGGAAGAAAACAATGGGCCTTAGAAGAAGCTTATCTCCCACCAGAGAGCTTTTCTGGGCATACTACAGAAAGCCCCTCAGTTTTTTTCCATCCTCCCTTCTTTTTCTGTTATAAATTGGGAGGATCCTCCCTTTTCTCTCTACTCTGCTCATCTAAGGAAGTGGGTTTTTCCCACAAAAGCTCATGATACACTATCCATCTATCTATCTATCTATCTATCTCTTCAGGACTACTTGTTTTTAAAGTTGAAGACTAACACGGCTCCCTCTTGCCCTCGAGTAAGGCTGCTATAGCACTATAGGGACATGTGACCAGGTCACCTGCTGCTGGGCTTCCTGTTGAGATTGCACTTAACTTCAGAAAGTGATATTGTGCTTTAAAAGGTTGGAGATCACTAGCGTAATGGATCCCCCCCTGGGGTGGCACCTGGAACTGGGGTTCCAGTCAATGGTGCCATTTCAGGATGGTAGTGGGGGCAGCAGCCGTGCACTCCAGGACACTGCTTGCTTTTCATCCCATTCTCTGGATGCTAAGGAAAGTGAGGGGAAAGTGCTTGCAATCTGTGCATGCCTTTCACACCTGGCTGGTGATCTCCCTTCACCAGCCAGCTCCCTTCACTAGCCAGGTGTGAGAAGCATGCATGGATTGCAAGCACTTTCCCCTCACTCCCTTAGCGTCCAGGCAATGGGCTGAAAAGCAAGCAGTGTCCCACAGTGCATGGCTGCTGCCCCCTCTGTCCTCTTGAAATGGCACCCTTGGTACCATTCAGCCGCCTGACTTACCAGCCTGGGCTCTGTTTACACTGAACTACTGTGACCAGCTTGCTAAGCTCTCTCTCAAGTCCCTACCTCTACGTGTGCTGCTATAAGCGTAAGAATTGGCATATTGATAAATTCTCTAAACTGCTAAGAGAGGGCAGACATACAACTGAGATTACCAAAATGGAAAAATAGTAGGTCTCTATAGTTTAGTGTTCAGCATGTCCCATGTATCTGGCTACAGCTCAGAAGGCTGTGTGTGCACCCAGTTCCCTTGGATATTATTCTGGCATTGCAATCATTCCTTTCATAGACAGAAGTTCCCTACAGATATCAACCAAATTGTTTCATCAATAAAATAGTGTAAAAGAAACATTGCTCTGTCACATTGCAGCTAACCCACAACAAATGTTTATGTAGTGGTTTGTTCTATGAATTCTCTGTTGGTAAAAATAAACCATGGAGAAAGTGACTGGTTGGTAAAATGCATAGTTTGGTGTCTCATGTAAATAATTGTCTTCATTATACTTAGCTGACTAATGGTGTTGTAAGATTTGCTTCTATTCTATGGTATGGTCCTGGATAAAATGAATATTGTGCTTGCATAAATTACCTTGAACATTATCACAGTGGGGCTCATTGAAAATAATAGTAATCCCAGTCGTTTAAGGAGATGGTTTAAAAAAAAAAAACAAGTTCCAGTAAAAAAGAATTTTAATATATTTATAAAGGGAGACTGAGGGTTACGGTGGGAATAAAATGTGAATAGCAGCTGTGTCATGCAGAACTGCTCGCTTCCATGTCTGTGCTGACCAGCAATTAAAACACCAAGCAGTGAAATGCTTTGGACATTTAAGTGAACAGGATTCAAGGGTTAGTCTTTACAATTAGCACCTTCAACCATCAATTCATATTCAGAAGAAGCGTCTACATTATGTTAAAACAGCCTTTGTTGAATTAAAGGGAAAAAATTTAGATATAATTAATAGGAAAGCAAGGCTGTATTCTGAGTTTCAAAGTAGAGAGCAACTAAATGCTGTATAGTATACATTTTATGTGCTCTCAAAGGAGCTTTCCAAAGGAGTCAGAATCAACAGTTTAGGGTGGGAATAAAAGGAAGTAATTTAAGAGTGAATTATCTGCAACTTTAATCATGTTTTCCCTGTATGCAAGCAGTAACATACAATAGATACCAAGAAACTTTGGGGGTAGTGTGTGTCTCGGAGACAAATTATTTCAAATCAGCCAACAAGCTAAAAGATTATAGAGATGTGAATCTTGAGCAGTTTTGAAATGTTTAATTATAATCGTTTTTAATTATTCTTCATAATAAAATCTGCCTCTCTTTAAAAACTGAGGCACACCTTTCAAAGGAACTCATAGAAAAAGTGTCCTTTTTTAAAATGGCTGCCATTTCATGTTCTCAAAAAAACGGAGGCCACAATCTGCCCTTAGCAAAGATGGTTGCTGTCTGCTGCCTGACAACACAGGGGGGACTTTGGTCCCTCTCAGAACAATGAAAAGCAATGGTCATACATGCAAAGGGCACAATGAAAAAGTAGCACTGTAGCCAGTGAATACTGATGCCTCCAATATGATTAAAGCATTAGCTTTTTGAAGTCCTAATCCATATCAGGTGATAGGAAACAAGGAAATTTATTTTACCAGAACTCTGACATTCCTTTATTACATGGCAGAACTAAACTTCCATGTGCAACTTCTACTTTGTCATTTAAGGGATAAACAGTGCAGACATTTTTTTCATGGCATTTCTTCTTTCTTACTGTAAGAATGAAAACATAACCGTAATATGTAACGTTGTTGGTTAGATGATTTCATAAGAAGCCTTTTCTGGTAAAAAAAAGGAGAGAGTCTCTTCTTTAGGAAATCTTCAAGATAAAGAGCCTCACTTGTGAATAAAAGAAGCTGCATCAGCTTTTATCCTTACAGGATGTATAATGTATGAAGCAAGGACTCCTGTCTCATTCACTGCTCAAAAGCTGCATTTGGAAGCTCTGATTCTGCAGAACACAAGATAGCGGGAGCTTTGCTGTGGAGTTCAATGTGAGCCATATTGGGTTCTGACTGAGGCTGGCACTAATGTGGAGGCATACCTCATTTACTGTACCAAGTTTTTCATTATATAGCTATATTACTCATACCCGAATGTACACTGCAACCTACCATCTCTCCCAACAGTGCTAAAACACTACTAAGGAATTCTATTATTCATGCAGTGCACAAAGTGTAATTTTAATTGGTCATTCATATCAATATAAATATTCACCAGGACACTCAAAGGCATCTGTACTTAAAGATGGTATTTCCAAGACATATTTCAGTTTTCTATCCCCAGCTGTTGCAGCATTAAAAATGTTCCAAAAAGTATGTATATATATTTTATAATGGAGAAAGCTGGGAGAGCTTTGTTTGTTTTTCAAAGTCCTTGTTCTCTGCAATGACTAATGAAGACATGTTGGAAGACAGTGGAAATATTTCATCCCCAAAGGTGAAAGGTTCAGAAAGTTATAAGTGAATGAAACCAGGAGATTAGAATGGAAATGCTGAGCTTAGCTAGAGCAGTTGCTATAACTCCCAATATCACACAGATACTATGGTTGAATTGAAATCAGAGTTTTGTCATCAATTCCAGTAGACCCAGCATCTCACCCTATCTACACAGAAATCAATGAATAGATACAAAACAGAAAAATCAGCTTGCATGTGGAGTTTGAGTCAGCCATTCTAGACCTGCAAAGCCCTGATTTTACAAATAAGGGAGATTTAGCTGATATAATAAATGGGTTAGATGATATACTGCTGTGGTTAGTTTTGATATAAAAATGTAATTTAAACCATGCAAATCATATAGAATGTTTACCTCAATTACTTGAAAGGTGTCAGACAATGTAGGATTCATTATCCTACAACTATCCAACCATTTGTTTTCAATCAGGATATGTCTACACTATGGGACAAAGTCGAATTAAGATATGCAACTTCAGCTACTCAATTAATGTAGCAGATGTTGCATAAGTCGAAGTAGCTTAACTCAGCTTTTGGTGCTGGCTACACTTTAGGAAGTTGAAGGGAGAACACTCTTCCTTCAACTTGCCTTACTCCTTGTGAAAGCAGGGTTACTGGCATCAACTGGAGCACCCCTTTCTGTTCAAATTAGCTATCTTAACTAGACCCGCTAATTCGAACCCTGGAAGATAGACAGCAGCAGCTTAAATCTTCCTCTGTATTGTAGATGTACCCTCAGAGAATGGAGAAATTTGAGTACAGACTCAGAACTGATTACGTGGTTTAGAGGAGGAACTATTTATTACCCAACTAGAACTCAATTAAAATCACCTGCAATGCTAACAAAATGGAGTCGAACTGTCTTAAAAATAGATGCTCTAGAAAAATGTCATATTCGTGCTATTGTAACGGTCCCCTTTTCTGTAAAACATATAGTTGTGAACTACAACAGTGACTACATTAGCGGGGATAAATGGCAGACGTAGACTCAATCACTTTGGAAGATTTGAAATTAAAAACATCTCTATGAACAGGTAGAATTTGTGGGAACATCAGTAAAGCCATGTGGCAGCTACATGGACAGAGAGATACCATGCACTATACTAGATGTTGAATGAGCTGGGCAATTCAACTCCTTTGAAAAACTGTACAATTATCTTCCAAATCCCAAAGTACAAAGGCTTCTATATTTCCTGTCAGTATAGTAAGTCTGTCATAAATGTTACTTCATTTATGAATTTGATTTATCATTAATTATTATCATGGACTTGTCCCAATGCCTTTGTAACTCAATGCCTTCCTTTTGAGCTTATAGCTTTCATTCACTCTTTTGGCTCCAAATTCTTTCCTCTTCTCTTTGGGTTCCCTTCCACCTTTTGTAAACTTATTATTCTTCCCACTGGTATCAATGGGGGAATGTCTCCTTCTGCTTACAGACTCTCACATTTCCATGGGACCCTGAATGTCTTGGAAATGGTGTGGTCCAGATGTGTGATGTTGGGGAAGATGTAGGGAGCATACATACCAAGTACACAACCCTTTGCAAAGTTATGCTCCACCATGATTTCAAGTGTGGAAGAATATACTGTGGATAATAGTGGAGATTGGTTGTTAGATCCACATTTCTAGTCATCCAATGGCCAACCTTCACCCACCATCTAGTGGAACCTGCCACCAAAAACACATGCTCATGAAGCTGCTGCAAAGTTGTTGAGCAAATGGCTCTGCTAATTGTGACATTAAGAATTCTGTCCACTTCACCCCCAATGGAATTTTTCTACCACAGGACTATTTATGCTTGCTTGTCAAAGGAAATCAGATTTAGTCTTGTGGCTTTTGATGATGAGAAACTCACAATGGCTGCATGACCAGAGTAATATTACTAATATTCCTAAACTCCAAACTCAAATTCACTGGTAAAACTTTTGGAGGAAGTTTCCACAGCATTTTACTACACGGTGCCTAACTTATCAGTAATAGTGAGTTCCCACTTTATTAGGTAATAAAAATCAATTGTCTTTAAATAATTTTCATGGAAAAAATGTCTCTTTTCATGGAACACAGTACTCAGTCCTACCATTAAAATTCCTCACTTATTACAATATGTATAGGGCTTATATAAGCATTACATTGTCTCTCTTTGGTATGTTTGGACAGCAGGGATATTTTGGGATACTTTTAAATGCACCCATTATTTTGAAATATTTTCAAAATAATGGGCACACTATTTTGGCATCCCTGTAACCCTCATTCCACAAAATAATGTGTTATATCAAAATTTATTTCTGTGTAGATGTGCCAATTTTTGAAATAAGCTATTTCAAAATACAATATGCAATTTGTGCTAACAAATTGCGTACCATATTTCCAGTTTAGGGTGCTGTGTAGATGCATCCTTACTAACCTGATGCCATTACAGAAGTCACAACAGTCTAGTCTTAATAAGAGAAGGGTAAAAAATTCTGTTCTGAGTTTACTTCAGCGGAGATACTATCAGTAAAGTTATGACATCTATAGAGCTACTTTGAGGTACAGAATACAATGAAGATCAAATTTTTTCCCTATGGAACAGATGCAAAGACCTTAAGACTTTCTCAATGTCGGTCTTTTCATTAATTTCAAAGGGCTAAAGATCAGATTCCAAGCTTTTGAGAATTTAAATTTTTTTGTCCCACAGTCACATCATTTGAAGTCTCTTTGTATCAGTAGTGATGGAGGCAAACATGAACAAAGAGAACATGACAACAAAAAAGCAATTTACTCTGTAATGTTTTCAGTATCCGTCTTGCAGTTGTTAATTATGGAAGGTTACCAGAACAAGAGCTTCCTCTCTCACATCCCAGGTTTGTTTTTTTCTTCATCCTGCACTGATGTTGCCAGTCAGCTGCCATGGAAACACCTGTATCATCACAAATGTTGATAATGATGACTTCTAGGTATAATGAAGCAGAAGGTGAGGAAGGGAGGGAGGGAGAAAACCCTTGCTTACATTCACATGCTATCTCTTTAATAATTAGTATAAGTGGCAATTATTTAAAATAGGTGACAGGTTTATATTTAAATTAAATACAGAATACATTGGAGACTTGTCTGGATTCCTATTTTACAAAACCTTCCATTATGTAAAATTGGGTTGTGCCCCCAGATGTGTATCCTTCTCATTGAAAACTCCTCTGTATGTATAACCTCACTTATCTGAATACATTTCACATGCCTTATTCTATCAGATAAATGGAGTTCTACTCTATGTCACAGTTTTCACAACATGCCTTTTCAAACCATTATAAAATATTTTTCCAATTTCCCTGCTTTAGTTATATTTCATCTTTGTCTGAATCCACGTGCCTGTACACAGGGCTGGAATAGCAGGCTCAGAAACCTGGGCCAAAATATTTTGAGCAGTCCTCAAAATTCTATCTGAATGAACCACTATAAAATTACCACGAGTGCATGTATGCATATCGATCAGACCAGCATACATCCTGAATACCATCTTATTCTTGGACTACACTGTTCAATATTCCTTAATGAAAAGTGAACTCACCACAGGGTCTGGAAGCCACACAGAACTCACCGCAGCTGCTGAAGCCATAGGGAACTCACCGTGGCTCTAGGCAGCCATAAGGAACTGACTGTGGCTGCCAGCCCCAGCCACCACCCCCTCAGGCCAATACAGGAGACCCATAAATACACAGAACTGCGAATAGTGATTCTGTGAATCGGAAGGGTCTCGTATACACATAGGTAAGATTTACTCTTTTATAAGAATTGGGGATACTACAGTATGGACAATGAACTGAGATGCTTTAAGGTTACTTTTGATTTTCTTCCATTCAATGGAATTTTTGTTGAAGGTGAAGGTAATAAAATGTGATAAAATAAGTATTATTTATTAGAAATATAACATCAGATCATCCTGGTGCATATTTGGTATGATTTCCTTGCACTAATACATGTTTTCTAATTAGCACACAGATCCCAAGTCTGAAATAGTTCATCTTTATCAGGAAAGTGATCTTTTCCCTACAAGCTGTGTATACTTACAGGACTTAATGAGCCATGAGGCTGACATTTCAACCATTAAAATCTAAGTGAAAATGGGGAAAAAATAAAGTTTGTTTTATTTATGGGGCTGCTAAAGTGTCATTTTGGCAATGATGTTATCTGGAGTAATACAGCTCAGGTTTTATTATTAGTCAGAACCAATAACAAAATATTGGCTGGGATGGCAGGAGAAGAAATAAGCCAATTGAAATAAATTACAGTTACTGGTTGTGATTGTTTTATTGAAATTGTCTCTCATACATAAGAAAAACCAATACTTCTTGATGTAGGTTAATAGAGGTTTTGTAGGTAGCTGGTAAATTATAAGCAAACAGTTTTACAATTTGGAGAACACTTTAATACATCTGGTCAATGATTAGTCTTGTTGAGCTGAACCTAACATGGAATCCAGGTTCAGAATTAGGGTCAGTCATTTCATTCTCCTTTTGGCAGAGGAGGCATGCCTGAGACTGAGAGAACCTGGCCTGGTTTGGTTTTTGTAGAATGCTCCCCTTTGGGTAAGCCATGTTATCATGAGTAATATCAGCTTCAGATGGTGCTAATCTCCATACATCCTTACACATGTTAAATCACAGAGGGTCTCATTCTACCTTTTACTGAACCTGGAAGTGTAATCTCCACCTTGAGGAGACATACCTCTACTTATCAGATCAAGCTAGCACACTGAAAATAGAAGTTTAGCCACCATGGTAGAAGAAGAGACTAACCACTTCAAATATGACCCCACCTGAAATCCCAGCTTTGTTCTCAGGAAGGCTAGCCCATTCACTACGTGTGCTGCTATGACTACACTTCTCATTTTAGTGCAGTGGCTTGATCAGACCTAGCATGGGCAGTGGTTGATCAACACACTGGCCCATGGGGCCCATACCCAAAGGCAAGAGTTGCCAAACCTCCAGGATTCTCCTGAAGTCTCCAGGAATGAAAGATTATTTTATGTGATGAAGTATTCAGGAATTTGTCCAGCCAAAGCTAGCAACTCTACAAAGGGTTAAGGACAATCTGGATGCACTCTGGGGTAAGAGATTAAACTAATCTGATGAAATATGAGCAAATTTTGTTACTGTTGACTAGGCTTGGTAGTCCAAATGTATAGCAAAAGGATTCAGAGAGCCGTTTAAAACAAGATGCCTCTACTGACACAGAGCATGAGGGAATGTTTTTGATATGAGGGCAGGCTATTAGATATAGGAATTAATGAAGGAATCTCCAGGTGAAAATGTGCTATTGGTTTTACTTCACCACAATCACTTTCTATTTCAAAGCCTTGGTGAATATTTGAGCATGGCCGCACTCTTTGCTTTATCATCACATGAAAAATTAAGTGATTGGTAGGGGGAAACTGGGTGTGTTGTTTGTGACAGTGAAGCTGCCTGCATAGTCTACTGTGGATTAGTAACCTGTCAGTGATGGAGGACATACATTCTCCAGCTGAATTCTGTGAACATTGGTTGCTATGGATACAACCTAAAGAACATCTCTGTTCAGCACAAGGCAAAGTCTTCCTGCTTTGGAATAAAATTAATTTTACTTCATGTTCAGCTGAATGAAATCCTAAAAAATCTGAAAGTGAAAACAGATTTTGATCATCCTTCTCTATGTTTCTTTTTAAACAATCACATTTATTCAGAAAGAAGAAAAAACAAGCAGCATATCAATAGAACGAAAAAATAGAAAGCAGTATTATGAGTGATGTGAGGGGTCAGAAAAAATGCAGATTTTCTTGTTATTTAGCCAAAAGGTTTCTTAATACAAATACTATATCCAAATCTTTCCAAGTAAGAACAACTGTAAGTGCAATAAATAAATGTTTTATGAGACATAAATTTGTTGACGAGTAGTCCGATGGCACCTTAGAGACTAACAAAAATGTATAGTATCATGAGCTTTCATGGGTAAAAGCCACTTCATCAGATGAGCCGGAGTGGAAATATATATTATTGAAAATATATTAATTATTTAAAGCTTTTCTATTAAAAGCATTTTCGGAAAAGCACGTATAGATTGGCAGGACGCTTTTCCGCAAAAGCACTTTTTGCGGAAAAGCATCTGTGTCCAATCGAGACGCGCTTTTCTGCAAAAAAGCCCCGATCGCCATTTTCACGATCGGGGCTTTTTTGCGGAAAACAAATCTCTGCTGTCTACACTGGCCCTTTTTGCACAAAAGTTTTTCAGAAAAAGACTTTTGCCCAAATGGGAGCGGCATAGTATTTCCGCAAAAGCACGGACAATCTTACATGAGATCGTCAGTGCTTTTGCGGAAATTCAAGCAGACAGTGTAGACAGCTGGCAAGTTTTTCCGCAAAAGCAGATGATTTTGCGGAAAAACTTGCCAGTCTAGACACAGCCCATTTGTAAAATGGATTCTTTTGTAAAGTACTTTGAGATTCACAGTACTATATAAGAACAAAGTAATTATTAATTGTTATTACTATTATATGTTATTATTCAGTGGAATTACTCACATAATTATATTTAGGCACAGGTCTACATAGGTTTTATAGAACCTGGCTTGGAAAATTCACACAGCAACAGACTGCAAGGGGAAATATATAAAAGGGATACAGAAAATTCTCATTCTCCCATTACTCATGCAAATGTAACTCAAGTTCACATTAGTTGAAGTTAAACACAGAATAATTGAAACCTGCGCATTTTCACATAGTGCAGTGCACCATTAAATGCCCTCTCCCACAGACAGCAGGAGAAAGAAGACAACTGTCTAATCCTGGTATTTTGGACATCAACTGTGTGTGAAAACAATCATATCATAACCCGGTAAAAAATCTGAACTCTAAACAGGCCCTTAGAGACTATTTTTATGCACTCGAGTTTACATCAGTTATGGGAATGAGAATTGGACTCAAGGTAATGAGTATGAGGTTCATCTCTGAGGGTTACCTATAAACATCTGTTTAATTTAAATGATTATTTTTAACTCAAAGTGGTTAATGACAAATTAAAAGTTAATATGATTTTTAAATTGTATTTTACATCTGATGTATCATACTTGCATACACACAGTATACAGAAGGAGCCAAAGTTCAGAAAAGTTAAGGGACTTTGAGCAATCCCCATGTCATATTTGTGTGACTAATGCAAATTGGAGTAGTAGTATACAGATCAAATATCAGGCAGTACTATTCATTACTCACATTGCTAAAATTATCCAAAGCAGAGAAGATGAACTTAGATTCCAAAGGAAGTAAGGGTCTGTATGCTAAAGCTCAGCATCCCAACACAGTTTTAAACCCAGCTTTAAACCATATGTAGTACAGAACTTTAGAACAAATTTTCTCAGCCTGCGGTCTCAAGTTACCAGAATGAATCAATGTGTCAGGGGACAGGCAGGGTTCAAATCCCCACTTCAAGCATTGCAGCCTGTGCATAGGATCACAGGGCCACTCATATTCGTCTGTCACCTACCCCTCATTATGTAGGCAAGGGCCAGATGTGCAAAATTTGAATGAGAGGCGCTGTGCCTGCATGTGCCCACACCTGAGCTGCATTGTTACCCCTAAGGTTGCTATACCTTCCTGAAAGTGGAGCTGAGCCCAGCCAGACCGATGGGACAAGCCATGGGGGGAGCAACTGGTGTCACGTTCTTGAGCAGGTGGTCCCTCCTGCCCTGCAGCTAAGTGACACTTCATCTTCAATATCCCCTACATGCCACCAGTACAGGCTATCCGACATACCCCTGCCAACTCCCTCTCTGTCATACCAACTATCCTGGTCCCCAGATCTACCCCAGCAACTTCTCCTCATCCCCACTCCTTTATCTCCCCTTCACCTCTCTATCTTTTACATCATGGATCATGCAGGAGATTTCTCCCTCCCACCCCGGCTCTCCTGCCCTCTTCTTTCTACAACTCTCCATCTCTTTCTACTCTGCACCTCTGGCCCATGATCTCCCCACTTCTTCTCTACCCTCCCATGCTCCTTACCTCTTGCAATCTCCCCCCAAGGGTATTTTGGGTGGGACTGTCAGTCACTGCCCCTTCCCACAGCTCCCTGTAAGGGTGTTCCCTAGCTAGTTAGAGTATATGGAATCTTAGTTCTGACTTTCCTGAGCTTCTGAAGGACCCATCTGGGAGGGGACACCTTGGGATGTGGTCATCTATGGGTCCGTAAGATTAACAAATGGATCCTGACTGAGCCCAAAACAGTTGAGAAGCACGGGTATAGATTGCCACTTCAGTATTTTTGTCATAATTTTGTAGGCTTTGGAAGTGTAGGCTAAAGAATTAGATATTCCCTTTCATTATTTCTTCTCTTGAACTTTCAGATTTCATAGTTCTGGGCGATTCCCCCAAAATAAGCCAGCTAGGGAATACAAGCTCAAACAGCATTTATTAAGTCCAAAGGCATAACTGGCAAGTGGTTATACAGACTTTGCTTTCTGTCATATGTCACTTTGATGGGACCAAGTAAATACCTGGTGCAGTGTTGTGGTTAGGCTGAAGTTTGCTGCGGGGGAAAAAAAGAAAAAAAGCAAGTACAATTTGGCTTGTCATTTCTCTTTGCTGGTAAACACAGCTGATTTTGAAATCAGTATATTTTTGTTTCCTGGAACAAGTTAAATTTTTCTACAGCTAAGCCCATGGGCTATTTAATTTCCTGCCCAGACTTTGATGCTTTTAGTGTATACACAGCATTATGTGGATGATTTCTTATTCATGGGCTCAGGGTGACACCGGTTACTGAAGGATTTTCATGATGTGACAGCAGAGTAGGGTGTTCAATTAACTGAATAACAAAGGCAGAGTGATCAACAGCCTTCATTGTGAGATGTCGAATTAGATTCTTTGGCAACTGCATCTCTATTGCTGCAGGAAAAGCTGCTGTTCATTAAACTGTTAGAAAATGGGGTGGTACAAACTTTAGCAGGGTTGGATTAGAGCTGTAAGTGGGACCCAGATTTTATATAGTGAATAAACCCAAGTGGGAAACCTTCCTGCATTTGGCAACATAGGAAAATAAACTATATTGTATTCTTGGCCCCCAGTAATCGGAGATCTTTGAGTTAGAGGAAGATGTTTACTCATCCCATTCAGAAGAGGGGAGGCATAATAACCCATGCAGCACCATTCTAATCCTGCTCTTGACCCTACAAGTGAACACTCTGTGGGTTCAAGTTGCAATGCTGGAACGGGTGTAGGGGAAGTATATTCATCACTCACAATCCTTCCACAGAGCATAATCCAAAGAAGTGATGCAGTTTAGGGCTCTATTATCTTTTTTACATAGTCCTCATGCCTCAACATCTATGATTATACTCACCAAGGTTCCTGGGCGGTACATGGCTGAGGGGAGTCCCAAGTAGGGAAGATGTGGGTCCTGGGGTCAAGTGGGATCCTGGGTTTCTGTACAGATGACCTTCACCACCTGCAGACTATTGAGATTTATGTAGATTCCTAAGGACTGGAAGTTCAGGGGATTTTTTTGCAGTTATCATCCCTAATGCGATGATTGACACTAGGCAAACCTCAAACAGATTTCTAGTCATGGGCCCATCCCATACATTCCATCCCAAAGGTGATGACCCATTGTCCTTCCAGTGGATGATATATGTTAACATACAAAGCCTGAGCCAGTACATTCGAACTAAGCACACTTCTAGCAATCATACTGATGGCATTCCTAAATACAAAATGTTTTAGAAGTAAACTGTATATGAAAGGGCAGGTGTGTTAACAATTACTCTGAGGCTGCATGGTGTTATCCTCACAAACATGTTTTGACACCACTGTTTTATTCACTGTGGGCCTGATTCCTTTAGACTTACATAGTTTAGCACTTTGTCGTACCTTGTCCCAATGAGTATAGGTAAGGAACTGTTCATCATAATTAGAGCGGGGGAGTATTAGGCCATAAGTTAGCATGGGAGACAAAACTGAGAACACTAGCTTAGTGATGGTGTTTGCCATTCAGAAATACAAGCAGGCAGCAAGACTATGCAAGGCTATTTGGACAATCAACAACAAATAATAATCATAGAATACTAGACCTGGAAGGGACCTTGCGAGGTCATCAAGTCCAGTCCCCTGACCTAACAGCAGGATCAAGAACCATCTTCATCCCTGATAGATGTCTATCCAACATGCTCTTAAATATTTCCAGTGATGGAGATTCCACAACTAATCTAGGCAATTCATTAGGAAGATTTTCCTAATGTCCAACCTAAATCTCCCTTGCAGCAATTTAAGCCCATTGCTTCTTGTCCTATCTTCAGAGGCCAAGGAGAACAATTTTTTTTCCTCCTGAAGCAGATGTTTGCATTTCAAAAACAATCCCCCCCAACCCTATGTTCATTTGATAAATAGTTTATGTTCTGTGGGTCACTTTTGTTTCAATAGCTCATATACAGATATGTGCAATTAATCAATGTTTATGTTCATTGCATGAACTAAAAGAAATAGGAAAAAATATATGTTTCACATCAACTCAAAATTGTGGGGGCTTCTCAGCAAAAGAAAAGAAAAAGCAAAAACATTGGGACAAAGTAAATATAGTTGTGTGCTATGAACTACTTATTTTTATTATTAAAAGCAAAGGAAATCTAGTATGCCATCCCAAAAACCAGAGGAAGAAGAGGAAGTGTTGTCTCCTTTATACCCTATGATTCCATGATTAAAGCATTTACTGTACTGTGCCAAGGACACTGTGTTTCTATCTTGTCTAGATAATTAAGCATTCAATAGAGGAGGGTACTAAGATGCTTGCCCTCTCAAATGAGTGTATCATCATCTCAGCTATGAAGTCATGCTCATGCTCTCATTCTGGCTAATGATTATTTAAATATTTATACAAATTGGAACAGCTTCACAGGAGGGATTAAGGGCTGCCTACCTCAGAAGAGCCTAGAGTCTAGAAGTTAGAGAGCTCACCTGTAATACAGGAGACCCAAATCCAAAGCAGTCAGAGCATGAAGTTGAACCTCGGTTTTCTGCAGCCAGTGTGAGTGCTTTAAACACTAGATTTGGTTTTATGAATTGTGTCTAAGTTCCCTTGTGAATTTAGCTTGAAAACATACTTTAGCCAAACTATCTCATGGTTATTCATATGTAATTATCAGATAGTTTCAGTAGACCTAAAACTGCATTATTCAGCATATAAAGTATTAATTCAAAAAGTTTTGCCCAGCTCTCAGTATGCCATATTTACGGAATGCTTTTCTCAATAGAATTATGTTTGATTCTTTTGTCTCTCTGAAGTAGCACTTACATTCTGTATAAATTTGATGTTCAGTTAAAAATAACCTCCCTGGTTGTGGTTAGAAGAAGAAATGATACTTAATCAGGAGGTAAATGCATATTAGGTACTATATTTGTTATCATTATGTCTGAATAATGTGTGCTTTGTTTTACATATACAGCTAGATAAAATAGTGGCAATATGGAAAATATCTTTGATAATTAGGCAAGTAGCAATTCCCCCCAAATGTGTTTTATACTAATGAGTAAACTGTAAGATGGATTTTGTTTGAAATAGTAGCAAATTCATGTTGCAATATAAGATTTGTCATAAAAGTAGTAGGGGATCCAGTTAGTTTTAGGGTACAGTGCAGAGTATTGGTGTGAGGAGGAGCTAAAACTCAAATAGATCCCATTAAAAAGTCAGGATATCCTAAACATTGCCCCACTATGGGGCTGTGTCTACACTGGGCCACTTATTCCAGAAAATCAGCTGCTTTTCCGGAATAAGCTGCGAGCTGTCTACACTGGCCCTTGAATTTCCGGAAAAGCAACGACACTCTACTGTACAAAATCAGCCGCTATTCCGGAAAAACTATTCTGCTCCCGCTCGGGCATAAGTCCTTATTCCGGAACACTGTTCCGGAAAAGGGCCAGTGTAGACAGCCCAGTAGTCTTTTCCGGAAAAAAGCCCCGATCGCGAAAATGGCGATCGGGGCTCTTTTCCAGAAAAGAGCGTCTACATTGGCCTCAGACGCTTTTCCGGAAAAAGGGCTTTTCCGGAAAAGCAGCCTGCCAATGTAGACGCTCCTTTTCCGGAAAAACTGAAAACGGAATCGTTTTCCGTTCTGGAAATTCATGCCAGTGTAGACACAGCCTTAGTATAAACCTCTTTTACATGGGTATAGGAAGGATCTGGTGCACTCTAAAACTCTAGTCATGCAACAAACTCTTGATAAACAGCTGATATGGAACAGCACTGGGATCTAAAACACCACATAACTGGTACAAATTTTAGTGATAAACACTGATGGGTGGACAGGTTTGCTTTCAAAACCCACAGAGGGTGGTGAAAGTCCACTGTGGCCCCTCGTTCAAGTTAGGGTGGCATAGCGGCCACAAAGCCTATGTACTGCAACCTACGTTCAGCGCTGTATGGCCTAGCCGCCACAGAGTCCAAACATTCCCCCTTGTGTTCAGAGCAACATGGCCCAGCAGCCATTGACTGAGTCAATATAGAGCTCAGCACATTGGCCACTGAGTCAACATATAGTCCCTCTGGGGTCAGCATAGCATGGCCCAGAAGCCAGCAAGTCCATATCTCAAAGGCAAAGCTCCCTCAACGTCCAGGGTATCTGAGAAGGAGGTAGGGGGACCCAGGCCCTCCCTCTCCTCCAGGTCCCAGCACAGGGCTCTGTTAGCAGTGACATAGTCCATTGATAGTTCCGCAAGGAATCCTACCGCAACACACCAAGCTCTCAGGGAGCAATTCCCCTCTCTAGGCTATTTCCTACAGAGATCTTGTAAAAACTCCTCTCCATAAATCCTCTCCATCTTCACTCTCTGATCTGAATGCTTCTACTGCAGTCTCTCTCAGCCTGGCTGCCGCTATTTGTACCAGCTGTTCTTCCTCCCCTGGAGCTCCTGTAACACCTCCTTCCCCTGCAGCCATCAGCCCTGACTGAGCAGCTCCAGAGGCCTTTATAGTCAACCTCCAGTTGGAGTATGCCCAGCAGAGCTGTGGGGTTGGGGCTTTCTCAGCCAGCTGGGCCAAGATAACCCTTTCAACCCCAGTGCGGGGTTGATACACCCCTTCACAGAACCATTCAAAAATTCAGAGGATTTCTTGATTCATGGTTCCAGTTTAAGTTATTCTGCGTTTGCATTGTTTTTATTTTTAAAAAGAACAAATGCTACCTGTAGAAATGTATGGAAAATTAATATTGATGGTTCAACAGGCTAGTAATACTCTCACACACAAGTTAATTAATGCATGCACTCTGCTATGTTAGCCCTTTGGTGGATTTTCATACTGTTGAAAGACAAATTATATTTCCCAAACCCACCCCATTGTTACCTTCCTGCTTTCTCCATACATTAATCCATGCCCTTCTAGAGCTAAAGAGGTATCTTCTCCTTTCAGTAAAGGAAAAATCCATTGCAAATTGTCTCTCTCCTCATCATATAGATCCTGGTACTGGGAGAATGATTTCCCAACCCACACTCCAAAAATAATATCTTTTCAGTGAATCTAAAGAGAGATTTCCAAAAACATCATAATATATTTTATTGCCTTTCCTTTTGCACAGGTTCTCTGACCCCTGAAGATTCCCACTCTATTCCCCTTTAGTACTACCACAGTCTGTGCAAAGCAAGCTACTGTAATAATGCACCACTGGGTGGACCCAACAGTAGCAGAGGTTGAACCTAAGACCTCAGGTTCTAAAAGTCAAAGCCCATCATACCTGAGGTGAAAGATGCATTTCTACAACCCATGGATGTAGCAGACACAGCCTCATGGACATGTGGCATAGCCACCATTAGAGGGAAACAGAGGTTTGTACCAAGTGGGTGCAGGTTATATTTTCATTGGATAAAATGACTGTACAATCAAGTACAAGAGTGCTATAGCTGAAGGAATGGCTAAAGAATGATGGAAGTTCCTTTTAAAGCAGGGCTACTCAATATGTGGTCCATGGGCTGCATGCAGCCCGCGGCCTGTTTGTTTGTGGCCTGCAGTGCAGTTAGGGTTTACACGGGACTCAACATGCAGCCTGCGGGTGGAAGCCAAAACAAAAAAGTAGTCAGTATAATGATCTTCTGTTGATACACGTTTTATTAGTTAAAATCCTGGACTGTCATTTTTGGAACACACTCACAAAACAGTTTGGGGGGGAGGTAGGACCAGTGAGGGTGAGCCAACAGGGCAAGAAGGAAGACGTAGCTGTCCTCCATAACTTATGGTACAGTGGCTAGTGTAACTTATATTGGGTGTGGAAGACCCATGGTTCAAGTCCCCATGTTTCCTCATGAGGTACTAGCAGAGAAATAGCAGAAGCAGCTGGTGCATGGGCACAGAACTTATAAGACAGGATGTATTGCTGCCAGAGCAATACATGTTTTTGTTGCTCTTCTGCAATTTGACCACATCTTTTCTGAAATGTGATAGCAGAACTAGACACAGTAATCCAGTTGAGGCCTAATCATTGAGGAGTAGAATGGAAAAATTACTTCTTGCATCTTGCTTTCAACATTTCTGCTAATACATTGTATTCTGTACTGTTCATGGCTCTATCCTGGAGTGCAAAGAGTTGGCTGTGGAGACGCTGGTCCCTGATACTAGCAGCAGCATTCCTGGGCTAGTGATGCAGGAATGGGCTTATGGCAGGCCAACCTGGCCGGTAACTGCAGTGCGGCGGAGAAATGGGGAGCCTGTGCTACCATCACTTCTGGGTCCTAGGGTTCCATAGGCGAGATTGAGGAAGCCTAATATAAGACTATAACATAGCCCAATTGTTAGGATGCTCACTTCAGATCCCTTCTCAAAACCATTCATTCATAGTGACTGAAAAGCAAGGTGTCTAGAATACAGGCAGTCCCCGGGTTACGTACAAGATAGGGACTGTAGGTTTGTTCTTAAGTTGAATCTGTATGTAAGTCGGAACTGGCGTCCATGGCTTTGCTCTGCTTTGCTCCCCGTCTCCCTGGTCTGCAGACCAGTGGGCAGGGAGCAAAGCGGCGGAGCACGCCGTCAGCGGCCAGCCCAGACACGTCTGGGCTGTCCGCTGCCCGCGTGCTCTGCCGCTTTGCTTCCTCTCCCTGGTCTGCTGGAGACCAGGGAGACGGCCCCGTTCGTAACTGCGGATCCGACATGAGTCGGATCCGCGTAACTCGGGGACTGCCTGTACATTTATAAGGAGAAGGCACGTGTGTGTACATGAAATGGTCATGTGAAGCCACCTGGAGCACACAAGTGGAATAGCAGTAGAAAGAATAATGAGCTTTTTTACCACTTCATCCTACTATGCTGCATATAGTGCAGTAGCAATGGTAGCAAGATAGAAAGATTCAGTTGCAGAAACAGAAAAGCTTTTAAGTCCTCCCACTGTAACAATGTCAAGCATGAACACAGCTACAAAAGCTAAAGCTCCAAACAAACAATACATCCTATTAATATTTCCATTGTTTACCCCCTCTTCTTTCTCTTCATCTATAAGAAATATCACAGGAAGCAGCCAGATAGCTGGCCCTTTGGCAGAGAAACACTATTCTACAAGATTTTTTACTTACATTTCTGAAGAGCTCTGCCCCACAGCTCTGGGAAAAGATGACTAAACCCACAACCACACTTTTCTGACAATTTCAGAGACCTGATACCATAGTTCAGTGATACAGCAATCTCCTTCTAGCTCTAAATCAGATATCAAAGAACAGAAAACAAATAAATAAATATCCTAAACTTATTTTGGGGGGAATAATACCCCTCTCCATACTTCATTTACTCAGAGGTTAAAATCCTTTCCTTTCTAACAGTTGCTAGAAGCAGTAATGAAGGCCTTAATATGAATTAGCTTATTAATGTCTTACAGAGAAAGGTGAAGATGGCTATTTCCCTTCCCCCATTTATTAAAAAACACCAAACCAATAAACTTACAAGTAACTGCTGTAACAACTGAATGGTATTTTAAGATTATTTTGTGGCATAGTTTTAATTTTGACACCATTTGAGAATCTATAATGTCAATTGATTCTCTTCCTGTGATTATCTTGTCCAATAAATTAAATTTGAGCAGTTTATATCAGGCTAATAAAACATTGGTGTTAAAATATTCAGAGAAAGATATTTTCTGAATACAGAAACTAATATACTGTTCAGACCAAATAAGTGCACCACTAGCATGTTTGTTTTATTTTCTCTCAGATGTGCCCACCCGTCTTTTCCTTGTGAAGCTAATAGCTCAATTTGATACACATTGGACAGCCATACTATTTTCACCTTTGCAACAAGCCAGACTTTAAAGCAGCATCAGGATTCTTACTGCCCCATCAGGGTGCATCTACAACAGCACCCTTACCTTGAAATAAGCTATGCAATTTGCGCTACACAAATTGCATAGCTTATTTCGATGTTATTTCCAAATAGCTTATTTTGAAATTTGGAGCTGTCTATACAGCACCAAATTTTGAAATAAAACGCTAATCCGAAACATCCCTTATCCCTCATGCAATGAGGTAGACAGGGACATCAGAATAGCAAGCCCATAATATTTCGAGATATCCTGAAATAGCTCCTCTATGTAGACGTAGGCTATGTCTACACTGCCGAGAAAAGTTGGAAAAAGACATGCAAATTGTGAATCTACCCATGTAAATCTACACGGGACCAAAGTTTGGAAAAAACTCCTCTTTCAGAACATCCCTTATTCCACTCACAGAGAGGAATACAGGGACGCCGAAAGAACACGTCTGCTTTTTCAGAAACTGTTTCAAAAAAGCAGCTGTGTTCCTTGGACAAGGCAGAGCTTTTCTAGGATACCTCTGGTAATGGCATTGCTCTGTCCAATGATGGCCCATAAGGATTCTATCTTGCATTGCATTATGCACTTCTGTAGGCTGAATCCCACTGAATTGAAAGTACTCAGCATCTGAGAGTATCAAGCCTTAAACTTGTGATCCTCACAATACAGTATGTAGCAGGTGTACACTAGTGCTTTTTCAGTTACCATAAATAACAAGATAACTTACCTCAAGTATTTGTAGTAGTGTCTGGAATTTCATACAGGCAAAATTGCCATTAACAACGGAATGTTACCTAATGCAAAAATACTGAGATGTTTTTGAATTACCATCAATGTAGCTGTCCCAAACTAAGGATGTGAAGGATATCAAATAGTCGACAGGCTAGTTGACTAGTTGCTTCCCCCTCGCCCCTTTGCTGCCTCTATCAGAAAGAGGTAGCAAGGGAGGGGGGAAAAGGAGAGGGTAAGTGGCAGAACTGCGTGGAGCCTGAGGCCAGACTCTAAGCTCCATTCAGCGCTGCTGCTTTGAAACTCCACATGCAGCCCGGGGCCAGCTGGGGTGTCCCCAGGCTGCACGCAGCATTTCAAAGCAGCAACATTGCATGGAGCCCGGGATCAGCTGGTGGCTCCCCCACTGACCTTGGGCTCTGTGAAGCGCTGCTGCTTTGAAACACCATGGGATGCCTGACTCTGGGCTCCTCATGGCATTTCAAAGTGGCTGTGCTTCCTGGAGCCCAAGATCAGTGGGGAGAGTCCACAGCTGATCCTGGTCTCCATGGGGAGCTGCCGCTTTGAAATGCCACAAGGAGCCTGACGCTATGTTCCCCGTGGCATTTCAAAGCTGCAACGCTGCATGGAGACCAGGATCAGCTGTGAAACTACTCTTCATTGGAATGTTTAGAAGAAGTTTAAAGACCATTCTTATGCTGGACTCAGGGATTTTTTTTGTGTGTGTCTAAAATTAAAGCTGGTGAAAGTGGAGGCCTGATAGCAGCAGCTTGGGCCCAGCACAGTGAATGCAGTAACTTCAAGCTCTCTGATGCAGGGAGACACAAAGGGCCCTTAAAAATCGCTGTTAAGCCCTGAGCAGCACACTCCTGAGTCTCATGCCATATGCTTTGGCCAGCTATTAGGACTGGTGGGTGGAGGAGTGCCAAGCTGTCCAGGCAGTGCTGGGGGCTGGCTGGCCCAGCCCTTCCCCTTCCAGGAGTGCAGAGCCACACTCCCCATCACCTCCATTGTCCAAGGGCCTAGTGATCCTGAGTCACTGTAAAAGCTTCCAGACAGTACTACTTACCTCAACCCTGACCTGCTTTACCCCTGTTCTTTCAGTCCTGTTTAGAACAGGGACTGTTAATCATGTCAAATTGTGCCAGATGCCAAAGCAGTTTTGTGACGTCAATAAATATACAAAGGAGATTAGGATAAGGGGAAGCTCATGCTCAGGCTTTGATCTAATTAGCCTTTGAATTTAGAAGTGAAAGGCTATCACTCTAATCTACTGTACATCCTTCCTCTAGGCTGGCCTGAGAACATGAAGCCATTTCCCAGGGTAACATGCTAGAAGGTTGCTTATAATGCACACTGAATTTCTCTAGCAGGCTACATGCTAGAAGGTTGCTTATAATGAACATTGAATTTCTCTAACAGGCTAACATGCTAGAAGGTTGCTTATAATGCACATTGAATTTCTCTAGCAGGCTAACATGCTAGAAAGTTGCTTATAATGCACATTGAATTTCTCTAGCAGGCTAACATGCCAGAAGGTTGCTTATAATGCACATTGAATTTCTCTAGCAGGCTAACATGCCAGAAGGTTGCTTATAATGCACATTTAATTTCTCTAGCAATCTTTACGTGCAAAACAAAATCTCACTGACTTCATTGGGAGATAGGCATGCATGTTAACGTCAGAGCTGAATGTGTTAAAAATTGGGTGGGGTATCAGCAGGTCCTTATTTCATTGTTAGGTCAGTGTTTTTTATACATTTTTTGATCAACTAAAGAACATCTTTCCCAATCTAACTGTAAATATTGGTCAGTAGCCTTGATGGATTCCTATGACGAAGGACTGCTGTCTTTTAAACAGCAATTCATTTTAATCTCATCTGAGACTGAATGAAACAAGGCTGATTTTGTTCAGATAACTCTGCTTTCTTTGATAGAACCTTGATGGCATGATAAATACTGCTAAAGAGATACTGTAACTGTGCAATAAATGAAGAAAAAGCAATAAAAACATTTCAACAGATGTGATAGCTAGCTGAAATGAGCCTGGGATTCCTCAGTGGCCTCACAGGTGACATTTTCAGGTAAAGCAAGAACAGTGCCATTTTTTGGATCTCTCATCTTAGAAATATACGGCATTGCGACCATCGATATAAAGCTTGCATGTGGACACTTACAGAAAATGGTTGCCTGGTATTCCCTGGTGACTTCATACTCTAAATTATATTGGAGGGAGATAAACTCTTTACTTGACATTTTCTTCAGAAGCATGTGAAATCCATTTCTAATTTGTAAGCATTTTTATACAAAGCTTGATGGATGTGCCATGTAAATTTATAGAAGCCAAAATAAAACAAAATGTACAGCTGGCTAACATCTGGGAGGGGTTTGTCTGGCTCCCAACTGCAGCTTGCACTGTGAATAAGAGCCTAGAAAATTGCTTGATCCAAGAATATAGAAAGTAACATTACAGGTCTTTTCATCAACATATTCCTATTCATTAATATAGAAAACAGGCAAACACAGCCCCCATCAGTGCACAGTAAATAAAACAGTCATTTTTGATAGCAAAGATTTAGGGAAGCATCTCTCACAGTTGACTCATTCTGATACACAAGCACTTTAGTTTGCTGGAGAATTGCTGCCTCGACACATCTTCTGCAGCAGCTCTTTACACTTGCAGGTGTCCAGTGGTGATGTTAGGTAAGGAAAGTAATTGGTGTTTACAGGGAACTTTAGTGAATAAGTCAATTTTAGCTGCTGTTAACAATTTTCTTAAGGCATCTACAATCTGTGTGGATTACAGAACAGGGAGGGAAGAGTCTTTTCTTTCCTCCCCAATCTCCCCCCACTCCCGACCCCCACTGATATGGGAGCATAAAGACAGATTAATAGGATATATTGTGCATACTGAAGAGAAATAAAGATTTTTTTCACATATGGTATCCATCTTGCCTTTTGAACGTCAGCTGAGGTACAGCTTTTGTGACCAGCAAATGGTTGTCTGGTATCAGTTGGTGACTTTTAAGCACTAAACTAGAATGTGCTACAATGCAGCCTACCCTGTAGCTGAGTTAAGGGGGAAGCAGAGTAACCTGGGCTCATTATTACTTTACCTGGCATTGTGCTGGGCATTTTTAACAGCTGCTATCGTAAGGGAGCATGAAACACCTCCATAGTGCCAACATTAGGCACATGCTTAGGGGGTATGGATATGCAGAGGCATACTCTATGCACTTGTACACAGCACCCCATGATGACAACAACAAGCATTACCTCCCCTCCCCTGTTTTACTTGCAGCTATTCTAATATAATGTGATCCTGGAATTTATTTAATCTTCACTTTAAAAAAGAGATAATTAAGATAAACAATAGTTAGATACAAAAGTGCTGGGAAATGAAAGTTGAAATGGGTGGGAGCTGTCAAACCTCTACATTTCTGAGATAGTGCTAATCCATGTTTTTCCAGCATGGGGATCCTTCACAAACAGGTATCAGAGATCACATCCTGACAATATTGATATGGTATCATGTCAGAAGCTCTGTGGTAAATAACATTTCATGCCATACTCTTTCCATTCGTAGAAGGAAGGGCTATTCAAACAGATATGTGGCAAACAAAAGGAAAATCTAAATTATGATTGACTGTTGTTAGAACTAGTTTGGATGCAGCTTAAGCTGACAGACAGCAGCAATCTTTAGTAGATAGTATATATGGGTCACATGTTGTGTCTTTTCCCAGAAAACTGCTGACAAGGCCATTGTTTAAGACATCCATTAACCCATCAATGCCCAAGAATCTGACAGTGCATGAGGAAAAACCCAAAATGAAGAACACAATAAAAAGTCCACCCAGAGATGAAGTGCTGGGGGTGTCATCCCTTTCGTGTGAAAACCTCTTGCTAGGACCTCAGTTTCCTAACTGTTATTTTAAAAAATATTTGCCTCAGAAATACAGTGAACTCCCAAATTAGTTTGGAACCTAAGGAATTCTGGGATAAGAGACAGTGATGTGCCTTGAAATGAGGAACAGTGAAGAAGCATGGTATGAGGTATAATCATTTTAAAAATAAGTTTAAAATGGTTTCTGCACTGAGGTTTGAGACAATCATTTGTCTTGCTTGAGTTTTCAGGCTGCACATCTTGGCCAGTAAATGACTAATGAATATAAAAGCTGAGTTGGGAAAACATGGAAAATCCTGACTTAGTAAGAAAATAAAAATCACTCTGAATAACACAGACTGGTGCTAGGAAAAGCTTTGCTTATATGTGTATGTGAGGGCAGGGATACACAAAATATGAAATAGCTGGTGGAGGGATTTTTCATGAGGGTAATAGTAGTCAGAGTGAGCTCACACATTTAGAATGGCTGGCACAGATAGAAGGAATGGCAAAGCGGTAAGATTAGAAAGGACCTAAACAGATGAGGAGGTGAAATTGAAAAGAAGTCCAGAGTAGCTGAAGGGAGATCACAAGGCTCACAGATGCTCTGCAGAGGATAGACGAGAGAACAGTGAAGGACGTCAAACATAATGCACCTCTTAGACTCAGATAACTGAGTACTTCACATTACCATGCATTTAAACCATACAGACCCATGCAGTAGTCACTAACTGGTATCATGTATTACACATACTGTACAGTGCAGACACCATAAATCAATGAGTCAAAAAGTAAGATCACAGATTAAATACATTTAAACTTAGCAACATTCAACATTTCTCTGTACACAGAGACTCAAAAGAGCCTTTCGCATAATGTTCAACTGGAAGATAAATCTAATGCAACCAGAGATTGGATTTCAGAAAATAATTGTTCCAGATCACTTTGTGGTCACATGTCTTAATTTCTTGAACATTAACATGTTTTCTCTCAGTAAACTTTACTTCATAATATCAGTATACCGACAATGCAGACACTGCAGGTTCTTGCAATATATGATTAGTCATCAGCCACAAAGTACACAATAGATGTCTCCTCTTCGTCCCTGGGGAAAAGGGAGCTTTTGCCAGAGAATTGCTATTGATCCTAATCCAATGGTAAGTTTCCAAAGCATCTACTGAATAGATCAACATACATTGCCCAGTGAAGTAATTTCTGGATGTGCCTTGAAATGAGGAACAGAGAAGAAGTATGGTATGAGATATAATAATTTTAAAAATAGGTTTAAAATGGTTTCTGCCCTGAGGTTTGAGACAGCCATTAGTCTTGCTTGAGTTTTCAGGCTGCACATCTGATTTCTTTTCTAGTATCAATACACTAATGCACAATGCTCATCCAAATTTTTCAGCCCCTATTGTGATCTCAGTTCCCCTTCCTTCCTATATCTTCTCGTTATCCTCCTCCCCAACCAATTGTTGTTTTTTTGCCTGACCAGGTCACTAGTCCCTTCTCTGATTCCAAACAACTGACATGAATGTTCCTCATTCCCTAATGTCTGAGACACTGCCTATCTTTAGTATATGCCATTCTGAACCTGTGACCTAATGTTTTCTCCACAAATACATTAGTCTTGAACCCCAGGACACACGAGCTTTGTCAGCACCATTTTGTATGTTCTCTTTGAAACTAACAGGGAGAAAAGAGTGGCAGCAGAAATGATTCTGTGCTGCTTGCTGCTATCTGAATGAGATCTGTTTATTGCTCTGCCCTCATGTTGTGTATAGGGAGAGCAACAACATCTGGTGATGCAGGTGTAGATAATCCTTTCCCCAAGACACCACCAGGAGCAGCAAGTTTCAGGTCCTTCCCTGCATGAAGAAAAACACCAGCAAGAATGAAGGGGGATCATGTGGGGACCGAAAGCCATGCAGTCTGGTGGGGAGGATTACAAAATGAGGATTCAAACTCTGGTCCTCTTTCTTTTCATTGGATTGGCATGAAGTTTGGCTTACAAGGAACATGGTTAAATTGCACGGTTTATGCCCCAGGTAGCCACAGAGTAAGTACCATGTGAACCAATAATTCTTCGGGTAGCATTTATGGGCCCGATACAAAACACACTGAGTTTTATCTTCTGCTACAGTGAACAGCAGCAACCACTCTCCCTGAAACCTCCAGACTTACTTCCCTCACTCTTGCTGTCCCAAATTCTCTTTTATAGCCACACTCTCTTTTGACTGGTTTCTCGTTTGAAAGCCAGCACTATCTAGCCCCATGGACAGCAGTGGAAGAAGGGAATGAGACATTTAAGAAGGCAGGATGAGCAATAGAATCAAAAGAGAAACCAATTAACGATAACGGAGCAAAGGGAGTAGCTATTTTGACTGCTTCAGCACCTATCTGCATCAATAGCTCTAGTAGAATGCCCCTTAGCTGCATGTCACTTGAGTGAGGTGGTGATATTTACGCTCTAAGTGGTCCTACTCTCACATATGGGATACTGCGGCCTAATGGCCTAAATTCATTTCTATAGTCTACCTTTGGGGCAGCATGGCCCAGCAGCCAGAGTCAATCACAGAGTCAGTCACAGCAGCCATCTTCCCCCAGGCCTCACCCTAGACCCCTAACAGTGAAGGGTTGTCCCACCACAGAGTCAGTGGGGAATCCAACTGGAACATGCTGACTTACTTGGGTGGGAAGTACCATTCCTTCACCCTCTCTGGGTCTCTTCTTACCCTTTGCCTCAAGACTCCCATCCACAGGCCACCGTGGTCACTGCGCCTCTGCAAAGCAGATCTTCTGGGTCTTCCTGGGTTCTGGGCTTCATGGGCATCCAGGGCTTCCCAGCCATGGTGGCAGTGGTTCTTCCACAGGAGCCCCCACCACAGGTCCTTCCTCTGCAGCCATCCCCACAAAATGAGCTAAACTACTCCCATTTAAACCTGGTCCCCAGTAGGAACATGCCCAACAGGACTGTGGAAGTATGGCCTCCTCAGCCCAAAGACTGGTGTTAGCCCTCATAGTACTAGAGCAGAGCTGATGCACCCTGTCACACTACATAATAAGAGCATGACACCACTATTAGTCACCCAGTACCTATTTAAGCTCCCTCAATGCCCAGTCATTCTGAATAAGAGCAGCCCCAGAGGAACCAATGAGAACTGTCACATACACTGCTACCTGATCTCACTCAGAGGAAAGATAAACCGCAACAGTCAATGTCTTATTAGCTCAACTTAGCTATCTGCACCTTCTAGACCATGGGTTGGGGGGAATACTAGGAGTAGATCCCTGTGCTTCTTGTAGTGTTAGAAAAGAAGTGCATACACCCTAGAATACTTCCAAACTTGTTGCCTTTAAGTATGTATGCACCTATTCTTTTAAAATAGGTAGCCACAGAGTTAATGCCATGAGAACCATCTTTATTTTTCTCCACAGGCCAAAATTTCCACTTTGGTAAAACTCAATATAAAATTGCAATTATGTGAAATGACAAATTGCAATGTGAAATGGATTTTGCAAATTAACCAGTTAAACTATATGGATTCAAAAACCAAAACCCAAACACTCCCAAGATGTAAAATGAGCTGTCAGTATCACAAAGATGGAACTAGCAAAAACTTCCATGGGAAATTTCACCTTAAAAATGACACGAATTTCACCCAAAGCTGAAGTGTGAGGCATGTGGTCCCTGTGGGTATGTCTACACTACAAAGTTAGTTCGAACTAACGGACGTTAGTTCGAACTAACTTTAATAGGTGCTACACTAGCGCTCCGCTAGTTCGAATTTGAATCGAACTAGCGGAGCGCTTAGTTCGAACTAGGTAAACCTCATTTTACGAGGACTAACGCCTAGTTCGAACTAGCTAGTTCGAACTAAGGGCTGTGTAGCCCTTTAGTTCGAACTAGTGGGAGGCTAGCCCTCCCCAGGTTTCCCTGGTGGCCACTCTGGCCAACACCAGGGAAACTCTATGCCCCCCTCCCGGCCCCGGACCCCTTAAAGGGGCACGGGCTGCCTACGGTGCCCGTGCCAGGTGCAAGCCTGCCAGCACCCAGCTAGCAGACCCTGCACCTGGCACGGCACAGAGCCACCCACCCGATGTCCCCCAGCCCACCCCCTCTTGCCGGGACCAGGCTGGCGGCTCCCGGGAGCTTGCCCTGGACCGCAAGAGGCGGGCACCTTCCTGGGCTAGTGCAGACATCGTGGACCTCGTCCACGATCTCCGCACTAGGCACAGGAAAGTGGCCGTCTAGGGCAGGAGAGCTGCCAGCCTGGCCACCCAGGACCAGGTGTGCATGAAAATCAAGGGGGTCCACTGAGACCCCCGACCCTGAGCCCTGAGCTTACAATGGCCGTACTGGGTCAGACCAAAGGTCCATCTAGCCCAGTAGCCTGTCTGCCAACAGCGGCCAACCCTAGGGACCCTGGAGGGGATGGACCGAAGACAATGACCAAGCCATTTGTCTCGTGCCATCCCTCTCCAGCCTTCCACAAACTTTGGGCAGGGACACCACTCCTACCCTCTGGCTAATAGGACTCCATGGACCCAACCTCCATGACTTGATCTCACTTCCCTTTCAACTCTGTTCTAGTTCTAGCCTTCACAGCCTCCTGCAGCAAGGAGTTCCACAGGTTAACTATTTGCTTTGTGAAGAAGAACAACTTTCTCTTACTAGTTTCAAGCCTGCTACCCATTCCTTTCCTTTGGTGTCCTCTAGTCCTTCTTTATGGGAACTCAGGAAGAACTTTTCTGAATGCACCCTCTCCACCCAACCCCTGCTTTTAGAGACCTCTATCCTGTCCCCCCTCCGTCTCCTCTTTTCTAAGCTGAACAGTCCCAGTCTCTGTAGCCTTTCTTCATCTGGGACCTGTTCCCAACCCCTGATCATGTTAGTTGCCCTCCCCTCTCCCAGCCTTTCTCTTCCCCTCTCCCACCTCCTTTTCCCAGTCTCCCCCAGTTTTTTTTCAATAAAGACAGAGTCAATGTTGGAAGAAACGTTATCTTTATTTTGTACATCAATAAGAAGGGGGGCTAAGGAAGGGTAAGTGGAAGGAGGTGAGGGAGGAATGGGGTACGAGCCCCCGATGGGGAGGACTGGGCTGGCTCTGCGGGCTTCTGGGGGTGGAAGCTCTCCTGCAGCCCCCCAATTACTCCCTCTCCCCAGATGGCAGCCTGCGGCAAGTGCAGCCGGGCTGATGGCCGAGTGGTGTGATGTGCCCAGTGTGGGCACTCAGGGCACTCCAAGCCAGAACTTCTTTGCAAGCGGGGCACCCCTTAGAACTGTGTGTCCGGGGTGGGGGTCGGGACCCTTTAAGCGCAGCCCTCGGCTAGCCTGAGACAGCATCTCCATGCTCTAAGTCCTCCTTTTATGCCCTGCCGGCACTGCTTCCGGCCATCCTTAAGCCCTGTTCAGAGTCCACTCAATGTGGACTTGCTAGTTCGAACTAGCAAAACGCTAGTTCGAACTAGTTTTTAGTTCTAGATGTGTTAGTTCGAACTAGCTTAGTTCGAATTAACTAAATCGAACTAAGTTAGTTCGAACTAGCGCTGTAGTGTAGACGTACCCTGTGACTTCAATCTTTGGGTAAAAAAGGTTTTCTAGCAGAATATCTTATTATGAAATGGCAGGTGGAAAGGAAAATAAGGAAATAAAGTGAAGTTATATTGTACCCACACAGTAGAATTTACTGACAGGAACAAGAGATAGATGGTACAGTAATTATGTATTTAGTATTTTAAAGCCATTTCCTAAAACAGCTGTAGAGACACCCACATACACTTTATCATATGCTGTGTATTCAATATCTCACTTTTTACCTTCATGCTCCAATACCTTACTCTTCCTCAGTGCTGCACACGTAGCACACACACTTGCATTCCTCTATCACACTGCGCTAACACTGCCTCACTAGTTAACCCTCTCCTGCATAAAGTGCACTCATTGTCCAGCCAATGCAAAAGTTAAAGTCAAGTCTATGTGTTTTCAAAGATACACTGTGTCATAGTTTAGGACAGTTACCTCAGTATGTCCCCCTTGTGCTCCAGCCAAGGTGTGCACTCAGACTTCCCAAGCAAACTGACAGCTGAGAAGCAGAAAGAAACCCACATCTCTCACTCTCTTCTAACCTGAAGTTTTCCAGCCTGCACGGGTCCCTGTCTACACTCTGATATCCCCAACAAAACAGAGTCCCTAAACAGGCCTGAACTGGTGTGTTGCTTTCTCTCTGAGAGTTATGAATAGGGTAATTACCCACAGTTACAAATCACCATGCAGCTTTTTAAAGCATGCACTTTTATTTTAAGGTAAAAGCATTTAAGAGAAAACATATTAAAAGCAATAAAAACCTAAACACATGCTAATAAACTTACAAGCCATCACACTTACCTCCTTCTACACACAGGGCCTGGTCATTGTCAGTCCCAAAGGATTGGGGACTTCCTTTTGAACAGAAGGTCCTGTCCATTTGCTTGATCAGAAAAACAGCCCTGAGTCAGTTAACTGATGCCATTTACTCAAAAGTCGTTTCTTTGTCTATTAGCCTCTGGATAATCCAGTTTGAACTAGTATGTGCAAGTCTCTCCAGGAAGAGATACTTCTCTGTAAGCATTACAATCAGAAAATTGGCCTAATTACCCTTCACTATTCTTTGCTCCTGGATTACTCTTCTCCAAGGAATTGCATGCAATTCTAGGTCCACCGTGAAAATCTCAAAAATATTAAGGAAAATCACCATATCTGTCACACCAAGGTGCATAGTTGGTAAAAATTGACCAGAGGATTCCATTTCATTTTGTGAAACATTTAGAGGTTTAAAAATTTGGTTTTCTTCCAATATGGAACAACAAAATGAGAAAGAAAAAGAGAAAGGGACCCCAGAATAGCTGAGTGGTCAGGCCACTGGTCTGGGAAAGCCACATTCTTGCTAAGCCTGATTCAGATTAGAGTTTTTCATTCCTGATCACCTCTTTCTGAAAGTTCAGTAACTTGAATCTAGCTCTCTTGGGCCAGGGCCCCTAACACCTTTCTGTCTTGGAGTCCACTGTGGAACTCAGAAACCTTCCTAATGACACTGATATGATCCTGTGACGTTTTGGTTTCGATAAAATTACTTTTTTTGATGGAAAAAGTTTCCTCAAAAATAATTCAACCAGCTTTAATAGTTGCACTTAAAATATGGAGACACAATGAATGATTTTCCTTTAGCTCAGATGGACACACCACCTGGGTCACAGAGAAGAGAGTGGTTCAAGCAATATATTTCCTTCCCTCAGGGGGTAGAGACAGCTACCAAACAACACATAAATATTTAGTAATGAATTGCATTCAGGATTAATATGCTGTTGACATGATTACTTTTGTAAAGATTTAATCTTTATTGGCAGCCATATATATTATGGAATCAGCTTTATTGATGTTAAAATAAAAAGACCTAAGTTTCACAAGGCCCTGAATATTTACCGACCCACAGTAGGACGAGCAGAAATACACTGACAACAGATAACACAACACAAGAATGTGACAGGATAGAAAAATCCACTTACAGACATCATAATTCAAGACAGGCAGATTATTTATTAGAAGACAAATCTCTTCCATGCCAGCGCGAGTACCCATGAATACTCTAAGGATGAATGATTATCAAAGACTACAACAGATAGAATACATATTACTTAACAAAGGACTTGCACATGCACATGCTTAAGTTAGAATTAAATCTCAGTCTTTTAAAACTATATATATGCTTGAACAAGACTAATATTTAAATAGTTTTTTTCAATAATGAAACATAGACCATGTTCCATTAAAAAAAAAGTAATAGGAGGGATGGGAAATCATGCACTCCAAATTCAGCAAAACTATGAAAGTGAAGGTTGCATGTTTGACCTTAACTCTAAACCTTAAAATATAGTTTCTTTTCATATTATTTGTCAAATGCCATATTATCTATAATGACTTCACAGCTAAGATTGCATCCAGGGCCAGATTAACTCTTCCGGGGAACAGGGGCTCTTAGTGAAGCCCCCTAGGCTACACAGTGAGGCCAATAATGAGGGGTTCAGAAGGTGGGAGGAGGGCTGCAGGTTGATGCAGAAGGCCCTCCATTGATGTGACACCCAGATGCAACCTACCATACCCCTGGAGAAGCAGGTTACCATCGTGTCTGAAAGCTCACCACCCCAAACAGTTACCCAGTCAGTGGGCAACCAATTTGGTGTGGGAAAGTCCACTGTTGGGGCCCTCCTCATGGAGGTAAGGCACTCTTGGGCTGCAGTCCCTGGTGCGGGGGGGAGTACTAGAAAGGGGGACCCTATGAAAAGGGGGAGTTGAGGATGCAGGGGTGGGCTGGGGGTAGGGAGGAAGCCCAATCCCCGAGGTATTCTGCAGTCCCACCCTCAAACAGATGTACAGGGATGGGGGTGTGGCTTCAAAGAGAGTGGCTCCTGCGGTGTTTGTGGGGGGGGAAGGGAGGGACTTGCAGACCTCCCAAGGGCTCAGGCACCGCCTTTGATTCTCTGTTTTGTGTACTTGTTTGTCTCCTTCTGCAGGTGGTGAGGGCCATAAACACCATCTTGCTGCACAAGGTCATCCGCCTGGGAAACCTGGACCCCATCATGCAAGTATTTGCTGACCGGGGCTTCCCCAACTGCAGAGGGGGCAATAGATGGAACCCAGATCCTCATCCATGCCCCAGAGCATTGTGTTGCCCAGTATATCAACCACAAGGGATATTTTTCGATGGTCCTGCATCCATCAGGTTGGCCACCGTGGCCACCGTGAACAGTTTTTGAGCATTTTCGTTGGGTGGTCAAGGAGGATGCATGATGCCCACATGTTCAGAAAGTCCAGCCTCTACCAGAAGCTAGAGGTGGGCACTTTCTTCCCCTAGTGCAAGGTCAGGGTTGGGGACATGGAGGGAGATACATCCTACCCCCTCATGCCGTGGCTGATGAAGCCATACACCAGACACCTGGACCCAAACAGGGACTATTTCAATGCCCGCCAGGGCAGGGCCCGCATCCAGGTGGAATAAGGCGTGGCTCAGGTGCCTCCTGACCCACTTTGATGTGGGAGAGCCCAACATCCCCCAGGTAGTCTCTGCATGTTAGGTTCCCCACAATATTGTAGAGAGGAAGGGGGAGGCCTTCCTTCCAGGGTTGGGGGCAGAGGCCAGCCGGGAGGGAAGAGCTTTCAAGCAGCAGCATACAGCTGCCATCTGCCAGGCCCATCAGGTGGGGGTGCACATCTGGGAGGCCCTGAGTAAGAGTTTCTCTAAAGTTCCCCAGTAACTCTCTCAGGGCCTCCACAGTAGCAGCCTGTGTCTTGACCCTGCATGCCATCCCCACAATAACCTCTCTCTTCCCCCCTTCCCTATAATAAAAACAACAGTTTTGTGTTAAAAAAGTCTTTTTTTAAATACAAGTAACTTGGGAGGAGGGGCTGAGACCCTGGATATGGAGAGGGTGGAGAGGGAGTGAGAACCTTAGAGGGTGGACAAGAGGATCAGAGCAGGGGCTGAGAGTGGCACATGGTGTGGGTGGTAGTTCCACTTTGGGTCCGGGGACCTCTGTGACCTTGGGGGTGGGTAGGTCCAGGGAGAACAGGGGGATAGGCGGGAGTGGGGCCAGAGCAAGGTCAGGTATGGCAGGGAGAGCAGGGGCAGGCATGGTAGGGTAGCAGGAGCAGGCATGGGAAGGGGGCAGGGACAGGGGTAGGGGCAGGATCCAGGTAGGCCATCATCTCCCAGATGGTGGCACACATGTTGCAGCCTTGCAGCAGCAGTTCTGTCTACATCTGGGCCTGCCATTGTGTGTCATCCCGAACCTTATGGCCCAGCATCTGTTGTGGTGGTGAAGGCCTAGAGGACGGACATGTATTCCCTCATGAGGTCCTCGTGGACCCTCAGATGCCTGCGGATCCCCCCGGGGTCAGGTGGCTGGTTTGCCTGGTGGTGATCGCCTCACAGTCACAGCTGGTGCAGCTGGGGAGAATAAAGAGAGGTGGTCAGACATTCCTGGAGACACTAACCCTGAGGCCTTACCCTCATCAGCAAGTTAAGAGCAACAGTCCTTGTGCCAGAGGACAATGATGTCCAGGGAGCAAGGCTATGTGTGGCCTGGACATTGGGCCCTGCCTCACAGGGGCCCCGGATATGCAATCAAGGGAAATGGCCAGCCACACTGGGATCCAAGGGCTGGGAGAGGGGTCTTGAGCAGCCTAGGCTTCTATCAGGGTGGCACACACATCTGCGCCTGGTAGCTTTGTCCCCTGGAGTGGGTGTGCCTTGAGTGTTCAGTCATGCACGTGTGCCATGGGCAGCATTCCAGGGTCGGTGTGTGAGCATCTGTGTGCCCTTGTCCCTAGCCTCCTTCCAGTGATGGCTGGTGGTGGGAGGGCATCCTCCACTGGGGTCAGAAGTGTGTCTGGCCTCCCCAGAGCCTGTGAGCAGGAGCACGGGGGTGCTCTGGGGCTACTTCCTCGGGCTGCATGGCACAGACTGCCACTGCAGGTGCATGCATGTGCACAGACTGCAGCGTGAGGACCAGCCTAAGAAGGCCAAGTGACAATCGCTCCACAGTCTCTCAGCGCCCACCACCCTGGCCCTGTGTGTGTGAAAAATTAAGAGCACTCACCTGATGTTCCTTTCCCAACCTCAGAGGATGGCTGGGAGACATCCAGGCCCTGGGGTACCAGCTCCAGAGTGATGGCGCTCATTGTCTTTTCCTCTTCCTCCAGTTCCTCCTCCTCCTTTTCCTCCTCTGGGGCTGGGACCCCCAGCTGGGTGATGACAGGCATCTCCAGCCCCAAGTCCACAACCAGGGTGGGGAAGGGGCTTCACCACCCCCCAGGCTGTGGTGCAGTTCGGCATGGTAGGGGCAGGAGTGGAGTCCTGCCGTGGAGTGAGAGGTGTGCTCTCTCACCCTGGCATAACCCTGCTGGAGCTCCTTGACCTTGCTCCTGACCTGCTCAAGGCTTCTTGTGCAGCCCCTTGTGGCCAGGCTGTTGTCCATCTGGCCATATATATTAGTGTTGCGCCATCTGGAACGGAGATCCTGGAAGGTCTCCTTCTCGCCCCACGCCTCCAGGAGGACAAGGATCTTTGCCTCAGACCAGGATGGCATAAGCCTTTTTCTGTCCCTAGCAGGCTCCCTGGGGGGCTTGTGGCTGGGACATTGGTGCCCGCAAGTCAGAAACTGGCAGCCGTGAAGTGAGTTGCAGCTCCCAGGGCCAGCTTCCTTCCACAAGGCCTGCCCTGGGTGTCTGTAGTGTTAAGAGCTGCCAGGAGATGGGAACTACAGAGTTGTGATGAGTGTGGCCAGCAAAGCACCTGTATTATTTCCTGAAGACCTCTTTTTTATAAATAAATCCCTCTTCTACGTCTGCACACGTCTTTTTCCAAAAAAAAAAAAAAAAGCTTTTTTGGAAAAAGCCTTATTCCTCATAGAATGAGGTTTACCACCGTTGGAAAAAAGCCCGTTATTTCGACTTTTTGTCAAAATAATGCTATTGCAGTGTGGACAGAAGTATTGTTTTTCCAGAATAAAGGTTGTTATTCTGGAAAATCGCTGCAGTATAGACATACCCAATGACATACAGCACAAGAACTTGATGCCCAGGAAGAGGGGGACTATGATGGATTCTTGGGGAGCTGAGAAGGGCTCTGGTTTGACATTATGTGGCTTAGTTAAGGAATGTCTTAGCTACAGACATTGTAACTCTATGGCTGTGTCTAGACTGGCATGATTTTGCACAAAAGCAGATGCTTTTGCGGAAAATCTTGCCGCCTGTCTACACTGGCCACGAGTATTTGCGCAAGAAAACTAACTTTGTAATGTACAAAATCAGTGGTTCTTGCGCAAATACTCTGACGCTCCCACTCAGGGATAAGCCCTCTCTCGCCAGTATTCTTGCACAAGAGGGCCAGTGTAGACAGAAGCATGAATTTCTTGCACAAGAAAGCCCGATGGCTAAAATGGCCATCGGCTCTTTCTTGCTCAAGAGAGCGTCTACACTGGCACAAATGCTTTTGCTCAAAAAGCAAATCTTTTGCGCAAAGGCACATGCCAGTATAGTCGCTCTCTTGTGCAAATACTTTTAAAGGAAAAACTTTTCCGTTAAAAGTATTTGCGCAAAATAATGCCAGTCTAGACGCACCCTCATAGTATTGACAGTTCTCCTTGTGAGGGATATAATTCATCAGCATCCCAGACTCCGGTCCTCTTTTTCCTGCAAATCCTTCTTGCATATGACAGTAGGCTGAATCCTGCACAGAATGGAACTTCTATCACCTTGCCATGAACTCTGACTACTGTCATGATTACCTCCACAACTTCATGCAGATTAATGTGTAAAGAAATCACTGTACCATGAAAGTGAGCCAGTAGTTGAGAATTATCCAACACCAAGGCTCAAAATTGCAGTCCTGATGAGTCAAGCTGATAGTCATTCTCTGAGCTATCAAACCCCTTTTCTAGGGCATGCCTACAGTAGGAAATGATTTCAAAATAATAACTCCCAAAATAACTATTTTGAAATAGTGTGTCCACACTACAGGGAAGCTTTGAAATTAGTCCGAAGCAGACTCCCTTAATGTGGACATGCTACCTTGAATTAGAGGCCCAGGAAGTGCTGAGGAGTAATTACTTTGAATGACTCTGGGGAGTAGTTATTTCAAAATAGCAGAAGTGGAATGTCCACAATACTGCTATTTCAGAATAACTATTTCAAAATAAGCATTATTCCTCATGGAAAGCAGGAGTTATTCTTTTGAAATTACCAGCCCCTTATTTAAAAATAATGTGATTGGTAATGTGGACACTCTGCTTGTTATTTTGAAATAAGAAAAGTTATTTTAAAATAAATCCCTAGCATAGACTAGGGCCTAGAGAGGACAGATTTCTGGAATGCAGTGTTCAGATTTGTATAGTCACCATGTCAGCATTTCTACATACAGTATACCACAGAGTACATAATTAGACACAGACATATACCTATCATGACAGACTTTTGATGTGGGATTTTCAAAAAGCACTAAATTATTTAGGAGATTAAGTCTCTCTCTTATTTTAATACAATCCTTTTTGTCAAGGCTTACATTTTTATTGTGTATTTCTCAGAGCACTCCCCCCCCCCCCCCCCATACATACTATTCATACACCAGCGGGATTGCAAATATTTACCAGCATTCAATTCCAGACAAATTTAAGCACTGCTTTTTGGTTATTTTTAAATTAACCTACATTGTGCAGAAAATAATTCTGAATCTAAGTAATCTAGTGACAAAAATTCAGCACTGGTTAACATTACTATTAGTTGCAAATATCAAAACCCTCTTTTCCTAAAACTGGATATTTTTGTTTCTTTTACAGACAATAGACATGCTTTGTAACTTGTTCCATTCTAATGGTAAAGTTTCAAAATCATTTATTGTAGTAGATAGAGATGAATAAGACTGGGAAACAATAAAAGGAGATTTACATGGAATAAGAAACATCTGCCAAAGTGAAAAGGATGTTCACATTTTAAAATAGAGTTTTAAGAGAGACATTTCTTCCAAAATTTGACCTGTTTTGAGAGCCAATGAGTCTCATGTTGTATTTCACACAATTTTAACTTTACTTCAGTGGATGAAAACAGGTACAGTATTTTCAAATTAGGATTCTCAAACGTTTGACTCTTGTGTCCCTATCTGTGAAGAAATTAAGATTGCAGTATCTGTATAACACCAATAATTGCTTTAAAGCATACTTCATTGTACAAACCATAACCGTCTATATAATGACAAAACCCCACTATTTCCCAATGTTCTGCTCCGAAGTAAGTAACGCTGAGTCGACCACAAAACAAAATGAGAGGCACAACGTAGAAATCATTACTGCAGTGTAATAGAAGCATCACAAATACAGCAACCTCATTTCCTTCTGAAGTTCCTGCTCTTTGTTACTCCTTTTAAGGGACATTCCAAAGAAAAATAGGAGTGAAAAGTGCCCCCTCTAATATGGCATAATAGAGCAGTGGCAGAAGACTGTTTTGGAAACATGGCTCAATTTCTGCTTGAGTCTGACACAGAGTTGTATTATTCACTCCTCACATAATGGGATGATATTACCAATGAGAGAGAGAAGTTCTGAGATCCTGATCCCTTTTCTGTTTACATGACCAGGATTTGAGCTATATAGTTGGGTCCACTTAGAATGCTAAGTTTTAATTTTTCTCTTTACCCCTATGGATGTTTTTAGCCTAAATCAAATGAGGACCAATACCTGGGGATGGGAGTTAGTCAGCACTATTTGGAATCCATTTATCAATGAATTATAAATCAGATGAGAATCACTGGTTTTCTGTCTGCTGTTTGCATTCCTCTCTCAGAAGAGGTCTCAGGCTTATTCCTCAACACTTCTTAGTGTCACTTTCACTAGCTAGATTTAATCAGATATAATTATTATTATCAGGGACTACAGGGGCAGGCCCTGGCAAGGTATGTGTTGGGGGAGAAGTGGCTCTGTGCTTCTGGAAGGGGCCAGGACCTTGGGCAGAAAAACCATGGCAACAACAACAGAAAACAACATTAAAATTGCAAGGACATCAGAATGGAGTGAGGGAAGCCATGTAATTTGAATTTTGTATTATTTTGGATCTAAAAAGGGATATAAATACTAGCGGAGAACCAGGTACTTAAACTAATGCAGACACACCATGCTTCTGTAACAGCCAATTCTGGAAGTGCATGAGGCTATTTTTTTTCCATGTAAATGAAAATATGCATCTTAAAATCCTTTGTTTGCAAGAATTTGCATGGTCTTTTCAAACCAGAATGTAACTTGCTTTCTGAGTAAATGGGATCATCAATCTTCTGTCCAACCCAGTATAGAAGGAGCAGTCTCTGTTATCCTCTGAGTGTAGCTTTTTTTTTTCTTTTTTTTCTTTTTTTGCCTTTACTAGCATCAAGTGACATGCTCATTAATGAATTTTACTCAAATACCTATCCAGATACTTAGCTGCATGTTCAGATTTAAGTACTCAAATTCTCATTTCAGATGAAGTTTTATTTAATTTAGACAATCCAGCATGACATAATGCAGCACAGAAGGAAGAAAAATAAATATACGTAACAAATATGACACTGAAGAAAAAAAGGTAGCCTGCATGAGTTTACTTCTGACTAATTTCCTGAATCTCACCTCTTACCCATTGTTCAGAACAAAGAAAAATCCTTTTTTATGCTTGATTTTATTTTGAATCAAGAAGTCAATGATATTTGGGACTAATGTATATATTAGGACCATCCATGATGAAAATCAGCTCTTAATGCATACACATTAATCCATACATTAATGTTTTTCTTATGTTCTCCTTGCAATTCTAATGTTTTCTGTTGTTGTTGTTTTAAGTCACCTGAATTGGGGATAATTGCATCTGATCCACTAACCATTTTAGCTCAAGAATGCTGGCAGTGCCTCCTGGGATTTGTTTGCTGATAGTCATTAGATCACATGGCACAATGAAGTGATAATCGAGTCACAACAAATCAGTTCCAGCCCAAAATACTTTATAATCAAGCAGTGAAAAAGGCAGCACCAAAAGATAAGTAAATAGATATATACATTGGATTATGACTCTTCTCATGGTTTTTACTGTTATACTTCTTCTACAGTTGATTTAAACCTGTCTCCTATTACAATTTAATTATAAGATTAACTCTCTGGTGTCATTTAGCATTTTGACAGACACATTACCCATCTCCATTGCTCAACATCTCAGTTTATGCTGGCAAAGTTAGATGCATAAGAGACAAATTATACTTCACTGGGGCATCTGTTATATATAGTCTGTTTTATATCTTACATCCCACCAGAAAGCACTGAGAACAGGCTTTTGGCAGGATGACTCATCTGTGGTCACCTGCTTTGCTTGGTAGTCAGTGTTGTATTCTTTTCTAGCCAGGGCTAAATTGCTCAGAGTTAAATCCATCCATGAGTATTATAGCACATTAATTCCATATTAAAGTCAATCCAGTCATTGACCAGAATAGCTCTGGATGAAGGATATGGACCTGGATGACAAAATTAGGGAAAGGGTGCAATTGGTAGCAAACATGGGATCCCTATTTCAGGTACTAGAACACTGGTCTAAAAATGTGATATTGGGGGTTTCTGGTTCTCAGACACTACAATCTTTTGCAAATATTGCTATCAGAAAACTTTGCTAATCAGTATTTAATGGTATTAAAACATTTTAAAATTGGAAGGTACTTTTGAAAGTGAAAAGTCCTTTTGTACCAAAAAATGGAAATGTTTCATTTCAAAAGTGTTGAAAGATGAAGATGTTTTTGTTTTGGGCAGATTTTTTTAAGTGGATGTGGCATTGAAGTATTCAATATAAAAAGCTTGAAGACTTACCATCCTTCAGGGCAGGAGGCAGTATAGGGGATGCAGGAGTCAGGACAGAGCCTTGGGTATGTGGAGAGGGCAGGGCAGGAGTCTGGGGGAGTGAGGAGGTGAGAGAGTGAGGGTTGGGGGTGAGGAAAGACTCAGGGTAGTAGGGGTGCATCTAGACAGCACCCTTCTGTCGGAACAGGATACGCAATTTGCGCTCTGTAAATCGCGAGGACCCAACCATCAGGTATCACTGGGTGTTATTTCAGGAAATACCAGGCACTTTTATAAACACGGTATTGCTATTTCGGGATGCTTCTGATATCCTGAAAGAGCAAAACACTCTAGACATACCTTAGATCCCATTCACCAAGGCTTTCTCTCCCCCTGGCCAGCGGGGCCTTTTCTGCTCCCCCAGCAACCAACTGACCACCGGGGCCTTCTCTTTCTCCCAGACCTGTCCCGGCTGCCAGGGGCCTTTTTCCTCTTGTCTCCCCTCAGCCCTCCTGATTGACAGGGGCCTTCTTGCCAGCCCCAGCACTGTGGTCAAGGACTGGGGGGAAAGGTTTTGGGGCAGGGGGGTTACTTGCTCGGTCTGGTTGCAGGAAAGATGGTGTGCTCCAGTCCTAGTTCACCAGTCTCTTAATGGTGCAGTTGCCCCCAGTGGTCTCTCTACAGTATAGGTCTCCCCTGTGGGCTCGCTGCCCCCAGTGGTAACTCTGAAAATCTCATGCCTCCTCTCTGTGCCTCTCCTTTTCCATGGAAAAACAGTCCCATTTCTGGCACTTCCCATTTTCTTGGTATAATCAAACTCTGACCTTGCTTTGAGTTAGGGTAAGCTGAAGCTGCATACCAAATTTGGTGGTCCTAACTCTTACCATTTAGGAGGAGTTCTTGAACAAATGGACATACAGATAAGACAGACACACAGATGGACTCACAAACAGACACACAAATCTCTAAAATATATACACAGATTTGGCAATTCTAAAAATGCTTTGGGCCTACTAAATATTTCACTATGCTTTTGTGAGAACCCAACCATCAGGAATCACAGGGTGTTAAAAGGATTTGGGATCCTAGGTGTTTTGTTTCAAAACTATGCTTCCCCTTAAACACTTAATTACTGCATGCAATGTAAAAGTGGGTCATTCATAGCATTTTACCTGGAGATATGAATATTCAGAGAAGGGAAATTGCCTTTGTAATGCATTAACCAGCTGAGATGCTTATTCAATCCTAAATTGATAGTATTGCATTTGCAAATGAATTCCAATTCACATGTCTCCCTTTGTAGAATGGTAACATGCATAAACCTTTAGGGGAACACTTTAATGGACATTCAGTACTGGATTTGAAAGTAGCCATCCTTCTACAAAAGAATTTAAAAAACTAGTTGCAAAGGGAGACAGATGAACTGGAATTCATTTGCAAATCCAACATTATCAACTGAAGACTGAAGAAGAATCTCAATTAGTTAATGCATTACAAAGGCAATTTCCCCTCTCTGGATAGTCACATCTCCACACCAAAAGCTGTGAATGACCCACTTCTACTCTGAGTTGATTAAATTCATTAACACAAGCAACTTCTTTCTTATATTTACCCCTGGTTTCTGTAACTTCCACTACTATTCATCTGATGAAGTGGGTTTTACTTGCAAAAGTTTATGCCCTAATAAATCTGCTAATCTCTCAGGTACCACAGAACTCCTTATTGTTTTTGCAGATACAGATTAACACAGCTACCTCTCTGAGACTTTTGAATGCAAATGTGTCAGTAGTACCACTTAAACTGATTATTGTTCATTTATATTGCAGCAATGGACACTGGACCAACTAAGATCAACATCTCTGTACACAAATATACAGAGAGACATTACAACCTAATGTGACAAAATACAGATAATCTGTGATGGGAAAGAGCACAGTCTATAAGCAAACTGATCAGACAGTGCGAGGATACATCTTGCTTGTTCCCTTATTTCTTGTTTTATTTCTGAATTACTGGGCAGGGATGGGATGAGACAGTGACAGGAAGGCTATAAAGTTTTCCATCCTGTAGGATGTTTCTGTACATCAGATTGAATGTAATATGTCATTTTATTTACTTAAAACTTCTGGACAGATGGATTTTTCTCTTTTGCTAAATAGTTTAAAGTCATTGGCTATGTCTAGACTGCAAGCCTCTTTCGAAAGAGACTTTTTCAAAAGATAGTTCCAAAAAAACTTCATTCAAAAAAGAGCATCTAGACTACAACCAGTACTTTCGAAAAAGCAAACTGCTTTTTCGAAACAGAGCACTCAGGCAGTCTGGATACTCTCTTTTGAAAAAGCTCAGTTTGCATTACATAGTGCCTTTTTTTGAAAGAGCACTTTCAAAAAAATGCGTTCTTCCTCATAAAACGAGGTTTTCCACAGTAGAGAAAACTGCCACGTTCTTTCTATTTACTTCTGAAAGAAAGCAACAGTAGTCAAGACACAGGGGACATTTTTTCGAAAAAGGCCACATAAAAAAAAACCTGTAGTCTAGACACACCCATTGGCTGTGTCTAGACTGGCAAGTTTTTCCGCAAAAGCAGCTGCTTTTGTGGAAAAACTTGCCAGTTGTCTACACTGGCCACTTGAATTTCTGCAAGAACATTGACTTCCTACTGTCTGAAATCAGTGCTTCTTGCGGAAATACTATGCTGCTCCCGTTTGGGCAAAAGTCCTTTTGCGCACAGCTTTTGCGCAAAAGGGCCAGTGTAGACAGCTCAGATTTGTTTTATGCAAAAAAGCCCTGATCGCGAAAATGGCTATCGGGGCTTTTTTGCGGAAAAGCGCATCTCGATTGGCACAGACACTTTTCCGCAAAAAGTGCTTTTGCGGAAAAGCGTCCGTGCCAATCTAGACGCTCTTTTCCGCAAATGCTTTTAATGGAAAACTTTTCCGTTAAAAGCACTTGCGGAAAATCATGCCAGTCTAGACGTAGCCATTGTGTGTATAGTGAAAACTATATGAGGGTATGTCTACACTTGTCCCCTAGTTCGAACTAGGGAAGCAAATGAAGCATACCGAAGTTGCTAATGAAGCACGGGATTTAAATATCCTGCCCTTCATTACCATATTTGCGGCCGATCGCCATTTTAAAAAGCCGGTAGCCCAAATTAACTCCCCGTGTGTAGACGCGGTGGAACGATCCAAAACCCTTCCCTTGAATTAACTGTTACTCCTCATGCAAAGAGGAGTAACAGTTAATTCAAGGGAAGGGTTTTGGATCGGACTACCTCATCTACACGCGGCGAGTTAATTCGGGCTACCTGCTTTTTAAAATGGCGACCGGCTACGAATATGCTAATGAAGCGCGGGATATTTAAATCCCACACATCATTAGCAACTTCGGTATGCTTCATTTGCCTCCCTAGTTCGAACTAGGGGGCAAGTGTAGACATATCCTATGAGTCTTATTTTTTCTGGCATTGTTATGAACAGGGCTCAACAAATCATGTAATCTACTCACTGGACAGCTGACGTCATGCGATCTACGCATGCTCAGCTCAGTCTGCGCATGCACAGCTCGCAGAACCGTGCAGCTGGGGAGCAGGGCTCGCTGCCTCTTGGCGAGCCCTGGTTATGAACATAGTCTAACTTTCCTAATATCCTGCATTGTTCTGTGCAATGATGACCGAAATACCTTGGGCTGATAATGTAAAACAAATGAATCAGTGCAGTTCAATTTCAGCCCTGGTAAATCTTTCTGTAGTTCCAGCAGTGCTACCTCTCCTCAGTGTTTATTTCAGTGTCTGCAGTATTTATTTTCTATCTTTAGTCTCGGCTGGTATAAATCTACACAGGTCGGATGAGGATCTGTTCCGTACTCTTTTTCAAGTTCTTAAGACACTTCTCTCCTTTGGAATAATCTAATATATAAAGGAGAATGTTTGTCTGATTGTGCGCTAATAACTTGGGCACTATAAGAGCTACTACAACCAAACTTTGCATAAGGTAACCTTTCCTCCGGGAGAAGGTTTTAAGGTGCTTTTGGCAGTGCGGGGAGAAGTAGATTGGCGGGGACAGTCACTCACTAAGGCCGGCGGCGGAGGCACGAGGGGAGGGGCAGCGCTCTGAGTGACAGCTGCCCCACTTGCCTCTGCCAGGCCTTTTCACTGCACAGGCACATCCTGGGCGGGGGAACCCCCTTCTCCCTTCTGCCTGTGATGTCACTTGGCCCAGGCCCCTCCGCTCCGGTGGCAGCCGAGAGTTGCTGAGCAGCAGGTTGGAGCTCGCGGCCACCGCTAGGGGGTGGTTGCAGGTGCAGCAAGGTAAGCCCAGCAGGGAGGCGGCGGCGGTGGTGCTGGGAGCAGTCCGGGGTCCGGCGCAACTTCCTGGTTGTGTGGCGGGGAACCTGGCACCTGCTCGCCATGGCCCACGGGAGAGGGGAGCCGCTGGCACGGCTCCATGGTGCGGTAGGTAGCGGGGCGAAAGTTTCAGGGTGGGCCGTAGTGTCATTGCCCTCCGTGGCACCTGCAGCCCCGGGCACGAGCTGGGCTGCCCCGCCCATCCTATGTCCCATGCTCGCCCCCTTCCGCCCATCCCTCACATGGGGCACCCCCGACAGGACCCCACTGAGCAACACTGGGTAACTCCAGCTAGTTTTGTTATATTCTAATGATGACAATATCTTAGATCAGAGTTAAGTATCTGGCTCATATTTTTGAAAGCTGTTTTTACCTCCCTCCTGCACCTTCACCAGATTGGAACCCAATCTACCTTCCATAGGCATCATTTGACTAATTTGGGGGAGAGCGGAGGAAGGGGGACATAGTGAGACTCCAGGAAGCACTATTTCTACCCCCTGACTCATCTCAGCAGGCCACCCACCTGTTCGGGGCTATGTGCCCATGGTGGCTCCCCAAGGGCTCTGCCAGCCATGGAGCCATCTGAACAGCTCTCACCAGCTGAGTGAGAGTCAAACATGGCTTGGAGCTGAAGAGCAGCTGCAACCCCAGGCACCTGCAGCAGATGGGGAAATCCATTTGCAAACACTTGGAGAGGAGAAAGGTAATCAGGAACAGTCAAGACTGATTCACCAAGGGCAAGTCATGCCTGACCAAGATGATTGCCTTCTCTGATGACATAACTAGATCTGTGGACAGGGAGAAAGCAGTGGACATAATATAACTTGACTTTAGCAAAGCTTTTTGATGTGGTCTCCAACAGTATTCTGGCCTCACTTTTTGAGCAGTCAGCAATCCCCAGTTACTGTTCCCCTCTGCACACGTACGCACAAACACAATTTTAAGTACTGACCCACAGTGGTCTCCTATAGGCTAACCATAGGGCATCATGGTGAATAGACTAAAATAACTTAAGCATCTCCATTCTCTGGGCTAGTGGTTTATATTGACAAATCTGCTACAGTCTTGCTATATAATTCTTTGTATGTCACTTATGCTGTAGAGCAGGATGGGACCTTAATGAATCCGTGCCTCTTCTTCTTAATCTGTTAAATAGGAGTGTCACCCAGCTCTTAAAAAGCTTGATCTCTAGGGGTGAACAGTGCTATATAAATACTAAATATTATTATTTTATTGACATATCAACTAGGTTTTTTAGGCCAATCAATGTTTGCCAGCAACTGGTCTTACTTTTCAGATGAAATGAAAGTTAATATCTCTGCCACTGGTCCTGAGAATAAACCACCATTTCTAAGTGGCTTCCCATTAGCCACTAACTACAGACATTCTTATCAAGGCTATGTCATGCTCAGGAATGAGACCACTATGTGATGTGCCGCCATTACTACTGCTTTTGCATCACGAATCTTAAACTAAAGAATTGTCAGCGAATATTTTGGGAGCTAAAATCTCCTTTTCTCAGACTTGCACTTTATCTGATTATTTTGATTTATCTTGATGCCTTTCTCATTATTAAGTATTTTATCCTCTGACATTCAGGAAACACAATATGTAGCTTCCTTTTAATGAGTCCCTTTTTAGATGTGCTTTTACTGCTGTCTGAACTTCTACTGACTCATGTCTCTTTGAGAGATGGCAAATGCAGCTTCTTTATCAACAGTGTGCTTTGATCCCACATCTCTACCTTCTCTCTCTTTTTCAGTGTATCCCACATCTGCCATTGATCCTACACCTTTAGCCTCCCGTGTTCATTCTTTCAACACTTCTAACAACCATGTATACTGAACTTAGAGACAGATCTTTTTTCAACAACCAGTGTTTCCATAATATCTATTTTACCATACTGTGTTCATATATGCATGTTTCAGTTTCTCACCATTAGATGATAGCCCAATAATGCTATTTATTTGGAGGCAAGATTAAGCTTCTCTTTAGCTAGAGGTTTCCCTTATCTTTGGCCTACAGTTTTTTATGTCTTTTCCCAGGCACTAATACAGCTGTGTGAGAATTTCTACTAGCTCCATGTATTTATGTTAAAATGCTGTTGGAACATTAGTTCCTTGTTCAGGTTGCTGAGGAAAGTGGTGGTAGGTGGGAAAGGACTGGATTTTGTTTTTTGTTTGTTTGTGGGTTTTTTGTTTTTGTTTTTGCTCTCTCTGTGTGTGTGTGTGTGTGTGTGTGTGTGTGTGTGTGTGTGTGTGTGTGTGTGTGTGTGTGTGTGTGTGTGTGTGTGTGTGTGTGTGTGTGTGTGTGTGTGTGTGTGTGTGTAGAACATAAACCATCCTCTTTAGCAGCAGTGTTCCATTTATGTATACAACTCAGGCACTGGATGCTATGAAAGCCTTAGCTATGACTTTCCTGACAGTCTGTGCCTATAGAATGATTCCTGCTAGTTCCCAAACAATTGTGGAGGGTGCCATTTTGTAAAACAAAATGATGTCTTCCACAAAGCTTCACTTTGCATGCATTATACATAAGGTCACCTTGCATGTAAGTATAGAATTTCATGCCTTACTAAAAATGTCACAGCACACCACTGTTCTTGAGATGGTGAACTCTAATGAGTGGGACCTATATTTTACTGCTATTATCAGGACACAAGTATGTGTACCACTCAGTACTGCTTGGAGTGATGTAATTAAAGCTTTGATATAATCATATATATTTCACTGTGTTCATGGATTAGCTTTCAGAATAAAGGACATAGCTTTAGGACAAGCCCAAAGCACAAATATACCTGCCACACATGTATCCTGTGCCTGAACTCGCAGGAAAGAATGATTGCATTTTATTATTGCTTTTAGCCTGACTTCCCTATCATAATGACTCCCATACATAAGCCTATGCCTGTGGATCCCATCTGAGAGCAAGCTAGATTTTTATCACGTGCACACACACAATCCTCAGCAGCATGACTTGCTGCAGCCTGGAAAAATGGCAGCTAGCAGTCTGAGGAAATCCAAAGAAGCAGCTGAGCTCTCCAGGGTCTGTAGCGTGTTGAGGAGTAGTGAGCATTTTGGAGATAAGGTGCCTTTCTACTTCCTAGGACAGATATGCAGATGCTGGACATGGAACTTCTGGACTCTTTCACATACACACCTTGAAAAATTCCAACACATTAACACCTACAGAGCTTTTGATGCCCTATGCACATTATTCTCAGGGAGGAGAACAGAGGCTCAATTGTTTTTCTTCCTAACATTCTTGTATAGTTTTAATTATAATCCCCCTACTTTATAACACTGTAAATTCAGAACAATTGCAAACTGAATTATTAGACAATAACAAATCAGTGTGAAATGTACTGGCTCATGTAGACCATAGTTCTTAAGAGTGGACTTTGTGATAAATAATGATCTATTTTGATCAGATACGTTCTTCTAGCTCCTGCCTGGGTAGTGCTGGAAAGCCACAGGAGTAAAGGAGTGTGTAGATCCTTTATGTATCATTCCTAGCTAAACGCATCATCATAGTATTTACCTGCAGCAATTTTTCCAATGGGCCTGTTACTGGTCTTGGAAACACTGAAAACAAGAGACCCTCTGGATTCCACAGTCAAAGGAGCATTCACAAGTATAAATTGTCTCATGACTCCTTCATCTATGAGCTATTGACACTATTACTTATATTTCTTTTGAAGTAGAAAAAGTCCTTCATTCTAGACATTTTATTTAGATCACTGTTCAGTTTTATTTCCAAATCTGGAGCCTCAAGGCTTTCCAGTTTCTTTCTACCATTGTCTGTCGTCATTTTCACCTTCCTTTCCTCCAGTCTTGTCTGCACTGATTTCCAATACTCCCTCAGTCAGGCCTTGTTTACGCTACGGAGAAGATCGAACATCCATTTGTTAATCCGTTAGCATCCAATTCAGCGGCTCTAGTGTAGACCCCCAAATCAAATGTTGAGGGCAGCCCCTACCAGTGTCATCTAGTCCTCACTCTGTGAGGAGTAAAGGAAGCTGACAGGAGCATGTGCTCCAGTTGGCCCCCTGCAGTATAGACTCTGTGGGAGCTCGGCTTAAGATAAACCAAATCCAGCTATGCATTTTGCATAGCTAGATGGCATACCATAAACCAACCTGCCAGGTCTAGTGTAGACCAGGCTCCAGTATCTAAAAATATCATTGCAATTTCAGCCCTCTCCAAAGCAAACATCTAGCTCTAGCCACTGCTGTTCCACAGATCTCCACAAAAGAACTATATTGTTCATTTTTCAGCCTCTCTACAGCTATTTAAGACAGCTAAAAGTGTAACATTCTCATTTTTAATACCATTAAAAGGTTTCTATCTGCAAGTTTTAATCCATTTAGAATGAAAGGCTGTCTTAAATAGTGGCTGAGGGAAACATTTTTTCACCTTTTTGTGCACCACACATTTACTGTGATATCTGACAGAGAAAAATGTATGTTGGCAACATTGCTTAATCCAGACTGAAAAAAGAAAATTGAAGCCATACTGCTAGCAAGATTAGTTAATGATCAATAGCGACAGGTGACTATAAACACAGAAATGGAGAACCTCTCCTATTCTCTCTCCTTCTATGATACAGCCCTATCATAGCTACACTTCAGGAAAATGAATGTGCTCTCACGCCCACTCCAAGCAAGTTACTGCAGAAACATGAGACTGAAAAAAAGGAAAAAAGAGGGGGGCCATGAACATTACAATAAAAAACAAGTCCATTGCTGCAATGCTGCTGGACCAAAACATCTAACCTATTCACACAAAGCAGACTAGCTAGAGACTTTGGCAAGGTCCACTGAGGGATAGAAAGGACCCTAATGGCAGTGAAAGCTGATTCTTCAGGAGAACTTCAGTATTTGTAAGACAAAGTAGGCCCAGTATTGAGAAGAGACAAAGGAGGGTTAGTTTTTTTTCAAGCCACGGGGCTTGTTCTCTGATGATACCTACAAGAGAGCTGATTAAAGGGGCCACGTGTCAAAACTCAGTTCTTCCCTTTCTGACTTTCATGAGGAAGAGCCCACTCCAAGCTTAGAATGACATTCCTAAGAGCCTGATCTATTGCAAAAGGCTTGGACAAGCAAGAGACTCAATGTCCCTCAGAGATGCTAAAGGTTGTCTGTCCTTAAGGTGAGATTTACAGCCACAGAAAGAGAGATTTAGGGACAAAGAGTGAGACTTTCCAGGTCACTACATAAGATGGGGACTCTCACCTTTGGTCCTTTGTGACATCCAATAGTCCAGCCTCATTTAATAGTTAATAATAGTTTTGTTTTACACTGCTTAATATTACGTATGAAACGCTTAAATGTGCTAATTTACACTAAAGTCTAGGCGTGTGAGAATGCTATCTGCAATGCAAACCAGTGCTTTTTAATAAAAACAGTATTTTTTGATTGGAACAAAAACCTGAATGGTTGGAGATCCCTGAAGACTTGAACTAACAATTAGTGGTTTAACTTAAAAAACAATAAATGGTCCTGAAGCACCTTAGGCTATGTCTACACTGCACAGTTATTTTGGAATAAGCTATTCTGGAATAGTTATTCCGAAATAGCTTATTTCAAAATAGCACATGTGCACTGCAGGGAAGCCTCAAAATTAATCTGAGGCAGGCTTCCCTAATGTAGACATGCTATATCGATTTAGAGCCCCAGGAGGAATAATTTAGGGAATTGGCAAATGTCATTGCAGAACCTTTGGCCATTATCTTTGAAAATTCATGGAGATCAGGAGAGATCCCAGATGATTGGGAAAAGGCAATTGTAGTGCCCATCTTTTAAAAAGGGAAGAAAGACAATCCAGGGAACTACAAACCAGTCAGCCTTATCTCAGTCCCTGGAAAAATCATGGAGGAGATCCTCAAGGCATCCATTTTGAAGCACTTGGAAGGGGAAAGTGATCAGGAATAGTCAACATGGATTCACCCAGGGCAAGTCATGCCTGACCAATCTGATTAGCTTCCATGATGAAGTAACTAGCTCTGTCGACATAGGGAAGTCAGTGGATGTAATATATCTTAACATTAGCAAAACTTTTCATACGGTCTCCCACAAAATGCTTGCCAGCAAGTTAAGGAAATATGGATTGGATAAATGGACTGTAAGGTGCCTAGAAGGCTGGCTAGATTGTCAGGCTCAAAGGGTAGTGATCAATGGCTTGATGTCAGATTGGTGGTCGGTTTCAGTGGAATACCCCAAGGACTGGTTCTAGGGCCAATTTTGTTCGACATCATAATTAATGACCTAGATGAGGGGATGAATTGCACCCTCAGCAAGTTTGTGGATGACACTAAGCTAAGGGGAGAGGTAGATATGTTGGGGTATGTCTACACTACCACCCTAGTTCGAACTAGGGTGGTTAATGTAGGCAACCGAAGTTGCAAATGAAGCCTGGGATTTGAATTTCCCGGGCTTCATTTGCATCTTGCAGGGAGCCGCCATTTTTAAAGCCCCGCTAGTTCGGACTCCGTGCCCGCGGCTACACACGGCACAGAGTAGGTAGTTCGGGTTAGGCTTCCTATTCCGAACTACCGGTACACCTCGTTCCATGTTCTCTCTTCTCCTCTATTTGAGAGGGGATAAAACTAAAAATGGCCTGGCAACTCTGACCAGGAATGGGAACTTGAGAAGACCATTGCACAGTGGTGTCATGTGTATCAGTCTGTAGTGCTCTCATCCCATAAACACTGAAAATTAGTTGATTTCCACATTGACTGGTAGTCAACACATTCCTCTTGTACCTTCTCTGTCTCAGGTGGAGGGAGAGTGAACATGTACAGGTATCTGCCAAAACAATGCTCACCCTTAGCAAATTCACAAATTTAAATGAAGTGCTTGCTTTGTTAGACTAGATGACCTCCTGAGATCTCTTCGAACCTTAATCTTCTGTGATTTTATAAATGCTGCCATCTTTTCACACGCATACTTAGCTACACTAGTATAGAATGCTCTTGTAAGAGGATTAATATCGCCTTCTTCTTCCAACTTCTGTACAACCGGTTTTGTGACCAAACTTACAAACACTGTTTCTTATCTGTTTCAGCACCCAAGTAAAAATATTTTAAATGTTTACATATTTACTCAAAACTAATGAGGTAAGCTTGGGAATATGCGTAACAGTGAGATAGCATGCCAATGAGCAAGTCTCAGACCCAAGGACGGAGAGTTCACATGTCTGCTCCCTACACAAATCATGCACCCAAATCCTGGATTACAGGGAGAAATTTGCAGATGCTCAGCTTGTACCACCAAAGTCTCATTTAACATATTTGTGTGGGTATGAAGTGGTGCATGGCCTTTTGTCTGGCCCTGCAGATCTGGATGCTAACTTAATCTAGATCAAGTATGAAATCTATGCTAAGAATCTTGTATCCTTTCAACAATCACACTACATAGTAAGATAGATTCTGATTAGGTGTCACATCTCCTCAGGGACTTATACTTATTGACGGATTTCTTATTTGTATATTAAACTAATGATCACATCTATTTCAGTAAGGACTCATTCATTCTGAGTAATTAATAGGGAATTTAAGATAAAATGTTAAATAGCTTCACGGTACTTAAGTAATTTCAAAGCTTCCTAGAATGACTACATGTTTGCTCTCACTTTGTATATACATTGAAGTGTACAAAACCCCCACTCCTGCAAACACATACTCATGAAGGCATTATGTTTAAGCATGGGACTACTCATGTGCTAACAGTGAAACATGCAGTAACTGTTTGAGACTGAAGGCCAAAGACTGCAATATAAATTGGAACTGAGATGAAAAATGCATAGCTTTTTTTTTTGTAAAATTTTTCCAGACACAGGAATTAAATTGAAAAACAGCACATCAAAAATCAAAGTAACACTCCAAGTGTTCTGCAGTGATTTCTCATTAAACATGTACAAGAATCCCTTGTAGAATTCCATTGGAGTGGCTGAATCTTGCCTCCATGAGCCATAATCCAAGGAGATCATGGGAAAACTTGGGCCATCTATATGGGGGCCTTGTGCCTCCACAACAATTCTGTGACATCAGACATTCTAGCGCTAGTACCTGACAATAGCTCTGATTTGACCATGGTAGCAGGGTCTCCTCTGATCATGGCTGTCCTTGCACACCCTTTAAAGACAGATGATTACCATAAAGAGGACTCCATGGAAGAGATTAAACCACTTCAGATATATCATGTTTGCTTCATAATCTCCATTTCAGCCTAACTTCAGTTTCAAAGGAGACCTGCACATGAACTATCCCCTCTATCTGCAGATCTATGGTCCAGGATACTTCCCCTCCAAGATGTATGTAACAAATCTAATATCGAAGAATGGTTAAGGTTGGGCCTCAGAAGATCTGGGTTTAGTTCCTGGTTCTCCCACAGACATCCTATGTGAGCGTGGCTACATCCCTTATTTTCTTTGTGTTTCAGTTTCCCACCTGTAAAACCTAGCTTTTCTATTTAGACTGTAAACTCTTCAGGGCAGAGCCTCTCACTGAGCTCGTCTACATTGGCCCCTTTTCTGGGAGGGGCATGCTAATTTTTCAGATCGTAATAGGGAAATCCGTGGGGGATTTAAATATCCCCCGCGGCATTTAAATAAAAATGTCCGCCACTTTTTTCCGGCTTTTAGAAAAGCCGGAAAAGAGCGTCTACACTGGCCCCGATCCAGCCCGATCCTCCGGAAAAAAGCCCTTTTCCGGAGGATCTCTTATTCCTACTTCAAAGGAATAAGAGAATAAGATCTTTATTTTCTGAAAGATCCCGTCTAGACTGGCGCTTTTCTCTGGCAAAGCCCCGAGCCGGAAAAAAGTGGCAGCCATGGTAGGAATAAGAGATCCTCCGGAAAAGGGCTTTTTTTCCGGAGGATCGGGGCCAGTGTAGACACTCTTTTCCGGCTTTTCTAAAAGCCGGAAAAAAGCGGTGGACATTTTTATTTAAATGCCGCGGGGGATATTTAAACCCCCCGTGGATTTCCCTATTACGATCTGAAAAATTAGCATGCCCCTTTCGGAAAAGGGGCCAATGTAGACGTAGCCACTGTGTGTAGATACAGCACTTAAAATAGTGGATACACAATATCAGCTGTTGGAGAGTCTACTCTTTATGTAGACTATATAAGTCACTATTGAAACAAAACTAGGGCCAGCTTGATGGGTTTCTGGAAATTTTGCTCATACTATTAAATCCAACCCCCTAGCCACTGGCCATGTCTATTCTGCATGGAAGATTGATGCTGCTGCAGTTGTTCTTCCAGATCTCAATTTAGCAGGTCTAGTGAAGATCAGCTAATTAACTTAGCTGGAGTTGCATATCTTAAGTCAGCCTTCCCCTTATGTATAGACCTGGCTTGTGTAAAGTTACTTCAGCTCTACACCCGATGCAAGTAAAAATTACTACAAACAATTAGGTACAGCATCTTTTGGTTTCTGTGTAATGAGTTCAGAGTTAAATTAATCTAATCGTTATATAATTGCATTTTCAAAGTCTGTCAAATAAACAATGAACTGCATTTTGTCTGTTACTGCATATAAACATAGCAAAACTAAATTGCTTACAACTATTACAGGTAACTGGCTTTGTTTCTTTTTACAGTATTTCACCAGAAGTTGTATTTCTGCTATTACTATAAACTACTCTAAGATCCTATCTAACAATATATGGTACATTTTGAGGCAGGATGTGGAACAGGAAAGACTATATATTATTTCCCAACAGAATATATTTCTTCTGCCTCTCCTGGTTTCTATCAAAAGCATTGTCAACCTCTTACATTTTTCACCCATAGAGAAGAGGGACCTGTAAGCTTGAAATTCAGTTAGGCTGTGTCTACATTGGCACCCTTTTCCGGAAAAGGGATGCTAATGAGACAAGTCGGATTGCAAATGCCGCGGGGGATTTAAATTGCCCCCCGCGGCATTTGCATGAACATGGCTGCCACTTTTTTCCGGCTCGGGGCTTTGCCAGAGAAAAGCGCCAGTCTAGACAGGATCTTTCAGAAAATAAAGCCTTTTCTGGAAGATCCCTTATTCCTGATTTTAAGAGGAATAAGGGATCTTCCGGAAAAGTCTTTATTTTCTGAAAGATCCCGTCTAGACTGGCGCTTTTCTCCGGCAAAGCCCCGAGCCAGAAAAAAGCGGCAGCCATGTTCATGCAAATGCCGCGGGGGATATTTATATCCCCCGCGGCATTTGCAATTCCGACTTGTCTCATTAGCATCCCTTTTCTGGAAAAGGGTGCCAATGTAGACACAGCCCATATGTAGGCTCAAGCATTAGCACATTTTTATCTATTTTTTTTAAATAAAAACATATAGTACTAATATGATCCAGTAATTTATTCTAAGAAAAACAACAACAAAAAGTTCTAGAGAACAGCTTTGGCCAAATTGTAATCACTGCATTTTCTACTATTCTGTTTGCCTTTCTTAAGCCCTTAAATGGCCCCTATACCATAGTACCTGAATAGTTTTGGTGTATTAATCCTCAACACCCCTGTAAAGGAGGAAAGCGTTGTTATCTCCATTTTATACATGAAGACAGACAGAGTGAGTAAGTTGCCCAGAGTCCCAGAGGGAACAGAACCTTTGTCTCCAGGGCTATGTCTACACTCCACGCTTATTTTGAAATAATTCATTTTATTTTGAAATATCAGTGTGCACATCTACTCAGCAAGCCAGTTATTTTTAAATAATTTTGAAATAATGGTCTTCTTACCCCAACTTCTGTAACCCTCATTTCACGAGGAGTAAGGGAAGTTGAAGAAGAGTGTGCTCCCTTTGACTTCCTACTGTGTGGACAGCACCAAAAGTCAAGTTAAGGTACTTGGACTTCAGCTACACATTTAGGCTGTGTCTAGACTACATGCCTCTGTCGGCAGAGGCATGTAGATTAGACAGATAGGCAAAGGCAAATGAAGCCGCGATTTAAATGATCGGGGCTTCATTTACATTTACATGGCTGCCGCGCTGAGCCGACAAACAGCTGATCAGCGCGCTAGTCTGGACGTTCCCCCTGTCGACATCAAAGCCCTTTGTCGGCACCCCCATTATTCCTCGTGGAATGAGGTTTACCGGGGCTGCCGACAAAGGGCTTTGATGTCGACAGGGAGAACGTCCAGACTAGCGCGCGAGCCAACAAACAGCTGATTAGCTGTTTGTCGGCTCAGCGCGGCAGCCCTGTAAATGTAAATGAAGCCACGATCATTTAAATCGCGGCTTCATTTGCCTTTGCTGAACAAACAAATCTACATTCCTCTGCCGACAGAGGCATGTAGTTTAGACGTACCCTTAATGTAGCTGAAGTTGCCTATCTTAACTCAACTTTAGCCTGTAGTGTAGACATACCCCAGGAGAGCAGCTCTGTAACAACCTTCTAATAGGAGTAGTGAGGGGAAACTCCTCAACTAGTTTTAAGGAGCTCCCTTCCAATCCTCTGTCCTAATGTCTTCTAAAATGTAGGCTCGAACTCTAGTCACTTAACCATCTATCCTGTCTATTTTATTCCTTAAAATAGTCAATTTATGTTCTGTGTATTTTGTTGTGCGCGATACAATTGTTGTGTGAGTATTAAAGGTGAATGGAAGTATGCTTCACTCTCATTTAATAAATTTGATTACTAGTGCATGTTGTTCAAATGTTTACAGTCCTTTTCACTTATGTGAGAATGATTAGGGGCAAAAAATTGAAAAAATTAGACTATGTGGTTTTATGCTATTTGTTATTTCAGCTTGGTAGAATCCCCTCATCTCTGTGAAACCCTGCCCCTCTCGTGCCCATAAATAAATTAACAAGGATGAAATTTACTGGTCAAAAATAATTAATACATCTCTCCCTTTTTCTCATCTCTAACTACAAATGTAATGCTGTATAAAAGATTCTCTCAATGAGGGTTTTTTCCTTCCTCATTTGCTGTCTCTTGATCTACATCTTTCTTCTCTTCCAACCCCAATTAACAATTCTTTTATTGTATGTTATGGAGTACTCTGGGCTAAGAGTGAGAAATCCTTTAAGAAAAGCCTCTGCAAAATTTAAGAAGGGATTAATACAAAAAGTAATAGTGAGGCTTTGAACATGCATTTTCACAATGGTTCATGGATAATTTGAGCACTGCAGGGCTCCTACAGCCTCAGTAAAGAGAGAAAGACAGGAGTATTAAAACAATTCCATATATGTTTAAAATGGTGGCATAGTACATTTATTTTGGCATTAAAGTCCTTCATTTCCCCAAAGGTAAATGATGCACATCTCAAGTAATGACACCCAGATGGCTCTATCAAGATAATTATAGGCCAAGTTCTCTGAAGGTGTAAATAGGCAGCTTTGTTGCCTAACCGTTTTAGGAGATGGAAACTAGTGAGCTCTTTAATCCACAACTTGTATAATTCCAATAGTTTGCTTACAAACCAGGTTTTCAGTGGGAATGCTTGTGATCATCATTTTGAAATTTGTTTTCCAGCAATTTAAAATATTTGCTTAAATTCATAGTTTTACAAGCATTTTTTTCTGGTAAACGTTTTCTGGCAAAAACAGTCCTAGAAGTGGCCCAAATATAGCCATAACTGATTTGTTTATATAGTCAAACAAACATTTATGTAGTCAAACAAGCATTTGCAGATTTCCTTTCAATATTTCACCCAGCTTTAGTGTCTACATATTTGCAATCATAGTAATTAGCTGCAAGTGAAGCTTTAAGACTGCAGTGTAGGAAAAGAGGAGGAAGGGACCTTTTTTAGTTGGTAACATGTCTAGGAAGCAGACTGAAATTGAACAAGCAACACATGCCATTTCCAAAGACATACACAAGTTTATCAGAAAGAGCTGCTTCATTAGCTCAGCTAATGAAATATTCCTGTACTCTCAACTTTATCTGTCACGGTGGAGAAGAAAGAATACGTTATTTCCCTGAAATAGAATCAAAGCCCAGTGAAAGAAGAATAATATATAATAATTATTTGGATACTGAATTGCTGACAAGATTAGCTAGTACTCTGCTGTAAATATGCTCTTAGTGACATTTCTATGTGACCAATTGATGGTATGACCAGTACTTGTATTCACACAGAAATTAGATTAGATAAAGTGGACTCCTTGCTGACTTCATCAATAAGGAAGGAAGTTTAGCATATATTACACATACAGGCATGTCTGAAAGATCTATAGTAGATTATATTAATCAGTTTATTTTAATCTCTATATGACTGAAACAGGAAGATGTTTTTCCTTTATTTTGTATCGTAGAGTGTTTCAGCCCAAAACAGCTAAAATACATTATTTAAATAACTAAAAATCTTTTTTAAAAAATATGGTAATAGAAAATCCCATCCTTGCTATAAGGCTTAAAATTGCAAGGTTCTCATTGAATAAAGCAGCAACATAATAAACCAGGTAATAGTTACATATTCACTTAGGGTAGGTACATCCACATAGCACAGCTAAGATCAAAATAAGCTACGCAACTTCATCTATGTCAATTGTGTAGCTTAAGTCAAAATAGCTTAAGTTGGCTTTAGGCTTTCTGTCTACATAGCAGTAAGTCAAAGGAAGAACACTCTTCCTTTGACTTCCCTTACTCCTCGTGAAATGAGAGTTTCCACGAGATAGATTAAGAAGTCCTCCAGCTTGACATTATTTTGAAATAAAAGTTTGTAGTGTAGATGCTCACTATGTTATTTTGAAATAATATCAGCTATTCCAAAGTAATGCTGCTGTGCAGCTGTACCTTTTTAGAGAGAACACAATTATTTATAAAAGTCAAACTATTGGAATAATTGAATGTGTTTTTTCCCTGAGCATTCAATTTAAATGGCTTATGCATTTCCAGACACAGTATAAGAAAGGGTTATCAATTAAACAGAACCTTGAGTTCCTAAAAAGAATATAAATGATCACAACTAACTGGATGAGGTTCTTCCCCTCCTTTTTTCACTGTTTTCAGTTTGCCCAAAGGAAAATTACTACAAAAGGTCACTGCACTAGAAGAAAATAGCTCACGGTGTTCAACCCAACAACCTTGCCATTTAAAATCGAACAAGCTTTAATAGTAATCCCACTGCAAGCCTTAGCTCTAATCTTGCTGCCACTATTGCTGTTGATTTTCCTTTTTTTATTGTTCTTTGATTTCCATTTTGGTTATTTAATGAAAGGATGATGAATTCCTGACCTTCAGCTCATGCACTGCCAGGCCTGGCACTTGATAATGTACTATGATGCAATACTGTACCCTCAGGGTCTTCATCTGTTGTATATTAACCTTCTAAGTGGAACCCATTTGAAGAATATAAATCGATTGCATTCCACTACTGTACTATCACCTTTTTCTAACTTGGTTACTGATTAAGTGTTTGGAGCTAATGAGGAACCAAACATTCTACTTGCTTACAGGATTCTTTCACAGAAGTGGGAAATTTTCAAAGTTGTCAATACATGACATAACTTACCCCGTGTGATACTTTTACTTTCCAGAAGGTTTACAATGATTCATCTGATGGTGGCTCCCTTCTTTTTTATATGTTTTATAAGTTAAACCTAAAATAAAGATTTTTAAACACCTGCTTTTGCCTTTGCTTGTTTATTCATAAGCCATAAAGGACTGCAGTGATCAGTTAATACGACATAGGCCAAAGGATTTCCTAGAAGGAAGGCTGTTTTGAACAAAAGTGTATCTTTTAGAAAAAACATTCCATTTTTGTTTTAAACTTTCAGTTGATGGAAAATAGATCCCAATTTTTGGTAAGTTGTTACAATGTTTAATTACCTTCACAGTTAACAATTCACAATTTATTTTGAGTCTGATTTGTCTAGGTTCAACTTCCACTCATTTTTCATTGTATTATACCTTTGCCTGCTAGATTAAAGAGCTCCGGTCTACCCAATTTCTGTTTCCCATGTAAGTAATTGTAGGCTAATCATGTTACCCCATAATCTTTTCTGATATAAAATAATAAATTCAGCTCCTTGAATCTTGCATTAGAAAGGAATGTTTTCCACTGTTTTCTTGTGGCTCTTCTGTGAATTCTTTACAATTTCTCAACTTCCTTTCAAAAATGTGCACACCAGCACTGACATTGTATCCTCCTATGTAGACAGCGCCAAAAGCCGAATTAAGCTATTTCAACTTCAACTACGCAATTGACACAGCTTAAGTTACATAGATTAATTCAAGCTTTGCCCTGCTGTGTACATGATATCTGTACTGGGGAGTTATTTCAAAATATCTCCCCTTATGTCAAAATAACAAGGCGAGCAGCCACACTACCATCCTGTTATTTCAAAATAAGGTGCTTGTTATTTCAAAATAATAATCCTGCTTATGAAGAGGAACTTATTTCAAAATAGTTATTTTGGGAGTTATTATTTTGAAATAATGTATTTTGAAATAACCCTGGTAGTGTAGACATAGCCTAACTGTTTGCCTTTGTTCACAGAAAGACTTACAAATATGGAACAAGCTTCCAAGTCACATTTCAACTATTCAGGTTTTGTCCACCTGTTGAAGAGTGATTGGCTTCGAAAGAGTAATCATTGTTCTCCTATATGCCAACAGCAAATACTACACCTTGGAACCCATCAGACAACTGGAATGAGGATGAGACATGGTGTCTCATTTTTGAAAGCAGGAAAACAAAATGTACATTTTATTCAGGATTTTACATCAGGTAATATGGTTTAGAATTAGTCACCGAGCCCCATCTCAGAGCCAGCACTCTATACCCCCTGCTGCAACTCAAGCCTCAGCCCTGACCCCACTCCCAGAGCTAGCATCTATACCACCTGCTACATCCTGAACCTCCTCCTGCACCTCAGGCACCTCTCCCAGCTCTGATCACCATCACAAAGCCAGCACCCCCTCCTGCATGCCTGACCCCTTTCCCAACATTCCCTTCTGCACCTCTGAACCACTCCAACCACCCTCCCAGAGCCAGCACTCAACCCTAGCTTTGAGCCCCATTCCAGAGCCAGCACTCCATATCCCCTCTTGCACCCCATATCCATATCCCCTCCTGAGCCCAAAGCCCCTGCTGCAGGCCAGTAAAAGAGAGGGTGGGAGGTGAGAGCAAGCAACAGAGGGTGGGGGGGCATGGAGTGAACAATGTGCGGTTTTGGTGAAAGGGAGGGGTATTGGGGAAGGGACGTGGTAGATCTTGGGTTCCACTTACATTTCAAAAGTGATCTTGAGCATAAAAAAATTGGGGACCACTGGTGTACAACTTTAGTGCAGTGCTGTTGTGCATATGTATTATGATACTGCACCATGTGTGCAGCCTTCGAGTCCCTTCCCTTCTCCTCACTGCATCAATTTCCCCCAAACAACCAAGGGAAATGGTGGTTTTTCCATCTCTTGATGTCTCCCAGTAAAGACCAAATGCCTTTCCAAAACGTGCGCTGGTTCACAACTCGCTACTGTTCCATACAGGAGGCCTCTGATATGCAGAGGGTCATATTCAATGACCTAAGCATAGCTTAGGGCTTTAAAGTCTGCAAAACTGTGCAAAACTGAGTGTGGCACAGTGAGAAGCCTCTGATATTTCCATGTGTAGCCTGCTTGATCCCTAGAACTGACACTGAGTGATTTGGGGGAGATACACGGGGAACAGCTCAAGTATACAAAGGGGCTAGCCAGGGGCTAGTCATTAGCCCTGAAGGGCAGGTACAGGTATGGCAGTGACATCACAAGGGCCTTTTACAGCACTTCCACTTATTGGTTAAAGGGGGTTGGGAGGTAGTGACCTCACAGAGAATCCTGACAACGGTTGGGTAGGACAGGCTGCAGGACAGGAGCCATCTCAGAGCCCTCAGGGCTTTGCCACAGACAGTCTACTTCCTGAGGAGTGAATGAATTCAGGATCATGTATGTGCACACAAGGAGGAGCCCCTTTGGAGTTTTCTCCTTTCCTGCTACCAATTGAGCAAGATGACAGATGACACCATAGATAAGCTTTGAATAGAAACTAACAGTCGTTAGTTCGAATTAACTTTGATAGGCGCTACACAGGCAAACTGCTAGTTTGAACTTAATTCGAACTAGCGGAGCACTTAATTCAAACTAGGTAAACCTCATTCTACGAGGACTAACACCTAGTTCAAATTAACTAGTTTGAATTAAGGGCTGTGTAGCCACTTAATTCGAACTAGTAGGAGGCTAGCCCTTCCCAGCTTGACCTGGTGGCCACTCTGGACACAACCAGGGAAACTCGTCTGCCCCCCTCCCGGCCCCGGAGCCCTTAAAGAGGCACGGTCTGGCTACAGTGCCCTGGCCAGGTAAAAGCCTGTCAGCACCCAGACAGCAGACCCTGCACCTGGCACGGCACGAGCCAGCCACCCACTGCCACTCAGCCCTCCACCTCTTCCCGGGAACAGGCTGGCGGCTCCCAGGAGCCTGCCTGGGGCCGCAAGAGACAGGCGCCCACCTGGTCTAGTGAGGAGATTGTGGACCTCATCCAGGTTTGGGGGGAGGCTTCCAACGTCCACGACCTCCACACTAGGCACAGGAAAGTGGCCGTCTAGGGAAGGATAGCTGCCACCCTGGCCACCAAAGGCCAAATGCGAACCCAGGAGCAGGTTTGCATGAAAATCAAGGTGGTCCACTTAGATCCCCGACCCTGAGCCCTGAGCTTAGAACATAAGAACAGCTGTGCTGGGTCAGACCAAAGGTCCATCTAGCCCAGTGGCCTGTCTGCCGACAGCGGCCCACGCTAGGTACCCTGGAGGGGATGGACCGAAGACAATAACCAAGCCATTTGTCTCATGCCATCCATCTCCAGCCTTCCACAAACTGAGGCCAGGGACACCTTTTCTACCCCCTGGCTAATACCACTCCATGGACCCAACCTCCATGACTTTATCTAATTTCTCTTTAAACTCTTTTATAGTTCTAGCCTTCACAGCCTCCTGTGGCAAGTAGTTCCACAGGCTGACTATTTGCTTTGTGAAGAAGAACTGTCTGTTATTAGTTTGAAGCCTGCTACCCATTCATTTCATTTGGTGTCCTCTAGTCCTTATATTATGGGAACTAATGAAGAACTTTTCTTTATGCACCCTCTCCACACCACTCATGCTTTTATAGACCTCTATCATATCCTCCCTCAGCCTCCTCTTTTCTAAGCTGAAAAGTCCCAGTCTCTTCATATGGGACCTGTTTCAAACCCCTGATCATTTTAGTTGCCCTTTTCTGAACCCTTTCCAAGGCCAAAATATCTTTTCTGGGGTGAGCAGATCACATCTGTACACAGTACTGAAGATATGGGGTACCACAGTTTGATACTTCCCCTCCTCCTTCTTCCCCTGGCTTCCCCCTCCCCTCTCCCACCCTCTCTCTTCCCATCTCTCACCTCCTTTTCCCAGTCTCCCCAGAGGTTAATCCCCCCCCCCTCCCAGTTTAGTTTCTATTTTTGGACACACGTGTCCTTTATTTTGTACATCAGGAAGGGGGGCTAGGGAGGGGTAAGTAGAAGGAGGTGAGGAAGAAATGGGGTACAAGCCCCCGATGGGGAGGACCGGGGTGGCTCTGCGGGCTCCTCGGGGTGGAAACTCTCCTGCAGCCCCCCGATTGATCCTTCCGGATGGCAGCCTGCGGCAAGTTCAGCTGCGCTGATGGCCGAGTGCTGTGATATGCTGAGTTTGGGCACTCAGGGCACTCCAAGCCAGGACTGCTTTGCTGTCCCTCATCGAGGTAGACAAGCAAGCAGGGGACCCTGAGAACTGTCTGTCCGGGGTGGAGGTCGGGTCCCTTTAAGCACAGCCCTTGGCTAGCCTGAGACAGCAGCTCCATGCTCTAAGTCCTAACCTGATGCCCTGCCGGCACTGCTTCCAGCCAGCCTTAACGTTGGTTCAGGGTCCGCTCAATGTGGACATGCTAGTTCGAATTAGCAAAATGCTAATTCGAACTAGTTTTTAGGTCTAGATGCACTAGTTCGAATTAGCTTAGTTCGAATTAACTACAGGCAGTCCCTGAGTTACGCAGATCCTGCAGTTACGAACGGGGATTTTCTCGCCCCGGAGGACTGGAGCGGCGGGACGCCTGGTCCCGCTGCCCGCCTCCTCTGGGGCGAGAAAAGTTGCTCCCCATCTCCCTGGTCTGCTGGGGGAGCCAGCAGACCAGGGAGACGCTGAGCAAAGCCGCAGAGGACCCGGGCCGGACCACAGCGCTGATCTGGAAGCGCCGTGGTCCGACCCGGGTCCTCCACCACTTTGCTCCGCGTCTCCCTGGTCTGCTGGGGGGGGGGGGGGAACGCAGCTAGTGCCCCCCCCCCAGCAGACCAGGGAGACGTGGAGCAAAGCCCAGGGCCTGTGGTAGAGCAGGTGGGGCGCTGCCGGTTGGTCCCGCAGCACCATTCCTTGGCGCTACTGGACCAACCCGGCAGCACCTCAGCTGCTCTGCCCCAGGAGTCCTGATTCAGCCGCTGCTGATCAGTTTCAGCAGCAGCTGAATCAGGACACCTGGGGCAGAGCAGCTGGGGTGCTGCTGGGTTGGTCCAGTAGCGCCGAGGAGTGGCCGCGCTACTGGACCAACCCAGCAGCACCCGAACTGCTCTGCCCCAGGCGTCCCCAAGTCAGCCGCTGCTGAAACTGACCAGCGGTTGACTACAGGAAGCCCGAGGCAGAGCTGCTCTGCCCCGGGCTTCCTGGAATCAGCTGCTGATCAGTTTCAGCAGCAGCTGACTTGGGGACGCCTGGGATTCTTAAGTTGAATCTGGTGTCCAGATTCAGCCGCTGTTGAAACTGATCAGTTTCAGCAGCAGCTGAATCTGGATGCCAGTTCCGACTTACATACAGATTCAACTTAAGAACAAACCTACAGTCCCTATCTTGTACGTAACCCGGGGACTGCATGTAATTCGAATTAAGTTAGTTCGAACTAGTGCTGTAGTGTAGACATACCCCCTGTGATTATGTAGCTCAAAATGAAAATATTACTTTGTAGGAGCAGCGTGATCCATTCATAGGGTCACTGAACCAAAATCTCCAGGAAGTGCTACATGCCACTTGGTATCTCATAGTCAAGCAGTTTAGAAGGCTGGGTGACCACTTTATAACACAGTCCAAGAGCATACTTCCAGATGAGCAGAGTCATTTCATTCTGCAAAGGGAGAGGGATTGAGGAAAGATGCTTTGGGGATGGCATCCCTCTCTCTGTGTGACTATCTGATTTTCATCCTCTGTAAATGAAGAAACTCCCTTTATTTCAGTGGGCTATGGATCAGGTCCTCTGTCCCTGAGATTAGAGGTTAACATCTCAATTAAAGCCATGAACCACCAAAACACACACATGCCTATAATTAAGCACATGAGTAGTCCTCTGCTTAAAGTTAGACATTTGCTTGAGTGCTCTGCTGAATGCTAGATCAGAGCCTAATCAATTACGAGTGAGGTACAGCAAGGAGAACATCTATGGCACTGCTGTGATACTTTTCTGCAAAGCTGGGAAAACAAAACAGCATACCCTCAGTTCATGCTATCAATGGGAAGGTTACCTCCATACAAGAAAAAAATGCAGTTAAATTTTACATTTCACAGGAAATTGGTGAAAATTAACCCAAAGCCAGATAATCCACAACTGCAGATTTACAGAAGTGTCCCTAAATATAATCTATGAGACCATACAGTCCATGCCTCTTTATAGTCCTGGTGTTCATGAACATCAAACTAGATTTATAATATTTGTTTAATTTATCTTGCAAGTAGCTAAAGGAAAAGGCTGCTAAATAGCTTAGTATTAATCACACACAGCACACATCAGTTGAGATGTGATTTAGAAAATTTGTCCTTTTTATATCTTTACACATGTAATTTACTAGCTACACAAAACACATCAAAATGCTATACTCATTAACCACGCTACTCATTAGATTCCCATAATTTATTATGTACTCTACTATTTCCCATTAGATAAACTGATATCCTTTATGGTCTTTATGCAAAGCTGAAAGTCAATAATGATCAATTTAATAGTGCATTGTAAAGTAGCTAAGCACTTTATGATGACCCTTGGTTTTGGTACTCCATTGCCCTTTAAACATGTGGTAAAGAATAAACCAAAGTCCAGTTATAAGCATAGTATGGAAAATACCTTGAACATAGATGCATGGTGTGTTAGATCATGGTTAGTGTATTCTGCATGACACAAAAGCTTTCATGCTCTCTTTTAGCAATCTCACAGTGCAGGAAATACAGAGAATTAGTATTTCAAAATGAAATTGCATTTTCAAAGTTAAATTGCAATTACAAACTTTGGAGAAAGTAAATCACTCACAAGATAATAAATAGCCACGTGAAGTCAGAGGGACAAATTTTCCTCTCAATTTCATACTTGTAAGTCTAGGTTGATTCTATTGAAGTATTAAGCCAATGGAGGCACAATTCTGATCTTCTTGAAGTTTCTAGCTATTTTACCATTGCTGGTAGTGGGCAATAGTAGCAGGCTTTAACGCTGGCATAATTAAATGTAGCTAGCACTGATTAATAGTCAGAACACTTCCAACGCAGAGAAACTCAAAAATACCCATAATTTTTTAGACTTCACTTTTCCAAATTTGTCCATCTAAAAAAACAGATGAACTTAATGTATCATAACATTTCTTACTAGCTCGTCATATTCAGAGGAAGAAGATGCCACAAATATGTACTTTCTCATGTGCTACTTCCATTCAGTCATGGGAGAAAATAGATACTATAGTATCAGAGGTTATTTTGAAGGAATATGGCGTGGTGTGGCTATTTATTTTTCTTTCAAGTTCTCAAACACCTGAGATGAGAATCGTTGTCCTAGATGACAGCTTGGCATCCAATGTCCAAAAATATTTTCCCTGTTATTTTGCCTTATCTTTCCAATGCTTCTTTTATCTTCATCATCTGTATTCAGAAAAGCAAACAGAGATCTGCAAAGAGTGGGAAGAGAAAAGAAGATGGAAAAAGTAACTGAAACAAGGGAAAGTTTGCTGTCATTTGATTGAATCAAAATGAAATTAGTATTCTCTGTGAATGCAAATGAAAGCTTTGCAGCCACTGTGGTGCTAACTGTATAATTACATGTTCTCAGAACCAAGTAGATTGCAGTTATCAGTAACAGTTGGGGAAAATGGCAACGATCAGGAAATGTCATTTAATTGTTACGTTTGCAGTCTCCTTTGCAGACAGAGTGACTAGAAAGATTTAACCTTCTTCACTACTTCCTTTTTCTTTTCTCTCCATCCATCCCCTTCTGCAATTGTTTTTTGGCCTTCCTCATACCTTTTTCTTCAATGCACTTCTGTTTCTCTTCCCTTTCTTCCCTTCAGGAACATTGAGACTACAGAGCTTTTCCGGGATACTGGAAGTATCCCGGAAAAGCTCTGCTGCATTCAAGGAATGCATTTGCTTTTCTGAAAAAAAAATCGGAAAAACAGACGCGTTCTTTCAGCATCCCCATAAATCTTGTTTTACAAGGAAGAAGGGATATTCTGAAACGGGGGGGGGGTTTCGACATTTGGCCCTGCGTAGATGAGCCAAATGTTGGGAAAGCCTCTTTTGGAAGAAAAGTAGAAAAAGATATACAAATTGCAGTTCGCAATTTGAGTATCTTTTTCTGACTTTTCTTTATAGTGTAGACATAGACTTCTTCACATTTACTTGGTTTCCTTCAATACCTCTTCCTGCTTCTTTCCATCTTTTTCAGCCTCATCCTTTGTTGCTTTCCCTCTTTCTTCCCAACCCCCTTCTTAGATTTTAGCTTCCTTGTATCTTCTATATTGCCAAAAAAGAGTGTTTCATAAACATAAAGCAGCTACACTGAAGGGGTATGTCCACACTAGCCCCCTAGTTCAAACTAGGAAGACTAATGTAGGCATTCAAAGTTGCAAATGAAGCCCGGGATTTAAATATCCCAGGCTTTATATGCATCTTCCTGTCCGGGCGCCATTTTTAAATTCCCTTAGTCTGAACTAACTGCCCACGGCTACACGCGGCAGTCAAATGTTAACTCGAACTAAGTCCTTAGTTCGAGTTAACTGTTACACCTCATTCCACGAGGTGTAACAGTTAATTCGAACTAAGGACTTAGTTCGAATTAACGTTTCACTGCCACGTGTAGCCGCGTGGCAGTGAGTTCGGGCTAGTGAAATTTCAAAATGGCGAACGGATGAAAACATGCAAATAAAGCCCGAGATATTTAAATCCCGGGTTTCATTTGCAACTCCGGTCACCTCATTTGCCTACCTAGCTTGAATTAACAAGCTAGTGTAGACATACCCTAGGTAACTAAATGATCAGGCCTGCTGGCAGGAGGGGAAAAAGGGGTCCACTGATTCAAAATGGGCCAGGGCTACTGATGACTTTTGTTGCTACTACTGCAGTAGCAGTAGCCCAAGGTTCAGGCCCTTAAATTGTCACTGGCATCCCACTCTAGGAAGCATTGAAGTCTTCCTGTGGGAGATTAGCCCCAGCACTCCTTTCCACCTGAGGACGCTGCCCCTTCTGTGGGTTCAGAGCAGCCTTCCTCTCACCTTGCCCAAGGGTGATCACCTTACAATATATTTTAGAAATGTGCAGGTTTTTATGTCTATCTGTCTTGTGGGTCTATCCATCTGTGAGTCTATTTGTTCAAGAACTCCTCGTAAAGGGTAAGCACTAGAACCACCCCATTTGGCATGCAGCTTCCTCTTACCAAACTTAAAGCAAGGTCAGGGTTTGATTGTGTCAGGACAATGGAGAATGCATGGAATTTGATTGTTTCTCATACAATGGAAAGAGATGGGTCTCATAGGAGGGAGTTATACTGCAGAATGACCTTGGGGGGCTGAAAGAGGCCAGAGATGGGAGCTTGGACAGCTACAGCCCCATTGAGCCAGTAGGTAGCCGGGATGGAAAAAGGAACAGCTATTTACTATATACTTCAGAAAATTTGTCTATTTGTGTGTGTGTTTGTCTATGTGTTTGCCTATCCCCCAGCTGGGGTACATGCACCCCTCCCTCGGCTGTGCCCACTGCAGCTTTAGCTGCCATGGACAGGTGCTTCTCACTTGGCCCCAAGCTACTGCAGTAAGAGAGGGCTGGGGTTGTCCTCTCTCCCCAGGGCAGACTGCACACTGAACCTCTCATCTTCAGCTCCATCCCAGAGCAGTGATTTAAATGAAGAAAGACAAAACTGATTTGAGTTAAGGATCTGAGGAACTCCGGGTAAATCTTCTAGTATGTAAATATTTAGGAATAACTTCCATAAATTCTCCATTGTTTTTGATATTCAGAGCATTTGAAAACCACAGTTGGTGTTTTCCTTTATGCCAGGCAACAAATATCCTTCTCAGTCTATTGAGAATCAAATTGCAGGTAACATGCACAAAACTTACAAGTAATAGAAAGTTTCCTTTGCACTGAAAACGGCTAACAGGATCATACATTCAAAATGCTAAGATAAAGAGACATTCTATGTAAGTCAAAACGAATGAGAAAACATACAGCAAAATGGACAACTACAGCTTGTAACAGCATTGCAATAAGTATTTAACTAAAAGTATGGAACAAAAAACAGGACTATGAAGCACTTTAAAGACTAACAAGATGGTTTATTAGGTGATGAGCTTTCGTGGGCCAGACCCACTTCCTCAGATCAAATAGTGGAAGAAAATTGTCAAACCATATATACCAAAGGATACAATTAAAAAAAAGTGAACATTTCTATCACTAACTAAAAGTATGTTTGACATGAGTTGCATAACTGTAGCAATTTCCAAGAGGTTTTTGGGCTCGCTTCCCTCTCCATTTGTCTAGTGGCGATGGTTAGTGTAGCACGCAGATTCTGCAACTTTCTAAAGAAATGCACAGACCAGTAACAAACTCTTCTGGGATCAATGCTGCCACAGTGCATGGAGTGGGATTTTCAGAAGTGTTCATCATCAGCTGCTTTCTGCTCCCCTTCAAATCAATGTGAGTTTCATCAAAGCTCCATCCACTAACTCATAGATAAAAGAGCATTGCAAAGAAGCAATGGAAGAGAGCCAACAAAAGCACTAAAGAACTGAAAATGTTTTCCCCTTCTTTCTGTCATAAGATGCAGAAGCAGCCAGGGAAGATTGCAGTTCATTCAACAATACCTAAGAATAGAGCCACTTGTTCTAACAGAACCCCATGTAATACAAAATGCATCAGCACATCTGATTAACAAGACAGGTAGCTGTGAACATATCATGCCAGCATGCTCTGTGCTCTGCGCTGGCTCCCTGCTGAATGCAGAATCAGTTCAGAGTCTTTACCTTGATAATCAAAGGCCTGCATGGAACTAACCCGAGCTACCTGAAAGAGCCCAGCTGCAACAATGCAAACGTTGGTCAAAATAAGGGACTCCTGAGGAAACTTTGTTGGGAATTGTTCGCTGAGGAAAAATGCTGGTTTATTGACACTGTTTGGGAGAAAGGACTTATTTTGACAATTTTCTAACTAAAAAATAAATAAATAAAGAGTTGAAATCATCCAAAGGTTTCGTTTTGATGACTTCTGTGGAAAATTTCCATTTTTGCAATTCAAAATTACTTTTTATTTAAAAACTCAAGCTAATAAGAGTAAAAGGTTAATTAAGAAAAAAGTCAAAGTTGAAACAAAATGTTCTGATTGGCCAATACCACTGCCTCCCATGCTCTACACATCCCTAGTCCCCCAGTCCCAAAATTAGTTTTTTGGCTCATGAAAATTTTCAGGATTGTGGCTTTTCTTTGTGAGTCAGAATAGGAACAAAATTTGCACCTAATGAAAGTTTTCATGGGCAGGGAAAACTGTTTCCCCATCACTCTAATAGTCATCACTTCCATGAGGCAGATCTTCACTACAGAACTCACTTCTGCAAGAGGAAAGCCAGCCATGAAACTAACCTCTTTAAGTGTGCATCTACACTGCACCATAGCCCAAAATAAGATGCAGTTTGAGCTATGCAAATTATGTATCATTACAAAATAGCTTATTTTATAATTTGGTGCTGTCTACAAGCACCAAAGTTTGAAATAAAGTACTATTCCAAAATGTCCCATACTCCTCATGAGGTGTCCAGTGCCATTGGAATAGCAAGCCCATTATATTTAAAAATAATGGGTTTGCTATGAAGACGTGGGATAGCTATTTTGTGATACTCCGGTATCCCAAAATAGAGTTGCGGTGTAGATATTGCCTAAGGGATAAATACAGAACTGGATACTTTGACTTGGGGAGGAATGTGTGTCTAGAACTTACTGTGGGACAGCTATGATCTAACCAGGCTATTTCTCCAGAAGGATGGGGAAAGAAAGATAAATGCATTTGTCATTTCTGGTTTGCTATACTGGAAAATATTCAGACACTCTAGCAACAGCAGCTAGATAAACGTGATCCACCTCTGTCTGCTTGTTTTTCCCACAGTCATATGAAACAGATAATATGGGATAGTACTACCTCATTAGGGGTGTGTCTAGACTACAGGGTTTTGTCAACAAAAGTGGACTTTTGTCGACAAAACTAAACCTGCATCTACAGTACCGCTGAGTTCTGTCGACATAACGTCGACAGAACTCAGCAGTTTTGTCAACGCTGGTAAACCTCATTTTACGAGTAATAACGCCTTTCATCGACAGAGTTCTGTCGACAGAAGGCATTATTGCATCTAAACTGTCCTTTGCGTCTACACTGCCATGTCGACAAAGCAGTTTGCTTTGTTGACAGAACTGGATGTAGTCTAGACGCTCTTTATCGACAGAAGCTTTGTCGACTGTATCTGTCGACAAAACTTCTGTCGACAAAAGCCTGTAGTCTAGACGTACCCTATGATATGTGATCATTGTGTACACATGAAGATAAAAATATTCTAAATCCTGGTCAGTGGGAAAAAGCTTCTTCCTCTACTCCAGATTCAGTTGACAATTCAACCTTAGACAATAATCACCACTGGTATTTCTGCAATTCTATATATTTCCAGGTTACCACCAATAGCCAAATGATTGTCTTCCTTCCCCTTTACTTTGAATTCAGGTCAGGTGAATACTAGCAGCATTTCATACAGTGTATCTGTAAAAGAAAACACTTTAAATAATTTGAGTTAGGCAGAACTGTTTCAGTCAGTTATGAAACCCTCCTATTTATCCAGAGGTTGTTTATGATTTTTCCTTCCTATCTGTAAACTGAATGCTCATCGTGAAATCTACTATATCCACTCTACCTCTCCTAGTTAAAAGTAGAACAACTTTCCTTCATATTTTAAAATTAAATTATTTCTAGATTGTATTATGCTTCCAATCTCTTTTTGTTAAGAAAATTACCTTTCATATTTTCATGCAGCATTCTGAAATCACACAAAAGAAATAAGTTCTCATATTTGAAAGCAATGATGGAAAAGGTAAAGAGATGGCTAGCAAAATATCAGAAGATCCTATTTGCATCAGATTTCTCCGCATGAATGCTCACAGTTCCAGCTGAAACTAAGTTTCTCCATAACAGGAAAGGAGAAGATACATTAGCCCATACATAAAATATAGAAGAGTAGTAATGGTTCAAATCCCTACATCATGCAGTTATAATTCTATAGTATTCTGTGTTAATATTATTAACAGTATTTTATTTTTAAATAATGTAGGTTGCTTCATTGCATCTAAATGATCAGTCCTTATGCAACAATAGAGTATGCTAGCAAAAACATTTAAAAATTCTTTAAAGGAATTTAATTTGTTTCCAAGAAAAAGAACAGCATTTAAGGTCTTAAAAAGAGAAATTTCTTTCTAATAGTTTTCCGTCTAAAGTGTAATGGGCAATTAGATGGTCAAGTAAGCAGCAGGAATTGAGCATGCTTCTGCTCAGGTAGCCCTGGAGAATGACATACAGTAACTGTTATCTTCAGCTTTTATGGTGTTATCCTAGAATAACTCAGTGAAAATGGATTGCCGCTGGCAAGTCATGACAGGAAAGAAGTCTTCCTGACATATTTTATGTATGGATGACATCATGTCTACGGATAACAGTCTTTACCATCCATCAAAATTATAGTACATAAATAACTGTGCTAAACACTGAGACATTCAACAAGGGCAAGTAGATAGTAATGAATATAAATTAGAAGCTAGAATTGTAGAAAATTCTGTGAGGCAGCTGATCTGCCACTGACTGACATTTTAATTAATAACTAAATGACTACAAAAATCAACATGGTATTTGTTAAATGGATTAAAAACTGACTAATAGGTCCCCAAAATGTAATTGTGAAAGAATAACAACAATCTAGCAGGACACTTTCTAGTGAGGTCCTGTAGTAACAGTTCTTGTTCCTATGCTACTTAATATTTTTATCAATGATCAGGAAGAAAAAAAACCAATTACTGATAGGCTGCGTCTAGACTGGCATGATTTTACGGAAATACTTTTAACGGAAAAGTTCTTTCGTTAGAAGGATTTCCGCAAAAGCGTGTCTAGATTGCCACGGATGCTTTTGCACAAAAGCATCTGTAGCCAGTCTAGGCGCGATTTTCCGCAAGAAAGCCCCGATCACCATTTTAGCCATCGGGGCTTTTTTGCATAAAACAGTTCTTCTCTGTCTACACTGGCCCTCTTGAGCAAGTATTCTTATGCAAGAGGGCTTTTTCCCGAGCGGGAGCGTGAAAGTATTTGCGCAAGAAGCACTGATTTTGTATAGTACAAAGTCAGTGCTCTTACGCAAATTCAAGAGGCCAGTGTAGACAGCTGGCAAGCTTTCGCTCAAAAGCTCTTGCTTTTGCACAAAATCTTGCCAGTCTAGATGCACCCATAAAGTTTGCAGATAGTACAAAGATTGGAAGAGTGGTAAATAATGAAGAAGACATGGCATTAATACAGAGCAATCTGGATAGTTTGATAAACACAGAGTAAGCAAACAATATGGGTTTCAAGTACTGTCAAATGTGAAGTCTAGGAGCAAAGACTGCCGTCTCTACTTAAAGAATGGTGGACATATCCCAGAAGCAATGACTAAAAGAGATTTGGGAGTCATGATGGATAACCAGCAAATATGAGCTCTCAAAGGGCATGTCTACACTGGGAAACTATTTTGAAATTACTAAAATGGACTTAACTCCCAATTTAACAAAATCAAGATAGTGTGTCCCCATTTCAGGAAAGCATTGAAATTAGTTTGAATTATTCCAAAATAGCGCAGCCACATTGACTGGAGCCCGCCTTGGACTTAGAGCTCCCGGAAGCACTCAGATGAGGGCACTAGAGGGTATGTCTACACTACAAAGTTAATTCGAACTAACGGACGTTAGTTCGAATTAACTTTGATAGGCGCTACACTAGCGCTCCACTAGTTCGAACTTAATTCGAACTAGCGGAGCGCTTAGTTTGAACTAGGTAAATCTCATTCTACAAGGACTAAGCCTAGTTCGAACTTACTAGTTCAAATTAAGGGTTGTGTAGCCCCTTAATTCGAACTAGTGGGAGGCCAGCCCTCCCCAACTTTCTCTGGTGGCCACTCTGGCCAACACCAGGGAAACTAGTCTGCCCCCCTCCCGGCCCCAGACCCTGCACCTGGCATGGCTCGAGCCAGCCACCCGATGCCCCCTCTTCCCGGGACCAGGCTGGCGGCTCCCGGGAGCTTGCCAGGGACCGCAAGAGGCGGGCACCCGCCTGGTCTAGTGCGGACATCATGGACCTCATCCATGACCTCCGCACTAGGCACAGGAAAGTGGCCGTCTAGGGCAGGAGAGCATCCAGCCTGGCCACCCAGGAACAGGTGTGCATGAAAATCAAGGGGGCCCACTGAGACCCCCGACCCTGAGCCCTGAGCTTACAATGGCCATCCTGGGTCAGACCAAAGGTCCATCTAGCCCAGTAGCCTGTCTGCCGACAGCGGCCAACCCTGGGGACCCTGGAGGGGATGGACCGAAGACAGTGACCAAGCCATTTGTCTCATGCCATCCATCTCCAGCCTTCCACAAACTTTGGCCAGAGACACCACTCCTACCCCCTGGCTAAGACCACTCCATGGACCCAACCTCCATGACTTGATCTCACTTCCCTTTAAACTCTGTTCTAGTTCTAGCCTTCACAGCCTCCTGCAGCAAGGAGTTCCACAGGTTGACTATTTGCTTTGTGAAGAACAACTTTCTGTTACTAGTTTCAAGCCTGCTACCCATTCCTTTCCTTTGGTGTCCTCTAGTCCTTCTTTATGGGAACTCATGAAGAACTTTTCTGTATGCACCCTCTCCACCCAACTCATGCTTTTAGAGACCTCTATCCTGTCCCCCCTCCGTCTCCTCTTTTCTAAGCTGAAAAGTCCCAGTCTCTTTAGCCTCTCTTCATATGGGACCTGTTCCCAACCCCTGATCATTGTAGTTGCCCTCCCCTCTCCCACCCTCTCTCTTCCCCTCTCCCACCTCCTTTTCCCAGTCTCCCCCAGTTTTGTTCAATAAAGAGAGATTCTATTTTTGACCACACATTTTCTTTATTTTGTACATCAGGAAGGGGGGCTAGGGAAGGGTAAGTGGAAGGAGGTGAGGGAGGAATGGGATACGAGCCCCCGATGGGGAGGACTGGGCTGGATCTGCGGGCTTCTGGGGGTGGAAGCTCTCCTGAAGCCCCCCAATTGCCCCCTCTCCCCAGATGGCAGCCTGCAGCAAGTGCAGCCGGGCTGATGGCCAAGTGCTGTGATGTGCCCAGTGTGGACACTCAGGGCTCTCCAAGCCAGGACTGCTTTGCAAGCAGGGCACCCCTGAGAACTGTCTGTCTGGGGTGGGGGTCGGGTCCCTTTAAGCACAGCCCTCGGCTAGCCTGAGACAGCAGCTCCACGCTTTAAGTCCTCATCTGATGCCCTGCCGGCACTGCTTCCAGCCATCCTTAACCTCGGTTCAGGGTCCACTCAATGTGGACATGCTAGTTCGAATTAGCAAAATGCTAATTTGAACTAGTTTTTAGGTCTAGATGCACTAGTTCGAATTAGCTTAGTTCAAATTAACTAATTCGAATTAAGTTAGTTTGAATTAGTGCTGTAGTGTAGACGTACCCTAGGAGGGCAGATATTTCCTATGGCTGCTTGGTTAGTCATGCTGTGTCACGTGCTTTCAGGGGCTCCTATCTATGGCTGGACACTATCACAAGCCACTCCTCCACTGCCTCCACCCTTCTGGGACACAAAAGGGAAGGAGTGGGCATGTGACTTTTTGTGGTCTGATTGCCGTTGCAGATGTCACAGCACTCACAGCATGGAGCCAGAGCTGCTGCAAAGCAGTGCTAGGTTCACAGGCCTCATGCTGCACCTCACGGCACAGAACTTCCACACAGCCTGCATGTTGTTCCAGCAGGACGAGAATAAGGACCTGCAGTACAAACCCCACCATGGACTGCAGGCCCTGCTCACTCAGGTCCTGGCTCTCCTGCTGCTGCAGATGCCCTTTAATCCCCTGGACACGGAGGAACACTGCTTCTAGCAGTGGGAAACGAGCACAGACTGTATGGGACAATCAGCAGGGGCTACAGAACTTCCGCATGCGGAAGTCCATCTTCCGGGAGTACTGCAAGTAGCTCACCCCAGCCCTCAGGCAACAGGACACCCGCATGTAATCCAACATCCCCGAGCAGAAGCACATGGGCATCAACCTGTGGAGACTTGCCACACCAGACACCTACCTCTTTATCAGCTCAGTGTGGGGAAATCCAGCTGGGGACGTGCTCCTGCAGGTAGCCATGGCTATCAACCACATGCTGCTACAGAGGGTTGTCACTCTGGGGAATGTGGACAGCATCATGGATGGCTTGGCTGCCATGGGCTTCCCCAGCTGTGGGTGGAATGTAGACAGCACCAACATCCCCATCCTGGCCCCTGACCACCATGCCTCAGACTTGGTATTTCTCCACGGTGCTGCAGGCCCTTGTGGATCACCAAGGATGCCTCATGAACATCAGTGTCAGATGGTCAGAAAAGGTGCACAACACCCACATATTCCGGAACTCCTACCTGTTCTGAAAGATGCACGCCAGCACTTTTTTCCCCAGCTGCACCATCAGAGTCGAGGAGGTGAACATACACATCATCATCCTTGGCGATGCAGCCTACCCTTGATCCCCTAGCTAATGAAGCCCTACACAGGCAACCTGGATCCCAGCAAGGAGCAGTTCAATGCCAGGCTGAGCAGGTGCCACGTCGTTGTTGAATGTGCATTTGGCTGATTAAAGGAGAGGTTCAGGAGTCTCCTCACCTGCCTGGACCTCAGCAAGTGCAACATCCCCTGCTGTGTGCTCCTCAACTTTTGCAAAAGCAAAAGGGGGAGACTTTCCTGCTGGGGTGAGGGGCTGAGGCTAAATGTCTGGACAGGGAATTTGAGCAGCCAGATATCAGTGCCATCAGGAGAGCACATCAAGGGGCTGTGCTCATCAGAGAGGCCTTGAGGGAGAGTTTCATGTAAGGTCAATTGTGAAACTCTCCTCCATGCCTCTCCACAAGAGGCCCCTGCATTCCCTGTGTGTGTCTTTCCTCACCTACCCCTCTCTTTCTCAGCCTCCCTTCCTATCTCCCTCAGTCCCCTGCAGAGCTAACAATAAAGCCATCTCTTGGGGGGAAAACAGGACTCTTTATTGTGGGGGCCTAGAACAAGGGAGGGACTGGGAAAAGAACCTAGAATGGGAGAGAAGGGAGAAGGGCTCAGGGATGGGGATGGGAGAGGCACCTGTGTCCAGGTGGTCTGGAGGCTTTAGCTGTCCAAGGGGACCCACTGCCCCATGTTCTGGGGCCCTGGTGGTCCCTGGGGAAGTTAGAAGAAGAAGGCATTACTTAGGAAAGTTAAGAAAAAACCCTGCTGAAGCATGTTGGTATATGCCCAAATATATACTCTGCACAGCTCTCTACTCACCTAAGCAATGTCTCCCCCATCTGCACTCATATTTTTAGCAGTGTGGTGTTCTGCTGCCTCCCTCTGACATGGTGGTAGTAGGGGTCACCCCTCCTGCCATTGCCCAGTGCCAGGGCCCTGTAATCCATAGGATAGTTGGGGCAGCTGCTGCGGGGCCCCCAAAAGTGCGGGACATGGGACCAGCCACCCTGATTCATCCTATGACTGGGACAACATATCCCTTATCTTAAACACTGTGCTTGTCTGTTAAAATTATAAACTTTTTGTGCAGGGACTGTCATGCAATGGAACACCTAAATACATATAAATAATACAGTTATAGGACACTATTACACAGAAGACAGTTTCCCTCCCCTCCCCCCAAATCAGGAGGGATGAGAATGCAACACAACGTAGGACACTCCTTAGTTTTGAGAGATGTTAAGATCTATGGATCTGATTCTCCTCCCACTTACATCAGTCCAGAAGTCAGAGAAAGGTATTACCACAGGGGTTACTCATGATTTACACTAGAGATAAGAATCAAGTCCAATGTGAGGAAATTAAATGGTCCAATGCTTCCATTTTACATTTAGTCTTAAGCAATATCCATTCTGTTTTATGAATGCTTTTAGAAAAGAATGGGCCAGATCCTGTAGACCTGCCTCACTCAAAACCCATTGACATGAATGGAGATTTTGGCTGATTCCGGACTGCAGAATGTACCTTATTTCAAAAGCGTACTTACTTTCTCTATAATAACAGATATGAATCACTTGCAAATGAGTGCAAGTTCTTACCCATGCCCAATTGGGATTTACATTTTTTGCACGAAGTATTTTGGCCTGCTCCCAATTATAGGGCTTTGACCTCAGTTGTTTGCTTCCCTCTAAAATGAAGCAAATCCTCAATTTTTAAGCTGCAGCCACTGCAGACATGGAGAGACCAGTAAGCGAAACATAAACAATACTTTCAAAGTACCAACATGGAACATTACTTTCTTCCCCAGTGTCTTTTTAATTGTTAAATTTAAAGTCTTTAGACTGAATATCCATAAAATGTAATGAGCTCCTCAGCTGGACTTCTGCTCTGCTCCTGTATAGTCTTATATTTTTTAAAATGCAGCTATTTTTGTTTTGTGATATGTTGCACATTCCCAGGTCCTTTATGTCCTATACTCATTTTCCACCCACAAAGGGGTCCTCGTGCTATTACTTTACTGACTCAGCTAGGGACAAATTCACCCCAGGATAAAAAATGAACTTTCCAAATTTTTTCTTGAGTTTTCAGAGCATTGACCTGTGATTACTATACAATTGACTTTGCTTAGTCTCCTTTGACCAGTTCAGCCCTGCGCTGATATCAGATCAGGCACAGGGACAGAGAGCTTCTCTTGAAGGCTGTTTTAATTTGCAGCCTAGCCAAAACCACCCCTTTGAGTCTCTGGGCATACGAATGCCAAATATCCCCATCCTTCAGCAGCCCCCGCACACTCCAGCTGTGCATCCTGAAGTGGACAGTGTAGAGCCAGCTGTATCAGTTCTTCATATGTCATGAAGGCCCCCTGATCCAAAGATATTCCCTGGGCATAGTACTTGTGGTCACCTTGCACCTGTACAGTGAGTGTACAGTGGTCATAAACCAGGTCTGAATGGTCATCTATGCTGTCCACAGACAGCATATCCTGTCAGGGCAAATGTAAGTTATAGAGGAACTTGTATATTCCACCTGTAGGCACCAGGAACCCAGCTATCCCAGGCACATTTCCCCTCCTCCACATCCAACTATACCACCTCTTTCAGTGGCAGGAGGAATTTACTGTGACACACCCATTGTGGATATGGTGACTCCTTTTCTTCACCTGTTTGAAGTTCTGTAGCTCCTGGTGATCCACCCACAAGGGAAGGTAGGAGGGGACCAGAAGTGAAATTTTTTAAAGGAGGCTAGAATGTGGGGATGGTGCTCTGTCTGGTGAAATGGGTTGGAGGAGAATTTGTATGTAGTCTGGGACTACTAAAAGAATGGTGCTAGTTCTGAATTTGGACATGCTTTCTGAAAAGATATCACAGCATGTCAAGCATTTATGAGGATCCTGGTGGACAGATATGGCAGCAGGTACAGTGACACCATCACCAACAGCCCAACAGCAGGTATTATTAACAGAAATGATAAGTTTGACAAAAGCACAACTGCTAACAATGTAAAACTCAATAAATGTGCTGACGAAATATTTTTACAAAGGGGTTTGCAATGTCACCTTCTTGGTTAAAAGGCTTTTATTTTGCATTTTTAGACAAGTGTAGATATTTAGATGCATTTGAACATGGCAGAGTGAATGTAATTGTTCTACTTGTATCTTAGCCTAACTGCAACAGTTTGACATCATCGCAGAAATGCAATGTCTCACTAAAACCATATTATCAACTAATTTATACCAACTAGTTACAATTTACCCCAAGGGGAAGATCATGGCTACTGAAATCCAGATTAATAGATTACATATAAATCAAAACTCAATCAATCGAGCCAGCAATACACAGATTCCTCTTCTTAACACAACCAATATTAGCCCCTGAAATGTTAAAATAAAACTTCTGGAAATTGAAACCATATAACATAAATAATAATTATTTATTATTGAACTGGGCAGTTCATAAATTTCAGATAACTCCAGGACCGTTAAGTGGCCTGGAGCTCTCCCTTTATAAAGTAATATGCTGCTCTACCTGTGTAAAAATAGCATTGGATGAACCTCAAAAGTGAGGGTAAGTATACAAAACTTATTCCAAAATCTTCAGGCTGTCACCCATATCCTTTGGCCCAGAGGCAGCTTTCAGGCTCCCTCAAATTTGCTCCATCACTTACCCCTCTCGTTTCAGTGCAAGAGAAGGTGTTGCAGGTGAAAGGCCACATTTAACAGCTGTGCACCAGTGATGAAATGAACCCTTCCATTTGAATCTCTGAAAGGATCAATAGCACATGCTACCTGCCTGCAGAAGTACTGATTTTGACTGACAACCCAGACGCATTTTCTTTGAAAAGGTTTGAATGCACTGAACAGAGGGACTGAAAAAACTATATATTCTAGCTGGGAACATGACCTCCAGGCTGTTTTGCTGGTATGCTGAAAGCGGCAGTACATCTGGGTAATCTTTTCTGCTGCTTCTTTTCATTCTTTTGTTTAGTTCATTAAATAAGAATGATGTGCATAATACATATAAAATAGACCCCAAAAAGGATATGCTGAGTCTGAGCACTCATTTTATTAATCTATTAATCTTGGCCGTGCAGAAGTGGAGATTAAACATAACCTCACAGATCATTAAATAAAATATTGAAGTGTATGCATGCTAAAGGACAGACCAGAGAGACCCATGTTATACCTTTCTCTAGCTCCTTGCTTCCAGTCTTATTTTCATATGCTCTCACATTCACTCCATTAACTGCTCATCCTACTGTTACATGGTGAAGTAGATTTTGGAGAGGTAAACAATAAGATAGGCTTTGAAAAAGTTAAAAAATGATAGCTGCACATGTTAAGATATAGAATGTTAGCAGCACATGTTTTTGTGAGTTGCAACAACACACACAGGTTACGGCTAAACTACAAATTTTTGTCAGAAAAAGGTACGCAAAATGCGCTCCTCATTTTGCGTACCTTTTTTTGATTCTTTCATCAGAAGAGGTTTTTCAGACATTTGGCCCACCTAGACTGTGTCAAATGTTGAGAAAAAAACCTCTTTCAGAAGCCCCCTTCTTCCTCGTAGAACGTGGAATATGGGGGCTTCTGAAAGAGTGTCTTCCCTGGACACAGCAGAGTTTTTTCAGGATACCACCTGCAAGAAAGTACTGCAGAAAGGGATCTACGGGTCATAGTGGACCACAAACTAAATGAGTCAACAGTGTGACGCTGTTACAAAAAAAGCAAACATGATTCTAGGATGCATTAACAGGAGTGTTGTGAGGAAGACACAAGAAATCATTCTTCTGCTCTACTCTTAGCTGATCAGGCCTCAATTGGAGTATTGTGTCCAGTTCTGGGCACCACATTTCAAGAAAGATGTGAGGAAATTGGAGAAAATCCAGAGAAGAGCAAAAAGAATTATTAATAGTCCAGAGAACATGAGCTATGAGGGAAGACTGAAAGAATTGGGCTTGTTTAGTTTGGAAAGGAGAAGATTGAAAAGGGACATGATAGCAGTTTTCAGCTATCTAAAAGGGTGTCACAAGGAGGAGGGAGAAAAATTGTTCTCCTTGGCCTCTGAGGATAGGACAAGAAGCCATTGGCTTAAACTGCAGCAAGGGAGGTTTAGGCTGGACATTAGGGCTCTGTCTACGCTGGCACCCTTTTCCGTAAAAGGGATGCTAATGAGACACTTTGGAATTGCAAATTCCGCAGGGGATTTAAATATCCCCCGCGGAATTTGCAATTCCAAAGTGTATCATTAGCATCCCTTTTATGGAAAAGGGTGCCAGTGTAGACACAGCCTAGGGGAAACTTCCTAACTGTCAGGGTGGTTAAACTGTCAAGGTGGAATAAGTTGCCTAGGAAGATTGTGGAATCTCCATCTCTGGAGATAGTTAAGAGCAGGTTAGATAGACATCTATGAGGGATGATCTAGATGGTACTGGGTCCTGCTGTGAGGGCAGGGGACTGGACTCGATGACCTCTCAAGGTCCCTTCCAGTTCTCATTTTCTATGATTAAGTGATCCCTCTCCTGTCATCCATTTCCAGCCTCTGACAAACAGAGGCAAGGCACACCATTCCTACCCATCCTAGCTAATAGCCATTGATGAATCTAACCTCTGTGAATGTATCTAGTTCTTTTTTGCACCCTGTTAAAGTCCTGATCTTCACAACATCTTCTGGCAAGGAATTCCATAGGTTGACTGTGTGTTGCATGAAGAACAACTTGCTTTTGTTTGCTTTAAATCAGCTATCTATCAATTTCATTTGGTGACCTTAGGTCCCCTGGTTGTCCTCTTGAAATCTTGAGCTCCACTGGTTGTCCTGACTGTCTTCTCATGCTTTTCCTATCTCTCTATATGCTAATAGTGTATTCTTCAGAAGATCCTTTTCATCTGCTCCCATTTTCTGTGGAGGTTATGATTCCTTCTCTTCTCCCTCTACACTGTCTCTTTGTAATCTCCACCAAACCCACACATTTAATTATCATCTCTATGCTGACTGTTCATATCTAACTCTTTACTCCAAACCTATCTTCTTCTGTTCAAGTTAAAATCTCTCTCAGATCTCTGCATGGGTATATAGTGGTCAGCTAAAGGCCAGCATTGCTAAAACAGTTATTAATATTCCCTCCTCCTATCCTATTCTTCCCTATAGAAACAGAACCCCTCATCCCATCATTTCACCTGTCATTCAGGCCTATATATTGGGCATAATTGTCAACTCTTGAATTTTCACACCCAGGTTACCTCTAAGTCTTGTGAACTCCTTCTGCATGACATCTCTAAGATGCAGCCTTTTTAAAATCAGTCCAAACAACTAACACTCTTGTCCAGGCTTTCATCTTGCATGTTAATTACTGCAATGCAATCTCGCATGATTCACGTACATTCCCAATGTTGCTGCAAGGATCATTTTCCTAGCCTGTCAATGTTAGCCATTTCATCCCTCTCTCTGCATTCCTCCACTGGCTCTCCCTCTTGCATCAAACATAAGATGCTGATCTTGACTTTCAAGGATCTTCTATTAAAATACAGAGCCACAGTGGTCCCGGACCGGAGTAAGCCGGGACTGAGACAGGCTTGCTCAGTCAGGCTCATGCCACATCCAGCAGCCCCTGTCCATGGCCAGCCCTGGCTGCAGTGAACAGAGGCTGCTCTGGAAGCAGCCTCTGTACGCAGCCAGTCCTAGCCACTGTGAACAGAGGATGCTCCAGCAGCAACCTCTGTTCATGGCAGCCCAAGTTGGCTGCAAACAGGGGCTGATGCCAGAGCAGCTTCTGCCTGAGGCCAGCCCAGGCAGCTGCGAACAAGGGCTGCTGCTGGAGCAGGGACAGGGACTGGGGCAGCCTGTATTGGGCAGATTCCCCTATCTCCCTGCCTCCCTCTGCTGCCTCTGGTCAGTTTCAGCAGCGGCTGAATCAGGACGCCTGGGGCAGAGCAGCTGGGGCACTGCTGGGTTGCTCCAGTAGCGCTGAGGAGCCGCGCTACTGGAGCAACCCAGCAGCACCCCAGCTGCTCTGCCCCAGGCGTCCCCAAGTCAGCCGCTGCTGAAACTGACCAGCGGCTGACTACAGGAAGCCCGAGGCAGAGTTGCTCTGCCCCAGGCTTCCTGGAATCAGCCACTGATCAGTTTCAGCAGCAGCTGACTTGGGGACGCCTGGGTTTCTTAAGTTGAATCTGTATGTAAGTCAGAACTGGTGTCCAGATTCAGCCGCGGTTGAAACTGTTCAGTTTCATCAGCGGCTGACGCCAGTTCCGACTTACATACAGATTCAACTTAAGAACAAACCTACAGTCCCTATCTTGTACGTAACCCGGGGACTGCCTGTATTACACATCAGTAGTACCTGGAGGTCCCTACTGAGACAGTGGCCCTGTTGTGATGGTTGTTGGAGAGACATGAAGTAAGGGACTGTGCCTGCCTAAAAGAGCTTACAATCTCAAGAGAAAAGACAGAATGTGGAAGGAAATAAGATATGTTCTTTTTGCAGCTAGGGAGCTGAGACTCAGCTAGACTGTCATTTACCCAATGTCATACACAGAATCTGTATCACAGTCAAGACTTGAACCTAGATCTTTGAAGTCCTATTTAGCAGTTTTACCATAAGATGAACTTGCAGACATTCAGATAAGGTCTTCGTTCTAATCTAGTTCAAAATCCTGCTCTATAATACGTGCATACAATATGTTCAAGATACAGTGTGTGGTGGTAGCTTGAACATATTGTATGCATTTAATATACAGTGCAAATGAGTTTTTGAATCAGTGATTTTTTTTGTTTATTTGAAAAAACATGTTCTTATCAGCCTCCTACCACCTGCTTTATATGTGTATCTCTGTGTCCTATACTGGAAAATGTGCTGTTGTGCAATGAAATGGGAATTAATTTGTATAACTGCCCACTAATTTAAAGGGAGAGGGAAATAGCCTTCAAATTACTACTTTCACAAGCAGGAATAGTTTGTGCACCTACATTTAAAAAAATTCAACTTTCCATTCTTTTGTATAAAGTGTGAAGTTTGGGGTCTGGAGAACATAAAATACATTGTTTGCATAATTGAACTGTAAATGACAACTTCATTTAACACATGGATTCTTTGCAGTTTCTGCCCAAAGATCACACACATGGTGAAGAAAAAAAGTAGCATATGGCATGTATGGAAATTTTTGTTTAATATCTGATATGCATGATCAAGACTATTGTTTACAAAGTGACAGGTATAAGCAATTGAGAATAAATCATTCAGAGTACATTTGGCCGTGCTGGTTGTGTAGAAGCCATTTTTAGAAAGTTGTTCTTATTTAACCATGCTTGCATATTGCTGATAGTTACCTAAGGGAAAAAATGGCTAAGATTTCTTGCTGACGATCTAAGGGATATGAATAAGGATGTTGGCAGATGGCTTACAGATATAATTCTGAAATACCTTATACTGACAAATAACAGTATGTATAATTAGTACTATACAGATGGTATGCAAAATGTTCTTCTGAATCTTAGCACAGACCATTTTTTTGACAAATATTGTTTTAGGAGTTGAGCTTGGAAAATGCTGCAACTCCATTAAGGATTGATCTAATTGTTACCTGAGTGCTAGCACAATGTGCACAAAGCATCTTGGAGCAGAGACTGTCTTTTCATTCTGTGTTTGTACAGTTTGTACCATTGAGGGCATAGTCTCTCTCCTTTCCCACATTAAATAATCTACTGGGATTTTTATGTTGGATCCCACTGGTGAGCCTTACTGATAAGTTTTTGACCAGGCTGATGTCAATGCCCCCCATTGACATATAGAATCATAGAAGAGAAGGGTAGGAAGAGATCTCTGAAGGTAATCTAGTCCTGCTGACCTGGGAGACGGGGAGCAAAGCTGCGGAGCACGCCTGCAGCGGGACAGCCCAAGCGCGCCTGGGCTGTCCCGCTGCAGGCGTGCTCCAAGGCTTTGCTCCCCGTCTCCCTGCAGACCAGGGAGACAAGGAGCAGCTTTTCTCGCCCTGGAGGACGGGGGCGGCGGACCGCGGCGCATCTGGGCGTCCCGCCGCTCCCGTCCTCCGGGGCGAGAAAAGCCCCGTTCGTAACTGTGGATCCAACATAAGTCGGATCCGCGTAACTCGGGGACTGCCTGTATAAATAAACTAACAAACTATGCACCAAAAGAACCTTTCTCCTTATGAAAAGAATGAACAAGTCAAAGCAAAAAAATCAGTGATTCTAAGCCTGGAATTTGTTTTGTGAACATATTTTCATTTACTTGTGCTCTGCAGAACATCTCCTTCCTCCTCTCCTTTCCAGAAGAAGGCACCTTAAAGTTAGCACTCAGCTTCTCTGATGAGGAGAATGTTGAATTTATCTAGTCGGCAGATTGTTTTGTTTAGTGACCCCACTCCTCTCCTTTTCTTGCTCATATTATCTAACATGGTTAGAAAACATAACACTTACAAATATGAGAGGAATGTGACAAAATGCCATCTTCTCAGGAATACAGGAAGGAAAAACAAAAGGAAACAATGGAAACTAGTTATTTACCAGCCAGAGGCAAAAAGAGATGCAGCCAGCAGCAGATAAGTGTAAAATGACCGTGTAAGGGTTCTAGGTACTTATATCTGGCAATTTCAAGGGAGAACCATTGACAGATATGCTTGAGAAATGTTCTTGCCAAAGAGCCATTGACCCGCTACTGGGGTGGATTAATAGGAATCAGGCAGTCACGCAGGATAGTAAGGGTACAATTACACAGCAGTGTTATTTCAGAATGCCTGACGTTATTCTGAAATAACATAGTCCACATCAACATTACAACAGGTTATTTTGACATAAGGTTAAAATAATGTTGAGCTGGAAGCCTTCTTACTCCGATTCCTGTAACCCTCATTGTACGAGTAGTAAAGGAAGTTGGAGGAGCGTGCTCTTTTTTGGACTTCCTGCTGTGTAGACCATGCCAAAAGCTGAAATAAGCTATTTCGACTTCAGCTACACAGTTTCATAGCTCAAGTTGTGTAGCTTATTTCAGTTTTAACCGTGCTGTGTAGACGTGCCCTTAATCTTTGTTTTGTGTACCGTCACAGTTTATACAATAAGAGTAAGTGCCCAGTTAGTATTTATCTGAAATTTCACTCTATGCCAGCACCCGTCCCAGGAACATGGAAACAAAGGGTATATAAAAATATTCAAGAGCCCAGAATCAATCCAACACAAATAGAAACTCCAGCATAAAACCAAGGAAGATAGTTGCTATTCTGTACACAGGAACACAAGACTTTATCACATAGAATTAGGGTGGTGATACATTCTAACAAGATCAATATATTGAGACTACGTGATTACAAAAAAAATGTGTTTTACTCTAAGATACTCAACTCACATAAGATACTCAACTCTAAGATACTCAACTCATAGTAAAATCCGTGGGGAAACAAGGCTGTATACTTTTTACTTCAGTGTAGCTAGACTTCATCAACTTTGGCCAGTGGGGGGTGGGAGTATATTAAGGTGATCTTACTTCACTACATGGACATGAGAAGTTCCTCAGGTCCTTGCCCGGTCAGGGTTTTGCAGAGAGATGTCTGTCTTGAATTAGTTACCTTGCTGTACAACACTCTTTTTTTAAAGTAGCAAAGGCATAGTCTCAGCAGAGAGACAGATTGTGTAATGTATACACAAGCCCACGCATGGAGATACATAGAGCTGCACTGATGCTGTGGGTAGAGGTTGTGCCTAGCACACAGGAAGATGGTGCATCCTGCACCAATGTCTCAGCACACTGTCCTTTAAACATCTGCCTAAGTAGCACAGATAGGGCATGGGGTCTGACCTTGTCTTTTTCTGGAGATGCATAGAGAGAATAGCTTCCAGACTCCACAGGAATGCAGGAGAGGGGCTGGAGTAAAGATCCTTTTGGAGGGGGAAATGCAGGAGAGGGGCTGGGAAAGATTGTTGCAGGGTGGGGGGGGGGGGAGGAAGCAGAGTGGAAAGAGACGAAGAGAGAATGTTCTCTTCTTCCCACCACACATGCACACACACACACTCAAAGGGCAAGATAGAATCTAACTCATAAGTGCTGGTTCCTTTTTGGCTATGGGTAAACATTTGGGAAAAAACACCAAGGCTATGTCTACACTGCCAGGTTATTTTGAAATAAGTTATTTCAAAATAATAACTCCCAAAATAACTATTTCAAAATAAGCTTATTCCTCTTCACAAGCAGGAGTTATTATTTCAAAATGACAGGCTTGGCAGTGTGGACACTCACTTTGTTATTTCAAAATAAGGGGAGTTATTTCAAAATAATTCCACAGTGTAGATATACCCCGACAGTCCTATTCCCCTTTCTCTCTGCAAGGACATGCAGAGTTTGTCACAGGCTAAAGAGGAAATTTCTCTCTGGGGAAGTCTTTTGGGGGAACCCCTTATTCAACTGTTAGTTGCATATCCTTGCCTACCCGCCATCCCCACACCTCTTTAAGTAAGACGCTCATATAGAATCTCACATGCCCTGTAAATGTTCACAGTTAGGGTGCATCTACACAGCAGGGCTTAACTCGAAATAGGCTACGTAAATTGAGCTACATCAATGGAACAGCTTATTTCAAAATTGGGAGCTTCTACTGAGGACTTATTTTGAAACAGAGCACTCTTCCTCCGACTTCCCTTACTCCTCATACAATGAGGCTTGAAAGTAGGAATAAGAGATCCTCTGGAAAAGGGTTTATTTTCTGGAGAATCACATCTAGACTGGCGCTTTTCTCCGGCTTATCCCCAAGCCGGAAAAAAGCGGCAGCCATGCAAATGCAAATGCCGCGGGGGATATTTAAATCCTCCGCGGGTTTGCAATTGCGATGTGTCTCATTAGCATCCCTTTTCCGGAAAGGGATGCCAATGTAGACACAGCCAGAGGGTTGCAGGAGTTAGAGTAAGAAGTCCTCCAGCTTGACAGTATTTTGACAGTATTTCGAAATAACTGCTGGCTGTGTAGATGCGGACTAAGTTATTTTGAAATAATGTTGCTGTGTAGACATACCCTTAGAACGGGACCTCATTCTGATATAGTATCCTTGTTGTTGAACAAGTTCCCTTTCCGATATTCTATATTACCCTTCATCTCTGCCTGTTTGGTGTTCCTAGAACCTGTTCACCCCAACCCCCAGTTTACTCTAATTCATGATCATATTAAGAACAAAGCTGAATTAAAACATGTACTGAGACTCTTGAGATTCAGTTTGTTTGATGGTGTGTTGAATGTATCCAGGTGAACTAAGATCTCGTTCTTTAAAAGCATTAAAGGGATAATTATGATATACTGCACTATAAAAATTAAGTACTCCAGGAAAATCTCCCTTCTTCACTGCTTATTCAATAAGCACGAGTGTTTTCTTTCCCACATTTCTTTTTTTTTTTTAAGAATAGCTCTTTTTAAAACCTAATATGAAAATATCATACTCTTTAAATATGTATTCATTTGCATGTGTCCTATCTAGAACAGCAAGTGATTGAAATGGTAAGGAAAGCATTGTAGCACTATCCCCTAGCATCGTACCCTAGAATAAATACTGTATTTACAATTGTTTCTGCAGCATCTCAAATGTGTGTCAGGTACTTGCAGTGCAAACAAACCATCATTTTGGCCCTCCCCCTCCAGATTATCATCTAGTTTTGGAAGGGATGCAATTAGTGGGGTAAAAAGCAGTAGAAAGTGGCTGGAGAAGACAGGACAAAGTGCACAGCAGTTTCTCAGTTCAGGCAGGCACACTCTTTGGTAGTTCAGTCAGTATCTTGCGTTTCATCACTGGTTGCTATTGTGCAAGTCATAAGGAGGGGTATAAATGAGAAGAGTGGCCAGTCAAACCACCCTTCTGTAAGCATTACATGTATAGGGGACAAGAGAAAGGGACAGAGATGACCCTGGATGAGATAGAAAAACTGGGCATGAAATTAACATCCTTGGTTGTGTAGAAAAGTGGGTGACAGAGGAATTAACTCAAAAGCAACTAGACTGATATGCTGGCAGGTTTGCAGTTATGGGACTATTCAGCCAACCATGAGAATTTAAATTCCGTGGTCAGATCCATGGGTGAGGAAGATAATTTTAGCTGCCACAGTTTGAAAGGGATCTGTGTGGGTATCAGGGAAGCCAGAGGAAGGAAAGTTACATTCATTAAAATGAAAGATGATTATGGCACAGATTTGCAGTCAGTAAAGAGAGGAATGGTGGATCTTCAAAAAAGTTGGAAAGAACAAACAACAGACTTGGCCAAGCCCTAGATGTGTAGGCAGATAGAAAGGGGAGTGTATTATCATCTTCAAATTACAAGCCTGTGTGACGGAGAGGGCAATGGTGTTATGGAGGCCAATTTTAATAACATGAGTGAATTTAAATGTTTTTTAACTGAGTTATACTACTTAGTGATTTGAATACTTGTTAAACTTTATGCAAAGTTAACTCAGCAAATTGAGACCTTTTTTCCTCTTTGTAAATTGTGTAGACAGACGGACTTTTCCTGATTTTATATTAAAAATATCCTGTTGTCAGTGAACTGATTGCTTACAAATTGTTATCAACTATTTCCACATCCACCTAAAATGGATATTATTTAGTCACTAAAGCTCTTTCCAGCACTTGGATCAGCACTGGAGAGGGATTTGGGCACTTGCATTAGTCCCATTAACTTCCTTCCTTCCCCAGTGGATAGCCACAGTGCATGGGACCTACAGAACAGGCATAGAGACAATTTTGCATCACCTCCAGGGGAGCTCCTGGCCCTGCAGCAGCTGGGAGGTGGAGTAACAGTAGGAACAGTGCTTGGAATTGGCGTGGGGGGCAAACTTTAAACACTTTTACCAAAGCTGCTGTTCCCACATTATGGCAGGGTACGTCTACACTACAACGTTAATTCGAACTAACTTAGTTCGAATTAGTTAATTAGGGCTGTGCTTAAAGGGTCCCGACTCCCACCCCGGACAGACAGTTCTCAGGGGTGCCCCGCTTGCAAAGCAGTCCTGGCTTGGAGGGCCCGGAGTACCCACACTGGGCACATCACAGCACTCGGCCATCAGACCGGCTGCACTTGCCGCAGGCTGCCATCTGGGGAGAGAGGGCAATCGGGGGGCTGCAGGAGAGGTTTCACCCCAAAAGCCCGCAGAGCCAGCCCAGTCCTCCCCATTGGGGGCTCGTACCCCATTCCTCCCTCACCTCCTTCCACTTACCCTTCCCTAGCCCCTTTTCTTGATGTACAAAATAAAGGACAATTTTTTAAAAAATGGAATCTGTCTTTATTGAACAAAACTCAAGGAGACTGGGAAAAGGAGGTGGGAGAGGGGAATAGAGAGGCTGGGAGAGGGGAGGGCAACTACGATGATCAAGGGTTGGAAACAGTTCCCATATGAAGAGAGGCTAAAGAGACTGGGACTTTTCCTCTTAGAAAAGAGGAGACGGAGGGGGGACAGGATAGAAGTCTCTAAAAGCAGGAGTTGGATGGAGAGGATGCATACAGAAAAGTTCTTCATTAGTTCCCATAAAGAAGGACTAGAAGACACCAAAGGAAAGGAATGGGTAGCAGGCTTCAAATTAGTAACAGAAAGTTGTTCTTCACAAAGCAAAGAGTCAACCTGTGGAACTCCTTGCTGCAGGAGGCTGTGAAGGCTACAACTAGAACAGAGTTTAAAGGGAAGTGAGATCAAGTCATGGAGGTTGGGTCCATGGAGTGCTATTAGCCAGGGGGTAGGAGTGGTGTCCCTGCCCAAGGTTTGTGGAAGGCTGGAGAGGGATGGCACGAGACAAATGGCTTGGTCACTGTCTTCGGTCCATCCCCTCCAGGGTCCCTAGGGTTGGCTGCTGTCGGCAGACAGGCTACTGGGCTAGATGGACCTTTGGTCTGACCCAGGACGGCCATTGTCAGCTCAGGGCTCAGGGTCGGGGGTCTCAGTGGACCCCCTTGATTCTCTTGCACACCTGCTCCTGGGTGGCCAGGCTGGCAGCTCTCCTGCCCTAACCGGCCACTTTCCTGTGCCTAGTGTGGAGATCGTGGACGAGGTCCACGACGTCTGCACCAGCCCAGGCGGGTGCCCGCCTCTTGCGGTCCCGGGCAAGCTCCCGGGAGCCGCCAGCCTGGTCCCGGGAAGAGGGGGAGGGTTGGGGGGCATCGGGTGGGTGGCTCGATCCGTGCCAGGTGCAGGGTCTGCTAGCTGGGTGCTGGCAGGTTGCACCTGGCACGAGCACGGTAGCCAGCCCGTGCCCCTTTAAGGAGTCCGGGGCTGGGAGGGAGGCAGACGAGTTTCCCTGGTGTTGGCCAGAGTGGCCACCAGGGAAACCTGGGGAGGGCTAGCCTCCCACTAGTTCAAATTAAGGGTCTACACAGCCCTTAATTCGAACTAGTAAGTTCGAACTAAGCTTAAACCTCGTGGAATGAGGATTACCTAGTTCGAACTAAGCACTCCGTTAGTTCGAATTAAATTCGAACTAACGGAGCACTAGTGTAGCGCCTATGAAAGTTAGTTCGAACTAACATCCATTAGTTCGAACTAACTTTGTAGTGTAGACATACCCGCAGACCTCTTTCTGACCGTACTAATTATGGAGCAGTAGGATGAGCAAGACAGCATGGAAGGCTATATGGCTGAAGCAAACCATTATAAAAGCGGGTCTCTTCTGGTACAGGGGCCAGTGAGGCTGGGGCAGGTGGCTCCCCCCAACTTCTTCTGAAGGGTGTACCAGCCCCCTACATCAAAAACAGCCCATAACCACAACAAGTGTGACTGCAGAGCATACAAAGTAGTGTGAGTTGAATATTGCAGAACAATTATCCCCTTCCAACAGCTGTTATTCTGAGTTGCTGCTTAGCTTGATATGGTTCATCATCCATTTTCCTCACTCTTCACATGGCAGTTTGGGAAACAGTTGTGTATTATTTTTTGCCAGGCACTTTCCAGATATTCAAGAAGAGATTGTCTCTCTGAGAAGCAAATACTCTCAGGACAGACTGACATATAGCCAGGGCTTAAGAAAAGGGGAAACAGAAGAATTTGATTTAATACACAAACCAGCTGGATTTACTAAAGGCAGCACTACACTAAAGGATCTTTCAGAGGAAGTTAACTGCAAACAGGAGGAAAACCTATATAGATTTCATACAAGAGAATGAGTAGATGCTATTTGTGATTCATTATTAATCATTCATTTTTGCTTGGTTCAACACGCTAAATCCCACAGATCCAACAATATCCCTCAATTTATGACCAGTCATGTGGAATTAAATCTTTTGAGGGCAGTGGCAGAACTCTCAGATGACTTCGTTGGAGCTAGGAATCCATCTTGCTGTGAACAGTCAAAGTGAAAGATCTGTGAATGTCAAAGAGGTTGAAAACTGTTCACCTAAACTCTCTGGCAAACAATTCCTAACAAAAACATTGTGAGTAGATTCCAATTTCTGCCAGTTTCTGAAGAGAACAACTACATTCAGGCCTTCCGATGTGTGTGGGGGTGGAGGGCAGAGGGGCCAATTGCCTCATGATCCAGCGATTCTAAAGATCCCAGAGCTTTTGGCTGCTGCCACTGCTACTGCAGGAGCAGCAGCACCCAGAGCACTGTACCTTTTGAATGACAGGTAGAGCACTGCACAGCACTACATGCTCCAGACAGTCCTGAAGGCTTTGGGGAGCGGGCAACGTGGCATGCTCTAGGCAGTTCTGAGGGCTGGCTGCTGTGGTCCCACTGGAGATCTTCTGGAAGTGCAGAGCCAACCCCCATCCCCCTTGCCCAGGGGACCAGCATGGCTGTCAACTCCCCTGACTACATTAATTAGAATATTTGCAATGAATAATTCAGCCAGGTCTACTGATACAAACCACTTTATGCAGCCTGCTAGAGAGGGCCATAGTCTCTCTCTCACACACGCACATACGCACACACACACTGGGGGTATGTCTACACTACCCTCCTAGTTCGAACTAGGAAGCCTAGTGGTGTAGAAAGAACAATTCTTCCTTCTGACTCCCAAAGTACTCATGCTGTCTCATGTGGACAGTGATTTGTTGACAGGGCTAGTGACAGACCTCACCAGGCCCTGGGCAATGTGTGGGGAATGGGGGAGGCCACTCCAGGCATCTTGAAGGGGTAGGGCTAGGGACAGCCAGCCTTCAGCACTGACCAGACCAAATCACAACACCCCCAGCTCTGAGCACTATGCATCGCTCTGGTAACAATATAAAGGGCCTGGGGTTCTAGCAACTGCTGCTGCCACTGTAGCAGTGGTGGCAGTGGCAGCCAGGAGTCCAGGCCCTTTTAAATCATTGGAATCCAGGGCAACTGCCACCTCTCCTCCCTCGCCCCCCACCCCCTGCAACCACCACGCTTGGCTGCATCCCTGTTTGTAGATATTCAGCTGTCCTTTCAGGCTTAAGGCTCAGCTTATCTCATCACTAAAATCATATTTAGAACAATGCGTACCAGTCAGTAGATTTCATTTCATACTGTATCACTGCAGAACCTATGCTGGCTCCCATCATTAATTCAATTTCCCATCTCCTGATAGTGCCAGGACTCAGCAGTGTAATTCTTGCTCCTCTTCCTGACGTACCCACAATGTGTAACTGAGCTATGTCCATTTATACTAGCTGAAGATATGGCTAATCGTGAAAAGAAAGTAGACATATTATTCATGTGTTTTTCTATTTAAATGTGGTGCGGCCTCGTAGCTGTAACCATGGAGGTGGTAACATCTCTTTGTGGAACAGTGTATTAACACACGTCACTGAAAATGCCTATACTTAGTCTGAAAAAAATATGAAGAGGTATACATTGATAATGTAGCACCACATGGATTTGCACAGCTTGCTGTGTGGGTGCAGTGAGCTTGGAGGAGAACATTATTGTCTCTTAAAGGATATATTTTGGGGGAAATTGTGTAGAAATTGGTGTATTCCAAATGCAAAAAAAAAAATCTCTCCAACTGTACAATCTCTAGGGATATAAAAATGATTTACCAGTATCCAGATATTTTTTTCAGATTCATATATTCCCCAATGCTACTTTAGTTTGTCAAGCCATAAGCTGTGGCATGCTGTTTATACTGTGTAGTTTTATAGCTCTTTCCAGAGGACAATCTCACAATGTTATTCAAACTTTCTCGAAACACTAAACACTAGATTTACCTCTTCAGCTTCACTCGTGGAAACCCAGATTACAAACCTAGCATTTACAAATCCACCAGAAAGAATGGCTCAGTAATGTACTTTGTCTACTACAACTCAGATTTGCTGGGATGATCCAGGTATTAACTAAAACAGATGTTAAGGTGTTTACCTTCAGAAGCCACTCAGAAGATAGTCTAGCCTGAGCCCCTTCGCCCCACCAGGCCCAGTCCTGCCCCTGGTGAAGGCCAGGCCAGGCCACAGCTGCAGCATGCCAGGCCAGACTTGGCCCTGCTTCTGTCCTCCGGGGAAGGCTGGGCTATGGCGAGTAAAGCCTGGCTCTCCACATGGCTAGAGAAAACTGGGCTGGCAGTGGGTGGAGCTTAGCTCCAGGAGCGGGGGGGGGGGGGGGGGGGCTTTACCCACCCATGCCTACCCCATCCCGGGCATGCTATATATATAAACTTTGCTTGCATTTCATTTAAGAACTGCATGTTGTGTCCCTTGCAGCTGTGCCTTTCTTATTTTTAATAGATCTTTACTTCAAGCTTCCCTTCTTATCCTCCATTACTTCTTCCATCAAATCCACATAGTTTCCAGCTTCATGGCATATAGATGTTCAGAGGGTAACGGTTTACCGAGTGCTCAGCAATATTCAGTGACAACAGTGAGAGCCATTTAAATATCTGAAATGGCAGCATCGAAAGTTTCAGGGTGAGTAGATGCGAGTGAGACATTCCTGTCCTGGTCTATTAAAGCCAACCACTTGAAGGAAGTTGGTTTTGTTGTTGGTGTTGGTGGATACCAAAGGCTGGGTTCTCATTTCATTATAGCAGTGTCCATCAGAAATATCTCCACTTCAGCCAATGAATTGTAATGATGTCAGAATCTGACTGCTCATGGCTATTTGTGGTCAGTCTTCAGCACTCCATTGGTAGAATCAGTTTGAAGAAATGGAATCATTTGCACATACATTAAATGTGCACTCTCAGGCAAACCCCATCTGAATGTTGCAGACTACATATTTTAAACCCTTGCTCTTATTGCAACATATACCCCTCAATGTTACTGTTTTATATGCATATATATTTCAAATCTCTGTTTTGTTATGTTAATGCTTCTTAATTGCAAAGACTATTTGTGGTTAAAAGCACAAGTATTGATGGTATATAGGCACAAACTAATAAATCCTGAAACAGTTAGTCTTTGTAAAGCCAATAGGTCCAGATGTTTACTTCAGTTTTTCCATGGTGTTACCAACTGACATGTGTGGCTTTTCCAGATAGAAAAGGATAGAGAAGGCTAAGATGGAAAAGAAGTAGCTCACATAGCAATCAGAATTTTCAAAATGACAGTTATCTCACACTGAAAAATAGATACGTACTGATACACAGTAAAAGTGCATTTCAAACTGCACTTCAGCTATGAGAAAAGGGTTACATTTAATGAGGTATACAGAACCCATTGCAAGCTGAACATCTATTTTATCATCAGAATGGGGCCAAGGGCATTATACAGTTGTAATCACACTATTTCTCGAATACACTTTGACATGGAAAAACACTATTCTGCTAGAATGAAAGGCTATTTGTGCCACTAAGGGCCAGTTTGAAACTAAGACCATCAATTGTACTGATTTGTGTCAAATGTGTAGTGGATTAAATGACATGACTGTCCTCTTGAAACTTGCCCAGGGAATGAGCTCCTCTGGCAAGCTATTTGGACAAAGAGTAATTTAAATATTTGGGGAAAATGTTTCACACAAATATGCTAACAATCTCTTACTAATGACCTGATTCAAAGTGAAGTGCAGTAGGCAAAAGAGAGAAAATCAGTTTTACCCAGGATTGTTTTACTATTAGTCAATAGAAAAGAGATGATAATGCAGAATGTCAAAGGCGCAAGATAATATGGAAAGAAATCTTTTAAGGATGTACTGTGTGCTAGAAGTAGCTTTACTTCTTTCAGGCCTCAGGGTCCAGAGAAGCACTTAAGAACATGTTTAATTCTAGGTTACTAGGACTACTCTGGGTCAGATACTTAAAAAGAAAGTGAGAATAACTTTAAATTAAAGCACTACAATAAGATCTAATAAATATATCCAATCAAAGGCTTTTCGTGATACAAAGAATCAATGAATATTTGCAAGTCAATCAGCCTTGAGCTTGCTTGGCAAAATATACATATACCAATATGCTCGGGATCAAAGAACTAAAATAAATCTTTCAGGCTTAGGCAGATTATTATTGTTGTGATTAGATCGAAAGCATTAATGAGTCAAAAATATATTATTACCATAATGACATGAAAACTGGGTAAAAATTGCTGTTGATGTACACAAAAAACAGAAACTGACAAATAAAATGCTATTCTGTATTATAGATCATTGGTTCCTGTAGGAGTCACAGGGTCCCCGTCACCTTATTAGCTACTGTGTTACTTGATTACAAAGCTAGGAGAGTTTTGTTGCTGAAATCTGCCCCAATCTCTGTCACTAATTAGGACTAGTTGCAGACTGCAGATAAAACGGAGGCGGAGGAAAGTCTGCCTCCACAGATGAGTTCTCAAAGCTCCAGTATCATGTTTCCATGCCAACAAATACCATATAAAAGATATTAAAGTAACAGCATTTTGGAAGAGAAAGTGCTATTCATTTTAGTTCACCTGCCCTTTGGCAATATTGACATAAGATTGTTTATTTATGTGTGCATCAAAAAAAGTTTAAGAAAGCACAAAAGTTTCCAGCTTAACTAACAAAAGCTCTGTATATGCCATTCAGACACAGGGTATAAATTGCCTGGACTCCTAAGTCCTGAGACACTGAGGAGCCCAAGTCCCAATGGCTTTCCATGAGACACAGGCCATGGCCCAGATTTTTAAAGGTATTTAGGCATTGCTCCATTTAGTATTTCATGGCCTGATTGATTTAGGAGCCTAAGGTATGTCAACACTGCAAAAACAAAAACAACCACACGATGCTTGTCAGCAAGTCCCAGAGATAGGGTCACCTAGCTAGGGCTCGCACAGTTGGGCTAAAACCAGCAGTGTAGACATCACTAAAGGCTGTGAAATGTTTTGTATGCTGAGTGATATAATTAGGTTGACCTAACCCCCATGGTAAACACAGCTAGAGGGACGGAAGAACTCTCAGAGGTGGTATAACTACATCTCTAGAAAAAACCCTTCTGTCAGTGTATGAAGTGTCTACTCTACAGTGCTACAGCAGCAGAGCTGCAGCACCCTATCTATGCTGTAGTGTAGAGATACCCTCAGCCAACTATGAGCCTAAGTCTCATTAAAAATCAAGGCCTAAGTCACTAGCTGAGCAGAGAATGCCACGATATCTTTAAAAATCTCAGACTAGCAGCCTAAGTCCCTTTTGAAAATAAGACGTGTTTTTGAAACGTTAATCCAAGACCTTTCCACCAATGATACAGAAGAATTCATGTATTTAAGAACTTTAATTTACACATTAGTGGAGTTACTATTTCATAAAGCAGTCCTGTTACACTGTAGCTATGGACATGATCTGGTGATAACAAACTGTTATCTTGTGTACACATATACACATGAATATAGCATAGCATCAGTATTACCTAAATCAGTGATAGAAATGTAGCCGTGTTAGTCTGGTCTAGCTGAATCAAAAAACAGGATTATGTAGCAGTTTAAAGACTAACAAGATGGTTTATTAGGTGATGAGCTTTCGTGGGCCAGACCCACTTCCTCAGTCAGTGACTCCTAAACTGCAGGTCATGCACTCAAAGTGGTTTGTGATGCCATGACTGGCATAATAGTTGATGGCTCCCGGGGCCAAATCCCAAACCCTACTGCCCAGGGTCAAAACCAAAGCCCGAGCTCTACTGACCAGGGCCAAAGCTCAACAGCTTCAGTCCTGGACAGCAGAAGACAGGCCTCAGTTTCAGCTCTGGGTGCCCAGGCTCAGATTACAGGCTCTCTGCTTTGGGCTGAAACCTTGCACTTTGTGGGGGCTCAGGCTTTGGTCCCCCTCCTGGGGTCATGTAGTAATTTTTGTTGTCAGAAGGGGAATGTGATGAAGTGAAGTCTGAGTGAGGTAAGGACACATTTTCTTAAAATGTAACATGGTTTTAGAGTGCTCATGTAGCAAGATCATCTCCTCTAGAACATGCTAGGGACAGCACTATGCCCAAAACGTTCACTGTCAATTTCTATTCCTCCAGTCCTTCCAAACCACAGTCAGAAGCTGTTCATCTAATGTGAGAGTGGCAATCATTACACTATATATTTACACACACACACACACACACACACAATTTTAGCTCCTGAAGTCTCTTCTGATGTTCTAAAGAAATTCATATCAACCCTATAACGGAGCTGTTCTATTTAATAAACATCCCTTTGTTTCAAACAAGAACATTTCATTTCATTCCATCCCTACTGATTTTCAATGTGTCTTGCACACCTCTTGGATCATGGTACACTAACAAATAGCATGTACAGGCAGTCCCCGAGTTACGCGGATCCGACTTATGTCGGATCCGCAGTTACGAACAGGGCTTTTCTCGCCCCGGAGGACGGGAGCGGCGGGACGCCCAGATGCGCCGCGGTCCGCCGCCCCCGTCCTCCGGGGCGAGAAAAGCTGCTCCCCATCTCCCTGGTCTGCAGGGAGACGGGGAGCAAAGCCTTGGAACACGCCCGCAGCGGGACAGCCCAGGCGCGCTTGAGCTGTCCCCCTGCGGGCGTACTCCGCGGCTTTGCTCCCCGTCTCCTGACCAGCAGACCAGGGAGATGGGGAGCAAAGCCTCGGAGCACGCCCGCAGGGGGACAGCTCAAGCGCACCCGGGCTGTTCCGCTGCGGGCATGCTCCGCGGCTTTGCTCCCCATCTCCCTGGTCTGCTGGACAGACCAGGGAGATGGGGAGCAAAGCCGCGGAGCATGCCAGCAGCGGGACAGCCGCGACGCGCCTGGACTGTCCCGCTGCCCGCGTGCTCTGCGGCTTTGCTCCGCGTCTCCCAGGTCAGCAGGGAGACGGGGAGCAAAGCCTTGGAGCACGCCTGCAGCGGGACAGCCCAGGCGCGCCATGAAGGACTTGGGCGGTCCTGCCACCCCCGTCTCCCTGGTCTGCTGGGGGGGGGGGAGCAGCTAGTGCCCCCCCCCCCAGCAGACCAGGCTTTTCTTGCCTACCCCTGGGGTAGAGCAGCTGGGAGCTGCCGGGTTGGTCCCGCAGCGCTGCTCCGGACCAACCCGGCAGCACCCCAGCTGCTCTGCCCCAGGCATCCTGATTCAGCCACTGCTGGTCAGTTTCAGCAGCGGCTGAATCAGGACGCCTAGGGCAGAGCAGCTGGGGTGCTCTTGGGTTGCTCCAGTAGCGCCAAGGAGCTGCGCTACTGGAGCAACCCAGCAGCACCCCAGCTGCTCTGCCCCAGGCGTCCTGATTCAGCTGCTGCTGAAACTGACCAGCGGCTGACTACAGGAAGCCCGAGGCAGAGTTGCTCTGCCCCGGGCTTCCTGGAATCAGCCGCTGATCAGTTTCAGCAGCAGCTGACTTGGGGACGCCTGGGGTTCTTAATTTGAATCTGTATGTAAGTCAGAACAGGCATCCAGATTCAGCCGCGGTTGAAACTGATCAGTTTCAGCAGCGGCTGACGCCAGTTCCGACTTACATACAGATTCAACTTAAGAACAAACCTACAGTCCCTATCTTGTACGTAACCCGGGGACTGCCTGTATTTGTAATTTGCCTCTGAAATTTATATATGTCATCTACTGTTTCTTCCTTAATGGCTTCACCTCTGTCTAGTTAGGTCTTTGTTTAACAACCCAGTACCATGGACTGGTCATAAGTGCCTTTACAATTTAATCTACCATAACAAATGAATATGGCACATTTCATTCAGCTGAGACAAAAACAGTAATGCTCTCTTGTTTTGTATTCACATCAGACAGAAGTGAATAGACAAAAATGTGCTAGAAGTATAAACAGGCTTTTGCATTTATGAACTAAGTGCTACAGCTTCCAAGGTAGCTTATTAATTAGGTGTAATGGAGTCAATAAACAGCCAGTGTGCCCCTCATTTCCAGGCCGAGCGTAGCAGCCTCTTCAACTCTTATAAACAGCTAATCTGAGCCTGAGGTATAGTTTCCGTTTCTCATGACTCAGTTCTCCAGCTGGGTTGCTTAGAATTCCAATCCCCTTCTAGGGTAATAAAAAGAATCCAACAAACACAGTCTGATGACCTTATGCCAAGTCCTCAGCCTCACCCTGAGCTAAGCAGTCCTTACCCCCGCCTTCAGTTAGGAGGATTTTATATCTTTTCCTTGGAGGCAGGCAGGGGGGGCCCAAGTCTTCCCTCTCCTCTGAGTTCCAAACTAGGACCCTGTAATAAGAAGCTATGGTTTGCTACTTCAGACTCCCTGCTAGGGTTGCTTACTTTGTGTACACATAAAACGAAACACCCTTGTCCGACCCCTCCTTCAAGACCTCACCTCTGCCCCATCTCTTTCCCATGCCCCTGCCACTGCGCACTCCTTCCCTCCTCCCTCTCTCACTTGTTTCCTCATCTTCACTCACTTGTTTACTCACTCATTTTCTGGGGCAGGAGGTTGGGTTTTGGGAAGGAGTGAGTGCTCTGGCGGGGGACAAAGATGAAGGGTTTAGGGTAAAGGAGGGGGTTGCAGATTTTTCTTCATAGGTGGGGGAAGGCATTGTCTTGTAAGTTTTCTAGCTTTTTAAACACATTGACCAGCTCTCACCTGGATTGCTGTGATCTCTTTTCCAGTTTCTTTGCTTTTCATTTCTCCCTCTCTTTTCTTTCTAAAATGCTGTGGGACCCAGACCCAGACCCAGACCCAGACCAGGCCCCAAATGGTAGATTTCTATGTGGGCTCTGATAAGATCAAATCAACATAGGTTTATTACTGGCAGCTGTTGAGTATCATAGTCAGTCTTTGGATTTACACAGGGCCCAGAAAAAGCAACACACTCAATCTTTCTGCTCTAAAAAGGGAGAAAAAATACAAAAGCTATGGGATAAAACAAAGGAAATATTGGAGTCCTATGCCAAGCCTACCTACCCCAGTCTTTGGCTAGAATCTGGGTACAGTTAAGCCTGCTTTTAGGGAGCTAGCTCAAGAGATCCAACTCCTACTCCTAATAAGTCCCAACTGAGCTGCACTTTCCCCTATTTAACACCCCCTTCCAGACTTAACACCTCTCACCGGGGTAAGCAGTTTGGTGATGATTGATCCCATTGGCTCTCAATAACCCCGTCTCAGTGATTATGGGGTTTATAAAACACATCACAGCACTTCTAGAGTCAGCTTCCCAAAACAACATTGACCATATCTACATCTTCAGAGAGACAAACATCGAGCCAGAAAGAGTGCTTGTACTGTCTTCCAGCATCTAAGAATAAACCTCATTATATGATGAGCAGCTTGTTATTCAACCAAGTGACAAAATTATAGCAATATTACATTTAAAATTTAACTGGAGATGTTACATGCTTGCATATAACATAATCACCATAAAATTTCAGAATAGTAGAAGATCTGTTCCATCAGTACTTACACAGTCACCTTGACATGTGAACGAATATAAAAAAACAGATTGTGATGTAAACTGTGGGGAGAAAAAGAAAAGGAATATGTAAGAAACACAAATAATGCCCAAAAATAATTCAGACTTTTTCTAAGGGTTCCCTACAGCTCACTGTATGATCTTTGCAGCAATCAACTGAATGTTTTCACAAGAACATGATGTTCTTCCAAAATGAGTGACAATCTTTTAACTTTTTTTCTTAAATATAAACCTAAAACTTAAATATAACAATGCAGTAAGTTAGGGTATGTCTACACTACCCCGCTAGTTCGAACTAGCGGGGTAATGTAGGCATACCGCACTTGCAAATGAAGCCCGGGATTTGAATTTCCCGGGCTTCATTTGCATAAGCGGGGAGCCGCCATTTTTAAAACCCCGCTGGTTCGAACCCGTGCAGCACGGCTACACGGGGCATGAACTAGGTAGTTCGAACTAGGCTTCCTAGTTCGAACTACCGTTACTCCTCATTCCACGAGGAGTAACGGTAGTTCGAACTAGGAAGTCTAGTTCGAACTACCTTGTTCGTGCCCCGTGTAGCCGTGCTGCACGGGGTTCAAACCAGCGGGGTTTTAAAAATGGCGGCTCCCCGCTTATGCAAATGAAGCCCGGGAAATTCAAATCCCGGGCTTCATTTGCAAGTGCGGTATGCCTACATTACCCCGCTAGTTCGAACTAGCGGGGTAGTGTAGACATACCCTTGGAGAGAGACTAAATATAAATTCCAAATCACAGAGGCTTTAAAACAGGCCTCTTTGGACATGGATGATTAATAATAAATAGTTCATTTGTGTTCATTATACAGTACTCTTACCATTGTATATTTTGGCCATTGGCAACTTGACTATTCCATACAAGTTATGCTTTCCAACAGCAGCCATTTATGTCACAGTAAGGAAGTCAGCTGTATCCCTATTTTAGGAAAGAAACTCCACTTTTATAGTTGCAATTGTTTTCCTCCTGTAATTGCAGTGACATGACTGCCGTTTGGGGTGGATTTACAATTAAACATACTGTGCCCTGACATGGAGCCTCCTCAACAACATGGGGCCTCCAGGGCTAGGTAGTCCTACACCAGTTCTGATCGCTCTGTGGGGAGAGAGCAGCTCCTCTGCAGAGAGGGCTGTGGGTTGGGCAGGAGAGCAGGGGGGCTCTCCTGCAGGCTGCAGCCTCAGGACAGCCAGCAGGAGGTGGCAAGCAACACAAACATGGGCTGGAAGGCTTCAGAGGAGCAAGGTGCAGCCGCTGAGCTGGCCGGAAAATAACAGTGCTCTGAAGTGGGAAAGCGTCGCTTCTCTCCAGCCAGCTGTATGGCTACCCAGGTCTCTGCTGAAGCTTCCCAGCCTGTGTTCATGCTGCTGGCCGCCTCCTGATGAGTGATGGCTGCCCACGGAGTGGAGAGTGGGGTTGGCCACAGTTGTCGACGGTGGGGGTGGGGGGGTTTGGAGGATGGAGAGCCCGCAAGCTGCACAGCCAGCAGGAAAAAGCCACACTTTGAAGCAGGAAACCACCACTCATCTCCAGCAGTTGACTGCATGGCTGTGCTGCCACCTCATCCTGAGTCCTCCAGCCCCTGTAATATTGTGCTACTATTGGCTACCACCTGGTGAGTGGCTGCTGCCCATGAGCAAGGAGGAGAGTGGCTTGGGGCTGGAGAGCCCCGGGCAAGGGGCAGTCAGGTGGCTGATGGAACTGTGTCCCCGCCACCTTCAGGTAGACACATTGACCAAATTTCTTCAGAGGAAGTTAGCTTTTATTTTTCCATTCATCTAAACATTTTATTTTGCACATTTTCCACATTAATTTAATGCAAATTCCAGCTTTCATCTAGACTAGAAGTTCTCAAACTGTTCTCCGAGAACTCCATTCAGGTGGACTGAGGAAAGGTTATTATTTTATTTTTAAATAAATTGCTCTTATCCAAAGAACTTTACAATAGTTAGCTCATGGTACAAACAAGATTTGGAAAGGTCATTAAGAGGTCCGCCGAGACCCTCAGCAAGCAGTCAGTGAAAATAAGTTAGACTCCAAAAACAAGCAAGGTACTTCTCGTTACTTATAATATAGTACTTTATTTAATGTACTTATAACTTATCATATAGGAGGAGGATGAAGAAAAAAGAATGAAAAATGGGAGAGACAGGAAGAGTGAATGTTCTTTTTCTTGTCTGGGTCCCAGGGGGAATCCCAAAAATGAAAGTGAGGGGCCCCACTAACTCTAAATCTGCCACTGCTGCTGTCATGTAATTTAGCCACCATTTGACCTCCTGCCAGCACTCTCATCCCCTTCCAGCAGTTTTTGCTCTTATGAAAATAAGGGGGGGGTGCTCATTGCTCTAAATGAGAGTGGTGAACACATGGTATTCCCACTTCACACCCACCAAATAATGTATAGGTTCCAAACTCATTCCTCTCCTCGGGTCTGGCTTAATGAACAAGGGAACAAACAATAAACTCCAGCCCAAATCTACTTTTTGGAGAATATTGGGGACAACTTCCATGTGCAAATGCTGGAGGAACCAACTAGGACTCATGATCCTCTTGAACTGCTGCTCACAAACATGGTGGAATTAGAACATGGGGAAGTAGAAGCAGGTGGCAACCTGGGCAACAGTGACCACGAGATGGTTGAGTTCAGGATCCTGACCAAAGGAACAAAGGAGAGCAGCAGATTATGGATCTTACGGTGGGTCTACACTGCACTGTTTTTCTGGAATAACAAAACTACACTATGCAATTGTGTTATTTCAACAGAAAGTTGAAATAATGGATGGCTTTTTCTGACTGTGGTAAACGTCATTCTGCAAGAAATAAGCCCTTTTCCTAAAAAGCTTTTTTGGAAGAGGGTATGTGTAGATACTCCACTGCTGCTATGTGGAAATAACTCCTTACCAGGGCCATTCTAAAGTTATTCCTCCCCAGTGCCTGCTGGGGCTCTAAGTCAAGATAGCGCATCCACATTAGGGGAACCTGTCCCAGACTAATTTTGAGGCTTCCCTATAGTGTGGATGCTCTATTTCATAATAAGCTTTTCCAGAAGATATATTCTAAAAGAAGCTTGTAGTGTTGATGTACCCTCAGAATATAGAAAAGCAGACTTTGATTCCCTCAGGGACCTGATGGGCAGGACCCTCTAAAAGGCTAGTATAAGGGGGAAAGAAGTCCAGGAGAGCTATCTGTATTTTAAAGAAACGTTATTGAGAACACAGGAACAAACCATCCCACTGTACTGAAAGAATAGCAAATATGGCAGAAGACAGCTTGGCTTAACAGAGATGTTTTCAGTGAGCTTAAACGCAAAAAGGAAATTTACGAGAAGTAGAAACTTGGACAGATGACGAGGAAATGTATAAAAATATTGTTTGAGCAGATAGGGGTGTAATCAGGAAGGCCAAAGAGCAACTGGAATTCAAGCTAGCAAGAGGTGTAAAGGATAATAAGAGGGGTTTCTACAAGTGTGTTAGCAAGAAGAAGGTGGTCAGGGAAAGTGTGAGCCCCTTCGGGAATGGGGAAGGCCACATAGTAACTCTGGAAAAAGCTGAAATACTCAAAGCTTTTTTTTTTTTTGACTGGTCTTCAGAGCCAAAAATTCAGTTCTCAGACTGCTGCACTGGGCAGCACAATACGAGGAGGAGGTGGGCATCCCTCAGTGGTGAAAGTACAAGTTAAGGACTATTTAGAAAAGCTGGACACACACAGATCTCTGAGGATGAATCTAATATATCCAAGGGTGCTGAAATGGTTGGAAGATGTGATTGCAGAGCCATCTTTGAAAATTCATGGTGATCGGAGAGGTCCCTGATAATCAGGAGAAAAGCTTTCCTTCTAGTTTTTTATATAGAAAGAGTAGCCCTTTGTCACCTTAAAGACTAACAAGTATATAAAGATGTATATAGTGTATCATGAGCTTTTGTGGGCAAAACCCACTTCCTTAGGAAGGTGTAAGAGCATCTCAGATAGTCAGATCTGGAAAAATCTGGCCCTCACATCGGGTCTCATCCCATTTAAACATTAAAGCACAGAGTTTTATATCCCTTATGAAACAGATTTAAATCATTTCAATCAATTCGATTCTTCATCTACAACAAATGGTAATGTATGAGTACCTCCATTCATGTTGTGTCCTTACTGAAGCCAGACAGAGAGTCAATGCAAATTTGGGTGTAAATGTCTTTCAAGGGAATTCCTTACCTATATCATTTTTATATATTTCATCCTTTCCTTCTTCATTAGTCAAAAATGTTCTACCTTTCTCATATATCATCTTGATGACTATCCACCAGTTATTTTCTAGTCATTCTGTTGTACTTTTTTACACTGTCCATGACATTCTGTGTTGATGCCTATTTTTAATACAATACTATACCCTGCAGACAGTTCTTGGGTTTGTAAACTGGGATATAAACCTGAGCACGTCTCCCTAGGGATTAAATGAGTTTGTTCCAAGATGCTCATATTTTACATCTGTTGCTCAAGATTATTATGCATTTCTAAATGACCTATTTCTTCACTTCAATGAGAAGTTTGCCTGAGTAGTGTTGCAATAACTCAGCTTACAAACATAGCCCAATTTTTAAATTAAGTGTAAACTATGAGAGAAAGTTCATAAAATGTCTCAATAAGCTACAAGAAGAAATGTGGATGACACACAGGAGGCATAATGCCCTGCTCTTATAATTCAAGGACTTATTAAGATCATGCCTGTTAAACAAGAGAAGGGTAGAACCAGAAATCCATGAACCAAAATCAGTGTGTCAGAAATCAAGCCTTATTGAGGGACAAAATAATGAGGGACTGGATCCTCAAGAGATTTTCAGAAGAAAATGAGTGGAGAGGAAGCAAAGGGGAAATCATTGCTGACTGAAAAAAGGGGAAGAAACAGACTGTAGGATCCACTGCGACGTTATTGGGTCTTCATTGTCCTGATCCTGCACCATACTCTGACCAATCTGGGCCTAGAGAGAGAGCCATGAAACATCATCATTTCGGTTATCTCCATCTGCACCCACCTACCACATAAGAGATGAGTCTGAAACACACAAGTGTCTTTTTCCTTCCCCACACTATTTCTTTCCTTTTCTATCTTTCTCCTTTTGGCTTCACAAACAAGACAGTTTTGCCTTCTGTCTAATAACTTAGGTGGCCAAAACTGTCTTGTTTGAGATACTACTGTAAATCTGTGACCCAATAGGCAGCTAAATGTCACTGCAAACATCCATGTTTGGCTTGATTTCTGGACTCAGAAAATGGCTGAATCAGGGGGTACGTCTAGACTACAGGGTTTTGTTGGCAAAGCTTCTGTCGACAAAGAGCGTCTAGACTACATTCAGTTCTGTCGACAAAGCAAGCTGCTTTGTCGACAAAACCCTGTAGTCTAGACACAACCCTAGATGCAATAACACCTTCTGTCGACAGAACTCTGTCGACAAAAGGCGTTATGCCTCGTAAAATGAGGTTTACCAGCGTCGACAGAACTCAGCGGTAGTGTAGACGCAGGTGTAGTTTTGTCGACAAAAGTCCACTTTTGTTGACAAAACTCTGTAGTCTAGACACACCAAGGCTTACAACAGTAACTTCAGCCATTCAAACTAAGATTTCCTCTTTTCCTGAAAAAGGACATCTATTACCGTCTGTAATTCCATCTAAGAAACTATCAAACAAGGGGTGTTTTTCTTTTCCTTTTCAGCTACAGTAACAGAGAACAAGTGCTGTTCAAATGAAAGCCTTACTTAATCCTTAATACTTCAGCTATTTTTCCTTCTTTGATAAAAGGTTGAAATAATTAATGGTGTACCAAGGCAGGCTGAGGTCTTTGTATTCCAAACCCCTAACCTGGTTTAAAACTGTTTAATGTTGAACAGTAGCAAGGTCATTTTAACACATTTGACACTTTGCCTATGTCTAGACTACATTCCTCTTTTGAAAGAGGAATGTAAATGAAGCAAATCGAAAGTGCAAATGCAATGCGGCTTTAAATATCCTGCACTTCATTTGCATATTCGTGTCTGAGCGCTTTTTTCGAAAAAGGGGTTTTCAAAAGTGAAAGTGCAGTCTAGATGGGGTTCTTTTGGGGGAAAAAACCCTTTTTCGAAAGACTCCGTACTCCTGAAAAACTGAGTACGGATTCTTTCGAAAAAGGGTATTTTTCTGAAAGAACCCCATCTAGACCATTTTCACTTTTGAAAAACCCTTTTTTGAAAAAGCTCTCGGATGCGAATATGCAAATGAAGTGCAGGATATTTAAAGCCGCGTTGCATTTGCACTTTCGATTTGCTTCATTTACATTCCTCTTTCAAAAGAGGGATGTAGTCTAGACATAGCCTTTGGGTCTTTATGTTCCAACTACTTTAACACAACAGTCAATATAGTAGGATTCAACCCAGGGACATATTTTGCCTCTCTGTCAGTGATTTCTTTTATAAGGTTTCCTACTTACTTATTTTTCAGGTATTTATAAGTATTCTTTACTTTTTTTCACAAAGCTGGCTTCACTACACAATATACTCTGCTTTGGTGCTATGAAGTTTGCTTAAAGCCCCAGACTTTCATTTTTATTACCCAAAAGGTTATTATGGTCTTATGTTGGCTTCTGCAAAATGGATTTTTGACTGACTATTTTTTGACCTATTGTGCTAAAAACAATTTCATCTTAGTGGAGGATGTTTTTAAAAAAAATCAATATTCTTGCCCATATATTTTATTCATAAATTCTCAAATAGTATTTAATTTAGGGAGAAAACCCACAATACTATGTCACTTATGTATTGATGATGGAACATTTTTACTAATGGAGGTGCCAAAAGTCAGCTCCCTTAACCCTGTGCACCTCTTCACTTCCTCCCCCCCCCCCCCCCAGCTGGGGCCGGGAGCAGGGCCATATCTCTGGAAGGGGGAAAACCTGTACAGGAGTAAGAGGGGGGAGGCTAGAGCCAGCAACTGGGACCAGTGCTTCAGCTCCAGCCCCTGCTGCCTTAGTTCCCATGCCTGTCCACTTATGCAAGGGAAAATATGCTTTTTTTTAATTCAAAGGGTTTCTAATTGTCAAATTCCCACAAGAGGGCTCATCTTACTCATTAAAGGACACAACGTGGCATGAAGAAATCTTCTAATAGATAACATCCTGAAATTCTAGGAATTCTGTTGACTGCTGTGCTGTACGCTTTGAATCCATGCATTTATATGCATATATGACAATTCTAGAACTATAAAACAAAGTTCCTCTGAACAATAGGGTGGAAAAATGCTAAAAATTATTTTGTGAAAAAAAATTGCCACTTTATTCTAGGCCACTGGTGGATTAGAAGTAGCCCTTTCAATTTTTGAATTTTTTACAAAATGACTACAATACATAGTAGGGGTGAAAACAAAAAGGGATACTACAGAAAATCTGGAAACATGATACATTTTAGAGAATGATAACTTTCCTATAGAATTTCTAAACCAAATTACTGAATTGGACAGTGAATGATATCCCTGTACTTGAATTCTATAACTGGTTCCAACATGCTACAAAAAATTACCATTTTCTAGCTGATTTTCACCAAGGCAAAACAGGCATAATTGATTTTTTCACATGATTTACTGAAATTGTAGAACTCTAAATGTCCCTGTTTTCTTAAATATTTGGAATTTTTTTCTTGTTAGGATGAGTTCTCATATTTCCTTCTAGTATTAAAAGCAGTGCAAGTAGCAATGCCTATAGTTAAGGTTGCCCACCACTTTCTGCTGTAATATCATATACAGGCAGTCCCCGGGTTACGTACAAGATAGGGACTGTAGGTTTGTTCTTAAGTTGAATCTGTATGTAAGTCGGAACTGGCGTCCAGATTCAGCCGCTGCTGAAACTGATCAGTTTCAACAGCGGCTGAATCTGGACGCCAGTTCTGACTTACATACAGATTCAACTTAAGAACCCCAGGCATCCCCAAGTCAGCTGCTGCTGAAACTGATCAGCGGCTGATTCCAGGAAGCCCGGGGCAGAGGCTTCCTGTAGTCAGCCACTGGTCAGTTTCAGCAGCGGCTGACTTGGGGACGCCTGGGGCAGAACAGCTGGGGTGCTGCTGGGTTGGTCCAGTAGCGCCGCCGCTCCTCGGCGCTACTGGACCAACCCAGCAGCACCCAAGCTGCTCTGCCCCAGGCGTCCTGATTCGGCCGCTGCTGAATCTGACCAGCAGTGGCTGAATCAGGACACCTGGGGCAGAACAGCTGGGGTTCTGCCCGGTTGGTCCAGTAGCGCCCAGAGTGGCGCTACGGGACCAACTGACAGCGCCCCAGCTGCTGTACCACAGGTGTCCGGAGCAAAGCCACGGAGCACGGGGGCAGCGGGACAGCCCAGACGCGCCGTGGCTGTCCTGCTGCCCTCGGGCTCCATGGCTTTGCTCTGCTTTGCTCCCCGTCCCCCTGGTCTGCAGACCAGGGGGACGGGGAGCAAAGCGGCGGAACACGCGGGCAGCGGACAGCCCAGACGCGTCTGGGCTGTCCGCTGCCCGCGTGCTCCACGGCTTTGCTCTGCTTTGCCCCCCCCCCTCGCCCTGGTCTGCAGACCAGGGGGATGGGGGGGGGGGCAAAGCAGAGCCAAGCCGCGGAGCGCCCGGCCAGCTGACAGCCCAGACGCGTCTGGGCTGTCAGCTGATCGCGCGCTCCACGGCTTGGCTCTGCTTTGCCCCTCCCCCCCCGTCCTCCTGGTCTGCAGACCAGGGGAAAGGGGGGGGCAAAGCAGAGCCAAGCAGAGCCAAGCCGCGGAGCGCGCGATCAGCTGACAGCCCTGTCCGCTGCCCACGTGTTCCGCCGCTTTGCTTCCTTTCCCTGGTCTGCTGGAGACCAGGGAGAGGAACGGCCCCATTCGTAACTGCGGATCCGACGTAAGTCGGATCCGCGTAACTCGGGGACTGCCTGTACTCAGTTGATTATAACTTGTCATACACAAATCATTCATTTTGGAGTTTTCAGTGCTGAACGTCTACTTCATTCTAATTTTTAAGATTTAAGCAAAAACAACTCAGCAATATTAGGAGCAAGAATAGGAGTATCACCATGCCTCAGTGAATCACAACCAAGAATGCCAAATTCATAACAACCTGCTGAGAAAAAGGACAAACATATCCCAAAACTGGTGGTTATTCTTCCATAAGATACACCAGTTCATTAACAAAAGTAAACTTCTGTCTCTCCACACTCACTCACTCACAAAAAATCAGTATTCCGGTCTTGGCTTTCACACCCAGACACTAGACTTAATGATGAGTGGTTACTCAAAATCAATTTAATCAAAGTGTTGTTCTGATCCCAGAGGACCAGCCATATACCCAGGTCAATATGCAACTCAGATCTTACCCACTAATCACACCTTTGCTAATCAAGAAAGAAAGAAAGAAAGAAAGTTAGTTAGTTAGTTAGTTAGTTAGTTAGTTAGTTAGGGTACGTCTACACTACAACGTTAATTTGAAATAACTTAGTTTGAATTAGTTAATTCGAACTAAGCTAATTCGAACTAATGGATCTAGACTAAAAAACTAGTTCGAATTAGTGTTTTGCTAATTCGAACTAGCATGTCCACATTAAGTGGACCCTGAACCAGGCTTAAGGATGGCCGGAAGCAGTGCCGGCAGGGCATCAGAGGAGGACTTAGAGCGTGGAGATGCTGTCTCAGGCTAGATGAGGGCTGCGCTTAAAGGGTCCCAACCCCCACCCCAGACAGACAGTTCTCAGGGGTGCCCCGCTTGCAAACCAGTCCTGGCTTGGAGTGCCCGGACTACCCACACTGGGCACATCACAGCACTCGGCCATCAGACCAGCTGCACTTGCCGCAGGCTGCCATCTGGGGAGAGGGGGCAATTGAGGGGCTGCAGGAGAGGTTCCACCCCCAGAAGCCAGAGGACAGGGTTATGCCAAGAGACAAAGAGAAAAGGCAGCAGCTAAGGAATGTGAGGGAGAGAGAGAACTAGGAACAGGTGACAGGCAGAGCAGGATGGAGACTGTGGGATAGCAGCAGGGGAGCAGGCAAATAGGAGCCAAAGAAGCTGCGAGGACAGGGAAGGAGTATCTGTCTGTGACCATTAGAGAACACTGTTCTGCAGAACCTTGACTGCTGAGACTCAGGAATAATGTGCTGTTTGGCAAATTGCTCTGAACCTCACTAGAAAAGTGTGTGATTCCATCCCGATGCTTAGTGGCAGATGCGCACAGAAGATAATAATAGTCTTGTACTGAGACTAGCTCTGCTGTTGGCTCAAATGGTAAAGAACAGTGCTAGGATCTTTAGAGCCCACTCCACTGACAACCCAGGTTGGTTCCATATGAATTTTTTTTTTAAATCTTAGGAAATTGCATTATTACTATACATGTTAAAATAATGTTAAAGTTGTGAAGTCAAGCATTCCAAAAAAGTTAGGAAATGCCTGAATTTAGATTGCCTATAAAACCATGTGCCTGTGCATTATGATATAGTATTTCATTACATAGGGTGTGTCTAGACTTCCTGGCTCCGTCGACAGAGCCATGTAGATGAGTGTACTCGGCAAAGGGAAATGAAGCAGTGATTTAAATAATCGCCATTTCATTTACATCAAAATGGCCACCGTGCTGTGCCGATCAGCTGATTGTCGGCACAGCGTGCTAGTCTGAATGGGGATCAGCTGACCGCAGATCCCTTTGTCGTCATATCCTTTATGCCTCATGAAACGAGGCTTACAGGATCTGACGACAAAGGGTTCTGTGGTCGGCTGATCCCCTTCTAGACTACCGCACTATGCCGACAATCAGCTGATCGGCACAGCACAGTGGCCATTTTGATGTAAATGAAATGGCGATTATTTAAATCACTGCTTCATTTCCCTTTGCCGAGTACACTCATCTACATGGCTCCGTCGACAGAGCCATGTAGTCTAGACACAGCCACAGTCTCACACATTCATATAACATTTGATCACACTGCAAACTGGTCAGGTGACAGTGGGTTGGGATTGTTAGGATTAATATAGCTAAGGCCTAGATGCTAATACCCTTACATTTAGTAGCATCTTAACTAATACCTGGTTTAAAGAATTGTCAGTATGATTAATGTTGTCATAATTTTGACGTAGATAAACTGATATGCTATTATCCTAATTTTATTAGAGCTTAATGTACATGTTTAATACAAAATGACAATTCTTTACTAAAAACCTGAGCACACTCAGATTTTATGTTTAATATGGTATCTAAGTTTTAATGGCATTAAAATACTACTCTGTGAAGTATTTCTATGTATGATAGATAGACTAGAGATATCATTTGCATGCAATATACTTGGTATTCATCATTGGTCTATCTTTACCTTCACTTAGAAAGTTAATTCGCAATACTGTCTGGAATACTGCTGTCTATAAAGGCTATTTCCCATCCCTCATACTTTTCCTCAGTATTCCAATTTCATGAAGGATTTGGTAGCCCAAGACTTTTGTAACAAAAGTAATTTTATAACTGCAAATACAACGAGGAGTCCAGTGGCGCCTTAAAGGCAAAGGGTATGTCTACACTACAGTGTTATTTCAAAATATCTTATTAAGAAATAGTTATTTTGAAATATCTTACCGTATTTTCCGGGGTATAAGACGACTTTTTATGCTAAAAATCATCCCCCAAAAATCGGGGGTCGTCTTATACGCCGGGTATACAGGCAGTCCCCGATTTGCAGGTACGAACGGGGCTTTTCTCGCCCCGGAGGATACAGACTGCGGGACCTCGCGGTCCCGCCGCCCATGTACTCCGGGGCGAGAAAAGCTGCTCCGCGTCTCCCTGGTCTGCCGACCAGGAAGACGCGGAGCAAAGCTGCGGAGGGGCTCCGGCAGCGGGGCAGCCCAGGCGTGCCCCGCTGCCCGAGCCCCTCCGCGGATTTGCAAAGCCTCGGGGGAAGCCGGCAGTGGGGCAGCCCAGACGCGCCGCGGCTGTCCCGCTGCCGGCATCCTCAGAGGCTTTGCTCCCGATGTCCCTGGTCTGCTGGAGACGGTCCCCAGCAGACCAGAGGCACCGGGAGCAAAGCCGAAGCGGTGGCAGGGTGCCGCGCTTCTGAGGCTTTGCTCTGGCAAAGCCTCAGAGGCGCGGGATTCCGACGCTCTGCGGCTTTGCTCCCGGTGCCTCTGGTCTGCTGGGGACCGTCTCCAGCAGACCAGGGACACCGGGAGCAAAGCCACAGCCATGGCGGGGTCCCGTGCCTCTGAGGCTTTGCCAGAGCAAAGCCTCTGAAGCGCTGCACCCCTCCACCGCTTTGGCTTTGCTCCCGGTGCCCCTGGTCTGCTGGGAACCGTCTCCAGCAGGCCAGGGACACCGGGAGCAAAGCCAGGGAGACGGAGGGGCGCTGGGGCGCTGCCGGTTGGCCTGTTAAGGGGGGGTAGTCTTATACGGCGAGTATAAGATGAAAACCTATCTTTTAACTAGAAAATTAGGGGGTCGTCTTATACGCCCAGTCGCCTTATACGCCGGAAAATACGGTATTTTGAAATAACACGTCTACACACAAAATGCAATTTGAAATAGTGTTTTGATATTTCGAAATAGTGCATCCACACTGATTGGATGTTTAATTGCATTTAAGGCCAGCCGGAACCATTTCTGACAGGGCATCAGGTCAGGAGTTACCTTGTGTTGCTGCTGCCTGAGGCTATCTGAGGCTCGTGCTTAAGGGACCCCCCCTGGAAAGTCGGTTCTCAGATTTCCCTGCTTGCTTGCCTACCTCGCAGAGGGACAGCAAAGTATTTGTTCTCTGCGTGCTCTGGTTGCCCTCACTCAGGACACCACAGCACTCTGCAGCATGGAGCCAGAGCTGCCCCTGGGCACTCTGCTGCTCTTAGATATGTTGCTGCAAGTCTAGCAGCACTTTCTGCAGGCTGTCTCACAGGATCTGCAGAAACTCAGCCCCCAGGCCTTCTTCCAGACTCTCCTGGGGTATGTGGAGGAGCAGCTGCAGCTCCTGGATGCCAGCATGCCCTGCCACATCTGGCATCTGAAGACCAGCACTGACTGGTGGGACCACATCATTGTGGAGTGCTGAGGAGACCAACAATGGACCCAGAACTTCAGGATGAAGAAGGACACCTTCCTGGAGCTCTGCGAGTGGCTCACTCCTGCTTTGAGGCGACAGGACACACACATGAGGTCTGCCATTCACCTCCACAAGTGTGTGGCCATCGCCCTCTGGAAGCTCTCTATGCTGGATAGCTACCAATCCATGGGAAACCAGTTCAGTGTGGGGAGATCCATCTTCGGAGCCGTGCTCATGCAGGTATGGCAATTTCCAGCTACTGTGCCAGGAGGGGGGTTTCAAGGAGGGAATGGGCTGCCCTAGAGAAAAGTGGGGGGGAGGGGATGCAAGTCCCCTCCCCAGAAGGGTTTGTTCTGTCCTGCCCACACTAAGGACTGCCCGCAGTGGCCAGGATTGCAGGGGGGGTTGCTCCTGGGTAGTGGAGGAACAGGGCAGTGGTGGGGAGGGGGCACTCTCAGCCGCCCTGGCACCCCAGTGACTCAGTTTTATGTGTCCCTGTGCAGGTGGTCAGGGTCATCAACCGAGTCCTGATCGGTAGAGTCATCTGCCTTGCCAATGTGGACGCAGTCATCGAGGGGTTTGGCGCCCTGGGCTTCCCCAACTTCAGTGGGGCTATCGATGGGACACACTTCCCGATCCATGCCCCAGACCACCAGGCCTCCGTGTACATCAACTGGAAGGGATACATTTCTGTGATCCTGCAGACCGCGTCTGACCACCAGGGCCACTTTGTGGACATTAATGTAGGCTTGTCGGGCAAAGCACACAACGCGTGTGTTTACTGCAACTCTTCCGTGTACCAGAGGCTGCATGCCGGGACTTTCTTCCCTGACTGCCACATCAGGGTCAGAGACATGGACATGCCTGTCTGCCTGGTGTGGGATGTGGCCTATCCCCTACAATCCTGGCTGATGAAGCCATACACTGGACTCCTCAACCCTTCCCGGCAGGCATTTAATGCCAGGCTCAGCAGGGCCCACATCATGGGCCCACATCGAGGGTGCCTTTGGGTGGCTGAAGGCCCGTTTTAGATGCCTTCTCACCTACCTGGACCTCTCTCAGTGGAATAGTCCGCACATGGTGGCAGCGTGCTGTGTGCTGCACAATGTGTGTGAGCAAAAGTGGGAGGCTTTCATGTCAGGCTGGGTGGCAGATGCTGAGCACTTGGCCAGCCTGTACATGCAACCCCGCATGGTTTCCATGTGGGAGGCCCATTGAGGGACTGTCCATATCCGGGAGGCCCTGCAGGAGAGCTTCCACCAAGAGGATCAGTAACAGTCTTTATGGTCTGCCCCCCTGGGGGCTTTTGCTTCATTCCTCCCTCATGTCCTTCCACTTACTCCTCCTTAACCCCCCCCCCCCTTCCTGATGGAAAATAAAATACATGTGTTTTGATTAAACCAAACTCTGTTTATTCAACAAAACTGGGGGGGGGGGCAATGAAACTCAGGTGAGACTGGGGAAAGAAGGTGGGAGAGAGGAGGAGAGAGGATGGAAGAGGGGTGGGGGAAACCTGGGAGGAGGGAGCTGGAAGGGGAAAGAAAGGGGAACAAGGGGGTGGAGAAGCTCAGGTCTCAGGGTTGGGCAGGGTTGGCCACACTGTCTCCCAGCACTGCAGGTGAGGGGGCCTCAGCGTCCCCTGGGCATGGGAAGGGTGTGGAGGGAGAAGCAGAAGGGGGAGAAGGAGTGGGAGGAGGAGCAGTAGCTGAGGAGGCAGCAGGGGCTAGAGCAGCAGACCAAGGTCTGCAGATGGGCACAGATGGCACATCCTTGGGCAAGCTGCTCCCACCAGCTCTCACGCCAGAGCTGCAGGTCTTCTTCAACCCAGTGGTCGAGGGTGCGGTGCAGGGCTCCCAGGTGATGCTGCTGGTAGTCCTCCATTGCACGGGTGGGCCTGCGGAGCCCTCAGGTGCAGGAGGATGGGTGGTGTGGTGCGCCCTGCACTCGCATCTGGTCCAGCTGTGGAGAACAAAGACAAATGGTCAGTCATCCCTGAGAACACAGTGCGTGAAGCCCAGCCCCCCTCTGCAAGGCAAGGATGACAGTTCTCTGCACCATCAGAGCCGATGTGCTTGCACATAGGCCATATTCGGGATGTCCTGCTATCCCAGGGAGTGGGTGCTGCCCCGAGACTGCACCCATGCCCCTGTGCTATATATCAGTGTGGGTGTGTGTGGGGGAGATGTCCCATGCCTCTGTGTAGAGGGGGCTTGTGGAGGGAGGGCGTCCTGCTGTGTCCCATCCCGGGGTCAGGAGCATGTCATGTCTCTCCACACATGATTGTGGCTAACAGGCCAAGGCCCTTGTGCGGCATCCAGCTGGGGCCACGTGCCCAGGAGTGGCATGGCACATGCACGGGTTGCTGCGTGATCCATGGCCAGCAAGGCCCACGTGCGCAGTCCCTGGTCTCCCTCCTTTCCCCTCCCCCCGCACTCTCCCGCATAAGGGGTCAGTGATGGCACTCACATGTTGTTGCTTCCCCAGCTTCGGACGACGCCTGGGACAGGTCCGCAGGGATGGTTCAGTGGTCCTGGCTGAGCGGCATAGTGACGCTGGCCTCCTCTGGCTCTTGGCCCTCCTCTTCCTCATCAGTGCCATCATCAGGGCCCTCTGCCCCAGGGTCGATGACCACCTGGGGGGCACAGACCGTCCCGCCCCCCCGGGATGCGGTCCAGGGCATCGAAGTAGGGGCACCCGTCTGTGTCTGCCCCTGGTTGGGAGCTGCCCCCTGTGGCCCTGGCATAGACCTGCCGCAGCTTTTTTATCTTCATCCACACCTGTTCCTGGGTGCGGATGTGGCCTCTGTCGGCCATGCTGACAGCCATCCAGCCATAGATGGCTGCGTTCCTGCGTCTAGTGCAGAGATCATGAAGATGGTGGCATCACTTCAATAAGGTCCATGACCTCCGCACTAGACCAGGAAGGTGCCTGTCTCTTTCAGCCCCTGGCAGGGTCTTGGCTGTTGGAGGAGTGCTCCCGGGGACTGCTGGAGGGCTGGCTGGTACTGGCTGGCTGGCTCATTTCAGGGCCACTGGGTCAGGGGCAGCAGCAGAGTGGCTCAGGTGCTAGCCACAAAAGGCTCTGGGCCAGACTCTGGACCTTTAAGAGCTCCAGAGGAGAGAGGGGAGGAGAAGAGTTTTCCTGGTGTCTGCCAGAGTAGCCAGCAGGGCACCCTGGGAAAGGCTGGAGGCCCCCTATTTCAAAATAGCCCCTATTCCTTGTCTACACAGCACCTATTTTGAAATAGCTATTTTGGAATAGGCGCTATTCCTCGTAGAATGAGGTTTACCAATTTCAAAATAAGCCCTCTGCTATTTCAAAATAATTTCCAAGTAGTGGTTTGGCTGTGTAGATGCTAGCAAAGTTATTTTGAAATAACAGCTGTTTATTTGGGCATAAACTTTCATAGGTAAACTTTTCATTGGACGAAAATTTATGACCAAATAAAACTTTAATGTGCCACAGGACTCCTCATTGTTTTTGCAGATACAGACTAACACAGTTACCCTCTGAGAATTGTAATTACAGTTATTCACAGTTTGTATACCCTTTCCTGCAATGGTAAAAAAGAAAATCTGATATGCCATAAATTGCTATGTTACAGCTGTGGAAACTGCTTGTGTTCCACAGAGACATTTCAGTTTAGCTTTATTCTATCTAGAGACTGAACGATTTCAGGATAACTATTTGGATGGTTACACTCCATTACTTTCAAAGTAACTGAATCTATGTGGTCCACATGAATGTACTGACACTTTGGAGACATATGGAAAATGTAGATGTTAAAATGAGTTCCACAGCAGATGAAGCACATTGAAGGTGTTTCTTTTTCTCTCCTTTTGAAAAAAGGGAACACAGAGAGAGTATCCTAAACTACTAGCCTTCATGAGAGGCAATAAATAAAAGCCATGGCAGTCAACTACAAGAGGAACAGTTTGCCAAGGTACAAACAGCACCAAGAAATTCTTCATGTGAAAAGAAAAGAAAAGAAAAGAAAAGAAAAGAAAAGAAAAGAAAAGAAAAGAAAAGAAAAGAAAAGAAAAGAAAACCATTTATGGCAAAAGGGATTAAATTCGTAAAGAATGGTTGTTACCTTGGATGTGCATCGAGCTTACACCAAAAACTACAAAATAGCTGAGCAATTCTTTGTCCAGAGCACCCTTTCGCCCTCCCTCCCCCAAAAAAACCCTGAAAAATCTCAATACCACAGTACTTAGAATTTACTATTCATCGTTTTGAGATTCTCTTCCGCTTGGTAGCTGGGACCACATACTCAGATAGATAGATCCTTGTTAGCTACTTTTTAGAAATGTGTATACATAACTGAGGGTATGTCTATACTACCCCGCTAGTTCGAACTAGCGGGGTAATGTAGGCATACTGCACTTGCAAATGAAGCCCGGGATTTGAATTTCCCGGGCTTCATTTGCATAAGCGGGGAGCCGCCATTTTTTAATCCCCGCTGCTTCGAACCCCGTGCAGCGCAGCTACACGGGGCTCGAACTAGGTAGTTCGGACTAGGCTGCCTATTCCGAACTACCGGTACACCTCATTTCACGAGGAGTAACGGTAGTTCGGAATAGGAACCTAGTCCGAACTACCTAGTTCGAGCCCCGTGTAGCCGCGCTGCACGGGGTTCGAAGCAGCGGGGATTTAAAAATGGCGGCTCCCCGCTTATGCAAATGAAGCCCGGGAAATTCAAATCCCGGGCTTCATTTGCAAGTGCGGTATGCCTACATTACCCCGCTAGTTCGAACTAGGAGGGTAGTGTAGACATACCCTAAGATATTTGATACCAATATGTTTTGTTTTTAACTGTATCTTTGCACAAAGAAATCCAGTATCATCCTGTCATCAACATATCTTTGGAAACAGGGCCTGCTGCAGTAACAAGAGAACCCTCCGCCTCCCCCCCCCCCCCCCGTCTTTCTTTCTCTCACACACACAGGGTATGTCTACACTAGAAAGTTAGTTCGAACTAACGGACGTTAGTTCAAACTAACTTTCCTAGGCGCTACACTAGCGCTCCGTTAGTTCGAACTTAATTCGAACTAACGGAGCGCTTAGTTCGAACTAGGTAAACCTCATTTTACGAGGACTAACGCCTAGTTCGAACTAGCTAGTTCGAACTAAGGGCTGTGTAGCCCTTTAGTTCGAACTAGTGGGAGGCTAAGGCTTCCCAGGTTTCCCTGGTGGCCACTCTGGCCAACACCAGGGAAACTCTATTGCCCCCCTCCCGGCCCCGGAGCCCTTAAAGGGCCACGGGCTGGCTACTCACTTTGTGCCAGTTGCAAGGCTGCAAGCACCCGTGCCTGCACAGCCTGCACCTGCCACACCATGAGCCAGCCATCCGAGGGTTCCCAGCCCTCCACTGCTCCCCACGACCAGCCTGGCGGCTCCCGGGAGCCTGCCCGGGGGCGCAAAAGGCGGGCGCCCGCCTGGTCAAGTGTGGAGATCGTGGACCTCATCGAGGTTTGGGGGGAAGCCTCCAATGTCCACGATCTCCGCACTAGCCACCGGAACGCGGCCGTCTACGGACGCATGGCTGCCAGTCTGGCCGCCAGGGGCCACCAGCGCAGCCGGGAGCAGGTGCGCTGCAAAATTAAGGACTTGCGGCAGTCCTACTCCCGGGCCTGCCTGCCAGGGGCTGACCCGGAGGCCTGCCCCCACTTCCATGCCCTGGACCGCATCCTGGGGCCTCATGCCGTCCCTGCCCCCCGGGACGTGATTGACTCCGGGGCAGAGGGACCGCTCCTGGAGACGGAGGAGGAGGAGGAGGGCTCTGAGAGCCAGGAGCCTGCCGCCAGCCTGCCTAGGACCCGGGACCTCCGAGGCACCCCACAGAGCCGCTCGCCTGCATCATCAGAGGCCGGGGAGGCGTCCACCTGTGAGTACCCTCGTGTTCCCCTTATGTGTACGGGGGGCTGGGGCGAGAGGGAGCTCCGGGACCGTGCGCCTGGGCCTTGCCCACCACGGAGCAGCAGCTGGGGATCCTGCAGGGGCCCTGGCCTTGCAGAGGGGAGCTGGGTTTCACACACCTGGGCCCCTGGGGTAATTGACCGCTGGTCTTCTTGCACCACAGCTGCAGCACCGGGGCCTGCAGGGCGCACCACACCGCCTGCAGCAGCCGCCCGCGCCCGGGCAAGCAGGACAGCCAGGAACCAGGAGGACTACCAGAGGCGGCATCTCCGGTTCCTGGACCGACAGCTCCGTCTCCAGGACCACTGGGTCCAGGAGGACCTCAGGCTGCGCCAGAGGAGTCTGGAGGCCCTGGAGGAGCAGGGCCGTGCCCTGCGAGGCCACCTCCAGAGCCTGCTGGACCGCTTTCCATTTCCTCCTCCCCCTGCTCCCCCTCTTGCTCCCCCTCTTGCTCCCCCTGCTCCCCCTCTTTCTCCCCCTCTTGCTCCCCCTGCTCCCCCTGCTCCTCCTGCTTCTGCTCCTGCTTCCTCTCCTGCTTCCTCCACACCCCCTGTCCTCTCTGCCCCCCCCTCGACAACCATTCCCCACCGACGCCCCCGGACCCGCAGTGTGGCGAGACGGGAGAGGCAGCCGGACTCCCACCCCTGAGCTTTCCTTTCCCTTCCTCCCTTCCCTCCCCTCCCCTTCCAGCTCCCTCGTCCCAGGTTTCCCCCTCCCTTCTCCCACCTTCATTCCTCCCTCCCCCACCCCAGTTCTGTGAAATAAACAGACGTTTTTGTTTGAAAAACAGGTGTCTTTATTTGACAGTAGGTAGGGAGGGGAAAAGGGAAGGGGGGGGTAGGGTGGAAGAAGGCCCCGGTGGGGCATGCAGGGAGAGGTCAGTCCTCCTCCTCCTCCACCTGGAAGCTCTCCCGCAGGGCTTCCCGGATCCGGATGGCCCCCCGCTGGGCTTCCCGGACAGCGGCGGTGCGGGGCTGACCGTAGTGTCCAGCCATGCGGTCAGCCTCAGCCATCCAGGCTGGCAGGAAAGCCTCCCCCTTCCGCTCACACAAATTGTGGAGCACACAACATGCCGCCACCACGGGAGGGATGTTGTGCTCGGCCAGGTCCAGGCGGGTGAGGAGGCATCGAAAGCGGGCTTTCAGTCGCCCGAAGGCCCCCTCCACCACGATGCGGGCCCTGCTCAGCCTGTTATTGAAGGCCTGGCGGGAGGGATTGAGGTGCCCCGTGTAGGGCTTCATGAGCCACGGCTGCAGTGGGTAGGCGGCATCCCCCACCAGGAAGACGGGCATGTCCACGTCCCCGACCCTGATGTGGCGGTCGGGGAAGAAGGTCCCGTCCTGCAGCCGCTGGCACACGGAGGAGTTGCGGTACACCCGGGCGTCGTGTGCTTTGCCGGACCAGCCCACATTTATGTCCGTGAACTGTCCCCGGTGGTCACACACGGCCTGCAGGATGACGGAGAAGTACCCCTTGCGGTTCACGTACCGGGACGCCTGGTGTTCCGGGGCACGGATGGGGATGTGCGTCCCGTCGATGGCCCCCCCGCAGTTGGGGAAGCCGAGGGCGCCGAATCCCCGGATGACGGCATCCGGGTCGGCGAGGCGGACCACCCTGCGGAGCAGCACCCGGTTGATGGCCTTGACCACCTGTGGAGAGAGACACAGCAAAGCGTCAATCAGTGGGGCGCCCGGGTGGCTGGGAGCGTGCGTGCCCTGGCAGTGCCCCGCGCCCCACTCCCGGAAGCAACCCCCCTGGCGGCGTGTAGTACGGCCGGGACAGCCCGACCCCTCCGGTGCGGGGCGCCTTCGCCTCCTCCCGCCCCCCCCTTTGTCCCTGGGGAGGCCCATCCCCTCCTCGCAGCCCCCCTCCCCCCCGGCTCGGTGGCCGACGAGCGCCGTACCTGCATGAGCACCGCTCCGACAGTGGATCTCCCCACGCCGAACTGGTTCCCGACGGATCGGTAGCTGTCCGGCGTGGAGAGCTTCCAGAGGGCGATGGCCACCCGCTTCTGGAGGGGGATGGTGGGCCTCATGCGAGTGTCCCTTCTTTGCAGGGCAGGGGCGAGCCACTCGCAGAGCTCCAGGAAGGTGTCCCTCCTCATCCTAAAGTTCTGGGTCCACTGTCGGTCGTCCCAGCGCTCCAGGACGATGCGGTCCCACCAGTCGCTGCTGGTGTCCAGACGCCAGATGCGGCGGGGCACGCCGGTGCCGGGGCGCCGCCGCGGCTCCTCCACGGCCCCCAGGGCGGCCAGGCGGAGAGGCAGGGGGCTGACGTTCCCCAGGTGGTGCCAGGCAGCCTCGAGCCATTGGTGGCAGGCTTGCAGCAGCAAGTCCAGAACGTGCACCAGAAGGTGCAGGGCGAGCCGTGGCTCCATGTTGCCACCTGCGGCGGCCCCCCCGAAGGGAAGCACCGACACAGACGGGCACAGAGACCGACGCTTTGCTGTCCCTCAGCGAGGTTGGCAAGCAAGCAGGAAAAGCTGAGAACCGGCTGTCCAGGGGGGTCCCTTTAAGCACGAGCCTCAGATAGCCTCAGACAGCAGCCACACAAAGCAACTGCTGACCTGATGCCCTGCCAGAACCGGTTTCAGCTGCCCTTAAATGCCCCCCTGCGTCCAATCAGTGTGGACGCGCTAGTTCGAACTAGCAAAACGCTAGTTCGAACTAGTTTTTAGTTCTAGATGCGCTAGTTCGAACTAGCTTAGTTCGAATTAACTAATTCGAACTAAGTTAGTTCGAACTAGCGCTGTAGTGTAGACATACCCACACATACACACACCTATCTACCTCTCTCTTCTGCTCAGTAATTCCAATAATCTAAATTGCATACCATCAGACATGCAGAAGGACCTACAGTCAGCAGTGCCTTACAAAGAGAAATTATGAACAGCAAGGCTCTGTTCTTTCTGCCAAGAAATTTCCCTTTCTTCACTTGTAGGCAAATTCTTCTTCTGGTATGACACAGACAGTACGAGACAACAATCTGCCCTATCCAAGGATCCTATAGACATTTTCCCCACTGGGCAGGTAGATCACAAGTCATAAATATAGTTTAAAGGGTGAATCCTAATTAAGGGGCTGAGCCCAGCAGGCATTGGGCATTTCTTAAGAGATGCTAACTATCCTGAATTCCTGTTGAAGTCAATGGGAGATGATAACACTCAGTACCACCTTGCAGGATCAGACCATTTATCTATCCTGGCTTCCTCCCAACTATTAAATATCTCAACAAAATTCTTCATAAAAAAAAGTTTGTGACTTCTCAGACTCCAGCCTTTTCTCCTGCTCCTCCCCACCTCATCCTGATGAAAACAAACCACTTAACTCCATGAAAAATTATTTTCTTGTGGCAGCTGATCCCCACGTCAAATACTCCCCTTTAATATTAGAAGTCACTAAAACAATTATTTGCAATCCAGGGGAGTTTATCCATCAAATTAAAACAATTTGAAAACATGCCCATGCACACGCATACACACACACAGAGTCAGCCTAAATTAGAACTATCAGTATCCCTGACTGAGCGTAAATTATCATTTCAACTGACTTTCACTTATATTTTGGGGGGTGAAAACATATCTCCTGCTCTGATTTAAATGTGACTATTTTTTAGTTTACTTATTTTACTTATTTTTCCTTTTCAAATGTGTTTATGTTAGTTTTAGGTAGTTATTCATATTGTAGGCTATATGTGCAATTCCTAACTTGAAAACCTGCATTACTAAACTAGTTTCAGAAGACATAGTTGCCAAGGTCTGTCTCTACATTTCTAAAGCAAATGAAATATAAAAACAAATTTTAGATTAAGCTACCAGTCTTCATAGACGAATTGTATTAGAACCTTGACACAGCAGAACAATGAAGTTGCCATTCAAAAAACCACAATAAAAATCATTACATTTTTCTGCTAGCATCTCAGGGCCCAAAACTGTCATCATTGTGTTGTTAGACAAACTAATTGTCAGGATGACTAGAGCTTCTTGTATGGATTTTTAAAAAGTATTCTTCAAATCTGGAAAAATAATAAATCCATTTCTTGTGCAGCTAAAATTCCCATTGACCTCAAAAAGCATTTAAGGTCTGAGAGGAATACCAGGTAAGGAATTTCAATAGGACACCATACAGGGCAACCCTCAGGAGGGAGATAGAGTGGCATTAAAGCTCCATCAGGTACCCTTGTAAATCTTTCTCTAAGGCACAGCCCACCGAGTAAGTATATAAGAAGCAAGACCTCTCAAACCTGTAGTTCCTAGATCCACTTAGGTAGAAGTTATTCACATAGACAACTTCTTCTTCTTCTACCACCAAGGACTGGTCTCTAGTCAACAGCAGCACTGCTGCTTTGGCTGAGTCCCACCTCAGCTGTACAGCAAGAGTGACAAAACGGAGGCCACAGAGCTCAGTCAATTTCTTCCAGATCCAAAACCTTCTGGGGCACATTCCATTAGGAATCACACTGGAGCAAAGCTACCAAAGAGTAGAGGAAAGAAAAGGCACAGAACTGGGACTCTCCCCCCTTCCATTTGGGAAAAGAGTCCTTTCTCCCCCTCCCCTCCCAAGTTTAGGCAAATTCTTAGATGTAGATTGAAATAGACTCATGAGTAGGGTCTGTGTGGTACAAAGAGAATATAGGCCAAATTCAGCCTCAGCTCATGCCTACAGAATTAATGAAAATGTCATGGAGTTGAGTTGGCTTATACCGATGGACTGTGACTCCATAAACCACTTGCAATTATTTATTAACGTATTCACTCATTCCTAAATAACTGACAAGTGGGTTGGGCTATAGTTACTCTTTTTTCAGGACAGCTTTATTTTAAATGACCACTGCACAGAAACATCTCTAGTCCTTATTTTATTTTGGATCATATATCCTCTAGTATTTTTAGAATAACAATAAGTAAGACATAACAACATGTTAATATATGCAAAGTTTGTTCTGTTTTACTTCACTATTGAAAATATACACTAAACTATGGGAATTATGCAAAAATAAAAATCAGGATGCAACACTAATCACATCTCTTTATAGATTAAAATCCTAAATGAATTGTGAGAAACAGAAGTTTAATGAGTAGAAGAAGGTATGAGATGTGTAGCAGTTACACTGAATCCAGGAATGGTAAATATATAAATTCAAGCTGAGTTAATTGATTCACAATGTAATATAGAAGCAAAATAAATGAGTTACCTGGATGTTATATTTTGTGGGGATGAGTAGGATGGTATCATCTTGAATACATAGTATAATAAGATTAAGAAATATTTTCAAAGTTCACAGGAATGGCAAGAACACAAAAATGTATGCAAGCTCCATGCAAAAAAAAGAGGGTTTATAGTAATAAAAGTGAAGGATTTTTTGGACAATGCCTTAATATAAATAAGACTAATAAAATGCTATTTTGTAAGGAACACTAAGTCACTCTTCAGGATTAAAGGGGTTTTTAGTTTCTATATATATGACAAATACTCCTTATACATCTCTGCTCTGATTAACAGATATTTGTCTCTGAAAACCAGAGTAATGATTTTTTTTCCAAAGTATAAATATAAAAAGTCTGATTCTGTACCCGGGTGAATTTATTTCACTATTAGGGGTGGCTAGACTGGAATAAATTGCCTAGGGTGGTGGAATCCCCATCACCAAAGATTTTTAAGAGCAGGTTAGACAAACTCCTACCAGGGATCAATTTACATAATCCTTAGTCATGCTATGAGTGTATGAAAGTGGACTATGATCTCTCAGAGTCCCTTTGGGCACGTCTACACAGCAGGGCCAAAGCCAAAATAAGCTATGCAACTTGAGCTACGTCAATTGAGTAGTTTAAGTCAAAATAGCTTATTTCAGCTTTTGGCACTGTCTACACAGCAGGAAGTTCAAGAAAGCACACACTTCCTCTGATTCCCCTTATTCCTCATAAAATGAGGGTTACAGGAGTCAGAGTAAGATGTCAGCTTGACATTATTTTGACATTATGTCGAAATAACTGCTTGTGGTGTAGACATGGATTATGTTATTTCAGAATATTGTCAGTTATTCTGAGATAACACTGCTGTGTAGACATACCTTTCCAATCCCATGCTTCTATGTCAGTATTGCTCATACTGTACAGCTAGGTCTGAAGATGCAACATCTCTAATGGAACATCTATGTAGACTTAAACATTACAAATGCAAATTCATACAAAAATCATTTTTCTCCTTGGCTTAACAGAAAAGACCTGCAAAGAAGGCACTATAATTCCCTTTCAACTACTTAGGCTGTTGAGCTGTCCTTCTCACAGTGACATGTTATGAACCTCTGGGTATGTCAGATTAGACAGCCTGCTCATCACTTCCTCCATCTATAAAATAGAAATTATAATAATTACCAACATCATTGGAGTGTTTTGAGACTCAGTTTATTCATGGTTGCAAATCAGAGATCCTCAGATGGTAGGTTGCTATAGAAGAATGCTTATTACACTGCTCTTGGTGTTAGTGAGGTCATGAGCAGTAACAAAAGAAACAAAGAAGCTTACATGCTGATAAATAAATGGGAGAAAACAGTGTGCATCTATGTGAATTTGAAACTGCATTTGCAATGCTCAAGTGTACAGGCACCTTTCTGCTTTATTTGGAGCCTAATCCTCCTCCTATTGAAGCTAATGGTGAAAAAAAAAATCAGACACAAACTGAAGTGTAGTATATTTTGTGCAGCTTTAACAGAAGCTCAAAAACTTAGCTTCCCGATGATATGAACAATATTAACTCATGGGCAACCATCTAAACTCCCAGCCTCCCTAGCTCTGGATCACAGGGAGGTTGAACACTCGGAGCATCAACACTCCACCCCCAGTATGCTTACAGTAGGCATTTTGAGGGCGGAGTATGGGAGGGGCCAGGCTGGTGGTTTGGGAAGGCTATTCCGTCCCCCGCCTAGGATACCAGATGCCCATGGTTACAGACTAACATGACTACCCCTCTGAGACTTTTAGACATATAGTTAAGAGAAAGATGGGCTTGTGAACAGCAAAGTGTTCTACCAAACAATGCACAAATTCCACAAGGCTTAAAGCTTTTAGTCCTAGCTTGTGGTAAATGGGAGGACTCATTCATGTACTAATGGCCTTCCCTTGTTTTTCTGGTGGCTCTAAGGAGGGAGAAACCACACCACAGGTCGCCGGCCTTTTGCCTCTGTACCCTGTGCTTTCTGCTTCCTTTTCCCCAAACAGAGTGGCTCTACTTACTGCTTCTTTCTGCAGCACTGCTGGCAGTCTACATAGTAACAGGAGTATTGCAGGGAACAGCTCTGTGGGGCCCAGCCTAGTCTAGGAGGAGGAGAGGAATAAACACCACAGCAGTTAGTGGCAGTATATGCAGAAGCCTAGATAAAAGTACTATTTTAAGAAAAGGTTAAACTTCGTAGAATATTTGCAAAATATTTCACATCCACAAACACACAAAAGTCCGTCAGCCAGTGATAAATGTTCTATGAATCAGCTGAATTAGATTAATCTTTCAGTTGTGTTAAGTATCATCCTGTATGAAACGGTTTAGTGCCAGATTGGTGAAAAGCTGAAAAGGTCAACTAATCTTTCTTGGCCTATTCCACAGCACATTACTAACCTTTAGAAATCTCCCAGAATGCACTCCTTTCTGAAAACTGTGAAATAGCTGTCCAAAGTGAACTGCAATTATTGGTTTGTAACAATTGTAGAGTGAACACTGGCCAAACCTGCACTGGTTCTTTAAACCAGTTAAATCCAATGAACTAACCAGTTTAAGGCAGAAATATAGGCATTGCCATATTGAACCGGAACTTAGTTCCTTCTGGTCCAGTATCCTGTCTCTCACAATGGCTAGTACCAGATGCTTTAGAGGAAGATGTAAGAAACTCACATTGGGTATCATGCCTATCTCTATTAGAGATTGGCTTTAACCGTGAAGCATTCAGCTTCCAATGTTCATAGAATCATAAATTAGGATTGGAAGAGGTCTACTGAGGTCTAATATTGTTGATATTAAACAACAGAATAAACAAATAAAATAATTGAACTGGTTCAAACAAAATGCTTTAATTACACATTGCTTGGTTCTTTAGTAAGGAAGGAAAGTGTGGGCAAGTTGAACGCAGTAAGAGAATTAGTTTCAAGGGTGGGAAGTAGGGGAACTTGGAAAGGATGCAAAAGCAAGATTGGGGTCCTAACCAGGATGCAGATTAAATGCAACCTCTGTCTAGACTACTTCTTTAAGAGAGAGAAATACCAGTATGCAAGGTTCCCTCTAAGCTGCACAGCAACACAGCCAAGCAGCTACTTAATGAGTTCCACCCAGGGGCTCAGGGCTGCTGTGCATAGAGCTTGCTGGCTGAGTGAAGGCACTTCTCTCTCAGCTACAATAGTAGCTCCTTGCTGAAGACAGAGCAGCAAGTTTCTCCTAGGTGGTAGAAAGGGGACATGTCCCTACTGGCTGGGAGAGATTCACTGCTCTGTCTTCAGTAGGGTGCTGCTGCTGTAGTTACGGGAGAAGTGCTCTTCCCCCAGCCAGACATCTCCATGCACAGCAACCCTGAATCTCTGGGTGGTGCTCACTAAGTGGGTGTGTGGCCATGCTGCCACACAGCTTAGAGGGAACCTTGCCCGTATGTAAAGAAGGACAAGGTATTTAGGAGCTGCATTAAATCCAAGCCTAACTAATATGGAAGATTGCAATAAGGAGTGATTACATCAGAATACAGATAATCTAAATTATAATGAGTAGTCCTGTGGCACCTTAGAGACTAACTAAAATATATAGAATCATTGTTAGTCTCAAAGGGTACATCTATACAGCAACATTATTTCAAAATAACTAGTGTTATTTCAAAATAACTTAGTCCACATCTACACAGCAAGCAGTTATTTCAAAATAATGTTGAAATACTGTCAAGCTGGAGGACTTCTTACTCAGACTCCTGTAATTCTCCTTGTATGAGGAGTAAGGGAAGTCAGAGGAAAAGTGCTTTATTCTGAAATAAGTGCTTTGTTGATGCTCCCAGTTTTGAAATAAGCTACACAATTGACACAGCTCAATTTGCGTAGCTTATTTTGAGTTAAGACTTGCTGTGTAGGCACACCCTGAAGTGCCACAGGACTACTTATTGTTTTTAAAGTTACAGACTAACACGGCTACCCCTCTGTGACTAAACTAGAGTGTCTTCTTTAAAGTAAGAGCTAAAGTAAAATAACGAACAACAGAAAATAAGAGATACAAGGAAAAATTGGACTTCAGTGGCCATTGCATGTGAGTACATGGGTACGTCTAGGCAGTAGAGCTATTTTGAGATACTGGAGGTATCCCAAAATAGTTATTCCGCATCTTTTACACATGCTCATTATTTCGAAATAGATTTCAAAATAAATTTTGAAATATCAGACATGATATTCCAGCATCCCTATAACCCTCATTCCATGAGGGATAAGGGATGTCTTGAAATAGTACATTATTTTGAAATGTGATGCTGGGTAGACAGCAACAAAGTTTGACATAAGCTATTTTGAAATACATTCAAAATAAGCTGTGCAATTTGCGTAGCATAAACTTCATAACTTATTCAGAGATAAGGATGCTGTCCAGATGCACCCCATGTGAGGAACTAAATTTGGCACTCACAATTTATAGAGAGGCTTGTTTGCATGTTCCTCAGTGTTTCCACCCTTCTCCCTTATTTCTTTTGCAATGGATAGTTGCCCACATAACTGATTGCCAAGCATTATTCCAGGTGTCAGGCATGCAAGCTTATAACCTGTGAACTTGTTATGTTACAGGTCAAATATATATTTTATCTGCTTATTATTTCTTAAATATGACCATGGTAACACAATCATTCATATAATAGTTTTGTGCAAAATATGCTTTTCAAAAGTATGCATTTAAATATTCTCTAGTGACATCTTACCATGGTATCAAAGTGTCTCAAGAACAGTCAAATAAATCTTGAAGGCAAGGTACTGTACCTGCAAAACTAAGGGAGTGAGTTTTACTCTGATTTACCCTTTGTGTAGTCATTTCTATCTGTAGAAAGTTATTATAAAACACCACCATAAGTGGAAGGGAGTGGATAACTGGTTGGGTTTTACACTCACTTGCACAGATCTGTCTACACACATTAAAAGGTCAGGGAAATCAGACCTATAAATATGCTTTTTAAAATATCCCTAAATTTGTTAGTAAGGGTAGAATGTTTATCATTATGTGGGGATCTCTTACCACTTTTAAATTTACTATTCCCTATCTCACAAACAGACTGGCTACAAACTTCTGTGAAGTGCTGTGTGAAAGATACCAAAAAGAAATTGTATTTGTCCTAAACTTTCCTTTGTTTATAGCCTCTTGTCTCTCAAACATGCTGGCAATACCATGAATTCACTGGACCTTGAAATTAGAAAGGCTGAATTATGTGCCTTGCCCTTACTGTAGTTTGATCTCCTGCATCTGGTACTACAGTAAAGTTTATGATAAAGTTCAAGCACCTGTGTGTGCCTGAGCCCTCTATAACAGTAAGTCTTCTGAATTATTTTTTTCCAGATGGTAAGTTTTCCAAAAAAATAGTTTTTTTCAGGGCAGCAAAACTATTTGTGAATTTGGGTAAAATTCAACTTAAGAGTTTTTGCCAAAATGCTACGGGTGGGATAGGAGGGAAATCAGAAATCCCAAAATGAGCCATTTTGACATTTTGTTTCAAATCAACATTCTCAATATAAATTGTCAATTTGAATTGGTCACCAAACAAAAAATCAGTCGCTCCATTCTACTTATGAATGGGTATATATGTTAAGCAATGTGTTGTAAATCCTGATAAAGTATTAAGTAACTATTCCTGTTATTAAACAAGCAAATGGGGACAAGTCAGACAATTTAAAAACCAAATATCCATAAATTTGTTTTATGGGATATATGATTTTCCTCCTGTTTACAGTAAGGTATATCAATTGAGATCTATCAACTAATATCATTGGGGGAAAAAAGAATATTTTAATTTTGTTTTCATCACAAAACAGGATAAAAAGTCAAAATATCAATGGCTTTATAGGAACAAAAAGTTCTGGAAATTTCTAATTTGGAAATATCAAATGAAAAATGTTAACAGTTTTGATCAAAAGAAAATGTTTCATTTTGTAATGTTGATTCAAAACAAAATATTTCATTAAGAAACACTGATAATTTAGACTATTTCTAAATGTCAACAAATTAATTTCAAATGTTTTTATGGAACTTTCCAATCAACCTATTAATAGTTTCACCCAAATTGACATTTTCTTATAGAAAATACCATTTTTACAACATCTAAATTGAGTCAAAATTTCTGACAAGTTCTAGGCCACATAATTATCACTCAACTCCAGTATAGAGTTACTGTTAGTATGCCACTCTACAAATCCAGTCCTGGAATACTATTGTTCCTTATCTCGAGGTATCAGTTTATGAAGCTAAGCAGTGCTTCCCTAGTCTGATTATTTTAGCATCACATTCAGGCACAGATCTCATAAAAGCTTTCCTGGTACGGATTAACCATAATACATTCATACCTTTCCTTCACACATTCTAGCTGCGTCTAGATTGGCATGGTTTTCCAGAAATGCTTTTAACGGAAAAGTTTTCCATTAAAAGCATTTTTGGAATAGAGCGTTTAGATTGGCATGGATGCTTTTCCGCAAACGCACTTTTTGCGGAAAAGCGTCCATGCCAATCTAGACGCGCTTTTCCGCAAAAAAGCCCCGATCGACATTTTCGCGATCGAGGCTTTTTTACGGAGAACAAATCTGAGCTGTCTACACTGGCCCTTTTGCGCAAAAGCAGGAGGGGAGCAGAATAGTATTTCCGCAAGAAGCACTGATTTCTTACAGTAGGAAGTTAGTGCTTTTGTGGAAATTCAAGCGGCCAGTGTAGACAGCTGGCAAGTTTTTCCGGAAAAGCGGCTTATTTTCTGGAAAAACTGGCCAGTCTATACACAGCCTAAGGGTGCATCTACACTGCACCATAACTCAAAATAAGATATGCAATTTGAGCTACGCAAATTGCATATCTTATTTTGATGATATTTCAAAATAGCTTATTTTATTATTTGGTGCTATCTACATAGTACCAAATTTTGAAATAAAGCACTATTCCGAAAAAATATCTTACTCATAGAATGAGGCTCATAGGGATGTCAGAATAGAGAGCCCAAAAATAATGGGCTTGCTGTGAAGGCACAGGATAGCTATTTCAGGATACTCTGGTATCCCAAAATAGTGTTGCAGTGTAAACATACCCTAAAAAACAAAAACAATTTAAAAATACAGTGTTTGTCTAAGACAGTGTTTTTTCAGTCCAGCACCTTATTTGTATAGTACTGTAAATATATGCAGTTCCTTCCTGTGTCAAATCAGGTGAAAAAAACATTGGCTCTCAGTTTATTCACATTGTTTAGAGAATTATGGTCATGTTTGTTCCTGCTTTCTTCACAAGAATAGACCTGCTTGTTTCAAATCATAAGCCATGATCTGAATTGAATGGGACTCTTTTGATCAACTTCAATGGTTTAGAAATGTAACAAGCACAAAAATCAACAAATCTGCCCTATTGGCTAAAGATGAGTTAAATAGTTCCAACACTTCAGTCAACATTCTAAATATGTTTACTCTACTGTCTTCATTTTTGTATACTTCTGAAGTTCTTCACTGGAAGAAGAAGGGGCATTATAATGCGAAAACTGCTGTTCTTTAGGCACATCTGAATCAACCAATATTAGGACCTACCGTGCACCCTGTGAGGAAAGTACTTGGCAAAATACTTGGCCTATTTCTGGAGGCTCAAGGGGTTCTAATAGTTTGGAAAAGCTTTGGATAAGCATCCATATGCTTACAAACAGGCTCCTCATACTCCCATAAACTTTAGTAGCCTCTCACTCTTTATCTTATACGTGCTAATTAACTTGAGACAGCAGGGAATGACATAATATACGCTAGATCCCTATGCATAGGTTATTTATAAACAGGCTAACAACAAATTAGAATTAGTGAGATTTTTGGAACTAGTTAACTTATCAAGAATTTGTACCTGATCAGAATTAACCTTGCAATGAGTGGGCAAAGAGGACACTCTGAGTGACATTTAATGGACTGGTCCCATAGAAGGTTCAGTTGTCTTCCACCCACTGCCCAAGGATGCACCTGCCATATAGACTGTGCGCGCTTTCCTGGAACAGAAGGAAACATCAGCTAAGGAAATCAAGGAAAACGCTCAAAGAAGAGTGAAAGCACTCTCTCAGGTGCATGGGGAGTGTGGGCAGAAGCACTGGGTACATGACTGTATGCTGTCTCTCTTTTTCTTTCCCTGCCTACACCACAGCAAGGAGACAGCAGCTCACAATGCGGGATTGATTGCCAAAGATAGCAAGTGACTGCACTTCTAGTCTCTCAGAACAGAGTTTGTGGGTGGGAGCTACAATCAAGGACTGTGATGGGGCATCTGCCCTGCACTGGTCCTGAAAGGATTAATACCCACCCCTGACAGAGGGCTGAGATGATGGCGCCTGCAGCTAAGGCTGGATACAGCTGGGACTATATCAATAAGGGGAAAAGTGGATGGGACTGGGGAGCTCTAGCCTAACCTCATTCCCAGGCTGCAAGGCCTGAGGACACTAGGGCTGCAGGGAGACAGCCAGGATAGGAGAAGGCAGGAGGTCCACATCTCTAGCCAATGATGAGCGGTAATTTCAGACTGCAGTTTGCCCCAGAGGTAGAAGGCTAGATGCCATATGACAGTAAGTTGACTGAGGCAAGCTGGGTATAGAGGGTTGGGGGTTCCCTGAGAGGGAGGACCCTACAGTGTGGGGCACTACAGCAGGGCAGTACCTAGAGGGAAGGGCGCTGCCATCTGGGAGGGATATGAGTCTGAATGTGAGGAGGCAAACCCATTAACACAAACAGGTAACAATAGGTGAAACCAGAAGGGGGCACTCCAGCACTGAGTGGAGATAATTCCCAAGGGACCAACAAGGGGTGCCATGGTGGTGAGTCGCATCATGATACAAGGACTTAGCACTGACTGACCTTTTTACTTTACTCTTCCTGCGTATCCTTAGAGACTGGGTTTCAGTAAGGTTCTCTCCCAACCCTACCCCCCTTTCAAGTTTGATTCATTTCTCTTTTACCTATTTTTGTATATAGCTTTTTTTCCTAATGTTGTGCTCTGTAAATAACCCATATATCTTATTCATTTTCACCTACATGGTAGAGAGGGCTTTGTTTGCGCTAGCCAAAGAAGTTTGCAAAACATGGTAATAAAGTGTACCATGACATCCTCAAGGCATCTAAAGATCGAATGAGGGTTTTGAAGAGATGGCCCTTATCTCAGATAAAAGGAGACACTTAAAATAGTTTCACAACAAAAATAGTATCTGCTATTGGAAAGGTCCCCAGATCATAGGCAGTCACAGCATACAGATTGGTAATATTGTTGTGAGGAAAAAGGATGATTAAGGACATGATCCAAACTAGGGATGTAATAGTATAGTTGACTAACCGATAAGCAAAAGTTTATAGGTTAATTCTATAGACCAGTATTTCTGAAAGTGTACCGCAGAAATACTTTCAGAAACACTTTAACTGGCTGCCCCGGTTTGTTAATGTTCCGGTGCCGTGGCCACGGAGCCTCGCAGCTTCCACTGGCTCTGTTTCATCCTTTGCAGCCAAGGGGAGCCGCAGGAAGCAGAGTGGACTGGGCCACCACTTCCCACAGCTCCCCTTGGCTGCAAAGGATGAAACGGAGCCAATGGCAGCTGCGAGGTTCCGTGGCCATGGTGCCAGTACATAAACAAACCGGGGCGGCCAGTTAAAGTGTTTCTGAAAGTGTTTCCGCGGTACACTTTCTGAAACACTGCTAGGCTGTGTCTACACTGGTGCGATCTTACACTGGTACCATTTATTTTACTAGCTTTACTAGCAGTGTGGAATGGCAGGGTGCTCCTCAGGAGTGGGGCCAGAGCACACAGGCTGCTGTCGTCCCGTCCTCCCCCCCCCTCCCCGGGACTATAGAATCATTGACTAACTGATAAGAATTCATGAGGTTAATCGACTATTCAGTTAACCGATATTTAACATCCCTAATCCAAACAAAGTCTATTGAAGTCAACAGGAGTCTTTCTATAGGCATCAATGAGCCAGCCAAAGCCTATTAAAGACAATGGAAAAATATCCAATGACTTGAGTGGGATTTGAATCAAACCCCTATTTCTTAGAGCACAAGGCCAGAAGTAGGGAAGTCCGGGTTCTATTCCCAGTTCTGCCACTGACTCACTGTGTGACCACAGACAGGCAGTGCCACTGATTTCAAAAGAGTAAAACAAAAATAAAAATACCTACCTATGGTAATTCACAGGAACTTTGGGGCATTTCATTAATGGCTTTGAAATCCTTCAATGAAAGGAGCTATAGAAATGCAAATAGTACCATTTATTTTACTAGCTTTACAATTATTCATATGTAACATCAGGTCTACTCATTGCTAATATTTGGGTGGCCCAGAAGATGAACTTTTCTGTTCAGGAATACATGTGTACCTGAAACACTTAGGCTGTGTCTACATTGGCACCCCTTTCCGGAAAAGGGATGCTAATGAGACACTTCGGAATTGCAAATGCTGCGGGGGATTTAAATAATCCCTGCGGCATTTGCATGAACATTGCTGCCGCTTTTTTCCGGCTCGGGGCTTTGCTGGAGAAAAGCGCCAGTCTAGACAGGATCTTGCGGAAAATAAAGCCTTTTCCAGAAGATCCCTTATTCCTACTTTCAAGGAATTTGCAATTCCGACTGGTCTCATTAGCATCCCTTTTCCAGAAAAGGGTGCCAATGTAGACACAGCCTTGGAAACTAAACATATTGTTACAATACTGTCCATTCTGTTTCCCGTGCTTTTCTCCATTTCTGGAGGTATTTTCTGACATGCCATGTACAGTGGCAGCAAGGCTGACATATTTCTGCAAATGTTCCAGCATTCATGATTATTTGCCTGTTTTCCTTACAAATCATCCCTCCCACCTGTACTTTAAGATTTAGAAATTCACAGCAGAACTTTGATTTCAAAATACCAACCTAAATGACAGCCTCGTCACTCAAGCACCGAGTGCAGATGGCTGACATTCTAGCAGGCTAGAACACTAAAATGCTGCATTATCTCAGGTCTTAAAGGTCTTTCTCTAGTGTAGTGAATTCCTTTCAACTACATAGGTTCTGTTGCAGCAGTGTGTTGACAGAAAAGCTTAGCTTTCTTAACCTTCAAAAACAGAAAAATATAATTTTTCCATTATTTTAATTACAGAATTCTGAAGACTTGTTTTGAAGTAGAGCTCTGAAAATAATTCTCAGTCAGGTGCTCCCCACATCACTGTCAATCAATCACAAAAGACAGTCTGAGCAGGGATACATTTGACTATATCCATAAATAGGTTCCTGGATTATCTGGTCCTGATGCAGCAGAGCACTTAAGCATGTGTTTCATGCATGTGAGTTGTCACATTGGTTTCAACAAGGGTGCTCACAGACTTAAAGTTTAGCACATTCTTAAGTGCTTTGCTAATCTGGGCCTTAAGAGAAATCCATTAATTTCAAAGCACTTACAAAGTATTCTATGAACCTCTGCACATCTCTAACTACACAGAGGGAGAGGGGGAGCACAAAGATATGAACTGACATACTTAAGGTCATACATCAGGTCAGTGGCAGACCTTAGATTAGCACTTTCTACTAGACCACACATCCTCTCCGAGCAAAGGTTGGTAACTCTTCCAATTGTTTGCATGAAAGCCCTGGAAGAAGTTGTAAGTCAATTTAAATTCCCCCATGGTTCCCATAGAATTCCTTGGAATCACTTAGGAAGAAAGTCCCTCTCCACTGCCTGTGTCATTTAAACCTCTTAAAAGTGGTTTGGAAAGTGCTAAAAATCATATCCAAGTGCCTGGTGGAACATAGTGTGCAGAAAATACTGAGAGGATCGTTATGACATTTCCCTTGCCCAAAGCCAAACTTGTTCAACAGAGGGAGCGATCTGGCCTGGATATATTAATATGACAGCAGCTATCCTATAGTTACATCTTGATCTGGGGCAATTATTTTAAATATCCCATTTGGCTCAGTGAGACAGATGGAAAGTGTAAGAAGCACATCAGAGGTAGAGACTATTTAAAAATATATTGAAAGAGACCAGGGAAACCATATAGGAGTAATCCTGGCCAAGTTAATGGAAAATTTTGGGAGACAGGCTATGAGCAATGGATTTAAAAAACTAACCAAGCAATCCAAAACCAAAAACATTCTAGAAGACTTAAACTAGCATATGGTATACAGGCAGTCCCCGAGTTACGCGGATCCGACTTATGTCGGATCTGCAGTTACGAACGGGGCCCGTCTCCCTGGTCTCCAGCAGACCAGGGAGAGGAAGCAAAGCCGCAGATCACACGGGCAGCGGACAGGGAGATGGGGAGCAGACCAGGGAGATGGGGAGCAAAGCAGAGCAAAGCCACGGAGCCCGAGGGCAGCAGGACAGCCACGGCGCGTCTGGGCTGTCCCGCTGCCCCCGTGCTCCGTGGCTTTGCTCCGGACGCCTGTGGTACAGCAGCTGGGGCACTGCCAGTTGGTCCCATAGCGCCACTATCTTGTACGTAACCCAGGGACTGCCTGTAATGTGATATTACCTGTCATATTTAAGCAGGTCTATAACAGGGGATTTCATGATGAGACTCTCAAAATCATAATTTTTTGATGCTAAACAATTCTCAGTTCAAGGGAAAAAGAGAACTGGTATGAATAAAAAGGAAGAAGGAAAACATGGTTGTTGTACAGGTAGAATACTATAAGAACAAAGTGTGGAAGACAAAGAAATTGCATGTTGCAATGAATAATAAAAAAACACAGAAAAAAAAATGTGTCCTGAAATGCCTTAGAGTACTAGTGGTGGCCTGAGATTTATTCAGGGATTTTTGGAAAAAATATAATAATAATATCATCAGTGTTCCCTGTAAGTTGTGCACTTGGGCAGCCACCCAGGAGAGTTTCAAATGCCACCCAGTTGATTAGCAGAGCATCCACAGCCACCTACAGCTGGCACCATGTGTTTCTAGTGGTGGTGCACAACTGCACATGCTTTGGTGCAAATAACCAAATTTATTCTGCACATGGGTGGAAAAAATAGAGGAACATTAATTATAATATATTAAATTATAATATTACCTAATATTCCTTTGACTATAGTTTCCATAGTTACTAAAAATGAGTATGTATACCTTTGAGCTTGGTTTGAACTGAAAGGAACACAAAGGTAACTGTCCTCTGGAGCACAATGTGTGGGTTATGTTTACTAACTGCTTGATTCTAAACTTGTTGATGAAATAGACCCTGCTTATGTTGCATTATAAAATTGATATACTGTACATAACACAATCCAACACAACACAACTGAAAATTATTAAATCAATAAATTAGATTTTTAAATATTAAGCTTTCACTAAATAAAAGTTACAGAAAAGGTAGTAAGTGGAACTGCTCATGTATACTAGAATCTATGCTTAATTTTAAGCTGACAAACTCAATAAGAATTTCTAACTCCTTTAAAACTCACTTACAGAGGTCAACATGTGCTTAAGTCATAGTTATGTCTTTTTCAAGAAATAAGTGGTTTTGAATATGGATTCAGCTGAAAACCGCATAATTCAGGGTCAGTTCTACTCAAAATACAATCCATATTTTTCATTGCAGTTTGCTGGAATAGAAAATTCACAAATAAAGGATGTACTATAGCCCAGAGGTGACCAACCTGTGTCTCCAGTGCCACATGCGGCTCTTCAGAAATTAATATGTGGCTCCTTGTATAGGTACCAAATCCAGGACTGGAGCTACAGGTGCCAACTTTCCTCTGGGCCAGAGGGTGCTCACTGTTCAACCCCCAGCTCTGCCCTAGGTGCTGCACCCTTTCCCCCTAGGATCTTGCCACTTCCTACCCTCTCCACTGAGCCTGTCACACCCATGTTCCCCGCCCCCCTCCAGTGTCTCTCACTGAGAAAGAGCTGATCCCAGCGGGCAGGAGAAAAGGAGAAGGCAGCACTGACCAGTGGGGGGAATGTGCTGAAAGTGGTGGTGGGGAGATGATCAGGTCTGGTGACATAGAACTGTGGCTCTTTGGCAATGTGCATTGGTAAATTCTGGCTCCTTCTCAGGTTTAGGTTGGCCACCCCTGCTATAGACCTTCAAAGATACAAACACCAGAATTATGGACTGACCAGTCAAGGCCCAGCTCCATCCCCTACTCACCATAGCACAGGGCAGCCATTGAAAAGTCAGAGGTGGTGAATGCTGTTTTCCTTTTTCCCTCCCCACACTCCCCAGCTGGGATGGGGACGAGTTTACAAGCTCAGTGCCTGGGAAACAGGGATCAAAGTAGATGCTGGGATTTGTTGGTACACCCTGTGACAGCATCCTTGGGCCCCTGGAAAGGGCAGAGCGTAGGGTGGAAGGGGTGGGGCTGGGGCAATCTCCCCAGCCAGCACTTCATGGCTGCTGCTACCACAGTGGCCAAGAGCCCTGGGGCTGCAGCAGTGGAAGCTGGGAGCTCCATGGCTTCAGTGAGCAATAGGAATGGCTTGGAGCCTGGGACCCTTTCAAATTGCCAGGCCACTTTTGTTCACCCTTGTTGGTGGCGCTGCTGGTAGGGTCCAGCAGCACAGCCCACCAGCACAGCTGCCAACAAGGGTGAGCAAAAGGGGTATTAACATTAAAGGTGAGGGTCCTTAAAGTGCTGTAGCCATGTATGGGCTGGTACCGGCAGCTGGTTCTTATCAGTGCGTTCTACTTGCCTGCATTAGCCCGCTTACATCTCTGCCAGGAAAAATCTTCCCAAGCTGCTACTGAAACCTGGCCTGGAGTATAAGCTTCTGGAACTGGAGTGTGAGCTCTGGAGGAGTAGCTCACTTTTAAAGTTACAGCCTACTGCATGCTTGCTGACATTATGGTTCCCCAGGTTCATCACCTTGCAAGCTGGAGGGGGAGGGAGTAGGGGCTAGAACAAGCTGCCTGTCCATACCCCCATTCACTTGGCAACCACTACAGAGCTGTGAGCCTACACTTTGAACAGTTTGCCATAAGGAACATCCCTTAAAAGCTTGTTCAGAGTTATAAGCATTTCAGACTTATTAACAACCTCTATTCCTGAGGTGTCTGTAACCTGAAGTTCTACTGTAGATAATTTGGCAAACAGCTCCAGACAACAAGTTATATAGAGCCACACGCAAACACAGGAAATTTGAGTTTAGGGGCTTGATTAGATTTTAAAGCTAACAGGTATTATACTGTTAAATGTGTGTGTGTGTATATATATATGAAACCAAATTATAAGTGTTCCTTATTAATATTAGAAACTAAATTATAAGTTTTGTTTATTTAAAAAAATGTTGAAAAGGTTGCTACTGTCCAACCAGTTGTTGGCAATGAAGAGTGAATATGTTAAACAAGAACATGAATTAGAATATTCTTCAGAGGTTCCTTCGGCTTTATTAATTAGAATAAGTTTACCAAAGAAGGTTCTGCCAGACATTTGACCCAAGAAATGCTTTACAGAAGTACTTCATACTGATTGAAAATGTCAATCATTCATTCCTTGCTAAAGAAAATGAATCATATCAAATTATTCCAAGATCAACAGCATCCATTACTGCATTGCAGATTAAATATAATAATAAAAGAAAGTTCCTCATGACTCATGGTGATTGGAAATCCCATGATGCTCTAGGGAAGTACAAGTATGTAGGCTCCCAAGTCTTGGCCAAAGTCCAACTTAGGTAATTACATTCTTCCTTCCTAAATTCCCTCTACAATTTCAGTCAGGTGTGGTATTCCTCAGTTGCTGTTCATCAGTGCTGAAATGCACTGTTTAACAGCTGATGACTGAATTCCACTGGGAAACAAATTGCATATGCGGCCAAATCCTAAAATCCTTACTCAGACCAGAATCCTACTAAAGAAGATGAAAGAAGATGAACATATATATTACAACTAAAGCTCCTAATGGAATATGAACCATAATAAATGAAACACGTTATTAAATACATGTCACTAGGTAACAAGGTGTTTGAGTTCATTCTGGAAGTACTTATATGCTTACAGTTAAACAAATACTTGAGTTGTTTGTTGGATCAGGGCCTAAATCAGCTATGTTACTTAGTGACATAGCATCTTTCACTGGAACTACTTGTGTGATTAAATCAGGCATGTTCTTCAAGGCTTTGCTATTTCAAGGCCAAAAAGTCTTATCAGCTGCAAATACACAGGTGTTTTGTGTTTGTTGTTATTCTTAAAGCCTATGCTTGGGGTTCTGACCATCAGCATGACTATTAACTATCCACTTGGAAACATCTCTGGATGACACAGTATTCCAGATGAGCAGATCAATTTCACTTAATTTAACATAAAGGCACTTCCCTTGGGGGGGAAAAGATTGGCCTCAGTGGAATGCATTGTGAATTATCTTGAGAGCTCTGTACTTCTAATCCTTTTGGCAATGGAAAATGTGTTTCTCAATTGTGAAACTTACATGTATGTTATGAGAATAATTTTCATAAACCTGAAATCTTCATAAGCCTAATAAGCAAAGGGCTGTGATATGACTAGAGATACATAAGATAGGTGACAGAATATTCAATATACCTTTTGGACACCATGAATCTTATGAATATATAACCTCTGCTGCTATACCTAGACGTGGTCTAATTCTCAGTATTAGCGTCATACAAACAACTAGTACTGGGTGCAACTGACATAAGACATAACTGTCAAATGACTACAACTCTCCATTCTTAGGGTGTTTATTTCCTTTATATCTGTTTGTTCTTTCATTTGATGCTAATTGTGAAGAAAGAAAGGGATTCTTTTAGCAACAAATGCTGTATATGGTGCCTCCCATGAATAGCCTCTTCTTAATAATAAGGATAGCATTTGATGATTTTCAGTACAGGCAGTCCCCGGGTTACGTACAAGATAGGGACTATAGGTTTGTTCTTAAGTTGAATTTGTATGTAAGTCGGAACTGGCTCCAGATTCAGCTGCTGACACTGAAACTGACCAGGGGCTGACTACAGGAAGCCAGAGGCAGAGTTGCTCTGTCCCCAGCTTCCTGGAATCAGCCTGATCAGTTTCAACAGCTGCTGAATCTGGAGCCTGGGACAGAACAGCTGGGGCGCTGCCCAGTAGGTTCCCACAGGACCAACCCGGCAGCACCCTAGCTGCTCTACCCGAGGTGTCCTGCAACAAAAGCCTGGTCTGCTGGGGGGGGGGGCGCACTAGCTGTGCCTCCTCCCCACAAGCAGACCAGGGAGACCCGAGCAAAGTCGCACATGCGGAGGGACCCCGCCGCCCGTGTGGCTTTGCTCCTGTCTCCCTGGTCTGCTGGGGGGGTACAGAAAAGCCACTGGACCCCCCCAGCAGACCAGGGACACCCGAGCAAAGCCGCCGCCTGGGCGGCTTTGCTCGTTTGCCCGGGAGCAAAGCCGCCCAGGCAGCAGGACCCCCGCCGCCTGGGCAGCTTTGCTCCTGTCCCCCTGCTCTGCTGGGGGTGTCCAGCGGCTTTGCTGGACCCCCCCAGCAGACCAGGGGGACAGGAGCAAAGCCGCCCAGGTGGCGGGGGTCCCGCTGCCTAGGCTGCTTTGCACCCGGGCAAACGAGCAAAGCCGCCCAGGCGGCAGCATTGCTCGGGTGTCCCTGGTCTCCTGGGGGGGTCCAGCGGCTTTGCTGGACCCCCCCCCCCCCCCCCCAGCAGACCAGGGAGACCGGGAGAAGCTTTTCTCGCCCCGGAGGACACGGGCGGCGACCCGCCGCCCCTGAGCTCCGGGGCGAGAAAAGCCCCGTTCGTAAGTATGGATCCGACGTAAGTCGGGGACTGCCTGTATTATAGAACTATGATGATTTTAGTATTTTAACAGATATAACATTTTATTTTTTGAAAATAAAAGACAAAAGTAAAAGTACTATGAATAGTAGTAGGCAGCCAGAACCTATACATTCATCCTCAATTATGTCAACTATTCCAACTATTTATAAAATAAAATTAATACTTAATATTATATATATTTATAGTATGAAGTCAGTCTCTCTCTCTCTCTCATGTACACACACACTGTCAGCAAAATGCTCTCAGGAAAAAAGGTATTTTGTGAATGATTTGGAAAATTAGTTTTGTTCTGAGAACTTCTAGAAAATCCACATACAACATGTGTTTGTGGTATAAAAAGTAACAGAACCCCTGTTTTCTGTAAATTCTAGTAATGTAGGCTCTGTGAAGGTTACTGAAAATGCCTGGCCCTCAGCCAAATGAACAAGATGTACAGAATCTTGTAAGATCATCTCCCTACTGAGTGATTTACAATTGGACCTTTCTTTTGAATTACATAGCATTTGATAGTGACTTTTTGGTGATTTTCTTTTCAGTTTATTAATATGAATTTCTTGTTTTCTTGGCATAAACATTTCCTATGGTTCCAGTTATTTCATTATCTTTCAACCCTTTCTGAACTGTAATCTGGTGCCCAACCTCAATATACATCAGCTCTGAGGGCAACAAACAGATTTAAAAAAAACATATGGCCATGAGAAAATACTATTTCCTTTTGATCATGAACAGTCATCTGCAACTTCCCCTTGTGAAATGGAATTGGCACTGGAACTTGTTTTCACATAGAATTAATGGAGAATCAAAGCCAAAAAGAGCATCCAGGAGGACAAGGCAGACCAATCAGCTCATCATCATATGAATTCTGTGACAGACTTGAAATGTGACTCCAAAAATCATCAAAACAATTGCCTCATTTGCCTGCAGTTCCTGCCAAGGAATGAAATGTTACCACTAGAAAAATCTTCGATTGCTTAGCATCTGGATGCTTGGATTTTCATCTAAATACAAGAAAGAAAAGCAGGATGAGAGTACTGATATTTGGATAGAGTTCACTAATACATCAATGAGACTTTCTGGAAAAATATAAACAAGGTTAATATGGACAAGAATTATAATGTATGAAAAATTAAAGTTAAGTATTTCAATTTGAATGAGCTTAATTCCTTGGCAGCAGAACCACTAGCACTTTACTTATCCAGATAGAGAGCTGAATTCTGGATTACTTCGATGTAAACTGCTTGGAAGATATGTATCACTGACATTTCAGTTTCAAGACATAAATCCAGTATGTTTCCTTTAAAAGCAAACCTAGTAGTTTTAGGAGAAATTTTTATGTTCATTTTTGATAATACTGGTTCTTCTATCCCCAGGAAGAGAATCCTCTTTAAAAATGATGGCACAACAATATCACTAAGAAGAGATAAGTTTAGAATTACAAACACCAGAGTTTCAAATTTACCAAACACACACCTCACTTGGAACCGGAAAAACACAATCAGGAAACAGGAGAGATCACCAAAAAATGAAAAAACCCAAACAGTACAGTATTCTGCTAAATGTAAACTACTAAAAAAAGGGAATATAGCTTTCTTCTTCATAATAAAGTTTAAAAGCAATTTTAAGTCAATATTCAGTCAAACTTTTGAAAGAACACAAACAAGATTTTGTTTAGAGATATGAACAACTTCTATTCTGAGGTATTCGTAACTGTCTTTTTGTAAATAAATTATTTTGTAAAATATTAATTAGAAAGGAAGGATGTCTTATGTTAAGTTACTCAGACTTCTGGACTAAATTCCTAGCTAAGCTCCAGAACTCTGTTTTGACATGCAGGTAAATCATGCAGGTGATGTTTCTGGGCCAAAGTTCCTCATCTTGAAAATAGGGAACATACCACCACCTTCTTCCCTGGTGTAGTCTGTTCAGATCATGAGTTCTTTTGGGCATAAGCTCTCTTACAGGATAAAAATAAAGTGCCTACCACAATGGCCCCAATTTTAATTGGATGCTATTATAATCTCTCTCTCTCTCTCTCTCTCTCTCTCTATTTATATATATATATATGTGTGTGTGTGTGTGTGTGTGTAAAGTTTTTCCTGCTGTGCAACATAACAACATCATCATGCTGTCAGACCATGAAAGCAGCCAGAGATAGTGGGATTCGTGATTGTAGCAAGCATGAGGCACAGCCCCCTCCAACAAATTATAACATGTCATTTTGCATGCAGAAAAAAAGAAATACAAGGCCTATAATTCTCTATTGGGGTATGTCCACTGCAGTTCATTGCAGTTATGTCAGCAGAGAATTTGGGCCAGAGTTTCCCTAGATATAATCATTTTTCTGTATGCATTATGACATCATAAATTCACTTATTCCTTCTGGTCAAAGTACACATGCAAAAATAAATAAACGAACTAAAAAAAAAACCCAAACCCATAGGGTCCTTATATTCCTGACAGTGTGTTTCTCAAGCCAAACTTTTATCCTTATGGCTGAGCCTGAATAAGTGATACAAAGAGTTCTTATTTCCCCACACATCCTTTATAACCTGAAGCCTGAAATGTAACTCTTCATAATTTGAGTTGAATAAAGGCAATCCCTGTTCACTTTGGTGAGACCTATTCACTCCTTTTCCATTACTGAGCTCCAGCATGGTCCTGCACACCAGTTAAGTCCCTCTTAAGATGTATGAGGGTATGTCTACACTACCCTCCTACTTCGAACTAGGAGGGTAATGTAGGCATACCGCACTTGCAAATGAAGCCCGGGATTTGAATTTCCCGGGCTTCATTTGCATAAGCGGGGAGCCGCCATTTTTAAATCCCCGCTGGTTCGAACCCCGTGCAGCGCGGCTACACGGGGCTCGAACTAGGTAGTTCGGACTAGGATTCCTATTCCGAACTACCGGTACACCTCGTTCCACGAGGAGTAACGGTAGTTCGGAATAGGAACCTAGTCCGAACTACCTAGTTCGAGCCCCGTGTAGCCGCGCTGCACGGGGTTCAAACCAGCGGGGATTTAAAAATGGCGGCTCCCCGCTTATGCAAATGAAGCCCGGGAAATTCAAATCCCGGGCTTCATTTGCAAGTGCGGTATGCCTACATTACCCTGCTAGTTCGAAGTAGCGGGGTAGTGTAGACATACCCCGAGAGTGTTAATCAGGACTTAGTTGATGCCTGGGACTTGAGGTAGCCTCCTACACAGAGATGGATTTCGTCTCTGGGGCATCTAAACCAGAAAATGAAAAATTTTAAATTTTAGCTAATAGAAGTACCAACATAGCCTGGTATGACATTTAGACACGGGTCTATTTACCTGCTTTGACCAACATAGCATCTTTCTGGTCCAATCTTCTAGGAATGATGTTGTCACTCAGAATCACTGATAAAGTACTGCAGAACTACATAGACAATACCCAGGAGAAAAACAGGCACTCTTGGGAGCTATCTACAGAGCAACATAAGCCCAGAAAGAAGATTTAGAGGAGCTGTAAGAGTTCTTTTGTTATGGAGTTCGAGGTAGTTGTAGTTTAGGTGTCTGTTACATTTGCAATAGTCCCCGAGTTTTGTGTCATGTTCCAGCTGCTATGAAGTCTGAGCTCTGAAATGGAACATAAAGACAGTCTCACGGGCCTCTTCCAAATGGAATTACACTGTTGACATACCACTTGGTTCTGTCAGAGAGAGGGGTCTGAGAAATTCCTGCTTTGTGTTGATATATCATCTGATTTTGTCCCCATTCAAAACAAAATAACATTAAATTTGATCATTTGCTAACAAAATTAGAATGTGACATTAATTTTTTTTTTAAATGTTGAAAGTATTTCAGTGATATTATATTGCTTTCTTTTTGGTTATCTGTGGGGCTACAGTATCAAATCATGTCAGATCAGATTAGATAGAATGTAACTTGACATGACAGAACAGTGTGACCCACCACACCATAACAGCTCCACAAAAGTCTTTATAAAGCATTTTTAACATTCCGCGGTAGCAAATTTGTTGGTTGATTTGTTTTTGTTTTTTTTTAACACAATAGCCTCACCTCTTTCATCTTATTTGTCATATGGCAAGATTAAATAGTCATTCTGAAAAAAAGTGTGTTCATGAAAAATATTGCACATGTATTTAAGATTTTGAAACTTCTGTATTTTAAAAACTTAAACTAACACCAAGCCAAATACTCTTTCTATTAATCTAACCCTTTTTCTGTTGAATTCTAGGTGACTATATATAAACCAAAAATACCACAAGAACTGAACAATGCATTTGACTTGATAAGGTTGTGACTGAATACAGCTGCACTGTGGTTCTGGAGTGATCTCTTTCATATAAGGCAATGGAGGTAAAAAACAAATGTTACCTTTGAAGGACATTCACTCTCCATTTTAAAAATGAGCTTTTCAAAACAATGTTGTGTTTAGCTATCCTCTGTAGAACTATCAAGTTAAAAAATGTGAATTTGTACACTTACAGGTCAGTGATATGGCACAATATTGTAACTCAAGGACAGAACAATAGAATAAAGAAAAACACTCAAAGTTAGTGGACTCAGAGGTGATATTGAACTACATGGACAATGTTTAATTGCACATTTGACAAAAAGCACATAATTGATTGGTATAGTCACAATAACAACAAGCACCGTGTTATATTTCTGTACCTATAGCAATTGGAGCTAAGTTACTTGCATCTTTCTTATAGCACACAGATAGACAGTTCTTGATACTATTGAAACCACACAACTGTGTTAAGCAGAGCATTACATTTGCAAAGTCAAGTATTCAAGCGGAAATTCATGAATTAAAAATGCCTGGGGGACAGGACAATCAACTTCTAAAAGACCATTAAATCCCATGAAAGTGTAGGCAAGCAACAGAGAGTGCTTCCCACCACCCAAATGGCTAAGGCACTCCCCTGGGATGAGGAAGACCTCTATTCAAATCTTCATTCTAGAGAAGGAACTCAGGTCTCCCACATCCCAAGAGGCTGCCCTAGGCACAAGGCTATTGACTATTCTAGGCTCACCAAACGAAAACACTCTATTACAAGTGAAGTCCTTTGTTCTTCACCTGTGCCCGTTTGACTGGCTCTTCAATGAGTAAAAAAGAAAAGCTCAAAGCAGTTGGTTTTCTACATTATCTCAGGTGTTTGCCAAAGCAGCTGTTATCGGGTCATTGTTTCTCCCTCTCCCTTTTTCTCCTGTAGGGGCAACTAATCTATTCTTTAATTAAGTCATTGTATACATACAGTAAATACCACAACAAAATTAAACATAATATTAATAAAATATTACAGGCAGCTCCCCCATTCTTCATACTATTGTCCAACATCTGCCATCTGTGCCTTGACTAACTCAGACTTCAACTGAGATTGGATTTGTAGGAAATAGTCTTTGCAATTGCTTGGAGCACTGCTAAAGTCAATGGATCTCCACACAGAGGCAAGGTTAGGCTGAGATGGATCTGACAGTATGATTGTGGCTTTAGCCTATGAACACTTCAGAGCTAAGAACAAATCTTATCCCATATTTGTAATGTATCCATATATTTAAATTCCCATAGAAATGTACGTTACATGATATGTGTTCATAAAAAGCAACAACAACCCACAGCAGATCAGATAGATCATTCTTTTGCATCTCATTCTAAATACATAACTAAGTCCAGAATATTACACCTTATGGCTACGTCTACACTGGCCTCTTTTCCGAAAGGGGCATGCTAATTTTAAACTTCGTAATAGGGAAATCCGCGGGCGATTTAAATATCCCCCGCGGGATTTAAATAAAGATGTCCGCTGCTTTTTTCCGGATTGTAGAAAAGCCGGAAAAGAGCGTCTAGACTGGCCCGATCCTCCGGAATAAAGCCCTATTCCGGAGGATCTTTTATTCCTACTTTGAAGTTCTTTGAAGTAGGAATAAGAGATCCTCCGGAATAGGGCTTTATTCCGGAGGATCGGGCCAGTCTAGACACTCTTTTCCGGCTTTTCCACAAGCCGGAAAAAAGCAGCGGACATCTTTATTTAAATCCCGCGGGGGATATTTAAATCCCCCGCGGATTTCTCTATTACGAAGTTTAAAATTAGCATGCCCCTTTCGGAAAAGGGGCCAGTGTAGACGTAGCCCACATGTACATGGAAGACATCAATTCTCTGTTGATTACACAATTCCATTGAATAAATTATGAGTTATTAATTAAATATCATTACATTCTCTACCTTAAAATAATTACATTCTTTATTTCTCATATTCAATAATGTTGTAGTTAACAGTCACCTTTTCATACATATCACTAAGGGTATATGTCTACATTACATTCTTCCTTCAAGAGAGAGGAATGCAAATGCAGACACGCAACATTGCAAATGAAGCGCGGATTTGAATTTCCTGCACTTCATTTGCATAATCGCAGCTGTCCACTTTTCCGAAATAGCATATTTCGACAAAACAAATGCGGTCCACGCGGAGTTATTTTGAGAAAAAAACCTTCCTTTGAAAGAACACTTCCTCCTAAGGGTTATTTCGAAGGAAGGGTATTTTCTCAAAATTTGCTATTTCAGAAAAGTGGCTGTCCACAATTATTCAAATGAAGTGTGGGAAATTCAAATCCACGCTTCATTTGCAATTTCTCTTGTTGCTTTTTCATTCCTCTCTCAAAGGAGGAATGCAACGTAGACAGACCCTAATACGGTGGGCCTCAAACTTTTGGGGCTCTGGAGCCCTTTACATGCGTAAAAATTTATGCAGAGCCCCAGCGATGTGAGGCGATTCTCAATTATGCTTTTGAAGGCTTTCCAATTTGTCAACCTCACGGAGCCCCTGGAGATGTCTCGCGGAGCCTTGGGGCTGCGCGGAGCACAGTTTGAGAAACACTGCCCTAATAGAATGAGCCCAATATATCTGAAACATAAAGAAATCTCTCCCTAAGGTGATAAAGCTACAGCAACAACCCACCACTTGTTTGTTTCAGAGGTATACACCTGGTTCAAAATGTATAATATCCCAACAGAACAAGCCAATAACAACTTTACTGGATTATAGCTCCTGAATTGGCTTCCCTCAGGAATGTTTTGTATCAAAAACACAGCTAAACAGTCATCGGGTGTGGGCTGTGCTTTAACACAAGTATGGACTATACTCCTCCATAGAGTTATTTTTAAAGTATAATCACTGCCTGCTGTAATCTTGACCAAATGATTAATTGAAATGTCTTGAATGGATATATCGGTCTTATTACTCTTGTAATCTCTCTCCCCTATGCATGAAGGGGAATTGAACCAAGAATTGCCAATGAGCTCTAACCACTGGCTAAATAGTGGTTCTCAAATTTTTTTTCTCATGACCCAGTTGAATAAAATTGATTATGCCCATGACCTAGCATAATTTGACTAGAGTGTGGGCTCCAAAGTGGGGTTGAGGATGAGAGCTTTGGAATGTAGGAGGAAGCTCCAATGTCAGGGATGGGAGTGTCAGGGCTGAGGCAGGAGGGCTTTGCTTTGAGCAACTCCCAGTCAATGGTGCAGCGGGGGTATTAACGCAGGCTTCCTGCCTCTCCTGGCACCACAGACAATGCTGCGCCTCAATCAGCCAGCAGCAGGTTCCCAGCCAATGGGAGTGTGGAGTTAGTGTTCGGGGAAGAAGTAGTGTGCAGATCCCTGTGCACTCTCCTCCTGGCCCTATCCCCCCATTTATGAGCCAAGCCTGCTGCTGGCCACTTCTGGGGTGCAGTAGAGTCTGTGGTGTCAGGAGAGGCAGGTAGCCTGCCTTAGTGCACCCACTAGTCACCTGATCATCCTGGAGCAACCAGACCCAGTACCTCATATTCCACGACCCAGTACTGGGTTGCTATACATAGTTTGAAAACCACTGGGCTAAAGGTTATAAAGGAGGCACCTCCTCCTTTAGCCATTTTATGACCTCATTGGTCACTCTAAGGTTCCTTCTTGGCTCCATGGTCTTTGAACTACACTTTGTCAAACATTACATTACAAATTAAAAAAATCACACTAACAATACGATTACAAATCTAGTATTATATTTACTAGACTAGTTAGTATTTCGAAACTTGACACAGAACAAAACCAGGGAAACCCCTTGAGAAGTACACCAACTTTCTAATCATTTGCAAAGTTTACTGAGATGTAGACAAATTGGACCATAGAACATTTTATTATAGATGTTTTAGCTGCTAATTAACAGTGAGAATAATATCTACTCCTCTAGATTTACCCAATCACATTATCCTATTATTCTACATTGAAAGAGCTAACAACTCTCTTTTTCCATTCTCATTTGTGCTATTAACTTTTATTTTTTAAATGCCAGCCTTACTCATGTGGGGTACTTTTACTCATGCTAGCAGCACTTCATGGGATGCAGAGTCTGGCTCTAAATTACTTTTTACACTTGTTCCGTTATCCTATTTCAGAACAATCTCACGAAGGATTTGGTTCATTAGTAAATGATTGGCATAGCCTATTTCAAGTCAAAGAGTTGTGTAATCTCTCCTTTTACTAGGTCAATGCCTATGTGAAATGGGAATCACTTGTATTGTACCCTCTATTAGTGCAGGACTTAAAACTCTGTTCAGATTAACTTGAAGGGGGCAAGGGGTAACACAGAATGAATATATACGCAAGGCTATTTATTTGCAAGCTTTTCAAGATCTGAGCTGCTATTCAGCCATTGAACTTGTTATTGTTAACAATGCGGGGGGTTAAAAAAGTTATCAAATTTTATATCAAATTTTTGTACTTCTAAAGTGAAAAGGTTGTTTACTTACTGTCTGATTCTCCATGACACCCAAACACAAAGGAATAGAATACCTAAGGAGTTCAATTCTGCTCTCATACTGATGGATTGAAGTGTATGGAATTACAATTACTTGTGATTTTCACCAACATAAGTGACTTTACTAGGAAACAAGTTTGTCTACCTCTGTTTAACAGTTACTGCAATTTGAAAGATATTTCCTTTACTTGTTCTTATATGAGTCCAATCCCTCACCCTGTTATCTTACTTCAATTAAAATCAGACATTAAAAAAACAAAATCATACCTTCAGAGTTAAACAAATCTATGTCTTTCTCCCTCTTCTTTACAAAATAAGCTTCTAGAGGAAGGGGCTGATATTTAGGGAGAAAGTAGGAGCAGAAAAATACTGCAGGAAATAGACTCCATAATCATACCTCTTAGCAGAAGCAAAGGCTGGGGATGGTGTCCAAAAAACTAAACTCAGGAAAGAGATTGGGGGTGATCGGTATCCCATTCTGTGCCTCAAAGTTGCACTCTGGAATCCACATATTCAACACTGCCATATAATTATGATATCTTTTATACAAAGCATGCCTTGTGAGGTACCATTTTAAATGTTCTGATCTGTTGAATCGTAATAGCCTTGGACAATCTGTGCCATCATAATATATGAAGTTACGAAGCAATGCTACATGTATTACTGAAATACCTTGACAGCCAACCTTTCAGCTGCAATGAAGAACCAGCCAGACATCTGCTGATGGTCCATTAAAGAGAAATCACTTTCCCAAGGACCATCCCAAAGACTTTTCAGAGAGATCATATATGTAATGGAGACTGCTTGACAACTGGGATTGCTTGATCCCCATGTCATCACAAAGATCTTTACAGCAAGCCGGAGGATAATATAAAAGGATACATCTACACTACAAAGTTAATTCGAACTAACAGATGTTAGTTCAAATTAACTTTGATAGGTGCTACACATGCAAACCGCTAGTTCGAACTTAATTCGAACTAGCGGAGCGCTTAGTTCGAACTAGGTAAACCTCATTCTACGAGGACTAAGCCTAGTTCGAACTTACTAGTTCGAATTAAGGGCTGTGTAGCCCCTTAATTCGAACTAGTGGGAGGCTAGCCCTCCCCAGGTTTCCCTGGTGGCCACTCTGGCCAACACCAGGGAAACTCTATTGCCCCCCTCCCGGCCCCGGACCCCTTAAAGGGGCACGGGCTGGCTACGGTGCCCGTGCCAGGTGCAAGCCTGTCAGCACCCAGCCAGCAGACCCTGCACCTGGCACGGATCGAGCCAGCCACCCGATGCCCCCCCCAGTCCTCCCCCTCTTCCCGGGACCAGGCTGGCGGCTCCCGGGAGCTTGCCCAGGACCGCAAGAGGCAGGCACCCGCCTGGTCCAGTGCAGACATCATGGACCTCGTCCACGACCTCCACACTAGGCACAGGAAAGCGGCCGTCTAGGGCAGGAGAGCTGCCAGCCTGGCCACCCAGGAGCAGGTATGCATGAAAATCAAGGTGGTCCACTGAGACCCCCGACCCTGAGCCCTGAGCGTACAATGGCCGTACTGGGTCAGACCAAAGGTCCATCTAATCCAGTAGCCTGTCTGCCAACAGCAGCCAACCCTAGGGACCCTGGAGGGGATGAACCGAAGACAGTGACCAAGCCATTTGTCTCCTGCCATCCCTCTCCAGCCTTCCACAAACTTCGGGCATGGACACCACTCCTCCCCCCTGGCTAATACCACTCCATGGATCCAACCTCCATGAATTGATCTCACTTCTCTTTAAACTCTGTTCTAGTTGTAGCCTTCACAGCCTCCTGCAGCAAGGAGTTCCACAGGTTGACTCTTTGCTTTGTGAAGAACAACTTTCTGTTACTAGTTTGAAGCCTGCTATCCATTCCTTTCCTTTGGTGTCCTCTAGTCCTTCTATTATGGGAACTAATGAACTTTTCTGTATGCACCCTCTCCACCCCACTCGTGCTTTTATAGACCTCTATCATATCCCCCCTCCATCTCCTCTTTTCTAAGCTGAAAAGTCCCAGTCCCTTTAGCCTCTCTTCATATAGGAGCTGTTCCAGACCCCTCATCATTGTAGTTGCCCACCCCTCTCCCACCCTGTCCCTTCCTCTCTCCCACCTCCTTTTCCCTGTCTCCCCCAGTTTTGTTCAATAAAGAGAGATTCTATTTTTGAACACAATTGTCCTTTATTTTGTACATCAGGAAGGGGGGCTAGGGAGGGGTAAGTGGAAGGAGGTGAGGGAGAAATGGGGTACGAGCCCCCGATGGGGAGGACTGGGCTGGCTCTGCGGGCTTCTGGGGGTGGAACCTCTCCTGCAGCCCCCCAATTACCGGAAAATCATGCCAGTGTAGACGTAGACCAAGGGTGCGTCTAGACTGGCAAGATTTTGCGCAAAAGCAAATGCTTTTGCACAAAATCTTGCCACTTGTCTACACTGGGCACAAGTATTTGCGCAAGAACACTGACTTTGTACTGTACAAAATCAGTGGTTCTTGCGCAAATACTCCGACACTCCCACTCAGGAATAAGCCCTCTTGTGCAACTATTTTTGCGCAAGAGGGCCAGTGTAGACAGCCAAGCTAATTTCTTGCACAAGAAAGCCCGATGGCTAAAATGGCCATTGGAGCTTTCTTGCACAAGAGAGCATCTATACTGGCATTGATGCTTTTGTGCAAAAGCAAATCTTTTGCGCGAAGGCACATGCCAGTATAGAAGCTCTCTTGTGCAAATACTTTTCACGGAAAAACTTTTCCGTGAAAAGTATTTGCGCAAAATCATGCCAGTCTAGACGCAGCCTAGAGGTCCTAAGTTCAGTTTTGCCTGCTGGTATTACACCAGCATATTACCTGGTGAAACGTCAGAAATTGTATGGTGGGGCAGAGCCAGCTTCCCTATGCCACTAGCTAGAATTCTTGTGGGGTGAGATTTGGAAAGTGTTTTGACTATGGGGGCGAGGGAAGGTATCCTAGCTGTGTTTGCTGGGAATGATTTTTTTACAAGACTGAAACTATTAGCCTTTGTCTACACGTAACAGTTTGCAACACTGTCGCGGAAGCTCTTTAAAATGAAAGTGTGGCCCTAGGAGAGAGCTCTCTCATCACTCTGTGTAACCCACCTCTGTGTGGTGCTATTAGCACTAGGAGGAGGCTCCCAGCACTGTAGCCTGGCTCACATTGGCTCCTTACAACACTGTAACTTGCTGCTTTCAGAGAGGGGGTGTTTACACCCCTGAGTCAGAAAGTTACAGCACTATAAGGTATGAATGTAGACTTGGCCTTAGTGTAGTGACACACAGTAAGAAGGAAAATTGTGCTGGGTTCCTGGAAGGAGGTGTTGAAGTTCCAGAAATTGCTGGAGGAAATGGAGAAAATCTCTTCAATTCCTCTGCATCGGGAAGCCTGTCCTCAGATAAGGAAGGGACTGGGATGAGACATTCACACCACAGAAAGATACCATACTCTGAGGTCAGGTCTACGCTAGGGGGCAAGGTCCAACTAAGATACACAACTCCAGCTTTTTGAATAGCGTAGCTGGAGTTGACATAACTTAATTAAAATTACCATATTGTCCTCACTGCAGGGGGTCGAAGGTAGATACTCTCCTGTCAACTCCCCTTACTTTTCTCAATCTGCTGGAGTACTGCAATTGATGTGAGCACAATCAGCAGTTGATTTAATGGGTCTTTACTAAACCTGTTAAACTGACCCCAGAAGATCGATCCCCAGTGTCAGGGAATATCTACACTTGCACTCTCTTTCTAGAGACGGATGCAAATGAAGACATTCGAAATTGCAAATGAACCCGGGATTTAAATATCCCATGCTTTATTTGCATAGTTGCATTATGGCGCTATTTCGAAATAACAGACACTGTTAAGAAGCAGTTATTTTGAGAGAAAACCCTTCTCTTGAATAAGCCTTATTCCTCATATAATGAGATTTACCAATTATTTCAAGAGAAAGGTTTTCTCTCAAAATAACAGCGTCTGTTATTTTAAAATAGCGCTATTTTGAAATAGCGCCATAACGCGAATATACAAATGAAGTGTGGGATATTTTAATCCTGGGTTCATTTGCAATTTCAAATGTCCACATTTGCATCCCTCTCTCGAAAGATGGTGCAAGTGTAGACATACCCTCAAACTCCCGTTAAGTGTAGACAAGGCCTAAGGGCCTGGGGTGAGGGAAGTGTTGTCCAAGACAGACTCCATTCTAGAGAGCAAAGGAAATGTATTCTAAAGGGAATTCCAGGAAAGGAAAATGGGGAGACGTTTTTTTGAAATGGATGGGGAGTTGTATAGAGAGGCTTCTGCGCGAAAAATCAAAGGCTCTCAGCAGTCCTATAAGCACTTATCAGTACCCAAGCAGCACTTTGGGGCTTTAGTGCTGCTAGCCCATGTTGGTCCTTCTGCTGATCACTTGGGGGTACAGAGAAATACAGAATGACCTAAGCATTGGTCTACACTAGCCCATTATTCTGAAATAATAACTCCCGCTTTCCACGAGGAGTAATGCTTATTTCAAAATAGTTATTTGAAAATAGCTGTAGTGTGGATGGTCCACTGATGCTATTTCGAAATAACTATTGCCAAGAGACATGCAAAGTAATGACTCCCCTGTGCTTCCTGGGGCTCTAAGTTGAGGTAGCACATCCACATTAAGGGAGCCTGCCTCAGACTAATTTTGAGACTCCCCTCTAGTGTGGACATGCTATTTCGAAATGGTTTATTTTTAAATAATAATTCCTGAAATAACTATTTCAAAATAATTTCCTAGTGTAGACATTCCCTAAGAGATTATTACAAGTCTTGTGTAGTGTGTCAGAAGAGGAAAAGACTTGTAGGATAATCTGTGACAATAAGAAATCTGAAAAAGTGATCACAGCACTCTTTTGTATATAGACAAGAAATCTCCACACTCTATTACTCCTATGGAGGGTGGTAGGATGTGGAGAAAGAGGAGTGGTCAAGGCCCAATATTACATTCCTGCTTTATCAAAGATACTTTACTTATTTAGTGAATTGCCTGGTGCAAAATTATTCAGTCAAAGGACAACAAACCTTTTTCCTCCATGAGGATTTTGTAGGATTCTTAAAGAAGCACAAAGAGTTTCTTAAAAGCAGAGCAAATATATGTAAAAACTTGGTATTAGTGCTTTTTCAGAAATTGAGAAGCAATTTCTTGACACAAGTTAAAATCTGAAGTTTGTTTCCATTTGGCAGAGTTTGAAACAGAACATTCTGTTACATTCAGCGGTAAAAAGAAAAAAGGTGGAACAAAATTGCCATTTTGAGCATTCAAAATTTCTGGCTTTGATCTAAAACCCACAAGCTTTTTGCATAAGTTTTCTGTTAAGGGGGAAAAAGCCATTTTTCATCAAAATTAAAAAAAAAGTTTTGAAGAAAAAAGTGTCAGCCAGCTCTGTTTAAAGTATTCTGCTGGTTAGTGGTTTTTCAGCAGGATTAAACCTATACCATTGCAATTAAGGGTGCAGAGGAAGAATTTCTTATAGCTGTTGGGAAATTGATAGCAATGACTGACAGGTTTTTGACTTCACTGTTCAGCCTCTGTTCTGAGCTGGCAAACTTATCTGGAAAAGCCTATAGCAAACCATAAATACTATTAAAAAGCAGGAAGCAGTCAAAATACTCACGGTGGAACCTGGTACTTTAATGAATACTGATAAAAACTGAGTACTTCTAAATGTAAACTTCACTGATCTTAGCTGGTCTCATGCATGGTTGGTCCTCCTCAACCTTGGACTAGATCTGCCCCCAGGAGTAACTATTAATGAAAATAGTATGATTCTGAGTGGAATTTGCCACCTTTTATGTAAATGTACGTTCTACTGAGACCTCAGAACCAAATTCTCAAATGCAGTGTCTCTCAGATAAATTAACCCTGCTTAAACTTTCAAAAACTCAGTGGGTTTAAATAAACCTGTCACTCCTGAGAAGGTGCTAAATATAATGTAGAAGTAGCTAATAGTGAGTCATCTGGCCCAGATGATCATTACAAGAAAATTAGCTCTTATTATCTTGGACATCTGTCCAATTTGTTTAACTATAATTTATCCTCCAGTTAAACACCTGGTGCCACAAAACTAGCACACCTCTCTCTCCTGGTGAAGACTGGCCTATTATTCTTGACAAACAATTTTGCTGTTTTAAATAAATCATACACGGACCTTGCAATTCTCTCAAAGCTTCTAAATAAACAAATGATCTCTAGAATCATTTCTATTACACATCAGGAACAGATTCATGTCTTGCTTGGCTAGTCATCTACCTCTAATGACCTCTATTGTCTTGGACATGCCCGAGAATCTCACATTGCATTGCTTGATACAGAAAAAGGTTTTGAGTAAATGGAGTGGGAGAAGTACTGACCAGCTTTGCTTGCAACAGCTCTCTCTTCCGCACAACAGCCATTTTACGTGAGATAATTGCTTTTGGAGGCTGCTGCTGCTAAGGTTGTTCTATGGCTATCCTCCTGCTTGCTTTTGCATCAGGGGCTGCCCAGTAATATTTAGATTGAGGACCTAGTTCTGATGATAGTTATACTGTTAAAGTCAGGAATAATACTTGTATGAGATCAGAACAGGCCACTAATGAACTAAAGGGATTAAAATCTAGTTAACAGAACAGGTCTATAGAGAAACAACATTTTGTTTTGTATAACTGATTTGGCTAATTTAATTCCTAATGTCCTGGGACAGATCTGGTGTAAGCTGGTAGAGTTTCATGATTTCCATTGATTTCAGTACAGCCTTGCCAATATAGACCAGCTGAGCATCTAGCCCATTAGGTCTGCTTTTGCCTTTTTCCCAGTATAAACTATTATTTTTTTACATTTTTCCTGCACCTGCCTGGCTGCAAAAATCATGTCAAGATCAACAACAGGAGCTGTATATGACCTTTATTAATCTGACCAAAGCCATATAAAAGTTTGGCTGCCCAAGCAAATTTATCACCATTGAAAGACTCGACCATGACTACATGACTGAGTCCATCCTGCGCGGTGGTTGTACCTCTGAACTGGTGTAAAATGAGATTGTGTGCTGGCACCTACCCCTTTTTCCCATTTTTTTAGCAGCTATGAAAGTGTTAACCCAAGACCATCTACCCCCAGACATAGGTATCCAATATCAGATTGACAGCAACCTCACTAACTTTTCTCATCGCCATTCCAGAACTACAATAATATTGACAACCATCAGGTCCAGCAACAGAGGGGAGAAGCAAAGAGGGTGATGCGCTCCGAGCTGCCTGGGGGATGTGTGATGCTCTCCCAGCAGCACTAAGGGCTGTCTAGCCCCAGCCCCACCCCTTCCACACTCCCACCTTGCCTGAGCAGAGAGAGTAGACAACTGTTACTCAGCAATCATGGCCCATCCCTGACTTCCGACTCCAGCTGCAACATCTGTCAAGGAACTAGAGGCTGAAGGATGAGACTCCTCAGTCACCAAAGGATCCATAATAAATAAAATCTGTGAAAGAGATCACCCTCAGCCTTGAATAATTGCCAATAAAGAGTATAAATTAAACATTTCAGAAACATATATCACCCCTTCAATTGCCATGGAGGTCAAAGGAGTTCTCCAATTAGTGTGCCCTTTCACATGAAAAAAAATGTCACATTTTGTTTCTTTAATTAAAGCTACACCATACCTTTTCTGTCTATGTGTGACTTAAAAAAACATTACAAACAGGTCTTCCTAGTCAGGTGGCAAATACTTCAATCCAAATGTGTCAGACAGCAGTTATTAAAATGAAAGTGTTGTCTGAAGTTTTATGCATTTCACAAATATGATTTTATTTGTACTCAGACAGTTTCTCTCTAGAGTTACTCACTTGATTTTACAGGACAAAATTATTGTTAAGTATGAAATTCTACATTGACTTGAAGACAAAGTGGGAAATAACATTCTAAGATTTAATCTTCTACAAATGAATTTGCAGTTATATATATGTGGAGGACACATTTTCAGTATACCAAATTTTCCCATAAATAACTGCACTAAAACCCCCCTGAAATAATCTATAATGCATTCTAAGTATATTTATCAGACAAAAGTAAATTCAAGGAAGTACGGAGTTCTCTATTATATAGCGTGGAATACTTGCTATTGAAATATGGAACTTGTAACAAAATTAAATTTATCCTTCCAGTGTTAAACCATTAGATGTTCCTATACCCAGGACATTTTAAAATATCTGGAAATCTATAATAAGGTATCAAATTCCCAGATTTAACCAGGAAAGAATTGAACAGATTACTGAAGACATTTTTAACAACTGCTCCTACTCCCACCCTCCACTCCCCCAAAAAAGTTTACAGTAAGAAAAAAAAGTGCTTTTAAGTATTACATGTTGATTGTAGGCTACTGAGAAAATAATCATTGTTATTCTCTGCTAAACGGTGGAAAATATGCCTACAATTAGTAAACAGTGTCAGCTTTCTAAAACAACACTTACAATATTAATGATATTCCATATCAGTAAACCATTTTAAGAGAGGTTTGCACAGGAAACAGAAATATCATTACCATGAATTAGTTCTGCTGCAGTTATTGCAGCAAAGATAGTGCTATTTAAGTATCCTCTGGGTGTGTCAAATGTAAAGTTAGTCATCCAGTCTACATGAAATTAGCCAAAAAATACCTATGTTAAAAGAGTATTAAGGTAGTAAAGTTTAGCACTTGGGAATTAGAAAATACCAGAAATAAGGTTGCCTGTGCAACCTATATTCCACTCCCTTCCACCTCGAGGAGCTTCCACCCTGAGGAGCCCGCAGAGCCACCCCAGTCCTCCCCATCGGGGCCTCGTACCCCATTCCTCCCTCACCTCCTTCCACTTACCCCTCCCTAGCCCCCCTTCCTGATGTACAAAATAAAGGACACGTGTGTTCAAAAATAGAAACTTTCTTTATTGAACAGAACTCGGGGAGACTGGGAAAAGGAGATGGGAGAGGGGAAGAGAGAGGGTGGGAGAGGGGAGGGCAACTAAAATGATCAGGGGTTTGGAACAGGTCCCATATGAGGAGAAGCTAAAGAGACTGGGACTTTTCAGCTTAGAAAAGAGGAGATTGAAGGGGGATATGATAGAGGTCTATAAAAGCATGAGTGGTGTGGAGAGGGTGCATAAAGAAAAGTTATTCATTAGTTCCCATAATAGAAGGACTAGAGGACACCAAATGAAAGGAATGGGTAGCAGGCTTCAAACTAATAACAGAAAGTTCTTCTTCACAAAGCAAATAGTCAACCTGTGGAACTCCTTGCTGCAGGAGGCTGTGAAGGCTAGAACTATAAAAGAGTTTAAAGAGAAGTTAGATAAATTCATGGAGGTTGGGTCCATGGAGTGCTATTATCCAGGGGGTAGAAATGGTGTCCCTGGCCTCTGTTCGTGGAAGGCTGGAGATGGATGGCACGAGACAAATGGCTTGGTCATTGTCTTCGGTCCATCTCCTTCAGGGTATCTAGTGTTGGCCGCTGTCGGCAGACAGGTTACTGGGCTAGATGGACCTGTGTTCTGACCCAGTATGGGACCTTTGTTCTGACTCAGGGCTCAGGGTCGGGGGTCTCAGTGGACCACCTTGATTTTCATGCAAACCTGCTCCTGGATGGCCAGGCTGGCAGCTATCCTGCCCTAGACGGCCACTTTCCTGTGTCTAGTGCGGAGGTCGTGGATGAGGTCCACGATGTCCGCACTAGACCAGGCGGGCGCCCGCCTCTTGCGGATGTGGGCAGGCTCCCGGGAGCCGCCAGCCTGGTCCCGGGAAGAGGCGGAGGGCTCGGTGGCAGCGGGTGGCTGGCTTGTGCCGTGCCAGGTGCAGGGTCTGCTGGCTGGGTGCTGGCAGGCTTGCACCTGGCACGGGCACCGTAGCCAGAAGTGCCCCTTTAAGGGCTCCGGGGCCGGGAGGGGGGCAGAAGAGTTTCCCTGGTGGTGCCCAGAGTGGCCACCAGGGCAAGCTGGGGAGGGCTAGCCTCCCACTAGTTCGAATTAAGTGGCTACACAGCCCTTAATTCAAACTAGTTAATTCGAACTAGGTGTTAGTCCTCGTAGAATGAGGTTTACCTAGTTCGAATTAAGCGCTCCGCTAGTTCGAATTAAGTTCGAACTAGCGGTTTGCATGTGTAGCACCTATCAAAGTTAATTTGAACTAACATCTGTTAGTTTGAATTAACTTTGTAGTGTAGACATACCCTTACAGAGGCTCTGTGTGAGAAGAAAGCTGCCCCACAGCAGGAGCAGACCAGAAGACAAACTGTGATGGCATGACACTCCTCCCACAGTGAGATGGGAGTAGAGGAGGAACTACATTACTTCCTTTCCAGCACCTTACTCGTTGTACGGGGCCAGCTACCCCTTCTCTCTGCCCTTCACCCACCCCTCATACTTACTTGCAGCCAGACATGGGGGGGTGATTAGGTCTTGTTCTCCCTGCTCTAGGTGAAGTCATAACCTGAGCCAGGCACAAGTGGAGCAGCAATCAGGGTTTTTGTTCCCTCCTGCTCCTCAGGATGGCTCTGACAATCTACACAACCATGACTGAAATCCAATTTTTATAGCATAATGCACGATTGTCACTGCAGGTAGGCCTGTCGATAAGGGTATTAGAGGGTAACTTCTCCGGGAATCCCAGTGATTCAAAGGGGCCCAGGGTTACCAGGCACTGATGTTGCAACTGCAGAAGTGGCAGGGGCCGGAGCTCTCGGCTATTTAAATCATCACCAGAGCCCTGAGCGGAGGAGCACTGCAAAGTCCTGGGCAGTGCGCTCCAGACTGTACCGGCAGGGAGGTGCACTGTCCAGTCAGTGCTGAGAGCCAGCTGCCCTACCCCACCTCTTGTGCCTTGTGTTACATTCAGGCAGCATGGGAAATGAAAAAAACTGGTCAGTTTAGGTTGTGCCCATACTGTGTCATTTCCTTGTTTCGCACTGGCACAATGCTGCAGTACTTCAGTAGTAAACACAGCCTGGAGTGTTTACGTGCAAAGGTTTTGTTGTCATTGAAAGGATGTTGTTCACTACAAAATCACTCAAACACCTGTCACCTCCAGTTTGAAGTGCTGCAAAGCTCCTTATTTGTGGCTACACCTAAAGGGCCCTCAGAACCTACAGCTAATGGAGAACTTGGCTGCCCCTGTTCTTTAGAGAGACATGTTTAGATCCCATATCAGGAGTCTATCCCTATTCAGCAAAGCATTTTAGGGCACATAAAAGGTTAAGCATATGTTTAAATAACGCCATTGATTTTAGTGGCCTTTAAGAGTTTTTCTAAATAGGAACAGAAGTAAGCACATGCTTAAATAGTTGGGTAAATGAATCAGCACATAATAATATAATTTAGGAATGTGTTGTTTTATATTTTTAATACCAGCAAGAGTCCAAAGTTAGATACTGTTATACTGGCAACAAAGGGATTAGCTTCAGGGAACTGGTATATGCTATATTGCCAAAAGCTAATCCCCAGCCTGCGTAGGTATACTTGCAAATTTTTTCTAGTCTAAGGTAGGCCATAGTAATCTCTTTTTTTGTGTTATGCCCTTTTTAAAAAAATGTTTGAGTATATGTATAAAACTTAAAAATAACCTCAACTGTTAGGGTATGTCTACACTAGCCCCCTAGTTCGATCTAGGGAGGCTAATGAGGGTGACCGAAATTGCAAATGAAGTGTGGGATTTAAATATCCCATGTTTCATTAGCATGTTACCGGCCGGTCTCCATTTTAGAAATTGACTAGCCCGAAGTAACTGCCCGCGTCTACATGCAGCAGTGAAACAGGATTCTGAATTAAAGCCCTAAATCGAATTAGCTGTTATTCCTCTCTTACAATGAGAGACTTAAATAGCTGTTTAGCTTATCAAAAATGTCAAGGATAATTTGATTAGAGTATGTAAGTACTTAAAAGGGGAGAAAATACTGGGCAACAAAGGCGTCACCGTGCCCCAGTGGGTCACAGCAGAAAATATCAGATTCAGGACAAACAGCTAAGAAATAGGGCAAACACACCGCAGACTGGTGGTTATTCTACCATTAGACAAACCAAGCCAGTAACTAAAGTAAACTTGTCTTGCCACCCCAGTTACCAAGTAAAAAATGCAGTCTTTTTTAGGCATTCCAGCCTTGCTTTATCGCTCTGACTCCAGCTGCTGACATGGCCAGAGTAGCGGGGCTTTGGCTACTCGGATAAAGCATCCTGGGTCAACATTTAAAACTTTAATCACAAAAATTATACATGCATATAAACAAGATAATCGTACTCAGCAAATAACTTTTCCATTTACATCTGACATGATAAACTTTGTACAAGATTTGTTGCAACTGTCAAACAGTGGCATTATTGATATAAAGGATCATGTTCCTATCATACCGTATCACAAAAGGCCTGTTTAATCTAACAGAGCCAATGACTGTAAATTAAAGCTGAAGAAAGTCAAACTCTAAATAAGGTGCACATTTGCTACGGAGAAGACCAACCTACCAAGAGAACCAGTGGATTCTCCATCTCTTTTTGCCTTCAAATCAAAACCAAGTGCCTTTTGAGGATATGTGGTTTATTCAAAACACAAATTATCAGACTCAATGCAGAGGAAAAGGATAAAATTCTAGTGTCTGTTATACAGGATGTCAGATTAGGAGGGCAAATCTTCCCATCTGACTTTATAATCTATGACTTCAGAAGAAATGGTCATGACCTTTTGACCATATCTAAATGAGAGAGAACCTAATTACAGTTCCTATGATTATCTTCAAGCAGCTGGGGATCACATAACAGCCAGAGACTTAAAAACTCGAGTGACAAATGGTGAGGAGATAAATTCAAACCCCCGTACTAAGCCTAATTACCTTATTTTCTGATTGTTTTTCCCATCCTACCTGGAGCACTTCTGTCTTATTTGGACTGACAATTAGCCTGCTAGCTCTCATCTATTCTGCAATTATCTCCCAAACACTAAATAAAACGGTCAGTGGTTGTGGGTGAGTCAGAAATATTGTGCTGGGTAACATCTCTCATATACTGAAACATGCTGCTCTGTGTCTCTCATTGGTCCCATACGTACACTGAACTGAGCGCTGTGAAAGCCTCCCTTTGAAAGCCTTGGGGGCAAAGGTAAAATTGACTAAATTTTTTGTTGTACTTGTCAGGGAGAGAGAGGGGGGGAAAGCTGGAAACACTGATGGACAGCCCCATCTACTCCCACTCAAGTTAACATGGGAAGCAATAAGACCTGCATTCACCTGTAGATGTTTATCAGCACCCATAGAGTATGCTATACAGCAGTGTTATTTTGGAATAACTGATATTCTTACTCCAACTCCTGTAACCCTCATTTCATAAGGAATAAGGGAAGTCAAAGGAAGAGTTTTCTTCCTTTGACTTCCTGTTGTGTAGACAGCGCCAAAAGCTGAATTAAGCTATTTCAACTTCAGCTACACAACTGACATAGCTGAAGTTGTGTAACTTAATTCGATTTTTGCCCTGCTGTATAGATGTGCCCCTAAATAATCTATCAAACCAACCAGTGTGAGAGGCTCAGACTATGTCTGCACTATGGAGTTTTTCCGGGATACCAGAGGTATCCCGGGAAACTCTGCCACATCCAAGAAACAGTGTCTGCTCTTCCTCTTTTTTTGCAGAAGAGCAGACGCACTCTTTCAGAAGCCCTGTCTTCCTCCTCCCATGAGGAGGCTTTTCTGAAATTTGGCCCAGTGTAGCTGGGAAAAGCCTCTTCCGAAAAAAATATCGGAAAAAGGTAGGCAAATTGCGGAGCGCAATTTGCCTACCTTTTTCCGATAGATCAGTGTAGTGTAGACATAGCCTCAGATTTCACAATGATGGACTTTAAGTACATACATAGATGTTTATTGCCACTATAATACTAGCATTACATCAAGGGCTCAGGCTTATATACAGTGAATGCTAACTCATTTTCTGCTATTTGATCCTTTTAAAAAACATTGAAAAAATAAAAAGACAGATTTCCAAGTGAATGAAAACTGCCTTAGACTTCCATAGGAGCAGGATCAAACCCCCTGATGAGTTTTGATAATACACAGCCATTTAGTTGAATAAGGTTTATACATTGCCCCTAAGTTTACAAATAAAAGCTCTTATTCCATTTTGCAAAACAGTGGGTAATGTTTTAATGTAATACCCTTTAGTTTCAGCCAGACAAACTAAATTGTCTATAAATGCCAGGTATAACTTTGTAACTGTTCACCCAGAACAAGTCATCTAGTTATGTTTTTAAACTAGCAAGGAAAATCTCATTCAGATTTTCACTATGATAAATCTCCATGGTAACAGATTGGAGAAACACATTTTGTGCCTGGACTTGCATATTTTCCTGATAATTTTGCTAGTGTGAAATTCTTTTGGATTTAATGCACTATATATAAAATGTAATTAAAAGGATTTTATGCATGTTTTGCAGAGGGAGTTTATGGGGAAACAGTTGCAGTGAAGTTGACAACATTTTTAGCACTTTTCAATACAGCATAAAGTAAAATGGCTGCAGCACCATACAAAGCCTCTATTATAGAGCTTTATAATGAAAAAGCTGAGAGAATCTGAGTTACAGCAGCATTACCAGTGCTCCTGTAATACTGACAGGTCTATTGCCTCTTGCTCCAGGCTAGGATTATAGCTTTACTCAAGGGTCTTCTGTTTGAGAACCTTTAGCATAAGCCTCCATGATAAAGTAGGAGAAGAAAGAACCAAGAACTGCTTTGGCTACATCAGAATAGTTCCGTGCTTTTAAAAAGTGAGACACAGTCATTCCTAAAGAAACAGGATATGTTCAGGCAAGTCAAGCAACTACAATATTTTGATACTGAAGGATAGGGGTCACAAACATAGCAGCTAGATTAGATCGATGGAATGCAAATAACCCAGACATTAATTAATCATAATCATATTCTCATGAGTGAGGAAATCCAAAGATTAAGATTGCTTCTTCCTGTTAATTCAAGCACATTGCATCTCACATGTTGTCTGGGGGCTACCTTAGTAAACTATCATATATCGGAGCTTTACATTTAAGATGGAGCATAGGAACCAAATATTGTGCTGCTGGTCGGATCCTTGCTTGCCACCTGCACACCCACCAGTGTGGGAGAGGTTCAGTGGCTGGTGATGGGAGTGAGTGTGCAAGGCTGGTGGTTGGGCACAGATGCAGCTGGTCCATCAGTGCAGTCCGTGCTGTGTGTCTCCTGTTGCCCATCAGGCCCTCTTCTCGTTTCCAGCCAGCATTGGCTACTTGCTGCAGTGGCATCAAAACACTCATGGTTTGACTGACCCCATGATTAGGGGGGCAAGGTTGCTTTCCTCTACAGCATGGGGTATCAGTCACTTGCAGGTTTTAAGCAGATTAGCAGATAGGGCCTTCCCCCAGCAGTGGCACAGAAGGAAGAACAGAAATACTGTAAAATGCCACTCTTTGTTATGTGCTGCTGCAGTGCTGCCTTCCAAGGCTGGTGCCTGGTGAGAGGCTGCTGTTCTGAAGCCTCCCAGTTTGGAATTCAGTGCTGCCCTCAGTAGTGGCACAGAAGGAAGGGAGGCAATATCATACAATGCCATCCTTCCTTCTATGCTGCTACCAGAAACAGCTCTGATTTTCTGTCTGCCCTGCTGGAAAGGTAGAGTGTGCATTCTCCCATGTTGGTTGTTCCTGGGCCTGGCTCGTCCCATGCCTTGTGGGGAGATCTAGGATCCTGTGAGGCTGCCTCCCATATAGCAGCTCCAATGGGAATAAGGGGGGTATGGGATAAAACAGTCACAGTGACAGGGAGCTGAGGCCTCGGCCCTCCGGCCAGGTCACCGAGTTCCAGATTAACAAAGTGCAACAAAACATACAGTCCAACATCCCCACAAAAGAAAGGGTCTGTAGCTCACTTCTGGTTCCTGGGAATAGTTCAGGACTTATGATGTGTCTCTCTTCTTCTCCTCTCCAATAGAGGGAAAAGTGGCCTGGATCCTCTCCATGAAATAGTGTGGGAGCCTGGTCCCTTCCTCTCCATGGGCCACATGGCCACATGTCCAGAATTCTCCAGATGTCAGAGCAAAAGGGTCTATAATCTTAGGCAATGGCTGGTCCCGACTCTCAGGCGTGGGGCAGATGCTTCTAGCAGAGTCTCCAGCAGCCAGGACTCCTGCTGCAGCCTTCTTCAGCATCTCCGCAGGCCAGTCTTTTGTTCTCTGTTGTCTGTAGTCTCTCCCTTTCGGAGCAGTCTGGCTCTGGGAGATGGTGTGTCAGAGGCACATCCCTTGGCCAAACAGATGAAGGATGTGGCTCCAACTCACTCAGCTCAGTAGGGCTATGATTCCACTCCTCATGCCCAGGAATCTGGGAATCCACTCTATGGTCAGGATCATCAGGGGGTTTCGTCTGCTGGCCTCTTTGCCCCTTGCTGTGGGGCTGTCCCGGGATGGCTCTCTAGCAGTCTGGTGCCCAGAGTGCCTTTCTCCTGTTTGCTCACTCCCCTCTAGCAGCCCTGCCAATCTGCTTCCCAGCCCTTTGATCCTCCCAGCAGCTGTTTGCCTGATTACATTGATTACAACAATGGCTGGCAGTGTTGGTTTAACCCTTTGTTTCTGAGCTAGCATGTGGGCTCCGTTTGAAACTCTTCCTCCAGTTGGAGCAGGTTCTCCAGAGGTGCTGGGGTGGGATCCCAGCGGCCCAGTTCTGCTTTCTAATCTGCCCTGCCCAGTGTGGGTCTTCAGGCCATCAGAGGCATAGCCCCTGCAGATTCTGGTGACAGGATCAGATGGAATGGAGCTAGCACATTGCCATGGCCGTGATGTCCTCCTGTCTCAAGAGAACAAGGGCATGTCAGAGACTTTGATGCCCCCAGTAATCAGGGAGGATTAATGGAAAATGTCAACCTGGGAAGGACTCATCTTCCTCTCCAGTGACTTCCAGTGCCAGACCCACCCTCCACCCCACTGTAGAAGGAGCTCTTGCCTCCATTCCCCCATTTCCCTATGACAGCTGTTCTTTAGCAGCTTCGCATTGTCAGATTTCTCTATCTGGTTTTGGTGGCTGTATTCTTCCACTCCAACTGGGTTGTATCTCCAGTATCACAGTATAGCAGGGCTCCCTATGGTAGGTAGAGTATTCTTGGTGCCAGGGAAGGGGGTTGATCCTAAATGGAGTAGGAGAGAATGGGAGAGTTCTAGCAAGTTTTAACCAATGCGGGACAGTCTCAGATGGAAGGTGGATCATTTCTTCAGGGTCTCGTTGCCTGGGTTCTATCAGTGTTGTTTTTCTATTGGATCCCATGTCCCAGCTGGGTTTCCTTACCTCCAGTGTACCAGCAGTTTGTAGACCAAGCAAAACCCCTCCTTGGCTGGGTCACTGATGGACAGTTGCAGCTAAGCCACCAAGTTCTCTAGCTTGGAGAACTGTGCTGAGTTCTCATGGAAGTGAAGGAGAGGGGACTCCATCGGCATTCTACTGTCAGCTCCCAGTCTCCCCTGGGCCAGAGAGTCTTTCTCTCCCATGTCCCTCTGCTGGAGACACTGGGGGAGAGGAGCTAGAACTAGACCCTCAGCTCCTTCTGTCCCCAAGGAAACCTGGAGAAAAGGGATATAGGCAGGGCCCTCCATGAGGATTCCCCTTCCTTCCCCCACCCTCCCATCTGCTCCATGAGGATAAGAAGGGACTCAGATCCAGGCATGAACCTGGCCGGAGCAGAGTTTGGGACATGGTCTCCTTTAAAGCCCAGGAGCTCCACTGAACCAGGAGAAGATGAACTTGATTCAAGTCTATCTCATTCCCCGCTCTTACTCTGCCTTCTCAAGGGGAACTCTCCCAACCCACAGCCCCTGCACATGCAGGTCCTACAGCCTAGCAGAGCAAGCCTGCCTATGTCTGGCATCAGGAAGCTGGGGTCAGAGGTCACTTACATCAAATTTGGGGAGAGGGATGGTGAATCAGAATGGAGCTCTGCTACTCTTTATGTTCTTGGCTCTCTCCTGGGACACTGTGGACCTGATGCGGAAGTTGGCACACTGTGGAGGAAGGAGACAGGTCAGAATCAATAGACCAGTATGCATGCTGTGTAAACAAGCCCACCCCATCCCTGGGGCTGAGACATTGTGCTTACTTATCATGGCACTTGAGAAGGGGATTGTCACAATTTGTTTTTGTCTCTCTAGACTGGCACATTGTTCAGTCTCTGGACTGGTTCCATACTTTCTGAACACCTGACTCATGAATCAACTGCCAGGATTGAGACAGACTCTTTGCTCCCTCACTGGCTTGAAAGCCCTTGGTCAGAGGAAGGGAATGACTGTGAAGACAATTGTTCCCCACCTCCTGAACCTCAGTATCAGTAGGAAAAAGAGCTGATTCCCCTCGGGCCCATGTGAATCTCTAGGAAAGAGTCTGTCACTCTTATGTGAACACCGTCTCCTGGATCTCATGGCAGGAGTGGTGAAAGTTGGAAAGAGCATGTGGGATTTACGGATCTCACTCCCAAAGTCAGCCTGGGCTCTGACTTGAAGTTCCATCGCCTTCTCCTGTCCCGGAAGGAGGAGGGGCCCAATATTGCTCTGCCCTGATTGCCCTAAAAATGGTCCACTGGGGTGCAGGCTAGGAAGACAGACTTGAAAATGGATTCCCGGTCTCCCCTTTCTAGTTCCAGCCTCAGCCCCAACTGACCATGCTGACATGGCACTTGTCTGTGTTTGGGGATTGTGCCAGCAGGTTCTCCAATATGCCTGGGATTAGACAAAGCCTTCTGCAGAGCTTGCAAAGGAAGGGACAGCCAGGGATCACACTTGGGAAATTTGGAAAACTTCTGCTCCCTGTTAATAGGTCCCATCTCAGCCAATTAGCATCAAGAGTCAGAGAAGTGGGAGGCTGAGAGGTCTTAGCGGATGTCCCAGGTCACTACCATAAGGGATCAGTCTCAGAACAATTCCAGCCCCATCTCTTTGCAACAGCCTCCCACAAAGCCATAAGGGTTTCTCTGAGGTTTCCTCTTCCTTACAGCTCTGTCCCACCTGGCTGATGTCAGGGGGTCTCTGTGGGTTCACCTTTGCCCCACCACCTTTCCCCATTAGGCTGAGGTCTTGCAACAGGTCTTTGTGATGTCACTGCCACACACACCCCCTGCTCTACAAGGCTAATGTCCTGCCTTTAATCAGCCCCTTGGGTTTCATTGACCTATCAGAATAAAGTGCTCTCAAATGAGCTGCAGACCAACAATTGCTCATAGTCATCATTCAACAAGTATTTGAGAAAAACTGGCACATAAGAGAGAATCGGGAATTGCACAAAGACACTAATTGCAGAGAAGCAGCACAATCAATCAAATACATGATTGCTTGTGACTTATTTGTTTGGTCTTAAAGAGAACAATAGGACCTGAGTCTTCCCTGTCAATAGCCCCCTGCTCAGCCAATCAGCATTGAGACTTTGAGAGATGGGAGGCAGAGGGATCTCAGCAGAAGTCCAAAAGGATGGCCCAGGTCACCACCAGAGAGAAAAAGTCTCCAATTACTCTTTGTGAGGGCTCTCACAGTAACAGCAAAACCCTCTGACACACATACACCTCTCCTTCATGAGGCAGGGAGAAATGGAAAAGGAGGTGGGAACAAAAGAAGAGAAAGGGAAGGAGGAAAAGGGAAACCTAAAAGGACAAACCTCCAATGCCACCCTTTCCCCTAGCATTCTACAGGACAAAGTCCTTGGTAGCAAAGCAAAGCAACTTAACCTAGTGATTTCCATGCCTGGAATTCAGCTAGTACCAAGTTGATCAGACTGAATAAGTTCCAAAACTCTCTGAGGGTATGTCTACACTACAGAGTTTTGTCAGAAAAACAGCTGTTTTTCTGACAAAACTTGTGGAATGTCCACACTGCAATCACGTTCTTCCTAAAGCTTCCTAGCTATCATCTTTGGAAAATCATGGGAGACAGGAGAGATTCCAGAAGACTGGAAAAGGGCAAATATAGTGCCCATTTATAAAAAGGGAAATAAGAACAACCCAGGAAACTACAGACCAGTTAGTTTAACTTCTATGCCAGAAGTTAATGGATAATGGAGCGAGTAATTAAGGAAATCATCTGTAAACACTTGGAAGATGGCAAGGTGATAGGGAACAGCCAGCATGGATTTGTAAAGAACAAATCATGTCAAACCAATCTGATAGCTTTCTTTGATAGGATAATGAGTCTTGTGGATAAGGGAGAAGCGGTGGATGTGCTATACCTAGATTTTACTAAGGCATTTGATAAGGTCTCGCATGATAATAAACTAGGCAAATACAACTTAGATGGGGCTACTATATGGTGGGTGCATAACTGGCTGGATGACTGTACTCAGAGAGTAGTTATTAATGGTTCACAATCCTGCTGGAAAGGTATAACTAGTGGGGTTTCGCAGGGGTCTGTTTTGGCGCTGGCTCTGTTCAATATCTTCATCAACAATTTAGATATTGGCATAGAAAGTATGCTTATTAAGTTTGCAGATGATACCAAGCTGGGAGGGGTTGCGACTGCTCTGGAGGATAGGACCGTAATTCAAAATGATCTGGACAAATTGGAGAAATGGTCTGAGGTAAGCAGGATGAAGTTTAATAAAGACAAATGTAAAGTGCTCCACTTAGGAAGGAACAAGCAGTTTCACACATATAGAATGGGAAGCGACTGTCTAGGAAGGAGTATGGCAGAAAGGGATCTAGGGGTTATAGTGGACCACAAGCTGAATATGAGTCAACAGTGTGATGCTGTTGCAAAAAAAGCAAACATGATTCTGGGATGCATTAACAGGTGTATTGTGAACAAGACATGAGAAGTCATTCTTCCACTCTACTCTGCGCTGGTTAGGAGTATTGTGTCCAGTTCTGGGCACCGCATTTCAAGAAAGATGTGGAGAAATTGGAGAGGTTCCAGAGAAGAGCAACAAGAATGATTAAAGGTCTAGAGAACATGACCTATGAAGGAAGGCTGAAAGAACTGGGTTTGTTTAGTTTAGAAAAGAGGGGGGATATGACAGCCGTTTTCAGATATCTAAAAGGGTGTCATAAGGAGGAGAGAGAAAACTTGTTCATCTTGGCCTCTGAGGATAGAACAAGAAGCAATGGGCTTAAACTGCAGAAAGGGAGGGTTAGGTTGGACATTAGGAAAAAGTTCCTAACTGTCAGGGTAGTCAAACACTGGAATAAATTGCCCAGGGAGGTTGTGGAATCTCCATCTCTGGAGCTATTTAAGAGTAGGTTAGATAAATGTCTATCAGGGATGGTTTAGACAGTATTTGGTCCTGCCATGAGGGCAGGGGACTGGACTCGATGACCTCTTGAGGTCCCTTCCAGTCCTAGTATTCTATGATTCTATAAAGTATTGAAAGAACAGAGGGATTTTTCTGACATTGGTACTCCTCTTTCTACGAGGAAGAAGCCTTTTTCTGAAAGAGCTCTTTTGGAAAAAAGTGTGTATGGATGGGGAGGAGGGTTTTCTTTCGGAAGAAGAGGCCTCCAGAAAATAGCACAGGTTCCTGGGTGGCCACTCCATCCAAAGTAATCAGGACTCTATAGTTCCTGTCTCCTGGCCCCTCTTATAGCTGCAGGCACCCTGGACAAGCCTTGTGGCGGGAAACCAGCCTGAGAGCAGCACCTCACTGCATGGCTCTCCCTGCAACAGGCCTTGCCACTCTCAACAGAGTCTCAAGCCCCCCATGACCCTCCTGGCCCTCGCAGGGAGCAGCCCCAGGGGTCCTGCCCCCTGCTATGCCCATTCCCCCTCTGCCTGCCCTCATCCTAGATCCTGCCCCCAGGGCATTCAGGGCTGCTCATTCCCCTGTGAACAGACTTCCCTGATTAGCACATTTTTTACTTTGGTCTTTGGCTTAAGTTGTGACAGGTTGAAAAGTTTCCTATCCAATCTTGAGTGGAGATTCATTCCATCACTACAATTTGGGTAGACACAATTTGCCAGCTGTTGGACGTACACTAAGATGATTTTGTAAAAGTGTTTCCTGCTACATTTAGTGTTTGTGTACATATATAGAAGCCAAATCAAGCCCTTAGTGATAATGTCTCTTATTGCACTAGGTTTGTGCTTTAATTAGAACCACAAGGAAAATAAATAGATATGTTAGAGACTGTGGAGAGTTTGCCCCATTTGCTAAAAGGAAAAAGTTATCAGTGCATTTTGTAAATGCCAGCCCCGCTGTGAAGTGGGACTGCCATCACTAGCTTCCCCATAGGGTGGCTGGGTGAAAGGCTCTGTGCACTCTGAGACTGGGGAAGGTGCATGTCTGTCTGCTGCTGATCCAAAACATTTTTGTCACTGCCTTTGAAGGAGCAATGAGGGATATAAAAATTCTGCTGCAAGGAGGAGGGAGCTAAGAAGTAAGATAGTAAGGACACAACATAAATCAGTCATAATTTAAACATATACTCAGCATTTATCCAAGCACTTGATATGCTACTGTACATTTTATTTTCCTTCCCTCGTTCCCTTATTTTACAGAGCTTATCTTTTTAATCTTTCCCATCCATTTTTTTTTCTCTCCCTCACTGCTTCAGAGAAGAAAGGAGAAGCACTCTGCCTTGCATCCCAGGGTATCCTCATTTAGCTGTATCTTGTTACATTTGTCCAAGCTGCTTCTCCAGGGAATGATTCCATATCTGATAGCCTAAGGCAGTGGCTCTCAACCTACTTACCATTGTGTGTCACATATGCAACTCTCTATGTGTTATATGTAAGGGTAAGGACTTGTCACAGATATTTATAGTAAAAGTCACAGGCAAGAAAGCACAATTGAAGAGCCCATGACCTGCTGGTAATTTTTACTAAAAATACCTGTGACAAAATAGGGAGGGAGAAGTCTCCAACTCCTATGGATGCTGCGGCTCTGGAGTCCCTCACCACCCCCAGCAGTAGAGTGGCTGTGGGATCCCCACACAGCTCAGCAGCTGTGGGGTCCCAGCTCTGACTCCAGGGACCCTCACTGCTCAGAGTAGCTCAGAGGGAAAATAGCACGGAGTATTGCCACCCTCTGTGTGGCAGGGCTGAGCACCTGGAGACAACAGCTGTGGAGCCTGCCTGAAAAGATGGGGAGCCCTTCCCAGTGCAGGGAACCCGCCTGGCCCAGCCCAGCCCCCATGCATCCCTCCTCCTCATCCAACACCTCTGGGACTGTCCTCTCAGTGTACACACACCACCACCACCCAACCCTGGACTGGCACATGTGCCTGTCCTGCAGAGACAGAGCGCCTTGTCCAGTGCAGAATGGTCCCCCTGAGAGACTGTCCCCCAGCACTCAACCTCCTCCTACAGGAATTATGCCCTGGTTTCTAGCCCCCTATTCAGGAATTGTGCCTCAGCCACCAGTCTCCCCCACCTAGAGTTTGTCCTCCATGCACCGGCTACATCTCCAGCCCTGTGAGCCAGCCTGCTCAGGCCTCAACCCGTGCCCACTTATCTCCTATTTTGGCTTCACATAGTTCAGTTATGCAGCCTGTCCTACCCATATGTCAGCATGGTCCTACTGCAGGAAACTTATTCAGGAAACAAGGCATAGTCACTGGATCCACAATCCTGAGCACCCTGGCCTCCTGCAGCAGCTGCTGGGTCCAGTCCTGTGAGGGAAAGGGCTGATACTGCTGGGCTCAATCCTGCTGGGACTCATTTCTGCACTATCCCTTTTTTACGTGCCCTCCTGCTGGCTTTGCATCCAGGGAAGATGCCTCCCACACCCTATTCTAGTTATAGCGCCAATGACGGCTATAGATTGAGAACTACGGGTGCAAGATGTCAAAATCCATTTGTTACCCTTTATTCCTGTTCAGCAGAAGATCCCTCACATGAAGGAATCAAATTAGTGTCTAGCCCTGAAAAATCCATTTCAAGAACTATTCCTGGGGCAGGATATTTGGGGGGCTTTCAGCTTTACATAGGTCTCCAAGCTCTGCTGACTTTATTCAATAAAGCAGCTATTCTTTACCTTAATGCTAAGGTCATATGTATTAATGCAAGGCTCTCTGTAACACAGCACATAACAATATTCTGTGCCTGGAGGAAGAATTTCTCTAGCATTTTCCACTGGGATGTTTTCCTCATTTTTTCTGCTGCAGCTGGTCCCAGTCCATGTATGCATTTGTTTTACATTCCTTGTTGGAGTTTAGAAGGGAAATGACAGGTATCCAACCTCTCCTGGCTCAGTAAAGAGCCGAATTTGGCAAAACAGAGTGTTGATTCAGAGCCATTATTATAAAGACATTTGAATGTTGTTGATATCAAGTGTATCGCACAACATAACAAATAACGCCTAAAAATGTGCTCTCTCTAATTTGGGGGCCATAGTGACATCTACTGGAGTCAGTCAGCTTAGGGAAGTGTAACAAAGACATGTAGTTAAGCTTACAGAGCCCCTTTTTGCTTTCAAAACCAAAGGCATGGAAATGGATAATGCTAAATCATCTAGAATCTTAAAAGCTGAGTAGCTCACAAGAATTCTGTGCCTGAATCAGGCTGCGGTGTGTTGACTCTGGCTCATGCTGAAGAATAAATCCCAGTGCTTTTGGCATGCTGCTCCTCTACCCCATTGTTTTCCTCACACTGAAGCTTAAAACTAAGACTCTAAGCACTCTTGCAGTGTAATTTGAGATAATGTGCACATATGCTGACATCTTCTTCTGTTCACCTCAATGAGAGCGCCACTCCTGATCTCAACAGAAGAGCCGCCAGCTTTCTAATACAGTGTTAAATCCTTCCAAGTTTTCCCATCCATAGATTTTTTTCTTTCTTCTTCTTCAAGGCATAGAGAATGTTGAAATTCTCCAAATCTAAACACAGCTACTTGAGTCTCTACTGGAGCATATTAATAGCATTTGGAAATTTGGAAACAGGTTTCTGCTGGAGCTATAATAGGGGTAACATTACTAATTTTATTAAATAGCTCAATTTTTCTCTCTTTTTTCTAACTGGAAACAGAATTTCTCCACTTAGAATTTTTAACTGAGATGTATCTTTTTGCTGAGGTGAGAGGAAACCACAGAGTTTACATTTCATATGGTCTTGGGTTTTCTTGTTGAAAGCATTCAGTGTGTTCTGAGGTATGTATAATGAGCAAGCACCAGTTCACACACTGAACAATGGCCAGCAAAGAAACTGAGATCTCCAAAAGAGGGTTTTCAAAAGTTAAGACTGTCCCAAAGGAAAAGAGAAAGATGCTATTACTCAGGGTATGTCTACACCCTAAAACAATTCGGCTATGTCTACACTCGCGGCTTCTTGTGCGAGCAATATGCAAATGAGGCTAAGCGTGGAATATCGCTGAGCCTCATTTGCATACCTAATGAGCCACCATTTTTTTCAGAAGAGGCTCTTGCGCAAGAAGGAGCGTCCACACTGCCCCTTCTTGTGCAAGAAAAACCCTCTTGCGCAATGCCATTCTTCCTGAAAAGTAATAGGTGTAACAGTATTGTGCAAGAGGGTTTTTCTTGCGCAAGAAGGGGCAGTGTGGACGCTCCTTCTTGCGCAAGAGCCTCTTCTGAAAAAAATGGTGGCTCATTAGGTATGCAAATGAGGCTCGGCGATATTCCACGCTTAGCCTCATTTGCATATTACTCGTGCAAGAACCCGCGAGTGTAGACATAGCCTACTTGTGTCCACACTGCAATAGCATTGTTATGACAAAAAGTCAAAATAGTGGAGGACTTTTTCCGACAGTGATAAACCTCATTCTAGAGGAATAATGCTTTTTCCAAAAAAGCTTTTTCTGAAAAAGGCATTTGTGGACATGGAGGAAGTTATTTTGAAAAAAGAGGCCTCCAGGATACACAGGTGCCCTGCTGGCACTCCATCCACACTCATCACAACTCTATAGTTCCTATTCTTAAAGCTGCAGACATCCGGGACAGGGTATGTGGCAGGAAGCCAGTCTTGGGGGCTGCAACTCACCGCACATCTGCCAGTCCCACAGTTACGGGTACCCATCTCCCAACCACAAGCCCCCCAAGAGCACACTGGCCCTCCCAGGGTATGTCTAAACTACATGCCTCTGTCGACGGAGGCATGTAGATTAGCCAGATCGGCAGAGGGAAATGAAGCCACGATTAAAATAATCGCGGCTTCATTTAAATTTAAATGGCTGCCCCGCTCTGCCGATCAGCTGTTTGTCGGCAGATCGGGGCAGTCTGGACGCAACGCGCCGACAAAGAAGCCTTTCTTGATCGGCACAGGTATGCCTCGTGAAACCTCCGTCGAAGGAGGCATGTAGTTTAGACATACCCCCAGAGAGCATGCCCAGGGCTCCCAGGAGCCTACCAGGGGCTAGAAAAGGCATATGCCATCCTGGTCCGGGGTGAAGATCCTGACCCTCCAGCAAGAATGGGGCAAAGAAGAGAACTTCCAGGATCTCTGCTCCAGATGAAGGAATGCGGACATATATGGTTGGATGGCTGAGATCCTGGCCACAAGGGGCCACACCAGGACTCTTGAGTGAGGTGAAAGAGCTCTGGCAGGGCTATGCCAGGGCCAGGGAGCACAGCTCTCACTCTGGAGCAGGATCCCACTCCTGCCCCTACTACAATGAACTTCACTGCATCCTGGGGGAGGAGAGGGCAACCCCTTCCCCACCCATGGAGGTGCACTTGGGGCTGGTGGATGTAGGAAGAGAAAAGAAAGAGGAAGGGGGGTGGGAGTTGGGAACAGGGTATTATTAAGTATCTGGAGAATGGGTACTTAAACCTAAGCAGATAAAAATCAAAGTCAATAGATAGATTGCTGAGACAGGAAGGATACTTCTCAGAAATTATTTGCCTGTCTGGATACATCACCATGTAAACATTCCTTTGCAGGATGCCCCCTTTATGACTTAAGATAGAAGGAGAATATTTATTTCGAAATATATTCTGAAATCAAATTCCATAATTTTGTTTACCCCAAGATTGTTTGCATAACATATTTGGCCAATGAATAAAAAGGGGAAAAGTAAGGAGAGAAAAATCCAAAAGGCTGACCAGAGAGGCTGTGTCCAGACTCAGGGTTTTTTTCGAAAAAACTTCCCCTGCGTCCAGACTCAAGCCGCGTTCTTTCGAAATTAATTCGAAAGAACGCGGCTTTTCTTTCGATGGCGGTAAACCTCAATTTACGAGGAAGAACGCCTTCTTTCGAAAGTTCCTCTTTCGAAAGAAGGCGTTCTTCAATGTAAATAGGGCTTCTTCGAAAGAGAGCATCCAGACTCACTGGATGCTTTCTTTCGAAAAAGCAAGCCGCTTTTTCGAAATTTCTCCGTGCAGTCTAGACGCTCTCTTTCGAAAGAGGCTTGCAGTCTACACATAGCCACAGAGAAAAGCTTTAGTCACTGTAGTTAGTGCCTAAAGAAGTCCAAATAGACAAATATTGGACCAGTTTCTCATTCCTTTGACTTCAAGGAAAATATGCCAATTTATGCCAGCTGGAGGATGTGTGTCAAGTTTATAGAGTTTACTCCTGCACATCCACTAATGTGATACATGCCTTCAAATGTCATCAGTGCCCCTCTGTCATGTATGTTGGCCAAACCGGACAATCTCTGTGCCAAAGGATAAATGGACGCAAATCAGACATCAGACATCATAAACCAGTAGGGTAACATTTTAACCTCCCTGGAGTACCCATCATTCTAAAAAAAGAACTTTATCACCAGAATACAGAGAGAGACAGCAGAACTAGAATTCATTTACAAATTCAACACTACCAACTTAGTCTTGAATAGAAATCGTAACTGGCTACTGCATTACAAAGGCAATTTCCCTTCTTTTGATATTTGCATCTCCACATCAAATGCTACAAATGAGACACATTCACCCTGATTTAATTATCCTCATTAACACTGGTCTTACAATTGACAGGTACTTCTTTTGCTGTTATATACCCTGAATTTTGTAAATTCCACTCCAATTCATATCATGAAATGGGTTTTCCCAATGAAAGCTCATGCCCTAATAAATCTATTAGTCTCTAAGGTACAACAAGATTCCTCATTGTTTTTATGATTTAATTTACACAGCAATAAAACAATGAATAAAATATAGCAGCTTTTTTTTTCTTCCAGTCAAAAACCAAGCTATCAGTGTACTTCTAACAACCTATAATAATAATATTGCATGACACTACCAATAATGGAAATGTAGAAAACTCTGGAGAGATTTTTCTATAAAGTAAAGCAATATTTTTGAATGTGCATGTTCAAAATGCCAAATCAAATTCCTTTGCCTCCTAGACTCAGGGGATTCCACTTCATTTTCAAGAATAACTCAAAAACACATTTAAGCAAATCAATATAAAAAAGCAAACTGATTGTCATTGATAATGTGATGGGAAAAGAGGCATTTCCATGATAAATCATAATACCTGTAAAAATATTAAATACACCATTCATTTAGTCCAGTTGACAGCTCTAACACTTCAGAAGTCCAATGATCTCTCAAAAACAGAGCTATTCTAAGCATTTGTCAAGCAGAATTTTAAGAAGTCATGCAGTCTGGTAATTTAATGTCATAATTTTAGCTTTGTGAATGCAGCTTTCACAGTTAGGATGTGTCTACACTGCACCGTTATTTCGAGATAACTAGCATTATTTTGAAATAAGAATGAGAGCGTCTACACAGCCATTCCATTATTTTGAAATAATTTTGAAATAACAGACAACTTATTCTGAAATCTGTAAACCTCATTCTGAAATAGCTACTTTGAAATAAGACATGTGTAGACACTCCACTGCTGCTATCTCAAAATAGCCCCTCACCAGTTTATCCTCCCCAGTGCCTCCTGGGGCTCTAAATTGAGATAGCACATCTGCATTAGGGAAGCGTGCCTTGGACTAATTTTGAGGCTTCTCTGCAGTGTAGACATGCTATTTCGAAATAAGCTGCTTTGGAATAATTATTCTGGAATACCTTATTTCGAAATAAGCGTGCAGTGTAGACCTACTCTTAGAGGAATGAATTACCTGTCATCACTTGCACCATCTCTGCTGCATTTACAGGTCTTTAATCCACACTTCTTTGCCTGGCTGATGCAAGGCTGATGTCTGCCAAGAGGGTTCACTGATGGATTTTTAAGTGGCTGAAGAGCTCAATTCATGCCCTGAAGATTTTCCCTCAGAAGTGACAGGTGTAATCTTGGAGAAGCCATAGTTGTGGCTGGACTGCTGTGCTCTTACTTTCTTCCTTTGTTACTTCTTTGTCTCGTGAGCACATCTGATCTCCTTCAGATGAGCTGTGGCTTGGTATATTGTATTTCAGCACTATGTTCTTTCCACCCGGAGTCCTCCCAGTTTGTTGGGTTGATGTCTCCTTTTTAAAGGTGCACTTTCAGTATGCCTTTGAATTGCTTCCAGTGGCCTTTGTGAGCCCTTCTTCTCTGTTGAAACTGAGGGAAGAGCTCATGCTTCAGAAGGTGAATATCAGGCATATATGTACACAATGCCAGCCCAGCGGAATTGGTGTTTCATGACCTGCACTTCTCCACTACAGGTGTTGACTCAGTGAGAATTCTGTTGTTAATGCATTGGTCTTCCCAGCTGAGCCTGGGAATCCTCCTGCAGATGGGATTGCTTTAGCCACAGCTCTTATACCCACAGAGATGAATGGAATGGGATGACAACTGCCTTGCAAATCAAGATTTTGGTGTCTATTTACAGATCCCTATTGTGGAAGACTTGTTTAAGCCACCTTACAAAGGATATGCTGGCACAGTAAATCCTTTATTCAATTTCTGTGTCAAAACTGGTTATTTGGGAGAGATAGCTGCCCCATTATGGACAATGGTCCTTATTTTCCAGGGTTTCTCCACTGATGTTGATTTGTGGAGTATGAAGAGTAGTTTGTGCAGGTGGGGGCTGGTAAAGTACCTTGGTTTTCCAGATGTTGAGAGAAAGACACAGACTCTGAGAGGCATCTGAAAAAACATGTAGGCTTTGTCTATACTGCAGCCATTTTGTGCAAAAAATATGCAAATGAGGCAAAGCATGGAATATCGCTGTGCCTCATTTGCATATTTAATGAGACTCCGTTTTTTGTGCAAGAGGCTTTTGCTCAAAAAAGAACAATCTACATGGCTCCTTTTTGCACAAAAACCCCCCTCTTGTGCAAGAGCCGTCCTGCATTTTTTTCAGGAAGAACTCCTTTTCAGACTCTTGCACAAGAGGAGGGTTTTGTTCAAAAAGGAGCTAGGTAGACATGCGCAAAAATGGAGCCTCATTAATTATGCAAATGAAGCACAGTGTTATTCCCTGCTTCACCTCATTTTCATATTTTTGCACAAAACGGGGGCAGTATAGACATAGTTGTAGAGTCCTTTGTATGTAGTCATCTACATACAGAAGATGCATACTGTAAGTTACAAGATAACCTAACACCACCAGTCTTAGATTTTTCAAAAACGCTGTATTCTGCAGTGTCTAGTCCTCTCCTGGATACTCAGAGGAGTAATAAGATTCCTTTGCTCCTCTAAGGAAACAAACTGCATGGGAGTTAACTGTCACTTCTATTCAAAACACACCACAGAATAAAAGCTGAATAAATTTATTAGCAAAAGGAGATAGGATTTTAGTGAGTTCAGGTAAGAAGGATAGAATTACAAATGGTTACAAGCAAAAAAAATGTTTTCTTGAGGCTAAAACATAGGGAAACTGAAAACCTAAAGTCTAAATCCATCTACACTTAAATGATGGCATTTTTTTTCTTCCTATACCTACTGTCACTGAGGTCAGCAGTACAATCTACAGGATGTGTTTATGTAACTGATTTACACCATCTATGGTAATGAGACTGTACATTTTACAATTGATCCCGGTTTTCATTAAGTGAAAAGCTCTGATAGGCTGATTTCACCATCCTTTAAATTAAATTTGAGAGATTCACTTCAGTAGAAGATTCCCATATAGACAAAGGTCATAGCATGATCAAGAGGACTGCAGGTTTTACAGCACTTTGTTTTGGTATGGAAATATCTGCAATTTAGAAATGCTTGAAGCCCAGCCCACAGTGAGGTATTGAGGAACCTGATGATGGTTAATACCATCTCTCCAAATCAATGAGTGCCATCGTTTATGTAGCAGGTAGTAATGAAAGTAACATTTTAAGAAACATCAGTGCCTCCCATAGTGCTGCCAGATCAAAAGGTATGCTATCAAGGTGATACATTATCTCAGGAGAAAGCAAATAATAAAAGTACAACATATAATGTGCATGAATTTACCTGCTTTTACAAAAAAGCTTACAGTTAAAAGACACATGGTGCATAGGAACTCAACCCTCATCTACACTAGGGGTTATTTCAAAATAAGTCCCATTACTTGGAAGGCAGGAATAGGGTCCAGAGTAACCTAGAAAGATTAGACGTTTGAGCCAAAAAAAATCTGATAATGTTCAACAAAGACAAGTGCAGAGTCCTGCACTTGGGGCAGAAGAATCCAAAACATTGTTACAGGCTGGGGACCGATTGGCTAAGTAGCAGTTTGTCAGAAAAGGACCTAGGGATTACAGTGGATGAGAAACTGGATATGCATCAACAGTGTGCCCTTGTAGCCAAGAAGGCTAATGGCATATTAGATTGCATTAGGAGGAGCATTGCCAGGAGATCTAGAGAAGTGATTATTCCCCTTCATTCAGCACTAGTGAGGCCACATCTAGAATATTGCGTCCAGTTCTGGGGCTCCCACTGCAGAAAGGAGGTGGATGCATTAGAGAGGGTCTAGCAGAGGGCAATCAAAATGATTAGGGAGCTGGAGCACTTGATTTATGAAGAGAGGCTGAGGGATTTGGGCTTATTTAGTCTGCAGAAGACAAGAGTAAGGGGGGATTTGATAGCAGCTTTCTACTTCCTCAAGGGAGGTTCCAAAGAGGATAAACAGAGACTGTTCTCAATAGTGACAGATGGCAGAACAAGGAGCAATGGTCTCAAGTTACAGTGGGGGAGGTCTAAGTTGGATCTTGGGGAAAACTATTTCATTAAGAGGGTGGAGAAGCACTGGAATGGGTTACCTAGGGAGGTGGTGGAATCTCCATCCCTAGAGGTTTTTAAGTCTTGGTTTGACAAAATCCTGGCTCGGGTGATATAGTTGGGGTTGGTCCTACTTTGAGCAGGGGGATGGACTCCATGACCTCCTGAGGTCTCTTCCAGATGATTCTATGAACAAGCAGAGCATCCATACTACCAAGCCCATTATTTCGAAACTAGCCAATTAACCCATCATAAGACGGGACTTTCAGGTCTCTCCTCCACGTCAGTCTTCTCTCCTGAGCCTCCGGTCTCTCGTTCTGTCTCTGTCTCCCTCTCTCTCTCTCCTCCTCTACTGCCTCCCGCCTCCCCCCCTCAGGTCTCCTCTCCCTCTTGCCTCTCACTTGGGGGACCGCAGAGTCCAAATGGCCTTTTGGGCTCCACGCTCCCCGTGCTGCATGGGGAGCGTGGAGCCCAAACGGCCGCTTGCGCCACTTGCTCCCACGCAGTGGCCCAGCTGAGCGGTGCAGAAGTCAGCCGAGCGCCATGACGGGATGCAAAGGGGGGCGGGGTGGTGACATTCATGGCCAGGGGGCAGGGCCTGGAGCCGCTGTCATGCTGCACATCACCACTCCACCGCCCTTCCTCTCCTGCCCTGCCATTTGGCTGACTTCTGCACCGCTCAGCTAGGCCGCCACTTGGGAGCAAGCTGCTGTTTGGGCCCCGCACTCCCCATGCAGCACGGGCCGCTCAGAGGGAACATCCAGCATTTCAGAAACAGCACCGCCCAGAGGGAACACCCAGCATTTCATGCAACAGCGCCCCCCAGAGGGAACAGCCAGCATTTCAGCGTTACAGACTCTCAGACACTGGGCTACTATATATATATGATATGATAAGGGACTGGTTATTTCAAAATAATAACTCCTGCTTTCTACAAGTAATACTGCTTATTTCAGAATAGTTATTTTGAAATAGCGGTAGTGTGGACACTCTACTGCTGTTATTTTGAAATAACTACTCCCCAGAGTCATTCAAAGTAATTGCCCCCCAGTGCTTCCTAGTGTTACCCGCACAAATTACTCTATCCCCTCCACACTGTAGGGACACACACCTTTACCCTGTTCCTAGGGCTCAAAGTGCAACCCTGTGAATTTACACACACCCCTTACCCAATTCCTAGGGCTCAGGGTGTAACTTCCTGCAGGTTGGCAGGATCTTTAGCCACTGAAAGAGCCTCACACAGTAATATCCCTATCCTCTATTTATTGACAATTCCCAAACAAGCAGAATACACATGCTAAGCACACAGTGTCATGCTCACCAATCCTGATAAAGGCAGGCAGACTTCCCCTGTTGGCCAAGCAATATCAATCTCTCTGGTCTTAGGATGTCTTGGAGGTGAGTTCTTCTTCTTGAGGTTCCTTATCTTTCCCCATTTCTTGGTCTTCTTCCAGCCTTTTCTTCCTTCTGTTACTTCTGATTTTCTTCTTCTCCTTCTTGAACCCCAGTTTACATAATGAAACCTGAGTCTTGCTTAGCTATATCTTAACCAATTATTTTAGTATAATTTTACTAACCAATCATAGCAAAATTACCTAACCAATCATACCCCACTACCATAATTGATTTACACAAATTCATTATTCAGCAGACAGAAACAGTTACAAACCAGACAGACATCACATAGTCAAACAATAGGAAAGTGTAATGACAGTGATCCACAACACTCTCTATTGATAAGCAGAAGAGTGATAGAAATGCAGCCGTGTTAGTCTGGTGTAGCTGAAACAAAAAACAGGACTATGTAGCACTTAATAAACTAATAAACCATCTTGTTAGTCTTTAAAGTGCTACATAGTCCTGTTTTTTGTTATTGATAAGCAGTTTCTTGCCAGACAGAATGGTGTTACTTAAGTTTTCTTTACCCATCTTGGGATTTGTTTCTTTATCTGGTGACAGCGGGGGAGCTATCATGGCAAAGTCCCCGCGCAGCCTGGTGTGACACTTTTTAATACAAAATAGATGGAACGTGAGTATGTGACTCCAGGCCTTACAGTAATGGCTGCTACTCTTCAGTCTGGCTGCAGAAGGCGGCTTTGGTTCAGGCCTAGCACAAGCCTTTCAACATACATATTGAAAAGCCATATTGTTACACTGGTGCTCTAAGTCAAGGTAGCGCATCCACATTAAGAGAGCCTGCCTCGCACAAATGTCGAGGCTACCCTGTAGTGTGGAAACAGTATTTCAAAATAGCTATTTTGGGAGTTATTCCTAAATAAGTTATTTTGAAATAATTTCCTAGTGTAGACATTCCCTCGGAAACCAGAAGAAACACAACATTTACTATTTATGGCATAGGTGCTAATATCTCAAGATTCTCAAATTATCTGCTACAGATCAAATAAAGGTCAATGTATTGCTTAGACTTATTAACAAGAATAGACTCACAAAAGATGTACTATAAAATTTAACAGGAGCATAACTAATGGATCTCTCCAGAAATAACACTTAGAAAAACCTATAGAACTTACAGAAGTATATTAATCTTTTTTTTCCAAAAACATATTGTAGAATTATATAATAAGTTAATAACGCCAATAAATTATCTAGGCTGGTCATGAAACAAAGACAAGAGAACAGAATCTTCTATTTAATTCCCTAAATCTTTTCTATAAAAGGAGGTGCCCGTTCCAGCATTCTTACAATTTTACACTGTTTTTTGTCTGAAGAAAACAAAGTGTGAACACTTCTCTTTTCTCTAGAAGATGTATTTATTCTCAAGTTTTGATTCTTTCTTTGAACCACCTAGAGCCATGTACCTGAACAACCAAACCCCCAGCTAGCCATTCAATTATGGCAATTTGCTCTAGCTGAAATCTGACCAAAAGGGTCTGTCAAAATCTCTGGGCGGGGCTGGACAACTATGGAACTTTGCTTCAGAATTCTCTGAATTCTTTCCACAGTATTGTGTGTCACAATCTCAGCTCTGTTCTTAAAAAGATTTTTCCCCTTAGGGTTGGTTACAAAGATAGTTCACATTTTTGAGGCTGAGAGTGCAAACCATTGCCCACCTGAGTCTACAAAAGGCAGAAACAATTACTCTGAGAGGTGTGAACTATCCCTGCCATCTCATTCAAGACACTGTGGACTGCGCTCACACTACAATTTTGCATTTTTCCAAGGTATCACAAAATTCATTGGGGTTTTTTGTGGAGAATCTTGGTGGATTTGGTTGGGCTCATGTTGATACATTAAATTAATACTGATGCACAATTTAGATATACAAATAATGTGTGACAGAACAATTGCATTTGAAACCACATTTGAGATAGAGGCTGTATTGTTTGGGGAGAGAAAAAGGTGGAGTGTTTATATAAATATATTTTTCTCTCTGGTTATGAACTTTATTGTGGCTAATTCTGACTTTGTTTACAACCACAAATCATATGAATTTGTTATTGCAGAGCCACCTTAAATGACTATAAACATTTGTTAGAATAGTTTGATGGTTGCAATTTTAAAGTTTAAAAACAAAGACATTATTTTTTTTAAAAAATCAACATAATGAATATAAAAGCTTGTGGAAAGTAGGCCTTACAAATATTTACTTACTTTTTCAAATTGTTATTTGCATACAGCAGTACTTAGGAGTTTCAGTTGTGAATCAAGGTCTTTCTGTGCCATTCAGTATAGAGACACGGAACATAAGACTCTCTCTGCAGCCAATGAGCTTAAAATGTCAGTAAAAATGAACTTGTGTTGGCCAAACTCATACCAATTGTGTTCACATTCCATTGTCCTTTGTGCAATCAAGTTTTACTGGCTTAAATTCCCACAGAAAAGTAAAATGTGATTAAGTAAGGACATGTCTATACTTACAGTGCTGCAGCAGGACAGCTTCACTGCTATATCACTTAGTGAAAATGCCACATACACTGACAGGAGAGCTCTCCCATAAGTACTCCATATGCCATGGGCCTCTGGACAAGGTGGGGGTGGGCGGAGCGGATCCATGCTCCCAGAAGGGGTGGAGCCTCTGGTGAATGAGGTGGAGACAAGGCATCCAGCCCTCAGTGCCACATGGAGCATGCAGCGCTGACTTTGGGGATGATTTAAAGGGCCCGGAGCTTCATACACTCCTGCTGCTACTGTAGCAGAGGCAGTGGCCAGAAGCCACAGAATCGCTGGAAGAAAACAAGCTAATTAGTTAAATACTATTGAACAATAAATATATTTGAAGAAATCATAATCTGCTTGCAGTTCTTATGCAAAAGGAAAGAAGGTTACATGTGTATGCTAAATCATGCAATCCTTTCCATAATTTCTGGATTTCATTTTAAACAGAAGTTGGACAGTAAATACCAGACAAGATGAACTCACAGATACTCCAGGAATATTGTTCACACCTTGCCCAATCTGTATGCAGGTGACCCTCAGCTTTGCTGCTAACTTCAGTGCAGGGAGTACCACAGGGTATGTCTACACTACAAAGTTAATTTGAACTAACAGACGTTAGTTCGAATTAACTTTAATAGGCGCTACACTAGCGCTCCGCTAGTTTGAATTTAAATCAAACTAGCGGAGCGCTTAGTTCGAACTAGGAAAACCTCATTTTACGAGGATTAAGCCTAGTTCGAACTAGCTAGTTCAAATTAAGGGGTGTGTAGCTCCTTAATTCGAACTAGTGGGAGGCTAGCCCTCCCCAGGTTTCCCTGGTGGCTACTCTGGCCAACACCAGGGAAACTTGTCTGCCCCCCTCCCGGCTCCGGACCCCTTAAAGGGGCACGGGCTGGCTACGGTGCCCATGCTAGGTGCAAGCCTGCCAGCACCCAGCCAGCAGACCCTGCACCTGGCATGGATCGAGCCACCCACCCGATGCCCCCCGGCCCTCCCCCTCTTCCCGGGATCAGGCTAGCGGCTCCCGGGAGCTTGCCCGGGACCGCAAGAGGCGGGCACCCGCCTGGGCTAGTGCAGATATCGTGGACCTTGTCCACGATCTCCGCACTAGGCACAGGAAAGTGGCCGGTTAGGGCAGGAGAGCTGCCAGCCTGGCCACCCAGGAGCAGGTATGCAAGAGAATCAAGGGGGTCCACTGAGACCCCCGACCCTGAGCCCTGAGCTTACAATGGCCGTCCTGGGTCAGACCAAAGGTCCATCTAGCCCAGTAGCCTGTCTGCCGACAGAGGCCAACCCTAGGGATCCTGGAGGGGATGGACCGAGGACAGTGACCAAGCCATTTGTCTCGTGCCATCCCTCTCCAGCCTTCCACAAACCTTGGGCGGAGACACCACTCCTACCCCCTGGCTAATAGCACTCCATGGACTCAACCTCCATGACTTGATCTCACTTCCCTTTAAACTCTGTTCTAGTTCTAGCCTTCACAGCCTCCTGCAGCAAGGAGTTCCACAGGTTGACTCTGCTTTGTGAAGAACAACTTTCTGTTACTAGTTTGAAGCCTGCTACCCATTCCTTTCCTTTGGTGTCCTCGAGTCCTTCTATTATGGGAACTAATGAAGAACTTTTCTGTATGCACCCTCTCCACCCCACTCGTGCTTTTAGAGTCCTCTATCCTCTCCCCCCTCCGTCTCCTCTTTTCTAGGCTGAAAAGTCCCAGTCTCTTTAGCCTCTCTTCATATGGGACCTGTTCCCAACCCCTGATCATTGTAGTTGCCCTCCCCTCTCCCAGCCTCTCTCTTCCCCTCTCCCACCTCCTTTTCCCAGTCTCCCCCAGTTTTGTTCAATAAAGACAGATTCCATTTTGGAAGATACGTTATCTTTATTTTGTACATCAAGAAGAGGGGCTAGAGAAGGGTAAGTGGAAGGAGGTGAGGGAGGAATGGGGCACAAGCCCCTGATGGGAAGGACTGGGCTGGCTCTGTGGGCTTCTGGGGGTGGAAGCTCTCCTGCACCCCCCCAATTGTCCCCTCTCCCCAGATGGCAGCCTGCGGCAAGTGCAGCCGGGCTGATGGCCGAGTGGTGTGATGTGCCCAGTGTGGGTACTCCGGGCAATCCAAGCCAGGACTGCTTTGCAAGCGGGGCACCCCTGAGAACTGTCTGTCCGGGGTGGGGGTCGGGTCCCTTTAAGCACAGCCCTCGGCTAGCCTGAGACAGCATCTCCACGCTCAAAGTCCTCCTCTGATGCCCTGCGGGCACTGCTTCCGGCCCGGTTCAGGGTCCTCTTAATGTGGACTTGCTAGTTCGAATTAGCAAAATGCTAATTCGAACTAGTTTTTTAGTCTGGATCCGTTAGTTCGAATTAGCTTAGTTCGAATTAACTAATTCGAACTAAGTTAGTTCGAATTAACGTTGTAGTGTAGACATACCCTGAGATTGATACCTCAGGGTGCACAGATCATAATGTGCTGAACAGATTCAGCAAAAGAGTCTCGTGTCATCATAGAAATATGCTGAAAACTGTTGGTTTGCTGTTGGGTCTGCGCATGTTTAGAGTACTATCTGTACTAGTATCTGTTCCTGGTAGGGACAAGGGATTTCTGTGTCACATCAAAAAGGAAATTCCCTCTGTCCTCTCCCACTGCAAGCAGTGGAAACAAACTCTGCAGTTCATTCATTCTCATGGGAGGCAATGTTCCTTTATTATCCTGCATAGAAGAGAAAAACCCTCAGGGCAGTAGACAATTTTTTTGTTCTTCACACTAATCTATTTTGAGCCTCTAAGAGCTGAGTCTGCTAAATTAAATGCCAGTGCAGGATACCTCTAGGAATCAGTCTGATTATTGTGTTGCAAGATGAGAGTGCATGAACTCTGTTTTGGAACTGGGATAGTACCTAAACTTAACTGTATTGCTGACAGATTAATTTCTCATTGACAGAAATGATTTAAGTAAACTAAGAATAGTTGCTTGTTTCTTGCTGAAAGGTAATTTTAAAATCCAAAACATTTATTGAGGTTTACTTACCTTACATAGCTGTTGTAAGCTTAATTAATTAATTAATTACGGCAACAAAGCACTAAGAGCCTTATGTAATGCACCATCCAGAATAATAAGCAATAGGAATACAACAATACTAAGTTCTGATACTGTACTTTTTATCTCAGAATGTCAAATAATTCACAAAGGAGCGTAAAGATAATTATTTGCATTTTGCATAAGAGGGAAAACTGAGAAGTTACAGCTCGCATTTTCAAAGATATCTATAAATTTGGGGTGTCCATCTTGATTTGTATGTCTCAGAATGGGTATCGTAAAACAATAGAGACCCAAAATTCGTAATCACATTTGAAAAATTAGACTTAAGTATAGGCCCAACTCCCAACTATCAGTCAGTGACAAAACTGAGACTAGAATCCAAGTAACCTGACTCCAATTCCAATGTCCCATCCATTGGACTCAACATGCTTTCCAATCTGAACCTATTATTCATTAATGCACAATTATATTAATGCTGCTTACCACTGAACACCATTTCATCCCAATCAAATACATGTAGTTATATTGTTTCTGCATTTAGAAAGGAAAACTATCAAAAGATACATTTTGAACAGAGTGTCTCATGAGAATCATATAGCATATTCAATTTCTCAGGTTAGGAAATAGAAAAATATATATGTACACCCACTAAATTTGTTTTGCTAAGAAACATTAATGCTTTCATCATGACAAATAATCAACAGAGCGCACGCCTTTCAAATTAAACAATAAAATGTGAACACCTTGGGTCAGCACTTGAGAGAGATAAGTGATTACTATCTAGAGACTGATGCGAATGGATGAAAGTTTGTACCAATTTGTTTGCATGTAACCAAAATTCTATCAGTTGAATGGACTGCATGTGTGTGCTACAACTGGTGTCAACAATAGCAACAAGAAGAGGTGAAGTGACCATTGTGGCCTGTCAATAGCTTCTTGATGGAAGGGAGTCTTAAACTATCACCAACATGAGACCCATCAAAACGAAAAGAGAGAGAGAGAGTAAAATCAAAGAATAAACAAGACAATTTGGGTTAGATTATGCCTAGCTTGGTATGTTTGCTAGGAAAAGGAGTGGTGGAGGAAAAGTGTGGGGACAGAGATAATAGAAAACAAGTCCACAGGAAAAGTTTCAACCAGGAAATGCTGATTTAACTAAATAAAGACCTTTCATGGTATGTATTAATTTGATATAAATTTTCAATGGGAAATTATCAGTATGTTTCCTTTTGAATTAGTTGAAATATTTCATTAATACTGAAATTCCATTTTGATTTTAATTGTATATAACAAGTAAAAACAAAATCTTGTAAATAAATTATGATATTTAATGTCACCAAAAAGTCTGTGATTTTTACTTTAAATTTCAAAATCTCTGAATTTCCCATACAGTAGCAATTCTACTTTTTATGTCACTCTCTGAGGGCACAGAGGCATGAAAGTATGCTATGGAAAGTGAAAATTCACTGAAAAAATATTCTTCTTAAAGTATAGTTGTAACCAGAGAAGTCACTCAACTAGCTACAACTGAAAAAAGCAAAACTTACCATAATGGTATTTGTATTGTACACAAAATATCATAGAAAAAATGATATTTTAGAAAATATTTTAAGAGCGCATGACTCCCGGAGCTGGGACTTCAGAAAAAACCAGGTAACAGAACACTCACAATACAATCACCGGAACTGCCAACAATGTTGGTAAGTGTTCTTAGGTGTACCGATGCCTGGGAGACAGGCATTATAGTTTTGGGCTTTGGTTGCATCAGATAACTTTTGCATTTACGGAAACTCTGGCTTTGCATCATTCATTTAGATAACATCATGTTATAATATGAAAGTACAATCAAATGCTGTGGTAAAATATTTGTGGGTAGTAGATGATTATAAATATAGCAATTATACAAAGAATTATATGTCATGGGTACAGAAATATACCAAGTATTTTGTGTCCAAGGGAACCAGCATGAGTTTTACATTTCAGATTTCCAATACTTAAAGCAAAGCTCACAATGAGCAGTTTACATGCATTCCATAGGCTGAGCTATGTTTGTATAAACCATTTGTTGATTGAATTCAAATAACTGACAAACTTGGGGAAATTATAATCTATCCGCCAACAATAAAAATGGAAGATAGGGCTAAAGCCAATTAATAAATTAGTCATTGCAAATACATCATTCAGTACTAGCTGCTAGCTGAAGTTATCAGCTGTATTTGATTTATAACACAGTTATATGGCTGAAAAATGTTACATCTACTCCTTGCCAAATTTCTCTGGGTGTCCATTCTCTATCCTACAGTATGTCTTTGAAAACAGCCATAGAAATATACTAATATAGTCTACATAGTTGTAAATCCAAGGAATTACTGTCTAGAATGAGATGAAACATAATTTTGCATAATATACTTATAGTTGGATGAAATACATCATTCAGAAGTTCAAGTGCCCCCTGGGCATGCTTCAACACTGACTGATGAAATTTAAGAGGTTCAGAACGACAACACATGAATTTCACATTTTATAACACTTTAAATGTTACTTAAGGCGCATAGAACTGGACCTAAACTGCATAGTAGTATTCTCATTTATCCATGAGATGTGTCCTTCTTTTCCTCTCTCCTTTAAGGAAATGTTCTGTGCAGAGTTGTTGAAAAGCTTTCCACTGAAACCATTATAAATACAAAATTGGAGTTTCAACTATGTAATTTTTTTTCTCAAAGAGTATCAGCTTTTTACTGAAGAATTTTGAACTGTCCGGAAAGAAGAAACAACTCTTAATTGCAAATCCCTCTTTATGGATTTTTGCGTTTGTTTGTTTGTTTTTCTTTGGATATGATAATATTCATATCAGGTGATTGGGCATACCCATTTTGGATCATATCTAGCTATTCGTAATATCATAAATAATTTATACCATCTCTTAATTATCATGCAGCTATAATTTTTGCTGTGATATTATAAATGATAATCCCATTTTCTGACTTTAGGTAATGTTTCCTGTTATTTCACACCATGCTGTGTTTCACACAGGTATAAAATGTTTACATTATGATTATTAGGATAAGGTTTTAATCATTTGTGTAAGCCGCTTCAGCTAGATCAAACTCCAAAAAATTGAAATTACTGTAGCTTTAAGGTGTCTACATTTGCAATAATACTGAATTTAATATTTGGTATGAAACTTTTTGCAGAAATTACTGTAGCTTTAAGGTGTCTACATTTGCAATAATACTGAATTTAATGTTTGGTATGAAACTTTTTGCAGCCCTATTAAAAGCTTGAAATAGAAAAGCAGATATCCTGTATTTTTAATCAGAGTAATTTGTTAAGGCTCCAGACAACATATAAAAATAGAAACTTCTAAATATGCTCTCTGAATGGATGAATTGTCAAAAACCAAGCTTGCTTAGATAGAATATGTGCTGGCAGTTAAAATACTAATAGTACTGGTAATTATTCGAATGCTTCAACCTATCTCCAAAACAGAGTCTAGAAAATCCTTATTTGTATCTACAAATCAATATGTGCACAAACAATCTGTTAGCCAATGGATATAGTTCTCTCTCACTCCCTCTCTCTCTCCTCCTCTCTAATAGGTCTGACACCATGGTAATAATACAAGAGGGTATAAGGTAATCATGCTAAAATGGAGTTATGTTTACCCATAGGCTACATCTATACTGCAGCCTTCTTCCGGAAAAGCTTATACAAATGAAGCACGGAGTAGAATATCGCCGTGCTTCATTTGCATAGTTAATTAGCAGCCATTCTTGCACAAAAAACCCCTCTTGCACAAGAGCTGTTCTTCTTATATATGGTGTCAGCCGACGGTCAGGGCAGTGAGTCCCTTATGACCGGCTGAAGTTCTTTTTAAATTGTGCTTGGTTCTGTTACAGCAACTGAAGGAGTCAGGTTAAAGCTTAAACAGTTACTATTTTATTGTTACAGGGTAAACTTAGTTGTTAAATGCTACTACTGTGTTACAGATAACACAGACACTACAAAGGACAGGACAGAAATTACACTAATAAGTCACTTACAGGTACCATGAAACCCTTTGGTTCTCTGAGCTCTTATTAAATGCATGCAAAATAGACACATAGCAGGTATATATTCTCACCCCTGCGTTCCAGACTTGGCATGGCCAGCGTCTTTCTCTCAATCCCTCGGGAAGAAGTAGGGCGAGGTTGGGCGTCCCACAGACCTCGGGAGACAATCAATACCTGCCAGCAGGTATAGATGATTGGAGCTCAAATGGGGTGGGCTGCTGAACCTCTTTTATACCCCTTGGGTCATGAAGGCTTCTTCCTAGGCCCAAGTGGCCAATTAGGAAAAATGGCTTTGAATGCCAAGTTTCCCACGAAGGGTGCAAAGCATAATTTACACCTGGGAAAATGCAGACAATGGGCACCTCTGGTATGTGATGGGCGAAGATTCCTCTCCTGGGACAGTGCAGGCGTGTCAATTACTGGTACTAGCCATCAGAGTGACGGGAGGTCCCGGGTCGTCAGCTAGCCCATTTACTGTCTGGTTTCTGTTTATGGTAGAGTCAGGGACAGGCAGCACACCTGCGTTCCCAGGGCATCAAAGGCTGACTGCCTTTCTCTTGCTCTCTGGGGGGGGGGGGGGGGGGAAACAAGATGGGGTTTGTGTCTGGCTACATATGGACAGGACTTGTCTAAGGAAGTTTGCAGCGTTGTGGAAGAGTTGAAAAATGTTGGTCTGTTAGAGTCTTGTATGGGCAAGCTTTTAGCTCATGTACAGGAAATGATTTCCTATATTTTCTCTGCAGTGTTTTGTAGCTAGACGGGACCCCCCCTGTAACATCTATTTTTGCTTGCCTGGAGCATACAGGGCACACAGAGCAGTAAGCCTTGAACAGGAGGCCCAGATATGCTAGCTCACCCAGTGACCCTGGATGGCTGTAAACAGAGATACGCCAATTGCTGACCAAGAGGCTGCCAAGGAGTGCCCTTGACTGAAACCTATATTGATACGAACACACACTGTCCGGGGGGAGGAATCTCCCACCCAGTAAAAAAATGTCCAGTACTCACAATTTAGTTATCTCTCTTGCAAGTGTAAATTAAGTTCACAACTCCCTTGTAAGAACTGGCGTCACAAAGACGGACCAACACAATTTGGCATCTTAGATAAGAAAGAGGATACGGGCCTCTATGGGTATAAAGATCGGTCCAGCAGCACACTTACTCTGAGCGTCAATCGACCATCTATCTGCGGGTCGGGTTAGGTGATTGGCCTCCCAAGGTTCCACGGGGATGCCCACCTCGTATTCGTCTTTCCTACGAGTTGAGGGACCGACCCTGGCCTGATATGCTGGAGTCAAGAGGCACAGAAGGGGGTAAAAATTATACCTGGATGTGTCCTTTGTCTTAAGAGTACACATAAACTTAGAGCTCTTTAAAGATTAAGCTGTCACTTGGTACCATTATTTCTATTTTCTATCTTTATTTCCTTTATAACCATTTTTAAGATCTATATTTGCTAGCAGTTAAGAAATAGAGCAATAGCCATTGTAACCATATGATTTATAAGCTTGTTTAATAAACCTGTAACTGTTTAAGCTTTAACCTGACTCCTTCAGTTGCTGTAACAGAACCAAGCACAATTTAAAAGAACTTCAGCCGGTCATAAGGGACAGGTATAGGAAGAGCTTGGGCGTTTGGATCGTATCGCTTCCAGAGGACAGATCCGTAGGGGCATCTCTCAGTCTTCCCTAGGCTGCCTGCTGCGAAGGGATCCTGTATCCTAGCAGTTAAAATTTGAGATGTAATAAGCTCTTCCTATAAACTCTGGGGCATCTGTCAGCCTGTTGGCTGCCGTCCGCAAAGGGATCCTGATCCTAGCAGACAAAGACACGGACGTTAAACTCCTCGGGGCGCCCGCCAGTCTCTCCTAGACTGCCCACTGTGATGGGGCCTTGTGTCCCAGCAGTTGAAGACTTGGGTGTAACACACACACACACACACACACACTTCCCTGACTATCGGCTGACACTGGGCTCCAGGAATATTCCTGCACCAGGGTCCCAACTCCAACAAAGTCTGGGGCTGGGTCCCTCCCCTGGTCCCACCTGCCGCCCCCAAGTGATTTGACAGGGCATGGGGGGCGGCTTTCCACTGGCAGCAAAATGGGGCTATTGCGGTTTCCTGCCTGCTTGCTCCATATGCTGCCCCTGCCCCAAGCATCCCTGTACCAATGGGCACTATGGGGACAGTGCCTGCTGGCAGCAGAGCACAGAGAGCCCTCTGACCTCCCCAACACCTAGGACCTGCTGCCCAAGGGGGTGCCTCAGGTAAGTGCAGCACCCCTACACCCCTTCTCATCTCAATCTCCCTCCCAGAGTGTTGATGCCTTATGCCCTACTGCAGTCTCACCCCTGTGCCAATCCAGAGGCAGCACCAAGCATCCAGACTGAGTCCCAGAGCCTGCACCGCAGACTCTCTCCTGCACCCAAACTGTGCCCCAGAACCTGCATCTCACCCCCTTCTGCACCTAAATTCCCTTCCCAACCCTAGACCCCTTACTGCACTGCCAGCCCTGCCCCAGCACCCAAACTCCCACCCAGAGCCTTAGGCAGGTGGGGTGGGGAAGGGACTTGGACCTGTTCTGGGCACCAACACAATTTCTAGGGCTAACATTTCTTTATTACATTTATTTTCATCCATACAGGCAGTCCCCGACTTACGTCGGATCTGCAGTTATGAATGGGGATTTTCTTGCCCTGGACGACGGGAGCGGCGGGACGCCTGGTCCCGCCGCCTGCGTCCTCCGGGGCAAGAAAAGCTGCTCTGCGTCTCCCTGGTCTGCTGGCGAGGGGGTGGGGGAGGGAGAGGAGCCAGATCAGCGCCGTGGTCCCGCCCGGGTCCTCCGCCGCTTTGCTCAGCGTCTCCCTGGTCTGCTGGGGGGGACTCAGCTAGTGCATCCCCCCCCAGCAGACCAGGGAGACGTGGAGCAAAGCCCCAGGCCTGTGGCAGAGCAGGCGGGGCGCTGACAGTTGGTCCCGCAGCACCGCTCCTTGGCGCTACTGGACCAACCTGGCAGCACCCCAGCTGCTCTGCCCCAGGAGTCCTGATTCAGCCGTTGCTGATCAGTTTCAGCAGCGGCTGAATCAGGACACCTGGGGCAGAGCAGCTGGGGTGCTGCTGGGTTGGTCCAGTAGTGCTGGTGCTACTGGACCAACCCAGCAGCACCCCAGCTGCTCTGCCCCAGGCGTCCCCAAGTCAGCCGCTGCTGAAACTGACCAGCGGCTGACTACAGGAAGCCCCTGCCCCGGGCTTCCTGGAATCAGCCGCTAATCAGTTTCAGCAGCAGCTGACTTGGGGATGCCTGGGGTTCTTAAGTTGAATCTGTATGTAAGTCGGAACTGGCGTCCAGATTCAGCCGCTGTTGAAACTGATCAGTTTCAGCAGCAGCTGAATCTGGACGCCAGTTCCGACTTACATACAGATTCAACTTAAGAACAAACCTACAGTCCCTATCTTGTACGTAACTCGGGGACTGCCTGTATTTTGAACTGTCCAGAAAGAGGAGTTTGCAATTAAGAGTTGTTTTTTAATTACAACACCCTACATCCAGTTTATTATCTCATGGGCTAATTAACTAGAGAGCTCAGAACAAATATTTGGGAACCACACAATATAAGATCTAATTACAGCAGAGGAGTCATCTTTTTAAAAACAAAGAAAACCAACAACACTGTGATGTAATTTATGAGAGACTACTATATGTCCACAAGGGAAGACTAAATAAATGTACTAAAACTCAGGGCAATTTTCCAGACTGCCAGAAGACATTTTAGATATAATAGGTCTCCACAACTCATAAGATTTACAGTACATTACAAAATATGAGGCTGTAAATAGAGTCAATAGATCAATCATTGTTTTACAAGTAACAAATATTATTCAAGAGTCCTTTTCCTAACAGTCCTTTGACTTCATAACAACTGCAATTAATGGTAATCAGAGTCATGCTCCCTAGTGTCTCATCAGGGCTGGCCTTACCATGAGGTGAACTGAGGCGGCCACCTCAGGTTCCAGACTGTGGGGGAGGGGCGCCACTAGGACCCAGAGTGTAGAAAATTTGTCTGCTGCTGATGCGGCGAGGATGCATGGGGGTGTCATTTGAGCTCCCTGCCTCAGGTGCCAAAATGTTGTGGGTCGGCCCTGTGTATCATACTTTGCACCAAGAAAGATGTGCCTTCATGGCTTGTCCACACTGCAGTTCGAGACCCATGGCTGGCCCATACCTGCTGACTCAGGCACTTAAGGCTCAGACTGTGGAGGTGCTTAATTGCAGTGCGGACCCTCCCACCTCACAGGGTCCTAGAGCCCAGGGCTGTTATCCAGGTCCAAACATGTACACCAGAATTAAAGAGCCCCATAGCCTGAATCCCAGGTGACTGAGTCAGCTGGCATTGGCCAGCTACAAGATTTTGCACCATGGGATAGACATACCCTTCTACACAGCAAGGCAAAAGTTGAATTAAGCTACACAACTTCAGCTACATAAATTGCATAGCTGAAGTCAAAATAGCTTATTTCAGCTTTTGACGCTGCTTACGCAGCAGGAAGTCGAAGGAAGAACACTCTTCCTTCAGCTCCCCTTACTCCTCATAAAATAAGGGTTACAGGAGTTGGAGTAAGAAGTCCTCAAGCTTACTTCATTATTTTGAAATAATGGCTTGCTGTGTAGATGTGCTCTTTGTTATTTAGGAATAACATCAGTTATTCTGAAATAATGTTGCTGTGTAGACATACCGTCAGACTATGTCTACCATGCCTCATTTGCATAATTAATGAGGCTCTGTTTTTGTGCAAAAAACCCCTCTTGCACAAGAGCCGTTCTTCTTTTTTTCAGGAAGAACGGCTCTTGTGCAAAAGCCTCTTGTGCAAAAACAGAGCCTCATTAATTATGCAAATGAGGCATGGAGATATTCTATGCTTTGCCTCATTTGCATATTTTTTGCACAAGAGGGGGCAGTGTAGACTTAGCCTCAGTGTTTAAAAGGAACAAGCAAGCAAAAAGGTCTATTTTGTGGTGTGCTTTTTTAGCTCCCCATCAAAGCCTATTTTGTGCCCTCTCTTACATTCCAAATTGTATCCAAATCCTGGCTATAAGAAAGGAAGGCAAAAGTCCATCACTTTACAGGTACTGAACCATTATGAAGGTTTGATTGAAGTGTTTCTCAGGGTCTGACACTGAACTAATCTGGCCTTCCTGAGAAGATTGCAGGACGCAATGATTGGCAAACAGTTTTTATGCTTCCATTTCGAAGAATTCTATAAAAAGAAAAACTAGCAATGAAAGAAACAGGCTAAAACAGATATCGTAGGGCTTTCATAACTCAAATTTTCTTCATGTTTTTATAAATCTTGACTAAAAGAAATTTCCCTTGAACTGATGGACTTTTCTAATTACAGGCAGTCCCCGGGTTACGTACAAGATAGGGACTGTAGGTTTGTTCTTAAGTTGAATTTGTATGTAAGTCGGAACTGGTACATGTTGTAGGGGAAACTCTAGCCAAACATTTCTCCAGAGTTCAGTTTTATTCTCCCACACCTCACTTCCCTCAGTCCTTTATTCTCAAGCTCAGGTGTGTGCTGAGAAAAGCCGCTCCGCGTCTCCCTGGTCTGTTGGAGGGGAGGAGAGGGGGGGCGCTAGCTTCGCGTCTCCCTGGTCTGCTGGGGGGAAGCAGCTAGTGCGGGGTTGCCTCACCCCGTTTGTAAGTAGGGATCCGATGTAAGTCGGATCCATGTAACCCGGGGACTGCCTGTAATACAGAGCAAGAGAAAGCTGAGCCTGAATTTTCAGTAGTTGATGAATGTCACACTGTCATATGTTCTTTACCTCTTTGGTGGGCATCTTTCCTCAGCCTCAGTTTCTCTGACTCACTACCCTGCCACCATTCCTTCATACTTATGTTATTCCTAGACTTCCAGGTGCCAAGCAATTTCTGCTTTTGCAACATCTGGGGCACTGGGATGCTCAGACCCTATCAAAGTCCATGAGCAAAACTCTCAGTTCTTGATGTAAAGATTTCTTCTTAAAGTATAAGTCTCTTTGCAAACAGAAATGCTCATGGTCTTTTCTCTCAAGACCTTGATATGACTGTGAGTCACCCATTGTAACTCATCTTTAATTCCTATAACTCACAATACCAAAACTTTTAATAGTGTTAAATTATTATCTTTAAGCCATTATAATCTTTAAGCCCAATTGACCTGTGGCATGTGAGTCCTATCTTGACCATGCTGATTGTCATGCTGTCTGAGAGGAACACAAGTGTGAGGGCCAGTCGTAGGCCAGATGCTGAGAAAACAAGGCAGATACCCCAAAATGGTGGTATATTTTACAATTAGATTTTATTAAGCCCATAACAAGTGTGGACTCTTAGATCACTATATCTGTCCTACCAGGGAGTCACAGACAGTCCCGTTGGGCTTTCCAATCGATCTTGCCACCTGAACAAACTGAAATTAATGTCTCACCATATCACGCTTCTCTCAGTACCATGGGACCCCCAGATCAACTGATACTCCAGAACTTATACCAAAGACAATACTGGCAGCCAGTTCTATTGTAAACTAACTACAGGTTTATTAGTTAAGAAGAAAGAACTATTGAAATGCTAAAGCAGATAAAATATAATAACAGTTGAGTCAAAGTTTGTAAGTCCAAAATGATAGCAGAGATGTAGCAATCTGCCGGTTACATAAAAGTCTTTGCAGAGCTATCCAAATTAACTCTGGGGATCTCAGTCTTCTTGTTCAGTTATTCTATCTGATTAGAACCCAAAGAACCCACAGATGATGGATTCTTCTTGAATCCATATGTATAGCTTTCCCATGCTATCAAGCAAGCTGTTAGTGTCTTTAACCACATGGGGTTTTTTATGACAGATAGTGAGGAATTCACTGAGGGGTATGTCTACACTGCATGCTTATTTCAAAATAAGCTATTCCGGGAAGAAATACTCTGAAATAGCTTATTTCGAAATAACACGTCTACGCTGCAGGGAAGCCTTAAAATTAGTCCAAGACAGGTTTCCCTAATCTTTGTAATGGGTGAGATCATTAGAATCTTTGTTTAAACCCATACATAAAGTGTCAAATTTAAGCATGAATGACAATTCTGAAGCTTCTCGTTGAAGACTGGAGTTAAAATCTCTTTGAAGCAATATGCATGTTTTAAGGTCATTAAGAGAATAATCAATCTGGCTGAAATGGCAGGCAACAGCTTTCTCTCTGTGAGAGAGTCTTATGTCTGTTTTGTGTGCATTGATTCTTTGGCGAAGTGTCTGAGAAGTCTGTCCAATGTACATAGCAGACAGACACTTAAGGCACACAATGGCATAAATTATATTTCTGGATGAACAGGAATATGTGGTCTTGATCTTGTAACTGGCATGGCTAGGTCCAATAATGGTGTCAGCAGAGTAAATATAAGGACAAAGCTGGCGTGTAGCCGCGCGGCATGGAGTCCGAACTAGCGGATATTTAAAAATGGCGGCGCCCGGCAAGATGCAAATGAAGCCCGGGAAATTAAAATTCCGGGCTTCATTTGCAACTCCGGTTGACTACATTACCACCTTAGTTCGAACTAGGGTGGTAGTGTAGACATACCCTGAGGGACAGCAAAGCAGTCCTGTCTTGGAGTGCCCTGAGTGCCCACACTCGGCACATTACAGCACTCGGCCATCAGCCCAGCTGCATTTGCTGCAGGCTGCCATCTGGGGAGGCCAATCGGGGGGCTGTCAGGATCCAGGAGGCACTGCAGGAGAGCTTCCACCCCGAGGAGCCCGCAGAGCCACCCCAGTCCTCCCAATTGGGGGCTCATGCTCCATTCCTCCCTCACCTCCTTCCACTTACCCCTCCCTAGCCCCCCTTCCTGATGTAAAAAATAAAGGACAAAATGGGATAATGACAATAAGATCAATCTTTTTTATAATCTATACACCCATACATATATTGCCACATACGCCTCCCTTTGTCTCACTCAGATTGTTTGCCTTGAACCTGTCCAAATACCTAATATTTTGACCAGCATTTGAAGCAGCAGCAATGGAGAGATAGGAGGAGAACTTACATAGTCTGGAGCAATGTTTGACAATCTCCTATCAGTTAACCATTCTATGCTTCATTGCTTCCAATGTTGCCCCTTAACCATGATCAACCATTTTGATTTGAGACACATCAAAATACGTTACAGTGATTATAGAATCAACAGACATCCAGGAAGTCATGACTTATGGAAGTGTGACTGGAGCAATGTCTTTTTTGCAATTCATTGTGGATTTATTCAGGCAACATGCTTGGACCTAATTTCAGCTCAAACTGACATCTGCAAAAAGTAGTGATTGGTTCCCCAAAGTAGTGGTTGGTTCCCCAAAGACATGAGGTGAAACTGCTAGACTGGTAATGTAAGGAAAATGTACTGCTTTCCCTAATGCACATGCTTCTATCAGTAATATAGTTTTTGTGGAAAATAGAAAGCAAATGGCTTACAAGAGCTCCACAAGCGTTCCTTATGTTGTAACTAAATTCGTATTGCATGTGAGCTTTGGACCTCAATCTGGAAACACTTTTTAATTTGCATTTGAAGCTGACTCTCCATGCTTTGGAGTGAAATCATGACTCCATTAAAATCTATTGCAAGGCCCCTTGATCATTACCCTCAGAATGAAAAGATTTGGATCTTGATCTCAATGTTAGTTTTTATTCTCTAGCCCATTGATACTTTTAAAATTGTCCCTATTATTTGTATTCCAGTAGTGTCTAGAGGCTCCCTACCTGATCAGATATTTAACCAATAACCAATACTGGTCTTTGTATAAAAGTGACATCTGCTAGATCATTTTAAGTTTATTCTTCAAATATCTGATTTTTCTCATCTGTTTAACTGACAGTCCCCATACTTTTAACTTTTGGAAGTCATATATGGCAATGTTTTTGCTGTGTAGCTTTTGTAATGTCAATATTATCTAGCAAACAGTCCATACTTCCCCAGGGTATTTTTTATAAGGTATCTACCCAAAATGGAGAGTAAGCTGTTATGGACAGAGACAATTCCAAACTATGCATTCTGTAAAATGTTGTGAACATTTATGCTCCTAAATAATTTTTTTAAAAGAGCTTAAGACCTCTAGAGTTTGGGGGGCTTTATATCTCATCCTGAAGAAGTGTGCCTTTAGGTGTACAGTGTCCTCTCTTCTACTGCCTTGCTGCAGCACTGGGTCAGTATTGAATCAGTGGGAAGAATGCCACATGTTGAATCACTAACAATATTTCTGCAGCACCAGGATGCTACTTGCAGGATGCCCTTCAAATTAGAAATGTTCTCACATTCCATAGCACCAGATAGTCTGGATACAAGTATAGAACACTACCGTTTAAATAGATTTTCCAAAGTACTTCATATTGTTTTTAATGAAAGCTGCTAGGTGCTGAATGCTTTTAAAGATCTCACACTAGTGCAACTTGCAATGTATGAGAGGATTTTAAAACACATTCAGTGTTGATCTTCGGCTTTGTCTATACTGGCATATTTTGTCTTTTCCCTTCCGTTTATTGTTGACAAAGATCCAGTGTGGAGTCTACTGTTTGTTTTGTTGAGAGAACTGGCTTCCTCCCGTTTCCTGCAGTGCCTGCCCTGATGACTGTGCTCAGTGTTTTGTGATCTCTGCTGCCCTGCAGGCATGCACCCCTCCCCTTTCATAGCTGCAGCAAGTGTCTGACAGCTGAGAGAGCTGCTCCATTTGGGGAACAATCGAAGAACAAATCATCACAATGCTCTTCTTCTGCCCTGCCTTAGGAACACAGCGGCAAATAGCTTGCTGCTGCAGCGGGAGGGCTGGAGCGATTGCTGTTCCGCTTAGCGCCAAGAGCTCACAGAACTACAAGGGAATCCCAAGAAGTGCAGTGATCAGCTCTGCCTTTCCACAACACTGCCCTATGGAATGCTTATCCACATTGCTTTGCTCTTATCTGTTGGTAGGATGCTAGCAATGTGGCCATGAAATGTGGACAATAGGAGGCAGGAAAACCTCTATTGCCTGGTTTTCACTTTTGGTGATTTTTGCCTGGTGACAGCACTTTCATCATCAAGCCTAGACATAGACATAGCCTTATACTTCTCCCATTGAAGTCAGTGGTACAATCTGCATTAACTTCAAAGGGACCAGAATTAGATCAATATCGAACACTTCTGAAAATCCAACCCCAAATCTTTTGATACACAATGTCCTGTTTGGGGTGAGTAGGACAGTTTATTGTCAAAAGACCTCCGTCCCCATTTAGGCTTTTAAGAAAATCACATTTGTATGCTGAAAGCCCTTTTGTGATGCTAAAATCCAAGTTTTCAATGGAAGCAACTAATGGGTGCTGAGCATCTGAAAAGCTGTCTTGGGGACTTGAGTGGGTTGCTTCAGCTACCTACAGAGATTTGATATGTATATCCATGCTGAAATTTGAGAATCAAATGCTTCAGTGGGGGTAAAATAGCCCTCCAGTTCACAATAAGTATCACTGTAATTAAATGAAAAGCTATAGTTCTTTTAGAGAAGAATCCAGCCTACCTCTACAGAATCCATGGGAAAATATGCTTTGGCTTGTCATCAGTTACAAATTACTTTAATGACTTGTTTGCTAAATTTGACTCATACTTACAAAAGTGGTGTAGTGCATTAATTTGCAGAATACCTTAACATATAAACATCAAAGTCCTCATAAGAGCTGTGAAAGTGTCATCCACTATAACACTTAAAAGCAAATTAAATGGAGGAGGGAAGGAGGAAGGATTTAATGGTTTCTATATTCAACTCTATAGAAAGACAGAGTGCAGAATCATCTGAGGTGTATATTCAGAACAACTCAGTATTACTTTCAATTACATGTACTAAATACTTCAAATTGAGGGAGTGCAATTAGTTACTGGCTTGGTATTTAAGCTCAGATCGAGGCAGCTGCATATTGTTACGAAGCAAAGATGCAATGCTGTTTGTATAAGAGCCATGAACCTGATGATCTATGGGGACTGAACCTAAAATTCCTTGAGGTTAAACGTTAGCTTCTTACAGCTTGAGCTAAATGACTTAGTTCTATAGCTGGAAGCTGTAGCAGTTTTATCGTCTGCCGATTGAGCACAGAGAGGGATGCAAAGCACACACTGACCCATGGGTTATGTATGCACAAAGGTGAATGAACAACATGCACTGAACAATGAAATACACGGACACATAATTGTGCAAATATGTGCTTAGAAACCAATTAGAAGCTGTCCATCTGAAACAATTTTTATGAGCATCACAGTTATGCAGGGATGTAAGCCCTAGGTCTATCATATCAGAGATTTGGTTTCTATATCCAACTCTAACACAAGCTTCATGTGTGATCTTGAACAAATCCCATGCAGGGAAATTTTCAAAGGAAGTGATGAGGGTATGCAGATGCTGGTCTGCTCTGGAAACTAGAGAAATGTTGGAAGATCAATTATTTGATATATTGATTAGTGGCCATGCCAATCTCTCCCCATGCAAGCACGGTGCATCCTTCCTCCAGGCCAAAACAGCCATGGGAAGCCTGCATCTCCAGGATGTCCTAGAAAGGAAGCCTGACATTGCCACAAGCACAGCAGGACACTTTGAAGTACCACCTTCCTGCTGCATCTCACAGACATGCACATAAACCAGGTGCAGAGATGATATAGCTAAGCTAGAAGCAGCGTCAAGACTGTGTTTATTTTACGTGTTCTTAGATAATCCTTTGTCCTACATCTCTCTTCAGTCAATATCTGTGCCAGACATTGTGCTTAAGAGTACACGGCTTGTGATGCACATGGGTGGGGTAAGTTTCTAAAGCATTGATCTAAGTCATATCCAAAGTGATTTAAAATGGTAGCTAACAGCTCTCAGTGAGGACTATGTCACCGTCAAAAATCCTTCCGCAACCAGCCATTTCTCTAGATCTTTTCAAAAAATGTTGCAAGATTTCTTTATTTTAAATAATGGGGAAGTGCCCCCCCCCCACACACACACAGTATATACTCCCACGTCAAACCATTTGGGCTCAAATGTTGAAACCTACATATCATATGCATGTGGTGATCAAATCTTGAAAGATGAACATTACACAATATTATGAGTGACTGAAAATAAGGGATTAGAACAGAAGTGCTGAAGTAACCTTAATTTCAGGAAGGTTGATGAAAAATTTCAGGCCAGGAAGATGAAAAAGAGCCATTAAAAAAAGAGAAAGTGGGATTTTCATTGTCATTGCCTGTCTTCAGTGTCTAGGCTTGATGAACTGAATTGAGAGCGCCTGTGGGCCCAGAAGAATAACCTACTCATGCCACTCTCAATCTCTACCAGCCAAGAAGGTTAAAATAAATCTCCCTCTGTACAGAGAAGCAAGAAAAAAAAAGAACTTCTGTTGGAACAAAGTAATAAACTCCACCAGTTTCTCGATGTCACTGCAGTGTTCCTGAAAAGGATTTTTTCCCCTCAAAAAGACATATTGCAAGTGCTGATCAATTTCTTACTTCAATCAATCACTATTTGGAGATATCACCAAATAGGTTCTAAAACATTAGCAGAGACTAATGCACTGTGCAGTGTCTGCAAAAGTATGTTTTGAGGGGAAAAATAGGTTGAAAGAGAAAAAAAAAGGCCTGCCTGACACTGAAGACAGTTTGTGCCTAATGTGTTGGAGAAAAAGTTCAAAAGCAGTTCATCTCTCTGAACATATTATATGACCCCTATAATGCAGTCAGCAAGATTTATGATTATAGGCTGGGCAAAAAAATGTATGTATGGAAGACAGTTTTTGCTTGCAATCACTGTTTTTTAAAGCATTTCCAGGCAAGAGATGGAGATACAGTTTGCCCCTTAATACTCTAATTCAGCAAAACACGTCATGCAGGCTTAGATATTCATTTAACGTTAAGCATATGGTTAAGTGCTTTATTGAACCAGAGACTAGAAGCACGTTTATTGCTTTTCTACTTGATTTTGAAAATTCCAAACTCTCTCATGCATCCTTCCTAAAATAGACATCATTCCTACAATATGTATCAGTACCAATTTCTTCATGAAAACACTGTAATAAATACAAGAACCAGAAAAGAACTCCTCAATCTGGCCATTTTCTATATAGAGTAGGGTCATATTTGGTTGTCAGGAAGTAAGAACCAGCAGAGGTTTTTAAATCCCTAGCTCTTCCATACAAAAAAGATAAATGAATGCAACATCTGGTGAGCAGCAGCGAGGAAGAAAGGGTAAGTGAAGAGGGAGGGGATACCCAAGTTGCAGGAAGGTCCTTCACCTGAAGGCACTTCAAACATGTTTTACTCTCAGAAATTACAACAAGGTGTCAGTTGCATGTCCAGATATTGAGGCTCAGTGGTGTTGGGGTTTCACTGTGTGGGAACAGCTGCCCTATGCAACCATCAACTATACACAGCGTGGGACCACCTGAAGAAGAGCTCTGTGTGGCTCGAATGCCTGGCTCGAATGCCTATCTCGCTCACTGAGAGAAGTTGGTCCAAAGGAGATATCACCTCCTCTACCCTAATATCCTCTATCCTGGGGCCAACATAGACACTACTGTACTGCATACACACAGATGTTACAACACATCTGCCATTATCAGGGAGCAACAATGGAACCAGCAAGTAGCTGCATTACTCAGAGAAATGATGCTGAAAATGAAGCAGCGGCAGCAACAAGATGGAGTTCTGCTGCTGCTGTGGAAGATGTATGCTCTTGTCTTGTCGCTGTGAAGTCAGTTATCCCCTGGGGCATGCTGATAACCCCACCTTCCTCAATATTCAGGGGTAATCCTATACCAAGGAGCATCCTGTGTTTAATTGTTTCCTGTTGCAAGTTGTGGGAAGAGGAAGGGAGGAGTATCTGGTTATTTAAATTTTTTTAAACAAGTAATAGTTAATTATCTTAAACTTCAGAAAAAATTATGTTAGAGTTTCTATCTATATTTTAAGAGACATATTGCAGATCTCTGCCCACAAGGGGGCTATGGAACACCCATTTTCTTACCAGCAGCACAGAGTCGTGTTGAGGGAAAGAAGTGAGATTCCTGTCCTCTACTGCTGTCAGCTCTGTAGAACCACCGAGAGCTGGATTCTTTTTTGGCCTCAGCATCATCACCAGAACACTTAATTATATTCCATTTGCATGGCTATTTGTCCTCAGTTGCTCTGCTGCCTTCAGCAGGGTTGTGCAGATAGAACCAAGGGAATCTTTTGAAGATGATAGATGTGTCAGGCTTTAATGAGGGCAGCATCTGGCCTGCCAAAGCTTCATTACTGTCCACAGTGTACAAAAGATTAAAAAAAAAAAAAAAAAAAAAAGAGTATGACTTTCAGATCCCAGGCTGCTTACAGGGCTGGTAGGCAAAAGTTTTCACTTGTGAACTTAGCAAATGTTTTATGGAGTCAATTATTTCCATATTAGTGGGACACCCATGGTGTTATGATTATGAAGCCACTTTGCAAAGTAGAAGCATACTTTACAGGAAAATTACCTCCAAGTGAAAAGGGCAAAGGTGAAATTTTTCCCTCCTAGGCCAGTAAGCCCATAATCAATGATTGTACCAGCTAAGTAGATACCAGATAAGTAGAAAGAAAGAAAATGCATCTGCCATACCATTATAAGCGTGTGTTTTATATTAGAGAGATGTAGCTGCAGGAAAAGTAATGATTAAACAGCAATATTGTTACTCCCTTACAAACACACAATAACAGGGTTTTCAAGTGTGCTGACTTCATTGACAGCTGCATGTACTCAGCTCTTTTGAAAATCAGGCCTATTAAGTGCCTTACCAATCTGATGTCACTGATAAAGTCACGTTCTGCCAGTGATGTGCTAGAAGTGCCAGCACCCCTCATTAAATATTCTTCAACAGAAGGAAGGGCTGGCAGTAGATTTACATGTTATGTGTTTCACAGTACTCAGCCTAGCTCTGTGTGTGCTCAGTACCAGAGGGCCCTTTTGGAAGTGTGGCACAGTGCTGTGTGTGGCTCTTAGAAGTAGCATTTTACTGCACAGCCTGCTTTGCGGTGCCTACAGCCAAACATACCAAAGCCGCTGTTCAGTGCAGAAGCATCATTTGGAAGAGCTCTTCTCTTAAATGAAGAGGTTTAAAAGGGTGCAAAGCTTTGCATAGAGTTGTGTTGAAGGGAAGTTTAAATTTATTCTGTGCTAGTGGGCTTTTGGGGACGCAGAAGTGGGGTTTGAGTGCAAACCCTATGGACAAACCCCTGGTGAGCAATGAAGTGATTTCCCTGCGTCTGTTGAATATTAGTCACCCTTCTCATGGACTTTAATACAGTGTACCTGGGGTCTTAAAACTTCACCTTTGCAGTGTGGCAGATTGCATCAGATACTAGGTATTGAAAAATACATTTCCCAGTAGAGTGTATGTCCAGAACCTATCACAAAGTCTTCACACTCCCCCATGCTCCTACAATTATTGATGTTGAGTAGTGTCTCAATGTCATGATTACATTAATGCTATGAGTTTGTTAAGCGATGTTGCCTCTCTTCTTTGCAATGACATTTGGGAGAAAATATTATTATGTACAGTGGGAATAAATCCCCATTCCTCTCTGTAAGAACCTATACCCCATAATAGGTATGTTTTGTCAAAGGCTATGGGAAGAGATCTTGGAAGAATCCCTTGTTAAAATGTTGGCAGCAGATCACTAGGTTCTGCTTATTATTTTAATGCAATTCATAAAATATGGCATTGTGATAACTATATGTGTCTATAAGAAGGAACACATCCATTCTATTCTGATCTGTCCTAAATGTGACTAATAAGTAATAACATCCGAGGTTATTATGTATCAGTAGGTTCATGCACATATCATCCTTGATGCCTTCTGTTTTAACTTTAGTTCTAAAAAATGCTAATGCAGGAGCTGGAGTAAGAAATTTTATCAGGAGCAATGGAATGTTGTTTGTTTACCATAGGAGACTAAAGCTTCATCTACAATGCACTGTAGTTCAAAATAAGATGCACAATTGGAGCTACACATATTGCATATCTTATTTTGATCTTATTTTACAATCGCTAATTTCATAATTTGGCACCGTCTGCACAGCCCCAAATTTCAAAATAACCCGCTATTCCAAAACTTCTCTTCTTCCTCATGGAATGATGTTTTCAGGGATATCAGAATAGCAAGCCCAAAATAATGGATTTGGTGTGAAGACGCAGAATAGCTATTTCGAGATACTCCGGTATCCCAAAATAGTGTTGCAGTGTAGACCTAGCCTAAGGGTGTGTCTACACTGTGGCGATAGCTCAAAATAAGCTCTGCAATTAGAGCTATGCTCGTTGCGTAGCTTATTTCAAACTATTCCAATAAATCCCTTAATCCTCGTGAAATGAGATTTACTGGGATGTCGGAATAGCAAGACTGTTATTTCAATTGCATTTTGAAATAACAGGCATGCTGTTAAGATGCGGAAAACACTTTTTCAGGATACCGGAGGTATCCCAAAATAGCACCAATGTCTAGATGTACCCTTAAAGGTATGTTTATACAGTAATCACAAACCCGAGTCTTGCTCATGACAGCTGACATAGGCTGCAGGGGATAGGTGGCAGAAATATTTAATTATATGGTAGACATCAGGGCCTAAGCTGGAGCCCAGCTCTAGGACGCTGGGAGCTGGGAGGATTCCAGAGCCCAGGCTGCAGCCCTGGCCTGAACTGTCTGCCCCACAATTAAAGAGCTACACAGCCCAATCCCAGCAACCACAAGTCAGTTGGCATAAGCCAATGGTTGGAGTCTAATTGCACTGTAAACAAGATAGTCCAGGGCTTAGGACTTGTTAAATAAATTGAGATTCTAAAAGTTTGCACAAAAAGTTTCTGATGCTGAGGGAAATCATTGATGTCTGCAATTTCACGAAAAGAAAAGAAAAGAAAAGAAAAGAAAAGAAAAGAAAAGAAAAGAAAAGAAAAGAAAAGAAAAGAAAAGATCATTGAACCAAGTTCTTCAATATATTTTCTACATCAGCAGAGGAGCTGAGGAACAAAAGACAAAGTGAATGTGTCACTTCAAGTGGATTTATCTTGAATCGATGCTCATGACATCAGCAGAACTGCACTCTCCTATAAGTAACAAATAGCAGAAGAAAGGTGGACTCACAGCTTACATCCCAATGGCTGTGATTGGTCACTCTCTAAAAACCCCTTTGGGTGGGATACTGCTATTTATACACGTGGAATAATGCCTTGTTATTTTCCTAAAATGAGGGAAGGTTGGGAGAAACCTTTGGCGGGCTGACCAGACACGGTTCTCCAGGTTCAGCTCCTGGCAAACCGCTATACCCTTTGTTTACCTGAGCGTCTATAGGCACAACTGCTCACAGCTCTCAGTGGCCACAGTTTGCTGATCCTGGACAATGAGAGCTGTGGAAAGTGGTGTGGCACGGACCACCACATTCTGCAGCTCCCATTGGCCAGGAATGGTGAACTATGGGCACTGGAAGCTGCAAGAGGCTGAGGTAAACAAATCATCTCACAGCCCACCGGGGGCTAAACCTGGCAAACTGTTTCTGGCCCACATGCTGAAAGCTCCTTACCCCCCATCCTAAAATAACACAGTTTTCTCTTTCCCTACTATAGCACCTACACTATACCTTCTATTATAGGCTATTTTTACAAATTAAAACCTCAGAACATGTGTATCTGGTCCATATAGTACATCTTACAAAACATATTTTTCAGATCAGTAAACTAAAGCTCAGTAAACTAAAGCTCAGAAGTTAGGTGATATGGTGGAAGTGTTACCCAGTGGCTAGGGCACCAGATTGGCACTCAAGAGAGAGGCTCTGTCCTGGCCTGCTGGGTGACCTTGGGCAAAGTCATTTCATTTCTCCATCTGTAAAAGGAGTAAAGGACACTCATCTCCTTTGTAAAACAATTTGAGATCTATAGATAAAAAGTATCTTGAGAATGCTAGGTATTGTCATCCTAGTGTATTAATTACTGAATTGTCTACAGGCTTGAAAACCTGCTCTTTGGTCTAATGGGCAGATCATACTATCTCTCCATTGCATTGCACTAAAAACTCATTCCTAACCAAGTGCTTTTCCACTATCAGTCATCAGAACATTTGCATTGTGCTTCCCCCTCCTCACAAACATTACATATATTGAAAAATGTAGCAAAAGGGAATGAAAGCAAGTGAATGTCACAGTTACAGTTTTAACTTGATTTTGTGATCCACGAAACCAGCAAAGACTGAATTTGTTGGTAGCAAGGAAAATTTACTCAGACCAGGGTCAAAAAACCAGAATTCTGCATATTGAAACAAGGAATAGTTTAAATATGTAAAGATTCTTAAGATATTTTTCAGATAAAATGTTATACCAATGCAGGTAGATACCAAGATATGGTCCTAAGGGAGCCTACTAGTAGGACCCACCAAAAACACTGCACTCTGGGAAGGACTCTTGCTGAGTTTAGTGTTGGTTTATTCTTTCTGTGCTTGCATGTGGCCCTCAATGCATAGAATGCTAATCCCTTGCATACAGATGAGCTTTTTTTGTCTATTCAGAGTGCTATTAAGGGCAAGCACCTTGTTTCAGACCATTCCACAAAGTAGCTAGCTATTGATGATGATCTACAAAGAACAGTCTCAGAGGAGTAGCCGTGCTAGTCCAACTTAAAAAAAAAGCTTTAAAAACAACAAGTGACCCTGTAACACCTTAAAGACTAATAAAACAATATAGATAGTATCATGAGCTTTCATGGGCACAACCCACTTCTTCAGGTGACAGATCACAATCGTAATGTAGAGCTTTATGGATAAGCCAGGGAGATGATGGTAACCTCAATTCCATGTAGAGGAAAAAAATATATGTGTAGGTTTTCTGTTATTCTCATTTGAACTTCCTGTGAGAACTGTAGTTCAATAGTAAACCAGTAAGTGATGAAAGTAGCAATACTTAAACCTAGATATCTAGGGGCAGCATATGTTATGAGAGAAACCTATCAGTAGTGGGAAGATAAGCAAATAGGTAAATGTATGAAGTAATTCACAAATGTATAAATTTGTTGAGTGACGGGGCATTGTCTCACTAATCAACCTTCCTTGGATTTATCACATGAATCCTATAAGGCATAGGGCTTGTCTCCATCTACTGGGAGATTGAGGCTGCAGAGATTGATCTCCTAGGGTTCAATTTAGCAGGTTTAATAAGGACCCACTAACTCAACTGCTAATCACACCCCATTGATTCCAGCACTCCAGTGGGTTACAATGAGAGTTTCTCCTGTCAATCTCCTGCAGTGGGGAGGCTGCAGAAATTCGACCTACAGTACATCGACTCCAGCTACACTATTCACGTAGCTGGCATTGCATCTGTTTGGTCAACTTTCTCCTCTGGTGGAGACCTGGCCATAGCCATGCTTTCAATCTCAAGGTGCTAAGTATGTAAACCCAAGGCTCCTTTGGAAAGAGAACTTTAGAGAGAAAACACAGTACAGGCAGTCCCCGGGTTACGTACAAGATAGGGACTGTAGGTTTGTTCTTAAGTTGAATTTGTATGTAAGTCGGAACTGGTACATATTGTAGGGGAAACTCTAGCCAAACATTTCTCCAGAGCTCAGTTTTATTCTCCCACACCTCACTTCCCTCAGTCCTTTATTCTCAAGCTCAGGTGTCTGCTGAGAAAAGCCGCTCCGTGTCTCCCTGGTCTGCTGGGGTGAAGCAGCTAGTGCGGGGTTGCCTCACCCCGTTTGTAAGTAGGGATCCGATGTAAGTCGGATCCATGTAACCCGGGGACTGCCTGTACAAGAGCCAACTTCTGAAGACAATACATTGATACCACTTAGGGGTTTACTGGAAGTTACACATGTGCATCCAGGAAAACACAGATTGATTATTTATGTTATGTAAAAGGTATTAGAAGTTAAAAATGATAAGTTAGGTGAAATCATTTTTTGAGAAATACTTTTATCTTTTAAATTTCATTGTATTAAAAACATCAGCTGTCTTCAACTCTTTATAAAAGATCATCCGATGGGTTTTGGAGTTCTTAGGGGAGCAGCAGTTGAAGGTATATTGTAGATTAGAGTTTCATTTAAGTGATCTTGGTTCCTTTTTTACTTTGGCTTTGTCTACACTTAAAAGTTTAAAGTGCAGCTGCAGCTCCCAGTGTTCTATGTAGATCACCTCCACCTGGGGTGTAGCTAAGAGTGCTGGGAGCATTGCTCCCAACACGTAGCTTAGTCACACTGGCACTTTATAGCACTGTAACTTGCTATGCTGGGGGGAGGGGTGTTTTTCAGCACCCTTGGGCCAGAAAGTTACAGTGCTGTTAAATGCCAGTGCAGACTTAGCCTTTGTATGTGGTAACCGTGAATTAGAGTTTATAAGAAAAGAAGATTTCCCCATGTCAGGTGTCTGAAATCCTTTGCAGCCTTTCTCCCCCTGCCACTCTGCCCCTGCTTCTCATGGTATAAGGAGTACACTGTATTGAATTAAGACCAATAGTTTAAGTAGATGAAGACTGAGTGGAAGGAAATGATTGAGTACTTTGGCAGATTTTGTGGGAACGTAAGTATGGCATTTTTATTCACCTATTGGGGTATATATGTTGCTACTGTGATGACAAAAATTAAGCACTAACTACAAAAATGAGACTCCGATAGGCACTGTCCAAGTTTCTGTGAGTGCCCCAGATAATGTCCCAGCAATGGCACTTATATTACAGCTCCAAGTATGCACTCCAGGATGAGCTCTTCCTAAGTTCTGAAATAAGATCCCTGCTGCACCAGATTGGAAATTCTCTAGAGGCTACAGATGAAATAAAGAATAAGCCAGAGAAATGCCTCCTAATTCCTATTATCCATTCTAACTAGATCAATACTCACCAGACCATTTCCTGACAATTTCCCCCATAAACTAGTGCTGGGGAAGCTGAGCAATACAACCCACCTACCAACAGTAAAGGGACAGCTCTGGAATGAAACATTCACTGTGGGGAGGTTTGCCTGATGAGAAGGAATCTCTCCAAAATGTAGGACTTTCAGAATGAACTCCTAGTTTCTGGACAGAGGAAAGTAATGGGCCAGTTTTCCAACAGGGTTCACAAAAGCCATAGTTTGGAGTGGCAAAGCAGGTAAAACTCCCCTTTGAGAGATATCTCTCTAGTTACTGATTGTCTTGCCAAAAAAGACAAGTGTACTGCTACCATTAAATCCTCTGCTATCTTAGACTCTGTTTTCCCTGGGGTCCTCAGAACCAGTAATATGGCATGACTGCCACAACTGTGTCCTTATTAAAACCTTTCCTAAGCCATGAAATCTCAATTAATAAATCCTTCCTGCAGCTTAAAAACCTGAGCAATGCCTAGTGGTGTTGTGCTACTCAGTCAGATGGCCACAATGAAAAGCTTACGGCTGATCAGTTCCTCTTGTTTAGATAGACTAATATTCAAATTAATTTTAAACCCGATGTTGCCTTTTTGTATCACAGATGAACGAGACTGAGCAATGTGAAATCTCACTCTCATCTTGAAAAGCGCATTGAAAGAGCCAGTGACAGAAATGTTGCCATAGGCAACCCTTTTTGTAACAACTGCAGGGCCCTGCCAGCCAGTTAGGTCCAATACAAATGCTAATATTGGTTGTCTCCTACACCTCCTTGCATCTATACCTAATCTACTTGCTTGTCTGAGCAAAAGTATCTTCTACTTTTTTTCCCTCCTTCCTTGCAGGAAAATAATGGTCTGAGAAATCTTTAATGATGTGTCCCTTTAAATCCACTAAACTGCAATGAGAACATCTATGCTGCTGAAAGTTAGTATAGTTGTTAAAGCCTGGGGCAGATTGCTGGTGTTCTGCTAATAGACGAGCAAAAATCCTATACCTGCGGGTGTGTTTGGATTTACTACCATAAGACATTACAAAATCCTGGGCAGAAAAAAGAAAACAGCATAGAGTTGCTTCTCTCTTGGGCTATGTCTAGACTGCAAGCCTCTTTCGAAAGAGGCTCTTTCGAAAGATACTTTCGAAAGAGCCTCTTTTGAAAGAGAGCGTCTAGACTGCACGTTGAACTTTCGAAAAAGCGGCTTGCTTTTTCGAAAGAAAGCATCCAGTGAGTCTGGATGCTCTCTTTCGAAGAAGCCCTATTTACATTGAAGAACGCCTTCTTTCGAAAGAGGAACTTTCGAAAGAAGGCGTTCTGCCTCGTGAAATGAGGTTTACCGCCATCGAAAGAAAAGCCGCGTTCTTTCGATTTAATTTCGAAAGAACGCAGCTTGAGTCTGGACACAGGGGAAGTTTTTTCGGAAAAAGGCTACTTTTCCCGAAAAAACCCCTGAGTCTGGACACAGCCCAATATTGATCTTCCCAGACATCAGAGAGTTTATTTACACATTGTTATTTTTAAATGTAGGGTAAAGTTAGGACCGGAAAAGCAACTGTGTGCTATGTAAAAACAATATAATTAGGGCTTGTTTACACTGGCAAGATTTGTCACCAAAAAATTCTTTTTGGCAACAAAACCCAGAGAGCATTCACATTGAATTGAGACAAAAGTCATGGTGGAAAAAAAACAGTTTCAGCAACAAAAAACGTTTACCTCCGCGAGGGACTTTTGTCCCTCCTATTCCCTTTACTGTACTTTGAACTCTACTGCTCTGCAGTCAGGTTAACAGGTAAACAGAAATTCATCCCTTTCCCTACCTCCCCTGTAACCCAACAAACTTTAAAATCCATTTCTGGCTGGCTGGCTCAGCATGGAGTACTCCTTCTAGTACAAAGTCCTCTATTGGTATCCAAAATGCTGAAGCTGCCTAATTGTAGTATGGGGGCCTGCAGGCTGTGATGCTTGAGGCTCCCTCCCTTAAGGGGGGTGGAGCCAGTGCTGGTGCTCCAGTCATTGGGTGGTAGAGTGCCAAGGCTTGCCTCCCCCTCCCATTGAGGCACCAGTATGCAGGGAGGGGAGTGCCTCTAAGCCTTATGGTCTGGATCAATGTTAGCCACGAGCTGCATCTGGCCCATAGGTGCTGCCTGGCAAGCGGAGGATGTGGCTCTTTGAACAACAGTGCAGGGAAACTCTAACTCTATACAATATCTATATTCACTTTTAGGCTACACCCCAGTCACTTCCATCAGTGGGCGCATGGGGTGGGGAGGCAGTTGCCTTCAAGTGTATGGCTATGTGAAGCCACCTGCGCCCTGCCCTCCCCAATCTGTGCTAGGTAATATCCCCATCCTCTGTCCCCTCCTCCTGCCCAGAACAGGTTAGGTTCTCCAAAAAGTGAGGATCTGCTCTGTCTGCACCACTCACAGATCCCAGGGAAGACCGACAGCCCCTCCACACATTCTTCTAACACCACCCCTGAGTTCTCATTGCTAACTATCTCTAGGTGTTCAGACCTCCATTGCACTATAATATAGTGACAGCCTGCCTCAACAATGTATACCTTATAGTAATATTGGGTGAACCAGGAAGAACATTGCTGAACTATAAGATGCCAATGGTAGATTGCAGGTCTGCCAATTAGATGAAAAACATTTGTGAACTATACAGTTGATATATACCTCTTTAAGACCCATCGTGACCCCTCTAGAGTCAATTTTCAGGGCAGAATCACACTTCAAGTAGCTGGACTTATGCTCATTTTTATTATCTTTCCATATTCTGGGACATGTCTGCACATGAATATATCAACTTGCTTTCAATATTTATAGAATGTAACTGTTTTATGCACAGTATTGTAATAAAGCTCATACTCTTGAAACACTTGCTTCTTTGTTTAGCTCCTTGCACAGCCTGAATTCTATTAGTACAATTACAAAAAACTCACATTAGCAGGAAAGATGTTCTTGTTTATATATTTATGAAATTCTTTACTTATACAAGGTAATAAATATTTGTTTATGTTGTTCCCTTTTGGGAATGTGAAACAATTTCTCGTTTTCCAGGAATCCAAGCCCTCTTTCAAACACTTGGTTCAAAAGAAGATTCTGACAACTTTTTCATCTGGGCAAAGTAGTTACTGTTGCCCACCAGACTTCAATTAAAGGTTTGGGTTATAACTCACTTTTGAAGATAATATGAGGGAAGTAATGACCCTCTCACACAAAATCACCTTGTCTTAAAATCAAATGCAATCTGTTTTTATCAGCACATAATTATGCTACACAGCAGTCTAGGGCAGGTAGAGAAGAACACTTAATTAATTGAAACTGCTGGAAGGGTTTTAGGTAAGCAGAATGTAATTACCCACAATAGAATGTAACCTAAAAAACTGTGCTTACCTCTTTTTGAAAATGCCAGGGATTTTTAAAGACAAGTGATCAGGATCAGAGTTTTACATCTCATAAAAAGATGGCATATCCTGCAACAATGCACTCCCTAAAACCTTGAAAGAATATATTGAAAGGAAAGACTGACACTTACCTAGGTCTTGTTTACCAAAAGCACAGAATTTTGTAGTGATGGGGGACTTCAACTTCTCAGACATCTGTTGGGAAAATAACATAGCAGGGCACAAATTATCCAAAAAGTTCTTGGAATGTATTGAAGGCAATTTTTTATTTCAGAAGGTGAGGAAAACTCCTATGAGGAGGCTATTCTAGATTTGCTTTTGACAAATAGGAAAGAGCTGGCTAAGAATTTGAAAGAGAAAGGCAGCTTGAGTGAAAGTGATCATGAAATGATAAGAGCTCATGATTCTAAGGAATGGTAGGTGGGAGAACAGCAAAATAAAGACAATGAATTTCAAGAAGGTAGACTTTAGAAAACTCCGAGAGCTGGTAAGTAAGACCCCATGGGAAGTAAGTCTAATGGGAAAACCAGTTCAATAGATTTGGCAGTTTTTCAAAGAGGCATCACAACAAGCACAAAGGGCAAACTATCCCACTGCATAAGAAAGATAGGAAATATGACAAGAGACCACCCTGGTTTAACCAGGAGATCTTAACTGACCTGAAAATCAAAAAGGAGTCCTATAAAAAGTAGAAAGTTGGTCAAATTACAAAGGATGAAAATAAGCAAATAACACAAGTATATAGGGGCAAAATTTAAAAGGTCAAGGCACAAAAGAGATCAAACCAACTAAAATCATAAATGATAACAAGAAATTATGCTACAAAAACATTAGAAACAAGAGGAAGATCAAGGACAAGGTAGAACTGTTGCTCATTTGGGAGGAATAAAAATATGGAAATGGCAGAGGTGTCTAATAACCTTGTTTCAGTTTTTACCTAGAAGTTTGATGGCGATTGGAGGACTAACGTAGTGAATGCCAGTGAAAATGAAATAAGGTTCAAAGCTAAAATAGGGAAAGAACACTATAAAAATTACCTAGACAAGTTAAATGTCTCGAAATCACCAGGGCCTGATGAAATTCATCCTAGACTACTAAAAGAGCTGAATGAGTAGATACCTAAGTCATTATCTATTATTTTTGAAAAGTCATGGAATATGGTAGAGATTCCTGTAGACTAGAAAAGGGCAAATCTAGACAAAGGGATATAAAGACAACTCAGGGAAATACAGAGCAGTCGGTTTAACATCTATGCCCAGAAAGCAAATAATTAAAGAATCCACTTGCAAACATCTAGAAGATATCTTAAGAGGGGTAGCTGACTTTAGTCTGTAACTGGAAAAACTTAAAAAACAATGAATAGTCTAGTAGCACCTTGTAGACTGTATCATGAGCTTTCATAAGCAAAAACCACTTCTTCAGATGACTGGAGTATTAAAAGGCCAGATCCAAGAATAAATAAGGAAGGAGGGAGGGGAAGAGGCGGAAAAAAGGCAAAAAAAAAATAGTGAATAGATTGTTCAATTTACAAGAGGCTGATAAGAACAATTAGTACCTCCATTAGTTGGTTTGTTGGTTATTAGGATGTAGAAGGTAGTGTGCAAGTCAGCTAATATCTCTGTTCTTTCCAATCTAATAAGAATTAAACTTGTAAATGACATTAAGCTCCAACCCTTCCCTGTGAATTTGGCTTGTGGAGTTGGCCGGAAACAACATGGTGACTTGGAGATCCATTAATGAGTGTCCAGGTAAATTAAAGTGTCCTCCAAAGGTTTCTGTGTTTTGACTTTTTGGATATCTGATTTGTGTCCATTAATTCTTTCCTGTAGAGACTGTCCAGGTTAGCCAATATATATGGCAGTGGGGCATTACTGGCATTTGATGGCATAGGTCACATTAGTAGATGTGCAGTTAAATGAGCCTCTGATGTGGTGGCTGAATTTGTTGGGTCCAGTGATGAAATTGCTTGTGTAGATGTGTAGGCAGAGTTGGCACCAGGCCTGATTGCCAGAGTGGATTCCTGGATGATTATGATGGAGGTGTGTTGCGTGGTTACTGGAAAGAATTTGTCTGATATTAGGGGGTTGTCTTTAGGCAAGGATTGGCCTTCCCCCAAGGCCTGTGAGAATGAGGGGTCATTTTCCAGGATAGGCTGGAGATTGTTGATAATGCATTGGAGGGATTTAAGTTGTGGGGTGTGAATGATGACAAGTGGAATTCTGTTGTTTTCTCTTTTTGGCTTGTCCTGAAGTAATTCATGTCTGGGTACTCTTTTGGCTTTTTCAGTCTTTTTTTTTTCACTCCTCCCGGTGGGTATTTCAGTTTTAAGAATGCTGTATATAGATCCTGTAGGTGTTTGTCTCTGTTTGTGGGATTGGAGCAAATCCGGTTGTATCTATATACAATAGATTGAGGAAATGTGTCTGAGATGGAAGCTAGAGGCATGAAGGTAAGTGTAGTGGTTGGTAGGTTTCTGGTAGGGTGGTAGAAATTTGTCCTTCATTTAATTGTACTATAGTGTCAAGGAAGTGGATCTCTCGTGTCGATTGATCTAGGCTGAGGTTGAGGGTGGGGTGGAAGTTGTTGAAATCCCTGTGAAATTCTTCAAGGGTCTTTTTCCTAAGGATCCATATGATGAAGATGTCATCAATGTAGTGTAAGCAGAGTAAGGGAGCTAGGGGGCGAGAGCTGAGGAAACGTTGTTCAAGGTCAGCCATAAAGATGTTGGTATATTGTGGGACCATGCAAGAGCCCATGGCTGTGCCTCTGACTTGAAGATACAAATTGTTTCAGGCCAATTCCACAAGCCAAATACAAAGGTAAGGGTTGGAATTTAACTTCATTTACAAGTTTAATTCTTATCAGATTGGAATGAACAGAGATATAGGCTGACTCACACACTACCTTCTACATCTTAATGACTTAACCAACCAACCAACCAACCAACTAATGGAAGAACTAGTTGTTCTTATCAGCCTCTTGTAAATTGAACAATCTATTCACTTTCTTTTTTCTCCCCTCACCCCACTTCCCTTATTTATTCTTGGATCTGGCCTTTTAATACTTCAGTCATCTGAAGAAGTGGGTTTTGCCTACGAAAGCTCATGATACCATCTACATGTTTTGTTAGTCTTTAAGGTGCTACTAGACTATTCATTGTTTTTTATCTAAGATAATAAGGTGATAATTAACAGGCAGCATAGATTTGTCAAGAACAAATCATGTCAAACAATCCTGATAGCTTTCTTTGACAGGGTAACAAGCCCTGTGGATTGTAAGGAAGTGGTAGAAATGGTATATCTTGACTGTAGTAAAACTTTTGATACTATCTTGCATGGCCTTCTCACAATCTAGGGAAATGCAAACTTGTGTGTAAAACTGGTTGGAAAATCATTCCCAGAGAGTATTTATCAATGGTTCATAGTCACTCTGTAAAAGCATAATGATAGGATCTTACAGGGATCAGTTCTGGCTTCAGTTCTGTTCCATATTTTCAATCAATGATTTAGGCCAGGTCTACACTCATAGGAAAAGTCCAAGTAAGATATGCAACTCCAGCTATGTTTGTTACATAGCTTGAGTCGACATACCCTGTTTCATGTTTCCCTGCTGTCCCCACAGTGGGAGGCTGATAGGACCAAATGTTCCTGGTGGCTTCCCTTACTCCTTGCACAAGCAGGTGTACCAGCAGCTTCCAGATCTTCAAACTCTGGAAGATCAATCACGGAAGCGTCAATCTTCTGTCTAGTAAAGACATGGCCTTCGATAATGAGACATAGAGTGCACTTACTTATAAAATTTGTGGATGATAACAAGATGGGAGGAGTTGCAAGTGTTTTGGAGGATGAGATTGTAATTTAAAATTATCTGGACAAACTGGAGATCTGGTCTGAAGTAAATGGGAATAATTCAATAAGGACAAATGCTAAGTACTCCCATTTCCAAAGGAACAATCAATTGAACACATACACAATGGGAAATGACTACCTACGAAGGAACATTGTGGAAATGGATCTGGGGCTTATTATAGTGAACTACAAGTTAAATATGAATCAACAGCCTAACAGTATTACAAAAAAAGTAAATGTCATTCTGGACTTATTAGACGTACATGAGCAGTAATTCTTCTGCTCTAGTCTGTGCTGATTAGGCTCAACTGGAGTACTATATCCAGTTCTGGATATCACATTTCAGAAAAGATCTGTGCAAACTGAAGTAAACCCAGAGAAGAGCAACAAAAATTATTGAAGGTCTAGAAAACATGATAAGATTGAAAAAACTGGGTTTGTTTAATCTGGAAAAAAGAAGATTGAGGGGCACATGATAATCATTTTCAAGTACCTAAAAGGTTGTTACAAGGAGGAGGGAGAAAAGTTGCTCTCCTTAACCTCTGATGATAGGACAAGAAGCAATGGGCTTAAATTGTGACAAAGGAGGTTTAGTTTGGATATTAGGAAAAAGTTCCTAATTGTCTGGGTAGTTAAGCACTGGAATAGATTGCTTAGCAAGTTTGTGGAGATTTTAAAGAGCAGGTTAGACAAACACCTTGCAAGAGTTGTCTACATAACACTTAGTCTTACTATGAGTGCAGTCACTGGAATTGATGACCTCTCTTGCTAAGACTATGTGTATGCTACAAAATTTAATTGACACAAATAATGCCAATGATCATAAACCACGATAACTACATTGTGCATGTTCACACAATGCTTCTATTTGTGATGTGCATCCACAGTTGATGTTCTATCAACAGTGAGAGAAGTGTGCTGTTGGCAGCTATCAAAAGCAGGGTGGTCACCCTCCTCCAGGTGAGAAAAGGGTTAAACCCAACCTTGGCAGAGGGCTAGGACCAGGGAGCAATCAGCTGAGGCAGGTAGCAGCCAAGGGCACAGATGGGGCAATACAAATAGGGGCTGCTAAGCTGCGACTCACACCCTTACTCCAGTTGTGGAGCAGGAAGGACGTCGCTGCTTGACTAGGCTAGAGAGGGTAGCTGAGACAGAGCAGTGCTGGGGGAGGGCAAGCGGAGCTGGGAAGCTCTGGCCTGATCTAGCTCCCAGGCTGCAGGCTTGATACAGGGGGCTGAGGGATACTAAGGGTACAGGGAGACAGCTAAGGCAGAAGGCAGCAGGTCCACACCCTCTTGCCTATGATGAGTGGCCATGTCAGGCTGCATTTTGCCCCTGAGACAGGGGCTAGACAACATGTAGCAGTGAGTCACTAAGGTAAGGTGGATATAGGGGATTGGGGTTACCTAGAAGGGGAGGACCGCAGAGTGCAGGAGTGCTGTTGTGGGACAGTACTAAAAGGAAAGGTGCCCCATGGGTCAGGAGGACACAGGACCTGAAGTAGTGCAGAAGAAGACAAGTAACCGAGGGTGAGGCACTGGCTAACAGGGGGCACTCCAGGGCTGGAAGAGCCAATTCCTGGACAGACCATGAGGAGGTACCGTGCCAGTGAGTCTCTACCTATTACACTATCCCATTGTGCAATTTGCCATCTCCTGCAGATAGGAGTTGTGGAAGGGCAGAGTGGATCAGATTTCATCATGGCTCTGGGCTCAACATCCATCATTCTGTCTCATCATTCCACAGAGTCATAGAAGATTAGGGTTGGAAGAGGCCTCAGAAGGTCATCTAGTCCAACCAACTGCTCAAAGCAGGACCAACCCCAAATAAATCCATGGGCTTCCAGCTACATTTTGTGCCATTTTTCAATAGCCCCTGGTTACTGTGTACTCACCATCTTTGTCTGAAAGTGAGCGTTGTAGTTATTGTAATGAACACAACCCAGCTGATCATGCAGTATTAATGAGATTCAAATCTAAACAGGAATCTGAATGCTTGCCCAGCTCTGTGTCGTGGGAAGAAACAATATCAGGTAACTTTGGGCATTCATGGAGCAGCCATACACAGTGGACTAGTGCTTCTTGGCTCAGGAAAGAAGCATGGAGTAGTGGGATGGTATCATTATGCAGGTCTGGGATTATGAGCAGTGACTGGAGAACTCTCAGGTGCTCAATGCCACCTTCATGGAAAGGTGCAGGGGAGGGCTCGCCTGAGCACTGAGACACAAGGATACAAAAATGAGAACTGTCCTCTCAATGGAGAAGTGTGTGACAATCGCTGTGTGGAAACTGGTAACTCCAAACTGCTACCAGTCAGTCATGAATCAGTTTGGAATTGTGAAGACCACTTTGAGAGTTGCATTCACATAAGCGCATAGGGCCATTAATCACATCCTGCTACAAAGGACTGTGACTCTTGGAAATGTGTGTAAAATAATGGATAGCTCTTCAGCACTGGGAAACCATAACTGAAGCAGGGTGATAAATGGCATGCCCCTCCCAATTTTGTCCCCAGACCACCTTGCAATGGAGTTCATCAATAGGAAGAAGTATTTCTCTGTTGCAGGAGCTTGTGGATCACCAAGCACCAGCACAAGAAGCAATAAACAGAAACATGATTGTTCAGGAATTTACACCTTCAAATTACAAGAGTTAAATACCCCTATTTCTCACTGTCCCTTAGCAAGCACATGACTTTTCAAATGTACTACATATGCCAATTTTGCAATTCAAGATAGTACAAAGGGTCTAGGTCAGAGGTGAAAGAGGTTCGGGGAGGTAGACCAGTAAGAAGTGACCACCAGTACTGGCTCATACACAACCAACATTAAAGCACTGCTGTGGCAACTCTGCCAGACCCTACCAACAGAGCCACCATTAGGGGAGAAGGGGCAGGTACCCCAGGGCCTAGCCATTTAAAAGAGCCCAGCAGGCTCCCATCCAATGGTATCATGGCAGCAGCTGGCACCTCAGGCCCTTTAAATCACTGCCAGAGCCTCAGCTGGCTTGAACAATGCAATATGAATGCCCTCTCAATGGATGAGAGGGTGACAATCACTATGTGGAAGCTGGCTCGGAGCCATGCCCGTGTGCTAGGAAGATTTTTAAATTACTTTCACCCATTGTCTGGGTGGCTTTTTATGAGGATCACTGCTAGTGACTAGGGATAATGTGGTAAATTCTGCCACTATTTTCCACAAGTAGCTATCATCTTATTCCTGATGGTAAACAAGGATGCCTCTCCTGCAGGCATGCGGCTTCAGATTGGGTCCTTCTAACTTTGCTGCAGAAAGCTCTATAACTCTTGTTGAGGTGGTTTTACAATATTCTGTCAGCAAAACAAGAGAGTTTTCTCAGCAGGAGGAGTGTTGTAGTATATACACCACAGCTGGTTTGTTCATGCAAGCTGACTTTTGTCAAACACACACAATAGTATAAGACAAGGCCTAATACACAAGGACCAGCAGGGATGTAACACTGCATATGTTTACTGAAGTATTTTAAGGACAACTGTCTAAATAGGCTATAGGTTTCATAGCTACCAGGGTGTTTTTGAACATTCTAGTGACTAGAAAACATTAAAGGCAATCTTTGAAATTCTGCTTACTACCCACTAGGTTCAATAATTCTATTTAAGACAAATAACATTATTAATGTCGCAATTATTGTCACAAAAACTATCTAAAACTTGTGCACCTGAAGCTATTGGACTACAGTATTAGGACTGGGTATGCAAATGCTGAATAACTTGCAACACAAAAACAGACACCTATAAGGGCAGGGACCTGTATATTTGCATGCAAAGTTGAACACATAAGAGGTTTAGCCTACATCTCTGTCTATGAGGTGGTCAAATATTCCCTCAGCATTTCAGGAAAATGACAAAAACCTTGGCGCATAACTTCCCTTTTGTTGACTTACCATAAGCCAGTTTTCTATATATGTGACATAACTTACTTTAAAAAAATATAGCATCCAGAATATATTTAATTTTGCATATCAGCAAGACTGCTGTTGCTTAATTATATTATTATTACTATTTTAAATGTTTGATGTATTGGTACTTTTGCAATCTAATTGATAATTTCTATTATATCCTTAAGTGCAGCAAAGTCTCTCAGCTTTCAAATATTTCAAAATAGTTTTAGATGTAATTTTCTTTAGCAGTAGCTAAATTCTACTGAGCTATATCTGTCTACGAGAAGACCCACAGGAATGTTGCTGGTGAAGGATTTTTGTTGCTGCTGAGCTGTTAAATAATTAGAAAGTAAAAGCCAAGATGAAATTTTCTTCAGTTCAGTCAGCCATTATAATCCTCCAGTTATATCTAGAAAGATGTCACATGTTGATTAACCAGAACTGTTTAGAATTCAATTTTGATGAGGTAGAATTTGGGGATAGCTAAAAAAAGTAATTGGATTTTTGTATCCCTCTCCCCCATACTCCTCCCCCCAACACACACACATTCATTTAGCAAAAGGGAAAAAGCTAAAGTCTGCTAATGTGAAAAATGTTACATATGCCTCTTAGAATTAACAAGAGCCCTCACCAGCAATTTATTTGAATGACAAAATAATAATATAGTCAGCCTGTCAACAGCAATAACAGCAAAACAAAAGCTATTTAACATCTTATATAGGTCACGTTACACTTGCACATTATATGTTCAATCAAGTTAATTTCCTTTCTCCCCACTCCTCACCATACCTGAGATTGAGGGAGATGGAACCTTCATTTCTGATAAAGCTACAGAATTTCCTTAATCAGTAAAAGCCAAGTGGATGGTCAAAGCAATTTAGAGAATGTTACAGAACATAGTTTCTGTATCAGATATTCCTGGGAGCTAAGAAATGTATATGTTAATATGAGGAGCACATACTGAACAGCAGTGGAGTTAGTTTTATTTAATATAACACATAACAACAATATTAACTGTTATACACAATTGTGAGGGCTAGATGCCTTGCTCCAGGATCTGTATATCAGTTTTCTTTTGTCCTGGACAGGACACATTGAAATGCTTATAACAACACTTCCAAATGATACTAAAAAATGTCCACTATTTTCTTTCCTAATTCTTGCAAAAATGCTTCTTGAGAAAGAGGGGCACAAAATGAATTAAAGCTATAAATAAAGAGTCGCAATATACAAATTAAGTAACAATGAAACAAAAGGAGCTGCATTGTTGCATAGATATATTTCTTAGGAAAGTCAATGTCAAAACCCACTGACTTGAATGGGAGAGACTCAAGCTCACAATTTTGAGACTTCAGTGGGAGTTCAGTAAGGAGGAAAATGATACTGGTATTTCAGTTGACAGAACAGAAATTTAGGCTATATCTACACTACACAGCTTTTAGCAAGCAGGCTGTGTTGACAGAGCCCTGCCACTAGAAGTCAGTGCATGTGAATGCTATTTGTCAGCACTTTCTTGCTAACAAAATACTTCTAGTCCCCGTATGTGCTCCTGCGAACAAAGTGGTGTTTACACTTTCACTTGACAAAACCTATGAATGACAAAAACATTGTTGATCAGTTGAAAGTGTAGTTAAAGCCTTTGACTGAGGCTATGTCTACACTGAAAACGCTACAGCAGCACCACTGTAGTACTTAGGTGTAGACATTTACAATACCAATGTGAGAGGTCCTCCCATCCCAACAGGTAATCTACCTTCTTAACTATATCTTTCAAAGGTGTGGATTTTTCACACTCGAGATGTGTAGTTATGCAGATGTAACTTTACAATGTAGAGCTGGGCTACTCAACTTTGGAAGCCCCGGGGGATACAATCATAGAAATACAGAATATTAGGACTGGAAGGGACCTCGAGAGGTCATCGAGTCCAGTCCCCTACCCCATGGCAGGACCAAATACTGTCTAGACCATCCCTGATAGACATTTATCTAACCTACTCCAGTATTTCCAGAGATGGAGATTCCACAACCTCCCTGGGCAATTTATTCCAGTGTTTGACTACCCTGACAGTTAGGAACTTTTTCCTAATGTCCTACCTAAACCTCCCTTGCTTCAGTTTAAGCCCATTGCTTCTTGTTCTATCCTCAGAGGCCAAGATGAACACATTTTCTCCCTCCTCCTTATGACACCCTTTTAGATACCTGAAAACGGCAATCATGTCCCCCCTCAGTCTTCTCTTTTCTAAACTAAACAAACCCAGTTCTTTCAGCCTTCCCTCATAGGTCACGTTCTCTAGACCTTTAATCATTCTTGTTGATCTTCTCTGGACCCTTTCCAATTTCTCCACATCTTTCTTGAAATGCAGTGCCCAGAATTTATGCTACAATGATACTCACAGCACATGCTGAGAGCCACAATTTCAGTGTGGTTGCATATACATGCAAATATATATGCAAATATATACAAATAGCTTCTTTCACACTAACGGGCATGAATACAAAGATTAAGGAAAGACTACATAACACACAGGCCCCATTTAAGTCAGTTCTGCTGATATTAATAAAATTCAATATTTACCTGATTATATTGAATACTTTTTTGTTTTGGCTCCCACCCATGTGCCATGTATTGAGACCCTTGTAAACCCAAACCACTCAGTGGGCCACAAACAAACGGGCCATGGGCTGCATTTTGAGTAGCACTGGTGTAGAGCAAACCTGAAGTAAAAGAATAGAAAGGAAAGATCCCTGGATAATTTTACAGACCTACTATCAAGGTAAAAAGGCAGAGCAAGGACATTATTTTCATGTAAGGAGACATGCAGTGGCCACAGGCTACCCAGAAATAAAAGTGGGAATTCCAATAAAGGAGCATTTTCAGAGAGGTGGTACATGACTATTCCTTGCACAGTATGCTAAGCAACAAAAGGTTATCCTGTAGCAAACAAATGGAATGAACCAAGATGAATAAATAAGGTGGGGAGTTGGAAAATGCTTAGACTCTAGATTTGATCATACTGGTTGGAGTGCTGGCAGGGAAGGCAACCAGCATTATGGAAAAGCAGACCTTGAAGGAGAGTCATTAGCTTAAATAAATATATTTAGATTTCAGTAATACAGGGCAATCAAAAAAAGAATGTATCAGATACTGCTGGATAGGTAGATATGGGCTCCCAGTGCAAGTAGGCCACAACTCTGCCACTGCTCATCAATGGAGCTGTGTCTCCCTCCTGCTCCATCTGTACAGCAGCATTGCTGCAGGAGAAGAGGATGGGGGGAGGGTGGTACTGCAGCTGGAGGAGCTGCTGGTTTTCTGTTCCTTTCCCCGACACTTCTCCCATCAGGAAAAGGAGCAGAGCCCTTATCCCTGCTGCTCACCCCAGCCTTGTCCTCTGGTGGTGCTGCTTGTGAAACAAACAGAGACGGAGGAGATGCAGCTCCGTGGAAGTGGAGGGGGCAGGACTGGAAGAAGTTCTGCTCCTTTCCCCACTGAGGGGGGCAATGAGGAGAGGAGCAGAGAGCTAACAGCTCCTCTAGCAGTTATACCATCTCCAGCCACCCCCACCTCCCGTGTAACAAGGATGGGATATGGTAAGGGGAGGGAAACAGCATGAGGGCCCTGGGCTGACTCAGTCATATGGAGAGTCGCATAGAGTGGTCAAATGCCCCCCCCCCTTGGCTAGTGCCCACCCCCTTCCCATTACTGGTAAGAAACTCATTTTACTTGCACCACTGATGTGAGCTTGCACCACATCACGCTCATGGGAAAATCTGTAGCAAGACCATGCAATAATTATTCCATACAATTATTATTAGTGTATATTGTTTGTGGTTCCAGATTTGGTCAAATGGATTTTTAAAGAATTTACAGGTTTGGGGATTTTTCCTCTCAGTGTCAATACAGGGCAAAGCTAATGTTATTTGGGTACCTAAACTGTGAAGTCCTGATAACAAATACGTTTGAGTTGCATATTGTTTTTATTTTAACTCAGTTCTGGGATTAAGATAATTACAGCATTCCTGTAATTTTAACTCCCCAGATTACTAACACATACTCAACCTTAACTCAGTGGTAACAGTAGTTTTCCAAAAAGGAAATCCCCAGACTTTTTTATTACTAAATTTGTATACACCAATATTAAACAAAAATCCAAGTTCAATATTTCTACAGATCTTCAGATAACTAGTGTCAAACTAAGCTATTTTTAAAACTAACTTTTAGGGACAGAAGTTTCAAAGGAGTAGCCATGTTAGTCTGTAACTGGAAAAACTTAAACACCAAATAGTCTTGCAGCTCCTTAGAGATTCTGATGTTTATTTTAAAACTGGATCCCCTTAAACTCCATTCACCAGAAGAAGTAGGTTGTGCCCCTGAAAGCTCATAATATCATCTACATTTTTTGTTAGTCTCTAAGGGTATGTCTACACTACCACCCTAGTTCGAACTCGGGCGGTTAATGTAGGCAACCGGAGTTGCAAATGAAGCCTAGGATTTGAATTTCCCGGGCTTCATTTGCATATTGCCGGGTGCCGCCATTTTTAAATGTCCGCTAGTTCGGACTCCGTGCCCGCGGCTACACGCGGCACGAACTAGGTAGTTCGGATTAGTCTTCCTATTCCGAACTACCGGTACACCTCATTCCACGAGGAGTAATGGTAGTTCGGAATAGGAACCCTAATCCGAACTACCTAGTTCGTGTCGCGTGTAGCCGCGGGCATGGAGTCCGAACTAGCGGACATTTAAAAATGGCGGCGCCCGGCAATATGCAAATGAAGCCTGGGAAATTCAAATCCCGGGCTTCACTTGCAACTCCGGTTGTCTACATTAACTACCCTAGTTTGAACTAGGGTGGTAATGTCGACATACCCTAAGATGCTTTAAGACTATTCATTTTTAGGGACAGGTTTACTAGTGCTTGGTTGCTTTAAATTCCTATGTGTAAATGACCACCCTTCTATATCATTTATTTTCAAAAACCGCCATTGTTCCATGTGTACTTAAGATTTGCTCCCTACCAATTTTGGTGCAGATATATAAAGCCCAAGCATTTAACATGTATGTATAATCTATGTATGATCGTAATAGTTAGGGTACGTCTACACTAGCTCAGTAGTTTGAGCTAGGTAGGGTAATGAAGGCAAGCGGAGTTGCAAATGAAGCCCGGGATTTAAATATCCTGGGCTTCATTTGCATGTTCCCGGGCGCCGCCATTTTTAAATCCCCCTTAGTCCGAACTCCTTGCCCGCAGCATGGAGTAAGTAGTTCGAATTAAAGATCCTAATTCGAACTACCATTACTTCTCGTTATTCCACGAGTTCAGACTAAAGGGGGATTTAAAAATGGCAGCGCCCAGGAACATGCAAATGAAGCCTGGGATATTTAAATCCCAGGCTTCATTTGCAACTCCGCTTGCCCTCATTATGCTACCTAGCTCGAACTACTGAGCTAGTCTGGATATACCCTAAGATACAATAGTTACTAATAATTTAGCTTAGCCACAATTTAATTTATTCAAATATAGGCAATGTATAAGATTGTAATGAGTTTTAATTATACTAGAACTTTGAACTGTCTACGTATGAGACAAAAACCCAGCCTGTCACTGTGCAAAGTTTCTTAAGAAACTCATTTTTAAAAGAAATTTTAATTCAAATTAATTGAACAATTTACTTTGAATTTTTGAGAAAAATGCATTCTGTACTAAAAGGGGGTACATTTTTCAAGTTAGGAGACAGTATGTTCTTCATATATAACAAAGTGGCTGAATCTCTAACTGAAAAAAAAAAACTCAGCCCAACCTTACCTCAGGAGCTACAACCACCTTCTGCTATTAGAAGTTGTACCATCAAGGGCTGAGCTTCCCAGACACCAGCTGGAACTAAGACACAGAAGAAAGCAGGATTCTTGAAAGCACCATAAGTGTCACCATAATGAACAGGAAGAAAACACCATCACTAAGTTTTACTACATTTCTAACAAGGCATTTCATTGAAGCAATTGTGTATAGTATTTTGTTTGTTGCTTAAGCTCTCTGAGCAGTAGTTTAAGTGATAGATGAATGCTATTTTCCTTGTTTGAGGTCTCACGAGGTCTTATGAATAATTCTCTAGATTTTGTTGCTGCTGTTGTTCCTGTGCCCTAATGCTCTTGGTTATCATTTAAACAGATTTAAAGTAGGCATGTTGTCTTGATTGCAGTCAGTATACTCATGTCTGACATGTTATTCCTGCAGTTGTAACCTGAGAAGTGATTTCAAGTAAACTGAAGATGGTAATATGGAAATCTCAAGAGCAATGGTTTAAGAATAAGACTGTTAAACCAATCTCATTCCTAGGAAATAAAATTGAATTTTATATTACAAGAGCAAATGTAGCCTTTGACATACATACTGAAGTTCTGCTTTCCAATCGATACACTGCCCAAGCCTAAAACTAAGCAATACATGGAGGAGCTCTAGGACACTGAATGAAAATTAAATACAAAATGGAAAAGGGGGGGGCTGTTTTGTTTTTACTCAATTTAATTTCCCATGAGTTAAACTTTTTAAACAAACCAGGACAGCCCAATGGCTAGGGAGCTAGCCTGGGGCTGGTGAGATCCAAGAGAAATTCCATGTTCTGAAACAGACTTCCTGTGTGAAAGCAGCGAGTGGCACCTTAGAGACAAAAAAAATATATAGGATCATGAGATTTTTTTGGTAAAACTCATTTCATCAGATGAGTTGGAGTGGAAATAACATTAACCAAGATTATAGATATATGACCATATAAACAGAAAAAAAAGCACTTGTCAATTGTAGTACCCAAGTTAATGAGGCTAATTAAGTGGGCTACATGTGTCCCATTCATAGCTTTTGATATGAAAATGCAGCTGTTAAAGGTAGGGGAAATTGGCTTTGTAATGCACTGACCAGTTAATGTCTTTATTCAAACCCAGGGGAACAGTGGCAAACTTGTAGATGAATTCCAGTTCTTCACTCTCTGTAATTAGGTGATGAAATTCCTGTAGAAGAATGGCTACATTTAAATCCATGCCTGAGTGACCAGGTAGGTTAGAATGTTCCCCTACAGGTTTACGTGTGCTACCATATCTGATGTCTGATTTGAGTCCATTAATTTTTCGCACTGTCCAGTTTGGCCAACATGCATGTCAGAGGGGCATTGCTGGCACTGGATGGTATACATCACATTAGAGGATGTGCAGTTGTATGAGCCCCTGATGTTGTGGCTTATGTGGTTAGGTCCTGTGATGGTGTCGCATGTATAGAGATGTGGATAGAGTTGGCAATGAGTTTTGTTGCAGGGGTAGGGTCCTGTGTATCTCAGGTGTGGTGTGTGGCTGCTGGTAAATATTTGCTTCAAGTTGAGGGGTTTTCTGTAGGCAAGGACAAGCCTTTCTTCCAAGGTCTGAGAATGAGGGATTGTTTTCCAGGATAGGCTGTAGATTGTCAATGATGCACTGCAGGGGTTTAAGCTGGGGGTTGTAGGTGATGACCAGTGGTGCTTTGTTATTTTTCTTGGTATGCCTGACTTGAAGTAGGTGATTTCTGGGTACTCATCTGCCTCTGTCAATCTGTTTCCTCATTTCCCCAGGTGGGATTTTAAGTTTTAAGAATTCCTGATAAAGATCTTGTAGATGTTTACCTCTATCTGTGGGACTGAAGCAAATCCAGTTATATTTATCTTGGATTCTGTTATTTCCACTCCATTCTGTTATTTCCATATCTGATTAAATGGGTTTTCCCCACAAAAGCTCATGAACCTGTATATTTTTGTTGGTCTCTAAGGCCATGTCTATACCGGGAAATTATTTTAAAATTACTAAACTCGATTAAATAACTCCCAATTTCACAAAATCGAAATCGTGTGTTCCCACTACAGGGAAGCATTGAAATTAATTAGAATTAATCCAAAATAGCACATCCACATTGAATGGAGCCTGCCTCAGACTTAGAGCTCTCCAGAAGCACTCTGGGGAGAGCACCAAGAGGGCAGACATGTGCTTTCAAGGGTTCCTCTATATGGCCGCATCTGACACGGCACTGCTCCACTGCGGGACACAAAAGGAAAGCAGTGGGCACATGCCTTTTCATGCTCTAGTTGCCCTTGCAAATGCCACAGCACTCACAGCATGGAGCCAGAGCTGCTGCAAAGCAGTGCTAGGTTCATGGACCTCGTGCTACATCTCATGGCACAGAACTTCCAAACTGCACACATGTTACTCCAGCAGGATGAACACAAGTACCTGCTGGACAAACTCCAGCATGGACCACAGGCCCTGCTCACCCAGGTCCTGGCACTCCTGCCGCTGCACATGCTACTCAATCCCCTGGACACTGCAGAATGCTACTTCTGGCAGTGGGAGATGAGCTTGGACTGGCAGGACTGCATCATCCTGCCGGTATGGGACAACCATCGGTGACTGCAGAACTTCCGCATTCAGAAGGTCACCTTCCTGGAGCTCTGTCAATGGCTGACCCCTGCCCTCAAGTGACAGGACACCCTCATGCAACCCACCATGTCCATGCAGATGTGCATGTCCATCACCCTCTGGCATCTCACCACACTGGACAGCTTCCGCTCTGTCGGGAACCAGTTCAGAATGAAGCAATCCACTGTTGGGGATGTGCTCCTGCAGGTAGCTACGCTCCAATAATCATGTGCTGCTACACAGAGTTGTCACTCTGGGGAATGTGGACAGCATCATTGATGGCTTTGCCACATTGGCTTCCCTAACTGTGGAGGGATAGGGAGAGAGGGCCATAGATGGCACCCACATCCCCATCCTGACTCCAACCACCATGATTTGGACTTTATCAACAGAAAGGGGTACTTCTCCATGTTGCTGCAGGCTCTTTTGAATCACCAGGGCACTCCACCAACATCAGCATTGGATGTTTTGGGAAAGGCACACGACACCTATATCTTCCATAAGTCTTGCCTGTTCCAAAAGATGCACAGCAGCACTTTTTTCCCTGACCACACCATCAGAGTCAGAGAGATGGACATGCACATCATCATCCTGGGCAATGCAACCTAACCCTTGTTCCCCTGGCTCGCACAGCCTATCCCTTGCTCCCCTGGCTCATGGAGCCCAGCAAGGAGCAGTTCCACATCAGGCTGAGCAGGTCCTGCATGGTGATTGTCAAAGCCGTTCCCTACTCTGGCATGACAAATGCAGAAGGTGGGGTCCTGCAAGAGTGCTCCAAAACCTTGCCTATACAGGTACTGTTATAAAACTTCGCTCCACAAAATCCTAATACCTAGATTTTGGGGGACTCGCTGCCACCACCCAAGTAATTCCAAGAAAATCAGGGAAGAGTTCACTTGGGCAATTCCCTCCCAAAGGTAAAGCTCTTCCCCAGCCCCAACCTCCGTTTTCCTTGGAGTTGGGAAAAACAGAGGGTTTTCACAGACAGCAATGGACTGTGCCCTTGTAACTAGTCACTGAGTCCTAACGAGACAACAATCAACCAATATCTGTTAATTAGAAAAAAAACCAATCTTCTATTATCAAAACAAAACTACAGTTGCAAGCATAATTAAGTGGTTATATGGAAAGAGCCACCATTTGATATAGATACTCAGGGAAACCCCCTGGGCTGTAAAACTTAGTTACAAAAGAGAAAAAAACAATTAGGAAACTCAGACACGATTTCCAAAGCCCCAAGCAAGGAAACAATAAACCCTGATGGACTATCTAAATTTTTCCCTACTTGCACATTTCAAGAGGTCTGTTCTTGGAGACAGAAGCATCTCCTATCTCCCTCAATACCTGAGAGAAACAGCTCTGCTCTCAAACAAAGAAGAGAGGAAAAAAAACCCCTTCATTCCAGTTTGAAATTCCTACCTGCACTGTTATTGGCTGACTGCCCGACAGCTTTGCTAGGTACCTGAGTTAACCTTTTCTTCACTGGGTGCTGGTCAGCACTCCTAATTATGACAGTGGTGGAGTGCGCATTTGGCCATTTAAAGGGAAGGTTCAAGAGTCTCCTCATCCGACTGGACCTCAACAAGCACAACATCCCCTTCATGGTGGCAGCCTGTTGTGTGCTCCACAACCTTTGCGAAAGCATGGAGAGACTTTTGTACTATGGTGAGGGGCTGAGGCTGAACATCTGGCCAGGCAATTTGAGCACCAGTGCCATCAGGAGAACACATCAAGGGGCTGTACTCATCAGAGAGGCCTTAAGGGAGAGTTTTGTGCAAAGCCAGTTGTGAGACTCTCCACCTCTCCACAGGGGGCCCCTGCATTCCTTAGATGTGCCTTTCATCCCCCACATCTTCCTTCCCCTGGAGCAGATGCTGACTGAGTGTGGGCATGACCCTGAGCCATTTGCAGCACTGCTCTGTGGTTCCAAGGCCCCAGACTCCTTAGTGGTGGCTTATCTTGGGAAGGTGTCTGACCACAGAGGCTGGAGGAAGGCAGAACTCTCTAGGAACCTTGTGAGAAGGGACCGAGGGTTCCTGTGAAAAAGCATCCTGGAGCTGAGCGCTCTGGATTGGCACTCCATGTGAATATACATGAATAGGCTGATGTGCAGCCCCCACGCTAAGTAGGCCAAAAGAGGAGTGTGAAACCCCTCACAGCCTGTTGATGATGTATGTAGATAGGAAAAGTTATAGAACTCCCCTGAAGTTCCCTCCCCAGGTTCCTCTGAAATCTGGGAGACATTCTGCAAGGGCCGGGGGGAGAGGGGGAGGGGACCGGCTCCAGGGTGAGGAGCAGGTCCTGGCAACTGGTCATGGTCACTTGGATGGCCTCATCATCATCAACACCTTCTGCCACCCTGCCCTCCTGCAGGCTGACACTGGGTGTGTCCTGGCCAGACTCGATGATGATGGCAGGGGGCATGACCTCCCCCCCTCCCAGGATGGCATCCAGCTGGTCATAGTACAGGCAGCTCTGTGGTGCCACTCTGGAGTATCTATGCTGCTCCCTGGCCTTGTGGTAAGCCTGCTGGAGCTCTTTAAACTTCAGCCAGCACGGGTCCAGGTCTGGGTGTGCCCTTTCTCGGCCAGACTGGTGGTAATTCAGCCATAAATTTCAGGATTCCTTTTTCTGGTGTGGAGATCCTGGAGACTGGTCTCCTCACCCCAGACCTTGATGAGGTCTGGAATCTCTGCACTGGTCCAGACTGGAGCTCTACTGTGCTCCTGTCCTGCTTTTCTCAGGGAATAATGCCAATTTCGAAGTAGTTATTTAAAAATAGCAGTAGCGTGGATGTTCCTGTGCTGCTATTTCAAAATAATTGGCCTCTGGAGTCCTTACACAGCTGCAGCTCTGACTACTCTGGTCACACCTGGCATGTCCACTGTTCCCCTCTTTCTGCAGAACTTAAAAGTCCTGGCAGAAGGGAAAAGGCTTCCTGCACACAGCCAGCTTTGAAAGCCCCATGCGAGACAGCAGCATCCAAGGCAGGCATAACAGACGGCAATGCTCCTTTGGACCCTTCCATGGCTGCGAGCACTCCTGCTGCTCTCTCAGGTGCCCCTGGATTACTGATTTCAAAATAAGCAGTCTGTTGTTTTGAAATAAGGGGTTGGTAGTGTGGACACTCCACTTATAACTTCGACCTAAGGAGACTTATTTCAAAATAGCACCGTAGTATAGAGCAGGGCTAAGGTGTCAGCAGACTACTCATTTTTAAAATTACAATCTAATACAGCTGCCCCTATGAGACTGTGTGACTATGAGTAAGTCACATAGGGCAACATCCTGGCCCCATTCAAGTCAATGGCCAAATTCCCACTAAATTACATGTAGCAAGAATCTCACCCTTAGTAAAAAGGATAAGAGTATTAGTACTGATTCTATATCGTGGGGCTGGTGTGAGTATAAATACATTATGGCTATGTCTCCACCACAAGTTTTCTCGGCAAAAAATATGCTAATGAGGGACTCATTTGCACGAGTCGCAATCTCATTTGCACATTTTCTGATGATCCGTTTTTGCACTGGGGTTTTTGTGCAAAAACAAGCAGTGTGGATGCTTTCTTTTTGTGCAAAACCCCCTATGTAGCCTATGTGGCACTCAGATGCTAAAAAAATGTGAGGCGTGTACCTTAATGTTACAGCCCTGACCAATCTCACCATTGCAGGCAGTCACCAGGCTTCTCTGCTGGACTCAAACTTTGGATCCCACATGCTTCTGAGTCTGAGAAGTATCTAGACACCGTTCCTGTACATGGCCTTTCAGACACATTGCCAGGACACAGACTCCCTAGTCTGGTATCCCTATTCTAGGTAGAAGATCCTCTGGTCCAATATTCCAACCTGCACAACCTCCAAATGTCTTCTCAGTCCTTTCCAGAGCTCCAACCTCAGGGATACTCTGGATTACTGACCCATCCCTTCAGGGACTTCATAATACTTAATGAAAACAACAGACTTCGCAAAGGCACCTCTAACCCCCATGCACTAGAAACAGATAGGTATGTTGCACACTGTAGTCGTTTTTACATGTCACAATTGTTTTTGTAGTATGATGTTACATTTATATTACTGACATTTTGTTTCTACAAGTTTGTCTCCGATTTTGGAAAAATTCAGTACCTTTAGCAGATGTCAGAAAGACAAAAGCAATGCAGCTTTTACAGATTAGTCCTTCAGAATCTGACACAAATAGGCAAAAAACAAAACAAAAAAGTGAACCAAACTTCTCAAGCCTTAAAAAAGGTTCGATTTATATTTTCAGTGAAGGTTCTTGAATAAAAGTGGTTAGGAAAAAGAAAAATGAAAGTCACGCTATTTAAGACTATAGCGGAACCAATCAATACATGCACAAATTTACAATAGCTGTAAGTACTTATTGTATTATTCTCATCCCCTTTCTTTATAGCTTCCCCCATCGTTTACTTTCATGCACTTGTATTAGGTATATAATTAGGCCCCAGTACAGAGTACACTTATATCTGTACTTAACTTTAAGCACATGTTGTACCAGTGAATTCAATGGAAATATGTACCAAAGGTGCATGTGTTAGAAGGATTCAACCTCTAGGGTTCTTGTTTATGTTGTTTGTAAAATACTGAGAGTATTTTGTGGACTATATAGAAATAATACTCTTTTCCATTGTTGTTTACAATGTTGGTGAAGCCATGTTTGCTCAGGCATATTAGAGGGACATGATAGGGGAAGTAACATCTTTTATTGGACCAACTTCTGTAGGTGAAAGAGACACATTTTTGAGTAACTTTCCCAGACCCGAGAAAGAACTTTGTGTCAGCTTGAAAGCTCGTCTCTTTCACAAGTAGAAGCTGGTTCAATAAAAGATTTATTATTTTTATAAGAGACAGTTTGCAAGTTATTACAAACCTCTGAGATTATTAGCACCTAAAACCTGTATATGACATGGACCATCTCTCAGAATCAACATTGAACTAGATGAGAATACATTTACTTCACCAAAAATCTCTGATGTGGACTGCATCTAGATTTCAGATTATTTACCAACACCAGAGTGTTATCAGGTTTGTCCTGAAAGCTACAATTTAGCCTCTTCTTGATTGTAAAATGCAAAATTCCTTTAGCATATAAAGAAAGCAACCCAATAAGCTTCTTTACAATTAGTCTCCTTTTGCTTTGTCCCCTGTACTTCCTGGTGGTCTAGCAGACCGATTGGCTCTCCTCCAGATATCTTATTTCTGATTATTTAATTTATGCTTTATCTGTATATGTTTAGGCATTAGCTCTTCAGGTTACCATTTAGTCTCTTATCTGCCAAAAGCTTTCACTGTATTAAAATTATTTGGTCTTGAAGTTTATCTTTTAAAAGATACAATAGTTTATTTTTTGGCTTAAATAATCTTATCTTGTAAGCATGCTGTGAGGCGTCTCTCCTTGCTTCCTTTTTAAATTCTGATGTGTGCACATATGATGCTGATAAGATAGTCTTTAGGAGCCTCCATACTGAGTTTGTGGTTTTAATTTTCTAACTTTTCCTTCCAGGCAGATGTTAACTTCTTTCTTTTAGGGAAAAAAAGTTCTCTCCAGGTAATATAATAATTTCACCTCTCTGTATGATTCTCCTGTAGGAGTGTCACATTTTATATATTATGGCCACACCCCACATTCTGAGCCAGCTCCCGAGAGATGACACAGGACTTTATAACGCCTTTCTTATGCTCATAAGTTGCACCAATTTAACTCAATTAATTTCTAGACAGCTCTCACCTAGGATGTAGGAAACATTGCTTTAAGTCCCTGCAGTCCTCTGAGACTGGATGCAGAGTTCTCCCTCCCAGGTAAGGATTTTAAAATGTGGTTAATTGACTATTCGACGGAATTTCCATCAACTAGTCAATAGGCACTTCCTCATTCCTCCTTTGAAATGTACAAGAGCCTCCACTGAGGGAAGTACCGCTGACTCCAGGCTGCATGCGGGTGCCTGGTTTGAAATGCAAAAGAGTCCCCAGCGGGGGCTCTTGTGCATTTCAAAGCCATGGAGCCCAGGGTCAGCGAGGGACTCAGAGTCCCCTGCTGACCCCAGGTTCCATGCTATGCTGCTTACCACTAGGAGCCCGGAGTCAGCTGAGGACTCCCCAACTGACACCAGGTTCCACACAGCACTTCCTCAGAACCCACCGCGGGCTCTGAGGAAGTGCTGGGTGGAGCCCAGGATCAGCTTGGGAGTCCCCAGCTGACCGCAGGCTCCACTGCCCCTTTAAAATGCATGGAGGCAGCATTTCAAAGGGGCAGCCGCCACACAGCTGATCTGCTGTGCTGCATTTCCCCAGAACCTGTGGTCAGCTGGTTCTGGGGAAATGCCATGGGGAGCCTGGGGTCAGCTGGGAGTCCCCAGCTGACCCCACACTTCACAGCAACTGCCCCTTTGAAATGCCAGAAGTGGCTTTTTAAAGGGGCAGGCACCACACAGCTGATCCATGGATCAGCTGTGCAGTGACTGCCCCTTTGAAACACTGCCTTGGGATTTCAAAGAGGCAGCGCTGCACAGCTGTGCAATGCTGCCACTTTGCAATAACCTCTCCTCCACCCCTCGCCTTTTCTGTCTCTGTCTCACAGAGGCAGCAGGGAGTGGGGAGGGGTAATCGACTATTCAACTAGTCAAAAGACTATCCAATAAGCAAATACTTATTGGATAGTTGACTAGTTAACTAGTCTTTAACATCCCTACTCCCAGGTGAGTGCCCTAAACCCCTGACTATAGTTTATACTCTACATTTCTCCTCTTGAAGCTGTTCCATGTTGTATAAATACTTGAACAATCCTTCATCCAGACACACTCAGGAACTGTCTATACCAGAGCTGGGAGGTGCAGTTCTCAGTGTGAGTAGCTGCACATGCACAGGCTCTGCTTGAACTAGCACATTGACATGAGCAGCATGCTCATGATGGCGCAGGCACCTTGGACTAGCCACTCAAGTACAATCACAAAATGCTCAATCCCAAGTGTTGTGGCCACTCTGCTATTTTTAGGCTGTAGCCTGGGCCTAGCTACCCAAAATGGGAATTGCTTGCCCTTGTGTAGATGCACCCTTAGTGAAATGACTCAGACCCAGTTGTTAGGGCAGGCACCCGAGTCCAAGTCCCCGTTCCACTATGTCAGGCTTAAGGAGTTGCATCGGGCACCTCTGTGGCAGTGTGGCACTGATCCCAAAGGGGAACAGAATCTTATAAGAGCTCAGGCAGTGATCAATGCTGTCTTCCAGCAGTTCTATAAAGCACTGGTGAAGTTTCAAGCTGTCTTCCCTCGGCAGAAGTCTCCCCTCCCCCACCTCCCCCAAGAGCATAATACATCCTCAGCTTGCCCCAATCACAAACTTTTCTCAGACTTTTCTCACTTCTAACCATCTCCAGGCCCCTGGTACAGGGCATGTTGCAGACACCTTGTGCTGCCACCACTCACTCTGCTTGTGCCAGAATCTGACTCCACAATGCTGCCAGAACCACAGTGTTCTGTGCCTTAGGGAATTCCAGGAAATGATGTGCCTCGAGAGTAGTATCTCGGAGAGAATTGCACACTTGAATTGCATGGTACAATACCTCTATCTGCGCATCCAGGCTGGAGCCAGACAAAAAATCTGACCCTATGCAACGCCTATGTATAATCTAAGGGACAGAGTCTCATCTTGTGGAGCAGTGATCATTAACTCCAGCTGAGGATTGGCCCTAAGAATCTATGATAATGTGAAACTGCTGTGACACTGCCATTTCCCCAGGTTATTGTAAAACATAGGAACGGCTGTGCCCAGGTCAGACCAAATGTCCAGCTATCCCAGTATGCTGTCTTCTGACAGTGGACAATGCCAGGTGCCCCAGAGGAAATGAACAGAACAGGTAACCATCAGGTGATCCCTTCCCTGTTACTCCTTCCCAGCTTCTGACAAAGCTTCTGACAAAGCTGGTTTCAATGGAGTTACTGCAGTATAAAATTGGAGTAAAGCCATTGCAAATCAGGCCTTTACAATCCTGCAGGAAGCTGAGCATCTCCTAGTATGGTGCTGAGCACCTTTTAATAACATTTCAGCCAGCTGATTTCAACATGAGTTGGGAGCACTCAATAGCATGCAGGGTCCAATCCTAGAAGACCCAAAAAGGCCATATTTCTTTAAAGAAAGAGACACCAACATTTGTTTGCAGTTAAGTAATTGTTTCCTCACTGTCTTTTCCAAGTCCGGGTCCCCTGTCTCTCACTTATTGTCCAGTCCCTGAAGTCATGGGACCTCCAAACTCATGTGGTGGAGTGGTGATAGTATGCATGCATTCAACTAGAGATTCTCAACCACTAACATACTGAAAATTAATGAATCTTTGTGGGGGAAAGTATTTTGGCAGTTGAGAGAATAATTAGGAGATAATGACTGAAAGTGAAAGGCTATTTTCAGTTTCTGTCAGACAGTTATTCTGGAGTGCATGAGTCTGTGTTTGCTTCACACCTGACAAAAAAATCAAATTAGAAAATATGGAGCAGACCCCACCACCACCACCTACCCAAAAATGTATGTATAGTAGCATTTAAAAATAAAACTTCATAGGAAAAATGAAAAATCAGTTTAAAATGTTGATAGCTCATGACTCAAGGTATGAGTTACTCGAGATAATGAGGATATCATCTGATCTGCAGAGCAGTTAAAAATGACTTATTGACACTGGCCTGAATGACATACTCAAACTCTGTCTTTTGGTGGATTTCAGAACTGCACAATCTATTCTTACAATCTACTGTCACCGTGTGGCATGTATCTTTGTGACGTGAAAGGCACATCTCTAGCTAGCATATCAGTTGTGGCATACCTAATCCATGAAGCGAGTGTGTGAAAATCTTCCACTTAACTGAAAATCCAGCATGCTCCATAAAACATTGCAGTTCCTTCTTACATCCTGTACTTAATGGCTTCCATTCTGTTCTTGACATTACTTCAGTGCATACCAGTCCCACTCAGGTCACCACAGTGCATGGTCCTATAAAACATATAGTAAGAGACCATTCCTACCCCAGATAATTTTAAATATAAATTGGTCATGCAGACATTAGGTGCAATGAAAAGGATACAAATAAATTAGGAACAGAGGCACAGAGTTTAAGCAATTTGCCAAAGGTCACTCAGGAAGAGGGAATAGCTTGTCTGTGCAGAAGACAGGGCTTTCTAAAGGGCTGGTCATACTACAGAAAGGTATCTCACCACTTTTGAGTGCAAGGATTGCTTATTTGCCCTGCCTTCTCCAATATAAACACAGAGCAGCATATACATTTAAAAATCCTTATGTATAACAATAATGGTAGAAGGCCTCCTATCTAGGCTAGAAGGGAAGACAATAACTGGAAGTACTATATTTTGCATTTAGATTTCTGATTTAGCTGAAAGATCAAATACTCATGGTACTGTGCAAATAATGACAGTCTCTCTCCTTGAAAGAAATTACTAGCTAAGATTCAGATGTTTACTACTTTTAGAGATTTACAATCAATGAGACTATTCATGGTAGTACGTAGCTGTAATATTAACCACTGAGACATTGGATCGTGCTGCAATGTAGTGCCATCATGGGTCAGAAGTACTATCCTTTGGAATCTTGTCCCAGATGTCAAGTGATAAGACCAGAGCCAGAAAATAACTGTAATTTCTAGCCAATATTTCTATGTTGCAGAAAATCATTATACAGTAGACTTCCGATAATCCGGAACCTATGAGACCTAGGTGGTGCCGGATTATCAAATATGCTGGACTATCAGGAGGTACTATAAACTGGTTATATATATACACTGTATACATTATATACTGTATATAAAGTGTTCTTAACCCTTTTTATTGTACATACTGTATACAGTATACTGTAATGTTTTAGGTTTAAGCCTTTTTTACCCTTTTTGCTCAGTTCAGCTGCTGCCGCTGTTACCTTGTGACTCATTTTTTGCCAAAGCTCACTCCCTAGGCTCTTGCCATTTTGATGCCGGACTATCAGGAGTGCCGGACTATTGGATGCCGGACTATTGGAGTTTTACTGTATCTACATTTGCAGATCAGGTCCTGGATAAGCTTGCTGCACCCTATCTATTACTCATGTGAGAAAGCCCTCAGGCATAAAGGCCAAATGTAGGGAATATACTTTGCAAAATCAAGCTTGTAGAACAAAGCAGCATGTCAAAATGCACATGGCCTACCAGCACAAACATTCCAATCAAATGTCTCCTTGAAGACAAAGAGTCTGCTTGGATAAGCAGATGCTCACCAGTGAGTTAGGAATTCACAATCTGGCTATAAATGTTTAGCTACCTCTTAAATAATAAATTAATAAACTGTTGCCTAGCTTGCTCTAACCTATTTTTTCACAGATTTCCAACCTTCATTATACCATTTTAATAGTGGGCATATGTATAGTTTGCAAAAGGCATAAGTTTATTGTAATATTACAAGTAATTTTTAATTGCAGAAATATTATTATTGCGCAGAATTAGAATTGCACCCACTCCTTCACCGCTGGTCTACACTAGGGGTTAAATTCAAATTAAGATATGCAACTTCAACTATGTTAATTGCATAGCTAACATCAAAGTATCTAAACTCAAATTTTGACGTCACTCACACTGTGGGAAGTCAAAAGGAGCACTCTCTCCCTTTGACTTCCCTTACTCCTCATGGAAGCAGGACTACTGGTATCGACGGGAGTGCCCTCTCAGCTTGAATTAGCGTGTTTTCACTAGACCCACTAATTCGAACCCTGGAAGATCGACTGCAGCTGCTTCAATCTTATCTATAGTGTAGATATGGCCCCAGATTCCTAATACCACCACTGAACTGATGTCTGTTACTCGTAAATCCTAAATAATGACATTTTCCTAATTCTGTTAGATTTTAGATTATGAATTTGGATTTTTTAACAATGCACATTTTCTCCTTTTTAAATGGCTTCTGCCATTTTTCTTATAGACAAGATTTTTATTTTTGATTATGTACAATTTCAAGATCCCATTCATGCTAAGCATTTAAATTCTCAAGATCCTTTAAATGCACTGTGTACTGACAAAGCACATTATTAAACCTATTAAGTTCTCCCCCGGATTATTAATGCAGTGTGTTTTCTGAAGGACAAGATTATATGTGGCTTGTACAGCATTTAATGCTATTAAAATGCCTGGACAGCCATAAATAGCCATTCTTAATTAATTCTTAATTTCAAACAACAAAAGAAATATATGGTCATCATAAAACATATCATTTCTATCTTCAGCACAGTTTTTTTAAGCAGAGGACATCTACATATATACAATCCTACTTTTATAAATACATAACAAATACAGTTCTTCTCCTTCATAATGTTTTTCATAAGCATTAGCAAAATTTAAAGTATTGCAGACAACTGGCATGTGTGCATGAAATCTATTTGAACGATATTTAAGTAAGTAACAGATAAGACCACTATTAACCAAACATTTAAGAGAACATCACAAAACAGTTATTAAGCAGACATGGTTTTCCAATGAAGGTGAAGCATAAAAGTATCTGTGAATATTTTGAGTCTGTGTTGTAAATATAGAAGGTTTCACTGTATTTGCTCTTCTACGGTGAGGTTCTTCACATCATTTAACCAGGAGACATATCCACATCATCTCTCCCACTTATTATATTCAAATTAGAAACTCATTTAGGAAATTAGCCTGAGTCTCAAGCATCTCTAGAAAGGCTTTGCCATCTGAATATGGTAGTTGAGAAGAAAAGTAAACTGGCTACATCCAAGCAAATGGTCAGTACTTTTACTTCCTTCTCATGTCAAACTTCCAGTGCAACTTTCTGTTCAATTTAAGGCATAATGCAGGTCTTAAACTTTTTCCTCTCTGCTTCCCTGTGTTCCAAGCATTTGCTCTGTCATTTTCCTTTTTTTTAAGCTATATATAGTAATTGCATACATATTTCCTAAAAAGCCTGAAGCACTTGTCTCTCTTTTTGAAAGCCTATATATAAAATTTTATTATGTCAGATGATATCCTATAATCACCATTTAAGCATCTTATAATTATTTCTTATAGATTTCTGTTTGAATCACTGTTTTAACACTGAATGAATAGAATTTGTGTGTCAAACATAAAAAGAAAATTCACTTTGAAACTGTATATGGGAACATAATTAAATGGCACTTAAAGTACAGTCACATGAGAATTATTAGACAATTTATAGCAACAGACAGTCGAGGGATATTTCTGATTTAATCTGGTCATTTTAAGTGACTTTTAAAAAATATTTAGCGTTTCCATCATTTTTATCTTTATCTTTGCCCTAGTTTTGCTTTAAAAATACAGTGTATCAGGGCTATGCAAAACACACTATTTTGTTAACTCCATTGTAATGAGTTTAAATAAGCCAAATAAAATATGCTATGGCTATATTATGGAGAAAGATCCATTTCCCAAGGCTTTTCTTACATTCATCCCTGTCCAATACACAGGGATTATTTTCAACACTCCCAGAAGCAATTCACAGCTGTACATGTTATGAACCGCTGTAGTGTGTCTCACTTTCTATACAAGGCCCCAATTCCACAAAGTATTTAAATGTCATTTAAATCAATGGGATTTAAACACATGCATAGTTATTTGGCTGAGTAGCTGTTCAATGGAATATTGCATTTGATACTGTGACACTCCCCTTCCCTCCTCCCGCTTTATGAAAATTACTTATGGACACAAATATGCAAAACTCAAAGATGCTTTGGACAAAATATCTCATGTAACCTATTATTCTTAATGTCATAATCCACTGAGTCTGTACATCTTACTTAGGTGTAAGTATCATTCTTGTGTATAAAGTTAGATATATGGAGTATGGAATGGTTTATGGCTTTAAATGTGCAAATGAAAACCATCAAGGGTGTTTCCCTCAATGTCTGTGTGATCACCTGTAAACAGCCCCTTTTTACCTTTGAGTCTTAGCAGTGGCTAGTCTTAGGAAGTCATAGCAAAATGCAGGACAATGTAGCACTTTAAAGACTAACAAGATGGTTTATTAGATGATGAGCTTTCGTGGGCCAGAACCACTTCCTCAGATCAAATAGTGGAAGAAAGTAGTCACAACCATATATACCAAAGGATACAATTAAAAAAATGAACAAATATGAAAAGGACAAATCACATTGCAGAACAGAAGGGGGATGCGGGGGGGGGGAGGGGAAGGAAGGAAGGTAAGTGTCTGTGAATTGATGATATTAAAGGTAGGGAGAGTTGAAGCAAAATGCAGGACAAGAGTGGGATGTTTGTGAGTTAATGGTATTACAGGTGATAATTGGGGAAACTGTCTTGGTAATGGGTGATAGAGATGTAGCCGTGTTAGTCTGGGGGTAGCTGAAGCAAAATGCAGGACAATGTAGCACTTTAAAGACTAACAAGATGGTTTATTAGATGATGAGCTTTCGTGGGCCAGACCCACTTCCTCAGATCAAATAATGGAAGAAAACAGTCACAACCATATATACCAAAGGATACAATTTAAAAAAAATGAACACACATGAAAAGGACAAATCACATTACAGAACAGAAGGGGGATGGGGGGGGGGAAGGAAGGTGAATGCCAGTGAGTTAATGATATTAGAGGTGGGGAAGGGGAAATGTCTGTGAGTTAATAGTATTAGAGGTGATAATTGGGGAAGCTATCTTTGTAATGTGTAAGATAGTTGGGGTCTTTATTAAGTCCGGTGTGGAGGGTGTCGAATTTTAGCATGAATGCCAGTTCAGAGGATTCCCTTTCAAGTGCAGATTTGAATGTCTTCTGAAGTAGGATGCAGGTTAGCAGGTCATTAAGACTGTGTCCTTTCTGGTTGAAATGACAAGAAACTGTTTTCTCTTTGTGATCTTGTCTGATATCTGTTTTGTGGGCATTAATCCTTTGGCGAAGTGTCTGAGATGTTTGTCCAATGTACATAGCAGACGGACACTTTCGGCACATGATAGCATAGATTATATTTCTGGATGCGCAGGAATATGTGTTCTTGATCTTATAACTCACTTGGTTAGGTCCAATAATGGTATCAGCAGAATGAATATGTGGACAAAGCTGGCAACGGGGTTTGTTGCAAGGGAAGGTACCAGGGTTGGTATTAGTGTGGTATGTCCTGTGGTGGTTGGTAAGAATCATCTTGAGGTTAGGTGGTTGTCTATAGGAGACTATGGGTCTGTCTCCCAGAGCCTCTTTGAGTATGGTATCCTGTTCCAATATAGGCTGTAGTTTCTTGATAATGTGTTGGACAGGTTTAAGTTGGGGGTTGTAGGTGATGACAAGTGGTGTTCTATTGTTGGTTTTCTTGGGTCTGTCTTGAAGTAGATGGTTTCTAGGTATTCGTCTGGCTCTTTCAATTTGCTTTTTTATTTCTCTGGGTGGGTAGTTGAGGTTTATAAATGCTTGGTAGAGATCCTGAAGCTTCTGGTCTCTGTCAGTGGGGTTAGAGCAGATGCGGTTGTATCGAAGGGCTTGGCTATAGACGATGGATCGTGTGGTGTGTTCTGGATGGGAGCTGGATGCATGTAGGTAACTGTATGAGTCGGTGGGTTTTCTGTAGAGAGTGGTGTCTAATTTTCCATTGTTGATTTGTACGGTGGTGTCCAGGAAGTGGATCTCTCATGTAGAATGGTCCAGGCTGAGGTTGATGGTGGGGTGTAGGTTGTTGAAATCTCTGTGGAATATCTCCAGTGTTTCTTGGCCATGCGTCCAGATCATAAAGATGTCATCGATGTACCGTAGGTAGAGGAGAGGTGAAAGGGGACGGGAGTTGAGGAAACGTTGTTCTAGGTCAGCCATAAAGATGTTAGCATACTGTGGGGCCATGCGTGTACCCATGGCTGTGCCGCTGATCTGGAGGTATAAGTTGTTCTCAAACTGGAAATAATTGTGGGTGAGAACAAAGTTACATAGGTCTGCTATCAGGTTGGCAGTAGTGTACTCTGGGATAGTGTTTCTAATTGCTTGTAATCCGTCTTCATGTGGGATGTTGGTATATAGAGCTTCTAAATCCATGGTGGCAAGGATGGTATTATTGGGGAGGTTATCTATAAGATAATTAATCTATAAGAAGTAATTGTTACCTGGGGGAGCAATCAGTGTGTACATCCTCCTTTTATTGTTAAAGAGGGCTTACTAAATAATTAATTTGGGATTCTGATCCCATTTGGGGAGTGTTTTCCCTGGAAGCTGGGTCCAAAGCTTCATTTTCCTCAGACCTGAAGAGTTTCAATGTCTGTATTGCTCCATGGGGAGGGGGAGATCTTAACTCTGTGCCTTGGCTGAGTGAGCTGGCCCAGCAGGACAGGGTGCTGAGAAGCCCCAGAGAGCAAGGAGGCAAGTGTCAGTGGCTTTGTAGTGCTCCGCGAAGAACCTCCAAGGGGTCTTCTGTGTCCGCACACCATCACAAATACCATGGCAAAAGAACTGAAATGCCAAATTAGTGCCCCTGTCTGAAGAGATGCACCTCCCAGTTTATTGTAACAAGAATGATTAATGAACTGGTAACAGGTACTACCAGGTTAGCACATGTGCTTTTCCTTCTCACACAAACCTCCAGACTCACCTGCAATCCTCCTCCTTACTAGCATCAGTATTTTTGCTAAAGTTGCATCCTCATCTTAATATAGCAAACCTCTGGGATCACATTAAAAACTTCCTCTTCCAAGGATAAATCTTCCATCCTCTATGATTTAAAAAATTCTGACTACAAAAAAACAGATGTCCCACCAGATTCAACTTGGCCTATAAACTGAAGACATGCATTTGCAGCTAAGCCTGCCATCACTTAACAATTGATTCATTTGTGCATGAAAATTCACATTTGCTCATACAAACATGATATTTAAGCATTTAATTTTCATATTTGTTCACATAAATCTAGTAGTAAATATTGATTAGATGCACTTGGGGGGTGGGGGGGGGGGGAGGAGGTCAAAGACCTCAGCTATTTTCTCCTTCCTTTTATTTAATAACGTGTATTTCTCAGTACATGCATTATTGACAGATAATGTGAACTGTGTTTAAGGATCAGAAAGCAAGAAGAGAGCAGATTAAAAGGTGTCCCTGAGGAAATTAATCTAATGGTCTTATAGAAGCAGCAGCAAGTTCTATATTATTTTGTGACTGGTAAGTGATGGAAGTAATTTGACACATAGTTCCAACATTAAAAGTAAGGCAGAAGAGGAAGATTTCCTAAAATACAAGTATTTCTTTAAATTTTATAAGACTATTTACTATGCAGCTAGACTAAAATATGAGGCTCGTTATTGCATATTTCCTTCTTTTACATGTTGAATTTAGTGAATGATGAGAGATTATAGTACTGTCACCAGGCAACCTGAACCAAGGTGTTTTTTTTCTTTCTTTTTGAAATAGCCTTTATTGTAAGTACCTCATCCCCAGAAATACATTGACAACGTGGAAAGTATTGAAAGAAGATAAAGTTACTCACCTTGTGTACTAACTGAGGTTCTTCGAGATGTGTGTTCCTGTGGATGCTCCACTTTCAGTGTTTGTGTGCCTAGGTGCTCGGAGTTGGAGACTTTTGGTAGCAGTGCCCAATTGGGATGCACATGTGTGGTCCCTATCTTGCACTGATCCAAACAATTCACTGGTGCTATATGACCAACCCCCACATTGTTCCTTCTCTGCTGCAGAGACTGAATAAGAAACTCCAAAGTAGAGCAGAAGGAGGAAAGTAGGGGAGCACACAGAGGGACCCAAATCTCGAACAACCTCAATTACTGCACAGGGTGAGTAATCTTCTCTTCTTCAAGGGCTGTTCCTATAGGTTCTCCACTTTAGGTGACTTCAGAGCAGTGCCCTCTGATGGAAAAAGGGGTCTTCAGCATTCAGGTTGTGACAACAGTACAGAGTGTCCAAAGCAATTATCAGATGTGCCCTAAGGCATAGTGCTGCATAAAAGGTATGGGCTGAGGCCCAGGTAGCAGCTCTACACATGTCTGGGATAGGGATGTTGTTCAGAAAAGCAGCAGAGGCTGATAGTGCTCTAGCGGAATGTTGAGAATCCTCGTGGAGGACTGGTGGTCACACTGTTGATAGAATTTTATGTAATTGGAGACTCTTCATTTACACAGGGTGCACAGTCTGGCACATGAAGTGATGGACAGGAATAGTCTGAGTGATCTACAAAATGGTCTCATGGAAGCAAACAATGCCCTCTGAACATCAAGAGCATGAAGCATGGAATGTGTTCTCTCTCTGGCTGTGTCCAGACTCAGGGGTTTTTTCGGGAAAAGTAGCCTTTTCCCGAAAAAACTTCCCCTGCGTCCAGACTCAAGCCGCGTTCTTTTGAAATTAATTCGAAAGAACGCGGCTTTTCTTTCGATGGCAGTAAACCTCAATTTACGAGGAAGAACGCCTTCTTTCGAAAGCTCCTCTTTCGAAAGAAGGCGTTTTTCAATGTAAATAGGGCTTCTTCAAAAGAGAGCATCCAGACTCACTGGATGCTTTCTTTCGAAAAAGCAAGCCGCTTTTTCGAAATTTCTCCATGCAGTCTAGATGCTCTCTTTCTAAAGAGGCTCTTTCGAAAGATGCTTGCAGTCTAGACATAGCCTCTGTGGGGTTTATGGCAGAATGTTGGCAGGTAGATGTGTTTGTTAAGGTGGAAAGTTCAGATGACTTTTGGCAAAAACTTGGGATGCAATCTGAGAGACAGGATTGTGTATGGGGGGGCTCTGCCATAGGAGCTCCCTGTTCTTCGAAGCATCTGACTGATGTAATTTCCCTGAGAGCTACTTTCCTAGAAACGAGTAGTAGTGAGTAAGTCACCATAAGTTTAAACAGGGGAGAGGTGAAGGCCCAAAAGACTGGATTGAGACTCCATTATATAGTAGGCTCACTTTAGTTTGGGGTAGATATTATTGTGTCCTTTGAGGAAACAGATGGTTATTGGGCAAAGATGGAGTGCTGACCCACCTTAGGGAGGAAAGCTGTGGGAGCAGACAGGTGGACCTTTATTGAGCTCATGGATAGGCCTGACTCTGAGTTCTAATAGGGAATCCAGTATAGATACTAGTACAACTAGGATGGATGCCATTTGTTTTATTTGACACCATGCCAACTAAATAACAGCAAGCTGAGGACATATATTGGAACAAAAATGGGAGTATTTGGGTATTTTGTGTACTTGTAAAGAAGTTTATTGTTGGGACTCCCTCCTGTTGAAATATGTGTAGAAATACTGTTTTGTCAAGCTCCCACTCATGGTCCTGAGAAAAAAGTCTGCAGGTATCTGCTATGATGTCTGACATCCAGGTAAGTATGTCGTGGTGATGTGGATATTGTGTCCGATGCATGATTACCAGAGTTTTATGGCTTCCACACAAAGGGAATGTGAGAGTGCTCCCTCTTGCTTGTTCACAGAATACATGCAGGTTATACTGACCAAAATAATTTGAATAGCCTTTTCCTTGATGAGAGGTACAAAGTGGGAACAAATGTTGTGGACAGCTTGAAGTTCCAATAGGTTTTGATTTCCGCTTAGTGCCTCTGTTAGAACTTGTAGAGTCCCTGTATCTAGAGGTGCTCACAGTGCTGGGGTTCCCTGCTATTTCAGCTCCTGATGCTGCTAATGCAGTTGGTGCAGACAGCGCAGTTGGTGCCAGTGCTGGATGTTCACCTGTAGCATGGCTCTTTTGGGCTGATTTCTGTGGTGTGGACACAGGTGCCAACTTCTCCAAGTGATAGTTTTGCAGGATGCTCCAATGTGGAGGAACAACTCCTGTCAGAAGCAGGAGCGGCCCGAGGCGAGCTGTGGCAGCTGACATCCCAGGCGGAACGTACTATCGGTCCATGGGCCGTCAATGGGGTGACATCATCAGGCGTGCCGGGTACCCGATGATGTCATCATCGGGTGCCGTTGAAGGTGGTGCCCTAGGCGATGACCGAGTCAGCCTACAGTCATGGGCCGCCCTGGTCAGAAGCCATGGTTGGTGCATTCTTGTTGGGAGGGTCTGTTGCCTTCAAAATGGCTGTGTATGCTGAGGTATGACTGAAATTCTCCTCAAACAGTAGCCCACAAGTCAAGGAAGATAAAAGGAAGATCTGGTTTAAAAACAAAACAAAAGAGAAAGGAAAGGGAAACAATCTAAGGCTATGTCTAGACTGCAAGCCTCTTTCGAAAGAGAGCGTCTAGACTGCACGTTGAACTTTCGAAAAAGTGAGTCTGGATGCTCTCTTTCGAAGAAGCCCTATTTACATTGAAGAACGCCTTCTTTCGAAAGAGGAACTTTCGAAAGAAGGCGTTCTTCCTCGTGAAATGAGGTTTACCGCCATCGAAAGAAAAGCCGCGTTCTTTCGATTTAATTTCGAAAGAACGCGGCTTGAGTCTGGACGCAGGGGAAGTTTTTTCGGAAAAAGGCTACTTTTCCCGAAAAAAACCCTGAGTCTGGACACAGCCTAACTGTGAAATAATTAACCACTGAGGGCTCGTCTAGACTACAGGGAAGATTCAAAAGAGGATATGCAAATTCCGTGGGACTTGCATCTCGTTCTCAATGCCCTAGTCCATAAACCTTTTGAACCACTGGCCATCTGCTCTCTTCTCCATCTAGCCATGAAAATAGCCTTTCCAGTGGCAATTGCCTGTGCTAGAAAGGTAGGAGAGCTTGGAGCTTTTATAGCTAACCCTCCCTCTACTACATTCTTCTGTGAAAAAGTCACACACTGCACTCATCCCAAATTCCTGCATAAGGTACACACATTCTTTCACTTAAACGAGCCAATCCACTTACCAACATTCTTCCCAAAACCACGTGCTAACCCATTCATAACTGCTGTGAAGGCTCTGGATGTGTGGAGAGCACTATCCTACTATCTGGGACAAAACATTTCAGACACATGTCTAAGCTCTTTGAAGTGACCACTCACTGATCCCAGGGAAACACAATCTCTACTTGGAGAATGGATTGTGGCCCGTATATGTCTATTTTAGCAACAGAATCAAGTCCAAACTCCAACAGCCAACAGAGCACACACTATGCAATCTGTGTCCACCTCCACTGCCTTCCTACATAATGTTCCTTTTTCTGACATGCAAGGCAACCATGTGGACATTAAACCTTATGTTCGCAAAACATTATGCCCTCTTACAAGGCTCATCATCTGAAATTATAATGAACTGAGCTGTCTTAGCAGCAGCCCTTTTACCTCATCCAAAGCCCCAACCACCCTAAGAGATACTGCTTAACAATTACTGCTTAACAATTATTTAAAACAACAAGAGTGGAGTACCTGCCGGGACTTCTCTTGAAGGAAAAGTGAAGGTTATTCATCCTCTTCAGTAACGGATATTCTTCAAGATGTGTCCCCTTTTGGATGCTCCACTACTCACCCACCTCCCCTCTACTTCAGAACTGCACCTCACTCAGTTGTTGAGAAGGAACCAAAGATCCCAGGTTGTTTACTTACTAGTCAAGGAATGACCACTTACAAAGCAGGCAGTGAGTGTGTGTAGCCCAGAGGGGGTACTGCTGTCAAAATCTCCAATCAAAAGCACAGGAAGACATCTTGACTTGGAGTGGAGCACTCATAGAAACACTCATCTTGAAGAACATCAGTTACTGCACAGGGTGAGTAAAACACTGCACAGAGGACCAGCTCTCATTTGGTTTACATTTTCACATTATTTTCATTCTTGTGTAAAATTGTCTCTATTAAGGGCTGCCATCACTGAAAAGCACTGCTTAACAGATTGCTCAAAACAAATGGGAATGACTTTTTCATCCACACAGCCCCATCGGAGCTGCTTCCATTGTCTCATACCATCCCTAAACAGAAGTGATTATTTGTTCTTTTCAATAATTTCTTCACCTGGCCTTTATCACCACTTACTCTTCTGTGGTTTTTCTGGTTTTCCTATGCTTCTGTTTTCAACTAGAATGTCAGAGAAAGTGTTCTTCTAACTCTACTTTCTAACAGCATTTTGAGAATACTGGGACTCTAATTTCTTTTGCTTTCTATAGTTGGAGTTCCATGAGAATGCTATTCTCCGGAGTGTAAATAGAAAAGAAAAAGACACAAGACAGTTCTCATCTCATTTCAGCCTGGAAGTTGAAGTTTGGGCAGGAGCTTATTGGACCCACGTTCTGATTTTGGCCACATCTGGGAATGCTGCCTGAATATAAAGAGAAGAGTTTTTGAAATTCAGTAGGAGATGTGTTATTGTCTTTTCCTAGTTTCAATAGGACTGCAAAGATATAATTGATTTTAATTAACTGCAGGCTATATGTATTCTAGTCACGATTAATCAAGACAGTAATTTCCCCCCTTTCTTAAAAAAAAATCTGCCTTTTCAAAAGGAATGATTGTTTTAATCAACTAGAGAAAAGTGTTTTACACGTCTGCGTGTATATGTAGGAAGAATATTTAGTTAATAAGAACTGCTTAGGTCACACCTCACTGAATTTTGAATATTTATCTGTATAGTATGCATATGAATAGGATATTTACATTGTTTTCTACCTTCAAATTCTTTAGTTAATGTGTCAAACTATTTAAAGAAGGGAACCTGAATAATTTTTCAGATCTGACAACTGCCAAGGTACCAAGCATTTTGTTAACACTCTTTTCAATGCTAATTAAGGAGCTACTCATATCATAGAAGTTAATGAAATGTATGCACCTTAATGGAGCCTGTCTACAGACTTATAACATTTTGAACACACTCAGATCATCAACCTTTATAAACTCTGTCATGTTACACTAAAGTCATTGGCTCTGTAGCAATTAATATAACTGTCAAAGCAACTTCATCCCAAACACCCAATCTTTTATTTTGACGTTACATTTAAGCATACAATAAAATTTATTCCGTCACTGACAAAAGGCTAATGAGCTCTATTCTTTACCTTTTTTTTTCCTTTTTTGGTTGCCTAAGGTATTTTTTGTAATTATCTAAATTTTTAATCAAGTCAATTGTAGAGCTGATCTGAAATAAGCTTTTAGAACCCAGAACATCTCTTATTTTATGATGATATAGTAAATAATTTTTAGGAAACTGTCTTTCATCGCAGTATTTCAGAATTCCGCATCTTGCCTTTGAGTGACATCTGATATTTAGACAGAAAAATATCCTCCCAATTGAGTTCTAAAGGAAACATTCTGCATAGCAGGATGGAATCCATTTATAAATGTGCAGGTCTCCCAGAAGGCCATGGGTTTTTTCCACTTAAATAGTAAAGCCTCAATATTTTTTGCCAAGATAATTGGCATCATTCTTTCCCTAAAGTGATTACTGAACTGATTCACTACTATATTGCTACAGCGTTACACCCGTATAACAGCATTCAAATAAATGTAATTATGTCAGGCAAAACTGAAGGATGCTGCGGGGAATCAGAGCTTATATATTTGGTTACTTTTCAGGTAAGTTAATTCCAGAGATATGTGCTTTTAATATTAAGTGTCCGCTATAAAACATGAAATTCTGCATCTGAATTTTCAACAGTGCAAATATCAGAGTACTGGAGGTGCACTCTAATCAACACTTAGACATTCTCCAATCAGTTAACTTTCAATGCTAGGGGGCAGGTATGAAGAAAGTGAATAAGAAAAAGTTATTTACTTGTTTTCATAACATAAGAATTAGGCATCACCAAATGAAACAAACAAAGGTTTAAAGGTTTAAAACAAACAAAAGGAGTTTTTCTTCACACAGCACACAGTCAATCTGTGGAATTCCTTGCCAGAGGATGTTGTGAAGACCAGCACTTTAACAGGGTTCAAAAAAGAATTTGATAAATTCATGGAGATTAGGTCCATCAACACTCATTATCCAGAATGGGTAGGAATGGTTTCCCTATCAGTGACATCTGATTAGCCAATAAGAATTGCTTGGGTCACTCCTCATTGAATTTTGAATATTTATCAGAGGCTGGAAATGGATGAGAGGAGAAGGATCACTTGATGATCTGGTACCTATTATGGTCACTCCCTCTGGAACATCTGGCATTGGCCACTATTGGAAGACAGGATGCTGGACTAGATAGACCTTTGCTCTGACCCAGTATTGCCATTCTTATGTTCTTATTTGTTTTTATGACAGAATAGCTCAAAGGACCGTGATGGTATTGTTTTGCCTGTTTCCTATGATTGCTATTCTTATATTTAGCTAATCGTAAATCAAAGGATGCATTAGCCTTTAGATAAGAATTTACTTCATGTGTAAAACTACATAAAAACTAATGAAGGATTGTTACTGGCTATCACATTGTTCGTGAAAATAAGGAAAATTGTCTGGATGACTGTAATTAAAATGCATTATATTTATGTCTTTGTAACTGGATTGCCCAGTAATGGCGATTGAAGTCTTACAACTGTAAAGATGCATGCTAACTTGAAAGTGTGGATTGTTGCTTTCAGCAATGGGAAACCTACTAAATTCAGTTTTTATGGGAACATGTGCCAGAATCCTTTCTAGGGAACAGAGTTATAAGAATGAACCCAAGGAGCAATCTGTTATCTCTGGACTGATGGGCCCCCAAAGATATGTTAGGTAACCCTAAGAAACGTATGGAAAATCAGAAGATTACTATACTTCTGCTAATCATTTGGATTTACAAGCTCTGATTCACGTGTCATCTATTTTACCTGCTTAAACCTCTCAATTACTCTTTTCTATTCCTTAGCTAATAAATCTTTAGTTTGCTTCCTAGAAAAGTAGTCTATAACATTGACATTGGTGTGAGACCAAAAGCATACATTGACCTGGGGTAAGTGACTAGTATTTTGGGTGGGTTCAGGACTGAGGTAGTGACTTGATGTTGTTGTTTTAATAAACTTTCATCCAAAAGTCCAGATTATCTGAGTGATAAAAAAGGGTTGTGTGGCTCCAGTGTAAGACTAATGTAATGATGCAGGGGTGCATGCTTGTTACTGGTTTGGTGAAGTCTAGTTATAGATTATTCCACTATTTTGAGGCATCCGCCCTCTTTTTTGACAGACTGTCCTGAAATTGGTTCTTTTAGTTGTGAGTTACCCAAGACATCATGACAAAGATAAATAGAAAGGGGATGGGGCAAGGACAGACAAGGTTTACAGTAATTAGATATAATTAACCAAACTAATACTTTTCACTGAGATTCTTTCATGACATCTTGACATAAGTTATCTACTATATATTTGACAGAGTGCCAAGGCTGTTCCTCCTCTCTGGCCCATATAATGCAGAAGGTGAGGGCCCACAAGAGACTTTAAAAATATCCTGCCACTAAAGGCTTCAGCCTAAAAACTCTCCAAGGTCACAGATTTCCTGATCTTTGGTGGTATACTGCAACTACCCAAGTGCAAAACTCCTTTTCCTAAACCAGGAAGACCCACTTGGGAATTTTGGCCTCCGGGGTACCCCAACCTCTTTTACCCTCCCTCAGGAAAGAGCTTGAAAACAAACTGTAATTTCTAATAGCTGACCTCTCAGTCTCAGGCTCATGCACACAGACCCTCCTGCCTTGTAGGATAAGGAATCAGACCATAGTCTTAAAAAGGGTGATTTTATTAATAAAACAAAAAAGACATACTTGGTAAAGCATACTTGGTAAAGCAACTGAGAAAAATTGATTAAAACACAGATAATTGCTTCCCTGGTATTCAGCTTTAGTTACAGTTATGGGGGTTTATCACAGAGGAGATTAACCAAACCAAAAAAAAGAAAAGAAAAGAACCTAATTGCATCTAACTAAACATTCTCTTTCCACTTACATATCCTTTGTTGCAGGGTTCAGTCTTTCCTTAGCCATAGATACCACTAAAAAAATCCATGCCTTTGTTCCTAGTTCAGTCCATCTTTCTCCCCAGCTCCTGCTCTAAACTCACACACAAAAGGAAAATTGAAACAGGCAAATCTTGTTTCATTTCGAAATCTTTCATTCTTTTCCCATTGGCTTCCCTGGCTACCTGGCAATACTTCCTGGACACCCAATAACAGGCAATTTAGTTACTGACTGCTGGGATGTCTGGGAAAGGGTAATACCCCTTCCATCAATCACAGAGAGTTTGTTTGTCCATGAGCAAGCAAGCAAATCGGTCTGTCCATCTATTTGTTCAAGAATTCCTCCTAAACAGTAAAAGCTAAGACCATCAGATTTGATAGGCAGTTTCCTCTTATCATAACTTAAAGCAAGGTAAGGGTTTGGTGGGGGGTGGGATGGCTGAAGCTGCCCCTCTTTCTCCCCCCGGTGGATACAGGAATGCATAAAAACATACAGAAAAGACGGACAGAATCACCAGCAAGTGAAAGGCTGGGGGCATGCCCTTCTTCCCATTCAGGAATGCCCCAGACCCAAGCCTCCCACTGCTCATGCACCATTTAAGGAGGGTAAGAGGCTGAAGCCCCTCCACCCTTCCTATGGGAAAATTGCAGCCTATTACCTTTCATTGGGGAGCAAGGGGAAAGTGCACAATTTGTTCCATTCCTAATCTGACTGGGGAGCACAGGGGGAAGACAAACCTGGACCTGCCCCAGTGGTAGGACATGCATCCCTCCCCAAGCTGTGCCCACTGGACCTGCAGTGGCTATGGAGAGGCACTTCTCACCTGGCCTGAAGCTGCTGTGGTGAGAAAGGGGAGAAATAGTCCTCTCCCTATGGCAGCCTCCATATTGAACCCCTCCATCCCCAGCCCCACCCCAGAGCAATGATTCAAATGATGAAAAACAACAATTAATTCAGTTAAGGACCTGAGCAACCCAAGTTAAATCTTCTATTAATTATATACTTTGCAAAGAGTCTTATTTATGTGCACAAAATAAAAAGATTCTATATTTCATCCACCCCAACAACCAAGATATGTAGGTCAAATCATTCTAATACTGAGCATTAATCTTTTGAGCAAATTCAGGTATAGATATCAGATGAAGGTTTTAAACATCTGTAAGTGTCTGGCCAAAGGAGAAAATATACCATTTGGAATGCAATCTCTTATCATCTTGTATGAAAGTTCCTGTATAAAGGACACAGTGTGTCAACATATATATTTTAAGCGGCAGAAAGCAGAAGATCACAATTAACAGTTCAAATTCTTTTGGGGCTTTACAAATTATATTAGTCAGGCACCCATTTGAGCCTGAATTTCTGTTTTGATTCATTATGACCAGTAATACCAAGAATAGCAGTTATACAATTTTAAAAATCAAGAATTATGTGAAAAACTGATCTTTTATAAAGGTTACTTGCTATAGATTGCTCCCAAAGAAGACCTGTGGTCATGTGATTTTACAGGTGCATTACAATTTAATAAAAAAACACATTACATAAAAACTAAAATTGCATTTTATGCACCAATACATATAGGGACATATACTGTGATTTTAATTTTTTAAGCTGCATATTTGGTTTTAAGTATGACTATAGATGCAGCCACAAACACATCTTAAGATTTACCCAAAGTTTCTTTACTTATTGAAATTCATCCAAAAGTGTGTGAAATTCATCCATTTAGCATGTAAGTTTTCCTGCTCAGAGATTTCACCTTTCAGACATGATAAGATATAATCAGGTTTTTTAAGGAATGTTTTAAAAAACTGACAAATTTAAGGAGCTCTAAGGCTACATCTAGATAGCAGTGCTATTTTGGGATACCAGAAGTATGAAATAGCAATTCTGCGTCTTTAACACACCCGTTATTTCAAAATATATTTCAAAATAACGGGCGAGCTATTCTGATGTCCCTGCAACCCTCATTCCATGAGGGTTAAGGGATTGTTGGAATAGCACTGTATTTTGAAATTTGGTACTGTATAGACAGCAAAACAAGCTATTTCAAAATTACATCGAAATAAGCTACACAATTTGCATAGTGCACATTGCATAGTTTATTTCAAGGTAAGGGTGCTGTGTAGATGCACCCTAATAGTGCAGTTGTATCTGGTAGAAGTCTTGCCAATTGAATGGTTGTCTGGTGAAGGGGGAGATACCACAGATGTTAGCTGTGATAGAATAACCTTTACCCCCTTATTGGTTTATAGGAGCTGACACTCTATTGAGAAAGGGTTTAACGATACAGGGTCTTAGTCAGTCATGAACAATCTGGAATTTGATCATCACTATCTGAAGATTTTATAAATATTATCCATTCCATCAGTCTCATACAATCAGTTCTAATCTTTATGTAGTCCCTTGCAATGAACCGCAAATGTATGCCTATTATCCAATCATCTAAACTGCTACTTTTCTTGCTTGGTCACAGTTCTGATTAGCACATCAAAAAGGAGAGCAAAATCTTAGCCAAGGATGCAATGTACTCTGAGATACCAGGAGCAGAAGTTGCAAAACCTAGTGAACTAAGCATAAAATAATAAATCATGACATTCTTTTGTTCCTTCACTGCATCAGGAAAGTGGTGTGTGTCTCTATTTAGCCATTTTTTGCCTATCCAGATTTAACTTAGTAGAAAATCTAGTCTCTCTTCTGTTGCAGAAGCTCCACTTATTGAATTTATAGACCATACCACCAGATTAAAGTCCTGTGTATGCCAAAAAAAATTCATCTACAAAAAGGCAGACTGTCCAGAAACAGGGCACAAACCTCAAAATAGTCTTATAACAGAGTCACCAAGGGTGTGTCTACACAGCAGGGCTAAAGCTGAAATAAGCTACGCAACTTGAGCTAAGTCAATTGCGTGGTTTAAGTTGAAATAGCTTGTTTCAGCTTTTGGTGCTGTCTACACAGCAGGAGGCCGGAGAAAGAACATTCTTCCTCTGACTTCCCTTACTCCTCATAAAATGAGGGTTACAGGAGTCGGAGTAAGAAACCCTCCAGCTGTACATGTGTAGATGTACCCAGACTGCCCCCTTAGGCATGCCAGTCTATCATGTCACCCAAGCAAGCTTGTCTTTAATGAAAGAGGGTCCCTTATGCACAAAATCCCATCAATATTCAGCTTATTCCCAGTCCCAAAGGACTAGTCATTTACCACAGTTCATCTGTACTTCAGTTCTCAAACCAAAGACAACACTTAAAGCCAAACTTGTAATTAACTAGGAAAAAGAAATGAGAGTTAATTACAAAGTTAAAGCAAATAAACACACACACACACAGTCATAGGTTTCAGAAGATAACTTATATAATAAGGAAACTCTATATAGCCTTTCAAGCTAACACAAGTTAAATAGCTGGGGACCCCTTACACATGCTCACTCCGCAAAGATCAAGTAGAAAGGGATAACAATTTATTTAATAGGCATCTTATTCCCTTTTCTCAGCTTTGATGAGACAAAGATCTTGTGCATATATTCTTAATCAGGGTGGAGGAAGCAATCAAAGTCTATTGTCTACAATGGCTTGTCTGATATCTGTATACCTTCTTTTGTTGGGGCAGAAATAATATCTCCTGTAACTATTATCTATTTGAACAATACTAACACCACTAGTAAGCCAGACTGGTTTCCAGGTATGTGTTTGTCAATGTTCAGTAAGGTCTGAGCCCTTAGTATGAGCTGGAATAGGATCTGACAGCATCACACTGATCTCACAGGGAAAAAAAAAGGTAGAGTGCCTAGTGACACAGGCACTGCAGCAGTCAAGAGCTTTATCTGCTGCACAAAGGAAATGGTGTGTGTGCACATGAGAAACTGGAATAATTCCTTTAGGTTCTAAAAAACTTCCAAACTGCTAAAAGCAACTTGCTGGCAATTTAGGGCCTCTGCCTACTAGTACACACAAAAAGGGTAATGAGGGAAAGTTAAAGCACATAGGGTACGTCTAGACTACCGCGTTTTGTCGACGGAAGTTTTGTCGACAGATACTGTCGACAAAACTTCCGTCGACAATTTGCGTCCAGACACATGGAGTTCTGTCGACAAAGCAAGCCGCTTTGTCGACAGAACTCCGTAGTCTGGACGCAACGTTACAGGCAATAACACCTTCTGTCGACAGAACTCTGTCGACAGAAGGTGTTTTGCCTCGTAAAATGAGGTATACCAGCGTCGACAAAACTGCGGAGTTCTGTCGACGTTATGTCGACAGAACTCTGCGGTAGTGTAGACGCTGGTATTGTTTTGTCGATAAAAGTCCACTTTTGTCGACAAAACTAGGTAGTCTAGACACACCCTTACAGAGGAGAAATAGAAGTATTTAGGAATGAGTTGGATGCACAAATGCATATTGAGAGACAAGTGGTGGTGGGGAAATCATTAGCTCAGGGGGTATGTTGGATTTGGAAGTTTTGTTTGTGAATCTTGAAGCCAAACTGAGATAGTCCAAAATTCCTCTCTTTTTCTGTTATCTTTGAATTAGCTCCTTGTCCACAGTGCACCCTGATGCTACAGCACATGCCCCCAAAACAGGCTGAGGTGCAGAATCCCTCAGATGACTGCCCAACATGAAACTGTGCGTTAGAATTTTTAAACAGAAACTAAATATAACCCAGACTCACCTCACACCATAGGGGCATAAGAGGTAAAGAGAATCTGATTTATAAATGGAAGAATGCTTAACATTTCAAAAGCTCAGAGCAAGTTGGATATAGTGAGCATGGAGCCTAATAAAAATACATCAGCTCTTTGAACCCTAGGGTTTTGGCTTACAACGAAAGCATCCGCAATTTTTTATTTCATTAATATTTGCAGTATGTGCTTCATAAGCACAACAACGGTGTAAGGTTTTGAATAAAGAAATACCCCAAGGAAAGTAGTATTGATGAAGTCCAGAAAACTAAAAGTAATTGTTCTTGTTGTACAAATCTACCTGATTTACAACCAAAATGCATCACTGAGATCTCATTTTAATTATTCAACAGTATTTGAAGTGCTAAAAAAAGTTGCAAGTTGCTAAGCCAAAGCAGCATGGGTTAATGGCATCTGACAACTGATTTGATTTTTCATTTTTATGAAGGATGGCACAAAGTCCTCAGCACTCTGATAGAATACAGAATGTTGTATATACGATATACAAAAGGTAAAGTAGTTTATGTTTTCAGTAGGGTATTAGAATGCCTATTTTATATAGGTGTAGCATCTGTATATTGCTAAATGTATATACTGTTGAGTCTAAGATACCTATAGTTTTAGGAAACAAAACATATGCATAAACCAAACAAGTTGAGTCAAGCACAGAGACTTGTGGAGGCTGGCAGCAAAGTGAGATTTCAGTATCAGTTTGGGATTCAAAGAGAAAAGATGGATTGCTACTAAAATCAGTTGTGAAAGGAAAGAAAAGTGGGGGAAACAGTGTTTGGAATAAGTGTAGAAGTGGACAAATTATTTTAAAGGGGGAATAGGAGGAGAAGTTAGTGCATAGGCCTAGAACTCAGAAGAACTGGGGTCAAGTCCTGATTTTCCGTAAGGCTGCCGGTGTGACCTTGAACAAATGACTCTACTCTCCAGTCAAGGGGCAGTATGGGGCACTGATTCTATGGTGGCAGGGCCATTAAACTACCTTAGAGTGTGTCTAGACAGCAGCGCTATTTCAGGATACTTGTGATTTCCCAAAATAGCGTTTGCCATGTCTTGACAGCACTCCCATTACTTCAAAATAGCTTTCGAAATAACTGGCACACTATTCCCTGTAAACCTTGTTCCATGAAGATTAAGGGACATTTTAGAATAACTCTCTATTTCGAAAGTAACGTAGTTCAAATTGTGTATCTTATTTTGAGCTAAGGGTGCAGTGTAGTCACACCCTTAAATAGGTGGATGCTACTATTGAAATTCAGGTATGTGTATAGCCTGGTCTCTACAAATAACCCTGCAACATTAGTAACTCCAACCCAAAATGTGCATGGTTAAAATAGATACTTTCATGCACCTGCATTTGTTTTCCATCCAGCTCCATTTATAGTGGAGTAGCACACTTTCTCAGCTACTACTATGCAGTATCAGCTGGCAAATGTTACTTCTTTAATAGTGAGTGCTGTAGATGAAGTGGAGGCAAGGGTCACAAAGATTAACAGGGGAGCTCTGCAGGCATTTTCTTGTAATTTACTTTCAATATTTGATTTTAATAAGGTTAGAGGAAGGATGGAACTATTGAAAGAAGTTGATGTATGTTTTTACGTATTAACTCAGGATAATCTTAGGTCTATTGAAATTACAGAATAAAAGATGGATGGTGGGGTTCTATCAAAATCTTTCAATCTTAGAAGCAACCAAAACTCAAGTTACATTAAATAGCCTTAAAAGGTAAATAACCTAACATATGGAAGATATGGGGTGCTTTACGATGATTTATCCAGTTCTCCACAGAGTAACCCCGTTCTGTTCTATTACTTAGCATTCTGAATCAGACAGACATTTCATAGTATCCACGTGACCTGACAGACTTAAAGAAAAAGGCAAAGTATTCTGTCCTTAGGTGTGTTTATAGCTCTGTTCAGTCTACAAGAGGGTATGTCTACACTACAGGATGGACTTTTGTCAACAAAACTATACCTGTGTCTACACTACCGCCAAGTTCTGTCGACATAACGTTGACGGAACGCTGCAGTTTTGTCGATGGCGGTAAACCTCATTCTACGAGGAATAACGCCTTTTGTTGACAGAGTTCCCATTTGAGCCAGTTGTAGTCATAGGTGTGCGCACAGGGTGTGCTGGGTGTGCCTGGGTACACCCTAATGCAGGGCAGACTGGCCGGCTGGAGGCTGCTGCTGGAGGAGGCGTGTGACCGGGCAAGCCCATTCCCCCACCCCCACAAGAAGATGCTGGCGGCTGCAGCGTCAGAAGCTGCGCATCCTGGTGTGCCTTGGCGCTGCTGCGCGTGCTCCAGTAGCCCCGGGTACTTCAAAAGCCGGGGCAGCACACCAGGAAGCCAATGGAAGACACAGGAGGCCTTCGGGTGAGTGAGGCCCCTCCCCACCACCCGTGTGCCCCCTGTGGCAGGCCACCCCCTCCCGTGCACACCCCCGCAACTCTTCCCCCCCGCCTGTGTACCCCTATTGCCAGCCACCGTCTCCGGTGCGGCTCTGGCGATGGCAGAGGAGCCGCTCACAGGGGGAGAGGGGCAGGCAGGCTCCCTGCCTCACCAGAGCCACTCGCCCGCCTGCGCCCCAGCGGCCGATCGTGCGCTCCAAGCCCGAGAGCCGCCCCCTCGGTGCTGGGGCCCCGGAGTCTCACCACTGGCCGGGCCACACTGTTCCGCACCAGAAGGAGTGCCTGGCTGGGCAGAGCTGCAGCAGCCGCTTCTTGCGCATTGGGCTTGGCCTCGAGCTGGGCTGCTGGTGGCTGGGCTCCAGCGCTGCCCACATGGTGGGAGGCCTGCTGCTCAGAGCCTGCCCAGGGAAAAAATACCAGCCGGGAGGGGCAGGGCTGGCAGGTGGGGGCAATGTAGCTAGCCTGAGGAGATGGGGGGAGGGACAGTGTGGCTGGCTGGAGGAGATGGGGTGGTGTGAGGGGCAGCGGGGCTGGCCAAGGGAGATTGGGAGGAGGAGAATTGGGTGACAGGAAGCAGGGGTGGCTGGGAAGGTGTTGGGGGCAGCAGTGCTGGTTGGGAAGGGTTGGGGAAAGCGGGGGTGGGAGCAAATCGGCCGGCGGGGAGCAAGACTGACCCTAGCACATGCTGATCCTGGGACACTGTCAGTCCCGCGCATGGTCCTGGTGAAGCGCGAGTGAGTCTGGCTGCGGCTCCACAACATGCTCAGGGGATGGGACAGGGCTTCTTCTCCACCCCAAAGCATCAAACTCAACCAGGAATCACCAATTCAGCCCCATACAGCTTGCTCTGGGGAGCTACATTTCCCAGGCAGGTGGGATGTTGAACCTGCAGGATAAATGTGGCTTCTGGTGCCTCCGTGTGCAGGTCCTGTTCAGAGCATTGGGGCTCTGTGGTTACTACGGTCTCATGTGTCTCTTGGGGTATGTCTACACTACCCCGCTAGTTTCACGAGGCGTACAGATAGTTCGAACTAGCAAGCCATTCCGAACTATCTAGCCCGTGCCATGTGTAGCCGCGCGGCACGGGGTTCGAACAAGCCGGCATTTAAAAATGGTGCCGGCTGGCTTATGCAAATGAAGCCCGGGAAATTCAAATCCCGGGCTTCATTTGCAAGTGCGGTATGCCTACATTACCACCCTAGTTCGAACTAGGGTGGTAGTGTAGACATACCCTTGGAGACCTTCCTCCCGGCCCTGGCCCAGCAGCTGGAGCTGCTCCACAGACTTCAGCCCCGCAAACTGGACAGCAGAAGGTTGGGGAGGGGAAAGGGAAAAATAGGAAGGAAGGGGCTTGTGCTGAAGGGAGGGGGGCAGGGCAGGAGAAGAAAGGGGAAGGCATCAAGGGACAGGGTGCAGGAAAGACAAATGCCAGGGGACCAAGTACAATGAGGAAAAGGGCAGAAGGGGAGGTTTCAATGGGAGGGGGCACAGGGTGATGCTGAGAGAGGAGAGGGTAAGGGCATTGGGGGCTACAGGAGGGAGGGAGAAAAGCTGGGAGAAGGCTTGAAAGAAGGGGTGGGTATGAGAAGGTGAGGATGGAGCAAGTCATGTGTGAGGGCACAGAGGCATGAGGATACCGGGTGCAGAGGGTTGTGAGGGGGTGGACATTAGGGGAAAAGGGGGCAGGGGCAGTGAGGGAAGGGGAGGCACCAGGAAGGTGCAGGGCTAAGGGAAGGTGCAGGTGCCAGGGGATTCTGGGGGTGAAGCAGAAGGGCAGACACCTGCAAGGGTGGGACCAGCACCAGAGGAGAGAGGCAGGGCAGGTGTGTAGAGGGAGGTGTTAGGAGAGGGGATAAGGAGGGGTAGTTTACATGATCAGAGTGGGGCTACTGGAGGAGTGGGCACAGAGGGGAGAGAAGGACTGGTGGAGGGAGGCAGGTCTCAGGAAGTCTGAGGGCAGTGAGAAGGGCAGGAGTCAGGACAACAGAGGAGGATGATGGGGGCTAATTTGGCTACAACAAATCAGGAAAGAGATCTTGGAGTTATTGTGGCTAGTTCTCTGAAAACGTCCACACAGTGTGCAGTGGCGGTCAAAAAGGCATATAGGATGTTAAGAATCATTAAGAAAGGGATAGAAAATAAGACACAGAATATCTTACTGCCCCTGTATAAAACTATGTATGCCCACATCTTGAGTACTATGTACAGATGTGGTCTCCTCACCTCAAAAATATATTTTAGCCATGGAAAGGATTCAGAGAAGGGCAACTAAAATGATAAGGGGTTTGGAACAGATCCCATATAAGGAGAAGCTAAAGCAACTGGGACTTTTCAGTTTAGAAAAGAGAAGACTGAGGGGGGATATGATAGAGGTCTATAAAATCATAAGTGGTGTGGAGAGGGTGAATAAAGAAAAGTTATTCATTATTTCCCATAATATAAGAACTAGAGGACACCAAATGAAATTAATGGGTAACAGGCTTAAAACTAAGCAGTGAAAGTTCTTCTTCACACAGTGCATAGTCAACCTGTGGAACTCCTTGCCAGAGTTTAAAGAGAAGCTAGATAATTTCATGGAGGTTAGGTCCATAAAAGGCTATTAGCCAAGGGATAGAAATGATGTCCCTGGCCTCTGTTTGTCAGCGGCTGGAGATGGATGGCACAAGACAAATCACTTGATCATTGTCTTTGGTCCAACTCCTCTGGGGCACCTGGCATTGGCCACTGTTGGCAGACAGGCTACGGGGTTAGATGGACCTTTGATCTGACCCAGTATGGACATTTTTATGTTCTTACGTTGTGGGCAGCAGGCACCAGGGGAGCTGATGGAGCAAGGGGAGGAGACAGGGCAGCAGAGGGAAAAGGTAGAGGTTTATAAGATATTTATTAATAACTTGGGTACCATAGTGGCACATCCGAACAAGCCACAAGAACTCAGTACTGGTGTACAACACAAAATTCATTCTGCTCATGGAAGGAAACTCTTAGGGTATGTCTATACTACCCCGCTAGTTCGAACTAGTGGGGGTAACGTAGTCATCCACAGTTGCAAATGAAGCCCGGGATTTGAATTTCCCGGGCTTCATTTGCATGAAGCCGGCTGGCACCATTTTTAAATGCCGGCTAGTTCGGACCCCGCGCCGCGCGACTACACGCGGCATGGACTAGCTAGTTCGGATTAGGCTTCTAATCCAAACTAGCTGTACGCCTCGTGGAAGTGTAGTGTAGACATACCCTTAGAGTAAACACTTCCCCCAGCCCGTCTGCCCCCAAGTTAATGTCACACACATTGGGTTAATGCAACTGCAGGATAGTTGCATGAGGAAGGTTTGGTGAGGGACAAACTAATCCCTATTGGTAGGAGGATGGTGGGAAAAGTCCTTCGAGGAGGATCACACGACACCTTTTACTTCTGGTCATGTGTCCATCTTGTCCTGAGAGTGTTACCTCCAGAGGTGTGGCTAATGGGGGTCAGATGGTGTGGCTAATGGGAACCAGGGGGCGTGGTTAACAAGGGTCAGAGGTGTGGCTAATGGGGGTCAAAGAGTACATTTAAAAAAACTTCTTTGGGTGCACACCCTAATGAAATGTGCTGCGCATACCTATTGTTGTAGTAGAATATATTCCATTCTCCGGAGCTGAGGTGCCCATCACCCTATCCTGCTCTGTGTATGAATAATAGTTCTGGTTCAATTCTTTGAACGGTCAAGCCAAAATATTCTAACAGATGCCTCAATAAAAGTGGTCTGATTTTTATATTTTAGCAACTCAGCTGCATTTAATAGGAACTGCAGATGCTCTGCAAAATTAAGCTGTTTTTACTTAAGTGTCTTACTGCAGATTAGGGTAACTGACTTTAGGTACCCAAATTTGAAAACATTAGTCTTTATTTCTGATTTGCGCAGAATGGTATATTGTGCTGAATATTGTGGCCACTATTCTTTTTAATACCTTACCCATTTGAACAAACAGCCTACTTTTAAATTACATTTTACCATTGTTTCATAGAGAAATTGTGTTGCTTTTGTTAATATAATACAGGATCAAATTATTAAATTCTGGACTACACTTACCTGATAACTCAGTGCTTCTTATATGCCCTCCAACTCCCTTTCCTGATCACAATGATGAATTGCTATTTCATATTTCTTTCAGTTCATTACTCCTATATTTACATCAAATTGCTTTTTCCAGTATTAGTCTAAGCTATTGCAAAAAAATATATCCCTTTCAATCTGGTTTCACTGTTTCTTGATATCTCCTATTTTTAGCAACAACAAAGTCTGGATGAGCAAAATCAAAGGTAAGAAATCAAATTACTCTACAATAGAGTCAATAGGAACAGTTTCAAAAACATCTCATTAAGTATTCTGCTCATAATAGCTGTCCTTCTAGAGCAGCTGCCATTTAAATTAACATCAAGTTCCCTGCCTTCATACTAACAAGGTAGCTTGCCTTTAATATGTAAGAGAAGAATGATAGTCTTGTACTTAAGGCACTTATCTGAGACTTTGATGACCTGCCTCAGCCACAGATATTCTATATCAGTGGTCCCCAACCTTTTTGGGTGGCGGGCACCACGTGAGGCTGCCGGGCCACCCGGCGGCGGGGGCCACGCATGCGCCGCGCTCCCAGGGGCAGCACTAGGAGGGCACACAAATGCCCTGGCGGGCACCATGGCACCCACGGGCACCACGTTGGGGACCACTGTTCTATATGAGTTTGGACAATTTGGTCTATGTGTCTGCCCTTAGTTCCAAAGCTGTAAAATTGCATTAATAGCAATTCTCTATGTCACAGGAGTATTAAGAGCATAAATTCTTCAGTGCTTGAAAAGCACTAATATTATAGCAGGGGTGGGGCAGATACTGGCTCATGGGCCAGATCTGGCCCAACAGAGCTAGCCACAAGCAGGCCCCCACCCCTACTTTGTTTACCTGCATATCTGCAGGTACAAGTACAGGTGACCGCCGCTACCATTGGCTGAGCATCGTCACTCCTGGCCAATGGGAGCTGCGGGAAATGGTTTCCCCGTCTGTGCCACTTCACACCTTTCCTATTGGCCAGGAATAGCATTTCACAGTCAACGGGATTTGCAATCACCAGTATCTGCAGAGACACAGGTAAATATAGCAGCAGTGGTCTGCTAGGTGCTAACCCTCGCAAACCACCGCTTTTTTTTTTAAACCACCTCTGTATTATAGTAATGTGCCTGCAGAAGTACCTGAGAAGGTAGAGAAAGTGACTATCTATTTAAGAGTTTCATTTTAAGACTCCCACAAAGGTGTCACCAGCTATTACTGAGTTTAAGTGATTTCACACAAGCTGATTTTGTAAAATCTCTCCCCATATCTTCAATTATAGAATCCCTGTCTAGGTATTTATAGGACATGTTCTATAGCCTGTGATGCATTTCCCAGCTACAGAAGCAACCTTGAACTAGATCTCTCCCCTACATCCAGAAGCCTAGAACAGTTCTCTCTCTCTCTTATCTTATTCATAAGACAGCTCAAAATCTAAATATAAAAATCAGTTTAATGAAACAATGGTTTATTTATTTTAAAAAAATGGGAAAAATACAGGTTTCTTTCATAAACATCATGTAGAAAAAAAAGATAGTACAGGAATGTTTATAGCATTTTTAAGCTCCTTAGCAATACATGACCAATAACCATCTCTATTTCTCAGTGCTGTTAATATGCATTCTGATGGCTAGAGCTCCATAAATTTGCAGATATCCACTTTATATCCACGGGTATCCCCACCCACAGATGTGGATGCAGCTATCTGCAGCTCATTTTTATGAAAATGAATGCAGATGCAAATGTAAATTTGGTATCTAGAATCCTGCAAATTTTTGGATCTCTGCTTTATATCCACAGGTATCCGCATGTGTGGATATCTGTGGATCTCTTTTGCAGCTACAGATGTGGATACAAATTTTGTAGGGCTCTACTGCTGGCCATCATCTTAGCCAATATACCAGGGCTAAACCAGGAATCAGCAGAGCTAAAAGCATGAGCTGCTGTAGCTTGAGTTTAGGAGCCAGGTTCTCTAGCTTGGGCTATAATAGACTTCTATCCTTTATGTACTGGGAACAGAGTGGGGATTTGAAACACCAGTAGGTTACACATGCCCTAATACAAAAGCATGGAAAATTTCATCACAAAATATTTTTTTTTAAATTTGTGAACTAGGAAAAAATGGCCTTTGTATCAGGGAAATCAGGGAAATTTGATTGTGGGCTTTTGGATCATTCCCTTGGAATGCAAATTATTACTCAATCAGAACTTTATCCTTTGTGCACCCACTATAGAAAAATAAGGGAATGATTGTGTGTTGTGGCACTAAGGTTATTGAAAATACCATGTAATAAGTGCATATTTTCACTATAACATTGTTACTAGCATTTTCACAGTTAGGCTGTGTCTAGACTGCATCCCTTTTCTGTAAAAGGGATGCAAATTAGACACATCGCAATTGCAAATGAAGCGGGGATTTAAATCTCCCCCGCTTCATTTGCATAAACATGGCTGCCACTTTTTTCCGGCTCGGCGCTTTGCTGGAAAAAAGCGCCAGTCTAGATGCGGATCTTTCGGAAAATAAAGCCTTTCCCGAATCCCTTATTCCTCTTAAAATAAGGAATAAGGGATCTTTCGGAAAAGGCTGTATTTTCCAAAAGATCTGCGTCTAGACTGCCGCTTTTTTCCGGCAAAGCTCCGAGCCGGAAAAAAGCGGCAGCCATGTTTATGCAAATGAAGCGGGGGGGATTTAAATCCCCACTTCATTTGCAACTGCGATGTGTCTAATTTGCATCCCTTTTACGGAAATCAGTGAATCAGTCTGCAGCAATTTTTCAGCTAATTGTGATTAGTAGGAGAAATTTCTCCTGAGGGTACTAATAGACATGCTTTACTCGAGGTGCTACCTTCCTGCCAGTTCTACAGAAGATTATTTATGGCTACTCAAGAATTATATATTTTGAAGAGTTTGTTTATGGATTTCTTTGTGCAAAATAAAGTCATACTTTGCAATTACCTACAGATAGTAAATTTTGTATATACAATACTGCCACTTAAATTAGCTGAATGCACCACTTTTTACACTGGAATATGCTGGCTGAAAGGTTTAAATAATTATTTTTGTTTTTCATAAAAAAAATCATAACTATTATGATTAGAGTTCATAAAAATATTTGCTAACAAAATTAAAATTGAGTGACTTAGTCAACAGTCATTTTAGTGCAAAGAAAAATTTTACTGTTACAAGTCACAAAATAATTCAAATTACTTACGGAAAGAGTAATGGAAGCTTTATGAGTTTCTGATTCAAATTTACTATGTATGGTAATTATTCAATAAAATGAATAATGTTTGATGTTGAAATACTACAATTTTTAAACTGTTCTTTTATTCCCCTTTTGAAAGCACATTAATAAAAAGTTCTATTACGCATATTTAATTTCTTGAACTTATCTATAAGTGTAATCTATGCAAAATGACTTTGCCAGGTCAATGACGGGCCCCACCTGCTAGAAGGATATAAAGAGAACAGGTCATTGAGCCATATTCCAGCAGGAACAGAATGAATATTTCTCTCTCTCTCTCCTTCTCCCCGCCCCCCGCCTCCCTTGCAATGGATGGATGAAATTCTAAGGCCATGTCTACACTAAGAAACTATTTCAAAATAACTAAATTCAAATGAATATCTCCTGATTTTACAAAAATCAAAATAGCGTGCCCCCACTACAGGGAAGCCTCCAAATTGGTCTGAGGCAGGCTCCATTAATGTGGACATGCTACCTCATCTTAGAGCCCCAGGAAGCACTGGGGAGTAATTAGTCTGAATTACTCTGTAGAGTAGTTATTTCAAAATAGCGGTGCCAGAGCATCTATGCTACCACTATTTCAAAATAACTGTTTTGCAATTAGCGTTATTCCCTGAAAAAAGCAGGAGTACAGATTTCAGAATAAGTGGCCCCTTATTTCTATATAACGGGCTTGGTAGTGTGGACACTCTGCTTATAAATTTCAAAATAAAGCCCTCGTGTAGACTAGTGCTAAGATGCTACTACCCGAAGTCTAGTGCTAACAAGGGAAACTAGTAGCTTCCTAACCTGGAGCTGGTTGAAAAGTGACAAGAGCACTAACCTTTAGAATAAAAACAGTGAGCTCTGTTATTTAATTCTGAAGCAAGTGCTAGAGAAGAGAAGAGAAGAGAAGAGAAGAGAAGAGAAGAGAAGAGAAGAGAAGAGAAGAGAAGAGAAGAGAAGAGAAGAGAAGAGAAGTTCTCATCTTCAGAATCACAGGACTGGAAGGGAACTTAAGAAGTTGCCTAGTCCAGTCCCCTGCACTTACAGCTGGACTAAGCATTATCTAGACCGTCCTGAGAAGATGCTTGTCTAACCAGATCATGGTTTTTGCTGACAACAGGAAACTATGCTACCTTTGTTCCAGAAACCAAAAATCTGATTTTGTTTCATGTTCCCCTGACAACCAGAGAACAAACTGAATTATGCACTGAAGCAACAGATAGTCCCATGGGGTATGTCTACACTAGAAAGTTAGTTCGAACTAACGGACGTTAGTTCGAACTAACTTTCCTATGCGCTACACTAGCGCTCCGCTAGTTCGAATTTGAATCGAACTAGCGGAGCGCTTAGTTCGAACTAGGAAAACCTCATTTTACGAGGACTAACGCCTAGTTCGAACTAGCTAGTTCGAACTAAGGGCTGTGTAGCCCTTTAGTTCGAACTAGTGGGAGGCTAGCCCTCCCCAGGTTTCCCTGGTGGCCACTCTGGCCAACACCAGGGAAACTCTATGCCCCCCTCCCGGCCCCGGACCCCTTAAAGGGGCACGGGCTGGCTACGGTGCCCGTGCCAGGTGCAAGCCTGCCAGCACCCAGCTAGCAGACCCTGCACCTGGCACGGCACAGAGCCACCCACCCGATGCCTCCCAGCCCACCCCCTCTTGCCGGGACCAGGCTGGCGGCTCCCGGGAGCTTGCCCTGGACCGCAAGAGGCGGGCACCTTCCTGGGCTAGTGCGGACATCGTGGACCTCGTCCACGATCTCCGCACTAGGCACAGGAAAGTGGCCGTCTAGGGCAGGAGAGCTGCCAGCCTGGCCACCCAGGAGCAGGTGTGCATGAAAATCAAGGGGGTCCACTGAGACCCCCGACCCTGAGCCCTGAGCTTACAATGGCCGTCCTGGGTCAGACCAAAGGTCCATCTAGCCCAGTAGCCTCTCTGCCAACAGCGGCCAACCCTAGGGACCCTGGAGGGGATGGACCGAAGACAATGACCAAGCCATTTGTCTCGTGCCATCCCTCTCCAGCCTTCCACAAACTTTGGGCAGGGACACCACTCCTACCCTCTGGCTAATAGGACTCCATGGACCCAACCTCCATCACTTGATCTCACTTCCCTTTAAACTCTGTTCTAGTTCTAGCCTTCACAGCCTCCTGCAGCAAGGAGTTCCACAGGTTAACTATTTGCTTTGGGAAGAAGAACAACTTTCTCTTACTAGTTTCAAGCCTGCTACCCATTCCTTTCCTTTGGTGTCCTCTAGTCCTTCTTTATGGGAACTCATGAAGAACTTTTCTGAATGCACCCTCTCCACCCAACCCCTGCTTTTAGAGACCTCTATCCTGTCCCCCCTCCGTCTCCTCTTTTCTAAGCTGAACAGTCCCAGTCTCTGTAGCCTCTCTTCATCTGGGACCTGTTCCCAACCCCTGATCATGTTAGTTGCCCTCCCCTCTCCCAGCCTTTCTCTTCCCCTCTCCCACCTCCTTTTCCCAGTCTCCCCCAGTTTTTTTCAATAAAGACAGAGTCAATGTTGGAAGAAACATTAGCTTTATTTTGTACATCAATAAGAAGGGGGGCTAGGGAAGGGCAAGTGGAAGAAGGTGAGGGAGGAATGGGGCACGAGCCCCCGATGGGGAGGACTGGGCTGGCTCTGCGGGCTTCTGGGGGTGGAAGCTCTCCTGCAGCCCCCCAATTACTCCCTCTCCCCAGATGGCAGCCTGCGGCAAGTGCAGCCGGGCTGATGGCCGAGTGGTGTGATGTGCCCAGTGTGGGCACTCAGGGCACTCCAAGCCAGAACTTCTTTGCAAGCGGGGCACCCCTTAGAACTGTGTGTCCGGGGTGGGGGTCGGGACCCTTTAAGCGCAGCCCTCGGCTAGCCTGAGACAGTATCTCCACGCTCTAAGTCCTCCTTTTATGCCCTGCCGGCACTGCTTCCGGCCATCCTTAAGCCCTGTTCAGAGTCCACTCAATGTGGACTTACTAGTTCGAACTAGCAAAACGCTAGTTCGAACTAGTTTTTAGTTCTAGATGCGTTAGTTCGAACTAGCTTAGTTCGAATTAACTAATTCGAACTAAGTTAGTTCGAACTAGCGCTGTAGTGTAGACGTACCCATGGATTCCTACTCTGTGCATGTCTGTACACACTCGTATACAGACACACAAAACAAACTGAAACAAATGTTTTTAATGGATTTGTCCTTCAAAGCTCTTAAAAGCATACTCTCTGGATTGTGGAATCGTATGTATCTGTATTACTGTTGTATTAAAGATAGGGGTCTGTATTTTGTAGTTTTCTCCCATGGGATGCTCTCAGGTCCCACAATACTGTTGATCCACAACTCTGCAGGTCATCTCCATTTCTCAGTAATTACTTCAAAACCTGCAAGGTCCCCATGAGCAGGAAATTATCAAACTCTCCTCTATCACTCAAAAAAACACACCCGGAGTTCTACAATAGCATAACCTGAGATCATTGAGGGTATTCTAGACTGAGTTTCACACCAAAACAAATTCAGCCAGAAATGCTATAAAACAATGAGAAGAAAACAGTAACACCACCAATAATTCACAGTAATATCCACATTTAAAGTGGCAATAAAAGGACCTCATATAAAGACAATGATCTCATGTGGCACAAAACAAAATATAATACAAAGTTAAGGTGAAAAGCAGGGTTCCCCTTCCTTTACCCCCACCCCTAAGCAGAAGGAATTTTGTCATGCGCATCAATATGGAATTGAGGTGTGACATGTCATTTCCATGCTGGAGCACATAACATAATTCATGTGGTGGGAGTGGGGCCAAGCAGTTCTGAGTGCGGAAGAGGACTCAGGCCTGAGGCAGAGGGTAGGGATACAGGAGTGTGAGGTCTCTGTCTGGTGGTATGGGCTCTGGGGTGGGTCTAGGGATGAGGGCTCAGGTCTAGAACAAGGGTTAGGGTGTGAGGGCTCTTTCTAGGGGTATGGGCTCTAGGGTAGGGCCAGGGATGAGGGGTTCAGGGTGGGGAAAGAGCATTGGGGTGTATGGCATCTGGCTTGGAATGTGGCTCTGGGGTGAGGCTGTGGCTGGGGGTGGAGTACAGGGGTGTGATAGAGGGCTCAGAGCCAGGCTACCACAGGGCCAGGGGGTTCACAGGAGGGAGTCTGGGCAGCTGAGGCCATGGCAGAGGAAGGAAGGAAGTCCAGGTTGTCCTGGCCTCAGCAGGTGGAGCTCAAAGCTGCCCCAGCCACACAGGGTGCTCTGACCACATCGGGTGGGGGAGGGGCTGAGTTCCTCGAACAAGCTGTTCCACTGCAGCAGGGAGAGAGGGGTCTGGGGCTGGGCTGAGGATATCATTTTAAGTCTTGATCTATTGCACATTAATATCTTGCTGAATTGCATGTGAAGTTTTGCTATGCATGTGTTTCTGAAATATGTTTTGAGGTTGGGAAAACAGGCCTTCAGGCACAACAGTGGAGTAGCCAGAGGTGATGGTCCGTTAAAGGAAATCAAGTTGGCCAGAAGACTTCTCAGAGAGCATGTAAACCATGGAAAATCTCCTCGAGCAAAACCTAGCCCCATATATGGGTCTGAGGCTGTGGCCTAATTACTGCCATTTACCATACATCCACCCAATTTTCCTGCAGGTCACTCATCCCATAACTGTTACTGCTGCAAGGTCTGAACTAGTCCTGGGCTGTTTAGGACCATCTCCTGTGTTTTGGATCTTCCTGAAAATTGCTTATATAGAGAAGGTGCACAAATTTTAACTCAAACTTCCATGTCAGCAAAGATGAAACAGGACGGGGAAGGCCATATTGAAATGGACTGAGGCTACTGAAGTCTTAGGGTTGTGGAATGATTCCATAACCTAGGTTTCCTCACATACACAGCAGCCTCAGTAACACCTCTAGGCCCCAATTGTAAGCAAGGCTCCCATTGTACATGGGAATGAAAGAGACAGTCCCTGCCCTAATCTAAATTAACAAGACAGACAAGGGATGGGAAGGGAAATGGAGGTGTGAAGTGACTCGCAGGTCACATAGCAAGTCAGTGGTTAGTCTGGGAATAGAATTCAGATCTTCTGGCTCCTAGTGCAGTGCCCTGCCCTCTGAACCTCACTGCATACAATTCATAGACCATAACCACAGGTGGAGAAACTAAGCTCTGAGGAAAGAATTATTAAATTGTTTGAAAGGAGGAAAATCTTTGGCTGGCTGGGAGTAGCAGCCTTGACCTGCCTCTTCCTCAATCATGTAAAATCATTCAGTTAAATATTTAGTTCTTCCCAATGCAACAGATGTGTACTGTGGCCTTTCTGCTCATTGACAGTACACTGCTCAACCACTGTGTTTGAAAGAGTGCCTCTTTGTTTCCCAGTTTCTGACTGAGCTGTTACTATTACTTTGAGCTCTCGTTCTCGGTATTATCATTGGCTGCTTGCCTCGTGAGGTTTTTTTTGGTACCCCTCTCTACTGTACTTATGTCTTTCTTTTCCTTGCAATTCAGTAATGCAGCTCTGTCCAATCTGTAAGCTTCAGATGTCACACATGGATGTGAAAAAATGACCCCGAGCAATGTAAGTGGTGGTGTGCACAGTGCTGTGTCAGCAGGAGAGATTCTCCCACCCACAGATACCACCACTTATTGAAATGATTTGATTATGTTGATGGGAGACTTCTCACCCCGCAGCATACAATGGCTACTCCGTGGTCCTACAGTGCTGCTGTTAGTGCACAAACGTAGTCATGGCCTTAGTCACCAAATAACAATCCAACATTTAGAGAGAAGGGCCAGCACAAACATGTCTGGGAGGATTATTTTAAAGTAAAACAGTGAATCTGATGCTCTTTGAAACTGTGCCCTGATTTTATTACTGTAAAAACACCACATTTGCAGGACCATTAAGTAGAAAGATTATGAAAGATGTTATGGGAGGAATTATACCCAATTATGAAAACCTAAACATATGCAGTCATGAAACCTGCTGGCATCCCTGCACTGGCTGAAATAGGATACATTTCTGATCCCTGCAGTCCCTTCTTTTTCCAGTACCCAACCAGTCTATCATAGTGGCAGTTTCAGCTACTAACTGTTGATTATTATGCAGTTCTTGAGCGTATCTAATTAACTAAAATGTAAATCCCATTTCAAGCATTAGTGTCTACATTTCCATATGATGGAATCAAAAATCTTTCTGCAGTTCAGTGAAACACATGGAAGCTAAAAATGAAATTCCTAGTATGCCTATCCATATTTTCAAATTTCTAGTTGGTAGGCATAACTTTTGCCAGATCACCAGTTAAGTTAACTATTCAATATTCCCAGTTGCATCCACACAAATGTACAATAGGTGCATATATTATTTATTAAATTCTCAACAAGATAGTGACTTTTGCTCATCTCTAGTCATACCTACTTTAGGACTTCATGTATAGAAGAGATGTTAATAAACAGAGATGAAAATCACGCTGGTACAAAGGATCAGTGGAAGGCTGAAATGGAACAGGAAGCCTTTGGCAAGTATATGAGGAGCACTGTGCCTGAAACACCTTTAAATTTTCCCAGCCTTGTCCCATCCTCCATCTTGAATTCTAATTCCATTAAACACCCAGAGGGCTTGTCATCACTAAATAACTATAAATCTGCCTGTGTCTTAGCTCCGAGAGAACTAGTTTGAGTTGACTGTTTCAATATAAAGGCAAAGCTCTTTCTGCAATTGCAGAGAAGACGGTCTTGGTTTATTTTGTAGTCAAGGCTCCCCCCCACACCACTGCCATTAACAACACAATGACAAGGTAATGTGGTTTTAAAGGTGGTAGAGTACTGGTTAAAGAGTGACCAAGGGACTGCTTCAGTTGCCAATTCCCAGCACTGTTGCAAGTATATCTACGAGTTGGAAGTGTAATTTCCAGTTCAAGGAGACACTCACTCCGTCTCTAATTGAACTTAGCCTGCTAAAAACAGAAGTTAGGCTAGTCACCAAATGCAATCCCATCATGCCAAGCAGGTACTCAGGCAGCAAGCCCTCCCAGCACCACTGCTGCTTTTAGAGCACTAATTCAGAGCCAACGGGGTATGGCCCCTCCCGCACAAAGCATAGCCATGCCCTTAGTTTCAGAGTTTGCCTGGGGTTTAGCCAGGTCAGCTGAAATCTAACACTGTGACTAAGATGTCTCAGAGGGGTAGCCGTGCTAGTCTGTAACTTTAAAAACAATTAGCAGTCCTGTGGTACCTTAGGCTATCACTACACTGCCAGGGACTTTTTGCAATTTGCATATCGTTTGCCGCTTGTTTTTCTAAAGAGGCTTTTCCGACATTTGGTCCATCTACACAGGACCAAATGTCTGAAAAAATCTCCTCATAAAATGAGGAATACAGGGATGCCAATAGAACACACCCACTTTTTTGGAAACTGTTCCCAAAAAAACATGTTCCCTGGATGAGGCAGAGTTTTTCCAGGCTATCTCCAGTATCCTGGAAAAACTCTTTAGTCTAGACATAGCCCTAGAGACTAATCACAGAATCATAGAACCATAGAGCTGGAAGAGACCTCAGAAGGTTATCAAGTCCAGGTCCCTGCTCTAGGCAGGGCCAATCCCAACTAAATCAACCTGGCCAGGGCTTTGTCAAGCCGAGACTTAAACACCTCTAGGGATGGAGACTCCACTACTTCCCTAGGTAACACATTCCAGTGCTTTACTACCCTCCTAGTGAAATAGTTTTTCCTAATATCCAACCTGGACTTCTCCCACCTCAACTTGAGACCATTTCTCCTTGTTCTACCATCTGTCACTACTGAGAACAGCCTTTCTCTATCTCCTATAATGGCAAGGAGAAAGGAGGTCAGGGCACAACAGGGAGGCAAGATCAAATCAGTATCTTAGATGCCTATATACAAATGCGAGAAGTATGGGTAATAAGCAGGAAGAACTGGAATTGCTAACCAATAAATACAACTATGATATCATTGGTATTACAGAAACCTGGTGGGACGGGACACATGATTGGAATGTTGGTATGGAAGGGTACGGCTTGCTCAGGAAGGACAGACAGGGAAAAGAGGGAGGAGGGGTTGCCTTGTATATTAAAAATGTACACACTTGGACTGAAGTGGCGATGAACGTAGGAGATAGCTGTGTAGAGAGTCTCTGGGTTAAGCTAAAAGGGGTAAAAAATTAGGGTGATGTCATGCTAGGAGTCTACTACAGGCCACCTAGCCAGGTGGAAGAGGTGGATGAGGCCTTTTTTAAACAATTAACAAAACTATCCAAAGCCCAAGATTTGGTGGTGATGGGGGACTTCAACTATCCAGACATATGTTGGGAAACTAACACAGCGGGGCACAGGCTATCCAATAAGTTTCTGGACTGCATTGGAGACAACTTTCTGTTTCAGAAGGTTGAAAAAGCTACCAGAGGAGAAGCTGTTCTGGATTTGATTTTAACAAATAGGGAGGAACTAGTTGAGAACTTGAAAGTGGAAGACAGTATGGGGGACAGTGATCATGAAATAATAGAGTTCATGATCTTAAGGAAAAGTAGTAGGGAGACCAGCACAAATGAGGTAATGGATTTCAGGAAGGCAGATTTTGATACGCTCAGAGAACTTGTAGGTAAGGTCCCATGGGAAGCAAGACTGAAGAGAAAAACAGCTGAGGAGAGTTGGAAGTATTTCAAAGGGACATTGTTAAGGGCCCAAAAGCAAACAATTCCGCTGTGTAGGAAAGATAGAAAATATGGCAAAAGACCAGCTTAGCTTAACAAAGAGATCTTGCATGATCTCAAAATAAAAAAGGAGTCATATAAAAAAATGGAAACTAGGACAAATAAAGGATGAATATAGGCAAGCAACACGGGAATGCAGGGGCAAGATTAGAAAGGCAAAGGCACAAAATGAGATCAAACTAGCTACAGGCATAAAGGGAAACAAGAAGACCTTTTATAAATACATTAAAAGCAAGAGGAAGACCAAGGACAGGGTAGGCCCACTGCTTAGTTAGGAGGGAGAAGCAGTAACAGGAAACTTGGAAATGGCGGAGATGCTCAATGACTTCTTTGTTTCGGTCTTCACCGAGAAGTCTGGAGGTGTGCCTAAAGTAGTGAATACAAACAGAGAGAGGGTAAGTTTAGAAGATAGGATACACAAAGAACAAGTTAAAAATCACTTAGGAAAGTTAGATGTCAGCAAGTCACCAGGTCCTGATGAAATGCATCCCAGGATACTCAAGGAGCTGATAGAGGAGGTATCTGAGCCTTTAGCTATGATCTTTGAAAAATCATGGAAGACAGGGGAGATTCCAGAAGACTGGAAAAGAGCAAATATTGTGCCCATCTATAAAAAGGGGAATAAGAACAACCCAGGAAACTACAGACCGGTCAGTTTAACATCTGTCCCAGGGAAGATAATGGAGCAGGTAATTAAGGAAATCATATGCAAACACTTGGAAGGTAATAAAGTGATAGAGAATAGCCAGCATGGGTTTGTGAAGAACAAGTCATGCCAAACTAATCTAATAGCTTTCTTTGATAAGATAACGAGCCTTGTGGATAAGGGAGAAGCGGTGGATGTCATATACCTAGACTTTAGTAAGGCATTTGATACGGTCTTGCATGATATTCTTATTGATAAACTAGGCAAATATAACTTAAGATAGGGCCACGATAAGGTGGGTGCATAATTGGCTGGATAACCATAGTCAGAGAGTTGTTGTTAATGGTGCTAAATCCTGCTGGAAAGGGATAACAAGTGGAGTTCCTCAAGGGTCTGTTTTGGGACCCGTACTGTTCAGTATCTTCATCAATGATGTAGATATTGGGATAGAGAGTACGCTTATTAAGTTTGCAGATGATACCAAACTGGGTGGGGTTGCAACTTCTTTGGAGGATAGGGACATAATTCAAAATGACCTTAGCAAGTTAGAGAAATGTTCAGAGGTAAACAGGATGAAGTTTAATAAAGAGAAATGCAAAGTGCTCCACTTAGGAAGGAACAATCAGTTCCATACATACAAGATGGGAAGCGACGGTCTAGGAAGGAGCATGGCAGAAAGGGATCTAGGGGTCATAGTGGACCACAAGTTGAATATGAGTCAGCAGTGTGATGCTGTTGCAAAAAAAGTAAATATGATTCTAGATTGTATCAACAGGTGTGTTGTAAGCAAAACTTGTGAAGTCATTCTGCCGCTCTACTTTGCACTAGTTAGGCCTCAGCTGGAGTACTGTGTCCAGTTCTGGGCGCCACATTTCAAGAAAGATGTGGAGAAATTGGAAAAGGTACAGACAAGAGCGACAAGAATGATTAAAGGTCTAGAGAACATGACCTATGAAGCCAGGCTTCATGAAGTGGGCTTGTTTAGTTTGGAAAAAAGAAGATTAAGGGAGGGACATGATAGCAGTTTTCAAATATCTAAAAGGGTGTCACAAGGAGGAAGGAGAAAATTTGTTCCTCTTGGTTTCTGAGAACAGGACAAGGAGTAATGGGCTTAAAGTGCAGCAAGGGAGGTTTAGATTGGACATTAGGAAAAAATTCCTAACTGTCAGGGTGGTCAAATATTGGAATAAATTGCCAAGGGAGGTGGTGGAATCTCCCTCTCTGGAGATATTTAAGAACAGGTTAGATAGACATCTGTCAGGGATGGTGTAGACGGAGCTTGGTCCTGCCTTGAGGGCGGGGGGCTGGATTCGATGACTTCTCGAGGTCCCTTCCAGTCCTATGATTCTATGATTCTTTAGAACCTCCCTTCAGGAAGTTGAAGGCTGCTATCAAATCCCCCCTCACTCTTCGCTTCTGCAGACTAAACAGACCCAACTCCCTCAGCCTCTCCTCATAGGTCACATGCTCCAACCCCCTAATCATTTTGGTTGACCTCTGCTGGACCCTCTCCAATGCGTCCACATCCTTTTTGTAGTGGGGGGCCTAGAACTGGACACAATATTCCAGATGTGGCCTCACCAGAGCCGATAAAGGGGAATAATGACATTTGTGGATCTGCTGGCAATGCTCCTCTTAATGCAACCTAATATGCCATTAGCCTTCTTGGCTACAAGGGCACACTGTTGACTCATATCCAGCTTCTCATCCACTGTAACCCTCAGGTCCTTTTCTGCAGAACTACTACTTAGCTGGTTGGTCCCCAGCCTGTAACAATGCTTCGGATTCTTCCGTCCCAAGTGCAGGACTCTGCACTTGTCCTTGTTGAACCTCATCAGATTTCTTGTGGCCCAATCCTCCAATTTGTCTAAGTCACTCTGGACCCAATCTCTGCCCTCAAGCGTATCTACCTCTCCCTCTAGCTTAATGTCATCCGCAAACTTGCTGAGGGTGCAATCCATCCCCTCATCCAGGTCATTAATAAAGATATTGAACAAAACCGGTCCTAGAACCGAACCTTGGGGCACTCCGCTAGAAACCGACCGCCATCCTGACATCAAGCTGTTGATCACTATCCGCTGGGCCCGACCTTCTAGCCATCTTACTATCCATCTTACTGTCCATTTATCCAATCCACATTCCCTTATCTTGCTGGCAAGAATATTGTGGGAGACCGTATCAAAAGCCTTGCTAAAGTCAAAGTATATTACATCCACTGACTTTCCCATGTCCACAGAGCTAGTTACCCCATCATAGAAGCTAATCAGATTGGTCAGGTACGACTTTCCCTTTGTGAATCCATGCTGACTATTCCTAATCACTTTCCTCTCTTCCAAGTGCCTCAAAATGGATTCCTTAAGGATCCCCTCCATGATTTTTCCAGGAACCGAGGTAAGACGGACCAGCCTATAGTTCCCTGGATCGTCCTTCTTCCCTTTTTCTTGAAGATGGGCATTACATTTGCCTTTTTCCAATCATCCGGGATTTCTCCTGACCTCCACGACTTTTCAAAGATAATGGCCAAAGGCTCCTCAATGACATTTGCCAGCTCCCTCAGTACCCTCGAATGCATTAAGTCTGGACCCATGGATTTGTGTACGTTTAGATTTTCTAAATAGTTCCTAACCTGTAGCCGCGGGCACGGAGTCCGCACTAAGGGGGATTTAAAAATGACGGCACCCGGCAAGATGCAAATGAAGCCCGGGATATTTAAATCCCGGGCTTCATTTGCAACGTCGAATGCCTACATTAGCCACACTAGTTCGAACTAGGGTGGCAGTGTAGACATACCCTTATAAACTAACTGAAGTGTTGAAGCATAAGCTTTCGTGGGCAAAGACCCACTTCTTCAGATGCATGTAGTGGAAATTTCCAGAGGCAGTATAAATATGCATGCCAGAATCAGGCTAGAGATGACGAGGTGGATCCAATCAGGGAGGATGAGGCCCACTTCTAGTTGCTGATCTGGAGGTGTGAATACCAAGAGAGGAGAAGCTGCTTTTGTAGTTAGCGAGCCATTCGCAGTCTTTGTTTAATCCTGAGTTGACTGTGTCAAACTTGAGGAAGAACTGTAGCTCAGCAGTTTCTCTTTGAAGTCTGGTCCTGAAGTTTTTTTGCTGCGGGATGACTACCTTTAGATCTGCAATTGTGTGTCCAGGGAGATTGAAGTGTTCCCCTACAGGGTTTTGTGTGTTGCCATTCCTAATATCTGATTTGTGTCCACTGATTCTTTTACGTAGGGACTGTCCAGTTTGGCCGATGTATATAGCCTAGGGACATTGTTGGCACATATTACATTAGTAGATGTGCAGGAGAATGAACCAGTGATGGTATGGCTGATCTGGTTAGGTCCTGCGATGGTATTTCTGGTGTATATATTTGGACAGAGTTGGCACCGAAGTTTGTTGCATGGATTGGTTCCTGAGTTAGAGTTATTATGGTGTGGTGTATAGTTGCTGGTGAGAATATGCTTCAGGTTAGCGGGTTGCCTGTGGACGAGGACTGGCTTGCCTCCCAAGGCCTGTGAAAGTGAGGGATCATTGTCCAGGATGGGTTGTAGATCACTAATGATGTGTTGGAGAGGTTTTAAGTCAGTCTGAATATGTCTCATTAATAGCATTTGTTGTGAAAATGCAAATATCAAGGGTGGGGGAAATTGCCTTTGTAGTGCATTAACTAGTTAATATCTTTATCCAAGCCCAAGTTACTAATGTTCAACTTGTAAACTGTGACTAAGGAGAACCCAGCACAGCCAGAAGGGTGAAGATAGCCTGCTTCCCCACACTGCACTAACCATGAATCACGTGACTATTCAGAGTAACTCAGAACAGTTGCCAGTGGCCTCAAAGGGCTGACACAGCAGCTGGAGATCAGTAGAGGACAGGAAGGCCTCAGGTACACTTCCTTTCCCTTCACAGTTTTCCAGACAAGCTGACGCATGAAAACAAACTACAGGTAGCAGTAATATATTTATCTGATTTCGGAGGAGGTAGCTGTGTTAGTCTGTAACTGGAAAAACTTTTTAAAAAATGCCTTGCAGCACCTTAGAAAAAAAAGGGGGGGGGGGGGGATTGTCAATGTATCCACAGTAAATTAAGCTGATAAGAATATTTAGTACCCACTTTAAGTACCCCTTGTTTGCTTGTTTGTGTTTTAGGGTTTTTTATATTTGTCTGGTGTTTACATCTGGGGTGCATCTAGACTGGCAAGATTTTGCACAAAAGCAGCCGCTTTTGCACAAAAACTTGCCAGCTGTCTACAATGGTTGCTTGCATTTGCACAAGAGCACTGACGTTCTAATGTAAGAATTCAGTGCTTCTCGCGCAAATACTTTCATGATCCCGCTCATGGATAAGCCCTCTTGCGCAAGCACCTTAATTTTTTGCGCAAGAAAGCCCGATGGCTAAAATGGCCATCGGAGCTTTCTTGCACAAAAGCGCATCTAGATTGGGCACGGATGCTTTTGCGCAAAAGTAATCTACATGCTCTTTTACAGAAATACTTTTAACAGAAAAGTTTTTCCGTTAAAAGTATTTCCGCAGAATCATGCCAGTCTAGACGCAGCCCTGGAGTAGTGACATTCATTTGTCTACACTGTTCCATAAGTAATATCTTGCCCATTTTCATTCAGTAGGCTAACAACATTGGAGCAAACCAGGGGTTCATTTACTCATTTCTGCCTCCTAACTGTATGTCTATTATTAATGTGCCTAAGGATTTTAAACTGTAAGCACCAAATTAATTAGTAAATGGTTGAGAGATGGTTATATGATGCAGTATCATTCATAAATCATGCACAATTTGTGATTATTTTACAGGGTCCAGACTGCTGCAGAGTGTTGTTGTTTTACCTCTTCACCTACTCAGTGGCCATTTAAAACTTGTTATCCTCAGTTCACAGCAACTGTGAAAATAAAATTCCATCTGTTTAAACACACACACACACACACACACACACACACACACACACAGGAATGAGAAACTAACCTTAACCCCACTTTCATGCCATCCCTGGTTTTGATACAGAAAAACATGCTTAAGAGAGCTAAGACTGTGTCTAGACTACAATGATTTATCGGAAAAAGGTACACAAATTGCGCTCTGCAATTTGCTAACCTTTTTCCGATAGTTTTTTGGAAGAGGCTTTTCCAAAATTTGGCCCATCTGCACTTTGCCAAATTTTAGAAAAACCTCCTCTCTCAGAAGAGCCCTTCTTCCTCATGAAAGTAGGAATACAAGGGCTTCTGAAAGAGTGCATCTGGCTCTTTGGCTTTTTTTTGTGGAAGGGCAGACGCATTCCCTGGATGCAGCGAAACCCCATAGTGTAGACATAGCCTATGGGAAATAAAACTGTTTTCCTACAAGGAAAGATGAATGTCTGTCAGTTTCACCATTTAGTAATCAGCTGATTGTTTTAAAAACCAGAGCCACTTTTGTTATCTGCAGATTTTGGTATTTTAGTTGGTGTTTGGAATGCCCCAAATAACTCCAAAGGGGAAAGCTTTTGGAAAGCAGATCTGAATTTTATTTGAAGTTTATCAGAGGGGCTTACTAGGGGATTCCAGATGCAGGAGCAACAGGACTCTGCAAGGGGCTCCAGGTGAAGGTGGTTGTGTTTTGGAAGCGGGAGGGTGGGGATTCCATGGGGGCTCTGAGTGCTGTGCCCTGCCCCATCCCTTCTACCCCCCACTATATGCCACCCCCTTCCTTCCACACTGGCTCTTCCCCTCACTCCACCTCTCTTGCCCTGGGGGCTCCCAGAACATACCAGGAGAGCACCATCAGCACTAGGATACAGGAGGGGGCATCCAAGTGACACTCTGTCAGCCAGACAGCTCTGTGCTCACAGTGATGGGAGCCAGTGGCAGGTGGCCCCATGTGCCCTCCATGCCTTGCCTTCTCCAAACAGAAGCAATGTCTCCACAAAGCTACACTCGGGCATCCTCTGTCTCACCCTCACCAGCTTCCTTTTGCTTCTCCATAACATTCTAAAGGGAAGCAAAGAGACCAGCAGGGGGACATGAATTCTGTGCATGAACAGGAGTAATTGTCAGTTAACTAAAAGGATTTAGCCAACAGGGGTTCTGTTTCAGGATTCTGTGGAATAAGGCTCTGATTCAAAGACATATTTTTCATTCAGCAGTGGTCTTTTTTTGTACATCTGAAAGTTCCACAAACAGAATTCAGAATTCTGTCCTTGTACCCTGAAAAGCCTGCAGCACTCTTTGATGGCTCTGGATAAAATTAGGTTAAACAAAAAGACAGAACTGTTTCTCTCAAGGTAAGGTTTTACCTGAGTGAGTCACAAACCCAGCTGCAGAATCTTACTCTTTTATCCAAGCTTGGGATCAGCAGCTCTGCTTCATTAAGTATGATGTGGAACAGAATGAACTGCCCTCATATCAAAAGTAAAACAGGATGCAGCAAAAACTGGGTTGAAAGTAAAAACAGAGAAACCAGATGTGAGGGTAGGAAGTGGGACAAAAGATGCAAAAGGTGCACCTGGATGGGAAAGGAATCAAATAGGTAGAAGAATCCTGCTCTCTGGAGTATGTGACAACATTTGAAGGTGGCAGCGATAAAACTTTTCATACAAGATTTAGAAAAGCAAACGCCACTTTTGGAAGGATGAACAACATCTGGTCAATTAGAGGTTTCCACACCAGACTAAAAGTCAGCTTATAACCATGCAATTTCATGGAGCACGCTGATTAGAGTGGTCAGTGGGGCTGATAGCCCCGGGGCAAGAGGGTGAGGCAGTGGCACTGGAACTATTTTGGGGGTGGGAGTGCTGAGCTTCACCCCCCCTTTAGACCTGTTGAGATCAGGCTGCCAACTCTCCTGAACCGGACAGACCAGACTCTATTGCTGCAAATGGTGCCTGGTCCGTCCAGTCCAGAACTGACAACCCTCACTACCCCAGGGTGCAAATTTGAGGCAGCTGCAGAGCCCTGGGCTGGCAGTGGGATCTGGGATAGGTGGAGCTGGCAGGCTGAGGCGCTTGTGGCAAGGCACTAAGGTCTGGTGGGAATCTGTTGAGCTGGCAAAGCATCCCCCCCCCACACACACACACACACATCTACTTCCCACACCTATGGGGGCAACTCTGTGCCCCTGGAAGCACCACCCAGAGGGTACTGCACCTTCCCCAGGCAGCCCTTAAGACTGCCTGGAGCACAGAGCTCCTGCGGTGGTTTCAAGGGCCTCAGGCTCTGGATGAGACTGCTGCAGCTGCAATAGTGGTGGTTGCCAGGAGCACCGGGCCTTTTTGAATCCCCAGGCAGATGTCTCCTTTCCCCTCCTCCTCACCCCACTCCCCCCCCTCCCGCCCCGCTGCCGCCCTAGTGTTCAGGCCTGTGAATGGTTAACCAAAAAGCTGAAGACTGCCCATCACAGATGGCTGAGGAAGATATTGTGCATTGCAGAAATGTTAGGAGGATGTTGAATGATACTGGCATCACTTGAGAAGTACCACAATTAGTGAGTGACTATAATCAGTGGAGGAACTGAACTGCTCAATGTGGCAGCAGCACAAGAACAATAAGGATCTAGGAATAGAAAACTGACCATGTACAGAAATCCAATTGTTTTCACAAAAATATTAATTGGCACATCTCTTTTACTGGGCAGTTTCAAACAGCATATACTGGTGTGATCCAAGCTTCATGGAATAGTGATAAAAGAAACACAGAAGTATGAAAATAGAGACTTCTTTTTTCCCCCCGTGCTTTAACAGTGAACCAAATTAAAACACGTACAGCCCTTAAGAGTTCTGATCAGTTAAGTATTGAAATGGTTCCATAGCAGCAGGATACCTCTCTCTACCACCTTATTATGTGAAAGTCCACCAAGAAGTCATTCTGTCTTTAAAAGATCTGTTAAATAACTTAATGCCACAGTTGATGTGCATATTATGGGATCTTTTATAATGCATAAACAATAGAAAGAAAGAACAGAAAGAAAGAACAGAAAAGTTTAAAAGAAAAAAGCTTCAGTTTTATTTGCTGGAGTTTATCCAGTAGCACCTTTAAAAAATTAATGTTACCTAATTAAATTGTCTGAATTGCCATATTAATCTGGAGAAAGCATTCCTTAACTATTGTGAATCCCTTCCTGATAGAGAATTTCAGTGTTTAATTTCAAAATCAATATCCTAGAATGCTGTCTGTTGCAGATTCTACAGAGTGAGGAATTTAAGGAAGAACACTTAAAATGAAGTTTTAAAGTTTTTCCTTTTAAATGTTACTATAGCATGTCATTTGGTACAGGGGCAGATGACCATTTTGCAGGGCCCAGGCAGCATAATTCCGCGGGGCCCCCCTTTGTCACGGCGCATGCGCGGGGCTTTCTGAAGCGCGGGGCCCAGGGTGGCCGCCCCATTCGCCCTGCCCTATATCCGCCCCTGATTTGGTACATTATAATAAACTGTTAATAAATATTTAAAATGTAGTCAACTCTCAGATACTTGTGAGATTTTTTTCTCCTTTTGTATAAGCCTAGTTGCCAATTGCTGGGGTTAGGTTCCAGGATGAGTCATTCATTAGTACTCTGAAGAACCAACTGCTTGATTGGTCTCAAAGGAGTAGCCGTGTTAGTCTGTAACTGAAAAGAACAAGGAATCGTTCTGCAGCACCTTAGGAACTAACAAAAAATGTAGATGGTATCATGAGCTTTCGTGGGCACAACCTATTTCTTCAGATGAATGGAGTAAAGAGTCCAGGGTACAAATAAACAAGAGAGAGAAAGGATGGAGTGAAAGAGAAGGGAAGTGAAAAGAGAAGGGAAAAAAACAGGAAAAAAATATTGTCAATTTGAGTGTCCATGCTAAAAGGGGCTAATAGAGTGGGCTGTAAGTACTCGGTGCTTAGCTATTTATGTCATTAAGGTGTGAAACGTAGCAGCCCATCCAGGTCAGATCTTTGTTCAAACCTTGATTACAGGAGTCAAACTTGTAAATGAAACCAAGTTCTGCAGCTTCTCTCTCCAGCTGATTTTTCAAATGGCTTTGTAATAGTATAGTCACTTTTAGATCCATTAGTGAGTGCCCAGGCAAATTAAAATGTTTCCCAACAGATTCTGTGTTACCTTTTCAAATATCTGATTTGTATCCACTAATGCATTTGTTTTTATTTCAAACTTTGCAAAAAATGTTTAAGAATAGGGATGTAAAATCCCATTTAATTGGTTAAACATGTTTAACCAGTTACTGTTTACACTGCTCTACAGCCAAAATGCTTCTGAAATAAATGTAGTCAAACTTTACTAATTCTGGGTCACTGAGTACGAAATTGATGCTTAAAATTGTTGATTGTTAGTTATAAGGGGGCAGTCCACCAGCCCATTGCAGCTGGAGTGCCCTCCCAACCTCTGCTGTGCACAAGGGCTGCTCCAGCCAATTAAGTGAAGCAGTCCCTGCGTGCAGTGGGGGGACTGAGCTAGGCCCACCACAGACAGGGGCTGCCTCACCCATTAACTAGTCACATCCCTAGTTAAGGGTAGGAATGCCACACATGGCAAGAACAACATCTGTACCTCACAGAGTACAACTAGAAACAAAGGACAGAATCAATATTTGTTTTCCTTGGCGGATAAGAAGAATTTTGGAGGGAGTTGGAAAAGACCTTACATATGTTTTCAGCTTCTAGGTTATGTATGTTAATTACTGGGCAAAGAGTACTGAAATGGTCTGTTTTTTAACTGTAGTTCTAAAATGTTTCAAAGCAAAGTCAGGCACTTCTTTTTATGGAAGCAGAGTATAAAACACAATAAGTCATTTATAATAAATAATCTCTTAAAACAATTTTTGGTGCAAGGATTCGTGATGTGTTCAAATATGAATATTCTAAATGAAGCGGTGAAGTTGCATAAAAGTGTAACTGAGAAACAAATATAATTTCCTTCAAGAGTTGAGAACAGTCCTGTATATTTTAGTGTAAAGAAAGACTAGCATGAGGAAATGATCATTGGTAGAATGAAAAGAAGTTACTCTCCTTGTGCAGTAATCATGGCTCTTCAAGATGTGTCCCCCTGTTGGTACTCCACTTTAGGTGTTGGTGTGTCCTCATGCTGGTGATTGGAAATTTTTCCTAGAATTGACTGGACACACTGGACATGTGCAGAAGCCATCTCGTGGTGCCCTTGACTATGCATCCATTGACTATGCACGTGGTATGGCTCCATCCATTCATTATCTACCATGAACCCCATAGGAGGGCTCCAAAATAGAAGGGAGGAAGATATGTTGTGGAGCACCCACAGGGGCACACACCTTAAAGAACCCTCATTATTGCACAAGGTGAGTAACTCCTTCAAGTGCTATCCCTGTGGGTGCTTCACTCTAGGGGCGTTTCTAGACTATGCTAGACTTTCAAAAGAGGATATGCAAATTCTGCGGGAATTCGCATATCTTTTTGAGCTCACTTTCAAAAGTGAAAGTAGTTAAGATGTGGTTTTGTTGGCAAACCCTCTCGTTTTTCGACAAGCCGCGTAAACTTCGTTTTTTAAGGAAAAGCGGCTTGTCGACAAACAGGAGGGTTTGCTGACAAAACCGCATCTTAATTACTTTCACTTTCCTTGTTTTACACGGAATGCCTTTTTTCGAAAGTACTCTTTTGAAAAAAGGTGCTATGTAATGCAAACTGTGCTTTTCAAAAGAGCATCCAGACTGCCTGGGTGCTCTCTTTCGAAAAACGGCTTTCTTTTTCGAAAGTAATGATTGTAGTCTAAACGCTATTTTTCGAAAGAGGCTTTTTCGAAGAGGCTCTTTCAAAAGGCTTGCAGTTTAGATGTAGAGTGTTTCAGAAAGATATTTCAGAGACCACATTGCTGCTCTGCATATGTCTACCAATGGGACATCCTTGAGGAAAGCTGTGGCAGCTGCTATGGCTCTGGTGGAGTGTGCCCTTATTCTCTGTGGTGGTTATTATGTATCATGTAGCACAAATGTGTACAAGCTGATATCTATGTGGAAAGCTAATGGAACGAGATTGCTTCATGTTTAGAATTATTAGCTATTGACAGAAAAAAATCTCAGGGTATGTCTACACTAGCTTGTTAATTCGAGCGAGGTAAGCAAATGAGGCGACCGGAGTTGCAAATAAAGCCCTTGATTTAAATATCTCGGGCTTTATTTGCATGTACCCGTCCGGTTGCCATTTTGAAATTTCACTAGCCCGAACTCACTGCCGCGCGGCTACATGCAGCAGTGAAACGTTAATTGGAACTAAGTCCTTAGTTTGAATTAACTGTTACTCCTTGTGGAATGAGGAATCAAAGAATCAATGCATACAAAACGGATATCAGACAGTATCACAAAGAAAATACAGTTTCTTGCCATTTCAACCAGAAAGGGCATTGTCTCAACAACTTGATTACCTGCATACTGCTTCAAAAGGCATTTTAACACCAGACTTGAAAGAGAAACCTGTGAACTGTCATTCATACTTAAATTTGACACTTTACGTTAGGGTCTTAACAAAGACGCTAATTATCTTACCCATTACAAAGATAGCTTCCCCAATTATCATCTCTAATATCATTAGCTCACAGACATTTACCTCCCCCCCCCCCCACATCCCCCCTTTGTTCTGAAATTTGATTTGTCCTTTTTATATGTGTTCACTATTTTTGATTGTATCCCTTTGGTATATATGGTCATGCCTGTTTTCTTCCTCAGATCAAATTGTGGAAGTGGGTCTGGCCCACGAAAGCTCATCACCTAATAAACCATCTTGTTAGTCTTTAAAGTGCTACATAGTCCTGTATTTTGTTCCATGAAATGTAAGCAGCTACTTACTGTGTGCTTTGATAATCGGTGTTCATAGGAAGTTTCAGCTAGTGGTTAGTGGGTCACACCTCTTTAATGCAGAGGGGGGTTGGTAGGGAAGTTTGGGTCATTCCACTCCACCAGACTCCATCCCAGAGCCCCTAAGGTTTAGCCAGGGTCCAGCAATAACAAGCACCTTATGTCTGGCCTCTTTGGGCCACTTCCTACTATCCACTCTATATCATCCAAGTTTTGCAATCTGTGGTGAATAGGCAATAGAGAAAGGTACTAACTGTTCTTCAGTCTTTCTGGGCCCAGCAGATAGGCTTCTCTTCTCCTGAGGAAGGCTCCTACAGTGTCCCTTCTCAGGTTTTCCCCAGCCTGGACCTTCTCCCTATCTGGTCAGCCTCCCTTTCATCTGGAGCATGCTGTGCAGGTGTGGCTGGGCAACACTGTTTGGGCCCAGAATTGCTCTTTTACCCTTTCAGTTCTAGGGCAAGGTTCATAGAACCCATCACATGTGCAGCGTCATAACTTTTGTTATATAACAACAAAACAAAATTGAGGTTCGCCTTGGATTATTCATCTATGTATGTATATATGATAAAAAGCTTCTGCCCTCATGTATTGTTTAAAATAACAGATTATTTAGTGAGAAAAATGAACTAGAGTTCCAACTCTTGTCCCAGGTGTTACAGTAATTGCACAAAGCAATAGTGGGAAATGGGGTGACTATGTGTCTTTCCAATCAGCTCTCAGGATGGGATAACATTTGGAGGTGGAAAAAAATATTGGCACTTTGAGAGAAAAGAGATTCATGAGTTTAGAGAAGCTATTAACAAAAGATTCTTTGAGTTGTTACATTTTCTAAACACACTTAAAAAGGTCATCTCCAGAAGTAAGTCCATGGAAAAATCTTCACCTGTTACCATTGCTGAGAAATTATTTGAGTAGTACAGATTAGATTTCCAATCCTTTTCTGCAGTTTCAGGTTTAGAAAATAAACTACAGGGCTGAGCAATCAGTCGATTTGTTTAGAACAACCATTCAATTTCAAATTGTTAGACGAAAACTGATTCTAAAAAGTAACTGGGAGAAAGGAGAGAAAAAGAGGTTTGCACATTAAGTTACTGCCACTGCACATAGTTGTCCATTGCTAGAGACTGAGGTTACACACACAAACAGAAGCCTGACCATGGAATTTAAACTTCTAATTAAGATATATTTTGATGCAAGATCCATAAATCAACCAAATGGGAGCTGCAAGCTGCAAATCAGACACCCGCATAGGTGTCTGTATGTAAATTGAAAAACCTAAATGTAGGATTCTATTTTTTAAAAATGTTGGCCCAAACACTAACAGGTTTTACCTGAATTAATAACTAGAAGACTTACCCAGTGTTGCTCGGGTTCCTAAGAATAAGAATACAAGAATGGCCATACTGGGTCAGACCAAAGGTCCATCCAGCCCAGTACCCTGTCTGCCGACAGTGGCCAATGCCAGGTGTCCCAGAGGGAGTGACTCGAACAGGTAATGAACAAGCGATCTCTCTCCTGCCATCCATCTCCACCATCTGACAAACAGAGGCTGGGGACACCATTCCTTACCCATACTGGCTAATAGCCATTAATGGACTTAACCTCCATGAATTTATCTAGTTCTCTTTTAAACCCTGTTATAGTTCTAGCCTTCTATAGTTCTTAGGCAAGGAGTTCCACAGATGGACTACGCTCTGTGTGAACAAAAACTTCCTTTTATTTGTTTTAAACCTGCTGCCCATTAGTTTATTTGGTGGCCCCTAGTTCTTATATTATGGGAACAAGTAAATAACTTTTCCTTATTCACTTTCTCCATACCACTTGTGATTTTATATACCTCTATCATATCCCCCCTTAGTCTCCTATTTTCCAAGCTGAAAAGTCCCAGTCTCTTTAATCTCTCCCATTCCAAACCCCTAATCATTTTAGTTGCCCTTCTCTGAACCTTTTCTAATGCCAGTATATCTTTTTTGAGATGAGGAGACCACATCTGTACGCAGTATTCAAGATGTGGGCATTCCATGGATTTATATAAGGGCAATATGATATTCTCCATCTTATTCTCTATCCCTTTTTGAATGATTCCTAACATCCTGTTTGATTTTTTTGATTGCCGCTGCACACTGCATGGACATCTTCAGAGAACTATCCATGACGATTCCAAGATCTCTTTCCTGATTAGTTGTAGCTAAATTATCCCCCATCATGTTATATGTATAGTTGGGGATATTTTTTCCAATGTGCATTACTTTACATTTATCCACATTAAATTTCATTTGCCATTTTGTTGCCTAGTCACTTAGTTTAGTGAGATTTTTTGAAGTTCTTCACAGTCTGCTTTGGTCTTAACTACCTTGAGCAGATTAGTATCGTCTGCAAACTTTGCCACCTCACTGTTTACCCCTTTCTACAGATCATTTATGAATAAAGTTGAATAGGATTGGTCCTAGGACTGACCTTTGGGAAACACCACTAGTTACCCATCTCCATTCTGAAAATTTACCATTTATTCCTACTGTTTGTTTCCTGTCTTTTAACCAGTTCTCAGTCCATGAAAGGATCTTCCCTCTTATCCCATGACTTAATTTACATAAGAGTCTTTGGTGAGGGACCTTGTCAAAGGCTTTCTGGATATCTAAGTACACTATATCTACTGGATCCCCCTTGTCCCTAACTCAAATCAGTTTTATTTTTCTTCATTTGAATCATTATTCTGGGATGGGGATGAGAGGTTCAGTATGCAGGATAACCTGGGGAGAGAGGTCAACTCCAGCCTTCTCTCATCTCAGCAGCTTGGGACCAGGTGAGAAGCACTTATCCATGGCTGCTGCAGCAACAGTGGGCATAGCCATGGGAGGGTGCATGTTCCCCAGCTGGTGGACAGAAACACAGACAAACTCTCTGAAACACATGGTAGAGGCGGGGGGGGGGGGGGGTGCTAAAGGGTCTTCATGAGCTGAATCCATGAAGCCTCCTCCTGTCCTGCCAGGAGTAATCAGTGCCTTGAAGTGCCACACACTGCTCACAGGGCGGGGGCAGAGCTGAGAAGGCTTTGCGCGCTCCCCCGCCCCCACACCCTAATTGGCCCGGGAGCATGCAAAGCTTCCTCCCGCTCTGCCAGGAGCATGTGGTGCTTTGAAGCACCGCACATTGCTCACAGGGCTGGGGGAGAGTGGAGGAGGCTTTTCGTGCTTCCCCGCTCCCAGGTCCTATTTGGCCTAGAGGCAGGGGAGCGCAGGAAGTCTCCCCTCATGCCAGGGGCATGGGCACCCAGGGGGAATATGGGGAAGGGGCAAAGGCACTCCCTCAGCCCCAGACCAATCATAGTATGGGGGTGGGGAACCCAGAAGTATCATAGTTCCGCCCCTTCCATTTGATGCCCCACCCCTTCTGCTTGATGTCCTGCCCCTTCCTGTGTATACTGGGCCCGCTTGAAAAATTTCCCAAGTGGCCCTCGGCAAAAAATTATTGTCCACCTCTGTAGTAGATTATTGTTCCTTTCTCCACTCCTGCCCCTTGCTTGCTCATAGGAGTTATAGCTGTAAGAGTCCCCATCTTGGGCCCCTTGCGGCCTTGTGGTCAATCTGCAGTTTTACTGTCCCCATTTTATGAGAAATAGTCGAATTCCAGGCACATCCCATTGTTCTGGCACAACGAAACCCTGACCTTGCTTTAAGGTAAAATAAAAGAAAGCTGCGTACCAAATTTGGCGGTCCTAGCTCTTACTGTTCAGGGGGAGCTCTTGAATAAATCAACTCACTCACAGCCAGACAAGCAGACGCACAAAGTTTCTAAAATATGTAGTAGATTAATTAATATTACCAATTTATATTTCATTTGTCTGGAGAATGATGCTATTATATTCATGGTCCCTTTTGTTGTGGTCTTCAATAATGAACATATCTGGGGGGACGGAGAGCCCCTGAGGTTATAATTTAACATCTCCTTTATAAAACAGGTAGTATTTACACCTACAACAATGTAAATGCTGAATAATTAAGGAGGTTCTACAGTGCATTTGCTGGTGCAAGATGTAAAAGCAAACATGAAAGGATCTTCCCTCTTGGTTTGAAACAAAATTCTATTTGAGGAAATAAATAAAAGATTTTGGGAGTTGGTTACAAACCACAGAGTCAATGAAAGATGTTAACATTCAGACAGCTAAATAACAGAACCTGCTTTCTGGGCATTTGGAATGTAAGTGCCAAAAGAGAGTTATCATTTATTTCCACTCTGGGGTGATACTGGGACAAGCTAGAATCACATTGTAGTATTCAATCCTGCTGAGCCAGCTATATTCTTATATAGCTCCATCAAACTGAACATTTAATAGATATTTATTTTTTCCTTCCAAGCAGTTCCTTTATCCCAAATTTCTAACCAACCGTTTGTTAAAATCTCTGCCAGGGCCAGTTCAAATCATGAGATCAAATATTTGAAAACTCTCCTTGTCCCAGAGCGAACCAGCAGGGCTCTGGGAGGGGCATCTCTCCCTCGGGGTCAGTGGGTGGCCAGCCCACCCCACAACACCCTATTTAGTCTTCTGGAGAATTAATGGTAGCTTTGGTCTAGAGTCCAGGCCCTTGCTCAGGGCAGGCAGCAACAAATAGTTCAGAGCCTCAGGCCTTAGTTTGGGGTGGAGCAGCCAAACAAACAGTTCAAAGCCCCCAAGCCCTTGCTTCAGGGCAGGAAACTAAACAGGGAAAGCCTGTTCAGGGTGAGGAGGCCAAACACACACAAACAAATAGTCTTAACACGAGCACCCAGCTGGACCTCCTTGTTCAGGCGGAGGTCCAATAGATGCAGGCTGCCACCCAGGCATAGCCAAGGGGGGAGACTGCCACCCAGGAATAGGGTGGCAGGGGGGATGCAGGCCCACCCACTCCACTGCGTCCCAGCCCCAGGCCCTGGTAGCAACAGGGCAGTCTGCTGCTGCGTCAGTGGGGATCCACTCCGCATCGTGCTGACCTGGCTCTGCCTCAGCCAAAAGGCAGTCGGCGTTCCCTGGGCTCTTTCTACACTCCTCCTTGGGCTGTACCTGGGTCCAGTGTAAATCCTCAGGGCTCTGTCGCTCAGTAACCTCTGGCCAGGTGTGCAGTCCTTCAAAGCAGTCTCTGAGTCATGGCCCTGGTGGCCCAGTCCAGCCTCAGCTTCTCCTGGGTCCAGCTCCTCCTCTGGGTGTGCAGGGGAGGTTTCTGGATCCTTCAGCCGCCAGAGCTTCACTGACCTCTCTGGCAGGCCTTTTATATCTCTGGCCACACCTGGTTTCCAGTCAGGTGGGTCATTAGGGCCAGCGTTAGGGTTAGGCGCCTCCCCCTCACGGTCAGTGGGCGGCCACTCTGCCCCACTACACCCAGTAAATGTCATTTTTTTGTAAATGAATACCAAAAAATTCACAGCTCTCTCCCCTGGACCTGAGACAGAAGGTGTTCTCTATTTTGAGAGATCAAAATACTTTGAACAAGACAAATTTAGTTTCTCAGTCATTCCTCTTCTCACTCTAAGACAGTCGTCTCAAACATTTCACCTTGCACCCTCTAAGCTATTGTTGGGAGCTGGGGCTGGGAGTGGGACTACAGTGAGTACTGGGGGCCAAGGCTGGGGCCAAAGATAGGGTTGCCAGATGGTTTCAACAAAAATACAGGACACACTTGATAGTACATCACATCTATGTTACATCTTATTTAGAAAATACCGGACATTTATATTTTCTCATTTCTATTTTCTCAATTTGTTCCCCGAACAGAAAGCTCAAATTCTGGACTGTCTAGTTCAAAACTGGACACCTGGCAACCCTAAAAGCTGAGGATGGGCTGACAGCCAGAGCCCAAAGTATGGGTCACACTCACAGCTGGAGGTGGGGCTGGAGCCAGGACTTGAGCCATGGCCTGATCAGGAGTGGAGCAGGGCAAGGCAAGGATCAAAAGCCCGGTCACAGTCAGGTACAGAGTCACAGCCCAGGGAACAAAACTGGACACAGTTTCCCAGTAGCAGTCACACAAGTGCCAAATATAGATGAAAAACAAGCTCTTTACTCCTTCCTGTATATGCATCTCAGGATTACATTAGCTGTTTTGGCCACATCACCACACTGGGAGCTTACATTCAACTGACTCTTCACCACGATCCCCAAATCTTCTTCAGAGACACTGCTTCCCTTGAATAGAATCCCCCATGCTATAAGTATGATGTGTGTTCTTTGTTCCTGGGTGTCTGCATTTACAATGAACCATATTAAAGCACGTATGCTTTGCTTGCACACAGGCTACCAAGAGATCCACATCTCTCTGACTTAGTGACTTGTCCTCTTCATTATTTACCACTCCCCCAATTCTTGTGGCCTCTGAATTCTTTACCAGTGACTGTTTTATGCTTTCTTCCAAGTCACTGATAAAAATATTAGATAGCATATGGCCAAGAACTGATCTCTGCAGGATTCCGCTGGAAACACACCACTCAGTGACAATTCCCCATTTACAGTTATGTTCTCAGAACTAATAGTTAGCCAGTTTTAATCCATTTACTGTAGCCACATTCGTTTTGTATCGTTTGAACTTTTTAATCAATGTCATTGGGTATCAAGTCAAACACCTCAGAGATGTCTTAATCTATATTATCTCAACATTATTATGTTTATCAAACTGGTAATCACATAAAGAAAATATCCTGTCAAATTAAATGTATATCTTTTCCATAAACCCATGCTGATTTGCATTACCTTTTTTAATTCTTTATTGATCAAATCCCATTAGCAGCCCTGACATTATCTTGCCCAGCATCTATGTCAGGCTGACAGGCCTGTGCCCCCTTCTGTTTACTCTTTTTTAAAAACTGGCCCAACATTAGCTTGTGAATGGTTACTAACTGGCTCTTTTTCTAGCCAACATGCTCACTGGGCTGCAGATTGGCTCTCAGCTCTTCTCTGTACCTCCCTGCTAAGGTACTTCTTTCCTCACTCCAATTTTCCTCACTCCAATTTCTGCAAACTCTCTTCTGAAAGTGGATCACATCTCTGGCAATCTGTTATGGCAATAAGGGCTATACCCAGTTGTAAGTGCTTATAACAGAGGTGGGGAACCTCAGGCCTGGGGGCTGGATGCAGCCCCCAGCTTGCCTGGATCTGCCCTCCTCCCCTCCCCACCCAAGACTCAGGGCCCCCCTAGCATTGGGGAACCTGGGGTGTCACTCCAGCCCCTTTGCTGCCCCACCATGAGGCTAGATCACACAAAATCTACTAGGCTGTCCCTCTCCCCCTCCTCTTCACAGGCTCTGGTGTGAGAAGAATGTGGGGAGTGTCTTTCTCCTTCTCAGTTGGGGGCCAAATCAGTGAGGATGCGTTTTTTTGGGGGAGGGGTTGGTTGGTTTGTTTATTTGTTTTTGGTTTTTTGCTGGTTCTCACTTGTGTGGCCCGACTGATTTTTCTGTGGGTCAGCAGCCCCCAGTCCAAAAAAGGTTCCCCACTGCTGCTTTGTAAGATCAGATACTACATCAGATTTTTCCATTAAGAAAATATACTTTAAAAAATTGTATAAAAAATTGTATAAAATACTTTGTTTATTCATAGAAATATGGTTATGGTTGTGTTCACAGCAGGCCAGCTTCAGCTTTTGCAAATGGACACAGTGCACAGAGAGTCTACCATACATAAGAAATGGTCTTCCCAGGTTCAGGAAGGTAATGGATGTTAATAGAGTTCTGCTGATTTACTCCACTGCAGATCTAGCTCAGTATTTGATTCCTTTACTAATACGTATATTTCAATTGGATTCCATTTTTAAAGCACCACGCCTCCCTCAGGCATGCATTTGGTACTCTGCATGGCTAATCTGTAGGAGACTTTGTTGGAAATAAGCCAGGACACTCTGGATGCAGGTGAAAACAAGCGGAGGATTTATTATACACCAGCTGATGGAGTGACACGCAGGGGTTACCCTGGTGAACACTGGTTAATTAACACTATACAATAGGTTATATAGTCAGCAGGTGGACGGAGGAAAAATGATTTGATAGGTCTAGCAGCAAGACGAAATGAGCACATAAGCCAATAGAACTACTAAAGATTACATAATATCTCCGCCCATTGCAAAGTAACAACTCGTTGAACAATAACCACCTGTATATTAATTAAATGCCAAAACATGTCAGCAAAACAGTAATAACATTTTAGTCTGCATAGATGGTGTTGCTATAGCAGGCGGGTATGGCCTTGAGTTGGTGCAGCACTTGGTTCTCAGGCTTATTATCTAGGAGTGAAGCAAGACAGTTTAAGCAAATTTTATGAATGTTATCGTAAGCAAAATGTGTTACGTTACCAACTGAGACCCTGTCCGAGTGTTTTAGAACGTGGTTGCTATGGTACCTAGGGTCTTTTACTGTCTGCAGTTCTTATCCTGACTGTGGTGTTCCCAGGCCTTAATCCTAGAATGGAGTTATGCTGTTTAGAGGCCTACTAGCACATTTAGGGCTGCCTCAGTTTACCCTACAGACATAAAATATGCAGACTTGCTGCTGTCCATGGGACTAAAGCATTTAACTTACCCCTGCATGTTAAAGCCAGGTTTCCCTGTACACTCCAGAGTAATAAGGATATGCTATAGTAGACACCTGTGAATTGGGGAAGCACCTGACATTTTATAAAACCCATTGTGAATGCTGAAATGAAGCCCAGGCATTGATGTGCTTACTCTCCATAGACTAGCACAAATATTTAAAGTTCTATTTGCAAAGCTACACATTCTAAATCTGACCTCATTCTTGTTTCTAGCTAGAACTCGTATCCCTTCAAAGAAGAAAGACGTCCTTGCCTGAAGTATTTTTATTAAAATAATGAAAACAAATAAAAAGTAAATAAATAGTTACTGGCTGACACTTTCTCTGCAATTATAGCATAGGAGAACATTAGGGTCCCTGGAAATTACTCCCCAAACCTGGGAGGACCATATCTTATGTATGGTAGACTATTGGCCACTGTGCCGATTGCTACCCCTCCTCCCACACTGCCCTCCACCACAGATGTAGGACCACAGAATCATTATACCTGGCATGCCCTAGCTCTCACAACAGCCCCTTGAGGCTGTAGTCAGCCAGGTGCCTGGAGAGTGGCATAACCTATGCCTGGGACTGAACTAATCCCTGCCAATCCACCTTTGTTACACTCCTTCCTTCTAGTGCTAGGTCAAAGGAGCTAAGCTCCATGTGTATTTCTAAAGGTGGAGTCTCACTTCCAGACAAGCTGCATAAAACTGTTGATAATTGAAAACAAAGGTTTCCCCTACCTCTCAGGTAAAGAAACCTATTTTTAAGTATGCTTTTTGCTTCATACAGCCTCAGTGCCCCCAACTACCTGAGCTTGCTGTGCCCAAATATAGCTGCACTGTTTTAGTACAGTGCGGAGGGTGGCATAGATCAGAGTTCTACCCCACCCAGGATGAGGAAGCCAATGATCCAACCAGAGGAACACATTCAGAGATCAATCCTGGTCATGAGCCATCCGAAGCACCCTGTGTATATGCTAAAACAATTAATACAGTTTATAATAATCTACAGGAAAAACACAGTTCAAAGCGTAAAAATATAGCCTATGGCTGCCTCAGCTTAGCAGTGCCGCCAGCTCTCTGTGTAGCTGCTCTAAGCCAACACAAGAGAGTTCTCCCACTGGATTAATTACTCCAGCTTCCACCAGCGGCAGTCTGAACGACAGCTTCTCCCAGAAACATAATGCTGTCCAATCCACATCTTAACTTGACATAAATTATGTCAGTCAGCGGGTGGCTAGTCGCACTTCATTTATGTTGACTTAAATGTAGTATAGCTCCAGCTTTAGTCTAATAGGGTATGTCTACACTAGCCCCCTAGTTCGAACTAGGGAGGCTAATGTAGGCATTTGAAGTCGCAAATCAAGCCCAGGATTTAAATATCCTGCACTTGATTTACATCTTGCTGGCCGGTTGCCATTTTTGAAATTTACAAGTCCAGACTAACTGCCCGCATCTACACATGGCAGGGACCTGGTAGTTTGAATTAAAGCCCCTAGTTCAAATTACCTGTTAAACCTCATTCCATAGTTATGGCATTGACCCAGGATTCAGGGAGACTGGGTTTCCTGTGTGACCTTGTGCAAATCACTTAGAGCCAGATTTTTCAAAGGTACTTAAGTGCCTGAAAATGCACAAAGTTGCCAAGTGGGATTTTGAAAATTATAAGCACCTAACTTCCATTTAAATCAACAGAAGTTAGACACCTAACCAGCTTAGGTACCTTGGAAAAATCCTACAAGGCAATTATCTGAATCTTAAGTTCTATATGTTTGACAATCTGGCCCTAAATTTCTCTGTGCCTCAGGTCCTCATCTATAAAGATGGGAATAATCTACCTCACATGGATGTGCTGGGTGAGACTCACCGATGTGGTGGGGAAAAAGCGGACAGTTGCCTTGGGGTGCAGCAATACAAAGGAGTCCAGAGCTCCTGGTCATCACCACTGCTACTGCCCACTCTGTGTGCTCTAAGGGCTAGGGAGGGGGAGGCTGCAGTGGCATACTCAAAGTGGCACAGGAGGCTGACTGCCTCTGATTCTGCTCCTTCTGCTTGAGACCCCACCCTTCTGGGAGCATGGAGCACGTGCCCTCACACCTTGCCCAGGGGCTACTCAAGCTGTCAGCTCTTGTGTGCCAGGTTAAATACAATAACAAACAGTGACATTCACAGATTCTTCTGTGTGGTGGCCCAAATCAATTAGATAGAATATAGAGGCAAGAAAGGCATGACTAACCACAGGGCGGTCCACATCCAAAAGGAAAGGTTGCAACTTCTGAGTCAGATGCAAACAAAAAAACCTGCCACTGACTACTGGTAACTGAGAGCCACAGAAGATCCAAAAGGTTCTCTTGATTTCAAACCACATTAGTAGGCAGGTACATCCCATCAAAGAGGCAGGTACATCGCATCCCTCTTAAAATAAGGGATAAGGGATCTTTCAGAAAAGGCTTTATTTTCCAAAAGATCCACGTCTAGACTGGCGCTTTTTTCCGGCAAAGTTCTGAGCCGAAAAAAGCGGCAGCCATTTTTATGCTAATGAAGCGGGGGAGATTTAAATCCCCGCTTCATTAGCAATTGCGATACATCTAATTTGCTTCCCTTTTACGAAAAAGGGATGCAATCTAGATGTAGCCCCAGTGTCTCCACCAGATTGTTCCAGCTTGTTTAAACATGGAATTGTGCCACAGTCCCAGAGTCAGTATATTTCATTTTATGTAGCCCACATGTATGTAAAACTGTTAGAAAGAGGTGCTCATCATATAAGATGGATGTCTGTCACCACATGAAATAGGTATTTCAATGCCTCAACTGGTTTACTGTCTGTAAAATGCTGTTTGTGAGTAGAGTTCACCACATTTGGGCTCTTTTCCTTGGGAGGATAACAAAAAAAAAAATCACATGCAGTGACTTGTGCAGATCTAAGCTTAATGCTCTATAAATCCTAAATAGAATCCACATAGGGGCCATGAATTTGACCCACCACTTCAAGAATTTCTGTTAGCTGAGTTGCCAGCTACTACGCACATCAACGAACCAAGAATATTAAGATAAACTGTTACTGCTACATTGCACTGTATATTCAAGCCATAACCTATGCTATTTTCACTGTTAAATAGCCTGTCTAGTGAGAATGCTGCTCTTGGCAATTTGATCTCTTTTATACAGACATGGCATGATTAATTTATCCCTCCTAAAATAGCATAATGATGAAATCTGCAGTTAAGTTCCTCTGTTGCAGCTCTCACTATGGTCTAGTCTTCAAAATACTGTCATCTATCACAGGTTCTACTAAGCTGCCAAAGGTTGTGTGTGAAGTTGAGGTTTAAGAAGCAGTAGAAGATTAATTTGGCAAGGAGAAAACTCACAAAATAATCATGCATAGCCTCCAAGATAAAGAAATAAAAAAAATCATAAGATCGCTTCACAGAGAAAGAACATATTATCCTCATTGTTTGAGATACCCCACAGATTTTTCAGCAAAAAGAGCCCTGAGATATTTAAAAGCAATCCCACCCCCCACCCCCAAAATAAAACAATATCTGACACCCAAAACACAAGGAAGGAGGGAATTTGTTTTTAAATAGTTTTCAAAAGACAGCACCACTAACAGCGCAGCACACCAGCATGCAATAAAGTGCTGTAATGGATATGATCCAATTGCAATGGATTACATACATGTAATCCCCATTTATGTTGTGTTGCAGCTAGTAAAATACCCATTGGGCACAGAATACTCACCACATTCAAAATGTCCTGATAGCATCATAGACATTAAGAGTCTGATTTTCAAAAGAACTGTTTCCTTTGTGGGCCTGGTTAGCACCCACAAAATTATGCCTGCATTTTTTGCAGTTACATCATGAATGTTAATCTAAATGCGCCCCTCCATCTAAATGCAAGTCCAAATCAGGTAGCTAGAGGTACAAGTAACCGTGGTCAGATCTACAAACACTCTGGGCACATCTATACTTATCGGAAGATCAACACTCCGGAGGTCAATCTTTTGGCATTTGATTTAGCAGGTCTAGAATAGTCTCATAAATCGAACTCTGAAGGCACTCCTGTCAGTGTCTGATACTCATGAAGAGCAAGGGAAACTGATGGAAGCATTTGCTCCTGCTCACCTCCCACAGCGTGGACACAACCAAGGCTCAGCTTAAGGTAAGCCCACTCCAACTATTTGTTTTGCAGAGCTGGAGTTGCGTACCTTCAACTGACCTGCCGGGTCTAGTGTAGACCTGGCTCTGCGAATGCAAACTGCACCTGCCCAAAGGGATTCAGAGGGGAGGGGGCTCTTCAGTCTTCTGAAGAATTATCACCGAAGTCAGAAATCTATATATAACAAAAGGAGTACCATTGCCCAGATGTATGCATTTGAAGGGCTGAGTGTGCTTATTTATACATATTCATACACAACATCACCCTGCCTCTCAGTTAAAGGCTCATCATCACCTAGCATCTAACACAGAATCAAAAAAAAAAAAAAAACACACATGAAAACTTAAGTAATCTAATAGTTCAGTCTCCACTACCCACCAACACAGACTCCTTATGGGCTAGATTCACAAAAGGATCTTAGACTCACCATTGCAACACCTAACATTTAGGGGATCTGCTAACTACCCTGCACAATGTATGAGCAAATTTAAACACCTAAGAGTAGGATTCCCGAAAGCCAATACACAGAGGGGGAGCCACCTCCACTAGCCAGTAGGAAATGTTAGCCTAAGAGCCATTCTTCACAGGGACTCCAAGCCAGAGGGGGGTGCTTATGTCTGCTCAAGGCTCATATCCATGAGCCCTCTCCTGGAGTTAGATACCCAACCCCTTTTTGTAAGAAATGGTGATGCCAGTGTAACCACTCTGGGGCTTTTTAGCCTAGATGTTGTGGGAGATCTAAGTTCAAATCCCCCTCCACCTGAAATGGTGCCAAGATTTGAACATAGACCTACACATTGAGCTGTGGGGTTGATCTTTCTCAGTCTCTCCTGTTTAAGCTGTTCTACTTTACTTAAAATTCTGAAATAGCCATTGGAACAGGGATATGAAAGTTATGTCTCCCACATTGTGAGTAAAGGCCCTAACCACAAGACTGTATTGTGTGTGTGTGTGTGTGGTGTGTTTTTTTTTCTCTCTCTCTCTCTCTCTCTCTCTCTCTCTCTCTCTCTCTCTCTCTCTCTCTCTCATATATATTTATATATATCATTTAATTTAGGCACTTTCAGGATTCAGCAGCAGAGGAGTAGTGGCTTTAAGGATCTAAATTTTGGATTTAGACACTTAGCAAGATAGTTAGATGCCCAAATCCTTTTGTGGATCTAGCCCTAATAGCATAACTACCATTCGCTGCAAACCACACATGTAAACTCATTAGATCTGAAAGGACAGCTTATGGTACCCAACTCCAACTATATAGAATACATAGCTGGAATTGACTTTGATGCCAAGCTCATCTTAAGCTTTCTCACAGCAAGAGGCCAAGGGGAGCAAATGCTCCTGTTGGCTTCCCTTACTCCTCTGGACTGTGAGGAGTACAGGTGCCAGCCAGAGCTGCCCTCAGTGTTTGATTTATATGTCTTAACGAGACTCGCTAAATCAAACACTGGAAGGTTGACCTCCAGTGTGACAGGTGAAGATGTGCCCTTAGCTCTCTCCCTAGGGGGATACCAGACTACTGATCTTCATTTCCCTGTACTTCCTCATCTCCTACAGTGGCAATGTGAGGGGTCAGTAGTATTCAGGGCATGTGCTGTTGGTGAGCTCTTTGGACAAATTTCTGTCCCACTAAGATGCCTTTCATCTGCCAGAGCAAGATAAGGAGACCATAAATCAGCCCTAAATAGGCCAAGGATTCCTCCCCGACATGGAATCCTATTATGCACAGTGGATGTAATCCTGACTCCACTGAAGTCAAAGCAAAAATCCCATCGGCTCAATCAATTTTACTCAGTATCTTTATGTACAAGGGAATAAATGTTCATTGCATAAACAAGAAGTTTTGTCTTTACCATTGATAACCATATTACAAAATATAGGATGGTTATTCTGAACTCTTTTTGCATTTAATTCCTTGTCTTAAAATTCACAGCAGCTGTTGCACTTGAAAATGTTGAACAGCATTCTTCATCTGTTCGACTGTAATCATAAGGTTCTGGTCGTCATATGTGGGCAGAAGCAGCATCATAAAGCATCAGTGGGAAAATGACATTTCATCTACAGAAGCTGGAAAATACAGCTTGGTACCTTTGAAGATTTCTTTCCCAATAGTCATACAGTACTTTGTATAACAGGAGCTGAGCTATAAAGGGAATAGGGTGGGAAATGGGTGGTTACCAAAGCTGCTGGTCATCAAGGAGAGGCAGAAGATTACATAGGAGGACAAGAAGAGCATAATTTGATTGCAAGTGCATTAAAAGAAGGCCAACAACCATCCAAAAACTAGCGAACAATATGAAGCATCTAGCATAACAATTCATGTCCATGGGATTATAGAACAGACTGGGGGAGTACGACAAAGAAGGAAAGTTTAAGAAAGAGGGGCACAAGGAATAAGCCAAGAATATATCAATTTGCCAAGATATGAAGGTAATATAAACAGGCCACAGTGTTTAATATCTTCCAATTACTTAGATAAGGGCATGGAGAGTACACAGGTAAAATCTGTAGATGATACCAATCTAGGAGGGGTTGGAAGTGCTTTGAAGGATAGGATAATAATTCAAATGATCTGGACAAACTGGAGGAATGGTTTGAAGGAAATTCAATAGGGACAAATGTGAAGTACGACATTTAGGAAAGGACAATCAATTGTACACATGTAAAATGGGAAATGACTGTGTAGGAAGGAGTACTTGAGAAAGATCTGTGGGTCCTAGTGCATCATAAGCTAAATACAATACTGCAAAAAGAAGCACACATTATTCTGGAAGGGTATGTCTACAGTAGCCCCCAGATCGATCTAAGGAGGCTATCAGGGTGACCGAAATTGCAAATCAAGCCCGGGATTTAAGTATCCCGTGCTTGATTTACATGTTCCCGTCCAGTCGCCATTTTAGAAATTGACTAGCCCGAAGTAACTGCCCATGTCTACATGCAGCAATGAAACAGGGGCTTTACATCAGAATCCCAAATCGAATTAGCTGGTAAACTTCATTGCAGGAAGAATGAAAATCCCGGGATTGATTTGCAATTTGTCGCCCTCTTTAGCCTCCTCTTTAGCCTGAATATATTATCAGGAGCTTTGTAAGCAAGATACTAGAAGTAATTCTTTTGCTCTACTCTGTGCTGATTAAGTCTCACCAGGAGTATTGCATACAGTACAGTTCTGAGCGCCACATTTCAGAACAGCTGTGGATGAATTTGAAAGTGTCCAGAGAAGAGCAACAAAATGATTAAATGTTTAGAAAACCTAACCTATGAGACAAGATTGAAAAACGTGGGTTTGTTTAGTATGGAGTAGAGAAGATAGAGAGCCATTGCATGATTGTTTTGCCATAATGTTGCATAGTACACTTTGACTAATTGCTGTTAGTTTTCAAGTACATACAAGATTGTTACAAGGAGGGGGGCAACAAAATGATCTTGTTAACCTCTAGGAATAGAACAAGGAGCAAGGGGCTTAAATTGCAGGAAGGGCAGTTAACATTGTACATTAGGGAAAACGTAACTGTCAGCGTAGTTAATCCTTGGACTAAATTGCCTAGGAATGCTGTGGAATCTCCCTCATTGGAGATTTTAAAGAGCAGATTAGACCAGAGTTTCTCAGCTTTTTTTGTAAGGTACCCCTTTTTCAAAAACAATAAGTACCCCCAGTGCCTACAGTTTTCCCAACACACACATTTGTTTAAACAACTTAATCATTGCTGGGCGGGCAATGAATTTTTTTGATGTAAAATGTACAAAAATAAAGTGCTTTAAAATGTAAAACAAAAATTCAGTTCTCCAAATTTCAGTTGTGTTGATGTACCCCCCAGACTTCTCTCCAGTACCTCTAAGGATACTTGTACCACTGGTTGAGAAACACTGGATTAGACAACCCCCTGCCAAGGATGGTTTAAACAACATTTAGTCCTGCCTTGAGTGCAAGAGAGTGGACTAGATGACCTCTCAAGGTCTCTTCCAGCCCTACAATTCTATGATTTGATGATGAAGCCCATTTTCCAGTTCACAAGCAAATTGACTACAGTGCAAAGTGTCATTAACCAATAACAGATGATTTATAGCTCTAAAGCCTCAAGTCCAGGATTCAAAAAGTTAATTAAGAGGGTGAAAAATGTGATTCTCTGCTTCGGTGACATACTGGAGATAAGTTACTTTGCAAAAATGTATGTTCTGCTCTTTGTGTCTGTGCAAATGTACCAGTGTTTCGCCAGAAATGTTTCCAAGGTAACTTATGGCTTTGAGTGTCTCATCATGATCATCATCTTTTTTTTATATTGCTGCAGTGTTTAGGAAGAGAGGGGTTACTCACCTTATGCAGTAACAGAGGCTTTTTGAGATATTTGTCCCTGTGAGTGCTCCACTTTAGGTCTTTGGGGCACCGCTGTGCACCTAGTTAGAGATTTACAGTAGCAGTGCCCTCTGGTAGGCTGCGCATGCGAGGCAGATGGCACACGCAGAGTCGCTACCATGCATGTGCAGCCAACTGTCCCTTCAGTTCTTTCTCTGCCCCGGAAGGAAAAAAAATCAACATGTCCAAAGCAGAGGGGAGGAAGGGGAGGATTTGGGGCACCCACATGGACAACCATCTCAAAGAACCTCTGTTACTGCACAAGGTAAGTAACCCTCTTCTTCGAGGAGTGTCCCTTTGGGTGCTCCACCATTGGTGACTAAAAAGCAATGCCTGTAATGGGAAGGCAGGTTCTTCAACTAAGTACTGTGTTGGATCTTGGTCAGGATGGTATGTCCGAATTCAGTGCCCTGTTTCAGGTATGTGTCGAGAGCATAATGTCTGGCAAAGGTATATGCAGAAGACCAAGTTGCAGCTCTGCAAATGTTCATGAGAGGAATGCTACTAAGGTAAGCTGTCGAGGCTGCCATGGCCGCTGACCTACTGCGGTTTGAAACAGAGCTACATCTATGCACACGATAGAACTTTCAGAGCATTCTAGCAGGGTCCACGTGGCAAGTCAGTGAGCAGAAGAATCATACCCTGACTTGTTAAATACCAATTCACCATGTACACAAGACCTGGGAGATCTTTGTATGTGCTGGACTCGTGAAAGGTACCTGATCAATAGCAGTGAAGACTGCAGTTCAGATACAAAAGCTGAAATTTGCTGGGGTTGTACAAATTTTCTGTATTTCTGTTCTTTAGAGACCATCTCTGAAGAAAGTATGGCCATTAGTATGCCCATTCAGTCTTTGAACACTCTGCTGAGACTCCCCCCCCCCCCCCATCACTAATGTCAGTTGGTTCTGAGAGGTGGATTGAAGCTAGTAACTCATTTCACATACTGTAAACAGCAAAGCAGCAGTCATTATCAGCCTAGTCCAGTTTTGAACTGAGGACCATCTACTAATCCTATTACCAGTTCTCTGAGCCAAGCAAATGTCCCTTTCTCATTCAGAGTTGTTTAACATGTTCAGAAAGATCACTAACCTTTCCTTTGACTCATGAAGGTTGCAAAAGTAACTTTAGTGCTAGAGGTGTGATTAAATTAAGAAAATGTCTGTGCCTCTACGTGCTTATTTTCAGAATGGTTCAATTAAAGTTTGACATGAAGAGAGCTATTTCTGGTCATCTATTCAGTGCCTGTTACCTTGAGAAAAAACTAATAGGCTACTTGAGTCAATTTGTAACAATAGAGATGTAAAAATTAAACTAGAAGGGTAAAGGGAACGAGTTTGTCCATATAATTTTTCCTCTTATAGATATAAGTATTCAGAGCACAAATTTAGGTTCTTACATGTAATAATGTTAAGAAAAATCAGTCATGCAAAAGTGAAGCAGATTTCAACCCACATTAACGTATTAGATCATTGCAAAAATGACAACTTTAATATTTTTTTAAATGATGATCCAAATTCTCATATAATATTGTTTGCCATTGAGCTACATCAATATAGACCAGCAGATAACATGGCTCTGTGTTTGCAAAAAGGAACATATAATGCTATACTTTCCTATATTTCCTTGTATGCACATTTCTAATGATGTTATTTATACAGACATGGTATAATGGAGGTCTTATTTCTATATATTACTTCTGGAACTTTATTAGAGTACACACTGTGTAATGTTGTAAATAAGTCTCTAAAGCTTTTCAATCAGTAGAACTTCATTTGCAATACAATAATCTGGTAACTTCTTCCATTGGAAAAAAACAACCTTCCGCTGTTAAGGTCCACATTTTCAGCAAGTCTCAAGCTGGCATTGATCATACACACTTAGTTGTACTAGCCATTACATACCCATTGTGTGTGGGGGGGAGTAACCTATATTTTTAGGTGTATTAAACTAGAGTATACTGTGCATACCTCTGAGAATTAATCCAAACAATAAAGCCAGGTGTCCAAAAGAAACCAAACTCCATAAAAGATAGAGATCACTGTCTTATTTTTTCCCATATAACATTTCAAAGAAAAACTTTTAATACATACATTCTCAGGCAACATTCATATCCATATTTCAGTCTTGCCCTGAAAGTCAATAGATTCAGACTAGTTTGACCTGGAGGAGTAAGAATAATGCACAGCAACTGGAAGTGGCTCTAGTGGAGAACTCCCTACCAGCAGCCTTCTGGTTAGTACCAAGAGGTATTTATCTGATATTATATAGTATTATCATCATATTATATAGTATTAATCTGATCTCCCCAGCAGATTTCTGAAAAGGCAGTATGTATACATCCATTTTTGCATGGATAATTATTTATGTATGGAAAATGAGGCAGGCCAAAAGTTTGAGAACTGCTGTTCTGTAAGTTAAGTGACCTGAGGACCCCCAGTTTTATTTAAAAATTTCACAGACCCACTCCCCCCCCCCCCCCCCGAGTCAAATCCCCCTCTCACACTCAGCCCCATGTCCAGGTGGAGATGCAAGAACGGGTTGGGGTACAACATCTGGGAGGAAGCTTGGGTGCAGGAGGGGCTACGGATAGGGCAGGGTGTTGAGTTGTGGGAGAGGTTTGGGATACTGGTTGAGGGAGTGGACTCATGGGGCATGGAGCTGGGGTGAAGGGAAGCAGGAAGGGGTGGCAGTTGTGGGCTCTGTCCAAGTGGCATTTTCCTCAGGCAGCTCTCAGTTGGCGACACAGAGGGGCTAAGGCAGTTCCCTACCTACCCTAGCCCTATGCTACTCCCAGAAGCACCCAGCACATCTCTGTGGCTGTTGGGGTGTAGGCACCACCCCCTGCAGCTACCATTGGCCACAGTTCCTGGCCAATGGGGGCTGCAGAGTCAGTGCTTCAGGTAGGGGCAGTGCACAGAGACCCTCCCTCACCCCTCCTCAGGGACCTGCAGGCAAATGTTGGCCTCTTCAGGAAGCAATGTGCGGCCAATACAATCAGGGAGCACCTTAGCCCTGTTGTGCCACCAAACTCTTGGGTTGGCTTCAATAGCCTCTGGGCCTGATTCCAAAAGACTCCCAGTGAATCTGGGAGGGTTGGCAACCCTAAGAGCCTACAGCTGTTCCCTGGCTTGCAGGAGGCATTGGGAGGGAAGGGGAAGAGTTGATCAGTGGTGCCAGTAGACCCCCTGGAGTACCCTTGCAGATCCCAGCTTGAGAAATGATGTTCTAGAAGATTCTACTCAAGCACGATGACAAGATGTAGAACAATTAGCTAGGCATTTCTGTCAGACCCTGACTGTTGCTGAGAACACTAGCACCAAAGTGCCCTCTTCTCCCACCCTCCAACTCACCTTCTTAAGGGTCTGACCCACGGGTATGGGCTTGAATCTGCGTATTCACTTTCTGTGGAAAGAGGAGGAAATGAACTTCCACAGCAGAACAGTTTGAAAAAAGTGGCTGAGCTTGGCTTGAGTGAAAATTTGTCACAAATTTTTTTAAATATTTCCTACAGTAGCTATCATGCCTATTTCAAGAGGCAATCTTGTCTGTTCACCATGGAGATTTTATAGTTCCACAAAAATATCTGAATATGCTTTTGATTTTATGAAATGTATGTGGAACGGATCAGATGGGGGGAAAAAAGAAAAGCTTCCCTTAGAATATCACAATAATAGATGAAGCCCTTTTTTATTTTTGTCTCTAGAAATCTGCTTTAGAAATGTGAGCAAACAGCAACCCTTTTGTACTGCTGCATACTTTCAGTGGAGGCAGACTGGGGTTAGCTCCTTCAATGGAAACTAGAGGGACTCAGGGCCTCATGGCAGCAGTTTAGCACTTTGTGGGCTCAGGCCCCAAGCAATAAAATTCCACTGGTATTTTGGGTTCTTTCATGCTCATAAAGAAAAAATATATTATGAATAATAGATATAGCTGTCTTGTTTCGAACATTAAACTAAAGCTTCTCATGCATAAAATAAGAGTATGTTTCAGTGCTGGTTGTTCCAATGACCTCCATAAGACTTTTAATCAAATCTTGCATGTAACTGGGGCTTCAGAGATTATTTGATTTCTTCTCAGGGAAGAAGGAGACAGCTCTCGTTTCAATTAATATTTCAATCTCAGAATCCTGCATAATCAAAAAATATTAGGCCTCTATAATTTCAAAGAACTGAGCACAGTAATTAAAATAAAAATTTAAAATACCATGGAATCCATATGTGGCAGAAGCTACATACATAACTACACCTCATGAGACCATAGTAATACTTCCTAGATTTCCTTTTTATATGAAACCTATCGGTTACCTTGTGGACTTGTAAAACATCATTCAGTGAGAAGGATTTGGAAGCATCGTTCCATATTACCTACCTTTATTTCTCCTCTTCCTCTCAAGCTTGTCATATTGGAACGCTAGAGGTCAGTCTGCTGAAGAAATCTAATCACTGCTCTGTTTTAAATTCATGAGGAATTATGGGACTTAGAGGGTTTGCATTCAAAAGTAGCACTGGAGATTCAGATATAAGAAAGCTGGCTCAAATTGCACACAAGCTCACGGGGGTGTCAGGCTAAGGGAATTGTTTGTTCTTAATCCAATCTTTTTTGAATATCTGGTAGATGGAGATTGAGCCAGCTAGATGAATATAAATTTTGCATTATATTTCACAGAGCTGTGTGTGAAAAACACAGAGTCGACAAGCACAGAGATGGAATAAACTAACAGCTTTGTCATGTCATTCCCAAGGCACAGAATGCAGATTCCAATTTTTTGTCAACATCCTGAGTGAGTTAGACTCCCAGGAGTCTCCAAAAATCGACAGGGTGTTGGCAGTAAAAGAATTGCTCATCTAAGATAACAAAATATCATCTGAACCATGAAAAGAGAAGCTTGGCCTCCTTTGAGAAAAATGTAACATTTAATGTGTTCTCATTTAATTTACCTCTGTTGGGTTTCGAGATAAGCTATTAAAATCCTGCAAAGAGAAAATACCACATGTGTGGGCCATGCTCTTCCAGAATGAAGTTTGGTGGTATTTTGGAGTCAGGATCTCAACCCACATCAACAGACCTGGGCTAATAGGGTTAACATATAAAATCCTTAATATGCAAGCAGGGACAGTCCCGTTTGGCACTCTGTTCTATCTCATCTCCAAGGTAAACATACATTTGTGATAGATGGCCCCTGACTTCCACAATCACAGACCTAGTCAGCTTACTCCCAGTTCCAAAGTATCAATCACTTACCTAAGATCAATTGTTCCTTAGATCTCACACCAAGGACACTACCACATATTGTCTAAAAAACTATATAAATCAAGGGTAGGGAAACTACAGCCCGTAGATGGGATCCATTTCAAGATCCAGCCCCTGACTTCCCTTGATCCAACCTGTGGCAAAACACACACACACACACACACACACACACACACACGAGCAAGCCAGCACTAGCCCTCAAGCTCCATTGCAAGTTTCCCTGTCTCAGCACACACACTCCCTGTGGGACTGGAGCCCTAGTGCCAGCTTACACCACTGGGGAAGCCCCAAGCCTCTCTGGGCCAGATCAAGGGAAGCTGGGGGTTGCACCCAGCCCTGTAGGGCTGGCACACTTGTGTGTTTATCGGGGGCAAGGGCAGTGAGGTTTGTTTCTTTTTATTTGTTTAGTTTTTGTTTGTTTGTTTGTTTTAGTGTTTTTCGTTTCTCCGGAGCCAGGCCAGTGAGGGTTTTAATTTAATTTAATTTGTTTCTCACTTGTATGTAGCTCCCAAATGTTTTCTCTTTGGATCAGTGGCCCCTTGACTAAAAGAAAGTTTTTTCACCCCAAATATAAAGATTATCAAGTAGGAAAAAGAAAGAAGTGATATTTACAATGTTAAAGCAATTAAGCATACACAATCTTAAATTTTAAAAGGTTATAAAAGGTAATTCTATAATAAGCAAGCCTTGTATGTCCTTTAGGGATAACCCAGACTAAGCAATTGGGAATCTCTTGATTATGCCTAGAAAATACTTATCCCCAAGACCAAGCAACATGGAGATACCTGTTTCCTCTTTGTAAGTTTTTTATCCCTCTCCTGACATGTAGTCTGAGCTGCAAACCCAGGTGATGGAAGAAACCAATGTGCATGACTCATCTTTACGTGGGGGCAATAGCAGAACAACAAAGTCTTTAATAAAAAAAAAGGAATAACTCATTCCCCTTCATTTTTCTGGGGGATATTTTAGCATGTCAAGTAGATGGTTCTTAGCCACATCCTCAAGGTTCTTCACAATCCCTCCATTCAACTGTACAACTACAGCGATGGCAACATCTCATTTGATGGTGAAGTTTGCTTCATCCACCCATGGAACGAGGTGATATTGAAGGCTGATGTGAAGGAGCATCTGCCCAACAGCTCACAGCATCGCTACCATGCTTATGGGCTACTAGGCAAGAGTACCCTCGTGTATTAAAATGTTGCTACTCGTACCCCTTACAAGGTTCAAAATGTACTGTATGGGCTCTGGAAAGGGGCCCAAACATGATTGTGCATAGCTTCATGAAGATCTTTGCTCAATATGAAGTTGTAATCAAATAAAGAAACCAAGATGTTGGGTTGTAAGAACTATACAGAGGACATCATGCATTTTTATAAATCTGGGTGCAGCGTTGTCTGGAATTGTGTATAAAATACTGGTCAAACCAGCTAAAAATATTGCAGAATTAGAGAGGGCTAAGAGAAGGGTCAAAAGAGTCATAGAAATGCTCTTATACATAAAGAAGCTGAAAAGACTGGGGTTATTCACATTAGAAAAGAGGTTATTAAGAGGGAAAATAATAAAATGTAATATAATCATGATTGGTGTGAACGAGGCAGAATGCAAATAACTCTTCTCTCTCTCTTAGCACAAGAGCAGGAGGACACTCCATGAAACTGAAAGTAGCAAACTGAAAACTGACAAAAAAGAAATACTATTTCAGTGTGAAATTATACCGTGGAACTCATTGCCACAGGGAATAGTTGAATCCAAGAATTTAGCAAGATTCAAAAGGGACATTTGCATGGATAAGGATATTCAAAGCTCCAATAGTTAGTATCAACAAAAAAAAAAGTATCGCAAGGGTTATTAAACCTGATGCTTTGGGGTTTAATGTCAACCTCTATCTATAAGGGATTAGATGAGATTTATGTGCCTCGCAGATTACTCCATGTGTTCCTACTGAGGGTCTTAAAACATTCCTGTCAAGCATCTAGTACTGTACTGGCTATTGTCAGGTGCAAGATGCCAAAGCAGATGGACTTCAGGTGTGATCCAGTCCAACAATTCCTATGTTCCTTCTCCAGGGCTACATCTACTCTGGCATGATTTTCCAGAAATGCTTTTAACGAAAAAGTTTTCCGTTAAAAGCATTTGCGGAAAAGAGCGTCTAGATTGGCACAGACGCTTTTCCACAAAAGCACTTTTTGCAGAAAAGCGTCCATGACCAATCTGGACACACTTTTGCGCAAAAAAGCCCCGATCGCCATTTTCACGATCGGGGCTTTTTTGCGCAAAACAAATCTCAGCTGTCTACACTGGCCCTTTTGGGCAAAAGTTTTGCGCAAAAGGGACTTTTCCCCGAATGGGAGCACCATAGTATTTCCGCAAAAAGCACTGATTTCTTACAGTAGGAAGTCAGTGCTTTTGCGGAAATTCAAGCGGCCAGTGTAGACAGCTGGCAAGTTTTTCCAGAAAAGCAGCTGATTTTCAGAAAAACTGGCCCGTGTAGACACAGCCCAGATGTATTCGGCTCTACTGTCTAGCCATAGCCAACTGAGAACAGGAGTTGTCTTGTTTCATTTGCTTCTACTAGACACAATGTGGCCACTAAGATGACTGGAGCAACACACTCCCTTTTATAGTCTCCCCCGTGGAAGGGTGAAGGGAAGGAAAAGACATGGCATGGACGAGCCTCAACAATCGCTGTTGTCAGATGTTCTCCATCAGCACTGTATGCGCTAGTGTGTCTCATGAGTGCAAATATGCAGAGGCAACTCAAAGGAGAATGTAGCATTTCTCATCTCTAACTACAGTGGCACATTATTGACTTGCAGGAGTTTTGGGGTGAAGATAATGGGAGGAAATCAGTGAAAGCTTATTTAAAGATATGAATGGCTCCTTTTTGGGAGAGATGACCAGGCTTTCATGAATTACAGCTGTGTTTCTCAGAGTGGGCCCACTTTGTGAAAGCCGTTGGCAGGCCCTTGCCACTTTGTTTACCTAAAGAGTCTGTAGCTATGGAGCCCTACTGGTGCTGGTTCACAGTTTCCAGCCAAGGCGAACCATGGGAAGTGGTGAACTAGGCCATGCCACTTCCTGTGGCTCCCCTTGGCTGGAAATGGTGAATTGGAGCTCCTGGGAGCCACAGGGCTCTCTGGCTACAGACCCTATAGGCAAACTAAGCAGTGGGTTCTCTCAAAGTGGGTTCACAGCGCGCTTTGAGAAACACTGAATTACAGAATGGAATGATTAAGACCATTTGATAGGAAATAGGCAACAAATAATATTATTTAATAAGTTAAACTTTGAGTCTGCTGTAAAATCCATAAGGGTCAGAAGTTATGGTTTGAACTGTGGCTTGATCAATGGCAAAGGAAACTTCATTAAATAAGAGTAGGGTTAGTTTGTTTTTGCGTTTAGACTTTAGTCTTCTCGCACATTAACAAGGAGGTTAAATTAGCCATTAACTAAATTCTTTTTACTGAACATTTAAAACTGTGTTTTTATTCATATTTTACAGCATTCTAAGGATCAATCTCTCTTTTTTATTTTGTGACTTATTTACATAGGAGAACATAATAGTACATTACCATTAGCCCTAACACTAAGGAAGGGTGAAAGGATTCATGTTCTGACTCAAGCTCTACAGAGCATTAAAGAATTGATTCAAGGAAATCTTAAGCTGCAGAACTGTGGCACTAGTCAAACTGATTCCCACCCTCTCTTACCATTCACACATCTTCTCCTCACCCCATGCCACTCTAGGACATCCCCTTTGCTAGGGGCCCAATGTGAACAGAAGCAGCTGGTGTATACTTCTCCTATGAAAAGACTCTTCAGGTGCTTCCTTAACATCCTTGCTGTGCTGCTCTAGTGGCACAAAGGAGACACAGAGTATGACCCTCATCTCCCCCCCCCCTCCCAACCCTGAGACCCCTTCCACACTCCGACACCCTCGGCCTCACCCCTGCCTTAGACTGTGTGGCTGTGTCTAGACTGGCAAGTTTTTCCAGTCTAGACTGCTTTTGCGGAAAAACTCGCCAGCAGTCTACCCCGGCCGCTTGAATTTCCGCAAGAACACTGACTTCCTACTGTCTGAAATCAGTGCTTCTTGCGGAAATACTATGCTGCTCCCATTCAGGCAAAAGTCCTTTTGCACAAAGCTTTTGCGCAAAAGGGCCAGTGTAGAAAGCTCAGATTTGTTTTGTGCAAAAAAGCCCCGATCATGAAAACGGCGATCGGGGCTTTTTTTCATAAGTGTGTCTAGATTGGCACGGACGCTTTTCCACAAAAAGTGCTTTTGTGGAAAAGCGTCCGTGCCAATCTAGACGCTCTTTTCCGAAAATGCTTTTAACGGAAAACTTTTCCTTTAAAAGCATTTGCAGAAAATCATGCCAGTCTAGATGTAGCATTTATGTGCAGAATGAGTTTTTTTTATGTGCACCACTATGGAGGTGATATGTCTTTCACCATCTCCATTGTGGTGCACATAACAAAATTCATTCCACACCTGGACATAAATGTAAGCAGAGTCTGAACCACTGCTTCCAATGCAGCCATCTGGAAGGGGACAGGAAACCTAGGTGTGGTTATGCTCATTCAGTTGTTTAGCATTGTAAGGTATTACACTGTTATGTAAATACAGTTCATGCTGGGCTGGGAAAGAAATCCTGGGTGTGCTTATGTAAATCCAGGCCAGCCAATGCTATAGGCCTGATGGATGCTCAGTTGTTAGAATGGTATTTTGCCTGTTGTAACTAATTTGGCTGTTGTGAGGTCACAAATCATGTTAACCCTAAATGTAGAAATTGTAAAATATGACCATCAGTGCTTGCAGGAGACACTGTCATTGTAAAGAATCTCAGCTGGACAAGCCTTTCCCTTCTAGACTCAAGTGTATTGGATTGGGGGGGAGGGGTAAGCAGAGCAGAGCAGGCTACATGCCCCTCCAGACATGAGCTGTAAGACTGGTTCAACCTGTTTCTCTTCCCTCCCGCACCCACTCCTCTCTGTTCTAACAGAACTAAAAATAGACTCCATAAGGGGTCTCTATTTTATGTTGGCCTGTACTGAGAGTCAAGAGCTGAAATCACTAGGGTTGGCCCAGATCCAAACCCATTGGCAGCAGTTGGCCAGCAGGGTGGCGGGCAGGAGCAGGCAGCTGGCCAGTGGGAGCAGCAGCAGGCATCCAGCAGGAGCACACAGTCGGCAGGTGGCCTGTGGGATCGGCTAGCAGGAGCAGAGGGCGGCAAGTGGCCAATGGAGTGTGTGAGATACCTCCTATCCCCACCTCACCCTCCAGGGGTGGGAGGTGAGCTCTGAAAATCACCTCTGAGCTCTGGTCTGCCCTGACCAAGGGCAGCAACTGCGAGTGGGGTACTGAGAAAGGTTGGGCATGTGAATAAGACTTGTGAGCCTGAGAGGCAAAGAACATTGCTCAGTCCACTTGAGCTGGGACGTTTACTCATGGGTTGGTTATGAACTCTGTTTGTGGTGTTTTCCCAAGTTAATGCCAGGTTACTGCTTTCCCTTTTTCATTAAAAGTTTATTTTCTACACTCAGACTCTGCTTGCAAGTGGAGAAGCATGACTCTCAGAGGTGCCCAGGGGTGAGAGAATTTCCCAGGCTAAATTTGGGTGGGGGCTTTAGCCAGTTCTGTGTGGGATGGATGAAAAGAAACCCCTAGATATTGAACCCAGCCCTGACTGCTGCCAGCCCTACCTGACAGAAGGGTTACATAAAAAACAAAAAGTTAGAGGAACATTGGTCTACAATAGAAATGTTCAACACCACCACAGCTACACTGCAACTGTACCACTTCAGTATTATAATGAAGAGCCAAGAGTGACAGAAAAAGGGGTTTTTCCATCACTGTAGTAAATCCAGCTCATCAAGGTGCTGTCTGTACCATGGCATAAGCTGGAATTTTTTCAGAGCCCTAAACCAGGAGATAAGCTGACCTAACTTTGCAAGTAGCTCTTTGAACCACATCCTCAATACTGCCCATGTATTGTGAATAATTCATTGGTTACAATGTCTCCTGGTACGTCCTCCGTGATGCCCTTCCATGCTGCCCCCAACATAGCGCTGTGGCTGAGACAGTATGGAAACCTCATTGCACTGTCTCCATTCTACTATGGACATGTATGTTCTTGCCAGAAAAACCAAATAGTCATTCATGTATTTTCTAGTTCAACATAGTGACAACTAAAAGCAGCTGTTAAATCAAACCATGCAGCTTCTGTTCATCTGTGACATTATCTGTCTGTGTTACTTCTCCAAAGATCAGACAAAGTAACGCAGACAGTGTTGCAGTAGAACAGCTTGTGATTTCAGTTACTCTAGTGCTTTTAATGTGTCACTTTTAATTAATTGGCCTTAGTTCACAGCTTCTGACTTTTGAGTCATCTCTGAAATATCACAAAACAGGCCACTTTCCTCCAAAGTTTAAACCTTTCCTCGTCAAAATCATGAATCCATTCAAATGCAGCAGGTGCTGGAACTGGGTTGGTAGGGGTGCTGATGCACCCCTTGTCTTGAAGTGATCTCCATTAGACACACGGTGTACTGTTTGGTTCAATGGCTATCAGCACCACTACTATATAAATTGTTCCAGCATCCCTGTGGGAACCTAATGGCTACTTCTCGGTGACTATTCCCCACTCCCTTTTTCTTAATTATACATAGAGTAAAAGTATCATGTTAGGTGCTTGGGATTTCACTAAGGGAACCTGCACATTCCTTTTCTACTTGAAGATTGCACAAATCAGGCATGCAGCAAAGTGCTCACAAAACGTGGTGTTTTTTCCCCCCTCTCTTATTTCCTATCACAGACAATGAGCTGCCATTCATCTGTCATATTAAAACATGTCTCTTGGTAACAGCTGCAGTACTGCGAGTTATTTAAATATATCTTGTCTACTACCAGGGAGGATTTCAAATACTTGTCCTTCTCTTGCATCTTTATTCATTTCTACCATCTGTGGGGGAAAATGGATTTTTAACCCCCAAACAAACAGCCGCCTAAATAGATACCAGAGACCCCTGATACCAAATGGAAAGCCACATTTAGCTATCACATTACTCAGGATAAAACATGCATTGAGGCATCAAACTATAGACCATGTTTTTAAACAAGCACTGAAATATGCATGTGTGAAAAGTGGTGGATTCTTGACTATATGGAACCTGACATGCTCTTTAGGCATCTCAGTCAAATTCCATTTAAAATGTGAGAGACCAACCTTCTCAGAGGTGTCAATTTCCTTTGTGACATCTGATACTTGTAGCTCATATAAAACACATAGCTTGTTAGTCACCAAAATTTGTCTTGAGGGGGGTGATATGCACCCACCCCACGCTGGTTATAGTGTGGAGTAAAGACTCACTGCAAATACAAATACATTTGATGTGTGGTTTATGGTACCTCCGTTATTTATACTTCATTGGCTCATTGCCAGCCCTACCTGACAGAAGGGTTACATAAAAAAAAAGTTAGAGGAGCATTGGTCTACAATAGAAATGTTACAACACCACCACAGCTATACTGCAACTGTACCACTTTAGTATTATAATGAAGAGCCAAGAGACTGGCGAGTTTTTCCGCAAAATCATCTGCTTTTGCGGAAACACTTGCCAGCCGTCTACACTGGCCGCTTGAATTTCCGCAAAAGCACTGACGATCTCATGTAAGATTGTCCGTGCTTTTGCGGAAATACTATGCTGCTCCCGTTTGGGCAAAAGTCTTCTCCAAAAAACTTTTGTGCAAAAGGGCCAGTGTAGACACTAGAGATTTTTTTTGCGCAAAAAAGCCCCGATCGCAAAAATGGCGATCAGGGCTTTTTTGCGCAAAAGCGCGTCTAGATTGACCACGGACGCTTTTCCGCAAAAAGTGCTTTTCCAGAAAAGCGTCCTGCCAATCTAGACGCGCTTTTCCGAAAATGCTTTTAATGGAAAACATTTCCCTTAAAAGCATTTCCGGAAAATCATGCCAGTATAGACATGCCAGTATCCATTGAGTATGTGTGACAGCATTTTCACCCCACTGGCTGCAAGGAGTGCCAAAGCCAGCCTCAAGCCCTGCTGCTCCAAGAGGCTCCAGCAGCCAAACCCTGGTGTTCCAAAACTTAAGGACCCATGAACTGTCTGTCTGCATCAGCTCCTGACATTTTGGGAACACAGAGCTCCCAGAAGGAATAGTGCCCCAAGCCCAGAGCAAATATAAATCCATCATTGTAAAAGGCCCAGCACAAGAGAAATCCCAAATGAAGGATCATGCCCCTACTATATCAAGGCTACGTCTACACTGGTGGCTTCTTGCGCAAAAACTTGCCAGGTGTCTACACTGCACGCACGTTCTTGCGCAACTAAATTTACGGTACAGCGTCAGAAAACAGAGCTTCTTCTGTAAGAGTTATTCCTCTCCCCATGAGGAATAAGCCCTCTGACAGTATAGACAGGCAACATGAATTTTTTGCGCAAGAAACCTCTATGGCTAAAGTGGCCATCAGAGTTTTCTTGCGCAAGAGAACATCCACACTGCCATAGATGCTCTTGCACAAAAGCACATGCCAGTGTAGACACGCTCTTGTGGAAGACTTTGTGCAAGAACTCTTCCACAAAACAGTTCTTGCACAAGAAGCTGCCAGTGTAGATGTAGCCCAAGTGTATTGGTTCTAGAAGTCAGATCTGATGCCTCAATTCCACCTGAATCAACCATATAAGTAGTAGCACAAGTACCACATTTGTATCCACATTCTCAGCCATTGTCAGATCCAATGCCTACATGGATCCGTACATTCCCAGAGCACCGTGATAAGGTAATTAAAAGAAAGGCTTAATTCTCATGTCTTACTCCTGTCATACCCCTCTTTGACCCTATCACAGGGCAGACTCACTGCCATGGCACCTCCAGCTGGTAGCCCCAGGAATTAGCTCATCAGCTCACTGGACACCTCCCTCTAGTGGGTGTCCCCCCGTGTTCTCGCTCCCCTCTCTGGTCCAGACCAGAGTCATTCTTGGACCACGCGTCCTCTTCAGGACACTGCCCTCCAGCAGTGCCCACTCCATTCCAGTATCTCTGAGCAGCAGGGGGTAGGTGTTTATCCAGCTTTGCACTCCAGAGTCCTCCCCGCCCAAGGGGCACCCAGTTTTCCTCCCAGGGAACACTCAGTTCCCCTGTACTCACCTTGCCTCAGTGACCCACTGCCAGTCTTCATCCAGCTCCTGCCTCAGGGCAAACTGCAGTCTGTAATGGCCCCTCATCACTGGCAAAAGGGTGTGGACCTGCTGCCTTTGCCTACCATGACTGCCTCTCTTCTGCCCTAGTGGCTTCAGGCCCTGCAGCCTAGGAACTAGCTTAGTCAGAGCTTCCCCAGCACTGCTCTGGGTCCCTGGCAGCCTGGTCCCTCCTATTCTCTATTCAGAGCAGCAGTAAGTTCTCCCTTCCCTCCAGGAGCCCTTCTTTATGTAGTCCCAAGCTGAGCCCTCATTAGCAACAACTGACTCAGCTGGGGCTTCGCTGTCAGCCCCCACTCAGGGCTGGGTTTTTGCCCTTAAAGGGCCAGTCCAGGGAAAGTGCTCTGCCACAGTCCCCCTCTCAGCGTGCAAGAGAAAATCACAGAACAGGTACCGCTTTCCCACGTCATCTCATTCCCTCCCCAAGAACACTTACAGATTCACCAGGGAAATTTGTTCCTAATTTTTTACTTTCTTCCAGGGGTGCTCAACCCCCTGCTCCACCTCAGGCCCTGCCCCACCCCTCCCTGACCACTCTCCCCAAATCCTCACCCCCCCATCTTGCCTCTTTATGCCCCTGCTCTGCCCTAGGCCCTGCCCCCATTTGACCCCCCCCCCCCAATCATGTCTCTTCTCACCCCCTCCCATAAACACTGCTCCTTCCCCACCTTCCCAGATCCTCCTGCATGCCATGGAACAGGTGATTGCAGCAGATGGGAAGTGCTAGAGAGTGGGGGAGCATCCAGCCCAGAGTGGCCATGGAGTCAGTGCATCTGTTCTGGAGACAGTTACCCTCCCTTGTCCATCTGATTTCACTCAGAGAAACCAATATCAACATCAGTTGCCTTCTGCTTGACAACAGCAAACATGAAAGAAAACAAACATCTTCTCTTTCTGTGCCAAACTTAAGGCCTTTCAAAAGCAACAATATTGCAAAAATACAGATATTCTGTACCAGCATCCTTGGTATAGGGTTGTGGGCTTATCATTGTATCTATGGCTCCTTTGTAGTTTCTCTGATATAGCTGGCACACGCTTCTTTTAAAATGTATAAAGCTGTATCCGAATTTTAATCTTTGAGGATTTACCACGGGAGGTTGCTTGCATGACAGCTGTGATAGTGAGAACATTATACATAAAAGCTTAAAATAACTAATACAATTAAAATGTCAAGAACTTGGGCCTGAATGCTACAGCTCTAATTAAAGGAAAGAGGAATTATGAGGAACACAGACTCCTGCACAAGCTAGCCTTTCTCACACCCCTCCAACTTGACCTTCTTTAATAATGAACTCTTAATTCGGTTTCTTTCATTGCAGCAGCTTGCTTGTTTGCAGCCTCATCATTTTGTTACCACCACTTTTACTGCTGTTCTTCTTAGCAGTACCTCAGCCATAGGGGTTAGTAAGAAGTCAGATGAGCAGAATAGATGGTCCTCACAGAAAATGAGACAGATGTTCCAAGAGAGTAGAAGAAGAAGTGATTTCTGCTCACTCCTCACATTTTTCCCTTTTCAAAGTGGAAACAAAATAATTCTCAAGACTCCTCCCCCTCCCACCTCCACAAAAATAATTCTGGTGCTAATTGAAAAGCAACCTACAGCAAAGAACTTGACAGTGTCACTTTTTCTTTGACAACGTTGCTAACAGTGAGCTGTGGACCTTCAGCAAAGCAGCAGTGTGGTAAGCAGACTTCAATCTAAGGAACCATGGAGCTGCGGGGAGAGACAGCAACAGGCAGTACAGTGTATATTGTCAAAGCTGTTGCCTCACATGTGCTTAAGAAACATGCTTACATGTCTTGAGCCAAGATGCTGCACTGTTAGCTGAAGATGGCTCAACTGAGTCTCAGTGCTAAAATGAATTGTATTTCTGTTTGAAAAAATTACCTTATGCTATTAAAGTAGCTTCTCTATTCTGGGCAAAAGACGAAATTGATTGGAAATCTGAGCTGGACAATAACTTGCTTAGCTTCAAGCTAATTTGCTACCAATTATGCCTTTAAGCATTAAAGTAAAATAACAGGCAGCACATTATGAAAGGGCTGGGATTATTGTCCCTGTGGTGCAGTACAGCACTTTTGGAAAGAATTTCAAAATTAGTGGATGAAGGGAATGGCATAATGGGCCACATTCTTCTTGTATTATCCCATTGAAATCAATGGAATTACACCAGGGATTAATGCTGCCCCTTACAGTGGTTTTAGCAGAGTGTTTGAAAGACTGTCAGACAAGATCTAAATTTCAAAATTAATTCAAATAGCTTGGAACACTCTCCCTTGGATAGAAAACAGCCAAAGGACTGTTCAGAAAGGTTAATAATATGTGGCAATGTAGCTCAGTAGGGGAAAAGATCTAATGACATATTGGTATTAAGTCTGTTAACATTTTCATTAAAGAACGAGAGAGTAAGCATTCTATCACATTAAATTTTTCCATCAGAAAACACAGAGGGTGGAATCTTTCCCTATTGCAGTCAATGGCAAAACTCCTACTGACTTCAAAGGGGCCAGGATTTCACCTGGAAACTTCAACAGGGCCATAACCACTTTACACCAATGTTCAGCAGGAGGAAGTCAAATGTGTGCTCAGTTAAGAAGTCTAAACTGGGGTAACGGAAGAATGTTTTAAGACCAAATGTTTCTTCACAGATGAAAAGGGTTCCCTTAACAAAAGTGCTGAAATGGGCACTGTTTGTACTTGTGTTTCTACGCATTGGATTGTTAATGCTTGAAGATAATGCTTGAATCAGGAAAGCAACTGTGGAATTTCACAATTCACTTTGCTAGTTAAAATACAGCATCAGAATGGCAATATTGGTGAGATCACAGTGGGTCTGCAGAGAGATGTTATAATATTGGGTGCTCAAAGAGGCTAAGAACCTGAAGAATGGAACACAAAGGATTTTGACATGTGGAAGCCTGGTTTTGAGCTAATGTGAAAAGACCATAGAATTATGATTACACCTGTAATGTATAGAAAAACTACTGAAGAAAGAAGAGAAATATTTAAGAAACAAATAGGAAAGCTGTAAATTAAATTCATCTAAGTTAAGGTAAAGTGCAACAGAGGCGAATATGATTAAGTTAGGATGTAAAATCAATAGGCAAAAGGCTTCTAACCATATAACTAGTCTGTTAAAGAAAGAAAAGCAGAAGCCAATTAAAAAGGACAATTAAAGGAGCTCTGAGAAATACTGGATTTCAAATTGCAGGGGCTATTTCAGTTAACAGTAGAGACTATATATATCAGCATAGACAAGAGATAAAAGAAAAAATAGTCTACTGATAGCAGGAAAGTGGAAAGAAACATAAAAATTTCATTTCTACATAGGATGAAAACTAAGAGCTGCTAAGTAGAGATCTTATGTCCTGATACAATAAAGGAGAAGTCGGAATGTTCTCACTTGGGGTTGAAAGTAGTTATAAATAGAATGAGAGCAGTCCCGAGTAATGGCAGCAGAGAGAAATCTAGAGGAAATGAGTAAGCTGGACACAATGAAATTCCTATTCACAAACAGCTTTTGTCCTTATCACCTTCTAAGCACGTTTGCAAACAATCACTCTTGATAAATATGCCTTCTAAAATGTGTTTATTTTTTGCTTTGGAAGCAAAGGATTAATGTACATAAAAACCACAATGCTATTTTCTCAGTTCCAAGTGGTGAGCACACTGGGACCTGTGGACAGCACAGTAGCATAGTAATAATGTGAGTCTGTGGACACTGAATCCTTTCACGTGATAAGAGTATTTAACTGATTAGCCTGACACAGATCACATGACTATAGCTAAGAAATAGTCCATGTTTATATCCATACCCTTGTGTGTCAGACCATTATTACAGGGTATAGGTAAGTAGGTATAAAATCTGCACAAGCTCCTCTGAAGTCTGGATCTGGCCCTAAATCTTAGGACATAATATAATGCTTAGCGCAGGTAGCTATAGACAAGACTGTCTGTCTTCAAAGTACTGTGTGTCCTTATGTTTTAGAGGCCCCAATTTGTTAGCAGGGACCTAACAGACATTTAGATTTTCAAGAATTCAGCACCAACTACTCCCACTGAATAGTAATAGAGAGGTAGCCATGTTAGTCTGATCTTGCTAAAACAAAAGGAAAAACTGTGTAGCACTTTAAAGACTAACAAGATGGTTTGATAGGTGATGAGCTTTTGTGGGCCAAAGCTCATCACCTATCAAACCATCTTGTTAGTCTTTAAACTCCCACTGAGGCACTAAAATAGGTGATCAGATCATTACAATAACTCAGCTCCCATTTAGACATTTCAGGTTGGCATTTTCAAGAGTCTGAGGGAGAGAGTACCAAATTCCACTTGATGGTAGCTCAGTGCCTAACTCCCTTTGGAAATCCCAGCCATAACACTTAAATCCATCCTTATTCAGAGAAGCATTTAAGCACGTGTATACATCTCCTTGACTTGAGCATTTAGGCAACTGTTTCGTTGAATTGAGATCTTACATGCAAATAGTTACAAAAAAATTGAATGTTTGAATATTCACCAAAGCAACTGTATATTCAGAATGTAAAATTCACAGTTCATGTTGTGCCGATTAAACAGAAATAAAGCCCTTCTGATTATGCGAACAACTAACTATTATGATTTTTTTACAGTTCAGATGATCTGCCATCCAAGAATTGTTCATTGAAGAAATTCACTGAGGAAATTCAAAATGTTGAATAATGAATAAAGTTCAGAATTTCACCATGTACAGATGATCCAGGGGCAAACGAAAAAGAGATGAAATTCTTTGAATTATTTCCTCAGTTCTTGTTACTGTTGACTTCCTTTAGCAACAAAACTATGACTATGTATTACCATATATATTTAATTTAAAGAGCTTGTGGACTCTTTTAATTTGACAAATAAGCTTCTATACCTGGGAGGTCGCAAATCAAAATGTATTAAATTTCATGTGCAAGAGCCCATTAGTTACGTCTTTAACACAGAGAATCTACTAGTTTAATGTTCATGGTCTCATAGGGGTTCTAATGGTTAAATAGTTTCCCTTTTGAAATCTCAAACATGTAAAACTTCATAGGCTTTCTTTAGTAGATTGTTGGGTCTCAAGTTCTGCAAACCTCGCAACCCCCCAAAATAGATCATTACATCTGTAAGGAAGAGAACATCTGTTCTAGGAGGATAACAAACTGTTCAAAAGAAATAGCTTATCCTTGACTGCACCTGTGCAGAGTAAATCTCAAATTCAGGCATTGTATAAGGAGATTCCCATTACATTTCATGAGCAATGACAGAATCTTGAGCTTCATCTGACCTTCACTCTCTAAAGTTCTGCTTTGTAAATGCAGGAGTGTACAGCTAACGCCAGTAGAATGTCTTATTATGTATTCTACTCTGTTCCAGCTGGACCTGCTGAACAACTTACTTATGTGCTTTGAAATTTACCAGTAGATGCTGAAGTAGGGGCTTGGACCTCACTTGATCATCTGTATCTTGGATTTCTCTCCTTTGGTCTTACTCATGAAACCTGAAAATGCAAAAAAGACATCATGCAAAGGGTAGAAAAAGTAATTTTATATTACAAGAAGCATCACTTCTGCTATCAAAGGGATGTTTCTCACTGGGGCCTTTAGCGTTCTCAATAGAAAGCTAGTCACGGGTAAGAACTCAATATTTAATTTATTGAGCACTTACCAACAGTAAAAGAGAAATAATTCATCCCTGCCCCCAAGGACTTTACAAACTAAATTTTAAAAAATTCAGACTGTAGATGCAATGGGAGATGCAGAACTCAGTTTGTCTTAGAGTTTAATTCGGGGATGAGCAATACTTTTTTATGAGGAGCCACTCCAAGAATTTAGGAAGTGGTCAAGGGCTACACTCTTCCATGACATTAATGGAGGAGGTGCAGGGTTCAGAAGGGATCTTGGGATGCACGAGGAGGTGCAGGGTCTGGGAAGGGGTTGTGACCAGGGACAGGGGTGCTGCTAGGGGAGGCAGAGGGTTGGGGCAAGAGGGGAGAAGTGCCAGTTGCAGGCTCTGGCCAGGAGACACTTATCTTAGGAGGCTGCCAGCCACCAGCCCAGCAGAACTTGCAGGCAGGCTCTCTGCCTGCTGAGCTCCTGGACACTGATCAAAGAGGCTGGCTATGGGGGCCATGCTTTTCTCTGTGCACTGTGCATCCCTTAGGGGGTCCTCCATGCCCTGCCTGCATCGCACTGGCCAGTTTCCAGGGCACGCAGCATACAAGGAGCCCTTGGCTCCTGCAGCCGGCCGTCTTGAATGGCATGAGAGAGAGCAGCAGGCAAGGAGCCTGCTGAAGTCTCCCACTGGGCCACAGGATGGTGCCAGGCCACAGCTAGCAGTTTGGCAGGCCAGATCCAGCCCACAGGCCACATGATTTAATGCATGTTTGACTTATTTTAACAATGGGTTGGTGACATCACTTCTTACCTGAGAGGGATTTGAATGAAACAAAAATTGACTCATTGCTCAAAGACCAGTTCCAGGCCGAAGGAACACAATGAAAAAAACCACGCAGGCTGGAGCAGATACAAAATGAGAGAGGAATGGGAGGCTTGGGTGAATCACATTTGCTGATCTTTCCATTTCTAGAGCTGTTCATGTAGTTAATAGTTTTGCCAGAACAATAGAACTTGGTAATACAACGGCCAGATTTCCACGGCAGAAAAAAGAAACAAACAGGACCATGATTCTAGAGCAGTGGTTCTCGAAGTGTGGCCCACAGGCTACTAAAAGTCTGTGACTATCCTGCAGGTGGGCTGTGAGCAGACGGCCTCCCCCCACCCCATACTGAGCAGTCTGTGCTGACATTTCAGCCCCGCATACCCCCTCTTGAGAGGTTGACTTGCTGCTGCAGGGGGGTAGCCCCAAACCTCAGAGGATGGACACAGCTAGTGGAGGGAGATAGTGGCTCCCATGCTGCTGCTTCCCCTTGCCCCTGGCTGTGGAAATGGCAGTTCAAGACACTGCACACCTGGAGGCTTTCCCCATTGCTACCATTGGTGAGAATCCTGCCCAGATGCCCTGCCCCCAGCCCACTCCTACACCCAACCTCCCAGCCAGACCCAGACCCCCAGTCCATTCTGGGCTCATTTTGTCATCATGTGTGGTTGGTTAGTGGTCCACAGAAGCGTTTGTGCTGAGCAGGGTGGGCCACGGGCCACAATGTTTGAGGACCACTGTTCTAGAAGCTCAAGAACATAGCAATTAAAGGGCTTTGTATGCTGTAGCAAGAGGGAATTTGGTCTCACACCCATCTGCAGTGAAATGCAATGCAATATCAGAAGAGTCACCACACTGCTGATGCACCCACGCATAGCAGGGAGCGGCATAGCACGTTTCCTCAACTAGCGCCTCCCTCCAAAAGCCACTCCAGCCCTGAGGTATTCTGGCTCGTCTCATCCCTTAGCCCTCTGGTCAAGTGGCTTTTAACCCTACACCTACTAGGGTATTAATGTCCCAAATACACGGGGTCCCATACTGCACTGGACATATTATGCCGCTTTGGGGCTCCTCTTGACTCCACTCTTCTATTTCAGTAGTGGCCCCTAAGCATCTCCCTGGAGTTTTACTACCACTCACAAAAGTAAAACAAAAAACAACTTCTTCCCTTTTCCCAGCCTTGAGTTTTTAATCCAACCCAAGTCCTCCCCAGCTCTCCATTCTTCTGCGGGATGCTGACTCTTTGGGATTGCCTCCTTGCAGTCTTGTCTGGATCCTCATCTCATCTACCACCCAGTCATCTGCCTGTGGGTTGTCCTTCTCACAGACCACCTCAGAAGTCTCCTTCCCTGCTGCTGCCTATTCTCCTTAGCACCAATTCCAAGGTATCAACTGCTTCGGGAAGTGCCTCTCTCCGGCTGAAGTCTTTCAGCCTTCTGTTAAGGCCTTTCAATCTCTCAGCAGGGTCCAATAATTACCCAAGACCACTGATAACCAGATTGTTAGAGTCAGCTGGGAAAATAGTTCATTTATTGCAGGCAAAGTTCAGCCTGGCTCCCCTTATAAAGTTAGTCAGCCCATGGGGTATGTGCAGAAATTTACATTTTACCTTTTGAGGAAGGGCATCAGAGCTTCTTTGGTTATGGGAGAGAGCAAACTCCTTCAGCTCCAGGTCCCCAGCAGAATTCCTCCTTGGCCACAGCAGAAGAGCAAGAAAGCTCCTTCAGACCCTGGGCTGGCGGCAGGGACAGCGATCTCCCTGCCACAGAACTGGGGAAGTTCACTCTCCACAACAAGGTCCTGGGAGAGATGAGCTCTCTCTCTGTCCCTGTTGCAGGAACAGGAGTTCTTTCTAGACCAGTGGCTCTCAATCTGCAACTCATAGCCACATCCAGCCCAGCTCTGCGCTAAGAAGAAAAAAAAATTGCCTTGCTGATCAGGCAGGGGACAGGGACAGGATGCTGCAGAATCTCAAGTTTTGGGTGGAGGCTCAGCTCCAGGGGTCAGGTCTGAATTTCCCACCCATTTGGGGGTTCTGGTCCTGCTGTGGGCTGGCAGGATCCCAGGTCCCGCTATGGGCCTTCTGGTCTCATGTTCTGACCATCCAACCCCGCACGGAGGTCTGGTGTTTGACCCCAATTCAGGGGCCAGGTCCAGGTCCTGGTTAACTGGCCCAATATTCTCCTCCTTATCCCACTCTGGGCAGAGGCACGAGGGGATAAGGGATTGTGAAGGGGTTTTGAGGGTGGCTGTAGTTCTCAGACTATGGCACAAGTATGATAAAGAGATTGAAAACCTCTCTTCTAGCCTATATTTGATGATTCCATATGATGTGACATAACAACATGGACACCGCTTAAGTGGTCCTTTCCTTATATTACAGAAAAGAAGCAAAAATCACAACAGTTTCAGCATTTTAGCAGATTTCCAAGGAAAAAGGCCATGAAATCTTGAATAGCCAAATTTATATTATTACAGATGATATCAAACATCGCACCAGGTCCAAACATCCCTCAAACCTGGAGGAACTTTGGAATTGGATGTCTGTGTTTTTAAAGCACCCAATCAGCCGAAGTAACAAAACAGTCCTATACATTTTAGGAAATTTCAGCTACAAACCCTCCAGGCAATTATCTACTATATATTTGAGAGAGTATGTCTGTCTGTCTGTCTGTCCAAGAACTCCCCCTTAATGGTAAGAGCTAGGACCACCAAATTTGGTATTCAGCTCTTATTATCATAATTTGAAGCAAGCTAGGGGTTTCGTTGTACCAGAAAAATGGGATGTGCCTGGAATGGGATTGCTTCTCATGAAACCGCACAGAAAAGAGACAGAATCACTAAATTCAGTACAGTCCTCAAAACTGACATAACTGGGTGAATGATGAAAGTTCAGTGTGGCCTCAGGTATGTCAGGAGCTCAGGGTGGGTTCATAGAGTGCCAGCTCGGCCACCTGACCCCAGCACAGGGAGCATCTTTCCTCTCCTCCCTTCCCTCCCCACCCCCCAGCCTTGACACCCAACCCAGAGCTGCTCCAGAGCTGTCGCTGCGGAGGGGACAAGTGGTTCTTCCATGGCCCCCCCCCCCAGCTGGGGAACATGAACTCTCTCCTAGCTCTGCCTGTTGTAGCTTCTCACCTGGCCCTGAGCTGCTGCAGTGAGGGAGTCTTCTCTTCCCAGGGCAGCCTATATACTGAACCCCTCATCCCCAGCCCCACTCCCAAGTAATGAATTAAATGACGCATGTACATTTTCATTTTATTTTCCAAAAAAAATACATTAATTGAGTTAAGGACCTGAGGAATCTCAGTTAAATCTTCTCGTTATTTTCTATTCATACTAAAGTAGCAACTAAAGGGGGTCAAGGTCTCACTATATGTCTGGATGATGTGTAAAGAGACATGTCGTATCCTAAAGGGCTCATAATCTCAGCAATGGGCCAGGCCAACCCCTTAGATCCAAACACATCTACATGAACGGACACAGATACAGATTTGACTAAGCAATTGGAATTCTAATTTTGATCCAAGATAGGGGCAGAGCTTGCATATATTCTAAACCAGGACAAGGAGAACAGAAACCATCTATCATGCCTGCCCTTAAGGGCACTAGAGGTATGTCGATTTATAACAAGTCCTGTGCTATTTTTAAATTAAGCCTCAGCAGTGGGAATCACGAAAAGATTATTACATATGGAAGGGGTCTTAGCAAGCTAAGCAGAGCTTTTTGATTCCCGAGATGACATAAAGCCATGTGAGAGTCTGCATAATGCAAGCACAAGATTGCCAAGATACTGAGCTCAGGTTGTTTCCAGCTTGCCTGCTTGCCTTTCTCCACTAATGTATGATAACGACATGGATCTCTAACGATTTCTGAAACAGACTCAGATTTGGTTTGGAATTGTAGGGATTCTAGTGCGAGGAGACTGACAAGTGCCTGCGCTTCCTGCAGACAGATTTTTGACAGCATTGTGACTGTACTGATCTAGCCATATTTTAAATGGAAGTAAAAACTCATGCTGATAGTGGGTTCAAATTCAGATTTCCTCAGATACTTTCCTGCAAATGACTTTAACAGACATGCCTAAGAATCGCTCTCTCTCTCTTCCTTTCCTCATCTCCACATTCTTCTTCTCTTCCAAGTGTATCAAAAGTGATTCATTGAGGACCTGCTCTCCTGGATTCCTTTTTACCTCATATTAGCCTCCCAGCAGATCTTTCCCATCAGTTCCCTTCAGAGAGTCAAAATCTGCTTTTCTGAAGTCCAGGGTCTGTATTCTGCTGCTCTTCTTTCTTCCTTTTATCAGGATCCTTAAACTTGACAATATAGTGTGGTCAATGTTCCCTATAATTTTTTCCATCTGTGTTTGGAATACATTTTGTTATGTGCACCATGGCATGTACAGATGTGCACCACCCATGGAAACTCATGCTGTCAGCTGTGGGAGACAGTGGGTACTCTGCTAATCAGCTGGGCAGCATTTGAATCTCTCCTGGGCAACTGCCTAAGCACTCATCTTACAGGGAACACTGCTCATGGTCACTGCTGCCCAGATTGCCACTCACTTCTACTACCAATTCTTCCCTGTTTGTGAGAAGCAGGTGAAGAGATGCACTTCCCCGGATTGTTTCCCCCAGCACTTGTACTAGGAAGTTGTCCCCAACAATCTCCAAAAACTTCCTGGATAGTCTGTGCACAACTCTATTGCACTGTCAACAGATGTCAGTGTTATTAAAGTCCCTCATGAGAACCGGGGCCTGTGATCTGGAAATTTCTGTTAGTTGTCTGAAGAAAACTTCATTTACCTCATCCTTCTTGCCTGGTGATCTATAGCAGACACCAACCACAACAATATACTTGTTGATCTCACCTATAAATTTAACCCAAAGACTCTCAACAGGCTTTTCTCCAGTTTCATACTGGAGCTCTAAGAAATCAGACTGCTCCCTTACACACAATGCAACACCTCCACCTTTTCTTCCCCGCCTGTCCTTCCTGAATTCCTATAACCATCCAGGACAATGCTCCAGACATGTGAGTTACCCCACCAAGTCTCTGTTTTTCCAATCACATCATAATTCTTTGACTGTTCCAGGACTTCCAGTTCTTCATACTGGTTTCCCAGGCTTCTTGTACTCATGTACAGGCACCTCAGATAAGAAGCCAAATGCTCTGTTTTCTCAGTACGAATCAGGAGACCTCTCCTGTGGCACCCTATTCCTTGTGTTTCCTTTCCAGTATCCCACTTACCTCAGGGCTTAGGTCTCTATCCCCCAATGAATCTAGTTTAAAACCCTCTTCATTAGGTTAACAAGCCTGCCTCCGGAGATACTCTTCCCTCTCGCATCTCTTTCTAGCCATCCTTTATGGAGCAACTTCCCATGGTCAAAGGCCTCTCTCTGACATCACCCACACAACCACATATTTACTTTCACAATTCAAAGATCCCAACATGGGCCTTTTCCTTCCACAGACAGGATGGACACGAACATAATTTGTGCCTAAAACATCTTTATCCTTCTTCCCAGAGCACGTAGTCTGCCATGACTCAATCAAGGTCATTCTTGACAGTGTCATTCGTGCTCACGTGAAGAAGTAGGAAGGGGTAGTGGTCCAAAAGCTTGATCAATCTTGGCAGACACTCTATCACTTCCTGAACTCTAGCTCCAGGCAAGCAGCAACTCTTCAAGTGTCCCAGTCTGAATGGCAGATGAATGGCTCTGTCCCCATTAGGAGGGAATTCCCAATCACTAGCACTACCCATCCCTTCCTCTCGGGAATGGTGGTCATGGAGTCCCCATCCCAAGACAAAGCATCCCATGCCTATCCCAGAATGGGATTTCATTCTGATCCCTTCCCTCAGACAATTCTTCCAAACCATTCTCCACCATAGTATTTGTGCAGAGAGCCTGAAAATTGTTTCTTACCTCTATCTGCATTGGGGGTACATGAGTTCTCCTCTTTCTTCTTTTAGAGGTTACATGCTGCCAGTTTTCCTCCCTGCTCTGCCCTGCCCTTTCTAATTCTTCAGCCTGCTGTGCCTAAAGTACCAAATGCTGGCTTCTGTCCAGAAAGTCTTCATTTTCTATGAGGCAACATAGGTAGATGGGTCTCTTGTTCTTTAACCTTCTCTTCTAATATGGGGACCAGCTAGCACTTCATACAGACTACCTTGCTTCTGTCCTCTGGGAGAAAGACAAACATGGCACATCCTGTGCAGGTCACAACAACTGATCACTTACTATCCATATTTCCTTCCTTCTGAGAGTCTCTTCTGATGTTGTATTTTTTGCTCACAGAAGCTTGAAAGGCAAAAAGCCCTCTGTGGGAACTCCCTCCAGGCAAATGCCCTCTGTTTGCAGCTCACTCAGTTCACAACTGGCAGCTGCTTCTGCTTCACTTCCTCGCACTACATTAGGGTTAGCAAACAGATAGTAGAACGGAACCAAAGCCTCACGTACAATAGAGCAATTAAAACAGTGGGGGATAGCATCAAAGGGAGAGATTTAGTGCTTATAATGTAAAGACCTCACCCATAGAAGGGGAAACCACCCAGGATACCGCACAGCATATTGAAGAGAACTCAACAACATCTCAACTTAAGTGCTCTCCAAACATTGCTTTTTCATGTAACTAAGGGCTACAATTGTTTCAGGAAAAAGATGAGCCAGCATGGGGATTGCTCCCTCTAAAGCAGGTTAATGGAATTAGAGGTTAAAGGGCCCCCGTCCCCGATTACTTCCTTTTAGAGCTATGGAAAGAAGAAACTGCTGAAAGAAAAGAATAAGAGACTAGAAACTTAATTGTACTGCTTTTATTTCCATGAATGTCAAAGGCAAACATTTCTATCTGGAAAAACTTAAAAAACAATGAATAGCCTAACAGCACCTTAAAAACTAACAAAACATATAATTGGTATTATGAGCGTTCGTGAGCAAAACCCACTTTTTCAGATGAAAGGAGTTAAATGTTCTCCAACAGGTTTCTGTCTGGCGCCTTTTCAGATATCTGTTTTGTGTCCATTAATTCTTTCTCATAGAGACTGTCCAGGTTGGCCAATATACAAGGCAGAGGGGCATTGCTGGCATATCTACCAACCATTACACTTACCTTCATGCCTCTAGCTTCCATCCAAGACACATTTCCCAATTAATTGTCTACAGCCAGGCATTAAGATACAACAGGATTTGCTCCAATCCCACAGACTGAGACAAACACCTAGGCTGCGTCTAGACTAGCATGATTTTGCGGAAATACTTTTAATGGAAAAGTTTATCAGTTAAAAGCATTTCCGCAAAAGAGTGTCTAGATTGGCATGGACGCTTTTGTGCAAAAGCATCCATGCCCAGTATAGACACGCTTTTGCGCAAGAAAGCTCCGATGGCCATTTTAGCCATCGGGCTTTCTTGCGCAAAAAATTAAGGTGCCTGTCTACACTGGCCCTCTTGCGCAAGGATTCTTGCGCAAGAGGGCTTATCCCTGAGCGGGAGCGTCAAAATATTTGTGCAAGAAGCACTGATTTTGTACATTACAAAGTCAGTGCTCTTGTGCAAATTCAAGTGGCCAGTGTAGACAGCTGGCAAGTTTTTGCGCAAAAGCACTTGCTTTTGCACAAAATCTTGCCAGTCTAGACACACCCCTATAGGATCTATATAGAGCATTCTTAAAACTGAAATACCCATCTGGAGAAGTGAAAAAACAGATTGACAGAGCCAGAAGAGCACCCAGACATGAACTACTTCAAGACAGACCAAGAGGAAAAAATTCCATTCATTGTTATCTACAGCCCACAACTTAAACCGCCCCAATGCATTATCAATAATCTACAACCTATCCTGGAAAATGACTCCTCACTCTCACAGGCCTTGGGGGACGGGCCAATCCTTGCCTACAGACAACCCCCTAATCTCAAACAAATTCTTTCCAGTAACCATGCAGCATACCTCCATCATAATCATTCAGGAACCCACCCCCTGCAATCAGCCCCAGTGCCAACTCTGTCCACACATCTACACAAGCGATTTCATCACTGGACCCAACCACATCAGCCACCATTTCAGAGGCTCATTTCACTGCACATCCACTAATGTGATCTATGCCATCAAATGCCAGCAATGCCCCACAGCCATGTATATTGGCCAAACTGAACAGTCTGTATGGGAAAGAATTAATGAACACAAATCAGATATCTGAAAAGGCAACACACAGAAACCTGTTGGAGAACATTTTAACCTGCCCGGGCACTCAGTAATGGATCTCAAAGTCACTGTGTCGTTTCAGACCAATTCCACAAGCCACCTACACAGGGAAACCTTGGAACTTAACTTCATTTACAGGTTTGGGACCCATCACAAAGATATGAATAAAGACATTACCTGGCTAGCACACTACCTTCTACATCCTAATGACTTTAAAAACCAAAAAATGTGTATTTAAGAACAATTTGCACCTTCTCTATCAGCTTCATGTAGCATGAACACTCTAATTGACAATTTCTCTCTTTTCCCTTCTTTTTCCTTCTCCTCCTCTCCCCTCCTCTCCTGCCCCCTCCCCACATCCCCTATTTATTTTGGAGCTGGACCTTTAATAATTCCATTCATCTAAAGAAATGGGTTGTGCCCACAAAAGCTCACAATATCATCTACATGTTTTTGTAGTCTTTAAGGTGCTGCTAGGCTATTCATTTTAAGTTTTTCCAGTTACACACTAACTAGGCTACCCATCTGAAGATTTTTATCTGGGTTGGACTAGAACTTTTTTAACCAATTAAGGATAATAAAATGTTAACCCGTGGGACATTGCTTGGTCCAGAAGTGTTTCAATGTTACCAGCCATCCAGATTGCCTTTCCAACTAATGTACCATCCTCCTAGGGAGTACCACTTTGAGGGCTGAACCTTCCAAGTATCATATTCAAAATTCAGTAGCTGTCCCACAGTTCATAAGTGTCAACCTCACTCTCCGATTCGTGCTAGTAAATCCCTTATTTCTGACTCAGCTATTAAAAATAAACCAAGAAATATGAGCGACAGACAGAGAGAGAGAGATTGACCTGAATTCATTCATATTTTGCAGTGTTAAAGAATCATTCTGACAGCATTTACAATGTTAAAGATACTATTTGGGTTGGGAGAACTCTAGTTTAGCAGTGTAAGATTCCAGAATATACAGTTATTTTGCAGAATTACAGCTTCAAACTACTTTTTACAGATAGTGAATATTAATGACTCTGCACTGTCAATTGTTGGAAGTGTAAAGTAACTGAAGCATGGCCATCTGTAATTATAAAGGTTCTCCTGTCAGTAGAAAAAGCATTTGATTCATACACTACTATCCTCTTAAAAAATTATTCTCCACTCATCCATGAATGAAATGGGAATTTTGCTCAAGCTGATAGTCTCCACTTCATAAACTGGAATGTACTTTCCATAGTGCTATCATTCAGAAGCATAAACTTCTGGTCATGTCATACCCAGGTGTGGAAATAGTCTTTCAGCTGCATGCTGCTTCAGCTAAGTCTTCTAATAGCAAGGGTTGGCTACAATTTAAAGGAATAAAGTATGCACCTAACATCCACTGATCCTCTCTTTGCCCTGAGGGGAAGTTTATAGATACAAGGCCAAGCACTAGACACAAGTTAAATTTTGGGGACATACAGAAAGCAAAACACGCTGTAGTAGAATCTTCTCCCTTGTGACCAATGGATTTAAATTACTAGCTAAACTATTGTCTTGTGCAATATTCTAGGGAGGGAATAAGTAGAGTATGTGCTTGAGAGAGAAAAGAAAACATGTTTGGAAAGGTCTGACTTTGTGCCCAGGACTGCAGGACTGGGCTGAACCCAGACCTAAGGAGTTCTGTGTTTACTTTCTGCATACATGAAATTATATCCCTAGACTCTGAACTAGAACTCTATTTTATGTGCTACTCAGCTGGTGGAACAGCTCATCAGACATTAGCAAAAATGCACTGAGCAGAGTCTTTTCCTCCAGGATAACACTTATAATAACAGTGATACAAGAAGGCTCTTATGTACCTGTAGGGTTGCCGATTTTGCTTGGACTTATTCCTAGAGGTTTCATCACATGACCTAATATTTAATTAAAGATTGAGGTAAGCAGGGTTCAATGCTTCCACTACAGCCAGCAGGAATAGAAAAGAAACCCTGGGTGTGTTTATGTAAATACATTTTGCCTCTGCTTTGGTTAGGCCTGTTGAATATCTAACTATTACAATGGTGTTTTGCCCATTGTAACCAATTTGGCTGTTGTGGGGTCACAAATTGTGTTAGCACTAAATGCAGGAATTGTGAGAGATGATCACCAGTGCTTGCAGTTATTGTGGGAATGCAGAGAAGTCAGACTCTGTTTAACTCAGTTCAAATGGAGAGACACTGTCAATGTAAAGAACTTTGGATGGATGGATGGATGGATGGCCTCACTGTCAAAGCTTTGTTAAGTGGGGGTTAGATGGGATTCTGAATCAGCAGGTTACCTGTCCTCCAGGCATGAGCCTTGGGGTGGGACTGGTTCAACCTGTTTCTTCTTCCCACCCCCCTCCAGTCTATTGCTAACACTGGAACAGACTCCATAAGGAGTCTCTTTTTTTTTTTTTTTTAACTCACTCCAGCGGCTGTTGGAATTTCTCATGGCTTGTGCTTTGGGCCAAGAGCTGAAGTCACTGAGAAATCACTAGGTTTGGCCCAGACCCAAATCCACCACAAGCAAGTTGAAGATGCAGTGAGTGGGCCAGCAGAGCAGTGGCAGTGAGGTGAGATGAATGGCGAGATGGCGAGTGACCAATGCGATGAGTAAGATGCCCCTTTACCTCCCCACCACCAAAGATGGGAGGTGAACTCTGTGGATGTACCTCTGAACTCTAGGTCTGCCCTAACCAAGGGCAACGACTGTGAGTGGGGCACAGAGATAAGGTTTGGGCATATGAAGGGGACATTTACAGGGCTAGAATTAAGAACCTGAGAGGAAAAGGACATTGCCCAACCTACTTGGAGTGGGACTGTTACTTGTGGGTTTGGTTATGAACTCTGTGGTTTCCCAAATGAATGCCACGTTACTTCCCTCCCCTTTAATTACAGGTTTCTTTCCTACACTCAGACTCTGTGCTTGCGAGTGGGGAAGCATTGCCTCTTAGAGGTGCCCAGGGGTGCTGTGTGAATTTCCCAGGTTACTGGATTGGGACTTGAGCCAATTCAGTTTTGGATGGATGGAGAGAAACCCCTAGATATTGAATGTGGCACTGGCTGCTGCTGGTGCTACCTGGCAGAAGGGTTACATTAATATTTAACTCCTGGAGACTCCAGGAGAATCTTGAAGGGTTGGCAACCTATACATGTGGTAGAAGGGCCCAAATTCCAGGGAAATAGTGGCAATGTTAGATTATTTTACTGCCATGATATGCCCCTTATTCCCATCCTGATCACAAACACCCCTCACGCATCTCTATCTCTGTCCTAGTTAAAAATAATCACTAGTATAAGACTTGCTCATCATTTTCAACTGGGTTTATGGTTGCATGTTTGGGGCTTTGGGAGGATGGGCTCGCTTGTTGTGCTCCCCAGGTATCCTGGCTTCTGTGACTGAGTCTCAGCTTCTACTGTGTCAGCCAGGTCAGGACTCAGCTCTGTCTGGGATCGTTTCCTTCAGCCCACAGGGATGATTAGCACCAGAGGAGCCCAGATTTGGGCTTTGTGTCATTGGGACAGAACTTTCTCAGCAGTGGAATGCTGACAAAGTAGCTCCTTACCAGTCCAAGCTATGGCCTGACTTAAGTCACAGAGGGGGCATAAGCACATCGGGGGGCTTTAGCTGCGTGGCCACTTACTGCCTTTCTACAGCACCCTGCCTCTGTTGTCATCTCATCTCTACAGGGGCTCTTCAGGAAATCACAGTTCATAGTGTATTTCAAACAGTTCTCAGAAGAGATCCCATTCATTGAGCCCACTGGCCCTCTGTGCCCCAAACTCATTTCCGTGTCCCTATCTCCCAGGCGTTCACAAAGTCTTTCAGAACAAAATTCAAGTGAATGCAGTCTTCTTCCCAGTTCCAGTGAAACTCAGCCTCCTCCCAGCTGAGGATCTGCTGCTTCTCAGGCTGGATCTTATCCAGGTCGCTCTGCCTAGAGAGCTATCTCCTAGAGAGGAAAGCGATAGCAGACTGGACAAAAATAAATCCTAGAAGTGGGGAGAAATAGATAAAATGAAAGGAAGATATGCCAAATGCTAAATACATTGATACATAGAGCAGCAAGCAGATACTTTAGTGCGAGGTAGCTACCAAATACCTAAAAGGGATTGATTGGAAAGAACCAGAAGTTATAGAAACAAGTTCCACCATTTCCTCTTTCTTTAAAATCCATTTACTAGAACAGACACACAGAGATTTCTCCTCAAACCAGAGCCACAGCCTGCCTGCTTCACCCACCTCTGCCTCTCCACTCAAACAGCCCTTCCCAGCTTCCTTCCCTTGACTTCCACCAAAACATGGACTTTTCAGGTACATAACTGAACTAAGAACCTTAGCACAGCTCCAGATTTATTCCTTCAGGGCCCACTTCAAAATGCTCTCAGATGATTAACAGACACTGCCCACTACCACCTGGAGAAGTGCTAGTCTCAGCACTTCCAAAGGAAACCTTGGCTTTGGCTCCCAGTATATCTGTGACATTGAGCACAGCCTAAGCTGCTCTCTTGTGGCTTCTGAAAGTAGAATGAGACTGGGAACTGGAGGATGGATCCTAGTTACTGAAGAGGTTCAATTTAAGGAGAGTGAGGCTGGCGGGGGGGAGTGGGGGAAGACAAAGGAGATAGTGTCAGCAGTTTAAATTGACTCATCTATCTCCCTACAACATATAAAATCATAGAAGTTTAGAGCAGGAAGAGACCTCAGAAGGTCATCTAGTCCAGTCCTCTGCTCAAAGAAGGACCAACTCCAGCTAAACCATCCCAGCCAGGACTTTGTCAAGGCAGGCCTTAAAAACCTCTAAGGATGGATATTCCACTGCCTCCCTGAGCAACTCATTCCAATGCTTCACCATCCTCAAAGTGAAAGAATTTTTCATAATATCCAACCTAGATCTCCCCCACTGCAACTTGAGATCTTTGCTCCTTGTTCTGTCATCTGTCACCATGGAGATCGGCATCTCTTCAACCTCTTTGGAACCCCCCTTCAGATAAAGGCTGCTATTAAATCCCTTTAATTCTTATCTTCTGCATCCTAAATAAGCCCAGGGGCATGACTGTAATATCCATTCATAAGTCATGCCCCCTAGTTCTCTAATCATTTTCATTGCCCTTTTCTGGACATTCAGCAATTTGTCCATATCCTTTCTGAAGTGGGGTGCTCAGAATTGGATGCAATACTCCAGGGCTGCATCTAGATTGGCATGATTTTCCGGAAATGCTTTTAACGGAATAGTTTTCCATTAAAAGCATTTTAGGAACAGAGCATCTAGATTTGCCCGGACACTTTTCTGCAAAAGCACTTTTGCGGAAAAGCGTCCATGCCAATCTAGACGCGCTTTTTCCGCAAAAAAAGCCCCAATTTTCGCGATCGGGGCTTTTTCGCGGAAAACAAATCTGAGCTGTCTCCACTGGCCCTTTTGCGCAAAAGCTTTTGCCTGAACGGGAGCAGAATAGTATTTCCGCAAGAAGCACTGATTTCTTACAGTAGGAAGTCAGTGCTTTTGCGGAAATTCAAGCAGCCAGTGTACACAGCTGGCAAGTTTTTCCGGAAAAGCGGCTGATTTTCCGGAAAAACTGGCCAATCTAGACACAGCCCAGATGTGGCTTCACCAGTGCCATATAGAAAGGAATTATCACTTCCCTCAATCTGTTGGCAATACTCCTACTATGCAGCCCAATATGCTGATAGCCTTTCTGGCAACAAGGGCACATTTTTTACTTATATCCAGCTTCTCATTTACTGTAATCTCCAGGTCTTTTTCTGCAGAGCTGCTACTGAGCCAGTCAGTCCCCATCCTGTAGCAGTACTTGGGATTCTTCTATCCTAAGTGCAGAACTCTGCATTTGTCCTTGTTGAACCTCATCAAACTTTCAGTGGTCCAATCCTCCAATTTTCTTTGGTCACTCTGGACCCTGCTGTTACTCTCCAGCATATCTGCCTCTCCCCCCGCCCCCACCATACTGTCATCTGCAAGCTTCCTGGGAGGAAGGGATTCAGCTCTTCATCTAAATCATTAATGAAGATGTTGACCAAAACCAGCATCCATTCATCCAATCCATACTTTAACTTGCTGGCAAGTATACCATTTGGAGACTGTATTAAAAGCTTTGCCAAAGTCAAGGTATATCACATCCATCACTTTCCCCTTAACCACAGAGCCAGGTATCTCATCATAGAAGGCAATAAGGTTGGCCAGGCATGACTTGCCCTTGGTGAATCTATGTTGACTGTTCTTGATCACCTCCCTCTCCTCCAAGAGCATCAAAAGGAATTCCTTGAGGGTGGTGTATTGTTTGGGACACACTGACTAGGTTCCTGAAACCATGACTGGTGTATACAGTGGCGTATAATGGGTGTAAATACTTTTCCAGTATGTTGTGGATGTAAAGACATTTGGGACACTTAATGATTGTTAGTCCCACAGAAGCCAGTGATAGCTTCATATGTAGAAATTATTATACTTATTTCCTATAGTCATTTGTGACCATGGTTCCATTTCCACCAATATAAAATGCAAAGTCACAAGGAGCCCAGTTTGAGAGCTTATTAAAATCCACATGAACCATGTAATAGCAAATAATATTATATTAGGAGATCAGTTCATGTGTTGATTGTGCAACAAAGCAGTGCAGAAGGCTTATCAGTATATGATCTACCTTCAGGACAGCTATGAAAATCTGTGCTGATGGGCACTCTCAGTATATTTTCATGGATGAAACTGTTACTTTTTGTGACTTCATGTTGAAATGTTCCCATTGAATATTAAGTTGTTAAAGATAATGGTGCAATAAAATCCTGCTTAGTTTTCAGGTCTGAGCTTCTAAAGTCATTAAAAGAAAATGTATTTAATAGACAACCACTAGGTGACACTTTTAATGATAAAATCAAACTTTACTCAAAAGGAAAATGAATAGTTAAGCAAACATTCATGCAAGCACCACTTACACAATACTCCAATTATACTTACACTCAAACCACATCAGTGGGCGATCAATCTACTGACAGCAATGTGTAAGTACAGCCTAAATAGCCTGGAACCTAATGGCATCCTTTTGACTAAAATTGGAGCTTTCCTGCAGTTTAGTAAATCTATCTTTTTTATAATCCTCTATAATAGAAATTAACATTAAATTGTCATTTGCCATAATTATATTTCTGACATCTCTTGATTGGCTCTTTACATTGCACATTAATTAAATTAACATTTCCACCAATGTCCTTCCCATTCTATCAGTATAGACTGTATTCTAATAAAACATTCACAATTCCTAAAACTCCTTATTAAAAATCTTGCTCAAACCAGTTATACCCAGAACATAACAGTAGCATAAGCTTGGGTCATATCCCTGCTAACTTTTACTTTTCATAGCATTGTATCTCCAACTTATCTCTAATGTTCTCTGACTAGCAATTTCAGTTTCCCATACTCCTCTATACTAATGCAATCTAGGCCTACAATCTATTTCTGTTTATTTCTTTATCCAAACCATACAACAGGCTAAGAAATCAGCAGGTCACATTTCAGTAGCACACCTGCATTGATATAATAACTAAGTCAACATAAGCTATGATATTTGCACCAAATGTTTCATCTCTGAAGTCCTGGTCTAGGACAAGAATAAGGGAGACTACAAATTCTGAAAGGCAGGCAGAATTCTTTATGCAATTCTCACTACCATGAATGGACAATAAGAAGAAGTTATGGTTCCCTCACTTGTCCCCTTCGCCAAATGGTTGCTAGACTTCGAAGAAATCAGTGTGCACTCCTAGAACCAAATTCAGCCCCCTCCTAAGTCCCCCCCCCCCCCCCCCCGTCTTTGGAAAAGAAGGAAAATAATTTTGTTTAGGGACACTCTTCTCATTTGATTGTTAATTCAGTTACAGAGGCTGCTCATTGCAATGAGAGTTTAGTTCAACATCCTGTAACTGAGCTCTTCAAGGTCATAAGACTCAGGTATTCTCAAAAGCTGGCTTCTCCATTATGTTGGTAACATTTGTGTCTTAGTTTATCACTACCCTGTCTATTTCATTCATGTGCATACTCACAATGAAGAGAGTTTGTTTATGTTCTTATCTGGTTATGTATTAATAATTATTCATTAATAGATTATGAGTACATCTGGGAAAGGTCTATTCTTAGGTCAATTAGGATTCAGGTAGGGGTGGAACATTCTTAGAGGTTTTGCAGTGAAATTCTCCAAGAGATGGTTTGCTAAGGTCTTTTGCTGAAAGTCCTGGCAACATACGTCATGCCACACTTATTATGGAGGTATATCCTTGATGATCTAATGCAGCCCATTAATTGCTTTTGTGGTTTTGTTGGGGGGTATACTGTCAGCCTGATGTTTGATATAAATTGGGAATATGCCACCCCCCTTTTGTCTTCTGGGGTGCTTTTCCTGAAGGTTATGAGATTTGCCATTTTGTCAGATCCTTTATTTCAGGTTAGCTGCATATTATGGAGAAGTGAGTTCTTTATTCTGCTAATGTTTTGTGCTGATTTGACTTTGAAGCATCAAATGCCTCTGAACAGGGAGTATTTCATACATAATTAATATTCTTTAAGGCCTTTTTTTGTAAAGTGGAGTCTAAAATCCATACATAAAAGTACATACACACAGAACCACAGAAATCCATTGATTTCTTTTCATTTAAATGGACATGTGAATGGGGGGGGGGAAAGGACACAACAGTTTTCAAGCACAGCTAACTGACCTGCAAGTGCAATGTGATGGGGTGGATGCACCTTTTTTATTTTTGCATGTCAATTTTGATTTTAAAGAGAAGGCTAAAGTTAAACGGATTTGATTTGCTTTTATATGGAATGCTGGAATTGCTCATCCGTGATCGTATTTTCTGCACAACAGTATTCTGATCCACTCGGCCCACATTTCAAAATTTGATCTGAAAACCATTTTCCCCATCTTAACTGAATTTAGTTTTCCTAATTGAAAGTGTAGATCTTTGCTATAGTTTTACTTGTGGGTGGATGGGTGGGTGGCTGGCTGGCTGGCAGGAAGGAAGGAAGAAATTACTCAAAAGTATCTAAAACATGACACCATATTTGAATAGGTACAAATGTAAATTCTCCTCTGTTGCCTGACCTTTATATCATGTGTAAATTATACTGATTAATTAAGAATTCAGTTATCACTTTGAGGGTTAACAGGTACTTGCAGAGGATCAGGCCCAGTATCATTTAAATTAGTATACAGCTGGGACCCCAATGTGCACAGCTGCAACCCTCACATAACAGGAATTCTTATATTTACAAATATAGCTTATTAATTGAGTGGTGAAATTCCTTTGTAGAAGAATGGCTACTTTTAAATCCATGATTGATTGACTAGGCAGGTTAAAATGTTCCCCTAAAGGTTAATGTGTGTTACCATTTCTCATGTGTGTTACCATTTCTGATTTGTGTGCATTTATCCTTTATCTCAGGGTATGTCTACACTGCATTCCTCTTTCGAGAGAGGAATGCAAATGCAACTCAGCAAAATTGCAAATGAAGCACGGATTTGAATTTCCCATGCTTCATTTGCATAATTGCGTCCGGGCACTATTTCGAAATACCCTATTTCGAAAAAAGAAATGCAGTCTAGACAAGGTTATTTTGAAAGAAAACCCTTCCTTCCAAATTACCCTTACTCTTTATAAAATGAGGTTTATACTATCACCATCTCCTGTAGAACAACCTGAAATGTGAGCCATCACCTTCCTTATCACCATTACCCCTCCCATCATTACCAGTTGCTATCATTCTGCCATCTTCCAAGAGCTCCATCTCTCAATCCTGCTGCACCTGGGCTGAGATGCCACTTTTATAATATAGGCCATATAGGCGAACTACCGGTCACCTAGGGCACCAAGTTAAATGGGGCCCCAAATGGTGGCACAATATCGTTGAGGGGTTTGGAGGTGGGGGCGCCGATTGAATGGTTCAGCTAGGGCGCCAGTTGCTGGCAGCTAGTCTAAGGCTGCTCCTGCATAACACACTTGTTTTATTACCTCTTACTCTCCTAAAACCTGTCTCCACTAATTCAGTCAGATCTTGAATTAATTCATCTCTTGTCTACACAGGAATAGACACTTCCTTTAAATCACGTTTGCTTAGGGAGATACTTTTTCTCTCTCTCTCTCTGTCCACATGACAGAACAATTTAGACAAATACATACAATTCTTCTATCAGCTGTAGAGGATCTTTCAGGTTGAGGAATCTTTCTTATAACTCACAGAAAAACCATGCTAAAACCTTTTAGTTTGTTCCCACAGCTCAGATGCCCGTGGCACTAAGGGATTGAATGGCTCAGAGGATTAGTAGTAGGATAAGGAGCCTTTCATCTTTGAGTTCTTATATACTTTTTTTAAAAATGACATTATTCATACACTGGTCTTTGATTGGATAAAAACACAGCATTTACTAAGCCTATCATAGTTAATTTATATGGTACAATAAGCAGCTGTTATTTTATTGTACTGACATCTATAAGACAAAATGCTTATGTCTAGATCGCTCATTTGATATCATATAAAAGCCACTAAACATCATAAACCACTATCACAAGTGCACTTATATCACTTCTTTCATTTCAGGTCTCAAAGTGCTCTACAAAACTTCATTACTCCTCAGAACATGTGTGCAAGGTAGGTAAGGACAGTGTTTCTCTCATTCAGTAGATGAGAAAGGAATAGGGCCCAGGAGTCAGGATTCCTGTTGATCTGTTTCTCTAACATTAATCCCTCTACATTGTCCCATGATAGGAATCTTCTATTGTAAAAGGGGAGGGTGCAGGGAGAGTATGTTTTGGCATTGCATTTGCATTTATCTGGCATCAGGAGACCATTATCCTGTTTCAAGGTCCTACTACACTGGCATTATCTGGAAATGTACAGCATTTCTCATTTTCCTGAATAATTACTTTTAACACCTTATCAGCCAAGCTGTCTGCTTTATATTAGAATCTAATTATTCCTTTGAAGTTTTACTTCTTTATGTACTGAAGCATTCTATGTCTGCAGAAATTTTTAATGGAAATAATGGTTTGAATTAGTGATTTGCAAACAATGCTCTCTCAGAAAATGGGAGAAATCAATTGCATAATGTTCTAAGCCAAGAATCCCTCCTGACATTTTGGTGGGACAAAAAAAAACAGTGCATTCTGGAGTTGTCATGCTCTTGTATTTTTATTTTCTATGAGGTCCCGTGTAAATAATTGTTATCTTGGGGAATTGACTAGTGTGCATACCTCTCTTTCATTGATAAAGAGGATGAACATCCTCATGAGCTATCCCCATGTAAAACATTTACACAGAGAAAAACGGATTTGGGATTGAAACAAAATACAGGACTATGTAGTACTTTAAAGACTAACAAGATGGTTTATTAGATGATGAGCTTTCGTGGGCCAGCCCACTTCCTCAGATCAAATAGTGGAAGAAAATAGTCACAACCATATATACCAAAGGATACAATTAAAAAAATGAACACATATGAAAAGTACAAAAAACAGGATACTAAACTCCAAGAGGCTCTGGGAGACAGACCCACAGTTTCCTATAGACAACCACCTAACCTCAAGATGATTCTTACCAACAACCACAGGACATACCACACTAATACCAATCCTGATACCTTCCCTTGCAACAAACCCCGTTGCCAGCTTTGTCCACATATTCACTCTGCTGATACCATTATTGGACCTAACCAAGTGAGTTATAAGATCAAGAATACATATTCCTGCGCATCCAGAAATATAATTTATGCTATCATGTGCCGAAAGTGTCCGTCTGCTATGTACATTGGACAAACGTCTCAGACACTTCGCCAAAGGATCAATGCCCACAAAACGATATTAGACAGGATCACAAAGAAAAAACAGTTTCTTGCCATTCAACCAGAAAGGACACTGTCTCAATGACTTAAATACCTGCATCCTGCTTCAGAAGCCTTTTAAATCTGCGCTTGAAAGGGAATCCTCTGAACTGTCATTCATGCTAAAATTCGACACTCTACGCATCGGTCTCAACAAAGACGCTAACTATCTTACCCATTACAAAGATAGCTTCCCCAGTTATCACCTCTAATACTATTAGCTCACAGACATTTACCTTCCCCCGCCCCTCTGCATCTCCCTTCTGTTCTGAAATGTGATTTGTCCTTTTCATATGTGTTCATTTTTTTAATTGTATCCTTTGGTATATATGGTTGTGACTATTTTCTTCCACTATTTGATCTGAGGAAGTGGGTCTGGCCCACAAAAGCTCATCATCTAATAAACCATCTTGTTAGTCTTTAAAGTGCTACATAGTCCTGTATTTTGTTTCAGCTACACCAGACTAACACGGCTACATTTCTATCACTATTCTACATGCAAGGATTTGGGATTGTAATCCCTTTTGGAGGTTGATTTCCTGGGCCAGAACTGCATCTTCCCAGAGTTGAAGTGATTCAGTGTCTGCACTGCTCTGCAAGGGGATGGTTACCCCAACTCTGTACCTGGTCTGGGGTAGACCAGAGGATCTGGCCCAGCAGGACAGAGTGGTGGGGAGCCCCAGAGAGGAAGAAGGTACGTGTCAGTGGAATGATCAGCATACCAGGGAAAAATCCAAAGAGGACTTCTATGACCACACCCTGTCGCAGAATGATCTAGGTTTACTTGGTCCTGCCACAGTGCCTGGGGCTAGAATTGATATCTTCTTAAGGTCCCTTCCAACCCTACACTTCTTTGATTCTATTATCTCCAAAATTAATAAAATACCATTTTGTAAAGCATCCCCCAGTGAACTGAAATAATGTATAAATAAGTAAATCACGTCTTAATACAAGTGACATCAGAACAGAATTTTCACAAGCCTTCTCCATCCATCAGTAACTTCATACACTCTTCAACTGACTTCACCATGATCTGCCATATATTGCCTATTCACCTCCTACATTCCTATGATGATCTGCCACCATTCCTTCCATGATAACTTTCTCAAGGTTATTTCCATCTCTATGCCTGATGTGACCCAGGTATGTAACTTTGCACGTATGAATTTCCAAGAGCAGAGTCAGTTTCTCTCCAATATTTCTATCATAGGTGTTCACCTTTGGTCCTATCCAGGAGATAGATACCCAAAGAGTTTTTGTCAATACCACATCTCAAAGGCGTCAGTTTTCTTGTCAGCTGTCAAGTGAGAGGGGGGTCCCAGGTTCCAGCCGCCCACCTCTCACAAACACTGCGACCACATCCCCTGCACCTAGCAGTCAATGTTAAAACTGTGGAACAAGAATCACACATAAGAACAACCGTTTTATCTCACCCAAGCTGGAAGTAGATCAAGCTCAGGATCTCTGGAAGCAGTTGCAGAGACTTATTCGCCTTGGCATTGCATGCACCAAAACAGCCCTCCATCCCCCACCCTCCCACCTATGCCTGACTAAATATACACAGACTCTCTGCCCTGGATCTAGGAAACCCTCACCCTGCTTGGGTCAGTCCATGCCCTCTGAGGCTGATATGCATTCTGAGCCCAGACTGATGAGCCTTACAGTATGATTTCAGCTGTCCTGTCAGTTCCAAGCTGTAAGATCCCCTTTCACAAGCCCCATCTGTCACTCCTCCATGCAGCTCCAGTTGAAACTCTGCCACTGCTCAGTCAGTGCTGCTGCTTCAGCTTCTGCCCAGCTCTCCTTGTTCTCTCTCCAAAACTTCTGGGAAATATTTTCCATCCTGCCTCCTGCCCTCATCTGTCCATTTGCTCAAACCCTCCCAGGTGGTTCATAGTTGATTCTGTGTCCTTCTTTGGCACGGATCTCTCCCCCTAGCTGGCCTAGTTTGCACTGAGAAACTGGGGCATGAGAAGAGGGGATGGGAAGGTGTATAAAGGCAGAGGAAGTCACTATCCATCCCACCTTTGTCACTGCATAAACACAGTTAGCAGGCACTCGCAATAGCTTGGCCCCCTCCGCACTGCTGCGTTAGTCAGGTAGCAGGGGCTCCCCCATACTTGGCTTTTGGGAATGTTGGGATGCCACTGCCAGTTCACTCTCTGCCCCATGGTCAAGCTCAGGTGCCTCCTCTCTGCTTTTCTCCTCCCCTGCTGTGGGCCAGATTCTGGTATCTCCTTCTGGATCCAATGATGATCTACCTCATTCTGCTTTCCCCCTGCCTCAGGACCATAGTCATGTGCTTTCAGTGGCAATCCCCTCCCCCAATGTCATCACCCCTTAATAACGGGAGACCTAGAACTCCTTCCAGCTCTGCTATCTGGCTGCTAAGACTAGGGTTGCCTCCCATAGACAATGTACAGTTTGGGTCTGTGTCCAGTTTAGGGTACCTTTACTGCTTGAGTAGGCCCTGATCCTCCCAACACCAATATCCCAGCACTAGCAGGCCTGACTCCGCTCCATTTCGGTCTTGAGCTTAGCCCACATTAGCAGCTGCAATCTGACCTGTCTCACAGAAGCATTGGTGATGCTCATGGATCCATTTGGGGGACACTGGTTTCTGGGGTCCCCTGTCAAATGCCCAGGGTCATGTCTGTTGACAGCTCACCATGCCTGCTGAACATCAGGAAGTAGAGGTGTACTTTGTGGAGGTGAGCGCCATTTTAAACATAGGTCAACTGTGGCAGTTAGGAAAGTCAGTCTCTCAACTGTGCCTCTGACCTTCTGTCAGCATTAGACCTTCTATCAGAATTAACTTAGCTCTTTCATTGAGGTCATTGCCTTGTGGGTGGTAGGCTGCTATCCCCAGCCTGTGACTGACACTTAGAAGCACAATTCCTTGAACATCTGTCTCAAAGCACATGCCTCAGTCTGTGAGCACCTTTCTGGGGTAGCCATGGGGATCAACAAAATAGTGCCAAGAAGGCTCCTGCAGATGCTCTATCCAATGGTGCCAGAACCAGGGGAGGGGACAAGAGAGGCTGTCCCTCCCACTTTTTCCTGGGGTGGACTTATTCCCTTTCTCTTCCACCCAAGGTCTGACCCCCTGGCCAGGCCATCTGGTGGAGCCAGGCTGGGGAGCCTGAGCAATTCTGGGAGCTGTGTGGCATAGACCCTCCACCTATCCCAGCTGATGGGTGGGGCAGGGCCTCAGAGCTGCATCCCAGCCATGGCAAGAGTCACATAGGCAGCAGAAGTGTGAACACTCCATTTGCCCTGGGCAGGGGTTCTGGGAGGAGGCAGGGACATGGGCCAGGGGCTGCTCTCCGCCCGACCCCTAATCCAGGTGGGGGATGCTGAAAGTCCCTAGTCCTGCTCCTGCTTCCTGCTTGGCTGGGGCTGTGGCCTCTGAGGAAGGGGCAGGACTTGGAGGGAAGAGGAGTGTCCTCAGGAGGAAGGAATCTTGGGAGGAGAGAGGTGGAGCATAGGTGGGGTTTCAGGGGACAGTGGATCCTGGTCTCTCATTTTTTGGAAGGCTCCATCACCCCTGGTTTTTGCCATGATCTCCCTGAAGGGTGTGGTAACCAGGAATTTAGAGTAATTATTCACCATGGTGAGAATGTAGGATTTACTACTCTGACTTATCTCGGCCTTCTAGTGGTCGGATACACAAGAGTCTTTGCCAGTATCACATCTCAAAGACGTCAGTTTTCTTCTTGTCAGTCACATTAGTTTCCTGGTGTTCACATCCATATGTTGCTATGGAAAAACTAAGCTTAGTATAAATAAAATAAACAAACTTTGAACTCACTGATATGCAGAGTTTCGTGCATCACTGACATTCACACATACATCTGCTGAGCCTGAGTCTGAATCCATTCAGTTCAGTGGCAAGATTTCCAATGGTTTGAGCGGGAGCCAGGGAAGGCTCGTAGTCATTAAGCTTTCAACTCGCTTCCACCCAGGCAAAGAAGCAATCTGTTTTTCTGCTTCATCTTTGAAGTCCCTTGTGGCAGTGAGCTGAAAAGCTTAATGACATCAGAGCTAGGCACAGCATAGCTAAAAGCTGAAGCCTTGTGTGTCAGTGATTTCAAAATGTAAACACCCTGGACCTCAATTTTGCCATTAGATCCTTTTAAAATAAATACTTTGCATTCTATGGTCATATTTGGGTGCTAAATTCTCAACAGGTGAACAGATCAGCAAGAGGGCAACATCAGGCAATCAGCAGCTGGTAACATAGCAGGAGAACAATGCTACTTACTACTAAATGGCTGAACAAATCAATGCCCGACACAGCTTTGTGGCTTTTCTCTGGCTTTATGTACACTACCACTGTTTGCTGGCAAAACTTCTCTCAGTCAGGGCTGTGAAAAAATACCCCCTGAGTGAGAAAAGTGACTATATGAACAGATCTATGTCAGCAGGAGATACTCTCCCACAGACAGAGCTACCATTGTTCATTGAGGGTGCTTTAATTATGCCTGCAAGAGAGCTCATTCAGGCTAAGTCTACACTGGCAATTTACAGCACTGTAACTTTCTGGCTCAGGGGTAGCTCTGTCAGTGGAAGACAACGGGTAACCCAATTACCCTAGTAGCGTCCTAAGACTTAGCACCGACTATCATTCCAGTCCTACAGACAATCACACCATCACCTCAGTAGTTCTCCCAAAGGCATCGCACACATGCTGAGCATAAGTGGTGACAGAAGGGAGCAATGCATGAGATTAAGCATCAATAATTTAAGATTAGAAAACAGTGTTGGAAAACAGGGAGAGAGGAAGAGGTACCCATTTTTAATAGAGAGAGAGAGAGAGAGAATGAGTGAGTGGGCGGGGGGGGGGGGGAAATGAGCTCACTACCTATGTAAATATAATTAGGTTTGCCAGAATTCAATTCTGATGAATATCAGTGTTAATTTTTATGCATTTTCAGATTTTGGGTTGTATGTTTGCATAGTGAAATGGATATTTACTGATAAAAATCTAATAATTCCAAGCTTAAATGTGAGGTGTGTGTGGAGGGGGAAGATTCCATTTTCCTGCTTAAACCTGCCTCCATTTCAGGGTCCCCAAAATCACTTTGACAGCACAAGCAGGAATTGCTTTCCAGATTATATTCTCAGGAAAACTGACCCAACAATACGGCAATGAGCATTTCCACATTATACTATAAGAATTTCGAGGCGTTGCATGAGGTGTTTTGTCCCAGCCTTCCCCCCACATACCCCAGTGAAGGGGGAAATACTGCCTATGCTTTGTGCATCCCACTAAGATGAGGAAAAGAAGAAAGGTTGAAGGGACACAACAACACACATACCATGGTAGGACTCCTCTGTAGCACTGAAATCTCTCCTTGCAATACAGTTTCAAAGGGGATAAGGGCTAGCATATGGCCTGAGGTTCTCTCCCTAGCAGGCTAGTGCATGTGGTGCAGCGTGCAGAGCACACTAGCAGAGAGTGCACACTACCGCTTTGCAAAACACCAGCACTGCAGGCCCCTTCACTCACAGGATGGCCAATTTCATCCCGGCAGGCTCTGCCTCACTTTCTTGCACCACTTTCACTTGCAATGGAAGGAACATGTCATCTCTCTCATGACTCTAGGATAATATAACTTCAGTGACATCTGCCTCACAGCTCCATGGGGAGATGCTGCTAATACCCAATATTGCTGCTGCTAGTAGTAGACTGAGGGATATCCTTTTAGGACCCCATTCTAGTATATTTATGGAAGTTATTTGCATATCAAGAGTTGGCACATGGGTCTGTCCCTCAATACTCAATTCCATAGTCGTCATTTCAGAGAGAGAGAGAGATAGATATAGATATAGATATAGATACTTTTATCTTTTGGATTCCTCTGTTTTTGTTTTGCTTCAGAGATTTTAAATACCTCTATGCCACCCCAAAACACAAAGGATCAAGCCACATTGTCATCATGAGCATTCTACATATGAAGATTTGTCTCCCTCCTCTACATCATTTATTAGCAGAGACAGAGTCTTTTGATTCTTCCTTTTTTTTCAATCTGTTTTGTGACATATACAGGCTAGCGTGATACAGATTAATCAAAGTAATCTTTATTCTACATTTTTCTGCACTGAACTATCTTTCTCATCTATTATCCTTTAAATGATCTAAAGCATCTCTGTATTTGCCAGTATTCTTCCTCATTATCTGGCACTCCATTCTCAGCCGTTTCTGACTCACGCTGTTCTTTGTTCTCTGCCTTTCATTTTCTGAGGCAAATTGCAGAAGTGCTCGTCACAATGATCTATACGTGCACAATCAAAAGTCGTGTTAATGATTTTCTGAAAACAGCTCAGATAAAAGATGTTTTGTTATTTACATTGGCCCCCATATTACATGAAGTACCCCATCTGCTCCATTAGACAGTTCCCCTTTATTCTACCAAAGCTCTGAGAAAATGTCACTGCCTTGTGTGAAATTTGACTTTCACTCAGTCTCATTTTCATCCTTATCATTCATATTTAATGTTACACGTACTTGACTTTGTGACTCTTTTTAATTCTGTAAGTTGAACTACGCACACATTAGTCTGATGCACCTTTCTCCAAAGTCTCATCTTCATTTATCAGCAGAAAGTGAACTATCCTTGTCATGTATTTATTAGCTTTTTAAAAGACTTGTCTCTTTGTATATAAATGGGCTAAATTCTTCATCAGCCTTTATCAAGATTACCTCTGTTCCCTCAGTTATCTGCTTTGCCGTAATGCATCAGTTTCTGAGTCAGACTTCCCCTCGTTCCAGAAACCACCATGCTCAAACAATTAACATTCACCTTGGATGCTGAGTTTTCCCACAGATAGTTATTGAGTGCATTGATCACAAGTTTGTCCTGCTAAAAAACTTTCAGCTTTTTCCCCATCCTTAATCCTTAACCGTGTTGAAACATTCAGTCTTAGTGCAACCAGTGGGACATTGAGTTAAGAACCAATTTACATTTGAACCACTCCAGCACGTGGCTCCTCAGATTAGAGATTCCAAATAAGACTAAGGTGTTGAACTCACCTTCCCTTTCTATATAACTATATGCAGGAGAGAGCCTGAAATTACAGAAGAATCAATGAGGTGATAAGTAGAAAGTTTCAGAGGAGTAGCAGTGCTAGTCTGTAACTTTAAAAATGATAAGTAGTCTTGTGGCACCCTAGAGATTAATATATAGGATCATGAGCTTTCGTGGGTAAAACCCACTTCATCAGAGGAGTTGATGAAAAGGGCTGAGAACTATTCTTCTAAATGAAACACAGTTAATAGATATTTGGGGCACAACAAACTAAGGGCCCAGTCCTGGGAGATGATGACCCTCCACCCAGACATTCATTGAGCTGATCGGGCTGAGAAATGTCCCAAATATAGTGCTTTACAGAATTTCATACTGAATCAATGAGCTGATCTTTCACTGTAAAAAAATAAGTGCCAGTTACATTAAAATCAGCCTTCTGGGCAAATAAGCATTGTACATGATTTGACTAGCACCTGCTCACTACTATACAGTTATATTATAAACCCATAGTAACTGTGCAAATATATTTACACAGAGAATCAAGCAATTTCTTCCCAACACTCAGAGGAAAAGGCATTCCATTCTGAGATTCCAAGACTGATTCTCCCTTGTACTGCACCTCACATGTAACCTTAGCAAGCTGCGTGTGAAACACTGCCACTAGTGTAAGCATAGGAGTCTGACCCAGTTGCATTTTACATCGATGCTGCACAAGTGTAGATGACCACACATAGACCAGTGTAATGGAGAATCAGGCCCACTGAAAGTATTGCAGCTTCTTCACATTTATTTTTATCTCTGACTCATGCCAGCTATACATTTTAATTTCATAGCTGTTGGAAGTGGGTAGCTGCCTGTTGCCGAGGAGGGAAGAAATAGTACTGTCTTCACGTCTGCAGAATATTGCTGAAAAATTATGGAATTCACCTGCCTAATGTATTTTGTTTAAACAATATTGTACTAAAGTTCACCAGGCCCACAACCTGAAGGCAAGTTTGACTGAAATAACAACCTATTATCACTGGGGAATCTGTTCAAACATCTGAACTTATTCAAGCACAATGGGCTCGACATGATCAAACTGCATGCGAACAATGACCTTCAAGTCTGGGCTTCAAAGAAAGGAAATAGAAAACCAAAGTCCAGCTACATAATTGCCCAACTTCTGTAGCAAGCCATGGAATAGTTTAAAGTTATAACAGGCCTGTCAGGAAGACAAATGGGGCCATTCAAAGGAACCTGGGGCTCCTGGCTGCCACTGCTGCTACTGTGGCAGGGACAAAGTCCTAGGCCCCTATAAATTACTCCTGGAGCCCTGCGCTATGGATGGCTGTAAGAGCAGGGGTGGGCATGCCATGGTTTGGGTGGCATGGAGACTGGCTGTCCCAGCATTGCTACTTCTGCTCGAAGACCCAACCTTCTGGTAGCACGGAACCAGCCTTCACCCCCGCTCCCTCCCTCCCTCCACCCTTGCCCAGCAGTCCAGCAAGGCTGTCGGCTCCCCTGGGTTATAATCTTAAAAGGTTACCTTATTCCTACTCTCGTATATAGAAGCAACTGTTATTTTGTAGCCTATATTAAAATCAATAATCCTCTTAAATCCAATATGTATGGTAGTTTAACCATGTTTAGATTAAATTCGTACATAAGATACAATAATACAGTGGGAAGTCTGGTTGTCCAGACAAAAAATCTAGATACTTATTCAAACACACAGAACTCTGTTAATAAAAAAAATCATGGTGATGTGACTCTAAAATGTCAGTCTGCATTATCAAGTCTTCCTAATCTTCAGATTTTGTACCAGTTCCATGTGGCTTACAATGCTGAAACTCAGACAGAAAAGCTTTGCCAATGGCTGTATGAAAAGTCCCATTTGTTGGCATGCAGAATGGCACAGGATGTTCTAGGATATGATATCTCTGGAACATTGGGTGCAAAGTAACAAAGCAATTTCAAATGCATATCTAGTTCCTGATGGTATAACAAGTGAGTCTGAGATTGTTATATATTTGTAAGAGCAAATTTCAGTTTTTTTAAGTGGCTTGAGGGAAAGTCCATACATTTCAAAGGTATTTTTCCGCTATTAATGAGGAAGATTTTGAAATATAATCACAAAAATGCACACCATCAGAATGTAGATGGTGGTCACTAATACACTCAGAACAGATGCTGAAGAAACTGTGTATAAACACTGTCAAGAGATGCTACTATCTACTTAGCTAAAAGAAGTGGGCCATGCTCTCAGTGACTGTAGATTGGCAGAGTGTGGATCAGAATTTCTCACCTTAGAAATAAAAACGTAACACAAAGTTCATCTGAGCTTCCTTGCATTTGGTATAAAAAGCAGAAAAATGTATTTTATAAAGAACTACACTACAAAAGGTGAAGGCTTACTCCCAAAGGGAGCTGTGGATTTCTCTGATGGGATGGGGATTAAATAGTCACCCTTGTCCTGGCAGTTCTTATCTTTTGCCAGCCTTTAGCTCAGTGGTCACCAGCCGGTAGATCTTGGAGTCTCTGACAGGTGATCTTGACTGGTTTGGCCAGGAAGCTATCAAGCGCTGGTACTTCAGTTGCCCCTCCACCTACTGTCCTGCTGCTCCTGACTTTTACCTTGGAGCTGCTCCCTTTGGAGCTTTCTGCTTGCTATGCAGGGTCTGAGCAGGAGAAGGGGAGATCCTAATGTCAGGGTGTCCCTTCTCCCCCCACTCCTGTACCCTATCTCTACACAGAGAGAAGGGGATGGAGGGAGCTTGGCAATGCAAATCTCTGTCACTCACACACACTGGCTACGTCTAGACTGCATCCCTCTGTCGACAGAGGGATGCAAATCAAGCACATCGAAATTGCTAATGAAGCAGGGATTTAAATATCCCATGCTTCATTAGCATAAACATGGCCGCCGCTTTTTTTCGACACAGAGCTTTTTCAAAAAAACACGACAGTCTAGATGCAAATCTGTTGAAAATAAACCCTATTTTGATAGCTCCTGTATTCCTCAAAAAATGAGGTTTACTGATGTACATGCCAGCTGCTTTCAGGAATGGTGCAGGGCCAGGGCAGAGGGAGCCTACCTTAACCCCACTGCTCCACCACCCGGGAGCCATCTCAGTTAAATGGTGCTCAGCCAGAGCCAGCTTCCTGAACCCCTGTCCCAGTCCAGAGTGAGGCCTCGGAGAAGGGGTGGAGCAGGGGCAGAGCCTCAGAGAAGGGGTGGGAAGGAAGTGGGGCAAGGGTATCGGGGTTTGAGGTAGATCTTACATTGCTCTTAATTTGAAAACCCGATCTTGTGGTAAAAAAGGTTGGAGATCACTGCTCTAGCTCAAAGGCAGCTCTCACCTGACTGGTTCACTAAGACTCTTTGCCCTATAGGGTCCATGTACCCTGCGTTAAGCCTTATTGGCAGAGCTGTCCAGTCCATAGGATGGTTCAGAGGAACCGCCCTGGCCTGTGCTTTGGGGAGCCCTGCCAGCCCCAGGGTGTCCTGGCAGACTCGCAGGGGGCCTTGCATCAGCAGCAGGGGGCAGGCCTGCCCCTGCACTCACCAGTGAAATTGGGAAACAGAGCAACCTAGCTCCAACCCATTCCACTCCTCTGGCTCCCAGCTGTGTTGCTCAGAGGGAGGGGGCTTAAGGAAAGGGATGGAACTGCCCCCTATACTCTCAAGTCACGGGAAGCATAATGATGTGACTCTGAGCCGGCAGAATGGAACGGACTGGGGCTAGTCACTCTGCTTCTCTCCACTGCTGTTGATTGCAGGGAAAGGCCCGACCCCTGCTGACAGCTCCAGGCCTCTTCTACTGCCTTGGACTGTGGCACACACACACACCTCCTCACAGCCCTGCCTGGAGTGTGCCACACCCCTGCCTCTCTTAGGCAGCCCTAAGAATCACCGGAGCATTTAAAAGGTCTGGGGCTACGGGTGCCACCACTGCCCTGGGCCAGTCAGCAGGCCTGATAACATAGTGTCACCTAGGAGCTGAACAGTATAATACCATTTAGCACAGCATTTCAAATGGGGTTTGTTTCCCCCTCCATTCCCAGGTCTCTCTTCAACAGGGGTTGAAATAAGTTTCGCTGCTGGTATGCCAAATCCTTTCCAATTCCCACCAAAGACAGTATGCATTTATGAGAAACCCTCATTCTGAACAGGGTTACCTCTCAATCACACCTCTAGGCCCCTCATAGCCTTGAGTCCCTTAGAATGCCTTCCAACAAAGGTTCTCAACACTTTCTGCAAACACAGAACACAGAATCATAGGGTTGGAAGAGACCTTAGGAGGTCATCAAGTCCAACCTCAAGCTAAAAGCAAGACCAGTCCCAACTAAATCATCTCAACCAAAGCTTTGTCAAGCTGGGACTTAAAAATCTCTAGTGATGGAGATTCCACCACCTCTCTAGATAACCCATTCCAGTGCTTCACATCAGTGAATCTGCCTCAGCACGTTACAGATGGAGAAAAAAACACATAGAGAAGTAAGACTATTTGCCCCAAGGACAGAGGAGGCCTCTTATAATGCAAGGAATAGAGCCTAAATCCCCTGGTTCCAAATCCTGTGCACTAAAACTACCTTTCTTGCATCCTCCTTTTCTTTCCCCCTATAGCAGCACAGATATGGTCACAAAGTAGCCAAGCTGAATATTTGTGGATGAGTAATTGTTAGGCAGATGTTCATCAGACACATCAAGTATCTGCATTCTTTTTCTATCTTAAAATGCAGAACACTATGGCTGTGTCTAGACTGGCAAGTTTTTCCGCAAAATCATCTGCTTTTGAGGAAAAACTTGCCAGCTGTCTACACTGGCCGCTTGAATTTCCGCAAGAACACTAACGATCTAGATTGGCACGGACGCTTTTCCGCAAAAAGTGCTTTTGCGGAAAATCTAGATGCTCTTTTCCGAAAATGCTTTTAACGGAACACTTTTCCATTAAAACATTTCTGGAAAATCATGCCAGTGTAGACGTAGCCTATATGTCTATGACTACATTGTTCTAATATATACATTTGCTATCCCCCGATGAATCATAGAAGATGGTGTAAACGAAGCTACAGTTTGTTTTCCAGTTCAAAGTAAGACCAGATAAAGATGTAGCTGTTTTTACTTTGATCTATGTCAGAGGATGGGAATTAAAAAAATATATTCATCTCTAGGGGTTATATCTATTGACTGCACAGCAATAGAACCCTGTGGGGGATGAGGTTCTGAGTCTGTAGACTTAACAGCATGAGCTCTCCTGTGCATGGCTAATGTAATTGCACATCAGAAGTAATAAATAAAGGGCCTACTGACTTTAGCACCCTTTGTTCATCTAAAAGTATGTAGAAGAATATTTGAAGGTAATATTTTAACTCAGAATTCACTTATAGCATCTCTTTCTACCAGCTTTTTTCTTATAAAATAACTTATACACTTAAAGAGGATATTTATTATTCAGCTCATTTTGCCTCAGAAAACCTGCTGATGAGAAAGTGTGAGCCAAAGCACCTGGGTATTTCACACCTACATCCTACTGAAGTACTATTTGTATAAAATATGCCTTGTGTGGTATCATTTGAAAATCAAGAACTCACTGGTCATAAATATTCTTGTGTGACTTGTGCATCCAGTAACGTGTATTAAGAAGTATGGATATATGTTGAAATTATGACTAAAATGTGTTTAAACCAGGCTTCTAAGGGGAGCTGGTAAATAGGCCTTCCCTGAATAAAGGAATGTGGGTTTACTTCAGTTTACATATAAGTAGTAATCAGGACTATCAAAATAATATGGAGAGCAGATAGAAGGAAACAGAACAATTTGCATTTTAGCAAGTGGGGGGGGGGGGGAGGAACCAACACGATGCTTCCATCACTACAGGAGGCTACATGTCACCTTCCTCACAGCATTCATAATCTTTACTTTCAAGGTGACCTTCAGAAGAATCCATTTCACAAGTTCACTGGACTATAAAACAAAGAGGTAGAAAAACCCAAAGTTATCTCTTGCCCCCTAAGTAGACAAAGGAACTTTGTCCACTTTAGGGATTCCTGAGGAGCTCCTGACAAAAGGGGCAGGGAGCCAGCCAACATCTAGCTAAAAAACTGTCTGTGAGAAAAGCCATCTTAAACAAAGCCTGTACCTTGTTGGATTAAGTTTTAGACTTTTAGATAAGTTTTCACTTTTATTTGCTTGTGACCATTTTAACATTATCTCTTATACCTGAACTCACTTAAAATCTTATTTTAAAAAACTTGTCTTACTATCCATCTAAACCAGCAGTGTGCTGTGTTGAAATGAGAGCAAATGTTAATGTGCCAAGCTGGAGGGTTTTGTCTTTTAAGGGAGCAATTGGATCTTATTATTCCACTGAATTTTGCAGGAGAGGGCTGAACATTGCACAGTGAAGGGTTTGGGGAAGTTTGGGACTATGGGTGTGTTGGGGTCACCAGCTAACATTAATCAAATCTGGTCAAGACAAGAGTGTGTGTGTGTGTGTGATAACTGTTGGATTCAAAGTGGTTACAGTAGAACTGGACAATATTTGGAGCACAGAGTGCATGCTGTCTGTGTCTCAGTAGCAAACCATCCATAGCAGAACCATTTTGGGGTGCTCAAGGTTATAACAACAGCAGTGATACAACTTGTTATTGGTGTGAACTGCACCCCAGAATGTAATGGGAAGAACTAGGCAACTGTGATATAAGGTCACATTAACTCCTTTCCAGTCACCAACAAACATTATTTACCTCCATTTCTGCTACATTAATTTAATTACAACCCAATTAAAATTGGGATCTGTTAAGGGTGATCTTAATCCCACCAGGATTTAGTCCTTGGAATCCAGTCCCAGCAGACACAGAAAGATGAATGCAGAGGTGACACTGTGAAGAAGAGAAGAGGAGAAAAGAGGAAAGAAAAGAGAAGACTGAAGAGAGAAGAGAGAGAAAAGAGGGGGGGAAAGGAGTCAGTCCCAAGGTGAGAGATTGGAAAATAAGGTAGAGCAGTGAATAGGAGCAGAGAAAGGAAAACAAGGAGGAAATGTTTAAGGGGGAGACTGCATCAGTGTGTTCATTTGGTGATATAGGAGAGGGGAGATAAAGGACGGGGGACCTGAGAGAGTGGGAGAATCTGTGATGGAGCTGGAAAATCTCCCCACTATAAATTGCCCGGGTATACATCCATTCTGCACTAAAGTCGCTGACGCTTATAGGAACCGATGTATTATAAGTCTTCCCATTAACCGCTCTTAAGTCATGCAAAAAAAACCACCCCAATTTGTGCAAATGGAAGTCAACCATGAGAAAAAAAATTCCCCACTTTAAGTTGTTTTACTGTAAGTTCAAGTTTTTTGGAACGTATGTTGGACTTATAGTGAGGATGGTCTGTAGAAGAATCAAAGGAAAAGTTGTCTCCTGGAACACACATCTGAATCATTTTAGATGTTCATAACTAGGGAATGCTGTAAGATCAAGGCTGGTTATTATTCACATTCAGCCAAGGTTAGATAGCTTCTGTGCTTTTTTTCCAACTGGTTGTGCATTCTCCTTACAGTTGTTTCACCTAGACTAGATTTCCCCAATTTGCTTATGAGGTCATGTGAGACAGTATCAAAAGCATTACTAATGCTGAAATATTTCACATGAAATATTTCTCCATTCACATGACTTATTACTCCATCAAAGAGAGATATTAGATTGATTTGACATCACTTGTTCTTGACGAATCCATATAACTATTATTTATCTTCTATGTGCCTATAAACTGATTGCTTGAGTATTTGGTCCATCCTCTTTCTGGATACTGAAGTTAAGTTGACTGGTCTATAATTCTCAACTCATCCTCATTCCACTTTATATAGACTTATTATAGTTGTCTTTTTCTAGTCCTCTGTGATTTCTCTCATCGTCCATGCTCAAAGATAATGGCTAATGGCTCAGAGATGTCTTCAGCAAGTTCCTGAACTATTCTAGGATTTTTTCATCAGGCCTTGCTGACTTGAAGACATTTAACTTGTTTAAGCCGTGGTCTACAGTACAACCCTATGTCGGTATATGTTGCTCAGGGGTATGGAAAATCTACACTAATGTCCCAGAGTAGACTGCATTATGTCAATGGGAGAGCTATGCAGGTACGGAAGTGACATCTTCTTTAAAGGTTGCAATGGCACTCTACCACTGATTCACTATACGTAGAGACAAGCCCTTAGTAATTATTAAGTAGTTCTTTTCCTAAGTGAATCTCATATACTACACCATTTACACCGATGTTTGTTATGTTAAGAGTACAATTACTACTGACCTTTTTGGAGAAAACTGAAATAAGAAAGATCTTTAATGCTTTGGCCATTCTTGTGTTTGCTGTCATTGTCTTGACCACCCAACTAAGTAATGGCCATTCCTCGTGCTTCTAATGTATTTGTAAAATATTTTATTATTACCCTTGGCATCCCTAGAGAGTCTCATCTGGTTTTATGCCTTGGTCTTGGCGCATGAGTTTGCTTTAAATTAATTTTTGTAACTATTTTTCTCCTCATGATGATTCATTTCTTTTTCCTCTATATACAAAATCTGTTGGTGGGTGTATCATAAACATCTGGCTGTCACTGAAGGCATGTATTGTGCTAATCATCCACTGATAAATTACTCCATTAATATGTAATAGTTAGCACTTCCATATACAAGTGACATCCTCTTCACAAAGCTGTTTGTCATGTGCCTTTTACAGCTATCATCCTGCAATGTAAAAAAATCTCATACATTTTACAGAAAGCCTTTGACAGGGACCAATGGTATTATTGGATTCAGTATATCTTTGGGAAACAGACTTTTATTTTTAAATGCCATTTTGTGTTTCTCTTTTTTACACATTAATAAATATATTTCTAACACTTGATGTCATAGTCCTTATGCATCATAGTCATGTAAACATTTCTGGTGGCAATTAAAAATGCTTCCTTAGACTATGTCTACAATGGAAAGATTTGGCAATGAAGTACTGTCAACATTCATAAGTCACCAAAAAGAAAGTTGCCAAATCATGTTTACACCAGGAATGTAAGAGTGTAGCCAATTAACCAATAAGCAAAAGCTTATAGATTAATGCTATAGACTACATGCTTTCCACACACACATACACACACACACCACCAGTAAATTTTTTAGCAGGCTGGCCAGCAGCCCAGCTCAGTCCTGGCTTGCACCTGGTCCAGGATCTACCCCTGCTGCGGCTCTGCATTTAAAGTGTATTAGGAGCCTGGCGGGCAGACAGCACAGCTCAATTCTGGCTCACGCCAGGTCTGGGACCTCAGCCCAATTATCCTCCTCCTCCCCTCAGACAGGGACTGCTGTCACTCCATGTTGCTGCCTCTGTATCAGAGGCAACAGCATGGGGTGCCACATAGCCGGTCTGTGAGGGAAGCCGGTTTTTAAACTGGCTCCCCTCGCGGACCAGCTCTCACCTGGCACCCGGAGGCAGTAGCATGGAGTGACAGGGGGTTCCTCGGGAGTGGGGCCAAAGCATGCTGGCTCTCTCTCTCCCTGTCTCTCCCCCCCCCCCCCCCCGGACTATAGAATAATCAGTAACCAAACAGAATTCATGAGGTTAATCAATTAACTGATATTTAACGTCCCTAGGTTACACTGCAACCCTCTGTCGACATATCATGGCTACATTGTTAGCTCCCCCATCGACCGAAAGAGCAAAGCAATATGGGCAAGCATCCCATAGTGCCTGACATCACTGTCAGTCACTAGGCACAGTGGGAACACTCAACATATCACTAGGTATCTGGGGAACATGAAAAATGTCCCATCAGCCACCTCTTTGCTTCCCAGCCCTCCTGAGGTTTCCAGCTCATTTTCGTGCCTCTTGAATGTCAATTCTTGCTGTGAAAAATCATGGATCTCAGACTTCTCTCATGTTGTGTTCAATGTGCTTAGGACATCACGCATTACAGCAGAGCTGCTTATGCACTTAATAGCAAAGGAAGAAGTAAGGATATTAAGAAGTAGTTATTTGGCTAATTGTGTGGTGGATACAATGTGTATCCACTACACAATTAGTAAATAAGGGGAGCCACTTTTCAGAGCCACAGTGGAGGTAGCTCCCGGAGCTGGCACGAACCAGGACTGAGCACTTCCAACTCCCGCCAGCTCTGGACCACTGGGGCTCTGCATTTTAAATGTAATACGACCTGCCAAGCAGAGCCACAGCACAGGTGGCTCACACCAGCTCCAAGACCACCGCACCTCTGCATTTTAAATGGTGTAAGAGCTGGGTGGCAGGCTGGTGCGTGCTTTGCAACAGCCTCCCCTAACCCCACCAGTGAGGGAGAAGCAAGTAGTGGAGTAGTTGACTACCCAATAAGGCTAAGCTTATCAAGTAGTCAAGTACTCCACTACTTGCTTAGTACTCAACTACTTGCTTACATCCATAGGAAGAAGACTCGAATGCAGATGGCAATGTGAGTGACAGGGGCAGCAGTGAAGTGTCATTGCACTGGGCTGTCACAGAGCACCTGTGCATAGTAGAGCATTGCTTTTGGGCGGGGTAGTCTGGAAAGTTGCATGATGAATGCATCTTCAGGAACGTACCCTGCACAGAATGCTGCAGGCTGGGAATTTCTTTCCAGATCAGAAAATTATAGTGTAGGATGTGGAAATGTCCACAGTAATCCTAAGTGATGCAGCTCACCCCTGGCTCATGAAACCTTACACGGGGCACTTATACTGCAGCAAGGAGCAGTTTGAGTGGGCAATAATTTTTGATGGGGGACCCACTCCAAGAATTTGGAAAGTGGTCAAGGGCTGCACTTGTCTATTATATTAATAGAGGAGGTGCGGGGTCTGGGATGGAGGTTGGGTGCAGAAGGGAGGGAGTTTGGGTGAAGGAGGAAGTTGTGACCTGGGGCACTGGACTGAGGTTCAGGGGGTTGAATAGTGACCTAGGGCAGGGAATTAAGGTACAGGAAGGGGTGCAGGAATGTGGGTTATGAGCTAGGGCAGGAGGGGACTATGATCTGAGGCAGAGGACTGGGATGCCAGATCTGGGAGGGGATATGGGTGTGGGGGGGGAGAAGATTTGGGTATGTGGAGTAGGGGGCAGAAGTGGGGAGCAAAGGGTTGGGGAAGGGAGGGCCTGGGGTGTCAGAGGCAGGATCTGGTCAGGAGACTTACCAGCCAGCAGCCCAATCCTGAATCAGACTTCCTGCCAGCCAGTATACCCTCTAAGCTGCATGGCAGCACAGCTTCACAGATGATTAATCAGTCCCATCCAGTCAGTCAGCTCTGTGAAAGGAGCCTTGAGCCTCTGATTGGGCAAAGCTGATTAATCATCTGTAAAGCTATGCTACCCCGCAGCTTTGAGGGAACACTGCTGCCTTACCCCCGCATAGGCTGTAGTCATGGGCTCTGAAGCCCCTTGTGCTTCGTTGCTGCCTGTTATTGAAACAGGCAGCTCCCATTGGCCAGTTTCTGGTCAGAAACTGGCCAATGGGATTGTGCTAGGGGCAGGAGCATCTCCTAAAGCTTTCCCCTTTCCCCTCTGGACTGACAGCTTTTAAAGAAAAACTGCCCCACAGCCACATTTCTGAGCAGCGTGCAGATAGGGGGTGGCAAGCCGGGAGCCTGTCTCGGGCTCCCCACAGCATCCGTGGGCCAGATCCAGTGGCTCTGTGGGCCGTATCCAGCCTGCGGGCCGTATTTTGCCTAGGCCTGGGTTAAGCTGATGTTGCATGATTGCTGAATGTGCCTTTGGCAGACTGAAAGGGAGATGGAGGTGTCTTAATGGCAGACTGGACCTTTTGGATGATCATATCCCCCCCCGGTGGTGGCCACATGCTGGTCTTAAATAATTTGTGTGAGAGTATGGGTGAAATGTTTGCCCATGGGTGGAGCACTGAGGCACAGCACTTGGGTGCATAGTTTGAACAGCTAGATACTCATGCTGCCAGAGGAGTCCATAGGGTGGCCATCAACATCTAGGAGGCTCTGAGGAACCATTTAACAATGAGAGGCACCGATATGTATGTGTGTTGGGGTTGCTTTCCTCCCCACCCCGCTGCTCATCCAGAGCGAGGCATTCCCATGAAACCAAAGGACATTACAGGCTTCCACAAGGGCCAGAGTGATTGGTGTGGGTTGTGTCACACAAAAGAAACTCATGGAAACCTGCATCACAACTGTTTTGCTTGATCTCTTTCTAACACAATAACACATAGGGTGAACGCTTGGTGCTAAGGAATGGTAAGGGTTATTGGAAAACCTCATCATTGTGTTAATGACCAGCTGTGAAAGTCACAGCTGCTGTAACAGGAATGTGCTGGGGAAAAAATTACCTGACAGGGAAACTGAGTGTGTGGGCATAAAGGGAGGGCAGTTGGATCAAGAATTTTGCATATGCAGCCAAGGAGGCTGATGTGTGGGCACAGAGGGATGATTGCTGTGAAAAGAGTTCTGCATGTGCCGACAGGAAGGCCTTTGGTTCTGTTTGCTCTGCATCTTGATAAGACACTTCAGCATCTCAGTTTGGTCTTCCATGAGTTTTAGCATGTGCTCAGTGGCTTCTGTTCTGTCCTTCATCTCCCTTGCCCTCCTTTGTTCCCTTTTCTCTGTTTGAAGCTTTGAATGCCTCACCAAATCCTTGACCAGATCCTCTCTTGTCCTCTGAGGCTTTTGCCTTAGTTGACATGCTCCTAAACAGACAGACTATGTCTGCCTTCTCAAGGTCTGGTCTGGAAAGGTAACCATTCACAATAGAGTGACTGTACTGTTCCTGATCAAGATCGTAACATTTCACTAACATGGACATCTCTAAACAAGACTGGTCACTTTCCTTGCTACCCAAGAGGCAAACACAGATCTCTCCAGACACTCTGATCATGGTGAATTTTAAAGGTAGGGCAAAGGAGGGGAAGTAGAGATGGGCATGGGGCTCCAAGAATATACAGTACATGCTTGTGCAGCCTAGGTGCACATGGAAACAATTTGTAATAATCCTACTCTTGTCCACAGGCTGCCATTACTTTGGCTAACATATCCGTGCTGAAGATTAACAGGAAAACCTGAACTCTGCTTCTGGATGCAAGCAGGGTTCCTTATGCAGCCAAACTCTCTGCTGCCTTGGTTCCAAAAGTACAGTTTGAGGAATGGTTTGGGAGAGTTTTATATACCACGGCAGCAGGGAAACAGAAGGCCTGCCATGGAATATCCATGAGAAGAATAATAAGTACATCAGAAAAAGCTTCCACACCATTCCCAGCAAGATTCTATTGATATCTCTGTGTACATCCATGCTCTGTTTGGACATGAAGCAGATGAGGCAGGGCTTAGCCAGCTTGCAGAAATACTACCTCCAGTTGCCCCGGCTGCAAAAGCAACCACTCACCCCCACCCCACTGCAATACACAGCAACTTACAGCTCCACACCACCACTGCCCCTCCCACAGCTGCACTAGAGCAGCTTACCACCGCCCCCTGCCTGCAATACAGCAACTTACCCTGTGTCTCTTCCCTTGCTTCATGCTCCACATCCAATTGCTGAGTGTTCTTATAAACCTCAGGATTTGAGGACAGTTCCTCACTGCTTGGCACACTGGTTGTCACTGGATGGAGCCCCACCTCTTCATCTGCTTCCACCTCTTCATCAATAGCTTCTGCCTCTGGATTAACTCCTGTTTCTGACTGGGTGCTATGGGAAGTATCCACATGCTCCTGGGGTGTGGGCGTGGGGTCCCCAGCCAGGATTGCATCCAGTTCTTTATAAAAAGTGCCATAGTTTGGGCGCAGCACCAGACGAGCTGTTTGCCTCCTTCACCTTTTGGTAGGACCGGAGTTCTCTTATCTTAGCTCTGCATTCTAGGGTGTCTTGATCATTCCTGAAACAAAAGAACGGACTATGCAACTCTTTAAAGACTAACAAGATGGTTTATTAGGTGATGAGCTTTCATGGGCCAGACCCACTTCCTCAGATCAAATTCTGGAAGAGAATTGGCATGACCATATATACCAAAGGAATACAATTTTTTTTGTACATCATTTTGTTTGTATTCCTTTGGTATGTATGGTCATGCCAATTCTCTTCCAAAATTTGATCTGAGGAAGCGGGTCTGGCCCACGAAATCTCATCACCTAATAAACAATCTTGTTTGTCTTTAAAGAGCTGCATAGTCCGTTCTTTTGTTTCAGCAAGATCAGACTAACACAGCTACATCTCTATTACTATTCGATCATTCCCCTTTGCACAAATGTGATCATACATGTCCCAGTTCCTATGGGTCACTCGCAGCTATGATTGCACTGATTTTTCACCCCACACACACTAATAAGATCCAATAGCTCTGGGGTGCTTCAAGCAGGATTGCGTCTTGAGCGATAGCAGCCCCTGTTTTTCTGAAAAGATACCACAGGGACCACTACACAATGAGCCATACAGCAGGAAAAGGATTTTAAAGTTCCTGGGGTTTACAGATGGGAGGGGCTCATCTGTTTATGTGGCTACAGAGCATCAGAATTCAAAGTGCTGCCCAGAGTGGCTAATTGGGCATTGTGGAAAACATGCTGGAGAACAATAAACTTAAAAAAAAACCACCCCTACTATAGTACACACTACATGACTGTTGACAGCAAAGTGAGGTAGGAGACAAAAGTCCCTCATGCACGTGGAAGTTTTTTGTCACCAAAACTGGGCACTTGTCACAACTTTTGTAACATTGCAGTGTAACTGCTCTCCAGGCTTAGTCATAAAAAAGGGGGTTTTGGCAACAAAATTTGCCAGTTTAGACAAGACCTTATTTCCCTAGCTGATCTACTTACTTGTTGTCTGAATTAACCAACTCATTACAATTGAATTAATGCTTAAAATATGTTGAATTGCTTAAAAGCCGTTTAAGATTCAGCATCAAAATGCTACAGTTTAGGTGAAGTGTGCTGTATACCTAATACATCTAAACATTTATCGATCTTGTTCTTTGTTGTTAATTAGAAATTGACTTTTTTCAGTCATTTTACATTAGTAACAGATTGGAATGAAGTAAAGATTAAAAAAAAACCTTTGGTCCTTGTATCTAGAGGAGCCAATACTTTCTGGGTATTTTGGGAAAGTGTATGAACCAAGTCAATGCAAATTCCAGCCAAGAGCTTCCAGTGGTACAACAGAATGGATCAGCAGAGGAGAAAGACAGACAACTTGGTTACATTCAGGCTGTGTCTACATCGGCATGATTTTGCACAAGAACTCTTTTGCGGAAGAGTTCTTGTGTAAAAACTCTTCCAGAAGAGAGCGTCTACACTGATATGTGCCTTTGCACAAGAGATGTGCTTTTGAGCAAGAGCATCCGTGCCGGTGTAGATGCTCTCTTGTGCAAGAAAGCTCTGATGGCCATTTTAACCATAGGGCTTTGTTGCATAAAAAATTCATGTTTCCTGTCTACACTGGCCCCTTGCGCAAGAACAGTTTGGCTTACTCCTGAGCGGGAGCATCATAGTTCTTGCGCAAGAAGCACTGATTTCACACATTAGAATGTCAGTGTTCGTGTGCAAGAATTCGCAGCCAGTGTAGATAGGCAGCAAGTTCTTGCGCAAAAGCGATCACTTTTGCGCAAGATCGCGCCAATGTAGACACAGCCTCAGAGTCAAATCAACTCTGATTATATTCACAGTTGAAATAGCCCATGTTATTGAATTTCTGACCACAACCAATGTATCTTTAACACGTCATCTCCCAAAATGAGCATACCTGGAAAGTTCATTAAACACTGTTACCAGCTCTCACAATTGTATCATTATTTGGGATCTTTCTTAAAAGACCCAGCTCCTGGAATTCAATAATTGTGTGAGAATCTCAACTTTTTCTTTTTTTAAATAGATGTTTTAGCCCTATGCAGAAAACCTTCAAAATATAAACCCTAACCATCTGATAGACAAATAACAAATACAAAACAATATGTATTTATTTTTTAAGCTAGTCTCCTGATTTTTAGGGGGCTGACTCATGATTTTGGGGTTACAATACTGCACACAGATTAAGTTTAACTGTTTGGTTTGCTTTAATGCTGTTCTGGAAAATGTGACTAGACTATGATTTTAGCTTGTATTGACCCATCACACATATATGCATGCACAAAATCTCAGGACTGTTCTTGGGAGTGGCAGGCTATTTTGTTTGAGGTTTTATTGCCAGATAAAATTACCCAGCATTAAACTCAGCATAAATCAGGTGGAGCTATGGTGATCATACTGCTGACTCCAGTGAAAGCAGGTGAGGCAGTCAAAGATGTATGATAAATGAATTTATCATGTGACTGAAATGTATTATATGGATATCAGCTGCACATTGTAGATGTGTATTGCATGCATGAGTGCACACACATACCTCATACAAAGTAACACTGCCACAAAAAACTCATGTTAAAAGACAATTTCTGTAGATTTGCTTATACATTACTCTGTGTGTGTGTGTGTATAAAATACTAGCAGATTAGGTCCGTGGTTAACTGGACAAAAACATTTTGCATAGATTTGACTTAGGCTACGTCTATATTGGCAAGATTTTGTGCAAATACTTTTAACCAAGAGTTTTTGTGTTAGGGTATTTGAGTAAGAAAGCGTCTATACTGGCATGTGCCTTTGCGCAAAAGATGTGCTTTTGCGCAAGAGCATCCATGCCAGTGTAGATGCTCTCTTGCGCAAGGAAGCTCCGATGGCCATTTTAAACATTGGGCTTTCTTGCGCAAGAAATTGATGTTGCCTGTCTACACTGGCCTCTTGCGCAAGAACAGTTGCGCAAGAGGGCTTATTTCTGAGCGGGAGCATCAGAATATTTGCGCAAGAAGCACTGATTTTATACATTAGAACGTAAGTGTTCTTGTGCACGTACTCGCGGCCAGTGTAGACAGGTGGCAAGATTTTGCACAAAAGCGGTCAAGATTAAAGCTTTTTGCGCAAAATCTTGCCAATGTAGATGTAGCCTTATAGGAAAGTTCAAGTTCAAAGTGCTTATTATTTGTGCTTGCAAAAAGGAAGTGAAAGAACAGTTTTAAATCTGTAGGATTTCAACTTCAAACATTCATTTTATTGAATAATTACCATACATATTAAACTTGAATCAGAAACTCATAAAGATTCCATTAGTCTTTCTGTAACTAATTTGAGTCATTTTGTGATTTGTAACAGTAAAATTTTTCTTTGCCCTAAAATGACAGTTGTATAAGCAACTCCATTTTAATTTTGTTAGCAAATGTTTTTTATGAACTCTAATCATAATAGTCATGACTTTTTTATGAAAAACAAAAATAATTATGTAAAACTTTCATTCAGCATATTCTGATGTAAAAAGTAGTACATTCAGCTAATTTAAGTGGCAGGATTGTTTATGAAAAATTTGGTATCTGTAGATAATTGCAAAATATGGCTTTATTTTGCACAACAAATCCACAAACAAACTCACTCTTCAAAATATATAGTAGATATCTGATCATAGAATCACAGAAGATTAGGGTTGGAAAATATCTCAGGAGGTCATCTAGTCAAACCCCGGTTCAAAGCAGCACCAACCCCAACTAAATTATTCCAGTCAGAGCTTAGTCAAGCCTGGCCTTAATGATATTTACAGATAAAACACAACAGAGCACTCTGTGCAAATGCTTCAATATAACACTGTCAATTATCTCATTCTTACTCAGGTGAACCAAACTCTGCACAGCAGAAGAGTATGGGAATTAAGTCTTTACACAATACCAGTTCCTCTGACCCAAAAAAATATTTCAACCTCACTAACCTTGACCACTTTATCTAGTTCTGTAAACTAATTTCTGTAGTGGGCTCAGCTGAGAAAAATAAGCTCTCAGCTTCAAATTCACATTAAAAAGGCAGAGCCAAACAGGATGGGAACTGTGCATACAAAACCTAGTCTGCCCTCATTCACAGCTCCAGCTTCCAATGACTAGAGTTACCATATTTCAGGTTTCCAGAAAGAGAACAGGGGGGAGAAAGGGAGACAGAGGTAAGTTCAATTGATGGTGCTCAAGGAGATACTGGGAGGGGTAATCAGGGTGGAGGGGGTGTGTACTAGAGATTTGAAAGGTTAACAGGTTACCCAGTTAACTGGTAAGCGTCACCCTAAATGATCATTGGTGAGGGCAGGCGCCACTCCCCACTTGCTGCAAAGAGGCTGCTCCAGCCCCCCAGGGGTCCTGCTGCTGCTCTCATCTAGGGCAGGGAACCAGAACTGTGGGGGAAAGGACCAACCAACTGCATATGCAAGGGAGAGACCAATCAGGAAGCAAACTAATCTGGGGTCTTTCTGAGCAGCAATATCTGCTCTACAAAAAACCCCAAAGTTTGACTCTTATTTCAAAAAAATCAACCCAGGCCAGACAGAGAACAGACAAAAGAGGTCATGTCTGGGGAAATCCAGATGTATGGTAGCCCTACTGCTGACTACAGGCTTAGCTATCATAAGGAACTATATAGATGTTCATATTTCAACTATGCATGTGATTTTGATGGAATTCCAAAAATGTGCTGTAGCTGTACAAAATATGTGAAGACAAATGTTTGCAGTATTGTTAATTCCAAACATTGAAAACATGAGACAGGCATTCAAAACTTGTTAGATTTGTTTAAAAATCATGAGTAATTTTAAAATGATAAATTGTGGGAGGGGCTTATCTCCCTTCTGGTTTCTGAGCCCTTATGTTCCATTTGCTTGATGTTCTCAAGCTTTCCTCCACAACCATGATGCTGGAAACAAACTTTTTTTAAAATGAAAGGTGAGATTCTCATGCAATCCCTTGATTCCAACAGCTGGGTAGGTCTCAAACCCTCAATCCCAGCCTTGGGAGTGTGATGCCCTTTCAACAACACTGGAGGATCCACCCTACCGCCCTTCTATGAGCCTCTCTCTAATCCTTCCTACCTTCAGTTGGTGCCAGACAGTAGGAGCTAGGGCTTTTAAGAAAAACATTAAATACCGTGCAACTCAAAATAAAAATTGCAAGCGTTAGCCATCCTGGCTTGGTTAGGTAGAAAAATTTATGTATGTGTCAACAGCTCACCTGTTAATATATTTTATACTGAACAATTCAAAAGGGGCCTTTAGTTCTGGACCATAGCCTTTGGCAGTGCTGAAAAATACTAGAGACTGCTGTACAGCAGTTGTGCTTGCTCAGTACTAATATAATTCAGGGAACTGCAGAATCACAGCAATCAATGCAGTGTTCAGTATAGATACATCAGTACCAATCTTATGTCAGCCCATAGCATGTAAAAGTAAACACTTCAGATAGCATTAAAAATGCAGAATAAGCAGCATACAAAGCTTGGCACTGCCCAATATGTGCATTAGCTAAGGCAAGCAGGATGAACAAAGTTAAATGTGTCTCTGAGACAACAGCCTGCATGGATTCCTGGTACCCTTTTCCATCACCCTCAAGGGCTTCATGAATAAAGATAAGATAGACAAACACTCTCCATCTCCTCACTCCCCTCTCCCCAAACCATTGTATGTGTACACTTAATAAACCTTCTTATCTCTTTTGGTAGGAATGACCTGAAAGAGTCAACAAATCCACAGCTTGAATAGGTTAAAAATACCCTGACAAATATCTGAGAAAAATGATAAGGGGAGGTTTAGCTAACAATGGCAGATCAACATAAACTTATCTTTAGCATACAATGCAATCAGTGAGCATAGGATGTCAACAAAAACAAAAACTCCACTGTGAAACAAGCAAACAAAAGTTACCTTGACTTTTCTGTCTGGCATGCTATGATTTGCAATGAAATGCTGGCAGGTCTGTAAAGACCAAAAAATGCTGAAAAACATTCAAAACCTGTCAGCAGTAGCGCTATCCTGTCAACAATGCAAACCCTGCTCATAGAAGGTAGAAATATTTTGTCAGAAAAAAGTACCGACAAACAGCATTCACACTGCCTGACTTTCAGTGACCCAACCTTGTCACTAAAAGCTGTGTGGTGTAAATGAAGTGTTTGAGTGTTACTTGCTAGATTCATTAGGCACAAGTTCTTGGACTCCTTCAGAACTCAAGACAGTATTGCTGCTGCTTCTTCCCCTTCACCTCTCAATTTGCTATAAAATATTTGCTTCTATACTACTGACCCAGCATGATGCATCACAAGTTGCTGCAAATATGCTCCTTGGGACCTGGATCACTGAGATAACCTGTCAGATTGACTGACAACCTTCTCCTCCCTTTCCTGCCACTAGTTTATACTGAGATTCTGACATCAGATTTACCTAATTACATACTACACAGGGCAAATCCTAAATGTGGCAGACGAAAATGTGCTCCCTGGTCCCATTCAGAACTTTCACATACTGGTGTGGTTGGGGAAGAGTTATAGGAGAGAACTGGCACACACCTCACCTATATCTACATAGAAACCTTCTCTGCTGAAAATCAGTGAAAGTAATTACTGAAATACTGGGGAAGTAAAGCAGAAAAAGTTAAAAAAAAAATCACCCTGCCATCGTGTCTCGGGAAGAATGAAGCACTTGGGATATAAAGAAAAGTAGAGCAGAATGGCCTGAAGGATGACACCATGGATCCAGGACACTAATTAATCTATGTGGGACCAAATGCAGTATTAATTAGTCAAATCAATCATCACACAGGGTGCATGAAAGCTGATATCAAAGAGGAGGGGAGTCAGGTGCTTGAGAATCAAAGTGGCCATGAAAAATCAAGAGGCCACATTAGTAGCACTGGAGAGACATCACAAATCTAAAGAAAGGGAATTGAAGTTTGATCACGTTTGACAGTAGAAATACAATGGGTTTCCTGAATTTCAGAACTAACAGGAGCAGGCCTTGGGGGAAGAGGCAGTACAAGGGCAGGGCCTCGGGGGGTAGGAGTGTAAGGGTAAAGGCTTGGGGAGAAGGAGTGGCAACTGGGAGCTGAAGGGATCCTTCTGCTGCCCACAATGACCGAGGGACCCTGCAGCTTCCAGCTGCCATAGGCTGAAGTCACAGAGGTTGCTAGAAGTCAGGTTCTGTGACTTCCCCAACCTCCATGAAAAATAAAAATTAGCCTTATATATAAAATCTCTCACTGGCCTTCCTGCAGTCATAATCCTTCCATAAATCAAGTAATAGCATCCAATATGCTATTTGGCAATGAGTTCCTCAATCTAGCCGACAAAAATATAACAAGGTCTACGGTTGGAAGTTGGAACTAGACAAATTCAGACAGGAAATAAGGCTTACATGTTTAATAGTGAGGGTATTTATAAACTTACAAAAGGTCATGGTAGAGTCTCCACCACTGGTAACATTAAACTCAAGATTGGATTTTTTTTTTCCAAATGATACTCTCTGGTTCAAAAAGGAATTTTTCTTGGGAAGTTCTGCATCCTTTGTTTTATATAGAGGTTGGCCTAGATGAGCATAGAGGTCCACGTAGCCTTATACCAAGAGATTCTGTTTGCTTTTAGATGGATGTATGTGCTGCAAGTGCAGGTGTGGTTGTAGCATTGGCAGACATGCTGATGCTGGCTTTTATCTGGCACAATTAACAATGGTAGTAAAGGAGCTCCAGGGGGTAGCCGAGTTAGTCTGTTACAGAAAAAAACAACTAATGGTCTGATAACACTTAATAGACTAACAAAACATGTAGATGGTATCATAAGCTTTCGTGGGCACTGCCCACTTCTTCAGATGACCAGAGTTATGAGTAGGGGATTTGAAAACTCGAAATAAATAGAAGGGAAAAGGGGGGGGAGCGAATGATGTTCTATCTCCTACCCCCTTCCTGCTTTTTCTTTAAGTATCTGTAGAATGGGTGCTAAACCTGAGCAGATAAAGATCAAAATCAATAGATAGATTGCTAAGACAGGAAGTATACCACTCAGAAAATAGTGATAGAAATGTAGCCGTGTTAGTCTGGGGTAGCTGAAGCAAAATGCAGGACAATGTAGCACTTTAAAGACTAACAAGATGGTTTATTAGATGATGAGCTTTCGTGGGCCAGACCCACTTCCTCAGATCAAATAGTGGAAGAAAATAGTCACAACCATATATACCAAAGGATACAATTAAAAAAATGAACACATATGAAAAAGACAAATCACATTTCAGAACAGGAGGGGGATGCAAGGGGGGGGGGAAGGAAGGAAAGTGAATGCCTGTGAGTTAATGATATTAGAGGTGGGAAAGGGTAGATGTCTGTGAGTTAATGGTATTAGAGGTGATAATTGGGGAAGCTATCTTGATAATGGGTAAGATAGTTCAAGTGTTTGTTCATTCCTTTTTGGAGAGTGTCGAATTTTAACATGAATGACAGTTCAGAGGATTCCCTTTCAAGTGCAGATGTAAAAGGTCTTTGTAGCAGAATGCAGGTGGTTAAGTCATTGAGAGAGTGTCCTTTCTGGTTAAAATGGCAAGAAACTGTGCTAACTTATTTTCTGAGTAAAATGCAGGACACTCAGTGAAGATATGTCAAGAGAAGCTTCAGATTGTGTTAACAACTCAGGTGTGTACCTGGGCTTCCACTGGGCTTTCCCAAGACATCACCTCTTCACTACTAAATCTGATTCACGCTAGCCAGATTAAAGCTAACATAGGTATGCAGACTTTTCCTACAGTCATGCCCTCATATGCTATGAAGACATATCCTCAAGCAGACCTTCCCGTGGTACCCAAGAGGAAACAAAGTCTGGCCAGATTTCTATTTTGGAGATGGTAAGCAGGAAAAAAAAGGCAAATGATAAAGAAAATATTAAATGTAAAGTAGGAGTGTAATTTCATACCTCTTTTCTTCTTACCACTTTTCAGATGGAGGCAAAAATATGTGTTTTCATTCAGTCAGGCTCTCATAATCATCTTGCCATTTGCAGCTCATCAGGGGGGCAATCTACTTCTAAGAGGAAAAAGAGGAAGATGGAAATAAGTAGCCAAAGGCCTGACTGGAGAGACGGAAGCATTTAGGAACATATACTCATTTTTAAAAAGCTCTGCAGAAAAATAGCATGATACCATCTCTTTTCAAATGATATATAGTCAAATTACAAAAAAAAAATCTTAAAAGTAAAAAAAAAGAAATATAATTATCCACATACCCCAAAATTTGAATACTGATGTGTTGCAGCTAATATGCTACTTAAAACAAAGCTACCTATACATTACTCAGTAACTACAGTTGTCATAGTTGTGAGAAAATGTTTACATAATCCTGACTTCATCTTCAAGCACAATCTGAACTATGAAATCCTGTAACATAGTGAAAGTCTGTTCCTTTTTCTAGATAAGGCACAGTCACACCATATAAAATTCAGATAACTTCTAATGAAGCCATTCTAGAATACACCCATACGATAGTGTACACTACTCACTGGCTAGTGCAAAAAATAGTGTCTTCATTAAAGTGTTTTAACAAAACAAAAACCACAAATCACTGTTGGGAGCTCTAATGTAGACATGGTTCCAGAAGTCAGTGCCAGCCCTATGGGGGTGCCCCAGGACTATGCTCGCTCTACCCCAGGTCCTGCAACCACCCCGCCTCTTCCTGCCCTGCTCTGCTCCCACTACGTCCCTTCCCAAAGCACTGCACCAGCCCCATCTCTTCCTGCCCCTGCTCCACCCCCATTGCACCCATTCCCCCAAGCAGCCTCCCCCAAGTGATGTGACTGAGGGAATTACTGGGGCGGAGGGACTGACAGCAGGTAGCAGGATGCTCCCCCCTCTCACACACACACATTTATCATGGCAGCAGGAAGCAGAGCAAGGCAGTCCCAGCCCACTGTGCTTCCCCAAGTCCAGCTCCCCGTCGGGAGAGTGGCACAGTCTACAGCCACGGCGTTCCACTTACTGCTGCAACTGTGTTGTGGGATGATCCCTCTGGGAGATGGCAGAGCAGGCTGCAATGGGGTCACCCCACTTCCTGTAGTTCCTGCTATTGCTAATTAATATGGGAGAAGGTCCAGCCCCTGCTGCCAGTTCCAGGACTCCCCATTAGAAACTTGGCCATTGGGCCATATTGACCCCGAGACTGGGGGGAGCTAGAGACTTGGCCGCTAGGCCATATTAACCCCAGACGGGGGCCTAGAGACTCGGCCGCGGGGCCTGCAACCCCATGACCACCATATTGACACCCCCCCCAAGGGGCACAGGGCCAGCAACCCCATGACACAGACTATCAGTGAATAAAATCAATTAACAAAGTACACAGAAATAAAGGAAACTTATCTAACTGGCATTTACACTGCCGCCATTTATCCCACCCCAGCGCATGCACTCCTCTGGATATCAGAGTCCCAGACACTTACACCCAGTCTCAGAGTCCCAACACTGTGCAGATTGTGTGTGTGTCAGCCCAGAGAGGGAACCACTGCAAACTCCCTCAGACACTAGAGCAAGCCCCACCAAATGCCAGGAGCTCTGGTTCACTGGGCAGCTCACTCTGCCTCTCTTTGGACCCAGAGTCAGTCTGTTTTCTGTGCTCCATCCCAGGCAGCACTTTCCCAAACAGCCAAAGTTACTGATAGTACCATCTATGCAGGCCCTGCTAAGCCACAGGCACAGCCAGAGTCTCTCGCCTCCAGAGACAAATCACCAACAGCCCCTTAAGCAGCCTGCTAAATCCAAGCACCAGTGGACTCTCAGCATCAGGCTCTCTCTTCCAGCATCAGCTCCTAGACTGGAAATTGCTCCATACCAGCAATCTGGCTCCTCTCTCCAAAATCGGCACCCACCAACTCTCTCCCTGTACTACCTGGAAGAGAGCAACAGTTTCTCTACTTTTTTCCAAAGCATCATGAGAGTTTTAGTCTCTAGGGCTAGATTGCAGCACCAAGGATCCTCCTAGTAAAAGTCAGAGAGAGGCTTCTATAGTAAAGGGAGATTACATATAAACTGAGCAAGTTCACTTTGGTGATATGTCAAAGAATCTAATGAGTAACAAAACATGGACTGGTCCTATATTATCCCAGCAACAAACCCTGTCTTGAGCATGGAGGAGGTTGGGAGGAAATCTCTCACTACCAGTTGCCATTTTGTTGCTCTGTCACCCAGGGTACAGAGGTATCCCAGAAAAGCTCTGCTGCGTCCAAAGGAATGCATCTGCTTTCCAAAAAAAATTTTTTTGCAAAAGCAGATGCATTTCTTCGGCATCCCTGAGGAAAGCATCCCTACAAGGAAGAAGGGATGTTCTGAAAGAGGCTTTTTTCCTGACATTTGGCCTAGTGTAGACGGGCCAATTGTCTGAAAAGCTTCTTTTGGAAAAAAAGCAGAAAAAGATACACAAATTGCGGTTCACAGTTTGTGTATTTTTTTATGATAGAACTTTGTAGTCCAGTTTTGTGAAATCTCTCTGTAATTCTTCTTTGGATCTATCTTGAGTAACACTGTATCATCTGCAAATTTTGCTGTCTCACTGTTTACCCTTTTTTCCAGATCATTTATAAATGTGTTGCATAGCACCGGTCGCAGTACAGATCCCTCTTTATCTCTCTGTATTCTGAAAATTGACTTTATTCCTAACCTTTATTTTCTGTCTTTTAAACAGTTACTGAGCCATTAGAAAATCTTCCCTCTTATAGACTCATAGACTTTAAAGTCAGAAAGGACCATTATGATCATCTCTTATCCTATGACAGCTTAGTTTGCTTAAGAGTCTTTGGTGAGAGACCTTGTCAAAGGCTTTTTTCAAGTACAAACACACCATCCACAGGAGAAACCTTCTCCACATTTTCGTTGATAACCTCAGAGAATTCTAGTAAATTGGTGGGGCATGGTTTCCCTTTACAAAAGCTGTGGCGGCTCTTCTCCAACACATTGTGTTCATCTGTGTGTCTAATAATTCTGTTTTTTACTAGTTTCAAGCAATTTGCCTGGATGTGACGGTATGCTCACCATCCTGTTACTGCCAGACTCACCTCTGAAGTCTTTTTTAAACATTGGTGTCACATTAGCTATTCTCCAGTCATCTGATTTTAGTCACCATGGTTGGATCCTCCAGTGTCCACTTAACCTTCCTGCATCACTCAGGGGTCTTTGAGAAATACCTGCCACTGACAGAGTAACTAAGTAGTAGTATCCAGGAAGGAATATGATCCAATTTTAAGATTTTGCCGTAGAAGGCACAATGCCTGAGTTGATTCCTGACTCTGTGCCTCTGTACCTCAATCCCTCTGTGCCTTGGCATCATTTCTAATAAAATATGGATGTTTGTAAAGCACTCGAGAGCATTACATTACATTGCATTGCATTTCTTTATAATGAGATATCAGTTGTAGTCAATACAGAAACACGCAGACACAATGAATAAACTCCAAGGCCATCACCCAGAATGCATTGAGTCCATATTAAAATATGGATGGGTTCTCTGGAGCCATACTCTTCTTTGATTCCTCTCAATTATTGGTTGGGAATATTATCAGGACATTACATAGGTCTTTCTAGAAGGATGGATGATCTGCCACAATATGAACATCACCCTCTGAAATGTGCATTACCAGTTACGCTTCGATGTGTGGCTCACAACTGAGTCAATATCCAGTCTCCACAAAGTATACAACAAAATTCCTAAGAATGGCAACTTGTTATGTCCTTTTGGCCCTCTGATTCCTCTAAAAAGGAACATTTTATTATTTAAAGAAAGGCTTTTAGACTCTTTAGTTATAGGACTGTCAAGAACAGTGTTACATAAAAAAGAAATCAGTAGCTTTGAACAAATATTTGACTCACTTTAACTAAAAATGGTTCTACATTTCTTTGTGATCCATCCCAGCAGTCCCTCCAGCATCTATTTTTACTCAAAGACATTCACGCTAACACTTTATGTTCCTTGCAGCAACAAAGCAACCATTTAGAAAGAGACAAATAATGAAAATAGACATTCAAAAGAGAAATTTTGAGATTCTCAGGATAATCTTTTAAGCATCTCATTAATGTAGTAGAAATAATTCTCCTTGGACATCTGCCCACTTGAGAATTATATTTCTCCCATGCTGAAGAATAAACACCCCTTTTAGCATCTGTTGTTCTCTCTCTCTTTCTCTCTAATAAATTCATGCCTGTCAGTTTGAGCTTCTTTATTCCTTCTCTTTGTTTGTATAACTTCTCCACCTTAGAAAAGTGAGTGATGTATTCTCTTACAAACTGTTATTATGTACAATATCTTCAACACAACTTCTCTCTGTGCAGGAGACACTAATTATAAGGCACTTTTAATTTCAAAGAAAATGTGGTGAAAGCCTACATAATTCTTAAGTGGTGTTTTATTCTAGCAAATACGCATGCTAAATTGAAACATCTACATTATGTCATGTTTTATGGTTTGTTTAGTGGATATATACATACACCAGTAGAATAACAGGCACTAGTAAAATGATAATAGGCTTCCTGGTTAATCAGGCAAAGCAAAAACATAAGTCTTTGTGCAGCAATCTGCCAGGTCATTATATATTAGTTACCAAGCTGGCTACCTAATAGCAAGTAACTGCCCTGTGGTTCAATGTTTTTTTGAAAGCACATGCAAAGCCTTCATTTTGTAATTACCAGATTGATTTGTAATAATCTGGGAAGCAAGTCCTTTTATTCCATCATCATTTTGTGTATCATTTACTAGAGATGTACATGCCATAAACTCCTAAGCCAAAATCATTTCAGAGGGGGTATTGTTATTTAAGTAGCACAATAGGCCCACTTAACTTTTAGATATAAAGTTAATTGAAAAGAAGATCCAGAAAGTGAGAGTGATTAAAAACAGCAGCTGAATCAGGTTAGAAGCAAGTTTACGTCTTTGCAGCCTCTGAACTGTTGTCTATTTATAGACAAGCACTATTATACAGATATTCATTTTAGCTGACATCAGAGAGAATGAGGCAAGGTGCTGGTTGTGAGCGGAGTCCCATTGTATTCAGATCAAAGTTTGGGAGGATAATTAGGACAAGCCAAGAACATCTGTATAATAGGAAAACAGGAATAATTCTGATTTTGCAAAGCTCAAACAATCCAACTGCTGTTGCATAAAAGACATAAAAAACCTAACAGTGGTTTAGAGCCAGGTACTATTTCATTCAAAGTAACAAAGCCTAAGGACATACCAAACCAAATTCTACTCCTTCTGCATCTCAAAATACAAGAAAATCCTCAATATGATCCATGTAATGTATGTTTTTCATTAGAAACAATAAAAGGTGGGCTCTAGATCTCTCAGATAGCAAAGTGGAGTGTTAACACTGCTAGCAATAAGTCCTCAGAATAGTACTTTTCTTTGCCATTATTCATGATATTGGTTCTAATTATTACAAACTGTACATCCAGTGCCTGTAAAGACCACTTGCCATGTCTCCCTAGAAAGCTACATACTACTCAGACCATAAAAATGAGTAGCCCTGTGCTACAGGATATTCGTTGTTTCTAAAGTTACAGACTAACACAGCTACCTCTCGGAATCTTAAATATTCAGACCATGTTTATTTTAAGTAAGTTGCTGTAATGCCCCCTCACCAATGGGGAGCATGGCCACTCTGCTTGATTGTCTTATAGGTTTCATCATCGGCTTTGGGTCACCACGGTGAGGCCAATGTGTCAGCAGTCTACATTTCTAGGCTCTTGCCACTGGGCAGGCAAAGCCCTACGGGCACTCTAGTTCACAGCCCCACAATTTGTTTGACAACAAGTAACAGGCTGTCAAGCAACTCTAGCCCGTTGGGCAGGGTCAAACAGGAAGCATGCTTTAGCCTGGTCTTGAGGGTTCAGGCAGCCAGCAAACACACACAGAAACAGGTAAAAAGGGAGTGCCAACCCAGCCTAGGGCTCAAACAGAGGTTCGCACCCTAGCAGGCAGCCTGGGGAAGCTAGTAAGGGGTTTTTCCAAGAGCACAGGCCTCCAGGCAAAGGAGTCGATCACCCCCAGGCTAGGGTCGGAGGAGGATGCAGGCCCATCCCATTCCACCATGCCCCAGCCCAAGATCCAGCTACAACATGCCAACTGAGATGCAGCTAACTCAGCAGCTGGCCAGTTATCAGATGCCCCTGGGCTCCTTCCTGGGGCTTGGTACCTCTGATTTCCAGTGAGTCTCAGGCTTCTCAGAGTACACAGCTGATGGTGGTTCCAGCAACTCCTCCTCAAAGTCTATTGTGTACAGGGCCAGGGAATGTTCTCCTGGGTGCTGCAGCACAACAGGGCCATCCTTCTCCACAGTTGGACCTCTAGCTCAACTGAGCTTCAGGGCCATCCTTTTATACTCTGGTCCCGCCCCAGTAATTCCAGCAAGGGGGTCAGAGTAGGTGTGGGAGTATGGGAATGTAGTGCCCCCCTAACTCTCCAGTGAGGAAGGAGGCTGCTCTGCTAGACTAGAATTTCATATACTGTTATGCAATGAGTTATCCTATCCCACGCAATAAAATCTTCATTATCTCATGAATGTTTCAAACACAAGTCCTTGACCAAGAAACGATCCTGAACTAACAGGAGAGGACTGCAACAGAACTCTTGCAGCTTACACACAGAGACATGAACAGGGTAACTCCTAAGGAAATAAAATATTAGGAACAATGAATGTTTTTATCATGAGACACTGAAATTTGAGATTGGCCTTTATTCAGTTTGACTACAGCAGCAGAAGCTACTGATGCTAGCCTTCTGTACCATGTATCATTTATCATCACTGGGTCATGAAAGTTCAGGAGACTGAGTTCTATTTAAATAAATATGTAAGAGTCTAGTTGATTAGGTGAACTATGAGCAGCCCTTCAGCCTGCACTGTTGGGGTGACTCTCTTATTACAATCGGTTCTTAAGAGTTGGAGCTTTTGGTCAAATAATGCTGGAAAAGTCTGAAGATATTTTGCTTCCTGCATTTCTGGGCTTACTGGAACCCACTGAAATTTGGGAGAAAAAATATTAACTACTTCAAACCACAAAATATCTGGTTTAGGTTTGGACAATGGATCCCCATCTGAAACAGGCCGGCTGTTCCTCTAGCTGTTTAGGTGATTTTTATTCTCTGCAATTTTTGCAATTTTCATATTGTTTGTCAGGCCAGCTCAGGCTAGTTAGATTGCTGTAGTGGAGCTACATCACGGGAGGTCATGAAGTTCCCATTATTTGACGCTTTTAAAAATAAGTTGGATGAAAATCTGTCAAGGATGGCCTGGGTTTACCTTGTCCTGCCATAGTACATGACTTCAAGGTCCCTTCCATCCCTACATTTCTACAATTGTCACCAAGCAATGAGGGTTCACTATCACAAGAACAGTAGAGAGGACATTAGTAGCAAGAAAATAATGCAACAGGGGCTTAATTTATACAATTAAAACTGCATTTGGTTACTATCATTTGGATAGCTCCTAAAACATGATAGTAGTTTTACAGACTTGAAAAGGATTAACTCCTTGTCACCCTCAGTTTACACCACCAAGCTCTGGTTCCATCATGTAAAGTCTCAGTGAACTCAGTTACTGAGTATTTTCAGACCCTTTTACAGTCCCACCTTCTGATCCATAAAGAGATCTGCAAGCATTCCTCATTGACTTCCTGGAGACTCTGCCTGGGAGGAAGCGTGCTGTTCAGCAAATCCACACAAAATGGCAAGAGGTTAATCTAAAGGATGAATAGAATGACAATTTTATGAGGAAGTAACCCCCACAGGCGCAGAAGTGAGAGAAAGGGAAAGCCATATGGGGATACAGCTGAAGTGAGGATGACAGCAGGTGGAATGTGGCAGTTAAAGAGGAATGGGAGGCCAGAGTGGCCAGTGACTCAGTAGCGTGTAACAAATGTTCAACTTGTGGAACAGAGGTAAAGGCATTGGAGAGGCCCAGGGGCTGTGAAGAGCCCACTTCTGTAGTTCCTGTGGCCCAAACCTGACTTTACCGCTTCCCAAAGCTTTAGGACAGCCCACTATGTGTGCTCCATCCCAGGCTGGTGTGCCTGCTCCATGCTATAATTCAGAACATTTAGGATTCTCTCAGCAGCTGTCTGGCTATAAGAAGACACTGACTAGTGATCTTCAAAATCTGGGTTTTTGTATACGGCACCCATAGCCTTAGTATCTGAACACTTCCTAGTCACGGACTGTTGTAGAGTCGGTTAAAGCACTGTAGAAAAGTAAATGTGAGGTAGAGTCACACAAAAGACTAACATTCATTTTACGGTTACTCTAATCGGCTGTAATTTGTTAGCTGGAAATTTGGAATATTCTGCGGAGAAAAAAAAATATTCAAGGAAACATGAATTCTATGTGTATACAATGGCTCAGAATTCCCCCTGAAGTAATGTGTAGGCAGCCAGGCCGGGCCATCACGCACAACATAATTGTAAAAGTGTTATGGATAGAGGGAGAGAATTGATGACATAAATGACATTACAATAAGCCCAGGTGTCCTACTCTACTGCTCTTCTACATGCTAATCATTTACATCTCTATTTCTGTTCTCCTGCATCTCATCTTTTAATGCAAAGGGGGCAGGGAAAGTAAAGCTAAAAACAGAGAGAAGTATTTGCAGAAGGGAGAAAACAGGAGGTTAGTGCCCTCTGCTCTGTCAAAGCTGCATGCTTGTGAGATGAGTGGTCAGGTGGCTTCTTTGAGTATGTCTTCACTGCCTCTGGGAGTGTGCCTCCCTGCCTGGGTAGACAGACACGTCAGCTCTGCTCCAGCTGGCATGCTAAAAATAGCAGTGTGGAAGCTGCAGCACAGGCTAATCATCCTAGTACAGACCATTCTACCCCCTGGTTCCATACTTGCATGGCTAGCCCACACTGTCACTCATCCCACAACATCCATAAAGTTATTTTTAGCACACCAACTCACGTAGAGCTAGCATGTGACTGGCTGTGTGAACTGCGAGGTATGCTCCTAGCTGCTGTGTAGAAATCAAAAGGAATTTTGATCCTGACTTCCAGGAGAGCAGGAGTTTGTCTAGCCTTAGGGACAAAACAGTATATTTTGCTAATTTTTGACTTCTTGATAAAATGATCTAGCCGCAAATTAATGTCCTATTATAGAAACACATTAGCTCTCTGAGGGGAATGTTGATCTATGTTCATCAGACAAAGATTTCCTCACACTGAACTAATGTTATGAGTCATATCGTTATCTGCTTTCTACTCCCACAAAAAGCAAAGCCCTGAGCTACTTTCCAAAATAATCTTTCACATTCCCCAACTTCTTGAACCAGGAAATTCATACTCATAAGGGGGAAACCTGAAAGTGCATAGATATTTTCTTGATTTTTCTTATTGATTTCTTCAATAAACAATTGATTTTTATTGTTTCCTTTATCCATGACCAAAAAGGGAGAGCTCCTTCTTCAATTTACAATGAATTATCATCTTCAAATGGAAGAATTAAAAGGGCACTACATAAAGCTGAATACAAGTACCACCGAGAGAGACTCTTCATGATTTTTAAAGACTATTAAGCACAGGATGGGGAGAGTATTAGAAACTTGTCCTGGGTCAGGGCCTCTTGCATTCACAACACCTGTCCTCAGAGGATTGTATGGCTAGCATCTTATGTGTGTGTCCCTTACTATCATCACCACAATAAGGCAGGTTCTACCCTATCCAAAAGCATGGTGAAGCGTGCAAACACACTCTCTTTGCACAATGGGAAGAGATTTTCTTTCCGTGAGGAACACTCTTTCCATAAGCTCCCTCATAGGGGTAAAGTCTGTACAGTCCCTAATACAGGTCAGTGCCCCTCTGCAAAAGTTAGCCGGAAGCTCAGAGCTCATCTGGCTGCATAGTTATAGTCAAAAGGGGCAAAGCAGGAAGACAGTTTTCACATTGTTTAGAACCCCACTATGAGATTAGATAGAGCTGTGCTCTCACCCACACACTTCACTCCTTCTAAAGCCTGTTTCATGAAACATTGTATGTCACCTGTCAGAATAAACTCAGAGAGCCAAGTTGATTCACTGGGAGGAATAAATGTAGTACAAGTTTTGGGCACCATCCAGTTTAAATGGCATTGATTTGATCAGACACACAAGATAGCTGAGGTAATGTCTTTTATTAAACCAACTGTGTTGATGAGAGAAACATGGTCATGTGGCTAAAGATAGCCAAGCTGATTCTGGTGAGTAGGTGTCCATATAAGTCTATATTCTAAGCAATCCAAACTTCATAAAGAGGCCACCAGCGAAATACAGTGGAGATTAATACAGTGAAACCTACACCTTCCTGCTCCCTTGCCTAGCTGTGAGCCCCTTGCCCATCTGAACACAGCTCTTAGCAGTCCTTTGGGCACTCCGAGTCTCTCCTTCCCCCTTAATCTACTGGGGAGAGAAAAGAGAAATTGTATCTCTGCCCTGCGATTGCAGAAGGTGAAACTCAGCACAGCCGATCTCAGTATTACATCACAGGCCCACCAGCAGCAGAGCTGAAGAATGGTGGAAGCAGGACAATATGGCACACAGCCAGCTCAGAAGTCCCCAGTCCCTTCATGGCATGACTCCTACCTGCTTCTTCCCATTGATTTTAGAGGGCAGAGCTACTTCTTTATCTTGGTTTTTGAGCCAAAGTCTTGGAGCAGGCACAGGCTAACTTTGTCTTCCATCCTCCCACCACTGTCCTGTGTTCCTCCTTGTAAATAGCTACCCTGACCCAAAGCCCACTACAGTCAAGAGGAAACTCTGGATAATCTGTTTGCAGCAGAGTCAGGCCTCTTCCAAAAGAAAGCAGATGAGTCTGAGACACAAACATGGTTGCATTTTATTTTTAATTAACGTTTCTTTAAAGAGCTGTAGACTGCACCGTGACCTTCATTTTCATACAAAATGAAAGTTAACAACAGATTCCAGCTGAAAATATAAAATCATTTTTGAAGCCCAAACCTGCTTAGTTTCTCAGCCTCTGAGAGCTTTTCAGCAAACATATTAACGGGCTACCTTGCAACAGAATCCTAACTTCACTGTAAGGAATTGACTCTTAGGAAAGGTCTACTGTTTTACTAGTCTAGCAGTGTACGTATATGTAGTCCTAGCAGATATTTGTTTTCCTGTTTCCCAGGGTGGATGCTAAGATTCTCTGCTTTAAAAAAAAAAAAAAAAAAACCACACACACACACACACACACCACACACACCTACACAGCCTCACCACCTAGCTCCAAATGCTTTGAGATGCCCTGAAGGTATTGTTCATTAACTTGAAATGTACACCTAGCAACAAGAGGCTCTTGTCAGACTCGTAATATATTCTTCTCCTCAGAAATCTCAGAGGGAAACGGTATGCTAAAGTGGCCTCTGTGTTATATGTGAAATTTTTTGGCAGCTGGTATAAAAATATTCCTTAAAAATTCACATCATTTATCCACCTGTGCTTCTGTGTCAAGGGGAGGTAAAAATAACTCTACTTTGTCCTAGTTTGATCAATATATATGTAACCTTATTTAACACTGTCACAAGGTGGGGTATAAGCCTATGCTGAAAGGGCATAAATCTGTGAGGCTTCTGAAGGAGAAGACTGGCATATTCACAAGCTATGTCTATGACAGGAAATTGAAGCACTGTGTTAACGACCAGTTCTGTGTTCTTGGGGAACCAGAGCATAGTATTCAATTCTGTCGAAAAAATAAAATCCCTTTATCCCACCTCTCAATTGGACCATGTTGGTCCACTCCTCAAATTCCTCCCTGGCATGCTAAGGACAGTGCAGAGAGGAATAGAAAAAAAATCTGAAGAAATTAGAATGAAACATTATACTGGAAATGCTATATATGCCATTCTATCTACAGCATGCTGCACCTAGAAAACTGTGTGCTTGTCTCAGCAATTTATCTCAGGAAAGAAACAGCAAAAAATGAAAGAGCTATACAGTGAAAATTAGAGATTTGAATCTTCATTATGGAAAGGAGTATAAAGAATGAAGCTGCTTTTTGTTAAAGAGGAAACATACAAGAGGGGATATAATAATGTTATTAGGGTAAATCTGGAGCTTCTATCTACTCTCTTTCACAACACAAGAATAAGGGACACCCAAGAAAACAGAAATAAAAGGAACACTGATAAAAGAGAATTCCTCTTTACACAATGTATAATCAGTTTATGGAACTCACTGTTATACGATATTACTGAGACCAAGAACTTAGTAGGATTTTTATGGCTAGCTATTTTTATGGATGTAACCCTTCTGCCGGTAGCAGTCTGCAGCCAGAAGGGCCACATTCAGTATGTAGGGAGATTCTTTCAACAAGGTAACCAAACTGACTCAAGCCCCCACACAGTAAACTGGGAAAATTCCAACTTACCCACTGGGCACCTTTAGGGCAATTCTTCCCCTCTCATATAGTGTGCTCCTCCCCACCCACACACTTCAAACACCCCACTCACTGCTCTGTCTAGTCAGTGAAGACCCAGAGTCCCTAGGCACATCATCCTGATATCTCCACTCATTGAGCATGTGGCAATGCCATCTACATGCCGCTGCTCCCGCCCAGCTTCCTGCCAGCTACTTACTCCTGCTGGCCACTCCTGCCAGCTGCCCCGCTGGCCACCTGCTGCTGCTGCTGCTCCTGCCAGCCAGCCTTGTAATGGATTTGGCTCTAGGCCAAACTTAGTGATTTCAGCTCTCTGTGATGTCAGCTCTTGGACCACAACACAGTCTAGCTAAAAGATCCCAGCATCCACTGGAATAACATTTTAAAATAATAAAGAAACTCCTTATGGAGTCTGTTTTAGAACAGGGGGGAAGAGAAACAGGTTGAACCAGTCTTACAGCTCACAACTGGAGGGCATGTAGCCTCCTGGTTCAGAGCTCTACCTTTCCCCTCCAATTAACCTCACAGAGTTTGGAAGAAAAAGCCTTGTCTATCTGAGATTCTTTATAATGACAGTGTCTCTCCGTGGAACTGAGATAAACACAGTCTGCTTTTCTGCATTCTCAATAACTGCAAGCATTGGTGGTCATATTTTACAATTCCTACGTTTGGAGCTAATGTGGTTTGTGACCCCGCCCCAACAGCCAAATTGGTTACAATAGGTAAAATACAATTCTAACAATTGGATATCTAGCAGGCCTTAGCAACTGCATGGACTGTATTTACATAACCACACACAGGATTTCTTTCCCATGCCAGTGTGCACTGTATTTACATAACATTTGAATACCTAGCAGGTCTAAGCAACAGAGTGGACATAACCACACCAACAATTCCTTTCCCATTCCAGCTGACTGTAATGGAAGTATTGATTCAGACCCTGCTTATATCGAGAATTAACATCCACAGTTATATTAGACAGCATTTAACCATTTTTAGACAGACTATAAACCCTCTCCAGGACTGAGCCTCTAACTTATGTGCCTGAGGAAGAGACTTCTGTAAAGACAGACTACATGATAAATGCCCTTCACAGCATTTCCTGCATATTCTTCTGCAATGCCAGGTGCCAGCCAGTTTAAGAAAAAGAACACTGCATTAGAGGTATTGTTGTTAGAGTCTGTTTCAATGGGTCTATAATCGCTGGCTACGTCTAGACTGGCATGATTTTCTGCAAATGCTTTTAACGGAAAAGTTTTCCGTTAAAAGCATTTGTGGAAAAGAGCATCTAGATTGGCACGGATGCTTTTCTGCAAAAGCACTTTTTGAGGAAAAGCGTCCGTGCCAATCTAGACACACTTTTGCGCAAAAAAGCCCCGATCACCATTTTCACGATCGGGGCTTTTTTGCACAAAACAAATCTGAGCTTTCTACACTGGCCCTTTTGCGCAAAAGCTTTGCGCAAAAGGACTTTTGCCCGAATGGGAGCAGCATAGTATTTACACAAGAAGCACTGATTTCAGAGAGTAGGAAGTCAGTGTTCTTGCAGAAATTCAAGTGGCCAGTATAGACAGCTGGCAAGTTTTTCCGCAAAAGCATGCTTTTGCGGAAAAACTTGCCAGTCTAGATGCAGCCTCTGAGTATGCCCGCTTGTCACACAGCATGCCACTGCAGCCCCTGCCTCAGTTTCCTGCAATTAATTCAATCACAGAAAAGGTCTTTGAAACAAATTACCTCTTCTTGTAGGGGTCTGATTTATTCAATATAATTCAACTCCCAAAAGTTCCCTTTCCACTCACTCCTCAGATTTATGATTATGGCTTTAAGTGCTGGTCTCTTTGGCCCATAATTCATCCTTCAATTTTAGAGTCTCACAGCCTGCCTTCTCAGAAGTGCCTTTCCCATCCTGACCTGTTGACCCCACACATTTAGGGTTGCATGCTCCTCCTGCTTTCAGCTGTGTCCCAGCAGAGCTCTTCCTTGCAGGAGCACAGTCAGCAGCATTCTCCATGAAGAGCTTGGAGCCTCCTTTGGAGTCACCCACCTAGTTAACTAATCAGTCTCTTGATACTCCCCAGGTGAGTCTAATTACCCCAAACATCCATCCCTTGCCCACTCACACTACAAAGTTCCTGATCTAAGGGCTCTAAAGAAACAGTGGTTTGAGATGGTCCTATAGCGTCTCTCTCCCCCAGACTCTAATTTCTCCCCAGAATCAACTTTCTCTCTTCCAATGACTACTTCAAGATAGATGGGGTAATGATCCTCTCAAATCATCTCTCCACAGGCCAAGAGGTGAGTATACTCTAATTACATCCATTCTTATATTCCACATCAAAATTAAAGCTTCTTGTGCTAGCCTAGGAATTCCTGCAAAGCCGGCTCCTGCCTACTACTTTGTTCTCATTTCACCTCTTTCATGGCACATAGCTCTTCTTGTCTTTTTCTCATTGCTGAGTGAAATCTTGGACACACTGAAGTCACTTGCAAAACTCCCACTGACTTCAGCAGGGCTAAGATTTCACCCCTTACATTCAGCCCTTTCACCCCACCATTCCATCTGCCTGGAACTCACCTCCATCTGAGCCCACAACATTTCTACCCTCTTTCCTTTAGGATCTTCTTTAAAAATGCATCCTCCAAAAGACCTATCAAACCATGGGAGAAACATAATTTAAAAGAAAAAAAAACAAAGAAAATTAATAGAGCTAGCCAGACTCACTATTTTATCCCATGGTTTTTCATTGCATCCAATCTCAGTGCTGCCAACTAACCTGATTTTATTACAAGTTTCTCAATAATAGGTATTTTTCTTAAAACTCCAACTCCTGGAGTCACAAGAAAAGGTGAGAATCTTCTGTAATTAAAAAGAAATTTCTAAGTCTTCATGTTCGTAGAGAACAGTTTGAAATTGTGAACCATAAAGGCTCAAAGCCAGAAGGTAAGAAAGTAAATAAATAGCCCATCTCACAATTTAGGGGGCCATGACTCAGGAATCTTTGATCAATTAGGAGTGACAATGGTGCAATTCTCAACATAACTTACATAGGGCTTCATCTGCAAACATATACTCTTGAATGTAACAGTGATCTACACAGTAGCAATGTTTTATACCCAGTAGAAAGCAGCAGAAGGACTGAGCCCTGTGGGTATGTTACATGTTACACTGCAGCTGGGACCAGGCTTCCTAGATTGCATAGATAGACATACAATGACTCTCCTCAAGGTAGCATGCTAAAAATAGCAGTTTTGCCAGGGATTGCAATGGCAATTCAGAGCCATCTGAATAAAAAAATCCCAAATACACATTCAGGAGGTTAACCCAAGCTACAAGCCATGTGTTTCCTGGCCACCTGACTAAAGCACACAAGCTTGCAGAGCTAGTGAGTATCTCTCTACCCAAGCTGAGAAGCATCCTGACATCTGCTGTGTAGACTTTACCTCAGAATACTTCAGTCTAACACAGTAATCTATAAAGGCAGGTCAATGTTTGGCTCTTTGAGTTTTTTAATGTTATGCTTAGATCTCTCCAATTACTAGCAACTTTCCCATTTCTATATCTACAGGCTTGAGGGGGAAGTTGTGGTTGAAACTGAGCTAATGACTTGGAAATCTCATGTGGATTATACTTTAATAACTCTGTGTATTAAAAGGCCCATTAAAATATCAAAATTGTCATAAAATTTGTGAACACATGGTTACCACCATTAGTTTCAAATAAATACATTATTTATGAAACTTTGATTCACAATTGCTTTACTTAGCTTCTGACAAATACCGTAAGTATGCACTGGAGGTGTACAAAGTACAATATGTTCACATTACAATAAAGGATTTATATACCAAAGAAACTCTTTATAATTCAGTTGTCAGACAAGCAAAGAAAATTGATTTATGGGATGATTTCTTTCAAAAAGAAACGATAATTGACATTATTATACAGATGACAAGTTGAGTTACTAATCAGAGTTCACATAGGGAAAAAATAGTACTGCAGTTAGAGGCCAAGGTTATGATTTCAGAAACTGGTAATTAAGTAGAATTATGAATTTCACACCTGATGGAGAAACATTTAGCTATATTCCAGGTATGATATTCTTATTTCTGTTCATAGATAAAATATACTTCAATTCTTTTAAACATCCTTAATTTCTATCCTAATAATAGAAATGGATTTAAGCAACAAAGTTTGGATTACAATGAACACAAAATTCAGGGGTGTTTTTATCTGGTATTTGCTTCCACCCATTAGTAATAATAGCAGACTATGGAGTTGAATCCACGTTGTATGCTATTAAATGGCTTATCACCATTTTACAGTATGGCTATACAATGTTTATATTAGGATTTGAAAAGTAAAATAATATGTTATCAAAACTGCTATTTGGGAGAATTGCCCTATAACAAGAACTAGTTGTGGGAGAGGGACAGTAAAAAATTCACAGGAATTTTTTTTTAATTTATTTTTTAAACTAAAAAAAATCAGAAGTTTTGATGGTTATTAAAAATCAATCAGTTCTATGGGTGTCTACAATCTCTGAAGGTTTTTATCACTTTTTGAGTGGCTTGATTGGGTTTCTTTGATTGTTTGGGAGAATAAGGTTTGTTCCTCAAAATTAAAATTCAGGAAAATTTTGCCTGGTTCTATTAATAACGTAAGAGTTCTCTTGCACGTGTACAGAAGCATATTCTCATGTTGCAGCCTGGTTTGACAGTTACAATCACTCCACAGGAATATTTTTTTTAAACCTGTTTCTGAACTCGGATGCAAATTAGACTCTCAAATGTTGTGTTTCAGTATTATGAGTGAATGGAAATTACTCCATATTCCATGTGCTGCAAAGACTGAGCTTGCTACCAGTTTGTTTCCAGATGCAGTTTGTTTTAATACTTTCTATGGTTTGAGTCCTGATAATCTATAAGCCTATGTAAACTCTATATAGAACTGCATCCAAACTCTATATAGAACTGCATCCAAAGGCCCAAGCTACAAACAAGCCCGTCACTGATGGTGTGGTTTAACTTGTCACATTATTTCTAGCCCTGTTCCTAAACCATGCTAAATCACAGAACTTTCAAACCTTCCCTTGTTTTCAAAAAGCATTGGACAAGAGACATTTTCATAACTCATTTAATCTTTCTCCTTGTCAGCCAAGTCAAGACCCTGCACCATCTACCACAGGTATCATTTCAAGCCAACTCACCCTACACTATTCCAGTTTAAGATCTCTGTTTACAAATTTTGATTTATTTCATGCTACCCAATAATTTACACTTTTGCACTTTTCCAGATTCTGGTGCTGAAGATACAATACTGCCTTACGGAAATTGCCATGGAGAGCTGGAAATTCTGACATTTGGGCCATTTGCACCTAGGGAGACATGCGCATTTGGTGTCTTTGGAACCAAGGTGGCATTCAAGGCTTTATGTCCTGGGGAGAAAGGGATACCTCATCTCCATGTCTCCCCATTTCAGGCACAGGCAGAGACTTGAAAGATCTGAAAGTGGTGGGATTGAATTTTTAGTTTCCCATTGCACAGTGCAGCACAACTTGAGAGCAACTAGCAACTCCAACTCACCTTATTCTAATGTCTACCCCTAGAGCCAATAAAGGTGGCACTTTAGTTTGATGTTGGTGCTAGAATGCTCGCAATTAATAATCACCACAGATAAGGTTTATATCTCAGGCAGCATCATTAGGCTTCAGGATTAGTATAAACAGGACTTCTTAGAGCAATTATTTCAGGTTGCATGCAGGACCAGGAATGGATTACTTCATTGCTATCTATTTGTTTCACATTTTGAAAGGGTAGAGAGACATTTTAAAAGAACGTCTCCTGGAGCACAATATATGTAGCCCTGCACTCACACAGCCCATGCAACTGGCAGATAGAAAAAAGCAATCAGTCTGTGAGGCCCTATGTCTATTTATAACTGAAGCCTACACATCTGTATCTGCACCCATATCTTGAAAATGTAACTATGATATCCTACCAAGAGGACACAGAATGCATTGGTGATAACACGATCTCTGTAGCTGGCCATGTATTCTTCATCTCTCCAGGCTGGATGGCACAGTAGATTAAAAGAATTCACTAACTTCATGGTTCAGTGTTTCCTAATTGCTTCTGCACACACTATGACATGTCATCCCCTCTGCTGAAGCATAGAATATTGTAGAACTATTTGGGTATCTATTTAGTTGGTGACTTGACAGCTACACAGTTAAGCAACTGCTTTGTTTTCTCAGGAGCAAAAAGAGCTGTCACAGTGAGATATCTGTCCTATTGTTTAAGTAACAATGGATTGGATTTTGCTCCTTCATGTGTGTGCACATTTGGTACCTCTTGATCAAGTCGTCTTTACAGGGGTTGCAAATCCAAAATAGGTATTATCAGCAGTGAGCATGATGCCATTTGATGATCAAGAAATGTGTTGTGGAATATGGTATGGGAAGAAGTCTCTAAGGATTTCCCTGTTCTTGAAAATATACTAACACAGCTACTACAAGGACAACTGCTTGTGATGCTGTACTAAAAGAAACACATGTTCCAACTGCTATATCACCCACTCATTAAAATATACTTGAGAAGGCTGATTTCTAATGCAAGTGTGTGGTGAAAGAAATAATGCTTTTAGCTGGTCACTATGTGATGCTGACAGGGCCTGAGGTGAAAATAGTAAGAGCTAATGGAATTAGTCTGATCATTTTGATAGAGGGGAGTAAACAAATGACTAGAAGGAAGTGACATGAATTAGTAAAGCCTAATTATTCCATACATGCTTGTTGCTTCCTTACACTTCATCAGATAACCTCTGACAGCACCTAGTTTTTATCCAGAGGTGGTTTGTACCAATTTCATTTTGACAGGTACAATTTTACCATTTGTTTTTTATACTTAATTCTTCTTGCCTTTTTCTTTTTAGAATCTTTGGGCAACTAAATTGCAACTCCCATAACCACCATATCCTCTGTTTTGAAGCAACAGTTTAAGAAATATAAATAAAACGGACCTGTCCTCAAAAAATATTTCATTATGATGCTGCCTAGGAGACCAAAGAGTTCAGCATATGAGAAGTGAAAACAGGTAAGCTACGTCTACACTGCAGGCTTTTTGCGCAAGAGTTCTTGCGGAAATGTCCTTGAGCAAGAGCGCGTCCACACTGCCACGTGCTTTTGCACAAGTGTGTCCATGGCAGTATGGACGCACTCTTGTGCAAGAAAGCTGTGATGGCCATTTTAGCCATAGGGGTTTCTTGCGCAAAAAACCCCTATTGCCCGTCCACACTGCCTTCTTGCGCAAGAGCTCTTGCACGAGAGGGCTTATTCCTCATGAGGAGAGGAATAACTCTTGCGCAAGAAGCCCTCTCTTCTGATGCCTTACTGTAAATTTACTTGCGCAAGAACATACGTGCAGTGTAGACACTGCAAGTTTTTGCACAAGAACAGCCGTTGTTTGCGCAACCTGGCTACGTCTACACTGGCCCCTTTTACGAAAGGGGCATGCTAATTTTAAACTTTGTAATAGGGAAATCCGCGGGGGATTTAAATATCCCCCGTGGGATTTAAATAAAGATGTCCACCGCTTTTTTCCGGCTTGGGGAAAAGCCGGAAAAAAGCGTCTAGACTGGCCCGATCCTCCGGAATAAAGCCCTTTTCCGGAGGATCTCTTATTCCTACTTCAAAGTGTAGACGTAGCCCCTCTATCTGAGCCACTGAAGCCCTCAAATCTTCATGTAAAGAGGTCAAGTCACAGAGAATCCACCAAGAATGTTATTTCACAAAGATTTATGAGGTTTCAGTATTTGGTTTTATTCCACATTGGGACAATGCTCAAACCGTTCAAACTTTTTCATGAAGAAAAAAGCACGCTGAGGCTTGCCAACATCCCAATGGATAGCGCACTTATCTAAAACATAGGGGATCTTGGTAGGGGATCATAATCCAATTTTCAAGACCTGGGTGCAGTTACAGATGTGTCAGCTTCAATTCTAAATAGTCATCTTGGGCCTCACTCATAGACTTTAAGGTCAGAAGGGACCATTATGATCATCTAGCCTGACCCCCACAGTGCAGGCCACAAAATCTCACCCACCCCTCCTAGAATAATCCTCTCACCTATATCTCAGATATTGAAGCCTTCAAATACTTTGAAGACCCCAAGATGCACAGAATCTTCTAGCTGTGATCTGTACCCCATGCTACAGAGGAAGGCGAAAAACCTCCAGGGCCTCTGCCAATCTACCCTGGAGGAAAATTCCTTCCCGACCCCAAATATGGCGATCAGCTAAACCCTGAGCATGTGGGCAAGACTCATCAGCCAGACACCCAGAAAGGGTGTCTCACCAACAGATTGCTCTTTTCTAGACTGTCAGTTGAATGGGTAGGGGCCTGTGTGCAATATGAGCACATGTTGCTCACCCCCTGCCTGATCACTTCCAAGTGTGTTGTAGATTTTAGGGCAAAAGGATTTAAGAGGATAGTGGTGTCGCTTTCTAGATTTTTAATAGGATGCCTCCCCATGCAAAAGGGGCAGTATTGGATAAAGCATGAAGGTGCTTGAGAGAGAGCTGCACAGGTGATGAAGACTGGCATAACTGATTGGGCATAAAAGATTTTCTTCAGATTGAAAGTGGCTCAGCATGTGCAGCTCATTTGGTTGTGCACAAAGAAATCCCTTAAAAGTAAGTCTCCTTAATTTCTTACCTGCTTTTTTGGGATCTGTAATGAAACAGTCTGCTAAACTACCTGCACAGGAAGGCTGTCAGGACAGTCTCACAGAATAATTTTTAGACAACTCTCCATGAAGTCGTGTGTTTTACGCAGTGTATTAGAGAAACTTAGCACTCCATTCCTGGCAAACAGGAGATCGGCAGGACATAAAGCACATTGAAAGAAACACCAAGAGCCATTGGACAAAACTGATTCCATATTAGCTGTACTAGTAGTAGCAACCAAAAACATCAGTCAGGATCAGGGCCACATTGCAACTACACAAAGTCATAGGATGATGCAAACCCAGTGACAATGAGCTTATAGTCTAAAAAGAAAACTACAACAACCCTTCTTTTTCCTCTTCCCTCTTCCAATACTAGTTCCAGCCTCAGCCTAGCCTGACTCTAAATCTCTTTTTATGTGTCTCTAATTATACAGCTTGTTCTCTTCACCCCGTCCTTTTCTGACCTTTTCCTTAATTCCCTCCATTTCCCTATATCTAATTACTCTTCCTCCCTTGGCTCCCTTCCATCTAGTTACAAACACACACTTGTTGTCTAAATGCTCTTTCTGAAAATCAAATATCTCCTTTGTAAGACTTGCCACAAACTTCCATGCTGTCTATAAAGTGCTATAACTTGCTACACATGCATACTGTCTCAAATTCTAGATCCAAATTCAGAGGTGACAGTCTCCCTCTGCCTGCTGTTTGGGGAAGGATATCAACACTAAATCACAGCACTGACAATCCACCAAAGCAAATACTGCCATTCAAATAAGCAACTGAACAGCTAGTGATGCTGATTGTGGGACACAGTTTGATCTGTTTTCTTCACTCTGCCAACTCTAAGGAGCCCTAGGGTCCAGCCCCTGAAAGAGCTTCCCTGTATTGTGGGTGTCTCATGAGGCAGAGCAACAGTAACTGCTCCTTCTCCATTCTTCCCAGCTGAGGAAAGGAGTATACCCAAAGAAGGGAGTGTAGTGGCTGCTCAAGTGATCAATGGATGCTCTATGGTCTCTTGGAGCTGCCAGCAGTTGGCACGTACAGTAGGTTACTGTACCCTGAACAAGTAGACTGAACTGGCTCAGACTTGCTCCAGAAATAGAAATTGCAAAGGACACTGTAAGATGCCCTTGAAGTCTGGCTGGGTGGGAGACCCCATCTCCTTTGCTCAACTCCCTCCTGAAGCAACACAGTCCCAGGGAATCAGTGAGGGTCACGGGGCTCTAGCCTGTAACAGGGCTGAGCAGCAGGGAGTCTCTCTGTCCCACCTGCTCAGTCAGGGCGGGACAGCCAATTGTTAGCCAAGCCTGGCTGGCAACCAGTCCAGACAGTTATCAGTCTCACTGCCCAAGTCCCTCTATCAAGGCAGGGCAGCCAGCAGTCAGCATTCTACTTGTGCTTTACTGGGGAATTAGCTCCCAGGCAGGTGCTATAGCAAATGTGTCTGGCACCTTAGTCCCAGCGGCAGCAGATCAATCCAGGCCTCCGAGTTATCATGGGGAAGTATCATGGGGTTGGAATGTCCAGGGCTGAGGGACGCAGGCCCTTCTGCTCCACTGCACTCCAGTCTATGTCCTATCAGTGGCAGGGTAGCCCGCCACTAGGTAAGCGGGGCTCCACCCACAAAGTGCTGTCCAGTTTATCAACTGTCCCACAGCTAAACCCTATTCAGCTCCCTGGGCTCCTTCCTACCCTCCCCATCTGGGGGTATCTGAGTTCTGGGATTCTCCTGCATCTCCCTCGGGTAAACTGAAAGTGGCAGCCCTAACAGCTCATTGGTGTCACTGGTATCTGGCAGCTCTGGCAGTCCAGCTGGGTCTCCTGCACAGCAACAGTCTCCATCTCTTCCCAGCTTCAGGACTTGGGGAGAGATGCTCTGATTGTCTGGCAGCTCTCTGTCATCTCCAGGCCCTAGCAGTGAGGAAGAGACATCTTGCTCCTCTGGCAGCTCTTCCCTAGCTGAGCTAGAGGGCTGGTCTTTTATAGTTTCACTTCCTGCTTCCTGTCTCCCCCCCCCTTCCCCCGCTTCCAGTGGGTGTCTCCATTCTGCCCATCAGGAGGCAGTTGTGGGTCTCTCTGTCTGGCAGGGCGTGAGACTGCACCCCCTTGCTCTAGGGACATTTTCAACCCCTGCTATAGCAAATGCTTCTTGGCAACAACTGAAAATCTGGGAAAGCACAGTTATTGTAAAGATAAACAGTTGGGCTGTGTCTAGACTGGCCAGTTTTTCAGGAAAATCAGCCACTTTTCCAGAAAAACTTGCTAGCTGTCTACACTGGCTGCTTGAATTTCTGCAAAATCACTGACGATCTCATGTAAGATTGTCAATGTTCTTGCGGAAATACTATGATGCTCCTGTTCAGGCAAAAGTCCTTTTGTGCAAAACTTTTGTGCAAAAGGGCCAGTGTAGACAGCTCAGATTTGTTTTGCGCAAAAACGCCCCGATCGCAAAAATGGCAATCGGGGCCTTTTTGCACAAAAGCGCATCTAGATTGGCAGGGACGCTTTTCCGCAAAAAGTGCTTTTGTGGAAAAGCATCCGTGCCAATCTAGACGCTCTTTTCCAAAAATGCTTTTAATGGAAAACTTTTCCATTAAAAGCATTTCCGGAAAATCATGCCAGTCTAGACGTAGCCACGATGTTTATCAAACATTCAGATTTACTCAGGTTGCCATTACCTTCTACTGGGTTAATATTCATTTTTTACAAAAGAACTGGAGATCATACCAAACATATAGTTTATCCAGTAGGGTATAACAATTTCAAAGCATTAGAGAAGAACAGTTTAACAGACTAAACCACATGCAGTCCGATTAAACACATACAGCACAAGTACCATTATACAGTACATGTTAAACTGGGTAAATAGTGCTTTGGTCAAAATGTCTAAATACGTATGTACACAAGTCAAAATGGTGTTTGCCCAGGTGCCAATAGCTCCCAAGTTACTACAGTATTTTTATATCAGTTTGTGCCCAGAATTAATTTTAAAATACATACCATGACACAACTGATAATTAAGTTGATGATAACTTATTATTTCCAAACAAAAACCTTCATTAAGATGGAGTTAATACTGGATTTCTTTTAATTACCCAGAGTGTAATTAAAAAGGATCCCCATTAGAATCTTGTATCTTAAACTAAATGTTGCTTGTTTGGAAATTTAGATTCAGATTCCATAAACACTGTCCAGATTCCAATCTTCCATACATATAGTAGACATTGTAACTGTTTGCTTTATGAACTTCAAGTGTATTCTTTGACAGGTAATATTCAGCACAGCCAATACCATACCCACTTTTCCCACCTTATGTAGATTTTCAAAGTACAACAGCAGACCCTGAAAGAAGGAAGCCCTCTGGTCAGTGTATAGAGCAGGCAGGATGCAGGCAGATCTCTGACTAGTATATAGAGAGTGATGTCTGCACTTCATAACATGTGCATTGTATGGAAAGTACAGTAACATTTGTATCCTCTAGTGGGACATTGATAGAAGTCACAATGCATGATCTGAGTTACATTTGTAGCGTAAATGAAATTGACATAGCTTAGATCTACTTATCACAGCATCCACACTGTGCTAGTGGCCAGGAGAAATGAAGATAACATTTTCATTGGGTCAAAGTCTTCAGTTGTTAGGCAAAATTCACATTAATTTCATACTTTAAAAACATGCAACTAAAAGATTTATCCAGTGTTGCTCAGGCCCTTAACACAAGGAATGCATGTTTTGTGGAAAATAAAATGAAAATGCTTCATTTAAATCATTGCTCTAGGTGGGGTTAGAGATGAGGGGTTCAGTATGCAGACTGCCCTGGACATCTCTCTCTCTGCAACAGCTTGGGGCCAGGTAAGAAGTGCCTCTCTATGGCCTGTGGAGTGGGGGGGTCCATATCCCCCAGCTGGTCCATGTCCCCTTCCCTGAGCCCGCCCTGAGTTCTCTTCCAACATTCGCTCAGTTTTACAAGAAGCAATCCTCTCCAGCTCCAGCAGGCACAGCCAGGGGTGCGTGTCTCCTGGCTCAAGCAAGCACAGCCACCAAATATCAACTACTATGATTATTTCTCTAGCTGCTCAGAGTACGGGACAGCTGGGCTGAAAGGCAGACAGAGAGCTCCAATTAGTATCTGCAGGATCTAAACTGGTCTCCCCTTTTTTCAAGGACCTAGTCAAACTAAGGGAAGGTTTACACTACGGGGACAAGTCAACCTAAACTACGCAATTTGAATTAGTAGTGAAACTCATAGTGGCCTAGCTTAGATCTACTTACCACAGCATCCACACTGCACTGGGTCAACAGGAGAAATTCTGCTGTCAACTCTCTTTACTCATCTCATTCTGGTGCAATACCGGAGTTTACAGGAAAATGATCAGTGGTCAATTTAGCAGATCTTCACTAGACCCACTAAATCGATCTTCAGTGGATCACTTGCCACAGCATCAATCTACCCAGTAATGGAGACATACCATAAGTTATTGCCTTTTTTGTCCAATCTTCAGTGTCCTCTAGAGATATCAACTTAGGAAACATAGAAGTTTGTTACCCAGGCTCTTGTGCAATGGTGTGTCATTACTCCTGTGCCAACTGGTGGCATTACCTTGCCTTTGATAAGTGACTATACAACAGGCAAGGCAGTAGAACTCAGGCCTTGAGAAATTTAGAAGCAGGTTTCCATATATTTAATGAATGACACTCCCCTCACTGTTAAGTAAAGCTCTCCAGTGCCATCAAATGCTACAGTTCTAATGATCTAATAAAAATAAAACACAGTGCCATTAAGTAAAGAAGACTTGAGAATACAAAATCTTGTTTTATTATAACTCTTACTGTGTACATTCATTACTTCTGTATTTTATTTGCAGAGTAAGAATAAAAAATCATAGCTTTCATTGTAAAGTCCAGTCAGAGATTGTTTTACACTTCTGAACTAAATTATTATGCTTTTAGAAAGAACAAGCAGTCCAGCAGCACCATAAAGACCTAAGGGTGCATCTACACAGCAGGCCTTAACTCAAAATAAGCTATACAAATTGAGCCACGTCAATTGCTTATTTCGAAATTGGGAGCATCTACTCATCAATTATTTCAAAATAGAGCACTCTTCCTCTAACTTCCCTTACTCCTCATACAATGAGGGTTACAGGAGTCGGAGTAAGAAGTCCTCCAGCTTGACAGTATTTCAACATTATTTTGAAACAACTGCCGGCTGTGTAGATGCAGACTAGGGGTATGTCTACACTACCCCGCTAGTTCGAACTAGCGGGGTAATGTATGCATACTGAATGTGCAAATGAAGACCGGGATTTGAATTTCCCGGGCTTCATTTGCATAAGCCGGCCGGCACCATTTTTAAATGCCGGCTTGTTCGAACCCCGTGCTGCGCGGCTACACGCGGCACGGGCTAGATAGTTCGGAATGGCTTGCTAGTTCGAACTATCTGTACGCCTCATTCCACGGGCTTCATTTGCACGTTCGGTATGCATACATTACCCCGCTAGTTCGAACTAGCGGGGTAGTGTAGACATACCCCTAGTCTGCATCTACACAGCCGGCAGTTGTTTCAAAATAATGTTGAAATACTGTCAAGCTGGAGTTCCACGAGGCGTACAGATAGTTCGGAATGGCTTGCTAGTTTGAACTATCTAGCCCGTGCCGCGTGTAGCCGCGCGGCACGGGGTTCGAACAAGCCGGCATTTAAAAATGGCGCCGGCCGGCTTATGCAAATGAAGCCCGGGAAATTCAAATCCCGGGCTTCATTTGCACATTCGGTATGCATACATTACCCCGCTAGTTCGAACTAGCGGGGTAGTGTAGACATACCCTAAGTTATTTTGAAATAACACTAGTTATTCTGAAATAATGTTGCTGTGTAGACATACCCTTAGATACTTAATAAAGTGGGTTTTACCCACAAAACATATTATATATTTGTTAGTCTCTAAGGCTATGTCTACATTGAAATAATGTTGAGCTGGATGACTGCTTATTCCAACTCCTGTAACCTTCATTGTACAAGCAGTAAGAGAAGTCAGGGGAAAAGTGCATTCTCTCAAAATAAGTGCTGTATAGACAGTGCCAAAAGTTGAAATAAGCTATTTCTACTTAAGCTATGCAATTAGCATAGCTCAAGTTGCATAGCTTATTTCGAGTTTAACCCTGCTATGTAGACCTGCCCTAATGGTACGTCTACACCGCACGCTTATTTTAGAATAAGCTATTTCAAAATTTATATTTTGAAATAGCTTATTTTTAAAATGTGTCTACACAGCAAATGCCCATCAAAATAGGGATGAGCTATTTCAAAACAGAGTGTCCATATTCATTGGACATTGATTCAGGCAGGGCATCAGGACAGCATTCATTTCCTGTAGCTTCTGCCTGAGGCTCTCTAAGGCTTGTGCTTAAAGGGACCGTCCCCTTTACAATCATATCTCAGGCTTTTCTCCCTTGCCTATCTCCTTGAGGGACAGCAAAGCCTTTTCTGTGTGCGCTCTGGTTGCCCTTGTGGACACCACAGCCATGGAGTCAGACCTGCCTCTGAGCAGTCGATGGCTCTTATGTCTCATGCAGTTTCTGCGATTTGCCCTCATGGCTCTGCAGCAGGACGACTCCCAGCTCATTGCGAGGCACTTCCTCTCTTCTCTCCAGGAACTGCTCGATCCGTCCCATCCTCTTCTGTGCACTGTGCACCACCGCTTCTGGCAACTGGACACCTGTTCCGATGGGTGGGATGGATTGTCATGCAGCAGTGGGACAACCAGCAGTGGTTCCAGAATTTCCACATGTGGAAGGACACCTTCATGGAGCTGTGTGAGTGGTTCACCCACCCTCAGGCAATGGGACATCCACATGCAACCTGCCATCCCCCTCCAGAAGCTGGTCGCCATCATTATCTGGAAGCTCACGACGCTGGACAGCTACCACTCTGTGGAGAACCAGTTGGGCATGGGGAGATTGACCTTCTGGGCTGTGCTCATGTTGGTGTAACACTCTTGTGCTATTGTCTCAAGAAGCAGTGAACTGCTGGAATGGGGTTCCCTAGAGAAGGGGGTGGTGGTGATGGAAGCCCCCTACCCAAGAGGTTTTCTAGTCCCACTTCACAAAGCCCTGTTGGGGGATGGAGTAAGTAGGGGTTGCTCCTGGTGTAAGGGGAGAGAGGGTTGGGCTCAAGGACCTCCTGAGGGCTCTGACAACCCTGCAATTTTCTATCTGTCTCCTTCTACCCTGAAGGGCCATCAACACTGTCCTGCAGCTCAGGATCATCAACCTAGGCGACATGCACCCTATCATCACAAGCTTTGCCGCCATGGGCTTCCCCAACTGCAGGGAAGGGAGGGCTATTGACAGCACTCACATCCCTATCCGGGCCCCCGACCACCATGCATAGAAATATATCAACCACAAGGGGTACCTCTCAATGGTCCTGCAGGCCATTGTGAACCACCTCAGCCAGTTCATGGGTATCAACATCAGTGGTCAGGGAAGGTGCACGACGCCTTCATCTTCCGAAACTCCAGCCTGTTCCAGAAGCTTCATGGCTGCATTTTTTTTTTTGCCAACCGCACCATCAGGATCAGGGATGCGGACATGCCGATATGCATTGTAGGGGATGCAGCCTACCCTCTACTCCCCTGATTAATGAAGCCGTACGCTGGATACCTTGACCAAAGCAAGGAACGCTTCAATGGCAGGCTCAGCTGGGCCTGCTTTGTGGTAGAGGATGCCTTTGGTTGTCTGAAAGAGAGGTTCCGTTGCCTCCTCACCCAGCTAGAACTCAGCAACCAAAACATCCCCAAAATGGTGATTGCGTGCTGTGTCCTCCACAACCTTTATGACTATAAAGGGGAGATATTCCTGCCAGGGTGGGGGGCACAGGCCAACCAGCTCACCAGGGCTTCGAGCAGCTGCACATGGCTGCCCTTCGGCCCATCAGGGGACTGTGCGCATCCAAAAGGCCCTGAGGGAGAGTTTCAGCCAGGGCCAGCTGTGAGACTCTCCCCTGGGCCTTTGCAGTGGCCCAGTGTGCCTTTTCTCTCCTACCCCTTCTTTCCCTTTCCCTCCCCTTTGCCTGAAGGTCACATGGGGTCAGGAGGATGGCATGGGAGATGTGGCTTATGCCCCACTCACAGCTGATCCAGCTGTGGAGAACAAAAAGGTCAGTCATTCCTGGAGACACTGTGCATGAAGCCTAGCCCTCATCTCTGAGCCAACACCAAAAGGTCAGATGAAGGGGATGTGCTTCCAGCAAGGCCACCAAAAGTCTAGAGAGTGAGTTCTTTCTTGCAGGGATACAGATGTCCCAGGTGGGAGCCTCACTACCCTCACAACCCGGGGGCAAGCAGACACAAGAACATGACAACCAGGCCAAGAGCCTGGGGGGAGGAGCGCAACAGGGCAGCTCGGCTTCCCTCCATGCTGCACACACACTGAGTCCAGCAGTGGTGGTATCCTGCACAGAGACAGGACTTGTATCCCTGACAGCTGGAGGAGAGGGGAGCAGGGTGTTGGGGGAGGTGTGTGAGAGCAGCAGACACCTCTTGCTGGGAAGGGTGCTCCTGAGATCCTCTCCACTTCCTTCTCCTCCCAGCAGGCTCCCCTGGCAGGGGCTTGGTGTCCTTCACCTCACCGCACTGTCCCCGGGAATGGATACTGTCCCAAGAGTGCAGGCATGCCCGTGTGCAGCACTGCTCTGTGTGCATGTGTGCACGCGCGTGTGTACCACATGTATGTGTGTCTCCATATCCCCAGCCTCCTTCTAGTGGTGGGAGAGTGACCGACCCCAGCATCAGGAGTAAGGCAGACCTCTCCAGACAACTCGTGAGCCAGAGCACAAGGGTCCTCTGTTGCTGCCTCCTGGGGCTGTGTGCCCTGGACCGGTGCTCCACGTGCACCCACGTGCACAGGCTGCTGCATGATCCCCAGGCCAAGAAAGCCGAGTGAAGAGTGCACCGCAGCCCCTTGCCGACTGCCACCTCCACCCATGTGTGTCTAGGGAAAGTATTGGCACTCACTTGATGGGCCTTCCCCAGCTTCAGACAAACCCCAGGAGACATCCTGGAAGGGGGATACCAGCTCCAGGGCAAGCGTGACCTGGCTGATGGCATTGAGATGCCACTGGCCTCATCCAGCTCCTCCTTCTCTTCCTCTGACTCTTCCCTTGAGAGCACAACCTGGGTGTCTCCTGCCCAGAGTCCACAATGAGTGGGGGGGAAGCAGCGGCAGATTTAGGGCAGGGCGATCAGGGCAGCTGCCCCAGGCCCCATGCTTCCTGAGGCCCCGCTCATGTGCTGTGGCACCACGGCGCATGCGCCATGTCAAAGGGGGGACTCCACGAAATTTCGCTGCCTGGGTCCCCGCGGTGCTGCCCTGGGCCCCGTGGCACTCTCATCTGCCCCTGGGGGGAAGGGACTGACCCTCCTCCCAGAATGTGGTGGAGCTCATCATAATAGGGGCAGGAGTGGGTGCCACCCCAGAATGGAAGCTGCAGTTCTTTGCCTTGGGATAGGCCTGTCTGAGCGCCTTGATCTTCGTGCACACCTGCTCCTGGATGCACATGTGGCCGTTGTGGCCCAGGCTCTTAGCCATCCAGCCATAGATGTCGGCGTTCCTGCATCTGGTGCAAAGATACTGGAGGTTTGCCTCCTCTCCCCAGGCCTCAGTGAGGTCCAGAATCTCCACACCACACCAAGAATGTACGTGCCTCTTTTGTTCCGGGCAGGGTCCTGGGAGCTGGCTGCCTGCTCGGCTACAGCCGTGGAGGGCTCAGACGGAGTTCTGCCACAAGCCCTTTCCCTTGTGGCTGGGGCATTAAGGGCTGCAGGGGAAGGGGAACTGAAGAGTGCTGATGAGTGTCACAAGGAGGAGGAGAAAAATTGTTCTTCCTGGCCTCTGGGAATAGAATAATAGGCAATGGGCTTAAACTGCAGCAAGGGAGATTTAGGTTGGACATTAGGGAAAAGTTCCTAACTATCAGGGTGGTTAAACACTGGAATAAGTGGCTACACACGGCATGGGGTCCGACCTAGCCGGCATTTAAAAATGGCGCCGGCCGGCTTTATGCAAATGAAGCCCGGGAAATTCAAATCCCGGGCTTCATTTGCAACTCCGTATGACTACATTACCCCCCTAGTTCGAACTAGGGGGGTAATGTAGACATACCCTTGCTTAGGGAGATTGTAGAATCTCCATCTCTGGAGATATTTAAGAGCAGGTTAGATAGACATTATCAGGGATGGTCTAGACAGCGTTGGGTCCTGCAATGAGGGCAGAGGACTGGACTTGATGACTTTTCAAGGTCCCTTCCAGTCCTAGTATTCTATGATTGTGTGTGTGCACAGAGTGACCAACAGGGCACCTGTGGGAAACGCTGGAGGCCACTTATTTTGAAATAACTCCAGCTACCCTGCCCTATATCAAAATAGCTACTTCGAAATAGGTGTTATTTCTCGTAAAATGAGGGTTACAGATTTTGGACTAAGGATCCTGTTATTTTGATATTATTTTGAAATAACAAGCTTGCTGTGTAGATGCTTGCAGTGTTATTTCGAAATAATGCTGAGGTGTCGACATGCCCTAAGGTGCCATAGGATTGCTCATTCTTTTAGAAGTTACAGATTAACACAGCCACCCCTCTGATGCTTTTTAGAAAGGTTAGTCAAAAAGGAGAATAATTATTATTCATCTCTAGTCAATTAGAAGCATTCTGAAAGTAGAGGAAAAGTAGTAATATTCATGACATGAACTATACTTGAACCTGAATATGGAATAAAGAGGATTAAATGGAGGAGTGAATTGCATATTAAAAAACAGATTCAAGCCTGCTGAATTGTTTTATGTTAGACTCTTAGAGTTATTGTAAAATCTACATCTTTTTAAGTTCTGATGTCTAATGAAATTCACATTTTGAAATATGCTGGAGAATACTGGTGACCTATTCTTCAAATGCCTGTTTATTGTTTTTTCTGCTAAGTATTTCTAAAATTGAAACTGTCAAGATGCTTCATAGTGATAATGAACAAGCTAAATAGGTGCATTCATTCACTGCTAGAAAAAAATCAATAATAGCAAAAAAAAGTGTTTATTTACAGTACACTAATGAATTCTCAGTGCAAGCCAAAACAGACACATTATCATGATGCTGAGAATCTGAAAGTGCTGGCTTTGATTGCTGATTTCCAAAGTGTCAATGAGAGCTCTCAAGTGGGTTTATTTCTTTATGAAAAACACTACAGAAAACTGTTTGACACCAATAAAATCTGCCTCTTATATGAATATTACTATCAATTTTTCCAGATATACTTGCAGGACAGATAGAAGTTGCACTTTCCATAAAACTCAATTGCATATTGATAAATTAAATTAAGGCAAAGTAGTTGAATAGTAAGAAACAGACCAGATTTTGAAAACCTCTTCAACTCCATCCAGAGTTTATCACTATAATCTACTGCTTTTTGGCAGTTCAATTCAGTACACCATACAATAATGTGAATAAGGAAATATTCTGAGTGTGAGAATGATTTTTTCTGCAAACAGCAAAAGCTACTAAAGATCTTGAAGAAGAATACTCGTCTTTGGTCTATTACTTAGGTTATTACCTTAGGCAAGGTTGTGCATGGCAGTTTTACACTCAGAAGTGGTTTCTGGGCTATTCAGAAGATAACTCTTGATAAGGCTGATTGCCGTGGAAAGCAGTGTGTGCTAAAGTGAATAGGGTATAATGGATTTTGTAATGGGAACAAAAGTACAGTACCCTAAAATCAAAGATAGCTTTCTCTCCTAGGTCCTCCTTGCTACAATAAGAAGTTACTAAATAGCACTTCAGAACCCTTCATTTCAAAGAGAGAATGGGTGTAAACAATGATATACCACAGTAAAAGTAACATACCCTCATGATAAGTAACAGTGCTCTCACCTGATCAAGGCACAAAGAAGCATTCTCTGTTGTTACATTCAAAAAGACCATAGACCTGATTCTAATCTCACCCCTGTCTGAATCAGGTGCTACTCCATTGACATCAGTGGAGCCAGCAGTATACATGCTGCCAAAAGTGAAATTAGAATCAGGCATCTGGTATGAAAGAAGTGTTTTCTTTATACTTCAGAATAATTGCTAGATCAGCCAGGTATAGTGCACAGAAAAGTGCAAAATTTATTTCACTAGTAAGAACGGTTCAGTAAGTGACGAGTCTTGGATCCTTTCCTTCCATGTGAAACCCACAGGAGGGCACTCTGGGGGGAGGAAACCCCCAAGTATCCTCCTCAGAGTTCCATCCCTACCATTCCATCAGTGGGGAGGGGTGGACTATAGGCTTAGAAAAGACCTTCCCCCGCATCTGAATGTTCCCATTTCTGTACAGTCTCTTTTACTGCAGACAGACACCACCGCTCTCCTCACTATTCTGCAATTCCACTGGCAGCGACTTCCTATATGCATAGTTCCCCTGCCCTGTTATGGTTATAAGAAGCACACGGGATCTTTTTTAGGGAAAAAGGCATATTTATTTATTTGTTTATTTAAATATTTTTACCCCGCCTTTCTATTTAAAATATTCAAGGCAGCTTACAAGAACAAACCAAAAAAATTACAAATATAAATAAAAATTTAAAATATGAGAATTTAAAATATGAGAACTCAGAGGGACATAACCAGCTAAAAACATATAGAGAGGAGGAACACTCACATACAGACTCAAACATTAATAAAAGCACAATTAAAAGGGTGGCTTTAGCTTGACACCGAAACAACGCTAGTGTTGGCACCATGCGAATATCCCGAGAAAGAGAGGGTATGTCTACACTACAAAGTTAGTTCGAACTAACGGACGTTAGTTCGAACTAACTTTCATAGGCGCTACACTAGCGCTCCGTTAGTTCGAATTTAATTCGAACTAACAGAGTGCTTAGTTCGAACTAGGTAATCCTCATTCCACGAGGATTAAGCCTAGTTTGAACTTACTAGTTCGAATTAAGGGCTGTGTAGACCCTTAATTCGAACTAGTAGGAGGCTAGCCCTTCCCAGCTTGCCCTGGTGGCCACTCTGGCCAACACCAGGCAAACTCTACTGCCCCCGTCCCGGCCCCAGAGCCCTTAAAGGGCCACAGGCTGGCTACACAGTTTGTGCCAGTTGCAAGCCTGCCAGCACCCATGCCAGCACACCCAGCAGCTGACACCCATGAGCCAGCCACCCGATGACACCCAGCCCTCCCCCTCTTCCCGGGACCAGCCTGGCGGCTCCCAGGACCCTGCCTGGGGCCGCAAGAGGCGGGCGCCCGCGTGGTCTAGTGCGGAGATCGTGGACCTCATCAAGGTTTGGGGGGAAGCCTCCAATGTCCACGATCTCCGCACTAGCCACAGGAACGCAGCAGTCTACTGCCGCATGGCTGCCAGCCTAGCCACCAGGGGCCACCAGCGCAGCCGGGAGCAGGTGCTCTGGAAAATCAAGGACCTGCAGCAGTCCTATTCCTGGGCCTGCCTGCCAGGGGCAGACCAGGAGGCGTGCCCCCACTTCCAGGCTCTGGACCACCTCCTGGGGGCTCATGCCATCCCTGCCCCCCGGGATGTGATAGACCCCGGGGCAGAGGGACTGCTCCAAGAGACGGAGGAGGAGGAGGAGGAGGAGGAGGAGGGCTCCGAGAGCTAGGAGCCTGCCGGCAGCCTGCCCAGGACCCGGGACCCCTGAGGCACCCCACAGAGCCTCTCGCCTGTGTCATCCGAGGCCGGGGATTCATCCACCTGTGAGTACCATCATGCTCCCCTTATGTATACGGGGGGCTGGGGCGAGAGGGAGCCCCGGGACCGTGCGCCTGGGCCTTGCCCACCACAGAGCAGCAGCTGGGGATCCTGCAGGGGCCCTGGCCTTGCAGAGGGGAGCTGGGTTTCACACACCTGGGACCCTGGGGTAATTGACCGCTGTTCTTGTTTCACCACAGCCGCAGCACCTGGGACACCAGGGCGCTCCACCCCGTCTGCAGCAGCCGCCCACGCCCGGGCAAGCAGGAGAGCCAGGAACCAGGAGGAGTACCAGAGGCGGCACCTCCGGTTCCTGGAGCAACAGCTCTGTCTCCAGGACCACTGGGTCCAGGAGGACCTGAGGCTGCGCCGGAGGAGCTTGGAGGCACTGGAGGAGCAGGGCCGTGCCCTGCGAGGCCACCTCCAGAGCCTGCTCGACCGCTTCCCAATTCCTCCTGCTCCCCCTCCTACTCCCTCTGCTCCCCCTCCTGCTCCCGCTCCTGCTTCCTCCACACCCCCCGTCCCTCCTGCCCCACCCTCCACAACCATTCCCCACCAACGCCCCTGGACCCGCAGTGTTGCAAGACAGGAGAGGCAGCCGGACCCCCACCCCTGAGCTTTCCTTTCCCTTCCTCCCTTCCCTCCCCTTCTAGCTCCCTCGTCCCAGGTTTCCCCCTCCCCTCTCCCATCCTTCTTCCTCCCTCCCTCCCCCCACCCCAGTTATGTAAAATAAAAAGACGTTTTTGTTTGAAAAACAGGTGTCTTTGTTTGACAGTAGGTAGGGAGGGGAAAAGGGAAGGGGGTAGGGTGGAAGAAGGCCCCAGTGGGGCATGCAGGGAGAGGTCAGTCCTCCTCCTCCACCAGGAAGCTCTCCCTCAGGGCTTCCCAGATCTGGACGGCCCCCCGCTGGGCTTCCCAGACGGCGGCGGTGCGGGGCTGACCGTAGTGGCCAGCCATAAGGTCAGCCTCAGCCATCCAGGCTGGCAGGAAAGCCTCCCCCTTTCTCTCACATAAATTGTGGAGCACACAACATGCTGCCACCACAGGAGGGATGTTGTGCTCAGCCAGGTCCAGACGGGTGAGGAGGCATCGAAAGCGGGCTTTCAGACGCCCGAAGGCCCCCTCCACCACGATGCGGGCCCTGGTCAGCCTGGCATTGAAGGCCTGGCGGGAGGGATTGAGGTGCCCCATGTAGGGCTTCATCAGCCACGGCTGCAGTGGGTAGGCGGCATCCCCCACCAGGCAGACGGGCATGTGCACGTCCCTGACCCTGATGTGGCGGTCGGGGAAGAAGGTCCCGTCCTGCAGCCGCTGGCACACGGAGGAGTTGCGGTACACCCAGGCGTCGTGTGCTTTGCTGGACCAGCCCACATTAATGTCCGTGAACTGTCCCCGGTGGTCACACATGGCCTGCAGGAGGATGGAGAAGTACCCCTTGCGGTTGACGTACCGGGACGTCTGGTGTTCCGGGGCACGGATGGGGATGTGCATCCCGTTGATGGCCCCCACAGTTGGGGAAGCTGAGGGCGCCGAATCCCTGGATGACGGTGTCTGGGTCGGCAAGGCGGACGACCCTGCGGAGCAGCACCTGGTTGATGGCCTTGACCACCTGCGGAGAGAGACACAGCAAAGCGCCAATCAGTGGGGCGCCCGGGTGGCTGGGAGCATTTGTGCCCTGGCAGTGCCCCGCGCCCCACTCCTGGAAGCAACCCCCCTGGCGGTGTGTAGTACGGCCGGGACAGACCAACCCCTCTGGTGCGGGGCGCTTTCGCCTCCTCCCGCCCCCCCTTTGTCCCTGGGGCGGCCCATCCCCTCCTTGAAGCCCCCCTCCCCGCCGGCTCAGTGGCCGACGAGTGCCATACCTGCATGAGCACCGCTCTGACGGTGGATCTCCCCACGCCGAACTGGTTCCCGATGGATCGGTAGCTGTCCGGCGTGGAGAGCTTCCAGAGGGCGACGGCCACCCGCTTCTGGAGGGGGATGGCGGGCCTCATGCGAGTGTCCCTTCTGCGCAGAGCAGGGGCGAGCCACTCGCAGAGCTCCAGGAAGGTGTCCCTCCTCATCCTGAAGTTCTGGGTCCACTGTCAGTCTTCCCAGCGCTCCAGGACGATGCGGTCCCACCAGTCGCTGCTGGTGTCCAGACGCCAGATGCGGTGGGGCACGCCAGTGCCGGGGTGCCGCCGGGGCTCCTCCATGGCTCCCAGGGCGGCCAGCTGGAGAGGCAGGGGGCTGACGTGCACCAGGTGGTGCCAGGCAGCCTCGAGCCATTGCTGGCAGGCTTGCAGCAGCAAGTCCAGAAAGTGCACCAGAAGGTGCAGGGCGAGCTCTGGCTCCATGTTGCCACCTGCGGCGGTGTCCCCGAAGGGAAGCACCAACACAGACGGGCAGAGAGACCAACGCTTTGCTGTCCCTCGGCGAGGTTGGCAAGCAAGCAGGAAAAGCTGAGAACCGGCTGTCCAGGGGGGTCCCTTTAAGCACGAGCCTCAGATAGCCTCAGACAGCAGCCACACAACGCAACTACTGACCTGATGCCCTGCCAGAACCGGTTTCAGCCACCCTTAAATGCGCCCCTGCGTCCAATCAGTGTGGACGCGCTAGTTCGAATTAGCAAAACGCTAATTCGAACTAGTTTTTATTTCTAGATGCGTTAGTTCGAATTAGCTTAGTTCGAATTAAGTAATTCGAACTAAGTTAGTTCGAATTAACTAATTTGAACTAAGTTAGTTCGAATTAGCGCTGTAGTGTAAACGTACCCAAAGAGAATTCCACAGCCTGGGAGCAAAAGCTGAGAATGCCCTGTTCCATGTAGATGTTAATCTTATCTCAGACCAAGGCTGTTTCAGTTCCAAAACTGGGCCGAAAGCCAGACTGAAATGGATCTAAGTAGTCTGTTTCTTCCAAGAAAGCTTGGAGTTGCAGCACCACAGCTCGCTCGAGTACCTTGCCCAAGAAGAGAATATTAGCAATTGGGCGATAGTTATTTAAGTCATGTGGGTCCAGGGAGGTCTTCTTGAGTAACCGTTTTATCACTGCCTCTTTCAAGGCAGCAGGAACCACACCAGATCTAAAAGACGCATTAATAATCCCCAGGACCCAGCCAGTTATCCCTTCCTGGCTAGATTTAATAAGCTATGAAGGGCAGGGGTCCAGTGAGCACGTGGTCGGTCGCACTCTTCCAAGCACCCTGTCCACATCCTCAGTCTGCAATAGCTGAAACTGACCCAGAGAAAAAAGACTGGGTGGTGCACCCAACACAATCTGTGCCCCACTTACACAGCAACCAGAGTCTAAATCCAACCGGATGCGGGTGATCTTATTAGCAAAATCCTTTGCAAACAGATTGCAGTGGGGGACCAAAGGCTCTTCTATTTCATCATGAGTGCCAGACTGCAACAGGCCCCGCACTACTCAAAACAGTTCCGCTGGATGGCATTATGCGGACGCGATACAGGTGGAGAAGTAGCTTTTCTTCGCTCTCAGCACCGCCACAGAGTAAGCTTGCAATTCAGCTCTAACCTGCAGTCAATCAGACTCAGCTCTAGTTCTCCTCCAGTGATGTCCTAGCTGTTGCACAGACTGTTTTGCTGCCGTCAGCTCCCCAGAAAACCAGGGAGCAAACTTGGCTCAACTGGTCCAAAGAGGGCACTTAGGAGCAATCATATCAACTTCCCGGGCTACCTCAGTGTTCCATGTATCAACTAGGGTATCTACAGGACCATTTGCCATAATGGCTGAACAATCCCTCAGGGACCTCAGAAAACCCTACGGATCCTTCAGCCTCCAAGGGCGGATCATCTTAATTGGTCCTCTGCCTCTGTGGAGGGGAAGGTCAGCAGATAGTCTAAACTTGACCAGGTAGTGATCAGTCCATGACAAAGGGAGTGTAGCCACATCCCTTATCCCAAGAACTCCATCACCCTTAGTCCAAAAAACCAAATCGAGTGTATGACCTGCAACATGTGCTGGGTCAGTTATTTCTTGGGATAATCCTAGGGTGGTCATGGTATCCATAAAATCTTGGGCCAGACCAGACAGAACAGCCTCGGCGTGGATATTAAAGTCCCCCAAGACCAAAAGCCTCGGCATCCTCATTGCCACATCTGAGACCACGTCAGCCAGCTCAAGCAGATCATCTGCCATAGAGCGAGGTGGGTGGTACACAAGCAGCATACCCAGCCTATCCCAGCCACCCAACGTCAAGTACAGACACTCAGATTTGACACTTTGTTGGACCACAACCCTAGCCAGTGAGATAGTATCTCGATAGACAATTGCCACCCCGCCTCCCCGACCATTAAGCTGCGGCTGATGCTCTACTGAGAACCCAGCCAGGTACAATTGGGACAAGTCGACACCTCCCTCCTCTCTCAGCGATACAAGCCAGGTCAGCCCCTTCATTCAGAATTAAATCGTGGATGACAGCTGTCTTCTGAGATACTGACCTGGCATTCAGCGACAACACCCTCAGGGCTGATGGCCAGGTATTGAAGTTCCCAAAATTTTTAAGGCTGGGAATAGGATCGGAAAAAGGAATAGCACATAACTGTCTAAACCTCATTCCCCTTGGCTGGCCAGTCCGGATCTTACTTCCATTTCTTCCCCTACAGGTCACAACTGCCATGATGCCATCTGAGCCCTCCTCCTTAGGCACCCCATCTGTGCCAAACCACATATTGGCTGGGGGGAAGGAGGGGACACAGAACAAACACACACCTTCAGTTTGGGTAACTAAAGGGAACTTCCTCTCACCAAGAACCCTCTCCTGTCCTCCCTGCTCTCACCAGGGACTGAATAGGCCACCACACAACCAAGTGTGCTGCTCTCACCAGCACACACAAACACACACTCAATTATAATCTACCATCGCAGCACACCCTTGCCCTGCCCCCAAAGGGGCGGCCCTCAGGCAGCTGCCCGCCACCAGCAGCCTCCTGGCTTTAAGGCCACCCCGGTAATGGCTGCAGGCAACACCTGCAGCTGAAAGATCTGAGTCCTAACGGGGAGGCCTCTCACTCAAGAGCTAGGTGGTAACAGCTGTGCAGCAACAGCTCTGCCTTGTGAGGTCTTTATTTATTGAGAATACAGTAGAGAAGCAGTTAGCATATGCTTCATAAAGACAAGCTCGTACGCGCACACACACACACACACACACAGAGGTCCTGCAGAGAGTGCATAGTTACTAGTCTGTTGTGCCTCAAGTCAGTCTTACTAGCTAGGCATGGCTGAGTGAGGAGTCGGGGTTCCTTTGAGGCTTTGCTTGCAGGCTTTGCTTGCAGGACTGAACCCAGAATATAATGGCCAGAGCTTCCCTTCTTATACATGTGAGTTTCCATTTCAGTTTATGGATATTGCGGTTCCATGCTGCAATCGTTCATTCTTAAGAGTAAGGGTATGTCTACACTACCCCGCTAGTTCAAACTAGCGGGGTAATGTAGGCATACCGCACTTGCAAATGAAGCCCGGGATTTGAATTTCCCGGGCTTCATTCGCCTAAACTGGGTACTGGCATTTTTAAATCCCTGCTAGTTTGAACCCCGTGCCGCACGGCTACACACGGCATGAACTAGGTAGTTCGGACTAGGCTTCCTAGTCCGAACTACCGTTACTTCCTCTCTCCAGGGTTCTGTCAATGCTGATAATTTAACTCTGTCTCAAGACACAATGGATGTTTTCTGGTTAACTTCAGAGTTTTCATTTCTTCTTACTCACCTGGGCATTGGTGATGGCTTTCAGATTTACACACGCATCCTCCACTGACACCAAACAATCTTGCAGTGTGAGTGGAGGATGTGTGTGTCAATCTGAAACAATTTTTAATAGTTCCTAAAGGAACAGCAAAAAGAAAGGAATCTTGCACAGCTTAGTTTGTGATGCAGACAAGGGGTACAACTTAATTATTAATGCTAATAGGAAGCAAGACCTTACAATAAACATCTAATCGTGAAAGACAGTGTGAATTAGAAGCATACAGAACGTATACGCAAACCATTATGTATCAAATCATAATGCATCATACTTACATTCTTATAACCAATACTAAAATTTACATTTTTGCGACAGCTCCCTGCCTCTCCCCTCCCCCCCCCCCCCCCCCCCAAGATTCTGGAGGGAGAGGAGCAGGTTAAATAGAAAAGTCCATGTGAAATTAAGCCATTTTATCCTTTTTCTGGGTAAACTCCATTCTGCCATGGGGAAGCAGAGATGAAGCCAAGATAGGGGAGCAACAGAAGAAAAAAATCAGTAAGAAAGATGGTTTTGTTTTTTCATTTTTCTCTTTACTAATCTACTGCTCTTCTACACATGAAGAAAAGGCTGAATAGGTGACTGAAAATCCTATGTTTTTAAACTTTTTTATTATTTAAAGTTGTGCCATATGGGGCTGTTCTATTTAAGAACACTTGAGTTTTACACTGTTAATCCATGGTTAATGTGTGTTAAAACAGCTGTATGGTGGCAAACATTTTTGAGTTATGCAATAGGTAGCCTCTAAAAATGTATGGCTTGCCAACAGTGTTTCCCCTAAGCTACGCAGCAGCACAGCCTGGCAGTTGCTTAATGAGCCTTGCCCAGCCAGTGACTCAGGGCTCTGTGCACAGAGATGCCTGGTTGGGGGAGAGGCGCTTCTCCCTCAGCAACAGCAGCAGCTCCCTGCTGAAGACAGAGCAGCGGGAGCTCTGTCTTCAGCTCTGAGGGTTAAGGTGGGTGCTATATTTGGCAAGCTGAAACAGAAGTAAATTTCCCAAATATTTTCCTTTCCCCACCATCATGGAAAAATTGTGGGCACCTGATTGGTTTCCATGTGCAAACGTATCATTTACAATAGAAAGGGAGGATGGTCCAGTGGTTAGGACACTCTCTTAAAGCTCCAGAGACCTGGATTCAAGTTCCTGCTCTACTGCTGACTTCCCGTATGACCTTGAGCAAGTTTGTTTTGTTTCGGTCTCCCTTCTGTAAAATGGAGGTGATAGCAGTGCCCTACCTCACAGGGATGTTGGTGAAGAAAACTATATTAAACTTTGTGAGGTACTCAGACCTTGTAAGGGGGCTCATACAAATGCCTTAGAGAACTACTTTCCTGGAAAGGCAGTATTCTCTAAGTTACCAAAAAATGCAAGATTAGTGGTGCATTCACAAGCTAAGCAGACATCTTCCCATGAAGCTTCATTCCCTAAACGTTTTCTGACAAGTGACTTAAAAGGCAGGGCAGATTACCACAGTGCTATTTACTGAACAAGGAAAAAGATTCTGAATTATGCGCTAGCTCAGAGCTGATGAGACCATGGTCCTGTTGAATTGAAGTGTCAGTGTTGAGAAGTATTTTTACAGATAAAGCAGCACTGAATAAAAAAAATCCTCTGACCCCTATTACTGGGGTCAGAGGATAGCAAGAGGAAGGAGAAAAATGTCAAGCTCTGAAACCTGATTTTTCTAGTTGTAGAGAAGAAAACAGATGTGGATTGAAACCCAGTGCCTGGTACCCCCAGCAAATTCAAAACCATGAAGTTATGCCCTCTATATTCTAAAAAGTCCATTTTAATAAGTTTAATGTGAATCTTTAAAAGACAAGAATCTAATTTTTCAGTACCCACTAGTAAGGAGAAAGAATATATACTGGTTGGGTTTGGAGACAGAGCAGTTCCAATTCTGCAACATAATCTCACCTTTTTTTGCAAACCTTGTGGAAGCACCACAGAAGTAGCACCTTAGGAATCAGGAACTGTGAGAGGATGTACTGAAGAATAGCCAGTACTAAGTACATCATCCCCCATCATTCCCAAAGTGATATACTACTGACTCCTTACATTTTGAATGCCCCCTCCATGAGGTAGGGGTATAAATCCCAGCTTCACATTTGGGAAAGCTGAGGCAAAGTATGGTTAAATCCAATATTTTATAACCTGAATCCAGATAGGCATAATTTAAGCAACTAAATTAAGAGAAGCCTAATTTTTAGAGATACTAAACACCCACTATTCCGGTAGCCATTTAGCTAATATGTAGCCTTATGTGCTTTGGTATAACCTGCCAGCCATCTTTTCTGACTAATGCCATTGGTAAAGATGCATCTCAACTGGCTGTCTCTTTCTGTCAGTGATGTCAAGGACTGGAACAGGCCTACTGACTGATTATGGTCACTATATGTCATAGGGTTTGCTGATGGAGGTGATTGAATATGGTTGCCATATGATATGGGGTTTATGGTATAGCAGAACTCTGTGATTTGTAATTATGAATAATTCTGTACTTTGTAATGACAGTATATAACATTCCCACTGCAGTCAAGAAAGCTGGTGCTCAACAACTCTGGAAATAAGGTCACTTATTTAATTCCTTAAGTTTAGACACCCAGTATGACACCCCAAAGTAATGATGATACATTTTGTACAAATTGTGCCTTGTGAGTTATTCTAAAAGTATTGGTGTGCTAAACATTAATGCCTCATTGGATTGTATGGGCTATCGTGTGTGAAATTATGAAATCTTGTTGGTTGTAAATTACTGAAGTATGATGTAAGGCTGGAAATATCGAAAACTAGCTTTTCAGGTACAATGTGGTAGCCAGACAGTGTTGATTGCTGTCATCAACACCCATTGAGGGAAGAATCCACTAACACAGGAACTCTGTATAAGGAAGTGTTCTCTGACAGGGATGTAGGCAATGGAAAATGTTTGGCCATGTCACATGCATAAACTCTCCAGCGCTTGAAGAAACCATAAAAGGTGGGTAGTGACATCATCACTTCTCTTTCATTCCCCCACAACTCAACATCTGAAAGAACCTCTGCAAGACAAAGGACTTTGAATGGGAATGGGGAACCCAGGCAGCAAAGCAGATGCAGCTTGTGCCTCCTGAATCTGTAAACCCATTTGCATCATTCATGGTGAGATATTGCTGATTCAAATCCTATCTTGCTCGTAGGAGACTTACATTTTAAGTGATTGTGATAGCAAACAGATTAAAGCAGGTTACCTAGGAAATCAAACACAATCACAGTCTTTCTGTAGTTAATGAACAGGGGTCTATGTTTTTGTCTGAATCTGTATGTTTTTGAGTGAAGGGTTAGGGAATCTTAGCTCTGTTAACAAAGGCTAGTGCATATCTTCCCTACATAGGGCAGAAGGGGGCCAGCTGTAACTGGGGCTGAGGCTGCTTGTAGGGTGGCTGCTGCTGGCATTTCGGGCCTAGAACATGTGGCAGGTGGGTGGGTTGCTGTTGCAGCGTGTTGAAGCCACAGCCGCGTAGGTTGCTGCTGGGAAGCTGTTGAAGCTACGAGTAGATTGGAGACTGGGGGATGTTAAAGCTGCAGGCAGGCAGGTTGCTGCCAGGGGGTGTTGAAGCCTCAGGCAAGTGTGTTGGGGACCCGGAGAGGCTCAGGGCTGCATTGGAGGGTGGGTGTTCAGGCAGCCGCTCTGGGAGCCAGAGCCATGTTGGGAGCTGGCTGCTGCTGGGGCTAAGGCCGCATTGTGGGGCAGCTGTTGCCAGTATTTCAGGCCTAGAACATGCGGTGAGCGAGCGGGTTGTTGCCAGAAGCGGGGGTTGCTACCGAGGAAGGAGTTGAAGCCACAGGCAGGAGGGTTGCTGCCGGGGGGGGGGGGGTTGTTTGACACCACAGGCAGGCGGGTTGATGCCAGGGAGAGGGGGTTGAAGAAGTGGGCGGGCTGGTTGCTGCTGAGGAGGGAGTTGAAGCCTTAGGCAGGCGGGTTGCTGCCGAGGGTGGAGGTTTGACACTGCAGGCGGGCAGGTAGCTGCCAGGGGGATGGTTTGAAGCCATAGGTGGGCAGGTTGCTGCCGGATGGGGGTTGAAGTCATGAGCATGTGGGTTGCTGCCAGACGGGGGGGAGTTGAAGCCACGGGCGGGCAGGTTGCTGCAGCCGGGAGTTGGAACTTTGGGCAGGCAGGTTGGAGACATAGATGGGCCCGTGGCTGCACTGGGCATGGGGGTTGCCCAGGCGGCCGCTCAGGCAGCCACTCTGGCATGCCATAGGTTGCCAAACCCTGACTCAGAGGCTTGTGTGCTGCTTAAAGTATCAGTTGCATAAAAAGCCTCTGCCTGAGCTTACTTGATTTTACACATGCATTTTCTGGAAATACACTAAACTGTAAGGTCTACGGTTTTAAACTGCAACTCATTGTAACCTTTGTCAAACCTTGCAACTTGCTATAATCTTTGTAAATCTTTGTAATCTTTAACTCTCAGCCACTTTGCTTGTAACATGCTCTAAACTGTATTCTCCAAAGTGAATGAAGAGAGGTGTGTTTGTGTGTGTTTGAAGTTGTAATGCTGAGGCTGGAGCACATGGTGATGAGTCATCAGAGACTGCTGCTTTGCTGGATAAAGGGAATTCTGGGCATGCTCCCTGGTGACAAGATGGATGAGTCACAAGGGCCATGCAGACACAATAAAAGTAGAAGGAGCACATGTGAGACTCTCTTCTCTTTCTTCCCCTGCTCCTGAGAAACTCCTTGCTACAGCCAGGCTATGTCTACACTGGCAGCTTCTTGCGTAAGAACATCTTGTGCAAGGGCTCTTATTCAAGAAGTCTCGCGCAAGAAAACGTCCACACTGCCATGTGCGAGCTGTGCTTTTGCACAAGAGCTCCCATGGCAGTGTGGACACTCTCTTGTGCAAGAAAGCTCCAATGGCCATTTTAGCCATAGAGCTTTCTTGCACAAGAAACCCCTGCCAAGTGTCCACACTGCCCTCTTGCACAAGAGCCCCTGCACAAGAGGGCTTACACCTGTTAAAAAAGAGCGTAGCTCTTGCACAAGAAGCCCTCTCTTACCATGCCGTACTATAAATCTTCTTCCGCAAGAGAGGGTGGGCAGTGTGGATGCGCAAGAACCTGCCAGTGTAGACATAGCCCCAGTGTCTTTCCTGACCAGCTTCCCAGCCATGATCAGCAGACAGACCCTCCAGAATCTACATGCCTTGACTCCTACAACCCATACGCCTGTGTAAGTGTGTGAGTGGTGTGTGAGTGCTTGAGGGCAGGAATGAATGTGTGTGAATGAGTGAATGAACGGAGGGATGTGTGTGTTTGTTTGTATGTGTGAGAAAGAGATAGCTGGTTCCCTCTTTAGTTTAAACCTTTGGTGGCAGCTCTATTTTTGTAGTACATATAGTGGAGTGCTATTCTTCAAACAATAAACCCATGATAGTGTAACCCTGGGTGGTCTCCAGTGGGAATTTTTTGGGGGTAACAATATCAAACTACGAGCCCAAGATCGGCGAATTCAGCGAGGCAAAGCAAGGCCAAAGATCACATTAAATGGTAAGATTTGCATCTGTATTTATTACTGAAGCTGCTCAGGGCCGGCCCAAGCCATTTTGGCACCCCGGGCCCAGGCCCCCAGGCACACGGTGCATGCGCGGGTCCGCCCCTGGGGCCCACAGCGCATGCACGGCCCAGCCACGGTTGCTGGCACGCAGCCCGGGGCACTGTGCGTGCGCTGCCCAGCCCGGCCCAGCCACCATTGCTGGCGCGCACGCCGGGCCATGCAGGGCCCCGCAGCCATGGGAGGAAGGGCGCTGCTGGCCAGCGCCGTGGGGCCGGCGCTGCGGGAGCTGGGTGCGTGGTGCCTGATGGCAACTACAAGGGACACTACATGCCCCTTACAGCTGCCATCAGGCGCTCCCCATCAATTGGTGCCCCGGGCAGGTGCCCGGCTCGCCCACTCCTCAGTCCGGCCCTGAAGCTGCTGTAAGTAGGACTATTATTGACTTTAAAAAGTATCACTGGTATGCTGACTCATAAATAGAAGTGGGTAAGTTAAATCTCAGCACGCCACCTCTGAAAGATTGTTGACCCCTGAGTTAGAGGGCACAGCAGTTCCAACAGCTTTCAGGCTTCACCCTAGGGATACATTCACATTCTACCACACCCACATTTGAATATTTTAACAGAAGTGACTTACCCAAGGACACACAGGAAGAATCCAAGTCTGCTGTTCTATGCTTCAGCCACAAGATCTAGCTTCCTCTGAGTGATTCCTACTGTGAGGTGCATTAGAAGAAATGATTAGTATGTATCATTAGCCATACTATTACTGTTGTTTATATTCTTATGCCAAGAAGCAATGCTAAAAAGGAAAGGAAGAGGGAATATCACATAAAATGTGTTCAACTTTTATTTGCAAGAAATCAATATATGCAAAGGACATTTTATAGAGTATCACCTTTCATTAATAAGGTGTTTTAATTCCTATTCTCTTTTGGGTTTTCTTTTAGGCTATTTTTCTTACTTATGTGTGTAATGCACTTACCTCTCATTGGTGACTGTCTGCCTTTTATGCTGCTGTAAAGAAAATACTTTAATTAATGTAGACAGTGGTGTCTCCTTTGTTTCAACCAATTAATATTGTTCTGAAAGGGAGAAAGTGTTAGTTGGGGCTTTATTATTTTTTTAATGATCAATACATAGTGTGCAAATATATATGGATATAAAAAATGTAAACATTGGTTAAACAACCACTGTTTGAGTTATTTGGGAACTGAACACTGGCTCTCATATTTTGCATTAACCAGTGAGTCATTTACAGAGAGGAAAATGAATAACTATATTACTGGAATAAAACTGGTAACTATATACTACTTAATCTACTATATATCTGAGAGAGTTTGACTGTGCATCTGTGCATGAGTCTGTCTGTCTGTCTGTTTGTTCAAGAACTCCCCCAAAATGGTAAGAGCTATGACCACCATTATTTCTGCCATTTCCCATTAAGTTTCTCCCCTTTCCAATCTTTTCTTCTGCCTATTCTTTCCTGCAACAATTCCCAATTCACATTCCTCATAAGCTTCATGCTCACCCAGTCTCCATATCCTCTACTAAAATGATCAGCAATGAATTAGTTAAATTTTGTCATAAGTAGGCATTGGGAGGCAACATCACAGAAAGATCAATGTGTACCTCTTAAAGTTGAGGTCAGGCTGTTTGCAAATTCAAGAACACAATGCTGCATTGGTTCTTGCTCATGCATATGTGGAAGGATATCTTTGCAACCACCAGAACTAGAAACTTAAATATTTTAAGAGTCCGCAGTATCTGAGCATCCCTTGCAAGCTACCTAAATTTACCTTCAGCAAATCAAGAGTGTTCAGCGTTCAGGAAATATACCATTTCTTAGTCAGGAAAAACACCCCTGATCAAGAGGAATATTTTGCCTAGGATCTCTTTTTTGTTTCAAAAGTTTCTTAAAATAATCCCAGATTAAACTTTAGCAAGCAAGAGAAAATGAAGTTAGAACATACATGGAATTACAAAAGACCTAGAGTGAGCAGTCACGTTATCAAGGCCCACTCAGTGTGAATTAATTGTCATAGCACCTAGTCAAATAGCCAGAAATATGAAAACTGGAGTTATGTGAACAGAGTGGATGGGAAACAGTTTTTCTTTCCTATGAATGTTTCTTCTACACAGCTTTGCAGCCAGTTTGATATTACAATGTCCCTTCAAAGTCACAGCTGCTGCTTTGATTGTGCTGGAGGACACATGAAAGATGTGGGCATTCACAATCACATTTCCAATTATTTGACAGTTACCACCTGTTTAATGTCTCATCCAGACAGGTTAATATCTCATCCAGCTGGTTGTAATCCAGAGCTGAAAGCTGCTTGATGGTAATGCCAAAAGACTTAATTTTATTCAGATTAAAAACCAAAAGACATAAGAACAGCCAAAGGTCCATCTAGCCCAGTTTCCTGTCTTCCAACAGTGGCCAATGCCAAATGCCTTGGAGAAAATGAACAGAACAGGTAATCATCTAGTGATCCATTCCCTGCTTCTGACAAACAGAGGCTAGAGGCACCATTCCTTCCTATCCTGGCTAATAGCCATTCATGGACCTAGGCTCCTAAAATGTATCTAGCTTTTTTTTAAACCCTGTGATAGTCTTGAACTTCACAACATCCTCTGGCAAGGAGTTCCACAGGTTGACTGTGCATTGTGTGAAGAAGTACTTCCTTTTGTTTTAAACCTGCTACCTATTAATTTCATTTGGTGACCCTTAGTTCTTGTGTTATGAGAAGGAGTAAATAATTCTTCTTAATTAACTTTTCCACACTAGTCATGATTTTATAGACCTTTGTCATATGCCCCCTTAGTCATTTCTTTTCCAAAATGAAATGTCCCAATCTTATTAATCTCTCCTCATATGACAGCTGTTACATACCTCTAATCATTTTTGCTCTTTTCTGAACTTTTTCTAATGCCAAGATATCATTACTTCTTTCATGACCAAATGAGTCATCTGCTGCAGTGATTCACCAGACGGAGCCAACAACACAACATCGTTGATGTATTTGTAATCTCATAGCAAAAGATGTTCAGCTCCATGCCACCAAGAGCTGCTTCCTCGAGCTTATCCAGCAAACAATCAATACAAATATTGAACACTGGTGGTGACAAAACACAAACTTGCAGTGCACCCACAGAATTAGGAAACCTTGTTGTGTATCTGCCACTGACACAAATGCAGCCTTCCATTCCATTTGTGATGGGGTTTGCATACCCCGCACTGAGACAGAAGTGGGCAGAGGACGTTCCTGTGGGCAGAGGACGTTCTGCCCCTCCACCCAGACTGAGCAGCCTCCAAGTACTGGGGCAGTATAAGAGGGAGCAGTTCAGCTCAGTCTGGACTGGATGCTGGAGAAGGATCTGCTGCAGGAGCTCCAGAGGTAACCCACCCAGAAACCCAAATGGTGGGTGACAGAGACCGGGGAGACTATATCAAGCTTTTAGCACCAGAGAAGGCTCAGGGAGAGACTGGTCCTGCAGAGCCAGAGGACCCTGAAAATACATGGATCATCTCAATACCAGATGTGGTAGAAAGTGACCAGAGAGGGTGTGCACGTGGTGTGTCTCATCCAAATGACCAGAGCATGTTGCAGTGGGATTCCCTGCTGAGTGAGTGGTGGATCACTCCCCCACTCATAGGGCCCTGGGTTGGGGCCCTGGTGGAGTAGAGTGGGCCTGAACTCCCCTACTGTGAATGCTGCCCCAAACCACGGAGACTCTAACCATCAGACTATGCTGCCCTGCACCACAGGGTTGTGTTACCAACTCTGGCCATTAGGCTATACTGCCGTGCACCCCAGGGCTATGTTACTGACTCTGGCCATTGGGCCTGGTTGCCCTGTGACCACAGGGCTATGCTACTGACTCTGGCTAATAGGCCTCAGTGTCTCAGGGTGACAGACTGATGGTGTTCACAGGATGGGGTGTACATACCCTGGGACATCATAAAGCTCTTCTATCAATGACATACTTCTTAGGGGCACCAAGCATCTCATCAGATTCCTATAGATTTCTCAGTGCACTAAGCCAAAGGCCTATTGGGATACTAGATGTTAAGTATGACAAAGTCCTATTGGCAAATATGTCACTGATAACCAGTGGTATACAAAATCTTATCTTCTATATGTGTGTAACAATTGGAGCTGTTGTTGCATGCTAATATAATTGTACCCAATGTAATATGCTGTTCTGATAATTAAATATGTGGTATCCTAGAATTATTAAATATGTGGTATCCTAGAATTATTTCACATAGTGTCATGACCATGAGGATTAGCCAGCAGCCTGGGGACTAAAGGGTTAACTATGTCCCTTACCTAACCAGGTAGCTGGCAGCCAATAGAAATGTAGGTAGGAATGTCAAACTGGGACAAAGGAATTTTTTGGTTTTTCCTTCTTTGTCTCTGAGCAGTTTCTCTCCAGCTACTGAGGGGGACAGACAAAATGTCTTGCTCCAAGAAAAGACTCTTCACTATCTGTAACTAGGATAAAGTTATTTTTCTTTTCTTTTCTTTTTATTAATCTGGTATTGGTTAATTTTTTTGTGTCCTGACTTTTACTTTAGGGGTGAGATTTCCCAATGATCTCTTCCCTGGTTTCCTTATCATTACTTGGGTGGTGGCAAAGGATTTTTATCCCAAAATCTAGGTTTTTAAGATTTTAGGTAGAAATTTTATACCAAAGTCTGGAAAGGTAAGGTTTTGGGGTACTTTTGCGGGCCCCCACTCCCGCATTTATTGTGCCAGAGTGGGGAAGAAGCCTTGGCACATAGTCATGAGTGAATATTTTAAAATACACAAAGGACAAGTTTAGTAGTACCTAGCTCCCACTAAAACCTAATGGATTGGCCATTTAGCTAACTCCCATTTTTGCCTCTGAAAAGCCTCTCCCAGAATGCATCATCAGATTAGATGTAAACTGGAATATCTGACAAGAGTGTTATATAGCCCAGTCTTCTGAGAGATTGCCTCTTTCCCTACCTCCTGCTACAAAAGGGATGTCATATTATCTCTGTTCAAAGGGACTTGCATTAGTAAAATAATAATGAATTGCCAAAGTGCCAAAACACCACAATTATTACTTCATCACTGAGTTCTCTCCATCTTCCTTTCTGTGAAAGTTTTAATCAAACTGGTCCTCTTCCCCCCTCAGTACTGTCCCTGGTAAAAGGCTAAATCATAAATCATAATCACCAGATATGGTGAGGACGTGTCAGAGTCAGAAAGTGAATGTATTAAAACTTACATTTCTATCACTATTTTTAATTATAGTGTGATGAGGTGGATTAGGCCAAGAGGACCCCTGCTGGAGGTTTGCGATCCTGCCACACCTTGTGCCAGAAGAGAACAGTAGAGAGGTCCTCCGATCTGCATAGAGCAGCTGTGTGAGACACAACCAATCAGGGCCCAGCAGCCTAGCATAAGAAGAGCTGCACAGCCAGAGGTTGTTCAGCTCCTTGCTAAAGCTGGAGGAGAGCAGATGGTGTTCTGGGATGGGACTCCACTGGGACAAGGCCTTGGGAATAAGGGTGAAGAATGTGCTAGAGCCCTTGGGAAGTGGCCCAGGGAATTAGAACAGCAATGGAGTTATTTAAAGGAATATTGAAGACAACAGCTATCTACAGGGTCCCTGCACTGGGGATTTGCCTCGTTTTTTCCACATACAGACTATGTGACTGGGCGGGAGGGCTGAGCCACCAAAGAGCCACCACAGACACAATGCAACCACGTGCACTCAGCCAAGACTGCTCATAAGAGGAGAGTGCATCTCATTACACATAGATTTTTACACAGATTTCAGTACAATATAAACACTGAAGAAAAGAATCTGTGTTTTTCTTGTTTCTGATACAACATATGGTGTGTTGAAGTGAGACTTAAAAGATAGAAAAATTGAAATTACGAAATGTGTGCATCCTTTCTCTAAAGCCCCTTGTAATTCAGATCTTCTCCAACCCCTGAAACTACAAGCAGTTCCCATCAGGTCTTGAGACAGATGGTAGCATGAAGATTCAAGTAACATAAGATAAATGGCCATAACCATAAGAATCCCACCTTGCAGCTTTTAAGACTCTTGCCACAAGAGTTCTTCTCATCAGTTGCCTTGAGGAAAAAGCAACAGTTAAAATATTTCTCTAGTTAATGAGAAAACTCTGCAGTGTTTCCAGAGGTCCCTTCTGAATGATCCAGTCCCTGCATTTTAATTTAGTTTACAAGTTTCAGTTTTTATCAGAATGAACTATGCATAACAACAGACTTCATAAAATGAAACTGAAAGCCCTTGATACACTTGGTCTAGTGAAGGTTTTAATTTTAATTCCAGAACAAATAAAACCAAATAAACATGGAAGGGCTTTAACCTCCTTCTTCTAACTTGCAATAATCTTATTTGGGAACAGGTTTAAACAAAGATATGAGGAAAGTAGTAACAGCAAAACATATGAACTCTGAGAGGAAAAAATTAAGTATTTAAATGTCATTTTCCATGTTTGTGCTAAAACAATCCTTTTACAATTAACTAGGATTACTATCTAATCTACAGAAGATTCTCTATTACTGCAATATAAACAGGCTTTTCACATTCCTTTGCAAACACTTACTGGAGTGCTAATTTGAAAATAATGGGCCATATTTTAAGTAGCAGAATCTAGCTCCTATATAGCCATTAGAGCTCACCAGTGGACAAACTTTTGATGGAGTACAATCTACTGTCCCAGTTTGACATCTGGCTCCTGTAGTCATAGTTTGAAGAGAACAAAAGTTAAGCAAAGTATGAACATTAAGACAGGTATGTAGACAGCAGCTGGTATTTGGATAGCAACTCTCGCTGTCTGAAGACAATCATCACGGTTAAGCAATCTTTGATAGCAGGATGGGATTTTTTTTTTATAGTTAGTGGCCTGTCATCTGAATAGATCACTCAGACTTGATGTGTACTGCATACCACGTTGCCTCTGCAAGGCTGCTTCTCTAGGTACTGCACCTGCAAGTGGAGAGCGAGCTACTCTACCAGTCTGCACTGTCACTCCAAGGCTACGTCTACACTGGCGTGTTCTCACACAAAAACTCTTTTGCCTAAGAGTTCTTGTGCAAAAACTCTTCCAGAAGAGAGTGTCTACACTGATACGTGCCTTTGCGCAAGAGATGTGCTTTTGCGCAAGAGCATCCATGCCAGTGTAGACCCTCTCTTGTGCAAGAAAGCTCTGATGGCCATTTTAACCATAGGGCTTTCTTGCGCAAGAAATTCATGTTGCCTGTCTACACTGGCCTCTTGCACAAGAACAGTTGCACAAAAGGGCTTATTCCTGAGCGGGAGCGTCAGAGTTCTGGTGTAAGAAGCCCTGATTTCATACATTAGAACGTCAGTTTACTTGCGCAAGAACACGCAGCCAGTGTAGACAGGCAGCAAGTTTTTGCGCAAGAGCGGACGCTTTTGCACAAGATCGCGCCAGTGTAGACACAGCCCAAGGATACAGCTACACTGCGTGGGACAGGGTTTCAAAGAAGGTATGCAAATTGCGCTCGCATTTGCATATCTTCTGATTCTTTTTCCGGCAGAGGATTTTCTAATATTTGGCCCGTCTACACGGGGTCAAAAGTGGAGGGCTAGGGAACCCTCTTTCGGAAGCCCCTGTACACCTTATTTTATGAGGAATAAGGGGGCTTCTGAAAGAAGGGGTTTTTTTCCAACATTTGGCTGTGTAGACCGGCCAAATATAAAAAATCCTCTTCTGGAAAAAGAATCAGAAGAAGATATGCAAATGCGAGTGTAATTTGCATACCTTCTTCAGAATCCTCCCCCCACCGTGTATCTGTACCCCAAGTGTGATACATCAAGATGGCTACTGTTATAACGTGCTGTCTCATATAGGCTTTGTATTTCTTATCTTTCTGTTTCTTTTCATCTAAAGAGCTCCTTGTGGCTTGTTCCTGCTAGTCATTGGTTCGGTGGCTCAGCTGGCAGCTCTGACTACTTCTTTAGCATCTTAATGCTCTTGCTAAATAACCTTGTTTGACATTTGGGTATTCTGCCTCAAGAGCAGCTGTCCTTCAAGCGTAGCAGGCTTGATATCCATGGCTTTGCTCTTTGTATAATCACTCCTATTGAGCACATGTAGTGTTCTTTATACCCTTTTTGTGCCTTGAAAATGACCTAAGGAAATGGAGAATCAAGACCACTGTTCTGCAGCTTCCACTCTCCAAATCCTAATCAAGGTGACCTATCGTAGCTGTCTGAGTGATTTCATTCACTCTTTAAAGTATTTCAAGACCAAGTTCAGAAACAGATTTCCTATTTGTGTTCTCTGGCTTCCTGTTATCCCTTCAGACATAAATATCTACTAGAATCAGAACTATCCTTACCCATATGTAACCACATAGGGAACCCAAAAGTTTCATGCACCACTTGGTCTTAATGTCCATCCACCTGCCTCTTCCTATCCCTGTTCCGTGGCTCTGTTTTCTCTGGAGAGGATCGAATTAACTCAAAATTGAAAAAGCCTGCCAGACCTATTAGCAGACATTGAAACTGTGAAAGAGCCATTTGGGTAGTAATGAAGCCATTTAACAGGCATTTCCCAATGCCAAGTATATGCTATCAGTTTCTAAATTTACTGTGATAGTCTATAGGACCTTAGTTTAAAATTTGCTATAAAACTATTTTATTGGTGTATTGACGAAGATTATAATATCACATCTCTAAAAAATTGTCATCTCCCTCTCCCTACCCCCAGTCTGCTGTTGGGCATAGAGGCACTAGTACTGTGCAGGGCCCCATAAATCCTAAGGACATACTTGTCCAGAGTTCACAAGGATAGTAGAAGTCAGCTCTCTACTCCAGGGTAGCATCTGGTTCCAAATTAACCTGTTTATGAACAATGCCAGCCTCACTTGGTTCTTCATATCCAGTGCAAGCTCTCTTCCTGGCCCTCTCTCTAACTTGAACGAATTCCTATGTTTCAGTTTGTAGTCTTATTTACACTGAGGCAGGGTACTGAAAGCAATTCTGGGCCCCAGGGCAAAAGAGTCAATGAGAACCCATGTATGCATAAGCCACGCCCACACCAACACAGTCTGCCTGCCATTTGGGCAGTGCTACAGCTGTATTGGCTATTGCCCAGTGAGCTGCTGGCAAAGCAAGAGCTTCCACATGCCTGCCCAGTAGGGTTGCCAAAGACTTTTGCCCTGCCCCTGAGGCCACACCCCTTCTCCACAGCTTCATCAAGGCCCTGTTCACTCCATCTCCCCACCCGCTGTTGCTTGCTCTCCCCCTCATTCACTCACTTTCATTAGGCTGGGGTGCAGGTTGGATGAGGGGTACAGGCTCTAGGCTGAGGCAGGGCTGTAGGGTGCAGGCTCTGGAAGGGATTTTGGATATGGGGCAGAGGCTGTAGGCTGGGGAAAGAGGTTGAGGTACAAGAAAGAGTGAGGGCAGCAGTTGGCACTTACCTTGGGTGGCTCCCAAATCGACCAACACATCTCCGTGGCAGCAGCTCCTAGGTGGGGAGCACGGGTGGTCTCTGTGTTCTGCTGCCTGCAGGCACCAACCTAGTAGCTTCCATTGGCTGTAGTTCCCAGACAATGGGAGTTGCAGAATCAGCACTTGGCATGGGAGCAGCATGCAGAGACCCCCTTTTTTCCCCAGCAGCCACCAGAACATGCTGGCCACTTCCAAGAGCAGTGCAGAGTGAGGGCTGGCAGGAAGCCTGCGTTAGCCCCTCTACACTGCCACTGGCAGCCAGGGGCCTCCAGGGCCTTCTCCATTTCCCAGACCCAAAACCATCAATGGCAGGAGGGCAAAGGAGACAGTTGCTCTGGGAGTGGTGGTAGTCAGAGACCCGAGTCCCTTTGACTCACTGCCAGAGTGCCAGAGCACCACTCTGGACACTCCGCAGGGCTCTGAGGTCTGGGAGGGGGCTCGGCAGCACAGAGGGATGTCTGCACCTGACCTCGCCCCTTCTGCCCAAGGCCCCACCTCTTTCAGCTTCCCCCATACCTTGCCCCTGAATCTGCAGTGGCTGTCGGACCCCACTGCCCAAACACCCGAGTAATTGCTCCCCACCCCTCTGCCACAGGAAGGCCTGCACTGAGGCACTGTGTACAGCTCAGATTTCACCCACTGAAGTCTAAATTCCTCTACCTTTTTTCTCAGTCATTCAGTGTCTTTGTGCCGTTTGAACATGTGCACAATTAGCTAAAAAAACCTGCAAGACTTCAGTGTAGCTACTGAAATAAATAGGGGTAAAAATATGGAATTTGAAAATATACATCTAGCAAACTGATGAGATACTGTATTAATGCACTGAATTTTAAAATATGTAACTGTTAAAAAATCTGCAGTGTGGTGTAATCAGAGAATAAAAAATGCAGCTCAAAAGTAACGCCCAACTGGCACTCAGGGGATTGGGGGTGTAAAATTCATAAGTGCTTGAACACCATCTGCCAGGATATTAAAAATGCAATTCCAGGCATAGAGGGAAGCATAACAAATTACAGAATCTTTGAGTATAACTGTCCTCAAAGTCTAGTTTAAAAGCAGCAGAAGAAAAAATACTCATAAGTTGGGAAATCCATTTCTGATTGCCATAGATTGCTGGGTTTCATTGCGAATGTATATTTCTAAAAATCAATGTATGTAGAAGAAAGCATATTTTTATTTTTGAGATGCATTATGATATTTGGCCAGTCAGAGTAACTTCTTATCTGAATAAAAAGACTAGGAGCCTCTGTCATGCTGTAAATAACTCAGTTTTTAAATGTGTTCAAGCAGTCACAACAAACTCTACTTGTCCCATTCCTTAGAGGGCACATTTCTATTCTGTATGTCATACAAACAGCCAGTGTGCAGCACCATAAGCACAGCTAATTTGTATATGTTTAAAATTAAGTTCTAGATAAAGCACATATGGCCCCTGTAAGTCAATGTGGATGCAATATGTAATGGATAGGAGGAGGGCTGGCCAACACCCAGTGACTAAGGGGTTAAATTCAGGTAGCTACCAAGGGTGTTCGTAGGGAGCCAAAAGAACCAATGGGGATACAGTGCTGAAATCCGAATTGTATCAAATACTTTGCCTGCTTTCTTTGTGTGGGGAAGTGTGACGGATTGGGCTGGGTCTGGGCACAGCTGAGGGCATCCGCTCAGGGCGAATTGCTCAAACTCGGGGCTCCTTACAGCCCCAGACTGGAGACCTTCTCAAATAGGCCACAAACCAGTCCCACAGAGCACTTCAGCTGCCAATCTGGCCAGCCAGAAGCCTCACAAGAAAAACCCCTCTGACACCCCAGCTCTTCTTATGCCCCAATCCCCCCCTGGCCTACCACACAGGTGAGGGGTTTTAGAACCCAATCTCACCTATCCTGAATGGGTTCTTCCAGTCCCAAGAAGCTAGCCACAGGTCCCAATCAATTTACACTCTGGATCTTACCCACAAGACCACGTTGAGCCAATCCTTTAGCATCTAAAATCTAAAGGTTTATTATTAAAAGAAAGAAAAGCATGAGAGTAAGGTTGTTAAGGAGAATACATTATATGCATCAAATCACCAAGTTCTCAATGCAGGCTCTTAGCAGAGATGTTAGAAACTGCTATCTTAAAAGTCTCTGGTGTACATCCTATGTCAGGATGGGTCCACGGTTCTTCCCGGCTCGTTGTTCCCTGCAAGGCTGCATCTGGGATCAGGAGCTGAACTCAAGACCAAATGGAGTCTGCCACATGGCATTTTATATCCATCCATGGTCTCTTCCAAGCTGGAATGGGTCATATGGCCTAGGGACCTATCCTTGTGTCCCAAGCCAGCAATCATTATTCTGGCTGGTCTTCAGGCATCCAGATTCATTCCTCAGGTGTGTCTTTGGCACCTAGAGCTCTGTTGTCCCTGGAGCCTTGCTAATTAGCATAGTCATTGAACAAACATTCATGGCATATTGCTCTGCCTCAGACAGAGAATTTTCCAACATCAACACAGAGTATTTATAACTCCACATATTTATAACTCCACATACAGATATTATACAGGCACATGAATAGCATATAGAGAATCGGTAGAACATAAGCTTTCATGTGACACCTCACATGACCACCTTTGTACAGATTTTTGGGGCAAACACCTGCTCTCCTCCCCATGGGTGCAACAGTGATCTTTAGAATCCAATAATGTGACAGGAAGTTAAGCCAGGAGTTGAGAGACACAGGATGAATTAAACCCAGGCAGGATTACCATGCCTCCAAGGAATATGGGGCATAGAAGTAAATAAAGGGATCATGAGTAAATAAAGGGAAATGTGTATTTAATCACAATTAAGGGGTTTTTTTATTTTTGTGGTTTGAACTGCTCTATGAATTTATGCTTCCCCTCCATTCACTATCTAAGAGCTGTTTCCAGAGATTTTCTCTGTGTTTTAATTTGTTTTACTTAGTTGCTCTGTAACACCTAGCAATCAAGTATGCTTTACCAAGTATCTTTTGTTTCATTAATAAAAATCACTATAAGGTGATGATTTGATTCTTGTGTCCAGGAAAAGAACAGAGGCTCTATGTGTGTGTATCTGCCTGCCTAAGACGAGAGGTGATCTACCAGTTTGTTTTCTCTTTGTTTTTCAAGCTCTCTTGTGGTAAAGGAGCTTGGGATTACCCCTCTGGAGAAAGTCCAAGTGCTTCTTCCTGGATTCAAGGAGAGAGTTTTTTTCTTTTGTTTCACTTGGTGGTAGCAGCTACTCCCCAAAGTCAGTAAATCTGTGACTATGGGGAGTGTTTTTTTGTTTTCTTTTTGTTGGTTGGTTGGTTTTTGTGTTTTGTTTGTTTTTCAAACCGAGCCTATAAAGGCAAGGTATTTAAGGTCTTTGTGGGCCCCTACCATCTGCACTCGGAGTGCCAGAGTGGGATCAGCCCTAACACCATACATCTTGTGATTCCTTTAGTTTTGAATCTAGAAAAACAATCTACCGAGAGCTGTTATGCATGTGCTCAAAACAAAGGATAAAATGTATCATGTACATCTCAGAGCCATCAGCAAAAAATGTCAATTGAGATTCTTCCCTGCATTGAGGCCACTTTGCCTCACACGAACTCAAAGAAGCTCTTAAGCTGGCATAGGCAGTCAATAAGGAAATAAAACCAGTATAGGGAGATTAGTGGCATAAAGCCCTCGCAATGGCTCCTACACTTGCCCCAGCAACTGAGCATAGGGTTGTGGCATAGACAAATGAGCTGTGGTCTGGGCTGCTCTGTGCCCTGCCAATTGATGGCAGCTGGACTGGCCTATGTCCTGGGATGAGCCTAGCACACAGCCAGCCCAATATCAGGGGAACACAAAGGTAGCTTAGAATCACCTTTGCACTGCCCACTTCAGTTATGTTGTGCATTCCACAGCCAAAGACCAGAATCAGAGCCAATATCATGCAATGGAATCCAAATCACAGAACTGATAAAGAGCAAGGCCTTGGGCCAACAACGCATTAAACCCTTATGGTGCCTTTCTGCCTCTGGGCTCCAAATGTGCATAATGTGTTGCAGGATCTGGGCCTACAATGCCAAGAAGAAACAATTACAATATTTCATCAGAAATGAGAATTTTTTTAAGACTAAGTCACGATGGCAACAAAACTACATATGCAATAGTGTAAAACAAACCAAGTTGGAACATCAATATGAAAATTCTGAATAACTCATTTTGTTGCAAGGATGCTTTGCGATATTAAACATTATCTACACCCGAGTCCTTCAAACCAAATATTATTCTGTATTGTGAAAACAGTGTGTGCCCCCCTGATATTATAACCAATCACATCTGCAAAGGCTGAGAAAATGTTATGGTCTCATGTAGAGCTAGGCAAGTTGTGATAAAAGGAACACCTTTATATGGCCTCTTAAATATGCCACTTTTTAAATGGTATGTAAAGATGGAGAACTCAATTTGACCATTGCTTTATTTTCAGAAACACATGAGCAATTACCAACACTGACAAGAGCATTGTGACCTTGTGTAATCTATAGACCATATAATTGTTTGTTAACAGGCCAGAAGAATTGTTCCCTGACAGTCAGTGATTGTTTTTCATTTTGTTTCCATCCCATTTTTCCAATGTCTCTTTTAACAAACAAACCCTAGGAAATTGAATTCCATTTCAGTTTGTAACAAATATTTCAGCCTGAAGAGATTGTATTGTTTAGTGAACTCCTGTAGTGTCAAGATGGGTATTAATTAATCTGTTACTAATTCAGGAAACCTACATAATTGGAATAACCTATATCCTTGGAATTACATTACATTCTGCTCATCTGCTCCTAGTGATAATGCTTCTTCAACCCATTCTCCATCACACCACATCTAGTATCCTGAGCAACTTATCTCTACAATTAATTTTCTGCTGATAATTTAGTGAGTGCTATTCTTCTTACTGAGATGGTCTCTGCATTAAATTTGCAGAGAAATTTGGGCTCAAACTACCTTGTCACATGAATTGCCTAGCTGTGCCATGGTTGTCTGTGCTCAGTAGTTAATGGAGTTAGATACCGTACTTGCTGAATTGATTCTAATACCCCTTCGGTGCACATCAGGTGGCCCTAACAGTATCTGTCTTTTTACCTGCCTCATCAAGAACTTTAATACTCCTAATAACCTTGTGCATGCAAAGGAACCTTTCAGCAGATGGTCAATGATATTTTTACCAGACCACCAAAGTGCACCCCTTTGATCCTTTCGCTTTTATTCCTAAGAGCCCTAGATTCAATCGTAGATGTGGTATATCTAGATTTAAGTGAGGCATTTGATAGTCTTTAATGACCTCATTAACAAACTTGGAAAATACAACCTAGATGGAGCTTCTATAATGTGGATGCATAACTGATTGGATGACCATTCCTAAAAAGTAATTTTCAATAGTTCACAATCATACTGGAAGGATATAAGTGGGGTTCCACAGAGATCAATTCAGGAACCAGTTCTGTCAATGGTTTAGATAATAGCAAAGAGTACACTTATAAAGTTTGCAGATGATCCCAAGACAGGAGGGATCGAAAGTAGTTTGATCTGGACAAACTGGAAAATGGTCTGAGTTAAATAGGATGAAGTTCAATAAGGATAATGCAAAGTAACCACTTAGGAAGGTACAATCAGTTGTGCACACCCAAAATGGGAAATGACCACCTCTGAAGGAATAGTACAGAAAGAGATCTAGGGGTCACAAGATAAATAGGAGTCAACAGTGTGACACTATTGCAAAAAAGCAAACATTCTGAAATGTATCAAGAGGAGTATTGTAAGCAAAACCTAAAAAGTAATTTTCTGCTCTACTCTGCACTGATTAGGCCTCAACTGGAGTATCGTATCAAGTTCTGGGTGCCACATCTCAGGAAAAATGTAAACAAATTGGAGAAAGTTCAGCGAAGAGCAACAAAAATGATGAAAATATGACCTATGAGGGAAGACTGAAAAGATTGGGTTTGTTTAGTCTGGAAAAGAGAAGACTGAGAATGGACATGTTACAAGGATGATAGGACAAGAAGTGATGGGCTTAAAGTGCAGCAAAGGAGGTGTAGGTTGGACATTATGAAAAAACTTCCTAATTGTCAGGATGTTCAGACACTAGAATAAATTGCTTAGGGAGGTTATGGAATCTCCATTATTGGAGATTTTTAAGAACAGGTAGGACAGGGATGGTCTAGAGTCCCGTGGCGTCCAATCAGTTCTGAAACAGTAGCCACTATATTGGTTACTACTATAGCGAACTACCCACACTCAACCAGTCAAATAGCCACGTATGTGGCTAGTGTGTTGGACACCACAGGTCTAGACAATTGTTGGGCAATAAGCAGCCCCCAGGCCAGGCGTGGTTCTCCAAGTTTAGCCTTTGGCAGGCTGCCAGATGCCTTATTTATCTGCATATGTGTTTGCTCGCAGGTCTCATTGGCCATGGTTCACCATTCCAAGCCAATAGGAGCTGCAGGAAGTGGTGGCCTAGCCTGCGCCACTTCCCACAGATCCCATTGACCTGGAATGATGAGCCACAGCCAACTAGAGCTGCAAGTGGCTGCACCTGTGAATCTGCAAATAAATAAAAGCATCTGGCAACCCACCAGCGGCTAACCCTAGTGAATCACATCCAGCCCATGGGCTACTTATTGCCAACCCCTGGTCTAGATGGTGCTTGGTCCTGCCATGAGTGCGGGAGTCTGTACTTGATGACCTCTGGAGGTGTCCTCCAGTTCTATTATTTGAGGACGGGCTCTCCTCCCAAAAGCCACCTACTAGCATCATGTCCTACATATACACCATAAGATGCCTGGGTGTTAAGGGACACTGTGTGCATGCTAGCTCATGAGAGTACATGTACAGAGAACTGTGTCCCTGTGCACAGATCCAGCTGTCACTCTTTTACACCCTTCCACCGGCATTTTGCTGGCCTCTGCTCTTAACTCAGTGTTCTCTGAGTTATAGAACTATATTTAGCTTGTCCCTATAGAATAAATATGAGGGTGTTGCTGCTGCACAACACTATTTTGTAATTAAATCAATGAAAAATATATGAGCTGATGCAAATCAGTGAAGCTTCATTGACCTCTAGGGAGGGTCATCAAGCAGCAGAGTACAGAAATGTGGCAGACTGAATGTAGACCTCCCTAATATGCTACAGTTAATTTTAAGAAGGAACTTAATTGACTCACTTTAGTTTACATTGAAAATGTCATTGATTATGGATTATGTCATTGATTCATTGCTCATATATTTCTTATCCTCAGCTGAATACTACTAACAACATATAATAGTAGAAGACTTACCCGATGTTGCCCTGATCCTTCAGGGCAGGGGACTGGTAGTGTATGAAGAAGGGCAGGAGTCAGGGCAGGGCATTGGGGATGTAGAGAGCTCAGGGCAGGAGGCCGGGGACATGGGCAGTGCAGGAGTCGGGGTGGGGGGTTGAAGAGATGCTCAGGGTAGGGGGTGGGAGACAGAGTCAGGGCGGAGGGTGGGGTACAGGAATAAGGGCAGATATTCAGAGAAGGGGGAACTCAGGGGAGGGGGAGAGGAGTCAGGGTAGGGAGTGGAGGTGATCACTGGCTTCACCCTGCCCGCCAGCTTGTCACAGGAACGGAGGTGGGGGGACGCCATGCACCCCGCCTTCTGGCTTCGCCAGGGGCCGTCCTGGGGAGGGGCTGTGCACCCTGCCTGCTGGCTTGTGCCCATGGGCTTGGCCAGGGGGGTTGGAATTGCAGGGGGATTCAGGGCTGATGGTGGGGTTTTCGCCCTCCCCCCCTCCATCTTCAGATGGGGCTGGCCGTGAGGCTTTCCCCTTCCCCTATCCTCTGTCCCAGAGGAGGATGGTGATGTGGCTTTCTCCCCCATCCTGGTTTGGGGGGGACAGGACCAGCAGACCTTTCTTCCTTCTCCCTCCCCCATCCCAGTCTGAGAGGGAGCATCGGGCAGGTGGGGCTTTCTCCTTCCCTTCTCCCCATCCTCGTCTGAAGGGGCTGGGCCAGCAGGGGTTTCTCCCACCCACATCCTGGTCCGAGGGAGGGGCCAAGCCAGTGGGGATTTCTCCCTCCCATGTCCTGGTCTGAGGGGGAAGCAGGCTGGTGGGGCATTCTCCCTACCTCCTACCTCATTATGGTTTGGGGGTGGCAGGCCAGCAGGGCTTCTTCCATCCTTCCTCCTCCCTCCCATTGCAAAGGGAGATGGACCAGGGGACTTTCTCCTTCCCCGTCCAAGTCTGAGGGAGGGCCAGACTGGTAGGGCTTCCTCCCCCCTCCTCTCCTGGTTCAGTGGGAGGGGCCAGTAGTGGAGCTTTCCCCTTCCTCCCTCCCACTCCCAGTCCAGTGGGGGAAGGGGATGCTTATGGGGTTTTCCCCTTCCTCTCTCCCTCCTCACAATCAGGTGCAGGGAGGCTGTCAAAGTTCTCTCCCTCTCCCTTCCTGTCTTGGAGGGTCCAGTGGCTGGGCTTTCTCCCTCAAGCACACCCCTCCAAGTCTGGCAGGCCAGTGTAGCTTTCTTTCTCCCCACCCCCATTCCTGAGGGTCTTCCCCCATTCCTCTGCTCTGGTGCTATAGCCAAGGGCGGGAGGAGGAGTTTGGGTAGGGTGTCCACTTACCCGTTTCAGTGGCCAACAAGATGGTGAGCCCAGCTGGCCATACTTTTGGTGGTGCGGCTGCCCCCAGTGATCACTCTGTAGTATAGCTCTCCCCACACGCTCACTGCCCACAGTGGTCACTTTGCATATAGCTCTTCCTCTGCTCAGCCCTCTCCTATTCCATGTTTGGGAAAACATTCCCATTCCAAGCCCTTCCCATTTTCCTTGCACATCCTAACCCTTGCTTTACGTTAGAAGAACAGGAAGCTGCATGCCAAATCATAGAATCATAGAATAATAGGACTGGAAGGGACCTCGAGAGGTCATCGAGTCCAGCCCCCCGCCCTCAAGGCAGGATCAAGCTCCGTCTACACCATCCCTGACAGATGTCTATCTAACCTGTTCTTAAATATCTCCAGAGAGGGAGATTCCACCACCTTCCTTGGCAATTTATTCCAATATTTGACCACCCTGACAGTTAGGAATTTTTTCCTAATGTCCAATCTAAACCTCCCCTGCTGCACTTTAAGCCCATTACTCCTTGTCCTGTCCTCAGAAACCAAGAGGAACAAATTTTCTCCTTCCTCCTTGTGACACCCTTTTAGATATTTGAAAACCGCTATGTGGTGGTCCTAGTTCTTACCGTTTAGGAGGAGTTCTTGAAGAGTCACAGATGATGGACAGACAGTCAGATGCACATTTCTAAAATACACAGATAGATTATCAGACAAAAAACAACATGAAGCAGGTTTACCAATTTATGAGGTGGTGGTGGTCAGTGTTAGCAAACCCAGCCCTGCCCTCTCCACCAGATTGCAACCCAGGGTCCTGTTAGTGGTAGGGCTCCCACTAAAACATGCTGAGCTGGTCTAATAAGGCTACCATTTCGCAAAAAACTCCCCAGGGTCACATCCTACCCAGCTCTCCGTGTCTCTCCAGCTCTGTGTTCGCCTCCTCTCTCCTCCTGAGCATCTGCATCAGTCTCCAGGGCTACGTCTATATTGGCAAGATTTTGCGCAAATACTTTTAACGCAAGAGTTTTTGCATTAAAATATTTGCGCCAGAGAGCGTCTACTCTGGCATGTGCCTTTGCACAAGACATGTGCTTTTGCACAAAAGCATCTGTGCCAGTGTAGATGCTCTCTTGTGCAAGAAAGCTCCGATGGCCATTTTAGCCATCGGGCCTTTCTTGCGCAAGAAATTAACATTGCCTGTCTACACTGGCCTCTTGTGCAATAACAGTTGTGCAAGAGGGTTTATCCCTGAGCGGGAGCGTCAGAGTTCTTGCGCAAGAAGCACTGATTTTATACATTAGAACGTCAGTGTTCTTGCGCAAGAACTCGCGGCCGGTGTAGACAGGCGGCAAAATCCTCAAGCACTACCATTGCACTCCCTTCTCTGTCGGCAGTCAGCCCAGACTGAGCTGCTCAGCAGGCCTTTATATCTGGCCTCCAGCTGGAGCATGCCCAGCAGAACTGAGGAGGTAGGGCCTCCTCAATTAAATAAGCAACATTAACTCTGCAGTCCTAGTGTGGTGTTGGTACGTCCCATCACATATGGAAACAAAGCCAGATTTCCAGTTAGTCATTGTAGGCACCTGCCTAGGGGAACCAGCATTGTAGTGGCACCTTACCTCTCCAAAACGGTGTGAAGGATAAAGATCAGTTATAGGCAGGAAAGCCCTGTAGATTCTGTGACTAGGGATGCATAAGGTATAAATCTGGCCCTATATGGAAATGCAGCTAATGCACAACTTTAAGCTTACTAGTAGCAACTGCATGTAGTAGCTATATCATTGTCATTAAGTACTTTAGGAGTTTGTCATCTCAGATGAAATAATAGCATACAATCTTCACATTCAATATTCCTTTTTAATTTTTTGTCTTTATTTTCAACATTGCAATTGTGTGGTATTTATTACAAACATATCTGTTTTGGTTTAATATTAGTAAATGTACAAATATGGGTATCTGATAATGTGAGCTCAGATGTATGCCATTAAGATCTTCATATAGCTGTTACTATAATCACATTTTTCAGTGTTTCACTTAATAAGATTTGGGTTTTGAAAATGTTTGTTGAGAACACAGCTGCCCTTTCATTTAAGGGTGTAGGGAGCTCACATACACCTGGGTCCTCCAAGAAAAATCTCCCACAGAACAGGATCAGCATTGGTATCCCTGATATTTCTACAGAAAAAAACAAAAAACAAGGAGAGAGCCTCCTTCTCCTCCAATGAAAAAGATGGTTTTACCCTTCAACCTTTTTTATATAAAGTAGTGGAGGAAGGAAAAGTGCACCACCCACTTTTCATCCAAACTGTAAATTCAGCCACCAGCAGTTTCTATCCTCAACTTTGGAGAGTTCAGAAAAGACACCGAGTTGTGCTTTAACTGTATATTTATTTGCCTTTGTTATCTACAGCCATGCATTTACAGAACAGAGTTACACAAGCTTCTGCATTAGTTTAAGACCAGGCAGAAATCAAGAGAGACATAATTTTTAAGGTGTCTTTTTAGGCTATGCCTACGCACAGCAGATGAGCTTTGCAAGAATTAATGGCTTGGAATGTCTGGTGCTTACAACAAACATGACTGAGTGCCTTCACCCAACAGCGGTTTTACAAGAGCCAGTTATAACTCCCTGGACCAAGTTTTTAATTCAGGTCCCATCTGAACTGGGGAGAGAAACCCACACTGATTTCTCCCCACAGCAAATAAGAGTCATTGCACTGCAATTAAACCAGCATGAGAGAACAAACTGCCCCTGGAAAAAGAAGAGGCCCATGGGCAACTGTGAAGGGATTAAACTTGAAGCACATCCTACATTAAATCCCTTACCTGAAACTAATGTAGCCCCGAAAGGAGAGGGAAGCTAAGAAGAATCTAACTATAGGAATGTTTTGTTCTCCTGGGCAGTATGCAACGAGAGAACTGGACATTCTGACTTTTGGGGGAATGATTCTCTTGTTTTCAAGAGCCAGGACTGCTTTTTTACTGTTAGACAATATGATTTAGGAATTACGACCCAGGTTTTTAGGCATTTCAGTATTGCTGTGCTCAGCATTGCAATGCCTAACTGATTCAGGAACCTAAAGCTCATTTTCAAGGGGATTTAGGCACTTATGAACCTAAATCCCTTTAAAATGATATTTTGGGGGATTCGTACAGCACCTAGCACAATGGGGTTCTGGTCTGTGATCATTGGACTTAAGTGCTATGAACATAAGAACATAGGAACGGCCATACTGGGTCAGACCAAAGGTCCATCTAGCCCAGTATCCTGTCTGCTGACTGTGGCTAATACCACATGCTTCAGAGAGAGTATGAAGAACAGAAAATCATCAAGCAATGCCTCTCCTGTCACCCATTCCCAGAATGACAGAGGCTAAGGACACCATTCCTACCCATCCTGGCCTATTAGCCATTGATGGACCTAACTTCCATGAATGTATCTAGTTCTTTCTTGAACCCTGTTAAAGTCCTGGTCTTCACAACCTCCTCTCGCAAGGAGTTCTACAGGCCAACCATGAACTGTGTGAAGGAAAAACTTCCTTTAAAAAAAAAAAAAAACACCTGCTACCTATTAATTTCATTTGGTGACCGCTAGTTCTTATGTTATGGGAACAAGTAAACAATTTTTTCTTATTCACTTTTTACACACCTATCATGATTTTATAGACCTCTATCATATCCCCATTTAGTCTTCTCTTTTCTAAGCTGAAAAGTCCCAGTCTTTTTAATCTCTCTTCATATGGCACCTGTTCTAAACCCCTAATCATTTTTGTTGGCCTCTTCTGAACCTTTTTCAATGCCAATATATCTTTTTTGAGAGGAGGCAACCACATCTGTATGCAGTGTACAAGATGTGGGCATAGTATGGTTTTATATAGAGGCAATAAGATGTTCTCTGTCTTATTCTCTATCCCTTTTTTTTAATGATTTCTAACATTGTTTGCTTTTTTGACTGCTGCTGCACATTGAGTGGATGTTTTCAGAGAACTGTCCACAGTGACTCCAAGACTCTCTTGAGATAAATTAGTCCACATCAGATTGCATGTATAGCTGGGATTATTTTTTTCAATGTGCATTACTTTACATTTATCAACATTAAATTTAATTTGCCATTTTGTTGCCCAATCATTTAGTTTTGTGAAATCTGTCTGAAGCTCTTTATAGTCTGCTTTGGTCTTAACTATCTTGAGCAATTTAGTATCTGCAAATTTTGCCATCTCACTGTTTACCCTGCCCATAGCAGCACTGGTGGGTGTTGGCAGCGCTCGCAGTCCAACATCCACCATACCATTATATGAACCAACCATTACAGCGGACAACCAAGTGCTGGAGAATGTCAACAGCTTTCCTTATCTCAGAAGCTATCTGTCCAGCAATGCTGACATCAATAATTAAATCCATCATCGAATCTCCAGTGCCAGTGCAGCTTATGGACTTTTACGGTGGTGAGCTTTTGATAACCATGACATCAAGACCCAGACCAAGAATGACATCTGCAATGCCGTAGTCATCCCAGTGTTGCTGTATGAAGCTGAAGCCTTGACTCCCTATAGATGACATATTACAGATCTGGAGAAATATTGGACATCATGTGGCAGGACAGATGGGCCAACCTTACCATCCTCGTAGACATTGATTCTTGCAACATTGAGGCACTGGCAGCTACGATGGTCTGGTCATGTGGTCAGGATGCCTGACACATGCCTGCCTAAACTGATTTTCTGTGCTCAGCTGAGGACCGGGACGAGGTCTCATGGTGGGCAGAGGAAATGCTACAGGGATGTTCTCAAAAACACCTTGGTGAAAGTGACGCTGAAACCTGGGAGAGGCAGGTGAAGCATCGGGTAACTTGGAAGACCATTATCAAGACTGGTGCTCACAACGCTTTGAGATCAAGTGATGTCTCCATGAAGAAAATCAAAGAGCCCAATGTAAGGAGTGTGCCCAAGCCCGTATTGGCACCATTGGTGTCAGCGCTGCTAGAGATAGAGACCTCACATGCAGCCACTGCCAGAGAGTGTTCCTTGCCAGAACAGGCCTAATTTCTCATCTACATGCTCATCAGTAATAGGCATGCAAGGGGAAATCTTACTCGATTCAAGGGATACCAGAGTTTACCCCTTTCTCCAGATCATTTATAAATAGGTTGATAAGACACAGAACTAAAACTAGTTGTACAGTGAATCTAAGCAGCTTGTGATCTATGGAAACAAGCCTCCCTGTTTCAGTTACATGCTCTGGCATCTCCTCCCTACTGTAAGCAGTAAATTCAGGATGATTTTGCATCTAGCTGATTTATCTACTTTCTGAAGTATTATTAAGGAACTTCTCCTATTATCTCCTGAATGGGTGGTCCAAGAAGGAAATTTATTTCCACTCTTTTCCAATTTAGGTGGATCTGTATCAGATGTATGATGTAATTGCACCTTGCAAATTCCTTATAACATTACCTGGCATGTATAGATCACCCATGTATCTACTGTGATAAAGCTCCTCCTCAACATTGGCTGCTCCCATGCTTCCAGGCAGATGGCTTGCCTCAGAGGCTAAGAGTAGTCCACAGTGTAGTCACTTTCTCTAGGTAACAGCTGGTTGGTTTTGAGCTACTCTCATCATTGGCAAGCATGGAGAAAAGAGGAGAAACCAAACTTCATAGTCTCTGTGGCCCTTCCAAGTGGTACAGGGCTGAACAAACCTCTTTTCCAAATCTAGTCCTTGTATGTTGCTGAAATGCTAGGGGTATTGAGGTGAGCGGGGGAGAGGTCCTGGGCCTGCCCTCTACTTCAGGTTCCAGATCAGGGACCTTGTGAAAATAGCTGCCTGAAAACATCTTCAATAACAGCTGTGTGACAGCTACTGTCCTCTGGGCCATTTCCTCATGGCCTTCTCTAGCACCTTTCTCTCTGCAGGCTCTTCCGCCTGGTATCGACGTGCACTTTCTCCTCCCAGACTCTTGACAACATCTTCTGTCCTCAGCTCCTTCCTTGCACACTGAGCTAACAGAAGGGAAGCCTTTTTAAACCAGTCTCAACTTGTTCTTAATAGGTCCCCATGTGTTCTGATTAGTCTGGAAGCTTCCTAATTGGACCCACGTGTTTTAATTGGCCTGAATGACCCCCAAATGATCCTAGCAGATTCCTGCTGGTTCTGGATCAGCCTTTGTTTGTTTATCCTGGGAACAGGGACCAATTTAATCTGAGACTAATATATTTTCCTTCTACTACTTTCCTATAGCCCTCTGGCCTGACTCCACCATACTACCTAACAATTACCACACAGGGGGATGTGAGATCACTTATTTCCCATTCTAAGTGCATGGGGAAATGTGATAGCAGTGTGTTGTAATTGTTGACAATCTTTTACTCTAATGGCAACTGCTGCTGTGAGCTTTACTGTTAAATTGTATCTCATTGGTTTTATATGACAATTTTGACACATAGTGATACCATCTCTCCTACCCTCTCCCTCTACCCTCTCCAGACAGTAACCACCAACATTAACATCCCACTGGTTTCAGTTATTCCCACTAGTCAGTTATCATCATTTAGTACCTCTTAGAGTGCACCTTGCTCATTTCCCTGACAGCCCTGAAAGTTTGTTTACCTACCTCTTAATTTTTAATGTACACCTTTCACTAAGGAACCATTTCAACTTCTTCCCTTTAATTCACAAAGGAACTATTTGCCAGGCATCCAAGCATTAAGAAAAATCTGCCCTTGATTCAGTTTCTTTCCTAATTAAAAGCCGGATGAATTAGACACATCTGCTTTTGAACCTGGAGACTACTGAGCCAAATCCTCAGCTGGTGTAAATTGTGTAGCTCCATCGAAGTTTAATGAAGATTACCAAATTTCAGAAGTTAAGGACTGAGCCCATTGAATACAAACAAATATTTCTCATCAGAGAAGACTAGCCCTTGCTCTTTCACTTCTATGCTAGCCTCTCTCAAATGTGACCTCCCAGTGGATTTTTTGTGGCCACTACAGCCTCTGAAACATAGGTAGAAAATGAAGGGGTGCAAAGCAACACCCCTTCCCTACTGCTCCCAGCCATTGTATCTGATAAGCTGTTACCAAGAGCAGCAGCAAGATCTGCTGGTGTTTGCGCAGGCAATGTGAGAAGAGATTGGCACCCTGCACTGCACAGCCTCCCAACTGGTGGAGACATGGGGAAAGAGGAGAACAGTGTGCACAGTGCCAGAGGCAGCTCCTGTCAGCGAAGGAAGCTGCAGTATTCAGTTACCAGGGCATCCCTGGGCAGCTCCCCACTCCTGCCAAGACAAGGCACAGGAGGCCTGAGATTCCTCAGGTGGCAAGGGAGTTCCCATCTTGCAGAGGAGCTGCAGGAGGCAGTGGTAGAGAGACGGGTTGGCTCTTCCCCGTCCTGGGGCCATATTGGCTATTTACAGTTTCTGTAGTTGCCCTAGTAGTGCAACAGCTCCAGGCTGCTGCAGGGCTTGGCAGCTCCCTACCAGGGGGAGGGGCTCCCTCTATGAGGCAGTCCAAGCACAAGAATAGGAGCAAATTCAAATGCACTGAATGGGGAGCTCTGCTTTCAACCATCTTCCTATTATATGAATAAATTGCAATGATTTGAATGTGTGTATGGGCATATTGATTTGTTTTTCCAACAGTTAAGTGTTTGAGGATCCTTGTCAGAGAAGCCATCAGCAAGCGTTGGTGGCTGCACTCAGACCACCCAAGGGTTTGTTGTGAGAAACCCTGCTCTCTACCATGCACATCCATTGGGTGGTCTCCAGTGTCAGTCTTCACTGTTCTTCACCTGTACTTGGCACCAGATGGACTTCTAAAAAGTTAGCTTGCATTGATTCTGTCTTCAGTTCTTGTCTCATAGGGTACATCTAGACTACAGGCTTCTGTCGACAAAACTTCTGTCGACAAAGAGTGTCTAGACTACATTGAGTTCTGTCGACAAAGCAAGCTGCTTTGTCGACATGGTAGTGTGGACGCAAAGGACAGTTTACATGCAGTAACACCTTCTGTCAACAGAAACTCTGTCGACAGAAGGCGTTATGCCTCGTAGAATGAGGTTTACCAGCGTCGACAAAACTGCTGAGTTCTGTCGACGTTATGTCGACAGAACTCAGCGGTAGTGTGGACGCAGGTATAGTTTTGTCGACAAAAGTCCACTTTTGTCGACAAAACCCTGTAGTCTAGACACACCCATAGTGTTAAATTTATCTTCAGTTCTATTGATTCTCCCTCTCTTATGTCACTGGGATCCACATGAACTCTGTGGACATTTAATGGAATGTTTCAGGTATATTACAGAGATTATTTTGTTCTTGTCCTATGTTACTCTGGGACCTCTTAGATTCCATCCAGGTTCTTTATCTGGATCACAGCTGACCCAAGAAATTCAATCATCTCTAAATGCATGCCTTGCTAGGTGTCACTACTGATATATTTCACAGCTCTGTCCAAAAATCTATCAACTGCTGAAAAACAAAAGGTTTTATTTCCTAGATATGATGTCACTAAGTTGAAAATGTTATATTATTGAAAAGGATTGCAGTCTGAAAGTGAACTAAAGTAATTTGTATTCCAATTGACTGAGGCATCTGTTTATCAGTCCTATAGTACCACCGCACAGCTGTCTGAAAATCAAATTGTAAGCCCTTTCTGTTGCAATATCTAAAACTGTAAACAAACATGCAGGAGGACATTTTGCATAGAAAATATTTTTCCAACAAATATTCATACATATAAAATACAATGCAAGGAAACTTTAAAAAGTGCTATATTCACAGCAAAGAGTTCAAAGAGATTATCTACATATTTACTCTGATGCTATCAAAATCTTTTCCTGTTTCTATGGTCTTACTCATTCTTCCAGTGAACCATCCTCTCTTTCCTCAATGGATAAGATACAGGGGAAATATCATATTACCTATCGTATTATCTATATAATGCAGCCAATCTCAACAAATATATTTGCTGTGCAGACTCATACCAGGATTATCTTTGAAACCTACAGAAGGAAGCTGAAAATAATCTACAGGAAGTCTGGATTCAAAGGTCATATAAATTGAGTGAGACAAGATGTCTGGACCCATATAGGTCCTTTAATCAGGACCTAATACAAGGATGTTGAACTGGGGGACCAGAAACTCAGGCTGGGAAAGAGAACCCAAATCTTCTGGAGATCCCCACATAGTACTAGCTCCAAAACATGTCCAAAACTTTGCCATTCAGAGAGTCACTTGGGGTACATCTACACAGCAGGGCTAAAGTCAAATTAAGACACACAACTTCAGCTACATCAATTGCGTAGCTGAAGTCGAAATAGCTTAATTCAGCTTTTGGTGCTGTCTACACAGCAGTAAGTCAAAGGAAGAACACCCTTCCTTCGTCTTTCCTTACTCCTTGTTAAATGAGGGTTACAGGAGTCGGAGTATGAAGTCCTCCATCTTGACATTATTTCAAATTAATGGCTTGCTGTATAGATGCACATTTTGTTATTTTGAAATAACATCAATTATTTCCAAATGATGCTGCTGTGTAGATGTACCCTCAGAGGGCAAAGAAGTAGTATGTGAAGTACTGGGACAAGCTGGGTTTTCAGATACAGTGAGTGTTCAAGTTCAACTGCTCTGAAATATGACAAATTATGTTCATGAGATTTCAGATAACACTTTCAAGAGCACCCAAGTTACTTTGGCATTGCAAGATTCAGCCTACTTTGTAGATACCCTGCCACTCCTGGAATTCAGAGCCACATGTTGGACTCCCAAGTTCCTTGTGCATTGTAGGGGAAAGCTGAGTTCCTACCAGTGGGATTTTCAAGCTAGCAAACTGAGCAGGGAGCCACCTAAATCCAGTGAAATGTAAAGGAAAAGGGCAGGACTTAAGATTCAAGTCTACAGAAGGATTTAAGTACCTAATTCCCATTGGTCAGGATCTCAGGCATCTTCATTCAGGCATCTATCTCTGCTTGTGATTCTCAGCCATCAACCCTTTTCTTGAGTTAGGGACCTGGTCAAGGTCAGCCACATCCTGTTATCAGCCATTAACCATGGGGTTATTACACTTATATGGGAAACCTGTTTTCAAATTCTTGTTCTGTCTGATCCAGAGCAGACACTCGAACTCCACTGTCCCACATCCTTGGGATGTTACTCCAAATGGCTGTGTGCGGTTAATCGCTTCTGCTGGATGTGTTCCACTTCCGACTGATTATTCATTGGACCAGAAAAAAGAGGCTGACTCAGCTGCTGAGTGATTAGGGCACTCAGCTAGCATGTAGAAGTGTCAGGTTCAACTCCCTGATCCAACCAATGCTGTATTTATTTAGACAAAATAAAATAGCTTCAACAGGAGAGACTGAAAAAGCCACATCCCAGAAGATCCAATAGCCTGGTGGTTAGGGCACTCTCCTGGAATGTAGGACACAAAGTCTGAAGTCCTTACTCCAAGGCAAACAGAGTCTGGATTCAACTTTTTTCCTTCCAGCCCTTACAGCCGGCAGGTGAAATATCTTAACAATGAGGCTAGTGGATATTCTGAATTGGACACAGAAGCTGTCTGCCTGGCCCCAAAGTTCCTGACCTGCTTGGTCTTTTCTGATGGTTAGGCATGCACTGAGCACAGTTACCAGATCAGGTCCCACAAGTGAGAAAATATCTACCTTAAGATTTTCCAGGGGCTAAGCATGAGTAAGGGCTCAAAGCAGCTCATTAGGCAGGGGGTGGGGTCAAGATTTAGAAAGTTTTGTGCATGCCTATCAGAAGAAGCTTAGGTACCTAGGGAACTTTTATCACCTACAGGGTCAGGCAGCCTCTTAGCAGTGGTGTTGTGAGTGTCAATAGAACCTGAATGCTGGACAATGGCACTTACATTCCTTAGGAGCATAAGACTCATTTCTTTACAAATCTGCTTTTGAAAATTTAACCTTCAGCCTCAAATGACAGACCGAACAGTTTAACTTCTGAGACAGGGAAGATAATGGAGCAAGTAATTAAGGAACTCATCTGCAAACAACTGGAAGATAATAAAATGATAGGGAACAGGCAGCATGGATTTGTTGAACAAATCACATCAAACCAATCTGATAACTTTATTTGCTAGAATAACAAGTCTCCTGGAAAAGGGAGAAGCAGAGGACCTGGTATACCTACACTTTATTAAAGCACTTGATACAGTTTTGTATGACCTTCTTATCAACAAACTAGGGAAATACAACCTAGATGGGCCTACTATAAGGCGGGTGCATAACTGGCTGGATAACTGTTCTCAGAGAGTAGTTATTAACGGTTCACAATCCTGCTGGATGGGTATAACAAGTAGGATTCTGCAGGGGCCCATTTTGGGACCAGTTCTGTTCAATGTCTTCATCAATTATTTAGATATTGGCATAGAGACTACGATTCTTAAATTTGCAGATAATACGAAGCTGGGAGGGGTTGCAAGTGCTTTGGAGGATAGGGTCATAATTCAAAATGATCTGGACAACTAGAGAAATGGTCTGAGGTAAATAAGATGAAGTTTAATAAGAACAAATGCAGCTACTCCACTTAGGTAGGAAAAATCAGTTTCACATACAAAATTGGAAGTGATTGTTTAGGAAGGAAAAATGCAGAAAGGGATCTAGGGGTCATAGTGGACCACAAGCTAAATATGAATTAACAGCGTGACACTGTTGCACAAAAAGCAAACATGATTCTGGGGTGCATTAACAGGAGTGTTGTGAGCAAGACATGAGAAGTCGTTTTTCCACTGTACTCTGCACTGATGAGGCCCCAGCTGGAGTATTGTGTCCAGTTCTGGGCACCACATTTCAAGAAAGATGTGGAAAAATTGGAGAAGGCCCAGAGAAGAGCAACAAAAATTATTCAAAGTCTAGAAAACATGAGCTATGAGGGAAAACTGAAAGAATTGGGCTTGTTTTACTTTAGAAAAGAGAAGACAGAAGAGACATGATAGCAGTTTTCAAGCATATGAAGGATGTTACGAGGAGGAAGGAGAAAAATTGTTCTCCTTGGCCTCTGAGGATGGAACAAGAAGCAATGGGCTTAAATTGCAGCAAAGGAGGGCTAGGTTGGACATTAGGAAAAAATTCCTAACTATCAGGGTGATTAAACACTGGAATAAATTGCCTAGGGAGGTTGTGGAATCTTCATCACTGGAGATCATTAAGAGAAGTTTGGATAGCCATCTATCAATGGCTGTGATGTCATATTCAGGCGCCCGGGCGCCCCGTGACATCATCGTCGGGCACCTCGTGCCACAGTGCCCTAGGTAACTGCCTAGGCTCAGGCAGGGGTGGCCCATAAGAAAGATAGGACAAATAGTAAGACACTAAGGATATGTCTACACAGCAGTGCTAAAGTGGAAATAAGCTATGCAACTTCAGCTATGTCAGTTGTGTAGCTGAACTTGAAATTGCTTAATTCAGCTTTTGGCATTCTCTACACAGCAGGAAGTCAGAGGAAGAACAGTCTTTCTTCTACTTCCCTTACTGCTCATGAAATGAAGGTTACAGGCGCTGGAGTAAGAAGTCCTCCATCTCACTATTATTTTGAAATAAAGGCTTGTTGTGTAGACACTCTCCAACATGGCTCCATCAAGAGCTTTTTGATTACATTTAAAAAAAATGAGTAGTCCTGTAGCATCTTAGGGTACATCTACACAGCAGGGCTGAGGTCAAATTAAGACACACAACTTCAGCTACATCAATTGCACAGCTGAAGACAAAATAGCTTAAGTCAGCTTTAGATGCTGTCTACACAGCAGGAAGTTGGAGGAAGAACACTCTTCCTTCAACTTCCCTTACTCCTCGTAAAATGAGGGCTACGGGAGTCAGAGTAAGAAGTCCTCCAGCTTGACATTATTTCGAAATAAAGGTTTGTAGTGTAGTGCACTCTGTTATTTTGGAATAATGTCAATTATTCTGAAATAATGCTGCTGGGTAGATATGCTTTTAGAGACTAACAAACATGTACAGGCAGTCCCCGGGTTACGTACAAGATAGGGACTGTAGGTTTGTTCTTAAGTTGAATTTGTATGTAAGTCGGAACTGGTGCATTTTGTAGGGGAAACTCTGGCCAAACATTTCTCCAGAGCTCAGTTTTATTCTCCCACGCCTCACTTCCCTCAGTCCTTTATTCTCAAGCTTAGGTGTCAGCTGAGAAAAGCCGCTCCGCGTCTCCCTGGTCTGCTGGGGGCGGCGCTAGCTTCGCGTCTCCCTGGTCTGCTGGGGGGGAAGCAGCTAGTGCGGGGTTGCCTCACCCCGTTTGTAAGTAGGGATCTGATGTAAGTCGGATCCATGTAACCCGGGGACTGCCTGTATATATATATATAAATAAAATCATCAGATGAGAGGATGATACTATATATATATTTTTTTTTTTGTTAGTCTCTAAGGTGCTACAGGACTACTTTTTTTTTCCAGACTAACAAAGCTACTCCTCTTAGTCTTTGATTACACGAAAATCAAAACAGGAGGACAAGTTGCTCAGGATTTTTTCTATGGACCAGCAGAGGAAACCAACCTTCCCTCTACTGAATTCCAGTCCAGGGGTGCAGTGGCAAGCATTTAAATCTGTTCTCTCAGACTTTTCACTGCTTTCCTGGATTTCTTCCTATCTTCCCCTTCCTTTAGGACCTTACCCACTTCCCCTCCCCGAGCTTACTATATCTTGGCTTTTCCTCAATTCTCCAGCAACCAAAGAGGGAGAACTGAATTCCTCCCCTCTCCCTGTGGCCTTCCCCCTTGGCTACCCAGTTTCTCTCTCAGTTGGGCTTCATCTAAAAGGGTGTCATAAGGAGGAGGGAGAAAACTTGTTCATGTTGGCCTCTGAGGACAGAACGAGAAGCAATGGGCTTAAACTGCAGCAAGGGAGATTTAGGTTGGACATTAGGAAAAAGTTCCTAACAGTCAGGGTGGTTAAACACTGGAATAAATTACCTAGGGAGGTTGTGGAATCCCCATCTCTGGAGATATTTAAGAGTAGGTTAGATAAATGTCTATCAGGGATGGTCTAGACAGTATTTGGTCCTGCCATGAGGGCAGAGGACTGGACTCGATGACCTCTCGAGGTCCCTTCCAGTCCTAGTATTCTATGATCTTCAGGTTAGCTCAGCCTACCTGCAGATATGCTAATTGCTCTGATTCTGGTACTCCAGTCCATTAACAGTGGGGAACATAGCCCATCACATACTTATTCAGTGAACAAGGCAAGATATGGAGAAAACTGTGATTATATAACTAAGTACTATCCTATGCTTATAAGAAAGTCAAATTAAGGTTCTCTGATCATCCATAATATTGATATTTTTGAACTATTGAGTGCTCCACTTTGCAACTTTTATATTCCTTCAGCATTATTTCCTTTATATAATCTATGCATTGAAATGAGGGACATTGGTAACCACGACATTCCTTTCCAAATCATGAATTAAAAGGCTAAAATGGACTGAAGATGGTTTCCCCCTTTCCAAGTGAAGAGTTTAATTTTATATGATTTTCTGGGGGGGGGGGGTTTCCCCCCTACCTTGGCTTGTAATACTGATGCACTATGTATTTTTTTTTTTTACAAAGATCTCTATCTTGTCTCCTCCCAGACAGAAAAAAATCTGGTATAAAAGAGGAAAATGTAACCCTGCTCTCCAGGAGTAAGCTAAAAAGACATCCACTGCCTATGGGCTCATTTGTAGTGCATGTCTACAGATCTGAACGCCTACGCTAATGCAAGGATGCAATACTTTGAAGGTTTGAATTCTTTCAGTTATTATGACCTCAGCGTAAGACTGCATTAACCAATTATATGGTGTTTTATTTGCTATAATTTCTATCCTTTGGTCAACGAATTATGCTAATGTTAGTCAATGTATGAGTAATAGGAAGTTTGCTCTCCAGCCCTTCCTACTGTTTCACTTCTGTGGCAGAAAGCAATAGAGCACACGCAAAGCAGAAAATGATTTCTCACAAAGCTTTGGGATACCTGACAGCTCAAAGTATTCTGTATATTATATATTACCTACCACCACTGTGCTGTGGCTGAAGAAAAATGCAGTTATCCATGAAAAAGAGGTAAGTGAAAATAAGGCATTGGGCCCTTAAACTATAACGTTTCAGCTCAGATATGAAAATAATGATTAACAATGAGGAAAAACCACTCTGAAAAATCGCACTCAGCTCTGCAGGGGAATTATGGGAAGAAGTGACATGGGGGATGTAGACACAAACATGCAGAGACATGGAAAAAAACTTCACATTCTTTAAAAAGAATTCCAAATATTTCCAAATGCTGCAGGTATCCCTGAAGAGAAGGGCAACATGACCGATTAGCACAAGGGACTGCCATTAAGACTTCTGGGTTCTAGTCTTGATTCTGCCACAGATTCAGTTGCTAACCTTTACTTGCAGCGTGACTCATTCAACCAGCTGTAAAATTACTTTAATTTTAATATTCACAGTGCCTCAAAGTGTTTTGAGAGTTTTTAAATAAAAAAGTATTTTCAATCTATTTGTTGCCTCAGCATCCCCACTCCTTCCTCTCCTCCTGCCCCAGGTGGGCTTGTTTAATTCACTTGTCGTTTCTTGTCTTTTAGAGTGTGAGCTCTTTGGGCAGATACTGTCGTTTGCTGAGCAGCCCTACAGCACCTAGTCCAATGAGGACCAGACCTGGTTGAGACCTCCAGGCAATACTGCAATATAAAGGACAAATAACATGCAATGAAATGCAGTGAGCTAGTTACTGGAATGCATGGCAGAAGGCATTAATCGCATACGATCACATGACTCTCTGAGGCTGTAACCAAATCATTCTCAAAGACATTTATATAAGCAAAAATACAGGAATAGCAATTGCTCACTTCAGAGAGATTAACAGGTGTTCAGCCCTTCTCAGGATCAGGCTCATTGCATGGTGCTATAATCTTTTAATACAGGTCGGACCTCTCTGGTCCAGCATCCTCAGGACCTGACCAGTCTTGGTCTAAGGCAGTCATGTCAAATACGCGGCCTGATCAATTTTTTTTGCAGCCTACATCTTTATAAATGATCTATTGTTTATAACATGGGTGGCCAACCTGTGGCTCTCAAGCCTCATGCAGTTCTTTGATTAAGGAAGTGCGGCTCTGCTAGTTCTGAGCCATGCACCAGGACTGCTCACTGCCAGCCGCTCTGTGCATGCACCCCAGCGCCTGGAGGGAGAAGCGCATGGGAGTGGCGGTGGCTCCAGGATCCAGGAATTAGGTTAGAGCGGGGCTTCCTAGCTCTGGTGCAGGGAGGGGGTATTGGGTTAGAATAGTGGGGAGGGCTGGAAGTGCCTGGTTCTGGGGGAGCGGGGAGGCATTGGATTAGAGTGGGGGGGGGGGTGCTGGGAGTCTCTGGCTCTGGGGGAGCAGAGCGGGATTGGGTTAGAATGGGATATGGGGGTGCCTGGCTCTGAGGGAGAGGAGGGATTGGGTTAGAGCAGGAGGAATTGAGGATGCCTGGCTCTGTGGGAGGGGGAAGGCATTGGGTTAGAACAGGGGGGGGTTGAAGCACCTTAAACTCAAAGTCTTCAAAAATGCAAATAATTTTACACATCAAATTATTGTATTATATTCAAACAAGCCCTGAAAAAATATTATAAAATATACCTAAAACATAATCTATAATAATAAATAATTATGACTTTCCGATAGAAGTACATTTTCTTCGGTGGCCCTGAAAGCTATCAGTTTTCATTTGTGTGGCCCTCAGTAGACTTCGAGTTTGACCTGCCTGGTCTAAGGAGTTTGCTGGACCAAGGAAGGTCTGGGAGGGGGGTACCAGCCTCCCAGCCCTGCAAGCTATAGCAGCTCTGCTGAGCTCCTGGCCCCATAAGCTGCAGCAGCTTTGCTAGAACTGCTGCAGCCCTGCCAGAGTTCCCAGCATCCCCACCAGCCTCATGGCAGCCCTGTTGGAGTTCCCACTGGCCCTGCTGACTTTGTGGCAGCTTCACTGCCCTACTAGAGCTCCTGTCAACCCCACCAGCCTTGCAGCAACCCTGCCGCCCCACCAGAGCTCCCAGCGGTCCTGCTGGCTGTGGCGTCACTGCCCCACAAGCTCTGTTCCTCTCTCTCCCCACACCAGCTTCCCTGCCCCCCAGCTGCCGGCTTCACTGCCCTGTAGGCTCTGCTGCCCTGCTAGCCATGTCTGCTCCAAGCCACCGGCAACCTCTGCTGCTGGGGTTCTCTCGTCAGGCAATATCCATGGTCCTTGAACCACAGAGGTTCAACCTGAAGTGTTGGGCAGCTGCATTTCATTAGTGGCAATTTAAATATTTCAACATCAAGGATTTGTACGTCAAAATCCTGGACACTTTTGTGGCAACATTTTTAAGGTTATAAAATATACAAGAGACGAGTAAGTACACTAGTTTGGAGATATGTGTTAGCATCACATATGCCAGCTTCTAACTGTACACCAATACAAGCATATTTTCCAGAGTGGAGGATTTCCCCCACGGTTCTCCCAAATATGCCTTTATCATAAAACACTGAACAAGTATTGTTTAACATTTACTTTGAGCAGAAGAATAACTTCAATAACAGCTAAACTCAGTTGGCTTTTTTCTTCAATGCAAACACTATTAGTACACCGAACACTTGTTCCACTGGACTGTTTGTTCTTAGTAAACCCAGGGCAAGTTCTACTCAGTAAAGCAATGTGTCTTGAAACAACAGTTTGTAGTTAGGAAGTGACAAAATATTTACAGTGATTAAATAAAAACCAGGTACTTTTCAATTGTCCAAAAAGAAGTTCCCATGAAACAACATGAAAAGCCACCATTGCCCCCACTAAGACTGCAGCCTACGATCCCTTTAATTACAGAAATATATTAAATATATTGTCAATTAGCATTATTTTTCTCTACTATTTACATTACCAAAAGCTAAAACAGAAAATGTATTCTCTCACCTACTCCTAATGAAGATGTTCAGTCAATATCATCCCATTAAGAAGGAATGTTGAAAGGCTGTAGTTTTCAGTAAAAAGATATCTTAACCTCCATATTGAAAAAAACCGCTCACAGACCTTGAAGAAAAGGATCATAGTTCTTCACTGCACTATTGACTAAGGTAGCTTTACACCCTGAGTGAATTTGGCTGCAAGCGATTTCTGCCTTGTCATCACAGACATCTGATTTGAAACTAATACAAGGATTGTGCCATTAATTGAAGAAAGGAGTAAATAAAAAACTTACAAGCACAAAAGTGAATTGAAACAATAATTCATGAACACCTGGAAAGAGCTGTCTTCAATTTGCAATAACTATATAAGCAGAATATAGAGAAAGCATTAGAATGGAGTCTCAAAGAGCATAATAAAAGTAAATGGTGGATGGAACCAGCGGCAAAGTACTGAACAGGATAGCTAAAAATAAATTTCATTTATCCACTCCTAATGTTTTTGGTATTTGTCAGTAAATCATAGAATCGTGGAAACGTAGGGCTGCAAAGGACCATAAGAACTCATCAAATCCAGCCTGCTGCACTATGGTAGGACCAAGTAAATCTAGACCATCCCTGACAGGTGTTTGTCTAACTTGTTTTTAAAAGCATCTAACAATTGGCACTCCACAACCTCCCTTGGAAGCCTATTCCAGAGTTTAACTACCCTCATCATTTGAAGTTTTTCCTAATATGTAATACAAATTTCCCTAACTGTAAGTTAGGCCCATTACTTCTTGTCTGATCTTTGGTGGACATAGAGATCAATTGATCACCATCCTCTTTTAACAGCTGTTAGCATATTGGAAGACCTCTCAGATCAGCCCTCAGACTTACTTTTGCAACACTAAGACAGACCAGCTTCTTCAACTTTCCTACAGGAGAGCTTTCTAAAACTGTTCCAATTTTTGTTGCTCTCCTCTGGACTCTTTCCAATTTGCCCATGTTCTTCTTAAGTTGTGGTGCCCAGAACCGGACACAGTATTCCAGCTGGGGCCCCACCAGTGCTGAGTAGAGTGGGACAATGACCTCCTGTGCCTTTAGTACGCTACCCCTGGTAATACACTATGGAGTCACAGTAGCCTTTTTGGCACTTCACTGCACTGAATACTCATATTCAGTTTGTGGTCCACTGTGGCTCCCAGATCTTTTACAGCAGTACTACCACTTGCCCTGTTATTTCCCATTTTGTATTTGTGAGTTTGATTTTTTTTTCCAAAGTAACGTACTTTGACTTGTCTTTATTGAATTTCATCTTTGAATTCACACCAATTTTCCAATTTTTAAAGAAATTTTGAATTTAAAACCTGTCCTCCAAAGTGCTTGCAACCAATCCCATCTTGATGTCATCTACAAATTTTATAATCATACTCGGAACTTCATTATCCAAGTCATTAATGAAAATATTGAATAGTAGTGGACGCAGGGCAAATTCTGGAAGGCCCCACTAGATATCCCCACACAATTTGACATCAAACCACTGGTAACTATTCACTGAACATGGTCCTTCAGCCAGTTGTTCACCCAGCATATAGTAAATTCACATAAACCACATTTCCCTAGTTTGCTTATATGAATGTCTTGCAGCACTATGTCAAAAGCCTTACTAAAAGCAAGGTATATCATGCCTACTGCTTTCTCCCATCCACTAAGTAATCAATCATATAAAAAAAGGAAATTAAGTTGCTTTGCCATAATTTATTCTTGACAAAACCATGCTAACTATTCCTTATAACCTTGTTATCCTCTAGGTGCTTATAAATTGATTTTTTTAATAATTTGCTCCAGGGTCGATTATATTGAAGTTAAGATGACTGGTTTATAATTCCATGGGTCCTCCTTGTTCCTCTCTTTAATGAGAAGTACTATGTTTGCCTTTCTCCAGCCTTTTGGGACCTTTCCCATCCTCAAAGATCATTTCTAATAACTCTGAGATTGCTTCAGGTAGTCCCTTAAGTATTCTAGGATGAGTTTCATCAGCCCCTGCTCACTTGAATAAATCTAATTTATCTAAATATTCTTTAACCTGTTCTCTAGCCCAGTGTCTAAATGTCTGGAGGCAACTGTACTTTCAAGAATACAGCAAACCCAGTGACTACAGTATTACTTTTAAGACTTGTTACTGATTTTTCCACCCTTCCTGTAGTGCCTTACTCTGAGAGTAAACTCACAGGTATCACTTATTCAGAAGAAGAATGCAGAATGATACCATTCATTAGTTCATCTTTACTCTGCACTTACTAGCTTTTTTCTTTCTAACTGGGGCCTCCGTTAGCTCCATACATGCTAATCCACCCACTGGAACCAATGGGTCCTGCTGAATATAGACCAGTTTCAGACTGAAGTTGAGGTGAGGGTCTGTCTTCTGTTCAAACATTTGCAACGACATTTCTAGTTTATAAATGTTTAAATGTTCATAGCCTGCAGCAGCTTCCATTGAATTTAGTAGCACACATCTCATTCACTTTAATGGAAGGAGAATCAATGTTTGGGTGGTTAGCCACTTATCTGTCAATAGGACTCATGCTCTTAAATCACTAGTAGTACTTGTATGGGGGTTCCTAGATAGCTTTCCAAAGAATGTCCTTACTAGGAGGGTTATCAACTGTTATGCATCAATCACCTACAATACATTTATTTTGCATTCTTCATACAAACTCTAGCCCAAGAGGCTTTCTAGAGAGCCATGTTTTTTAAACAGAGCAAATGTAAGTATATACAGAGTGATGTAAGTATATACAAGGAACAAAAGATGGCCAAGACTCTGCTATACCAAGACCCATTCAGTTCTGGAAGGAAATAAAAAAAAAAAAAAAAAAACAGGACTCCCTGATTCTTAAACTATCCTGGGTATGGCATAAATTATTCTAGCAAATGGGTTGCTTTAATTTATGCCAGTTAGTTACAGTCCCTCAGAAACTATACACTATTTGAGAACTGGCCAGATGCAGGCATGCTTCACCCCACCCCTTCAAATGCTGCACTGCAGGATGAGGGGGGAAATTGATGCAGGCGCTGTGCCCACACTGAAGGAATTTTCTGCGGGACAATTAAGGCAGGAGTAGCACAAAAATGATTGGAGCAGCACAAAAGAATTTCTCACTGTATGATTTACTCCAGCTGAGAATGTGGACCTAGATCTCTAGTGCTGTCTGATTTGGAAGTGAGGCAGGAATTCTTCTCTGATAGCCACGGACAGTATTTTGAAGCAGAAGGTGACTGCAGACCACATAGAGAGAGCTGATGTATTGAACTGTGTGCTCTGGCAGTCTAGGAGAGAATAGCCTACAACAACTGGTAGAATAAACTCCAACATTTTGAAAACATCTTGATGGCATTTCTGGCTATACAGAATAAAAGGAAATTGACATCACACTTTGTAATCCTTATGTGTAATATATGTGTATCGATAGATCAGTGTAATTCCCCATTTGTCTAAATCAGGTTTCTTTACATCTCCTAAGCATTTATTTCTTTTTCCTTGTCTGGCATTTTTCTCTTTTCTTCTCCCTCTTGTCTTTTTGGGTGGCTATATTTCTTCACCTTCATTCTGCTCTAGTTTTCCCATTTTTGCATTGTTTTTTTCTGAAAAATTAAAAAAACTGGATTAGAAAAGTCTTTTTATACATAAATAAGCTTATTGGATTAAACAAGTCCTGGAATGTATTTGGCATTATGTAAAGGGTTGTATACACATCCTGAACCTTTCTGTCTTTTTAATATGGTATCCTAGGTAACCTGTACTTTTGTGTTGGGGACAGAACCATCTGAGCTCTTTTTTAATAAAAAAAAATTAACCTTTGTACATCATCTGAGAATTTCACAAAGCACATAGCCTGATTATGCCTAAACCGTATGAATTATTCATTTGGCTTCAAGTGGCATCTTCTATAGAATTAGATGGTAAAATCCTCATTTGTCTACCTAACAGTTTTAAATACAACAGAGTAGTTTTAAACATACATAAGCATGTTGGGAAAATGTGTTCAGAAACTACATAAAGAGTTCTAAACAACACATAAAATACCATAACCTACTTATGTATTAAATCCAATGAAAGATTGCCTCTATTGCCACAAAAATAAAAAACTGTAATAAATTAGTAATACCAAGATATTTAGAAGGTGATCATGAGGTGCAGTCAATATGAAATTTAATTTATAAATTAAATAATTGTGTAAAAACAGAAATAGGCTAATATTAACTAATGACAAATTTGTATCAATAGCAGAGTTACTATCTTGTGTCATGTTTGGCATGCCAGAAATTAGTGTCAAATGCAGGACTTTCATTTAAATAAATATTAGTTGTCTGTAGAAGCATTTTGCAATACACTTTTTCTGTAAAGCGCTTTGAGATCTACCGATAAGAAGTACTATACAAGCACTGTGTATAATATCATGTAATATTAATAATGACCCTCTGTAGTTTCATAGGAACACATTTGCCAAACAGCCAAAATTTAAAGTGCAATATTGCCTTCCTCTCATGCATGCAATTTATATTTTATGAGACTAATTCACTACTGCTTTACTCTAGTTCTATAAGGGTATGTCTACACTTGTACCCTCTTTCGAAAGAGGGATGCAAATGTAGACATTCGAAAATGCAAATGAAGCCAGGATTTAAATATCCCGTGCTTCATTTGCATATTTGCATTATGACACTATTTTGAAATAGCACTTTTTCGAAAAAAGAAGTGCTGTGTAGACACGGTTATTTCGAAAGAAAACTCTTCTTCTGAAATAACCCTTATTCTTCCTACAACGAGGTTTACCAGTTATTTCAGAAGAAGGTTTTTCTTTCGAAATAACCGCGTCTAGACAGCGTTTCTTTTTTCAAAATAGCGCTATTTCAAAATAGTGCCATAACGTGAATAGACAAATGCAGCGCGAGATATTTAAATCCCGGCTTCATTTGCAATTTTGAATGTGTACATTTGCATCCCTCTCTCGAAAGAGGGTGCAAGTGTCGACATATCCTAAGAGTGTAACTCAGTTTCAATGGAACTGTGCTGATCAAGTAACTCAATGAAGAATCAGTCCCTGCATTAATCTTTACTTTGTATTTAGTTTTAGAGCATTTCCATTTTTGTTCAATATCTCAGTGATAGAATTACAAATGAGGACTCCTTCATTTTAATGTTTGAAACAGGAGTTATTTATCTAACAGAATAAAGACTACTGAACATGGGCCTAAAAGTCACCTGAAGAAACCAGTAAAGGAAGGGGTTTTCAAAATGCTCAGATTTGCCCTAACTTTGCTTCCATTGAAGTGGGTGATGGAGAGCTCTCATTGACTGCTGTAGGACAGTGTTTCTCAAAGTGGTCCACGAAGTCACTTTGAGAAACCTATTAACTGGCCGTTCTAGTTTGTTTACTTATGGGAGCTGCAGCTACGGAGCCTCGTGGTTCCAATTAACTCCGTTTCACCATTTGCAGCCAAAGGGAGCCACAGGAAGTGGCATGGGCAAGTAAATCCCACTGCTGTAGGAGAAGGGGCAGGCCACCGCCAGTGTTCCCTACAAGCTGTGCACTTAGGCACCCTCAGGAGAGATTCAAATGCCACTCAGCTGATTAGCAGAGTGCCCATAGGTGGGTGTGTTGTTTCTATTTGAGATACACATTCACACATGCCCAGGTAACCAATTATATTCCACACACGGATGGAAAAGATTAGAGGGAACATTGGCCCCCACTAAGCATTTTCAAAAATACTGCTCCATTCCTACAACTGGAGCCACACAACTGGACCCAAGGGACTCCACACAGATATGATGGTCAGGGTTTGAGAGTGGGGCTGAACAATCTTTGAAATCCTTGCTGTTTAAAGAGAGAGAGGAAAATAAAAATAAAAGTGAAGAGCCACTACCATTGCCCGACATGTTTTGATTACAATTTCTCTCACATCACCATGCCCATTTTCCTTGCAATTTATTTTCTCTTAAAATTTCCAGCATGGGAACTGTTTTTTAATCCCAACAAGAATGAAAACAAAAGACTTAAGGACAGAATCTTAAGAAAGCAAGTAAATTACTGCATGCAAGACCAGGAATTTCATAGATTCAAAGACCACTGTCACCATGACACTTGGTGAATTATTCCAAAAGTTAATTACTCTCACAATTAAATATTTACACCTTTCAGGGTGCTGGAACAATTTGCATACAGAAAGTCACTGAACCAAATTATAAACCCTCTATCTGATGAAAAACACTTCTATCCATGGAATGCAGCAGCACCTCCTTCCCTGCCTCCTGCACCACCACCACCCCACCCCCCTGTACCCTTATGCATCTCCCCATGCACCCCAACCCTTTGTTCTCCACACTCCACCCCATGCTTATATTTCTTACAGATACTGTTGTATCACAATACCCCCCGCCCTGATGTAACCCCCTCTCATCAGGGGACTGGGTTGTGATAGGACAGTACCTGTATGAAGTTTAAGTTACTTTCATCTCTGGTTGTTCCCTGGGTAGATACTTAGAGACTGTAGTCAAACCACCCCTTTATCTGCTCTTTATAAGATAAACAGATCTAATGCCTTGAGTCTGTCACTATAAGGTATGTTTATCCTTCTGGCTCCTCTCTGAATCTTCTCCAATTTACCAACATCTTTCTTGAGTTGTGGGCACCAGGTCTGGACACGATGTTCCAGCAGCAGTTCTACCATTGCCAAATAGAGAAATAAAATAACCACTCTGCTCCTACTCAAGATTTTACTGTTTGTACAACTCCATGCTTAGGACTTGATCTTTCCAGACTTCTATGCCCTGAAATGCAATTAAAATCCATGGGAGGTTCAAGTGTCAAAAGTCTGAAGGCCTGGGTCTTCAAAGGCCCCTCGACATAGGTTGATCAGATGTCTTGTTCTTAAAGGGACAGTCCCATATTGAAGTCCTTCTGCAAGTGTCCTAATTTTTTCTTAAAAACAGGGAAAATGACCCATATTTTTGTCTCCTCTGTATCAGTTCTGGCAGGTCCTGCTGCTGGCCAGATCCCTGCTTTCTAGCTGCCCACCCTTCGGTAGGGAGTGAAGAGGTCCAGTGGCCGACAATGGTTGTGGGTATGCAAGGCAGGTAGCGGGGTGAAGATAAAGCACACGGGGCTGGCTGCTCTCCCTTTAGTCGGTCAGTGCAGCCCCTGCTGTGTGCCAGGTCTCAGGGGTCCCACCCCCATTCCGTTGCCAGCTGCCACTGGCTGCAGTAGTTGGGGAGTGCAAGCAGGCACCAGGCGGCAGCCATTTACATGTCGCTCCTGCTGCCCATCCATCAGCCCTTTCCATGCTCTCCCTCTTGCTGTCTGCTTTATCCCTTCAATGCTCCCCTCAAGGCCCACTGCTCCCCCATGCCCCACCCACAGTGGGATGTGTTCCACTCCCAGTGCTGTACAGAGGACCAGCCTCTGATTGGGGCACTCAGCTCACTAACAGCCTGGCTTGCAGGCTTCTTCCTTCCCTCACTGCCTCTGGCCAGTGCTCTGGGAAAGCCCCAAGTCCTTTGGTCCCAGGCCCTGGTCAGGAAGAGCAGAGCCCTGCATGTGCCAGAGCCCTGCAGAGTGCTGGCACAGGGCATCCTCTCCACACGCCAGCTAAGTTCTGAAGAAGCAGGGGATGCAAATTCCAGCCTGCTCATGTCCTGAACCTGAGGCTCCAGAGCAGCTTTAGGAACAGGTGCTCAGCACCTTGTTCCAACTGCTCCCCCATGTCCTGGGCCCTGGTGCCAGGGATTTGGGGTTCCTCTGTTCCCTAGGCACCTTCCCCTCCTGAGCCACCTCTCTAGCCGGGTTCGCTGAAGCCCCTTCAGAGTCCATGTAGCCAGGTTCCCTCATCCTCAATGCATCCTTAGGGATTAATCTCTTCCTGGGCATCCTGTAGCCAGGGGACAGGAGGCCGCTGGGTTAGGTCAGTGGCCAGCAACAGCCTCGACTGTCAGTTACTTTCCAACACTGTGCGGGCATGAAGGGACAAGCTACTTCGAGCCACAGGGGAGCAGCGATGGGGGAGAGAGAGCAGAGATAAGCTCTGCAAAATCATCCCTCCCTCTTCCCCCTCCCCCCGGCTCCTCCTTCCCACTCTTCCCATACACACTGCCAAAAGACTGCTGCTGGCCACATTCTGGTGTGAACGCTGGCAGAAATCTGAGGAGGGGAGCATGTGACCCTGCCTGCTCTCCCCACACATGTTGCCCCAGGCAGCAGGAGAGATGCATCTGACTTGGGGGCCCTGCAAGATGTGGAGGGTGGAGAATACCAGGCAGAAAGAGTTGAGTCAGTCAGTCTCACATGCATCCATCTATGAGAGAGGTGCATGGGAGTGCATGTATCACACCTTCCTGTTTGAACCCTAAAGCCTTAAAGATAAGAAGGTAAATAAAAATAAGCTAGCTACACAGTATTTCAGGGGCTAATTTAAACATTTGTATGATTGATTGCCCTTGAACTCACTTGAATTTGGGTAAAATTTTACCAGGTGTCCCGTATTCAACAACAGGCAATATGGTCACCCTACTTTGGCATCTAGTGTTTTTTATTAAGATGATGATGTTCCAATTATGCCTTTTTGCACATACTTCAGTTGTCAAAATCAGGCTGGGATTTTAAAGTGGTATTACGGAATCTGAGGACCAAATCTCCCTAAAATTCAGGGTTGGCCACCTAGCTTTCAGGCTATTTTGAATCTTTCCACTCTAATGACTGCAGTTAAATTATTCCAAAATACACTTTCAATCAGTAAAATTCATCTGAGCCTGAGAAACAAGTGTTGTTCTGTCTTTGTTACTAACCATAACTCTTGCCAGTACTCTGAATTCACTAAATGTCTGTGTTATCAAAAAGAAACAAAACTGTTAGATTTCATTTTCAGATTTCTTCTTGCCCTTTAAATGGCATCGCGTGTGAGAAAGCAGAGCAGCTGTTTGTGTATAAAGCTCATGCACAAAGTTCTATAAATAGGACTTAGCTGGTATCCCCTGATGATTTTGAACCAGATCAATGCATGAAGAAAACTAGGATGCCTGAAACATAATGAAATGTTTGATATTCCCTCCATCTCAACTGGAAAAAATGAGTTAGTGAGTGACATGAATGACTATTTGCAGCCAAAGCTGCAAAATTCAATCTGAGTAATGGATCCCCTACAAAGTTCCAGAACGGATGGGGCCATATTTAATAAACACAGGAGGTGAAGATTTTTCTTGCTGGTATAGATGAGGCCACATTTTAGCATTTTAGCATGTTAAGCCTCAAACATCAGGCGAAATCTTAAATCAAAGTAAGCTTATGTTCCAAAAGCATCCACAGGTCCCAATGAAATTAATGAGAATTTCAGATATTCAGCAGCTTTAAAAAAAAAAAAATCATACCACTCTGCTTTAGTGCCTTGGTAAACAGAGATAAAATAGTCCTCACAAGTAAAAATAACATGAAATGCAAATAGGTGGCTTGATTTTCTTCTCATTTACTCTGGTGACTTCACATGACAGAGTGCTGGGAATCAACAGCTTAGCCAGCACTCTGATCACTTAAATTTCAACTAAGTCCCACATGGTGGACCTGACAGTGTCTAATTAGCAGATTAGAATGGGCTGGGAAGTCAAGAGAGTTAATTAGCCCATTAATACAAAGCAAAGAAGTAGACACAGGAAAGACAACTGCTGATGGTACAGAGAGCCTTAATCAGATGATTTATTGTCTATGGCTGCCAAACTTTTAGATCAGCCTCAAAATCGGAACTTAAAATTATTTTAAAAAAGCCCTGGCACTACAAATTGTGTGAAGTGTATTTATTACACAATACAGATAGCTGCTAGTGAAATGCCATTTACACTACAAATGAAACTGCTAGACCTAACTTTCTAGGCTAACGTTAATGGAACTGCATTGATGAAAGTACCAAACAAATATAAGAGGGCATACAAGAGTTGAAATCTAGCACACAATGTTAGAAGTTCACATGTAACATGAGTTAAAGTGTGCATGCAAGTGTTGAAGACAAGGAAAAGCTGAATGAAGTCAGAACATTTAGTCATGGAAAAATTAGTTATGGATGGAAAGCTGTTTGTCCAAACATGAATTTAGATTTCTTCTCTAAACTTAAGGATAAAAAAAAAGAGTAGGTATTAAAAAAAGAAGTATAATGGAAGAGAAATAAAAATGGGACTGGTTTTGTCAAATATATAGAGATGGATGCAAGAAAAGAAAAAAAAACAGGAAGATTAGGGACAGCATATTGTATACCAAAATTCAGAATAAGTACAGCTAGGAGAGTATCTGATTATATTGCTATCATGACAGCTGAACTAGTAGCAGTAATGCTAGCATTAAATTGGATCTGGGATGTATGCCCAGCAGTGACGGTCATTTTTTCAGATTCAATCTCAGGTCTTATGGTGATAAAAAAAAGAGAGAATGTAGAAGTGATGCAATCAATTAAATCATATTTCTAATAACAGAGTTACTACAGATGAGGATACATGCAGCATTCGCTTGGATTCCAGAGCATTTGGGGATAACAGAGAATGAAACAATACACAAAGCTGCTAAAATGTTATAAGAAATAGAAGCGTTGCTACAAAAATACCCTCTATTAAAAATAATTCACAAGTCTTGTACAGAAAGATTTAAGAGAAGAATGGCAAACAAATTGGATTAATAAAAAAATATTTTTAATTGTGCCCTAGAGTTAAGCATAACAACATACAGGCAGTCCCCGAGATACGCGGATCCGACTTATGTCGGATCCGTACTTACGAACGGGGCTTTTCTTGCCCCGGAGGATGCGGGCGGTGGGACCGCTCAGACACGCCGTGGTCCGGTCGCCCGCGTCCTATGGGGCGAGAAAAGCTGCTCCGTGTCTCCCTGGTCTGCTGGGGGAGCCCCCCCAGCAGATCAGGGAGACGCGGAGCAAAGCTGCGGAGGACCTGGGCGGGACCCCAGAGCGTCTGGGCAGTCCCGCTACCCGGGTCCTCCGCGTCTCCCTGGTCTGCTGGCCCTCCCCCAGCAGATGCGGAGCAAAGCCCTGGAGGACCAGAAAGAATAGAAAGCATTTATTTTACCAGTAGTGGGAAGCAGTGAGGGAGTCTTGACTTATATCTGAGCATGCAGGAATTGAAAAGCTTCTTTGCTGGCAGAAACAAAGGCTTCGATTTCTTGTCAGCTGCTTTTCTATTCATCAGTGTCCCTTCCTGGTTGCCTAAGTATCTGACAGCTCAGGGTCGGGATTTGATTTTGTTGGGGGAAGTCAGCAGATTTTAGCTGACTTAGTAGCTGTATCTACCCCAGCCAGCTGTATCATGTTATCCACCTTGTAATGCAGCAGGGTTTGTCTACACTTGCACCCTAGTTCAAACTAGGGATGCAAATGCAGGCATTCAAAATAGTCAATGAAGCGAGGATTTAAATATCCCGTGCTTCATTAGCATGATCTCACTGGTGCACTAGTTCAAATCACAGCTGATCCTCAAAAAACTGGTTTCAATCATCTGTGATTCGAATTAGCGTACCAGCAAGATCTTGCTAATGAAGCACGGGATATTTAAATCTCTGCTTCATTGACTATTTTGAAGGCCTGCATTTGCATCCCTAGTTCAAACTAAGGTGCAAGTGTAGACATACCCGCAGTGAGTCTGCTAAACCCTCAGGATGAACTTCATGTTGCATTCTGTTACAGAAGAGACCCTGACCTCAGCTGGGTTTCACTTAGGGAATCCTATTTTCAAGGGCTTTGTTTAGTTTCTAAAACCAGCATCCTTGAGAGAGTGCCCACAATGCACCGCTCTCAGCTTTGTTCTTCTCATTGAGCTGAGAGCCTATTTCTTTCCTATGAAATATTTTTCCTGGAATGTAGGAATTGCTTCCTCTAAATGTGGTCTTGGCACAGTCAGCTTCTGGAGCCCCCACTCAACACAATGGCTGAGATCCAGGCCCAGTTGAAGTAAACAGCAAAACTTTGACTTCTTTGAGGCTAGGATTTCCCCTCAACTTCTCCTCGAGGCTTAAGGATTGGATTGCACTAAGATGGTGGGAAACAGAGTTGGTGCCCAGCCCTTTTGTTACCAAGAGAGGTGTGAATGAAACGCACTGTCGATCTTGAACCCTGGAAAGCTTTGCTCTGCTCTCCAAGCCTTTGAGGAGAGCTTCCCCATCCATTCCTCCCAGGGCTGCACAAGGTTCACAGATCTCTTCCTGAGGCTCTGACTTCCTCCGGAGTAGAAGTGGTGAGTTCAGGATAGTCTGTGAGCTCTTGGAAGGGACTTCTTCATAGGAAAGCAGGCCCATGAAAGAAGAGTGGTGAAATAGCATAGACACCAACCCTGCGGAAAAAATTAGCACCCATTAGCTTTCATTCCCCTATGCCCCCCAGTGCCGCCCATCTGCCTGAAGCTCCACTGATCAACTACTCCTCACTTCCAGATCTCCCATCCACCACAATCAGCTATTCTGCAGCATGCAGGAGGTGCTAGTGGAGGGAGGAGTGAAAATAGGGCAAGTTTGGGACAGGAAGAGGTGGGTTGAGGGTAGAGAAGGGGCAGAAAGAGGTGGGACAGGAGGTTGAGAAGACCCAGGACCCACAGAAAGGAGGTTGTAGTCGATCACATTCATGCTAGTGCTTATGCTTTGCTTCTATTTCCCACGTCATGGAAGTTAGAGCAGAACAGCCTTTGCCTATGTGAACAGAAACTGGGCAGGAGGAAGGCGAGTATGAGCACATCTGTGAACTAATCCATCACCACATCCAAGTTTAAAATTAAGTTGTGACTGAGCTCAAGTGTGTGGGACGTCAGCTAGGCAGACCTCAGGAAGACAGCGGCTGAGGCCACATAAGGAAAGACCTATGTCTGATCCGTGCCATCTCACTCAGGCTCACCGGGTTCAGGCTGTGGGGCTGTTTCATTGCTATGTAGACATCTGGGCTCAAGCTGGGCCCAGCAGGGTCCTGGAGCCCAAGCCCAGGCCCAAGCCCAGAAGTTTATTCAGCGGTGAAGCTGTGAAGCTCTGCAGCCCGAGTCCCCTGGTACAGGGCAGCTGCAGGTTTTTCTTTATTGTATAGACCAGGGGTAGGCAACCTTTTCAAACCGAAGAGCCAAACTACATCAAAATTCAGAACAAGAGTGCCCGTTTGCATGACTGAGTGTATACAACTTAATATTATTGATAACTGACCTAATGAATAATAGCAGCATAAATGAAACACTGTATTCACAGACTTTATTTAATGGGACTTCTGCTGCTGCATATTTTCGCACATCTATAGGACGTTTACATCAGAACTGGTTGAGTCCAGCTTCATGCACACATTCAGGCTGTCTTCTGTCAATCTTATGTCAGGGGTTGGGACTGGGAGGGTGCAGGATGTGGGGATAAGAGAGGCCCAAGGCAGGGGGTTCAGGTGTATATACTGGGCTCAGGATTGGTGTGGGGGGGGGGGAGGGGCAGGACTGTTAAGATGCTGCAGCCAGATGGGGCCTAAGTCCCAATCTGAGGCTTGTTGGCCAGGCTTCATTTTTAAATAAAAGTAAAATATTATGTCCAACACAAAAGGTTTCAACAGTGTCTTTATTTATGGCAGGGATGGGAAACCTTTTTTGGGTCAGGGGCCACTGTTCCTTAGAAAAATCAGTCAGGGACCACACCAGTGAGAAGCAAAAAACCAACTCCTCCAAAAACCTCCAACCCTCACTGATGTGGCCCCCAACTGAGACACCTCACTCCCCTCAGACTCCAGCCCCATAGGTGTGGGGGAGGAAAGGGCAGGGAGTACTGGAGTCCCAGTCAGAACGGTTAACTCTTCTGGGGCTCCAGGGTTAGTGGATTTTGTGGGCCCCCTAGCTCTGGGGTGGGGCCAAAAATGAGGGATCCAGTGTGTGGGACAGAGTTGCCAGAGAGTGGAATAGGGATGGGGGTGCCGAATCTGGTTGGGAGGTAGGGTTCAGGAGCAAACTAGGGGTAGGTGTCTGGCCAGGGGAAGGGTGCAGGAACAGGGTGCTGGCAGCTATCTGGCCAGGGGTAGGGAGCAGGCTGGGGGTGCAGGATCTCAGCATGTGCAAAAGGGGGTGCAGGGTCTAAGCAGCACTTACTCGTTTTTTGTGCTCAGATTGCTTTCAGGATCCTTTTCCCAGGCATGGCATCCCATTGGCTGGATGGAGTAGTGGTGGGATCCCCAGCATGGGAGCTGGCCATGAGCAGAACCTGACCTTGAAGCACCTCGATGGAACAGGCCCTGAGACAGCTCCAACAGGCCCCCTCAGCCTTGCAAGCAGCACCAGCAGCATCCTGCTTCCATCACCTCCCCAGCTTGACAGTACCTGCTGGTCTCCAGGGACAAGTATCTTTGGCAGGATCTGTTGGCAGTGCTGGAAAAAGCACACGTGCCGCTCCTCCAGGAAATCCAACCACACCTCGTCCCCAAAGGCTGACTCCTCCGCCATTTTACCACCACACTCTCTTAGCTGCTAAGCTCCCAACCTCAGCCTTTAACCCCCTTGGCCACTAACTCTTCTCCCCCACCTCAGCCATTAACCCCCTTGGATGCTACACACACCCCAACCATTGGCCTCCTCGGCAGTGAAAGCCTGGGCTGAACCCACCTGGATGTTCCTGGTCTCAGGCCCCGGGGATAAGGAGAGCCCTGAGTCCCTCCTGGAGTGGGTGCTACAGAGTGCCCGGGCTCAACCTCTCCCCCTGCACCTGGCTCCCTACAGCCCCTGGTGCTGCCACAGCTGCACTCACAGCTGGCCCTCTCCTGCCTTGGAGGAGCTGACCTACAGCACCCAGCTGAGCATGCACCCCCTCCAGCCACTCTTCACTCACAAGCTGGAGGACTTGGCTGTGGTGAAGATCAGCAGCACCCCCACATCCACTGTCACCTGGACCCACTTCAGTAGCCACCCCTTCCTCCCTCTCCTGTCCTCCCTCCCCACCCACCCCCAGCCTCAGCTGGGCTCTGAACTGCCCCTGCACCCTCCCCAGCTAGCCTGTACAATGTGCATCACCATGTGCTCAGGTGACCTCGGTGTTCCTGTCTGCCGAGACAAGAGATGGTTCCTAGATTTCCTACATTAAAAGATCATTTTGAAATCTAGGAAAGCTCAGGGTTTTCTCCACCCACCCCTGTGCAGAAAGCCAGCGCTGGCTCCAATGGTGCAGGGAGCATGAGACTGGATTACCAGCACAGGTTCCCCATTGCGGGGGAGGGGGAGTGAGGAGGAGCTTAGCTTGAGCCATCAGCCATATTTGGCTCCTAAGTGAGCTATGTGGCTCGTGAGCCATAGGTGGTTGACCCCTGGGCAGACATACCCTGAGTGCTGCAGTCTGCTGGCAAGGGCATCGGATGACATAAAACAACAGCCTGAGACGTATTTGTAGACGTGCATTTGCAATGTTTAGACAACTGGGGAGAGGAGCAAGATGGCTGAGATACTCTGTACTCCACATTATCCACTTCTATATGATTATGTGATTATTTTGTACACTGTATGCCTTGTGAGATATCATTTAAAAACTCATAAACTGCTGAATGTTATTATCCCATTGAAATGTATGTAACAACACTATGTAAAATTATGAGATTTTACTGTATGATTGTTACTGAAACATTGCAATTCTGGGTAGCACACACAAACCAGTTCCTTGGAGACAAAGACACCTTAGCATGCCAGCAAAGTGCTTAAAAAGCCATTATCAGCTTAATCAGACATTTTCCAGCAGGAGGAGTGTTGTAAACAAGACATTTACAATTCATTGAAGGACAGTTTGCAGATCATGTACACAATGGAACTGCCTGCCCTCATGACCCAGCAAGAATTTTTCCAGCACAAAGCGTTGAGGAATAAGTGAGAAAAAAAAATGTCCCTAACCACCTCTCACTTCTTTCCATCTCTCTGCTCATAACAACAATGCTCAAAGAATTGAACAGAGGAGAATGATCCCAGGCTGGAAGGAGATGATGCCTGTGATGTTTTACTACTGCTTATGGTAAGACAGATTCTCTGTTTTTAAACCTATTAACCTTGCTAAAATTTAGGAATTAGCTTGCATGTCTATCGTTTTATTTAATTTTTTAATCAGTCTTGACCTACATGCATCTATACTTGCTGCCACTTAAAATCTATCTTTCTCTAGTTAAACTTTTTTTTATCTACCGCAATGTGTTTAAGTGTTTGGGAAATTTCTTCTTAAGTCAACAAGGCTAGTATAGTGTATCAACATTACCCATTGTTGGAATGTTGGACTGTCTATGGGCTTATATTGTCCAGGAAACTACTGAGCAGTACAAGATGCACATTCCAGGGGTGCAAGGCTAGGACTGTGGATATGCAGGCATAACCCTGCATTCAATTTACTGACAGCTGGACATCACATTCATGTACTTAGTTGAGATTGCTCATACACATGGGGAGGGTTGCCAACCCTCCCAGTTTGGCCACAAGTCTCCCAGAATTGAAACCAATCTGGGAGATTTTAATAGGCCACTTAGGCTATGTCTAGACTGCAAGCCTCTTTTGAAAGAGGCTTTTGAAAAAGCCTCTTTCGAAAAAGAGCGTCTAGACTGCAACCAGTACTTTAGAAAAAGCAAGCTTCCAGCATGTTATCAACAAACTACAACCTATCCTGGAAAATGACCTCTCACTCTCACAGACCCTGAGGGGCAGACCAATCTTCCCTACAGAAAACCCCTTAACCTCAAACAAATTATTTCCAGCAATCACGCAACACACCTCCATCATAATCATCCAGGAACCCACCCTTGCAGTCAACTCCAGTGCCAACTCTGTCCACACTTCTATACTAGTATCATCATCACAGGACCTAACCACATAAACCACCACATCAGAGGCTCATATAACTGCACATCCACCAATGTGACCTATGCCATCAAGTGCCAGCAATGCCCCTCTGCTGTGTATATTGTCCAAACTGGACAGTCTCTACAACAAAGGATTAATGGACACAAATCAGATATTCAAAGTAGTAACACACAGAAATCTGTTTGGGAACATTTAACTTGCCTAGGCACTCATTAATGGATCTCAAAGTTACCATATTATTAACAAGCCAATTTAAAAAACCAGTTTGAAAGGGAAGCTGCAGAACGTAATTACATTTACAAGTTTGATACCTGCAATAAAGGTTTAAACAAAGACCGTAACTGGATTACCCACTACATTCCACATCCTAAAGATATAAAAAGTCAAGCAAGGGGGTACTTAAGAGTACTTAGAACCCACAGTATCAGCTTCATTTAGCATGAATACACTAATTGACCATTTTCCCCATTTCTGTTTCCCTCTCTTTCTCTGCTATTGATTTTACAACCTGGACCCCTTAACTCCATTCCTCTGAAGAAGTGGGTTGTTCCCATGAAGGCTCATGATGCCATCTACATTTTTTGTTAGCCTCTAAGGTGCTGCAGGACTATTCCTTGTTTTTTAATTTTTTTCAGTTACAGACTGACATGGCTACCACTCTGAAACTTTTTAATGATTTGAAATAACCTATAACAAGAAGCCCAAGGGTGGCACTTTGGGAGGGCGGGGGGAGCAGCTTTTCATCCATTCCCCAAACTATCAGGGAGAGAAGGAAAAGTACTTGCATTCTGTGTATGCCTCTCACTCCTCACTGGTAAAAGGAGGGGGCAGAGGAGTAAATCACTGAATGCAAGTACTTTCCCCTCACTCCCTGATAGTCAGGGGAACAGAACAAAAAGCAAGCTGTGTCCCAATGAGCACGGCTGCTGCCAATCTTGCCTTCCCAAAACTCTGCCCTTGAATAAGCCATGTTCTGGAGCCTCCTCTATAAGAAATCCAAATATCTTTCAGCACCATTTTTTACCCCTTTGTCATTTCCGTGGCTAAGTAATTCCATAATTCACTTGAAGGTAATTCACATGTTGCTCAGTTCATGTAGGTCTAATGAAATCTGAAACACAAACAGGTGGTGTTCCCTCTTGTATAGAGGACCAGCATGAGCCCAATGCATCACTCAAGACCAATTTTGAGGACTTTTCTAATACAAGTGTGGTGGTCACCATCTTGGCTAATTCAAGCCATTGAAACAGGAACCTCTACAGCTGAAAGCATGAACCTCTACAGTTCAAGCTAAAGAGTCAGCCAGACTGTGTTGCCAGGGGCTATAAGGACATGTCTACACTTACCAGAAGATGGATGCTCCAGAGGTTGATCTTTTGGCATTCCATTTAGCGGGTCTAGTACAGGCCCATAAGTTAAATGCTGAGGGCAGCCCCTGCTGGTGTCCACTGTTCCTCCTTTTGTGAGGAGTAAGGGAAGCCAATGGGAGCATTTGCTTCCATCGGCCTCCCACTGTGTGGATTCCAACATGGCTCAGCTTAAGGTAAGGTGACTCCAGCTACTCATTTTGCATAGCTGGAGCTGTGCACCTTAAGCTGACATGCCTGGTCTACTATAGACCAGCCCTATCAGACTCTCAGGGGCAGATGACCGTTTTGCGAGGCCATGAGCAGCATAATTTCGTGGGGCACCCCTTTGCCACGGCGCATGCGCAGTGACGCCACGGTGCATGGGCGGGGGCTTTTTGAAGCACGGGGCCTGGGGCGGCTGCCCCGTTCGCCCAGCCCTATATCTGCCCCTGCAGACTCTCATCCTTTGCAGACTGTCAGACACAGCACACATTATCCTCCTGATCAGTAGGTTACATATGCACCTTGAGCAAGCCATTTTCACAGGGGTGAATTTCAGACATGGAGAGGAGAAGAAAAATAATTTAGCATATTTCTTCTATGTATGCCCACTCTATTGCCCAGCAGAAGCAAAATACATCACTTCTATCTGGCTGCATAGATTTTACATCATTAGCCTAATCACTCATATTGCAGGCACCAAGCTTCTGGAAAGATTTCATTTGGGTCTGTATCATGAAGGTGTAAATTGAAAGGCATCCCCTCTCTCCTATCATAGCAAAACAATTGCTATCTTAAAATAATTTGAGGTGAAACCTGTATAACTGGCAAATGTTTCTAAACTACCGTATATTCCGGCGTACAAGACGACCTCTGAAGTTAAAAAACATCCCCCAAAAATCAGGGGTCGTCTTGTACGCCGGATGCCCCGCCGCCGGAGCCCCTCCGCGGCTTTGAAAGCCTCGGGGGAAGCCGGCGGCGGGGCATCCCAGGCGCGCATGGGCTGCCCCCCCGCCGGAGCCCCTCCGCGGCGGCGTGGAGGGGCTCTGGCGGGGGGGCAGCCCATGCGCGCCTGGGATGCCCCGCCGCCGGCTTCCCCCGAGCCATTCAAAGCCGCGGAGGGGCTCCGGCGGGAGGGGGGGCAGCCCAGGCGCTCCTGGCGGCTTTGCTCCCGGTGCCTCTGGTCTGCTGGGGACCATCTCCAGCAGACCAGGGACACCGGGAGCAAAGGAGGCGGAGGGGCGCTGGGGTATAAGATGAAACCCTATCTTTTAATTAAAAAGATGGGGGTCGTCTTATACGCCCAGTCGCCCTATACGCCGGAAAATACGGTAGGCTAAAATAAATATGCAAAAACATGCACTGGAATTCTCCCTGACATCATCTCGGGGGTGTCAAAATACAATCATGTTCTGAAGCTGATTTTTTGTTTTTACATATAAGAAAGAATAAAGAAATGATGTATAGGGAACTGGACAAATGTTTCTGTCTAAAGATACATAAAATATTTGCACTTCCTTTGTGTGATCCAGACATATTCTGTGCATAAACATCACATGTACATCTGTGAGGGGGGTCACTCACCACCGTAGCGGGGGTCTGTCGTCTGTCCCCGGAATCAGTCCATTCCGCCCGCACGGGCCTCCGCTCACGTGGCGTTTCCCCTCTGGAATCCTCCGATCACATCGTTCTCTTCGCCACACTGCCCTCCGGCAGTGCCTAAGTCACTTGCTCTGAGCCCCCCTTCCGGGGGTTGGTGTCTCTCCAGCAGGCCTTCCCGCAGGCCTAGCAGGCTGGCCAGTTGGCTGTCCGAGCGCCCTGGCCCAGCCTGGCTCTCTAGCCCTGCCCTAGCGCCAGGGAGTGTCCTGCTCCCTCGGCAGCCAGGCTCACACTGCCTTTGCTGAAGCAGCCCTTCCCTTTTATAGCTCCCAGCTGGGCCTTAATTGGCCAACTCTGCCCAGCTGGGCTGAACTCCCCGGGCCTGCTCCAGGCTGGGGTTTGGCTCCTAAAGGGCCAGTACAGGGCAGCTGCCCTGCTACAACATCATTAAGGCCCTGACAATGCAAAGTATTTAAGCACATGCATATGTAAGGATGTGAATTGTCCTGTTGAAGTCTGTGGGACTTTTTGGCTGCATAAAGTTAAGAACGTAGGTCTCAATCCAGCAACATTTTACATAATTTCAAAGCTGTCAACAAGTGACTGTTACTGGGGCAAATTCTGCCTTGTCCTCTATGGCTGCAGAGGGTCCTGCAATGCAGTCAAAACAGCAAGTCAAAATTACAGTACACCTCTTGCAGCCTGTGTGGGAAAAGGGTTCTGTCTCCTTCACTGACATCAGTTGCATGGCTATGTTATGTGGGTTGGCATGTGCAAGTAGAGGAAAGTATTTGACCAACTATAACTGTTAAATGAACCTTTTACAGAAAAACAGTAGGATCAGCAAGTATCTAACCACCACCCTTAGCATTTGGCTGCAAATTTGACCTAAATCGTATGGCGTGGGAAGCCTATTCTTGGGCAAGAACTTTGCTAATTTATTTCAGAGAAGCAACACAATGATAAGACTATTAAGCTGCTTTTTCAACAAGGCTCATAATGCAAAACAAGCCAAAGTGAATATATTTGTATGTAGTAATCCCTAAGGAAATGAAGAATAGTTTTTTCCTGAAACAGCAACCATCACCTTCCTAGGAGACTGTCTTCCTTATGTGTGCATTTCAAAATTAGACTCAGCTCTTCTGCCTCCTACCTGTGAACTCCAGAGGGAACTTGTTGATGTCTAACTCCGCAGACTGATGTTGCTTGCCTTTTCAGGGAAGCTAGGACACAGCAGTAATGTAACTGTGAAGCCCCCTTCGGCATTTCACAGGTTCAGCACTGTACAGCTGTGATCTTTGCTCACATTCTCCATCACAAAATGTTATCCTTATAAGAAACGCACAGGATCTTTTTCAGGGGAAAAGGCAATATGCCCCATTTATTGTAAATACAGCATGTGTATTCACTCACTCACATACGCATCCTGCTTCTGGTGTTATAGTTATTGGTGCTCATGCCAGCCTAGTGCCCAGGTAGTCTAGGCACAAATAAGAATCCAGATTGTTGGCTACGGTCCAATGCTCCGAAGTTGTCTTTATAGTATTAACTCAAACCTTGATGGCTACACACTCCACTTTTATGGTTGAAAGGCCTCACTTTAGTCTATGGGTTTCTGCAGTGTCAACCTGAAGTCATCTACTTGTTTTACCTCATGGTTGCTTCCATTGTCATGCTCCACCAATACTTTGATGAATGTCTTGGGAGTGACTGCAGCTGATTCATCTCATTCACACATCTCTTGCTTTACAATAGTCAATTCTTCACTTCTTAAACCATCCTGAATTTGATTGACACATGAATTCTCTCCTCCTTGTTAACCATGCTGACCATCTGGTGCTGGTATCTTCTGTATCTTGTCTTCCCACATTCTCTGAAATGAACTGTGCTTTGTGTGAGTTAGAAAAGCAATTTCTCTTACAAAGGAACAGGCAGGATTTCTTACAGACTTACAAGGTTAAAAAGACAATTTTAAATAATTTCTTTCTAACTTGTAATATCTTATACAGAATATATTTCAATATCTAGCAGTTGCTATAATCTATATAACTACATAAAACAAAGCTATAAAATGAAACCTATATAACTGCTACTATGTGTCAAGCCTACACAGGCTCAAAACTTTATCACTTTTTATTATTTGTTTAGACTTGATTCCATAACTAACAACCATCGTTATTTGTGCAGTGCTAGTGGAATTCTATACCTACTATCCATGGGTCCAGATTTAATGTATCCAAGAGTACTGAGGGAGTTGGCAAATGTTCTTGCAGAGCTTTTGGTCATTATCTTTGAAAACTCGTGGAAATTGGGAGAGATCCCTGATGATTGGGAAAAGGCAAATGTAGTGCCCATCTTCAAAAAAGGGAAGAAGGATGATCCAGGGAACTACAGACCTGTCAGCCTTACCTCAGTCCCCGGAAAAAACATGGAGAGAATCCTCAAGGAATCCATTCTGAAGCACTTGGAAGAGGGGAAAGTGATCAGGAATAGTCAACATGGATTCATGAAGGCCAAGTCGTGCCTGATCTGATTAGCTTCTATGATGAGGTAACTGGATTTATGGATATGGGAAAGTCAGTGGATGTGATATACCTTGACTTTAGCAAAGCTTTTGATATGGTCTCCCACAATATTCTTGCCAGTAAGTTAAAGGAATATGGATTGGATAAATGGACTGTAAGATGGATAGAAAGCTGGCGATACTGTTGGGCCCAATGGGTAGTGATCAACGGCTCGATGTCAGGTTGGCAGTCAGTTTCTAGTGGAGTGCCCCAAGAATCTGTTCAAGGACCTGTTTTGTTCAACATCTTTATTAATGACCTGGATGGGGGGATGGATTGCACCCTCAGCAAGTTTGCAGATGACATTAAGCTAGGGGGAGAGGTAGATATGCTTGAGGGCAGAGATAGGGTCCAGATTGACTTAGACAAATTGGAGGATTGGGACACAAGAAATCTGATGAGGTTTAACAAGGACAAGTGTAGAATCCTGCACTTGGGACGGAAGAATCCCAAGCATTGTTACAGGCTGAGGACCAACCAGCTAAGTAGTAGTTCTGCAGAAAAGGACTTGGGGGTTACAGTGGATGAGAAGCTGGATATGAGTCAACAGTGTGACCTGTAGCCAAGAAGGCTAATGGCATATTAGGTTGCATTAGGAGGAGCATCACCAGCAGATCTAGAGAAGTGATTATTCCCTTTTATTCGGCTCTGGTGAGACCACATCTGGAGTAATGTGTCAAGCTCTGGGCCCCCCACTATAGAAAGGATGTTGACGCATTGGAGAGGGTCCAGTGGACAGCAATCAAAATGATTAGGGGGCTGGAGCACATGACCTATGAGGAGAGGCTGAGGGATTTGGGTTTGATTAGTCTGCAGAAAAGAAGAGTGAGGGGGGATTTGATAGCAGCCTTCAACTTCCTGAAGGGAGGTTCCAAAGAGGATGGAAAAAGGCTGTTCTCAATAGTTACAGATGGCAGAACAAGGAGAAATGGTCTCAAGTTACAATGGGGGAGGTCTAAGTTGGATATTAGGAAAAACTATTTCCCTAGGAGGGTGGTGAAGTACTGGAATGGATTACCTAGGGAGGTGGTGGAATCTCCATCCCTAGAGGTTTTTAAGTCTCGGCTTGACAAAGCCCTGGCTGGGTTGATTTAGTTGGGATTGGTCCTGCCTTGGGCAGGGGGATGGACTTGATGACCTCCTGAGGTCTCTTCCAGCTCTATGATTCTATTCCACAATAAGCAAACATTTAAAACAGAGAGCCAGCACAAAGTAATTTCATTTATATCCCTATGCAGAAATTTGGAAAAGGAGAGATAGAGTTGTAGATAACAATACTCCCAGACACCAGAAGTTAATACCTCATCATAGGTCAGAGTTAACATCTCATTGAGATTAATCAGACTTAACTTCAGATGTTCCAAGTGCATTCAAGTAAATTTGGGCAGAAGGATGTTCACATGTGCTGCTGCTCTTCTTGGAAGCAGTTCTTGCAAAGCTTAGTGTTGATGGTGTGTTTAGTCCACACACCACACGAAAGGGTTGGAGATCTACACAACTGAGCAAGGTGGCTGTTTTGCAAGCCCCATGTTCCTGCAAGTTTTGAGTTGTCCCTGAAAATACTCTGGCTCCTTCTTCAGTTGGTCTCCTTGCTTTCCCGCCTTTCCTGCAGGTCACACCATCTCTCCTTCTGCTCAACACCTAAGTAGCATCGAATTGCCAGCATTCCTCACCTCTGTCTAGACATAGAACTGTGCAGAAGACCCCATGCTCCTCTAAAAGGAGATCTCAGTGGGCTGACTGGTTCTTGTCTTTGCTCTGTCAGCAAGATCTCCTTCTCCCAGCCTTCCCTCTCTGTTCTTTAAAGAAGAGTAATAAGGTAGGAGGTAGTGGAGGAAGGATCCAGGAATGGAAAATGGCAGAAATAAAAATCTCAAGAGCTGCAGGAGGCAGCAGTTTATTGATTTGTGCAAAATGAACAGGGACTTTCAGAGCAACTTTATTAAACAAAAATTATGAGAGGCCCTTTGCATAGTCACAGAACCACAGTATACTTGGGCCCATGCATAAAGATATTCCAAATGTCAGGAAGAAAAGAAACACATTCAAGTCAATGTTACAGATGGAAAGAGAATCCCTTCTGTGAATATTACGTGGAGGACAATTCTCCAGTTGCGGAGGCAAGAGTCCAAGTGATGTTATACAGAATACACCCAGCATGACTGAGTCAGGCAGACAAAGGAGGCAGGATACAAAAATAACACAAACCAAGCCAAATTATGCAAATACAAAGGGAACAAAGTATTCAATACTATTCACATCAGACAGTCGCTAATTATTAGCAACTTTGCTTTGACTGCTGTTACCCAAAGTGGAATTATTATTTATAGTTAACCTTTGGTGGAAAAAGTTTGAGTGCCTTTACCTCTAACAGGCTGTGATTCTGGAAAGCATCTGTATTCAGGGTACTCAGGATAATATTTAAGCATGTACTTAATTTTAATAAATAGGAATTAAGCCCATGCTTAAAGCTAAGCCCATTCTTAAATGCCACCCTGAATAGGGATACATTTCAGCATATGATTGAATTCTTTCTGGAATGGGGACAATAGACTACATTGGAACCAGGGCTGGATTAACCACAAGGCTAATAATGCTATACCCTTAGACCCTCAATTGTTCGGGCCCTACTAGTCAGTCAGGGGCGGGGCTGGGCCGAGCCAGGTCAGGGAGGAGGAATGAGCTTGCCTACATAGCCCTGCTGGAGCGTGGAGCGCTCCTGCCAGCAGGAAAGGCAAAGCAGAGCCCCCTGACTTAGGAGCAGCTCAGCCAGACAGTCTGTTGCTTCCAATCCCTTGGATCTCGGTCTCTCTGGCTGTGTTGTGGAAACACACTGCTGCTTGGCAGGTATCTACCAGTAGTGGTGACCAGACACTAAAAATCTGGTTACTATGGGAAACCATGCCAGCTCTGAGCAGGCATTACCCCTCTTCCTTCCCAACTCCCTCCACCCCGATTTCTCCCAAGTTCTGCTTAGTTTTCAGGGAGGGACACCAGACTCCCTTCCTGTGCCTGTATCCCTCTCATCTGAGGTCAGACAGCTCCAGGATGCTGCCTTCTGGATCCTAGTGCCAATCACCATTTTCTATGTATGTTGGGTCCATTTCTGGGCAACGGTGAGTGCCTGAGAGGTGGCTGGGGGAAGAGGCAGTACCAAATCAGTAGGGTGAGAAGCTTGCAGAGAAGCTGCAAACACTCTATCCAGCTCCAGCCCGAACTATTGCCCCTACTCCCTCCCGAACTATTGCCCCTACTCCCTCCCAGGTATAAGGAACAAATTCCCATACATTAAGAAAAACAAAACACCCTACTTTGGATACCAGTACTTTAACTCTTATGATGCTTTCCAGCGAGGTACAATGTATTCTATACTAAACTGTCCTGGAATCAAAGAAATCAATTTTTTTTGTTGATGTGTTTTTCTATACTGAAATGCACAAGTAACTAAGTTTTTTCCATATGCTCAGCCTAGTTGCACAGGCCTATGCATCTTTGTACTATTAAGGCATTGCAAAAGCATTGGCGGAAACTCAGCATACAGTATTGTAGGTTTTTCCTTCCCCAGGCTCTCCCTCAAGGATTTTAAATTCACTTTTTAGAAGGATATGATAGAAAGACTAGCTGAATAGGGTAAGACAGGTTTCTGCCCATTTGCTGGGTCTCTAGCAGATCAATCCATCATATAAATACCTCACATTTGATTTCTTTTGAGTATCATTCCAGAACTTAAAGCTAAATAAACCTGCAGTTAGTCCTAATTTTTCTGCCCCAACTCAAACTAATTTCTTTTTCAAGTGGAAATGCTGAGTAAGCATGAATATGATTCAAGAAGGGAATGAGAACAAAAGCTAGTTCCTATTGACATTTATACCTTTGTTGCCTTATTGACTTTAGGCCAGGATCTGGGAGAAGGGATTTTTGCAAAAGAATAGATTTGGGTCCCTTCTGCTTTTTTTTACATCTGGCTAATCAGAATTTCATTCACTTTCCTGCAGTAAATTCTACTTTGGGGGATGGGGAGAGAAAAATCTGTTTGCCGTCTGCTCCTTCATTCTGCACCAGCCTAGTAAACAAACATGGCTCCAATTGTTCTTTTGAGATGCTCATTTTCAATGAAGTCTTTTTGTTAAGGGGGGCAGAGAACACAACAGGGAATAGGTGTGCTTTGTCCTAGTCATTCAAAAGCTGTATTGTTTTAGATTGTTTCAGCACTTCTCCAGAGATCCCCACCCTCTAGCAAGCCTGAGCCCACGGTGCTTCCTTCTATTTACTTGTACCCGGCAATATGCTGTCAAACAATACAATGCTTAATCTCTGTGGTGGGTGCTTGTTACCTGGTTATCTGGCTCCCTCTGCTGTCAAAATATTTTGGATTTTTCCCCTTTTCATTAATATTTTATAAGGAGATTTTTTTCCCAGTGTAGAATATACATTTATTAATATTCTATTGGCCCACATAGTACCAAATATGACCTTGAGCAGCCTGCATGCTATTGTATATTTACTGATTGTAAATTTTCTTTTTGTTGGCAATTCCTTCTTCTTTAAGTTAAAAGGCAGACGCTTCCATAAATATAGTGCCAGCAAATTTATGCATTAATTTGACACTCACTTCCCCAAATTCAGATCTTTAAAGGCAGTCAAAACAAGTCAAGGTCTCTCCTTTTAAATGTCTCTGTACTTTGCAACTTAACTATTGTTGTATGGCAGAAAGTACAAGAATAGAGCTTTCAAATTGACTATTCTGCTCTTAAGGACCTTGAATTCCATTGTTTGCTATTGTCAGCAGGTGTGCATAAAACCTTGGTTCTAACATCAACAAAAACCTTCAAAATTCATTTTCTTGCTATCAATTTAAAAGACTGATCAATGGCAGAGTAAGCTCTAACGTGCTAGGGAGCCACTCAGACTAAAGTAGGTAGCACATCAGCCTATGGAATGTCTGTATAAGTCATTGATTCAGCAGTTATTAAGACTGGCTCCTTGGTATGGGTATCATGGCTCCTGGGAGTTCCTTAATTTAGAATACAGTACAACCATATGCACTCACTTTGCTAACTCCCTTCGATGGCTCTCAAATATTATTCAGATGGATTAGCATGCACACCTGTACTTGTGTGCAGAATCAGGGCTTGAAACAACATGGCAAGAAATGTGACCCAAAGCCCATAGATATAAGTAAATTGGACCAAAAATAAAAGACAAACAGTATTATCCCACTTCTCAGCCTAGACTGAAATGCAGCTAGTCATAGCAATATCTCACACAATAAACATTTCACAGAGTAGACAAAAGGACATTAATTAAAATAAAAATACATTCCGCTCTTATCAACTTAACATCTGGATCCCTTTCTAGACTTAAAACCAAATATCAATAACTTATTTTTTTTAAAAAATCCAAACTACCCTACAGTATTCTATACTCCGCCCCCAAAACATGGCAGTAGCACTATTACATTATTGTAAGAGGCTACAGAATATGTTGTTGTTCTTAGTATTTATTTGTATTGCTGTAGTACAGGAGGCATCATATGACCTTAGTGCTATACTAACTCCTATAACTCAAACACAGACTCTGCCCAAAGAGCTTACAATCTAAGTATAAGATGATAGACAAGAAGTAGATGCAACAAACAGATGGGGAGGCACAAGGTAACAATGAGGCACTGAGATCAGTGTGATAAGCAAAGGTGACAATACACCAGCTGCCTAGCCATTATCTTGTGCCTTGAAGGCATCAAAGCAGAAGTGTATTTTTAAAAGAGATCTGAAGGAAGACAGCATAGAAGCTTTGTAGATTTGTATGGTGAGCTCCTCCAATGCATAGGGGACAGTGTAGGAGAAAGACCTAAGGTGTGTATGGAAAAATTTGTTTAATTCATACGTAAGGCTAGCATGATGGCAAAGCAGAGGCAAAGGCCACCAACTCAGTAGTGTGTAACTGTTGCTAGGACTAAGCCAGGAAGGTCCATAAAAGTGAAGTTTGTGTTTGATTCAGTGAATGGCAGCCAGTAGATACCAATGGAGAAATGACGTGGTTTAACCAAGAACACGTTACAAGTACAGGCAGTCCCCGGGTTACGTACAAGATAGGGACTGTAGGTTTGTTCTTAAGTTGAATCTGTATGTAAGTCGGAACTGGCGTCCAGATTCAGCCGCTGCTGAAACTGATCAGTTTCAACAGCGGCTGAATCTGGACGCCAGTTCTGACTTACATACAGATTCAACTTAAGAACCCCAGGCTCCGCGGCTTTGCTCCCCGTCCCCCTGGTCTGCAGACCAGGGGGACGGGGAGCAAAGCGGCGGAACACGCAGGCAGCGGGCAGCCCAGATGCGTCTGGGCTGTCCGCTGCCCACGTGTTCCGCCGCTTTGCTTCCTCTCCCTGGTCTGCTGGAGACCAGGGAGAGGGAGGGCCCCGTTCATAACTGCGGATCCGACATAAGTTGGATCCGCGTAACTCGGGGACTGCCTGTATTCGGTAACTGTATTGAACATCAACAGAGACAAATTATGTCTGCAGAGGCACATTTACAGCTGACCCAATTTCTATGGAAGTTGATGGGACTTTGTCCCATGGTAGATAAATAAGGCCCTGCAAATCTGAAGATACCACTTTATATCTGCAGATATCTACAGACCTTATTTGCAGCTCAGAGATAAAGTAGAGATGCAAATTTTTAATCTGTGCAGTGGTGGGCAGCAAGTGTAATAGCCTGGGCGGTAGGAAACTGCTGAGGCCACTGGACCTTATTGATAGGGCTTTTGAGTTATGATGCCCAATGCAGATGCCAAGCTGGCTAAGGATGTAGTATGTGGTATTCAGCTTCCTGGGCTCATTAGTAATCTGCCTAGATTCCAGGGAGATTAAGCTAAGTAGCACATACTGCCTCTGCAGCCACCCCAGAACCTGCATGGGGCATAGCAAAAGCATCTTCAAGAGAAAAGATGCTTTTTCTTGGGACTGCTTGGTGTCTGGTGGGGGAGGTATGGCATGGCTGCAGCTGGCTCAGGATTTCTCTGGGCACATACGGAGGTGTTTGGGGCTTTAACCAACCTGGGGCTCTTCTGGGCACAGTTGGGCCTCTGGACTTCAATCAGTTCAGAGTTCCACTGACTGAGGGAGTGGTACTTAAGTCCTCTCTGGAGGTGGGTCTCAGGGCTCCGGCCATGGAGAGAAGCAGGGGGGACTGGGTTCCGGCAACAAGTGGGAGGCAGAGGGTCTCAGGGCTCCATCTGCTGAGTGGATGTGGTGGAAGTGGCAGAGCTGGGCCTCACCTCCCCTAAGGGTGGCTCCGCCCATTGCCCATGCATTTAGGGCTCTATAGATAAGCTCCTTGAAAATAAATGACTTCACCAGAAATCTAGGGTGAAATCCTCATCCCTTCCACCAAGCCTGACTAAACAGATATATGCACATGGAAAAACCCTTTAGAATTTAAAAAGTTCTGAAATTAGGAGGGGTCGTAGAAATGTAATGGGGTTCCTTGGAAACTGATTTGATAGCTTACAGATTCCTTATTTTTTCTATACATTACTTGAACCATTCTATATATTTTATATAGCAGGGACATTTCTGCTATGTGGAAACTACTATTGAATTTTATAAGATGGTCCAAGCACCTATCAAAAATATAATTTTCAGTTAAATTCCGGAGGTCATTTCAATAAGGGAATGAGCCAGTCCATGACTATTACTATAGTCTAGGGAGACATTGAGAACAGATCATAAATATTTCTCTAGAGGACTGGTGGCCTCCTGTGGGTGGTAGGATTTCTCTGCTCTATCTTAGACTAATACTTATTATGTTCAGTGACTGTTTAGTCATCAAAGGTTGCCTTACATTAATTTCTCTGTTGTCAAATCAAGCTCTCAAAAGATCAAGAAAAAAAATTAATAAAAACAATTAAAGTACCATTTGTTTTTTAAGGAATAGTGAATTTTGAAGCTAATTATGTCATTAATTTTCAATAATTTTCCAACAATCCCTCAATTATATTACCAGTTGATAGCTATTGTCAGCAACCTGCGGTCTTTCTTTCCTAACTAAATTATGCTGAGTTATATTTTTTTCCATTAGAGAATAATTTTATGGCATTGTAGACACAGACTGAGCTATATGTTGACTCCAAATAAAGAGCTCATAGAATATATTTCCCAGGCCAAACCCTCTGACCATCTCATTATTTGGCCACCCTACGCTTTCCAAAATAGAGATTTGTGATGCTGCAGTTCAAGTGAACTTCTTGTCATTTGTCACTCACAAGCTCCATTGCCACCCCAAGGTATGTATATTTGCTCAGCAGCAGATAATTATAGAGAATGCAAAAAATCTGGGTGGCAGGGCGACATTACTCCAGCAACTGAAAAGAACACGGTCCACTTAAAGATATTAGCGCAGTGGTATTGCCCTCATGTGCTGGATGATGCAAATTGAACTGAGTAGGCAGATCCAGAGCAGGAAAGAGCTCTTTTGTACAGTAGTATGCTTCTCCGACCCCTGAAGACTGTACAGATGTTTTAGCACAGGAAGATCTGCATTTGCCATAGTTTGATTAGAGCTCTACAAGAACTGGGGGGCAAAATGAGAAAGGTAAAAGTAGTACAGCAGAGAGCAGTCATCCTCTATGGCATGTTCCTTTGTAGACAAGTGAGAGTTAATTACTGTATGCTGAAAACAACATTACTATCTTTCTAGGTAATGTGTCTATACTCAGAGAGAGAAAACTGTTGCTTGCCATTTTAACCAGACTGACCACTCTCAATTACCTTAAAACATGCATATTGCTTCAAAGAGATTTTAACTCCAGACTTCAAAGAGAAGCCTCAGAACTGTCATTCATGCTTAAATTTGATAGTTTACGTATGGGTCTTAACAAAGATGCTAATTATCTCACCCATTACAAAGATAGCTTCCTCAATTATCATCCCAACGTCATTACCTCACAGACACTAACCTTCCCCCCTCACCCCTCCTCTGTTCTAAAATCTTATTTGTCAATTGTATATGTGTTCACTTTTTTTATTGTGTCACTTTGGTATATATGGTCGTGCCAATTTCCTTCCACATATTGATTTGAGAAAGTGGATCTGGTCCACGAAAGCTCATCACCTAATAAACCATCTTGTTAGTCTTTAAAGTGCTGCATCGTCCTGTCTTTTGTTCCAGCTATACTGAACCCATATTTGTGGCTTCCAGATTGATTTGGAAACCTCCTGCTTGATGTTAATCTTTGGTCCCCTCCCATCTATTTCCTTTTTGTTGTGAGCAAGAAAGCTGGTGCAGAAAACAGTCTTGCATGTGTGTCCTATAGAATGGCAGATTTCCATTTAGTCTAATCTCATAGGGAAGGACTATGGGGCAGCCACTGCAAAACTGAAGGTACAATCCTAGTCCCATTGCATACATGGCCAAATCCGGCATTCCTTATGTGGCCACAACTCCCACTGAAGCGATGAGTAAGAATTCAAGAATTAGCCCCCCTTCTATGGGCCAAAATGAAGTTAATGAGCCACCCACTGACTTCAGTGGCATTGCAGCATAGGAGTGTGCGGGGGTTCACTCACCACCACAGCACCCCCTGCTGTCTGTCCTAGGAATTAGCTCCTGCTGACAAGGTGCCTTCCCTTGGGTGGTGTCTCCCTTCTTTCCTCCAGGCCACAGCGTTCTCTTCAGGACACTGCCCTCCGGCAGTGCCCACGTCAGTCTCTAAGCCCCTCTTCCAGGGGTTGTTGTTTCTTCAGCGGGCTGTTCTTCAGGCCCTGCAGTCTGGGGGTTTGCATGGCCAGAGCTCCGCTCCCCTCCCGGCACCGGCTCCCCCAGCAGCCAGACTCTCCCTTCTTTCCCTGGGAGCAACAGCCCATCCTCTTATATAGCTCCCAGCTGGGCCCTAATCAATTAATGCAGCCTCAGCTGGGGCTAAACTCCCAGGCCCTGCTCCGGGCTGAGGTTTGCCCTTAAAGGGCCAGTGCAGGGCAAACACCCTGTCACAAGGAGTTACATATTGATCAGCCCAAGAAACCTAATAAGACTGCAATTTCAGCAAGCAGTTCCATTTTTATTACTGAGCTAGTAACAACATTCCTATTCATTTTAAATGCTCTGCTGATGGTTAAGGATTTTCCAGAGCAGCTCTGAAATGAAAAATACCATTGTCCGTACTGATAACTAGGTCACATTCATCCCGGATTGGAATCATCAGCTTGTGTCAGCACTGGGCCTTTGCAGCACAACAAATGAGACCAAACGAAGACACTAAAGTCATCAGGGCCTGACCAAGCCATACAAAAACCTTGATACAGCATGACACCAGGCCTCCAGTGACTCTGCCCCCATTACCCCACACACATCAGCATCCCTGGCACAACAGCAGAGACCTCCACTTCTCAGAGCTAGCAGAGCTGGCCAAAGGGATCCTTGTCCTAGGTCTATTCAGGCATGGATTGCAACAGAGAAGAACGTCAGGGTATATCTGGTAGAGGGGGTATTCCAGCCATGCAGCACTCACTTCCTCCTACCACATAGCGAGGGGGGTGCTAATTGGGACATCTCAGAACATCATAGCCTGGAGTTAACACCCCAGTGGGATGTATGGGGCACTTCCCTCTCCCAGAACTGCAGGCAGCTGCATTGGTTACACTCAGACCATGTTGTCCAACTTTTCTGCAATGGCGGGAAACTCAATTAAAGAAATAAAGGCTGTGATTCTGATGTAATCTCATCATTCCAAGGACCCCTAGCGCCTATGCCTTTACCCAGCCCTGGGCCCCTTGACAAGCCATTTTCTTTGTCCCTAGATATTCTGCTGACATGTTCAATTTGTTCAGCTTGGTGCATGGGCCAGTATCATTTGAATTTTTATAGTTTTTTTTTTTTGCAGGCTCGGTAATCAATCACAATTCCGATCCATGCTCCAAACACACCTTAAAAAGGTGCAATTCCTGAGGTAGAGGCTCCCTCTTCTCCCACTTCCCCTCCCCCTCACACAGCTGAATTGCGTATAAAATATTTCTGGTTGATCCCATTGTAGTAAAACTGCTCTCATTGCTGGCCCCATCCCTCTCTGAGTAAAATCACAGGCTGTGTCTAGACTGCATCCCTTTTCCGTAAAAGGGATGCAAATTATGCAAATGAAGCAGGGGGGATTTAAATCTCAATTGCGATGTGTCTAAACATGGCTGCCGCTTTTATCCGGCTCGGAACTTTGCCGGAAAAAAGCGCCAGTCTAGACATGAATCTTTTGGAAAATAAAGCCTTTTCCGAAAGATCCCTTATTCCTTTTTTTAAGAGGAATAAGGGATCTTTCGGAAAAGGCTTTATTTAAATCCCCGCTTCATTTGCAATTGCGATGTGTCTAATTTGCATCCCTTTTATGGAAAAGGGATGCAGTCTAGACACAGCCACACTGTAAAAGTATGCATCTGTAATTCTACAGCTTTTGGTAGTTTGTAATGCAAATCACCTTTTGCAGCTAGTGAAGACTAAAAATAAAAGCTCCAGCCAGTTTTGAGGATCAATATTCATTGCAAGAGGAGTTGTTTTAAAGGAAATCAGTAGAAACAGATGTGGCTTTTTATTGGCTCCGCTGGGTTAACACAGTTTTTTGTGCTGGGGAGGAGGGGGGGAGCAAGGGAGGTTGGGCTTTCTTTGTATCTTCTTTTTAAGTAACATATACACGATGGCATGTTTCTGTGCTTCTAATTTCTGCATTTGTATTTCCTTGTTACTTCCGTTGCTCTTTTAATAACTGGGGGGGGGGGGAGAAATCACATGGGAGTGTCAAGTGGAAGAGGAATCCTGCTTCACGTAGAGATACTTCCACATGATTATGCAGATGATTTTCTACAAGTAACTTCAATTGTGGTATTTCCTAATTTGTGAGTGCTTGACTTTGCAACCTTGAAGTTCTTTTAGTTTAGGGTTCTTATTAAGGAGTAATTTCATTCAATATAATTTTGGCAGTTTTTTTTTTTTTTTTTTTAAGAGCAAACTGAAAACACAGAAATTCCATCTTTTGGCTTCACATTGACTCCATTCTGGGTCATGGGCAGGTTAGAACCTTTAGATCCTCTGCCCAAACCTCTGCCACTTGAGCTAATGGAGTAACTGATAGCAGAAGTAAGATATCGTCTTCCCTGTAAACCAGCAGGAGAGGGGAATGAGACAAGCGTTGGCAGCAAGTGGTGCAGATATTTGCTGATAGCATAGGAATGGTGATGTGGGTTCTATTCCAGATTCTGGAATGGTGTGTGCTCTAGTGCATACACACTTTCATGTATATTCCCCAAAGTGTAATCCCTTATGCCCTGTCCCTTCCAATCTGTTTCTGTCCCCTCTGATCAACCACTTCCCCAGATCTACCTCTTCAACTCAGTCTCATCCCAACTGCTTCCCGGTCCTAATCTACCTCTCTGGATACCTCATCCAATTTCAGTCTCTCTCCCTATCTATATACCATTGCCCGGAAGGCACCATCTTGATATTCTAGTCTGACCTGCATATTGCAGACCACCCATCGCTCCTGTAGTAGGCCCATAAACTGTGCTGAGTTATTACTGAAGTCCTCTAATCTTGATGGAATGACTTCAAGTCTCAGAGAATCCACCATTTTCTCTAGTTCTGACCAGCAAATGACCTGTGCCCCACTCTGCAGAGAAAAGTGAACCTCCTTCATGATCTCTGTCAATCTGACCTGGAGAAAAATTCCCTCCTGACCCCGAATACGTCAATAGATTTTGGGTATAAGGGCAAGACACACCAGATGGACACTGAGGAAAGAATACTCTGTGGTAACTCACAGACCCCCCCACAGGAGTCCCAGCTCTAGTCATTGGAAATATTTGCTAATAGCAGTTGTGGATGGGCCATATCCCATTGCAGGCACTGTCATCAGGCCATCCTCTACATAATCACATCAAGCTCGGACTTAAAAAAAAATTTTTGGCCCCTTGGAAGGCTGTTCCAGAACTTCACTCCTTTGATGGTTAGAAATCTTTATTTAATTTCAAACAAACTTATTAATGGCCAGTTTGTATCAGTTTGTTCTCATGCCAGCATAGATCTGCAACTTAAATAACTTCTCTCACGCCGAGGTGTTTATCCATCTGCTGGATCAGCCTTCATTGTTAGTTAAGTCAAACAAGTCAAGCTCTTTGAGTCTCCTCTCGTAGGACGCGTTTTCCATTCCTCTGATCATCTGTAGAATTCATCTTTCTTAAACATGGGAGACCAAAACTTCACCCAATATTCCAGATAAGGTCTCACTGGTAACTTATATAATGTCAATACTACTTACTATCTACTTCAAATATCTCACCTGATGAGTCCTAGGATTGAATTAGCATTTTTCTTACCTGTATCAGATTGGTGGCTCAGTCATTCTGTGATCACCATTACAGCCAGGTCTTCCTCCTTCTCTGTCACTTCCCACTGAGAAATCCACAGCTTATAGTAAAAATTCTTGGTGTCAGTGCCATACAACATGACCTTGCACTTTGCACTACAGGTTGGACCTCCCTGGTCCGGCACCCTTAGAACCTGACTGGTCCCGGATGAGGGATTTTGGCAGACCAGGGGAGGCCATTTCTGGACCCCTGCCACTGTCCCCCTCCCTGCCTAGCTTCTGGCCTTCTAGCTGGCTCCCCACTTCCTGCTGCCATGCCGACCCTGTTGGGCAGACATCACTGCTGTGGTTCTGGGACCCACTAGGCAGCCATGCGCACTGCACTGAAGCTCCCGGACTTGCCAGGCAGGCACACGCACCATACTGAAGTCCATGGACCCAAAGGGCAGCCACACGTGCTGCGCTGGGGTTTCAGGACTTGCCAGGCAGGCGCACACACCGTGCTGCATGCGCTGTGCTGGGGCTCCAGGACCCGACAGGTAACCACATACCAGGTCTCACCGCCCCACTGGGCAGCGCCACTGCCATATGCTGGGCAGCTCCACCATCAGCTCGTTGCGGGCAGCCCACTGCCCTGCCAGTCCCACAGGGATCATTGCCATTGGCCCTCCACCGGGACTCTGGTCCTGCAACATCCATCTGGACCATGGATGTTGCCAGACCAGAGAATCCCAGTTAAGAGAGGTTCAACCTGTATTAAATTTCATACAATTTCTATCATTCTAGTTTTCAAGTTTGTCCAGATCTTGAATGATAGTCCAGTTCTCCTCCATATCAGCAATATCTCTCCACATCCACAAATGTTATTAGAACACTCCCATTTGAAAGTGTTAAAAAAGAATGGTCCTAAAACCAACCCTTGAGGAACTCCACTAGTTACCTCCTCTGACCTAACAGTTCACTTTTTAACCAGTCCATCACCTATTTAATCCAGGTAGATTAGATCGACTGCATTTCCTTAATCTGCAAAATCTCTGGTTCCTACCCCTGGTTCTCTTTGTCCAACTATGTCGTTGTACTCCCTAAAGATCCTTACCAGCTCTACCTTCCTCCTCTCTTTCCCAGGCTTCACTGGCTCCCAATTCCAATCTCCTTGTCAAGACAGTCCCCATTCCATCTCAGTGTTCAGTGCCATACACCACCCCCACAATTCCCAGTGTCCTTCCACCAGAACCCCCCAAACCCAATCCCCTCAGAAGACTCCTTGTTCCAGTTAATCACCCATCACTTCTATATGTCAGTTCCTACCCCTCTGCATTCAACTCAAGCAGTTTGTTCCTCCAAACTGCCTGGGCCCAGCAAAAGCTCACTGAGAGTACAGCAGAGACAAACTGAACCAAACTAGACCCACTACAGCCCAGACATACAATTGCATGGGAAGTCCTGCTTAATCCCTAGCCGCCGCATGCCCAAAACAGATGAAATTTTCAGTACATTTAGCTGCTAAAATCTAAGTAGGCTTCTTTCCCCCCCAATTTCATTCTTGAACAAGGCTAAACCATTCTGGTTAAAAACAAAACATACAGTCCAAGGCAGACGTATCATGAAGAAACTTCAGCCGAAATGGTTAAAGTTTGACAAAATTATAAGCAACTGAAAACAGGTTCGTATAAGGAGACGTTTTGGGCAACCTTAATAATAGATAGTTTTACTGGTCCTGCCTGTAATTACATAACATTTCACTGTAGCAGAAGCCACAAAAGTTATGTTGTATTAATCATCATGACCCCTACATTCAGCCAGCCTAAAAACAAGAGGGGCATTGTATGTGTTTAACATGTTAGCAGTCATTTATACTATTTACATTGGTACATGCCCTATAGCCAGCCAAGGCAGTACAGCCTTGTTTGTGTATGTTCCGACTCCAGAGAACTCAGAGGGGTTACCATAAGCCCGGCACTAATTACAAAACCATATCTAGGAGGAGTTTTATTTGGCAATTGATTTTAGGGAGGTTTTTATAAAATGCCCTTATAAAGTCTGAATTAAATTAATTTTAAAATCTTTCCAACTGCATATAGAGCTACTGACAGGTTAAATTGACATAGTGAAATAAACAACCAACCTGTATATCAGCTAAATCACTAATTCCTCTCTAATCCCATGGCTTCCTCATCGTGAATTATGGCTTTGTCCTTCCTGAGCTAAGCTACTAGGAAATGCCCCAACTCCTTCCCTCAAATTCCACCCACCAAGGCTTCATATACCACAGCAATAAGGGAATATAAATAGCTGAATGGACAGACAGAAAGATGGAGTAATATGCAATTTAAAAAATCTCTTTTCTTAGCTAAATTTTTATTTAAACTCCACTGACGTACACATTATAGACTGGGTGTTTGTTACAGGTGAACATTTGGACTTACTTGTCAGCCACTCTGAGTGGTGCCCACGCATCTGCACACTGGATGTGTTGTAATAATTCCCTGTAGTGACAACAGCTGCAAGGGCTAGTTTGAGTACAGACCAGTGCTGCTGCAAGCTGTTTGTTTCTGCTTTGACAGCATTCATTTTTAAAAGGTTTCTGGGGAATTCCTTGCAACACACATTTCTTTTCTCAATTCGCTTTTCAGTAGTCATGTACATCCCAACCATCCTAAAATATTGCTCTGTTTGCATGAAAAAAAAAAATGACCTAACATTCTAGTCAAGTTTTCCTTCCTCCTGTTAGTGGTAATTTAACTATAATTTCACCGCCTGTCCTGTCCATGTCACCACCGCCCAAGCAGAACAGACCAGCACCCCATCAGAAGCAGATTGTGCTTTGTGCTTTGAGAAATTAACACAATGTTATAAGAATAGGTGGTCTCTCACATGTCAACAAACATTCCTGTAAGGCGCAGACTGTACAGAGACCTTTCTAAAGACAATATAAGAAAGCACTGTATGTCAGTGATTCCAACATTGTGTTGTCAATATATTTACATTGCATAATCACAAACAAAATGATCTTGGAATGTCAGTTTAGGTCTTTATGTAGCAACCTGTACAACGTTAGCTACATCAGCAGTAGCAATGTGACAGAAGCATCTTTAGATTGTCCCACTCAGCTGCCAGCATTTCCATTCTCCATCATGTCCTTTAGAGACAGTGGATAAAAGAGTGGGTCTTTTTATATCACAAACAATAATCCAGTCCATTCTTGCCATGCCTCAACATGCTTATTAGATACCGCTCTGGTGAGTAATATGGTGATGACAGTAATTTGACTACAGCAGCAAGTTTCCATAGGCACTAAAGTGCTTTGCAGGTTCATCTGGAAGGCAAGATCATTTGTATTAGTCTTTTTGGCATCTGCTCCACAGTACAATACTAAGAAGAAGTTCAGCAATTTTCAGCCAGTGCCACCATCTGTTCCTGGAGATATGATTTTCCTGGATGTACAGGTGGTGCACATAATTTTCCAGGTGGTCCATGCTGCAAATTGCTAAGTCTCCTCCTAGTAATGTAGCATTCTCTCTCATGATGGTTCTTTCTGTTCCAATACATGTTATCTCCCTTGGGAACTGGGGCTGCATTGAATGGCAGCTGTCTCACATCTGACAAACTGTAGTAGCAAGAGGTGAGCAGGACATACCAGTAACTAATGAACTCAATCCCTTTTCTTTGGTTGGAATGGAGGGAATCCAATTTTATCATCACTATTGCAAGCTAACCTCCTGACCAGCTCATTTGGGAAGATGCCTTGCTCATTGTAAAAGGTGAGCGCTACAGCTGTTGTTACTGTGGCCTATTTACGGCTCTTTAGACTTGTGACTGGGCAATCGACCTGTACCAGCTGCTACTTGTCTGGGGTGGGTGTGTGGAATAGCAAAGAACTCAACTCTTATATGAACTTATAGTGAAGAATAATAAGCAGGAGCTGAGTCATGGGGGTACCGCTCAGCCATCCCTGCTTATTCTACAAGGGATGGCCTTTTGGGGATGCTTATGGGACAGCATAGTGGATTCTGTCAGTTGTTCATACATTCAACTCTCTTTTGTAGTCCAGCAGCCATTCTGGTCAACCTTGCTTTAGGGGCCACACACGGTTTTTCTGGATTCAGTATTTAAAGGCCTTGCATCATAAGAATCTGCCTGACAGCATTAAGCATTTTGAAATATTGCCTTTTCATCTGCAAATGCTAATGCTGATTTTATCAGATCTCAGCAACATAGCTCACCTCCTTGGCATGCACAGAATTTGGTATATGGTAGTTTAGCTCTGTTGCAACAAACATCATGTTCACAAGGTACATCACTCTCACAGGAGTTCTGGATTTACCAGACATTTAGATATTTTGAAGTTAGGATTTTGGGAGCAGGCTTGGAATGGTTATCGTGTATCCCTCCATACTGCAGTGGATCAAGTGGTGGTGCATGTAGATCCATGCTTTTCCACATACATGCTTAAATACGTGATGTTACATTTTCTATTAATGCTTCAGCTTTGGCATTGACCTGAGACTTTTGACAGTTTCCCCTGCCCAGATTCCTGCCACGCCTCTGACAGGTGGCACAACTATCTGCACCATGCAGCCATGCATTGCTACATTGATGTCATGCAGCAGACAGAGGGCATATTCAGCTTTTACAGAATCTTCAGCACAGTATGTTTGTCAAGGTCAGAACAGGAAGTTATCTTATCACAGCCTAAGGGTGCATGATCAGCTAACAGTTCTGGTACAATATTCCAGTGTTGCTCTGCAGTAGCACGGATCTCTGTCATACCAGTCTGTTAGACTTGGGGTTCCATAATCATCAGTGTCTGTTGTAAGCTGAACAGTTGTGCTGCCATGCAGGAGAGATTCAAATGCTGCTTAGCAGATAAGCAGAGCAGCCATAGCGCCCACAGACAGCAACATGTGTTTCTATTGGTGGTGCACATCTGCACATGCTTCGGTGAACGTAACAAAAATTACTCCACTCATGGATGAAAAAAATTAGAGGGAACACTGATAACCACTAATGATAGGCTTTGTTAAAGATGATGGTATAAGAGTAAGACAAATATGCCAGCATTGATATTCGCACCAATTTATCTTTTGCAATCCCCATTTCTTAAACAACAATGTTGTCAGTTTCCTCACGTGAGTTTGCCATTTCTTCTTCCTGCACTATTTCAGCTGGCTTGTTGTCTCGCCCTGTGACATCTAGCTTGTGCTATATACTGTGTCACTTGCAAAACTTCTGTCTTGAATGAATTCTTATAAAATTATATTAAATCAAACTGTTTATTATTTTTTATACACATTAAGAAAACTTTCTGTAGAGTCCAACTGATGCATCCTGGTGGCTTGTATAACTCTGCTAGATCTTGTGACATTTTTGTGCTGATGTTTTTATATCTGTCAAAGACAAGGCTGTGTACATATCTGCTGCTAGCTTGTGTTGTGTGTAGACTCTGAAACTGGTCAAAATTCTTGATATCACTTGCTAGCCAGTGAACTAGACAAAGAACTGTAGGACTGTCATTGACTGTGCAGGCGACTTCTTGTGAAATATATCTAGTAAAATGTTGTGATAAGCCTCAGCTAAAGAGAGACAAACACATTATTTGTGAAACTCTTGTTTCCACTTCAGTTAGCACCTGTTCCACTTCACCTATTAGGCAAACATGAGACACAAGCCAGGAGACAAAGTTTTGACTGATGTGCAAATCTCATTAATGCATTTGTATTACTCTGTTTTACTATTTTATCAAATACACACCTACACGCTACATTACTAGACACACTCATTTTGGCATTTGAAGGATGTTAGTACAGGCATCAAGTAAAAAGGATATATTTTACTTCAAATTATCTGCTCATTTTACTATTTCACACTTAACAACTCTAAGTTTGAAGCCAAAGATGACAACTTTCAGAAGCACAGATTCTCCAGCTGTGGTTCTTGGTCCATTGGTAGACTGTGGAGCAACTACTGAAATCCACAACAAGATGAAACTGGCTGTCAATCTCCTCCTATTTCCAGCTGCTAACTTTCACTGACAGACAGCTAAATAGATCATTAGATACTTTATTATTATTACTTTTCCACATAAACAATTGCTATAGTTGCCACTGGCCCTTGGCAGTGCGAAAAACGGATTGCACAATTGTGAAAGAAAATGGACATGACCCAGGACACTGTTTTTATTAAGACGTGGTGCACACTATGAACATTTGAGAACCACTTCTATAAAAATTATAACTGAAGAGAGACTAAACTAGACTGCATACATGTTGAAATTTGATAAAAATCACCAATATGGAAAGATTCTTAAACTGTTTATTAAATCAGACAAAAGAGTTGATAACACATGGACAATATAGGCAATGCCAATGATTACATCATTAGCATTGTATATTGACAATGTACAGATGCACTCTGGTACAGCACAGTACACAGACACATTTCTACATAGTGTTAACAAATTCCTGTCAGTACAAACCTCATTTGGAAATAAAGGTATCTAAGCTAATAAGATCTTCTGAAGGCAAGAAGGAACTTGAGTATATTACTCTCATTCATGTTTATGGTTTGCATTTCCATTTACGAAGGAGAGCTATTTTTTCCAACTCAGCAATAATTTTTTTTTTAAATGTAAGCTATAATATCCACCATTGTTTGCATTCTTGACCATGGTCAGCTCTAGATACATAGTTGGGACTTGTAACAAAAAAGCAGAAATGAAGATAGCCAGCAAGAACAGACATTCCATCTCCAGGAATACCCAAACAGGACCAGAACTCAAGTCATTTACAACCAAAACAGAGAATGTGTATACTCTGTAATTAGAGAAATTATAAATACATTCAGTAGATTAAACTTCTCTTTGCCATCAGCAGCTAGGGGATCATTGAACACGTAAGCACTTAACCTCCTGATAATTAAAATAATTAGGACAACTCATCACACTCATATTGGGCCTGAATTCCTTTTGTACTCTAATTTCTAAGGAACTAGAAAAAAATAGTCCATGAATGTAAAGATTGCAGTTGGAATTATTGCATCATTTCCATTCTACTACAACATAATTTCAAAGAGCACTGTTGTCTCTGCTGTTCAAACACTAATCTGAATAGTGTTTTTATTCCTGTTATCAATTATATGCATAAACATCTGTTAAGTACTGTACCAACATTTTCATATCTTTAAAGTTGAGAGGGAAGAAGTATTAGTGTTCTTCAAATAAACTATTATGTATATTTTTATAATAAAATGAATATTTTAAGACACTTTAATGGAAGGCAGAATAGAAGCAACTAATAATATACCCATTAATTCATACAAATTAAAACAGATTATTGTCCATTAACACAAAAACAGATCTACCTCAACAAGCACTTTTCTTGTGGGCATTGTGATTTTGTCTGGTTCACCTAGGCCATTTCTCAACATACAAATAGAGAATACTCAATTTATATTTTTTTACTTTAATACATATTTTGTTTTGTAGGTATAGTATCTAGAATGGGATTTTTCACATTCATTTAGTGACCAACAGAGCTAGCAATCTAGAAACTGTTTACCAACAGGTTGATTTTTCTGAATAAGAAGAAGGAATTTTCATTTGAAATAAACAATAGAAATGAAGGGACTAGAGCACATTTTTTAAAAGCTTTCTAGGTAGTTGAGATCAGAACTAGTAACATACTTATAATTAAAATATAAAACTGCAGTGTGAAAAACACCTTTATTTGACTAACAAATATGCAGATATAGTAGCTGTCTTGTGTTGTTTGCTAATTGACATTCATAAAGTCTACACCACTTGGGTACAATCTCAGGCAGTTGGACCATCAAGCATCAGCACCATATGCTGCCCTTCTTGGGGTCTTCTGAACTGGCTTGTGTTGAGTAAAATGTTCCTTCATTTCATTCACCCTGAACATCCACCAGTCCTGGAATGCCATTTATTCTCAATATATCTAAGTACAGCAAATAGTCCTGTAGACAAGTGGGCAATGGCAACTTGCGTATAAATTGGTCAGATTGTAGGTGTTCGTTTTTTAAAATATACCGGATCTCAAGACGACAAAGGTGAGCCAAGGAAGGGATAAAGGCTGGAAAATTAAAGAAACAAAAATCAATCTGAGGAAAAGAATTACTGGATTAAGATATGTGTTTATATTTTTGCTTCTCTTAGGCAGTTCTCCTTTGCTAACAAAAAGCCAAACACATTAAATAACCCACTTGCCAGATGATTAATCACAATTCTAATGCACGAAGAAGCCTAGCAGATTTTAAACCAGCATGTTAGAAGGTCTCTGTATCAGCTGCATAAAAATAACTTAATCTTAATATTCATGAAAAACTAATCCATGCTAGGGATATAAAATCCCAATTAAAAAGCTAACTGATTAATGTAACATTTAACCAGTTAACCATGATCCTGCAGCAGGGGGCTGCTGCAGCGAGGCTGGGTCTGCCACACCGTGGGCTGCTTCGGCCAGGCCTGCCGCAATGCATGTGGGCAGTGGGCTGCTTCCATCATGCTAGGCAGGGCCTGCTGCACTGCGCTGTGGATGGCCTGGCTGGACTGGAGCAAGGGTGCGGCCAGGGAAGTCCTGCAGCCAGGCGAGCCCACTGCACTGTGCCATGGGCGGGAGCTGCTCTGGCCAGGCGGGTCCACCGCTCCACACTGTGGGTGGTAGGGACCAGAGCAGCCCTCCCACTGGGTAACTGGTTACCCCAGTAAGCATGCTTGTAAGGGGCATGTTTACCAGGTAACTGATTAACTCTTTACATCCCTACCCTCTACTAAAAAGGTACAGTTAACCTGCCTGAACCACCAGTTGCTTGGTGAGAGATTAGCAGATGTCATGTTACACCCAGGGACTGACAATTAATCGAGAGGAAAGAAAGTCAACAATGGAGACACAGATTTACTGTGGGGAGAAAAGAGTCAATATTGATGACAAAAGTAATGGGTTAATGATCATATAATCGTCATCTTCTCTTGTTATTGTTCAGGCTATTATTAGTCAGCTTTTTTTTAATCAACCACGATTCACGATTACATATTTGTACAAAATACTTATGAGTTGTGTTAACCTGTTGTGTTGGATAATGTGTTTTACTGAGAAATTAGAAATTATAAACCATCCGTCTGAACTCCTCTCTCTCACACATATTCATATAAATCTACATTTCCATATATCCCTCTCTTGCATTTCATCAAATTGCAGCCCCAGGGTCAAGAGATGTACTAACACACAGAAACACATTGTAATATGCTGTTAGTATTTCATACAAAGGCAACAGTGGAATTTTGGTGGCATTTTAGAGACAGGCCATTATGTCAATATGGGCAACCACAAACCCTGACACATATTATATTGTCAAAGACTGCAGAATGACTAAACATCCTGGAGGTCTTTGTGCCTTGAACATTGTTTATTAGAATGCTGCAGCTTGGCTTAACTAGATTGCATATACCAAATAAATACATCAGAGAGACATTGGAATGCAGCTTTAAGCCTTCACAGAATTCATTAAGCTTTTGCTTTACCTATAACTTTGCTATAAGATATGATTCATTAAGAGTGACCAATCTATTAGAAGGTGAATAAACAGCAGTGTCTCCTTAGATACTTCATAATGTTAAGAAATATCAAAGCCTAGTGCAGGCTTAATTTTTATAGCAAACACCAGGAGAGAACCAAAATATAGCAGAGACACTTTACTGTAATGAGTCTTCCTTAATATAATTACTTCCTTTCACTGCCTTCTCTCGCCTTTCCTTTCTTATTTTTATAGAAAAATCTGTTTTAAACTCACAATTCTCACTGTCAATCTCTTGGTCGCTATCTTACTAAAATATCATTATTTAAACATTTATGGGTCTGAGTCTCATTTTTACCAAAGCCTACCTCCAACCTGGCAATGCAAGGTGGTATAGGCAGTAAAATAATTTTGCCAAAGCCAAGGTTTACACCAGATCTGCAGTATTTAGGCCAAGCCATTTTTGAGTTATGAGCAGCAAAAAGTAAATAGAAAGATATCCATAAAGTTAGAATGTACCATTTTTGGACTCTACAATCTCTCAGATTTGCCTCAGATGCTCTAAAAGATTTTTGCCTCAGCAAAACATAAAACATCTAAACTGTTAGGAAGATTGATAAATTTGGATGCAATGAGTAGGGCCAAAGTTGATTGAAAGTGAAGGGCTTGATTAAATGTTAAATATCAAATCTTCAGTATGACATTAGGATTTGCTTACAGCACAAAGAGCACAATCTGAATGGAAGTTAAGGCAGATTTAAAAGCATAAAAAGAATCATCACACCAGATTTTTTGCCAACATTCCTCAGTGGCAAAAAGGAAGAGAAGAAGCAATGGAGTTAGTGAAAAGTGTCAGAATTCAAATGCTAGGAAAAGGGAGTCCACATCCAAGGATCATGGTAGGAGTTTAAAATTGAATGGGGGTGCAATAAGAAAAAAAGATTCAGATTAAAAGAGGAGATCTTCTATCTATTGAGCGAGCTAACAGAGGGGCAAGATAGAGAAAAGTAAAGGTTAATTAAAAAAACAACTATTCTGGTGCAGACATTACATTATACAAGCCAACCCATACAAAAGACAGGAAAACAACTTCTGATCAGAATTGAACTTAACCTTTTCATTATTAAAAGATGGTATTTCGTTCTTCTGTTGGTCTATTTAGCAACTGACTATCACATACTGTATCTTCACGCTATTTCTCACACTCTCCCAATGGGTGGTGTGTGGCTACGTGGTTTCCATAAGTAATTGGCTGACCTTTATCTCAAGAGCAGGAGTGTGACAGAGCAACAAGGGCTTTTATAAAATGTAAGAGTGCTCTGACTGGAAAAAACAAACTTGTATCCATGTTCCCTATTCCTGGGCTATCACCTCAGAGTCTCTTCTCTCTTAGGCCACAACCAGTCTGTTGCCTCCCCAAGGGTTTAATATGGAATCTCCTGCCTTTGAGGTCCCCTTGGTAACTAAGTTAGTTCGAATTAGCGCTGTAGTGTAGACATACCCTTAGTTATCAATGCACACAAAAACTATACCAAAGGCCTGACATAAATCCAACAAAAGCAAAGAAATGCAGTTGGGCTCTTGTTTCTTAGATACAGCAGCAGATATCACAAAGAAACCAACAGATCTTAGCAAAATCAAAGCGTACGCTGTGAGTTAAAGATGAGCTTACAGCCTTAACAATTTATTCTCCTTCCAGAATGCCCTCTTACAGTTTTACGATATATGCACCCAACCCAATCAGAGGCTAGGAATAGGTTAGCAGCCACTGGCATAATAACAATTGAGACTATTGAAAGGGGCATCACAAAACCAAATGCTCTCGTTTCACCTTTCTCTTACAAGGAATCTTAGCTTTATTCAAATATTTTTAATTGATTCTACATACAGGCAGTCCCCGACTTACGCGGATCCGACTTACGTCGGATCCGCAGTTACGAACGGGGCTCCCCCGGAGGACACAGACTGCAGGACCTCACGGTCCTGCCGCCCGTGTACTCCAGGGCTTTCTCCGCATCTCCCTGGTCTGCAGACCAGGAAGACGCAGAGTAAAGCCACGGGGGGGGGGCCTCGGGCAGCGGGACAGCCCAGGCGCGCTCTGGGCGCTACTAGACCAACTCGGCAGCACCCCAGCTGCTCTGCCCCAGGCGTCCTGATTCAGCCGCTGCTGGTCAGTTTCAGCAGTGGCTGAATCAGGACGCCTGGGGCAGAGCAGCTGGGGTGCTGCTGGGTTGGTCCAGTAGCGCCAAGGAGCGGCGCTACTGGAGCAACCCAGCAGCACCCCAGCTGCTCTGCCCCAGGCGTCCCCAAGTCAGCTTCTGCTGAAACTGACCAGCGCTGACTACAGGAAGCCCAAGGCAGAGTTGCTCTGCCCCGGGCTTCCTGGAATCAGCTGCTGATCAGTTTCAGCAGCAGCTGACTTGGGGATGCCTGGGGTTCTTAAGTTGAATCTGTATGTAAGTCAGAACTGGCGATCAGTTTCAGCAGCGGCTGAATCTGGAGCCAGTTCCGACTTACATACAGATTCAACTTAAGAACAAACCTACAGTCCCTATCTTGTACGTAACCCGGGGACTGCCTGTATGCAGATTTGTAATATCTACTTGATGTTCCTTACAGCCAGACACCTCACTCTACAGATTGATCCTCCCTGATCTGGCACTCCCGGGACCTGAGTGATCCCGAACAAGGGAATTTGCAGGATCGGGGGTGGTCAGATCTCTGAGATCTCCCTGGGCTCCCCTCCTGGCTGCTGCCCCGAGGGGAACCCAGAGACCCAACCTCCTCTGGCCCACCTGCCTGGCTCTGCTGGCCTCAGTCTGCTTATGAGACTCTGCTCCCGGCACCGCGCAGGAAGAAATCTGCTCCTGGGGTTCTCTGCGCCCAGCTGCCCGATCCCATGCAAAGGGGCAGCTGCTCCTAGGGGGCCGCCTGATTCCACAAAAGGTGGCAGTCGATATTTGGGCTCTGTGTCACTGGCCGCCTGGCCCTGCACAAGACAGCAGCCACTCTTGGGACTCCCTGCACCCATTATCCAGCCCCGCACTAGCAGGCAGCTGCTCCTGGGGCTTCCTGTCCCCAGGTCACTGGCCCTGCAGGCTGCCACCCCCAGACAGGCTCTGCTCCCAGTCACTTTCAACTTCTGTGGCTGGGGCTCTTTGGTCTAGCAATATCTGTGGTCCTGCCGGACCAGAGAGTCCTGGACAAGAGAGCTTCAACCTGTACTAGGCCTGGTTAAAGCTTCAGTGACATGCATAACATGCCTAGGACTAAGATTTGTAACACTTCTACCCGAATTGCCAGCCAGGAATTATTCTCTTAAAATGTTCCCTTCAGAGACCATTTCTACAATCATTAGGCCTCTCTGTCCTCTTTCTTGGATGGCTGATGTTGGGTTTTGCTTTTTTGTATCTCTTTTAATTGTTGGGATCTGAAGAAAAATAAGCAAAAGAGAAAGAAGTTATTGTGCCAATATCTGCTCTTTAAGTACATTGCCTCTGCAGATCATTTATTGCACCCATTTTTTTAAATGTAGTAGAAACAGCTATGGTTGGATGCATGCCAAAGTTCCTTTTATAGCCTTTGTTCATATCTGAAAAGGGTCACATGCAATGCTGCCAGCTCTGCAACTTCATCATGAATCTCAGAATATTCAGTGTTTTTCTTCAGGACCCAGTTCCGGAAGAAATATAATTACATAATCTCAACTTAAAAAAAAATTAGCTCTCCTATTTGTGGACAAAGCCTTAAAAATCTGAATCCTAAAGACTCAAAAGGCACAACATAAAATGAAAACCAAATGTATTATTTTAATCTTGAGTTTTAAGCCCATTTCATGAGTTTAGTACAACGGTGAAAAATCATTGCTTTTGAAGGTCTTGGGATCGCAATACATGTATGTCCCCATGGAGCACAGCTTTTTTACATATTCCCAACTTCACATCAGTAGGTATGTATAAGTCAAAACTGTTGACTTGCAAGCTGCTATATATATTATATACACACACACACACACGATAAATACAGTTATTGTTGATTAATTCTCTTTTATATGCACAGTAGATTACTGTCATTAAAATATATATTTGTTCTTTGAGTTTGATTTCTTTCTTTTTTATTTTTTTGGAAAAGCTATGCCATTCTCAGATCAAAATGTCTCAAAATGGTGTTACAAATGTAAAGATACTATTTCAATAAGATCGTTTTAGTTCTGCTACTGAGACTATAGCATTTACCGTGACTTTTGGTTCATGATCCTTAATCTGACATTTTAACAGCTGAGAATCAATCTCACAATAACTAAGGGATTGTCTATTCTATAGGTTAATATAGTTTGCAATGTGTCACTGAATACTTTGACCATTAAATACACTTGTACTGCAAGACTACATCCTCAAAATTCTTGAAACTTTTAATGTTACAGAATTACTATAGACATGCAATTTTCCCTTCCTTTGTGAACAGCAGTTAGGGTTGCCAGATGGTTTCAACAAAAATACTGGACACACTTGACAGTACATCACAATCTACATTACATCTTATTTAGAAAATACCGGACATTTATATTTTGTCATTTATGTTTTCTCAATTTGTTTCCCAAACAGAAAACTCAAATACTGGACTATCCAGTTCAAAACTGGACACCTGGCAACCCTAACAGCAGTATTAATTCTAGAATTCTACAATGGGCAAACACAAGATCCTACAACCCTCTGAGTAAAATACAAAATATTTAGCACACGTATTAGTACATCTTGCTGTGGCACAGAATGAAAGATATAAAATGGGAATTTTAGCACACAAGAAAACAATTTGTGATGAGTCTCAATTAAGGAAGATCATCCACAGCACTTTAATATTTAGGATTACACCATTAATCCAAAAGACAGTAGTTTTCCCAAAATAAACTCTAGACTCTAGATGAAGTTTGTTTATAACTTTGAAATATTCATAACTCTAAACAAACCATTATAATTGTTCTTTCAAATGTTTAAAACTTAACATTGATTTAATACACTTTGCAACTTTATTATGCAGAAGATAAATGCTGCTTTTAATCATATTAATATAAATGAAACAAAGAAACAACTTTCATACGTTGTCAATTCTTCTTCAACTTTCCCTTTTTTTAAGGTAGTTTAACATAATACTGTACCATACAATTTTTGCTTTTTTTCAACTCAGTTGCCTGATTGAGTAACACTGGTTCCAAATGAGACGTGTGGTTGACTGGTCAGTTGGTAACCAGTGTTTGTAACTTTGAACTGGTACTGTATTTATCTTCTATTTCCAAATAATTCATTACTCATATTCAGCCAACTATACAATACTTGAAGGTTATCTAATATGATGTTTGCCTTGGGTGCCTTCAATTTCACTTATTTCATTCATGATGTTTATATGTTCCACAGTATGTATATAGAATAGATTGTCAATATCACTTTTATTTTGGCATAAAGCACACTTATATTTCTTGTAAAATGCTACTAGTGCAGTTTTATACTTAATACGATACATACATGTTGACTATCACCTCACAAATGCTAGACACAAAAGCTGTGTCTAGACTGCAGGGTTTTTTCGAAAAAAGTAGCCTTTTTTCGAAAAAACTTCACCTGTGTCTAGACTACAGCCATGTTCTTTCGAAATTAAATCGAAAGAACGCGGCTTTTCTTTCAACGGCGGTACTCATTTCACGAGGAAGAACGTCTTTTTTCGAAAGTGCTCTTTCGAAAAAAGGCATTCTTGAATGCAAACAGGGCTTTTTCGAAAGAGAGCATCCAGACTGCCTGGGTGCTCTCTTTCGAAAAAGTTGCTCACTTTTTCGAAAGAAGAGGTTGCAGTCTAGACGCTCTCTTTCGAAAGAGGCTTTTTCGAAAGATTCTTTCGAAAAAGCCTCTTTCGAAAGAAGCTTGTAGTCTAGACGTACCCAAATAGATCTTTTAACTATAAAAGCAAAAAGGCTGCCAGTTATATTGAAATTTTCCATATATCCTCCACCAATGATCCTCCACCAATTTAAAATAGCACACAATTCAAATGTCACATTGACTATAAAGAGATAAATTCCATTTCATTTCTACTTTTTCATTTCACTTAAAAACATTTCCCTAAAAAAAAGCTTCAAGTAAAAAACAACATGAACTTGTTGCAGGGGCAATGGAAAGCAGTTTAAAAGCTATAATAATATATGGAGATACACCTATCTCATAGAGCTGTAAGGGACCTTGAGAGGTCATTAAGTCCAGTCTCCTACCCTCACAACAGGACCAAGTACCATCCCTGACAGATTTGCCCCAGAACCCTAAATGGCCCCCTCAAGGACTGAACTCACAACCCTGGGTTTAGCAGGCCAATGCTCAAACCACTGAGCTATCCCTCCTCCCAATAAATCAATTTTTTAAGGTTAAAACTTTCAAAAATGCAGCATCTTCAACTAAAAAGTGGAACTTTTTTTTAAAAAAAAAGTGATATTACCTGCAGCCTTCATATCAACTGAGCCAACTTTGCCACAGTTCATGAAAAGTTCTGTCCCATTCGAAACATAGCACAGACTACAGAATGCAATAACACGGTCTTTTCTAAAAGGGATTGGGACCCCCCCGCCAAAAAATCTCTCGGCCATTGTTTGAAAAATTTTACTCTTGAAAGCAGTAGTATTAAACTTTGAGGAGGCTGCTCGTCCCATATTCTGACTAACTATAAGCATAGCCCTCACAACTATTTAGAAAACAACAAATAATCTGGTAGCACTTTATAGACTAACGAAACATGTAAATGCTATCATGAGTTTTGTTAGTCTATAACGTGCTACCAGACTACTTGTTGTTTAAGTTTATCCTGTACAGACTAACTTGGCTACCCCCTAAAACTTCTGAACTCTTTAGAAGGAAATCAGAGATTTGGAAGAGTGAGGGAGGAAGAAATAGGGAATAACACCCACAGAAATTCCATAAATCCAGAATTGACCTGCGCATCTTCCTCAGCAGGCTATTTAAAAGAGAAAATTTAGAAGCACTCTATATTTTGGTATCATCACATTACAATCCTGATCTTAGATAACACTTTTCGTTTTCCTTATGCTGACACCAAGGCCAAAAACAATGCCTACAATCTTCTGTTGACAAAAATTATGTCCCTGACCAAAAAGTGCTGTAACAACATTGTTCTCACATGTTCACACTACACTCCTTCTATCAGGAGAGCTGTCCACAGCTGATGCTCTAGTATCAACAGTGAGAGCAGTGTACTGTAGGTAGCCATCCCACCACGTTGCTTGCCACCTTCTGCAGCCAGAACTTGTGGAAAGCTGGAGTGGATCGCAGCTCATCATGAGTGCTGGTTCAATGTCCCATCCTGAAGTTCTTTTCGTCCTATTATTCCACAGGCTTCTTACTGCTTTTCAAAGCATTTTTCAGTTACCCCCATTTACAGTGCACTCACCATCTCTGCAATGCTTTCCACTACTGTGGTGACGGATGGCAGAACAAGGAGCAATGGGCTCGTTACAGTTACAGTGGGGGAGGTCTAGATTGGATATTAGGAAGAACTATTTCACTGGGAGGGTGGTGAAGTACTGGAATGGGTTACCTAGGGAGGTGATAAAAACCTCTAGGGATGGAGATTCTAAGTCTCAGCTTGACAAAGCCCTGGCTGGGTTGATTTAGTTGGGATTGGTCCTGCTTTGGGAAGGGAGGCTGGACTTGATGACCTCCTGAGGTCTCTTCCAGTCCTATGATTCTATGATTGTGCTGTCACAGATGGTCATGCAGCATATCACAAGCTCCCGATCTGAACAGGAATCAGAACTGCCATACCTGCTGAGTGCTATGGAAAGACCAACATCAGATTACTTTTGGCATTCACAGAGCAGCTGAACTGTCACTTTTGGGATTGGCAAACAAGCACTGACTTTATACAGGTCTGGGATGATGAGCAGTGGCTACAGAACTTTTGGATGTGGAAACCCTTCAGAAGTTTCCTCCAGTTCCAAGGCACAAGAACATCAAAATGAGAACAGCCCTCACGATTGTGGAAATTGGTGATGTCAGACTGCTACTAACTGGTTTCAAATCAATAATATTCCAAAGAGCTTCCCCTCTTAAATTCTGGAAATGGATACGTGAAGAAAGTAGTTGATTTTAGTCCCAGACCATCTTACGACAGAACCATTCCATAGAAAGAGATACTTTTCCATAATATTACAGGCACTTGTTGATCACCACGGACATTTCACTAAAACACAGTGTGGGTTCAAGAAGGTAAATGACACATACATATTCAGGGACACTGACTGTACAGAAAGCTACAAGCAGAAACTTTCTTTCCAAACCAGAAGATTACAGTGAAGGGTGTTGAAATGCCCACAATGATCTGGGAGACCTAGTGTATCCTTTACTCTCATGAATCCTTACACAGAAAACCTGGACAGCAGCAAGAAGCCTTTCAATAGTAGGCTGAGCAGGTGTAGAATGATTATGGAATGTACAAATGGCAGATTAAAAGTGCGCTGGTGATGACTTTATGGCAGGTTATAGCTAAGCGAGGAAAACATTTCAATGGTCATAACTGCTTGAGTTACACTCCGTAATCTTTGTGAGACTCAGGGTGAAAAATCTGCTCAGGGGTAGAACAATGAAGTGGATCGGCCGTCTGCCAGTTTTGAGCAACCTGACAATGGAACTAGAAGAGGCACACAACAGGGGACATTCAAATCAAGGAGGCTTTGATGTAAGATGGAGAGTTACTCCAGGGAAAATCTTAAAAAATAAATATAAAAACAATCACTTTACAGATGGCATAGCACCTCTTTTTAAAGGAATTAGTTTTACAATGAATAAATATGAAACAGGACTCCATAATTTTTCAGATAGCCCAGTACTGCACAGATCATTTGCTCTGACTGGCTTCTGGGAAAGATGTGTGTGGTGAAAGCTAGTATTTGTGGGAAAATATTTATTCATTTGTTTCAGTTGACTATATTTTAACTATGAAAAGGAAGACAGGCTGCTGGATTTGTGTTATTATAACACATATGTTGTTGATATTTTTAATTACTGTCAAAAGTAATTAGATCAAAATCTTTCCAAACAATAGGTTCTCTGAATTTCTTCTGATATATAGTTTTTATAACGACATTCTGCTGCTTTTTTCATGTTTAAAGGCACTTAAAAACTAGTATTTACTTTATACAGATCAAACAAAAAAATTGTCTACCAGTAATTACATGGGGAAGATAATCCTGACTAAAAGTACCAGTTTTAAACACATTATATATTTCACTTACTATCTTATTTTATTAAATCAAATATGATCTTAGTTTAAGACAACTATTGTTTTCACCAATAGTTAAAACACAATTAAAACACAATTTCTATCCAATTTCATGTTACAGTCTATAGAATTCACATATAGTTCCAAAGAGCTTTCCCCTCTTAAATTCTGGAAATGGGTATATGTGAAGAAAGTGGTTGATGGGTTGTTCTACTTACCAAAATGGCGATGTGGAACCCAGGTGGAGGTTTCCTTGTGGTCAGAGAGATTTTGTTCTATAGCTGTAGGAAGCCTTTTCCAGTTAGTGAACTCCAGTGTGAAATTAAGGAGGTCATCATTCACAGAATAAATCCTACACAGTAAAAAGTTACATAACATAGTGAACTAGTGTACACACCAAAACAAAAATAATTTTGGGGGAGAGGAGGAAAAATATTGAAAGATTTATGTTTTTATAACAAGTTCCTAGAAATATCCTATGCAGAACAAAACATCAAAAGGGAATTCTAAAGTAACTTTTGATGCTATAGCACATTACTAAAGCAAGTTAGATCTTCCTCCATTACTTTTAGAATTAAACTTCATTGTAAGAGAATGTATGTTCTAAAATGTATCTGCCTTCGTAACAGGCAATATTTTTCTCTACAAGAATTGCTTATTCCATCTCTATCAAGATTTTTTCAAGGTCTCTCAACACCAAGATGAATGTCTTGCATTATTGCTTTGGCTTTCCATCACATCTGAAAAAAATGTTTAATGACTTATGTAATTTTAAAAATAATCAAATCACAAAACCTAAGAAAGTTTAAAGATTTTAGTTCTATACACTAGAGCTGCATCAAGACTGGCCAGTTTTTCCGGAAAATCAGCCGCTTTTCCAGAAAAACTTGCCAGCTGTCTACGCTGGCAGCTTGAATTTCCACAAAAGCACTGACTTCCTACTGTAAGAAATCAGTGCTTCTTGCGGAAATATTATGCTGCTCCCGTTCGGGCAAAAGTCCCTTTTGCGTAAAACTTTTGCACAAAAGGACCAGTGTAGACAGATGAGATTTGTTTTCTGCAAAAAAAAAAGCCCCGATCGCAAAAATGGCGATCGGGGCTTTTTTGCGGAAAAGCACGTCTAGATTGGCCACGGACGCTTTCCCGCAAAAAGTGCTTTTGCGGAAAAGCATCCATGCCAATCTAGACGCTCTGTTCCGAAAATGCTTTTAATGGAAAACTTTTCCGTTAAAAGCATTTCCGGAAAATCATGCCAGTCTAGACGTAGCCAGACTGTTTTTAGGGTGATTTATACCTCAATTCTCCAAGATAATGTGTAAGAAATGGCAAGCAAGAGCCTTCACAGCATAAGTGGGTTACACAAGAAGTCTAAAGGAGTTATTTTTTTAAAAGCTATTGGAAACGTACTGAAATACAATACGTGCACGGTACACATACTTTGAGAAAATACTTCCTTGCCATCTAGGTATTATTGCATGCTCATCTGACTCAATCAATGGTTTAAAATATAAAAAGATGTGAAACATAAATGTACTGGTTGACTAAAACTAATAATAAAAAAAATTCTTGTTTATTCTGTATTTTCTATTATTTCATTTTCAGAATTAATGTAATTCAGGTATGACCATGGAAATCATTTCAATGCATTTATTTAAACAATACAGAGCAGTGGTAAATAGGGATGTAAAGGACTAGTCGACTATCCAATAAGCAAATGCTTATTGGATAGTTGACATGATAATTGAATAGTCGCTCTCCCCCACCCCCTTGCTGCCTCTAACAGATAGAGGGAGCGGGGGGGGGGGAGGAGGGAAAGAGAAGAAGGAGGTACTTAAAAGCAGCAGCACTGCACGGAGCCCGGGGTCAGTTGCTCTGTGCAGCGCTGCCACTTTGAGTGCCACGGGGAGCCCGGTATCAGGCTCCTCGCAGCATTTCAAAGCGGCAACACCCCGTGGAGCCAGGTTCAGCACAGCACTGCCACTTTGAAATGCCAGGTGGAGCTGACACCAGGTTCCACGCGGCATTTCAAAGTGGTAGCGCCACTTGGAGCCTGGGATCAGCTGGGCTCTCCAGCTGATCCCGGGCTCTGTGCAGCATGTTAGCTTTGAAATGTACAAGAGTCCCCAGTGGGTCCCCCGCTGACCGCAGGCTCCATTTGGCACTTCCGCTTTGAAATGCACAAGTGGGGGCTCTTGTGCATTTCAAAGCGGAAGTGCCCACATGGAGCCCGGAGTCAGCAGGACTTCCCGCTGGCCCTGGGCTCCACGCGGTATTCCAATTTTGAAATGAACAAGAGCCCCCACTGGGGCTCTTGTACATTTCAATGGTAGAATGCAGAAGTGATAATTGACTAGTTGAGTACTCAATGGAAATTCCACCGACTACTCGATTAGCAAATTAATTGCTACTTAACATCCCTAATGGTAAATCTAATTTCACTGTTTTCTTTAATGCCATAATTAGTTTGCTTACCACTTTTGATATTCATACTAAAATGTACTCTTACTTAGCACAATAACCATTATATTGTACAGTTGTACAATCATAAGCCAATGACCGTTAATCAACCATATACACAGATGGCATTTGCGTTCTACTATTCTGCCATTATTTTCTGGGGAGGGGAGGGAGAGAACAAGCATTATATTTAGGATTGCAAAAGTGTATCAAATTTGTGGAATACACTGTAACAAGCAGATTTTTTTAAACAAGCATGTTTTTAAGTAATTTAAGTTAAATAGCAAATACAGAAGCTCTTGTAGTTTATCTGAAAATAAAAAGTTATATATAATACAAATGAACAAGAATCACAAAATGGGATTGTTCTAGTGTTTACTCTTGTAATCATACACATATGTAAATAGAGTATAATCACAAATATCATTTATCATTTCAGGCTTAAAATGTTTTAACTTCTGAACAGAAAATCAGAGAATCTAAAATTTCACTAAATCAAGAAAACCAGTTTAATGATGAAGTTAACATTGCAAGCAGTATGAAAAATTCAACCACAGGTTGCACCTCCCTAAACTGGGACTCTCTCATTCAGCAACAGCCATGGTCCGATAGGACCATGGATGTTGCCAAATGAGAGAGCCCCCGGGCAGTAGGGCCAGCAGCTAAGAGCCCAGTGAAAGGAGAGACTGATGGTAGCAGGGCCAGGGCCTCAGCAGACCGGCAGAAGTAGTGGGGCCATGGTAGTGGGGCAGGACAGTCTGGCAGTGGGATTGTGCTGTGGCAGCCCGAGTGGGGCTGCATGCTGGCCCAGCACGGGGGACAGAGCCGTGGCAGCCTGGCCGGGCAATGGCAGCCTAGCAAAGGAGGCCCGTCTGGGACAGTGACAGGTCGGCAGCCCGATCGGGACCATATACCAGCCAGAAGTGGGACTGGTGCCACAGCAGCAGAGACAGGGCCAGGTTTGCCGTGCGAGCAGTGGGGCTGGAGAAGCAGTTATGGCAGCGGGGCTGGGGCAGCCATGTCACCCAGCCGGCAGCAAGGCCGAAGGAGCTGGTGGTGGGGAGGGGTGGCAGGCTGGTGGCAAGAGACTTCCCTGGTCTGGAAAATTCCCTCATCTGGGACCGCTCAGGTCCCAAGGGTGCTGGCCCAGTGAGATCCAACCTGTATAAATATGACAAAATTTAAAATAAATCCATGATTAAAACTGAATGGACACTAAAATGTAACTTTTTATACAAATTAAAGCTTACATGGAAGTGGAATTACTAACAGGATATTCAAAGTTTTGTGAATACACCAAATCGGTGAACTATGTCTAATCCATTATGCCATGTGCTTGTATAGTTTTAAATTATTTTGTTAAAGTCCTAAATGTGGACATGTAAAGTCAAAGCTTCTATCCTGCATGACAACATGAAAAAACACTGGGGAAAAGTCAAAATAAAATGTATTCAGACTTTTAAGTACTAGAATAATTTTGAGGACTAATTAAATAAAAAACAGGCAATCCAGTTATTTGTATCTGAAATGAATTAAATCATGAGTTGCATAAAGCATAAAATGTATGGTACTATTGAAAAAAATTCAAGTGACAGTGACGATCTGGAATTTTATCCACCTTCCTTTTCCCCCTGCCACTGAATTTAATGTCAGAGGGATTCCCCTTCCCACACTGATACAAAATTAACTGTGCATTGAGATTTTTCTTATGTCATTGCTATACTGTATTGTATGTCCCTACTTTCTATTAATTTAGGATGGGTACCACACCACTTACACAAGAAGGGGGAACTGATAGGGAAGGAAGCCTGATCAGTGAAACATTCAGAAGCATCCCTTTCCCTGGAGTAAAAAAAGACCAAGCCTTGTTTTGGTTCTTCTCAGAGAAGAGGGAAAAGTTTAATGACACTGAACCCTGCCCTTCTTTGTGAACTTTTCAAGCAAGACATTTGAAATCTCTATGGGTATGTGTATGCTGCCACCCTAGTTTGAATGAGGGTGGCTAATGTAGGCATTCGAATTTGCAAATGAAGCCCAGGATTTAAATATCCCCGGTTTCATTTGCTTGTTCCCGGGCGCCGCCATTTTTAAATGCCCCGTAGTTCAAACTACCTGACCACAGCTACACGCGGCACGGACTAGGTAGTTTGAATTAAAGCTCTTAATTCGAACTACCGTTATTCCTCCTGCAAGGAGGTTTAACGGTAGTTCGAATTAGGAGGTTTAATTCCAACTACCTAGTCCGTGCCACGTGTAGCCGCGTGCAGGTAGTTCAAACTATGGGGCATTTAAAAATGGCGGCACCCAGGAACATGCAAATGAAGCCCGGGATATTTAAATCCTGGGCTTCATTTGCAAATTCGAATGCCTACATTAGCCACCCTCGTTCAAACTAGGGTGGCAGTGTAGACATACCCTATTAGTCATAATCCTGAGTTAAGTAACTGCATTAAGATCTGTGCTTAAAATTATCTGACAAAAGTGGAGTGGTCTATAATCATCTCTACATCTGCTTGTGCCCTGACCAAATTAATTCTGCTCTACAATTCCCAAATCAATTCTGCTCCCTCAATATAGCCTCTTCCAGGCCCCATCTTAATTGTACCCCCATTTAATTCAGTCCTCCCCACTCCTGCCTCATCCAGCTTTACCTCTGCTCCTCCCTGCAGCTCCTGGAATTCTTCAGCCACCTTTTCCAGACCAGAGTGTGTGCAGCCGGCTCACCTATCTCCTTCCCAGTCCGAGTGTTGTTGGGAGGAAACAGGGAAAGCAAAAGGAAGAAGCACAGAAGCTGTCCTATTGCTCACAAATGAGCAAAAGGAGGCGAGGGCAGTCTCCTTGAGCAGCTGATCTTTTCCTGCTGTCCTCTCATGAAAATAGTGTGGGTGCCTTAAAGAAGGGGGGAGAGCTTGACTTGCTTCCTGGAGCAGCTCTGATTGGCTTCTCTTTCCTATTGGGCAGGTAAGTGGACAAACCAGCTAATCAGAAGGTGTTTTCCTCAAAAGGTACTAAAATGTGCCTCCCATCCTTCAGGAACTTGACTTGCTGATTAGCACTTTTATTTCCTGAGTCTGAAGCCCACTGTCACCAGGCACATTATAAGCACTGGTTACAATGTGTTGTGCAGTGATTGCATTTATTAAACTTGGTTAGTCATGAATTTGGAGATCAGTATTTAGTACACAACATATAAAATATAAGGCATAATTATTTTTCTTACCACAATCTGCACAGGAGATTCAGTGGATTAAATCCAGCCAACAACAGATATGGTAGCCACTCCTTGTACTGTTCCTGTGCTTTAACGGCATATTTTGTAAACTCTAGTGAGTGTTCCCCAGAAGGCATTGGGCAGCCCACTTTCAAGAAGTGTCGAAACCAAGAAAACTTTTTGTGGTGCAGGCAGTATCCTAAATTAATCCCAAGTAGGTGGATCCCATACTTCAGAAGAATAGGAATTAAACCATAAAAGCTGCAAGATCACACAGAAAACAAGGTATCTGGTTAACGTATTACTGAAAATACTCTGATAAAGTTATTATACAATCAGACAAGAGAACCTTTTGTAACAAACCATTTTAGACTACTGTGACTGTGATTATTTCCAGAAAGCATCACATTAAACACGACTCAAGTAAATTGTATTTCTCAAAAGAGATCAGTATTACACTTTAAAACTTTTGAATTTTGAATCTGAAAAAATAAACAAATCTTGAATTAAATTATGTGAACAGGAATGTTTCATTTAAGTAACGTTTGGGGAAGATGCTGGATCAGGATAACACTAGAAAATGAAGCCTTCTGATTATCCAAAGGGCAGCTGAAATCAAAACTGTACTTGCTGCTGTCTTCTCATACTTAGAATCTTGCAAGCAAGAGTGTTACCTGTTTCTGTAACTAATATTCTTCAAGATGAGTTGCTCATGTCCATTCATTGTAGCTATGTGCGCTCGCCACATGCATTGATGCCAGGAGATTTTCCCTTACCAGCACCCGTAAGGGAGCTGGCTCAGGTGTACCCTGGAGTGACACACACGTGCCCTGCCATATAAGGCATCATCGGTCCTGTCACGTTACCGAATTTGACGGAAGCAGCCAGATCACTGCTGCACCCATAGGTGGGGGTGTTGGCCCCAAAAAATGGTATAAAAGGGGGCCATGTGGTGTGTTGAATAGAAGCTTACTGTCTGCTAATCCTATGTATGCTAGTCATGTGATTGTATAATGTCGTGTGTGTAGTTAGGAATCTGTAATCTGTGTGGATACTGAATATTTCTCTGCATGTGGTTGAGCATTGGGCAGAGCCCAGCCTATGGACATGCTAATTAGCGAGGCCCTGTGGGACAATGGCACTCAATGGGCCAAGGACACACCTAAAGAATGAGGGCTGACACCTGAGAGCTGCCAGCAGGGAACACAGGGATAGGCCGCTGGCCAGGTGACCTGCTGTAGCCAAGAAGAGACCAGGAATGAGGGATAAATAGGCCATGTGGTCGACTCCATCTTAGTCCTCAGCTCAGCACTTCATTCCAGAGGCAGCAGTGCAGGGATCGAAGAGCCAGGAAGAACTGTGGATCCATCCTGATCCTAGGATGCGCAACAAGGACTTTTAAGCCAGCAGCTGTAACATCTTTGCTAGAGCCTGCATCGAGAACTGGGAGATTTGATGCATGTAATGTACTATCCTTTAACAACCTTACTCTCATGCTTTTCTTTCTTGTGGTAATAAACCTTTAGATGCTAGATGCTAAAGGATTGGCTCAGCGTGATTTGTGGGTAAGGTCCAGAGAGTAAATTGACCAGGGATCTGTGGCTGGTTTCTAGGAACCGGACAGAACTTGTTCGGGGTAGGTGGATTGGGTGCTAAGACCCCATACCTGTGTATGAGGCCCGGGGCCATCTGGGGCACGGATATTTCTGGGGTGTCGGTGGGGTTTTGCTCGTGAGGCTTCAGGCAGGCAGTTGAAGCACTCTGTGGGACTGGTTTGTGGCCTGTTTGAAGAGGTCACCAGTCTGGGGACTGTAAGGAGCCCCGAAGTTGAGCAATTCACCCTGAGCGGATGCCCTCAGCTGTGCCCAGACACGGCCCAGTCTCTCACAGGTCCCCTCCACCCTCAATTCTTTCTTGCCAAACAACTCCGACAGTGGGGAAAGAGGGCGGGAAGTTCAATGGACACGAGCAACACATCTCGAACAGCACTAGTTACGGAAACAGATGAGTGTCTTTTCCTCTTTGAGTGATTACTGGTGTCCATTCAGCGTAGGTTACTGCAAGCAGTATATCTGGAGGTGGGAAGAGTTCCCTGGCATGCTGGGTGCAACACAGCTCTTCTGAAAGCAGCATCCTCTTGGGCTTGTTGCAGCAGGGCATAGTGAGTAGCAATGGTGTGCACAGATGACCACATTGCAGCCTTACAAATGTCCAGGATAGGAACAACAACTGAGGAGGCTTGCACTCTGGGGGAGTCATCCCTGACCAGTGGGAGTGGCTGAGCACCCACTAGCTGATAGCATGTCTGAATGCAGGAGGTTATCCAATTAGAAGATCTGTTGCATGGATACCAGGAACCCCTTCATCTGCTTCGCATCGGTAAGAAAGAGTTGGGGTGATTTGCAGGACCGCTCTCCGCAGTGGTCAAGTAAGTCTTAAGGGAGAATCCCTGGAAGAAAATATCCTGGTCTGTATGAAAAGCAGAGAGCACTTTAGGTAGGAAGGCAGGGTGTGGTCACAGCTGTACCTTATTCTTATACAAGGCTGTATGGATGCTCCACAGTCAAGGCTCACAACATGGAGATACTTCTATCTGTTGCAATTGCCACAAGAAAGGCCACCGTCCAGGAGAGGTGAAGAAGGGTGCATGTAGCCATCAGTTGGAAGGGTGGACCGGTAAGCTTGGAGAGGACCAGATTAAGGCTGTACCTGTCGGAACAGCCACTCAAGGCCTCTGAGAAGTCTTGCCATCAAGTTGTGGGAAAACACGGACTGGCCTTGGAATAGTGGATGAACAGCCGAGATCACTGCCAAGTGGACTTGAAGGAGGAAGGCTTGGCACTACCACCCATCTAAGTAGAGAAGATAATCAAGGATGCTCTGGACTGTCATGGTGATCTTGGCCACCCAGTCATGGAGGGGTAAGGTCACCCTGGTCAGGACTGACTGTCCCAACACCCTGAAGAGGGTTGTCATGATTATGAGGGTTAGCCAGCAGCCTGGGGATTAAGGGGTTAACTACACCTAGCCAGGTGGAGTGACCAGTAGGAATGTAGGTGGGACTTTCAACCTGGGACAAAGGAATTTGGGTTTTTTCTTTTCTCCCTTTTGTGTCTCTGGGGGAGCTCTCTGCAGCTACAGAGAGGGACAAGCATGTCTCTCTCTCTCTCTCTCCAAGATACCATTCTTCATTTTCTGTAAGTAGGGTAAAGTTTAGGTAGTTTCGTTAGGTTTTATTGTTTTAAGGATTGGGTATGGGATCTGAGATCTGGCACTGCTTAAAAGATGTTTTGGCTTTTCTTTGTAACTAAGTTCTAGGCCCATGGAGTTTCTCCGTGAGTATATTTTGTTACCTCCCTATCTAGTCATTATGTTTGCAACAGGAATATTGTTGTAATAATAAAAGTTCTTTCTTTTCTTTTTATTAACCTGGCAGTGGTTAATTGTGTGCCTTGATTTTTATCTTAGGGGTGAGATTTCCCAAATGATCTTCCCCCTGATTTCTTTATCAACATTTGGGTGGTGGCAGCGGAAGTTTTGTTCCCAAGATCTAGGTTTTTAAGATTTTGGGGGAAGTTTTATACCAAAGCCTGGTAGATAAGGCTGGGTCGGAGCAAAGGTATGCATGCCCCATCACCAGGACAAAGTATTTTCTTTTCACCCTTTTGCCAGAAGGTCATGGTGATCTTGGCCACCCAGTCATGGAGGGGTAAGGTCACCCTGGTCAGGATTGACTGTCCCAACACCCTGAAGAGGGTATCCTCTGACTTTTCAAGTTCCTCCACTTGGAAGTTTAAGTTGGTGGTCGACTGCTTGTAGAAGTTCAGATGGCATCAGGAGGTACCATTGGAGGAAGTCCCATGATGGCCTCATCTGGAGAAGAGGAGGTAACGTCTTGCACTGGACAGGGAGGGGCCGGAGTCTGTGTCTCAATCCCCCTGCTCTTCTTGTTGGGTGGGAGCCTAGGTAGCCTCAGGTGCCAGGAGACGTTTAATGGAAGAGGAGATGGCTGATCGTGCCCTTGGTATACCAGCTGACAAGTGCCATACCTGGAACGGTGCAGAAAACACCCACAGGTGCCAGGGGTACCATTGAGGTGGCCTGGCCTGCGGCCACTGCCTAACTGGAATCCTGTCTGCAGTACCGGAGATATCAGATGAGGTGACTGTGCCAGGGGTGCCAAAGTTTGGTCCAAAGCCAGGCTGACAGAGCATTTGATGTGAGGGGACAAAAATGAGGGCTGGTATCAGTGAGGTACCACATATTGATCACTGATACTGACACCCGGGATGCAGAGGAACACCAGGAATGGTCATCCAGCAAGCATGGTCTACAGGATCTGTGGTCTGGGCAAGGCTGGTCAACCGTTTTGTAACGGGCTTGGGGCATGATTGCAGGACTGATGCTGATGAGCCAAAACACAGTGCTGTGAAGTAGAATGGGATCTGCGCTACTTGTGGACATGCTGTGGGGAGCTGAAAGCTATGGAGAGGTGTAATGCCACATCGGAGGCCTGGCCCTCGAACACTCAGACTGTGTAGAATACCAGTCCAAAGCACGCCATTTACAATGGGGGGTGTGCTTCAGGATCTGCGCCAAACTCCTGAGGAGTCCTGCCTGCTGTCTTCAGTGGTCTTGGGCCCTATCGGGGAACCAGGCTCAGCTGCAGGCTCTGTTATTTTCGCCACAAAGAGATGAAGCCATCAACGTCCCACTGGTGACTGTCCCACAGGAGACCAGGGAAGTGCCTAGTAAAATACACATCTTGGACTTCAAAAAAGCAGATTTTGACTCCCTCAGAGATCTGATGGGTAGAATCCCCTGGGATGCTAACATGAAGGGAAAAGGAGTCCAGGACAGCTGGCAGTATTAAAGAAGCCTTTTTGAAGGCACTGAAAGAAACCATCCCGATGCGTAGCAAGAGAGGCAAACATGGTAGGAGACCGGATTGGTGTACAGGGGAAATCCTTGGTGAACTTAAGTACAAAAAGGAAGCTTACAAAAAATGGAACCTTGGGCAAATGACCAGGGAGGGGTTTAAATGCCGGGGGGGGGGGGGAGGGTAACAGGAAGACAAAAACGCAAATGGAATTGCGACTGGCTAAGGATGTGAAGGATAACAAGAAAGGTTTCTACAGGCATGTTAACAAGAAGAAGGTGATCAGAGAGGGCGTGCAGCCTACTGGATGAAGGAGGTAACCTAGTGACAGATGATGTTGGGAAAGCTGAAGTGCTCAATGCTTTCTTTGCCTCTGTATTCACAGACAAGATGGACTCCCGGACTAATGCGCTAAGTGACGCAAGATGGGATGAAGATGGACAGCCCTTGGTGGGTAAAGAACAGGTTAGGAACGATTTAGAAAAGCTAAACGTATACACATCCATGGGTCCAGACTTAATGCATCTGAGGTTACTGAGGAAGTTGGCAAATGTCATTGAGGAGCCTTTGGCCATTATCTTTGAAAAGTTGTGGAGGTCGGGAGAAATCCCGGATGATTGGAAAAAGGCAAATGTACTGCCCATCTTCAAAAAAGGGAAGGACGATCCAGGGAACTAAAGGCCGGTCAGTCTTACCTCGGTTCCTGAAAAAATCATGGAAGGGATCCTTAAGGAATCCATTTTGAGGCACTTGGAAGAGAGGTAAGTGATTGGGAATAGTCAGCATGGATTCACAAAGGGAAAGTCATGCCTGACCAATCTGATTAGCTTCTATGATGAGGTACTGTAACTGGCTATGTGGACGAGGGAAAGTCAGTGAATGTGATATACCTTGACTTTAGCAAGGCTTTTGATACGGTCTCCCACAATATTCTTGCCAGCAAGTTAAGGAAATATGGATTGGATAAATGGACAGTAAGATGGATAGAAAGATGGCTAGAAGGCCAGGCCCAGCGGGTAGTGATCAACTGCTCAATGTCAGGATGGCAGTTGGTTTCTCGTGGAGTGCCCCAAGGTTTGGTTCTAAGACCGGTTTTGTTCAGTATCTTTATTAATGACCTGTATGAGGGGATGGATTGCACCCTCAGCAAGTTTGCAGATGACATTAAGCTAGGGGGAGAGGTAGATATGCTTGAGGGCAGAGATAGGGTCCAGAGTGACTTAGACAAATTGGAGGATTGGGCCACAAGAAATCTGATGAGGTTTATCAAGGACAAGTGTAGAGTCCTGCACGTGGGACGGAAGAATCCCAAGCATTGTTACAGGCTGAGGACCAACCAGCTAAGTAGTAGTTCTGCAGAAAAGAACCTGGGGATTACAGTGGATGAGAAGCTGGATATGCGTCAACAGTTTGCCCTTGTAGCCAAGAAGGCTAATGACATATTAGGTTGCATTAAGAGGAGCATTGCCAGCAGATCCAGAGATGTCATTATTCCCCTTTATTAGGCTCTGGTGAGGCGACATCTGGAACATTGTATCCAGTTCTGGGCCCCCCACTACAAAAAGGATATGGACGCATTGGAGAGGGTTCAGCGGAGGGCAACCAAAATGATTAGGGGGTCGAAGCATATGACCTATGAGAAGAGACTGAAGGAGTTGGGTCTGTTTAGTCTGCAGAAGCGAAGAGTGAGGGGGGATTTGATAGCAGCCTTCAACTTCCTGAAGGGAGGTTCCAAAGAGGATGAAGAAAGGTTGTTCTCAGTAGTGACAGATGGCAGAACAAGGAGCAATGGTCTCAAGTTGTGGTAGGAGAGGTCCAGGTTGGATATTAGGAAAAGCTATTTCACTAGGAGGGTAGTGAAGCACTGGAATGGATTGCCTAGGTAAGTAGTGGAGTCTCCATCCCTAGAGGTGTTTACATCTCAGCTTGACAAAGCCCTGGCCGGGTTGATTTAGTTGGGATTGGTACTGCCTAGGGCAGGGGGCTGGACTTGATGACCTTCTGAGGTCTCTTCCAGCTCTATGGTTCTATGGCTTTCCCTTGTGGTGTGATCCCACAACTACCATGGTGAATGGTGTCCAAGCCATCTGCAAGGCCTCTGGCATTGATAGCATCTGGGACTATTCGACCCCACTCTGAAATTGGGCCAGGAAGTGAGACAGAAACCCATGCTTGGAAGAGACCTGAGGCATCTGCTGAGCAACAGCAGGAGAGTCCACTAGCGTCAACGTTGGGGGGTCTGTCCTCCTTAGGCCCAGGAGACTTGCTTTTGCCTTGCCTAGGCTTGTGGGGAGCCAGTGAGCAATGCCGTGCTGGTGCTTGGTGCCAAATCCAAATGCTCACACACAGAAGCTAAGGCAGACGCCATCAGTAGAACCTTAAGATTAATGTCCCTCTTCTTGGTGCAAAGCTTGAAGGACTTCCAAATGTGGCCCTTATCACTTCTGTGAGCTTCTCCTAAGCACCACCAACAGTCACAGTGGGGGTCACTCACTGGCATGGGCCAATTACAGATGTGATATGACTTGAAGTCTGGGGAATGGGGCATGCCCGGGCCCAAAGCCAAGTCCCTATGGAAGAGATCTACACTAATTAACTATTTAGAACAGTAAACTAACAATAGAAACAATTTACAGGGAATAAGAAATGGGCAACAACTCATGCTGAGAAAAGCAGGTTCCAAGCAGCAAGGAACAACTGAGGGTAGAGAGGGCCAAAGGTGCACTATACAGAGAAATGTGTGTGCCCACTCCAAGGGGTGCCTTAGCCCGCTTCCCTATAGTACTGCTAAGGGAAAATCTTCCAGCACCAGTGCATATGATGAGCACATACACCTACACTGAATGGACATGAGCAATCACTGGAAGAAGAACTGCGATATCTTTCTGCTTTACAGCCTATAATTGTGGGTATCAGAGGATCATGTTTGTGGACTGTGGATGGATGTGGATTCAAATTTTATATTTAAAACCCAGCAAATCTGTTTGCGGATATGATGCAGATACAAATTTTGTATCCAAGCAGGGCTCAACTCATGTGGTCCTGCCAGGGTGCTTCATAACAGCTTTGTATACATCACTTAGGTCAGGCAAGGTTGTTCTATCGATCTCTGAACTCTCTATTGAGACTAACAATTAATAGGAGTTTATTGGTGTCTCTTTCCAGCATCAAACAGCTACTGAACTGAGACTACCAATCCATTTCACAGTTTTCATATATTCAGCCACCACTTGTTAATTCACATTTAAACAGGCAAACTAGAAGTAATGCCTCCATTTAAATACTAGTCCTATTATTCAGTCTTCCATGTGTCTGTTACAAGAAGACAGGATATGCTCATCATTGCACTTTATTTATATATATATATATATATATAAAATATTTGATAAACCATGTACATAACATTTTGATCAAAATGCTCCCCATTTCTGAGAATCCTGGAAATGTCCTGTAATTGACAGAACCATAGACATGTAATGCTGGAAGGGACTTTGAAAGGTTGTCTACTCCAGTGGTTCCCAACCTTTTTTATATTGCGGATCAGCAAACCCAGTCACAAACTTTTTGGTGGACCAACAACATTTTACTTGTGTATTCATTATGCAAATACAGGCAGTCCCCGGGTTATGTACAAGATAGGGACTGTAGGTTTGTTCTTAAGTTGAATCTGTATGTAAGTCGGAACTGGCGTCCAGATTCAGCCGCTGCTGAAACTGATCAGTTTCAACAGCGGCTGAATCTGAACACCAGTTCTGACTTACATACAGATTCAACTTAAGAACCCCAGGCATCCCCAAGTCAGCTGCTGCTGAAACTGATAACTCGGGGACTGCCTGTAGTGAATATGCAAATACACAAATAAAATGTTGTCTGTCTGCCTAGCCCCAACCCAGACCATTGCTCCCCAGTGCCTAACTCCCTTTAACCCCCCCCACCTGATGCCCAATGCCCTATGACCCTTGAACCTCTGACCCCTACAGCCTATGCCAACACCCTCTTGCCTGATGACCCCTCTGTGCCCTCATCCATCACCCCTTTGCACTCGCCAAAGCAAGGCTGCTCCCTCTACGGAGCATAACTGTTACTGCCATACAGGCAGCAGAAGCAGCCAGTAGTGGCAAGCCCCCTCCATCCGCAAGTGCATCTCACACACCCCTGGGTAGAGGTGGGGGGGTGGGAGGAGCGCAGAGCCCTGGCCACCATCTTATCTGGGTGGGAGGCTAAAGAGGGAGGGAGGGGCCTTCCGCTCTTCCTCCTCCTGCTCGACACCTCAGCCCTAGAGCCACTGTCAGACAAAATCAGCAATCACAGCTGCTGGAGCTGAGCTGCCACAAACAGCTGGCTTCAACTCTGGCAGTCACCACGGCCCGGCAGCCAGCAGTTCGTGGACTGGACTGGTCCACAGACTGGCAGCTGGGAACCACTGGTCTAGTTCAATCCTTGCTCCAACACAGGATTAAGTAGACCTAGGCCATAGTTCACTGGTATCTGTCCACTCTGTTTTTAAAAACCTGCAATGACAGGGATCTACAACCTCTTTCGGTACCCTGTTCCAATGATTAACTCTCCTTATAGTTGGACAGTTTTTCTTAGCATCTAATGTGAATCTTCTGTGCTGCAAACTAGGGTGATTACTTCTCCTACACACAGTTAACATGGAAATCAACTGATCACTGTTCTCTTTTACATATTTGAGAACTGCTTTCGGCCTCCCAGACTTCTCTTCTCTAAACATGCCCAATTCTTTCAACCTTTTCTCAGAAGTCATGTTTTCTAAGCCTTTTTTTAATCACTTCTATTGTTCTCCCCCCTAGAATCTCTCCAGGTTAAAATGGACACAATACTTCAGCTGATTAACAGCTGATTCACCAGGCTAATTAAACTAGAAAAATTATCTCCTACGTTTTACATACAACACCCCTCCCTTTTAATACATCCCAGAATGACATTTGCTGTTTTTACTACAGTTTCACACTGCTGAATCATATTCAATTTGTGATATGTTATAATAATCCCCACAGTGCTTCTACATAGCCAAATATTTCCTAGTTTGTATTTGTGCATTTTATTGTTTTCTTCCTAAGTGCAGTACTTTGCCTTTGTCTTTATTGAACTTCATCTTGCTAATCTGAGACCAATTCTCCAATTTAACAAAATCACTCAATTATAATATTCTCCTCCAAAGTGCTAGAAATTGCTCCCAGCTTGATGATAGTCTTATATTTTATACATATACTTTTCATTACATTTCCTATGTCATTAATATACATTTTGAATACCAGATCCAAAACAGACCCCTGTGGAATCCCACTTGATATGACCTCCCAGTTTGACAATGAGCCATTAATAATTATTCTGAGTATGTTTCTTCGGCCAGTTGTATTCTCTTACAGTAATTCCATCTAGATCATACTGCCCTAATTTGCTAACGAAATCTCATACATGTTGGTATCAACTCTTATTGAAGTCTAGATAACTAAGCCACCATTCCCTAAGCCAGCTACCCTGTCAAAGAGAGAAATTAAATTAGTTTGGCATGATTTATTCTTCACAAATCCTTGCTAGCTATTACTCTTTATCCTTCAGTTTTTAACAAATTGATAATTAGCTTTTTCTAGTGTCTTTCTGGGTTTTGAAGTTAGAGTAATAGTATCAGTCAGTTAGCCTATCAACATTTTGTCCTTAAGGTTTATGTTTAGCATGATTTGTATGAGATATTAGGTTAGTCCCCTCCTCCATTACAGATAGTTAAAAAAAGATCTTGCTTTTAATTTTTAAATCTGCTGTCCAGATAAGTTTTGTGGTATTCAATAAAGGAGACAATTGTATTAGAATGCTGAAGTGCTGTAACTCAAGAGCTCATAACTAAGATCCATTTCTTTCTATAATGAATTTTAATCAAGATTTTGCAGACTAAAAGACCTGTGCATATATTCACAAGGTCACCTAACCCACATAGTCTATTCCTCTTACATAGCAATTTAGATTCCTTTGATTCATTTAAAAAATAAAAAGATAATGTCAAAATTGTTAGCTTTTCTTTGCCCTCGTTGAAATTATCAGCGAGATGTATTTTAAAATTGATGCTGATTAATCTTTATTAATGATATTATGATAATGAATGCTATTATGACCAATAATTTGTGTGGTGGTTGAACATATGGCTTTTAGTTAACAATGTGATTATAGGATGTTGCTTCTATGAGGCAATTTGGTGCCTGTCTCATTTGTAGTAACATTGACTACCATTAGCAAGGCTGATCCTTTTTCTAAAAACTGATATATTAAACACTAAACATAGGACAGAAAGTGAAATGATACTCATGGATTTTTTAAAGTCATGGTCTAAGAGGTATGCAGTGAAATTCAATACAATAAACCTTAGGCATTGCTTCACTGCAAGCCTTATACATAATTTATATGAGACATGGCAGAGCACATTCTGGCTATTTTCCAGATGTATGATTTCACATGCCCAGCTCAGGATCTGCACGAGTTCCTGCCTCAAGCAATTCAAAATCATTTGCAGCCTGACCAGAGAAGCATTAGCTGTAATAGGCACAGTCATAGGGACATGCTTTCACTGTTTAAAAAAAAATTATGTTCTTGCTGATTTCCTCCCTTTAAATATGCCCTTCCAGCTGAAACAGAATAAATTCAAGCCAAATGTTGCCGCAGCATTTTCACTTCAGGAAAAATCACCAAACTGGCACATGAGAGATTCTTGTGAAAACAATTTGCGATATGTTTAGAGAGGTTTTTTAAAGAGTTAACTCTCCTATTGAAGAGCATACGTAATAGGGATGTAATAGTGTAAACAGTTAACCAATGAGCCTAGGCTTATTGGTTAACCTTCATGGTTACATGCAGCCGCTCCTCCCCCCACCCCACTCTATCCCCTTCCCTCGCATGTAAACATGTACCCACTGAAAATTTCAGCAGATACACGTTTATCAAAATAAACACATTTTAACATTCCTAATATGTAACACTCAATATTAATGATGAGAGAAACGTATACACATTACAATTTTCACATATACAGTGCACAAACTATATTCTTAATGTGTCATGAAAATCTTAATATCTGAGCATAATGTAGCCAAAACCAAATTTGTACAGGATGTACACGCCAATATCAACATCGAAATGGCAGGGATAACAAATTCCAACATTACTGAAAGCTTCTGCATAAAACAATTTGCCAGTTCCTTATCTATCAAAGGCTACAACCACTCAAGGACCAACATGCTAAAAAATAAGAGAACTTTCTAGGAAATTACCAAATTACCTCTTACTACGAGGCAACAAATGTGTCTTCTGTAGTCTGGATAAGGCTAACTTGATACTAGGAATCAGGAAATGATCATAGATAGACATATGCTTTATATGCTAGTAATTAGGAAGTGAATAACCTCCTGTTAGTGAACCGCTGTACAAATAATTTGATTACATTTGATTGTGTGTTGCTTTAATACCTGGTACATCATACCAAAGGCAAAACAGATCTATGGTAACTTTAAAATCAGCACTCAAGAAAGCATCATCCCTTAGCAAATGACACAGCAGTAAATTATTAAGAAGAGCAAATTCCAAATCATCCGAGGGACTGGCATAGGAGATACGTCTACACAGCAGTATTATTTCTGAATGACATAGTCCACGTCTACACTATGCCAGGTTATTTCGACATAATGTCAAAATAACGTTAAGGTTGAGGACTTCTATTCCAACTCCTGTAATCCTCATTTTACGAGGAGTAAGGGAAGAGTGCTTTCTTTCAGATTTCCTGCCGTGTAGACAGTGCCAAAAGCCAAAATAAGCTTTCCACTTAAGCTATGCGATTGACTGTTTGTTACCCTTCAAAGCTGAAAGTGCTGTGAGGAGCACGGAGCCAGCGGGGGGACAGCCTTGCTGGCCCCATGCTCCCCATGGCATTACAAAGCAGCAGTGCCGCATGGAGTCCAGGGTCAGCTGGGGACTCCCCCGTTCACCCCGGGCTCGATGCGGCACCGCTGCTTTGAAACATCACAGAGAGCCCGCTGTCAGGCTGCACACAGTGTTTCAAAATGGCAGAACCATGTGGCGCCCAGGGTCTGGCCCCAGGCTCCACGCGGCTCTGCCACTTTGAAGTACCCCCATCTCTCCCCCCCCCCGCCCTTGCTGCCTCTTTCTGACAGAGGCAGCAAGAGGCGGGGGAGCGACTAGTTAACTAGTCTGTTGACTATCCGATAAGCATTTGTTTATCGGCTAGTTGACTAATCATTCATATCCCTAGAGGAAACATTGATGAGAAGAAAGACAAGTAAGAGAAAACCAGAGGAAAGAAGGAAGCAGAATAAGAGACAAAGAGGGATGAAAGGAAAGGTAGAGAGAAAAAAATCTCAAAGGGCATCATCATCACTCTAGTTACATACCAGGTAGAGGAGCAAAGAGGTATAAATGTCTCTTACTCTCCTGTATGATCTATCTGTAAAGCCATAGCAGCAAGAATGGGCAGAGAGTGAGAGAACTTTGGACTCCATCTGGCCAATGGTCAGTAACCTGTGACATTTATAGGGTTGTCATAAATTACGTCCCACTGAGAGCAAGTGGAAAATGGGAGATCGGCTTGGGACTCAGAGTCACAATTTGGTAGCACAACTGTGTTACTCCGGATTTGTGGCAAAGCTACTGTATAACCCTAACTGAAAAACAAAATAAAGGAAATATAAATGGAAAGGAATGGCTTAAAAAGGACAAACAAAAAACCATTCTTAGGGGAAAGCTAAAGCAAGGAAGGAAAGAGATTATGACACATGAAACACACTTTCTTCATAGAACACCAATCATATTGAACAGGTTTTAATTTTCCTCAACTACTAACCACACGCGATTGATTTCACAGGAGACATTCTTCAAATTTACTATATGGAATTAGAAGGGTTTTTATAATTCAGACAGGCTCCCTCAGAAGATTCTGTATGTGCTCAGAGAATTCCAAGTAATGAATATGATCAAGTTAGGGTGGAGTAATTTAAATAAAGCCAATTTAAATCCATAGTATTTTTTTAATTAAGTGATCTAAATCATGTTTATAACTAGGTGGAGATTATGTAAAAGCTATTTTGAAGATTTATACTATTACAATTTTAGATTACAATTTATAAAGGAACTCATTGTGTATTCCCAACTTCTGAAAAATGCCAATAAGGGTATGGGATCTTACTTGAATTTTACAAAACTGCTCCAGATGAACAAAACTTGAAATTCAGGTTCTAATCCTGCAAACACTTCAACCAATACATAACTTTACTCATATGAACAGCACCATGACTTCAATGGGACTACTCATCTGCTTACAGTTATGCATGTATATATCGCCACAGGCTAACATTCCTTGAGAAGCTTCAGAGGGGTAGCCGAATCTGCAAAAACAACAAGTCATCCTGTGGCACCTTAAAGACTAACAGATTTATTTGGGCATAAGCTTTCATGGTGCATCTGCCAAAGTGGTTTTTACCCATAAAAGCTTATGCCCAAATAAATTTGTTAGTCTTTTAGGTTCCACAGGACTCCCCATTGTTATTGCTTGAGAAAACAATTAAAAGCTATTTAAATGTGTGATACATTTATAATAACTTAATTTTTATACACACGTCTAATATTTTCAAACACAGGATTCTAAAAATAAGAAACCTCGACCAATATTTATTCCTGGGTGAATTTTGCACCATTGTGTGTACATGCATAATTCATGTACCATACATAATTTTTTTCCCCCTCAAAGAAAAATTTTTTTGCTAAAAAGTTACTGCAGTTATGCGTTTTGACCACCAAAGGCCACTGTGGTGCTAGAACAATTCAGCTGCTTCCAGAATCCCCCCAACTGTGATAGGGAAGAGAAGAGACGGCCATCAGGGTCAGGTCAGGAAACAAGAGATTGAGAGGGGAGAGGCACATATTTTGGGGCACGTAGGGTTACTGGGAGGGATCACAGACTGCAGCTCATAAGAACTAGTGGGGCAGCACAGACTGGCACAGTGGCTGAATGGGAGTGGAGGCTCAAGGGCACATGGAGATAGGGCAAGGGGCTGCAGGGCCACATCGGGAAAAGGAGGTTGGCTAAGTGGGAGCACAAACAGACTCTCAGACAGACATACACACACTAATACAGATATAGATATATAGATACTTTCAGTATCTAGTAAATTAAGTAAATGTGAGCAACAGCAGGGTTACATTTTATATTTTTTCTTCTGTTATATCAAATAACCATCATAACTATTTTACTATTTGTTGAACACCAACAGCATGTGTCATACACACTATACACAACAAATAGGACACAGTGATCATGATATTAAGAGATTTATAATCTAAGTATAAATTCGTTGGTAATTCACAAAAACTGTAATATACTGAAAGCTCTGCTTTCAGGGTATGGGACAGTCTTGTACCAGGAATCCTGAGATAGAGGTTTGAGGTGCATTTGTTAAATTATTTTATGTTACTTTGTTTTTACATTCAAGACTGGCATACAGAGAAAGTAAAACAGTATTTTCCAAGAATGCAATCATACTGAAAAGAATCAGGTTAATTAAGAATCTGTTTGATTCAATTACAGCACCGTGTCAAGTCCCCAGAAGACAGAGATGGTTGATAAGGCCTTTTGAAAGCCAGGAAACTAGACTGCAATTATGTTCTACAAGACTCCTTTTCAAAGAACAGAGCTTCCCAAAGGAGATTTTAGCAAGGTTCTTTAGCTCATGGATGTGACCCAAAACCAATGCACAATATAGGTACTTAAGATTTACTCTGTAGTCTCAAGACTTGAGAAGGAAAAAAAATCTCCATACTTTTAAAAATAAGCCTGAGATAAATAGCAATGTAGTTAAACTATTACAAATTAAAAACACTAGAGAGATACATACTTCTTTTGGAAAACCATACACATAGGTGATATGCAGCCAAAGATTAGGCACTTCTGAGCATCCGGACAGTAGCCTTCTTTAAGTAACAATTCCAAGCACTCTTCATTACCACCATAAACTGCTGAATAGACAGGACTCACTTTGTCTTTCCCTGTGTCACAGGTCCGATCAGTAACAGGTATTAGCAGTCCCAATATGCTGTAACATTTAAAACTATGTTTATTGTGGAGTCTTTTCACATATATGGAAAAGTTAGATGTTATTTTTCCTGGCTATTTTCACCATGGACATTACTGTTTAAAACAAAATCACATCCTTTTAATTAAATACATTACAAAGAATATTAATCATTTCAGTCATTTTTACATAAAAACATTTAATGTGGTTAAGCATATGGAACTATCAGTATCATTAATGTAAAACTATCTGCAAACATAAACTGAAATAATGTTTTAAACATCTTTTATGCTTTGTTATTCAAATATAGCTGGGATTGATGTATTCGTAATAACATCTCAGATTCTAATTAGTTTTTGAAAAGGATTGGTTTACACACTGCTAAGTTTGTTATCTAGACTTTTACAATGTAGCATGAGTGGGTGTTGAGACCAGGGGGATGGTTTAACAAATTATAGACAAAGGATGCCTTCTCTTTTAGAATTCAGTCCAATGGTGCTCAGTGAGGTGTCGAATTTGGTGTCATAATCTGTACTATTGACCATATTGTTCCTGACTAATTAATATCACTAAGTAAGCACTGGGTACTTTGCAGATGGAGATTATCAAAGCTGCTCTTTAGAGTGCCAATTGCCTGTTGCTTTAAAGGAAGCACTAACACAGCCTTTCTTCTAGGAGCCATGCCTTGACATTGGCAATCTTGCCAATTCATCTTCCATTTTTTAGTAAGATAGTAATTGTGATGAGACATCTTTCACACTATCTAGATTGCTCTGGCCTTCTTGTTCCTTATCAGTTTGAGCACAGAAATTTAACTGGTCATGTTGGTCGATGATCTCCTCCTGGCAATGGATGAAGATCAGGCTCCCATATGGTATTCTTACATTCTACTGATTGTGAAAACCTGTTGATTCACTGGCAAACATTGCTGGGAGAGGGCAGTTCTGCTCTTCTGTAGCTTTATTTTCTCTTGCCTAGATTGCAGCACATAATTATGAACACTTGATAGCCCTTTGTGAAGAGGAACAAGTGCAGGGTACTGCAGGATGTCACACGGACATCTCTCCTCCTCAACCAAACCAGATGTATATAGGTGTGCAGTGTTTTCAGAATACCTATGACAACCAAATGTATGTATCTTGTCTAACCCAGACAATAAGATTCAGTGCCGCAGCCAATGGTTTCTTGAGGTTGGAAAATGGATGAGAGTGACTGGCTGAAGCTGATTTCAAACAAAACTCAGATGGTGGCATGCTTGAAGCAGCAGGAGAATGAGACAAAGGCAATGTCAACCTCCCCTCCCTCCCAGAGTTAGACAGCCATAATCAGGATGGCTAGGAAGTTGCATCCTTTATTTAAAAATGGACTTTGCCACTGTTTTCCATGCTTTCCCTCCCCCCTCGCATCATAAAATACATTCTACATGTGTCTACACCTTAAAATCATTTACAGACTGAATCTGGTGCAGAGTGCAGCTGGCTTAGTGAGTGGGGCATCCCTCTGGAAGCATGCGGCACTGGCGCTCCAGGAACTGCACTGGCTCTTCAGGTGGGGTTTAAAGTGTTGATCATTAACTAGAGAGCCATAAAGGGCATGGAACGTGAGCATGCGCCTCTTTCCCTGTGACATACAGCCAAAACTGTAGTCACTGGAGCCATTCAAGTTGGATCCCCTATGTATAAAAGAGATGGGGGCTACTGCAGAGGATCTTTGTGAGACCCTTGCGGTCTCCAACTTGCTTGTACCCCACACTCCTCCCTTTCTATGTAATAGCTCAAATATCATGACCTATCGTACTGCAAAAGCCAATTTTTGGAGGGGGGTTCTGTTTTTTATTGGGAGGGGATGTTCCTGAGTAGATTAAAGAAACTGTTCTTCTGCTTGGATTTACTGGCTCAGTCAGTTTTTCATTACTTGTATATGATTATTCTTGCTGCTGTATGATTATCATTTACAACTGTAATTTCAATTAAGGGCTCCTAATGATACAATATGCCTGACCAAAACTCTTTACACCTAAAATATAAAATAAACAAAATAGTAATAAGCTTGTAAAGTCTGATTTTGCAGTCCCTCTCTCTGTGGGACACCCACAGACTTCAGTGGGAGTTGGATCAGGCTCCGATACAAATGCCTGCTTACTTCAATGATTATTCCACATGGACAAGAGCTGCAAGGTCAGGCATTGAAACTGTAATGTAAACAACATTAGAAATTCCACACTAAAAACAGAGTCTATAACCCATTAATTCCCTTCCATTTATAGCTGAAAAATCTCACACTTGATTATTTTTTAGTAAGCAAATTATTTATTACATTTTTATATCACTTACTTCCTGTGACCCATTTGGGCTGCTGCATGAATAGGCAGCTGCCATTCCTCCTCATTACAGTAGAGATTAGGATCGGCCCCTTTCAATAACAATAGTTCGACACACTCGGCATGGCCTTCCTGTGCAGCAATGAATAATGGAGTGGCTTTGTCCTTGGCTTGACAGTTGATATTTGCACCTACCACAGAATAAAACATTTAACATGCTGCCTGATTATCATAATCAAGCAAAAAAACAAAAGGAGATAAACAAATTACAGAATTAATTAGGCATTAGCTTTCACAAAATTGCTTCATCATTCAGAAGTTTTTCCACAGGTATTAAAGTATCTTATTTAATTTACTAATCTGATACAAATGTTTTCAAATTGTCCATACCTTTAAACTACAGTGATTAGAACTAACGTTCTCAAATTACTTTTTATTTTCATTTAAATCTGACAGGAAGAAAATATTGATGTCAAATACTAGCCCTCTAAAATTCTCTGTCAGGGTCACCTGAAACCTGAGGAGGTTACAGTGTGAATGAATGATATAAAAATATTATTTTAAGTTAATCACAAATATAGCAAAAATATACAATCCAAGTAATTAATACTAATGAAGCATACAAACTCTAAAATAATATTACTTGTTGGAGAGCTGAACCACTTTCTTCCATTCAAAGAAAGACATTCCCAGAATTCAACATGCCAGTAAACCTGCTATGCTGACAGATTGTCAGGCTTGCACTCTGGCAAATTACTAGCAGCACATTATACATCGATAGTAGAAGATACATAGTAAATAGAACTATAAACCACAGAGTCATTACTTTTACTTACACCTTTACCAATCAACTTTACATTAAGTTTCTTATTCCAACTATAAAAATCAAAGAAAGCACTTGTCTCGGAGTGTAATAGAATAGGGCAATTCCAGATAAAAGGTAGACACTTTGGAGAAATGGCAAAAGAGTTAGCTAATATTTTGTTTGAAATTACTTTCTGTAGGTAGTATCTCACAAGTATTGAGATGTTAGATTTATTGATCAGTGTGGGATGTTTTGGCCAAATTTAGGGTGTTCATCAGTTTAACTGTTACGATTGTTTGGTTTTCATTTGATTATGTGGGAAAGCTAGTGAGAAAATACTATTTGGAGATGCACTTCAGGACATGTTGGTTTGAAATTCTGAAGAAATTACTACTGCGAATTTAGGACCATTTTGTGATACCCTTAATCATGCTGTGTAATATCTTTCTCCTGAAGTAATCCATATACAGTAAAACTCCAATGGTCCGGCATCTGATGGTCCAGCACTCCTGATGGTCTGGCACCATCAGGAACCCGGAAGTGCTCCGGGCAGCCGGACCATTGGAGCTGCTCTGCCCCAAGCTTCCCCGATTCAGCCGCTGCTAAAACTGACCAGTGGCTGAATCGGGGAAGCCGGGGGCAGAGCAGCTGGAGTGCTGCCGGGTTGGTCCCGTAGCGCTGCCCCTTGGGGCTGCGGGACCCAACCCGGCAGCACCCCAGCTGTCCCCGATTCAGCCGCTGCTGAAACTGACCAGCGGCTGACTCCAGGAAGCCCGAGCCAGAGCTGCTCTGCCCCGGCTTCCTGGAATCAGCCCCTGACCAGTTTCAGCAGCGGCTGACTTGGATACACCTGGGACAGAGCAGCTGGGGTGCTGCCAGGTTGGTCCAGTAGCGCCACTCCTCGGCGCTATGGGACCAACCCGGCAGCCCCCCAGCTGCTCTGCCCCAGGCGTTCTGATTCAGCCGCTGCTGAAACTGACCAGCGGCTGACTCCAGGAAGCGCGGGGCAGAGCAGCTCTGCCTCGGGTTTCTTGGAGTCAGCCGCTGATCAGTAGCAGCAGCGGCTGACTTGGGAACACCTGGGGCAGAGCAGCTGGGGTGCTGCCGGGTTGGTTCAGTAGCGCCGAGGAGCGGCGCTGTGGGACCAACCTGGCAGCATCCCAGCTGCTCTGCTCCAGGCGTCCCCAAGAGCAGCTGCGGTGCTGCCGGGTTGGTCTCGCCGCGCCAAGGGTCGGTGCTACCAGACCAACCCGGCAGCACTCCAGCAGCTCTGCTGCAGGCGACCGCGATTCAGCCGCTGCTGAAACTGACCAGCAGCGGCTGAATCGGGGTCGCCTGGGGCAGAGCCGGACTATCGGAAGGGGGGGCTATGAGGGGTCTGGGGTGGCATCCCCCCACCCGAGACCCCTCATAACCTCCCCTTCAGATAGTCCGGCAAATCAGATAATCTGGCACCCCCTGGGTCCTAAAGGTGCCGGATTATCGGAAGTTTACTGTAAATGAATTGGACTTCTCAGTGTGATTAAGGGTTTCATAATCAGACTCTTAATCTTTACCCAGGTTAGGTCTTTATTTAGGTTTGGTCTAATTAAAGGTAAATCAAGCCAAAAATTAGTCAGAGGTATAAAAAATTTTAACTTCCAGGGCACATAGAGCAACATGCTAAATCGAGCCAAGAATTCTTTCCATAAACCTAGCATAATCCCTCCCATTAGTATATATAATATCTATACTGATGTGCTACAGTGGTGCAGCTGGAACCATGCCACTGTAGCATTTCAGTTTTATTTCCTGTTTCTTGGTCTGACTCAATGGAAAACAAGACAAGTTACTGCAATAGCAAAATGTAAGTGTTTTGTGATAATTTCTTATACCATTTCATAGCCAGTTTCACTAACATTGTAACACTAACTAAAGTGAAAATTACCATGTGATATAAGTGTTTGCAAACTCTCCAGCTTCCCATACTGAGCAGCAATGAACAAAGGTGTGATTCCAAAGTCATCCACACATTCCTTGTTTGCTCCTTTTTCAAGAAGCAAATGTATTATTTCAGTATGTCCCTGAAATAAACATATTTGTGTTTTGTTAGAAAAAGAACACTGGAATTCATAGAACCCTACATTTTCAATCTTATTCTGTGAAGGAACCTAAAATAGGGACCACATTCCGTATTCTATGTTATTCTGAAAGTCTGTAGCAGAATCATTAGAAAGGTTTAATTTCATCTTGCACATTTACTCAGTCCAATAAATATAAACAATTAAATTAGCATATTAGATCCATAAGGCTGATACATTTTTATGCTGGATAAAAAAAAATTAAGAAGAAACCAGGTTGGCCTCATCAATTAAAGTCTTTTCCAAAAAAATGAAGTGCATCTTACAACAGATTTACTTCCCAAATAATATATTTGATCACTTCTTAAGTATATTCAGTACTTCTAATATTTAAATAATCATTGCTGCCCAACACTTTCTATAGCTGTTGTAGCATACTATGACATATTCAGAATGATCATTAGCATTTAGACTGCCTTTTCTGCCCTAGCCTAACAATCATAAATCACCAGAGCAGGAAGCAAAAATTGTACAACCTTGTCATTTTAAAAGGGTAAAACACACTATTTACATGGAAATGAAATAATAAATTTATAGGTTACCTGAAAAGAAGCTTGGTGCAAAGAATTCCATCCAGACCAAGAATGGGATCCATTAATATTTGCTCCGTGTTGGAGTAGAAGCTTTATAATGTCTGCATGTCCATTTTCTACAGCTTCAAACAGAACAGTAAAAATTTACTCTTACCAAAGAGACACAATTGAAGGAACTGATCAGTTTAGTGGTTTTGTCGTCAAATTTCATCTCCGTAGTCAGAACTGTTTTACACTCACCAAAACCAATTCCCTTGAGTGACTGTGCAGCTCTGATTACAAGAATTTCATGGTCTGATCTAAACCCAAAACACACAAAATCTACCTTTTATGACTCTGCATACGAAACACAAATTATATCCAGTGTTGCCTCTTTTTGAAGCAAAATATTTATAAGATCCAAGATGGAGACATTGATAGCTATTTTTAAGAATATTGACAGTACATGGATAATGAACATAATGTACTATCAATTTGATAATGTAGTTTCACAATGAATAAAAATTTCAATGTACAGAAAAACTGACATCTCTTTCCCCAGCAAGTGGAGGTATAAGGAAACTATCATTAAGGAAACACCTGCTAGTAATTTTAATTTCTCCTCATCCTGCCTTAGCCCACTGCACTGCCAAACTGGCAATCTCAAGAGGTAGATTAAAAGTCTTGACAGTACAGATGTGGCTCATGGGCCATAGTTTGCACACCCTTGCCCAAGTTGGTACCAGGGGTTCTTTGCAAGTCAACATTTATTGTCAATGTCTTGTCACCACAGATTATTTCTTGTTAAGATCCAAGTAGCTTGTTTTTGGTACCCAACCCAGTTTGCATTTTCCCACTGTAAACACTTTACCGGGTTCCTCAAATTGCTTGTACTACGTCTTGACAGTGAAAGAGATTACAATTCATATGCCATATTGAAGATAAATCTTTGTATTAGTTATTTTATAATATAGGAATTTTGTAAGTCTTTTAATTTTGTATTGTCTTTTTATAATGTCTTATAGAAACTTTGTATTAGCCTTATAATATAGTCTTCTTATGCTTTATTGTAGAAATTTAGTATTAAGTCCTTGCATAATTTGTATTAAGTTTTTTCATATTGTAGCAACTTCACATTAAGTCTCTTAATATAAAATTTCTATATTATAAAGTCTTTTTCTAATGTTAGGTCACATCTACACAGCATGGGTAAACTCAAAATAAGCTATGTAACTTGAGCTACACTAACTGCATGGCTTAAGTCAAAATAGTTTATTTCGACTTTTGGCACTGTCTACACAGCAGTTGTTTCGAAACAGAGCACTCCCCCCCCTTTCTCCCAACTTCCCTTTCTCCTATACAATGAGGGTTAATGGAGTCAGAGTAAGAAGCCCATTATTTCAAATTTATTTTGAAATAATGGGCTTCCTGTGTAGATGTACACTATGTTATTTCAGAATAACTGACATTATTCCAAAATAACGTTGCTATGTAGACGCAGTCTTATAGTCCTTAGGAATAATTAAGATAAAGAAAACATCTTTGTATTAGAAGTAGAATAGATCTCTCCCCTTTTACTTGAATGTGGCCCTGATGAATGAATAAGACGCTGAAGGCAAGCACCTCCAAGGATGAACAGCTGCAACAGTTGGAAAGGGGAAGAATAGGAGCCAAACCCAAGGACACTAAGACCTGTCACGTGGGCTCACTGAGAAAAGATCAAACATAGAAGGCCTTGGGAGTCAGAAGCAAGCACTTTCTTTTAGAGGAAATTCAAAAGCTCTCTTTAAAGATGAATGTGGCAGCACTGAGGATAACACCCAGAAGAAGGCGCCACAGATGGCTGACACAGCTAGAGTGCATAGTTTTGCATAAGATGACTAACTGATATAGCTAAAGTGGACAGATTTGCATGAGGGAAGGTACTATAAATGTAAGGTGTCTTCCAGGGGACCCTGGGTCTCGTCTTGTCAACGTTGGAGCATCAATCCAGCTCAGCAGAAGCCCGGCTCCTCCCCTCCCTCATCTAACTCACCTTGCCAATGAACTTAAGGGGAGCAACAAGTTGATAACAATGACAAAAGAAAGAGTTTGTGTACGTGCGCGCATGCGCGCATGAGTGTAGTATATCATATGATACAGTGTTGATTTATTATATACATATTACCGATAAATGTTGCATTTTGCCTTATCCCCCTGAAAAAGATCCCATACATTTCTTTAATTACAACAACAGTCACAAAAATGTAACTTTTGTTAGTGTGACAACAGAAGAAACATGTATATTTCTAAATAAAACATTACAAAACCTTCCCCAGAACACTAAAACAAAATATGAATATTCAATATTGCACTTTGGCATCGCTGTGTCTGGACAAACCTTTATAAATTTACAGACAAAAACAAAAGAAATTGTTACAGATATAGTAACATAGAACCTAATCTCTAACATACTGGATACCTTTAACTTCCATTTGATTTACGAATGTGACAGTAAAAATGAGGGGAGAATTTAGTTCAAATATCTTCTCCTACTGGCCAATGGAAATATATGATGGATAAACAAGCTGTTGAATTAAGTCTGAAACTTTAGGCTGGCATGAAAGTAATATTTCTAAATGTTAAGTTTTTAGCATAAATTTGCTACTGTTGCTCTATTCCTTCAAGTCCTTCTCTTCCTCTATCAGTCATGAGGATTGTAATCTCACAATCTTGTTTAGAGATGCTATTTCAGAGAAGCCATGCAAAACATATACAAACATATTGTCATTTGTGTTGACTCCTGTGTCATTTGTAATAGCTAAAGCAATTTTTTCCATTCTTTCATATAGTTAACCTAACTCCAGAAAAACTAACAACCGACTAGTGGCTTCAGATATCACCACTGCAGTCTGATAATTAGAAAACCAAGTCTGGATTGTGGAATCATTTTTGCTATTAAGTGTTAGCAATAAATGTATAAAGCATGTACAAACCAGCTTGATTTTCAAAAGCTAAATTGACTAAGAGAGATTGGCAAAATAAAACAGTTTGGATTGAAAATGTAGTAAATATGACCAGTGTTCCCTCTAATTTTTCCCACCTCTGAGTGGAATGGATTTTGTTATATGCACCAATATGGAAATGATGTGTGACGTATCACCTTCATATTAGTGCACATAACAAAATTTGTAGGATGGGGTGTGGCCAAGGGATTCTGAGTGTGGGAGGGGGCTCAGGCCTGAGGCAGAGGGTTGGAGTGCAAGTGTCTGAAGTTACGGCTGTGGACCCCAGGATGGGGTGCAGGGATGAGGGGCACAGGGTTAAGATAGAACACTGGGGTTCAAGAAGCTCTGGCTATGGGTGCAGGCTATAGGGTGGGGCTGGGTTGAGCAGTTTGGGGTGAAGGAGGGTGCTCTAGGACTACTGGAAGGAGAGGACTCCCCCCCCCCCAGTTCTCTTTCCTCACAGCAGCAACTAGGTTCGGAGGAGGAAAGGCACCTCTCCCCACTATGATAGTTCTGGGCTGGTGTGGCAGGATAGATGCACCTTCCCTGCCCGAGCAGGTTTGAACTGGGGCCGGGTTGAAGCTGGGAGAGGGCTGTCCGGGTCACAGAAGGTCCAGGGCTGATCAGGGGTAGCTTGGAAGCTGGGAGTTGGGCAGCTCTCTCCTGGTTGTGGCAGGTCCCTGGATAGGTTCCTTGAGCACCTGTGAGGTGCTAAACAGGCAGCAATAATGCAGCTTAGAACATGATGTAAGAAAAATGTAACATTGAGATACATTTGGGAGAAATGTATTTTTTTCAGTGTGGTTCTGTGAGGTCCTCTGTGGAATTTTAAAAATTGTATTTTGCACTTTATGGGATTTACTGGAAGATTTACCTGGTATAGTTCAGGTCCTTTAAGGTAGGGAGTTGGAGGTATGGGGGGGTGAAGGAGTCAGGGCAACAGCACTGAAGCAGCCAGAACATCCCGGCAGCCCTTGGGGAAGGAAGAGAGGGGTCTGTGCACCACCCTCATTGGCAGGCACCATCCCTACAGATCCCATTAACTAAGAACAGGGAACAGTGGCCAATGGAAGCTGTGGAGGCAGAGCCTGTAGACAAGGGTTACTGCATCAGAGGTTGTTTCCACAACTTTGCAGGCCATGCAAGGTATAAGGATTCACCTAGATCTAGGACATTCCATTCCAGTTATTATAGAAGAGGGAGACACTGAGGGCAGAGATGAGCTAAATCAACAACTGATGGACATTCATAATTTGAAGAGGTGTTTGGATCTACTTGGGGGACAGGCTGCAAGAGGTGTTGCAGGGTCCTATACCATATCATATGGAAAAGGTGATAACTGTGGGTATTAGTGGTTCCTCTAAGGAGTTGCAAAAAAGCAAAAACAGAACCCCCCACAAAATCCTTAACATGGTATCACAGAGGCTGGCAACTGTCTCAGCTTGAAGGGGGGCCCACCCTAGTAAGCAAGTAAGCAGAGGCAGGGTGTCGCACAGCTGATACAGGCTAATGTACTATTCTTCCAATGACCAGGGACACAGAAAGAAGCCCAGCTTTGTTAGATATATTAATATAACGGGAGTCCAATGCAATACATTCAAGGGCCTACATCTAACCATAGTAGTTGCTTTTGCAGCATCTCTACATTCAGGCGTGCATGCAAAATATGTTGCTGTGTCTCATACCACACACTCCTGCATCAGTGGTGAGAGGAGGTACAGGAAAGAGGATAGGACAAATGCTACCTACAGGTAGGCAATGTATGAGCAGGGTGTAGTTGACAGAATGCAAGACGGTGCAAAGGACCAGCATCAGGCATTGGAATGGGCTACGGCAGGGGTCAACAACCTTTTTGAACTGGTGTGCCAAAATGTAACCCTCCTGCCGTGGGTCATGCTGCTTTTCTGGGAGGAAGATCTTTCTCCACCATGTGTCCTGTGGACCACCTGGGTCAATGCAAACCTTTCCACGGACTACCAGTTGCTAATGGAAACTCACTGTTAATTCCATAATTACACCCCAGCCATTTTGCTAGTGCTGCAGCTGAGAACAGTTTAATTCAAATTATTAAACAGATTAAGCATTTTAACTTTCTCATGTTAGTTTATCAAAGTTCATTTTGTAAGGTAAAACAAAGTAAAACATTATGTCCAATACAAAAGGTTTCAATGTTTTCTTTATAGCAAGGATGGGTAACCTCTTTTCCGTTGGGGGGTGACTGACCCACAGAAAAATCAGTTGGGGACCACGCAAGTGAGAAGCAAAAAGAACAAACAAAAAAACCCACCCTCCTTTTCCAAAAACCCCCAACCCTCACCAATGTGGCCCTCAACTGAAACACCTCAGTCCTGTGGCACTCCAGCCCCCATGGGATGAGGGGAAAGGACAGGGAGGACTGAGGTTCAGGGCTTCCCATAGGCCAGATTTTCTTTTCTGGGGTTCCAGAGTCAGGAGATTTTGTGGATCTCTAAGGCTCAGGGGTGGGAACAAAAATGAGGGGTTCAATGTGCAGGACAGGGCTACCAGCGAATGGGATAAGGATGCAGGATCTGGGTGGGAGGTGGGGTGCAGGATGGGTTGAAGAGGGCAGGGTCTGGAAGAGAGTTTGGCAGCAGGAGAGGGTGCAGGATGGGGATACGAGAGGGAGTCTGGAGAATAACTCAGAAAAGGTGAAAGAATGCAGTCAAATAGCTAGTTGGATAAGGAGGCAAAGAAGTGGGGAGTAAAGAAATTGCAGCTTCTGCAAAGTAAAATTGTATCTCCCCTCACATCTTCCCTCAGCCCCATGATACCCCACATCCTCCTACATGCCCCACACCCCTCCTCTCCCATCAGGGGCTGCTTGCCACCCCATGCTGCTACCTCTATCAGAGTGGAGTGTGGAGTGGCAAGGGACTCCTCGGGAGAGGGGCCAGAGGATACAGGCTGCCAGCCATGCCCCTGGGGACTATATAGGGTTGCCAAGTGTCCGGTTTTCGCCTGAAGAGTCCGGAAATCGCATCTTCTGTCCAGTTTAAAAAAAACAAACAAAAAAACAAAAAAACAAAACAGAAAATACCGGCCACTTTTTCCCCGTCTGGTGGGGAAAGCCTGGGATCAGCAGGGGAATCCCCAGCTGATCCCGGGCTCCACACGGTGTTGCCGCTTTGAAATGCGGCGATTAGCCTGATGCCGGGCTCCCTGCGGCGTTCAAAGCGTCAGGGCCGCACAGTACAGCTGACCCCAGGCTCCGTGTGGTGCTGCTACTTTGACGTACCTCCCTCTTCTCCCTTCCCTTGCTGCCTCTGATAGAGGCAGCAAGTTGGGGAGCGACTAGTCGACTATCCTGTCAACTATTTCATAAGCATTTGCTTATCAGATAATCGACTTGTCATTCACATCCCTAGTGGATGCTCCGATTATAAATTCAAACTAAGGGGGGTTATTTCAAAATAAAATCCTAGTATAGACGAGGGCTAAGTGACTATTCATTTCCGTTACTCCAGTACCATCATTTGAACCTGTCATAAAGGAAGGACTGGGACACTGAAATCACACTAGGTAGATTCTTTGGCATACATAGCAAGAATGCAGATCTACTGTAAAGTCTGTCAAAATTATACAAGATTATTAAAACTGGACTTTATATTAAACATTTTATGTTTCTTTATAAGCTCAAATACACCTTTTCAGAGACTTCTACTATCCGCTGACCTTGGAACTAGCTGACAACATAGTAATCTAGAATCCTATTACCTACATTCCATCAGACAAGTGGCTCATCTCAAGGAAAAAAAGTGAAGATTGAAATAGCTACTTATTTACTCATCCAGAAACAAAACTTGGCCACTATAAGAAACAGTCATGTGTCTCATGGTTCATCTGATTCTCAAAAACAAGTCAGTAAACTACACTTTTTTACACCCAAAACTCCACTGCTTAAGACCTAGTGTTCTGTGTGCAGTTGTGAGGATGTGTTATATTTCTCCTAAGGTTAGTTACAGCAGCTAGAAACAAGAGGGCCATTGTTCAGGTAAGGCAGCAGGAACACTACTGAGAAGTCCATTTACCAAATTTTGATATTTACATATAAACCGTGCTAACTAAAAACCAGAACTTTAGTATAGGAAAATATTCTATATTGAAACAACTATTTGGCTTTAAGAGCAAAATTGTTGAACTAGAAGGAAAAAACAGCGAAGTGAGAAGCTCTCCGTTTTTATATCCACATACTCACACTCACTCTTCTCAGCTGTTGATTAAAACTCATGACTTGTAGTTCTGAGAGGCAAATGAGGAAAAGCTGTGATTCTGCCTCCCTGCATGGGTTGCACATTTTGACATTTTGGTAGAGATATGAGGTTATGCATTTCCAGCTCAAGGAAGCAGGAAAGAGTGTGGCCTCTGGAGCAAGCTGTTGATACTATCTTGTCTAAAATGTTTTTAAATCTTTGAAAAATTGAATAGGTGCAAAAGTTAAAGCAGCCCTGTGCACAGCTACTGCTTGCCCAAGCTATCACCATAAGTCTTGCTGTCACTGGTGGCATTACAGGGGTCACATTCAGCGAGATGAATGGTTCTTGAACATTTTCTCCTATATACAGTATTTATTTTTTCTTTTTTTTTTTTTTTTAAGGAAAAAACACCCTTTCCAACCAGACTCACTTGGACAATTCTAGATGCTAAAAATCTCCACTTATCCACACAGGAATTATATTTAAAATAGAACAGCTATACATGTATCTACAGAGACCAGGCTAGCGTATTGGCAACATCAGGGGGCCACACAGCAAGGATATAACCAGTGATAGAAATGTAGCTGTGTTAGTCTGGGGTAGTTGAAGCAAAATGCAGGACAATGTAGCACTTTAAAGACTAACAAGATGGTTTATTAGATGATGAGCTTTCGTGGGCCAGACCCACTTCCTCAGATCAAATAGTGGAAGAAAGTAGTCACAACCATATATACCAAAGGATACAATTAAAAAAATGAACAAATATGAAAAGGACAAATCACATTGCAGAACAGGAGGGGGATGCGGGGGGGGGGAAGGAAGGAAGGTAAGTGTCTGTGAATTGATGATATTAGAGGTAGGGAGAGTGGGATGTTTGTGAGTTAATGGTATTAGAGGTGATAATTGGGGAAACTGTCTTGGTAATGGGTGAGATAGTTCAAATGTTTGTTAAGTCCTTGTTGGCAAGTGTCGAATTTTAACATGAATGACAGTTCAGAGGATTCCCTTTCAAGTGCAGATGTAAAAGGTCTTTGTAGCAGAATGCAGGTGGTCAAGTCATTGAGAGAGTGTCCTTTCTGGTTAAAATGGCAAGAAACTGTTTTCTCTTTGTGATCTTGTCTGATATCTGTTTTGTGGGCATTAATCCTTTGGCGAAGTGTCTGAGACGTTTGTCCAATGTACATAGCAGACGGACACTTTCGGCACATGATAGCATAGATTATATTTCTGGATGCGCAGGAATATGTGTTCTTGATCTTATAACTCACTTGGTTAGGTCCAATAATGGTATCAGCAGAATGAATATGTGGACAAAGCTGGCAACGGGGTCTGTTGCAAGGGAAGGTACCAGGATATAACCAATTACCCTAGTAAGCATTGCCTTACTAGCATGCTTACTGGGGTAACCTGTTAACTAGTTACCCCTTTACATCCCTACTAGGGATGTTAAAATGTGGGCTACTGAAATTTAAGACAAAGTCTGTTTAGATTTAATTACATGCCAAAGGCCTCCCTTATTTATCTGATGCCTTTGGAACATAAAAATACAGTTAGCTAATACTGGTTACTATTGGCAAATGATATTTAAAGTAAGGATTAGAGTGAATATAGGGAAAAACAAGTTGGCGCTCTGATGAACAGTGTCTTCTTTCTTTGTTCAACACAGGTCCAAAGGACTATCAACAATCAAAACTATGCAAGAACAGTAGTGCTGGTCCTTGCCTAAAAACTTGTCTATATTAGCAAATGTCCTGTTGCTGACAACAGGTGTCACCAACAAGTGAAACTAAACTGGTGTTGAACACAGTTTAGAAGCAAATGCTTAAAGGACTATGCCTTTTCACCCTCAGTTCAGAAAGTGAGGTAGGTTATAGCCAGAGATTATGCGCAGATTCTGAACTCTATTCCTTGTCTACGCTTGCAGTTAAATCGTGTTCAGCACCATTTCTGTTGCACCCATTTCTGACAGGCTAATTTGGCTATGATAATAAAAGTGCTCTATTATGAGACTTTAGTCTCCCTCACTCAGCATGAATGAAGGATCTCTGCCATTCATTAAGAAATAAAAACATAAGATACTATTAAATAGAACTATTTCCCCTGTAGGTTTGCAGCCTAACCTGAATAGAAAAAAGGTACTAAGTAACAAAAAGGAGAGTGACAGAAGGGAGTGACAAAGACAAAAGGAAAATAAGGTAATATAATAATGATTGTAAGCTCTTTGCCTCAAAATTTCTCTCGTAACTTTCTCACACAAAAGCTTCAATTTTGATCACTGAATGGGTTACTACCCTACAAGCCAATCTGTTCATCAGTATATCACCATATTATTGGAAATAATGAATTTAGTATATTATTAAACTGCTGAGTGTCAATTTTTCTTAGACATGGTACTTACTTTGGAAATAAAGTACCATGGCTACATTATTTATGGATTTTTATCCTCAATGACACATCAATGACATTTTTATACCAGTAAGTCTTTGTGGCAACATCCTAGCAAACTTAATGCATTTTTGACAAAATAACCATGTAAATGAAAATATGTAATTTCTCTTTAATGTTCACATTTCTAACCAGCACTTGTGATACTGTAACAGAACTTAGAGATGAAAAGAAAAAATTCTTACATGGTTTTTTTGGTTATTATTCAAACCCCATATAACCTAGGAGAAGCAGACTAACAAAAAAAAGCAAAAAAGCAAAACACAGGTATATTTTCAGTGAGCAGGTTGAGGAATTTCTGCAGTAGCAAGTGGACAGGTTGCAGGCCATCCATCTACAAATTCACCTCTGCCTGCCAAGTGGTAGCTGTAATTGTTTCTTGAATCTATAAATCCCATGCCCTCTGTTTGAATGTTTTATGTCCTTTTATGCCATTTGTTAACCAATAACAACTTCATCTTCCCCCAGTGATTAGCTACTGCTGGCGTCCTGCCACTTTCCCACTGGAAGAACTCAAGCCTTCATCTTTTCCCTCTTAACCCAGATCACATCTCCTGAAGGAAAAACTTGTAAGAGATGATATGGAATGGCAGATAAACCAAGGGAAAACTCAGGTTTTTATACAGTATTCTTCTCAAGGGGAGAGACTTGGGGGCTCACTGCATGGAGAAACTAAAATCTGTCTACACAATCTCTTTATGCACATGCCTGTGTTCAGGTGCCCTATGCATACATCTGGGAGAAATTCTGGCCCCACTGAATTGGGAGCTTAGCTACTGTTTCCTTAACAATATGAAAGTTTAATTCCTTTAATTACTGCATAATAATTTCCTTTCATTAGCAAATCTAATCCTTTTAAGATCCAACTTATGAGAGACATAAGTCTGTGATGCATTTTTCATAGCCATGAATTTGGTAGACCCGTACTGATCAATTGTTGCAAAACTGTAATGCTCTGTGCCAGAGATGGCCGCAGGGCAGAGGATTTAGAGCTGTGTGGCATAGGCACAGCAGGTGGCGCCATTGCACTGCTCATTACCAAGGTTTTCTTCAGCTCTGCGGGTGCCAAGCTGAAAGATAGAACTTACTCTGTGAAACTCAATTTGAGTTTGCCACATAGGGTTGTTAGTTCTTCACGAACTCTCAGTACCAGATGTTTCTGCTGCCTAGTAGTCCAGCACTCTCAGTGCCATTCGTACCAGGGCAAATTTTTTCAGATGCAGATTGCTTTTTCTTAGGCAATTCTTGGAGGGGGGACGTTCCATCCCACCATTAATCTCAGCCTGAATCAGTCCACGTGAGAAATCCACTTCCTTGACACTACTGTACAATTAAATGATGGACAAATTTCCATCACCCTATACCGAAAACCTACCAACCACTACACTTACCTTCATGCCTCCAGCTTCCATCCCAGACACATTTCTCAATCTATTGTATACAGCCAAGCCCTAAAATACAACTGGATTTGCTCCGATCCCACAGACAGAGACAAACACCTACAGCAGTGGTCTCCAAACTTTTTAAGCATGAGATCACTTTTTGAATTTAAGTGCAATCCAAGATCTACCTCATATATAAATACCCTTGCCCCGCTTCCGTCCTACCCCTTCTCCAAGGCACCACCCCTGCTCCCTCTGTCCTCCCTCTCTTGCCTATCCTCACTCACTTTCATCAGCCTGGGACAGAGGGTTGGGGGCGCAGGCTTTGGTCTTGGATTAATGGATCTATAGTATGAGAATGGCTCTGAGCTGCTCTTGGGGCAAGCAGGTGGACGTAGGAGGGGGTTCTAGGTGCAGGCTTTGGGAGGATATTTGAATGCAGGGGTACTCAGAGCTAGGATAAGGGCTTGGGTACAGGAAGGGGTTCAAGACTGGGGTAGGAGTTTGGGATGTGGGCTCCATTTGGGCACTGCTGGTGGCTCCTGGGTGGTGATGCAGTGGGGTTAAGGCAGGCTCACGCATGCCCTAGCCCTGAACCACTCCCTAAAGCAGCCAGCAAACTCCATCCCTAGTCTTGTTGTGCCCCCTCTCTGCCCCGTGGAGAAAGGATACAGAATGGGAGAGGGGGAACCCTGACATCAGCACCCCTTTTTTCCCTCCCCTGCCCTGCACAGAGAGCAGGAGACTCTCAGGGGGAGGGGCAGCTCCAAGGCAAAGGGTAGGAGATGCGCAGCAGTGGGGGTAAGGAGCAGCTGAAATGCTGGCACAGCCTCTTGGTCAAACCCATCAGGATCACCTGTCAGAGGCTCCAAGATCTACCAGTAGATCCCGATCTACTGGTTGGTGGCCACTGACCTACAGGATCTATATAGAGCATTCCTAAAACTGAAATACCCACCTGGAGAAATGCAAAAACAGATTGAACGGGCCAAAAAATACCCAGCTATGAAGTACTTCAAGACGGACCCAAAAGAGAAAAAAAAACAGAATTCCACTTGTCATTACCTACAGTCCACAACTTAAACCCCTCCAACTCCTCCTTCCAACCTATCTTGGAAAATGATCCCTCACTCTCAGAGGCCTTGGAGGAAAGGCCTATTCTTGCTTACAGACAATCCCCCAACCGGAAACAAATTATTTCCAGTAACCATGCTACACAGCTACATCAGAAGCATCCAGGAACCCTGCCCTGCAATCAGCCCCAGTGCCAACTCTGCCCACATACCTATACAATCAAATTTATCACTGGAGCCAACCACATACGCCACCAAATCAGAGGCTCAGTAATGTGATCTATGTCATCAAATGCCATCAATGCCCCACTGCAATATATACTGGACAAACTGGACAGTCCCTACGGGAAAGAATCAATGGACACAAATCATATCCGTAAATGGAACATACAGAAACCTGTGGGTGAACACTTCAATCTGCCTGGTCATTCATGAAAAGATCTTCGAGTTGCTGTTTTGTTACAGACCAATTCCACAAATGAAATACACAAGGAAGGGTTGGAACAACAATTCATTCTCAAGTTTAATTCTGATACCAATGGTCTGAATCGAGATACCGGATGGCTGGGACATTATCAATCAAACAAACAATGAAGGTACCAATGGTTCTTTGTCTGTGTAGAATCTGGTGTTAGTACTCTTCCTCTCTAATTGCTAGCTCGGCTTTCCCTTTGATATTTATATACCCACTGACTCTTTTTTTCCCCCCGCTCCCATTTTTTTTCCTCTCCCTCCCGCCCCCTTTCTTATTTATTTTTGGTTCTGGACATCCAAAACTCTGGTCATCTGAACAAGTGGGATGTGCCCACAAAAGCTCATGATACCATCTACGTGTTTTGTTGTATTTAAAGTGCTACCAGTCTATTTGTTGTTTTTTAAGTTTATCATTTTTGGTAGTATTTCTTGGAACAGATTCCTTGCTAGCTGTTGTTGGAGCAGAACCCGTCAGAGGCTGCTGTTGGTGACCATTGGCCTGGAGGTGTCCTGGAGCCCGGGTTCTAGGTTGACCTGACAGATTTTTCCATCATGGGGAGCTTACACTTGAGATTCCTGGCTTTTCTTGCCCTGGCTGTCAGATTTCTGCAGCGAGGGCACCTTTGAGTAATGTGTGTCTCGTCAAGGCGACAGACACACCAAGAGTGCCTGTCAGAGGTTGGTATGAAGTGTCTGCTAGTCAGACTGCATTTAAAATCAAGTGAGCCAGGTATGTCAGAGAGCCGGTCTCTTACAGAAACAAAAATGAGTAAACCCTGCCAGAGGCTAAAGCTATCTGCCTGCCATAGAGATAGAGATAGTGGAAGGTAAAGAATTTTCTTTTTTAGTGAACCTAAAAAAATGAGAAGAGGATGGGAGGATAGGGTAGCTAATAGTATCAAGTTACAACTATGATCTATTATTGTATCTGAGGTAAAAGAGGGTGCTGCTGTTCTCTCTGACTCAAGCCAAAAGCATTAGAGAAGGAACTGAAAGATGGTTGGTTGTGTACTGCTATGTAATTGCTCAGAATGGCACGAGACAGCAACAGCACATGTGCATCCCAACCTGGGGCTGCTACCACAAATCTCTGATAACAAGTGGAGGGCGTCAAGACCCCTAAAGTAGAACATGCAAAGGGACATTCCTCAGAGTATTTGTTTCCAATCAGTCATTTTCTGTATTTCTCTTGCAAATATTATAGGTATAGAGACTTCCCTCACTAAGCCATTGACAAAAAGGTATACTATGGACAGATAATCACTACAGCCTACATGTGACACAGCTTACTTGCTTACAAAATGGGTACAATGCTTATCTATGCCACGGGGTTGTGCTAGAGAAAAAAATTAAACAAAGAATTATACTTATGCTAAGGTAACAAGAAATAGAATTGAACCAGTATTAGTTTTTTGCTGTTTTCAAACTAAAGTGAAGAAAAATCTTCATCACCTCTGTGGGAATTCAAGCTCTCAGTGAGATTTCAGTGGTCTGATAGTTTCTGCTTCACAATGTTGCTGAAGAGCTCCTATTCCCAATGCAATTCAAAGTTTGACTCAACTGAATTAAAGTTTCCCAATGAAACTAGCTCAATAGTTCACCCACTGCATCTACTTCCCATATGCAGAAATCCCAAAGTGCCAATGATTCAGAGTCAGAAATTCTGTGAAAGTCATGAAAAGCACAGAATCCATGTTTTTGTGAAAGCCATAACAAAAATGAAGACTGCGTAATATAAATATATAATACTGAGCACACTGAGAGAATAATCAATCATGTCACTTGATTGGACAAAGGGAAAGGAAGATACATAATAAATTATTCAGGAATTTGTCTGAACTACCTGAAACTTTATTGATAAACAACAGATGGCCAAAGATTAGGAGTTCTGACAAAGTTACTCACCCCCATCAACTTCTTCCCTTTGACTTGACTCTCAATTTGAGAAACCATGTCCCCCAATCACTATGACAGAGTTTCAGAAGGATTATATGGCCCTGTGGCTGCTGCATACCAATGTGTAGGCTTACACACACACAAATTAATTGTATTTGTATTAATTGTATCCTTTGGTATATATATGGCTGTGACTATTTTCTTCCACTATTTGATCTGAGGAATTGGGTCTGGCCCACGAAAGCTCATCATCTAATAAACCATCTTGTTAGTCTTTAAAGTGCTACATAGTCCTGTATTTTGTTACAAATATCCTGGTTTGCCTAGCCAACATTCCATCAGTCCCTAATGACGGGTTCTTTTGGAATCCACAGAAGGAACAATTCCCCTCATTCTCACAAATCACATCAATTACATATCTAATCTTCCGTGCTAATGGAAGTTATTCTCCTAACTGTCCATAGGTGCTTTTGAAAATTCTATCCTCGGTGGAGAAATGAACAATACTAAAAATGCCTTTTTACAATTAATATCCAAATGCATTTGTTCTTGGTATTTATATCTTTTATTCTCCAAACCCAGCACTGAACCAAAGAAATATTTTAAAATAACCCTTTGATTGCATTATAGCTTTTTTAATATGACTACAGTACACAAATAAACTAAAATAATCCATTGTACATTAAATATCTGGCTTCTGATTAGTTCAGGCATCTCCAGTGTCACCATTTATCATACAATAATGAAACATTCTCCTAAACTGACTTAAATCCCCAGGTATCTAAAAATGCAGAATGTATGCTGTAAAGTAAAACCTTATGAGGGCAATTTTCTATCCTGAAAGTTTCCCTAAATATACAGTTCTGCTCCCCTTTATTCAACTGCCACCTCTCTCAGATAACAGATATTTGTCAATCTCTCAATTTAAAAAAAAAATTAAATCTTACAGGATTTAAGAATACAAGCAATATTAACTAATACACAAAGAAATTCTAATCACCTCACAAACACTAAAGGATCCACATCTTCAATTATCTTGATTCTATAACTCTTTAATATGTGCGAAGTCTTCCTTTCCTGACTCCCACAGATATCCGTACTGTACCTACAGCCATATCCCACACATACAAATGTTAAACAGAAAATCTGTCAAAATATTTAAGATTTTTTTATCAGATAAGAAAAAGACAACTGAAGAAAATAAAAATTATGTTGTTTAAATCATACAAGCAAGGATTTAGAGCAATCAAATTTTTGAATTGCTCCACTGCAGCTCCGCTCCAGCACCAATAGTGACTGCTCCAGCTCCGCTCCGACTCCGCTCCACACTCCAACTCAAATTAATTTTTAATAAAAAAGTGCATACTGTAATTTTGAAAAAACATTATTTTTATTCAGTTTTAAAACAATTTAGATGTCATCAACAATGATACAAACTAGAATCATTCATAATTCAATCTTTAAAAAATTATTGCAGCAATCAAGTCATCTTTCATAGCCTGCTACAGATCATTTAAAATTAACTTTAAAGCCAAAAACAGTCACTCTACACTAGCTTGAGGTGTTGGCATGCTCGAAGCAATTCTATAGGCAGCCTGAATGCAGTGTGGGTAGCTGTGAATGGCCTCAAAAACAGACTTAACTTTTAGCCTACCAATAGACTCCATTCCCTCACAATCTTCCCAAAAGTTTCTCTCGAATAATGCTTCATTACAATTATGAATTGCAGAAACTCGCTGGCGTCTTTCTTGTTTATCCAATTACTTTTCAAAGTCATCATCTTCTGAAGAACTGTGCTTGAATTATCTCCATTTCCCTGTGATGGTTGAAGACATCTCAGGGATGGATGCTCGAATAAGTTCAGAGAGGGGACGGAAGTTTGAGAACAGCCTATTTCTGAAGGATGTGAACTTTCCGGAACCGCAAGTTCGATTGTTGATGACTCCTTTTGATGTGTTTCGTTTTCTTCAACCTCTTTTGCTGAGTTCAAATGTAGCAATAGATTTTGTTTTTTGAGTTGTCGAGCAATATCAAGGAGCTTTTCCTTTGCCTTTGGTATTTCCCTTGAGGTCAGAAGAATCTGATACCGTGGGTCAACATAAACTCCAGCAAGGAAATGAATATTGTCAAAAAACTTCTCTTCGCGTTTCTGCATGGAGGATAGAATTCCTTCTGCAATTTGTCCACCATTTTCTTGCAAGAATTTTGACGGTTTTCGCCATTCCTTCATTAAAACTCCCAGGGTTATACTGACAACTTTGAAGATTCATGGTTGTTTGGTTTGGCTTTGCCAAGAGATCTCGCAGGTTCTGCACTTCGTACCATTCAGTTTTGTTAACTTAAAATCTCTTGTTCCAGCAGCAGCCACTTGGTTCACAGTAAGACTGAACAACGAGAAGTCAATCAATCATCGCAAATGTTGAACCCCAGCAAGTCACAGTATCCAATGATTGAGTTACCCCATGTAGATCAAGCAGAACACTTCAAATACTTGGGGTTCGTAGTTTCACAACAACTTGTCGAATTTGCCAGAAATTTCTTTGCATGTTATTTGTTCAGTCCATCCCAGATTGTTAACTGTAGAGTGTGAATACCACACCTCATCAGTTGGACTTCTGAGTCGTCCTCATGAAGCCATGTTGAAAGTATGAGGCTAGGGTCATTAACCCATTGCGCAGCAGCATCCATGTTGAGTTTGATTTCATCCATTCCTTTAGTTCCTTCATCAGGCAAAATAGCTTCAGTTCTGTCTACATCCCTGTTCTCAGAGGTAGAAATGGTTTACTTGTTCTCCCTGAAATTTTTGACGGCACACGTCATGTTTGCTGCATTATCAATGCAGATGCTCAGCACTTGCATTTCACTGATCCTAAATTTTTCTAAAATAGCTTTTACTTGACTTTTCACATAGGAAGAATTGTGACACCTTTCAGTGTCAATTATGTCCAAGGTTTTTACCACAGATTTATCTTTTCCTTCTTCGTAGTACTGAGCATTCATTGCAAGGAAATTTCTGTTTCCACAGACTGCCGAATCCATTTTCACATAGCACAATTTTTGCTCCAAAGCTTTCTTGAGCTCTTCGCGACCAGACTCAGCTGTGCTGACAACTAAATGACGAACTGCATCGTGCCCCATCAAAACACCAAGCTGCGGTAGTGTTCTTTAGCCTGAAGGTAGTGAGCGGTGTTGAACTCAAGCAAACCATTTCCATCAGCCCTTCATGGAAAGTATTGGCATCCATGGTGACTGTAACCTTTGAGGACTTCAAATATGAGTCAAGTTTTGTTTGCTCAATTTTGGGTTTCTTTTCAGATGAAGCTCCGCAAAAAATCTTTTCTCCAGCAGTTTTCAAAGACCCAGATGAACATCGTTTAGCCATGTCAGCTTTCTGTTTTGCCTCATCTTCCTGGTCCTTTTTTGTAACCAGAGCCGCATAGTTTTCAGGATGGTTACGTTTTACATGCCGCCAAAGGTTGAAACTTTTCATGGCACTTGCTTCACTTGTCTTGAAGCTATATGGTTTGAGCTTGCCATTCACTTCCTTTTCCACCTTGCATATTGCCGATTTCTTCTTTGCTTTTCCCAAAAGCCCAAATTTGGGCTTTTCCAATTCAAAAGTAAAGACGTGGTTGAGATCCTTTTCCATAAATCGGTTATCAGTCATGGCGGGGCAGATTTGATTTTTTTGTTGAAGCCATGGCCAAATCTTCTTGTGCGGCTACCGCATCCAAATGTTTCTTGTTATAATCTTCGAAAAGCAATGACAAAAGCATTACATTTTTTTTATAATGTACTTGCTTGTGATATCTTAACCACTTAAGGTACTTCAAATTTATTTTGGATTTTCTGGACAAAAATGATCGCATTTTTCTTTTTACACAAAATTATTATTAAAGTATATTTTAATATTTTAACAAGTTTCTTGCCGTTTTAATGAAGTAAGAAGTATTTTTAATATACATACTTAATATAAATTTTTATTTATAAATTGCAAGTTAGTTTTTCTTATGAAATTTTGCGGTAAAAATATTCAAAATATTTTCCAAGTTTTTAATTAATATCTCAAAAATGCTTTAATATAGATATATCAATGAAATTTGGTATGTGCCATAGCGTTAGTACGTGCTATCGCTGTTCTACAACATTAATTATTGGGAAATAACGAGGCTACACGTTACAAGGTTGAAAATAAACACATACTAATCTAACTAACTAATCTACACAAGTACGTACTTGCCTAACCTTGGCACAAGGGTGGGAGCAATCTGCAGTGTTGCTGGATGGCCGATAATTATCTGATTCTTTAATAAAACATATCTCCAGAAAACTTTGTAATTTTGTATCTGTACATTAAATCTTGATTTCGGCCGAAGTGAGAATAACTGTGACATATTACGTAAAGTGGTAAAGTAGATGTTAATATCAATTGTTATACAATCTGAAACTTTTTGGCACCTTTAGGACTTTCTTGCTAAAATATCATTCATTTTCGATTGAAATTTAAAAAAAAAAAAAAAACTGGAGCAGTGGAGCAGTCAAGATTTTCTATGCTCCGGCTCCGCTCCAGCTCTGGGCAAAAACCTGCAGCTCGACTGCTCCGTGCTCCAGCTCCGGGCTCCGCTCCAAAGCCCTGCAAACAAGCAAACAAAGCATGTCCTGGAAAACAGTTAGGGAAAATCTTCAGTGACAATACCCCAAAGCAGGGTTCCCTGTACACTGAACGCTTGGCCCATGCACACAAAAAAATGTCACCCTTCCCACCTCTTATGCAGAGCCACGCAACCACATGGCAGACAGCAGGTGGCTGCTCTAGTGGCTGGGACCAGAGGAGCCATGAGCTGCATGGCAGGTGGCAGGTCCAGCAGCCAATGCCAAAGCCGCCACATGGCTCTTACCAAAAATGTTGTTAGTAACTGGTGGGTATCACAGTGGCACACATCCAAACAAGTGCATGACATTATATTGGTGCACAAGACAAAACTCTCTCCACTCACAGATGGAAAATCTTAGAGGAAACACTGCCCCAAAGACTACAAAAGCTAAACAGATGCAATTTGTTCCAATTTTAAACCACAGCATCAGAGTTAATATGAGAAATACTGCCTCATCTAGAACTTCAGGTTTTGATAAACATTGCTGAGAGACTACCACAATCTTTACATTTGTAGCAGATCTATGAGTAGGTACCAATCATTGCTAATTTCACACACTGCCGTTTCTATGCTCAAGTTTTATGCACATACATAATAAGCACACAAAATATTCAATACAGAATTCTATACACACTGATGCTTTTGCTTAAAGCAAACATCTATTGTGCAACATAGGTTACACATACTGACAAATACATGTTTTCTTTAGAAAAATATCTACTTTCTTCATCACTATCAAAATGCATTTTGTTTTTCTTTAAAAGAACCCACCTAAATGAAAGCTATTTTAATCCACTGCAGTATTTTCTGGTCCCTAGGTTATACTGACATCTGGTGGCATTTAAATAAAATTGTCAAACCTACAGGTTATTATAAGTTTAATTATTATTTTGTTCAGCTATTTTATGTCATTACTTCAAGCCTCTTAATATTAATAGTAAGAATATTTATTATAAAGCCCTTCTCCCCAAGGTGTCATAGTCTGTCAGTAAAATTTGCTCTGAGGTGAACTTTGAGATACTACCACTGTGTCCAGGAATAAATTTTGTCCTATTTTTTTCCCCAAAGAGAGGAAGAAAGAAGATGGTTGAATGAAGAAACTGCAGGATGTACATCATTCTTGAGGGGATCTCTGATGGAAGGAACTTATGCATGAAATGTCATCTGATAGAGCTCACAGCAAAGAAGATTCAAGAATTAGAGATACAGCTGGAGATAGTGATGGCATTCAGACAGGGATATGAAGGTTTGATGTAGGGGAAGAGAGAGGTGAACAGTCAATTCAAGGTTTGTGGAAACCTGCCAAACAAAAGGTTGCCCTGCCAGAAGAGAAGGCTAATCCATGGAAGAATATAACCACAAGAATAAGGCAAAGGAAGAGACCAGATAGCAGTGGTGACATCAAATTGAGTAACAGTTTTGCTACACTAAAGGAATGATCAAGAGAAACAGACATAAGATGAAGTACAGGCAGTCCCCGGGTTACGTACAAGATAGGGACTATAGGTTTGTTCTTAAGTTGAATTTGTATGTAAGTTGGAACTGGCTCCAGATTCAGCCGCTGCTGCTGAAACTGACCAGGGGCTGACTACAGGAAGCTGGAGGCAGAATTGCTCTGCCCCCAGCTTCCTGGAATCAGCCACTGATCAGTTTCAACAGCGGCTGAATCTCGAGCCTGGGACAGAACAGCTGGGCTGCCAGGTAGGTCCCTGCAGGACCAACCCGGCAGCTCCCCAGCTGCTCTACCCCAGGGTCCACAACAAAAGCCTGGTCTGCTGGTGGGGGGCGCACTAGCTGCGCCCACCTCCCCCAGCAGACCAGGGACATGGGGAGCAAAGCCGCAGCGGCGGCGGGGTGCCACGCCTCTGAGGCTTTGCTCTGGCAAAGCCTCAGAGGCGTGGGACCCCGCCGCCGCTGCGGCTTTCCTCCGGGTGTCCCTGGTCTGCTGGAGACGGTCCCCAGCAGACCAGAGGCACCGGGAGCAAAGCGGCAGCGGCGGCTTTGTTCCGGGTGTCCCTGGTCTGCTGGAGACGGTCCCAAGCAGACCAGGGGCACCCGGAGCAGCTTTTCTCGCCCCGGAGATCGAGGTGGCGGGACCGCTGCGCTCTCGGCGGTCCCGCTGCCTGCGAGCTCCAGGGCGAGAAAGCCCCGTTCGTAAGTGTGGATCCGACATAAGTCGGATCCGCATAACTCGGGGACTGCCTGTAGTGAGAAAGGACATAAGGGAAGACCGTTGCTGGGGAGAGGGAGGAAAAGATGATGGAAACAGATATGGATCGGCACCCAACAAAAAATGATGATGTGATGGAAACAGATATGGACCGGCACCTAAGAAGAAATGAGGATAATGTTCAGAGAAGTAAGAGAGAACATAAAACAGATTCATATCAACACCAGGTAGAGACAAGTGTCTGTGAGTTCAGATTCTATATTCAGAAGAATCAACCTGTTACCAGAATAAATCCAGAGAATGGAAGAATATTCTGTCTGCCAGGAGAAAATATATGAGATGCGAACATAAGGCTAAAGAGTATTCCAAAGAAGTGAGGAAAAATCTACAGATAGTGCTGTATGTCAAGACAAACAATGCTGCTATACTCCCAATGGAATGGATCATGGATGACTATACTCAGCTGAGCAGGATGCTTAAAGAAATAGAAGCATGGGTGACTTCCAGTGGAATACTTCTGATCCCGAGAGAAGACAGATGAAGGAGTGATGTGATATTCAAGATTGATAGATGGCTCAAGGAGGAATATTCTGGTATGACTGACCACTGGAAGGCATTTTTGAAAGAAAACTCATCTCAATTGATGGGCTCCACTTGTGTACCTAAAGTATTAATCTTTTGGGATCAAGGTTCGCATGATAGATAAGAAGGGACGTAAACTAGATAAGGAAGAAGACTGGGAAAGAGACTTGTAAAATTTCCACACTTAGCTTCAATACATAAGAGTGAAAATAATTAGCTAAAAAAAGATTAGTAAGGGATAGTGGAATGTTACAAACTAGAAAACTGTCTGTAGTCTGAGGGAAGCATCTGAAATGCTGTATACAAATGCAAACTGTCTGTAGTCTGAAGGAAGCATCTGAAATGCTTGTACACAAATGCAAACAATATGGGCAACAATATGGAGGAACTGGAACTTCTGGTGCAGGAGGTCAAACCAGAAGTTTTAGGGATTACAGATACATGCAAAATCACATTTATGACTGGAATACAAACAATGAAAGGTATGCATTGTTTAGGAGAGATGGGAATAAAAGTAAAGGTGATGGGGTAGAGGCGTACGTCAACAAAGTAATAAACTGTAAAGAAATTTTTAAAAAGCGATAGTTTGGACAGAAGAAAATCCGCTAGGTCAAAATCGCTAGGGGAACGATTGTGTTGGGAGAGTGCTACAGAGTCCCATGATGAGAATCAGATGTGGATAGTGGTGTCTTTAATATTCATATTAGAGAGAAAAATACTTGGGCATTCTGCCATAATGGGAGACTAACTTGGGGTATATCTACATTGCATTTCTCTTCCGAGAGAGGAACGCAAATGCAGACAAGCGAAATTGCAAATGAAGTGCGGATTTGAATTTCCCACGCTTCATTTGCATAATCGCGGACAACCGCTTTTCCGAAATAGCATCTTTCAAGAAAACAAACGTGGTCTCTGCGGGGTTATTTCAAGAAAAAAACCCTTCCTTCGAAATAACCCTTACTCAGAAATAATTCAAATCCGCTCTTCATTTGCAATTTCACTTGTCTGCATTTGCATTCCTCTCTCAGAAGAGAAATGCAATGTAGACATACCCTTTGTGTCTACAAACTGGAAAATGAATGCCATTAATACTAATAGGTCCCAGTTATTCTTGGATGTTATAAATAACAGTTTCTTCATCAAACTGTTACTGAATCAACAAGAGAGGATGCACTTTTAGACATGGGTATCATAACAGAGCTGATTATAGGAAATAACCTTGGATCTAGTGATCACAAGTTGACTATCTAAATTAAATGGAGGGATAACCAATATTATTTATTTCAAAAGGCCAGACTTTGGGAAATTGAAGGAATTAGTTGAAGAAGTCAGCTGGACTGAAGACCTCACAGATTTAAATAAGGAGGAAGCTTGGAAATTCTTCGGCTATGTAAAACTATCTGAAATTTGTATCCTAAGAAAGGAGGAAGTGTATAGGGAAAGACTTCAGATCCAGCTGGATGAACAGCTACCTTCAACAGGTAATTAGAAAAGCCTATAGGAAATGGAAAAAGGAGTTGATCAGCAACCTATATTGTGTAAGTTAGAAAATGTAGGTATAAAGTGAAAATTGATACAAGTCAAGCTGCATTTACAATTCAGTGCATTGGCAGTATTTTTCTCAGAAGACCACTGGCACACCCCACAGGCTTACAAAGTCAAAAATAGTATTTCAATGAAATAAATATTTTTCAAATTCATTAAAACCATAGCATTTTTAGTGAAATCATCCACCAGTAAAGGTCAAAAAAAATATTCCCTTCAGTATGTGACTAATTCAATTCTCGTACAAATACAGAAAGAATTAATATGTACAACTATTTTCAATAGATAATGAGATTTTCATACAAATTTGCATTATATAAAGAATGGAACTCACAATTTACACATGCAAAAGAAAAACCAATGACATAGAAAAAGCAAAATAAGACGGCAGGAAAAAATGAAGTATGGATTAGGGGTATGAAGGTTTAACCAGTTAACCAGTAAGCCTTAATCGGTTAGACTTATGGGTTAAAGTTAACCAGTGGGAGCTAGAGCAGCTCCCCACCTGCCACAACAGGGGGCTGCTCCAGCATCACAGTGTGACCTACTGTGGACTGGGACTGCTCCCCTGCCTGTGGCAGGCCTGGGCACCCCACAGGAAGGGGCCATTTCCGGCCAGGACAACAGAGCAGCCTCTGCCTGCTGGGCACCCAGCAGGGGCTGCTGTGGTATTCTGACTGTATGCATTGGACTCAGGTGCCCCGCAGGCAGGAGCTGTTCCAACCAGCTGCAGCCAGGGTCCAGTCAGGCTGGAGTAATGCCCCCCATTTGCCCTCCCCTTTAACTAGTTAACCGGTTAAACAATACATTCAACTGATCAACCAATTAAATGGGATTTTACATACCTAGGACTAAATGATAACTGCTTGTAAACATCAGATCTTCCACAATTTCCAATACTAATGAAAGTAGACACAAATATAATCTAATTCAATGAATAACATAATCCAGATTGATTGAGGAATATAAATATAACAAATAACTTTACTAAAAATAATCATTAACAGTTGCTCAGATTCATAAGCCACCAATATAAACACAAAAAAGCCAGGAAATCCTTCCAGTTCTTTGATCCTGTTCCTGTGCAGGACTGAGCCTTGCAACCATGATTTTACCTTCTCCATACTGACACGCCCACATCATAGCGTAAGTGCCACTGTCCTTGACTTGCACACAAAACATGCAACTTTTAACTGTAACCATACTGAATAATTTAATATGTAAAATTTACAATTTTTCAGACTGTTGAATTAGTATTTGCGGGAATAGCTGGTTAAGATGCACGTCACTTTTTTTAAAATTGAGAGCTATATTTAAGTGCTGTGTTACAATATGGTAAATGGAAAGAACTGATTTAAGTGGAAACAGTCTTTAATAGTGTTGCTCATTTTGGGGAGTTTCTAGACAATTTGTAATATTTCTAATTGTTTTATTCAGCTGATATAAGTAAATAAGTATGGGATGTTATGTTTTTTCAATAGCTGATGTTTGTGGTGAGAATTAAGGTTGTATGTTCCATGTGGAGAATGAAGAGGCATGGGAGTTATGGATAAGTAATAAGGTAAATCTAAAGAGGGCAAAATCATGGTTGCAGATGGCAAAAAATGGCTGAAGACCTCATTAGGGATTTTTTTTCCTAAACTCTCTTGTCCATGTTTTTCTGCGGGACTTTGTAGAAGATTGGAATAGGAACACCTCTCAGCTGAAGAGGTGAGTATGCAGAATCTTTCACAAATAGAAAAATGTCCTCCCAATTGTTTATCAGGCATTTGAGTTAGGTAGTGTAAACACAAAATGAAATCAAGTAGAATATGGTTTTTAAAAGGCTGACTAAAAATTCCCTCTCCTTTCAGTTGCTCAAGTTTTGCTTTCTTCCTTCTATGACCTCATAAGTCTTACTCACCCTCCAGTCATCTGGCTTTGTATACGGTATGGATTTTTCTGGTAGTAAAAATGCCTCACCATTGCTAACTGCAGTGAGGATCCACAGCTAACGCTGACAGTAAAAGCACTATCATAAACAAGGCTCCCGCAGCCACTGACTCTTTAAATACCATGTTTAAATACCCAATCAGCTTGTGAAAAGTCTAATCAATAGGTTGTCAAAAAATGCTGGCAAGCTGCAAGAATTTTGACTTGGAGGTGCACTGAAGTTAGCAATTTAAAAACAGGAAATTTTTTCTAACAACCCCCTAGCATAGATCAAAAATACCAGCAAGCTAATAGTATAAACAAATATGCATAAGCCTTCTAGGAATAAGCGTGAGTAGACTTGAATTTCTAATGTAAGAGTAGGCAGGAATAAAACAAAACAAAAAGGACAAATTTAAGGTCAAAACTTTCAGTCCTTGTTTATTTTTCAAATAAACAAAAAAGCATAAAATATGTTTTTCAATTTGGTGGTCTCCTTTAAATATATTGTTTGAAGCAGATGCATTGAGACAGAAAAGGAGAAAAATTAAAGAAGTTTTCAGCTATGTCTCCATCTCAGATTCCAAAAACATGTCACTGCACAGACCACAAAAGAATATGAAACTTGCTGGATAATGAAGAAATTGTGGGGTAATTTTGTAGGTATCCAACATGGTCTAATTTTTAAAAATACACATACGCACTCACCTAAGAATAGTGGAGTAGTTTCTTCATAAGTAACCTCATTGGTCTCAGCTCCTGCCTCCAAGAGAACTTTGACGCTTTCCAAACATCCATGATTTGCAGAAAGATGTAATGCACATGTACCTGCAAATGTCTTGGATTTTGTGTAGTTATCAGATGGAGCTAAAAATAAGAATTAAAGAAGATTTTATTAACACGAGTTCGGAAAGCATCAAAATACAACATAAAAACCAAACTCAAGATTTATCAGAGCTTTTTCAACACTATGTTATGATGCAGAATGCTGGAGAATGATAAAGCATGATATGTCCAAACTGTCTTCATCCCATAACCTGCCTCAGAAAAGCCCTCCATATCTTTTGTTCTAGAACTATCACAAATGGGATCAATTCACACAATCCATCTAAGATTATATGAATATCATCATTATTTATAGGAGGTGTCGGAGATGGATGTGCCATGTGCTTTGTATGGAAACTGATTCCATCACCAGAATAGCAGTAAGATGGACACCTGAAAACGAGATCACCCAAAAATACTATGGCAAAAAGCTCTGAAAGCTGAACTGAAAAACCTGGAGTACAGCTGGGGAAATCACTGAAATATTTTAGAAGTCTCAACTGAGGAATAATTTTAACTAAAAATGTAAAGAGTATCCCACATAGCTGCCCTGAAAATATAAGAAATAGGGCTCCTTTTCAAAGGAGTGGAGGAACTTTGTCACCGCCTAAATTCCAGAGGCGTAGTGGGAACATGTTGATGTCAATGATGATTTCTAATATAAAAATCAAAAAATAATAGTCACTTACCTTACAGGAACTGATTCCTGTGCCTTGGATCCCCTCATAGCCCTCCCCCAAAGGCACAAAGGGCATAGCAGGCTCAACCATCTCTTAGTTCCTTCACCAAGACATAATCCAGATGCAATAAGACTCCATGGTAACAGAGAACAAGGGCAGGTTGTAGAATCAATGCAGACAATACATCTCTAGAGACACTGTTATTGTAAGGTAATTAATTGCTTTTTGAATGATTGTCCACATGGATTCAAATTCTGATGACTAGCAAGAAGTGGCTTCAGTCAGGAGGATGGTATTAGAAGTAATACTTCAATAATGATTAAAGGACAGCTTTGCCAAGGCAGGCATCAGATTTTTGAGGTCTCAACTGAGGAACAGTTTCAGCTGAAAAATACATTCCATATAGCTGCCCTGAAAATAGAGATAGTGATGCTTTTCATTGAAGCTGCCTGCACCTCGATGGAATGGATTCTAACAAGCCTGGGTGGATCTAAACTACCTATACCTCAGCACAATTTAATATAGTCTATCAGAAAGAGGCAGCATGGGAGGGGGAAGCGGAAGGGGTACTTCAAAGTGGCAGTATCACTTGAAGCCTGGGACCAGACCCCCGGCTCCACATGGCGCTGCCATTTTGAAATGCCACATCCAGTCTAAGGCCAGCTGGGGTGGCCCCAGTCTGTACGCAGTATTTCAAAGCGGCAGCGTCACATAGAGCCCAGGATCAGCAAGGGAGCCCACGACGACCCCGGGTTCCCCGACGCCAGGCTCCCTGCAGCATTTCAAAGTGGCAGCATCATGTGGAGCCCAGGATCAGCTGGAGTCCTCAGCTGATTCCAGGCTCCATGCCGGGCTTTCACTTTTGAAGCGTAGCAACAGCCCTAGGGCTGATGCTGCACTTCAAAGCCGGAATCACCCTATCGACTAATCAAATAGTCAATGCAAAATGCATCAACTATACAATTAGCCGATATTTAACATCCCTAGTAGAGGGGGCAGCAGCTGTGCGCTCCAGGATGCAGCTTCCTCTTCATCCCTTTCCCCAGATTATGAGGAAGTGAGGGGAAAGTACTTGCATGCCGTGTGTGCCTCTGATACCTGGCTGGTGAGCTCCCTTCACCAGTCAGGTTTTAGAGGCATTCAAGTACTTTCTCCTCATTCCCTCATAGTCCAGGGAATGGGATGAAAAGGAAGCCGCATCCCAGAGCACATGGCTGCTACTACTCCCTCCCCGCACTCTCCTGAAACTTCATTCTTGGTTACCTACCATCAGATAGAATGGGAACCATGTTGAATTTGGGCAAGTGGCATTACACCCAATAGCCTAATGGGATGGCTCATCTTATCCCTCTAGAAAGTCTGAGGCAAACATTGCCATGCTGATCTAGACCAAAGTTTTTTCAAAAATCTGTCTGTACTAGGCATCAGTGCCTAAGATCTCTTTGGCACAATTTATAAAGCTGGTCCCAGGTATCATAAAGATTGGGAAACACTGATCCAGACAATTTTTGAATGTCTACTGTCTGACTTTTCATCCTATCTGCAAATGCTACAAACAACCTGGCATTAAGGGTTCGGCTTCTCCTTGGCTCAAGAGAGGCTGGCAAAAGACTACCAGGAAAATTGTCATTTAAATTAAATGATTCATCTGAGACAACTTTTGTTAAGAACTTAGTGTGATGTTTTATAGTCACTGCAGTTGCAAGCATCAGTTCGTGGGAAGCCACCTCCCCTCATACCCACCCCACATACTGCGGAGCCACCTCCCCCCGGCCACTTCCACACTACCGCCTATGTAGCTTAAAAGACACCAGAGAAAAACCCAGCTCCTACTACATTTAAATTGCAGAGGTGCAGGAGGGGTAGGTCCAGAGACCCAGCAGAAGCTGGGACTGAAGCAGTCCCGGTTCACACCGGGTCTGAACTGCCACAGTTCTGCCTTTTAAATGTAGTAAGAGCCACCCAGACCTGGCATAAGCTTGGACTGCATCATTTCTGACTCACACTGGGTCCCACAGTGCACCTCTGCTCTTGGCTCTTACTACATTTAAAAGGCAGAGCCGCAGCATTGCTGCTCCTCTGCCTCCCTTGGTCCCCCCCCCCTTTTATGCTGGGGAGAAACAGCTTTTAAGCCGGCTCCTGCTTTCCCCACTTGTTGCCTCTGATATAGAGGCAGCCGGGGGGAAGGAAATGTGACTCAAATAATCAACTATCCTTTTACATCCCGATCATATATAGTTATTTATATTAAAATTCACACACAAAAAATCACACATTAAAATTCACCAAAAAAAATCAAAAAGTGAATGAGGTTGATTTATCTTATGGTATGTTCTATTTATGGGGAAGTGAGCAGAGAAAATGAAAATATCTTGCTTCATCTTAAATCAAGTTTCCTTACCTGCATTAATTAACAGCTTCAGACATTCACTGGAGTTGTGAAATGCTGCTTCATGGATTGGCATCCAGCCTCTGTTATCAGGAACATCAATGCTGTATCCCTGTTTAATCAGTTTCCTCAGACTTTTGACATTTCCTTCTCTAGCTGCAAGTCCAACACTCGAGCATCTATCAGAATAGGCCTCTGTGAAATCCATCCTTCTACCGCTCACATTAGTCCAGCAAGTCTACAATTACAACAAACAACATATTCTTAAAATCCAAGCCAAGATTGTCAGTCCTGCCCAGTTTTATTCATTTTATGGATACTTCCTTTCTTGGGGTTAATTTTAGGTAGTATTGACAATACTGCCATCCTGCTTGATTTGATTTGTATTTCAGTCACATTTAAAGTCTTCCTTCAAATTATTTTGAAATTTGGCTGTCTTGGGTGATATATACTTTGCACTTACTCTTGAACGAAAGATACCTTTTCTCAAATGCTTTACAAAAATTTAAAAATTTTTGAACGCTCCAGACATACATCATATTAACAAGACACAATCTTGGGCCAAAAAGAATTTACAAATTATTGGCCTGATCCTGTAATTAGAGGTGCACGGACAGACTATTCCACCCATGTGTCACCCTACATGTTTCAGACAGGTTCTCCATGAATCTGATTGCAGAATCAAGGTAAATATAAAAACATGAAAAAGATGATAAACAGAAAATAAGTGTGGGTAAAGCAAGACTGTCAAGACTGCATGCATCTGATGAAGTGGATCTTTGCCCATGAAAGCTTATGCTCCAATAAATCTATTAGTCTATAAGGTGCCACAAGACTTCTCATCGTTTATGAAGATGCAGACTAACATGGCTACCGCACTGATTCAAGACTGTCAAATGGTTAGAGAGCTAGACTAAGACTTCAAAAATCAACTTTCAATTCCCTTCCCTGTCACGACCTTCCATGTGACCTAGAGCAAATCATTTATAGCTTATCTTCACTGGGGGCTAAATCAAGCTGCTGTGATTAATGCATTGACCATCAATTTAGCCTATTTGGTGAAGACATGGTAAACTGATGGGCAAATGTTCTCTCATGGACTTCAGTACTCCACTTTCCCAAAAAGCAGAAGCTATGTTAATATGAGAGCCTCTCCTGTCAACATAAAGTGTAAATACCTCCGTAAATCAATCTAAGCAATGTTGATTTAAGTTACATAACTAGCGTAACTTAGATCAATTTCCCTCATTAACATAAACCAGGCCTCAGTCTCGGTGCAATATCATACTTCTCTGCTCAGAGGAGTATCACAAAGATGATTATAGACTGAGATGCCCAGATCTTTAAAAAGTAGTTAAGGCACTTCTCAGCTCGTCACTGCAAAATTTAAGGTGACTTAAACAGCTAAGTCCTATTTCAAAAAGTGACTAAGTCATGGAGACTTAGCTTTCTAAATGATTTAGCTTTCCAATGCTGAGCAGAGCAATGCCTCAAATACCTTTGTATCAGAGGGGTAGCCGTGTTAGTCTGAATCTGCAAAAGCGACGAGGAGTCCTGTGGCACCTTATAGACTAACTGAGGTGTAGGAGCATAAGCTTTCGTGGGCAAAGACCCACTTCGTCAGATGCATGATATGCATCTGACGAAGTGGGTCTTTGCCCACGAAAGCTTATGCTCCTACACCTCAGTTAGTCTATAAGGTGCCACAGGACTCCTCGTCGCAAATACCTTTGTGTTATTACAGCAGTAAGGGTAAAAAGTACTTCAGAGAGACAGGAGTTACAGTAAGATGATCATGAGATTACTTGGGAAACATAATTGTACAACTTAGTGATTCCATTCAATTAGATTGCTTGTTTGTCAGTTATATTAATTTTCTTCTTGTAGGCAACTTATCAAGAATTACATTTTTAATAACAATGTGGACAAGGAGGTGACATAGCAAATACATTTTGAGAACAGGTTTAAAAGGGAACATGGAAGATTGCACAGAAGGGCACATAACAGAAGAAAACACCAAATGTGGAAGAAGCTGGCATCACAGAATGATGGGGCTGGAAGAGACCTCAGGAGGTCATGGAGTTCAGCCCCCTGCCCAAAGCAGGACCAATCCCAACTAAATCAACCCAGCCAGGGCTTTATCAAGCTGAAACTTAAAAACCTCTAGGGATGGAGATTCCACCACCTCCTTAGGAAACCCATTCCAGTGCTTCACCACCCTCCTAGTGAAATAGTTTTTCCTAATATCCAACCTAGACCTCCCCCACTGTAACTTGAGACCATTGCTCCTTGTTCTGCCATCTGTAACTACTGTGAACAGCCTCTTTCCTTCCTCTTTGGAACCTCCCTTCAGGAAGCTGAAGACTGCTATCAAATCCCCCCTCACTCTTCTCTTTTGCAGACTAAATAAGCCCAAAACCCTCAGCCTCTCCTCACAGGTCATGTGCTCCAGCCTCCTAATCATTTTGGTTGCTTTCTGCTGGACCACTGGATCACTGAAGTACATTAATAGCGTACGCCTTGATACCTCACATTGGTGTGTCTTCCCACCACAGCTGAAACTTCATTAAATATATTGAGTACTTCTCTATGGTGCAGGTTCTCTTTGATTACTATGGCAGGTTCAACACTCTTAATGTGGGGTGGTCTGGAATACAGATGTAAGCAACTAGTTGACTAGTGACTCAACTAATTGCTTCCCTCTCCCCTTGCTGTCTCTATTAGAGAGAGGCAGCGGGGGGGGGGGGGGGGGGCAGCAGACAGTGCTAAGGGGAGCGGGCAGCTCTTAATACATTTTAAAATTACAAGCGCAGCAGGGGGGACCAGGCGCAAGCCAGGACAGCTGATTCCCGGCTCACGCCCGGTCTCCCCAGCTGCACTTCAGCCTTTTAAATGTATTAAGAGCCTGGTGGAAATTCCATGAGTTGATTAGCTGATTAAATGCCATTCAACATCCCTCATCTGGAAAGGTCAATGATAATGGAATCTTTCAAAACTCACTTCTGTTATTGGGAATAAGTTGCGGCAGGATCTCTATGGACCTAAATAGTATTCTAATTCTACACCATTCTTGGGGTATGTCTACACTAGCTCGTTAATTCGAGTTAGGTAGGCAAATGAGGCGACCGGAGTTGCAAATGAAGCCCGGGATTTAAATATCCCGGGCTTTATTTGCATGTTCCCATCCGGTTGCCATTTTGAAATTTCACTAGCCCGAACTCACTGCCACGCGGCTACAAGTGGCAGTGAAACGTTAATTCAAACTAAATCCTTAGTTCGAATTAACTGTTACTTTTCGTGTAGACATACCCTTGGAGACCAAATTTATCTTCTAATCCCCTGGGATGTAAAGCCCTTTAGGGCTCATCTAGACTACGCTGAAATTTTGAAAGAGGATATGCAAATTCCTACGGAATTTGCATATCTTCTTCCGATCTCACTTTCAAAAGTGAAAGTACTCAAGATGCGGGGGGTTTCGGCAAGCCTGCCCCCCCTTTTTTTCGAAAAGCTGCATAAACATTTTTTGAGGAAGAAGAGCTTTTCAAAAAAAGGGTGCAGTTGCCGGAAAAAAAAACACATCACGACTACTTGCACTTTCGGAAGCCCTGCTTTCGAAACTTCAGCGTAGTCTAGACGAGCCCTTACACGACATTTGAATTAAAGAAAAGACCTGTTCTACTATATGCCATGGAAAACAATGATTAGTCCTTAGAGCTGCGGTCACCAACCAGTAGATCGCGATCTACCGGTAGATCTCGGAGGCTCTAAGAGTAGCTCTTGAGCCCTCTCTGAACTGCGCACCTGTGCAGTACATTTACATTAGATTTCCTCATTTGAGGAGCAGCTACTCACCAAGCAACAGCACAGGTGAGTAGCTGCGAGGAATGGTGGGAATTTAGCAGTATAAGGATTGGGGATAGCAAGTGATGGAGAGGAGGAGAATAGAGAGGGCGGGGCTTCTCAGCAGACACTACAGGGAGCTGAGATCTGCAGCCTGCTACATGGAGTTGGGGGGCCCACCCCATAAGCCACAGCCTGGCCCAGCCTCCACCCAAAGACCACCCCAGGAACTGCAGACCCAGACTTCCTGAAAAAGATTCCAATGCTAGAAACCAATCCATACCCTCCCATCACCACACCTCCAGGGCCTCAAGGAGATGCCGGGGCTAAGCACTGCAGCACTGACCCAACACACACAATCCCTTGCCCTGAGCTCCCTGCAAAACCAGGCTCTTACCCTGACTCCTGCAACCCCATCCCCTGCCCCACACCCTAACTATTGTACCATGCACCAACCTGAACCCCCCACCCCTCCAAGCCACTTTCCTGACTACTGCACCCCCACCACAAGCCCCCATACCAAACCCCCTGCCCTAACTCCTGAACCCCCACTCCATGCCATGAGCCCCCTGCCCTGACTCTTACACTCCCTCCTCCTGCTATAATTGCCCCAGAACTCCCTCCCCTGAGCACTCCACCCCACACCTCACAGCCCTCTGCCCTAAATTCTGCACTCCTCCCTCACTCTGAGTTTCCAATCCACTACCCTAACTCCTGCACTCCCACTCCCTCCCTTGAGTCCTCCCACACCTTCCAACCCCCTACCCTAACTCCCTCACCACCCACCCCCTGCCCTGAACCACCCCCCATGCAACCTCTTTCCCCATTTCATGCAGTCCATTTTAATTTGAAAAAATGCCAAGTTAGTCTGAAATAAACCCATTTGTGGGGAAAACCCCTAACACATCAGCTGCATCCAGCAACTTGTCTACATTATGCTTTCCAATGTTGCTAACAACAATGGAACAGAATTGGAGTGAGCAAGAGGGGGATATTTTTGCAAAGTTTCCCTAATGTACACAACATCATGATGAGTCAGCATCAAAACTGAGACATTATTCCAGATTGCTCTGATGACCTAACCGCTAAATTGCATTGTTGATTTAAATAAGTACATTCACACTAAATGTTATTTACATTTCTAAATAATGTCAAATTCTGACCAGACTCCAGCACATCTGACAAGTGTATCTCAGACACTCTGGAGCAGGGATGGGCAATAATTTTTGACAGAGGGGCCACTCCAAGAATTTGGAGAGTGGTCAAGGGCTACACTCTTCCATATTAATGGAAGAGGTGCTGGGTCTGGGATGGAGGTTGGGTACAGAAGGGACCTTACAATAAAGGGACTGGGGTGAAGGAGAGGGTCTGGGAGGGTATTTGGGTGAAGGAAGTAGTTGTGACCTGGGTTAGGGGACTGGGGTGCAGGGGTTTGGGTTGTGACCTGGGGAAGGGGACTACGGTGCAGAAGGGGGTGGAGTGGTTTGGGCTGTGATCTGGAGCAGCAGATTAGGGTGCAGGATCTGGGAGGGGATAAGGGGGCAGAGGATTCGGGTTATGTGGGATGGGGGGGGCAGAGGGGTTGGCATGCAAGAGGCAGGCTCTGGCTGGGAGACTTACTGACTCCCAGCCAGCAGCCTTCTCAAGCAGACTCCCTGCCAGTCCTACCCCCACACTGGCTGCAGGGGCCATGTGGTTTTTAAACAGCTACCGAAGCTTGAGGGAAGGAGTTGGTGGTTCACAAGCTGCCGGTTGAGAACAGGCAGTTCCTATTGACAGGAAACCGGCCAATGTTTCTGTGTTTTTTTAAACATAAAGAGGAAGCTCACAAGAAGTGGAAACTTGGACAGATGACTAGGTAGGAGTAGAAATATATTGCTTGAGAAAAGAACAGTTACTTACCTGTAACTGTTGTTCTTCGAGATGTGTTACTCATGTCCATTCGAAGTAGGTGTGCGCACCGCGTGCCCCGTGTCTTCCAGAGCGTTTTCCCTAGCGGTACCCGTAGCGCCGGCAGGGCGCCCCCTGGAGTGGCACCGCTATGGCGGGGCATAAGTACCCCTGCCGGCGCTGCCCCACCTCAGTTCCTTCTTGCCGGACACTCCGACGAAGGGGAGGTAAGATGGGAGTCGAATGGACATGAGCAACACATCTCGAAGAACAACAGTAGGAATAAGACCCTCCGGAAAAGGGCACTTTTTCCGGAGGATCGGGGCCAGTGTAGATGCTCTTTTCCGGCTTTTTTAAAAGCCAGAAAAAAGCGGCGGACATTTTTATTTAAATGCCGCGGGGGATATTTAAATCCCCCGCGGATTTCCCTACGACGACTAGTGAAATTTACATGCCCCTTCCGGAAAAGGGGCCAGTGTAGACGTAGCCGACGTGTTTGTGAGGGGTATCCCTCACTAAAGACGGAGAAGGGGGTTTTGAAGGCGGTTGGGCCCAGGAATGGGACAGTATAGCCTCCATTTATTATGTTCAGAACCCAGGCATCCGATGTAATTAGAGCCCATGCACAGGCAAAAAGGGATAGCCTGGCTCCAAACGGGGGGCCAGGGCGGGAGACCGGTATGGGACTCTCGAAAAGGGTGTCAAAATTGGGGCTTGCCCTGATGGTTATCCCCGCTGGTTATCCATCCTGGGGCGACGACGTCGACCCCTAGCCCCCTGTGGGTGTGCAACCGCCCCGGAACCTCCATCGGAGGTCCGGGAGCGGCGCCTCCAGTAATCCCCATGGGGGACCTGAGGCTGCACTCTCCCCTGCTCCCCATAGGGCAGCTGCCAACGCTGCGGGGCAGGTGTGTGGATGCCCAGTATCCCAAAACAAACAAGCCTTCCCCACTGCCAAGCACCTTCCAGCCCCTCACTGCTGAGGACCCCCCCCCCCGGCCCTCTAGAGACCTACTCTCCCACACCTGGACCCCCCATCCACAATAGCCAGCCCTGACAAGAGGCGAGGGGCCAGACCCAGCTATGTGGGTGGAACTGGTGCCACAGTGCCATTGGCACCATTGTAAACCCGGTAGTGACGCCAAACCCCCTCTCTTCTGTCCCTGGTGCTACTTTACTGCTACAGGAGACTTGGTGCAGTGAAATAATTTACCTACATTCCCTCAAACTCTGTGTGTCACATTCTGAAAATTTTAAAGAGTGTCTTATCACTCAATATATGTCTACGTGAAGTCTCATAACGGTTCCCAATTTGTTTTTTATCTGCTGATGTGATTCCCTGAATTGCACTCTCTTCTTGTAAACTATTTTAATTATAGTTTTGCAACTTTAAAAATGTTATTTCTATTACTCTGAACACGTTGTCATTTAATCTGTATTATCACTTTGCAATGAATGTGCTGTTTATTTTTTATTTTAATAGCTAATGCTCATCCAAAAAGTTTAAGTAAATAGTTGTTATTGGTTTTAGGAATTCCCTCTGTGTTTCTATTATAGCACTTGCTATGATTTTTGTACTTTGATTTGTAATTAGGAGTTTTTAATTCTACCTTTTTTCTTTTTCTTTTAATAGCACAAGTTTATTTTGTTGGGTCATGTGACTTCCAGTATAACTGATTTCCGGTCCTGTTTTCAACAGTTCCTTTGCATTTGATCAAGCAATGAGGATTACCTTTTGCTGCATTTAACGTGGCTGTGAATCCAGCCCCTAGTGTCTCATGTCCACAGTCATTGCTTTTTTGTAGACGTTGACTCACAAATATTCACTATGGCTATGTCTACACTGGTGGCTTCTTGTGCAAGAAGTCTTGCGCGAGAAAACATCCACACTGCCATGTGCGCGCTGTGATTTTGCACAAGAGCTCCCATGGCAGTGTGGATGCTCTCTTACACAAGAAAACTCTGATGGCCATTTTAGCGATAGGGCTCTCTTGCGCAAGAAATCTCTGCCAAGCGTCCACACTGCCCTCTTGTGCAGGAGCTCCTGTGCAAGAGGGCTTACACCTGATAAAAAAGAGCGTAGCTCTTGCGCAAGATGCTCTCTCTTACTATGCCATACTGTAAATTTACTTGCACAAGAGCGGATGGGCAGTGTAGACGCTCTGTGGATTCTTGTGCAAGAATGGCCGTACTTGCACAATAACCCGCCAGTGTAGACATAGCCTATGTGTATTATATTGTGTCATCTCACATCCTTCCCAAAAGCAAAAATCTTTTGCAACAATGGAGATTTGGGCTGATGAGCAGTGGCTGCAAAACTTTCGGATGCTCAAGTCCACATTCCTGCATCTGTGTGCAGAACTCACCAAAATAAATGCTATACTGACAATGGAGAAGCAAATATAGATTGCACTATGGGGGCCTGCAACACCAGATTCTTATTGGTCAATAGGCTTACCGGGTAGGTGTAGAAAAAATAATGGACACACTTGATGGGGGTGGCAGTGCAGCTGACCAGGGGAGATGCGGGTGGGGGGGGGGGGGAAAGAGTGGGGCAGCTCAACTGTCCCGGGGGGGTCGGGAGCAGCACTGCTGGCTGGAGGAGATCAGGAGGAGGAGAACTGGCCAGCAGGAAGTAGTGGTGGCCGGGAGAGGGTTGGGGGCAGCGGAGCTGGTCGGGAAGGGTTGGGGTAAGACGGTGGGGAGACTGACCCGGGCACATGCAGATCCTGAGGTGCTGTCAGTCCCGCACATAGTCCTGGTGAAGCATGAGTGAGTCCGGCTGCGGCTCCACAACACGCTGAGAAGCAAGGACAGGGCTTCTCCTCCTCCCCAAGGCGTCAGACTCAACCAGAGGCTCGCAGTGTCAATCGCGCCACGTCTCCCAGCCACTCCCCTAACTCCCACCAGGCTTCCTTCCCCTGGCCAGCATTGCACATGTCTGGTATTTTCCGGATATTTTTACCGAACAGAGGGCCCAAAAACCCACCTGTTCAGTAAAATACCGGACACCTGGCAACCCTATCAATCAGAGTTCTCTCTACTAACTAAGGTGGAATGGATTTCTTTAATATAAGTAGTGAGAACATATTGTTAAAGATCATTTCATGTTCAATGCTCTGTTAATACCTCTGCAGAAGAAGCATAGCAAAGGGGGATTTGGTCGGGGGGAGGGGTGCTGGGTTGCTTAGCTCTGAAGGAGGGTGATTTAGTGGAGGGCTTCTTGTCTCTGAGGGAGGGGGATTTGGTTGTGGGAGGTGCTGGGGGTGCCTGGCTCAGGCATCAGCTGGTAGAAAACCTGCCAGTCTCCAGCGGCATCCCGTTTGGGCAGGCCAGGGCCAAGGGGCATGGAGCAGGGGGTGGGGGGCCAGAGGCGTGAAAGGGCAGGCAATGGCAGGGGGAGATCACAAGTGCGGGTTGGATCTTGGGAGGAAGAGGTAGCTCAGGAGCATTTTTGCAGAGGGGGACAGAGTGCGGGGGGGGGCCTTGGGGCAAGAACAGCAGGGTGAGGGATGACGGGTCTGGGTGCTTGTGCCCCCCAACCCCACATTTTGGGCACTTCTGTGGTTCTGGGCTAGGAGAGCTGGGTCCGCACCAGTGCAGTGCCCACCCAAGGCAAGGGACAGCATGTGTTAAAGACCCGGAGTAAAGTGACGGCTAGGCTAGTGAGGAAAAGAGCTTTGTCATTTGTGAACTCCGCCCGCAAGTGCTGGGAGTGGAGGTGTGGGGAGCCCCTTCCCCGTATGCTGAATTTGCCAGTGACCTGCCGCCTGGCACCCGGTTCCCTACACACTGACTTTCAGCCGCTCACCAGTCTGTCACTGAACCTCCTCACTTGATTTCATCTGGACATAAAGTGCTATCAAGCAACTGACAGCACCATCCGCCCACTGGAATGGTGCCAAGCCCACGTGACCAAAGCAAGACTTGTCCTTGCCAGCCCTTGCTCCGCCCATTGGTAACACTCAGAGGGCTTTAGCGCGGAGGCCAACATTGTTCCCATTTTACAGCTGGGGAAAGTGAGGCACAGTGGGGACTGTGACATGCCTGAGGTCACACACCAGGCTTGACTAGAAGCTCAGTTTCCAGTGGTTCAGGGGCTGTCTACATGGGTAGCAAAGATGTGAGTGCAGCACAGAGCAGCATAACCCGGCTCGCTGCAATCTGATTAATGTCGGGAACAACCGCAGGGTGGGGGGGCTTCAGCAATCATGCCTTGTCTAGCTCATCTGCGATCAAGCCACCACTGTTCGAAAGAGACAATCCTGGGAGCTGCCTGCCGGCCCGCGGTGCAGCCCAACTAACAGCAGCGAAGGGCAGAGTCTGAGACCTGGCAGCCACCTCCTACCCCCACTTCTCTCATCCGCTCAGCCCTGCCCCCAGGCTTGCTGAGGCCTGTGGGGGGAATGCTTTGGAACTAGCCAATTCACTCCCCTCGCACTGCAACACTGGCCTAGAGGCACCACCCCTGGCATCCCACAGTGTGGGAGTAAACAGGACCTGACCTGACCCCCAGTGCAAGGGATCCACTTGAGGGAGGGCTCTAGCGCCAAAATTTCACTAGTACTCAGGAGGCTACAGGGCCTCTCTAGGGAGCACTGGCTCCGGTTCAGTCCCGGGGCAGAGGTCACAGGCTGGCTCACGGAGGTATGGATGGGCTCTGGAGATCCGTCCCTTCTAGGGGGCACCAGCCCCCATCTAACCCCATGTGGGAAGTATAAAATAACAGAACACTAGAGCTGGAAGGGACCTCAAGAGGTCATAAAGTCCAGTCCCATGCCTTCACAGCAGGACCAAGCACCCACGGCTGCTCAATAAATGGCCCGTGGGTCACTGTCCACGGCCAGTTTGTTTGTGCCCTGCGGTGCAGTTTGGGTTTCTGTGGGGATCAACACGTGGCTAGCGAGTGGGAGCCAAAACCAAAAAAGTAGTCAGTGAAATGATCTTCTGCTGAGATGCGTTTTAGTAGTTAAATTCTTGGAGTGTCATTGCTCATGAAAAGTGCTGTCACATGGGTAGAAATCAGGGAAATGTTGAATTTTATTAATATCAGCAGAACTGACTTAAATGGGGCCTGTGTGTTGTGAAGTCTTGCCTTAATCTTTGCATTCATGCCTGTCCGTGTGAGAGAAGCTATTTATATATATTTGCTTGCATATTCAACCACACTTTAGTTGAGGCTCTCAGCATGTTCTGTAAGTATCAGTGTGACCCTGGGACTTCCAAAGTTGAGTAGCTCATCCCTGACAGGTGTCTGTCTAACTAGGTCTTAAATATCTCCAGTGATAGAGATTCCGCAATCTCCCTAGGCAATTTACTCCAGAGTTTAACCACCCTGACATGCAGGAAGTTTTTCCTAATGTCCAACCTAAACCTTCCTTGTTGCAATTTAAGCCCAGTGCTTCTCATCAGAGGCCAAGGAGAACAATTTTTTCCTCCTCCTCCTCATGATACTCTTTTAGAAACTTTAAAGCTGATCTCACGTCCCTTTTCGGTCTTCTCTTTTCCAAGGTAAACAAGGCCATTTCCTTCAGCCTTGCCTCATATCTCTAGACCTTTCATCATTTGTGTTGATCTTCTCTGGACTTCCTCCAGTTTCTCCACATTTCCTGAAATGTGGCGCCCAGAACAGGACACGATACTCTAGCTGGGGCTCATTCCCTGCCTACAGAATATGAGACTGGGAGGGCTAATTTCCAGTCCTCCTGTTTATTCTTTTCCTAAGCCAGGAGGGCACAGTGGTTCTGATGGGGGCCCTGCAGGAAGGCAGCCTGCACTGCCCCCTGCCTGCCCTGGGACTGCAGGTGTTAAACAGCTGTCCAGCCCACCCTAGAAGTGACTGCTTTTCAGCATGCCTGAAGCACCAACAATGGACAGGAGAATGGCTCCCAGGCATGGCTTGGTCATGACTGCTTCAGTCTGATTGGATATGCCTCAACCTCTTTCCTTCCCCTCCCCTGCTTTGCAATGGAGCTGTAGACTCTAGGGCTATGTCTAGACTGCAAGCCTCTTTCGAAAGAGGCTCTTTCGAAAGAGAGTGTCTAGACTGCACGCGGAATTTCGAAAAAGCAAGCCGCTTTTTCGAAAGAAAGCACCCAGTGAGTCTGGATGCTCTCTTTCTAAAAAGCCTGTTTGCTTTCAAGAACGCCTTCTTTCGAAAGAGCACTTTCGAAAGAAGGCGTTCTTCCTCGTGGAATTAGGTTTACCACCGTCGAAAGAAAAGCCGCATTCTTTCGATTTAATTTCGAAAGAACGCGGCTGCAGTCTAGACGCAGGTGAAGTTTTTTCGAAAAAAGGCTACTTTTTTCGAAAAAACCCCTGAGTCTGGACACAGCCCAAGGGAGAGGGCTGGAGGCAGGCAGAGGTGTCTCCCTTCAGCAGATGTAGATATGTCTCTGTATTAATCATTCTCTCATTGAAGTTTTTAGCTTTGTATTGAGTCCTTTTACATAGAAACTTTGTATTATGTCTTGGTGGAATAGTCCCTAGGACAAGTGAAGCAGAGACTGTCCCTGTGGGGTGAATGAGTTGGGAATGGATAAGGCGGAAGGTGAGCACCTCTGGGCAGTTGCAAAGGTTGGAGAGGAGATGGAAGCCAGATCCAAGATCAATGAGCCCTGGGAAGTGGGCCCATTGAAAGAAGACTGGACCTGTGGACGCCTTGGGGGTCAGCAGCAAGAGCCTGCTTTGGGAAGCCCCCTCTTTGGAGGTGAATGTGGCAGCATTGAGACACCACCCAGAAACAGGCGCCACAGACACTAACTGCAGATGCATGGGATGGCTCTCAGATCTTGCACATGCATAAGATGATAGATCTGCGGGGGGAGGCAGTGGCGTAGCAAGGGGCCTAGAGGGATCAGTTGCCCCTGGGCACCATGCTAGGGAGGCGCCAATTTAATCCCATTCTGCTCCCCCTGTCATCCCTCAGCTCATGTGCTCCTACTCCGCCTGCCACCGGTAGCTGGAGCCTCCTCCCTGCCTCTCTGCTCCAAGCCCAACCCTCCTCCATCTCCACCTGCAGGTTAGTGCATGGAGAAGCCCGGCCTCAAACTGTAGTGGGTGGGGGAAGATGTGGTACAAGGAGTGAATGGTGAGTGTTTTCGACCAGGGAACCACATCCCTTGTAATTTACAACCCCTGGACCACAAGACCCCATCCTGTCTACTGTTAGAACCAAAAGGCAAAACACAAACAGCAGCTGTGGCCATTAGCAAGGAGGGAGCAAACTGTGAGAGTTTTGGACAACGGAACCCCGTCCCTCAGAATTAGCAACCCCTGTACTGTACCAGGTAGCAAGTCCTGAGCCGTAGCCCAGAATTTCATGCATGCATGGCGGAAAATGCAATGAGGCGCAAAAAATCAGGGTTTCAGTTTTCGTCGTTCCACCGGCCTCGCCAACCCCGCCAAAGGAGCGCAGGGGCGGGGCGGCCTCGCTACCCAGAGGGGCGCAGGGGGCTGCATTAAAGCGCAGCCCCCGCCGGGATGCGGTGGCCTGGCCTGGCCTCTGCCCGCAGTTTCCGCCGGGCGGGGGCAGGGCCGGGACACCGGGCGGGAGAGGCGCCCAGGGTCCCCGTGCACTACAAGCCCCATGGTGCTTTGCCAGGCGGCGCCGTGCCACGCAGCAATCCGGGGCCGCTCTGCCCTTATTCCGGGGAAAGCGCAGCAGAGACCGGCAGGGGCGGCTGCCGGCCGGCGGGACGCGGGCAGGGCGAGAACCATGTGGGTGTTTGGCTACGGCTCCCTCATCTGGAAGGTGGATTTCCCCTACGAGGAAAAGATGGTCGGGTACATCACGGGCTACAGCCGGAGGTTCTGGCAGGGCAGCACAGACCACCGCGGGGTGCCGGGCAAGGTGAGCGCTAGCAGCAGAGAGCGAGTCCTGCCGGTGCCCCGATTGGGGAGGGAAGCACCCATCAGCCGCCCCCAGGGGGCAGGAGAGGGGAAATGTCGGTGGCAGCTGCTCTTCCTCCTCCCCGGGCCATAGTTAATCCACTGGGCGAGGGGGGAAGGCGATATGCCACCCAACATCTCACCCAAAGCGGGGAGCACTGAGCTCACCCCCACTCCGTTTATACAGCAAGTAACCCAGAGCCCACCGCTCAGCCCCTCCATCTCCCTCCCCCCCCATACAGGTACGTGCCGCTCTTCAGTTCCCTTCCATGTGAGGGTTGGGCATCTATACACTTGCCCTCCTCTCAGTTCAGGCATTCTCCCCCCCACTAGAATGGATCCCGGACTTCCCACACGCAATTCCTGCAGACAGCCCCACCTACCCCCAACACAAACAAATGCGGGTCCTTACACCCCGGCACACACCTCTTCCTCACACAAACAGTCCTCTGCACCAAAGGATACTTCCACAGTTCTCCCATTCTCTCATGGACAAACAGATCCCATTTAGACAGTAAACACAATCGAACTCCACTCTCCTAACACGGGTCCCCAAAAACTTAATAGTTTTAAGATACTCTCTACAAGTAAATACCCTTTACCTCCTCTGCCTTTCAACTGCATCATATTTAATACCAGTTTCACATATATAACTATCGTCATCTACCTCTAGCTCTGTATAAAGCACCACCTCTTTTACCTTCCTACATCATTATCATGAGCAGTTACTGGATAATCTTTTGCACCATCAACTGGAAAAAAATCACATTGGACTGAATATTTTATACCTACTATTCGTTATAAGTAACAGCTTTTTGTTTCACACTAACAGAACAAAAATGGCTATTATTCTCCCCCACCCCTAGTTTATTTTGTGCATTTGTCAGCATTCTGTGCTGTTAGTGTCACCCTTTCCCCCTATAGTCATTAAGGCCCCAATCTAACAAAAGCTTATCTGCCTGGGGAAACCCTATGCAGAGCAAAATAATGAACACTGTGAGGGTTGGCATTGGGAGGGAAGAGAGCTGAAACAGCTTGCAAGATAGGTCTTAAAATTCAATATTGCCAGCATTTACAAATGAGTAGTTACTTACGTACTTTTGACTTACATGGGACTTCTTATGGAATCATTCAGGTGTTTATATATTTGGGCCCTCCGTTTCAACTCTGTTAAAAATATCCTTATATAATCCAAACCCAAAATTGAAACGGTTTTTAAAAGGATTTTTTTTAAAGATTTTAGAATATATTAAAATAATGCTCTGTTGAAACTTGTTTTTTTTTATTGCTTAATTTTTTAAAAAAATTAGCAGTACCACTTTAAAGAAGGAAGGTGTCAGAGCAGTGTAATAAATGCACAATCTCTACATTTTAGTCTTCTTGAAATAAAAAACTAAACTTTTGAAACAAAGGGGGTTCACTCCTATGGCATAGTTCAAAGAAGCAAAGTATTCCTTTATTTGGGTGAATAATTGCCTAGTCATGCAGAAGATCATAACATTGTACTTCTAATGATTTGAATATTTAAACTGCTTTTGACTATTTAAATTACTGGTTTTTGTTTTATATTTGAGAAATGTTGTGCTACAGTAACAAGTTATACCTCAGAAATCTCAAAGCCATGCCAGCTATGTCAGGACTTTGGAGATGGACACGTGACTTCCAAAGAACTTAGCATATTCAAAGGCCCAAAACTAGAAAATGTATTTTCAGTACAATACTTAAGGCTTGTTTATACTTACAGCACTGCACTGGCATAGCTGCACCAACGTAGCACTTATTGAAGACGCTACCTATGCCAATGTGAGCGCTTACCTCTCCAAGAGTGATAGCTATGTTGATAGAAGCCCCTCCCATCATACAGTGCCATCTACTCTGGATGATTAGATTAGTGTAACTGTGTTGTTCAGGAGCATGGATTAGTTTTATCAACATAAACTGTAGAGTAGACCAAGCATCAAATCTTGTAATGTTAGTTTTGTAGCCTCCCAAACAATCCATTCTGCTGCTTTCAACAGAAGTCCATTTCTCACCTCAAGCAATGATGCAATTACTAATGAAATTACTGATCCAAAATACTGTTTACTAATATGAATTCCCATTTGGCATGAAATAAGTAAATTGACTTTTCTTTGATCCATTTCTGTATCCCAGTAGTTTCAGGATAGCTGAAGGGTTTCCCAATATGGAAAGAGCCTCTGCAATAAGCAGGCAAAGCTACAAAATTAATATTTCCCTGTTATACGTGGATTCAATTTCACTGGGTCATCACATGTAAAAAACATCTCATTACCATCACCACTGCCATTTATGCAGGCAGCACACTCGATATTCCCTGAAGGAACCTAGATTCTATATGGTTTTAACAAACCATAAAATGTTTAACCTTTTCAAAAGGGTGTTACAAGGAAAAGGGAGAAAAATTGTTCTCCTTGGTGTCTGATGATAGGACAAGAAGCCGTGGGCTTAATTGCAACAAGGGAGGTTTAAGTTGGACTTTAGAAAAAACTTCTCAACTGCCAGTGTGGTTAAACACTAGAATAAATTGCCGAGGGTAGTTGTGGAATCTCCATTACGGGAGATATTTAAGAGCAGGTTGGACAGACAACTATCAGGGATGATCATTCTAGATGGTGCTTGATACTGCTGTGAGGGCAGGGGATTGGACTTGATCATCTCTTGAGGTCCCTTGGAGTTCTCGTGTTCTATGAAACTCACCAAAATGTAGTGTATTTCTTATACTTTTATATCATAGTCTTAGTGCCTGGAGGCCCCAGTTAAGACCAAGGCTTCACCACCCTGGGTACTGAATATACTCTTTAAACAATTCCTGCCCCATGGAACTTATAGTCCAAGATCTCTATCTGCAAATGCCTCAGTACAAATAGGCACAGGGAAGTCCTTGTGGAGCTTCACTGACTTTGGGTACAGCAGCAGAAACTGGGTATAAATAGGGACAAAATGCAACAAGAACAAAATGAAGGAGGGGAAAAGGAGAAGACAAGGATGATGATATCAATATTGGGACAAATGCATTTGATTTTGATCTGTTTCTTAAATTAAATTTACCTTAAGCCAACATAGGGGCCAATAAAAGTTATCATCCAAAGATCCCGGAGAAATATGAGATTCCATTGTGTTAGGTACTATACAAACGTGGGGATAAGGAAATACTTTAAGTGATCACTTAAAATGGGAGTGCCTAGTGGAATCTGTTATTAATTTTACTGATCCTTTCAGCATTTTTTCAAAATTTAAGAAAATACGTCTACCTTGTACACACAACTAAATACATCCTAAGAGTAAGTCATGCCTTCTGCTTCACATTATTCTAGTTTCCTTTTATGAGTATTAGGAAGTGACCATTTCAGCATGATGCCAACAGTGTATTAGGTGCTAACTGCTCATTATAGTTCAGAGACTCCTCAAGTCAATTTTTGTAGCTAAATTGTAGATTTTCACAATGTAGGACATCTTTTGAGCAATGCAAGAGTAAGATGGTAATGGCAGCAAGAATAACCAAAAATAGTTAATTTTAGTAGTTGAAACCTATCCCAAATAAGAATATGTATCTAACAAAGTAGACAGAAGAAAATAAATTTAATTTTTGTTTAATCTTAAGGGGGAAGTATGAATTTACAAATAGGGAGCCAAAGCAAAGCAGAGATCTGAGCAAACTACTTTATGTGGACTTTTAGTTTTTTCCATACACTACAACTTTTAAAGAGCAGAGATTATCCTTTTTTTCCATCTCATGTTTAAAAAGAAGAAAACCCCAAACCACAGGATAACAACATTAAAAAATGTCCAGTTGTAAGCATCCTTTCCAATTTCCTGTGGACACCTATATTTTTCAAGCAACAGAAAAAAGCATAATATAGTTTTACTGCATTTTGAAATCCTGCATCGCTCTCAGTTTACAAGAGCTATCCCCCTTATATAATTCTAAATGGCTCAACAAATGCTAAGGAAACAATAGGTTACAGAAACATCTAGCAAATTAGGGGAATGACATTGATGGGGCAGAGCTATGTTATTTACAGCTGCATATGTGGCTAATGATTTAGTCATCAGAAATACTTAACTGATAATCACCACACTGGGCTTGATTTATGAAAATGAACCAAATATGTTTCCCTACTTTGTGAAAGAAAAACTGTAAATGCCAATTTTAATTAAATTCTTTTCATTTGTTCTTGGAAGATTTTTTACTCCCAAGCAGTCACTTCATTTACACACCATAGACATCTCCAAGCTAAAACAGGAGACAGAGAGAGAGCAGCTCTAGTGAAGATGTAAGAATTATACAGTTTGAAAAAGCAAAGGTTACTTCCTAACCTGCTGTGGAACATGAAATAAATTTCTTATTCCATGCCTTTCTGTAGGTCTTCAATAAATTATACTAGCATGTTTAACAATAAATATTGGCTAGGTTAAAGTGCAAACTTGGGAGTCAAGAGTTCTACTAGCTCTTCCACAGACTTGCTGTTGTCTTTGTGCCTCAGTTTTCTTATCTGTAAAACTATAATGTTCCAGAGAATGTAATTACCTGGCAGACTTTCTTAATGGACTGAATGGTGTTCATGTTTCCAAAGCATGTGACATGAGAATTCAGTAACCCAACTAAAGTGTAGGAGAGTAAGCATCAATGCCTACAGACAAATGCATCTTTCCCACTGATCAAATGGGAATATTTGACTTTTTATTATAAACAAAAAGATTCTAGAGATGTATATTGTGCAGAACAATTGTTAGAGCCTTTCATGAAGATAAAAATTTGTATTCATCTGCAAAAATGAGCCATGGATATCTGTATTCACATCTGCAAATGTGGATACCCAGCAATATAAAGCAGATATCAGTGGATTTTCAGGGCTCTATGGTGGCTTTGGTAAAATTCCGGTAGCGGTGAGAGCACTTACTGAGTTTTGCCTGATTGGGACTAGTCAATCAATTTTATATCTGGAAGGTAGAAACTTGGTAGTTTGGGGGTAGGATTCCCATCTAGGAACATCCAAGGGTCCATCTTTTGGAAGTTTTCCTACATGTAACTGAAAATTGTAGCAAAATTAAGACCTAAGGTAAATGCTCCAGCTTCCTCTACTGTACAAAATACAAAAAAAAAAAAAAAAACCCACCCAGGATCTGACCTCATAGTTGACATGTGGGATGAAGAGAATCAGTCATCTTATATTTTAATTTAAAAGTTATCAGACGTGATCATTTGCTCTCACACTGTCCAATCCCTCTCCATAACCATTTTTTGTTAAACTCCTTCCTTTGGCATCTGCTCTCCCACTCTGTATCATCTTTTACTTTTCATCTTCCCTGTAAATTTCATGGTGTTTCAGCTGCATCTTTGCTCTTGTTTTGGCTCTTTTAGCCCATTTTGCCAGCCACTTAATATTTACTTGTAATGGTTTGTAACAAACAAGAAAGGATATGGTTTATCATTACTTTTAGCAAACTTGACTTTTTTTAACCATTTAAAGAGTAAAGCATGAAGAATGGTTTGAGACCATTACACTTCATAAGAGAGACATGCCCCAAACCTTTAAGAGACTCTGGTTAGACAAAACCTCATTTGTCAACAAGATTTCACATAGTTTTTTTGGAAGTACTGGAGGCCAGAGTCCTCATTTATGTTTCAAAAAGGGTGGTTTTGCATTCACTGAGTCTTCTATAAAATATATATTTAATAGTGAAAATTTAGACACCAACATCACATTTTGCCAATGCTTCACTATTTAAAAAGTCACATCTATGACTACAACTAAAAGATCGGAGTATATTTTTCCTCAGTTTAGTAGTTATACTGTGTGCATTTGACATCTTGTCAGCTTGTGTTTAGTCTATATAGTCATTTATATAGTGACCGTTCTCCCTATTGTAGGGTTCTTTCAATGATGAGAGAAAAACAAAATGACGGTTGAGCTTTAAAAACAGGCCGAGCAAGTCAGGCATGGGTCTGGTATCTGGAATTTTTTTTTCCTTCTAATTAACTACACACACTTATGTTCTTCTTAAAGAATCAGTTTAAGCTGTTAATGTTTTCCCCTAACTGCTACCATGCTGTTAACATAGAAGAGAGTTTTAGAAAAAGTGGATTTGGAGAAATTCCTAAAGTGTGATAATTTCTTATATGCATTTTTGTTGTAACCTTGTAGATCCAGGATACTGCCTCACCTATACTGTCTCTCATGTATCTCTTACTGGACCAACTTCTGTTGGAAAGGGGAGCTCAGTATAAGCTCCTCTTCAGGTCTGGGAAATGTACTCAAGAGTGTCTCTGTTCAATACAAGCTGGGACAGATTGCTCAGCATAAGTAGCTAACGCATTTAAAGGGACCAGTCAAGGTGAAGAGACATTGACTTATGACAACAAATCTATAACCTACGAACCCCCCCCCCCCCCACCCCAGCCCAACTTTTTTTCTCCCTGTCTTAACACCTTTCCAATTGTGAGTGGATAACTGGCCACTTTACTACAGACCTCGCTGTTGTCATCCATGCCTCTTGTCACTTCCAGGCTGCTATGCATGAGATTTTACCCTTCAAATTCACTTGGAAACTCCGGCTTGTGTAGAACATGGCTGTACACCTGGAGTGAAGTGGGCTCAAGCATATGGACTAGTGCCTCTGGACTAGAACTTCAGAAGTGAAGAGACCATTAAAGCTATGACTGGTTTAGAATAAGGTTATGAGAGGCCATCTCTAAACTATACCCTATTGCAACCATCAAGATGACCTGGGAGATTCCTGTATCTTCCTGAAGTCGTACTCCATACCAGTGGCAAAATACATCAATATAGCGACCATAAGTAAATATTTAAAGCAGTCAGTCATGAGTATCTATGTAAGACAGGCACTTTATATAACAATTGAAACAAGCTGCACCTCCTTTAGATAAACTCATTCCTCTGACATAACTTTACTTCCTGAAGAGTATGCATCAAGATGAATAGCCATGCATTTTAGCGCCTGTTTCTATTGATGCTGCTGTACTAAAGCATAATAAACTAACACATACTCAAAGTACTACTACATAAAATAGCAAACTGGAACCTCTCTCTCTTTTTCTAGTGTGTCTGACTTTGATAGATCCACAAAGAAACATATGCAGAACCTGAGGCACTGAAATATGTAATTGCTCAGGTATCCAAAAAGAAAGAAAAATAAGCGATTGGAAAGAAAATGAAAAATACAAACTAGATACAGTGAATTTCCCATCCAAAATAAATTTAATCCACCAATTATTAATAACGTTACATAAGAGAACCCATTTTTTAAAAATACACATAAATAAAGCAAAAAACTTACAGAATTATTGTTAGATAGACATATGAATAATCCCTCAGAGGATAAAAAAGTCGTATTCATTACTACATGAGTACGGTCGTCAAGTGTCCAGTATTCACCCGGACAGTCCGGTATTTGCAGCTCCGTTCACTTTAAAAAAAAACAGAAAATACCGGACAAATGAAATCTCCTGTATTTCCTGTTTCCCTTGGACAGAAATCCGGCGGGGACAATTTTCCACTGCCGAGTATGGCAAGGGCAAGGGAGTGAGGAGCACAGCAGAGGCGTAGCAAAGTGGAGCAAGAGGGGGCACTTGCCAGGTGCTACAGTAAGGGGGCGCCAGGCTGGGGTGGGAGCGGCATGCATGCTGCTCTGGCCCACGTGACCAGTAGAGACCTGGGAGCTGGCCACGTGATGCTTCCCTCTACACACTGTGAGCTGAGGCAGCCAGGCTAGGTGGCAAAAGCAGCCACTTTAAAAGTAAGATTAACTTACCCAGCTGTTCCGTTCCTCCGGTGCCTGGCTCTGTTGGGAAGGGTGAGGGGAGGGGAAGGGAGCGGATTTGATTGGGATGGGGCGCTTCATGCACTGGGGATGCCTGGCTTAGGGGGCGGGGGGAGTGCACTGGGATGGGGGGATGCTGCAGGGGGCCTGGCTCTGAGGCAGGGGTGAGTGCATTGGGATGGGGGAGCACTAGCGGGGCCTGGGTCTGGGGGAAGGGTGAGTCCATTGGGATGGGGGGACTGGCTCAGAGGGAGGGGTGGGTACATTGGGGGTTAGTGTGTGGCCCCAAACTGGAGGGAGTGGTGCAACTTTTGCTTAACTTTGGTGTGTGTGTCCCCACTCCTTTCCAACCCCCCCCCTCCCCCTTGACAGAATTTTTCCCTGGTGTGGGTTTTTTTTGTTTTGTTTTTTGGTTTTTTTTTGGGGGGGGGGGGAGGTCAGTATTTTTTGTTAAACCATCTGGCAACCCTATACGTGAGAAATGGCATAGAACAATGTTCATATGCATTGTTACTAAATGTTTTTAAAAACATTAGTAGGCCCCCTGTATGTGTTTAATGCAACACTAAAAGAGTAGTTAAACATCTGTCTGTATGAAAGTATGCAATAGCTATCAATATCAAACTTGGAAAGGAACTAGTAGAATGCCCATCGCACAAACCAATTTTATTCTATTCCACTAGGAAGTGAAGCAAAATGCAGGACAATGTAGCACTTTAAAGACTAACAAGATGGTTTATTAGATGATGAGCTTTCGTGGGCCAGACCCACTTCCTCAGATCAAATAGTGGAAGAAAGTAGTCACAACCATATATACCAAAGGACCTATCACCTGTAATACCATTAACTCACAAACATCCCACTCTCCCTACCTTTAATATCATCAATTCCCAGACACTTACCTTCCTTCCTCCTCCTCCTCTCCCCCCCCCCCCCCCCCCCCCCCCCGCATCCCCCTTCTGTTCTGCAATGTGATTTGTCCTTTTCATATTTGTTCATTTTTTTAATTGTATCCTTTGGTATATATGGTTGTGACTACTTTCTTCCACTATTTGATCTGAGGAAGTGGGTCTGGCCCACGAAAGCTCATCATCTAATAAACCATCTTGTTAGTCTTTAAAGTGCTACATTGTCCTGCATTTTGCTTCAACTACCCCAGACTAACACGGCTACATTTCTATCACTAGGAAGTGAAGCCTTAGTCTGTCTGCTTATATACTTTGTCTAGCAATTTCTGATTTACCCAATGGTATAGAGTCTTCCAATCTTACTCATGTTAAATAGTGCTTTATACCTTGAGACATCCTTGTGATTTCTACAAGAGACCCGAGGCACTCCACAGAGCAAGTGACAGAATTTGGCCCTTACACACTACTGAGCACATTAATATAAAACTATTATAGACTGACCACAGGAAAATACAAAAACACTAGACTGAAAATAGTAGAATGTCCAGAGTCTGATATTTGGTCACAGCTATGTGTCTCAAAGTCCATCTTTTACTCACCTGAGGTGAGTAAAACTTTAAAATAAAACATACAGTAAGTTTAGCTATTTATTAGCTATTGTATTTCCTACAGAGACATTTATAACCAGATCTCAAGAATAGGGAGTTGAAAAAATATGGAAGCAGTAAAGTTTTAAAAATCTTCTCAGCTTTTGAAGATACACAAAATATACAGATTTTGAATTACACTTGTTTTTAATTTTTATATAATAGTCTTCTACCACTTCCTCAATATTAACAGATTAAACACAATACTACATAGGTCAGCGTTCTCAGACTGAATAGCCATGTAGAAAATGCACAAAACCGAATTCAGCTTGAGGACAAGTATGACACAGAAATATAAGCTCTCATACAGACCCTGTACACAAGTATAATTTCATGAAAAGAATGAGAAGGAAAGGAAGACACACATACGCACAACTCAAGAGAAATAACATATTTAAACAGTGAAAATAAAAATATCTAAATACCTCCACTGACACATGGAGGGGGGCAGATAGGTTTCCCCACCTCCAATGTATGGGGTGCCCACTCATTCTAAAATATTGACAAAAAATTCAAAATGTATGCTGGTCTAATAGCCTTTACCTTAGTAGAGCTCTCATTACATACCACTGAAATCAGCTATCATTCCATGTTCCTGAATTAATAGTTTGGTGGCACTCCTAATGAAAGTTCTTGATCCCTAGAATTTCAGAAGTAATGGAAAACCTAATCTATTAGACAAACAATAATAGAAAATGATCATAAATGATCCCTGAAAAGTCTAGCATCTGTTGTTTGGATACAGAGCATTTACTGCTACCAAACTGAAGAATCAACACAAATTTGAGTATTAAACACTTGGAATGAGGATCTGAAGAAGAGATTTTGTGGTTCTCAGTCATCATGGAAGAAGTGGACTATTAGAAGATATACTTAAAGATGAGAGAAGAAAGAAAGTCCATCATTTAGACTAGGAGATTACCCCAGAAGATTCAAATATCTGAAAGTAATGGTGTGAAGCAGAAGTAGATGTGACTAATGAATACTGCAAAGGAGTAACATGAAAGTTCCCCCCAAAAAAGTCAAAATTAGGAGGAAGAAAGGGATGAGTCTGTTGGACTTTAACTAAGGAACTCAGAATTGTTCCTATACCCCAACCTTAGCTTTATTTCTGTGTTCCTACCACAACAACTTAGAGGCTAAAGTTTTATTTACCACCAACTAGCTCTCATACTGATTTATAATACAGATCATTTCACCACATACCCAAATATTATCCAAACATACACACACACACACACACACACCAGAGCCCAAATCCTTTAAAGGGATAGATACTTCAATGAGACTCTTCTTTATGATTCTTGCTCCACTTTTTAAATATATATATATTTTTTACTGTTTACTTTTGCTAATGATTTGACAAAAAAAAAAAAGCTTTTCACTGAACTAGCAATATTTCTTTTCCTTTTAGCCTGGAAGAGTTGTGACTCTTGTTGAGGATCCTGAGGTATAGTACTTCTTTTTTTGTACGTAATATTTATTCCAAGTATACAGAATGTTCTGCATTTGGGAATTGTTCAGGGCACTATGAATTAGGGATGTAACAGTGTAGCTGTTTAAATGGGTAACCGATGAGCATGAACTTATCAAATACACCAACGATTACACGTGGCTCCTGGGGAGCCAACTGCCGCACCGCACTGTTACCTCTGTATCAGAGGCGGCATCTGGGAGCAGGTACGTGCAGGGAGCTGGCTTTTCAGCGATTAAATGGTTAGAAATTACACTAATTTTAACATTCCTACTAGGAATCTGCATTTTTTAATCTTCGTGTAGATAACGGATTATTTTTCTTTCTTCGCTATATGTTCTTAGAATCTGGATCTTTTCTACAAAATTGTGCAAATAATGGCTTTCAATTGATCTAATTTATTTAGTCTATAAGCAACTAGAGGGGCTTTGGCTTCAAGATTATAGAAGACAGTTTTAAGCATCTTCCTGAATAGTCATAGTTTAAACTTTTGTTTAAATGGTTTTCCTGCTGTAAAATGTATATAACTTAGAAACTTTAGGTTACACCTCTAAAATCCGGGATTCTTTGGTCCAGCAACATCCGTGGTCTGGCATGACCATGGATGTTCCAGGATCAGAGTCCCGATGCGCTGCAGGGGTGTGGGGGCCCAGGAGCCGGCACATGACTCAGCTAGTCTGTGGGCAGGAGGAACCAGGAGCTGGCACACAGCTCATCTGGGCTGCGATGTGGGGAAGGGCAGGATTCAGCACACAGTTCAGTTGGTCTGCAAGGGGAGTCAGGAAGCCTTGTGTGGGATCCTGCAGGGGAGTCCAGCAGCAGGGGGCCTGAAATGACCTCCCGTGGTCGGGAAAAATCCCTCATCTGGGACCAGTCGGGTCCCGAGGGTTCACAAACAGGGAGGTCCAACTTGTATTACCAGTTTGAGACTGTTCTGATGGAACAGCCAGTATGCTTGCCTCCCTAAAATATAACCTGGGGACATATGTCAAAAATAAGTAATAGTAAATTTTACTTAAACTCTTTGATTAAAAAAATAAGCTGCTGCATATTGTGAGCTTAAACAAATGCTCCGTTTTGGAAATGGTTACAGACCTGATTCTGCTAGCCTTACTCCGGATAGGTATGCTTACTCTGTGAAAAGTCCCATTGAAATATTTGCAGAATAAAACATATGGAACCATGGCAAAAAAGGACAAATGTACAGCCTCAGTACAAGATGACTGGTTCTCAAACTGTGGGTTGGACCCCCAAAGTGGGTTGCAGCCCCATTATAATGGGGTGGCTAGGGCTGGCTTGGACTTCCTTTGGCTCCAGGCAAATGCTCGAGTAGTCACCGGGGCCAATATGCTCGAGGCTGAAGTCCAAGAGCTTTAACTCTAAGATTTTCCATCCACAAGCAGAGTGAGTTTTGTCTTGTGCACCAATATTGACAGTGTGTGTGCTTTTTGGACGTGTGCCACTGAGGCACTCACTAGTTACTAACAAAATTACACACACACACACACACACACACACACACACACACACACACAGTTATGTAAGAAAAAATGCTAACACAACAGATAATTAACAAGGTGCATAACCCTGCACTCACCCTGAAAAACACCCAGCTTGCTGATCCCTGCCTCCAATACACACTGTGTGTGCCCCACTGCCTATGCCCCCATCAGGATCACACACAGCCAGCTGGTGCCTGTATATGCCTGGCTAACTATCTACACCTTCCCCCACACCCTGTAGTTGTGCCTAGTCTTGCAATCTGACACACCCGCCATATGCCACCAGTATATGTACCAGGGCCACGTGTCTGCCCCCAAACACAAACAGCCAGTACCTAGGCCTAGGGCCCACAGCCCTAGCCCCACATATCGCCTGTTTCCCTCCCCATTGTGTACATGTCTCTGAGCAAACCTGCACCTTTCCCTCCAAACCCCAGAATTTACCTGCATCCAGTACCTCCCACCCAGCTGATGCCTTTGCCCCCCACCCAGCCATCTTCTGTGCCAGGTCCCCGCTGTCCTTGGCCCCTCTGTCTCCCCTTCTGGTACGACCCTGGTACCTGCTTCGCTACTCTCCCAGCTGTGCTCCCACATGGCTTCCAGGTCCTCTGACCCTCGCCACCGCAGCAGCCTCCTGCCGCCCGCCACATGGCTGCGCATAGGAGGAAGGGAGGGGGGAGATTTTTTTCTGCGCAAACGCAAGCACGCAGCTTAAAGGGAACCCTGGCTAGGTCACAGCCATCTGCTTCCCTCCCAGTGGAAGGCAGGCCAGTCAGACTCAATTATTCATATAGTCGGTAGGGACTTCCCAGCTCCCTTCCCAATGTCCAATGATTCCCCTTTCTCAGAGAGAGAAAAGAAGAAGGGGGGAGGGGAAGACGGGATCACATCCCTGTGTAGCCTTTTGTACCACAGTCCAAGCCTTTTCCTGTGGATCCTGTCCCAGAAGATACTGACTGGCTTCCTGTCTCCTTCACTCTGCCCCTGCTTGATTACATTACAGCTTCATGAGCCTTCCAAGATATGTAAACCCAAAGGCTGCTCCTTTTTCAAAAGGGATTTCCCTCTAATATAATACAGGTTTTTGCTTTAGCACTGCTGCCAGAAAAACATGGTTCCTGGGCTCAATTGAACATTTTCCACTACGCTGAGAAGGATGGAGATGGTAGGCAGATTCTTACCTACTTGACTGTTAAGTCAGTCAGTCATGGAGGAAATGTTTGAGCAAGAGCAATGCTAAAAGAGGAAGGAGAAGCAATAGTCCACTAATAACTTCCCTGAAAAATCCTAGATTTCCATTTATTTTAGAGTAGGAGGATGGGAATTCTCAAATACAACTGAATTAGGGACATGGAGGACACTAAACTATTGAGCAGTGATGTGAGAAGAGGAAGGGAGCTCAATTAAATAAACTCCTTGTAAAGAGCTGAGGTAGCTTTTGTTTTTTAGGTCATATGTGTTAAAACTAGTTGTCACAGTTGGTCTAGGGTGAAATTGATGTGTAGCCAGCATACATAATGTGCTGGGGCTTGAGCAACTTGGAGAGAGCTGGTCTAAACAGGGCTTGTGCCTGAAATAACATTAAAAGTACAGTGAATCTTCAATTATTCAAACAAAAGAAAATACTTGTACCGCTGCCATTTCTCTGAAACGGTAGCAATGAATAGAGGTAAATGTAACAGTAAAAATAAGCTTCAACTGTTTTTGTAGCTGACAAAACAAGTACAATGTAGTATGTGTCCATCAATGACTTTCTGTACCTTTCTGGTAAGTTTTTTTTTTTTAAACACTACAGTACTGTTGGATACCATTATGTTACAGACACTCTCATATAAGCAAAGAATTGTTATGTTTGTTTTTGCTATATTGGTATTGTTTAACTTATTTGTGATTGCAGGAGTCCCAAAGCAAATCACTAGATTTTTTTTTTTAAATCTTGATTTATATACAACCCTAAGTTATTTTGAGACTAGTCTCACTGTAGTGAGACTATCAATTACTTCAACAGTTGATTTGTTTAATTCTAAACTCAGCACAAATGACTGTGAAACAAAACAATGAGAAGTAGAGAGGTAACTTTAATTTGAAAATGTTTTACAAACTCCATGCTTTAAAGTCTCAGGAGGTAGCCCGGCTTGTTTTTAAAGTTACAGACAATGAGCAGTTCCGTGACACCTTACATCAGCTTTCATGGTGCAAAACCCATTTCCTCAGATGAGATTCTGCTCATCTGAGAAAGTAGGTTTTGCCCACAAAAGCTCATGGTACTATATATATTTATTTTTGTTAGTCTGTAAGGAGCCACAGGACTACTAGTTGTTTTGGAGAACGGCTTTAACTCTCTCCCTTTGTAGCTCATTGAAAATTATTTTAAAATAGAAAAAACCTGTCCAATTATCCCTTCCTTTAGACATCTGAACCAATGCTCCTCTGTATCCAAAACTCCAAAATGAGAGGGAGACAAAAAGCGAGACTACCCCAAATGCCCAAGATGTTAGGACGGTCACTTGGAATGAGAGAGACCCAAATTCAAATCCCTACTCAGTCCGATTCAAGCCAGAGTCTTAAACTTGAGTCCCCCCCCATAAAAACACAAGAACAGCCAGACTTGGTCAGACCAAAAATACATCTAGCCCAGTATCCTGTCCTCCAACAGTGGCCAATGTCAGATGCCCCAGAGGGAGTGAATAGAACAGGTAACCATCAAGTGATCCCTCTCCTGTTATCCATTACCAGCCCCTCACAGACAGAGGCTAGGGACACCATTCCTACTCATTCTAGCTAATAAGTATTCCTAGTGAGCACCCTAAGCATGAAACTGTTGGCTGCATCCTGGACCTAAGCCATCTTCATAAAAGGTGGGGGCGGGGGGAGAGACATATATTTCCATTAGAAGTTTTGGTTTTAATGAATCAGCATTTTCCAATTAAAACATTTATTCAGAAAATTCCTATCCAGCTCTGTGGAACAGTTAAACATCCAGATTCTTAGAGATGTTTTAATGCCATTTCTGCAAATGGTGTTGTAGAGTGCTCTGGTATACAGGATTTAGTTCTGAGAAAAGAAAGCCTAAAGTTTAAGATAGCCTTCTTGCTTTGAATTCTATATATCGTGGTACATATTCATTAAAATAAATATATTTTAAAGGATTTGTATCAGAATAAAGCAATATTCAAGGTTTTAGAAAAGAAGTTCAACTTACCTAAATAGAATGATAAAAATTACTTTAAATCTACCACTCCATCCAAGGAATTTATCTATTTTTGTGAGACTGAGAATTAATTTTGTACTCCCTCTGCTGACACTAGCAAACATTTAACAGAAATAAACCTGTGTAGTTAGTGCTCTAAATTTAGATGTAACAACTGGATTAGGGTTCTCAAAGAATTTGGCATAATTAACTTCAACTGAAAGTCCTTAAACAAGAATTTTGATTTCAGCTTTTTCCTAAATAAAGAAGGAAGGCATACTATTTGTAGAAAATGGTCTAACCACAAAATAGGTTTTAAATTAAGTGTGCTAGTGTTCTTGCAGTGTTTGGATTTACATCTTTCTGGTTATGTTCTTCACAGGGTTGTGTATGGGGTGTTGCTTACAGATTGCCTGCAGGACAAGAAGTTGAAGTAAAAGCATACCTCGACTTCAGAGAGAAAGGAGGCTACAGGACTACAACTGTCATTTTTTATCCAAAAGATCCCTCAATAAAACCATTTAATGTATTACTATATATTGGAACTTGTGATAATCCTAACTACCTTGGTCCAGCACCTCTAGAAGACATTGCTGAACAGATTTTTAATGCAGTTGGTCCTAGTGGAAGAAATACAGAATATTTGTTTGAACTTGCCAATTCCATCCGGAACCTCGTACCAGAAGATGTCGATGAGCATCTCTTCTCTCTAGAGAAACTAGTAAAGGAACTCTTGGAAAGAAATCAAAACCTCAATTGCTTATAAAAATCATTTCATAGTTTCAAATAAGCTTCTCCTTTCATCTTCAGAATAATGGTTTCATTGTACAACGGGTATATGATTTGGAGGCATGTTTATCTGTACTACACTATCTTATTTATTTTAATGTTGCATTCAAGACAATGTAGTTAAGGGTCATTAGAAGATTTCATTGTAAAACCATATTTTCAGGAGTTTGTAATAATGGAGGGCAGCAGTGTTTCAGGTTTGAATTTGGTATACAAGGTTTGAGCCAAAGAACATATTTTTTCTTTTTTCAAAATTTGAAGAAAGTCAACTTTGGCCCTTTATTTCTTTATTTTTGTTTGAGGGAAGTTTTTTTTTCCTGTGACTTCAGGTTTAAGTTGTTCTAAAAATAGTTGTCTTTAAACTACCTTTAGGACAAAATTCTGCACTCAGACAAAATTCCCATGACTGAAGTGGTGGTTTTCTCTGAGTCAAGACTGCAGGATTGGGTTCTTAATCAGCTAAAAGATAAATGTTTTAAGCAGCTACTGTACATTCACAGTACATGGCAAAACATTTATTGTATAAAAGGTTCAACTCCATTAAAACTAAGTTATTCCATTGAATCAATAGTTTTACCTTTAGTAGATCAGTTAGTCATTAGACACAATGGGCAAACAGTTATACTATAAAAAGTTACTCTTTCCCTTGATGCATTAGCTTATTAATGGTGTCAAACCCCTATAAACAAAATATGGTACATTGACACAAATAAGCCATACCATATCAGTGCCTCATTTCTTCTATTTTAAAATTACTGTAAACAAAAGTAAACAAACTGTTAAAGTAACCGAGGATATGACTTGAATCCACAATATAGCAAGAATGTTCCGAAACTCCCATTTTTAAAATCACTGTTTGTCTTCATATGCCAACATAAATCCCACTGGGGAAACAAAAAGGGTATTTTGCAAACTTTTGAGAGCCGAATTAAGCCCAACAGGCCTAACTATTGCAATACAAGGGCATAAGGAGTTTCCGTCCCAACTATGAATTTTCTTGCTTCTCAGAGTTTAAGTTATTTTCTTTAAGCCTTTAACAAAGCATATTTTTGTATTTTAAATATATAAAATGTCCTCATTCAAATGTATGTAGTACCACATCCTACAGCAAGTGTATGTGTGTATATTCAGTCATCACACAAAAACCTGTCTTATTTTTCCATCAAATCTTTTTCCATTATTATGTTTGTGTACACAGGTAGTCTTTTCCTTTCAGTTTTATATTTGTAGCTGACCAAAAATTAAGTCACCAAAATGACTGATTTCTATAGGTGACAAAGTATAATTATAGCAAACACATTTTCAATTGAATTTTACAAAATGACATTTTTAAGTCAGGCACCTCCATAAGTAGGCTGAAATAAACTGTTTCAAATGTATTTTGTGTAATACATCAAAGATTTTGGATTTAAGATCAGGATTGTCATTTCAGTCACCATATTTCTAACACCTATCAAAGGACTGTGGATCTAGGAAAAAAAGTTTACCTGTTAAACTTTCAGAAGCTACTAGTGACATAACAAAAGTAGAGGTTAATGCTTGAAGTCCACTGTATTAGGAGTATAAAAGATATCAAACTTGGTGGACCAGTCTAAATCAGATGAACAGGGTATTTGCCTCATATTGAGGACCTATTCTCATATTAATGCTTAAGTTATTTGCTAGCTTATGAGAAATGGATCCTATTGGCTTCAAAAGTCTTTATTTTCCACTATGTTACACTGATGCAAGGAAGAATCAGTCCCAGTAAATACAGCTAAACAGTAGGATACAGGGTCAGAATATTCAGACTTCAGTAGCTAATTTTAGCAAACTAAATAAGTGACCAAATGTTAAAAAGTGATGAGAACATAAATCTCTGCTAACTCCAACGGGAGCCTCTGAAAAATCTAGTCACTTCTGGTGTAGGAAGATGTAGGTATAGGACTTTAGGCATCAAAGTTTTTGAAAATATTTGCCTACATCAATGTATCAAGATCCTTTAAAGATGTTATTCCCATTGACGTGAAGAATAACTGCAAAGTGTTAATTGGATACTTCGGTTTCATAGAAATGTTACATATAGCACTCTTTAAAGAGTATGTAAACACTGCAGAGCAATTTTTGTTTTCCAAAAAGGCCAGCATTTCTCGTTCTGCATATATCTGGGCTTTGAATACACAGTTGTAAAATGTAAAGTGTACATCAGATGGAGTTGTAAAATTATGTATTTTCATTAGTTTTTCTCACTTCAGTCAAAGGCTTATTTTTGTTTGTCAAGAGATTGAAGGGGAAGTGTATAAACCCCTTTATCAGTTCAATAATTCCCTAATTGCATCAATGATAATATGCTTATTTAAACACTAGTGCCGGGGCATTGGGATCCTGTATGGCTCTAAGTTTGGTAATTCTATTCATATCCAAAATACTGTTGGTTCAATCTCTTTTCCAGATTCATAACAGTTGCAATAATACCTGTAATAATACATTCCATTTTGTGCATATAACTTCAGTACAATAAAATGCATCGTGTATTTAATGGTGTTGACGATTTTCAGAAACTTTATCTAGGTATTTTAGAATAGAATGAACCAAGAGGGACATTTTCAAAATACCTGATTAGGATAATAAATGCCTTAGTTAGGATATTTACTTCCTTTTGTGATGCATTTTGAGAGCTTTCCAGAGAAAGGGTTATGTAAGAGCTAGATGTTATTATATTCATAGAAAATAGTCTGATGTGTCCACATCTCAGTTAGTTAAAACACTTTTCCCTTTCTGTATGGGAGTCAAAAAAACAAATTTAGTGTTAAGAGTATCTTCTTTGTGCCTCTCAAAATCAGGTGTAGTACTTGGACCTGAATATGCCATCAGGTCAGACCACAAGCCATTCTATGTACATCTTCTATACATTAGATGCTTGTTATTTTCTTCCTTTTAGTTAGTATTGTGCCTAATCTGTGAGATGAAATTAGAGATTCTAATCCTATCCTAAATATATTTACCGAAAAGAAAAAACCCAACCACTAATCTACCTCTAAACTTCTTTCCAAAAATATGGAGAGAGAGTATAAAGGTCTAAGTGTTAGATTTTTAATTTCTGGCATCACATGTTCAAATCCCAAAATGGTCACCTAAACCATTCATGCCCGCGAAAGTGCTTAAACAAATATTGTGCAGTTTGTGAAGTACATCTTATCTGATGTGGTCCTCTAGTAAGAGGAGCTGGATTTATAGTAGGTCAAGACATGCATTCTCCTAGTGTTGTATGGAGGACGCCTAAAATAAAAGGTGCTATACAAATGATTTTTGTAAAAATTCAAATAAGCATAAGAACAGTACTGATAACAGAACTCATCTTTATTTGTGCTGCAAACTGAAGTAAAGATAGAAGGCAGCCTGTTACAAACAAAAAACAGGACTGTGTAGCACTTTAAAGACTAACAAGATGGTTTAATAGGTGATGAGCTTTCGTGGACCACACCCACTTCCTCAGATCAAATAGTGGAAGAAAATTGTCACAACCATATATACCAAAGGATACAAAAAAAAAAAAATGAACACATGAAAAGGACAAATCAAATTTCAGAACAGAAGGGGGATGGAGGAGGGGGAGGTAAATGTCTGTGAGCTAGTGATATTAGAGGTGATAATTGGGGAAGCTATCTTTGTAATGGGTAAGATAATTAGCATCTTTATTCAAATTTGAGTGTAAAGTGTCGAATTTAAGTATGAATGACAGTTCAGAGGATTCTCTTTGAAGTGAAGTCTTAAAAGGTCTTTGAAGCAGGATGCAGGTAATCAAGTCATTGAGACAATGTCCTTTCTGGTTGAAATGGCAAGAAACTGTTTTTTCTTTGTGATCCTGTCTGGTATCTGTTTTGTGGGCATTGATCCTTTGGCGAAGTGTGAGAGACGTTTGTCCAATGTACATAGCAGATGGACACTTTCGGCACATGACTGCATAAATTATATTTCTGGATGCGCAGGAATATGTGTTCTTGATCTTATAACTCACTTGGTTGGGTCCAATAATGGTATCAGCAGAGTGAATACGTGGACAAAGCTGGCAACGGGGTTTGTTTCAAGGAAGGTACCAGGGTTGGTATTAGTGTGGTATGTCCTGAGGTTGTTGGTAAGAATCATCTTGAAGTTAGGTGGTTGTCTATAGGAGACTATGGGTCTGTCTCCCAGAGCGTCTTGGACTTCAGTATCCTGTTCTAGTATAGGCTGTAGTTTATTGATAATGTGTTGATAAAGCTGCACCAGACTAACACGGCTACATTTCTACCACTGTTATAAAGAAGTGAGCCTTTTCTATTCCTGAAATTCTTTACATCCAGGGGAACATTTTTAGTGATCTTGTTAAAGACAGTTATTAAAATGTATAATTACAGCAACAACATGACTATGCAATCTAAATCTTTAACTTGAAACTGCAATATAATATTTTTTTCATACCCTTATTAACTCTTAACAGAGAGGTACCTCACATCTACCTTTGTTGGTATCTAATGTAAACCAGAAACTTTTACAAGTAAACTATAGCAATTTGTCTGCTTGTTATGAGAAAATATGAAAAAGCAGGGAAGATCTGAAGTTATGAGATTCTTTGTACTTCCCTAATAACTAATTCATTTTCTTGCTTTCGTCTTTCAACTTCTTCTCTGCCTCACATTTCCAGGAGATGAACAAGAAACAAAGCAAGTGAGCAACTAAAGGTATGTCTACACTGAATTCTGTTTCGAGAGAGGAATGCAAATGCAGCCGAGCGAAACTGCAAATGAAGTGCGGATTTGAATTTCTCATGCTTCATTTGCATAATCGCATCTGGCTGCTATTTCGAAATACCCTATTTCGAAATTTAAAAATGCCATGTAGATGCAGTTATTTTGAAAGAAACCCCTTCTTTCGAAATAACCATTAAACCTCATTTTTTAAGAAGCGTTATTTCAAAAAAAGGGGGTTCTTTCAAAATAACCGCATCTATATGGCATGTTTTATCTCGAAATAGGGCATTTCGAAATAGCAGCCGGACGCAATTATGCAAATGAAGCACGGGAAATTCAAATCCGTGCTTCATTTTCAATTTCGCTCGGCTGCATTTTCATTCCCCTCTCGAAACAGGAATTCGGTGTAGACATACCTTTAGTTGCTCACTTATTTTGTATCTGCTTTGCATTCCTCTCTTGAAAGACGAAAGCAATGTAGACATACCCTAACTGAAGAGATAGTGAAGTCATTAGGACAGTGTTTCTCAAACTGTGGGTCACGACCCCAAGCGGGGGGTTGCAGCTAGATTCAGTTTTTCACTTGCGATCCCTCTCTCCTGGGTCTTGAAGAGTAGCAGGGAAGCAGAAAGCAGCCGCCGGCAGGTCGCGCAGTGTGGCCGGGGCTGCGGAACTCCAGGAGCACGGCTCAGCTGCAGCAGGAGGTAAGGTGGCAGGAGAGTTGCACCAGCGTGGACACACAAGGGGCCAGCTGGGGCATGGTTGCCGGGCGACCAAACGCTTCCCCAGCAGGGAGAGAGTGGGCTTCCTCAGGCAGCAGGCTGGGGGACTGAGTTGAGGCAGAGGACCCAGAGGTAAATAAGGACACATGGGGTCAGAGGAGGAGGCAGAGGAGAGAGAGAAGGAACCAAAGGGATGCGGAGCAGAAAAGAAGCACAGAGGAGAAAGACAGGGGATGGAGCCTACAGGGGGGATGGGCATTGAGGACTGCAAATTCCTTGAAAGAACCCCAGGAGGGCAAGGAGTCTGGTGAGAAGGGGGGAGGAAGCGACCTAGGGCAGTGGGGGGAGGATGTCACACACATTGATTTAGCTTTAGGATCTTCCATTTACTTGATCACACAGCCTACAATACAGGAGTACAACCCCCTCCCAAATGTAGTAGGAATTATTTACATTAACCATTGTCATTAGCTGTATAATCATAAAACCTTGGACAGTGGTGGGCATCCTCCAGCCTGAGGCCACCTGTGGTGCTTCAGCGTTCTATACGCAGCATGCAAGACATTTTGTTGTGCCTGAGCAATGGTAAAGATTGCCGGATTCTGCTGTTTTCCATCAGTGTCATTTTTTTCATACTGATATTACTAAAGTGACACGCATACAAAGCAATGACACTTGAAGTGAGATGCAATGCTGATTGCAGTAGGGATGTTAATGATTAAGTGGTTGGGGCTGGAGCAAACACCTGCCCATCACAGGGAGGGATGCTGCTTCAGCTCCACGGGCACCAGACAGAGCAGCCCTCATCCACAGCTATCTGGGCCAGGCCAGGATGTGCAGGGGGTAGGAAAGGAGGGAACACTCCAGCCCAGTCGGAGCAGCCCCCCATCTACAGCAGGCCCAACCTGCATCTAATTAAAGCACTGCTAGGGTATGTCTACACTACCACCCTAGTTCGAACTAGGGTGGTAATATAGGCAACCGGAGTTGCAAATTAAGCCCGGGATTTGAATTTCCCGGGCTTCATTTGCATAAAGCCTGGTGCCGCCATTTTTAAATGTCCGCTAGTGCAGACTCCGTGCCGCGTGTAGCCACGCGGCGCGGACATTTAAAAATGGCGGCGCCCGGCTTTATGCAAATGAAGCCTGGGAAATTCAAATCCCGGGCTTCATTTGCAACTCCGGTTGCCTACATTACCACCCTAGTTTGAACTAGGGTGGTAGTGTAGACATATCCCCACAGATCAATCGGCACACTCTGCAAATTCTAAGTACACAAGCGCACTTAGCAAAACTAAAATCTATCCCAGGAGATCATCTTAGGTACAACAATCTTGTAGTCCATTGAAATGAAGGAAGGCAGCCCACTCACTGGTCTAGGGTGCCCAATGCTGACCTAGGAGCCACATCTCAGACCATGACCCTACTGTGCTTGAAGCCTCTATGCAAATGCAGAATAAAAAAAAGCAGCACCTGCCACAAAGAGGAAATAGATGCTAGGAAACAGTGAGATAATACTGATCATATGATAGCTGATGTTCTCAAAACACCAGTGGCCTAAGCATTGTCAAGTTTTTTGTAAGAATCATGGCAAAGTTTAAGGGAGAAGGGGAGGAGTGAAGGAGAAAAATCAAGAGGTTTGGCAAATGTTTGTAAGGTGTTCCTCTCATGCAAGGTGTAGTACATGAGAAAACAAAGATGCTTGTTTGAAAATTTAACAAGCGGGCAATGGAGGATGTCATCATGGGCAACTGTAGGCAGGAGTCAAGTTCTTAGTACTGAATGAGAGAGACTAGGTAGGCTGTGAAGCACCTAAAAAGAGAAGCCAAATTGTATAGTTTGGTGCAACAGAGAAGAACGAACCGATAAAGGGATGCAAAAAGAGAGCTGACTTAGTCAAAGTGACAGGCTAGGAAAATGATCTTTGCCAAAGCGTTCTGAATGGATGTGAAGAGGGAAAGACTGCATTTGTCAATGCCAAAGAAAAATAGATAGCTGTAATTGAGATGCAAGATGGTGAGAGCCCAGACAAGAATTTTAGTTGAATGGAGGACAAAATAAGGTTGTATCTTAGAGATGCAATGCAAAAAGAATCTGTAAGACTTGTATATCAGCTGGGTAGGAGGACCCACAGAGACATCCTGGTTGAAGATGTCTCCCAAGTTGCAAGCATGAGTGACAGGCAGGCTGATGGAGTTCAGGAAGGGCTTGTGGGGAGGTGATGGTGGGAGATTAAGAGCTACATTGATCATGAGCTAACTGAACGTCCAAGAGATAGAGGGCCAGGCTGAGACTTTAGCTTGGACAGAAGCTGACCAGTCTGGAACAGATAGGTAGATTGGTACATCTCTGCACAGAAATAGTAGTTGAATTTGTGTTTGCAGGTGAGGTTAACACACCTGCCACCTGCCTCCCCCCCCCCAAAAAAAAAAACTGGAGGGAGAAGAGATGGGGACCAAGAACCAGAGCTATGTAGAAAGAAGAGGAAGAATCCCTGAAAGTATATAATGAAAGAGCAATCAAAGTAGCCCTTGGAATTTTTTTTTTTAAACACATATAGAAAACTAGATCTTCACTCGTCATTTAGGCTAAGGGCATTCTGCAAGAGCCAATTCCTGCAACTGGGAAGATCAAAATTAATTTAAGGGCAAAAATGAAAAATGTCTGGAAAGCAGTAGTAGTTCATCAGCTATGGGGAGGAAGGAGAAAGAGTATTTACAAAAACTTCAGTGCCCATGTATCCTTTTCTCAACTCTTCCCATATTCTCATTTTTACTCCCTGTATTTTCTCCTATTATAAGCATATAGAAAGGCTCCTGCTAGTTAGAAGCTGATAATCTGATGAAGATCTGTTTTAGGCAAGGTTGACTAACAATCTAGTTTTCCCATGCAGAAGAATGTGTTAGATATTTAAGCAGCCAAAAGAATACAGAAAAGAGATGCAACAAAATTAGCGTACTAACACACATTTTTCTCGTTAAAAGCATAGAACTATGCTCTAGAAGAGTTGTAACACTGCAACCAGTTTAGAACTCTTGGCATAGGTCTCCTACGATCAATCCTACAGATGTACACTTAAAATCAGAACAAAGTAGGTTGTTTGCCATTGCAAATATATTACATTTGAAAAAGTTCACCTGAAATATGAAAGATGTATGAGACTCATACACTTTACTTAAAATAGCCTGAACAATTTACTGTCTGTGTTTAATTCTGATCTAAAGTGTTCCTTACTATTTACCTTTAAAAGCTGGAGCATCTCAGACCAAACATGGCCACAACTTACCGTCTTCCAGTACCAATAATTGAGAACACACGGGTCCTATGATTTACAGGTACCTTTTTTGCTGTTGTATATATTTTGCTTTCTGTTAGTACCACTCCAACTCATGTGATGAAGTGGGTTTTACCCACAAAAGCTCATGATTCAGTACATTTTTGTTAGACTCTAAGGTACTCTAAGTACTACATGGTGTTATCCAGTACATCACATCATCGGTTTACAGGAAACCACCGCCTTACAATGGCCTGAGTTGTGACTCCCTGCACTTATGACCATTTTTGTAAGTGCAGAAGGGGCTGAAAACCCCCGACTTACATCCTCGTCCCGCATTAACAATGGCACACGGCATCTATCATAAATGTGGGTTTGAGTTACGATGCTCCCGACAGGGGCCGCCTGTAATGAATTAAGATCTGCATCCCCAATTCCTCCAACTCCATCCATCCATTTCTTAGCCCACTATGTCAGTTCTTCACCAGAAGTTATGTGGCTGGATGCAAGCTAGGGATATGAATGACTAGTCGACTATCAGATAGCCGACACAAACAGCTAGTTGCTTCCCCACCCTTGCTGCCTCTATCAAAAAGAAGAGGCAGAAGGGGAAGAGGTACTTCAAATGTTGTGTGCATCCTGGGACCAGCTGGGGGCTTCACGCAGCATTTCAAAGCGGCAGCACCATGTGGAGCCCAGAGTCGGCTGGGGACTCTCCTGCTGACCATGGGCTCCATGCAAAGCTGCCACTTTGAAACGCTGCGTGGAGCCTGACGCCGGGCTCCCCGCGGTGTTTCAAAGCAGCAGTGCCACATGGACCACGGGGTCAGCTGGGGACTCTGGGAGCTGCATGCAGCGTTTCAAAGCAGCAGCACCACATAGAGCCCATGGTCTGCCACTTTGAAACACCGCATGCAACACAGGCCCAGCTGGGGACTCCCCTGCTGGCCCCAGGCTTCATGCGGCACTGCCACTTGGAAACACCATGGGGAGGACAGGGCCAGCGAGGGACTGCTTGAGTCCCTGCTTTGGCCCCATGCTTCCTGCAGTGCTTTCGCCTATGAAGTGTAGCAACAGCCCTCAGGCTGTTGTTACACTTCAAAGTCAGAGGCACTCTTATTGACTAATAGAACAGTCATTGCATTGACTATTCGATTACCCAATTAATCTAAATTTAACATCCCTAATATAGGCTCCACTCAAGGGAAAGCAGAAGAGAGGCTGAAAAATTAAATGCAGCAGCTCCCCCAACAGGACTGTTTGCCTAATGCTTTCTGTTTTGTCCGATGATGCAGGTGAATGCTCACATGACTGGACATTTCACTCACAGTGCTGCAGGGTTCTAGATATGTGAACAGAACACTGAGCCACTTGTGGCTCCGGTGTTGTAGGATCCCACAAGACAGGATTGTCAAAACTTTTAAGAGTAACAGATTGTGAAGAACCCAAGACGCTCAACTATCTCAGCTCCTAAAATTGTGACACAGTAATTATGATTTCCTGACTTACATTTCAGAAATGCATATTTTGTTCTGTATGAATTATCAGGACTTACAAACAAACAATTTAAAAATAAGTGAATGTAGATGAGCAACAGGAACAAAATTTCAAAACAGGTAGAAGATATACACAAAAACATATACACAATTATGCCTAGAAATGTAGGTATACAATTAGAGAAATTTGCACATGCAAATTAAGTAAATACAAAATAATGCATTTGGATACCCTGTTGTTGAAAAGGAAGTGTATGTGTCTATAAATTTTTAGTCTTTTTGGTGATGTAACCATTAAATAGTCATTGTAAATGTTTCTAATACATTTTCAAAGTTCACTTAGAATGACTGGAAAATTATTGTAAACTCCCATTTATGAAAGATAAAACTCAACTGCATCTGTCTTTCCCTCAAGAGAATCAAATGCTACAAAATAATTATATTTGTTAATTGAACATCCAATAGCTAATTTCTTAATTTGAGGAGTCTAGCTGACTTCCTTTCTCATCTTCCTTTGTCTGTTATTTTATTGGGTTAAATTGATTATGCGCATCTTTAATCTAAACACTGGCCCTTACTATACTAATTTGGGAGTTCTTAATGCTGTTTCCTTTTCAGTGTAATTCTCATCAAATTCACTTTGAGTTAGCCTCTTACTTAAAGACTTCATGCTCATATACTCACAAATGCTGCTCAGCTCTAAGGGTGTAGTTAAAGTAACTGAAGTAAACATAGTTAAGTGAGATAAATGTGCTTATACCATTATTTTCCTTCTCATAAGAAAATACACTTTAAAATATACTGGTATAAGGCACCTCTGTAAAACTTTGTGTCCATACATAATTATTTCAGTAAAAATTCACATCTGTATCTGAAATATTTATGTAAGTATAACAACTTTCAAGTTTAGACTAGAACTAGCTGCTAATGAGATGTAAAATGTTACAATTAACATGGGAAAACATTTTTTCACTTACTTTGCACTAATTTTCACCAGCCCCTGCTGGTTAACCTTCACTGCTAAGCCTCACCCTTAACCAAAGGTCCATCTAGCCCAAGATCCGGTCTGCCAACAATGGCTAATGCCAGATGCTCCAGAGGGAATGAAAAGAATAAGTAATCATAAAGTGAGCCATTCCCTGTTTCTGACGAACAGAAGCTAGGGACATCATTCCTACCCATTTTGGCTAACAGTCATTGATGGACCTATCCTCTAAGAAGGTTAAAAAAAAACTAGATAAATGCATAAAGTCCTAGTCTTCATAACATCCTCTGGCAAGGAGTTCCACAGATTATGCACTGTGTGAAGGAATACTGCCTTACGTTTGTTTTAAACCTGCTACTTATTCATTTTATGTAATGACTCCTAGTTCTTGTGTTATGGGAATAAGTAAATAACTTTTCCTAATTTATTTTCTCAACCCCAGTCATGATTTTATGGACCTCTATCTTATCCCCCCATAGCCTCCTCTTTTCTAAGGTAGAAATCTTATTAATCTCTCCTCATATGGGCAACAAGGGTTTGGAACAGCTGCCTTTTCTGAACTTTCCAATGCCGAGAAACCTTTTTTGAGATCATGTGACCACATCTGCATGCAATATTTATATTGAAGCAATATTCTGTCTTATTCTCTCTCCCTTTCTTAACATTGTTTGCTTTTAACTGCTGCTGAACATTGAGTTTTTAGAGAACTATCCACAATGACTCCAAGATCTCTCTCGAGTGGTAATAACTAATTTAATCCCCATAATTTTATGTGTATAGTTGGGATTATGTTTTCCAATATGCCTTACTTTGCATTTATCAACATTCAAATTCATTTGCCACTTTGATATTTGCCACTTTGTTGCCCAGTCACCTAGTTTTGTGAGATCTTTTTGAAGTTCTTCATACTTAACTATCTTGAATAGTTTATTAAATCCTCAAATTTTGTCACCTCACTGTTTACCCCGTTCTCCAGATCATTTACGAACATGCTGAATAGGGTTGGTCCCAGTATAAACCCCTACAGGGTCGTTACCTCTCTCTGTTCTCAAAACCTACCATTTATTCTGACCCTTTGTTTCCTATCTTTTAACCAGTTATCCCATGAGAGTGCCTTCCCTTTTTTCCCCCCAGGAAATGGGAGCTGCAGGAAGGGGTGTCCCAATTAGAGCAGCTTCCCACAGATCCTATTGGCCAGGAATGTCCAACCTGTGGACGCGTTGATAAATAAAGCATCTTTAACCCCGGTGAACCACATTCAGTCCATGGGGCCACTTACTGCCCACCCCTACTCCAGGGCAAGATTCTCTCTTTTCTAGTATCTAGGATAACAGTGCTCCTATTCTGACTGGAGCCTCTGAGTGATACCATCATATTTAGTGCTAACAACTACAGTATAATAGAAAATGAAGATACAGATTAACTCTTAAAAATTCTGTATCCTTGTAAATATCCCATGTAATAAAGGGAGAAAAATACTAAACACTACAGCAAGAGTTAAGCTTGCATATGTGTATCCATTTTAGATCTGTTTCCAAGTGCCTACAAAATGTCCTTAAAAAGTTTCAGTTTGGAAGCTTGAAATTGTCCATGTCTGGTCTCCATGTCAAGAAGTGCCTTGTAATGCTGAAATTCTGCTTGCAACAACAGATCCATTACTGAACAGTATTGGAGACCAGAGTCTACCTAAAGAAAGAACATAAAACCTTGTTTTCCACATTCCCTAATCTCTCCATTATATTAACTTCGTTATAAAGCAACTTTCAAAGTGGGTGGCTGCATAGGTCAGTGGAGTGGGAGGAAGTAGTAATCAGCAATGCAGACAGGCTTCAGTCTCCATCGCTGTTCAATGGCAAGTGTGTAATGACCCAGAACAATACATGCTATGGTGTTGCATCAAACAGGAAATACTGAAAAAGTCTGCATATTGTATTTCAGAGAGGGAGAAGGGGAACAGTAAATGTGCAGTTCATTAGAAGCATGCCAAGTACTCCTAAACATATTTATTTGCGGTAGCAGGTGCACATCAATAAATATTTAATTTTAGGTTTTTTTAAATAAATGTATTACTACTGCACAAGTCTGTAAAGATAATGACCTGATAAAACCTATCTAATTAAAACATCACAGGTCTCAGAAAGTAAAGCTTAACCGGTATTTACCATACAATATTCATATATTCAAAAACAACACTTTTTAAAAGGTATCAGTGTTACATGATAACCATTTTCGTAAAACACACTTCTATCCCTGCAGAATAATATAATTTAATACTTTACAGTGTATTTATAAAGCCATCACAATAGCACCTGAACACCTAATTTTGATATCATGTTGATAAGTAACAAAACTGACATTGTGATGAACACATCCATTTTACATTCAAGTAATACTCTGGGTAAGACCCACTGTTTGGTCAATAAACAGTATTACTAAACATATTTATTGAGGTAATACCTTGGGGACAAAAAGGGCAGCCCCACTGTGCTAAGGAGTACTCTAATAAAAGAAGAGTTCCACCAATAGTCCATTTTTGAGCACAGGACCTGAAAACAACTTCTATTATCCCTTTCGCAGCTTAAGTAAAACGGAGTACCTACCTGTTGTGACACTAGTCTTCCTTAATAACACAGGCCACTTCCACAAACAGTGAGTCCCTGGGATTTACCTGTAACAAATTGGCAGTAAAAAGTCTGTTAATTTGTTTCACTACATTTGCTTAAGATGTGTCTTCTATGAAGAGCTGAAAATCGCCAACTAGCACGAAGGTCGATCGGTCGCGCACACACACACACACACACACACACTCTCTCACTCTCTCTCTCTCCCTCCCTCCAACAAATCTTGTGAAGTGCGGGGAGCCCTGGACTCCCACTCACTTCACTGGAGATGAGGACATGCAGCATCTTTCAGCCAAAAGACAACTCTCACTACCTCTGTGTGCCAGAGAAGTTACACTTGCAACGCAACCAATGGGAGGGCCGCTAATAGACCAGGGGGAGACAATCTAGCCGCACCCCGAGCCAGCCGAGGGGCTCTTGTGCCCAGAGGCAGGAGTATTTCCGAAGATCACCAGGGAAGTGACACTGAACCACGCCCCGGGACCTCCCAGCCTGCGAACTGCCAGGCAGCAGCGAGCCGTGCCCAGGCAGGGAGCGAGCGAGCGAGGGGCCGCGCCGCACCCCCGAGCCACCTGACTGCGAGGCAAAGCCACCTGCCAAGAGCGGGCTCGCTGCCGGCGCACGGGACGGGCTCGGGCTCGGGCTCTCCCCCGCGCACTATCGGTCGCAGGGGCCCGGCTCCGGGTACAGCGCCGAGCAGCGGGGCGGGTCTCTCCTGCGGGAGGCGCTGGGGACGGACTGGACTGGACTGGACTGGACCGCCCCGCCCAGCACAAGGTCCAGGTTGCAGCGGGGCAGCCGCCGTCCCTTCTTACCGCGCTCGAGCTGCCGCCTCGCTCCGGATCTCTTCAGGCGGCCCCCCCCCTCCCTGCCCCGGATGTTGATGTGGGCTGAGCCCGCCCCGGAAGTGACGTCGGGCGCTCCGCCGGAAGCAGACGTGGCCGGTGGCTGGGGGGCTGCCGGCTCTCTCCGGATCGGTCCCGCCGGGCGGAATGGGGCAGTGCCGGCTGGGCCTGGCGGCGCTGCTGGCGCTGCTGGGCGGGGTTCGGGCCGGGGGCGGCGGCCGCGCCCTCTCGCAGCTCAGCGATGACATCCCCTTCAGGGTGAACTGGCCGGGCACCGACTTCAGCCTGGTCAGTGCGGCAGCGCCCGGGCGGGGGGGCTGTGGCCAGAGGAGCGCCGGGATCAGAGCTCCTCAGACTTCATCCCACCGCCTCCCTCCCCTGACACGAATTGCTCCTCGGGGCCCGGCTTGCGCTGGGCTGCGCGCGGGACCCCTGGCACCGTTGCTCAGAGCAGTGACCTGAATTCTCCCGTTCCCGCCCCGCAACGCGCTCGGCGAGGGGACCAGGGTGTGGAGCGTCCGGGGCAGGCGGCTTGGACATAGGCACAGCATGACTCCTCATGTGGGGGCAGGGACTAAAACCTTATGGCAGGTCAAGGGAGGCACCTCCACCCCACATTCACCCTGGCAAGCCATTCAGCCTGTCTCCGTGGTAGCAGGGCAGCGAGGCTCAACCAAAAAGTATAATGTAAAGGTGGGGGGCAGCTCAAAGAGTTTCAAAACAAGGTGCAAGGAAGGAGTAGCTCAAGGTGTAGAAAGAGGGATTGTTACCGGCCGTGCAGTCTGAATGTAGCCTACCATGTAGAGAGCGGGAGCTGGAGGCTGTGTGTGGACAGGGAGTAGCTCAGGGTATAGGGCGGGGATAGTTCAGGGTGCAGGAAAAGGTATCTGGGGCGATGTGCCTGTGGAGTAGCTCAGGGTTCAGGCAGAGGTTAGCTAGTGGCTGTGTGCAGACAGTGAGTAGCTCAGTGTGTAGGAAAGAGGTAGGAAGGGATTGTGTGGGGACAAGGGGTAGCTTAGAGTTCAGGGAAAGGGTAACTAGAGGCTGTGCTCCAGTATTATTACCCTGCAGTGTCTGTTCCCTGCTGTCTAGGACTAGTAATTGTTTTTGTAGTAGTGTTTTAAAATGTTTATTTGATTTGTTTTTGTTGTACTTTTAGCCTACAACTGGTGTTTTGTACAAAGAAGATAATTACATCATTATGACAACTGTCGATAAGGAAAAATATAAATGTATACTTCCACTGATAGCAAATGGAGATGAGGTAAGCTTACATTGTTACAATTAGTTGTAGTTACAGATTGCTAGTGACACATCTATAAAATTTTCTTTCTTTTTAAAACAAAATTCCTGTGCAAAATATTTCACAAAATGGCAGTTCTATAATTAAATGTGTTAATTGTAGATATGGTCCACTTTGATCAATTTAGTGGTTGGAAGGGGGTGTTAAAAGTAGTCAGCTTCATGTTTTAACCTGTTTGAATGTGAAATTTTACTGTGTTGTAACTGGGGAAGTCCCAATCCAAAAGATACCCAGAAATGGATCTGATATCCCTGCCCTTCTCAGAGCTGCCATGCAAAGAAAGAACAAGTCCTCTTCTTCCCCAGCCCTGCTGGGACTTGCAGCTAGAAGCCCCCTGACTGGGGCTGCCTGGCAGCAAGAGGAAGATCAGGTTTCATGGCGAAAAGCTTGTTTAATGGTCCTTAACACAATTTTTTACAGCCATGAAATTGATAGAGCCCTAATTCTAGACAATATGGTAGTTCTGCTCTTGATGGGTTTGGTGTGAACTAGTCCTGATAGCCTTATTTAGACAGAATAATTGATAAATTAGCTAGTCTCAGTTATGTCCCTTAACTCCAGGGCTGCAGATACTTATACTATCTTCTTCACTAATATCTGAACACCTTCAACTACTAGTGCATTAAGAAGTGTGAGTAACATTCTGTGTGTCACTCATTTTCTCTGCAGAGAAACAATTGTGTGTGTAATGTTGTGTTTTGGTAGGGCATTGGTTTTTAGTGTATACGCAGCTCTGTGTTTGCATTGGAGAAGGCAGATCAAAATATTCCTGGCATTTTCAATCGGGATGTTAAAATGTATGTAATTAAATAACTGTATAGCCACTGAAAATGTCAACAGTTATATGCGGGCAGCAATAGACTCTCCAGGAGCTGGTGCACATGGGGAGCTGGCTTTTGCACATACCCGCTCCCACCTGCCTTCCCATGCTCCTCCCTTGGAAACGAATTATTCACATCGAAGTTTAAATGCTTGTATATTATTTTGTCATCATCAGGCTGAGTGCTAGTACTTCTAAAAATACAAAAAAGTCACATTTCTATAATTCTGTAATTCCTGGATTTGTTTGACTGCTTTATTTATGACTATATTTTTCTTCAGTGTCCCTTCCTAATAGCTACAATTTAAAGATTATTTTAATCACCGTACAACATATTATTGGAGATTTCAGTATCTTAATCTTTGCAAGTGTTTTTTCTTATTCAAGTGAATTATCTGACATTAAGTTTTAAGACTATATATATATATATATATAGCTAAAAGTGTGATGCTTTTTTTTTCTTCTAGGAAGAAGAAAAAGATTATAAAGGGCCTAGTCCAGGAGAGTTGTTGGAACCTCTTTTCAAACAAAGTAGTTGTTCATATAGAGTATGTTCTTTCTGTTTTCACTCAAATTTGAAAATTACCAGAATAAAACATGTTACAGATGTTAAGGAGCCAGGTATTTGGCAAATTGTGTAGTTGACACAGTTTTCTGCCAGGCTCTTACTGCATTTAAAATGCAGAGCTGCAGCATAAGTGGCTCCCGGAGCTGGCACGAGCCAGGACTGAGCAGTCCCAGCTTGTGCCAGCTCAAGGACTGCTGCAGCTCTGCCTCCCCTGCCCAGGATTAGGGAGGAGAGGGCGGGGAAGTGAGTAGTTGAGTAGTGACTTCAGTAGTCACTTACATCCCTAAACCATGTACATTTCAACCTATTTTAATGTTTATTGTAGTCAACTCTAATAAATATGTATGTGGGATTCCATTCAGCCATTAAAGCAAGAATATTTTATAAACTTCATTAGTGTTAATATTTAATATTATTGCTGAAAAATTGCATTCTACATTAAGTAATTGTAGATAAAGTGAATATACTAACAGTTTGTCATCATGCTTCCAGTATGGCAAACCACACTACAGGACATTTTGTGGTTACAAAGCCTGCCTTGGATGTATAACAAGGCTAAAGGATAAGTGCCTCCAGAAACCCCAGAAGTTTGTCTTGATAAACATAACTTATTGACAGAGCTCGCCAAGAGGCGGTGAGTCTCGCTCACCAGCCACACAGTTCGGCACGCTGCGCATGCGCTTACCGTGCTGTGCAGCTGTGCCGGCTTGTAATCTACTCGCCACGGGCGAGTACATTACACTAATTGTCAAGCCCTGCTTATTGATATTACTACTTTTTTTTTTAAGTTGTTGCATTTTTAAACCTGCCCAATAAACCCTGATAAGTGGGATGGAGCAGATTCACTTACCATTACAGGCCTTAACTATTTAGAATTCTTTTACAGGATGAAATTCACCAGGGTACCTAGCTCTCTCCATTTGTCCTAGGCAGAGTAGGCTATGAGCAGGGTAGGGACAACTTGTTGGATTGGGTGTAGGTGAGCTAAATACCTGCCTCCAAGCAAGCTAGCACTGAGAATGGACCGTCAAGAGTACACTCAATACCTATTACTGTTCCAGTACGGTGGTCCAACGCCCTCATGCAAGTGGCAGGGGAAGGGAGGTAGGCTGCAGCTAATAATTCAGCCTATAGTTCATAGCAGCGGCCACAGCAGGTTTATGCTGCTAACTCACAATATGGCTCCGTGTTGGTGGAGATGTATTTGCCTCCCACCACATGAAAGATGAGGGGGGAAAACCCCAGTAATTTCACCCATTATTCATATATGGGACACAGTTAATATTGCTAGAATGCTGAGAGAACTCATTGCAGATTTTTGCTACTTAAATCGTCCTTCTGTCAAGGGGTTGATTTTGCTACCCGTTGATCAAAATTATGTCAAAGTTTTGGAAAATGTTGATTGCCCAACTCTTGTGTTGCTGACTAAAATGTGAATATTTTTTAGATTGAATCTTATTGGACTTATGAAGTTTGTCATGGAAAACATATTCGTCAGTACCATGAAGAGAAAGAAACGGGCCAGGTATGTGTCTACAATCTTATGAGTCCCAAACAAAAAATAGAAGACTTTAGAACTGACACTTTGATGCTGAAGTTACCACAAATGAATTCTGACAGGGCTGAACAGAAAATGCCCTTGAAGCTTATGTAGGGAAAGTTAGCTTTAAAAAAACAAAGGTATAATTGTATTTGTTTTTGGTTGCAGAAAATAAACATCCAGGAGTACTTCCTTGGGAACATGCTGATAAAGAGCCCATTATCAGACCCAGGTTTGTCTTTTTGCTTGTGGTGTTTTTCCTAATTCTGGTGATGTATGTATACATTGTGGTAGTATTTGTTTCACAAAAATATTCTAGAATTTATGTATAGAAATACGTGCAATGCGTTTTCCAGAGGGGGAAAAAAAGTAGAATACTGTAGAATGCTACTTTTTCTAACTCCATTGTTTTGTGGTAATTTCCTCTTGGCACCTCATCCTATCAGTTCAGTTGGACCACTTACAAGAATTATGGCTAGGTGGAAGGACAGTCAGAGATAGAGCATATGTGCAGAATATTTTAAAATGAATCTGAGTGCCAGTTTTTTGTCATTGTCCCTCTGCTTGTATGCTGTAGCCTATTAACTCAGCTTTTGACTATTCTTTGAGTTTAAAATTCTAAGTGTTTCAGGGCAGAGTGTGTGTTCTATACAGAACCTGCCAAACTTTGAGTAAAATCTAGTGTACAATGGTAAAACTTGCGCCATCAATGACCTAGGACCTTAGAACAACTCAGAAAAGGATGTTAACATTTCTGTCCTTTTCCATTAGGAGACATTTTATTTTTTTCCTGTGCTTCATACGGAGTTGAAACTTCTTGGCTCACCTTATTCTTGTTTATTAACATAACTCATGCCAGGATAGCCCTGAATAGGTTAAAAAAAATCCCAAAACATTTTGTGACTTCACTCCCCAGGTGTCCTGGTGCAAGCTTGGTGCAGTTTATGGAGAAATATCAGGATGGCCTTCAGTCTCCTTTTTTATCACCCTAGCAATGATTTAACCTTTTCTCACGCCCGTTAAAGAATCCTAAGGTTGCTGAGACCTGTAACAACTTACATAAATAAACAAGTGGTGATCATTGGCATGCAGTACACTCTTTTCCCTACCAGCATGCTCCCTAAGCACAGAGCATGGGCAAAGATAGGAGTTCTGAGCATTGTCTGTTGTGCCAGCAAAAAGAATTCCCTTATTATGAAGCAAGTGGTCAGTTGCTCCTTTAGAAAAGCAGTAAGTTCACTTGGTACTGCTCGAGCACAAAGGAACCTTACCCCAGAGCAGAATCTAGTTTGAGTTCCCAAATATCAGAGGCTTTTTTTTTTTAAGGGACACTGACTTTGAAACTAGTCTTCATATATATAGTAGCCCAGTGTCTGAGAGTCTGTAATGCTGAAATACTGGCTGTTCCCTCTGGGCGGCCCGCGCTGCATGGGGAGTGTGGGCCCAAATGGCTGCTTGCTCCCCCGCGGTGGCCCGGCTGAGTGGCGCAGAAGTCAGCCGAGTGCCATGGCGATGACATGCGGCATGACAGCGGCTCCAGGCCCTGGCCCCTGGCCGTGAATGTCACTGCCCCGTCCCCCTTCACCTCCAGCCATGGCGCTCGGCTGACTTCTGCGCTGCTCAGCCAGGCTGCCACATGGGAGCAAGTGGCGCAAGTGACCATTTGGGCCCTGCACCTCCATGAGCACGAGGAGTGTGGAGCCCAAAAGGCCATTTGGGCTCTGCGGTCCCCTGAGTGAGAGGCAGGAGGGGGAGGAGAGCTGAAAGAGAGAGAGGGGGAGGCAGTAGGAGGAGGAGAGAGAGAGACCGAGCGAGAGACTGGAGGCTCAGGAGAGAAGACTGACGTGGAGGAGAGACCTGAAAATCCCGTCTTATGGCGGGCTAATTGGCTAGTTTTAAAAGAGTTTACTCTGCTTGCTACAGCCCCTTTATCAGTGTATTTGTTTTACAACTGCGTTTTCTTCTTGCTCCTACTTTTCGTACAGATAGTGAGATTAAGTACAGAAACTGACTGCTTTTAGTATACTTTGTATTTGACAGTACTTTGTGTACAATCTTTGAACAAATATGATGTAAATTAATCCATTTTAAAAGGAAAAAATCCTAAATGACAGACCTATCAAAATAAGTAAAAACTTACATTAAGGGAAATTTTGACACATTACATTATTAAACTTTTATGGTACTTTAGGGCAAGAGTTTGCCATGTAATATTTGACAACATTCTTCTAACATACAAATATAATTTCAGTGAAAACCGGTATTTAGCAAAAATAACTATACTGTATTCAAACTTTGCTTGTACCATATTGACACTTTCAGTGTGAGGTTGTCAGGGCTGGTGTGTTGAAAGGAAATAGGCGATTCAATTTAGAAAGAAAGCTATTTCATATCTTTATTATTTTATATATTTTAAAGACCTTTACACTTTTCTCATTCTGATTTTATTCTGTAGATCAAGATGGAAAGGAAAATCCAAAAGAGGCAAGTGTAAAACATTGCTTTCACTTTTGAATTCAACAGTGGAGGTACCTTAAATGTAGATATGGTTAAATGTTCCAGATGTGAGTAGGAAACTAAGCTCATTTCCCTTTTTAATCACTAGTACAGTTTGAGACGTTTACTTGTTCTCTTCCACCAATGAGTTTGTTGCCCAGTCCAGTCCTAAGACACTGAACCTTAAGGTTAGGGTGACAGTTAATTTTTTTTTTTATACAAATCACTTTCCACATTCTTGTTGTTGAGGTTTTATATTAAAAAATCCACTCTTAGTGATGCCACAAATCTTTACATTTAAGACAGATCCGTGATAGGTGAGAACCTATTAACTCTTTCACTAAAAGTTGACATATATGTAATCATGTTCTGGTAGCACTTATTTGCTTATCCATGCTTCCCCTACTTCAATTCAATTAATCTATTGCTGAAGTCTGCCTAGGCTTTTACATTATCTTATTTAATCATATTACTGCTAACTCACTGGTTTGACCTATTTGTATGTTAAGAGTACGTCTACATGGCAGCGTTATATCAGAATAACTGACATTATTCCAAAATAACATAGTGCACATCTACACAACAAGCCTTTATTTCAAATCATATCGATCTAGAAGATTTCTTACTCCAACTCATAATAACCTTCATTTCATGAGGAGTAAGGGAAGTCGAAGGAAGAGTGTTCTTCCTTCAACTTCCTGCTGTGTAGACAGCGCCAAAAGCGAAATTAAGCTATTTGACTTAAGCTATGCAATTGATATAGGTGAAGTTGCGTAGCTTAGTTTGACTTTAGCCCTGCTGTGTCAATGTACACTAAGATTCTTAACTATCTACTTTCTTCTACCTGTGAAGCTCCTTCCCACTAGCTACCACACTTTACCTATTGGCAACAGGAGAAGAAAATCCAGAAATGAAAATGATTAAAACATTATTGAAACATGGAGTCTAATGAGCTGCATGTAGTGTTGTCATTCCAGTGAATTGAACCAGCAATTCTATTGCAGTTTCTAATTAACTTTTTTCCTCTTTCACCTAGATTCCTACAAAGAACATAGAAGGGCAGATGACCCCATATTATCCTGTAGGAATGGGAAATGGTACACCTTGTAGTTTGAGACAAAGCCTGCCCAGATCAAGTACAGTGATGTATATCTGTCATCCTGAAGCTAAACATGAGATCCTGTCTGTAGCAGAAGTTACTACATGTGAATATGAAGTGGTCATATTGACACCTCTGTTATGCAACCATCCTAAATATAGGTACAGTTTCCAAATTTCAGCTAACATTTTGGCTCTAATAATCCTTTTCCATATATGGAGCCAAATTTTCAGTCAGCTTTCTCTTGTGTGTGTGCATATACAGCAGTGCCAACTCTTGCAATTTTAACTTGAGCATCACAATATTTGGAGTATTTCTGAAAACTCCCAACTGTTGGAGTGAAGACATCAAATGAGTCTTGGTTTCGTAGGTTTGTTTTTTTAAGGTAAGTTTTCAGCCATTGTGGTTGCAAATAAAAAATTTAAAATGTGAAGTGGCTGCAGCCTGAGGGTTCTTTAGACAAGGAAAAAGACCCCAACATTTGTTCTTGAAAAATAAAAGCAGAAAATACTCTCCCACACACTCAAAATAAAAAAGACTTCTTAAACTACATGCACAGGTCACTTACCCAAGTCCCCTTCTGTATGCACAGATAAGATATCTAATTTCTGCTTCCATGTTCACTTTTGTTAACTTAACTTTAGAAATCATGTCTCATTTTTACACGTGCGTATTTTACATACACTTGCCACAGAGTGCATGGCTTTAGAACTGGGACTTCACATTCTGTTGCATCAGGGCTGGCTAAAATATGGCATGGGGTCACAATTCACTCCCAGACTTTGCACCTCCTCCTAGAGCCCCTCCCTGAAGACAGAATGCTCTCCTGCACCCATACACCCTCCCTGACCCTACAGTCCAATCCCCTGACCCAGGTCACAACCCCTTCCTTCACTCAAACTCCCTCTCAGACTTCACAGTCTCTTGCACACCAGTCCCTTACCCTGTTCTCCCTTCTGCACCCAAACTCCACCCTAAACCCCGCATCTTCTCAACAGAAAAGTGCAGCCTCTGACTACTTTCCAAAATCTTGGAGTGGCCTCCAACCAAAAATTATTGCCCACCTCTGTGTTGTATTAACATTAGTTATTTGCAGACTTTAATCCTATTCTGTGATCTAATAGCTTTATTTAAAAGTGTAAGATCCCTCATTAGTATGTGTAGGTTTAATCATAGGTTAAAGTTTTAAAACAAGAAAATTAGTTCATCCACTATTTACCAGTACTTTCTGTGACCTGAGTTCAAGGTTCAGTTTTCCCAGCACAAATTGTTGGCATAACACATCCCTAACAGCAATCTTCCCTGTGCTTTCAGTCTATCAACTGTCAGCTATTGGCAGCTCAACACAGAATCCTAAACTCAGATATTGACAAGAAGGTGAAGTTGGAAGCAATAAATATTTGCTTTTAAATTCCACTGACATAGCAACATGCTCTGAGATGAGTAGACAGACAGATGCATCATTTGTAGCCTGTTTTAGAATAGCTAGATTGATATCAAAGTACTCTCTAATGTAAGAACATCAGTCATGCACTATGCAAACGTGTTGCAAGATACCGTGAATAAGTAGTTACACCTTTGAATCATTATTTGCTAACTAGTTTTAATTGGTCATTTGACTTTGTATGCTGGAGAAGCACTGCTATAGTTTAAATTCCTGCTCTTATTTTAAACCCACCCTGTTCTCCCCTTCATTTGTTCTTAATGTCCTCCAATTTATTGAAGATTGAAGTTTTTCCAGGCAGGTCTCAAATATGAATAAGATTTTTTTTTTTCTTGAAGATGTTGAATAAAATCAGTTTGCCCACTCTTGTATTACTAAAATATAGAAAATGATCACATTTAAAGAGAGTTACCTTTACTCAAAAAGAGATGAAGTTAGAAATTTCAGACTGGGCCTGGTTTAAAGAAAATGTTCAGTACCTGTAGTTAACTGTTTGAAATCTGAAGTTTGGCTCAGATGCAGTACCCTTTTTGATTGCTAAATCAGGCACATTTAATATTCGCTGCTCTCCATTTAGCTCAGCAGCATCCTTTAGTAAAACAATAGGAGTTAATGTTATTGCAGTCTCCAGAAGAAATTGGGAGTGTGTGCAAATGTATTATAGCATACTATGTTAATAAAAATTCCAGTTGAAGTACCAGACCTCAATTGATAATGGTTTTCTTCATGAGTCAATGAGCCAGATTGTCCCAAATCAAAGTGAAAAGCACTGGATTATGGATAACTCAGATTTTCTTACTTCATTATTTTCAAAAGTAAGGGAAAATTGTGTGTGAATTAAGGCTGAGAGATTAATCACTCTACATTCAGGAAATACCAGAAACAAGATTGAATACATAACATATAATCTGTTCTAGAGGAGGATACTTTACAGTGTAGCTTCTTCATATGAACAAAATGGTGGCTGCCATTCGCCACCTCCTATAAAGATGAGCAGACAGAGGTGTCTACTTCTGATGCAGCAGAACTAGCTAATAAAGCTTAGTTCGGGTAAATCCACAGTCCTATATTTGTCAAATAGTTTGTCAGTGTGATTGTACTACCTTTCAAATAAAGCTGTAGAGTTTTCTCTTTAATGCAAATGCATACATTCAGGCTGGAGGATGATGGCATAATTACTGCCGTTCTTCTCTAGTACTACAGTATGCAAATCCCATACTTAGCTAATATATCTGACATGTTCTGAGACAGGAAGATTTCCATAACAATTGTACAGAATACAGTTCTCAGAGGCTGACTGGTGAATGTTTACATTGCTGTACTTTGATTGCTATAATTATTCTGCTCTTGATTCACTCAAGAATTTTCAAATTCTATTTAAGGATTACATCTGTCCACCTCACCCGCCTCCATTAAAGTGACAAATTAGAAGTACTTCAATTATTACATGAGCATATTAAAACTGTCTAGAAGAAGGAAGAATGGACTGGAAACTTTTATTTGTTTTGGTTTGTTTTTTTTAAACCCATTAACTGCTGTTTGTTTCCTCTCCCCCATCATATATGTTCTGCCCAAAACCTTTTATTGCCATATAGGTGAGAAGGGCTTCTTGGCTGTGAGTGAGAATAAGAGCTCATTCTTTCAATCTAGTCATTCTGATAACTAGCAAAGGCACGCGTAGCACACCCAAAGACCCAGAGCAGTGTACAGGTGTGTGTGGGAGGGGATATTAAAAATGGTTTTTCCTTCCTGTAGAGACCTTCAATGTTGTTCCCCAAAGTGGCTCAGGATAGTGCTTCGGCCATGATTCCATCCTTCCCCACTCATTCTCACATCTTTACTGCTTAGTAATGCAACTGAAGTTGTAAAGTAAGAGCACTCTAGTTCTAAGTAAAAATAGTGTATATTTTTTATTACTGGCACAATCTTTCTTTTCCCTAAGCACGTGAATGTGTTTCAGGAATTGGGGTAGAGCATGCCTGACATATGGGAAGGAAAGACAAAGGGAAATATTAAGAATATAAAATCCCATTTTAAAAGTTAATTAAATGGGCTCCTGTGGCGTGGTGAGCCTAGACCCGCTTCTACACCCTAGCCAGGCTTGCTGTACTAGAGTTGGGGGGCTGGTCCATTGGTTAACCAGTTCCCTGGTGATGTTTACCAGATAAATGGTTAACCCTTTACATCCATAAGATATAATTGCATGTAATTGTTTGTTCGTTCTGTTTGATTAACACCATTCTCAAACTCAATGGCCTTTAACCTAGTAAGTAGTTGCTTATTAATCAGGAAGCAACTTTCATTATCTTAAATACAAACTGAAATTTTGTACACATTCTTCTGTACAGCATACATATTTTATTGCATAATAATGATAGTCCAGGAAATCCGTTTCCTTTTTCAAAAGCACCTGTAAGTCTGTGAAAATTGCTAGAAGTGTTTTTACAAAAGAGATGAGTATAAAGTAATGTGAAACTGTAGAAAACAGATCACAAACATACTCTTATTTAATAGTATTGTAAAAATATTTCAACTTATATTTAGTACATCTAAATTTTCATTCGGGCTTTCCAGCTGCTTTTAGGAGGCCCTAATATGTATGAAATAAGGAAAGAATGGTGGTATTGTGACTTCTGAAACCATCTCATGTAAATATTCCAATGCCTTTTGGACTTTCATTGTTCAGGGGGCATTATGATTTCATTTTTTAACAGGGTCCCAAGTAGCCACTCACAATGGATTTTGATCCAAGAACTTGGATTTTGATCCAAGAACTTACATTTTGTGAAGATTGTGTTGTTGAAGATAAGTGCCCTAGAATGTTCTGAACATGTTTAGAAACAAATGTAATTCTCTTGGGTTTAACTAGAATACTATGAGAACTCTGTATTAGAACGTGTTTGAAACATGAAGGTTCAATTTACAATATAATACCAAAAGAATTACTGAAATATTCGGTGACAATTTTAACTAAGCAACATACATAGTATATGAACTATGACAGATTGTGTAAGTCTTCTTTGTGTTCAATTGTATTTGATAAAAATAATGTGTGTGTGTGTGTGTGTGTGTGTGTGTGTGTGTGTGTGTGTGTGTGTGTAAAAAGAAGGCTGAGTTAAGGCTGAGCATTTAATCTTAACTTTCTGAATTTCTTGACTTTTGGGTGTTTATTTTTTTACCCTTAAAGTTGACTAACAATACATGCAAAATTGCCTCTCTGCAAGGAACATGTTTTAGAAACCAAGGAAAACAAAAACAGGGTAGATTTCAGTCACTTAGTGGGTTTCTTAATAAAGCATTTTTTAACAAACCCGAGTGTTAAACATTATGATCAACTGAACTTTTATTTTCTTTAAATTTCTACAACTGACATTTTTGTTTATAGCAATAATAAAAAGCAGATCCTGATCTGACATTGCATGCAAAGTTTAACCTTGTAGTGTTAATATATTGTATTAGTTTTTAAACTGAAAACAAATGTGTTGTGCTGGCATACCTTTGTGTATAGTGGAAATATATGTTACAAAAAAAAACAGGTGATATGTAAAATTTGTTTGGACAGGTTCAGGGCTTCTCCTGTGAATGACATATTTTGCCAATCACTGCCAGGATCTCCACTTAAACCACATAATCTGGAACAGCTAGAACAACAGCAAGAAATGTTGAAGATGCCTTTTAGAAGAGTTAAGGAGGTAGGAGTTTTGTAAGTTTAAACTGGCAAGTTGGTTTTTTTTAATTGTCATTATTACAGCACTTGTAATCTTAAATGTAACATAGTTCTATCCCTGATTGTCACTCGGTCTACATGATTATTCTTTCAAATAGCCTGTGACAAATAGCAGGAATTGTCAATAGCTGCAGTCATATTAAAAAAAAATCTCTAGGTCAAAGTTAGGGCTACTAATCTATGACCCCCAATCTCTCCATGGTTTTTAATCTTTGTTCTTTCTGCTGTTTTTAGATGCAAATGTTTAACGCAAAAAGCAGTCAATTGGGTGACCTGATAAGTTCTTGCACATTTATCAACTACTCATCTCATTTGATATTTATTCTAATACTAGTTAACTGGATGTTGAAAAGTGTGTGGTTAGTAGGGGGCGTGTAAAATCTAAATGTTCCTGAATTTTAATTTCAGGAAGAAATGCATTCAACAAAAGAGGAGAAGTTTTCCTCCATCCATAAGCCACTTGCTGTTGGATCCCACCAGCAGTTGCTAACTGTTGGAACAACACACATCTCCAAATTGACTGATGACCAACTCATAAAGGAGTTTCTTAGTGGTTCTTACTGCTTCCATGGGGTGAGAAATTAACTGTGTAAAATAGCCTTTTTAAATACATATTTGTTTCACATTCTCCTTTGTGGACTTGGATAACAGAAAACCTTCTGTCATCTCAGACTTGCTATGTTTCTCGTATCATCAGTGTTTTCTCACAGTAATTTGCCAGTGACTAGAGATTAACCTGAAGACTTTATTATTACTAAATTCAGAAGCTCACTTGATTTCTTATTATTTCCAATCTGGAACACTAGTAGAGTAATTCTACCAAATGTGATACTTCTGTAAAACAAATTGAAAGACTGTTGTGTATGAGATGGTGATAAGTTTATTCTTGAAAGATCTGAAATGACTTTCATTGTGGTCTTCAAAGTGGATAGCCAGAATACTCTCTTCTGCAGTGACATTTCCCACCTCTGGTCCTCAAAGATTAACAAATTTGTACCAATTTGTTAAATGTTTTAACACTGTTGTGAGGTGCTAAATTATTGCTTTAGCAAAATTTAAATAAGTGTGTATAGAAAGTGGAACAGTTCTACTAAGCTCTCTGACTTCATTTAGTGTTTCAGATTAAGTCATCTGAAGCACGGATGGTGACATATATGGGTGTGGCATGAAATAAGGAGGGAAGTCTTAAACACTTCTATTAGAGAACGAAATGTGTCAGAGTAAGGGAAAAGTAGGAATGTGAAAATTGATTTCCCCAGTAAAATAGACAATAGTGGGTAGCCAGAATTGGGAAAGAGGCAGGAAGACAAAAAATGGGATGGTAAGTAGAAGAAAGGGGGAGTCTGTGGCTATTGCTACTTCTAAAAGAAGAGGAAATATGAAAGTTTCAGGAAAAAGATAGAAAGACCACACTGCTTTGGGTACTTACAAATTTCCAGAAGTTCATATGTAGATGGAGTGCTATTGGTGGCACATGTGTAAAGCCATAATGCTCCATATTACACAGTTCTGAAGCTACTATAAGATAAGTGGGAAAAAAATGTATTTCATGTTACTTACTCTACTCTCATTTATTTTTCCAGGGTGTTGGTTGGTGGAAGTATGAATTCTGCTATGGCAAATATGTACACCAGTATCATGAGGTATGCTGAATAGCAGGTGCAGTTGTCTGCCACTAGATGGTGAACAGTTGATTTTATGACCGTGCTCGTGAGTTCAGACAATAGAAATCTACTGGTAAAGAAAACCTGAATTCTGAAGGTTTCATTCAGGCTTTGCAGCATCAATTGATATGTATTTTGTTTGAGATCCAAATTGAAATTCATTTTACTGTAAACACAATGCCAGTTTTAACCATTTAATACCATAAATGTCAAGCTAATATGCTCTCTATTGTATCTGTCATAAAATTCATATACCTGAAAGGACAGACTATAGGAATAAAGCTATAAGCTTAACATTTTTATTTTGATCTAACTGAGATGGTTGTTACTATTTCCTCGCCTCCTTTTTAGTTTCTAAAATATTAGACTTCTTTTGTATGTCTTGCAGGATTTTCTGTTTTGTTTTTTATTCTGGCTCATTGCACATTTAGGCTATATCTACACTTGTGGCTTCTTGCATGATAAATATGCAAATGAGGCTGAGTGGAATATCCCTGAGCCTCATTTGCATACCTAATGAGCCGCCATTTTTGCAGAAAAGGCTCTTGCGCCAGAAGGAGCCGTCTACACTGCCCCTTCTTGCACAAGCAAACCCCTCTTGCACAATGCTGTTATTCCTGAAAATATTCCTGTAATGGCATAGCCTTACACTTTAAAAAAAGTGTGTGAAGGGCAAGCATGTGGGTGCAGAGATTCCATGCAGCAACAGGGAGCATTAATTGATATGGAGAGGTCCACATTCTACAGAGGGTGTAGTATGTCACAGATACTGACTCCTCCCTCTTCTACCCTAGGAAGCTCTTCTGCTAGAGCCCTTATGTCCTTTCTCTTCCCTGGACCTGAGTCCCCATCAGTCATGGAATAAGGGGATAATTGTGTTTAAATGTTTATACAGGTTTTTGTTGAAAGTGACAGTATTTCAAGCTGTTTGGCATGACTTTCTTAGCTGTTAGTCGTTAGTGTTCATCCTCATCTTCTCTAGTACAGGCAGTCCCTGGGTTACGTACAAGATAGGGACTGTAGGTTTGTTCTTAAGTTGAATCTGTATGTAAGTTGGAACTGGCATCCAGATTCAGCCGCTGCTGAAACTGACCAGCGGCTGACTACAGGGAGCCGGAGGCAGAGTTGCTCTGCCCCGGGCTTCCTGGAATCAGCCTCTGATCAGTTTCAACAGGCTGAATCTGGACGCCAGTTCTTACATAGATTCAACTTAAGAACCCCAGGCGTCCCCAAGTCAGCTGCTGCTGAAACTGATCAGCGGCTAATTTCAGGAAACCCAGGGCAGAGCAACTCTGCCTCCGGCTTCCTGTAGTCAGCGCAGGTCAGTTTCAGCAGCTGCTGACTTGGGGATGCAAGGGGCAGAGCAGCTTGGGTGCTGCTGGGTTGCTCCAGTAGCGCCACTCCTCGGCGCTACTGGACCAACCCAGCAGCACCCAAGCTGCTCTGCCCAAGGCGTCCTGATTCAGCTGCTGCTGAAACTGACCAGCAGTGGCTGAATCAGGACGCCTGGGGCAGAGCAGCTGGGGTGCTGCCAGGTTGGTCCAGTAGCGTCCAGAGCGGCGCTACGAGACCAACCGGCAGCGCCCCAGCTGCTGTACCACAAAGGTCCAGAGCAAAGCCGCGGAGCACGGGGGCAGCTGGAAAGCCCAGACACGTCGCGGCTGTCCAGCTGCCCGCATGCTCCGTGGCTTTGCTCCGCTTTTCTCCCCGTCTCCTTGGTCTGTTGGTCTCCAGCAGACCAGGGAGACAGGGAGCAAAGCCACGGAACACGCCGGCAGCGGGACAGCCGCGGCGTGTCTGGGCTGTCTGCTGCCCGCGTGCTCCCCGGCTTTGCTCCCTGTCTCCCTGGTCTGGGGAGATGGGGAGCAAAGCCGGGGAGCACGCGGGCAGCAGACAGCCCAGACGCGCCATGGCTGTCCCGCTGCCGGCGTCCTCAGAGGCTTTGCTTCCCGTCTCCCTGGTCTGCTGGTCTCCAGCAGACCAGGGAGACGGGCAGCAAACCCCGTTCGTAACTGCGGATCCGACATAAGTCGGATCCGTGTAACTCGGGGACTGCCTGTAGTAATTGAACCTACATGGCTGCTTTCTAGTATCAACATGTGTTTTGGGCCATTGTACAAGAACAGCAATCTCTACAGGAGCTATTTACTGTGGCTGGGTTAGGTGGATTGGGTTGGTTGGTTGGTTTGTTTGTTGGAGTCTAGGAGAAAAATGATGAATACATAAATTTGACCATAAGAGAAGAATTTGCCACTAGATAGTGAACAGTTAAAATAAAGCCATAGGAAATATTCTTTTCACCATATTTCCATATATGTATTTTATTTATATATAAAAAAATCTTTTACAGCTTGTCTACACAAACACTGTTTCTGGCAAGTATGATTCAGTTCCACACTAGCTGTCCATATGGAGCCTGCTGATGTGCATTAGGAGTTCAATAGTGCACATTGATTTAGTTCCATTTCGAAGCAGACTAGGCTGTGTCTACACTTAAAATGCTACGGCTGTGTTGCTGTAGCACTTCAGTGTAGACTTTTACTACACTGGGGTTCTCCCGTTATTCTGGCAAACCCGTCTCTCCTGGAGGCAGAAGCTTGCTCAACAGAAGATTTCTTCCATCAAAGTAGCACTGCCTACATGAATACTTAGGTCACATTTTTCAAACCCCTGAGCAATGTAGCTGGGTCAATTTAATTTTCTACTAAAGACCAGCCCCTCAGTAAAGCTCACTAACTGTTAATGTGCCTCAGTAGTGTCCACATGACAGTTAGCATGCAGCAGGCTAATGAGAGGGTAGATTCTCAGTCTAGCTTGCTATGAACTAAATGTTTGTGTAATACAAGCCCATAAGCAATGTATTTTAACCAGGCTAAACACCTGACTTCAGGGGGAGAAATTTTATATCATGATGGCCCAATTTCAGTTCATATAATGAATGCAGGAACCCAATTGTATCAACATCAGAAATGAAAGTCTTCTGCTATAGGACAAATCTTATGTCTTTTGAGGCATACTGGTGAGCTGTTGTAGATAAGTAAAGGATGCTTGCACAGCTGTCTGAGTTTGGTAACATTGTGACAATAATTAGTTAAGATTTTCTTATTAAAAGTTTGACTACTACTTCTCCCCTTTATAATGTTCTCTACAGCAAGCTCATTAAACCTCATGATACAAGAGTTTTATCATCTGTTCTTATATTAGGATAAGGAAAGTGGCAAAACTTCTGTAGTTGTTGGTACCTGGAACAAAGAAGAACACATTGAATGGGCCAAGAAAAATGTGGCTAGAGCCCATCATCTCCGAGAAGATGGTATGCAAACAGTTAAGTAAGTCAGTTAGATTTGACTGGATACATCTTAGATATGTTGAAAAGATGAGGTTGTTTTTTGAGTGGAGCATCTCTGAATTGCTGTTCAGAAACCATTTACTGATAAACTATTCATAGTTTCCATTCTGAACAGAAAATATTACATTCTAAAAACAGAACTAGATTCTCATCCTTGTCCTTAAAATAACTTATAATTGTGGCATATGATCTTGTAACTAGTTTGAAAACAGTTTTAGTATAAAATTCAGCTTGTATAAATTTTAAAATCACCTTTGTGATGTAGGCACTTTTGAATTATCCCATAAACTTTAGCTTCATGTTGCTGTTGACACAACTGAGAGTGTGTTCTGTGGTGCACATAATTTGTTTTAATTTGATGGGAAAGGTTTTTTTAATCTTTCTTTGGATGAGCTACCTTATGAAAGTTATAGATTTAAAGTTAGCATTTCTAGTTTGGAGTCTTTAGAGCCACTAATCATTAAAGCAATCAAGTCCCCTTCAACAAAGCCACGCTGATCATGATATCTGAGTGCTAGAATTAGCTTTGAATTTACTGTTGCAGAGGAAGAGAAATGTAGAGGCTTAAAGCTGTAATGACATGGCCTGTCAGACTAAGGGCATGTCTGCAGAACCCCCACAGTTTGGGCTATGGATATGTGTTAACACAAACTAGATCTTAATTTGCACTAGGAGCATCCACCCCAGGCAGTTATACCACAACAGGCTACTTCACACTGCAGTTCACACACTCCATAGTCCAAACTTCAGGGCTATGTAAATTATAATCTAATCAATACAATAAACTATCAAAGTAGGTTGAACAAGGAACTCATTTCACTGAAAATACAAAAGAAGCTATTTATAATTCAACATCTGTCTCTTAGGTTTGATGCAAAGAGAAAAGTATTGTTAATCATGGTCATATCTGCTTCTGTAGGAGTAGACAAATGTAACTTGTCAGGGTTTTATTCCTTTTTTCTGTTTCCTCATGTATATTTAAGTTTCTGGTGCTCAAGGAGGTGGGAGTGTGTGAGTGGAGTTAATCACACCTTTCAGCTTGCTTCTACATTTAAGGTGATAAGAATTTGAACTCAGAAAACATTATCTAATTCCGAACTTTTCTGGCAGAGTGGTCTCTCATTTCTATGGAAACGGAGATGTTTGTGACTTAACTGACAAGCCAAGGCAGGTGACTGTGAAGTTGAAGTAAGTTATGCTCTTAAGTAAACCATCTAGTCATACATTTTGACTCTTTACCCCACTGATAGAGTTCAGTGCTTTTAGAACACTTACACAAATTATTCCTATTTTTAGGTGTAAAGAATCAGATTCCCCTCATGCTGTAACAGTATACATGCTGGAGCCTCACTCTTGTCAGTACATTCTTGGGGTATGTAAACATATAAGCTTGAATTCACTCAGCCCTGTCCCTTTCTAGCTAATAGGATTTCTCAAGGTGCATGACTTCACTAAGGCATCTTCACTTATGCACTTGATTTATGCATATTCAGTTGTGAGTAGGCCTTTTTAACTTGCATTTGCCAGAGGTGTAAAGGTACATTAAGCTTGACAACTTGACAAACAGTTTCTGCTGCTTATAAGTTGATGACTCCACCACTGCCTCTGGAAGCATTACAGAAATCAGGAATTTTTTTTTGTTCCATAGTGTTTTTGTGGGATTAGTGATGTAATGAATCATTAGAAGTGGAACATTAAACCCTAACTTTGGTCATAGTTGGTAAGGATAGCACTAGATTGTCTGATACTTTGAAAACAAAATATTTGTGTGTGAAGGTGGTGTCTGCACATGACAGCTTGAGCTCTTAAACTAGTCTTATTGTAATACATTGTAGGTAACCTTACATAAAGCATTCAGAAGAAAATTTAAAAGAATTCTAAATCATTAGTATATTAAGCCTGGAAAAAAAAATTTCCTTTGTGTGAGACATTCAGTATATTATTAAACTAGTTGGATTTTCATACTTCTAGTCTCTAAAATAAAACTAATGTGATTTGATGAGGCCCCTGACAAATATGACTCATAATATTGTTTTTCTAAAAATGCCAGTTAGGCTCATTCTTGTTGAATGAGTGCACTCTTGATTATGATAAAGTTAGAGATGGAGATCTAGTTCCTTAGGACACTAAATGAACAGGGAGTGAAATTTAAGATGCTGACTTAAATTGGACACCCCTTAAAACACTTTTCAATTGACTGTCTGTTTCACCTCTGCCACACTTGACAAAAGCCCAAAGGCCAGCACGGAAAACAAATATCACATGCTGAGCCTTTAGCCAATCACTTGATTTCATTATTTAAACTCATTGGCTCCCAGCCATGGGCTCAGCCAGTCAAAATCAAGTAGCAAGGCTACCTGGGAACAAGCTACTATGGCCATAGAAGCCATTTAGACAAGTAATGGTGAAGGACCCCCTTCCAGCTCAGGTCTGGAAAGTCAAAGCTTATATGACTTTATATGTTTACAAAATGCAGTCCATAGTAAATACACTGATGCTACATTAGTGATCTGTAATTCATTAAGAACAAAAATCTGGATTGTATCAAGCTGTTATTCAGGGGCCAATCCCCCCCTTTATATCAGATTCCTATGGGAAAAGTGGTTTAAACTTGCAATGCAATTCTGAGGAACAAATTTTGTCAGAGGACTCTCTATATCTCTATATAATCGAAATCTATCTAATCAAAAAAATTCTAACATCAGAATACAAGAGTTCCAGCTTAAATCATTACATAAATAATTAGAATAACTCAGTCATCTAGAATTTTCTCTAAAGTAATCTATTTGTAATCATTAGTAACAAATCTCAGTTTCTTAATGACCTGAAAATAACGTCATAGTATAGAATTTTTTTATTACCAGATCTTCTCCCACCAAACCATCACTTTCTCTGTAGCAACTCTGACTCACTCACAGGTTAGTAAGTAACTTTCAAAAAGAGCACTGGGAGATCTGACTGTCTTTTGTGGACTTGACTTAAGTTCTTGAATGCAGGCTCCTTTTGGGATGTCTTGCACTGAATGGTGCTTTAAAAAAAAAAGTGGTCCCTTTGTCAGTCTGCATTTGTTTTGGGACAGTAATGATACTTTGATTTCATTATTGCAAATAAAGCACTGAGCATTTACAGCTTTCAGATACATTAACTATCCCAATGAGTTACAGAAATAGTGATGCGTAAGTGAGATAGTATGCCCATTTTACTTTTATGCATTTTCTTTTGTAACAATATTGTGTTTCAAAGCACCTAACATTTGGTGGGGGGGTTTGTTTTTATTCAGGTGGAATCTCCAGTCATCTGTAAGATCTTGGATACAGCAGATGAAAATGGGCTCCTTTCAGTGCCCAATTAAAAGGACAATGCAATCTATGAATCAGATTCATAGAAAGCCAAGAGATACTCGCCAGCCAACCTTGCCAGCAGAATATATATTAGGAGGGACTCATGAACCACTTGGTGTATATGTGTATATAAGAGATTGATAAACTTTTAAAGATTAAAATATTGTCCTTTAATTTGAAATGATTACTGAAAGTTCTCTATCAATGTTGTGGGACATCTTGATCTATAAGGGTAAAGCATCAGCTTTTAAGGGGTTACTTTTAATTAATGTTCCATAGCCCACTCCTAATAGAGAGTTCAACAGCTGAATGGTATGGAGAAAATAAATGAGGAAGTGCTATTTACTCATAACACAAGAACTAGGAATCACCAAATGAAAAATGAGCAGCAGGTTTAAAAACAAACTGAAGGAAGTATTTCTTCACACAATATCGTCACCTTGTAGAACTCTGTGAAAAGGTGTTGTGAAACCCAAGGTTATAACAGGGTTCTAAAAAGAGCTAGATAAATTCATGGAGGTTAGGTCCATCAATGGCTATTAGCCAGGATGGGTAAGAATGGCATTGCTAGCGTCTGTTTGCCAGAAGCTGGGAATGAGTGATGGGAGGGATTATTTGTTGATTACCTGTTTTGTTCATTGGTCACTGAAAAGGGCACTGGGATAGATAGACCCTTGGTCTGACCCAGCATGGTTGTTCTCATGTGAGCTTCTGAGATCATTGAATTTGTTATTAATAGAGGAGATTAAAGTATTTTTACAGGAAGTATCAGACTGGTAGCCCTGTTAGTTTGAATCTGTATAAACAATGAGAAATCCTGTGGCACGTTATAGACTAACAGATTTAGTAGAGCATAAGCTTTTGTGGACAAAGACCCACTTCGTCAGATGCATTTCTCCAATAAATCTTAGTCTATAAGGTGCCACAGGACTTCTCGTTTATACAGGAAGCAGGGCTGGCTCTAGTCACCAGCAAATCAGGCAGGTGCTTGGGGCGGCACTTTGCCAGGAGCGGCATTTCAGGTAAGCAGCTGGTGCTGCCCCGGCAATGCCTAGCCTAGCCCCGCCCTGCCAATTTAAAGGGCCACGGCCCAGGAAATGCCAGGAAACGCAGCGGCTGTGTGCAGCCAGCTGGCAGCACCAATGCACCCTGAAGCTGCCCCTGTCTTCTGTCCTGCTCCTGCCCTCCCCCGGCAATGCTTAGCCCCGCCCTGCCCATTTAAAGGGGCACAGGAGATGCCGTGACTGCGCCAGTAGCACTGGCACCATGTGCGCCTGGCCCCGGAGCCTGCTGGCTGACCCTGTCTCCTAGACTTGAGTCCTGCTCCTCCCCGGCAGCCCCTACCTCTGAGAGCCTCTCCACTCCAAGCCATCAGCTACCCCTCCACCTACATTGTATGGAAATCCCAGGTAAGATGCCCCCTTTCCGCTTAGGCTTGCCACATGTCCAGTATTTTCGCCTCCTGTCCAGTTAAAAAAAAAATCAGAAAATACCAAACACCTGGCAAACCTACAAACACTCAGCCTGCTGGCCCAGCCCCCAATCCCGACACCCTTTGAAGTCTGTTCCTAGTATATTTCTCGTTCATGTTTGTAGTAGAAGTAGAACCAAACAAGGATCCAGCACACACACAGAGGCTGTGTCTAGACTGGCAAGTTTTTCCGCAAAAGCAGCTGCTTTTTTTTTAAATTAAGATCAGAGAAATTGGTACTTATTGGATTAAACACCACAAAACACTGAGGATGGTTATTTTTATCTACAGGCTTGTGTACACTGGTGTAATATAATGGTGGTATGACTTCTAAAGCACACATTGTGTGTTCCAAAGCATGTTTGTTAATCCATGTCATAAAAACGAGCAGCGTTCTTAGTGTGCTTTAACACTGTAATGGTTAAGCTGGCACTATGTTAAAGCACTCTAGGGAACATTACAAAGATTACTCATTACTGTATATGGTAAGCAGAGTCTTGGAAAAACTGTCTATATAAAATCCAAATTGCTAACAATATATGTATACACCCAACAAGCAGATGCCCTAGATGTAGCCCATGTCTAGACTACAGTGCTTTTCCGGAGGTATCCCAGAAAAGCAATGCTGCGTCTGAGGAACGTGCACTTTTCTAAAAAAGCAACCAACCAACATGTTAAAATCTTGGGGCTGAGTGAGTAAATGATGGCGTTATATGCAATACCAAATAGTTCAATTGAATTATGCTAATCTCCATATCCTGTTCATTGACTGACTGATTAAATACTTCTATAGGAAATTCCAGTTTCAAAGAACCCTATGATTGTCAGGTCTTATACATTGACTCAAAGCTCATTGCATTACTACAGCAGGGATTTCACAGCCAGAAAAAGAAAAGGCAACTGATAGTCAAAGTCTAACTTAATTTAGATTATCATCACCTATGAATCTGAGAAGCGACAAAAACATTAAATATTTATGCATAAGCAAGACCACGTGAGTACAGTAATAGTTTTTATTAGACCAGCTTCTATTGGTGAGCGACAAGCTGTCACGGAGCTCTTCTTCAGGTCTCCGAAACAATCAGTGTCACCGCTAAATACAGCGTGGAACAGACAGTTTAGCACAAGGAATTAACACACATTTCAAGGAACCATACAAGATGAAACACTCATTAATACCCCTCTGGTCATAGGGAGGAAAAAGGAAGTGGAAGCAACAAAGGTAGGGTGGTAGTAGGTTACAGATTGTTGTAATAAACAATCAATCCAGCTTCTTTGTTCAGACCATGATTTTAAGCTCCGAGGCTCAGCTTTTGAGAGTGTTGTGCAGGTGTCACTGGAGGATGGGGACAAGTTGGTTGCAGCACCACTTGGTGCAATATTGACATTGTCCAAACAAAATCCTGTCGTTTATGACATCAGGGATGACAGTCCTTGTCATATTCCACTTAGTTAAGTGGAGGTAATGCACAGCAGGGTTTCTACGATTGTTTCCTCAAGGGTATGTCTACACAGCAGCATTATTTTGGAATAACTGACATTCAAAATAATAACATATTGCATGTCTACACAGCAAGCCCATTATTTCAAAATAACGGGCTTCTTACTCCAACTTCTGTAAACCTCATTGTATGAGTAGTAAAGGAAGACGGAGGAAGAGTGCTCTATTTCAAAATAAGTGCTATGTGGACATACCCAATTTCAAAATAAACTATTTCGATTTAAGATACAAAATTAGAGTTAGCCCTGCTGTATAGACATACCCAAAGAGGTTAGGAAGGTTATTTTCCATAACTCTGGAAGTCAAAGATTGTATTTCCTGTATCTGTCCAGGTCAGGGATGCAGAATCGATTTCAGAATTGAACAAGGAAATACACCCCCTTGTACACCTCTATATCTAGCTCAACTAAGCCCTAATCCAAGCCTCTCTTAGTAGAGAAAGTCTTTTAGGGACTGGAGCAAGCCTGTCTAGATCTGAAGGGCTTTGTACAGCCTTGAATTGATTCTTACGTTCCACAGCAAGCGCCACACCAGTAAATTGTCATATTCCCATGAATCAGAATCTTAAGTAACAGAGCTGACAATAGTCTGCCCTCTTAAATCTGGGTTTACCGGTGTCCACAGCGAGCAGAAATTTCATAATCCAGGGAAACACTCCATGGCTACGTCTAGACTGGCATGATTTTCCGGAAATGCTTTTAACGAAAAAGTTTTCCGTTAAAAGCATTTTCGGAACAGAGCATCTAGATTGGCATGACACTTTTCTGCAAAAGCACGTTTTGCAGGAAAGCGTCAGTGGCCAATCTAGACGTGCTTTTGTGCAAAAAAGCCTCGATCGCCATTTTCGCAATCGGGGCTTTTTTGCGCAAAACAAATCTGAGCTGTCTACACTGGCCCTTTTGCACAAAAGTTTTGTGCAAAAGCGACTTTTGCCTGAACAGGAGCAGCACAGTATTTCCGCAAAAAGCTCTGATTTCTTACAGTAGGAAGTCAGTGCTTTTGCAAAAATTCAAGCGGCCAGTAAAGACAGCTGGCAAGTTTATCCGGAAAAGTGGCTGATTTTCCGGAAAAAATGGCCAGTCTAGACACAGCCCATAGGTTTATCTCCTTCCTCAAGACATTCTATGGCCATGTCTCTAGGACCAGCCTATTTCACAAGTCACTCTATGTGGTCCTGGTCTCAGCTCCATAAAGTTCAACAGCCAGCAGATACCTGCTCAACTCTGACAAATCCTCTCACAAGCCATCCTTCTATTTGAGCAAACATCATTTCCCCAAAGTGAGCACTTAGCTCCTGGAACCTGAAGTCACCTGCCTTTCTCCTCCTGTTCCTTTCTCTGTGCTAGTCTTGTACCTGGTTACCACCTCCTTTCCCCCTGCTTGTTTTCCTTTTATCTTGGACATGCTCCCTAGTCAGCTGGAACTTTTTTTACCCCCTGCAAGCCTGACCTTCAACCTCTCTCCTGCTCCCCTTCACCCTCCTTTCCTGCTGGTGACCACCAAAGTTAACTCCACTTTCTTTACCTGCTCCTAGCTTAATGGTCCCAATAATAAAAGCCACCTGCCACATCTCGGGCTACAGTCATGGGGCCAAATGCCAGCTGCCAGCCTTAGCTGCAGCTAATAGCTATGGGAGGCGTGGCAATTCCAAGTCTGAGCATATTTTAAACTTGAAATGGCAGCACTTGGGACTCAAATCCTCAGCACTGGCCCTAGGAAGTGTCAGACAAGTTCAGTGCTTCCCTCTAGGCCATGGCTTTAAGTACCTGAGATGCCCTGTGTGACGTAGTGGGGGTACCTGGCTGGTTTCTATGCTGCTGGCTCTGGGGTAACCCCCACTGGCTGCGGTGGGTACCACGACCCAGCAAAACAGGATGAGTCACTATGCAAACCAGTATGGCCAGACACCCCCCATGGAGAGGAACAAAGGAAGGTGGAATGCTGCCCTGGCTGGGGGGCAGGGCTGGAAGAGAGTTAGTTAGTTGCTGGCTGGGAGCATGGAGGAGACAGCCTAGGGAAAGGGGCTGGAGTTTAGGGGCCCAGTCTCCCCCATCTCAAGGGGGCCTGAGGCATCCTAGCCCAGCTCTGTGACCAGACTACATCTGTGCTGTGCTGTAACCTGGAGAGGCAATAAACTTCCTCTATTCCACCGGCTGGTGCAGTCTGTTTGTGCCATTTCGGGGTGCAGGAGATGGGGGACCCTCAATGCGCCGTCACACCCTGCAACAGAAGCCCCCAATCCATGCACCCCTCAGTTAGCACCCAGTCATGCAGAAAGGGCAGCCTGAATGATTTTGGAGGCTGGGGTGCCAAGAGATTCCCACTTCTGAGCAGTAGCTCTGTCATAAGTTCACACCACCTCCCTCCACTGTGGGACCAGGACTTTATGTAAATAATCGCATTACCCCATGTATAACCAGCTCTGCCCAAAGCCTGCTGAAGTGAGAATCTTTTCATAGTAGCAAAGACCCAGTCTAAATTCTAGCTGCAAAGTGCATTCTGTGCTGCACTATTATTGTAACAGGAGGATCTCACATTACTTAGTGAATAATCAACATCTCCTGCAGCACTTAACTTTTTCTAAGAGGCCTCCCACCCAATTAGTTTACAAGGGCTGCAAATACCACATACTATGGTTTCAAAAGGAAAGCACTTCAGAAGTGCACAGAACACAGGACTAGCTCCTCCATGGTTACAAGACTGCAGTAAAGTGGAACAATTTTCAGTATGTGTGATTGGAGAATATCTGAATCCATACTGTAAGACTGTCCCATATACTGAGGAAAAGTTCAGGTGCTTTGTTGTTCTTTGGTTCCACTCTTTGTTTCTGTGGTGAAATCACCAATGCAATATTACAGTCTTTTTAAAAGAAGAAAACTAAAACAAATGGTAATGGGGGTTGAAAATAGGAATTCCAGTCCCAGTTACCACTGGGAAGATGCCAGCATTTGTTGCTCGGTTTCATCCTACTATTTCTACAACAATTGCGAGTGGATCAGTATATGATTTTGGAGAAAAGATGCAACAGCAACCCAAATTCAACTTGAGTACTCACGTTAAAATCTGGAAGGCAGGTGATAGATTTCCTTTCTGAGTATTAGATAAATATGGAATGGAAAAGCCAATTTCTGTTTCCATGGCTGTGGAAAGAGTCAAATTCTCCTGTGTGCCTGATATTGTACCAAAAGCTGCCCAGGCCCTCTAGTAAAGCCTTCCCTCCCTTACTTTATTAACCTTCCTGGTGGGTTCCAAAAAGCTCCCTTGCTAGTTTTCAATCAGAGGTGCACAGACCACTCAGTCCACCTGATTCCTTCTTTGGGGAGGCAAACTGAGGCCCTCAGCATCCCTAAACCAGTCTGGGGAAGTCTTCTGATGGGGATATCTGGGCCAAACCTGCCTACTCCCTTGTGCACGCATTCCCCACTCACAACACTGCCCCCTTTCTAGCAGCCAGCTCTCCATTCACAGCAAGTGTTGTGCACAAGTCTCACAGCTTCCCCATTTCCTCCCCCTCCTGTTGCTAGAGACCAAGGGAATACTGGGAAATGTAATCCTTTCCCTGCTCTCTAGGCAGGGAGCTGGCCAAAGTACTACAGCTCCCAGGGTATCTTGGGCTCTCCGCTACCACCCCATCATGCTCTGCAGGCTCCTACTACACAGCGGGGAGGAAGCAAGAGATATGGGCCCCTTCTGAGATGGGCCTGGTGCCACAGAAGAATTGGCACTATGGTTACTACTGATTATAAGACAGCCTCAGTGTTACTGCAAGTCAGAAATACTCCTGTCCTACTGTCAAGGGGCAGCCTATCCTCAGAGCCCCTCGAGGCACATCCCCTTCCCCAAGGGTAATACAGTCTAGTAGCCAGTGTATACACAAGCCCCTTTACTAGGGGTAATAGGGCCTAGAGGCCCAGTCCAGAGGCCTGTTGAAAAACATCACCCCCATGAGTTAGCTATAGAGGGGATGGGGGAGCCAGGCCCTCCTACACCACCAGGTCCCAGCCCCAGATCCTGATGGCAGTGGCATGATCCACTGCCTGCTCAGCTGGGAATCCTGCCACAACACACTAAGCACCCAGAGAACAATTTCCCACCCTGGGTTACTTCCTACCATCCTCTGGTAGCTGCATTCTTTGTGCTCTCATTCCAGTTCTGGGCCTCCTCTCAGTCCGGTGGTCTTGCTTCGCTCCTTCCTCCATCTCTAGCACTGTCCCTGAGCTTCCTTCCTTTCAGTAGTCCAACCTGACTGAACTGCTCCAGAGGCTTTTATAGGCTCAGAGGGAGCATGCCCAGCAGGGCTGTGGGGGCAGGGCTTTCTCAGCCAGCTGGGCCAAGGTCTTTCCCTTAGCTTCAGTGCAGGGCTGAAGTGCAGGGTTGCACCTACTGTGAGGCCATTCCACCAGTGCGGCTGATTCTCCAATCCCTACCAACAGTATAAAAACTGGAGTAACTGAGTTATATTTGAGCAAAAACAGTACCCTTATGAATTAATCAGCAAGTGAATACAATCAGCCACATTTAGCCTGGTGTGAGGTATGAGTAGGCACACTGGCTCAATGGCAGTTGCTCTTTCTTACCCCTGAGCTGAATTTGATCCATTAGGTTTAGAGTGCTGATATTTTAAAAGGAAATGGTGGCATTTATATATATCATTTTCACAATTATGAGGTATATAGTCCCTATTTTGGAAACTATTTTCTAAACTCTACTCAGCTGAGGATTTCAACTAAAATGTTCTGTAGGGAAGAATGCGGAGTTACAATTTTCAATTGTATTTGCTAGTAAAGTTATAATTAAATTCTGCCTTACATAGAATCTGTTTGATTAATCAGAAATATTCTGTGGTATATACCTTGGACTATGTCTGGCTTCCAAGGTTAACACCTCTTCTCCCCAACCACATTCCCTACCTTAGCCCCAGCTGTTTACATGTACCCAGCCTACACCATTACAACACTACATTCTCTCTCTGTCCAGGAAAGCAAGCTGGACAGACCAACTGCAGCCAGGGTAAATAACTCATACCAAGGCTGTTAGTACAGTTCTCTCTCTAATGCAGCTTTCACTTCATTGCACTTGATGTGCTTGGCTATGTCAGTCTTCAATGGCTTCAAATTTAAACCTTACATTTGGTTCTTAGGTCAAAGTCTCCAAGCTACACAGGTGTGCCTAGAGTTAAACACTCTTAGGCTGCGTCTAGACTGGCATGATTTTGCGCAAAAGCGGCCGCCTGTCTACGCTGGCCACGAATATTTGCGCAAGAACACTGACTTTGTAATGTACAAAATCAGTGGTTCTTGCGCAAATACTCTGATGCTCCCGCTCAGGGATAAGCCCTCTTGCGCAAGTATTCTTGCGCAACAAGGCCAGTGTAGACAGCAATGTTAATTTATTGCGCAAGAAAGCCCGATGGCTAAAATGGCCATCGGAGCTTTCTTGCACAAGAGTGTGTCTACACTGGCATGGATGCTTTTGCGCAAAAGCAAATCTTTTGCGCAACGGCACATGCCAGTATAGACGCTCTCTTGCACAAATACTTTTAATGGAAAAATGTTTCCGTTAAAAGTATTTGTGCAAAATCATGCCAGTCTAGACGCAGCCTTACTGTTTGTGGCTTTCACTGAACCTGAAGATTTTCTCATAGTTTCTCTTGTTCTGCTTTGTAAAGATTCCACCACAACACACATACTGATGTGACTGTAGATAGATGTCTCAGAGGAGTAGCTGTGTCAAGTCTGTAACTTTAAAAACAAATAGTCCTGTGGCCCTTTAGGGCATGTCTATACTAGGAAATTATTTCAAAATAACTTATTTTGAAATAATAACTCTTGAAATAACTATTTTGAATTAGCATGTCCACAGTATAAGGAGGCCTTAAAATTAGTCCAATACAGGCTCCCTTAATGTGGACATGCTACTTCAACTTAGAGCCCCAGGAAGCACTGGGGAGCAATTACTTTGAATGACTCTGAGGAGTTATTTCAAAATAGCAGCAGTGGAGCATCCACACTATCACTATTTTGAAATAACTATTTCTAAATAAGCGTTACTCCTCGTGGAAAACAGGGAGTTATTATATCGAAATGATCAACCCCTAATTTTGAAATAACGGGCTTGGCAGTGTGGATGCTCCTCTTATTTTAAAATAAGGGGAGTTTATTTTGAAATAAGGGCTTTTATATTTATAGTACTGTGGCACCTTAGAGACTAACAATATACAAGAAAATATATATACTTTGTTGGTCTCTAAGAGTATGTCCACACTATACACTTATTTTAAAATAAGCTACAGTAAAACTCCATTGGTCCGGCATCCAAAGCTCCGGCATTCCTGATGGTCTGGCACCATTAGGAACCCGGAAGTGCTCCGGGCAGCCGGACAATTGGAGCTGCTCTGCACCCGGCTTCCCCGATTCAACCGCTGCTGAAACTGACCAGCAGCTGAATGGGAAAGTCGGGGGCAGAGCAGCTGGGGTACTGCCGGGTTGGTCCTGTAGTGCTGTCCCTCGGGGCTGCGGGACCAACCCGGCAGCACCCCAGCTGCTCTGCCCCCGGCTTCCCCATTCAGCCACTTCTGAAACTGACCAGCAGCGGCTGAATCGGGGATGCCTGGGGAAGAGCCGGACTATCGGAAGGGGGGGCTATGAGGGGTCTGGGATGGCATCCCCCCTACCCCCCAAGACCCCTCATAGCCCCCCCTTCCGATCGTCCGGCATATGTGATAATCCAGCACCCCTTGGGTCCTAAAGGTGCCGTATTATCGGAAGTTTACTGTATTTCAAAATAACTCTGGAAATAACTATTTTCAAAATAGCGTGTCCACACTATAAATACCCATCGAAATAGCACATCCACATTGGTGCTTGAATCGCATTTAAGGCCCCCCCAAAAGCACTCTGGACAGGGCATCAGGACAGCATTCACTTCTGTAGCTGGTGTCTGAGGCTGAGGCTTATGCTTAAAGGGGCTCCCCTCTGCAGCCATATCTCAGACGCTTCACCTTTGCCTACCTCATCAAGGAAGAGCAAACTCTTTTCACTGTGTGCTCTGGCTGCCCTTGCAGACATCACAGCACTTCTGCCATGGAGCCGGACCTGCTGCAAAGCATTCACCAGCTCTTAGGCCTCATGCTGCACCTCTTGGCACAGTTAATGCAGGCTTCCCATGTGGCACTGCAGGACCAGCAGCTCATTCTGGGGCACCTCCTCACCCCACTCCACAAGCCTGTCATGCGCCACAGCCCCTCCACTCTCCCCTGCACATTGTGCACCATGTCTAGCACTGGGACACCAGTTCCGACTGACGGGACTGGTTCATCATGGAATGGTGGGATGACCAGCAGTGGCTCCAGAACTTCCACATGCAGAAGGACACCTTCCTGGAGCTGTGTGAGTGGCTCGCTCCGCCCTCAGACAATGGGACACACACATGTGACCCCACCATCCCTCTCTAGAAGCATGTTGTCATTGCTATTTGGAAACTCACCACACCAGACAGCTACCGCTCCGTCGGGAACCAGTTCCGTGTGGAGAGATCGACCATCGGGGCCATGCTCATGCAGGTGTGACTCTACTACGATTGTCCCAGGAGGGTGGTGAAAAACTGGAATGGGGCTCCCTAGGGAAGCGGGGGTTGACTCCCCCTCCTGCAGGTTTTTCCGTCCCACCCGTCACAGAGATGAGGTAGTTGGGGTTGATCCTGCTGTGGGAAGGGGTTTGGGTTCGGGGACCTCCCAAGGGCTCTGGCAACTCTGTGATTCTGTTTTTATCCTTCTACAGATGGTGGGGGCTATCAACACCATCCTGCTGTGCAGAGTGATCATCCTGGATGATGTGGACCCCATCATCGCCGGCTTTGCTTCCATGGGCGTCCCCAACTGCACTGGGGGGCCATTGATGGCTGTCTGTGTCTTTCGTCCCCCACCCCTCCCTTCCCACCCTCCTCCTCCTTCCCTTCCCTGAAGATAAAATAAACCAGGGTTTTGGTTTGAAACAATAAATTGTCTTTTTTTAAAATGTGGAGTAAATATAACTGGGGAGAGACTGGGGAAAGAAGCTGCCAGGGGGAGGAGGGGCTCAGGGATGGGAATGGAACTGGTGCTTCCCTTGGGTGGTCCCTTTTCCTCGTGTGTGGCCTCGATGGCCCCAGGAGGGTTAGAGGGACAAGCCAGAGGGGTAGGGGCACAGTGGGTGTGGGGAGGGACTTGGGACAGAGTAGATATAGGGGGGACATGGGAAGGAGTGGATGTGGGGGGAGGGCGGTTGCTGGTCCACTCAATCGCAGAAACTAGGCGGTCAACAGTGTAGGAGTGGGATTTTATATTTATAGTTCAGGTTTAATAATGTAGTAATGTATGACTTAATTTCAGCCAGCCAGCCACCCTTTTTTGTGACCCTCTGGGGCACTGGTAGAAACGCATCTGACAGACTGCCAGTGACTGTACTGAGGTTCAGGCAGGGACAGACCATTAGGCCCTTTAGTTAAATATACATTTCTTTGTTTTAAGGTTTAGTGAGAGACAGGATCTTGTATTGTGTCTATGTTAATAAGATTAGAGGAATGTTGAAGGCCCGGGCCACAATGTGAACTGTTTTGATTACAAGATTTAGTAAGGTTTAATTTACAATGCTTTTTTATTGCTCAATATAAAACACTGCTGTTTGTATACCTTTGAAGATCTCTGTAAAAGACTGTTTGTGTGAATGAGGAATGTATGCATCAGAAAAAGATAAGGTGTGAAGGCCATTGTTAAAACCAGATGCTCAAGAGAGGAGGGGGTGAAGAAATTTAAGAGACTTATCGACGCCAGAGAACCATCAACGCGCATCCATGATTAAGGAAGGGCAGACTGACAACCCTAAGGTGGAGACTGGCACCCCTAAGACAATTGATTAACTCAATCCAGGACAGGAGGACCCTCTCAGAAGTGTTGTGGAATGTTAACGTAACCAGTCACAAACTAACACAGCACAATCCATAGACTTCAACAGAGAAAAAGGACTATAAGAACAAGGTGCTTTGCCATGGGACTTGGGGTTCGTCTTGCCCTCAACTCCAGGAGCATTCAGATTGCGATCGACAAAGCCCGGCTCCTCTCCGCGATCAATCTGTCTGGCCATTAGATTGATCCAGACTCTGGAGTGGTAACTATAACATTGACTGGCGGAACTGTGTACATGGTGTATGTATGTGTGGGTGACTGAAAAGCATATGCTAATTGTTGAATTCTCAATACATGTGGCATGCTTCTTTCTCCCCTATAAAAGATCTCATGTGCTTTATATGATGACCTCCTGGCTGACCTCATCTACCTCCTCCACTTTGTTCTTGTCCTCCTTGAGCACAGCCCCTCCTTTCAGGAAGCTCACGCTGAGTGTCTGCAGGCAGTAGTCCACAACAGGAGGGTGGGGAGATGAGAAGGGACCAATCCTCCTCCCAGGATGCAGTGCAGCTGCTCAAAGTAGCAGCACAACTAGGGTGCCACCCCTGAGCAGGAACTCCATTCCCTGGCCTTCATGTAGGCCTACCTGAGTTCTTTAATTTTCATGCACACTTGCTCCTGGGTGCACATGGGGCCCTTCTGGCTCAGGCTGGCAGCCGTCCAGTTGTACACATTGGCATTCCTGTGTCCGGTGTGAAGATCCTGCAGGTTAGCCTCCTCTTCCCAGACCTCAATGAGATCCAGGATCTCTATACCATACCAGGAAGGGGCCCTCTTCTTCCACCCCTGGGCAGGGGCTTGGGAATTGGCTGCCAGCTCACTAGCAGCCCTGGGGGGTTTGGTGGGAGCCCTGGGGTCAGTCATTGCTGAAGAAATGGGGCCTGCAGTGTGGCACAGGACTGTCACGGCCTGCATTGTACAACGAGCTGTTTCCTCTGTGGCTGCAGCGTTAAACCCTGCAGGGGGAGGGAAACTATAGAGTTTTGAGGGGTATGACCAGAGTGGCCACCAGGGCAGCTGTGAGAAGCCCTGGGCTACGTCTACACTGGCCCCTCTTCCGGAAGGGGCATGTAAATTTCACGAGTCGTCGTAGGGAAATCCGCGGGGGATTTAAATATCCCCCGCGGCATTTAAATAAAAATGTCCGCCGCTTTTTTCCGGCTTTTAAAAAAGCCGGAAAAGAGCGTCTAGACTGGCCCCGATCCTCCGGAAAAAGTGCCCTTTTCCGGAGGCTCTTATTCTTACTTCAAAGTAAGAATAAGAGCCTCCGGAAAAGGGCACTTTTTCCGGAGGATCGGGGCCAGTCTAGACGCTCTTTTCCGGCTTTTTTAAAAGCCGGAAAAAAGCGGCGGACATTTTTATTTAAATGCCGCGGGGGATATTTAAATCCCCCGCGGATTTCCCTACGACGACTCGTGAAATTTACATGCCCCTTCCGGAAGAGGGGCCAGTGTAGACGTAGTCCTGGAGGCCAATTGTTTTGAAATAAGCACAACTGCACCATCCACACACCCCTATTTCAGAACAGCTATTTCTAAATAGGCATTATTCCCTGTGAAATGGAGATTTATTATTCTGGAATGAGAAGCCTGTTATTTTGAAATAATTTAGAAATAGCAAGCTTGCTGTGTGGATGCTCACCTTGTTATTTCTAAATAACACTATAGTGTGGACATGACCTACGTGCCACTAGACTGTAGATAGAGATCGGGGTAGAAAACCCAGGCCTTCAGACCTGAGATCTTCAGTTTAGAAGTTATCTTAGTTTTATTGTAAAGAGGCCACAAATAGCACTGAAGTGTCAAGTCTTCTCTAATAACTTCTTAACCTCATGTAAGTACTCTATTTTGAATAATTATATGACACATCAGATTTTATAGTTCAGAAATGAAAAATATATACAGAGAAACACTATGTCATCAAACAGCCTAATGTGAATAGAAATTAATCATAACCAGTGGAAGTGAAGAACTGAAAAACCTGCTACAATATCATAAACATTTTTTTAATTATAACCTATAATTATGCTCATATAAATAAGCACAGGTTATCTGGCAGTCACTATTGATTGTACATTTATCCCACAAACTTCTTTTGCTTTCTTCCATGCCACCTCATGCATAAAACACCAGGCACAAACTATTAGTGTTAGTCATTTGTTTATGATACAGGTTGGACCTCCCTGATCCAGCAACCTCGGGACCTGAGCTGTTCTGGACCAGGGAGTTTGCTGGATCAGCAGAGGTCAGTGCTCCCCTGCTGGCTGCCCCACTCCCAGGCTCCTCTCATTGGGGATCCCTATCCTGCTGCTGGCTCCCCTAACACTGGCCCAGCACGGCTCCCCACCCTGCTGCCCCAAGGTCTCCTGGGGTTCTCAGTGGGGACTGCTTAGGCGCTGCCAGTCCTGCTATCGCAGGGTGTTCCTGTTCCCTGGAGTTCCTGGCTGGGGCCACCCAGTGCCACTGAACCTACTGCTGCTGGGGGTTCCACTGTTGGGGCACCTGGCTGCCCTGCCCCACTACTAGGGCTGGCCCCTGCTGCTACTGGGGATTCCGAACTCCACCAGCCCTGCTTCAGCCAGGGAGGATTCCCCGGCAGTGGCTGCCCGGGTCACTCCAGCCCCACTGCCAGTGGGAATTTGCTGGGATTCCTGGCCAGGGCTGCCTACAGTCAGGCAGCCCCGCTGCAGCCAGGGGTTCCCCAGCTGAAGCTGGGACTCCCCGGTCACCTGGCCCTGCTAACAGCAGGGGTTCCCTAGCTGCAGTGGGAGCTCCCTGGCTGCTGGCTGGCCCCACTAACACTGGGGATTCCCAGCCACGCTGGAAGCTCCCCAAATTCCTTCTGTCCCTGCTGATGCCAGGGTTCCCCAGCCAGGGCAGGGGCTCCCCAGATGCTACCTGGCCCAGCTGAGGTTCCCCAGGTCTGCATTGCTCCTGCTTCCTCCAGGACTCTTTGGTACAGCAACATCCATGGCCTTGCCGGACCAGAGAGTCCCAGATTTGGGAAGTTCAACCTGTACTAGTTCTTTTGAGAAAAACAAGTAGTGATGGGCCATATCCTAAGAGTTCATGGTCTAAGGAGACAATGGAATTAAAGAGGAGCAAGAAACAGTTTTTTTTTTCTTTTAAATAGCTGAGCAGCTTTTAGCAGATGGTAAATTAATTCTGCATTTCCTCTTATGTGACCATTTCCACTTGGGAGCCCTAAAAAGAGTACCAAGAGATCATTAGGTAATTGATATCCAACAATTTGTGATATTTCATTACCAATTGCATCCCAATACTCTCTAGACACATCCACTATACATGCCTAAAATCTCTCTTTCATCACAATTTCTCCAAAATTTAGCCCCATTCATTCAATCTAAATAACCCCAACTATACATACAATATGATAGGGGCTAATTTAGCTACAACTAATCAGGAAAGAGATCTTGGAGTTATCGTAGGTAGTTCTCTGAAAACGTCCACGCAGTGTGCAGCAGGAGTCAAAAAAGCCAATAGGATGCTAGGAATTATTAAAAAGGGGATAGAAAATAAGATCAAGAATATCTTACTGCCGCTATATAAAATGATAGTACGCCCACATTTTGAATACTGTGTACAGATGTGGTCTCTTCACCTCAAAAAAGATATTTTGGCATTAGAAAAGGTTCAGAAAAGAGCAACTAAAATGATTTGAGGTTTGGAACGGGTCCCATATGAGGAGAGGCTAAAGAGACTGGGACTTTTCAGTTTAGAAAAGGGGAGACTGAGGGGGGATATGATAGAGGGATATACAATCATGAGTGGTGTGGAGAAGGTGAATAAAGAAAAGTTATTCACTTGTTCCCATAATATAAGAACTAGAGGACACCAAATGAAGTTAGTGGGTAGCAGGTTTAAAACTAATAAAAGAGGGTATGTCTACTCTACCCCGCTAGTTCGAACTAGTGGGGTAATGTATGCATACCGCACTTGCTAATGAAGCCCGGGATTTGAATTTCCCGGGCTTCATTAGCATAAGCGGGGAGCCGCCATTTTTAAATCCCCGCTGCTTCGAACCCCGTGCAGCGCGGCTACACGGGGCTCGAACTAGGTAGTTCGGACTAGGTTCCTATTCCGAACTACCGTTACTCCTCGTGAAACGAGGTGTACCGGTAGTTCGGAATAGGAACGTAGTCCGAACTACCTAGTTCGAGCCCCGTGTAGCCGCGCTGCACGGGGTTCGAAGCAGCGGGGATTTAAAAATGGCGGCTCCCCGCTTATGCTAATGAAGCCCGGGAAATTCAAATCCCGGGCTTCATTAGCAAGTGCGGTATGCATACATTACCCTCCTAGTTCGAACTAGGAGGGTAGTGTAGACATACCCAGAAAGTTCTTCTTCACACAGCGCACAGTCAACCTGTCGTATTCCTTGCCAGAGGAGGCTGTGAAGGCTAGGACTATAACAGAGTTTAAAAAAGAGCAAGATAAATTCATGGAGGTTAGGTCCATAAAAGGCTATTAGCCAGGGGGTAAGGAATGGTACCCTTGGCCTCTTTGTCAAAGGCTGGAGAAGGATGGCAGAAGACAAATTGCTTGATCATTGTCTTTGGTCCACCCCTTCTGGGGTACCTGGTACTGGCCACTGTCGGAAGACAGGATACTGGTCTAGATGGACCTTTGGTCTGACCCAATATGGCCATTCTTATGTTCTTATCTATATTTTAACCAGACTATTGTGGGTACCATTGGCGGGACTCGACAAATCAGTGTATCTACTCGCCCATAGCGAGTAGATTTCAGGCGGTCACCCCGTTCACCAGTGGCGCGCACATGCGCAATGCGGGTCTGGCGCATGCGCAGTGCGGGGCTGGCGAGTAGATTTCACTGCGGTTTGTCAAGCCCTGACCATTGGTATAGTAATCTTAAAAAAATGCTTTTATAGTGCTACAGATTGAGGTTGCTAGTCCTATTTTTCACATGAAACTCCATTCATCTGGCATAATCTGTTGAGTTACAGTCTTTCCCCAATGTTTTATATATGGAACCTTTTTACCAGGAAAGTTTTCTTCAAAGATTTATGTTAATTTGTTATTTTTGTGTCCTAACTGATCATGAATAATCATTTCTGTTAAAGTTAAGAAACATAATGTCTGAAAATATTGGGACCAAGAAAGAGTGTGTCACAAACTTAGTTTTGATCTCTACAAAAGTTAGAAAAATTCTTTACAGAATTATTGGCCAATTGTATATATTCTATGGCTCTCACAACCTTTGAAGCTTTCTAGTTTGCAATTTGAATTAAAATCTGAATTATATCCAATGGATGTCATTGGTGAGGGGAAAAAACTAACTCATCTCTAATTCTATTCTAAACCTAAAGGAGGTATATATATTTCCTGAGGACAAGATTTTTTGTTGTTGTTGATCCACAGTATTTTAGCAATGTTTACACTGCTGCAATTTTGTTGTTTAATAAAGATCCAGTACTTGGCTGCTAGAGCACCCATAGAAGAGCACCTCCAGTCTACTGCTACTTTGAGCTGGCCAGATTGATACTACCCTAGAATACTTGGAACACTTACTCCTCCACCCTGTTTAATAAGTCTATACAAAGTATCTGCACTCTTGTTCTTTTTGTATGCCATATAGATTCAAACATCATCTGTATTCTCACTAGTGCTTTATCTGCCACTCTCAGAGCAAGAGCACCATGTTCACTTGACTCTGATTTCTAGAACCTACAAATTCTATACTTTCCAGCACTCCAGATCTTTTTTCCATTTGCTGAAGTGTGATTTATGAAATTGTCTTATGTATACACGTGTGCATAACTCAAAAATAACTCATGTAATCTATCAATTTTAATGTCACAATCTGCTGGATCTATATATGGATATGTCTACACTACCACCCTAGTTCGAACTAGGGTGGTAATGTAGGCAACCGGAGTTGCAAATGAAGCCTGGGATTTGAAACGAGGAGTAATGGTAGTTTGGACTAGGAAGCCTAGTCCGAACTACCTAGTCCGTGCCGCATGTAGCCGCGCGGCATGGAGTCCGCACTAGCGGACATTTAAAAATGTCGGCGCCCGGCGAGATGCAAATGAAGCCCGGGAAATTTCAAATCCCGGGCTTCATTTGCAACTCCGGTTGCCTACATTACCACCCTAGTTCAAACTAGGGTGGTAGTGTAGACATGCCCTATCTTATTTTGATGTATGTATCACTCTTGTATGTAAAGTTAGAAATATGGAGTATGTAATGGTGAATGGTTTTAAATGTGCAAATGAAAGCCATCAAGACCAAGGGATGGATAGTATCCCATTATTTTTACAGATTCTGTTGTTCTCTCGCTTACCTTCAATGGAAAATTACCCAGTTAAACTGGTATCCTACCAGCTGAGATGATCACATACTGGCTACGTCTACACTGCAGAGTTTTTGCGCAAAAACGGCTGTTTTTGTGCAAAAACTCATGGCACATCCACACTACAAGTGTGTTTTTGCGCAAGAAAAAGTACAGTAGATCATCAGAAGACAGGGCTTTTTGTGCAAGAGTTATTCCTCTTTCTAAAAGGAATAAGCCTTTTTGTGCAAGAGCTCTTGTGCAAGACTTCTTGTGCAAGAAACCCCTATCGGAAAAAGCACAGGTGCTCTGATGGCCATTCATAGAATGGCCATCAGAGCTTTCTTGCGCAAGAGCATCCATGGCAGTGTGGACGCTCTCTTGCGCAAAAGCACATGGCAGTGTGGACGCGCTCTTGCACAAGAACTTTTGCGGAAGATCTCATCTGCAAAAAGTTCTTGCGCAAGAAGCTTGCAGTGTAGACATAGCCTCTGAGACCAACCACATAAAGGACAAACAAGGTTGTTCTCAAGTCTTAAGTTGATCACCCAGTCATTAAGGTGTTAGAGCACTGGAAACACCCTTGATGGCTTTCATTTGCACATTTAAAACCATGCACCATTTCATACTCCATATTTCTAACTTTACATACATTTTGTTGCTTTCCACTGGACTCCCTCCAATTTGTCCACATCTTTTCTGTAATAGGGGGCCAAAACTAGACGCAATATCCGAGATTTGGCCTCACCAAGAGTCATGGCGGGCTGGACACAAATATTAGACAGACCAGATCCGGTCCACAGGTCATATTTTGCCCACCCCTGCCTTAAACTCAGAGCTCTTCTCCAGAATGTCTGCTTTGATTGCCATTTGATTTTCTTCTGCACTTACACTTCTGCCTAATTTGGCTCTCATGAATTCACTTGGCATTTGAGAGATTTCTCCATGCTGTGAACAAGAAAATTTTTTATTGGTGAGTTATCTTTTTAAATTTTCAGAATTTCTTGGAGAATCCATCCTCTGCAACTGTGTGCTCTGTTTCTGTGTTGAGTTTAATAGGTTTGGGGATGTGGGTGCTGATGAAGGCAAATTGCTTTGCTATTCCCTAAAAGCTCAGGCTTCAGATTACTATGTTATTTTGGCCCCTGATGGGTCTCCTCTCCAAATCTATTTTTCAATGCAGTCTATGAGAAATTGCCAAAATTATACCACTAGGTAGATAACCAATAAGGATTTACTGTATATCTTATGAAATAAATTAAACAACTGAAAATAATCTGGCTGTGCAAATATCTGATTAATATTGTTATTGTTTCCCCCCTAATTTCTTACTTTTATTTTACAGAGTATCCCATCTCAGACAATGGCTAGCACCAGATGTTTCAGAGGAAGGCAAAGTAGTGCCACACTTGGAAGATGTGGAATAATCTATCCTTTATCCTAACCCTTAACTCAAAAAATGATTTAAACCCTGAAGCGGGAAGTTTCATATCCTTTCCAAAAATGTCTTGACATTAACTAATATAACTCTGAATATTCTTATTACCCATATAAATGTCCAATCCCTCTTTGACGCTTGGACTCAATGACATTGGACAGTTCAGCTATGAATTCTCCAGTCTAATTCTGTGTGACAGTAAAAGGACAAGCCACTTTTCAGTTTCACCAAATGTCCTCATCTTGTGTTATAAAACAGAGAGAACAATAGTTCCAGATCTACCTTCTCTTTCAGTATTTTATATAATATTATCATGTCCTCTCTTATTCATTTCCTTCCTTTTCAATCTCTCTTAATATGAGTGGTCCATCTCCCTAACCATTCACATGTTGCATCTTGTCTCAGACTGTCATTTTTATGAAGTAAGCACCATGTTTTATTCTGTGTACAGTGTCTAGCATAATGGTGTCCTGATCTAATGAAGCTACTATAGTACAAATAAATAAGACATTCTTAAGATAAAAAATCACTTCTTTGTGATCACTAAGACTTCTGAGTCTTAAATTAAGGAATTACTTCCGAAAAGCACAGTAACATAACATATTTTCTAATTATCACATCCATACAGCTCCATAAAATGCTTTACTATTTACTATTGCGTAGGACAACTCATACTGGACAATCTTCTTATTGCAATTAAAAGTTCAGAAATTCTACATTTTATTATCTGACACTGCAAACATTTAAAAAAATATTAGGAATACAAAGTTATATCAGCAATTAACTTAAGAAAAAATATCACAAAATATTTTGAAAATATTTCAATTCCTTTGTGTCTTGGTGAAACATCTTGAGAAAGTAATAAAACTTTGGCCCTTCTGTTTTAGGGACAAATCCTTCTCATTTTACTCGTCACACAAATATTCAATATATTTACTTTTATGAGCAAAGTGATCGGGATTTAACCCTTAGTCACATTATAGAACTCACATGATTCAAAGCAAATGCATAATTTAAAGAACATAAACAAATCAATCACTGGACCTGATCTAGCAAACCTTGCACACTCAAAATTCCCAATGACTTCAGTTGGAGGTTTGGACATGCCAGAAATGCCAAACAGGAGATGTGCAAGTACATATAACACCTAATCCTGCAACCATTTCCCAGAGTTGGGGCTCAGTCCTAATATCCTTTCCCAAGAAAAACTGTCGTTTACTGAAGTCATTGGCTGTGTCTACATTGCACCCCTTTTCCGGAAAAGGGGTGCAGATGAGACAAGTCGGAATTGCAAATGCAGCGGGGATTTACATTTTCCCCGCTGCATTTGCATGAACATGGCTGCCGCTTTTTTCCAGCTTGGGGCTTTGCCGGAAAAAAGCGCCAGTCTAGACAGGGATCTTTCGGAAAATAAAGCCTTTTCCGAAAGGTCCCTTATTCCTCTTAAAATCAGGAATAAGGGACCTTTCCGGAAAAGGGGTGCAGTGTAGACACAGCCATTGTGTCTGAGAGCTGCAGGATCAAGACCATAGCATCATCTCCCCCCATACAAAACAATGTATAGGGCATCGTGGAAAGGAGTAACCCAAAGACAAAAAAACAAACATGAGACATTTTAATTAGTTATATTTTATCATCACTTTAGCAAGGACCATGTTATTCATTCACAGAGAAAAATATCTGGATAGCGAGAAAAGAACCACTGAAATTATTTCAACTATACATGTGATAGAAACTTGCTTAGATTGCTTATTGCAAGAACTTATGTTTAAGTTACTGATTATTACACTTTATTTTGTCTAAGAAAATTGTTCATTTAAATGACATTCTTCGATGGAAACACCGTAAAATAGTTTAGTTTCTAAAAAAGCCAGCTAAAACAATTCACATTACTACGAAAGGATGCTTTTCTTATTTCTAAATAGTAAATAATTTCCCTGGAACCCAACAGTTGGTATCTTTAATTTTGTTAATTAAAGGTACCAACTTTTTCAAACTTGGGTGGCTAAAATGAGGCACCCAAACTTTCAAATGGGTTAATTATTTCAGAGCTCCTGGGCTCCTGCTGAAGTCAACAGGGGTTCAGAGGTGTTAAACACTTTTGAAATATAGACTACTTATTTAAGTGACAGACTTTAAGAATACCAATTTGAACATTTTGGCTTCCGATATAATAGCAAAATCTTTATTTTAAAATTAAACCATCCTGTTTCAAAAGGGATTTGACATAATACACATGTTACAATAAAACTACTTATCGGTAATATAAAAATATTTAATGTCTACATTTTGTTCCTCATGTAGGGCTATAAATAAAATGCAGAAGTAGACAATCTGATTTAATGATAAATAATTTATCACTAGAATGTTTTTAAATGTTTTAGTAGATAAGAAAATCTGAAAAAAGAATAATATTATGTCAAGTATCAGAGGGGTAGCCATGTTAGTCTGAATCTGCAAAAGCGGCGAGGAGTCCTGTGGCACCTTATAGACTAACTGAGGTGTAGGTCTATACTGATGCATCTGACGAAGTGGATCTTTGCCCACGAAAGCTTATGCTCCTACACCTCAGTTAGTCTATAAGGTGCCACAGGACTCCTGGCCGCTTTTAATAATATTATGGTTACTTGGTAGTCCTTTTTCAGGTATTAGTCATTTCTACCCGCATTTGATGGCAATGTCATATCCTAATCCTCCAAATATATAAAGGCATAGACAAAATACAAACAACAACACTGCTCCTCAGGTAACAGTTTGTAAATTACAAAATTACATAGGCTATTGCATTAGCAAGAAATGCAGCACTGTGACATTGCAATAGTCATTTGTACCTCAAGTAAAACTTATAATTAGGCATTGTAAGTTAACTTTTATCAATTGAAAATCACTTCTCCATATGCCACTAAAATTGTATTTTATTAAACCAGTGCCTACAATAAGAGAAATTAAGATTACCATATAACAAGTTTCAATGCCTCTTGCAAAGATCATTCTGAATAGATAGTAATATACCATTATTTATGGCTAATGATGAGTCAAACCCTGGTCCCACTGAAGTCAGCGATAGTTTTCCACTGATTTCAATAAAGCCAGGAATTCACATTACCATAGAAAAATTAATCAGGCCACACCTATTATAGGAATATTATTCATTCTTTCAATGCCTACAATAAAACAAACTTTTTTACTTAGTTTATAAAAATAAATCCTTAAGCATCCACCCTATTCACTGGAAACACGGTTTTCCGCATTCTTAAAAATAGAGCAAATATATAACAAACCATAATGCTGGCAAAGTCTGTTTTTTTACATACTTTGTCACATGATATAAATTAAACCTACACTTTCCACATGTACAGTAGTCAGCATAAAATTTAATAACTAAAACACTCTAATATAACTCTAATGTATTCCAAGTACACTCTAATGTATTCCAAGTACAAAAGATGCCCTTTTAGTAATGACAAATTATAAAATTTTCAGGAAAATATCATGGAAACCATACTCTACTTCTTAGTTCATCTCTAAATCACCGAATATTAACAATAATAGTAATTTGTAAATTGGCAACTGTGTAGCAAAATCAGATATAATACTATACCTTGAGTTTAGAATAATCACAAGTAAAAATAAAAGGGAGACAGAAAACCAGATGAAGTTTGGACAAGTTTCTCTGACATACTCCAAGTTAAACTGAGGGGATAGGAATCTGCTTAGCTGAAGTGCTGTCATAATCTCTCACCAAGTCATTGGTGGTATGATAATGCATGGCAATATAGGATTTGGCAAATCCAAAAGTAGATTTCACTGGCTGTAAGCTATTAGGGGTGCTGACTTCTTGGGAAGGGCTGCTATTATAGATACTGTAATATGGTTCAATACGGGTATTCATGGGAGTTGAGCTGCTCTGTGCATAGTGCTGATGTCCAACAGAAGCCTTGGGACTCAACACACTTTCCTTAGAATGACTAGGACCACAAGCTTGGTCCACAAACTTTTTCTGAGGTTTTGGAGACAACATGTATGCTGAATTGGTTTCATGATGGGATGATTTGTTCCTGTTGACTTCCAAGCTCCCTTTGCCCATGGCTCGAAGCCTTGTCTTCTGCTTACAGCAGAAAAAAACAAGGGCTAAATACTGGAGACACCAAAGAACTCTCCTTCTAAGTCCGGCACTGTTACGGGAATATATAAAAGGATTTAATCCAGATTTGAAAAAAATTAAGGTAAATCCACACAACTCAAACTGGTAGAGGATGAAACCACCATTACTGGAAAGCACATCCTGCACCAAGGAGATCCCCAGGGGGACACAGCAAATTAAGACAGAGAGGACAATGACCACACATGTCACCACCGCTTTGGAGTCTTTAGCAGTGGACAAATTGACTGCAGATACCAGTTGGAGCCTGGTGGCTGTGGGAGCTGGCAGCTGGCTGAGATTCTTACTGTAGCCATGGGTCTGGATGTGCTGCAACTTGTTGTAGTTCTGGTTCCTGTATAAAGCAGGCACAGCACACTGCACCCCATCCACCGCTCCTGAAGCAGGAGGTCCAGTGAAAGGCTGTGGTCTGGAGGCATCTACTGTGATGATGGGGGGACATTTCCTCACTTGGGCATTTCTCCTCAAGGCCTGAGCTATCATGATATAGGAGACTGAGACCACAGTTACACAGCAGATGAAATCACTCACATACAAGTAGAGGATGATCTTCCCTTCGCCACTGATCAGGCTGGACATGGGGAGGCAGAGGCGTGACTTACGGGTTCTCAGGGTGGCCAAGATAGCTAAGGTGAAGCTTGTGACCCACAAGAGCAAGGTGAGAAGGAGGGTGCAAGGGAAGGAGGCATTTCGGTTGGGCTGCTTCCCTAGGACCATCCTGAGCCGATGCAAGGCTATCACAGCCACTGTCTTGAGAGACATGATGATGAAGCCAGAGCTGGTGAGGTGGAAAGTGAAGCAGAAAGCATCAGGAACACCATTCACAGAGTTGAAAAACAAGACAAAGGCAAACATGGGGGCAGTTACCCCACAAATGAAGAGGTCGCAGAAGGACAAGTTGAGGATCATAAAATCAAAGTTAGTCCTGAATTTCCTGAAGGCTGGGTCGAAGAACGACAAGAAGACAATGAGGTTGCCATAGGATCCCAGGCAGAAGATGATGGCCAACAGAAAGGTGCAGGTGACCAGCGTGGCTGTGTGGATGATCTCCTGGAGATCCCCCTGGAAAGAGGAAGAGGTGGAGTTCCCGCTCAGAGCGTGCAGCCGCTGTCGCGAGGTGTTGAAGGGATCCAGGAGCCTTTGGCTGGCCCAGTCCTGCAGCCTGTGTGTCAGGTTCATCTTCCCAAAAATAAACACCCCCCCACCCCCAATGGGGGAGTCCAGCGTCTCAACTCAACGGTGTGGGGCAGGGGGAGTCCATGGTGGGCGAAGCCTGTAAACACCCCGAAGAGAGAAAGTCAGAGCAGGGAGCTTAGCCCCCGCGGTCCGAAGTGCAGGTGTTCGGGAGGCGAGGGAGCTGCCGGGCTCTCACCTCGGCCCCGGCGGCTGGGACCCGCATTGGTTAAACCTCCCCTCGGCAAGGCCACAGCTCCCCCGGCCGCTGCGAGAAGGGCCAGGCCCGAGTCAGAGCCGCCCCCCCCCCCCGGCTCCGCAACGCGCACACGCCCGGGGGCACCCTGCCCTGCGCCGGGCATGGGAGTCGCTGCGGCCGGGGGAGCGGGGCCCGGACTCCCCGGGCGGGGGCAGCGCGCAGGGCCCCTGGCGCGCCCGGCACCGCAGCCTTCCCCTCGCCCGGCCGCCCGGCTGAGCCCGCCTGCGCAGCCCCCTCACCTCGCTGCGTGCGGCGCCTCTGCCCCGGCTGCTGCGGCGGCGCCGGCCTGGCCCCCCGGCGGCCCGGCTCGCTGGCGGGCGCGGGGCGGGAGCCCTCGGCGGCTGGGCTGGGGGACGGGCGGCTGCTGAAGTCATCGCCGACGTGCGGGAGCGATCAGTCCCCTCACTGCCACCTGCAGCCAGAGCCCGGCCGCGCTGCTCTCCCGGGCACGCACAGACTGACCCCCCCCCCTCCGCCTGCAGTGCCCGCTGCCCCCCCCGCCTGCAGTGCCCCCCCGCCTGCAGTGCCCGCTGCCCCCCCCGCCTGCAGTGCCCGCTGCCCCCCCCCGCCTGCAGTGCCCCCCCGCCTGCAGTGCCCGCTGCCCCCCCCGCCTGCAGTGCCCGCTGCCCCCCCCGCCTGCAGTGCCCGCTGCCCCCAACCGCACTGCCCCCCCCCCGCCTGCAGTGCCCGCTGCCCCCCCCCGCCTGCAGTGCCCGCTGCACCCAACCGCACTGCCCCCCCCCCGCCTGCAGTGCCCGCTGCACCCACCGCACTGCCCCCCCCCCGCCTGCAGTGCCCGCTGCCCCCACCACACTGCCCCCCCGCCTGCAGTGCCCGCTGCCCCCCCCGCCTGCAGTGCCCGCTGCCCCCAACCGCACTGCCCCCCCGCCTGCAGTGCCCACTGCCCCCCCCGCCTGCAGTGCCCGCTGCCCCCACCGCACTGCCCCCCGCCTGCAGTGCCCGCTGCCCCCAACCGCACTGCCCCCCCCGCCTGCAGTGCCCGCTGCCCCCACCACACTGCCCCCCCCCGCCTGCAGTGCCCGCTGCCCCCAACCGCACTGCCCCCCCCCGCCTGCAGTGCCCGCTGCCCCCAACCGCACTGCCCCCGCCTGCAGTGCCCGCTGCCCCCAACCGCACTGCCCTCCGCCTGCAGTGCCCGCTGCCCCCAACCGCACTGCCCCCCCACCTGCAGTGCCCGCTGCGCCCAACCGCACTGCCCCCCCGCCTGCAGTGCCCGCTGCCCGCAACCGCACTGCCCCCCCGCCTGCAGTGCCCGCTGCCCCCAACCGCACTGCCCCCCGCCTGCAGTGCCCGCTGCCCCCAACCGCACTGCCCCCCGCCTGCAGTGCCCGCTGCCCCCAACCGCACTGCCCGCCGCCTGCAGTGCCCGCTGCTCCACAACCGCACTGCCCCCCCGCCTGCAGTGCCCGCTGCACCCCAACCGCACTGCCCCCCCCCGCCTGCAGTGGCCGCTGCTCCACAACCGCACTGCCCCCCGCCTGCAGTGCCCGCTGCACCCTCACTGCACTGCGCTGCACCTCAACTGCACTGCACTGCACCTCAACCACACACTGCAGTGCACGCTGCACCACAACCACACACTGCACTCCCACCGCATGCTGTACCATAACCGCACTCTGCACTCCCACTGTGCATTGCAGCACACCTGCACACTATATTTTGCACCATACTGCAACCACATACTGCATTAGAACCACATACCAAACCCCCACTGCACAATGCAATGCATCACAACCACACACTGCACCTCTATTGCATGATGTAATGCACCTTGCACAACAACCAGATAATGCACCACCAATGCACTTCCATCACACTGTGTAATGCTACTTGCACCACAACCACAACTGCAATGCATACTGTACCACAACTACATGCTGCAACACACATATTGTGCCATCACCATATACAATACTACTGTTGCACACCGACCCTGCACCACTGCCACATGCAGTGTACCATCTCTGTATCCTACACCACCGCACACATTGCAATACAATTGTGTGTATGCATATGCACTTATACTGCACTACAACAGTCCCTGCATATATACATATTGCACCACAACAATGCACACATTGGAATGCACATTGCAACACCACAGCACACACTCGTACAGACAGTGCGTGTCAATCACACACAGATCTACAAATACAGCAATCTAGCCTCACAAAGCCATACAGACAAATACTCTATGATATATAGAATGACGATCACACACGGCCTCATCACGTGACAACATAGCCATACGAATCAGTAATACAAAAGAGGCTCTGTCACAAGTCACTGTAACATAGCCATATAAGACAAGACACAACTACACACAATAAGGAAAGAGTCATCATCCCTGCATCTACCACAGAGAGCAATGCAACATACAAATAGCAACACAGAAGAAGCACTGCTATCACACACACATACATTCAGTGACACAAGACAAAACAAAACACATCTCCAGACTGCAGGGAGTGTGACAGCAACACTCACACACTGCTAGCGACATGGCGATGCACAAAATGCTACAGCAACAAAGTCTTTTAAAGGCACACAGCATCAGATCACAGCAGCCCTCTCTTACCCTCATGCAAGCTATGACTATGATAGACCCTATGAAGCCTCAAGACTGGCAATTTTGGGGGAAAGCCTCCCTGTCCTGTGGAGAGCGAGCACAATACGGTGGGGCTGTCTGTCTCCTTGTTACCTGGTGGTACGGCACCAATCAGTAAGGGGCCTAGGCAGTACTGTAAAAATGAAATACTAATGTAGCAGCTGGAGCGAGGTTGCCTGCTACCCTTTGACGCACTCTGTCATGTGATCCTGCAGTTCTAGATGACACAGTGTTAAAAATGGGCCACCTGAAGCCATTCACGGAGGAGAGGGAAAAGGAGCAAAAGAGTTCAGTCACTCGACTGTTCCTTCCTGGCCTGTGAGCAATAAGGATTGGCTGTTGCCCCTACTTCTCCCCCTCTCCATCCCTCTGGGGAGAGACACGGGGAGGGGAGGGGCGGCGAACAGACCCTTGGAGCTACCCCACCACCTGTTCCATCCTGGAAGGAGAAGATGGGATCTTGCTGTAGCCCCTCCTGCAGCCTGGGAGAGGATGGTGAAGCACCATAGGAAGAGCAGAGGTGAAGGTTGGCAGGGGTTAGAGTTAGAGCACTGTTAGCAGAGGCCAAAATCCCCTTACTCGGTATATTTGGGGTACTGGCAGCACTAATTGTTTCTCTCACACAAGATGGGCAGAAGTTGTTGAAAAAAAAAAACCAGATCAAAACTCCACAATGTAGTAATTTTTGTAAAAAAAAGTCTCATAAATTTGGAGTCCAAGTTCATGACTTTTGAAGATCCAACTCATAATTTGTTCTCTCTTGTACTTGGTAATACAGGTTGTCCCCGACTTATGAATGAGTTACCTTCCAAACACTTGGTCGTAACTCGATCTGTTCATAAGTCAGAACCCATTCATTTAAATGTGACCGCGCTGTTCATAAGCGCAGATCGCGTTCGTAACTCAGGGACCAGCTTAATGGGAGGTTGGTCGTAAATACAAACAGTCGTAAGTCAACGCGTTCCTAAGTCGGGGACGACCTGTAGTGAATCCTGTTGCCTCAGCCCCAGTTAGCTTTCTAGTCTTGATACAACTACAGTGTCCCAACAACTACTCAGTTGCCTTGGCTAGCGGTGCAAAAGGAAAAGGGGGAAAAGAGCTGTTAGGAACAGAAACAGTACAGCTGGCATCTGCTAAGGGGGCGGGGGTAGGGGTCACTCTGCAAATGTGGGGTATGTCTGCAAAAAAAGATTTAGTCATGACCTATGTGAGCTGGGCAAGGTTAAAATAGCAGTGAAGACACAGCAACTCCTCTTGTAACTCTCGTTAGCAGCTCACAGTAAACCCAAAGGGGCAGCCTTCTGTTGAACTCAACCTGCTAACCTGAGTGAAAGCTGAAGTGCTGTGTCCTTCCCGCTATTTGAACCCAAGTCAGCTAACCCAGCTTAAGAACATGCCTTTTCTACAGTGCAGACATACCCCAAGGCTATGTCTACACTCGCGGCTTCTTGCGCGAGTCATATGCAAATGAGGCTAAGCGTGGAATATCGCCGAGCCTCATTTGCATACCTAATGAGCCACCTTTTTTTCAGAAGAGGCTCTTGTGCAATAAGGAGCATCTATACTGCCCCTTCTTGCGCAAGAAAAACCCTCTTGTGCAATGCCGTTACACCTATTACTTTTCAGGAAGAACGGCATTGTACAAGAGGGTTGTTCTTGCGCAAGAAGGGGCAGTGTAGACGCTCCTTGCGCAAGAGCCTCTTCTGAAAAAAATGCTGGCTCATTAGGTATGCAAATGAGGCTTGGCGATATTCCACGCTTGCCTCATTTGCATATTACTCGCGCAAGAAGCCGCGAGTGTAGACATAGCCCAAGTATCTGCCTCAGATGGGGCTATGCATGTTGGTGGGGAGGGGGGCGGTGAGCCTATAGGAATGAACCAACTGGATACCCTTCCCTCCTGCCAGGCTGAGGTGGAGGGAGAGGTGTGGACAATGCTGCATTACCATGTTCAGCCTCCACTAGTGGAGGGCTCCATAATATAGGTGAACAGGAAAAGGGCAGTAAGCTCAGAGGAATGCTAGCTGATAAGGGGCAGAGTGTGAGCTGGAGCAGCTGGCTTGTGGCTCTAGCCTTAGAGCTGAGACATAGATGCTGGAGTGAGGAGGGTGCTGCTACACACTTTGGCTTGGAGTGGTTTACAGTTTGGTTCAATGGCTCATAGCACTTCCATTATACACATTGTTCCTGCAATCCTGTGCTGGGCAGAGACGCAAAACTGGGACTACCAAGGGCAAGCTAGGCAGGGAAGCAGCCTGATCCTGCAGTTGTCGTGGCAGCGGCATGAGAGCAGGAGGCCTGCAATTACATGGGTAGCAGGAAAGGTTAGTGTAGAAGGCCCTATTTAAGGCCCTTTTCCAGTTACAGCCCTGTACTCAATTGGAAGCTGGGCTAGAAACTATGTGTTGATTTTTGTTGTAACCATTGATATCTTTAGGATATTTCCACTTCCTCCTTTTGCTTGCCCAGCCAAACAACCCTGTTACTTACTTGAACTACTTGAGTATTAATGGGAACACCTGAGAGCTGGAGCCAATGGAACAGCTGTTTTTAATCTGCAGCCCAATTAGCAGTAGCTGCAGTCCTGCCCTGTGCTTAAAAAAAAGAAAATTGGCACCCTGGTGCAAGGGACCAGGCTGGGGCTAGGCACTGCTGAGGGCATCAGCTCAGGGCGAATTGCCCAAAACCAGAGCTACTTACAGCCCTCAACTGGAAACCTTTCCCAAATAGGCCACAAACCAGTCACACAGAGTGCATCAGCTGCCAATCTGGCCAGCAGGAAACCTCACAAACAAAACCCCTCAGACACTCCAGCTTTCCCTGTGCCACAATCAGCCCCAGACCTTTCACACAGGTGAGCGGCTATAAAACTGGTTCTCACCAACTCCAAACAGAGCCTTCTGGTCCCAAAGAACCAGCCATAGTCCCAGGCCAATGTACACTTTAGATCTTACCCACAAGAGCATGCTGGGCGAGTCCTTTAGAATCTAAAATCTAAAGGTTTATTAATAAAAGAAAGAAACATTTGAGAGTGAGATTGTTAAGGAGAATACATTACATACATCAGTCCCCAAGTTCTTGATGCAGCTCTTAGCAGAGATGTTACAAACAGGAGTGGTCTGAGGCCGGCTGCGGCAGCTGGCACCCCAGGCGGAATGCATGATTGGCGCTCCCGCCTGCAGGGCTGTCAATGGACTGACATCATCATCGGGCACCCCATGATGACCCGGGCAGCGGCGCCCTAGGCAGCAGCTGAGTCCGCCTATAGTCACAGGCCACCCCTGGTTACAAACTGCTAGCTTAAAAGTATCTAGTTCACATCCTGTGTCAGGATGGGTCAGCAATCCTTCCGGCTCTCTGTCCCTAGCAACGATGCATCTGCAATCAGGAGCAAGACTGAAGACAAGATTGAGATGGCTTCATGGGATTTTTATATTCCTGGTGTCTCCCAAACTGGAGCTGGTCACAGGATCAAGTGACCTGTCTGTGTTTCACATGCAAGTAGTCATTATGCACTGGCTGGTCTGCAGGCTTCCAGACACATTCCTCAGGTGTGTATTGGCCACTCTGCGAGCCATTGTCCATGCAGCGGTGTTAGTTAGCACAGCCATTCACTGAACAATCCTTCCTCACAATAGACAGCCCAGGCCCATTGCTCCCTCCCAGACAGAGAACATTTACAATACAAGAACAGAGGCCATACTCATAACTTCACATACAAAAATCATACAAGTATCTGAGTATCATAGAATCAATAGAGCACAAGCTTCCATTTGACACCTCATATGGCCCACTTTGTACAGAATTTGGGGGCAAACACTACCCGTGAATGCAACAGTGATTGGGCTGCTCACTTTAAAATCCAATAATGTGACACCTGGTCTGGCAGAGGGTAGAGCTGGCTGAGAGGGAAACACCATCTTGTAGCCTTCATGAGCACTCCTGCCAGCAGGAGGCTGGTAAGTGCCACAGGGAATGAGAGAGTGGGTGTGTGGTAGGTTGGAGAGGGGTAACTCTGTGCAGTGAAGGGGCGGAGGGCACTAGGAATCAGAGTTTTGAGGTGGGACTCCACTTTTGGGGGTGGGTCCATTGTCTGGCCCCACACTGCAGGGTCCAGGTCCATCTACTGGCTGCTTGTCCCCATGTGGTCCTGGGTCTGGCTGCCTGGTCAGGGAGCAATTCTGTAAGGGAGCAGGCAGCCCAGCCCCTCGTGGCAGAGTCTGTGGGTTCTACGGTCCAGCTGGCTGGCCACGCAGGGGGTCCTGCAGTCCAAAGTCAGGACCTGCTGCAGGATCTGGGGTCCAACTGCCTGGTTCCACAGCATGGGGTGCGTGTCCTGGCTGCCCAGCTCAACGCCCAGAGCTCTGATTCCATTCTTGCTCTGGGTGGGGGTGGAGGTGTCGGACATGGGGGACTGTGGGGACGTTTGGCAGGGCTGCGCTGTGGTTCTTAGCTTATGGTTCAGGCAACACATTGTGGGCTGCATATGTGGCCTGCTAGGGGAGCTGGTAGCTTCCATGGGCCTCTGGTCAAGGTGTGGGGAGCACAGCTCTGCAGCCCCAAAAGGGGCAGGGCCTTGTGTGGAAGGGGCTGGACTGCAGCACTGCCTCCTGCCCTCAGAGCACTGCTCTGCAGGCTCCAGCTGCAATTTAAACCTGCCACTGCTGTAGTAGAAGTGGCAGTGACCCTTTAAATCGCTGGGCCTGAAAGCAATTGGCCCGTACCCCCTGTCAGCGGGCCTGTGGCCCACACTGATGACCAGGTTGAGAACCACAGCGATAGAGCCTGGTGCTTATAGCACTTGCCCCTGCGCCCATGGTACACAAAGTAGAAATGAGTCCCTAGAACAGTCTCTCTCAAAGTGGGCTGCAGCCCCACTCTGGGAAACAGGCCAGTGGGCCGCTCCGGTTCGTTTATGAACAGCTCCACTCCCACTGGCCGTGGTTTGCTATTTGCAACCAAGGGAAGCTGCGGGAAGTGGCATGGCCCAGGCCACTGCTTCCTGTGGCTCCCCTTAGTTGCAAATAGTGAACCACAGCCAATGGGAGCCACGTGGCTGCGGAGCCATGAAGTAAAGAAACTGGAGCAGCCTGTTAGCAGCTTTCTCAGAGCAAGCCCACAGCCCACGTCGAGAAACACTGGCCTAGAAGGAAGTGGTGTGCACAGCCCTATCAACAGGAGGAGCAAATGGGGCAGTTGTCCTGAGGCCTCGTGATTCAAAGAGACCCGGGGCTCTAGCCTCAGTGGCAGCGGTGGGATCTTCGGGCTGCCTAGTGAGGTGGGGGCATCATGCAGCCCACTCCAGGCAGTGTTGGGGAGGGAGGCCATGGTTCAGGTGACATTGAGGGTCAGCTACCTTTGTCCCTACCCCTTCTGCCCTCAGGCCCACCCCCCTCCTTACCCAGGGGCCCGGCGTGGCTGTCGGCTCCCCTGGGTGTGCGCAGTATTCAGAACAGCCTCCTGCAGCAGACTGAATGGGCTTCACCTCTGACCGTTGCCATTATTATCTGCAAGTTTCTACGCAGCATGATACACTCTCTCTTCTTCTGTCTAGGGCTATGCAGGTTTTCCTCCTTGCTTTCTGACAGAAAGTCTCCTGTTGTTTCTAATAGCCTGTGGGAACACTTGGTTTACATTCCTGTGTGTTTGAACTCTGGGGTAAATAAGTATCTTTCCCCTTCAATCTCGTCTCTGTCACTTTGCATGGGCCTGCACTGCATTGGTTTCCCCCGGTTACCATCTCTAGTTTGCGTTCACTAATTGCTATGGTGATTCTATTTTCCCAAAGAGAAAATGGGACACCACTCAGACTGGCCCAACCCCTGCTCTCCGCCCTCATGTGCATGGCCAACCTGGGCCTGAGAGGCTGTCCTGAGCTCTTTCTCCTGTGGCCTGGCTCATGCTGCTCTCCCAAGCTCAACTTCTCATCTGGGGCTGGCATTGCCAGTTGCCCTCCCCTGGTATTTCTCTGTGCTCCACTAGGAGTCGGACCCACTTTTTTGACAAAAACTCTTGTGAACTGATCATCTGGCAAGTGCAAATGGGACAAATGTCCCATTTGCAAAAAATGTTGGTACAGCTGGGACAGAGCTTAAAAAAGGGACTGTCCCTGCCCAAAAGTGATATATGGTCACCTGACTGATTGTGTACTTGATAAGCGTCTGGCCTGGGCTTGCACGATTACCTTGGTGAAGCAGTGTGACAATTTTGGAAGGGATCTTTAGCATCTTAGATGTTTGGTTTTGATCTTTTCTTCCCACTGAGTGACTCATATTGTTGTCTCTATCTCAGCATCATAACAACAGTCAAACGTACAGTCTCACAGTCAATGCCTGTCTCAGCCACACGCACAGTCTCTGTCAAAGATCTCCCTGCTCACACACAGAGGGCAGCTCCATAATTCCGGGCTGCTTGTGAGAATTGTGCTATAGAGTGCAATGCAGGCTACATGTCAGTTGCCATTGGAAACTCACAGGGTGCACATGCTAGAAGTTTTCCTGAGGGGAAAGACAAGTCAGTTAAGACAGCCTGAGGAAGTTTTTCTTGGAGTGAAATCCAAGTCCTAAGCTCATTAGGAGAGTAGAATAATAGCTGGATATTTAGTATGAAGGCTCATCTGTCCCTGAATAGTGGTGTGGGAGGACTGCTGAGCGGATAACACAATATCATCTACTGTTCTCAGGTCATATGTTGTTGTGGGTAACAGAACCCTGAGTGTAGTTAAGTTCAATTGCTTAGAGCAGTGGTTCCCAAACTTTTCAGCATCACGCCCCCCTTTCTGATTTTTGAAAACCTCATGCCCCCTCCTCCCCAAAAAAACTTGTTGATCAAAAAAAAAAAGGAACTGAGTAGGGCAGCAAAACTTGATGGGAGGATTGGGTTGCCTCATGCCCCCCCCTGGAATTTCTTCCATGGCTTAGAGCATGGCTATACATACTGATGAGCCAAAGTAACTGGTTAGTTTTTGGTTTTGTTTTTGGTTTGGTTTTTTGGTGTTATTACATGCATTAGCTCATGAGGGTGCACAGCTAGGAACTTCAGCACTAAAACAGTGGAGAGACCCTCTGCTTACTGCGTTAAAACAATTCTGCTGTTTTAAACCGGGATGCAGAGAGACTACCAAGTATGTCTCACCCCAGAGCAGCACTTCCCTTTTCCCTTCTATTTTCTTGTATCTTTCAGGTATGAACTCTTTTTCATAATGGAAGCATACATTTTCCCCAATTGGTTTTTAAACATTTCCTCCTCCTTCTCTTGGGCCACCGAGCCCGAGACGCTAACAGCAGGAAGTTTTACAGGGTACCAGGAGATAAGGTATTGAGGCAACTTTCGGGTAGCTGAAGGACTTCAGGCATGTGCTTTCCAGTACACAATGTCGCCTGTTACTGCTTATTCTGATGTGGTTCCATTCCACGTTACTTTAGCCTGGAGTTTCCAGAATGCAAATTTCACTTCTTACTGTATTTTCACGTGACGGTTGAATTCTTCTTTCAAGCTGGCTCAATTTTCTATTCTTATTTGGTGTGTCTAACATACCTTTATTTCATAAAGACCTGTTAGAGTTTTATCTGATTCATCCCTATCTTGCAGAGATCACTTCATTTACTTAGAAGAACAATAATATAACATTGTTTTCAAAGCACCACGCGCAGTATTACTAGAGAGCCACTGAAAAGGCTCCTCAGCCCTGTGTAAAAAGTCAAAAATAGGGTAAGTTGATGGCAATTAAAATTTAATTTATTTTGCTGTCTGTTCTAAAGGAGCACTATCCTGTGCTGTGTAGCCACTTGATGGGCTAGTAATTAGAGTCTTGCAGGCTCTCAGGATCCCTTCGTTCATTCTGAGGGTAGAAATAGAATAGCAAAGTTGAGGCCAGGATTATCTGACATGATGGATCCTGCATTAACACGCAGTCCCACGTCCTCAAGGGCATACATGCTGGTAGAGAGCCGTGAACACACCAGTGCTGTCACTAGTGCAGATCACAGAGCTGTCCTAAGCAATTTCTCAGTAAACTGTTAAACATGTTTCTGCCACCCAAACCACATCTCATGCAGAACTGACTCCTGTCCATCACGTCACCTCTGTACAGGTGGTTTCTGGATTTATGGGAGGGGCAGTGACACATCCCACGCTTAACTGACTTGGTTTTCATAAAAGAGATGTGTATCTATGTGTAGGGCTCTATCAAATTCACAGTCCATTTTGGTCATAGGTTTTAAAAAATAATAAATTTAACCATTTCAGCTATTTAAATCTGAAATTTCACAATGCTGTAACTGTAGGGGTCCTGAAGGAGTTGTGGAGGGGTTGCAAGGTTGTTGGGGGAATTGCAGTACCGTTTACTTCTGTGATGACTCTGCCTTCTGAGGCTATGTCTACACTGCAGGTATTTGTAAAAGGAGGTTTACAGGATCTTGTGCAAAAGGTGTTTTTTGCGCAAAACGAACCCGTCTACACTCCTTGTTATTGCGCAAAAACCTCTTGCGCAAAAAGCATCAGCAGACAATATGCATATGACGGTGTGACAAATGCTAATGAGCACTTCATTAGTATACTCTCTGCCGACAAATACCTGCAGTGTAGACATAGCCTGAGCTGGGCGGCTGGAGAGTAGTGGCTGCTGGCTGGGAGCCCAGCTCTGAAGGCGAGCTGCCACCAGCAGTAGCAGAGAAGTAACGATGGACTGGTATGGTATTGCTACCAGTTGGTTCCTGCAGAACTGGGCATTTAGTCAGCAGCTGCCAATCTCTGGCTGCCCAGCTCGGAAAGCAACTGCACAGCAGAAAGGATGGCAATACCGTGACTCCTCCCCTCCCCACAATAAGCTTGTGATCTCTCCTGTAACTCCCTTTTGGGTCAGTTTGAGAAATGCTGGTGTCCCCTGTGAAATCAGATGGATTAAAAGCACACAAAAGACTAGATTTCAGGGGGAAAGGGGAGAAGAAGAGGAGACCAGATTTGATGGTTCATGACGCATTTTTTCATGGCCATATATTTGGCAGGACTGTATGTGTGTGAGAGAGAAAGAGAACTTCAGTCTCCAGCCCCCCAGTTCTTATTGCAGAAAGGGAGGCAAACTGCTTGTGTCTTTCAAGACTAGAGATCAGTTTCCATCAAGTAACATTTTCAAGGCTCTTGTAAGGAAAAAGACTAGCCATGGCCTTTTTTAAAGCAATGACAGCAGAACTTTTGTTATAATTCTAGCTGTTTTTACTCCACTCCATGGCTACTCTCAGATAGCCACATGCCTAAAAATGTGTTCACGCAACACCAGGCACCACATCTACAAATCAGGATTGGATTTTTTTAAAGATATGCTCCGGGAATTATTTTGCTGAAGTTCTATTACCAGTGTTATACAAGAAGTCAGACTGGACAATCACAATTTGTCCCTTCTGGCCTTGGATTCTTTGAATCTACAAATCCAGTCATTGGTTCCCCCTCCCCAAATTTCCTCTATTTCCCAGCATAATCAGAATGACCATATCTCAGTGAACCAGATTGCAAGGGCCATACAGGTTCATTTGTGTTCGTACTGTCTTTTTGTGGGTTCTGAAGTAACAGGCATGCTGCACATTCTCATCAGCATATTGGGTAGACAAAATCATTGGTGAGCATCTTGATAGCTGTAATAGTGTTATGACTCTTTTCCCTGGCAGTTGTCCATAGATTGTCGTGTTCAAAGTCTTGGAAAGCTCTGAGTATTATTGTGTGTCGCCATTTTGTTTAATTTGATGCCATCCTCTCGAAATCATCCAGTTGTATTGCACCAAAGCGTATGCTGTTCCTGATACTCTCCTTATAGTGCTTTCTGGGTGGCCTTGATTCCAATGTCCTTGTGCCGGTTCCCCTCTTGCGCAAGAGCCGTTTTTCCTGAAAAAATGAGGAAGAACGGCTCTTGCGCAAAAACGGTTCCTAATTAATTATGCAAATGAAGCATGAGAATATGCTAATCTGCACTTCATTTGCATAGACTTTTGCGGAAGAGGGAAGCTGTGTAGACATAGCCCCAGAGTCTTACCTCATTGCAGAGAAAAGTTCTGGAAGGGAAGTCAACAGGAAAAGCCAGTGCCTTTCCTTGCTGCCTCCTCCAGGCCAGAATCTCTCACTACCACATGTAGCTCCACACAACAGTGTGAATGCAGTCAGTTTTGTATTGTGCTGGGTAGTTACGTGTACCGTAAGTGCTGCTGCAAGTGTAAACACAGCCTAGGATACTTTTGAAAATAGGAACCTCTCATCTTTAACAAAGAATCCACCTCTATTCCGTGAAGGGTCTTGCGAAAGAGATGTGCAGGGGGACTACTCATGGGAGTGATCACTACTGCACATGAATAAAGGTTACAAACTTGGGACCCTGATGTCTGTGAAGTGCTTTGAGAGTCTTAGATGGAAGGTGCTATGGGATTAAATAACCTAGACCGTAATGATTGTAATTCTGTTGAATTAGAAGTGATGCTTTAGTCCTCCAGTGTAAAATGCAGCTGGACCCTTTGTTTTATTGTTTTTCTGTTTCTAAATAAACCCAGTAAGGAATCCTATAACTTACGGAACTAAAAAAAACAACAGCCAAACATGGCTTGCCTATCAGCTAGTTGAAAACATAAGAACGGCCATGCTGGGGTCAGACCAAAGGCTCAGCTAGCCCAGTATCCCGTTTTCTGACATCCTATTGTCCAGTCTCAGCTTCTGGCAGTCAGAAGCTTAGGGGATACCCAGAGCATGGGAATGTGTCCCTGACCATCTTGGCTATTAGCTATTGATGGATATAGTCTTCATGAACTTATCTAATTCTTTTTTTAAAATTCAGTAATGCCTTTGGCCTTCACAATATCCCGTGGCAACGAGTACCACAAGTTGACTGTGTTATGGGAGATCGTTCATCTTATGTACGTTTTAAACCTGGTGTCTATTAACTTCAACTTCATTAGGTGACCCCTGCTGCTGCTTGTGTTATGTGAAGAGATAAACAACACTTCCTTATTCACTTTCTCCATACCATTTGTATGTTGACAGACTGAGTCATATCCCCCACCTCACTCATCTAACCAAACTCACCCAGTCTTATTTCTCTTCATATGGAATCTGCTTCACACCCCTAATCATCTGTATTGCTTTATATCCCCTTTTAATGTATCATTTTGAGATGGGGCAACCAGAACCGCATTCAGTATTCATAATATGGATTTATATACATGTACTGTCATTGTGCTATTTTCTACAGTATTGTCTGTCCCTTTATTCCACCACACGCTGAGCAGATGTTTTCAAAGAACTATCCACAATGACTCACAGATCTCTTTCATGTGTGGTAACAGCTAATTTAGACCCCATCATTTTGTATGTATAGACGGGATTGTGTTTTTCAATGTGCATTTTATCAACAGTGAATTTCATCTGGCATTTTGTTGCACAATAACCCAGTTTCATCAAATTTCTGGGTACCTCTTCACAGTCAGCTTCAGATTTAAGTATTTTGAGTAATTTAGTATCACCGGCAAACATTGCCATGTCACTATTTACTCCTTTTTTCTAGGTTATTTATGAATATATTAAACAATACTAGTACCAGTAGAGATTCCTGGGGCCAATTTCCCTTTAATCTTTTCCATCCATGTGTGGATTTTTTCAATTGATGTGCAGAATCAATTTTGTTATGTGCACCAAGTCATGTGTGAATGTGCACCACTAGTAGAAATACAAACTTAGCTGTGGGCGCCCTGCTATTTAACTGGGCAGCATTGGAATCTCTCCTGAGCAGCCCAAGCATCCCAGGCTTATAGGAAACACTGCTGGGGGATACCACTATGTACCTCTCTCCCTTCTGAAAATCAACCATTTATTCCTGCCCTTCGTTTCCTATCTTTTAATCACTTTCTAAGCTGCGAGAGGACTTTTCCTCTTACCCCATTACTGCCGACTTTCCTTAAGAGCCTTTGGTGAGGGACTGTAGTGAGCAGAGTGGCCACCCAATGACTCAGAGGGGGAGGGGCCTCTGAGTGAGCCCTGGTGGGCAGAGTCCTTCCCCCAACCGGACTACATGGACCTTGTCAAAGACTTCCTGAAAGTCCAAGTATACTACTTGTACTGGATCACCTTTGTCCACATGTTTGTGGCCTCAGATTTGTCACCTAAAAATGTCTTCAGTGTGGGAACTTCCATCACCTCTTCAGCGAAAACCAATACAAACACTTAATTGATCTTCTATGTAATGGCCTTGTTTTTCTTGAGGGATCCATTAGCATTTTGATTGTCCAGTGGACCCTTTAATTATTTGGTTGGATTCCTACTTTTGATATACTTAAAGTGTGTTAGTTTTTGTGTCTTTTCCTAGTTGCTTTTCAAATTCTTATTTGTCCTGCTTAATTATTCTTTTACATTTCACTTGTCAGAGTTCATATTCCTTTGCAGTTTACTCACTAGGACTTAATTTTTTAACAACAGTCATCTTTTTGTTCGACTGTTTTTTAACAGTCATCTTTTTGTCTCCAGTGGCCTCTTTTATTCTGCTGTTTAGCCACGGTGGCATTGTGGTATTTTATTTGGTCCTCAAACTTTTTTTTTTAGGAGTATATGTATAGTTTGAGCCTTTATTGTATTTTGAAAAAGTTTCCATGTGTGTCACTTGTAATTGCTTCTTTTAATTTCAATTTTTCTTGCTTCCTCATTATTGTGTGGTTCCCTTTTTTTGAAGTTAAATTCTACTGTGATGAGTTTTTTGGTGTTCTCCCCTACTCCCCCTCCCCCAAGGATGTTAAATTTAATTACATTATAACCACTATTACAAATCCATTCAGCTATATCAACTGTTGGACAAGATCCTGTGCACCACTTAAGACTAAATCAAGAATTGCCTCTTCTCTTACGGGTTCCAGGAGTAGCTGCTCCAAGAAGTAGTTAATAGTGTCGAGAAATTTTATCGGTGCACCCCTTCCTTAGATGACATGTTCCCAGGCAATATGACGATAGCTAAATTCTTTCATTATTATTAGGTTTTCTGGTTTTTTAGCCTCTTTGATCTCCCCAGGTGGTTGGTAGTATATTCCTGCCATACTTTTATTTTTCAACCAATGAATTTCTATCCATAGATTCTGTGGTATGGTTTGATTTGTTTACAATTTTTATTTCATTTGTCTCTATACTTTCTTTCATGTACAGTGGCACTCCCCCACTAGAACGACCTACTGTGTCATTCCTATATATTGTTCCACCAAAGCAGCAATAAACGTTGCATCTGGCATTTTAGCTCCTCTCCTGTCCTGAATGCAGCTTTCATATATTTAAAGAGACTCTAAACATAGACACTGATACACCAGATCAGACCAAAACTCCATCAGATCTGACATCCTGAATCCTAGAGTTGCTTTTGTTTTGTGCTTTGGGAAAAAGCAACTGCCCCCACCCCTTCTCCCTGTACACAATATAGCTGGTTAATTATGTATTCTTTTCTCAATGTTCAAGCTGTGTGGCTCATGCACACACCTCAAGAGAATGTAACAGGCTACAGAAGTGTGATGAATTCCATTTCATTCAACATTTAAAGTAGACTACTCTTTAGAAGCCTGAAAAATAACATTGTTGTGACAACGTAGTGTGGGCAACATTTTCAGGCAGGGAGACAAAGCTGTTAACTTTTCCTGCCTGGTGATTCCTTTAGCAGAAAAAGCACTCTGTGATTTGTTCAGCCTCTAAGAAGAACACAGTGTACAGATTAGCTGAGATGGTGCCTTTCAGGAGTCCCTTCACCAACAGAGGAGGCAGAATAATACTTCTTAGTCAGATTAAGACAAAGGGTATGTCTTCATTTCAAAATACAGGTTGAAACACTCTACTGTGACTCCCTGGTTCATCAACCTCTGCTGCCTCCCTCCCCAAGTAATCTCCCTGGCAGTGGTCCATAGGACAGTTGAGGTGGCTGCCACAGAGTCCTTCAAAGTGTGGGGCCCGGGGTGGCCACTGCAAACTATCCTACGGACAGGACAGCTCTGCCGGCAGACCATCTGGGCATGAGAGTAGGATAGAGCTGACAGGAATAGAACAGGCCTGCAGCATGGAGAATTGCTGTCACTCTCTGGATCATGTGAAGAGATGAAGAAACTTTACTGTGTAATTAAACAAAGGCACACTCTGATCTACATGCAGGAGGGAGTTACCACAAAGAGACTCATACTTTTCTGTTTAAGGAAAAATCTCAGAGCCATTTAGTATGCTTGGGGACTAACAGCATGATCCCGATAAATGCAAGGCCAGGGGCTGTTTGTGCAAAACTTATACCAGAGAGTGTGTGAATATTTTTCATGCTGCTCAAATAACTTTCTAGAATGTTTCTTCTGCTATTACAAAAAACAGGACTATATAGCACTTTAAAGACTAACAAGATGGTTTATTAGGTGATGAGCTTTCGTTGGCCAGACCCACTTCCTCAGATCTTCTGCTATTAGTCTTATGACAGTGTAGAAAGCAGCTTGGGTTCCTGGGAAGGGTGCAGTACCTAAAGTTAGCAGATCTGGGTTCTGTTTTTGGCTACGCTATTGACACACTAGATGATCTCTGTAAGTTATGTACACTCTCTGTGCCTCAGTTTCCCCATCTGGACAATGGAAATGACTTGCCCTTCTTGGGAATGTACTCTAGGGTCTAGGGATGGAAACTGCTAAATATCGTTACTGGTCATTTTTTCAAATTTGGATGCCTATCAATAGGCTCCCGATTTCCCATTCGGGCACCTACATAAATGAGTTGCAATAAGGCTACTCTGCACTTTGAAAAGCAGGCTATTTATTTAGAGTGGGATGTTTCAAAAGCACTTAAGACCTTCAGCGCATAAGCTGCACTAAATTCCTTAGTCAATCAGGCATTTCTAAACATTCAATGCCAAAATATGGACTTAGGAATTTAGTTTTAGAAAACAGTTTGAAATTTGTTGATCACTAGAGGTGGTAGTGAAAGATTAAATATTTGTAAATTGGACACTTTCTCAAAATGAAAAACTATTTCTCAAAGATAATGAATTCATTAAAATGGAAGACTTAGAGGAAGGAGATTTTCCCCCCCAGTACTGGAGTTACCAAAATGTAGGAATACACCTCTCTGGATACAGTCTTTTAAAAATTTAAGTAGAAGGTTGTATGTTCAAATATTCTTTTTAATATCAATCAGCAAAATAAAGCAAGCAGAGAACAGAACTATCGTACAGAGTCTGCTGAGCTGCTATGAATATTACAGAATGGGGCGTGCACTAAATCAAAAGATCATTAGAATTTGGGTCTTGTATTTAGGAAGTGAAGAGATGAATTGAGGCAAAAAGGTTTCCAATGGTAAAGAATTCTGCAGTGTTGTTTCTTGTTCCCATGGAGATCCTAAGTTTCTCTCTGTAGTCCTCTCCTTTTAAAGAGAATGGCTGAGAGCAAAATCCATTCATGTCTGCAAGGCAGGAAACATGATAGCAATAACTTTTGCAGCATCTTTCATGAGATATTTGTACACAAACTAATTCTTTACAAGCTTCAGAGGGGTAGCCGAGTTAGTCTGTACAGGATAAACTTAAAAAGCAACAAATAATATGGTAGCACTTAGCATTTCTAACATACAGCTGTCTTTGGTGTTAATACTAAACTTCACTTTACCCTTTGGTAAATACTGCTGCCCTAAGAAAATTTGGATCCCCAAGGCATCTTTTCCAATGCAAGGCCATTCCTATAAATATTCTCTGCAATAGGCTGGGTATGATTTTTGAAAATAATTTTAAATAGTATTCCTCTTTATAACAGAATGCAAGAGTTTCACAACTTTATTTATTAAAACAAAACTGTAGACTGGGGCAGGTAAATATAAAAGAAAGTGAAATAAAAAAATTCCCAACCTGCAGCTCACCACTTTCAGAATGAAATAAAGGGGAGGGGGAGTTTTTGAAAAAGTTGATAAACTGCTATGAAAAGCCAGAGGCAGTAGAACCAGGGTGAATTAATTTGGGACCTACAGGAGGAGGGGTGAAGGGGAGAAGATCAACTGCACTTACAGAAAAGCTATATAAGGGGAAAGTACTTGAGAAAAATCTGGGCCTAGAAAATTCCATTGACAGCAACAGCAGGTCCTTTGGACATAGTCATAGTTTCAGCAATGTCACTATCTCCAGCCTAAGTTTTGTCATCTAGAACTGTTCAGCCTCTCAAGGGTTAACATGGCCCAAACTCTATCTCAGTTTCTGTATAGTAAGATGGAAGCTGGGCGGAGTCCCGAGGAGCGGTCTTCAGACAAAAACAGCCTCACTCACGTTTTGCTCTACGTGCTGCGCTATTTCTGGAACTTGGCAGCATCCCTTGAAGCGGAATAGCCCCTGAAGGAGACTGGGGCCGTGCTCCAGAGACTAACCATGCTGCAGTGTGCCCAGTGCCCTCCTCTGCCGTTGAACAGAAGACAGATGAGTGGTGTACCCCAGGCCTGTCTCTGAACAAAGGGCCCATGGCTTGAGCTGGGCTTCCCTGAAGCTTCCCTTTGTATCCCTGCAATAAGAGAAGTCCCCACTCTGGTGTCTTTTCTGTGGGTGGTGATGAAAAGCCTGGGCACCAGGGCCTGTAGTCCTTGGCTACGTCTACAGTGCAGGCTTTTTGCGCAGGAACAGCTGTTCTTGCGCAAAAACTTGCGGAGCGTCTACACTGCACATGTGTTCTTGTGCAAGTACATTTACAGTAAGGCGTCGGAACAGAGGGCTTCTTGTGCAAGAGTTATTCCTCTCCCCACAAGGAATAAGCCTTCTTGTGCAAAAAATGGCCAGTGTAGACGGGAACAGGGGTTTCTTGCGCAAGAAACTCCTATGGCTAAAATGGCCATCCGAGCTTTCTTGTGTAAGAGAACGTCCACATTATCATGGATGCTCTTGCACAAAAGCACATGGCAGTGTGGACGCACTCTTGCGCAAAACAGTTCTTGCGCAAAAAGCCTGCAGTGTAGACACAGCCCTTGAGTTTTGACAGAGGGTGGCATTAGGGTTGCAATTTTCTACTTGCACAAAACCAAACACCCTTGCCAAACCCCTCCACAGAGGGGACATCCCCTTAGTCTATCCCCCCTCCCTCTCTTGCTTGCTTTCCCCACCCTCACTCAGTTGCTCATTTTCCCCAGCTGGCTCAGGGGGCTAGGGTGCAGGAGGGGATGAGGGCTCCAATTGGGGGTGTGGGCCCTGGGGTTAGGGGTGCAGGCTTTGGCAGTGGGTTGGGAGGTGAGAGGGGTTGAGGGCTCTGGCTGGGTGGAGTTAGGGATGAGAGGTTTGGGGCACAGGAGGATGCTCTGGGCTGTGACTGAGGGGTGGAGGAGGGGGATCAGGGCCGGGCCAGCATATTGGGGCCCAGGAGAGGACCAGAGGTGCAGGTGGCACTTAACACCAGCAGCTCCCGGAAGCAGCAGCACATCTCCCCTCTACGCATAGGAGCTGGAGTGCTGCCAGGATGCTCCCCCAACCCCAGCCTGCAGTCCCCTCTTGCAGCCCTAACCCTTCATCCCCAGCCCGAGCCCCCCATACCCTTTTCCTACACCCAAATTCTCTTCTGGAGCCCACACTTCTCCCAATATCTCAAGCCATTGTCCTAGCCTGCAGCCTTCCTGCACCCTAATCCTCTCATCCCCAGCCCAACCCTAAAGGCTGCACCCCCAGGTGGAGCCCTCATGCCCTTCTTGCATCATAATCTCTAGCCTGGTGAAGTGACGGTGGGTGGGACATGGAGTGACTGGGGATGGGGCCTTAGAGAAGGGGTGAGGCAGAGGGTCCCCCAAATTTTTAAAATCAACATGGGGGTCCTGTTTGCTAATGTTTATGAACCACTGGTTTATAGCGTTGATACAACTTGGGCAGGAATTGCAGATACAATGACACAAAGGCTACATCTAGACTGGCCACAAATTCTGGAAAAGGGATGCAAATCGGATAAGTCAGCATAGGGAAATCCGCGGGGGATTTAAATATCCCCCGCGGATTTAAATAAACATGTCCGCCGCTTTTTTCCCGGCTTGGGGAAAAGCCGGAAAAAAAGTGTCTAGACTGGCACGATCCTCCGGAATAAAGCCCTTTTCCGGAGGATCTCTTTCAAGTAGGAATGCCTTAGTTCAGGCCTCTGCCTTAGTTCAGGCCTCTTATAACAAGGCCTCATGTCTGGGGCTCTCTTTCTATAAGTCATGGCCAGAGCTCTCCCTTTCATAGGATGGCTTCGGTTGGCCACCACAGGCTCTGAGCTTTGGGGGAACCCTGCAGCAGCTGCCTCAATTGTCCTATATGCAGGACTTGTGGGGTCTGGTGTGGGGTGGGTGCTAAGGAGGGGTTGCCCCTGCACTCACTATGGCAGAGAGAGCCGCAGGGAGTGGAGGAACCCAGCAGCCTGTGCCACATTTCACCACCTCCCAGGTTTGTTCCGCTTCACCATGGCGGCAGGAAGCTGAACGCCCCAGCCCACCCCACTCCCCTGAGCGGTGCAGCAAAGCAACCCAGCTGGGAGAGGATGGCGGAAAAGGGCAGGCTGCTGTTTGTTTTGTTTCGTTTCGTTTCCTGCATCACCTGTCACCATGGTGAGTGTAGGGAGGGGGTCTGACCCCTGCTGCCACCCTATGCCAGGCCCTGGTAATGCCCTGGCTCACATTTCTTGGGGTAGGGGACTTTGGAGCAGGAGGGAGCAGTGGTGGGACTTATGATCTGGGGCAACCCCCTGCCCTGTGCTCCGGTCATGGCCCAACCCTACCACAGAATGAAATTAATCTGAGTCACAGAAGAAATAGTCAAAAGGCAAATGTATTTGCAGAATCACAAGTACCTTTCTATCCCAGGCAATTTTCAAATTGAGCCATTTACACCTGAATTGCAGAGCTCACCTACCACGGTCAATGCTACTTACTTATTAGCTACAGTACAGTGAATATCTTTGGAACACAGGGCCATATTCTCAGACCACTTTTAATCCCAGTTCCATAATCTGACTATAGGTTGCCACCTGAAAATGGGAATTTTCAATTCATGTAAAGCTGGTGGATCTGATTCCTATGTCAATTACCCTAAACCCCAGCATAAGGAGCATAGCGGAACCCTCTGCTTTCCGACATCAATCGGACATCAAAGAACTGTTGTCCTTTAAGTAGTACAGATTATTGCATGTGCTTTCTACAATAGTGCTTTCAAAGTTAATTTTTATGTGACTGGAGAGATCTGAATTTCTTGGACTTTAGACATCTGTTTGACTAGTAAATTCAGGGTCCTGAAGGTAAAGCCTTTGACAGGCATCCTCAACACCAACATATCAATGCAAGAACAAAATAAAACCTAGGATCCTACAAGAATAGGGAATGGTCATTCAACAAATGGCACTCTTCCCTCTGCAGCTGCAGACTGAATAGCTCAAGTAAGGTGTTAAGGTAAATTTGCTGTTTAAATGTTAATTCTAGGCAGTCATATAAAAAAGCTTGTGTTCACTTGTGGATAAGTATCCCAAAGAACTCTTCTCGGTAGAATGGTATTGATCTCAGTATCGTGGCCAAACTTCCATTTGTGTGATTACCTTGTGCCCACTGAAAATTACCCCTACCTAGCAAATTCAATTACTGTCTTTAACCGTGGTGCTGTGTGATGTTAGAACAGATGCCATAGTCTGTTCCTGAAGCAGTGCATTTCAGTGATGGTAAAGAGACTATTTTGTATCAAACAAAATTTTAAAATGGCAACCTGCACGCTGCACTGCATAAACAACCTGAATTCTCTTGTGTTCCACAATGCATATAGAGCTAACACAAAAACCCCATAGCAATTAGAGAAGACAATCCTAAATTAGATCCTGAAAGTAGTGAACTTTTTGCTCAAGACAGACAAAAAATGCAGATGTTACAAACAATCCATTTATTGGGTTTTAAACTAGGTACACAATTGAAATGATTTTGGCACTACGCTATACAGTGGTTACGTCTGTGTGCTGACACTTAGTAAATACTGGACTAGGAACACCGCTGTGCTTAAAATTTGTATCGAGTCACTCAATCAGCAGGTAGATATTTCAAAATGTATTTTAGTGTTCCTGTAAGGAAGACTGTACAGGTTATGTGAAAGATGAAACACATCCACTTGTTAACTAATTCATTGTAGGAGGTACTCTGCATTCTACAATCTTATCACATCAAAACATGTGATGTTAGCATTTAGAGATGGCCACAAATGTTTCATTAAAATCTTCATCAGATGCAGGTATGAGATAAATGAAAACTAAAACAAAATAAAATTTCTGTCTTTTAAACAAGGAGCCATATTTTGCTAAAGAAAATAATTAAAAAAAACTAATCGCATTTGATTTGATGCAAAAGCCAGAAGCACTATAGTATTAACATCTAAGTGTGAATTTTTACAAATTAATCTCACAATGGTGTTATGTAAAATGGTGCAAACTGTACAATGTCTTCTGAAAGCAACGCCTCTACAATTTATACAGTCTTTTACATCTATGTAACACATATTAAACAGGTAATTAAATAGCCAATAGATATCAGTCTCTGAACAAATTTGCAGGCAAAAACAAACAAAAAAAACCCCACCCACCCCTAAAAACAGAACTTCCACAACCTTAGCAGTCTTCCATTTATGCAAGGTATGCTTCTCCAAATATCCAAATAGTGACCAATAAGTCTTTTTAATGAGAATATTCTGTTAAAAAATGTAGCCATTCAGTGCTTTTGCACACTGTACATACTCTTCATTCTCTGAATTAAAACATTGCTTGATAGCAAAAAATGTCTCTCTATGGGCTCTAGTCAAATAAAAAGACCCACAGCCTTCCACTTTTAGGGAAGCTACAACTGGTCATGAGTTTAAGTTGTGCACGTGGTCAAACTATGGCCAGGCCAGGCCATGGAAATTGTCCCACTGTCCATAGTACTGATCTAGGCTGTAGAGGGCAGAACAGATGTTTACATTTCCACCAAAGGTAAGATTTAAAAGGGTTGTTCAGTTTTCAGCTCAATTAAATGATACAGAGCTTGTCATCTAATCTCAGTGGGTGCTTGAATGCAAGCAGTGGATCCTTTGAGAAAAACAGGTTCCTGGCCTCTTGTCATGGGATCAGATGGGTTTAAAATTTGTAGGTATCAGCTCCTGCGGGCTGATCAAATTAAAAAAAAAAAAAAAGTGTCAGCCAAAACTGGAGCACTTCTCTTAGAATGTTCAGCCTTGCAGGAGTTTGTGCTGTGCAAATCCACAGATGTAAAAAAATGACTAGGCACATGAAGTAAGAAAGAAAAACAGAGGCGAGAGAAAGAGTTGGATCCTGTAAGAGAGTGAATGCAGTGTGAAGGTGGCTAGGCCCTTGACAGTATGCATTGAAACAAGTAACGATCCAGCCCTGCAGATGCAGTAATGGAAGGCTGCTGGCCTCCCACAGCTACTCCCTGTGGAGTTGTAATTCTTGATGAAGAGAGCTGTTAGGACCTAATGTTCGTATTTAAAATGTTTTTGATTAGGCATCAGGATTTACAAGACTAAAAGTTCTATACACAATAAATTAGTTTTGAGTTTCCTTTATTTTTGCAGAGATGTTTCTAAGTCTTCATTTTTCCAAGAAGCACCTGAAATAAAAATAATTAAAAACATTATATCTTTATCTGTGTTCTTGTGGTTCTACAAAACAGGGTAATTAAAAATGCCCCTGCAGGCTTACCTATTTAAGCATAATAGCATGGTGATACTAAGAGGTCTGTAAGGACAAGCAGCTGGTCATCAGTGAACTGCTGTTTGTGCTCCTGCCAGTTGTCATGGTGCGTCCTCCGGAAATTGGACAGTGTTTTCTTTACTGTCATCTGTGTAGCAGGCAACACAAAATTTGATCTGTATTAATCTGATATTTTTAAAGCTCTTTACATCTTTAGGAAGTGTTCCTAAACCCGATAACAAATATTTAGATGTAACAGGGTAATTCCATATTTCTATTACACTTCTAAAACGGGCATGTACATATATTTGGACAGCTGGAAAGTATGGAATGGGCCCCCAAAAATTCATCCAGTCCAGATTTGGAAGATTTTAGAATTTACAACAAGTTTTGAATTCTAGTCTCTCTAGATCAGTGTTGTCAAGGCTGATGTATGATGAAAGAACTTTTGCTAGGTTGTGTTTTTTGGCACTTTGGAGCCCTATCATAAATTCTTATTAATCTTGATCAAAATAGTTTTCTTCCCTCCTCTCAATTTTCAATCTTACTGCTGCAGCTGCAGGGGCTCTGGCTCTGCTGTGTTTTTCACTGGTGGGCAGACAACATCAAAGGCTTACATAATATTTGTTTGGTCACGTACAACTTTCACGTACAAGTTTCATCTCCCAACCATTTTGTGAGTGACATTCCAAAGATGTTATTCCCATTATTTAACATATCTCATTTGGTGCACCTCAAAGGCAAAATATTATATGCACTCTCCACATTTAGTTTTTGTGATTCAGTAGAAGTCAGCCCTAGAAGAACTGATTAGCTCTTTCCAGGAAATTCCCCTCCACGAAGTTAACACACTACATTAATAAACAATAATCAGAACATTAGCAACAGCTAAAGGCAAAGATACTTAAGTATTTCCATTCAAAGCCACTCTGAGTTGCTCATATGAATTTCCAGTACTTTTATAGATCAGGCTGCAATTTTAGAGGACCTGGTCTCTACCCAATGATTCCATTATAAATAACTCAGATTTCTACTTAATTTTGGCTCTAGCATAAAAGCAACTGAGGCAGAAGTAGAAATAGGGCAAGGAATTGGTGTGTTTTCATATGGTGCCTTTGAATTAAAATAGCTTTTGAAGAAAAAATAGTGCACTGTGTGACATATCTCTTCACAGTCTTTCTTCAGAAAGCTAAAGTAAGGGTGATAGATATGTTTTTAGATTAGGTAGACTAATCAGAAAAAAAGAAATGGAATCAAACTATTTTTACCTCAATGGGCTGAGGATCGTTTAGGTGAGCACTGAGGTCCATCAGAAGCTGGGGCATCCAAGTAGGTACATCGTAAGGGCTTGACAAAATACATGCACTAAGTCCTAGCACACCAGCATGGCGCTTAACCAAGTCTGTAATGAAAGGCATAATATACATGTGAAAGGATGCAAATCTCTCAAGATATGTTTCCACAACACAGCTAGATTCAACTTCTCTTTCAGAAATTTTTAAAATATGAAAAGTACTAGAAGAAATACACATTAAATATAATTTGTCATTGGCAGTCAAGTCAAAAACTGCAAGGTATAGTTCCAAGATACTATGTTCAATACCTAAAAGTCCAGGGTAATCCCAGACTGGGCCAAATGGTAGGGACAAAGACAGCCTGAAGAAGAAATAAGATGGATCCAATAAACTAACTGGGGCATTGCTTTCAAGAACACCCTCAAAATGAGTGCTTCTGGCCTCCTGAAAGCTTCACCATGCCAGGATGGGCAGGTGACTGGGAAGAGGAAAGGTGACTATCAAAACCAGCATCTGTCCCTTCTCTGTGCAAGCCCTTGATGAGGTTGCCAAGGCCTGGGTGGCAGGGGAGGCCCAAGCTGCTTATGGTGGTGTATACATGCTCAATGAGTGAAAGGTGGCCCTGCTATCCTTTAGCCCATGCAGCCTCACATCCATCTGGTCCCATCGAAGGGAAAGTCCTGGATGGAGGTCTGCATTTCCTACAAGAGTTGAGCAGTACAAAGCTAGGAGCAGCACCTAACAACCACCGCCATTGTGACTACCCTGGCTGCCAAGTCTGCTGCGTCTAATGCCATAAGAACATAAGAATGGCCATACTGGGTCAGACCAAAAGTCCATCTAGCCCAGTATCCTGTCTGCCAACAGTGAGTCTCTGAATATATGTCCATTGGTAAACAGTACACCCAGGTGTAAGAATAAACCACAAAAACTTACTAATCTGATCATATAGCTGCTCTGTAGTAGTATATTGTTAGTTAACATGTACACCACATCAGCACCCAAACTATCTATGGGTATGTCTACACTAGCTTGTGAGTTTGAGCTAGGTAGGCAAATGAGGGCAAGCGGAGTTGCAAATGAAGCCCGGAATTAAAATATCCCGGGCTTCATTTGCATGTTCCCGGGCGCTGCCATTTTTAAATCCCCCCTTAGTCCGAACTCCGTGCCCGTGGCTACACGCAGCATGGAGTAGGTAGTTCAAATTAGAGATCCTAATTACTCCTCATCTCTTCATGTATTGATCCTAGCACAATGGGGTGCCAATCCCAAACATATATTAAACAAGTCAACTCTATAAACAAAAATGTTTTGTCATGATGGTTTATAAACATCTAAGTTTTATAAATATTTGTATACACAGATGTTTCTTTACATATACTCCTTAAAAAGTTCTCCTGAACTGCAGGGCATGTTCTAGGCATCTGGGTTATTCACATACTAAGCTGTTTAAGGATAATGTAATTAAACTAACTGAACCACTTTTTTAATGTATAGTTTGCTTCTTTGAGGCAGTGTCTTTCACACACCATACGATTCATCATCCATGGCCAAGCCCTTCGATACAACCGCATCTGCTCTAATCCCACTGACAGAGACCAGAAACTTCAGGATCTCTACCAAGCATTTATAAACCTCAACTACCCACCCGGAGAAATAAAAAAGCAAATTGAAAGAGCCAAATGAATACCTAGAAACCATCTACTTCAAGACAGACCCAAGAAAACCAACAATAGAACACCACTTGTCATCACCTACAGCTCCCAACTTAAGACCTGTCCAACACATTATCAATAAACTACAGCCTATACTGGAACAGGACACTAAACTCCAAGAAGCTCTGGGAGACAGACCCATAGTCTCCTATAGACAACCACCTAACCTCAAGATGATTCTTACCAACAACCACAGGACATACCACACTAATACCAACCCTGGTACTTTCCCTTGCAACAAACCCCGTTGCCAGCTTTGTCCACATATTCACTCTGCTGACACCATTATTGGGCCTAACCAAGTGAGTTATAAGATCAAGAACACATATTCCTGATCATCCAGAAATATAATCTATGCTATCATGTGCCGAAAGTGTCCGTCTGCTATGTACATTAGACAAACGTCTCAGACACTTCGCCAAAGAATCAATGCCCACAAAACAGACATTAGACAGGATCACAAAGAAAAAACAGTTTCTTGCCATTTCAACCAGAAAGGACACTGTCTCAATGACCTAATCACCTGCATCCTACTTCAGAAGACTTTCAAATCTGCACTTGAAAGGGAATCCTCTGAACTGGCATTCATGCGAAAATTCGACACTATCCGTGGGGGCTGAACATAGACCCCAACTACCTTACCCATTACAAAGATAGCTTCCCCAATTATCACCTCTAATACCATTAACTCACAGACATCTACCCTTTCCCACCTCTAATATCATTAACTCACAGGCATTCACTTTCCTTTCCCTCCCCCCCTGCATCTCCCTTCTGTTCTGAAATGTGATTTGTCCTGTTCATTTTTTTTAATTGTATCCTTTGGTATATATGGTTGTGACTGTTTTCTTCCATTATTTGATCTGAGGAAGTGGGTCTGGCCCACGAAAGCTCATCATCTAATAAACCATCTTGTTAGTCTTTAAAGTGCTACATAGTCCTGTATTTTGTTTTACCTGCAGAAGGAATTGTATCTACTGCTGTGCCAAGGTCTCGCTTTCTCTTTTTCGGTAGTCTTGTCTTGCAGAGCTGTTCAAAGTGAGCCTGCATGGGGCTATCCATAGTGAGAAAGTTGCACTGTAGCAGACCACTCAGTGTGGTAGCAGCCATTTCTCTCACCTAAAAACAGAAACATCAGCTACATCAATTACTACAGTAAACATGCACAGCTGACTTTTATTACGGCTCTTTTGGACTTCTAGTTAGATCATGTTGGCATACAGTGCTTGGGAAAGATCTTTCAAGTTTTTATCACCATATCTTAGTAGGTTATTAAATGAAATTGGTATACTAAAGTGTCACATATAAAGCAATAAATAACGTTCATATATAGTTTTAAAACGGTCATTATACAGGTAGACAAAATTTGTGATCCACGACTGCAGCAAACAAAATTTCAGTATCAACAAACTTGTGTTGTAAGCTAAAACAGCAACTGATTTTGAATTTTTAAAAATAGACTTATGTGATAAATATATAATCCAAAACAATGTATAATAATGCTACTGAGATTTTATAGAAAATATATAAATACAATTACCTGCTTTGCCCATTAATGAAATTGGTACACTAAGATCTGTTTACATAGGGAAAAGTACACCTTTATCCCAAGTATTTTATTTCTTCCTTGCTACATAAGAAACCATCAGAATCCACAACATAAGATGAACAACTTGGATGTATACAAGTTTAAGAATGTATATATTCCTGATATTTAGTATCCTAGCTGAAACTAGGGAAATTTATCAGGCCATATTGTATTATGGCTGAATTACCACAATTCTCTTCATAATCTTGTAATTCTGGCATATGTTTATAAACAATGTTGGATTATTAGGGGATACTATAGTGTCAGTAGGACACAGTCACTGACTTAGTTCTGTAACTCTCCAGTTGTCATTTTACTGCCTTGAGCCGAGTTTAATCCATCAGTAAACTGGCTTGTAAAAATAGGTATGTTGGAGATACACATCACTCTATTGTAACTAAGTTAACAAAAGTATAAGCCAAATCAATTTCAACAAATTACGCACAAATTCTACAATTTTTTTTTAAATTTAACTGGGCATAATTATATTTGAAGACAATTAAATTACTGTTTGTTTGCTTACAAAAATAGCTATGCCTGCTAAATGTTACATCATCACTCCTAAAAGGACATTAAAAATCAGAGAACTATACAAAAAAAAATCATAAATTGTAGAAACATAGGTTCTGCTTTATGTCACCTCAAATTTGGTTCTCTCATAACAGGCCCATTGCTATTAAAATGGAGGTTATGGGCTGACCATAAGAACATTCTAACATTTACAAATCTGAAAGCCCAATTAATTTATTAAAATGCTAACAGCAGCCTCATTTACTGATAAGTACATACTGTTATACTTCCACTAAACAGAATGTTCATCCATCTAGAGTACAAACACCTACCAACGCTCTGAATCCAATGCAGCAGATTATAATAAATTATATCCTTGAACATAATGTTCTGAACCTCCACAAAGCAATAAAATATAGCTACAAGTGTTGTAATAATTAAACATAGGAAGTTAACAATAGGCTCTTGAGACTTCCTGCCATTTACATATCTACAACGTATGATCCACTTTATTAATAGTGTAAACTATAAAGTGAAACAGTCTGCCAGTACTGTTTATCAGCAATTTATGAGCCTCTTAAGGACTAAAGCTATTAAATGAAACATGAAGTGCCAATGCAAGTCTCAGAATAAGTGGAAGCCTGGCTGTAAAGTGAGCAGGCTCACTAGGTTTCTAATAATTTACATTACTGTTCACTGTAATAGAATCAGTTTTCAGTATTGTCAAATCTAGTTACTATTGCAAGAAGCACCTAGAAACAAAGGACTTACAATCACAAATTAATAAGGCATCATTTTCATATATATTTATTGCAATGCCCATTAACATCACTCATATTTAAGAATTCATAAGCCAGGAGGCTTGTATGATGAGCTAAAAGCTATGGAATAGAAACTATTTTCAGCTGCTGCATGAGCTCATCTGAAGAAGTGGGTTTTGCCCATGAAAGCTCATGAAGCTGTATATATTTTCAGAAGCTTCAGGGGGTAGCCGAGTTAGTCTGTTACAGAAAAAGAACAACAAATGGTCTGGTAGAACTTTATAGACTAACAAAACATGTAGCTTCTATCATGAGCTTTTGTGGGCACAGCCCACTTCTTCAGATGATGGGAGTCATCTCCGGTCATCTGAAGAAGTGGGCTGTGCTCACGAAAGTTCATGATACCAGCTACGTGTCTTGTTAGTCTATAAAGTTCTACCAGACCATTTGTTGTTTTTTATATATATTTTGTTAGTCTTTAGGACAAAGTTGAATTAAGGTACACAACTTCAGCTACATTAGCTGAGTAGCTGAAGTTAAAGCACCTTAACTTGACTTTTGGCACTGTATACACTGCAGGAAGTCAAAGGAAGAACACGCTTCCTTCAACTTCCCTTAGTCCTCGTGAATGCAGGGTTCCCGGCATTGACCGGAGTGCCCCTCTCACTTCGAATTAGCTGTCTTAACTAGACTGCTAATTTGAACCCTGGAAGATCGACAATGGCAGCTTCGTTCTTCCTCTGTAGTGTAGATGTACCTAAGGTGCCACAGGACTACTCATTGTTTTTAGAAATGTAACAATCCACTAAGAAAGAGGCAAAAGAACTGGTGGTGAGAGACATCAATTTTAGCATTTTTACTTAAAATAATCTGAAAATACAGTTCATAACTAAGAATTTGTCTGTCATGTTTTATCCCAGAACAAAAAGACAAAGTATACAGACTATTAAAAATGAAATCACCTTCTCATTAAACAGAGTGATGAAAGCAATGCTATGGTAATTACTGAAACATACTGGAACTTGCCAATTCTTATAATGAAAAAGCAAGATTACTGTCACAGTAAAGTAAGGTTTCCATGGTAGCAACATGATTGCAAGAGATTACTACACAAAATAGCTTTTGCTGATTTCTACCTCAGCAGTTCAAGGATATACATTTTATTTAATTATCTGCAAATCTATGTAGCTATTAAAAGTGAACAGCAACTTTTGTAAATTATGTAAATGTTGGATTATGTGATGAATGATTTGATTAGTAAGAATAACAAAATAGCCAGGCTCACCAACTCTTATTCTACTATAACATGCAGTGACATAACTGATAACTAAGAGACCCGCTGGAGAATGAAATCAGTGCACTGGGAGTAGAAGGTTAAATTGCTGTTTTTTAAATACAAGGCACATTCTTGTACAATTGGAAATATTAATTCTATATTTATGTTTTAAGAATTATTTGCAAATCACCTAACGCAGATTAGATTTTCACTACTAAGACTCTTCATACTTTCAAACAGATTTTACACAAGAGCATGACACAAAAGGTACTCTTGCCCTTCCAGGAAGATAAATACAGGCAGTCCCAGGGTTACATGGATCCGACTTACATCGGATCCCTACTTACAAACGGGGTTAGACAACCCCGCACTATCTGCTCCCCCCCAGCAGACCAGGGAGATGCGAAGCTAGTGCGCCCCCCCCCCCCAGCAGACCAGGGAGACGCGGAGCGGCTTTTCTCAGCAGACACCTCAGCTTGAGAATAAAGGACTGAGGGAAGTGAGGTGTGGGAGAATAAAACTGAGCTCTGGAGAAATGTTTGGCTAGAGTTTCCCCTACAATATGTACCAGTTCCGACTTACATACAAATTCAACTTAAGAACAAACCTACAGTCCCTATCTTGTACGTAACCCGGGGACTGCCTGTATGTTACATGAAAATGGACTTTATGTTAGGCATTACGGATATATTGGCCATGGCAAATAACTACAGAACAAAATGGTATTTCGTGACCAGACATAGAACTGCTCAGTTGTGGCTGAAACATTAACATTTTTCAGTATGACTGTGCACTGTACAGTATATAATTATATATAATACACATACACAGCAGAAAGGAATCTAGGGGTTATAGTGGACCACAAACTAAACATGAGTCAATACGGTGACACTATTGCAAAAAAAGCAAATATGATTCTGAGATGCATTAAAAGGAGTGTTGTGAGCAAGACATAAGAAGTCATTCTTCTGCTCTACTCTGCGATGATTAGGCCCCAATTCGAGTATTGTGTCCAGCATCACATTTCAAGAAAGATGGGGAGAAATTGGAGAAGGTCCAGAGAAGAGCAACAAAAATGATTAAAGGTCTTGAAAACATGTCCTATGAGGAAAGACTGAAAAAATTGGGCTTGTTTAGTTTAGAAAAGAAAAGACTGAGAGGGGACATGATAGCAGTTTTCAAGTATCTAAAAGGGTGTTACAAGGAGGAGGGAGAAAAATTGTTCTCCTTGGCCTTTGATGATACAACAAAAAGCAACGGGCTTAAATTGCAGCAAAGGAGGTTTAGGTTGGACATTAGTAAAAAACTTCCTGTCAGGGGGGTAAAGCACTGGAATAAATTACCTAGGGAGGTAGCGGCATCTTCATCACAGGAGATATTTAAGAGCAGGTTAGACAGACAACTGTCCGGGATAATCTAGGCAGTGTTTGGTCCTGCTGTGAGGGCAGAAACTGGACTCAATGACCTCTCAAGGTCCCTTCCAGTTCTAGGATTCTATGATACCATGTGATTTTGGGTAGAAGCTGGATAGGAAAATATCCTGGTTATTATGGAATTGTGAGACCACCTTTGGCAGGAAGGCCAGGTGTAGCTGCAGATGCACCTAGTCCTTGAAGGAGACTGTATATGGTAGCTCTGAAGTAAGGGTTTAAATCTAGAAGATACTTCTGGCAGAAGTAATGACGACCAGAAAGCCACCTTCCAGGACAGGTAGAGAAGAGAGCGTGTTGCCAGCAGTCCAAATGTAGTTCAACCACCATCCCCTTTTGCTCTAGCAAAACATCCTCCAGTGCTCCCACCCTTAGGAGAGAATGTATCTCCAGGGCCAGAAGTTGTTTGAGAAGGGTTCCTGAAGACAGACAAGAATGGAGGATGGGAAGAAAGGGAACAACTGATTTGAAGGATGTATCCAAGTATTGTGGGACCACAGTTACCGAGAGAAGTGGGATAACTAGTCCACAAATATAAGGGAAATCAGAACTGCACATTAACAAAATGCCTACTTAAGCCCTGCCGATTGGAGGGTGGGAGGAGGCAGGCATAAGGGAAGACAAGGACTGGGATGGAGGATTTCTCTTACAGCTTCTACTCCTTCTCCTGATTATAGTCGTCTCTGCTGTGATGGGTAGAAGCAAGCTGTCAGTTGGGGCTTATAGTGCTTCCTCACAGAAGCCAGTGTATGCAACCCCAGGGATTTCAGGGTGGCACTAGAGTCTTTTAGATTATGCAACTTCAAGTCTGTTTGCTCAGATAAGAGCAACTTGCCTTCAAATGGAAGGTCCTGCACACTCTGCTGCGCCTTATCAGGCAACCCCAAGGACTGAAGCTATGAATTGGGCTGCAGAATCTGCTGTAAGACTGTTAAATTGCATTCAATCCTACTCGATTAGTCAAGAAAGGACTACATTTAAGAGGCAGAGGCACAGCATGGAATCCACTGTGGCTCTGCCTTTTAAATATAGTTAGAGCCAGGCAGCACTTACTACATTTAAATGGCAGAGCTGCCGGGGGGGAGAGGGGGGGACTGGGTACAAGTTGGGACTCAGCTGCCCCCTGCCTCTGCCTCCTTTGGGGAGGAGGAAGAGGATGCCTGTACTGGTAAGGGACCTTTTTCCTTGCCCTCTGCACTGCCTGGGTCCTGTAGTTCTGAGTCTTGCAGTTCAGTATCAGGCTTGGTATAAAGACCCAGTCTCTGCTCCGAGGTTGGAGGAGCAGCAGCTCTTGACTCTGATACCATAGAGTACGACCTCTGGGATTTTGTACACTACAGTAGCTGAAAAGCCCACACATTCCAGAAAGGCCACTGTGACATCTGCTACTGCAATGGTGGCCAAGCTTTCAGCAGGATACCCTGACTCATCTCAGCCACTGGGTATCACTGGTTAGAGTGGACTCTACTCCTGAGGAAGGCTTATGACTCTGTCTCAAGAGACTGGCAGAGTCTCTGAAGCAGTTGCTTCTTGGTAATCAGAACAGAGCGGTGTTGGGAAGGTGGAGAGCAGTACTGGGAAGGCAGAAATCAGTGCTGGGAAGGTGGAGACTAGTGTGGTGGCATTATGGCTGGCTTGACCTTTGATGGTATCCAGGGTCTCAGTACTGAGGCAGCGGTCACAGCCAGCGTCAGCTCCTGAATGGTAGGAGACGGTGGTCCCAGGAGAGACATTAACTTCCTCACTGCCTCAAATGCCTCTGGCACAGATGGTAGCCCCAAACTCCAGTGGCTCTCTTGGTAAAAAGTCCAAAGGTGCCAAACTCAACAACACCCTTCCCAGAGCAGTAGCCAACAGTACTTGTACACACTCTTGGTGTTCCTGAGTGGCCTGAGTTATACTCTGTCAGCTTCTCTATGCCCTGAACACCTTGGAGTTGGGAAATAATCCCTGGTTGGTTTTTCTCTGCTTCTTTCTTAGCACTGGTGGTGAAGAGCAGTGTAGAGAGTCCTATGCCAGAGTAGTCTTTCTTGCCACCAGAGATGATTGTCAATGCTAGGAATGCTAGCCCATAGTAGAAATTCACGGTATCTCCTTTGGAGAAGCTGGAGCATTTCTTACTGAAGCCAAATACTTGGTGTTGGGTCAATGTGACTTGGCTCCAAAGGGGGACCAGGCACTGCCTTTGTAAGGAAGAATTTCAGCCTAGTGTCCTTGTGCTTCCTTGATTCCGGGCCTGAAGCTCTTGCAAAAATCTACAATGCTCCTGAACATGGGCCTTCCTCAGACACTTGAGGCAGCTGGAATGCAGGACACTAACAAGCACTAGCTTGTGGCATGATGCACATGGCTTGAACCATAGGGATAGAGGCATATCCCTCTAGGCACTTGGTGTCAGGAAAGGGATAAGCCTGGTAAGCAGGGTCTGCTACTAATTGAAACAAACTCTAAATAAAGAACTATTCACAGATTATCAACTAGCTCCATTGGTCCTTGTAGGTGTGGAGGCAGGAAAAGGGAATTTGTGTGCAGTCATCTTGGTCTTGTTAACAAGAGAGCAAGAGTCAGGCTAAGTCTGTGGCCTGACAAGTGAGATCTGTAATTAGACGCTGCCTTCGCCTCTATATGGAGATAAGGATAGAATGCTGACTCTGGCAGGGACCTTGAGATAAGGAGCATCTGGGTGGAACTAAATAACTGTTAGCCATTGGTGTTTGTAATGGGAAGGAGACTAATTGTTATTGTTATTATATCTAATAGACAGTATATAAACTGCTTTATAATTGCTTGTATTCGAAGATCTGCCTCGAAGGGGGGGAGGGTTCCCCCCCGCGTCTGAACCAGTTTTTCCCTTGCTGCAGCTCGTAATTAAACTGCCTCTGGCTACTTGTTGCTTACAAACTCAGAGTGAGGACAAAGTTCTCTTCCACATAGGAAAAATGTACGGTCAAGCAGCAGTTTCAGTGACTGCCTCAGCAGTAAGAAGGAACTGAAGTGGTGGAAGGGCTCTTATACAATGGCACTATGAGGGTGCAACTCCAGGGCTATGTCTACACTGCCTCTTTTTTTTTTTTGCAGAAGATATGCAAATCATGCACTCATTTGCATATCTTCTGCTGATCCTTTTTGTGAAAGAGCTATTGCCGCTAAAAAGCTCCATGTAGACGGGGCCATTTGTCGGAAAAAACTCCTTTTTTGCAAGATCCTGTAAACCTCATTTTTGAGGAATAAGCGATCTTGTGGTAAAAGGGCTTTTTCCCACAAATGGTCCCATCTATATGGGGCTTTTTAGTGGCAAAAACTCTTTCGCAAAAAAGGATCAGCAGAAGATATGCAAATGAGTGTGCAATTTGCATATCTTCTTCAGAAAAAAACCGGCAACGTAGACGTAGCCCAGGAGGCATCAGAGTGAACCTAATGGATACCACTGAGGGAAAAACTCTCGTGGTGGTGATCACAGCAAGCACAACTCAATATTGGAATGGACATAAGCAGGCACTTTTATTGCCAATTAAATGCCTTCTGGAATAATGTTGTTTTCCTGTTGAAAGTGAAATATTATACAGAATATAATTTTATACAAGTTAGTATTTTTATATTCAAGAGATTAAACAAAAATTACTGTTCTATGAATACTAAGTATGGAAAACTTTCTATTCTTTGTACACAGTAAGAGGCAAGAAAATAGATATTAATAAAAAAATAAATATAAAAAACTTCAGTTCTGATTTTTCGTTCACATTCAATGTCTTTCACTGAAAGTCAAAATACAAGGTAATAGATATTACGGCATGTTTACCTCAAGCTGTTCATCTTCCAAAAGTTTTATAACCAACCATCTTATGTCATGGACTGCTTCTTCATTGTTGAGGAAGATAAAGAGATTATAAAATACCATAGTTTGGAGGTAGGTTAGTATTGTGTACCTAGCATGCCAAGAACTGCTTCTTGCTGTCTGTAAGCAACAAAGATTACACAGAATTAAAAACAAGGACATACAGACAAGCTATTTGTTTACTCTAAAAATTGTTATGTACCATTATGTAAACCTTTTGGGCTGCTGAAGTAATTTACTCATAAAAGTTGTTTTCTCTCCAAAACTTTGTTTTGTTGATTTTTTTAAAATCTAAATTTCCAAAGTATCTAAATGCTTAGGCTATGTAGTACTGCATATACACAACTGAGAAACTAAACAAGTGACCTCAGATATCAGCCAGTTTTAAGTGGCCAAAAAGTTTAGTTATGCTCAACTTTGTACTGAAATTGTTTGTATTATTGGACTTTGGTGGTCTGTCTATGAAAAAAGGCTTGTTACTGGCAAGAGATGTAAGCAATGGATGAAAGCTGAAGTCTCATCACCACTGCTTCTGCTGCTGACACTCATTTTCAGCAATAGGTAATTTTTAGAGAGTAGATGAAGATTGAAAATCTATTTGCTTTTTTTTTTAGTTTGTGCAGTTGATAGCACTGTTTATACAGTTTCTCCATTTCTCTGTATAGTCTATTTTCATTTTTGTGAGTCTTTCAGAAAATTGTAAGTGGGACAGACATACATTTTAGCAGAAAAATACCATTGTAAATCCACAAAATGTAGAAGGGGGAACCCAAGAACATGTTGCATTCTAAAACCTCATTTCAACTTGTTTTTGAGACAGATTTCTAATTGATTATGTCCCTTTCAGAGTGACATTTTTATTTTAAGCCAATTTGTTATTAAACCCTTACTTATTTTTATTTCTTAAAATAAATTGTATACCTTATCTGTGTCAAATATTTGACAAGTAAAAAATAAAACTGGGAACAGAGCTTTTTTGTGATAATATTCTGTTAGAAACAAAATGTGAAATATTCATGAACTTTCCCCTTATAGGACTTGTATTCATAGGAACCTAAATGTAAGCTTAAACCTTTTTTTTAGCTTAAGAGAACTATACTTTCAAATATTGGGCATAATTTTTAGTAAATAAACTAGAAGAAAGGCAATTATTTCTTTACAAAGAGCCCAATGCTTAATTAGTATGCATTTCTGCCCAGAAAAAAAAAAGTTATTTAAAAAAAATTGGCAGCTGATACAAAAGCCATTTGCAAAGTTAATAGTTCCAGCTTATTATTCCTGATGATGACCAAACACTAACACGGAATTTATTACAAAGCAAAAAGCAGTCAGCAGTCTCAGTAGCCCAGCTTTTTTGGCTGATTAATAGTGAATTACTATACTGCAACCAAGAATTTAACTAAGTACTTAAACATTCATCGTTATTTTGGTTACATGTATACCACTTCAATATAGAAACAAACAAATGAAGTAGTTACACTGGCAAGTGTCACTATACAGACTCAAAGAATATTAGCTGCAAATCATTTCAAAAACCACAGAACCCTTTTGCTCATGCAGCAATGGCAGGAAATAAGAAATTCTTGGTTTCATAACTGTTAACAAGCTCAACTGGTTTTAAAGTGATGCGCCTTCATTTTAACAATTCAGATCAGACTCACTTGCTTTAGCACCTGAAGTACCAAAGGCACTTGTTGAGGATATAGCAATCCCTGAGACATTAGCGATAAACACATCTTAGCATCTCTTTTGAGTTCATCATAGCTATTGTCATTTTCTACTGGTGCAATCTACAAAATAAGAACAAAACAGGAAGAGTTAAATATTTGTTTTTTTTCCCTAAATATGTCCCCCCTGTAAGTGCTTCACTGAAGGCATGTCTGCATCCCAGTGCTGCTGATCAGAGAACTTCGGTAGCAGCATCCGTTGGATGTGCTGTGCCACAAGTCTAGCCACCATGTGGTTACTAACCATCCTCAGTTCCTTCTTTACCATGGAGTCACAATGAGAACCCTGAAGTAGACGGAAGGTGGGTAGGTTGTGGAGCACCCATAGGGACATGCTTCGCCATGAGTCATTGTTACTGCGCAAAGTGAGTTACTACTCAAGTAGTGGCCCTATGAGTGCTCCACTGCAGGTAAGTCCTGAGCAGTACCCCTTTTGTAGGGCTGGGACTTCGGAGATGAGTCCGTTACAGATGACAGTATTGTGGAGCCAAAGATGGCATTAGAGGCAGTCGCCCCAGTGATCACTTAAAGTTCTGCAAGATACAGACTGACATCCATGTCTGCACTATGCAGATTTCCGAGACAGGGATATCCTTGAAAAAAGTGACAGATGAGACAATTGATCTTCTAGAGTGTGCACAGATGGAGTTGGGGGAAGGGGAGAAGGTGGTTACTTTACAAATTGGGTAGCACTGTCCAATGCAATTCAAGACCCGCTTACAAGGTCTTTGGGCTGATATTGCTGTGCCCTTGGAACTTTCCACCAGAGAGGAAAAGTCTAGGGCAGCAGGTCTCAAACTTTAGCAAATAGAGGATTCCATTTTGATTTAAAATTTTTCCCAGATCCCCAAGGTCCAAGCTTGCCTCCATTCCATCCCTTCCCCTAAGACCTGCTCCTACCTCTTCCCATCCCTGCTCCACCACTACTCCTCCTTTCCACCCCCTCTCCCAAGTGCACTCCATCTACGCTCCTATTCTCCCTCCTAGTGCCTCCTCAGGCTGTGGAACAGGAGGCGCTGGGAGGAAAGGGGAGAACTCATGGAAGGGGTGCAATTGATCAGCAGAGCCAGCGTACCCCTTACAGTACCGTCAGGGGTCTACAGACCCCAGTTTGAGAAATGCTGGTCATGGGGACTTTCTGAAAATCTCTGTAGAATGCTAGGGCACGTCTAAACTACATTTCTCTTCCGAAAGAGGAATGTAAATGAGCCCGATCAAAAATGCAAGTGAAGCATGGATTTACATGCTTTTTATTCATGTATTTTTATAATTTGTTTTAAAACCAAATATAACTAAAAGCTCAGTAATTAAAAATGGGTACCTTGAAAAACAAAGGTAAGAGTTGGAGTTGCTCGGTCACAGCTGCAGAGAAAGACCGACCTGCACTCGCCATCAACCACTTCAGGACTGTTTATAAAAAGACAGAAATACTCACTGAATAACAAGGTCAAAAACCAAAAGAACAAATGTATGGACCAAATCCACTACTGGCATAACCCACCACATTTCCACTGATGTCAGTGGAGCTGCATCCACAAAAAGTTTGGCTCTGTGTTCCTGTCACAGCCAGTGAGTTCTCATTAGAATAAATATAATTCGAGATATAATCATGTCATTTGGACTAAACTATATATTAATACAATCCAACCTACAAGAGGAACAGACACTCGTGTATAAAGCATATGTAACAAATGCAAAATTGCACATTGTAAGTACATCACTTGCAGTATTCAATCATTATTCTATGAAGCCAAACATGTCTGTTTCCACAAGTTAAATTCAGCCACTCACTGGTTTTCAAGAGTTTAATGCCCTGAGTTCGCTCATCTTGTTCACCAACTCCATTCTCTTCCATAACATGGTTCTGAATTTCTTCATCTGCTTCCATAAGAGGTTTGAGTTTTTCAAGTATTCGTGTAGTGAATTCATGGACATGAGGAGACTTTGTTGGAGCAGTATTTGGCAAAGAAACATCTATCATGAATATGTAGGTCAAAACACTAAAAATAAATAATGCAACAGTTTATACTTTAACATGGTTGTACAACTTAAAGAAACCAATTCAATGTGTTCAGTGGTTATTTGCTGCATTTTACTGATTGAAATGTAATACTTTCTTTGGAAAAAAATTATTCCCGTAGACATCATAAAACAATTAAGATCAAATGCTATGTGAAATAGAATGCAATATCACTGATTCAGATCTTTGCCTTAACTTAAGGCATTACTCCATGAAAATGTAATGCACCGAGACAAACAACATTTGTACTCTGAGATCCTTCTCTCACACACACACACACACACACACACACACACACACACACACACACACACACACCCCTCAGTGAGAACATGAGGTAAACTGAATTGACGACTAAGAACGGTTTTCACTTAATGAAAAAGAAACTGAAAGAATCAAGGGGAGAAATGCTATGGCTTCTACTTTTTATAAATCCCCATTTGTCATGTTTCATTATGTCTATTTATAGCATTCAGAATCTTATTTGGCATGTAGGTATCTTTATATCCTGCTGTAGAATTATTTTTCTTATATCAGACAAACATGCTGTTTTGCATACTGTACATGAAAAGATACATTGTTTACTTATAACTCTTTCCTAAAAGTTGCATTTTATGCAGGCACGCAAAATGAATCATACAATAATAAATGGTTAAAAAAATGGGCATTGTTTAATCTTGAGAAATGAAGACTGCGGGGAAACCTGGAAACAATTTTCAAATATGGCAATGGCTCTTCTAAAAAGCATGGCGATCGATTGTTCTCCATGTCCATTGAAGGTAGGACAAGATACAATAATCATAATCTGCCTCACAGGATATTTAAATAGTTATTGGGAAAAACTTTCTGACCATAAGGATAGTTAAATACTGGAATAAGTTTCCAAGGGACGATGAGATATCCCTGTCACTGAAGTTTCTAAAGACAGATTAGTCAAACACTTGTCTTTTATAGTCTAGGATTGTGTATTTGGTCCTGCTTCACCATGTGGGGTTAAACTAGATGGCCTCTCAAAATCCCTTCTAGCTCTAACTGCTACGATTCTAGATTATTCAATGACTATTGATATTTTTAGGAAACCCACTCTAGCACATCTGAGATCCATTATTCATTAGCTCTTCTTAGTACAATTTAAGAGACTTTCAATGGCACTTTGGAGCCTAAGTGCTTTTGAAAATTCTATCTATTTTATCTGGCAGAGGTTCATTTACTTCTTGAGTTTCAGAGCTCTCCCGGTGTGAAAACGAGAGGTTGCATGAAACAACAGGATGGGAAGCAAGATACCAACCTATGTTTAAAAAGCGCCTATTAAATAGCAATTTATGGGCACATTATTTTGGGGAAAATATTATTTATTTGTATTCTAGTAATATATATGTATATTCACATACTGTACCGAGGAAGAGAGTCATCACCCAAAGAAAATAATACTTCAGTATTCAATGCATATGAAGAGAACAACAACAAAAAGATCTTCAGAAGAGAACACTAACCTTCCTATTCTTTCTCTGACATTTTTGTAAACCTGTGTGAGTTTTGGTTCCAAGTATTTTAGTAACCTGTGCAACAGCTCTGGTACCCTCCATTCTTGCTGTGCCAGGCCACCTTGCAATACGTAGAGTCGGCTAGAAATTGGAACATGGAGACGTTAGTTAGCTTTACTGTATTGACAACTGCAAGTTATTTTTTCCAAGCCATGTTTTTAATGATTTAATGATCCATGAAATACAGACACATAAGGATGTAAAAACTTGTTAATCACAAAATGGGCATTATTACAATATAATGTTACATCAATGCTGTACTTCCACAATAGTTCTGGTTGTCAAATAATTTAATTGAGCCCCCTCCTTTGTAGTTATTTTTCCAAGCTCCCTCGTTCCAAAGTATACTGCCACCCAGCTCGGAAGGCAAAACATAGACTAGTGGCTGCCGATTAGACATGCAGTTCTGAAGGCAGCTACATACCAACAGCAACACAGAAGGGTGGCAATGTGAAAAGTTGTATTTGTAATATCACTTTTATGAACATTTAAACCTGAGCCATTCTTTTTAGGTGACAAATCTGAGGAATTGTCCCCGATTGAGGTGTCATTAGAGGAGGTTTTGGAACAAATTACAGTAACAAGTCACAGGACCAGATGGCATTCACCCAAGAATGCTGAAAGAACTCAAATGGAAATTGCGGAACTATTAACTGTGGTTTGTAACCTATCCTTTAAATCAGCTTCTGTACCTAATGACTGGAAGATAGCTAATGTGACACCAATATTTTAAAAGGGTGATATTATATTTAAGAGGTGATCCTGGCAATTACAGACCAGTAAATCTAAAATCAGTACTGGACAAATTAGTTGAAACTATAGTAAAGAATAAAACTGTCAGACACATAGATGAACATAATTTGTTGGGAGAAAGTCAACATGATTTCTGCAAAGAGAAATCATGCTAGAGTTCTTTGAGGGGATCAACAAACATATGGACAAGGGGGATCCAGAAGATATAGTGTACTTAGATTTCCAGAAAGCCTTTGACAAGGTCCCTCACCAAAGGCTCTGAAGCAAAATAAGTTATCATGGGATAAGAGGGAAGATCCCTTCATGGACTGATAACTGGTTAAAAGACAGGAAACAAGGAGAAGGAATAAATAGTAAGTTTTGTTAGTGGAGAGAGGTAACTAGCGGGGTCCCCCAAGGGTCTGTCCTGGGACCCATCCTATTCAACTTATTTATAAATGATCTAGAGAAAAGGGTTAGCAGTGAGGTGGCAAAATCTGCAGATGATACCAAACTGCTCAAGATAGTTAAGACCAAAGCAGACTGTGAAGAGCTTCAAAAAGATCTGACCAAATTAAGTGACTGGGCAAAAAAATGGCAAATGAAATTTAATGTGGATATATGTGAAGAAATGCACATTAGAAGAAATAATCCCAACTATACATACAATATGATGGGGACTAATTTAGCTACAACTACTCAATAGGGTTGCCAGGTGTCCAGTTTTAAACTGGACAGTCCAGTATTTGAGCTTTCTGTTCGGGAAACAAATTGAGAAAATATAAATGTCTGGTATTTTCTAAATACGATGTAATGTAGATTGTGATGCAATGTCAAGTGTGTCAAGTATTTTTTTTGAAACCATCTAGCAACCCTACTACTCAAGAGAGAGATCTTGGAGTCACTGTGGACAGTTCTCTGAAAAATTCCACTCAGTGTGCAGTAGCAGTCAAAAAAGCTAATAGAATGTTAGGAATAATTAAAAAAAAGGGATAGAGAATAAGACAGAAAATATCTTAATGCCTCTATAAAACCACGGTACACCTACATCTTGAATACAGCCGGTCCCCGAGTTGCGAACGGTCGACTTACAACTGTTCGCAGTTACGACCAAAGCTGTTGTAAATGGCGGACCCCGAGTTACGAACGCGATCCGCGCTTACAAACAGCGCGGTCACGTGTATCTCTATGGGATCCGACTTACGAACAAACTGAGTTATGACCAATTGCTTGGTCCGTAACTGGTTCATAAGTCAGGAAGAAGCTGTACTGCGTACAGATGTGGTTGCCTTATCTCAAAAAAAGATTAATTGGCATTGGAAAAGGTTCAGAAAAGGGCAACAAAAACAATTTGGGGTTTGGAACAGGTCCCATATGAAGAGATTAAAAAGACTTGGACTTTTCAGCTTAGAAAAGAGGAGACTAAGGGGGGATATGATAGAGGTCTATAAAATCATGACTGGTGTGGAAAAAGTGAATAAGAAAAAGTTATTTACTCGTTGACACAATATAAGAACTATGGGTCACCAAATGAAATGAATAGGCAGCAGGTTTAAAACAAACAAAAGCAAGTTTTGCTTCAGTGTACAGTCAACCTGTGAAACTCCTTGCCAGAGGAGGCTATGAAGTCCAGGACTTCAGTTGCGTAGCTGAAGTCGAAGTACCTTAACTTGGCTTTTGGTGCTGTATACCCTGCTGCATCTAGGTGAGGGACTGGGAGGCCAGAGGGAGGGAGGAGAACCTGAGCCCAGGCTGCCTTCCAATGAGAAACTTGGGAGAGGGGAAGAAGAGAAGAGAAGAGAGACCAAGCCCAGGCCACTTCCTCGTGTGGGGTCGGGAAGAAAGAAAACCTGTCCTGCCTGGTGATGGACCTGGGGGCTGGGGAGTGGGAAGGGCAAGGCAGAAGGCGATTCTGGGTGGTGCGGCTCCAGCTCTCTTCTTTATCCCTGTCTCCTGGGTGTGCCTGGCCCTTCTTCGTGTTTCCCAGCCACTCAGGGATGAGCTACAGCTCTTAAAAGCATACTGCTGGCACCTCTCTTGACACATTCGGGAGGTGCACACCACAGTTAGAGACCTGCTGTTCTAACTGAATCCAGTTAATTATAGTGTTGTGTTTTAAGTAATATTTTTCTCCTCAAGGCCCCACTGTGCACATGAGGAAGTAAGGGTAGGAGTAGGGAAGGGCCTGCACAAGGAACTACAGCTAAGACAGGTGCTTGTGCAAGTATTAGACTCTTGTGCCCTCCCATCTTGCAGTGTCAAGTCACAATATGCTCGGAGTGAACTCTAGCCATGTCTTACATTTGTTCATGCTTTACCCGTCAACCCCAAAGCAGTTGGAAGGTAACATTTTACCATGCATCTACAAATGATCCTCCTTCACCACTCAAAGGAGACTCCAACAACAGCTCAAATAACCAATGCAGTTTCCGAGGATCTCTGCTCTCCTGGTAAGGACAGACAATTAAATCAGTAACTGGAATACAGAGAAATTCAGTGATTCTACTTTAACCCACATAAAAAGAAGGAATTATATATTTGTATTAAATGTTCTTTAGGTTCTTATGTATGTATTATTACATCACTAAAATCAGCATATTGCTTTTCTCAAAAAGGGCACAATCAAAATTAAAATGTCTTCAGTACATTACTCAAGGGTGTGAAAAATCCATACCTCTGAGAGGCGTTGTTAAGCAAACCTAACCTCCAGTGTACAGAGTTCTAGATCAATGGAAGAATTCATCTGTTGACCTAGCTACTTCCTCTTGGGGAAGATGGATTACCTACATTCGAAGAACCACCCCAATCAGTGCAGGCTGTCACTACACTAGTGGTTCTCACCCTTTCTAGGAGCCTGATTTGTATTGCGTACCCTGAGTTTCACGTCATTACTTGCTCACAAAAATCAGACATAAAAATACAAAAGTGTTCACAGTACACTATTACTGAAAAATGCTTACTTCTTCATTTTTATCATAAAACTATAAAATAAATCAAATGGAATATAAATATCGTGCTTACATTTCAGTATATAGAGCAGTATAGATTTTAGTTTGTACTGACTCTGCTAGTGCATTTTATGTAGCCTGCTGTAAAACTAGTCAAATATCTAGATGACCTGATGTACCTCCTGGAAGATGTCATTGTACACCCAAGAGCTCAGAACCACTGCTCTACAATGAAGCAATGCAGCTGTGTTGCTGTAGCATTTCAAGTGTAGATAAACGCATAAAGGTCAATAGGCTACCCTAGATATATTAATTAATTTGTATCTATATATTTTCCAGCTCCTTTCCAATATGTGCATAATTGGGTCATGCACCTCTTATTTTTGAAACTGAGGACAGTTCTATGGTATGAGCTCCAAAAGGACAATAAGGAAAAATTCAGCAATAGTGGTAAGATTTTACAGTAAATGCAGAGATTAATCTAATCAACAACTAGTTCTTGTATATCTATAGCAAACCTAGAAAGTAGATGAAAGTGCAAACTATACTTCCAGAAAAACAAACAAACATCCATAGTTGTGAAGGAGAACATGTATTTTAATGTTTTCTGTAGGACTTAGAGGATTAGTATATAATACAATTTTAAAATTGCATTTACTACTCTAAATTTCATCCTAATATAATAAGTATATTTTTCTTCATAAAAATTCTTGTTTACATATTACCAAAAATGTGTGTGTTTAGTTTATTTTAACATGAATAATGAGCAAAGCTAACAAATATGAAGAACTTACACAGGAAGTTGCTATACATGTTCCCCAGTCATTATATGTTTCCACGGTAATATTAGATAAAGCCGTTCGAAGTAATGGACACAAAAGCTTCCAAAGTTTTTCTACCTACTCAACAGAAAAGCAAAGGTCAGATTATAAATTTTGACAATTACTGCTCCTTCTTAACTTCTATAACTCGCAACCCCTCAAAAGAAATTTGCTTCTTACAGTAACTCAACATTATTCGAATCATGAAAAAAATTAACAGGAAAGGCAACAATTCAAATGGCCAACATCTTTCTGCTTTGGGGTTTTCTGAAGTACTGCTCTGTCAAGTTCAAGCCTATGCAGCCTCTCAGGATTTTTCAGTTTATACACACTACTACTGCAGGATTGCACATTTAATTGCTTCTGCAGATTGAGTGCCTTGCACACACCAGGGGCTCTTTGCAGTCACCTAGTGCCTCCACACATACTGTGATGCCACCCTTCCATTCCCTTCTATTTCTGCTATGACCCATCCCTTCCTCCATGCTAGGTCTCAGTATTATTGGCTGCCATCAACCTACCCACCTATAGACCCTTTGATCTATACACAATTTATTCCTGGAGGAATTCTGCACCACTACGCAATGAAGACTTTTGCAGAAGTTAATGTGTGCGCAGAATTTCCTTTTTTCTCCACAGAAATGGGCTGCAGAGATGTTGACTACCACAAAGGGCTGCTGTATTCGTTAGCTGTTACATTTAGTTGGATCCTGGGTCCAGCAGTTCGTCCCACAAGGCTGGGGGAGGAGCCGTTAGATGTAGCCTTACACAATTTTCCAATAAGGTTTCTGGACTTGGTGCAGTCTAGCTTGTGAATAGACAACAGAGCCAGGGGGAGTGGAAGGGATGGCAGGTTCCCAGCATCTGCAAGTTCCTAGAATGCCCTGAAGGAAGGAGGCAGTGGCACTCAACTCAGTGCAAGCCCAGGACCCAACACTGGGCTCTTCCTCCCTCTGGATCCCTGGGTTCTATGGAGATGGGGACGCAGGTGTCTGGGATACAAGAGATGAGGAGTAGCCCGCATCTGGCCTCTGAGAGGAAGGGAGATGTGAGTGTCTGGGCCACAGGCTGCACCTGGGCTCATGTATGGGTGCGTATGTCTGGACTAAGAGCAGCCCCTGCACCTGGCCTCTGGGGGAATAAGGTGTGGGGTGTGAGTGGCTCTGCCATAAGACTCCTGCAGCTGGCCCCTACGGGGGCAGAGGTTGTCTGAGCTGGGAGGGGCCAGCAGCTGGTGCCTGGGAGCACGGGGGTGCAAGTGTCTTCCACAGCTGGCCTGGGGGGGGTATGGGATGTGACTTTCTGGGCCAGGGTGGAGTGCATGCGCAGCTGACCTGGGGGTAGGATAAAGGGTCTGAGTGTTTGGGTTGGGGAGGGCCCAATAGCTGAGCTCTTGGAGAGATGGGGTGCGAGTGTCTCAGCTGTGGAGAAAGCATTGCTGTGCTGTATAGGGTTGGGGACAGAGAAACTGGAACTGGATTGCCGAAGGGATTCTTTAGCTCTGTACCTCTTGGGGAATGTGTGTGCGTCTACAGTTACAGACACTCCTGCTGACAGCTATTTTGAAATAAATTACCAAAACAACTTAAACTTGCTTGATTATATTTGCAGACCTTTAAAATATTGGGTGCAGAGTTTTAAAATTTTTAGTGCAGAATTCACTTAGGAATAACATTATGCAGGCAGCTGAAATTGCTAAGTCTACTAACCAGATGCCAGGGCTCTGTGTGTTCCCCCCATTTCAACCTTCTGATTTTCCATATTTCATCAAATTAAATACAGTTCTGCCCACTGATGCACAGGATATTCCTTGGGAGAAGTAATATATTTTTGGACCAACTTCTGTTGGTGAGAGAGACATGTTTGCAGGCTCAACAAAGCTCTTGGCTCTCATCAAAAGAAATCGGTCCAGTAAAAAATATCTCAACTGCTTTATCTCTCTGACATCCTGGGACCAACATGGCTACAACCACATTGCATAAAATATTCCCTGAAATTTTAAAACTAATTGGACGTGGCATTCAGAAGTTGTCTAAAGTGATTCCTAGACCTCAGGAGTCAACGAGCAACCAACATTACCCAAAAGAGCCACAGTAGTATGAATTTATTGTTTCATTTACTAGAATTCAATAATTCATATTTAAGCAGTATGCCATAGGAAATCACTCATGTGTTGTGACAGGATGGAATATTGTCACCCTTAGGTGGCGGAGGTATGCTGCTACAGCTGCTAACGTCTTGGAGAAAACCCGTGGTGCTGTTGATAAACCAAATGGGAGGATTTGGTACTGGTAATGTTTGGTGCCCACTGTGAATTGAAGAAAGCATCTGAGAGCATGAAAATAGATGTCCTGGAGGTTGAGGGCTCAGAAACAGTCTCTGCTGTCTAGTGCTGGTATGGTGGTTGCCAACATTACCATTTTGAACCTTTGGTTTCGGATGTATTTGTTGAGTTGTCTGAGATCAAGTATGGGCCTTCATCTTCCTGTCTTCTTCGGGGTTAGGAAGTACTTGGAATAAAAACCTCTTCTGTGGAAGAGTAATGGGACTGTCTCTATTGCTCCAACTTAAAACAGATTTTGAACTTCTGTTTGTAACAAACTCTCGTGAGAGGGGTCCCTGAAGAGGGTAGGGAAGGAGGGTGGGTAGGAGGAATAGAGATAAAAGGAATGGAGTAGCCCAGTTGGACGATCTCTAACACCCACCAGTCAGATGTAATCTCAGCCCAAAGATGGTAAAAGGGCTGAAGCCAGTGGGTGAACTAAAGGTCTTTTGGTGTAGATGGTACCAAAGAGATGCTGCTCAGATCCTTGACCAAACCTTCAACACCTCCTGTTGTTTGGAGGTAGATGGTTAGTTTGTAGTAGTTCGTTGGCAGGGATTGGCATCGTGGCCTATGCTTCTGTTGTCTCTGCTTTTAATCAAATGATCTCTGTGTCTGCCTGTCAGTGTCCCTAGACTGGGGGTCGGTGTTGTACCTCTGATGTTTGTTAGGTGGAGTGTACATGCCTAGGGTCATGAGAGTAATACAAGAGTCCTTCATTGTATGTAGGACTTCATCCATCTTGATGGTTAAAAAGGTGTGACCTGTCGAAGGGGAGGCCCTCTGCCTTCAATTGTAGTTCTTTAGGTACACCTGAAGCCAAGAGGCCCTATGAATGAATATAGCTGTTGCCATGGTTTGAGCTGCGGAGTCTGCCATGTCGAAGGCTGCTTTAAGTGCTGTGTGGGCAATTGTATGGCCTTCTGAGATGATGGCCTGAATTTGTGGGTGCGTTTGGTCAAGGAGGAATTCCAAAAAGTTCTGTAGTTTTGAATAATTTGTGTGATCATAATCCGCTCAGAATGCAGAATAGTTGGCTACATGGAATTGCAGTCGCAGATGAATACACTTTCTTAGTACATCTAGATGCTTGTGGTCCTTACGTTGAGGACGGTTATGAAATTGTGGGTATTTCAATCTATGGGGCACTGTGTCAACCACCAAAGAGTTATGTGGGAGGGAGGCATTAGAAAAAAAGAGAAAGTCTATATCTTTCGCTTGCACAATGTATTTCCTGTCCACTTTTATTTGCGGGTGTGGAAGACACCGGCATCTGCCATGTGGTATCTGCATGGTCTAATATTGCTTCATCCATCAGAAGCACAATCTTTGATGATGTGGATTATTGTAGGATTCACAACAGCTTATGCTGTTTTTCTTGGATCTCCTGGGGGGCTATTTCTTGAGCATTAGCAAAGCGCTTAAAGAGCTCCTGGACATTTTTCAGGTCATCCACCGGAGCAGGGGGAAGAGGGATGATTGCCTCATCCAGAGAGGAGGATGAATTGTGGGGAAGGGATCTCGGTCTTCTTTTGCCATGTTCCCCTCCTCATCAGATATTGATTGTTCGGGAGGAGTAGGACTGGTCTCCTGGGTCTGATGTGGGGCAGAACTAGAAGATCTCACTGGTGTTCAGGGTGTTATATATTGGCTCCTGGGTGAGGACTATGCATCCCATGGTGGCCAGTGCCCTGAGTACAGTGGCGGTGAGTAAGGCTAATGTTGGCCATACCATCGGGGCAAAGGAGTTGCATAGGTAGGGTCCAGTGTGTCGTGGCTTCCATGGGGAGGGAGGGGGGAGAGTGTCTTTGGATGGAAAAGGAGAGTTGGGATGAGAATCTGTTGCCCCTTGGTCCAATGTCTGGATCGTTATAGGAAACTGATGGTGTAGGTAATCCAGGGGAGTAGAGGGAGTGGACAGGTAAGGCTGGAAAGTGCGGCACCAAGAGAACCTCCAGCTCTGCATGTGTTGGTGAACTTGATGCCAAAGTGTGTTTAGAAGATTTGTGTGGTACTGGTTTCAGTGGTGCCAGTGGCAATTCCATTGGTGCTGAGGATGTCAGAGACTGTGGTGGCAGCATGTTGGCACGGGATGGTCTCGGTGCCGTCTTTGAAGCCACTTTTGTTACCACAGTCGGTATGGCATTCAGGGTCAGTGCGGTTGTCATTGGTGCCAAGGTCCTGTGCCTTGGTTCCGACTGTGTACACTTATGAATGGTGCCGTTCTTCACTGGCACAGTGCCGGAGGAGCCAGGCTTATCGGCTGTACTGATTCTGGCTGCATTAGGCATAAGAGGTAACAACCTGGCCAGAATTGTTTTGGCCTTTAAAGTCAACTTCTCCAATGAACAGGAGGGACATTTCTTTGTTGAAGTGGAAGATATTTCACTGTCTGAGGTCTTTTCAGAGGTTGGGTGATGTGCATGACTGCTGAGAGTACTGTGTTTGGCAAGCTGTGAAACCTCTTGCACTTGAGTGGCACCAATGCTGGTTTAATGGGATAACAAATTATGTATTTCCTGATTAAGTAGGTTCTCATGAGAAGGCTCCCTGAAAGAATACAGGGAAGGAGGTTTGAAATGGGAGAGGAACATTAATTGAATGGCATTAATCTTCGAAAATCTCCAGGACCCATCTGTCAGAGGTGATACAACTGCTGTGAATCAGAGCCAGCAACTTCTGAAGGGACGTGACAGGTACATATATGTTAAAGGCCCTCCACCAACCCTTGAAAAGTGCTTAGAAAAAGCGCTTTGAGAGGTAATGGATTAGGGTGTGGATCACTTCCATTTCTGAGTGTTGGTCTCCTTACACTGTGGCTTGTAGCAGTGCTCAGAAAATGAGTAATTGTGTCTGAGAGGTATATCTTCTCTTCTGTCCTGCAGTGCAGATTCATACAGAGAGTAATGTAATCCAGAAATCCTTGTGGACGTGGAGAAAAAAATCTGTCTTTTCTGCAAAGAGTTTGGGCCTTTCAAATTGGAAGTCTCCTGGTAGCTCTTTGGGCAATCCAAAAAGGTGTAATCAAGAAGCCCTTATCTAATGATGCAGAAAAGGAAGGGACAACCAAAGGCGGTTGAGAAGGAAATCAAGGGGTTTCACTCATGCACTGCTAGACGGCTTTGAGGCATACCATGAGGGAGGGAGAGGATATGCACAGGGGGCTCAATGGGCATACAAAAATCTCTCCAGTGAAGCAAGCATAAGGACACAACTCAAAGATGAACCCTTAATTCTAGAGCAGGGCCTGGAACAAAGATCTGCCTCCCCTCAATGCCCAAACTTACCTGAGCATCCTAAACACTGCACTATGGTACTGTTGCTCTTCATCTCTCCTGTTGAAGCTGTTCCATTTGGCAGAAACACTTAAATATTCATTGGGAAGAGAGAGAGAGCAACTCTATAATCTGATCATCAGAGGCAGTGATGTATATTCAATTCCCTTCTTTGACTCTGGCACAGAGATTTGAATCTACATCTATAAAGTATAACAGCTTCAACAGGAGAGAATAAGAGCAACGCACCTATAGCCTGGGCACTTATGATTTGTGGATTCTGAGTTCAAGTCCCTGCTTCAGAGTGGGGATTCACACCCGGGTGTCCACATCCTAGGCCAAGTTTCCAAATCATCTGTCAAACAGTTATAAAGGAACACCCTCTTACCCTCAAAGTCTGGAGTCCCAAAATGAACTTTTCCTAATTCTGAATGATTACAGAACCAAACTGAATATATCCCACTCGCTTTTCCACTTTCCGGGTAAACTGAAAAATCATCTAGCTCTACTGAGTGCATTATTTTTTTGACATTTAAACACTATTTACTCTGGAAAGTGAAAGAAACTCTTCTAATTCATATTTGCTCTTTATGTCCAGAGTTATTTCTTTATTTTAATGACAAATTAGTCATTAAAGTCAAGCTTATTTTAGTATTACTGAACCAACACAGTTAAGATTCAGCAACCTGGATTTTATTGTACTTTGCACATCAATGTCAATGTCTAAAGCTATGCATAAATGTACTTATATAATTATGGAAAAATTAAAGGCTATGGTTTTGCATTCGTGTCAATGAGTAGAATCAGCAAACTATATAGTTGCATAGGTATAAATTAAGTGATATTCTGGACTGCAGAATCCTCATTATTTTGCTGATGCATAATATTGAAAGAACACAAGTTTATTTTCAGATTTCAGACTTAGTTTATAAGGCTGGAAGTTACCCTCCCCCCCTCCTCCCCAAAAAAAACCCCACAAACTTTTTTTATTAGATACTAAGTACATTTAAATACAGAAATCACTGAGACCCAATAAACACAGGATTTCAATACCATTTGAGGATAGTCACTTTTCAGACTAGAAATGCATTTTTAAGGTAGCACATGAAAGTTAGTTTTTAAGTCATATGCTGGAAGACCTCCATGTTGGTGGGCACACGTTGATTAAACAACTGGAATAGACACCTTTACTTTTGCAGATCACTTAAATGTTACATACACACCTTTTCAAATGTCCAGTGTTTAGAGCCTCTTATCAGACCAGCTATAATTTCAGCTACACATCGCTGGGTACTTTCATGAGAGTCTGCTACTAGAAGTTCCAAATGGGGTTTCAGAACTGGCAAGAAGGCATCATCAAAGTTTCTGAATATGCCCTGTAAAACCAAGATCATGCTTACTGTTTCACTTAAAATATTTTACCCTTTAACACGGCATACAATTTATACTCATATTCCCAAACCAATTAATAGCAATATTGCTATTGTCATTGAAAAACTAATAATGTTATTTCTATGTGAATGTTCCTGTTCTTATTTATTGTTCTAAACACCTCATAATTTGGATCTACCTACAGCTGTAGGAGATACAATATACAAATATGAGTAGTACGCATACATGACCCATCATTTTGAGTCATACAAGTTTTTAACTGAGCCAAATGTATACATATTAACATACTGCTACAAGTCTTAACTATGTTTCCTCCATAAGAGACATAAGAGATTGAGAAGCAAATTTAAACTTTAAGTATATAGTTAGATAGTGTTTGTCGTATGTTCAAAACAGAATTATCCTCTTTATATCAACACTATTAGGAAAAATATATTTGGAGAATTGAGAAGGCAGTGTAATGAAGTTAGTCAAAGTGCAATTAGAGCTTACCTTTCCTCAAACTTTAATAAGAGTGATGGCATGGGTCACTAAATCCAATGCTTTTTTTTACTGATCTATAAAAAGTAAGTAACTTATCCATAAAAATCTAGTTACCTTGAAAAGGCAAAATCTGCGAGGATTAAATTTGTCTTTTCCTTTTCTGTCTTCTAGAGATAGAAACTTTATTAACTGCTCAACAAATGTTGGATCAGAAAAATGATCATATATGATTTGCTCTGCCTGTAAAAGAAAACAGTGATAAGCCAGGAGGCATAGGAGCAGCGGTGGCTGAGGAGCAAAGGGGGGGAGGTGGTGGAGGTGGGTACCTCTGCTCCACCCCCAACGCTAGCAGTACTACCAGGCCTCCCAATGTTCCTCAACCCCAGATGAGCAGCAATCAGGTACTCAGGGATACCCCGACATCAGCCCTCCAGGCCCCACTGCTCTGCGCAGCCTAGAGCAGCTTGGGCAGGGGCAGGTGCACAGAGAAGAAAAGGAGGAGCTGGGAGTAGCAGTGTAGCAGAGCAGCAGGAGAAAAAGGCATGCAGTGACACATCAATGAGCATGGTGCCCTAGTATGTGATTAACCCATTAATTTGTTTTGAGTTAATTGACAATCCTAGTAATGAGCCATTCAATGTGGCCAACAACTTATTTCAAACATTATCTTGATGACTGTTCAGTGCTCTAAGTCCCAAATGATCTGTGCCAGTCTTGAATCAGAACAATCCAGATTCTCAAAAGTGATTAAAAATCCTAGCATGCTTACCTCTAACAACTCCTCTCTCTTCCTCCCAAGCTTTGGCTGTTGCTCAGCAGAAGCATAAACTACCATGTGTCTAAATATTAGAAGACATATATATTATCATGCTTCCAAAATAAATGAAAAAATAAAAACCAAACAATTATCAACATTCAATATACTGATGTCAAATTAAATTAGTGGCCTCAAACACTAAAATCTAAAGAAAATTTCTGTCAATCACTTTTCAAATCTTTTTCTTCTTTCTTGCCACCACTATTTGGAGTTGATGATAGGAACAGCCTTCTTCCAAAGTACATGGCTGAACACAAGACTGCTGTGTAGACTGATCTCTGTGACTTCCATGGCTATCCAGTCCATTTACAGAGTCTTTGGTCTCTCTTTTGGGCCTCTCTCATACACAATCACTGCAAGAGCCATCCTACTGATATAACACTCAGGTCTCGGTTGGCTCTCCCCATACCAATATCTAAAGCCTCCCTAAACTTGTCTTCAGTTGGAGCAACTCACATTAGGCATCTTAACACCATGTTTTGTTCTCTATATAGGATCCAACCATGTAACCATCCTGAGCTTTTCATTTCCGTGGTGGAAAGCTTATTGATTTCTTTTCTTGTGGGTGGACAAGTTTCTCTTCTGTATATTAAGATGGGTTAAATACAGTTTTATAAACTTTAATGGCATTTTTTTGTCACAGCGAACTGAGGTCAGATCCCACCATTTGTACCATATTGCTTTAGTGTAATGCTGGGCATCACTCATGAGAGCATTACTGCCATCAAGTAATTCTAGGTATTTATATTGTTTCCCTTGTCTAATCTCTCCTGCCTGCGATACCCTCTTTGGGTGAGTTCTTCTCCCTCGTTCATAACCTCAGTCTTACTGACATGACACTAAACTCAGCCTGCTCAAAAATATGTTGCCTCTGGAATATGTTGTTTGCTTATAACTTGGTAATATGTGCAGAAGGATTGAGAGACCTGGTAAGGCAACTCTGAACAAAGTGGTTCCCTTTATATATTCTCTCTTACACATCCATAACAAATGCAAAAAGGAATGTAGGCCAATAGTTACTGGAAATTCTCTATGGTAGCCCCAATTAGTTCTGACTATAGTAATCACTCCATCATACATATCCTAGTTTTAGATGGACATAGCTTTCTAGCTCACCTCTGGTACAAACTCTACTATATCCGACAATTGTATACCTCCTTCAAGTTGACAAAGATCAGACCCAATTGGTGTCTTTTTTTCTGAACTTATCCATGAGGATTCAATTCAACAAATATAATCAACTATGCTCCTTCCCAGCATGAAACCTTTTCAAATTTCAACAATTCCACGTATAAGCTTTCCAGTAATCTTCTCCTATATTTTCATAGCGTGTAACATTAGCCTAATTTGGTGATACAGTAAAACTCCATTGGTCCGGCATCTGATGGTCCGGCACTCCAGATGGTCCGGCACCATCAGGAACCCGGAAGTGCTCCGGGCAGCCGGACCATTGGAGCTGCTCTGCCCCAAGCTTCCCCGATTCAGCCGGTGCTGAAACTGACCAGCGGCTGAATTGAGGAAGCCGGGGGCAGAGCAGCTGGAGTGCTGCAGGTAGGTCCCGTAGTGCTGCCCCTCGGTGCTGCGGGACCAACCCAGCAGCACCCCAGCTGTCTCCGATTCAGCCGCTGCTGAAACTGACCAGCGGCTGACTCCAGGAAGCCCGAGCCAGAGCTGCTCTGCCCCGGGCTTCCTGGAGTCAGCCGCTGGTCAGTTTCAGCAGCGGCTGACTTGGGGACGCCTGGGACAGAGCAGCTGGGGTGCTGCCGGGTTGGTCCGGTAGCACCGCCCCTTGGTGCTGTGGGACCAACCCGGCAGCACCCCAGCTGCTCTGCCCCAGGCGTCCCCAAGAGCAACTGAGGTGCTGCCGGGTTGATCTTGCAGTGCCAAGGGGCGGCGTTACTGGACCAACCTGGCAGCACCCCAGCTGCTCTATTGCAGGCATCCCGATTCAGCTGCTGCTGAAACTGACCTGCAGCGGCTGAATCGGGGACGCCTGGGGCAGAGCCGGACTATCGGAAGGGGGGGCTATGAGGGGTCTGGGGTGGCATCCCCCCCGCACCACCCTAGACCCCTCATAGCCCCCCCCCCTTCCGATAGTCCGGCATATTTGATAATCCGGCACCCCCTGGGTCCTAAAGGTGCCAGATTATCAGAAGTTTACTGTAATTGTAAATACTTTGCAAAAATAGCAAAAGGCATTAAAAAGGGCATTGTTGGGGCAAATTTAGCCCCATAATATTTATTTATTGCTTTATTGTAAAACAAGCTTTTACAAAATCCAAGACCAATAGATGCAACTCCAACAGAAATAATTTAACAAAAAGTATTTCCCACACTGTTTGCAGCATACAAAAAGCTCATGTCACAATTGGCTGGAAATTGATTTACAATAAACATGGAAATGGAGATTATTTTCATTGCCCAAGCCAGGAGAGTGCAAAAAAATAAACAAGTAGCACAAATAAGAAGGAAAATGGATTGGTAACATTAGTTTTAAACATAGTTAAGAAAATTAAAATTTTATTTGGACCTAATACTGTCCTTTTAAGCTCAATAGTACTCACTGAGGCCAGGTGTAGTATCCCCAGTGTGTTTTTTCCACAAAACAACATGACTCCCAAGCCTGTTTAGTCTTCAGTAAATTTTGACCATCGAAATGCAGCCACTGGTTATCAGGTCTGTCGCCAGCCTGAATATTGGAAGCCTTGGAGACTCCACCTATTTTTAAAGATAGAGTAATCATAGAAGATTAGGGATAGAAGAGACCTCAGAAGGTCATCGAGTACAACCTCTTGCTTGAAGCAGGACCAAACCTAACTAAATCATCCCAGCTGGGGCTTTGTTAAGTTGTACCTTAAAAACCTCTAAGGATGGAGGCATGCAGAAAGAGACACCAAAAAAGGACAAATTTGGGAGGGCCAGAGGAGCAGAATTCCACCCCCATCCTGCTCAGCATGGCCAACAGGCTTCTGTCAGTACACATTTAACACCAGGAGTGAGACTCCCAAATTAAGGAGGCAGAATACTTCAAAGACTAATTTAGCAGTTGTGTGTGTGCGCGCATGCATGTGTATATACCACATCTACCACTTTCCTCTTATCCAAAAGGCTTGTTATTCTGCCAAAGAAAGCTATCAGGTGGTTTGGCACGATTAGTTTTTGACAAATCCATGATGACTGTTACATATCACCTCATTATCTTCTAGACATTTGCAAATGGATTCCTTAATTATTTGCTCCATTATTTTTCCTGGTACAAAAGTCAGCTTAACTGTGAGATTCCGCAGAAGCTGGTCTGAAATTCACTGGGTTGTCCTTATTTCCCTTTTTATAGATGGACACTATATGTGCCCTTTTGCAGTCTTCTGGAATCTCTCCGGTCTTCCATGACTTTCCAAAGGCAATAGCTAATGGCTCATGTATCTCCTCAGTCAGTTCCTTATGTATTGTAAGGTACATTTCATCAAGCCATTATGACTCAAAGACATCTAACTTGTCTAAGTAGTTTTTAACTTGTTCTTTCCCTATATTAGCTTCTGTTCCTACCCCATTTTCACTTGTATGTGCCATGTTAGGTGTCCAATCACCAACCTTCTTGGTGAAAATCAAAACAAAGAATCATTAAGCACCTTTGCCATTTTCATATTTTTGTTACTGTTTTTCCATCTTCGTTGAGAAACGGGCCTTCCTTGTTCTTGGTTTTCCACTTGCTTCTAAGTATTTATAGAATGTTTTCTTGTTACCCTTTATGCATCTAACTATTTTGAACTCATTTTGTGTCTTGGCCTTTCTAATTTTGCCTCTACATACTTGTGTTATTTATTTATATTCATCCTTTGCCGTCTGACCTAATTTCCACTTTTTGTAGAACTCTTTTATTTTTAGATTATTCACTCTCTCCTGATTAAGTAAGGGTGGTCCTTTTGCCATACTTCCTATCTTTCCTATCCAGTGGAACAGTCTGTTCTTACATCTTTAAAAATGTCTCTGAAAAACTGCCATCTGTCTTCAATCGTGCTTCCTCTTAGACTTGCTTCTCATGTGATCTTACCTACCAGCTTCTTAAATTTGCTAAATTCTGTCTATCTGAAATCCATTATTTTTATTTGGCTATTCTCACTCCTAGCATTTCTTAGAATCATGAACTCTATAATTTCACGAACCCTTTCATGCAAACTGCTTTCCACTTCCAAATTCTTAACCAGCTCCTCCTTATTTGTCAAGATCTAGAACAAATCTCCCTCCAGTAGCTTTTACCACTTTCTGAAATAAAAAATTTGTCTCCAATACAGTCCAAGAACTTGTTGGATTATCTGGGCCCTGATGTGCTATTTTCCCAACAGATGTCTGGATAGATTAAGTCGCCCATCACTACCAAGTCCTATGATTTGGATGATTTGGATGATAAATGTTATATTAGATTTGTTCACTAGCCCATAGTTGTTAGCATACCCCACACTATTATAATTTATTGTCAGCTTTTTCATGACAGATCATTCCAAGGATTTATATCTCCGTTGTTGTTTCCTGTTAATGCATCCCAGAATCATGTTTTCTTTTTTTTTTTTTTTTGCAAGTGTCTCACTGTTGACTCTCATTTAGCTTGTGAACTTAAAAAACAACAAATAGTCTGGGAGCACTTTAAAGACTAACAAAATATGTAGATGGTATCATGAGTTTTCATGGCACAGCCCACTACTTGGACATCCAACACTCTAGTCATCTGAAAAAGTGGGCTGTGTCCACAAAAGCTCATGATACCATCTACATGTTTTGTTAGTCTTTAAAGTGCTACCAGACTATTTGTTGTTTTTTAAGTTTATCTTGTACAGACTAACTCAGCTACCCCCTGAAGATTTAGCCTGTGGTCCAGTACGACCCCTAGAACCCTTTCTGCAGTGCACCTTCCTAGACAGTCACTTCCTATCAGTAGTGTGTCGGTCTTCTGGACCTGACAACTTCAGTGTCTCCTGACCAGCCAGTCACTGAGATCAAAATACCCCCAGCATCTGAGGTAAGCTGCCACCAATAACATGCATTTTATGAACACTCTTTGTGCTGTTGCCAGGTCAGAGGGGAGCAAGCACTGCAAACTGATAATGATGTAGGCACACCATCAAGTGCTATGGCCTTCAAAGATCGTGATATGGAAATATGCATCCTTCTAATTGAGGGCAGTATGGCAGTCGCCTGGATCTAGGAAGTGAATAATGGAGGCCAGAGAACATGTACAGATTTAACTGTGCTAGGTTTATATATGTTGAGGTCTTGCAACCCTCTGTGGCCTTCAGAATCAGGAAGTTCCTGAAGTAGAGATCTCCAGAGACAAGATCTGGGGGAAACTTCTTGTATCGCCCCAAACTGCAGTAGGGTTTATACTTCCTGCTGCAGCAGAAGAGGTATCTGAAGAGGAGCTGGGAAGGAACGTGTGAGGGGCGAGGAGGAGGGCTAGGTAGAAACAAATGGTAAAATACAGCCTTGCACAACAGTGTTGGGGACCCAGGGGTCCAATATTATGGATGCCCAGGCCGGGAGGAAAATAGAAAGGCAAGTGCAGAAGCAAGGAAGGACAGGATCCAATGTTGTGACTAGAATGTTTCCCTTGGGCACACCCTCAGAATGTCCACTTCTGCCTCTTCTGGGGTGGACAGAACTGGCCTGCATGGAGGCAGAGGTCTGAGGACCTTGCTGTCATCAGAATGCCATGTTCTTTGGGAAGGGTTCCTGCTTATGCTGACCATGCTCCTGGGGAAGAAGCTGCAGTTTAATGCATTGTCTCTGCTGCCCAAAGACATAAAGGCCTAGGGACTTAAAGCTGGTGCAAGAATTCTTGAAGCCATACAGTTTCTCATCCGTTTGTTCCCTAGAGCACAACCATTAATAGGGAGGTTTTGGATGGACCCTGGTGGAAAGACCCAAAGACTGGAACCGTGCCACTTGCCTCATGGAGATGGGAGAGACCGTCACCTGTGAGGTAGAGTCTGCCACATCTAAGGTTGCCAGCAGAGTCACACACATGATCCCCTGGTGGCCTTCATGAAAAATACTTGGAATTCCTTCCCTGAGGCTTCTGGGAGGAAGTCGGTAAATTTGGCCATAGACTGCCAGATATTCAAATTGTATCAGTCAAGGCATGCCTGGTGATTTGCCACCCAGAGCTCAAGACTTGCTGACAAATCTCTCTCCCAAAAGATCTTTGCCTTTTTGTTTCTGGGAGTAGTTCCTGGTTGTCCCTGTCTTTCCTATTTGTTGACTGTGCACATCACCAGAAATTTTGGGGTAGGGTGGGTATAAAGATGTTCACACCAACTAATGACCATGCAGTATTTTCAGAGGGTTTTAGTGATCTTCGCATATATACTATCTTCCCTGATTTTTAAATCTAATTTTTAAATCTGAACACATTTTGTTCTAAAGGCAAGTGAAAAATGTTTTAGTTACCCATTTTATTTACTTAAAATATTTAACATGTTAAAGAGAGACCATGTGTTTTCTATTGATAAGCTAGGTGGAAAAATATATTTCTTGAAGGCTTAAGGATAAATTTAGATATTTAGGATCTGAAATCTCTTATTAATCACTTACTGATTTCATAAGGGCAGATGGACACCTTTTTGTGGGTTCTCTTCAATTGTTTGAGGATGCCAGCAACAGCTGAGATAGCCATCTAAAAAGGAGAGAATTAATTCATCCATTTCACATTTTCAGTGCAAGGATTTGTCTAGTCATTTACATCACAAAAGCGACAAGGAGTCCTGTGGCACCTTCTAGACTAACAGATGTATTGGAGCATAAGCTTTCATGGGCAAAGACCCACTTTGTCAGATGTGGGTCTGACGAAGTGGATCTTTGCCCATGAAAGCTTATGCTCCAATACATCTGTTAGTCTAGAAGGTGCCATAGGACTCCTTGTCGCTTTTGCAGATCCGGACTAACATGGCTACCCCTCTGATGATTTGCATCACAGTGACTCATCCTCAGGTGAATAATGAATGGCATTCCTTTGAAGTCAGTTATCATTATTATGTGGCACTTAGTCTCACCAGATGAGATTATTGCCCACTCGTCCCAGAGAATATGAAATATAGAATTAAAACTCTTTTGCAAGGTATGCCATTGTACCAAGCCTGCCATCTAGTTTCCCTCCCACCCAGGACTCCCAAAATGCCAAAAGTGTTTCCAAGTCTCACTGACTAGCAAGACAAACAAAATGAATACAGGCAGTCCCCGGGTTACGTACAAGATAGGGACTGTAGGTTTGTTCTTACGTTGAATCTGTATGTAAGTCGGAACTGGCGTCAGCCGCTGCTGAAACTGATCAGTTTCAACAGCGGCTGAATCTGGACGCCAGTTCTGACTTACATACAGATTCAACTTAAGAAACCCAGGCGTCCCCAAGTCAGCTGCTGCTGAAACTGATCAGCGGCTGATTTCAGGAAGCCTGGGGCAGAGCAACTCTGCCTCGGGCTTCCTGTAGTCAGCCACTGGTCAGTTTCAGCAGCGGCTGACTTGGGGACGCCTGGGGCAGAGAAGCTGGGGTGCTGCTGGGTTGCTCCAGTAGCGCGGCTCCTCACAGACCAGGGAGATGGGGAGCAAAGCCTTGGAGCACGCCCGCTGCGGGCGTGCTCCAAGGCTTTGCTCCGCGTCTCCCTGCACACCAGGGACCAGCAGACCAGGGAGATGGGGAGCAAAGCCTCGGAGCACGCCAGCAGTGGGACAGCTGCGGCGCGCCTGGACTGTCCCGCTGCCCGCGTGCTCTGCGGCTTTGCTCCGCGTCTCCCAGGTCAGCAGACCAGGGAGACAGAGCAAAGCCGCGGAGGACTTGGGCGGTCCCACCATCCCCGTCTCCCTGGTCTGCTGGGGGTGGGGGGTGCAGCTAGTGCCCCCCCCCCCAGCAGACCAGGCTTTTCTTGCCTACCCCTGGGGTAGAGCACCTGGGGACTGCCGGGTTGGTCCCGCAGCGCCGCTCCGGACCAACCGAGCAGCACCCCAGCTGCTCTGCCCCAGGCGTCCTGATTCAGCCGCTGCTGAAACTGACCAACAGCGGCTGACCAGCAGACCAGGGAGATGGGGAGCAAAGCCGCGGAGCACGCCCGCAGGGGGACAGCTCAAGCGCGCCCGGGCTGTCCCGCTGCGGGCGTGCTCCAAGGCTTTGCTCCCCGTCTCCCTGTAGACCAGGGAGACGGGGAGCAGCTTTTCTCGCCCCAGAGGACGGGGGCGGCGGACCGCTGTGCATCTGGGCATCCCGCCGCCCCTGTCCTCCGGGGCGAGAAAAGCCCCGTTCGTAACTGCGGATCCGACATAAGTCGGATCCGCGTAACTCAGGGACTGCCTGTAGTACAATTTTTTGCTCATCTAAATGCCCTCAGATCAACTGCCATTGTCATAAGGCTCCCAAGACTATGCTCTTTGAGGGGTGGACTTTTCTATATGTATACAGGGTCCTGCTCCCTAACTGAAGCCTCTAAACAACAACCAACACCACCACCACCAATATTTGATCAGGGATTCGAAAAGCAAGAGAAATTTCAATCAGTTTGCCATCTTTACCTTACGAACCACTATTGCATCGTGGTTGAGACACTGCACAAAGAATCTTATAGCACGGACAGGCAGTACCCTATCATCCCTCAGAAGAAGAGACAGAAAGCCAATGCCTATGTGTTCAAACTTCCAAGGGCTGAAAAACAACATGCACAATGATCACTGGAGCGCTGCATGTAACACTGTAGCTCAAAAAAGGTGTTGAAAACATATCTAAAAGCAAATACTGTCTGGTAAACAGATGCATCTAACCGCCATAAAGCTTAGATTCTATTTCACAGCCCACACTATGTAGGCTTTGTCTTATTAAAAGAAGGTCCCTCTACATCACTTGGGGAAAGAAAAGGGACACTCATTTAAAGGCTCTTTACACTGTTAAAACTGGTATAAAACTACTATAGTGTAATTAAGAATTAGACCCCATATATCTTTATCATATCTTTATTTAAAAAATAAATAAAAAAAATAAATTCCATGGTTAAGAGTAATTTAAAAGTACTTGCTCTTAATTGCATTTCTTTAAACTAGACAAATGGAATGGAGAGAAAAACTGAAAATAACTGCTCCTTACGACAAGGCTACATTCACCAATAATACAGATATCAAATGGATGGCAGCAATACAAGAATTCTCATGTTGCCCTGAGGCTTCCCTGTTCAATTGGGAGGGAGAGTTGAACAACCATACAAATGACTCTTCTACCACTATATCCATGCCAATTCATGTTGACTTTTTGTCCATCAGAAGTTAGCCAAATCCAAATACATTTTGTGTGCATCAGACAATACAACTTTTCCATTACTACTGACCTAAACTACATTTTAACCAGTCCTGTACAGGAAAGGCTGCATATGTTATTTCCAGATCATTTATGCTATTTTACCAGGCTTTTTTTTTTTTTAATACAGAAAAGCTAGCAGAAAAATAGTTCACAGAGAAAAGGCAAACTTACAGGTTTCTTTGGTTCACACAATCCAACAACATGTTGATCAAATTTTCATAGTTTCTGGGGGAAAAAAAAGTAAAAATGAACATATAGACATAAAGAGTATTGTCAACAACTAGAAATCACGGAGAAAACTGTTTAAAAGAATATTTTAGAAACAATATAAGGCAAATTCTCACAAAAATATAAAAATCGTACAATGTATGGTAATTCAATTAACATTGCAAAAGCAGGGTACATCATGATAATTTTTTGAAGGGAAGAAGCAGAGGTGAGAGAATTGCTGCCAAGTCAAGCGAGGAGTATTATGATGATTCCTCCACACTGTGGCTTTGTTAAGACTAGGATTTCAAAGTGTGTGATGTTAGCTCATGTTCATCAGGTCAGTTTAATAAAACCTCCAAAAAACTTTTTGAGTCAGGACATGGCAAGTTATACTTCAGCATATATTTAACTGACTGAATTGGATTTCAGAGTAAGCTAACATGATCCAACGTAGTACACCTTTGCACTTTAATCCAGATAAGGTCTTAAAAGGCAGCTAATTTGCCCAACTGACTGGCATTTTCTACACTTGTGTTTTGGAGATATCATTTTACTAGAGTGACACCAGTTGGTCTCTATTTAAATTAGATAAAGCTGCATATTATCAAAAGAACCAAGTCTAAGTTTTTGACATTCCTGGGCTATATGGGAGTGGGTGTCTGAGTGGAGGTGAAGGGGGCACATGGGACAGAGGAGAGGATGCAAGGACACATCATGGTGCAGGAACACATGGAGATGGAGGAGATGTGCCTGACTGATTGGGAGAGGCTAGGGCTGAGCCAGGGTTTGCATGGGGGAAGATCCCTAACAATCTCTACTAACCTCATCCCCAAAAAATTGTTCCCTACTTCTCTCATCCACACCCAACAACTCTCCAGGTTCATTCCCTCTCTTCAGCTCCTCTGATACCCCAGGCTCCCCTCCTCCCCCAAACCTTTGCACTGCTTCTGAAAGGTGTCTGAAACATGGTTCTGCATTGCAGTTTAAATTATTTACTCAAAGTTCTGTGTTTATATGGATAATAAGGATTCTATTTGTCAAAAAAAATTTTTTTTTGTCTACATTGTTACAAATAGACTTGCTGACAGGTATTTAGAAATAAATCAGCAAAATAACTGAAACTGATGTGATTATATTGTCCTATTTTAATAAATAAAATATGCAGAATTTTTTATTTTTAGTCACAGAATTTGCCCAGAAGTAAACAATATTCCATTATTACTATGTTGTCTCATACTCAGGCACACTGCTGCCTCTCTTGTTTCAATTTTGCTGTTGCTGTTATTGGTGAGCACTCACTGGAGGACTTTACAAAAGGGAGTCCCACCAGAACAAACACAGTTAAAATGCCTGAAAACAAACCTGTCAAATACACAAATTAAATGGACCAATTTAAAAAAAAATCTTTAATTGACTCTGAAGTACAGTTATCTGAATAAATACTTGCAACTAGAACTGGTATAAAATTTTGAGACGAAGTGCTATTTTATGAATGTGGTATTAGAAGGTACTCAGTCACTATGATGATGAGAATATGAGATATTCCATTCTATTCAGGTTCTCATACAAGTCAATAGTGTATGAGAACCTTCCAATACAGCTAAGAATTACTGCAAGATGGCTACCAAAGGAAAAAAAAAAAGTAAGGATTCAATAATAAAAGGAAAGATGGTTGGAGTTTGATGTCACTTGTAGGCTAACATAACAAAAAAAAAAAAACTTTGGGAAGAGATTACTTTTAAATAGCTTCATTTCTTCTACGGAAAACCCTACATATAGATGTCACAAATAATTATTGATTAGCCTCAAAATTCAGACACAAAAAGCACATACTCCTAGAATATTACATTTAATGTACAATTTTAGATAAAATGGACAACATAACTCATGAACTGTATATGTTTATCAACTAAGAATTAATATGCTCTATAACTTGTGCACTTATTGAAGTTTAAATGGACCAACTGAACTTACTGCAAGGCCTCAGCATTCTTTTCTTTCTGTCGTTGGATTCCTAACTGAATCTCTTCTGAGGTAAGCATCATCCCACTGGCACTTGGGCTTTTGGCTTTTTGCATTAGAATGGCTATCTCAACACATTTCTCTGGAACCTGTCGAGAAAGAGGGAAAACAACTCCAACTGAACAGCAGCCAAGGAATGTTAGTCATCGTTTTTGAAAAAAGACAACTCCCAGAAAGACAGTCAAATGCAATGTACATACTGTTCCTTTCACATAGATATGAATAAGCCTTCCATTATATTTTACAAACTTTCCTAGAGAAGCAATCCAAGTTGTTATTTGCAAGGAATCACTGCTCCCCGTAGTCTTATTATGATAAGATGGAAGACAATAGTTTTAAAATACAGGTACGGCTATGATTAAATGTCCACATTGTAAGGCAGTGGGTAAGCCATGCACAAGCTGTGATTTTATCGTTAAACAAAAATACTCAAATATTTATAATAATGGCTTCGATCACCATTTTTCATTTAATTAAGTAAATTTAGACTAAGCTGTTAGACTAACAACAGAACAGATACAACACAAGTACTGACAGTGCAAGATGAATGGTTCCGGCAAACTCTCTGGTTTGGATCAGGGGAGGTCAATTCTCCCCTTCTGGCCGTGAGCCCTGCTGTGGGCTCTTCCTCTGGCAGGGCTCACGGCCCCAGACCCTAAGCTCCCTGCCTGACCAGGGTCCCCTCTGCAGCCAGCTCGGCCCAGGGCTTCCCAGCTGCTACTGGTCCCCCTGGAACTGGCCCCACTGAAGCCAACCTGCCAGCCTTCCTGCAGGCCCCATTTCCAGCTGCTGGGGCTCTCTGGCCAGCAATGTCTGTGGTCTTTGTTGGACCATGGATGTTGCTGGACCAGTGTCCCAGATTTGGAGGTGCAACCTGTACTTGCATATATTCCTGCATATTAGAAATCAGAATGAAATCAATATATCAGTAACAGAAGTCAAAGCTAAACTGAAATGTGTAACAGTTATTAAAGTAACAACTCATTTTATCAAAGGTAAGTCAAACAGCCTCTTATTAGCTTTTAAGTGATTTTTTTTGTTGCTTACTGAAAAATCCAATCCAATGGTTTCATACTGTCTATGGATCTTTTCTGCTAGGTCATCAAAGAGTCTCACTATAGATGGCTTTTCCAGAGACATAGCTTTGCTTAGTCCAGAAGAAACAATTGCTGGCCAAGTCTGTACAATACAGTCCCAGTCATGAAGATTTCCCAGGCATACTCCACTATGATTTCCAAGAAGACAATACAAGGCACCCTACAGAAAACAGGATTTGTAATATTAAAAGTTACATAAAGAGTTCATTCATATAGAATAAAAATTAGTTTATCTGTATTTTAACAATTATTAAATTTTAACTTGAACTGAGATTAAACCATTCAGTTTATCACCAATACATACAAGATATTTCTCACAATTCTTGACATACTAAATATTTGTTTAAGTGGTGTGTGAAAGTAGTGCTAACTAAATGGATTTTTCTTTCGTTGATTGGTTGTGAGGGAAATATTTTCACAGAACACATTTTAATTACAATCAACAAATAAATAGTACATCTGGCCTTTCTACAAACCTATTCATGGTCGTTTAAATTACAAACTTGTGTTTCTTAGGCTTGTCTGCACTGCCCTATAATTTGGACAATAGGGGGTGCAAATTGAAATGTGTAAAGTGCTGTGTAAACACATAACTCTGTTGAGTGGAAACTACAGGAACAAAAATTATTCCCAGTTCTCATTAATGTAATCCTCTTCATACAGGTTTACACTAATGGTGTACACCATTACTCATATCCCTGTAAGCTGCACTTTGGGCCACTGCAAATATACACTTACCATAACATGTTCTGCTGATGAGCTCTTTGTTAAATTCAGAGTACTTTCCTTGCTCTACTAAGGTTGCTAAAAAACTACTGAAGAACAATCTGATGAAGTTTTATTACCTTGTACTATTTTTTGTTTTAATAAGGAAATAAAAGCGAACTGCTATTAACAAAAAGTGTAATTCCTGAGGTTCGGATGAAATGGGGTATATACATGAAGGTGGAGTACAGTATAAAATATTTTTATGGATACTTATTTGGGATGACTGCCTAAGTCACTTTAGGATTAGCTATTCATGTTAATTCGACCAGAGTAACACTAATAAAATCTTAATAGTACAGGCAGTCCCCAAGTTATGCGGATCCGACTTACGTTGGATCCGCAGTTACGAACGGGGATTTTCTCACCCCGGAGGACTGGAGCCGCAGGACGCCTGGTCCCGCCGCCCGCCTCCTCCGGGGCGAGAAAAGCTGCTCACCGTCTCCCTGGTCTGCTGGGGGAGCCAGCAGACCAGGGAGACGCGGAGCAAAGCGGCGGAGGACCCGGGCCGGACCCGCGGCGCTTCCAGCTGATCTGCAGACCAGGGAGACGCTGAGCAAAGGAGGACGCAGACCAGGGAGGACCAGGGCCGGACCGGAGGCGCTGATCTGGAAGCGCCGCGATCCGGCCCGGGTCCTCCGCCGCTTTGCTCCGCGTCTCCCTAGTCTGCTGGGGGGGGGATGCAGCTAGTCCCCCCCCCCCCAGCAGACCAGGGAGACGTGGAGCAAAGCCCGGGGCCTGTGGTAGAGCAGGTGGGGCGCTGCCGGTTGGTCCCGCAGCACCGCTCCTTGGCGCTACTGGACCAACCCAACAGCACCCGAGCTGCTCTGCCCCAGGCGTCCCCAAGTCAGCCGCTGCTGAAACTGACCAGCGGCTGACTACAGGAAGCCCGAGACAGAGTTGCTCTGCCCCGGGTTTCCTGGAATCAGCTGCTGATCAGTTTCAGCAGCAGCTGACTTGGGGACGCCTGGGGTTCTTAAGTTGAATCTGTATGTAAGTCGGAACTGGCGTCCAGATTCAGCCGCTGTTGAAACTGATCAGTTTCAGCAGCGGCTGAATCTGGATGCCAGTTCCGATTTACATACAGATTCAACTTAAGAACAAACCTACAGTCCCTATCTTGTACGTAACCCGGGGACTGCCTGTATACCACATGCATTTTTACCATACAAATCTTACACACAAACTCAGATCTGAAATTAAATAATTGAGACAGTACTTTAAATTGCTGCTGAGTAACATCGTGTCGGTCTGGCCGCAAAAACTCCAAAACCAAAGGAATGATATCTCTGCAACAAAAGTTGTATGTTCCCAGTGCTGTGAAGAATGCTTGCTGAGCTTTATTTCTGACCTGTGGAAAGACAAGTACTACTAGACATCTTCAAGTACACAAAAGGATATACAAAGCAGTGATATGCTTCTTCTCTTTGATTACTAACATGCAGATCTTAAGATGATAAGTCAGTGCATAGAAATGTAACCTGCTTCATTTTAAAATAGCCGTAGCAGGCATGGAAGTTCATTCAACTATTCTTACTGTTTCTCTAGATTAGGTTTTAGGCACACTTGGAGTAAGATGCGCAGAAGCTTTCCTGGCTAGGGCCATTCTGCATCTGTTTCGTGGACTGAAGACTTCAGCTTCCACAACTTAGTCAATCTGGCACATTTGCTAAGCACTTAATACTAATGATATTAAAGCTTAATAACTAACAAAAGATTCTATGGGCCAATTCTATGGGTTTACCGAAACCTGAAATAAACAAAGATACTATGACACTGAATTCTACCAAGGAAATAAAAACTATATTATATTACATTTCACTGCAAATATCAAGTTGAAAATAAACTCAATAAATGTATCTGGTGAGAGCATTAATTTAGCTTGGAAGATAGAGTCTTACCTGACCATAGGAACTTGTAGACAAACACAAAAGATCCCTGATCATGTCTTGGTGTATATTTTTATATTCACAGCCTTCAACAGTTAACGTTCTCAGCTAAAGGAAATAGAAAAATACTAATTAGACAATCTTTATTTACAATTTTACAAATTTAAGAAACAAAAATTATTGTTGAGATTGAGAATGCTTCTAATTATAAAAAAATGTTACAGATTGACATTTCCTAGTAAAGTAGCAAGTAAAAATCCGTAGTAGAGAAATGTACATTACCTCATGCTGCAACATGACTCTGTCAATCAGCAAGGCTCTAATATGCTGCTTCTTTCCTTGAAGCTGCAAGGAAAACAAAGTAATTTTATTAAAATCTCTACACTGACTTTTACCTTTTCTATCAGTAGGCTCTACAGTGAAACATTCTGATGGGTGGACTAAAATATACACGCGATTTAAAATTTGTTTTTGTTTAAACTTCAATTAAAGAAAGGGCTCAGGGAAGAGGCAGCAAGGTTCAGGAGGGTGCAAGCCTTGGCTGCTGATTCCTTAACTGGAACCTGGAGCAGAGGCCCATGTCTCCCTACCAGCAACTAGGAAATGGCACCACAGTGCCAGTGTGACACTTTGCACTTGAAAGCAGCACTCTGGAACCTCCCTATTCACTATGGTGACATGATTAAGATATGTTTTGTTCAAAACATGCCCTGTGAGAGATCACTTTAAAAGTCTTGGGTTGTATGTGTCATTGTTGTACAGGGTATCCCCACTATATGTCCAAGATACGTTCAAAAAAATGTGGACATATAGCGAAAGGATGTAAAGTGGGGTGTTTTTTTCCCGGCGGCTGACTTCTGTTTACACAAATTGGTTTTTTTTTTGCACGACGGAAGAGCGGGGAATGGGAGGACTTAAAATGGAACAGTTCCCTCAACACCCAGAAGTCAAAGACTTTGAACAAGGGTGACCTTACGCCTGGAAAGGAGTGCCCTTCTGTGACTTGTTTGTACTATCTATTATAGGGATGTGAATGGGTAACTGATTAACCAGTTACCCCCGTAAGCATCACCCTTATCAGGCGATGCTTACTGGGTACTGGTACCCAGGAGTGGCCTGCTGTGAGCGGAGGGCTGCTCCAACAGCAGGAGGGCTGGGACCAGAATCACGCCCCCCCCCCCCCACACACACACACACACACTTGGGGCTGCCAGCTCCTATGCAGGCCCTCACCCCTGCACACGGGAGGGAGAGGAGAGTGCCACATCATGTCAATCAGTTAACCAATTAACCAGGATTTTATATCCCTAATTTATTAGGGTAAGAAGTTACTTAATTCAAATCCTATTTATTTTACGGAACTCAGACTGTACTTTTATTTCTTTGGCAACCAACTTTGAGGTCTACACTTGCTACTTAAAGTCACCTAAAATCAATCTTACTATTGTTAACAAATCTGATTTATATTTTACTTACAACGATGTGCTTTGGCTGAAGTACTTGAGAAATCTCAGCTCAGTTTACAAAGCCTAGTGTGTATCCCCTCTCTATATTGAAGGAGAAGCGGACTGGGCAATGAACTTACGCTGACCAGGCTTCTGACCAGTGCAAAATGGTACAGTTCTGGGGTCCCAGGCTTGGGCGTTGCTGGAAATTGGCTGGAGCCTCTATCTCTGCTTCATGAGTGGCTGAGAAAGCATTTATTTAACTCAACTGTGTGCCCCTGCTTGTGGATGTCTGTATAAGTGCAGAACCCATCAGCGATTTGTGGCTTGACATAGGGATGTAAGCGACTATTTGAGGAGCTGACTACCTGATAAGCATAAGCTTAAAACTTGTTCCCCCCAGAACCATCTCCGTGATGCAGGAGCCACAGCCATCCCCAGGAGCTAACCCCCGGGCCAGGCTCTTACTACATTTAGTAAGTGCAGCGCTGAAGCGGGAGCGTCCCTCCCCCTCATCAACTAATCAAGTAGTTGATGAAATTCCATTAACTACTCAGTTAGTTATTTAACTGATACTTAACATCCCTAGCTTGCCGCAACATCACAAAATGAGAGGGATACCCCAGATTGGTGAGACAGAAGGGTCAGTGGTCCCAGACTCCAGGTTACACCCTAGGGATCCCATCATGGCCGGTGAATGAGAAAACTGCCTGGGACCGATAATAAGGAAAGACTCTGATATTCCATTAGGAAGAAACACAGTTAGACACAGAGAGAACTGGAGCTGGAAAGAGCTAGTACCAGAGCAGCCAGAAGAAGGCAACAACTATGGTGAGTGAACCTTGTGATAGATCTCATTGCTTGGGTCAGTCTTCTTGTAAAAGAGTTATTGGCCCTCAATTGGAAGGTCCTCAATGATTGTTTGAAATTCTTCAGATACGTCTGCCAAAGCCAACCAGGACAAGCGGCACATTGCAACTGTTGTTACCATCACACTACAGGCAGGACTGCAGTCCAAGGCTGCCTACAGTGCAGTTCTGGCCACCAAATGATCTTTCATAGGGACTTTAATGAGACTACCCATTGGCCACTGATATAGGTCTCAATACCAAGAATAGGATCTTGAGTAGTTTGTGTGGCATATTCCACACCACCTGCTTAGGGGGTCTCTAAGGTCATGGCTACGCATGTCCCATAAGGTCTTGGAATATGTTCTAGTCCTTAAGAGTGGTAGCTGACTGTTCTGGAACGAGATCATCATCTGGATGTGCTTACAGCCAGTATCATCTGTCCCTTGCTCAGGATCTGCTGCACTGGAGCTGCCTACACCTACCTCTGATCCCAGGGGTGCTTGTGACGTAATAAGAATGCTGTCTACTTTTGTAATCGTATGCTCACTCTGGTGTTGCATTCATCATTTGTCTTATGGGGTTATATGTGATCCTACTGTCCTAGGATGTTGTGTGTCGGTAGTGATGTTGTGTGTCGGTATGTGGGTGCCTCCGTTTCCCCAGGCTCTGCAGTACTAGCTGCATGAGAAGGGGGAGGCTGGGTGTGACTCACTGGGGAAGTATGTACAGTCTCTCACATCCTGAGGCCCCGATGACAGCACATAGCGCCTTGTGCCTGGAAGGAGGACAATGGAGGAGGCGGTGTTGCCTGGGGTGAGTGAGCAGTGGCTGTAGGGGTGAAGCAGTCTTGGTTGGGTAGGACGAAGAGAGCAGACAGAGCAGGAAAGGGGGGTTCAGGGCCCATGAGCCCCTTCCCTCTGAGAGGAATAAGGATTTTTGCTCTCAGTGTCTGAGCTAATATCATTCCTATGCTACGCCGTCTCTGAGAAGCAATAAAACCTTCTACTCTACCAGCTGGTTGAGTCTCACATCTGGCTGCAGATGGTGGTGCAGGGTCAGGGGCTTCCTGACACGCTGTCACAGTGCTGCAGTTCAGACTTCGATGCAGGGGTGAATGTTTGCCTCATTAGTGTGGTGGAATGGGTGGGGCTGGGTAGTCCCCAGAGGGTACTATTTCCCAGGGGGTCCATATGCCATGATCATAATGGTACCAGGCACCACAATGCTTGATCCCAGTGATCCCAGGGTTGGCTGCATACTCTGTCGCAGGTCCATGCCTCTCATCTCCCAGATGAAACTGGTATTACTGAGTGCCAGGACCTGACTGGGGATGCTTAACAGCTTTCCTGAGAGTCAGAAATGGCCCTCTGGGAAAAATGGTGTGGTTGAAGGACCTGACCAGAGAGTGGAAGCATCAATGTCACTGGGTCCCGATTTCTGGACAGCATCAGGGTGAATACAGTAGCTGCAGAAGTATCAGAAGAGAGGCTTAACTGAAAAAAGTGGAAACTGACATGCAAAAGCTCAAGAACAGATTAATTTCTTTACACACCTCAAATCATATGAGATAAGGGACTATAAAAAGGCAATATAATACACTCTGGAAAAATAGTGTACTTTTATACGCAAACATACATACACCTGAATAAAAGCAGTTCTTAGCATCTCAATGTCAAAGTCACGCCACTCAGTTTTCCACATCACACTTTTATCAATTTCCCAAGGAACACATGCAGAGTTCCATTAAGACATTAAGGTAAAACAACAGCCAAAACTAATTTTTTTAAAGTTGTTTTTTCCTGTCTAAACTACGTAAACAAGATACTAACCCTGTTCTCCATTGATTTCTTCACTAAGTTAAAGCTCTTCCACCGGGAGTCAAACTCATGTTTGTGAGACCCTTGGAATTGTAAGAGGTCACCAATGATCTACAAACAAACAATTTTACATTATGTAAAACAAGTCAACCCATTAAAAATGAAAACAAAATATATAAAAATTATTGAAAAAGAATATACCTTTATGATTAGAAACAAAGACTTGGTATCATCTTCTGAGTTGTCAAGTATATAGCCTACCATTAAAATGGAATCAAAAAGTTTGTTATCTGATAGGAAGCACAGTTCAAGAGTTAACTACACAGAGAAATATTTTATCTACTTGTGAAGCTCAAAACTGTATGTCACTTATGTTGTCATACAATTCATGACAACAGATTTTGCCTCTTTGTTCTGTTCTACAATGCTAATATTGGATTTAAAAGCACAGTAACCTGACAACACTGAAAGCAAATCTTTGCATATGTACTGCATATAGGAATAAGACACACAAAAATATACTTACGCAGCAGTTTCCTTATGACTCTAGCCATGGTTTCTCTGTGGTTTTCTCTTGATAAGTCTACACAAGATAATAAGAACATTCATTATATAAAGTATATTCTCTAAGTTACATTGCATAGTGTTATAAAATAAAGAGAAGCTTAACTGAAAACAGTGGAAACTGACATGCAAAAGCTTAAGAACAGATTAATTTCCTTACACACCTCAAATCACATGAGATAAAGGACTATATAAAGGTGATATAAAATACTTTCAAAAAATAGTATATTTTTATATGCAAACATACATACACCTGAATAAAAGCAGTTCTAAGCACCTCAGTGTCAAAGCCATGGGGTACGCCACTCACTTTTCCACATCACACTGAAATCCTATGTTGCAGTCACCATCTGTCAGACCAAATACTGGACAGGACATTTTTCAACTTAATTAACTCTGCTCACTAAATGAGTACAAAAATGCCTCTTCAAACAAAGTGGCATATCACAAATTGGTTTACAGTCCCACCATGCAAGTTGGGATATGCTTCTTTTCTGTCTCTCAGGGTGCATCCACACTGCAATAAAAAAAGCTGTGGCACTGAGCCTCAGTGAGCAAATCGGCTGACTCAGACTTGCAGTGTTCAGACTGCTAAGCTAAAAATTACAGTGACTATATTTGGACTTGGCCCAGAGTCTAGGCTCTGAGGCCTCCTCCCATGGTGTCAGAGCCCAAACATCTAAACTGCAATTTTTAGCCCTGCAACCTGAGCTTTGTGAGTCCAAGTCACCTAACTTGAGCCAGTAATGGCTGTGCTGCAGGTCCTCTATTGCAGTGTAGACATACCCTTAGGTTGAGTTAGTCAAGTGCTATGCCTAAGATTAGGGAGAGCAAAATAGGAGTTTCTATGAAAAGTCAGAGTGGTGCAGAGTGCCTATGATGTAACAAGCTCTGAAGAATATACTTACTGGGGTGGGATAGAAGAGCAGAAATGCTCAAGGAGTGATACTTCATCCTTTAAGCAATTAAAAGAGGGGCGAGAAAAGAGTTTATATTCTTTTTGGCTGTTTGGAGGGGAGAGGAAAGTAGCATTTTGCCAATCCAGGCAATGGGAGCAGTAGAAAGAAGAAAGAGAAAGAACTTCCTATTCCTTCAAGCAGTGAGAACAGTGGCTGGAAATAAAGTTTTATTCAAAGAGGAAAAAGAAAAGCTCCACATCTAACAAGAATCTTTCATGTGCACCAGGCTAATCCTTCTAGAAGTGCTCCAAAAAAGGGACAGGCTCAAATCCCTGTTACACTATAAACTTCTTGTATCACCTTGTGCAAGTTGTTGTCTCTGTGCCTCAGTTCCTTATCTGTAAAGTACAGGTATCAGTACTCCCTGTACACACTTTCCTTTACATTTGTAAGCTTTCCTCAGCCAGGCTAACCTCCATCTCCGGTTTGTGAGAAGCAGACTGTCCTGCACGCAGTGTGCTCCCTCAGTCTGTGTGTGTCTCCTTGTCAGCTTCTCAGCTCTCACTGACTCCCTAGGCAGTGTCTGGCAACTTATTCAACCTCAAATCCGTCTCCAGGTCTCTGCTCCTCTAATCATTTGCCATCTTCCTTTTGATCAAGGGCTCAGGGAAGGGGTGCTGAAGTCAAGGCAGGGTTCAGGGCAGGGGCCACAGGACAGGGGGATGGGTTGTGGTGGGGTGGGGCCCACCAGGAGCCACCCACGGTGTCGAGGGTGGCATTGCTCCAGCAGCGACTCCGAGAGAATTATGGCAGTGAACCCCTACCAGCGGTCCCCCCAGCTGCCCTCTCCTAGGGCCTAAAGGCTGTCGGGGGGGGGGAGCGGACGGGAATGTGGGGGGACCAGGCTCCGGGGGCCGTAGTCCCCTCCAGCCCCGGGCGTGAGGCGCTTGTGGGGGGGGGGGGAGGAGGACAGTGCTGGCCCCGCGCGTGCAGCCCTTGGAGGGGGCACCAGCCCCAAGTGCGCAGTGCAAGGAGGGAACCCGCCCCTGGGCATGCAAGTGTCCCCGCCCTCTGGCGCTCGGCAGGCGAATGGCCACGCCCCCTGGCGCCCAGCAGCCTCAAATAGTTGGGGACCACTGCTCTAGGGCCTGCTCCCCAACAGGCTGGAGGCTGTCTGAGGAGTGGTTGAGGCTCGGGGGACTGCTTCCTCCTGCAGCGCTCCTCCCACCCCGAGGCCTGCAAGCTGTTTGGGGGGTGGGTGGGGGGGAGGGGGAAAGGAGGACTGGCTCCTGCAGGCTCTCTGGGGGAAGGGGGCGGGAGAAGGGGGAGGTTCCAGAGCTGGGGCTGGGGAGATATTTACCGGCATGCTGACAGGCAAGATGGTAGCCACTCTCGGTGCTGCAGCTGCCCCAGTGGCCACTCTCAGTATTGCATCCCTCCTTTCTGTGCCCCTCCCTTTCCCATTCTTCTACTTTGTCCCCTCCCTTTCCATGTTATGGGAAATAGTCTCAGTCTCATTCCCGTTTTCTAGGCACAACCAAGCCCTGATCTTGGTTTAAGTTAAGGAAAAAGGAAGCTGCATACCAAATTTGGTGGTCCTAGCTCTTACAATTTATGAGGGGTTCACAGACACACAGATGCACTCTACAATATATATATATATATATATATATATATATATATAGTTTATACTGATTTCAAACTCCATCCTGGCTACAGACAGACAGACTGTCTCTAAAATAAACAGAACTGATAACCACCCTAAGTAGCTAGATATATCTTGCAGCTGTGTGATCCTAGCTACTTAGGGTGGTTATCAGAAATAGAAATGTTAGCCAAAGCATATGTTATGAGTGTTGCATGCCCTATCAATATGCATTATACATTACATATAAATTAGCACAAAATCATGTTAAATTTTATTGTGTTCAATCAGTCTGAGATGTATATCCCACAATGCCCTCCATAGTACCACTCTGCACTTGCCATAAGAGAATGCCGAACTTGTCAAAAACGAGACACATGAATGCTCAGTCCTGATACAAGCTTGTGAGGTACCTTCACAGGCGACTCATCTGGAGTGTACAGGCTGAACCTATCTAATCCGGCACTCTGTGGTCCAGCAACATCCATGCTCTGGCATGATTTTAGTTAACCAAATGTCCACTTATTATGGTGTAACCAAATCTCTCACGGACCTATAAAGATTGTTTACAGCCACCAGTCCTGGCTCTCGTGTTCTGTACTATTATTTAGTTCTAATTTACCCCTAAATGTCTTCTAATGTCTTTAGTAAGAGAAGTAGTGTTGGTAATGCTGCTAAACAATTTTGACCTCCCATAGTCCGGAAATTTTCTAGTTCGGCACCGGTCAGGTCCCAAGGGTGCCAGACTAGAGAGGTTCAACCTGTAGAATCCAAAAACAGAAAAAGGAAAGATACACCATGATACTAGAAAACTCACGTAAAAAATTAATTGGTAAATTTTAGTTTGGGATGATGTACAGTGTGCTTTTAGTTTTTTATCTTGTAAATATAAATATAGACAGTTTGGGGAATGTATTTCAGAGCACAGCTTCTGTGCAAGGTAGACTAAATACTGTGACTGCTTCCCAGAAGGATGTAACATATTAATCCTTTCTTTTCGGTATTGTTCTATGTTTTCAGACAATACATTTATCTACGCGTGATTAGTTGGACCTAATTCTTAATAATGAACCACAAGTGTAAACATGTCAATTGGCTATGCATGTAGTAAGAGCCTGAAATTAATTTTCTCATAATGACCTGATTTAATATCTGATGAAGTGGGTTTTACCCATAAAAGCTCATGATACAATATATTTGTTAGCCTGTAAGGTGCCACAGGACTGCTCAATGATTTAATTGTGTTAGGATTGACCTACCATAATTAACACCAGTGAAAAGTTTTGTTTCCTCCAAAGACACCAGACTTGGAACCCTGCATAAAGACAAAACATATTTTATTACAAGGTAAGGAAATTTGTTTTGTTGACAACTGGTTTCTCCTAACAAAGTAAGGCTGATGCTAGTGGATGACTCACAAGGCTTAGTTTACTAATTTTATTTGTTATTTATCATTAACATTCTAAAACCCAGGAGTACCTATTGGTCAGGTAGTCTGCCTTTTCTGAAAGAGTAAAAACCAAGAGAGAAGGACACTTTGGGTATAAAATCTTCAACATGTTCCATTTAACAAGCATTAGAAATGACTTTCACTTTTTCTAATGCACAGCATGACAATGAGGGACAAGAGCACTGATACAACTATTTACAAGGTTATTTTCAGGCAAATCAGATTACTGAATAGCAGGGAACTATTAATAAAAATCTAAAGCAGGGCTACTCAACATGCGGCCCACAGCCCATTTGTTTGCGGCCCGCGATGTGGTTTGGGTTTACACGGGGCTCTACACGCAGTCTGCGGGTGAGAGCCAAAACAAAAAAAAAGTCAATATAATGGTCTTCTGTTGATATGTGTTTTAATAGTTAAATTCTTGGACTGTCATTGCTCATTAAAAGTGCCGTCATATGGGTAGAAATCGGGCAAATATTGCATTTTATTAATATCAGCAGAACGGACTTAAATGGGGACTGTGCGTTGTATAGTCTTGCCTTAATCTTTTCATATATTTGTATGTATATGCAACCACACTTCAGTTGTGGCCTTTGGCATGTGCTTGTGAGTGTCATTGCGGCCCCCGAGGCTTCCAGAGTTGAGTAGCCCTGGTCTAAGGAAAGGCTTAATATAAATATTCATTATCTTATTCCCTCCCTTCTCGCTCGCTCCCCCCCCCCCCATGGGCTTTCCTTTAAAAACGAAAAAATGGTGTGCAATGTGCCCAGGTCCAATTGTTCACGATAGTCTCTGAAGCCCACCACTAATAATAACCATGCCAAGAAAGTACATAATAGTCAGAAAAATACATCTACAGGACAAGCTTTTTCTTATGAAGTAAAGCTTAACCAAGATTATGACATGACTCTACTCTAAATTTTTAGCTGTGCATTCTCAGTCCTTGTAAAATGTGGGTTTTGCACATGGTTGCATAAATAAAGCAGCAGACTGTGGCATTGCATGCCAATGTATCTGATGACAAGACTATGTCATTTGAATATTTCTTACATTTTCTTTCCTGTTTTGTTTCTAAAGCTACATCATAGACACTAAGAGTAAGTGGAGTCAAACCTTCAATGAAAAACCACCAGGATACTTTCCAAAGAAATTCAAGAGCTACATAAATACTGCACTAACAGTGCAAGAACAGTACCAATCAAAGGGTCCATTGTATCAGTGGTGGAAATGGTGCAAAAAAAAAGTTAGAAAAAGAGAAAGAGGAACAATATCAGCCTTTTATTGTTACTATTGCTTGCTCACTTGGCAAAAGGTGCTTAAACATTCAGCACAAGCACACAGAACCCTACCATGATAAAATGAAACATTTAAAATGGTGAATTGAGAGGTTTACTTGCCAAGACCAGAACTTAAGTTTATATTTATCCTAGAACAAGAACTCATATTACTGGTACCTAAAACATAACAGGGAGCTACAATCTTACATTAGATGAGGTACTGGGTATGTCAACAACTGCAGAAAAAGGCCAGCTTTCTAAAGTAAAGTCTGACTGATGTAACCATTTTTAATGTTCACATCTACACATTAATCTAAATCCTAAATCAATTAAAAAGGAAGACATTGTAGTTCAATTTTTACAGCTCTTAATTTAACAAGAAAATCAGTTTTCATTTTATTTTTCCTTTCTGTGTTTCTAACAGCACTATATAAGAAGTTTGAAAATAAATGTTGCACAACTAACAACTTTTCACTTATTTTTCCCCATGAAAAGAAAATTAACATGGGTGCTCCATTTATAATTATTTGTTTGGGAACAAACACTGATTCCCAAACAGCTGCAGCATTAAAGTCAGAGAGCTATTTCCTCTAAAATAAGATACTGAAGGTACTATACAGAAAAACCTATTTTTAGAAAAATGTTGGCTAATTAGCATAAATCCTTCTAATATATATATGAATAGATGTGTCAAATTTGGAAGACATTAACAATATTAAAAAAATGAAAGTTACTTATTTATAACCAGAGTTCTTCAAGATGGCTTGGCATATTCCCACTTTTGGGATACTGATCCACCTATTGGTGTTTAATCGTAAAACCTTCTCCAAGCAGTGTCTGAGTACTCACACTCTTGCACTTCCCCTCATCATCATTGAACATTTTGACTGAGAGTCTATATAAGGATGCCCAAAGGCCTCCACCACCTCAGTTCCTTCCATCACCAATCCAGAGACAAAGAACAAGAGAACTGCGAGACAAGGAGAAGGTGGGTAGGAAGCGTGAATATGCAGAGCCATCTCAAATTTTGGTTACAAGTAGTAATTTTCATTTCTTCGAGTGACTCTGTATACTCCCACTTATGGATAGTTTGATCAGCAGGGCTGAAAATAACCTGGAGGAGGAAACAGAGTTCTAAATGAATAGAAACTGAAGCACAGTACTACTAAATCTAGCATCAGCCCTGAAAACCTAATCGAAATATTTATTAAAGTGTGTACAAAACTCAAGGTTGCAGCCCTGCATATTTTGGCAACAAGGAACTGGCTTAAACTACCACAGCTCTGGTGGAATAAGTCCATACTCATGTAGGTACAGGAATTCTTGCTAATGAGAAACATTCAACAATACATTGTTTAACCCATCTTGAAGTAGTTGGGAAGACATGGTATAACCCATGTGACTGAATAAAAACACAAGACTTTTGAAAATTTAAGTAATATGCAAGAAGAGTTATTTTTGCATCCAAAGTATGCAAAACAGATTACCCCTTTTTGGTAAGCAGTTTTGATGGAAAATGCATGTAAATTAATTGTCTGACTGATGTGAAATTCAGAAACTACTTTTGGAAAAGACCTGGGATATGGCCTAAAAATTACCTTATTTTTATGAAAAGGTATAATTGGGGGGTCAGCTATCAAGATATTTAGTTCACTCATCCTTCCGTCTGATGTTATGGTAATAATGAACGTGGTTGTAAGAGACAAATAATGCAAACAATCAGCGAATGATTCAAAACATTGTTTCGTAAGTGTTAAAACCAAAATAAGATCCCAATTAGGGACAGGATTTCTCAAAGGTGCATACATATTAGCCAACACTTTCAGAAACTTCTTACCTATGTTATACACAAACAGCAATCTACCAAAATATGGGAAGTTGAAAGAATGGCCAAATGAACTATCCAATATAATTCAGAGAGGCAGCCATGCTAGTCCGTAACTTTAAAAACAATAAGCAGTCCTGTGGCACCTTAGAGACTAACAAATTTATTAGGTCATGAGCTTTCATGGCTAAAACCCACTTAATCAGATGAGTTGGAGGGGAAATTACAGAATCCAGGGTACATATAACAGCAAAATAAGTTACCTATCAATTGTTTTAACCTTCTTGGATATTCAATAAAGAAAACAGCCATCCTTCTACTAAAGAATTATATCAGCCAGTTACAGAAGGAGACAGCTTGAAATGGAGTTCATTTACTAGTTCAACACTATCAACCAAGGCTAGATCTTAAGTAGTTAACACACTATAAAAGAGAATTTCCCCACCTTTGATATTCTCATTTCCATATCACATTCTACGAATGAGTCACATCCAGCCTGACTTAGTTAGCTTCATTAACACTGATCCTACTTTGACAAGTAATTTCTTTTACTGTTATGTATACTCTGGATTCTGCAATTTCCACTCCAACTCATCTGACGAAGTGGGTTTTAGTCTCTAAGGGTGTGTCTACACTACGTGGCTCCCTCGATGGAGCCATGTAGATTAGGCTGATAGGCAGAGGGAAATGAAGCCGCGATTTAAATAATCGCGGCTTCATTTAAATTTAAATGGCTGCCATGCTCTGCCGACCAGCTGATGATCAGCTGTTTGTCGGCAGATCGGGGCAGTCTGGACGCGCCGCTGTCGACAAGGACAGGGAGGGAGGCTAGAGCACCAGTTCAGGCTCCTCAATGCTGGGAGGTGGAGAGCCTCAGAGGCTGGATCCAGGCAAGTTGGGGGCCAGGGCCAGCCCCTGTGCCTTACGTTTCCTATTCCTGGCCTAGAGTTCAAGTAGCCACCGCCAGAAGTGAATTAGGTGATAAAAATACTAAAACCCTTCCAAAGGTACCTGAAATAAACGGTCTCCTAGGCTTGCAAAAGTAGCAAGTTTTAGCAGGCTTCAGTAGACCATCAAGGATTGGGACAACATCTTACTCTTGTAGGTAGCTCTAACAATGTCAAACATTGGCTGGGTGGGTCCATCCATGAGTACTGAAGGATACCTTGTGATCTTGCAGATCATGAAACCATAAAGCATTGTCAGAAGGAGAAGCGGCATGCTCTGACATGTATGTCTGGTGACAAATCAAGTTTGCAGTCTGTTTGCACACTCTTGTTCAAAAAGGATGAGAATAACTTTAACTGAGGAAAATGATGATGAGGTATCAGACATGAGAGGTATCAGACATAGATTTGAAATGCAGACAGATGTACTGCCGGACCCTCTACAGATGAAACATCACCTCCCTAGTCACACCTTCAACAGAAAAATTTCTATGGCAGCCACATATAAGATTATAGAACCCTGGATTTTCGATATCCCCCAAAACCTGGGATTCAGGAATACACATGTAGGAGGGGGACCAAAAGGAGGCATGAACTAGGGGGAAACAAGTTTCTTTATTCTTCCTCTAGCCTCCTTTGGATACAAATCAGGCCTCAGATTCACAATGGAACACACTGGAGACAGCAAAAGAGCTGGAGGGAGGACAGGAAAAAAAAGGAAAGTTCTATGTGATGATCCTATAGGAGTCTGAGGAGGAGGAGAAATAGACAGGTCAAGAAAAAGGCTAATAATCTCCCCTGCTCTCCATTTTTCTGATTAACATAACACAAATCTAGGAACAGGCAAAGCATGTCTCTTCTCAAGATCTTCTGTTTTTCATTCAGATCCAAGGAATGCTCAGAAATAAAATGATGCATACAAAGCACTAAAGTAAAATTCCTCTTTGGAGTAGAAGATGGACCAGAACCGGAGCAGAGATTCATGCTGGCATCAAAGACTCAGGGTGCATCTAGACTACATTCCTCTTTCGAAAGAAGAATGCAACTGAGGAAAATAAAAAATGTAAATGAAGCACTGATTTACAAATCTTGAGCTTCATTTGCATAATCTCATCAGATCGCTTTTTCGGAAGAGATTTTTTTCAGAAAAAAAGCAGTCTAGACAAGGTTCTTTTGAAAAAAACAAACCCTTTTTTGAAAGAACCCTGTAAGCTTCATTTTTTCAGGAATAAGAGTTCTTTCGAAAAAGGATTTTTTTTCGAAAGAACCCCATCTAGACTGTTTTTTTCCCCCTCTAAAAAAAATCTCTTCTGAAAAAGCTATCAGACGAGATTATGCAAATGAAGCATGAGATTTGTAAATCAGCACTTCATTTGCATTTTTTATTTCCCACATTTGTATTCCTCTTTCAAAAGAGGAATGTAGTCTAGACGCACCCTCAGATGGCAAAGGATCTGGGGGAAGTACTTAAATCCGCACCCATGATTCTTGAAGCTGAAAACGCAACCACCCTTTGTTTTGGAGCCATGGCTGGATGGTTCTGACATGTGGACTCCTACTCTGCTAACAATGGCCATCTTTTCCAAGGATTCTTTGGGGTTGACACAGCTAGACCCAACAGCATGGCTCTCGATTCTGTCACCAGTAGTCTTCCCATCTCCATTAATGGTACCTTCCAAAAACCTGACTGCTTGAGAAGCAGGATCCAGAGCTGGAAACGATGAGTGTTCCAATTTCCTGGCACCTTTACACAGCTCTTACTTGATGGAAGAACTCACAGGAACTGAAACTGGCCTCTTAGACATTGGATTTGATGAATGCCTGGATCAGAGGATTTTTAGTTTCAAGTACCTCTGTAAGGAGAAGGTGCTGCCAACTGTTCCTTTCCTTGAATGCTCTAGGCATTAAAGTCCAGTAGATGGAATGCCCAGGAGAGTGTCTCTTTCCCAATCACTTGACGCATATAATGAGAATCTCCAACTCTCATTAGTCAACCGGGCACAAAGTACATCTCTCAAATCCACAGCTTCTTTCTTTTTAAAAAAATGTGATTCTATCATAACCTGGAACTGAGCTACTAACTTAATTATCTATACTTATCACTAGCAACCATGTTAAACAATTGACAAGAAACAAATAACGTGGGGGGGGGCAGTTCTGAGTGAACGAGAGGGGGATTCATTTCCAACTTTGGCACCCGGTGAGAAGGAAGCAAAGCAGTAGAGATCTCTGTGCCCCTTCACATAGCCTTGTCCTCAGAATGTTAAAAAATGCTGAGCAGTGAGGTAGCAGGGGACATATGAACACTCTAACTCCATGGTGTCCAACATGCTTGCCCCTAGTTGGCTTTACATTTTGTACATTACATTATTTACATTTTAAGAATAATATGGCTAATTCACTACAGCTGCTTCAGAACTTCTTAGACACTATGGCTCTAAATGGACTGCCTGGAGAAGGTTCTATCATTAGGCACCAGTAGGAGGGTAATACTCCATGGCTACATCTAGACTGGCACAATTTTCTGCAAATGCTTTTAACGGAAAAGTTTTTGCCAATCTAGACATGGTTTTGCGCAAGAAAGCCCCGATAGCCATTTTCACGATCAGGGCTTTTTTGCGCAAAACAATACCGCATTGTCTACACTGGCCCTCTTGCGCAAAAGCATTTGCGCAAGAGGGCTTTTGCCCGAATGGGAGCAGCATAGTATTTCCACAAGAACACTGACAATATTACATGAGATCGTCAGTGTTCTTGCGGAAATTCAAGCGGCCAGTGTAGACAGCTGCTTTTGCGGAAAAGCTTGCCAGTCGAGACGCAGCCCATAAGTGGGAATATAAAGACACTCAAGAAGACAGATTTCTGGCCTCAGCTAACAGTGTCCCCAAACAAAAGACAACCCTTCTCTGATAGGCAAGGAAGTAGTATCAATAATTTTAATCTGTTTCTTAAAAAAAACAAAACAGATTAGGCTAACTTCTTTAGTGCAGTACGTTGGGGATAATGTCAACTGCTAAATGAGTGCTATTATAAAAATTATTTCTAAGATATAAAGAAAGCTAGTATTAAAAATGAATGCTTTATCTGTTTCTACAGCCACCAATGGATAAGTCTGTAAATAGTAACTATACTCAAGGCAGTAAAAGGCATTGTACCATGATTACACCAGCACAACAGTTTTTCCTGAACTAGATCCTATTGCTTTCAGACAGAAGTCTGTCAGCAGAAGAATCCATCGTTTTCTGCAAACAAGCCATATTCTGCAGCAACATCTCTAAATTATGAAGCAAGGGAAAGGGACATTTTACCTCTCTCAAGTCTATACTCCACACTTCAGGATCTGGAGACCATTAGCTTATAATTCTAGCTCTGATAGTATCCAAAATCAATGACTAGATTGGAATACCCTTATTCACACAGTATCTATCTTTCCGTACAAGAATTCCCATTGATCTCAGTGAGCCTACTCATGACATAAGGTTCTATACTCAAAATGAAGACAGGTATAATCTGTGTCCCATAATAGGATTTCCTTTTTATTAATATTCAGCACTATAGCTCAGCCACTGAATTAGCAGCTTAGTTTCAACTACTGAAAAGCAAGCTTTTCTAGTATACACACTATCACGAGCACATGATACAGTTACACTTGCAGATGATGCAGAAAAGCAAGATTCCCCTCAGAGAGGCTATTTATACAAAGATAACAGTTCATTTTATACATAAAGTCACACCACAAAACAGAAGGTAAAAGCAATCTCCTGTGTTTTTCCTGCATCTCATTCCACACTGACTCCAATTCAGAGGGAGCCTTAAAAAAAAAACCTACACTTTGTGTAGGCTGAAAACATATAAATTCAAATTAAACCATCAGGAGGAATTTGTTGAATTAATTCTCCACACTACCAATCCTAAAACCCCCATTGTAAATAGAAAATGTAAGAGGTTTTTTCTTCTAGTTTGAAAACATTTCATTATGCGCCTTGCCCAATTCTCTACAGATACTCTATCCCTATTACAGTCCAGTCATAAGATGCAGCTTCAAAAACAAATGTCAGTTGGGCTTCAATCCATCAATTTAATGGAAAGTTTTCCTAAATACAAATAAGTATCTTGTCATGTTTAGGATTAGATCATGGGCCAAACCAAATATTTCATGTTTAACGCATGAGATTCAAAATTAAAGAAAACAGTTTGAAGGTGAAACAAGGAGAAAACAGGGTTACTCACCGTGGAGTAGTAACTGTTTCCTTTTCTGTGTGGAGCTCCCCCAGCAGAGCTGGGTAGTTTCCTGGAGATGCCAAGAGAGGTTAGCTAGCCCTGCCCCTCATTGAATGACATCACAACCTTACACATTCAAAAGAACTGGTCTCTCATCCATGACCTTCAGACAGCATGTCTTGAGTGAAAAAGTTACTAAAGAAGTTCATATAGCAGTTGTGGCAAAGAGGGAGGAGGTGATACACGTCTTAATCAAGCTGTATTTAAGATGGAAAAATGGAGTCTCAGTGAGTAACCCTGTTTTTTGCTTTCCCACAAGAGCTGTTTAAAGTTACCATAGTAGTACTTAGGCTGTGGAAATGGGAAGCTGGGGAAGAACACAACTGAAGAGCTGTGAAAGAGGTCTTAATCTTTTAGCATTAAGTATGTGTTAAGCAAACTGTACTGGAAAAATCCTGGTTTACAGTATCATGAGCTTCATTACATATAAAAGGTAATTAAGTTATTTATAATCTCTACCAATGTTATGAAGACCCTATGAGCATAACAGGAGATTGCGTACATAAAAATGTTATGTACACAAATACTGTGTGAAAATAAGTATCACACAAAATGTTTATTTCTGCAACCAGGGTATAAACCACACATCACTAAAGCTTTTGACTGACTATTCAGGACCTTAACTCACCAGCACTACTACAGAGATACTAAATCCCTAGGCTTTTTCACTCAGCCACAATACGCCTGTATTAGATGGGTTGAAAGCTGACCAGACCACTTCCTCCCATCCTCTGCCTGGCCTACAGTAGAACTCACAAGTCACTCAGTACATCAAAGTCAAATCAGTAACTACTTTCTTCTTCTTACATTGTAAGACTATGTCTTAGTCAAAGAGCATTTCTGAAACATTATCTTTACCAGATAAAAAGAATACTACAAAGGGAGAAAGTAGCACGCACTTGTTCAGGCCAATGATTCATAAAACCCACTTTCTGCCTCTAACATCGTGACACTTCTGACAAAAAATGGAAAATCCCCCTCTCCAGGCAAAAAAAGTATGTTTCAGACAAAATGAGAAAGAAGGATGCCTTCCTATACCCATGACAATCTGCTTACAGACTAAAGACTTTTATAACAGCTAGCATAGCTTCAAACCTTAGCCATAAATTTATCTACCTCCTTTTTAAAATACAGCAACAGTATTCAACTCTGACCTCCTGCAGCCATGCATTTTGTGTGTCAAATACAGTGTGCATTAAACAGTAATTAATTTCCTTTTGATTATTTTATATGTACCTGTTATATATGTATGAAAAAATTGCTGAGACAAATTACACAGTAATATGGCAGGCACCTAAAATGGAGTACCCAGTATTTTATTTTTTATTTAAGAAAGGATTTCAAACATGCCAAGTGATTTAAGTCAGGTAACAATGAATAGGACCTGTGCTGCTTTCAAAATTCCATTCTTAAAATATAAATAAAGGAATTATGTATTTTTAGAAAAGCAAGTTTACGAAAGTGAGAGTGTTATAGAAACTAAATTATTGAAGCCCAACATCACTAACTAGAAAAACTGAAGAAGTGGGTTGTGCCCACAAAAGCTCATGATACCATCTACATGTTTTGTTAGTCTTTACGGTGCTGCTAGACTATTTGTTGTTTTTTTAAGTTCTTCCAGTTACAGACTAAGATGGCTACCCCTCTGAAGTTTTTGATCACTAACTAGGTGAGGCACTCTCAGAGTCCTTGGTTACAGCAGATATCCAACTCACAAATAAACCGATGCTCCAAACTACACAATTACATTGCTGGACTTTTCTTTAAACACTCTGTAGCTACCACAGTTATTAAATGATGATAAGTGACAAACTGATGAAGTAATTACATATGAAACAAGGCCATTGACTCTGAGCCTATGAAATAAGAGGATTATTCATTGGTATGTAAGGAGTATACTTTAAAGTCCCTGGGGTGCATTAGCTTGACATTGAAGAAAAGTAAACCAGAAACAGAACCAAACAAACAAACAAGACAAGACAAAGTAAATTAAGAACACTGAAAAAGGGTCAAAACAGTTTTCTTACAGAAAACATTTCAAAACACAGAAAGAAACATCTTGCTTTAACTATAACAAGTTTAAGAAATGTATTTTAAACAAGCAAGGAAGTTGGTATAATAGAGCTTCCCCCATCAACAAAGGAAAAAGAACGATGAGTAATAGTATCCACGATAATTCACACTCATAGGAGAGCTATTGGTGAGAGCACTCCTAAAGCAAGGGAACCGGGAATATGAATCCATCTTAAATTATTGCCAGAGAAAACACTTTCATTTGTCCAGCCAAGTAAATTATTAGTTTGAAAATCAAGACATATCAGTTTATTAAGCCCTAACCCAATTTTCCTTTGTAAAAAAGGTTAAGCAGAACTGTTTACAAGTGTTATTTTAAAGATGTTAGTCCTCTACATAAATATAATTTTTGCACAACAGAAAATTTTCGGTCTGCACATCCTAAACTCAAAACTGCGGTTATCTGAAGAAGTGGGCTGTGCCCACAAAAGCTCATGATACCATCTACACGTTTTGTCTATAAAGTGCTACCAGACTATTTGTTGTTTTTTAAGTTTATTCTGTACAGACGAACTTGGCTATCCCCTGAAGCTTCAGAAAATTAAAAGTTCACCATATGAAAAATTTCTCATATGTAAAACCTGGAAATTCTATACGAAAATAAAGGTTAATTATAACAGGTAATTCAGATCTTATTGGAAATGAATGACCCTTCTGTTACAGAGCCTGTGACATTTTTATTTGGATGGATGATTATTAATTTTTATAATTAGTTTTTAATTTTATACTTTTATTTAAACCTAAAAACTTCCTTCCTTACATATTTAAACTTTGTTTTTTTGACACTTATTGATCGAAACATGACTGACTGACTGACATTAATTTAATTTGAGCAATGCTTTCTTAAATTTATTAGAAATACAATATGAATGCCCATACTGGGTCAGACCAATGGTCCATCTAGCCCAGTATGCTGCCTTCTGACAGCGGTCAATGCAAGGTGCTTCAGATAGAATGAATGGATCAGGTAATCATCAAGTGATCCATATACAATAGAAAAGATAACTTGAATGTAGAAAAAGTTTATTTGTTTAATGAACACCACCAAGAACAAAGGGAACTCATTTGTAAAAACAAGAGAGATACTAGTGTAGATTAGGGATTGAAGATACATTTTATAATTTTATAAAGGTATTCATAAATAGGTACAATATGAAGAGTCTGTCAACCACAAAGTAAATTCCTGTAACAGACCCCCAATGTACCATTAAAAAGAATACTATTGCCTAGGTGTGTTTAGACAAATGAATAATTATTTCTGGTATGTTTGCTAGACACACACTTGAGGATTGATGTTAAATATTAAATCAAGGTTGTTGGGGAAATTAAATAGCAATTACTGTTGAAATAAAATAAACCTTCAGGTTTGCTTTGTGATAACTTTTGTTTGTCTCCAAACAAGCTGAATCCCTAAAATCACCAGGTGCTATCGTTACAGTGATTATACTTTCTGAACCAAAAATGGGGACACACTAGCCATGCCCCAATCCCATTAGCCACGTGCACTTGCAACAGGAAGTCCCATCCCTGGGGTAATACTTCTGGGATCAAGATGGGACACATGGCCGGAAGTAAAGGGTGCCGTGTGACCCCTCTAAGAACTCCTCCCACCTTCCTCTACTAATAGGGATGGATTGGAGCCCCATAGGACCCCCTATGCAACTATACTGCAATTGCATTAACTCAGGCCCCAGACGTAGGGTCCCATGACACTGCATCACTAGAGGTCCAACCTCGATTTCAAGATAAAATCCAGGATTCAGGACCCTATTACTGTGCAGTATAGATGCAGACCCATTTGAATCAGAGCCTGAGAGTCATTCAGAACTATCCCACAATTACATGGAACAACTTCCTTAGTCTCAATGGATGATGCTTACCTGTTCTAATTAACTGGTAATTGGAGGACGCTGGAGCAGCTCACCACTTACTATGGGCAGGGGGCTGCTCCAGCCCTGCAAAGGGCCTGTTGCAGACAGGGGATGCTCTCATCCGGAGCAGCCCCTGTGTATAGGACCCCGGGGGACTGTAGGCAGAGACTGTGCCAGTGTCCAGAACAGCATCTCTCCAGACCAAGCACCCTCCCTTGCTCCCGCACTCTCTCTCCTGTCCAGATACTCTACCCCAAACCCCCTACTGCATCCTCCCTCCTGTCAAGACACACTACCCCCAGTCCTTTTCTGCACCCTTCCTCCTGGCCAGAATCTGCACCTTCCCTTGCTCCTGGACCCTCCTTCCTGGCCAGACACCCTCCGTCCTGGCCAGACAGCTACTCCCACCCTGCTCCTGCATCCACTGTTACTCCTTCACACTCCCTCCTGGCCACATACTGCACCCTCCCTTGCTTCTGCTCCCTCCCCATGGCCAGACACCCTACTCCCAGCCTACTTCTGCAACCTGCCTCCCACCCAAAGCTCACAACCTCTCTCAATTCTGCACCCCACACCTCTCTCCCACATCCTGATCCTCATCCCTATCCCACTCGCTGGCAGCCCTACCCCACACACTGAACCCCTCATCCCCCCCCCCCCCAAGAACCTAAAGGGACCGCAAAATCCACTAATCCTGGAATCCCAGAAAAGTAAATCTGGCCTATGGGAGGCCCTGAACCTCAGTCTTCCCTGTCTCTTCCCCTCGCCCTATGGGGCTGGAGCACCAGATGAGTGAGGTGTCTCAAATGGGGAGGGGGGAATGTCACATCAGTGAGGGTTGGGGATTATTGGAGGAGTTTTTTTTTTTTTTTTGCTTCTCACTTGTGTGGTCCCCAACTGATTTTTCAGTGGGTCAGTGGCCCCCGACCCAAAAAAGGTTTCCCATCCCTGCCATAAAGAAAGAAAACACTGAAACTTTTTGTATTGGACATAAATTAATATTTTACATTGTTTAAAATTAAATTTGATAAACATGAGAAAGTTAAAATGTGTAGTCTGTTTAATAATTTAAATTAAACCATTCTCCCTAGCTGCAGCACTAGCAAAATGTCTCTGGAGTAATTAACTATGAATTTCCATTAGCAACTGGTAGTTCGTGAAAAAGTTTGCATTGAGCCAGGTGGTCCACCGGGTGCGTGGTGGAGAGAGCCCCTCTCCCCGGGAAAGCAGCACAGCCCAGAGCAGGAGGGTAAAATCTTGGCATGACACTTTAGAAAGGTTGCTGATCCCTGATCTAGATGGTGCTTGGTCCTACCCTGAGGGCAGGGGACTGGACTTGATGATCTCTCAAGGTCCCTTCCAGTTCTAGTATTCTGTGACTCTATTACTCAGTTAAAGGTAGTTTCTATGATCAACTAGAACAGCTAGTATGCATAATCCCTTCACATGATAATCTTGTGATCCTGGGGGACCTAAATGCAGTTACTGACTTCCTACAAACTGGGTTTCAACAGATCATCGGTGATTATGGCTCAGGCACACCCAATGATAACTCTTGCTGCTTGCTTACATTCTGTGCCTCTCAGAACCTTTCCATTCTTGGTTCATGGTTCAAGCGGTGATGCATACACCAAATGTCATGGATTTCTCAATACGACATCACTCAGAAGGAGCTGGTTCACATCATTACATGCAATAGGTGTCTCTTCACCTCCTGTAGAGTATATCATAGTGTAGAACACAGACCACCATTATGTCACTGATACGCCAATGAACAAGTAAGACCTCAGTGATGAAGAAATTTTATGATGCACTTTACATGTCAAGTTTATCCAACAGTTTTGTACTGATGTCAACAACGGATTTTCAGCTCTAGCTAATCTGTCTGATGATGTGGCATCGCCTCGGGCCTATTCACTTACCCTCGATCATATTCACTTTTACCCTCGACTAATCTGCTGATCAGGCAATTGGCTATAAACATCCAGCACACTAAACAAACAAGCATCCAGTGGGGACAGAGTTCGGGGAGTGGGGACGGGAGTGGGGGCAGAGTTCTGTAGCTGGGGACAGGGGAATGGGGACGGGAGTGGGGACAGAGTTCTGTAGCTGGGGACAGGGGAGTGGAGTCTGGGGAGCGGGGACAGGGTGTCAGTGGCAGCAGAGTCACCTGCATCTGCCTCCCTCCCAGGATTCTCTCTCTCCCCCTGCCCCCCCCACGGGAAGCCAGAACATGCCTCCTCCGGGCCCCCCACGGCGCAGGGAAACCCCCACGGGAGCCTGCACCGGGGCAACCCCCACCCCTCCCATGGCGAGGCCAAACCCCCCTTCCGTGGTGCAGCGCAGCCCGGCCCCTCCCCTCCCGCAGCACGGCCAACCCCCGTGGGCACCTGCCCCGGGACCAAACCCCCCTCCCGTGGCGCAGCACAGCCAACCTCCTTCTGCAGCATGGCCAACCCCCACGGGTGCCTGCCCTGGGATCAAACCCCCCTCCCATGGCGCAGCCCAGCCTGGCCTGGCCAACTCCCTTCCCTCCCGCAACGCGGCCAAACCCCGAGGCGGACTCCCGCTCCCGCGGCGCAGGGTGACCCCTGCGCCCAATTCACCCCTCCGGCACCAGCGGTGCAGGGAAGCCCCTGCACTCCTCCTCTAGGGCCAACGCCCCCGCCCCCAGCATGCAACAGAGCTGTGCGAGGGGAAGCAGCCCGCACACTTCCGGAACCCCCGAAAGTGCCGCGGGCTTCTGAGAGGACTTCCGTCCACCCCGCGGGAAGCCGGCACTACACTAGAGGTAGGCAGTGGGGCTTCTCAGGGGTGGGTGGAAAATGAGGGGCGGGGTTGCCCGAACGCCTCGCGATCAACTGTTCGAGGCCTCGCCATCGACGGGTTGGTGACCACGGCTCTACAAGGATAGGAGGACAGCAACAGGTTGTTGTGGGAGCCATTGCCCCACTATCCTCCCACACTGACCAACAGAATAGGACAGGGACAATACCACGCCTTTCCACTCCCACTTCCCAAGCTCCCACTCTGGCATGGACTCCCACTCAACCAGAATGTTTCCAGAGGTTGCTATTTGGGTGAAGTACCGCAGCACTCATTTTCTGACCAGTGTAAACTCCAGATATAAAAGCTGTAATAGAGCTCTACATGCTGGAAGAGTTCTTCAATCCAAGGGAGACAAAAGAATTGCAAGCCTGGAAGGGGGAGGGCTTCAAATGGAAAAGGCAGGGTGCTGCCTGGATGGTGCATTGCCACCACCCGCATCTCACTGAAGCACCACATGCAGGAGTCTGGAGCACCTTTGCACATGCTGACGCAGCATTTTTAAAGGGCCACAAGCCTCTTGGAATTGCCACCCAAATCTGTGGGCCTGCTTCACCATCTTGTGATAACAGAAGGAACATATTTTAACTCATGGTCACATTTTAATTTCTCAACAATAGCCCAAATGTTCTTAACTATAGCACAATGAACAGAATTAATGTTGAACTACTAACATGAAACATATACGTTCCTGTACTTTCACAATTACAATTTATTGTAGTATATTTTCTCAAGTCCAAAGTACACAAGTGCTGGTAGCCAGATTCATGGCTGGTCTTACACGTTTGCATGGTTATTCAGTAACCTAACTGAAATGGAACTAAATCTGCTCTTTTAATGTAACAGCCGCAAAATTCAATTTCTGAAATTTTCTGAAGTTAACATCTTAGTATAAAGACCATGGAACACTCAGAGCCCTAATAGCATTATTCTTTCAGATTTAAGAATCTGAATAAGACAACAGTAGACTGGCTTACACTGAATGTATTCTTTTTGTGATCAGTCAAAATAAAAATATTTTAAATGAATGCCTGAATACTGGACAATGGAGCAATTTTAGCAGAAGGGAAACAGCCTGTTTGATCCAGTGTGTGCACTCATGGGGGAAGGCAGAGAGCCTGAGGGTGAAAAGTCACAACTTGAGAACTACCAAACGGACTCTACCACTATTTAACTACATCATTTGGAATAAATCAATTAATCTCTTTCTGTCACTATTATACATAGATATGGAAAACTAAAGCAATGATACAATACTCATTACTTACCTTTATAAAGCATATTAAACAGGTGTATATGAAAAGTATGTGTGTTAAGTAATATTTCACAACTTATATATCTAACTGTTTTTATAAACACAGACCTGAAACCATGCATTTTCTTAGTGTGATTAGATAAGTTTTGTTTTCAAAGAATGCCTCCAAAAACTAATTCTGTCTTAGAATCCGATGTGCAATAACAAAAATAAGAACCGAAGTAATAAATTAAACATTACCATGTTTACAAGTATAGTACTAAATATATTACTAACAATGTTTTAATTATTGATAACCTACATAAAACACAGCTTACTTACAGGTGAGCTATCCTCTCTCCTTTTAGAGGAGGTAGAATGTTCCCCGAACCAATTAAGCAGTTGTGCACTATAGTGAGACTCTGCTGTACATCATCTCTGGAAGTAAAAAAATTTAATGTAAGAAAATTAGAAGTGAAGACAATTTCTTTTCTTTTCTTTTTTTTTTAATAAAAGATGTTTCTTTTTTATGTGCAATTTTAGCAACTTATCTACTCTGCAGGAATGTAATGCACTTTGGATCTTCTAATTCACTAACAGGATGGAACAACCTTCCTCCCACACCTGCTCCCCTTTAATCAGTTAAGCAGTTAAATTTTACATTCTTACTATACATATGGACAGAGTCTCCTAGTACATCCCACATGACACTACTGACCTAGACATTTCTTGTTTTCCATTTGCATAGTGCTCTAATTTGGTGAGCTCTGGCTGAAGAAAAGAATCCAGTAAGTAATAGGCAAAGGTTATTTCCTCAGATGAAGGAACATGCCATTGGATATTCAGGTTCCACAAATCGCCTGGTTTACCCCAGTCCTAAAATAATAAAAACAAAAAGACATTTCCTCTTTGAAAAATATGAAGCAAACATTTATTAAAAAGTTAACAGATATGAATAATATAACTTTCAAATCTAAGACTAAGTAAAAATATACTGTCAGCTCAAGGAGTTAAATTTATACTCAAATCTAGTTGGCAAACCAAGAACAATATGAAATCTGCAACCAATATCTAGACTTTAAAAAAATATTCTTGCTAGGAATAAATCGCTGATAAATTTCCATGATCTCACTGAGGCGGACGCTCTATTTGACACAGTCTTTCATTTACAGGTGATGGATACAGGACATACCCCAATTCTAACTCTGACTTTTGACCTTTAAATCAGAGGTCCTATTTAATCGGTTTTTAATCACTAGCTACTTAGAACAATCCTGAAGTATTAGCTATACTTATTATAAAAAACAAATTTTAAGTTTGATATTCCCATCCCGGGTCATCAAAATTCAGTCTAGTAATTTTAAAAGCCTATATGAATTCCCTTGTGATGCACTAATGTTCTATCCAGTTTGGAGACATTAAGATCATCTGAGGTAATCAGTTCTAATTCATATTTTAGCCAAGAAAAGTGATAGTCATGTTAACATAAAAATTGGACTACCGTTAGCTAGTATGCACTGAAAGAGATTTTGTAGAACCCAGGAGTCCTAATCACAGATTAGATCCACGTAGTATAAATGCAGTCCCGTACACAACCTAAAACTTATCTAACTACAGAGGCGATACATAACAGAGAACGATAACACGTTCCTCATATTGCTTCTTCACTTCAGCTCAATATTTTTTCCAGAGAAACAACTGGCTCAGGAACTTGCTGCTCAGATTTAGAGGATAGTTCTGAAGTTAAGTCTGGCATTAACACTTTTTGGGATGGCTCAGGAGACCAGATGGAGTTTGTGCTGCAGCAACTCACACCTGTATTACGAATGGACACCTTATTTCATGATTCTAGACAGAGTTCAGACATGATACAGAATCAATCTATTTGTATTTTAACTGAATTTTAAATGTGACGGCGTTATTTCTCTCTACATTATTCTGATTATTTTTCTTTAAACATTACTCTTAAAATATGTCTAATATTTATTTGAGAGATATTTTAGAAAACAGTCATGTTTCCCAACCACTTCTAGTGGTACCAATGACTAAACAAAGGGCAAACAAGTAGAAAAATCAGATTCTTAAAAAACCCACATGTTCATATTTATTTATTTTGCATACATTTCGTACTCTTCATGAAATGGTACAATCCCATGAGGAGAAAAAAAGAATAGGAAGGGCTATACGGTTGGCTTATCAAATATAGAGGTGAGGTAATGATGCTTTGGGAGACTGTATCAAACGTGTTAATATTTTCTAGGTATAGACATAAACAGGGCTCGACAATTAGTGTAATCTACTCCCCCGTGGCGAGTAGATTACAAGCCGGCAGAGCTTGCCGCTGCGTGGCAAGCCCTGGACATAATATATAAATATAACTATAAATATGAGGGTCAGTGGAGTGTTGAGGAACCCAAAACTTACTGCTCAACTTTAAAGTTAACAGCAATTTATATCATTGCATTTCATGATTGTCAGATTTCAAGTCAATTCATAAATTGCAAAGTTTAGGCATAATACAAATCTATAATCATCAGCTTTGCTTTACAGGCAGTCCCCGGGTTACGTACAAGATAGGGATTGTAGGTTTGTTCTTAAGTTGAATTTGTATGTAAGTCGGAACTGGTACATATTGTAGGGGAAACTCTAGCCAAACATTTCTCCAGAGATCAGTTTTATTCTCCCACACCTCACTTTCCTCAGTCCTTTATTCTCAAGCTGAGGTGTCTGCTGAGAAAAGCCGCTCCGCGTCTCCCTGGTCTGCTGCGGGGGGGGGGGGGGGCGCTAGCTTCGCGTCTCCCTGGTCTGCTGGGGGGAAGCAGCTAGTGCGGGGTTGCCTCACCCCGTTTGTAAGTAGGGATCCGATGTAAGTCGGATCCATGTAACCCGGGGACTGCCTGTATATTATTTACATGTAGTATTGTGAACATCCGCAAAGATATGTTCCATGTCATTAAGCGATTCAACATAATATTTAGCATGAATCTTTTCTGCTACCAGAATAACTTTCAAGGTTAATACAGCTACTAATTTGCAATGCAGGTTTCAAAGTTTAAAGCATCTTTCAATTACACTTTCCATAATCACTGTGTTGATAAACCTTGAAATAAACACAAATAAAATAGAGAAGCATTTTTAAAAAGGTTGTCAAATCTTCTAATCCTAAATAAATGAAAATCCTTGCCTTGATAGGAAAGTATTCAGAAAGAGGCTTGTCAAAGCCACCTGGCACACTGCAGTATTCTGTGGGGTAGATAAGTGTAGTAGAACGAAGAAGATGGTGCAGTAGGTTACAAGACAGAATGTAACCCTGCTTACAGGTTAAATGTAGGGTTCGCTGAAGAATCTTCACAAGCTGCTCCCTGTATGGCAGCAACTTCTTTCCATCTACTCGAGTGATCTAATAAAAGACAGAAACATTAAAAAGTAAAGAAAAACAATGAAGTTCAGTAGCAGTAACACTGGATAAAGTCCGGTACGAGTCCATAGTACTTAATATAAACTGACTAATTAAATATGTATAGAAACATACACTTTTTCTGCTATATGAAACAATATTGATTATTGAAACAGCAATTCCTGACATTATGGCCTCCCCAAGTCCCAGTGCTGTTCAATTTCCATCATATGTAAGATTTCTGTCTTCATCAGTGTATCAAATTTCATTGTAAAATATATAACTTCTCTTGGACAGTTTCTTCCCCTGCCCATTATTGGTATTAGAACCTAATACTTTAAATTTATTTCCCATATAATTAGAATATTTATTTTCTGCAATGTATAAAATATATTTATAATATACTTTTGCTTAATTCTTATGGAAAAAGACCATATGAAATATTACATATAAAATTTAAGTATAACAGGGCAATAATGTAAATGAACTTTTTTCCCCAATGGCACTAAAGTTGAGCCAATGATGAAACAGACATACAAAAAGACAACCAGCATTTAACTTTTAATATTCTTTGTAATACCTCTGACAAAAGCTGAAGGTTCCAGAGTAGTTCCTTGTCTAGCTCTTCATCATGCAAGACATCATCATCTGAAGAGCAGAAGTGTTAAGCTCTACTGTTACTATATAGAAGTTAAATGTTCTTAACTTAACGTTCTCCAATTTTTGAAATTAATGCCTCTTGATTATTACAAACAAGCTCAGCCATCCTTACATTTATGAATGTTTAACCACCCCAACCTTCAAATTCCTTCTTATAAGTCATTTTATTAAACCTGGCAGACAAGAAGTTTGTTAATATTTATCTCTTGAAATGACTTTTGGAAACCACATTTCTTTAGAATGTATGTATAAATAGAATCTTTCTATACGCTTCTGAATAAAAGAACTCTCTTTTAACTTATTCTTTTCTTCAATCAATGACTTCAATTTATAAAAGATAACAGAATATTCTCAAAGGAGTAGATGCTGTTTTTAAAATACCAATCCTAAATTAGATCCACAAAACTTCACCCTGTATTAGGCTAGTGGAATACTATTAGAAAACTTCTTAACTTACTGCTGGTAAGATGAGTTATAACACTGCAACAATGAGGCACAAAGATCTTCAGAGATTCCTCAGGGCAGCACTGAAAACATTATCAAGAACAAGCAATCAGCATAATCTAACAGAATTATTTACAACAGAAAAGTAAACAAATAAGAACAGTGATTTATTCAGTTCTGGTTGGCATTCTATCTAAAACTTTTCAATGGTTGGAGTTTGACTCCATGCTTCTAATTCTCCTCAGCAAGCACAAAGTTGTATTTAAAGCATACCACAAATTGAACCTCAAATGTGAAGTCCTTTAGATATTAAATTATATTCACAAACTATTTAACTTGTTACACTTTCATCACATTACAACTATCAGATTTTAAGTGGGATAATTACAGAAAGAATGTAAGAAAACCTAGGTCTCCAAATATAATTAATGTTTTCCACAAAAGTAAGGCAGGTTCAATAAGTAACAATAAACTTTTATTTAAATAACTCCTAGTGAAATACATATGTTCTCTCACTCACCTTTACTGCAGCCCGGCACATGTCAGCAACCATCCGACCAGCAACTCTTGTCTCAAATAAATTTGAAACAGCAAAGTTAAAAACTTTTTCCAAGGCAACCTAAGTGGAATACAGAAGAGGAAAATAATTTCTTTCTGAATACAGAAATATTTTGAAGTACACATAAATAGAGCTGATGCACATGTGCAGCAAATCACATCATCATTATTCAGTAACGTTTTACAGTCAAAAGTATAGATCAAATAAAAGCAGAACTCAAAAATAGAAATTTTGCAGAATATTTTTAAATACTCAGAATGCTTGAAAGTTTACTCTAGAGCCGTGGTCACCAACAGGTCAGTCGATCGCGAGGCCTCGACCAGTCGATCGCGAGGCGTCCTGTCCGCCCCGCCCCCATTTCCCTCCCACCCCCGAGAAGCCCCACTACCTACCTCCAGTGAAAATGGAGGGGATGGACAGAAGTCCCACAGCTTAGCGCCACTTCCGGCGATTCCAGAAGTAGCGCTAGCTGCTCTGCTGGGTGTACTGCGGTAGGGAGCATTGGCTCCCTGCTCCGCACGGGAGGGGTGAGTCAGCCCTGGGGGAGGTGCGTGCACGCGCAGGGTTTCCCTGCGCCGGGGGGGGGGGGGGGGGGGGGCGTGTTGGCACCCGCGGCAGGCATGCGCGCGCGGGGCTTCCCTGCGCCGCGGGTGGGTTGGCCCCGGGGCAGGCACGCGCTGGTTTCCCTCTCGGGGCGGGGGAATCCTGGGAGGAGGCAGATACAGGGGAGACTCTGCCTCCACTGGCACCCCACTCCCCAGCCCCCACTCCTCAGCCACAGAACTCTGTCCCCACTCCTCTGTTCCCAACTACAGAATTCTGTTCCCACTCCGCGAACTCTGTCCCCACTCCCGTCCCCAGCCACAGAATTCTGTTCCCACTCCCGTCCCCACTTCCCAAACTCTATCCCCACTCTCCTGTCCCCAGCCACAGAATTCTGTTCCCACTCCCCTGTTCCCAGCTACAGAACTCTGTCCCTATTCCTGTCCCCACTGGCATCCTGTCCCCAGATGCAGAAACCTGTCCTCTGCCCTCCCAGCACCCTGTTCCCTCTCCCCTGCCCCCAGCCGCAGAACTCTGTACCCCCAAAATGTATAATTATAAATGCTTCATTTTAGATTTAAATAGCATGAATAAAAAACAGACCATTTATTTCATAACTATAATCATGTGATTTTAATTTTATGCATCGCATAATTTAAAAATAAACTGCTTATCAGAGTGTGTAAGTAAGGGCTGGGGATAGCAAATGATGGACAGGGGGAGAATAGAGAGGGTGAGGCTTCGAGAAAGGGGCAGGGCTTCAAGAAATGGGTGGGGCGGTAGATCTTCGCCTGTTCGGAGATTTAAAAAGTGATCTTGGGTGTAAAAAGGTTGGAGACCACTGCTCTAGAGAGATCACACATTCAATTAGTTTCAGTTATAGAAGTTGTAGAGTGGGGGAGAGGAAGAGACAGCAACTTATTGACAGAGAAAATCCTGCATGATTCCTTGATTATATTACCTGACTAGCTTATTACTGGAAGCTGCTGCAGTCTATGTCAAGTTCAGTGTTTGCACTTTATTAGAAGAGAACGATATTACAATATGGCAGTGTCTTTGGGGAAAGGAGCTTCACAATCTGAGAACTTTTGCCCCCAAAGTAACTTTGATTTTATTAAAACAGGAGAAAAAATAAAAATTCACAGCAAATAATTTTTGCTACAACTTAAAAGATAAAAAAGGGGTGGCACCACCACTGAAAAAACTTCAAATTAGGGATATAAGTGACTAGTCACTTCCCCCCTCCCTCCACCACACCTTGCGGCCTCTGTACTCGATTAGCTGATTAATTGAAATGTGACATCCCTACTTCAAATACAGGTAGCTCTATTTATATTAAGCGCAACAATATTTGAAGGATTTTTTTTAAGGTTAATCCTCTCATTAATAAAGACTAAATTGGTTTCTACAGGCATGTTAATAAGAAGAAGGTGATCAGAGAGGGTGCGTGGCCCCTACTGGATGAAGGAGGTAACCTAGTGACAGATGATATGGGGAAAGCTGAAGTACTCAATGCTTTCTTTGCCTCTGTTTTCATGGTCAAGGTGGGCTCCTGGACTCATGTGCTAAGTGACGCAAGATGGGATGAAGATGGACAGCCCCTGGTGGGTAAAGAACAGGTTAGGAACTATTTAGAAAAGCTAAACGTACGCAAATCCATGGGTCCGGACTTAATGCATCCAAGGGTACTGAGGGAGTTGGCAAATGTCATTGAGGAGCCTTTCGCCATTATCTTTGAAAAGTCGTGGAGATCGGGAGAAATCCCGGATGATTGGAAAAGGGCAAATGTAGTGTCCATCTTCAAAAAAGGGAAGAAGGACGATCCAGGGAACTATAGGCTGGTCAGTCTTACCTCGATTCCTGGAAAAATCATAGAAAGGATCCTAAAGGATTCCATCTTAGGCATTTGGAAGAGAGGAAAGTGATTAGGAATAGTCAGCATGGATTCACAAAGGGAAAGTCATGCCTGACCAATCTGATTAGCTTCTATGATGAGGTAACTGGCTCTGTGGACGTGGGAAAGTCAGTGGATGTGATATACCTTGACTTTAGCAAGGCTTTTGATACGGTCTCCCACAATATTCTTGCCAGCAAGTTAAGGGAATGTGGATTGGATAAATGGACGGTAAGATGGATAGAGAGCTGGCTAGAAGGCCGGGCCCAGCGGGTAGTGATCAACAGCTCGATGTCAGGATGGCGGTCAGTTTCTAGCGAAGTGCCTCAAGGTTCGGTTCTAGGACCGGTTTTGTTCAATATCTTTATTAATGACCTGGATGAGGGGATGGATTGCACCCTCAGCAAGTTTGCGGATGATACTAAGCTAGAGGAAGAGGTAGATACGGCTGAAGGCAGAGATAGGGTCCAGAGTGACTTAGACAAATTGGAGGATTGGACCACAAGAAATCTGATGAGGTTTAACAAGGACAAGTGCAGAGTCCTGCACTTGGGATGGAAGAATCCCAAGCATTGTTGTAGACTGGGGACCAACCAACTAAGTAGTAGTTCTGCAGAAAAGGACCTCGGGGTTACAGTGGATGAGAAGCTGGATACGAGTCAACAGTGTGCCCTTGTAGCCAAGAAGGCTAATGGCACATTAGGCTGCATTAGGAGGAGCATTGCTAGCAGATCCAGAGATGTCATTATTCCCCTTTATTTGGCTCTGGTGAGGCCACATCTGAGGTATTGTGTCCGGTTCTGGGCCCACCACTACAAAAAGGATGTGGATGCATTGGAGAGGGTCCAGCAGAGGGCAACCAAAATGATTAGGGGGCTGGAGAATATGACCTATTAGGAGAGACTGAGGGAGCTGGGTCTGTTTAGTCTGCAGAAGCGAAGAGTGAGGGGAGATTCGATAGCAGCCTTCAACTTCCTGAAGGGAGGTTCCAAAGAGGATGGAGAAAGGCTGTTCTCAGTATTGACAGATGGCAGAACAAGGAGCAATGGTCTCAAGTTGTGGTGGGAGAGGTCCAGGTTGGATATTAGGAAAAATTATTTCACTAGGAGGGTAGTGAAGCACTGGAATGGGTTACCTAGGGAAGTAGTGGAGTCTCCATCCCTAGAGGTGTTGACACCTCGGCTTGACAAGGCCCTGGCCGGGTAGATTTAGTTGGGATTGGTCCTGCCTAGAGCAGGGGGCTGGACTTGATGACCTTCTAAGGTCTCTTCCAGCTCTATGGTTCTATGATTCTATGACTCTATGAAAGACAGCATCTAATGACACTAGGGGAAAGAACGCCCCTGCCTCCCCCCACACACATAAGCAATATCTAATCCATCTCTAGGATGCTTTCAAAAAGAAACACCGGGGATAAAAAGAAGAGCCTTTCATCAAATAAGCCCCAGAACTCCTCAGAGAAGTATCCCTCTCCCACCTCACAACTGAATGGCCAAAAAAACCCATTTTCCTGCCACTGGATTGGGTGAAAGGAGGCAGTTCCTGGCTGTGGTGCTGGACCAATTCTGGAGCAGCTGCTTTCTCCACCTCCACTCTGGCTTTTCAAGGAGGTGTGCACTCTAGAGTTTGAGTTTCCATCCCCATATTAGGGATGTGAACGACTAATTGAGTAATCAGATAGTCAACACAGTAGTATACTAGTCATTTCCTCCCCTTGCTATCTCTATCAGAACAAGGCAGCAAGGGGGGAGGGGGAGAGGAGTGCATGCTTTGAAGTCTAGCAACAGCCCTGGGGCTATTCCTACACTTTAAAGGTGGAGGCGCCCTTATCGACTAATCGAATAGTCGATACAACTTGCATCAACTATTCGATTAGTCAATCGAAATTTAACATCCCTAGCCCATATACATGCTTCTTTACTTTCTCACATCTTACAAAGCTAGACGCACAGAGAGAAGTCTCAGACATTCTGTTAAGTGACATTTAAAAGAAAAGAGATTAACCCTGACACTCATCTGCAAAACAAGTTAGATAAAATGCACGGCAGCCTGCACATGATTAGTCACTATTCAAATAATGAAATAATTAACCCATTCAACTGGAAAACAGATTAACATTTAGAAAGTTTATATTAAACCAAAAGAAGCTATTCTATATATTTCATAAATGATTGATGAAGCAGCTTAATTTTTGTATGCTAAGTATCTAAACAGACATGGACTGTAATTTAAATATCACAAGGCCAGAGCTTTTACTATAATCTTAAAGGAAGGATTTTGCTTATACCATTGGTGAACAGACGCCACAGTAATAGTGATTTCAAATCTCTGAGGGTGAGAAGAAAGGATCTGGGACTTTAGTGCTCACCTCTAGCAGAAGAAGGGGGACCCATCTTGCTAAATCAAATTGACCTCTACTGTTTTATCTACTAATAAGGGTATTGAGTATGTGTTAGCTAAGACTTCTACATTGGAACACATCACTGTAGTAACTGCGGTATCTTATAAAGCAGACGTCACAAAGAATGTAGCTCTTTTGCCAGGGTCTCATCAGAAGTCCAAACGTGGGGCTATCATCAAGGGAGGAAAAATCATCAAATGTGTAAGTGCTTTGCTATAACTAGAAAAACAAAACCCTCCTTGCACAAAACTTAAAAAAAAAAAAAAACACCTTTTTCAGGATAAAGTTTCACATACCTTAAATATCTCTTGTGAACACTGAGTAAGGATTGTACTGAAAGTGGAAGAAAGACCTAATTCCACTAAACTCTCTAGATGAGTCATCTTCTCAGTTTCAGTCTCCTCTCTAGTTTGTTCTAGTGTGCTGCTTTCTATGAGTCCGAAACATCTACACAATTGGAACAAATCAAATGTTAGTAAATTAATGAAAAAGAATCTTAGTTTTAAGATTTTCATGGTGAAATTAGTCTGCACACTCACCTGTCCATAAACTGCAGAACAAAATCTTCAAATTCAGCAGTAGCAGAGCACAATTCTCTCTCCACCTACAGTTTTCCAGTGAAAAGAAGAAAGACTCATATTTAACTTTTCCTTATTAAATTACTACCTTTTAAAAATACTTTTTAAGTAAGGCTAGCACTTGGATCAAAAGACTGGAGAATTTAGTATTGTAGTCAGTTTTATCTACAGTCCAAGTATGCAATAGGCAGCCATAGTTCAATCTTGTTTATGCTACCCTGCCAGGATGCCTGGTCCCACAATGTGATGGCTTAACCTCTCGATGAAAGCAGTTCAGTCTTCATGGCCATTAATTCCTTGACCGCACTCATAGTGATGTGAATGACTAGTCGACTATCCAATAAGCAAATGCAAATTCTTATTGGATAGTCAACAGGCTAGTCGACTAGTCACCCCCCCCCCCCCAACTTGCTGCCTCTATCAGAAAGAGGCAGTGGGGGATGGGGGGGTGGAGAGAGGAAAGAGTAGTGGGTGCTTCAAAACAGCAGCATCACATGGAGCCAGAGGTCATTGGGGGAATCCCCAGCTAATCCTGGGATCCACATGGCGCTGCCACTTTGAAATGCCACATGCAGCCCAGAATCCCCACCGGGCCCTGGACTACACGCAGCATTTAAAAGTGGTAGTGCCACATGGAGCCTGGGGTCAGCAGGGGACTACCCTGCTGACCCAGTCTCCATGCAGTGCTCTGAAATGTCATGTGGAGTCTGATGCCGGGCTCCCTGCAGCATTTCAAAGCAGCAGCTCTGCATGGAGCCTGCGGTCAGCTGGGGTCTCCCCCGATGACCCCAGGCTTCATGTAGTGCTGCCGGTTTGAAATGCCACAGGGAGCACGGGGCCAGCAGGGGACTCCACTTGTCCCATGCTCCCTGCAGCGCTTTTGCCTTTGAAGTGTAGCAACAGTCCTGGAAGCACCCTAACAGCTAAATGAATAGTCGATGCAAATTGCATCAACTATTTGATTAGTCAAATAATCAAAATTTTACATCCCTACCCACTCATTTCTCCAATAAGGACTAGTACTAAGTTTGATGTAGATTTTCTGATGTTAACATCTTTCCACTCGGAGTGCAAACTCTTGCTATATTTTCATGAGTGCTGAGATTTTTGTCATATTTGATCTGGCCGCTGAATAAGAAGTGTCTCTGGCAACTCAGAATTCCTGCCTGAGCTGTAATTGATGGTAGAGTTCTCAACACAGCCATGAGGATGCTGTGCTGAAACACTAAACTATCGGTTTTAGTTTGCAGCTGCCACCAGCAGAGTTTACTTCTCCATTTATAAAATCTATCTGAACTCCATTTTTACTGCTTGTGTCAAGCATGGGAACAGCAGACAGTGGAGCATGTAGGGAGGAGTAGACAGGCACAGGGAGAGGCGCTGGTACAGTGGGTAGCTCCAGAATCAAAGGTAAGAAGGAAGTGGGGGAACAGAGAAGGGAACTTTTTCCAAGGTATAGGTGCTAGCAGACCTGAAATCAGTGCCTGTGGAAGGGATAGTCTGGCTTCACCTATCCACCAGAAGAGAATGGGAGAAGGTCCTCCAATTTGTGTGGTGTATTTTAGGATGAGTTCACTGAAATGATGTTAAATACAGTTTGGATTTAAAACATCTCCAAACATTGCAATATTGTACTATCTATAACTGAAAAGTGAAAAGGGATCAATGTTCATATAGTTCAGTAAACTTACATTTTAAAATCTTTTCACTGTGTATATATTTATCTTATAATAAGCTTCTACTAATAAGCAGTATGTTGTTTTTAACTATGTAGGGCAACACTCTCAGGACGCCTCCTCTAAGATTCCTGGTAACACGTTTATACAAAAAGCATTTAAATTGAATTCTGTAGATAGGTCACTATAGTACTAGCAGAGTAAGCAGTGCTCTGTAGCTTTTATTTTATGTGTAGGAAGCATTCTTACCTCTGAAAGATCATCCCTTTCTTGCAGTACAGATGAACAATCTACTAAAGGCACCAGAGTGGAAAATGTTGCAATAAACTGGAATGTGATCTGTTGGGAGTTGCAAATATGTCTCAATGCACATTACCATATTTAAAAACTTATGAGACTTAAAATAATCTATAGAATTAAAAGACTGAGGTATTAATTAGGATAGGAAATCTCAAAAAAATTCTGTAAAAATGAGAAACCAATTAGTTGTTTTTGAAAATTTTATTAGCATCTTTCATTGAAAAAAAAAAAGTTACTCACCTTGTACAGTAACTGGTGTTCTTTGAGACAGGTATCCCTATGGGTGCTTCACTGTAGGTGTCTCAACGCCACTGCATTTATAATCAGAACTTTTTAGCAACAGTACCCTGGCTGCTGACACACACGCACAGTACCGCTCACGCCGTAGCAAGCATGCCAATGCGCATGTGTCGTCAACAGTCCCCAGTTCTTTCTCTACTGGGGAGAGATGTTAAGACTCCAAAGCAGACGGGAGGAGGGATGATCATGAAGCGCTCACAGGACACTCATCTTGAAGAACAACCGTAACTACTCAACGTGAGTAACCTCTTTTTTCCTTCTTTGAGAAGTGTCCCTGTGGGTGCTCCACTATAGGTGATTACGGAGAATTTGGAAGGAGGGGCCCTGAGAATTTGGAAGGAGGGGCTTTGGATGTGTATTGTGAGTGGTGGATAGAACTGCCACTCCAAATTTAGTGTGTTGATAGGCATACCTATCTACAGTGTAATGTTTTTGGACGGCATGTACTGAAGCCCATGTTGCGGCCCTACAAATGTCAGTGATAGGGACATTCTGCAAGAAGACTGCAGAGGTAGCTTCTGCTCTGGTGGAGTGAGCTCGTATTTGATCTGGGAATGGTACTTTGTTGATCAAGTAACACATCTTGATGCAATTAACTATCCATTTAGAGAGTTACTTAGAAACAGCTTGACCTTTGGGACTATCTGCTATTGATTGCAACAGTTTAGGAGAATGTCTAAATTGCTTTATTCTTTCTAGGTAGAAGGCAATGGCGCGACGAACATATATGGAATGAAGATGTTTGGAACTGGCAGCTGGACGAGGGCTCTGGCAGAAGACCGGTAACTGTAATGGCTTGTTAATGTGGAACTGCAAAACCACCTCGGGAAGAACTTTTGGGTTAGGTCTGAGTACCACTTTGTCCTTGTAAAATACTGGACAATGGGGGTCAGCCATGACTGTAGTGAGCTCGCTAACAGCCACAAGGAACGTGACTTTCATTGAGAGATGCAAATGAGAACAAGTCGCCATTGGTTCAAGAGGTGACCAGTCAAGGTTGTAATGCCAAGGTTAAGATCCCAAGATGGTGAACTTTGCATAAACAGAAGGAACACGTTGTTGAGCCCTTTCAAGAACCTTTCATATATGGGTGAGCAAAGACTGGGAACATTAGGGAATGCTCGCTTGAAATTGCTGCCAAGTGAACCTGATAAGTTTGAGGTTCTGCTTCTCAAGGAAGCAGGTAGTCTAGCACCCTTGGTACAAGCGTTGAGGAAGGTGATAGTGAATTGCGAGTGGCTCAAAGAACGAAACATTGCCACTTTTCAGCATAGGTTTTCCTGGTGCTCGATGTGCGACTTTTCTGAGTAGGCAGAATTGGATATTATCAGCCTTGAAGTAGTGAGGCTTTGAAATGTAACCTCTGGATATCTGAGGTGAGAATTTGGCCCTCGTCCCACAATAGGAGGTTCGGGACTTGTGGAAGATGAAGTCGGGGAGCCACGGACATCTGTGACAGGTAAGGAAACCAGGTTTGAATGGGCCATGCTGGTGCAACTAATGACTTGGGCCCTGTCCTGCTTACTTTTCCACCCCCACCACTACTCAAAAAAGTAATCCAGAAAAGAATGTGCTAGTGTGCTCACACAACTGAATGACAGTGCGTCGCCTAGAGAGTTCTTGCCCAGGCCCGCCCTGGAACAGTACGTTGGTGGCATTTCACATTCTAAAATGTGCGAACATCTCTATGTCCAGAAAACCCCACTTATGGAATATGCAATGCAAGACTTGTGGGTGGATCTCCCACTCATCTTTCTGAAGAAAGTTTCAGCTCAGATGGTCTGTCACCACATTTTGCTTTCCTGGGAGACAGACTGCCCAAATACTCATGTGATGCTCGATGCACCAGTGCCACAGAGCTGTGGCTTCTTTGCTATGATGGTAAGACCTGGCTTCTCCTTGCCTGTTTATATAAAATATGCAAGCCTTGTTGTCTGTAAGTATTCTTACTGATTTGTTGCGAATCAAAGGGAGGAAATATTTGTATGCTCGTCTGACTGCTCAGAGCTCCAGAGTATCGATGTGGAGTGCTGACTCTGGTGGAGGCCATCTTCCCTGAATTCTGTCTTCATCTAGGTGTATACCCCATCCTTCTAGAAAAGCGTCTGTTGTTATTGTAACAGATGGAGGGGAATGGCACCCCCTTGCAAAGGTTGTCGGGCTACAGCCACCAATGTGGGGATTCTTTTACCCTTTTTGGAGAGCTCAAGATCTTGTGCAGATGGTGCTTTGTGGCTGAAAACAGGTGTGGAAGTTATGCTTGGAGGCAACACATGAGCAAATGGACATATAGCAAAACATAAGTTGTAGATGACATGTGGCTGAGCAACTGTAGGTATTGTCTGGCCAACACTTTAGGGCTGTTGATAATGGTTTGAGCTAATAAATCTAGAGGCCGGAAATGCTGAAGTGCAAGCCTGGCTTGTGCTTCAAGGCAATCCAGTGTCACACCTATGAATTCCAACTCCTGAATAGGAGTCAGGTGGGACTTCTTTGAGTTTATTTGTAGGCCCAGAGGGTTGAACAAGTTGATAGTTCTTGCTGTGGATTCTGTTGCCAGTTGGGATGTGGGTGCTACTATGAGGCAGGTATGGGAAGATCATCACTCCTTATCTTAAGTGTGCTATCGCTACCCCAAGAACCTTTGAAAATACCCTTGGGGTTGAGGTAAGTCCAAAGGGAAGGACACAATATTTGTAGTGATTGTTTTTAGGGTGCATCTGAGAAATTTCCCATGCGACAGGCGAATTGTAATATGAAAGTAGGCACCTTGTAGGTTGAGGGATAATACCCAGTTTCCTTTTTTCAAATACGGGATTGTCTTTGCCAGCATTACCATGGTGAGTGTTGTTTTTTTTAGGTATTGGTTCACTCTGTACAGATCCAAAACAGGTCTCCCACTTCCTGATTTTTTCTGAGTAAGTATGGGGAATAAAACCCCTTTCCCCAGTGACGAGGTGGCATAGTTCTATTGTCCTCATTGTGAGAAGCTTGTTTACCTTCTGTTGTAGGAGAGTTTTATGAGAGGGGTCCCTGAAGAGGGACGGGGAAGGGAGTTGTGTTGGCTGGAAGGAGAGAAAAGAGACAGTATAACCGTTGGGGATTATCTCCAATACCCATCTGTTGGAAGTTATACACAACCAGGCTTCCAGGCTTGATGGAAAGGGTGCACGCTATGATGCTGACTCAGTATAGGAGCGGATGTCAAATCCTAGACCAGTTCCTCAAAATGACTATCTAGTGGTTATTGGCAGGGGTGCAGTCCAGTGGTCCTGAGGCTAAACTCTTCTTCTGCTGTCTCTGATACCGTCTGAAGCTGTAGGCTCTCTGTTGGGAGGTGGAAAAGGATGATCTAGCTGGAGGAGTATACAAGCGGATCTGCTTTTTCTTAGGCTGAGGGATATACATGTGTACGGTCTGCAGCATAGCCCTAGAAGCTTTGAGTATGTAAAGGGATGCATCTGTCCTCCTAGAGAATAATTTTTGACCTTCAAAAGGGAAGATCCTCAACTGTATTTTGCACCTCCCTAGAGCCTGCTTATCCCCCAAAGCCTGTGCCATCAGTGCCAAGGAAGACTTCTGTTGAGGGGATACCTTTTTTGTAGGTCTTTCTGTGGTGGGAGAGAATATATACTTCCTCTCTGACATCTTGGCAGGAGGCTCCTGCGGTACCATTGTCCCTTGATCCGAAACTGCTGTGGGAGACGTTTGTGGAGAACAGGCTTCTGATACCAGTTCCGATGCTGGTCTCACTGTCTTCTCGATTACTAGATGCTTGAGCTGCATATCCCGGGCCTTTAGGGATAGCTTTTCACAATAATGACATTTCTGTGGGAAATGATCCTGCCCCACACAATGCATGAATTATGCATGCCCATCCAATATAGGGATGGACAGCCTGTAAGTAAGGCATCTCTTTAAACCCAGAGAGCATTGCATAACAACAAAACTAACTAGGAAAAAGGGGATAAGAAAAAAAATTTCAGAAAATAGGAAGGAAAGGAACCTGAACTAATTAAAGAAAACGCTAACTAGAAAGAACCTCACAAATAACAATCTTATCTCGTATAAACAACTGGAGGGCTGATGGATTCCACCAAGCCTGAGGAAGTTGAGAAGAAACTGGGGACACTTGACAATGTGCGCACCTCAGCACACTCGCTACAGTGCAAGCAGCATTGCACATGCCACTTGGCATCCAGGGTATTGCTGCTAAAAAGTTCCAATTATAAGCACAGGGGCACAGAAACACCTACAGTGGAATGTCCACAGGAACACACCTTGACAAATAGAAAACTTCTGTACTAGGTACTACCTAAATCAAGTATAAAAAATAATTCCATTTTTAGTAAGTTTCTTTTTTTTATATAATTCAATTATAGAATTTTAAGGAAGACAGACTTCCAACCTAAAATATAAAATATACATAGGTATGCAACATTGAAAGAAGCATGAAAATTTGAAATGACATCAGTAGATATTTAAGGAATGTATTCTTCTCACCTAATCAGCATGAGTCTCTAAGACTCTGGTGTCCAACATGCTAGCCACTAGCCACATGTGGCTATTTGCTGAGTGTGGCTAGTTCACTAAAGCAGTAGCCACAAGAGTGTTTCATAACTGGTTGGACACCATGACCGTAAGATACAAGGGTGAAGAGCTGTGAAGATCTTCAAAAGGATCTCACAAAAGTAGGTGACTGGGCAACAAAATGACAAACAAATTTTAATATTGATAAATGCAAAGTAATGCACAATGGAAAAAATAATCCCAACTACATGTACAAAGTGGTGGAGACTAATTTAGCTACAACCACTCGAGAGAGATCTTGGCGTCATCGTGGATAGTTCTCTGAAAACATCCACTTAATGAGCAGCAACAGTCAAAAAAATCAAACAATGTTAGAAATCATCAAAAAAAGAGAGATCGAGAATATTTTATTGTCACTATATAAATCCATAGTACAGGCAGTCCCCGAGTTACGCGGATCCGACTTATGTCGGATCCGCAGATACGAACGGGGATTTTCTTGCCCCGGAGGACTGGAGCGGCGGGACACCTGGTCCCGCCGCCCGCCTCCTCCGGGGCGAGAAAAGCTGCTCCCCGTCTCCCTCGTCTGCTGCGGGAGCCAGCAGACCAGGGAGACGGGGAGCAAAGCGGCGCAGGACCCGGGGCCGGACCCGCGGCGCTTCCACATCAGCTGGAAGCGCCGCGGGTCCGGCCCCGGGTCCTGCGCTGCTTTGCTCAGCGTCTCCCTGGTCTGCAGATCTGATCTGGAAGCGCCTGCAGATCTGATCTGGAAGCGGCCGCGGGTCCGGCCCCGGGTCCTGCGCCGCTTTGCTCAGCGTCTCCCTGGTCTGCAGACCAGGGAGACGCTGAGCAAAGCCGCGCAGGACCCGGCTGGACCCGCGGTGCTTCCAGCTGATCTGGAAGCGGCGCGGGTCCGGCCCGGGTCCTCTGCCGCTTTGCTCCACGTCTCTCTGGTCTGCTGGGGGGGACGCAGCTAGTGCCCCCCTCAGCAGACCAGGGAGATGTGGAGCAAAGCCCAGGGCCTGTGGTAGAGCAGGTGGGGCACTGCCGGTTGGTCCCGCAGCACCGCTCCTTGGCGCTACTGGACCAACCCGGCAGCACCCCAGCTACTCTGCCCCAGGAGTCCTGATTCAGCCGCTGCTGATCAGTTTCAGCAGTGGCTGAATCAGGACGCCTGGGGCAGAGCAGCTGGGGTGCTGCTGGGTTGGTCCAGTAGCGCCAAGGAGCGGCCGCGCTACTGGACCAACCCAGCAGCACCCGAGCTGCTCTGCCCCAGGCGTCCCCAAGTTAGCCGCTGCTGAAACTGACCAGCGGCTGACTACAGGAAGCCCGAGGCAGAGTTGCTCTGCCCCGGGCTTCCTGGAATCAGCTGCTGATCAGTTTCAGCAGCAGCTGACTTGGAAACCCTGGGGTTCTTAAGTTGAATCTGTATGTAAGTCAGAACTGGTGTCCAGATTCAGCGGCTGAATCTGGATGCCAGTTCCGACTTACATACAGATTCAACTTAAGAACAAACCTACAGTCCCTATCTTGTACGTAACCCGGGGACAGCCTGTATACTCACATCTTGAATACAGCATACAGAAGTGCTAGACTTAAGCTAGCATGGGTATGTTTATCTTCAATACCATTACACCTAACTTTCAACTGGAGACACACCTCTAGAAGCAAATCTCTGCCTCTGCCTCACTGATGTTGAACAGATGTGCAATACCCAAACCTTCCATTCAGTTCACTGACCTGAAGGCTATGCAAGGTGAGTCCACTGTATCTGCACTGCAGAGTACTGCTGCACAGCAACATAGAAAGGTGGTCTATGATAAGCCACAGAACATGGTCCAGGAGTCCATAAACTACATGGACTGCCTGACTAAAATCCATCCAGATGCCGCACTAATAAACAAATGCTCTGTACCATAGCTTTAATTGGGGTTGTGGTGGTTTTTTGTGTGTTTGTTTTTTGGCATATATGAGAGCTGGAGACAAAATTCCCTATAGGTAATTTCCCTAAAAACCTGTAATGTCAACCACACTTCTCATTACAATTCCATTTATAGATAGTTTACAATGAATCAATATATGATTATAGGTGATTTAATAAATGCCTAATACATTATATGTTTATGGAGGTCAATAAGTTGCTTATAAACATCTATGTACACACACTATTTGTATCGTAATACATTTATAACATCTATTAATTATTATTAATGTTTTATAAATGAAACCGTAACATGAAGAATGACCGAAAATCTTTTGGAAACATAAGCTCCACTAACTCTGATCAATACTAAGGAGCCTTCAAAGCAACCTTAGATGGGCAGACTGTCTTTTACACGTTAGGAAAAATCAGATTCCTATACTTACCATGCATTTACTAAAGTCATTTGGATCCACACCAGGCAATGCTCTCATCAACAGGGGTAGCATATGTGTTGGACCTTCAGGAAACCACCTGCCCCCAGACACCAGACTACGAGCTACTCCGATTACACAGCTTAAAGTAGCTATGAGCTGATGAGGTTCCGTTAATGTTTCTAGTGCAGGGTATGTTCTACAAAGGTTGAAAACAAAACCAAATTAAATTCAGCTAAAATTTTAAACTTCTAAAAGAAAAAACATAATTAATTAAATTAGATGAGCAATACTACGTATTTAAAATGTTGTTTTAAAATGTTGTTTTAGAAAATATCCAATAGTGCCAACATTTTGTTTTATTTCATTGCACAGTGAATTTAATAATGCCTTTCTTCTGAAAGGCATTTCTTATCTGAGCAGTACTTATCTGAGCAGTACTGTCCATCACCACTGTCCCACAGAATTATTATTGGATCGATTATGAGTGACTCCAGTACACTGTGGGGAACTACAGCCATGGCTATAAAATTAGAAACAAAATAAAAACTAAAGATTGTCCACTATAAGTGCTACAGGTCAGCCAAAAAAGCCCATATTATTAAAATACTATCAGGATAAATGGTTCAGGTTTCAATTACATTTTAGGGCCCAAAAGCGTTTTAGATGAGTGCTATCTTTGTAATTATCTTGTAAAACCAAAGGCAACAAAGCAAATATCTTACTTACTTGTAACAATACCATGTATCATTTGTCAAAGAAAACGGGGGAAAAAAAATCAGCAGAAGTATATGCTACTCAAATAACATTACATGTACATATTTAAACTTTGGCCCAGATATAACCGCACAGCTCAGATGTGAGGGATGCAAAACCGGCTTACAGTTGACCCTGAAATTGTCTGGTGAATTAGAGCAGCCTGTTAGGAAATTCTAATTTATGCTAGCTAGCTATAGCCTCAGGAGTCAAGGAGCAGCCAAGCTCAAAAACTGGGGGGGGGGGGGGGTGTGTGTGTGTGTGTGTGTGTGTGTGTGTGTGTGTGTGTGTGTGTGTGTGTGTGAGAGTGAGAGTGAGAGTGAGAGTGAGAGTGAGAGTGAGAGTGAGAGTGAGAGTGAGAGAGTGTGTGTGTGTGTGTGTGTGTGTGTGTGTGTGTGTGTGTGTGTGTGAGTGAGTGAGAGAAACATTTCTGTGGTTCACAATGGCTGCAGGGGGGAGGGAAGCAAGCTCTATTTGCAGTAATTTCTCTTCATTCTTTTATTATAACTTACTTTTCAAGTACAGGTGGAATTACTAACTCAGGGCGCATTAGTGCAAGATTTTGTAGGGCTTGAGCGGCTTCTAGGCTTCCAGTTTTGCTAAACATAGCCAGAAGGACAGGTTGAATAATGCATTCTACAAAGTCTGTCACATCTTGATCAGTAAGTTTATGGCTATCAGGCACAGGAGTTAGCCAAGTCTTCTTTTTGTAGCGTTCACGATGCAGCCTTCTAACAACACTACTTGGTAACCTTTGAAGCAGTTTCATCAGCTTGTTCTGTTGGGTATATAACCAGAGGTTATAATCAATCTGAAGTAATTAACATCAAGAATGGACAGTGGCAAAATTTGATCCAGCCCTCCTATTCTAGAAACTCAAAAATAAACTGTATTAACATCAGGACAGTTGCTCAGTTACAAAATGGATAAGAAATGTAGTAAATCTGTGTGTCCCAAATTCGCAATGTAAATTCAGTTCTTGAAACATTACAGACTACACTATACATTTCATTCCTAGTCATTTCTATCAACATTTAAAACACATGCTTATGTACCGTGTACTAGGGATGTGAAAGTATAAGCATGTAAACAGTTAACCAATGAGCCGGGGCCTATCAGTTAACATTCACCATTACATGAAGGCTTCTGGCATGCACAGGCTCCGGGGCGGTCACCCAGTGATCCACATGTAACTGCTGAAATTATCAGCAATTACATGGTTACTTAATTACATGGATTTTATCACCCCTACTCTGTACAATGACTAAACAGCTCTAGAAAAAAAAAATCAGATAAATTAAGACCCCTAACTAGATCTTCATTCCTCTGAATTTAGACCATAACATGTTAATACAGAGCATCCTCTGCACACTCACATTTATGGGGATAGTTAGGAATATGATCCAAGAGCTGCTCAGAGATGAGGCTAGCCCCTGACATGAATTATAGCAGCCTTGCCATTAACTCGTGCCAGGGATCGGGGGTGATGTCTTGCACTGCCTGGTAGAGGAGCCACTACAATATATCTAAGCAATCCAAGGATCCTCTGAGGTCAAGAAATTCAGCTTTAAGGTTGTTAGGGTATCTACCCCACTTCGGGACTATTTTGCAAAGCAGGTTGGGAAATGTCCTTGGATCCACCACCCATACATTTCAAGAAATATCTATTCCCAGTGACAATTAATGTAAAAAACACCTAGAAATACTGAGTGAGTTAACCTGGTTCTGAGCCATTCCTGATTTATGACAGTACTACCAGAATTCAGTGTAGTGAATTATTCACCAGTAACATCTGCATCATTTGAAAAATAAACTATCTTAAGATCCTTTCTGCCATAACTTACACATAAGCAACTACCTTTCAAGAACAGCGCTGGAGAGCAGAATTGGACCCAAGAATTTCTCTCACATTTTTGTAAGATATTTCTTATTAAAAATAATTGTGGATTTAAAAATGCTCATTTTATCTCCCAAAGTGCTGTGCAGTGAAAAGAGAAAAAAAACAATTCTGTACTGTAATGACAATTTTAACTGTGAAAACTAAGCTATGGGCAAAATCAGGGGTGGCAAATAATTTTGGAGAGGGGACCACTCCAAGAATTTTGTAAGCAGTTAAGGACTGCAGTCTTCCATGATATTAAAGGAGGAGGTGCGGGGTGGGGTCTAGGATGAAGGGCAGATCAGAAGGGAGCTCGGGATAGGGGATTAGGGTGCAGGAGGGAGTATGGGAATAGAAGCAGGAGAGGATTCTGACTTGGAGAAAGGATGTAGAGGTGCAGGGTCTGGGAGGGGGTTGTGACCTGGGGCAAAGGATTAGGATGTGGGATCTGGGAGGGGGTTTGAGTGCAGGAGAGAATTCTGACCTGGAGGAGGGGTGCAAGAGGGAGTGCAGAATCTGGCAGGGGGTTGTGACCTGGGACAGAGGACTGGGGTGCAGGGTCTGGGAAGAGATATGGGCCCAGGAGAAAGGGTGCAGGTTTTGGGATACGTGGGGTAGAGGTGCAGGAGAAGGTGCAGAAGATTAGGAATCCGAGGGGGTTGGGTGCCAGAAGCAGGTTCTGGCTGAGAGGTGCTTACAAAGGCAGCTCCCAGCCAAAAGTCCAGCAAGTCACTCAGGCAGCCCAGTAGATCCCTGCCTGCCACCAAAAGTGGCCTTCTGTGGGGGGGCATATGCTGCTCTGAGCACAGAGATATAGGGGAGGGTGGGAAATGTCCTAAATTCAATACCAAATATTAGAACAAAAATAGCATAAAATGTTAAGTAATGGATTTTAAGCGTCCTTTTAACAAAAGCTCAGGTCATGTTGATTAATCAAATTTAGATTCCACTATACTTACGAGTCTAAGACATTATATCATGTTCTCTTAACTAAGAATGTGTGCTTCAGATACTAGAATCATACTATATATTATTCAAGCACCTAGCAAAACCTTATTTTGAAAAAAGTGACAGACACAGTAGAGACTAGTTTAATTTCACCCATTCATTTTCACAACTTGTATAGTACAGAGCTAAAAAAATAATCCATATTTTTCTTACTAGATAATAGTAGTTTTCTGATTAATCTCACATACCACACTATTTTTCTTGGAAATGTAAATATACACATAGTGCATAGTAATCTACTATAGGATAAAATTGTTAGTATAAAACGGTATACATTCCCTTTATTAAAAAGGGAAAAGCACAGCAGAAAAAAAAATCATGATAAAATTGTAATCCCACTCCAAAAATAACAAACTTACCAGCCAGCGACCATTATTTGAAGGATGATAAAAAGATGTGATACTATTGAATAATCCAGACAAGTGCTTCTGTACTAGTTTACTTGGTCCACCCTGTCCAAAAGTCAAATACATATATATTTAATGTACCTCATACAAAGAGCATGAAAAAGGACACTGTCAAGATCAAATTTTAACTTACCCCAAATAGATTATTCAGCATCATGACAAGTTACAAATCAATATAATACCCTTCCATAACAAAGTCAACTTCCTTTAACTAAAAATTACTCCATCAACAAAGGATTCAAGTCTCTGAGCTTCTTCTTGGTCACAAAAACATTTTATTATTTCTCTATGCTTTTCTTCTGTTCTTGTGAGCAGGAAGTTTTAAAAGTTTGAAAGAATTCCCCTTCTGCCTATTTTTAGAACTATAAATCTCAATGTCTACTCTAATTAAATAATTATTGTTTGACATCCCCTCAGAATTTCTCACAATTTGAAAAATTAAATAGAGACAAAAACAACTGAAATGTTTAAAAACAGACATGACTATTACTGATCAAAATGCAAAAAAAAAAAAAAAAAAAAAAAAAAAATTGCCACTCCTAAGTATACATTATTGTAAGTCTGGTTTCTTTTAGCTTCAGAGGGATAGCTGAGTTAGTCTGTAACAGGAAAAACTTAAATAACGAAGTCTGGTAACACTTTAAAGACTAACAAAATATGTACATAGTATCATGAGCTTTCATGGGCACATGGTCATCTGAAGAAATGGGCTATGCCCACAAAAGCTCATGATACCATCTACATATTTTGTTAGTCTTTAAAAGGATACCAGACTATTTGTTGTTTTTTAAGTTTTTTCTGGTTTCTTTTAGAAATTCACATTCCAATCACTATATACACTGCAAAAGTTAACAGAATGGATCATACGTGCACTAGTATGGAGGCTGTGACACACACCTCTGGGGAAGAGGCCTGGGATACAGAGAGGATGAGGGCTCTGGCTGGGGATGTAGGCTCTGGGATGGAACCAAGGATGAGGGGCTCAGGGCTGGAAAAGAGAGGTGAAGGCTCTAGCCAGGGGTGTGGACTCAGGCATGGAGCTGGGTGTGAGGGATTGGGAGTGCAGGCTGCAAGGCTATGGTGAGGACTGAGGACCATTCCCAACTCTCTCCCTGCAGCAGCACCTGGGTTGGTGGGGGAAAGGCACCTCTCCATACCACAAGAGATCCACACCAGGAGAGGGGTGCCTCTCCCCACCACAGCATCTCTGAGGCAGGTTGGGGTTGGGGCCAGGACAACTCTTTCTTGGCTGTGGCAGGTTTAAGCCAAGACTGGGGAAGGGGCACCTCTCTCCCCACCCCCAGCTGCAGCCCTCTCCCCCTGACACAAAAGATCTAGGATTTAGGGAGAGATGCTTCTCCACAATGGAACCTGAGTGCCTGTGCAACACTTCATTGACTGATGTGGCCACACATAGGGGCAATGTAGCTCACAGGGCAGGGACCCAATTAAAAAGTCCAGAGGGGCTGGGTGAAGAGAGGGTACCCTCTAGCAGGCCTCACTCAAAGAATACCTGAGACATGGGTAATAAGGCTGCCCCCACCTCCTGGAGTATACATGGGTGTCGGGTGGATGGATAGCCCTACGCAGTCACAGAGCGCTGTGGGTGCCACCTAAGTCCCTCCCCACTGTCATAGTCCAGGTGGTGTCCAACCCTGATAGTTTCTACCAGGATCAGCCTCCATCACACCAAGGACTCAGCTACCTGCACATGAAGATGGGGGATGTGCGTAACAGACAACCAGTGGGGCCCTACCCAGAAGAACTCCAGAGCTAATCTCTGGATCCTGGCCAGGATACCTGGGGATGGATTAAAGGTGGTGAGCCAGTGCCAGAGCATGGACAGGACCAGCTGGTTGAGCACCAGTGCCCTCCCCCACAGAGAGAGATGCCACAGAAGTCCTGTCCATCTCTACAGCTGCTCACTCATATGAGCCTCCAAATCTTGCCAGTTCACTGGCTGAGAAGGATGTTGAAAGAAAGGGAAACACCAAAAACAGAGCAATGGATCGTCTCTCCAAGAGAGCAGCTTTAAGACCAGGTGCAAGGGAGCTCATCTGCCACCTGTCTTCATGAGACTAGAACTCCTGACCCAGCTGACCTGGGCCAAGGAGGTCGCCAAATAGATCGCTTGGCAGCCCTCCACCTGTGCCAAGTTATGTATGTCCTGGACCACAAGAAGCATGTCACTGACATACACTGACAGGACCAGCTGCAACACCAGCTCATGAAGCAATAATCCTGTCATTCTCCTTGTAGCTAGGCGCAATGGTCTCTGACCAGAGAGCAAAGGACCATTGCCCTCTCCCAGTTAGCAGAGCCACACACCCCGCACTGGAAGTACCAGGGCAGAACTGGAAGTATAACGGGAGGGCTAACAACTAAGCTGGGCAAGAGCCACAGAAGGAGACAGACCACTCCAGTCTGCTGCAAACTGCCACAGCTGAGCCTGTGCTGTGCAGAGCACTTCCTCCATAGGAGACCATCCCTAAAAAGGAGTTGCAGGACTTCAGTTTGGTTTGGCTGCTGAAACAGGTACCAGCATGTTAGAACTGGATTCCCCATTGACCCAATGGCAGAGGCCCTCACCACTGTTAAGGCCCTCAGCTGACACCCAGTAAGTCGGATGGGTCTGAGTACACCTCTGCCCCCTACTGCCACCACCCCTACGCCGGAGTGAATGCCTGTGCTTGGCTTGTGGCTTCCCCTCGTCAAGAGACTGTTTGCTTTAGCTAGGAGGCTTCAGCTAAAGCCTGCACCCTGCTCTACCCTACCCAAAGGGCCAGAGCCTTGGACTTTTAATTACAGCCAGTCAGAGCCCAGTGGCTAAAGACTGCTCAGTGCTCTTCCCACCCAAGAGGGCTAGAGCATCAGACTATCACTGTTTGATCACCTCTGCGATAGATATCTTACAGCTCAGCCACACTAGCAGGCTGCAAGCCTGAGTATTGCTGCTTACACAGCTAAGCAGAGTGGCCTCCGTTCCCACTTCAGAATGAGAGACTACTACAAACTTCAACATGTAGGCTTCCTGAACGGGTATTTGCATTAAGAAAGGGCAGCTACTCAGAATTATTTAATTCATTTCATACAGTAATGTTGGTAGCGGTGGCCAACTCATTACAAAGAGCCAAAATAATGGTGGATACAGCACAAAGAGCCCAGGGAAAGAAGTTGTTGAGCAAAAACAAAACAAAAATAAAAATAAAAAGCTGCCCCTGTAACAACCGTGTGTGGCCCAAGCAGGCTTCCGTCAGCCACAGCATCAGATCTTGCTGCCACAAGTGGCACCCAGACCAGACAAGGAAAAAAGGTCAGAGCAGGGGAACGCAGAACAGTCTGGGTGTGGAAGCCGAGCCGCGGGTGCAAGAGCTATAATTTTTCCTTTGAAGAGCCACATGCAGCTTGCGAACCGTGAGTTGGCCACCCTTGCTATAGCATAATGATAGAAACTTTCCTTTTTGTTGGCATTTCTTTATATTCTTTGATGAAACAACATAGCTCCATTACTGTGCACTAACATCACCCAAAATTAAATTCATGATTCTTTAATTATCCTTGTAGGAAGTGAGGTAGACCCATGAAAATCTGGACTATAAATGCTGAGCTGAGTTGCAACTATAGCAACAATACAATTTGAATGCAACAGACCTGAAGTTTAACTGTATTGTTTTCAGTACATAAGGAATGCAGAATATTTTATCGATCTAAACAGATGACAGATCAATTACGGGTCTCTAATGGGTGAGGTATTTATGAAAAACTAATTTGCTGCAATTAAGAACTTATATAAATAAAAAGACACAATAGCCCATGGGAATAGAAAGTAACAGCAGCAGCTACAAGTGGAGCCTCAGGTCAAAATATTCTAAACCCTTTGGCTACAGAAGTTCTCCTTGTCTCACAATGGGAGCTGAAAACCCAAGAACGAGAATCCTGTTTGCACAGCACCGCTGAAGAACATCACTGTGGACAAATTTCAAGCTTGTACTAGACTTTAAATCATTGAGTTGGCAGATCATTTCCAAAGCACTACTTAGAGCAGCCCAGAAATAAGCCTTATGTCCTACTTTACAGACAACAGAAAGACACTACTTTTAAATAAACACTGGACCAAAAAAGCTTCAGAACTAAGCATCTCCTGGAGCTGAAAACCCAGATACTTCAAATTATTTTAGCTACATAGCTTTGATTTACCAGTTTTCAACGTACTGTATAAAAAGAATACTAACCATCATGGCTGTGATCCACATTACTGCATGTCCTATGTCATAAGCATTTGTTAAGAATCTTGGAACTAAAACTTGACCACTTCCCACCGGAAGATTCAAACTTCTCAAAATCCTTGTAAATATCTGTTAAAAAGTGAATATCATTACTGAATAGTATTTATAAGACATTTCTGTACAAAACTTTTAATAGAGCAACAGTTTCTGCATGGTTGTTGATCATTTTCTAGAATAAACAGCTGAGTAACAAAACATCACATGTGCAGTTAATCACTGGCTGCCAGAAGTTACTTCAGGTTCCATTCTTAGCAGTGGACACAGCAAATAGAATTTTAGGTCCAACATCAAGGGATTACTCTGAGACAAACAGTTTTCACATAAAGCTGAAATGCTTTAAAAATCTATGATTGCAGGAGAAGTACCTTTTACACTAAATAACCAGCAGTCTGAGATTCAAACTGCTGGTACTGGAGAACTGAAGTCAAGTTAAAATTATGCAATAATTGAGTTACTACCATTTGAACGTCTACCTAGTATTTCAGATTATTTGTGTGTACTATAAACATAAGCGTTTTCCAAGAATTGCTATGGGGCACTCAACTTGTAACTGCTTTTCAGTTAGAAAAAGTACCATAAAGATGGAGTTATTCATTTTTATTTTAATATTTTTACTGATGTTATAGGTCTGAAGGGGAAAATGAGTGCCAGCAGCCTCTTCTTTGTAACTAGTTTGTAGAAATAGAAGGAAAGTTAGTTCTTTAGGCTACATCTACACAGCAACATTATTTCAAAATAACATAGTCCGCGTTACACAGCTAGCAGTAATTTCAGCATAATGTCAAAATACTGTCAAGCTGGAGGACTTTTTACTCCGACTCCTGTAACCTTCATTTTATGAGGAATAAGGGAAGTTGGAGAAAGAGTGCTCTATTTCAAAATAAGTGCTATATAGACAGCACCAAAACTCTAAATAAGCCATTTCAAAATAAGCTACGCAATTGACAGTCAATTTGTGTAGCTTATTTCAAGTTAAGCCCTGATGTGGAGTCCTATCTCCACATACTTCTTCTGCACCAGACACTAGAAGATGGGGCAGAAGAGTCCTTATAATCATCTCTTTATAGTTGTAACTAGGTGTTACAGCTAATAATGGAAATCAAACCACACCACTGAGTTTGGAGATCTTGGGTAAGGCAAAAATGGAGAAATAGGAGAACAAAAAAAGCTAAGTTTGAACGAAAAAAAACAACAACAAAAAAACGGGCAAGTATGATTAAAATGCAATTCCATAACCATGAAAAGGAACATGACATTAATGAGAACATTCTCAACTGGATTTAACAACAAGATTAATACCCACCACAGCTTTTTTTTTTTTATGGAAGCTATACAAAATAATTGGTTAGACCATACCTTGGTGCCTGGAGTGAATAGGTACTGCTAAGGAAAAAACCTTCTGGCTGCTGTGCATACTGTGTGCACATGCCTCACTGGAATAAATATAAGTAAGCACTCAAAGAAGAATCTTTGCTTTGAATTCATTTAGCTTACCAAATTAGATATTGTGCTTTAGCTTTTATTTTCTTGCCTGATATGCCTCAACTACTTGTAACTAATTAAAACCTATCTTCCTATAGTTCGTATATTTGTTGTCTATCCAGTAAGCTGAGTCTACACTGGGCCACTTATTCCAGAAAATCAGCCGCTTTTCCGGAATAAGCTCTGAGCTGTCTACACTGGCCCCTTGAATTTCCGGAAAAGCACTGACGATCTACTGTAAGAAATCAGCTGCTTTTCCGGAAAAACTATGCTGCTCCTGCTTGGGCAAAAGTCCTTTTTCTGGAAAACTGTTCCGGAAAAGGGCCAGTGTAAACAGCACAGTAGTCTTTTCCACAAAAAAGCCCCGATCGCGAAAATGGCGATTGGGGCTTTTTTCCGGAAAAGCACGTCTACATTGGCCACGGACGCTTTTCCAGAAAAAGGGCTTTTCCGGAAAAGCATCCTGCCAATGTAGACGCTCTTTTTCCGGAAATACTTATAATGGAAAACTGTTCCGTTTTAAGCATTTCCGGAAAATCATGCCAGTGTAGACGTAGCCTAAATGTTTGAGAAACTTCATTTGGGATAATAGGATTTGTGCATGTAATTTTATATAAATGAAACTACGGACTTTATATGAGCTTGTATTGTCCAGAAAGGTAAAAATCTGGGACTGTCAGTTTGCTGGTGTTGCCTTACAGTGTTATTCATGGGTGGCTGGATACAGCACTTATATAACTGGAACTGATTTACATGCTGAAATCTGTGTGTGAAGTCACGAGGAGTGACTGGTCTCACAGCAAAGTAGTGTAAAAGGCACTTCCTTTTGGAGAATGAGGGGACACAGCTGTTCAAGAGCTCATGTTGTACTCTGGGTAATGTTACACTCCAAAGAAACTTTGTGCCTTAAGAACACAGCATATGGTAGCTAAGAAAAGAGATTATTTACTCTAACTGGAGGTATTCAGAGATACGTGGTCCTATCTGGATTCCAATTGTGGGTGTGCAGGTGCGCCATGCGCCAGAACTGTTCATAATAGTGTCCACTGACCAACTCGTGTGATGCCTACACAGCATGTCCAAGGCCTTCAGAAGTTGTGTAGGTGATGCTGCTCCAGTTCTTGCTTACACAGGAGCAATAGAGCAGAGGGGATAAAGACCAGGTACTGGAATCCAGAAAGGGACCATACATCTTGAAGAACCTCCATTTATGGTAAGTAACCTCTTCTTTGAGTAATGGACCTTATGTGGTTTCCAACTGCAGGGGAGTAGCAAGAAGTGGTCAGTGCAGAGCTGGGCTTGAGGGCTCAGCATTAGTCAAAGTGTGTAACACTTTTTGAAGAACCTTTTGAAGAACAGATAGCCAAAAAACCCTCAAAAAGTAATAACAAAATGTTTAAGTACATCAGAAGCAAAAAGCCTGCTGAATAACCAATAAGGCCACTGGATGATCGAGATACTAAAGGAGCACTCAAAGATGATAAAGTCATGGCAGAGAAGCTAAATGAATTCTTTGCTTTAGTCTTCACGGCTGAGGATGTTGGAGAGATTCCCAAACCTGAGCCTTTCTTTTTAGGTGACAAATCTGAGGAATTGTCCAAATTGAGGCATCATGACAGGAGGTTTTGGAACAAATTGATAAACTTAACAGTAACAAATCACTGGGACCAGACAGCATTCACCCAAGAATTCTGAAAGAACTCAATTTAAAAATTGCTGAACTATTAATTGTGGTTTGAAACATATCCTTTAAATTGGCTTCTGTACGTAATGACTAGAAAATAGCTAATATGACACCAATATTTAAAAAGGGTTCTAGAGGTGATCCTGGCAATTACAGACCAGTAAGTCTAATGTCAGTACTGGGCAAATTAGTTGAAACTATAGTAAAGAATATAATGATCAGATACATAGATGAACATAATGTGTTGGGGAAAAGTCAACATGGTTTCTGTAAAGAGAAATCATGTCTTCCTAACTGCTAGAGTTCTTTGACGGGGTCAACAAACATATGGACGAGGGGGATCCAATAGATAAAGGCTTTCTGGAAATCTAAGTACACTATGACAAGGTCCCTCACCAAAGGCTCTTAATTAAAGTAAGTTATCATGGGATAAGAGGAAAGGTCTTTTCAAGGACTGATAACTAATTAAAAGACAGGAAACAAAAGGGTGGGAATAAATGATAAGTTTTCAGAATGGAGAGAGTAACTAGTGGAGTTCCCCAAGGATTTGTACTGGGACCAATCCTATTAAATCTTGTTGTAAATGATCTGGAGAAAGGGGTAAAAAGTGAGGTGGCAATATCTGCAGATGATACTAAACTGCTCAAGACAGTTAAGACTAAAGCAGACTGTTAAGTGCTTCAAAAAGATCTCACAAAACTAAGTGAGTGGGCAAAAAAATGGCAAATGAAATTTAAATATTGATAAAGTAGTAAAGTAGTGCACATTAGAAAAAATATCCCAACTATACATACAAAATGATGGGGACTAATTTAGCTATAACTACTCAAGAGAGAATTCTTGTAGTCACTGTGGATAGTACTCTGAAAACATCCACTCAATGTGCAGCAGCAGTCAAAAAAATAAACAGAATGTTAGAAATCATTAAAAAAAAAAAAAAAAGAGAGAAAGAATAAGACTGAGAATATCTTATTGCCACTATATAAATCCATCATAAACCCACATCTTGAATACGGCGTACAGATGCAGTCATCTCAAAAATGATGCATTAGAAAAGGTTCAGAAAAGGGCAACAAAAATTATCAGGGGTTTGGAACAGATGCCATATGAAGAGAGATTAAAAAGACTGGGACTTTTCATCTTAGAAAAGAGGAGACTAAAGGGGGAATATGATAGAGCCCTATAAAATCATGACAGATGTGGACAAAGTGAATAAGGGAAATTAAGAAGTAGCAAGTTTAAAACAAAAAAAGGAAGTTTTTCTTCACGCAGTGCAGAGTCAGCCTGTGGAACTCCTTGCCAGAGGATGCTGTGAAGACCAGGACTATACAGGGTTCCAAAAAGAACTAGATAAATTCATGGAGGTTAGTTCCATCAATGGCTATTAGCCAGGATGGGTAGGAATGGTGTCCTTAGCCTCTGTTTGTCAGGGGCTAGAAATGGATCATAGGAGAGGTATCACTTGGTGATTACCTGTTCTGTTCACTCCCTCTGGGGCATCTGGCATTGGGCACTGTTGGAAGACAGGATACTGGGCGAGCTGAACCTTTGCTATGACCCACTATGGCAATTTTTATGCATCACAGCTTGGCCAACAGCAGCATTTGTCAACTGGCAGGAGCAACGGCATAACATGTAGCAAAGTTATGGGTAGAAGACCAAGCAGTCACATGACAAATGTCTTGCCACAGAAAGTCTAGAGAAAAGGCTAACGTAGTGGCATGAGTCCATGTGGAATAAGCCATGACCTTTGGTGCGGTCAGCTTGCAGATTACAGGAAAGGCAGTGAGAAAGCCACAGAGAAGGTAGACAGTATCCAAGTGAATGAAGATAAAAAAGCCAAAAGTCCATCACAGATGGTTATGGAGGGTATAGAAAAGCAACAATGGGTACTTTGTCAGTAAAGGTCCCAAGTGTCCCAATAGGGTCAGGCATAGCAGTCTCTAGGAACCAGTAGTCCACCTGGATAGGCAAACCATAAGTCAGCAAACCATGCGTAAGTTGGCAGATAGGACTGCCCGTGGGGGATCCAGGCTGTTAGAATGGTCTGACAGAGTCTGCATCAGAAGACAAGTCTAGTAGTGGCAGAGCCATCAGTACCCATAAGACTGGCAGAACAGTGGTAGGCATTGGAAGACAGTCCATCAATTGGAGAGGCTCAATAAATCAAGGACAGGGGACCAAGAGCCACCTGCAATGTGAGCTATAGTGGGGAGCCAGCAAGCAGCAGCCTCAGCTTACCTGTAGGTGTCAGTGGGAACAGGTAATTAGCACTCATGGAGCTGGGCAAGAAGCACCAGAAGTCCTGGAGGTGTGCCTGGCAATGGTGGCAAAGGTGGCAAAGCTGTTGTTACCAAGGCCGAAGTCAGTGCTGTCGGAGCACGGTGCTGGGACTTATGCTAAAAGCAGGACTCTTGGAAGGGGGAGGGAACCCTTCAACTGTCATTGTGCAACTTCTCACCTGACCTGGTGCAGCCTGAGGAGGAAATTCTGAACTCGGGGGTGGTCCTTTTGTAACCATGTGTGTTTCTTATGCATATGGTGCTGCTTGGGCAGATGCAACAGTGCCACCGGTAGATGGGAGTGAGAATGGGGGTGGCTGCCAGTGCAGACTGATGGTGTGACCAGTCCTCCAGTGCCAGAACTGGTGGCACACGGGCATGCATTGCCTCCCCCAAAAGAAACTTACAAAGGCAAGTTTGGGGTGGGGACAAGCAGCAAATAGAGCAATACACAGGGACGTAAGCCGTGCTAAGGAAACAGGCATAATTAATGCTAGTGACTGACAGAGAATGAGTGAGGGCAAGAAGGGTAGTATTTAAACCTGCTTGGCGGACAGTCTCCTGGCCGAGGAAGATTCCCACCAAAGGGAAAATGTCTCTCTCTTCCTCTTTTTTTTAAACGAACTAAGAAAAACAGGTAGTCTCTAAAGTGCCATGGGACTAACAAAAATATATAGTATTAGGAGCTCTTGTGGGTAAAATCCACTTGATCAAATGAGCTGGCTGATTAAGTGGATTTTACCCATGAAAACTCATGATATTATATATTTTTGTTAGTCTCTAAGGCTGTGTCCAGACTCAGGGGTTTTTTCGGGAAAAGTAGCCTTTTTCCGAAAAAACTTCCCCTGCGTCCAGACTCAAGCCGCGTTCTTTCGAAATTAAATCGAAAGAATGCGGCTTTTCTTTCGATGGCGGTAAACCTCATTTCACGAGGAAGAACGCCTTCTTTCGAAAGTTCCTCTTTCGAAAGAAGGCGTTCTTCAATGTAAATAGGGCTTCTTCGAAAGAGAGCATCCAGACTCACTGGATGCTTTCTTTCGAAAAAGCAAGCCGCTTTTTTGAAAGTTCAACATGCAGTCTAGACGCTCTCTTTCGAAAGAGCCTCTTTCGAAAGAGGCTTGCAGTCTAGACATAGCCTAAGGTGCCACAGGACTCCTGGTTGTTTTTAAAGTTACAAACTAATGAAGCTACCGCTCGGAGACTTTTTAACTAAGGACAGGGTAACTAGAACAGACAGCTACACTAAGAAAAAAGTATATATAGGTCATAAAGGAGAAACACGGTAGGCAAAGCAAGCTAAGAGCACTAAGGAACAAGGATTCTGATTCTGGCCATGTTGTACTAAGGAACTGGAGTGACATCAACCCACATGGCTTCTTACAGCCTTGGACATGCCACACATTCCACATATGTACAGGTCAACTGACATTACTATGAACAGTTCCATTCCAGCACATGCGAACCCTGCAATTCAAATCCACATAAAGGACAACCATTTAAAGATCAAGTATTTCTATTATGAGAGAAATCGGATTTCATCTTTTCATAAGAGACCAAAAGTCAGCGATAAAGCACCCAAACTATTCAGGAGACTGATGAAGTTAATATTTTACACTCAGTGAAGGATTCAAAATTTAAGTAATGATCATTTAAGTCAGGAGACTAATTGCTCTCTGAAGAGTAATTTCATATGTTTAATAGCCTGAAAAAGCTGTGCCTGAATTCCCTAAAATAACTGAAGCAAGCAGATCTAAATGTATCCGAGTCACACAAATACATCTATTTTCCCAGTAATAAGGGGCAGGAGGACATATGAGCCAGGAGTTTCAGTGACACAAAACATTGCTCAAAATAGTCTCTTTCTGACTTTTTGCTATTCTTACAGCTTACACTTAGCCTCACAAAGGCATTAACATGATCCTTCTCAGTACCAATATGCAGTTGAACTATTTTCCAAGGAAGCTGGCCCAAATTTTGTAGCATTCGTACCATCATAACAACAAAGAAAAAAACTATATTCCGTTAGATCATTAACAACTCATTTGGATTTGCTTGACACAAAAATAACTTTGGACTTTTGAAAATATGTATGCTATCTCAAAATCTGATCCAAGCTGGCAAAAGCTGATTTACACCAGAAGATTTTAATATATTAAAATGCTACGAATGGCTTGAAATCAAAAGTCTGAGAGATTCAATGAGAAAGTGCTGTGCATCTCTTAATTCAATATTTAGTCTCATTCTTTCAAGTAAGTTGGAACTACTTGTACATTTAAAGTTATTCACATGCATAACTGTTTACAAAAGGGTGGTGCAATACAGCTTGAGTTAACTGATGAAGACTGACAACTTCCAAAGCTATGCACTGAAATAGTTAATTTAGATTTTCAACTGCAGATCTTGAAAATGCAGTTTTATGAGACTAAAAGAGAATATTTAGCTTTGGTACTGCCTACACTGAAATATATATTTAGAGTTAGTGTAATATTATTGTAAGGTAAACAATATCATTTGTAAAAAAATATAGATGTTACCTTTGGTACATATGGATCCCAGTCTATGTACCCTATGTTGTCAGTGGCCAAGCGAGCAAAAAGGTTTACTAGATGCTGGAAAAAAAAACCCACACACAGGTCAATATTGTATAACATATATTTCTAACAGAAAAACTTAAAAAGCAATGAATAGTCTAGCAGAACCTTCAAGACTAAGAAAACATGCAGATGGTATGAGCACGAAAGCTCAGGATACCATCTACATGTTTCATTAGTCTTTAAGGTGCTGCTAGACTATTCGTTGTTGGTTTTTTAAGTTTTTCCAGTTACAGACTAACTCAGCTATCCTTCTGAAGATTTCTAACAGAAGAACTTTAGGCCAATTTAGCCAGATGTCACGGAGGCAAAATATCAGTTCGCCTCAGCACAGACATCTGTAAGAAAGATGTTAAGATCATATATATACACACACCAATGTCTCACACAGCTAAAAGAAGTAAAGAAGCCTAATGTAAATATCTGAGAAACTATTACAAGTTCCTGCATTGAAATCTGACCTAACTTGTTACTTCTTTTAATATTCATGACTAAGATACAAACAAAACTTCACCCTTCTCCCATTTCTTTTTCATATTAGGGACAATGAATGTTGCTACACTGGTGGGATTTCATAGAACTATAAACTAAAGCAAACACAATGGCCCTTTGCATCCCCCTAATGATTGGCTGGTGTCTGGAAAACAGTTCAAATGTTAAAAAGGAAAGCTGCATGAGAGAACATTTATGAACTGCCCAACAAGCAAAATTGTGGGCTTGTTTACTCAGTCAAAGACAGCTCGTTGAAAGTCATGAAATCACCAGCTCTTTTCCCCACATTAGGGAAAGGGGAGGAAAAACACATGATGTGATGGAATCCAAGTTAAATACTGTATTTCAGGTTTATTTACAGTCATGTTTCAGCTTTATTTATATACTACTGCTCTACAAGACTAGAAAAAGTAAATACTCACCCCCTCCCATTGTGGAAGATTCTGAACTGAAAACCAAAGGCCTATAAATTCATCAAACCAAAGCCTGCAAGAAAATTAAATCAATCTAGTCATTTCAGCACTTCACCATCTCTTCTCCTTCATCAGGCACACATTTCATCCTTGCTACCAGGCAGTCTCAAACACATTTTTCTACTGGACTCATTTTCCCCAACCCAAGCATTCTCCTCCCCTTTCCCCCGCCCATTAGTTATGGTCACTGTCCTACCACAAGATCTTTCATCCCTACCTCTGAGCCTAAGATTCAGTCCTTGAAGTTCTTTCCTCCTCATTCCCCCACCCTTTATCACTTCTGAACAACTTTTCAACTCAAAAGTTTAACATAAAACTTTTACTAATAATTTACATCTATACTTAACTTACTTCTGCCAACCTCAGTCTCATCAATTCCTTGTTCATCTCAACTGACGTGCTCACTAGTAAGAACATATCGCACCTACTAGTCTGCATGACTATTATACAAAACCCTACCAAATTCAGTCCACGCTGGTCAATTTAATAGCAATAGGATTTTTAAAATGTTATTATTTCAGTTATTTAAATCTGAAATGTCACTGTATTGTAAGAGCGTTTTTTGTTTTTTTTCTTTGGAGGGTGGGGAGTCACAAGGCCACTATAGGGTGAATTGCAGTACTACTCTTACTTCTGCACTGCTCCAGAACCGAAGTAAACATGAAAATCCTTGTGACCTTCCTAAAACTAACTTGTAACCCCGCTGCAACTCTCTAAAGGGTCAGGGCTCCCAATTCTAGAAATGTTGGTCTTCCCCATTAAATCTGTATAACATAGGGTAAAAGCAAACAAAAGATCAGATTTCATAGCCTGTGGTGTGTTTTTCATGACCATGAATTTGGTAGAGTCCTACTGAGAGGCATTAGACTTGATCCCAAATTCTTTCAGAGCTTGGAAAACAAATTTCATCATTCCTTTGCCTAAATTCTTCAATCCAATAGCCATTTAGATCCAATTTCTAGTAATAGCCTGAAATAGCTCTGAGATATGAACTGGGGGAGCTTGCATTTCAGTTGCACATGATGTCACTAAAAGCAAGATTATCCAATAATCCAAGCCATTACCTGTGCCCCTAACTTGCACAATTACCATAACTACATTGAGAAGTGGGGTAACTGTACATGCAAATTACCTAAATTGCGGTCTCATATCCCATCACCACTGAGCAATTTCAAAACCAATAGTAACTCTCAGTTACTGAAATTCAATTATTCCATAAGAGCCATATTCTCCTACAGTCTTTATACAAAACTCCCATTGTAATCAGTGGGAGATCTATTGTGGATAGTATATGATCCTGAACTTCATACGTGAAGATTACAGAGTTAAAAAAAAATAATGCAGTATCGCTCTCTTCACAGAATGAATTTGACATCTGTCTGTATTGAGAGTTCTAATGTATTCCAGATACTTTTTTCACGTGAAGTTAATGAAGAACAGTTTCCCCAGGAAGTCCTGGGGAGAATGCTGACAGGAAGATTGCCAGCATAAGGGAGAACTCCAACACTACTTTGGGGAAGAATTTAGGATAAACAAAGAAGGGATGTATACAAGTAATCAAGTCAAGTACTCGACTACTTGCTCCCCTCCCCGCTGCCTCTGTATGAGAGGCAGCAAGGAGGGGAAAACAGAAGCTGGTTCCTCCCAGTACAGTCTCCCCCATGACACCTGCCCCCGCTCCCACCCCTGTTGCCTCTCTCAGAGGCAGCAGGTTGGGGGGAGAGGTAGGGAAGGCTGTTCCGGCAGCAGCCTGTGTCTGCACGGGGTCCCAGCGTGGAGCAGCCACAAACAGGGGCTCCTGGACCTGGTTCAAGCTGGCACTGAGCAATCCCGGCTCATGCCGATCCAAGACAAATGCAGAGGTGCAGCGCAGATGGCTCTTACTACATTTAAAATGCAAAGCCGCAGTGGTCCTGGCTCTGTCTTGGCTCGTGCTGGGCTTCCTCCTGCTGCGGCTCAGCAGTTTAAATATAGTAGGAGTCAGGTTGCCTGCACATCCAGCTCCTACTACATTTAAACTGCAGAGCTGCAGCAGGGGTAGCTTCTGGACTGGAGTGAGCTGGCACACAGAACCTTCCCTTATCGACTAATCATGTAGTTGATACAATTTGTATCAACTACACGATTAGTCAATTACTCACCTCTTAACATCCTTAAACCAAATATCACCATACTATCCTTTTAAAACAGGGTGGAATGAAAGTCAATAGCACGTGAAGCTCACTCACTGAAGTTGTTCCTTGATGGTTGTAACATGGAAGCAGTGCAAGAGGTTTCATCAGTTTTCTAATGATCAACTTACTATCACATATAACCAGAGATTTTTTAAACGGCTGTTTCAAATGCAATAAGCCATTCAGACATCTGATGACTACAAGCATCAGAGAACTAATTTCAGCATGCATAGGCAAAGCTAAAATACCATAGGGTCTTTGGTGAACCACATGCAATGGATTTCAGTAGCTACTATCAATAATTAGAGGTGACGTTTATACACTCAGAGGAAGGAAGTTCTGGTCTTTTGCTTCAGTCCCCTGAGATAGAGGGAGATACAGATTATTCTGATCTTTTATATTACCTCCAGGTAACAAACTAGAAAGTAGGAATGTAAAATCTCATTTAACTGGCAAACATGTTAAACCTATTGTTTAACTGGTCAACCATTTAAAGGGCCGAGCAGAAGCAGCCCCTCTCCCTGCCAATAGGCCGAAACAACACTCCTCACCCCGCAGTGGCTGGATGCATCCTTCTCCCACTCCTTCCCGCCAAAGGCAGGGACTGAACTATCAGGGATACCAGAGCAGACCTTGCCTGCAGAGGTCTAGGACACCCCGCAGGCAGGGGCTGCTTCAGTGTCCGGATTGAAGCTGTCCCTGCCTGCAGGGTGCTCCAGCCCCGCCACACATCGGGGGCTGTACTGGAGCAAGCCCCTGTCCATGGCGGGCCCCCTGATGAGTCTGAAGCAGACACCTGCCCACGGCAGGTGGGGAATTGCTACAGCCCCACCAGTTAATCTTAACCAGTAGCCCTCACCCATTAAGGGTAAGGTTTACCAATTAACTAGTTAAACCTTCACATCCCTTCTAGAGAGTCTCCATTTTCAGTTATCTTATCCCAGAGATATGTCCCAAGTGGCTAGAGTAAGCATCAAATCCAGATATATCCATGTTCAGCCACACAAAATGGATCCCACGCTATCTTAGCTTTACCTATGTATGCATAAGCGCCTACAAAGAAGATAGCTTCCCAGCACTAGAAGTCAAAGGCATACAATTTTCAGCTATTCTAAGAAACAGCAAAATTACATGAGTATCAGAAACACATGTTTATCAGAATCAATATATGAATCTATTTGCATGATGCACAACTGTATAAACCAATTTACAGGCAATGCCTTGGCCACGTATTGTGATATTGCTCAGCAAAGAACTCCTCCTCCTCTAAAACTTGGAAATATACTTACTTAAAACCTTTATGGTGAAGTTCTGGAGGAAGGGAGGTAGGCAGAAATAATTCAAAATAGGTGATGGCCTTTTGCATGGTAACATCAAATGGGCACATTAAAGGCCGCCATTCATCCAGCATCTCCGTGGTGGCATTTTCTGGAAAATACCTAAAAAAGGGGAAATCTTAATTTGCTCTTCATTTATTTCTTTTTGCTGTGAATTTTAATTTTACAACTAAATTGTGCACTGACATGTTATAAGGGCCATATCATTATAAAGAAGGAAATAAGAACCAGACATGTAGCTCAAATAAATCCTCAGCTTCACTCACCCATCACAAAAAGCAAAATATAAAGTCTAAAGGATAAGATATCTGGAAGCAAGGATGATTTCTACAGAGTACAACTGTAATCATATTTCTTACTCTTATTACAACTTAAAAAATTCCTTATGATACAGAAATCACTTCAATTTAAAGACTGTAAGACCAAATAACTAAAATTAAAATTGAAGATAGATTTTAATGAAGTACAACTAATATTCCAATTTCACCTAATAAAGGAAGACTAGAATAGCCCTGTAACAAATATGAAACTTTTCTAAGAAGCTTCACACTCTTATACAATTAGCATTTAAAATTTGTTCTGCAGTAAAAAGACGTATTTATATATAAGAAAGTTAACATAGATAAAATAAGGCTACTTAAAAGCCATGCAAACAATTCCTACAACCTCATCCATGCAAAATTTAGAGTAAAGAGCTTCCAGAAGTTAACCAAATTTCACACTATCATTTTGAAATAAAAATCTTACATCAAGTAAATCTTCTGCTAATAAAAGATGACAAATTGTCAGTCTTAAAAAACAAATGTGTTCATTTGTTCAAAGAAAATCTCACTGTCCAACCAGCAACAGTGCAGAATATCCTCACTCTGCCCTGCCAACGCGTCTAAACACCAAACTGGGGTGATTACATATTGATAGCCTATTCAAACCTTTGTCTTTCCCAGTAACATTTAACAGATGCCAAATGTGACCATGTTTTGTAATGGGGATCACCTGTCCACCAAGAAAGTGGACAATATTAATATTTCACATAGGCCAGAAAAGAGCTACCAGACCTCTCAACTGCATTCCTTGTATATATCCCAGACTCCTATAAGTCAATTAACAGAGAAAACTATAGAAAAATCTAGACCACAGGGAGGGCATATGCACAATGAGTAGTGGATATGACTGAGGTGAAATGCAAGAGATAAAATCATGGTTGCAGATTACAAAGATTGGTTTAGGATTTATCTGCTGCTGCTTTTATTTTTTTAAATGCTATGTGGCTTTCCACTTTTTGGTTTTCAATTAAAGTTTTAGTTTAGAGGGAAAAAAGTATATTTTAAAACACATGCACACTTTGTTTCAACATGGTACAAAGTGCTTGCCCTTAGTTATTGTCTTCTCAATTTCACGTGAAACATCCTACTATAAAAATATGCCACAGGAATCACAGGCTCATACATGTGATTAAGGAAACTAGAAGAATCTCTCTCAGAAAGAAAGGATCAATCAAATAAATACACTTGAGACAACAGCAGAAGAAAAACTAATAGGGATTCGAAATTTATCAAAACAATGTTTTACAGTCTACTCCCTCTTCGCACCTTCCCTGCTCTCTTCTGCCACTGGGGAGGGTTGGGCTGCGGCTGAGCCAACCCAGGTCCTTTCTCCCTCGACACCCCCCACCTGCCCGGGCCCCTTCTCTCTCCTCCCTCTGCCACACCAGCCCTCCCCTACTGTGAACCAGGGTCCCTTCTACCTCCCGCACACCACCAGCCCAGATCCCCCTGTTCCCTCCTCACTCACCAGCAGGGATCCCTTCTCCTTCCCCCACCAGCCAAAGTCCCTTCTTCTCTCCTTCCCCCCGCTAGCCCATACCATTTCTCTCTCCCCGACCCTAGTCCCCACTTCTGGCCGTAGCACATGGCAGGCCCAGCTCTAACCCTGGTGGCCGGGGAGGTGCAGAAGTGCCTTCCTGCCCCACATGGGGCACAGCAAGGTGCAGACAGTGCTATGTGCACGCAGTGCTCTTGGGCACTGCAGCCTGGTGAGGTGGGGAAAGCAGCAATGCGGGGGGCCACTGACCCATCCTCTCCCCTGTGAGGTCCTGCCTGCATTGCTCTCTGCCCCAGTCCTGCCCGCAGAGCCCAGGGCCACCCAGCAGAAGAGAAGCAGCAGACAGGCTGGTGTGGCAGCTCCCCTGGGCGACTCAGGGGTGCTCTGGCAGTCACGGTCAGTGCAGCCACTGGGGACGGAGTAAGTCTGCGCCGGGACAGCCAGACTCCAGGTGGTCAGGGACCACGCTCCAGCTCCCCAAGAGCCTGCTGCTGGCACATAAGCCCAGCTGGGAGCCTTGCTCCTAGTGCCTGTCCCTGGACTGCTGTCCCAAACACCATACCCTTCGTCCCCACCCCTTCGCTGTCACAGCTGTGATGTGGGGTCTGCCAGCTACTCTGCCATATTTCTTGGTGTTGAAAGCCCTGTGGGGTGGGGGTGGGAAAAGGGGAGATGGGGCTTGGTTTAAAATAGCAATTCCAACTGGCAAGGGGAAGCAGTGAGGGCAAGCTTGAGCTGGGAGATGGGGAGGAGTGACAGGGAGGAGGCAAGCAGGATGCAGAGTGGCATCGCTGTCATCCACAGGGAAAAAATTTTTAATAGCGATATAAGTTACTGAACATTGTTCAACTTTGGAACTTCAACCATAAATGCTAACTATATGTTGGAAAGAGAGAAATGAAATCAGAAAGCTTACACTTATTACTGTCTGCGCTATTTTCTTAAAAGAACCCTCAAAGAGCTAACATGCTACAGAAAATAAATACTAAAGGCATGTTCTTCAGAAAGATTGGAAAATAGTTACGAACTTACGGTCGACAGCTCTTCACAAGTGTTTTTAGAACACTTTCTACAGAACTGAAACAAAAATGAAAAAGGAAACTGCGTTAGTCTATTTCAAGTACAACATATAATTTCAAATTTATGATTGTTTACGATCTAAGAGGGTATTGATGCAATTAGAAACCATCTGTGTACATGCAGTGACTAATCTTTCTATTCCATACAAACACAAGGATTAAAACTGCTTTAATTCCTGATTCTACTCCTTACTCTTCTCTAGTATTCACTGAATTCAATCAAGAGTGAAAAATTAGTACAATATTAAACAGTATTATTTTGCATTCTATTATGAACCAACAAGCAGAAATAACAGTTTTTATGCATATTTGAAACAATATAGAAAAAAAAATCACATAATAAAGTCTGTTAAACTTTAAGATAGATCAGGGCAATATACATCAGTACATTTATCATAGACGCCAAATCCTGAACAATTTTTTTAGTTTTTGTTCATAAAATATTTATTCACAATTAAATCTAATGCATCTGTATACATTCCTAACCAAACAAAAGAAATGAATTAACTGTAACTCACTAGTTATTTCTCCAGCCTCCCTGACATTTCAACAGCTGATTGAACAAGTTTTCTAGCTATGGGTAACATTGCTTTTATCCTCTAGAGTAACAATGACTGCTTTTAGTAGTAATTTTCACATGAAGTTTTAATAATATCCAGCTCTGTCAAGCCATTTTAAAAAACTGAAGCAAAACAGTAAATGCTTTAAAAAAGATGTGGAAAGAAGAATCCTGTATAAATGGCATTACGAGAGGCAATGTGTTTTCACTTTTTACAAGTCTTTGTAATAAACATTTAATTTCAGTAAATATAGCAATTACTAAATTGCATTTTAGTCTCAGCCCATTCTCTGAATAAAAATAAACATTCTATGAAGTCAGAAAATCAATTGTATTGTATATATAGGTTAGCCACTGACTAAAAGTAAAACAAATGCTATATCCCCTAGCCCATCACCTTAAAAAAATAAAGAGATAAAAGTGGAGCCTTGCTTAGGATAAAGAAAACGAAGACTGATCAGTATCCAGTAAAAGTTCTGATGTCCAGCTAAAATACCTTCTGTACGCTTCATGTGAAAACTAAACAGTACATTTAAGTAGTCCAGGGGCAGGTAAAATACAGCCTTTAGGTAGCCTGCAACCCAGTGGGGGCCTCAGGCAGGCTCCCTGCTTGCCCTGTCTCTGCACACCAGTGAGAACAGCCAGCTATTGGGGTCATGGGTTTCTCTGAGCACCACCACGAGCTAGGGAGAAGGGGGGAAAGAGAGGCTTTGTGTGCTATCCTGCCCTACCACAATCTCACAGCTTCCACTGGCTGGACAATGGGAGTTGCTCAGGCCATGTTTGCAGGATCAGACAGCATGAGAAGTACCCCTCTCCCAGGCTCATGGCACTCAGAAAAGCACATAATTCTGATAGCCAGCTGCTTTGAGTGGAGCGCAGGACATGACAGGCAGGTAGCCTATCTATCTGAGGGACCTGCTGGATTGCTGGCCGGGAGCTGACTAGGTAAGCACCTCCCAGGCAGAGCCTGCGTCTGGCACCCCAGACTCTCCCTCCCCCTAACCCTCTACCGTCTCCTACATCCCTACATCATGCAACCCAAACCCTCTGCACCCCTGCACTTTCACCCATCCCCCATCCAGACACTGCCCCACCTCCTACACCCCTGCTCCTGGTCAGAATCCTCTCCTGCACCCATACTCATACTCCCTTCTGGACCTAGCACCTCCTCCTGGTAGCTGTGGCCATGGAGGAGGCAGCAGCAAATAGCTGGGAGCTGAAGAGAGACCCTGCCACCCCAGGTCACTTCCCCCTCCTTCATCCAAACCAATTTTCTGGCTCCAGTAGCTGCCATGAAGGGAGGAGGCTGGTGACACCAGAAGCCAGCAAACCCTGGCACAAATCTGGGAGGGCACGTGACCCCATGTGCTCCCCGTCATTGTGTAGCCTTTAGTTTCTGCCCAGTGGGGAGGAAGATCTTGGGACTTCAGTCTCGAGGGGCACATTTGATGGAGCTCCGCGCCTCAACCAGAGTGAGGCTGAAGCCCCTACCCAGGGTGGGCAACTCTTGTAGGGCAGAAGCCCCAACTTCCAATAAGTACCCCCGGCTCTCAAACTTCTGAAAATTGTCATATATGGCTGGATAATAGGTAAGTTTGGTCACCCCTGTCTAAACTGTTCTTAAAAACTTCCAAACACCTGTTAGGAATGGTCTATAATACCTAGGCCTACCCTCAGTGCAGGAGGGACAATTAGATGATCAAGGTCCCTTCCAATCCTACATTTCTATGATTCTTCTGAATGAAAAATGATGTACTGAAATATCTTTCTGACGCTTACTTGTAATTCATATTTACATAAATACAAATGATTTCTATATTTTAATAACCCATTTGATAAAAACAATTTCACTGACAAAAATCCATAGAAGCAAAAATTGTCAGTTCACTAGAAGCATTTGTTTCATACTGCCCTTTTCTACTTTATTTTTCTCCAATGTGGCTTCTGATTGTGCTACCATTGCTCTCAACCACCTTCTACAAACCTCAGGCTGCGTCTAGACTGGCATGATTTTGTGCAAAAGCAGATGCTTTTGCGCAAAATTTTGCCGCCTGTCAACACTGGCCGCGAGTATTTGCGCAAGAACACTGACTTTGTAATGTACAAAATCAGTGGTTCTTGCGCAAATACTTTAATGTTCCCGCTCAGGGATAAGCCCTCTTGTGCAAGTATTCTTGAACAAGAGGGCCAGTGTAGACAGCAACGTTAATTTCTTGCACAAGAAAGCCCGATGGCTAAAATGGCCATCGGAGCTTTCTTGCGCAGTAGAGCATGTACACTGGCACGGATGCTTTTGCACAAAAGCAAATCTTTTGCACAAAGGCACATGCCAGTATAGACACTCTCTTGCACAAATACTTTTAACGGAAAAACTTTTCCGTTAGAAGTGTTTGCGCAAAATCATGCCAGTCTAGACGTAGCCTCAATGTTTTGTAGTAAAGTTAAATCAATTTAAGAACCATGCATTTCTAAAGCTATGTAAAAGTACATTTTATCCATATTCCATGTACTAATTATTCAAACATTAAAATCACCTCATGTTGTACCCTTTGATGTTTGTTGGTTAAAATAATTAGCAGATAGCCACGTCACACACAGTATATTTTTCCACAATTAGAAAGTTTTAAATACAGTGCGACATTCTCATAAATAGTGGTGTAATGTTAACATTGGTTTTCCAATACAATTATTTATGCAGAAAGTTACACCTGTGTGACAAGTGTTACAGTCTAACAGAACATGCAGAAGATAACACATCGGCCAGAGCTGAACATAAAAACATTGTCCTTACCACCTATGTAAAACATTAAGCACAAATGTTTTAGGTGAAGATAAGCCTGGTCGATATGAACTGAATACAAAAAAGAAAGATGTCAAACATGACATGGAAAACAACAGTTCTATCAATAAATATAGTGAAAGAGTAACTTTAAAAGGCAGAAAAATATGTAAATGATCCTAGCAATATTTAAATAATTATCCCTTTATATACAGCAAAAGAAAGTTGCTCAAATTTGAAAATTTAAAAATTTGTAAAAACACCATATGAGAACACATCGCACTGCATAGTAAACAGGATGCCATAAACTTAAATTTAGCAAAAGTCGATACACCACCTCATTTGGAATCCTCCTCCCAATTTTTTTTTTAATTTTTCTGCCTCTCCCCAGTGAACTAGAGAGTTTTTAACACAGCAAAGGAAAACTGACTAGTTGACTCAACAGGGAAAACTGCATATAATCAGTTTCAGTAAGTGTTGGAAAATCCATAACTATGTGTATCTTTTTTCCTCTGAAATTTTAGATACAGTAACCTGTTAGGTATGATTAAAAAACAAACAAACAAAAACAAACAAAAAAAAAAACAAAAAAAACTGTGGGTAAACAATTTTCAGAGAGAAGAGCAAATTTTTAAATTTGGTCAATACTTTGTTTAATAGAATATTTTCAGACTATATATAAACCATCGGAAGATCATAAAGTTACTCTTCCCAAATATAATTACACCAATAATATGGTTGTTTTCTCTTTTTGATACATAGATCTTAGCTTCCATAAGCTTATGGAAAAATGTGTCATTTACAACTATCACTGATCAAAAAAATTCTCTCATGAAAAATTTCAGATAAAAATTTTAACTCAATGTTCATGAAAAATTTCAATTCACACTGCAGCTTTCATTTCAATTTGGTTTTCAAAAATCAATTTTTGACAAAAAGTTCTGAATTTGTTTTTCCGGTTTGTTTGTTTTTTTGGTCCACTGAGCACAATAAAATGAAGATTATTTAGGGGTTTTACTTCACTTTTTCCTATTTATTTCCTTTTTGCACTCTAACTTCTCTGAAGTTGGACACTTTTTTAATAGAAAAAAAAGAAACATAACTCTGCCATTGACTAATTTTTCTAAAGTTGAGGTTAGGTTCCTGCAACACTGTCAGCACCTTTCTAAAAATTTCAGCTCACTCTATCGTATGAATAGGCAGTAATAGAAATTGCACAGTAAAGTATCAAGAAAATGTAACATAGGGACCTTGGAACTATTATCTGACAAAGAAGAATAGGAAGTTCAATGGGTAGCCAAAGAAGGAGCTGTAAAGTTTGAATACACCGCATGGTTGCAAAATAGGCAAGTTTGTGATAGAACAGAGAGGTTAAAATGATCTGTACAGGCCATCAGCAATAGATTAATAATTAATAAACACAGATTGTTCTATACGTTAGGTCCCAACTGTAGTATCTGTATGTGTAAGAACTGAAAATGTTTTGTAATTTTTGAGAGATGATACCAAGAAAACATTACATATTAATGTCCCCTATAACTAGACTTCATGATAAATTTGCTTTATGAAAAAGCCTAGGGCAATTTAGGCATTTTCCAAGTTTTTTCCCCTCTTAAAATTATGTGTTTTCTTAAACTTTTAATTTTGTAGAACAGTGTTTCTCAGCTAGTGGTACGAGTACCCTCATGGATACTCGAGAGAAGTCTGGGGGGTATGTCAACACAACTGAAATTTGGAGAAAACCAAATTTTTAAGTTTTACAGCACTTAATTATTTTTATACTTTTTATACCCAAAAATTTCATCGCCCGCCAGACTACGTTTACGTTATTTAAACAAATGTGTTGCAATGGTAGAAAAAAAATGCATGTCTGAAAACTGCAGGTACTGAGGGTACTTTTTAAGAGGTACATTATAAAAAAGCTTGAGAAATACTCTTGTAGAATAATTTCATTTGCCTCAAGTGCCATATTAGCATTTTTGATATATACAATATATAACCTTCCTTAAAGGAAAGCATTTTTTTTCTCTGTGTGTGACACAACATTTTACATGCAAGTTTCATATTCTGTATCTGTGAGAGAAAATTCTTATTGTGAGAGGAAATTAAATAACATTTACACTGAATGTTAATTTAAAAAATTAACACTGAAGTTTATTGGACTATGGTTTATCTTCCTAATGGAAGTGGTTGAAGACCCCTCATTTGACATATTTAAAATTGAACTTTATAAATTACATGAAAAATAAAGAAATGCCATTAGAAATAATTATTAACTCTCAGAGGGATGTGCAAGATGATGCATCTTTTCTACCCTTTAATTCTATGATAGTATAAAAAGTCCAAATATGTATTTGCTGTGTTTCAAAATCTAAATATTTAAAAAAATAAATCTAAAGACTCATTAAACCAAACCAATTTCTGCAAATAAGTACAATAAAATAAAACTTACTTAGGAAACCAATTTAATCCAAGGTGTTCTGTTTTGGAATATAATATCCTCTCCAACATTTCATAAAGTGGTCTCCATGGTAACTCCAAATCATCTCTTGAAAGAAGTTCTTTTTTCCTAATTTAAGAAATGAAATGCACTTTGGGATTAAATATTGTCTTTACCAGCACTCATCATATATTACAACACCAAAAAAACAAATAGCAGAAAGTTATTTGAATGTACTTCTATTTGTTTTCTTTTACATTATAGCTTTTAATGTCATGCAAAACACTACACTTGCATCTTTCTGGGATGCAAGACACCCTTAACGTCTCTACAAAAAATTGCCAAGTGCAATTATATTACTACTTTCAATGATACGTGACACAACATCCCTTAATAGCTGCTCTTAAACTCTAGTTCTTGGACTTTTTTTTTGTGATCTCTATCTTCTTATAGGATTTCTTTATGGTAAGAGGAAGTGAAGTAATCTGTATGGGGACAAACTATACAGTTAATTATACTGTAGGCAAGGGATCAAATTTTCAAATGTTATTTAAAGAATGTCAACAAAATGTACTTACTTTAATAAGTTTATCAACAGACGTGCAAATCCTTGCATCATGCTGATCTCCAACTTTGGAATTGTTACTAACTCATACAACAACTTGATAAAAAGTACATGATCTTCTTTACTAAACTTTCTCCCATATAGTCGGACATACCTATAAGAAAAATATGAGTTAAGTGTTGTGCTCTGAGGATATTTATACTACCTAAGAACTGAGTCAGACCCCATTTAGGAACCTTATTGTTCAACCGTGCAGGAGCAAAGTAAAAACTACTCAAAAGGTTTAGCATAAGCACAAATTCTGGTCAATAAGCTAGGGAATGAGAGAAGGTGCTTTCCAGAGCTAGTTGCTCCATCAGGAAGGAACAGAAGCTGCTCAGGACCACATGACCTTTCCTGAGTATCTGGCACTAGATAATGGGTACTGCTTTGTCAGAAAGTATAAGAATACACTTGGCCATCTCAAATAAATACATCCCAGAATCTCACGGATATTGGCTCACTGAAGGGAAACAATCTAGGTAAAATGTCATCCTGACACAGAAAAGCAAAAATGCCCCATAACCACTCTCTCAGAAAAGCTGGTGACAAGTGCAATTTCTTGTACTTCATTAGTATAAGGCAATTCACATTTGTTTTCCCTCCCAGTATCTCCCACCAATATTGGTACAATGGCCTGCAAGCATGTATCAGCACTGACAATTGCGATGGCCAAAGCAAGCAGGTGACCATGTGCCTGGGTGATCATGTGCCTGGGAGATCTCGACACTATGAGATAAGGATGAATTTACTAAGGTTTGATTTTTTAGCACCCGATTTTGTAAAGCTGTAGGTGCATGTTCCCATTCTGCAAGAATTCATTGCAGTTAGAAGCAGCAATACCACTTTGACAGCAATGCACTGTGAGTAGCTATCCCACAGTTCCTGCACCCCTCTGAATACTGGACTATGTTCCCATGGCAAGCAGGAGCCAAAACCATGGAATGGGTGGTTCTGGATACATGTTGTCAGCATCCCATAATGCATTCATCTCCTACCTCCACCCCCTGTTTGAAAACAAGGGCAGTCTATTCACGCCCTTTTTGTGGCTGGTTATCTGTGCAGATGTCATAACAGCATAAGCATGGAACCAACCACGAACCCATTTAAGCCAATCATATTAACCATGCTAAGCCTTATGCTGGAGTATATCCAGAGTGTATTCAGGGTTCATCAGAATGGGGAAGAATCTCCGGAGGCCATGAACATACTCTTTTGCAAAGCACTTGAGTTGAGCAACTGGCAAATGCCACTGACATTTGATCCTCCGGACACAGTGGAATGCTAGTTCTGGTGCTGTCAGACAAGCACAGACTGGTGGTACCACATAGTTATGCGGGTATGGGACAATCAGTAGTGGCTGCAAAACCTCTGAAATAGTTTTATGAGTGGCCAGATTTAAGAGTCATGCATGTTGCTCTCAACAAAGTGGGAGACAGCCAATGCATTTAAGTTCTCTCTCACTGTAAAAAACACCATTTAAAAAACACCACACAGCTTACCTAAAAACTTATAAGGTATTGGTAATGTCATTAGGGCAAAACAAAATACATTTTTAAAACTGTAAGCTATACATGTAACTAGGGATGTTAGTGTATAACCAATTAAACTGATGATTATCAGTTAATGGATTCAGTTACACTCAGCAAGCTACCAGGGAAGCAGCTTCACTGTGGCAGGGCAGTGATGCCACCTTCCTGGGAGATTGGTGGGAAAGGGCTGCCCACTCTGCTCCCCTGGTTCCCACTCCTGCTCCTGTTGTAGCGAAGCCTCTTCCCTGGGAGCTGGGCCAGCAGGGGGTTTTATGCAGGTTATCCTATTACACAATGTTTAACATCCCTACATACAATCATAGAACACTGGAACTGAAAGGGACCTCGAGAGGTCATCAAGTCCAGTACTCTGCCTCCATGGCTAAGTACCACCTAGATCAGTGGTCTCCAACCTTTTTACACCCAAGATCAATTTTTTACATCTCAGAACAGGCGAAGAGCTACCGCCCCCCGCCCCTTCCTTGAAGCCCCGCCCTCTCTATTCTCCTGTCCATCACTTGCTATCCCCAGCCCTTATACACTCTGTTAAACAGATTATAGTTATGAAGTAAATGGTCTGTTTTTAATTCATGCTATTTAAATGTCAAATGAAGCATTTACAATTATACATTTTGTTCTCTGCTATTTTGTAAATCTAAAATCAAGTATTGATAATTATATATTTTTTCTTCCAATAACAAAGTCTCAGTGTGACACCTGTGACTGAATAGTATCTGCCAGTGTCTTGAAGTCTGGGTTGTAGTCTGAGATTGCTAGTCATATACAGTCCGTCAAATGGGCATCTGTGATCCTGCGCTCAGCCTGGGAAGCTTGTTCCAGCACAGCTGGAGCTAGACGCAGCCTCCCTGGGCTGAGCACAGGGCAGCCAGGCTGGAGGGAAGAGAAGTGGCTACCCGGCCAGCTGGCTATCGTGCTCAGCCAGGGTGCACCAAGCTCCAAGTGGGCAGGCACAGAGAAGAAGCCGCCGATCAGCTGCACAGGCAGCTGCCTTGGGACCGGGACATGAGGTTGGGGGAGAAAGGGGACTGAGTTACAGCAGGGAGGGGAGGTGTTTGGCTCTGGGGAAGAGAAGGGGAGGAGGGGAGGGGATTGGGTTGGGAGTATGCCCCTGTGACGGTCTGCTGGGACCCACACTGTGTCCGAAGGGGGGGGGGTGAGTCGGCGGGGAACAGTGCAGCAAGTGGCGAACTCTCCGCCACTTTGCAGGGAGGCGGGGGAAGCCTCACGCAACCATCGGTGACAGGCCAGCTGGGGAAACCCAGCCGCCAACCTGCAAGTGGGGGCGGAAAAGAGGGGGCGAGGCGTCCAGGGACCTTGAGCACTTTTTATTTGATGTGGGGTTATCGGCTCCAATGGTCACATACTGAAGCTGTTAGCCCTACAAGAGATAATTGTAAAAGACCAGATGAAGTTTTGATCCACTAGTGCTTTGCAACAGTGGAAGTGTTTCCACTTTAGCGGAGATTGCATAAGAACTGTACTTTCTTTTCCAAATGCTGATTAACAAGCAGAACATACTGAACTATGCTGTGTCTATTGCATCATCATCACATATCTGTCATTGCTCAAAACTTAGATTGACCTCCTTGCTGAACACATTCTTAGTCAAAGCAGATTTACAAAAGCTTGTTAAATACTGGTTAATTTACTAGTTGAGTAGTCGATGGAATTTCCATCGTCTACTTAACTAGTTGATGTACATTTCAGAGGAGGCCTGCAGAAGTGCCTAAGAGCCCTCAATGGGGCTCTTGTATATTTCAAAGGAGGAATGCAGAACTCCGTTTGCAGCCCAGAGCCAGTGGGAAGTCCCGCTGAGTCCTGGTTCCATGAGGGCGCTTACCCTTTGAAATGCACAGCAGCCTCCCGGGGGACTCTTGTGCATTTCAAAGTGGAAAGGCCCACATGGAGCCTGGGGTCAGCGGGGGACTCAAGAGTCCTCCATTGATCTGGGCTTCATGCTGCACTGCTGCTTTGAAAAGCCGGTTCCCTCAAGCTCCATGGGAGGGGGTAGAGGCACAGTGGTGGCCAACTTTGAAATGCATGAAGCTTGGGATTAGCAAAGAGTCCCACTGAACCCAGGCTCCACGTGGGCATTGCCACTTCTCACAAATCTGAGAAGAGCATCAAGGAAGCCTAACCTCTTCCTTGAACTCAAAGAACATAATCAAGGTCATCGTCCAGATAAGATACCCGGTCCTGATTGCCTACCCAAGTTCTATCAAATTCTATCAAATTTCCAAAGAACTTCTGGTTCCTAAGCTGTTATCATAGTATCACAGAACACTAAAATTGGAAGGGACCTCGAGAGGTCGAGTCCAGTCCCCTGCTCTCACGGCAGGACCCAGTATCGTCTACCATCGCAGATAGATGTCTATCTAACCTGCTCTTAAGTATCTCCAGAGATGGAGATTCAACAACCTCCCTAGGCAACTTATTCCAGTGTTTAACAGCCCTGACAGTTAGGAACTTTTTCCTAATGTCCAACCTAAACCTCCCTTGCTGCAGTTTAAGCCCATGGCTTATTGTCCTAGCCTCAGAGGGCAAGGAGGACAATTTTTTACCCTCCTCCTTGTGACACCCTTTTAGATACCTGAAAATTGCTATCATGTCCCCTTTCAGTCTTCTCCTTTCCAAACTAAACAAGCCCAATTCTTTCAGTCTTCCTTCTTGGGTCATGTTTTCTAGACCTTTAATCATTCTTGGTGCTCTGGACCTTCTCCAATTTCTCCACCTCTTTCTTGAAATGTGGTGCCCAGAACTGGACACACTACTCCAATTGAGGCCTAATAAGTTATACATGTATGAAGAAGACTTAAAGAAAGGTAACATTACTTCCTACTGTGAGGATTGCCCTAATTACTGTATTAAAACCAAGCAATGATGTGCAAAAACATATTAACTATAAACTACCTCTTTAGTACAGGGATTCTCAAACTCTATTCAATCATGACCCTCTACCAACAACAAAATTATTACATAACCCCAGAGGGAGTACCAAATTTTGAGCCCACTGAAGCCTCACTGCCTCAGGTAAAGGGGAGACTAAAGCCCATACCCCACACACCTGGGGAGGAGCCAAAGCCAAAGGGCTTCAGTTCTAGGTGGGGGCCTTGTAACCTGAAACCGATCACCCAAGGCTGAAACCACCCTGGTCCTGGATGATAGGGTGCAGGCTTGGGCTTTAGCCCCGAGAAGTCCAACATCAACCTCAGTGACCCCATTAAAAAGGGGTTGAGACCCAAAGTTTGAGAACTGCTGCTTTATCAAAGCTACTGGCTAAGATGCCTGAAAAATTAATCAATGATATATGGTTCATCCCAACCAAATGGGATTTACTAATAAATGGCACAGTTCTGATAATACACATCAATTAATCCAGGTTATAGCATTGCACTAGCATTCTAGGAAGTCTTAATGCATGTAATCAAAGCTAATAGATGTTAATTAGAAGTTGACTACATCTGAAATACTTCGGCTAAGCAAAGCCAAAGCATTGCTAAGTTCATAAAAATGACTATACTGGATCAGACCAAAGGCATATCTAGCTCAGTATCCTGTCTTCCAACAGTAGCCAATGCAAGGTACTTCAGAGGGAATTAACAGAATAGATAATCAACTTATACAAAAGTGACCAATAATTGAAAATTAGAACACTACATTTGGCCACCATAGGAAAAAACAAACAAACAGAAATATTTAAGAAAAATTCTCAGAGATTTGGGACACTTTCCTGGAAGTATCTAAAAAATCCTATTAAAGCATCCCTGTCCCACCACTCACTTGTCCCTACTCTTTCCCCACTTTCTTCCCTCCCATTCTCTATTCCCCTCTTCTCAACTTTGCTTCTATTCTTTATCTTAATTTGTTTTTAACTAGTTGGATTTTTATAAACTAATTTGGGTTGTTAATTGTGTAATACAAGGAACTGATTTCTATTTTAGCCATTCATATAATAAAATGTTTCAAGTATAGATCAGGTTGGGTAGCAACTGATCAATAACATACATAAAGTTAATAGGAAAACAAATATTACATTTCATACTAAGGACAGAACACGAAAACTCAATTATTCCAGTCTGACTGTGCTTAGATTTATCTCTTGTTGGCTTCTTTGGCACAATTACAAAATAAACCTTCTGCAGGACAGCTCCCTGAACAGAGCCTACTACACACAATTTTGGCAAACAGAAGTGCTTTTTTCCCCATGTACTGAGAAGAATTGTAGTCTTTTCAATAGGTAGACAGAGAGATATGGGGAAGGAAAGGGTGAATCAATAAAAGCCATACTATTTCCATTTAAGCTTTAAGTCCAAAGAAAATAATAATGTACTTTTAAAAATCACCACTAAAGGATGTAGGCCTCAAGAAAACCAAATTTCATTCCATATCTTTTGAGGAAGACTAATGTGTTCAGCAATCTGTGCTTTTGTTTATATCCATGGAAAATTCAAGTTTTCCATTATTTATGATCATGTCAGTGTCCAGAAGCCATCACCAGCCAATCAACATCCTTTTGATTCCTGCAGTGGGATAGTGGGTTGGCCTGCAGTTTATTCACTTCCCTTCCCTCTCTGTGGTTAAGGAAACACAGATGGAAATCACTGCCTGCTTTAAGCCAATAGCAAAATTAAGGAGAAGCTCTAGAGTCTTCTTTGAAACTTTCTAATTCTCGGTTAAGAGAGTCCTACAGTTATCCCATTCCAAATGAAAGAGGGGTTGCAAAGAGAGACTGAGGATTTTCAATTGCTTGTATTCAAGAAATCTAACACCTGTTAATAAGATTACTAATTGTAACCAAGCCAGAAGGTTCAGCAGGTGAAAATTTCGGACTTCTGGAAGGAGGAGTTGGGAAGAGACTAAGTGAGAAAGATGTGAAAGTAACTGAGGCACTAGGAACCTGAGAAAAAGGAAAGCAGCTAGTGGGGATAGAGTCAGTGAGTTTAACACTCATTGTAACATAACAGAAATACATTAATCAATTCAAAAAAATGTAATAATAGTTTGTCAGTACTAAAGTTTGTTCCTTTAAAAAAACAGAAAGGGAAGAGAGTATTAGAATAAACAAGTCTCCAGAGCATAAGCATATCACTATACACAGGAAGCAGAACTAGACTATGAAATGGCTTCTGATTTCACAGTTTCAAAACACTTCTTTATATAAGTGGAGAAAAAAAAAAGAGAGAGATGTTTAAGCTCCTAATCATTCATCTTCAACTACTCCACCTGAGGTCAGGCCTACGCTGGCGGAAAAGAAAATTGGCACAAGATATGCAATTCCAGCTATGACAATTGTGTAGTTGGAGTAGATATACCTTGCTCCAATTTTCTGGAGCAGTCTTACAGCGGAAGCTTGACATGAGAAACGCTCCCATCAACTTCCCTTACTCCTTGCAATAGCGAGGAGTACCGGCAACAGATTGGGGTGCCTCAGTGTTTGATTTAGAGGGTTTTTAAAATACAGAGCCATAGCGTGTTTGGATCCTGGAGCCAGCACGAGCCGGGACTGTTCAGGACGGCTCTGCAGAGTGGCCCAATCAATCAATCATATAGTTGACGTAAATTGTACCAACTTTTCGATTAGCCTGACAACCGCATTTTAACATCCTTACTTTGCAAACCATTTCAAACTACCTTATTTTTTAAAATCTTCTTCTATACCCTTGTGACGAAATCACATTTTTAACTTCTGCAAAAATTGGGACTCAGAATAGGAAGCAAAGGCAAAGCTTATATTGAAGTACCAATTGAAACCACTGAGTGAATTTACATTTATTTTAATTTTGTGCAACCTATAATTCAAAAACAGTTGGATCACATTTTTCATGCATTGGCATCTTCCTGCATTCTGCAACAAATCTATTGTAACTAACAACAAGAATTACTTCAGCTACACAAAACAATGCTGCTAGGAATAATCTTGCTCCTTTAGTTCCAAAAATATAGTCATCTACCTCTTCTAAGGGATAAAGTTATATGAAGACTCTTATGTCCTTCCTAAACTAAAGCAGCCACCAGAGAATGCTGTCTGCCATATCAATTACAGTAAGAGTATTAATAATTCATTTAACTAGTTTAATTACAATCTATATTCTTTAAACAAAATGTCAATGAGCTATTGTAATGGAGGAAAAACAGAAATAGCACAGAGCTGGCAGAGTCGGAGCCAAGGCAGCAGGGCCGCACTCAGCCACAATGAGGCTGGGAGGTCTGGCAGTGGGGCCATGGTCAGCCACAGTGGGACTGGGAGCCCCCATGGCAGGGCCACAGGCTGCCATGGGAGGTGTAGTGGGGCCAGGAGCCCCAGGTCAGCCACAGCGGAGCTGGTGGAGTCAGAAGCCCTGGTGGCAGGGCCACAGACAGCTGGAGTATGGCTGGGAGGCCCGGCGGCAGAACCCTCGGCTGCCACGGCAGGGCTGGTGGGCCGGGAACCCAGCATAGCAGCAGGCTGTTACCGGGCAGTGGGATGTGGTGGGAGAGGGAGCTTCCAGTGGGAGAGGTCAGCAACCACCAGGAGGAGCTGAGCTAGGGAGCCAGAAATGACATCCCCTAGTCTGGCAAAATTCCTCATTTGGGACCAGTCAGGTCCCAAGGACGCCAGACCAGGGAGGTCCAACAAGTACTATAAAACTGTTTTTTAAACTAGAAACAGAAACTAGTCAAAATGTTTAAATCAGGATAATTTTGTTATGACCTGTTACTTTAAAAAATGTTCTAAAATTGATTACAAACTTTTCAGAAAGATTATCTTTTGCTTTCAGAATAAACCTGTCAATTTTCAGGACAAATTAATTTGCTAGACAATATTGCAAGGGCAGTAAAATAGGAGTTTATAATGGAACCTGATCACAAATTTACACCCCAATCCTTCAAACACTTGTGTAATTTTACTTATAGTAGTAACATTGAAGTAAATGGGACTACTCACATGAGTAAAGTAATTGCAAGACTGATGTCTTCAAAGAAGAAAGAATTCTCTGTCTTTAACTGTACCATGTACAAATCCTATAAAGAGTTCATTTATTTCAATGGGAATATTAAAGGGTAAAGCAGTGGTTCTCAAAGTGCAGTCCACGGATCACTAGTGGTCTGTGGCTCGAGCTCAGCCCCCTCCTCCATCTCCCCCACACAACCTCAAGGCTGAAGCACCAGCTCCTGCTACTGGCTAGGAAAGCGTGCAGGGACGGGGGTGAAGAAAGCCCTGAACTTCCCCACCAGACCCAGCTCGCAGAGAGAAACTACAGCGCCTGGGAATTTTCCTATTGTTGGCAGAGGCTCGCAGGTAGACAGGAGCAGAGGGGAAACCTAGCAGCAGGGCTGTTTCACTGGAGGGATGGAGGGGGTGCAGAGAAGCATGGCCACCAGGCAGCTGGGGCTGGGTAAGGACCGTTTCTCCGTCAACTCCCACTAGAAACGTAAGAGCGGGATGCACAGGGATTTCAGGGTGGCGGCACTTCCTAGCACAGAGCCTTTCCCCTTTTGCTCAGCCGGGGGTTCATCCTACCTTCCCCAGGAGCTGCTGGAGTTGCCACCATTCTCAGACACCCCAGCAGGTCCAGATGACTCCTGAGCCAGGACGGGACCACTCACTCACCTCCTCACCCCCGAGTCCTGCACAAAGGCAGGAGCTCCAGGGATGCAGGGCTTTCTGCCAGGATTGCTTAGGAGTGCAGAGCCCTGACAATGTTTGCACAGACCCTGCACGTCCGTCTGCGAGACCGTCAGGAGAGAACTGGGCTGTGTCCACCAGATGTGGGAGTGTGGACTGGGCAGGGGATCTCAGTGAGTGAGGGGGTTTATCTGTGGGGGCTACTCAGTAGGTGAGGTGGAGTAGCTGTGAGGATTTCTATGTGAAGTGCGGGGGGAGAGGTAACTGCGTGAGTCAGCTGTGGGGATCTCAGTACATTGAGGTGCCTCCTTCCCTGTGCGAGGATCAGGAACAGCAGCTGTATCAGTGGCCCCCATGAGACGGGTGATTCTCCTCCCCCCCAGTGTCTCTCACAAGCCCCAGTGCAGGGAGCATGGTGCTCCTGTGTGGGGATTCGCCGGGCCCCAGGAGAAGGCAGAAGGGGGAGCAGCAGACGGTCCAGCCTGACCAGTGGGGAGAAGAAGCCCCAGGGACTGGAGTGGGAAGCAACAGGAGCAGGTGGTGGCTGTGGAGGAGGAAGAAGACAATGAGGAGTACGAGGATTTCTCCAAGCTGCCCAACACCCACAGCACCACCTCAGATGACTCCTACCTACTCAGCAGCAGATGAGGAGGAGAACCGAGGAGGGGGATAAGGAGAAGAGTTGGTTTCTGGCCTCTTCCAAGCCTACTGCACCAACAGTGCTGTGGTGCTGACAGCACTGATCCACCACGGGTCCAAGGAGGATGAGGTGTGGGAGACTGACAAACAACTGAGTGAACCAATCGCAGCCAGGCTGCATCCCACATCTCCCCTGCTCATGCTCTGGCAGCCTTCTGCTGTACAAACAGCTTAAACCTGGCCCTACCCCTACCCCTGGGTAATACCCATTCATTCAGGTCCCCTCTCTGCCAGGACTCACCCACACCAGAATTTCTCCAACTGAACAACATCACAGTCCCACTGCTCCATTCTGTTCAGCTTCCACCTCTTACACACCCTTTAACCCTCTTCTCAGCTGTCCACAGTTTCCTGCCCAGCACACTTGGCATAATGACTCTATTCAGCTTACTGACCATATGCAGACAGTCTCTCCGTAAGCCAGATCTGGCAGGGAAGGTCAGAGCTTTCTTCACCCTCACGCAGGAAGCCACAGCTGGTGCTCCAGCCTCATAGCTGCATGGTGACCACAAAGCTGGAGCAGCACGGAGGGCTCCATGTCTGGGGGACGGGGAGAGAGAACTGAGTTTTCCCTTCTCCCCATTCCACTGCGGGAATGGCAGAGCAGTGATGGGCTGTCCAGAGGCTTTCCCCGCTGTGCTTGTTGGCCGGGAGCATGGGGGTGCAAAGCCAGGTAAGCACCCCGCCCATGCCCAGACTCCTGCACCCCAATCCCTCTCACTTACCCCCCCTCCTTCCACCAAGACCATGCACCTCCAGCTTGTTCCTATACTCTCCCTCACTCCTGCACCCATCCTCTGGGCCATACTCTGCACCCTCCCTCCTGGCCAGACAACTTTCCCCCACCCTGCTCCTGCATCCACCATTTCTCCTGCACCCTCCCTCCTGGCCACACACTGCACCCTCCCTTGCTCTTCTTCTTCCCATCTAGAATTTGCACCCTCATCCCCTCCTACATCCCACCTCCCGCTCAGATCCTGCATCCCCATCCTTATCCCACTCGCTGGCAGCCCTATCACACTGAACCTCTCATTTTTGTCCCCACCTCAGAGCCTAAGGTGATCCACAAAATCCAGAACCCCAGAAAAGTAAATCTGGCCTATGGGAAGCCCTGAACCTTAGTTCTCCCTGTCCCTTCCCTTCACCACATGGGGCTGGGATGCTAGATATGTGAGGGGTCTCAATTGGGGGCCATATCAGTGAGGATCGGGGGGGATTTTGGAGGAAATGTTTTTTGTTTGTTTTTGCTTCTTATATCAGTTGAGGACCACACATTTTTTCAGTGTGTCAGTGAGCCCTGATCCAAAAAAGGCTGCCATATACCCCTGCCATTTAAAAAAAAAAAATTGAAATCTTTTTTCTTGGACATAAATTATTTTACTTTATTTAAAATGGAGTTTGAAAAACTAACATGAGAAAGTTATAACGCTTATCTGTTTACTAATTTAAATTGAAACATTCTCCCTAGCGGCAGTACTAGCAAAATGGCTCAGACATAATTATGCAGTTATCAGGAAAAATTTATAAAACAACCCTCTCACTGCACCTTAGAGACTAACATAACATTTAGATAGTATCATGAGCTTTCATGGGCACACCCAACTTCTTCAGTGAGTTTTCATTAGCAACTGGTGGTCCATGGAAAGGTTTACAGTGAACCAGGTGGTCCATGAGCCAGAAAGTTTGAGAACAACTGGGGTAAAGGAATGCAGCATCAGGCATATATATTTTAAAGATGACCTGACAGGCATTTTAACCTGATGAGATCTGATTTCAGCAATTTGTGTTTCTTCTAAACAACTCATGACATCATGGACATCTGAAACAGCTGCATTTCCAAAAACAACCTGTGTATTAGTGATGTTCTCAGCTGTTACAATATACAGTAAACAAGTTCCAAGAGTCAGTTGTCAACAGGAACTGAAGCAGTAACTGATTTTCAACTAATCCAATTGGAAAAGTATTTAGGTCTATTCTTGTACTCCTTGTGTACCCCAAACTCTATATATACACGCAAACCCTTACAAATATGTACATAAATATACATATAAAATATTTTATATCTGTATCAAAAGTGCATATACTTTTTATTTACTCTGGCGTTCATGCTTCCTTTTTTCTGTATAGTTAATTGCTTTACGAAATATGAGAATACATTTTAAATTTGTGCTTCTGCAATAAAACTAAACAATACTTTTACCATTTTGAAGATTCTTCCTTGCTGTATGTCATTTGTTACAGTAAACTAAGCTCATGAAGAAAACAACACGTAACTTACATAGGACAACCGTAGAGAGAAGAAAGAGTGGGGCTCTCATATCTCCCCCAGTATTTTTTTAAGCAAATATGTTTTCCAAGATCACTACAGGGTATTATAGTATCACGGAAATCTTGGGATTAAGAAAAAAAAGAGAGCATTTTTTACCCATTTGGGCAGAGAGAGCCAAGTTGTGTGTATCTCTCTCTCTCACTCACACACTCACTTCAAACTTCAAAGAGGTGCCAAAACATTCTAGTCCTCTTCCTTTTGTGATTCACAGAGTAGCACGGAAGTAATTCTAAAGAGAATGCACTTATTGCCTTAGTGACTAGCCTGTTACAATAGTTGCAGTTTACAATACAATATCTAATGGCTAGTTCAACATACACACTGTCGAACTACATAGAGACTAATAACTCCAGTCCCCCTCCCTTTCAAAGGCAATCCTTCCTCTCAGCCACTAACAAATGTCTCAACATGTTTTGACAGTATTAGCATATGAACCTCTGCCATAAGACTAAAAACAAGCATCTCTGTAAACAGTATGAGTTAGCAGATGGCTAGGGGAAAAACAGCACCAACCAAGTTCAAAATGTCCCATAATGCAGTCATGTGAATCATTTTGCACCTACAAAAGGAATGCTATCCAAGAATACTCCTTGTTAAACACAAGGTCACTTGCACTGACATTAGTGAAAACCAGATTTTTCATTACCATATATGTATTACATTTCCAACAAGTGTTCAAAAGTACTATATGCCACCTTTTTTAATTACACAGAAGAGTCCGTTTACAATAAATGTAGCAACCTGACTGCCAAATGTGATCATTCCAGATTTCTAGAAAACAGACTTACTCATTAGTCTCCATGATGTAGCAAATGTCATTACTATGATGCAGCATGCTTACCAAAGACAGAATATTTCTTCACATGGATGTGCTACCGTGATTAGAGGACTACAGCAGCTGCCATGTAAAAATGGCATCATTTGACATAGCCAGACAGAATAAGAAAAGAATAAGAATTAGAAAATATTTAACTGGTTATGTTTTTTAAAATGTATTTACACATTTCCATAATGCTCAAAACACCTCTAGTCTCAAATACACCAAGAAATTTTTTAGAAGATTCCCACTTGTGTCATCCCCAGAAGCAGCACTAGTACCTGGCAACTGGTGGGTTTTTTTGTTTGTTTGTTTGTATTTTTACTATTGCAGGGAATTGTTAATAGTGGCAAAAATGCCAAAGCCTGATCTATGCTAATGTTCCCACCAGTACAACAGAGGCAATACTGATGCAATATTTTTAATGGACTGCTTTATAATATTTAAAAACCACACCTAAGAATGTGTTTGCTGTGGAAAAGGGATTGTTAAATCCCAATTCTGAAATGATGGCCTTTTGGAAAGGCAGCATGTCAGTACTTTTAATGTTCATCAGATACACCGGTGTGAAAGCACTGGACACTGAATTTCAACAATATGGCTAACAGAAGGTCAAGCTTACCCACAAAATTCTGCCCCTCTGGGTGGAAAGGCATAGGTTTCATTACCATGCTCATTTAAGACCTTGGACTGGGAGTAAGAAAGAGACCCCAGTTGTTACTGGACTGAACCATAAACTCATTTTATATAATCCAAACTAGGTATGTAAAAAGTTGGTTACAATGGTAAACATGCTTAGCAGTTACATGTGCTGCTGGCTCATAATAGAGGCCCAACTTAAATGTATACCCCAAATTAAAAAACATAGCAAGAGACCTAAAAAAGAGTCACTGTGGCTTAACCACCATGTAAAAGAAGCAGTGAGGGACAAAAAGGTATCTTTTAAGAAGTGGAAGTCCAATCCTAGTGAGATAAATAGAAAGGAACATAAACACTGTCAAATCAAGTGTAAACATGTAATAAGAAAAGCAAAAAAAGATTTTGAGGAACAGCTAGCCAAAAACTCAAAAAGAAATAACAAAATGTTTAAGTACATTAGAAGCAAGAAGCCTGCTAAAAAACCTGTGGGTCCCCTAGATGATCGAGCTATAAAAGGAGCAATCAAGGACGATAAAGCCATTGCGGAGAAACTAAATGATTTCTTTGCTTCAGTCTTCACGGCTGAGGACGTTGGGGAGATTCCTGAATCTGCACCGTCCTTTGTGGGTGATGAATCTGAGGAACTGTCCCGGATTGAAGTGTCATAGAGGAGGTTTTGGAACAAATAGAAAAACATAATGTTAACAAATCTCCGGGACCGAATGGCATTCATCCAAGGGTTCTAAAAGAACTTAAAGGGAAATTGCTGAGCTATTATCTGTGGTTTGTAACCTATCCTTTAAATCGGCTTCCGTACCTAATGACTGGAAGGTAGCCAACGTGACACCAATATTTAAAAAGGGCTCTAGAGGCGATCCTGGCAATTACAGACCGGTAAGTCTAACTTCAGTACCAGGCAAATTAGTCGAAACAATAGTAAAGAATAAAATTGTGAAGCATGTAGAAGAACATAATTTGTTGGACAAAAGTCAACATGGCTTCTGTAAAGGGAAATCCTGTCTTACTAATCTATTAGAGTTCTTTGAAGGGGTTAACAAACATGCGGACAAGGGGGATCCAGTAGATATAGTATACTTGGATTTTCAGAAAGCCTTTGACAAGGTCCCTCACCAAAGGCTCTTGTGTAAATTACATGGCCATGGGATAAGAGGGAAGGTCCTTTCTTGGATTGAGAACTGGTTAAAAGACAGGAAACAAAGGGTAGGAATAAATGGTAAATTTTCAGATTGGAGAGGGGTTACTAGTGGTGTCCCCCAAGGGTCAGTCCTGGGACCAATCCTTTTCAACTTATTCATAAATGATCTGGAGAAAGGGGTAAGCAGTGAGGTAGTAAAGTTTGCAGATGATACCAAACTGTTTAGGATAGTCAAGACAGAAGCAGACTGTGAGGGACTCCAAGAAGATCTCACCAAACTGAGTGATTGGGCAACAAAATGGCAAATGAAATTTAATGTGGATAAGTGTAAAGTAATGCACATCGGGAAAAATAACCCCAACTATACGTACAGTATGATGGGGGCTAATTTGGCTACGACAAATCAGGAAAGAGATCTTGGAGTTATCGTGGACAGTTCTCTGAAAACTTCCACACAGAGTGCAGCGGCGGTCAAAAAGGCAAATAGGATGCTAGGAATTATTAGGAAAGGGTTAGAAAATAAGACCCAGAATATCTTACTGCCCCTGTATAAAACTATGGTACGCCCACATCTTGAATACTATGTACAGATGTGGTCTCCTCACCTGAAAAAAGATATTTTGGCCTTGGAAAGGGTTCAGAAAAGGGCAACTAAAATGATTAGGGGTTTGGAACGGATCCCATATGATGAGAGGCTAAAGAGACTAGGACTTTTCAGTTTAGAAAAGAGGAGACTGAGGGGGGATATGATAGAGGTCTATAAAATCATGAGTGGTGTGGAGAGGGCTGCTAAATAAAAGTTATTTATTAGTTCCCATAATAGAAGAACTAGAGGACACCAAATGAAATTAATGGGTAGCAGGTTTAAAACTAATAAAAGGAAGTTCTTCACACAGCGTGTTGTCAACCTGTGGAACTCCTTGCCAGAGGAGGCTGTGAATGCTAGGACTATAATAGAGTTTAAAGAGAAGCTGGATAAATTCATGGAGGTTAGGTCCATAAAAGGCTATTAGCCAGGGGTTAAAATGGTGTCCTTGGCCTCTGTTTGTCAGAGACTGGAGAGGGATGGCAGGAGACAAATCGCTTGATCATTGTCTTCGGTCCACCCTCTCTGGGGCACCTGGTGCTGGCCACTGTCGGTAGACAGGATACTGGGCTAGATGGACCTTTGGTCTGACCCAGTACGGCCATTCTTACGTTCTTATGGCTCTGCAGTATAAAGCTTATATAAATTTATACTTCAGAGCCTGTAGCAAAGATTCCCTGGGAATGGGCTTGCCGGCCCAGTTCCCAGGGAGGTGGCTTCTCTGTGGCAGGGAAACCTGTAAGCTCCACTCCCAGGGAGCAGGACCCACAGCTCTTGCCATTTCCACTCCCAGGAGACTTCACTGTGGGCTCTGCAGCTGGCTCCCCAGGAATGCAACTGCCAGCCCCTGTGGCACCACTCCCCAGGGAGACAGCGTGTAACCTCCGGTGAGGCTGACAGGCCAGCCACAGACAGGGGTTGCTCTGGCAGACCAGAACAGGCCCTGCCTGCGGTGGGCCCTGCGAGCCTGGAACATACTCTTGCCCATGAGGGGCAGAGAGCTGCTCCAGCCTCTACTGTTAATTGGAACCAGTAAACACTACCCACTTAGGGTGATGCTTACCAGGTTAATCGGTTGTCCTTTCACATCCCTAATCTAAACACTCATTTCTTGGTAACAATAGCTTTTTGTAATTATACACCCAGGCTAAATAAATATAGGAATTTTTTGCAAAAGCACCTAAGGCTGACATTTTTCAAAAGACTCAGCAAATTAGGCACTCAAATCTTCTTAAATTTCTAGGGGGTTGGGTGCCTAGCTCTTTTGGAAGCTTTAAAAATCCCAGTCTGAGGCACTTTTTAAAATCCCCATTCTAAACACAGCAATCTAAATGTAAAAGGGATTTGGTAACGGAATATGGCACCTGAGCAACCCATTTGACCCACGTGGTTTTATTAAGTGTGGGCTCAAGGAACAAAATCTCTCAAAACTTGTTTCCCTCTCAATACAGCAAAATGGTTACAAAATTAAATCAATTTCTTTAAAAAGGAAAAAGCGAGACAGGAAGCAGATTTTCACATTAGGCACGTAAATATCCAAAATTAAATATCTTCCCAGTAGACAAAAATATCCTTGCCAATGAAACATCTCCTTTTCCCTTACTTCTTATTCCAAAACACACTGTGACTTTTTTGTAACATTCACAATGACAGAACATTAGTTACATATGCAGAGACAAAGAGTATTTTGTGCCCTAGAACAAACTGAGGTTAGGCTAAACAAGTTACTCACTGAGTTTGTTACATATTCCAGAATCTAATTCAGTCTCCCTACAATATAACCTCTCTTTGGAAAGCAGAACTACTGCCCTACCTAAGTCCACTCCCCACAAAGTACACATCTACATGCAACACATCAGAAGAAACCACTGAACAAAAATCTGCGTGCTACCCTCGGCAGCAATGACAACTACAAACTTATTTCCAGGAGAGATGGAGCAGTCATGTACAATTTCTGGCAAAACAAGTTAAGTGGCTTAGTGAGTATCTATCTTCTTTAAAGGCAATAATACCCTCCTTCCAAAGCAGTGATGGGCAGCCTGCGAGCCACATGGGTTCTATGGATGGCCCTTTGCTTTCTATGCATGGCCCACTAGACCTTTTGTTTACCATTGCCCATGCACAGGTTTGCCAGATTTTGCTGGTATCTGTCCATGTAATTTTTTTATTTAACAGTATTACTAAAGTGAAATGCATGTTAAGCGAGTGAATGCTGATTGCACACAACACTGACTATGAGAGCCATGTGCTCCCTCTGCATCCAGTCAAAGTGCTGCTAGAGTTCAACAGGTACAGCCACAAATTTTAGGTACGCAAGCACAGCTGCAGTTAATAAAATTAACCTGTCCTGGGAGACAGTCTTGATTACAAGAATTGTGCAACTCACTGAGATGAAGAAATGCCACTCATGCGGCCCACTCATAGCCTAGTTTGCCCATTACTGTTCACAAAGGCCACGCCTCCATTTGCCAGAGGAGCGATGCTCTGGAAATCAATCCTCTAGGGTTCAATTTAGCAGGTCTATTCAAGATCCTCTAAAATTTAAACTGAATGCTGAAGGAGCCCCCATCATCTTTGGTACTCTTCACTATTCGGAAGAATGAGGGAAATCAATTAGAGAATTTCTCCCACCAACTTTCAACTGTGGGGTTGCCTCAGAAAAATCAATGCAAGGTACACTGACTCCAACTACACAATTCATATGGCTGGAGTTGTGTATCTTGCAACTTTTTTCTCTGCTAGTGTAGTCCTGGCCAGAGACTAACAGAACTAGGCAGCCTGGAAATAGAAGTCTAGTCTTTATTGCAATATGAGCCTACAGTGAAGATTGCACAAGTTGTGGAAATAGAAGCAGAAGCTCCCCAGCTTCTCCCAAACAAGAGCAGCACCTCCCAAAGGCACCAACATCAGTTCTGGATACTTTAAAAAGAGGATTTAACCTGCAACAATCTAAAACCTGGCTTCAGTCCCAGTTCCTGCTGGTGTCACCATTATAAATAGCCCCAGACAAAGGTCCCTCTGGCTGTTGAGGGCAGAGAGGAATGAGTGCTTGAGTTTAATGCACACAGGACAGACTCACAGTGTGGGAGTTGGGGGCCTCTCTACTGTCAAATGCTAAAGGAGAGAGCCTCCACTCACAGCTTGCGCTGCTTTCACTGACACACACACCCTTCACAGCCTTTAGACACCTTGGCCCCCAATACTTTCCCAGCATTAATGTTAGGCAAAAACTCTGGGAAAAGAAAGGGATATAGTCTAAAAGACACCCACACCAGTTGGGGTCACACATATGGGAGCCAGATACAAAGGACAACTGGCAAACACACACTAGGGAGCAAGTTATAGAAAGCAACCTGGCATGCACACAAAAACACACACACACACACACATATAAGTATACCATTCAAGAAGGCATAAGAAGTTTGGGTGAACATAACCACAGGGAGAGTACTAAAGGCGGGTGTGCACTCAGGCACACACAGACCCTAAAGGCAAAAGTGATACCAGGGCAGGTATACACACATATGCCTACATGAATTCTCAGGGAGGGCAGAGATACCAAGGTTAAGTGTGTACTAGGGATGTGAAAGTGTAAATGGCTATAATCAGCCTCCCCTCCCCCCAACGTGCTGCTGCCACTATATCAGAGGGGACACAGCCTGAAAGTTTACCTAAATAACTGCATGTTAACATCCCTAGTGTATATGCTCCTTGCAGCAAAAGGATACCAAAGGTGGGTGTGTACACACACAGTGGGGGGGGGGGGGGCAGGATACTGAGGACAGATGGGTATGCATGCCCACAAATACCCTGGGAGTGCCAATGGCACATGTATCCACATGCAACATTGGCATGTGAACATATAAACACGCACACACAGGATACTGATGGCATGTGTACACACATCAACAAACCAAAGAAGTGGGGATGACACACTAATGGCATGTATAGGAATGTGCATGCTTGGAGGACTAATGCCATGTTTCAGTACAAAATAACACACCAAGAGTACTAATGGCACATATACACACATGCCCAAGAGGTACCAATGGCAGGCATACATGTCGGCATGTCCACAGCAGAGTACCAGACATAGATGGGTGGAGGTTAGTACAGGGGCACTAATGGCAGGGTGCATACAGACACTATCACACACTCACAATCTGGGGTGCTGACAGTAGGGATAGACACACACACACACACGGGGAGGGAGAAGACCAACAGCATGTGTGTACGCAGTCAAGCATAAACACACATTGATACCCTCGCGCGGGGACTGACAGCGAGTGTGTACCCACTCGCGCCCACACGCACTCGGGGGGCCGAGGGCGGGTGTGTACACACACACACACACACACACGCACTCGGGGGGGGCATGTTCACATACAGCCTCACCCACCACCCAGCCCTTTGGCCGAGCGGCCCGGCCCGGCCCAGCCCCGCTCGCCCTTGCGCCCCGCAGGGAGACGCTGCCTCGGCCAGGCCGCAGGACTCACGTGGAGAGTTTCCTGGTCCAGAAGAGCCCCCCAGGCCACAGCTCCTGCAGCTGCACGGCGCGGCCCAGGTTGCCTTTGATCTGGGCCAGCAGGCGGCTGGCCTCGGCCTCCAGCCGGTCCGCGTAGGGCAGCAACTTGTTGTAGGCGATCTCCTTCTGCGGCACGAAGCCCGGCGCCTCCCCCGGAGGCCCGCTCCCAGCCTCGGCCATGGCCGCCGGCACCGTCCGCCGCTGCCGCTGCCGCTGCCGCTGCCACCACCCTCCGCGCCCGGCTCCGTCCTAACGAGTCACACAGCGGCTCCTGGTGACGAAGCAACCAACCACCGAGCGAACAGCCGCCTCCCGCTCGGGCCAGGTCACTTCCTGCGCGGGGGCGGGGGGAGCGGAAAGGGGGAGGCAGAGAAGGGGGGGCTGAGTGGGAGAGGCTCTCTGGGGAGCGCGGGGGGTGGCAGCAGGCAGTGAGGCTCGGAGAGGGGCGGGCGCTGTGGGAGCCGAGGGAGGCTTTGAGGAAAGAGGTGGGAAGAGCTGAAAGGAGCTCGGGAGGGGGAGGCCGGTGTCGAGGCGGAGTGTGGCGGGGACTGAGCTGGAGCGAGATACGAGAGGCGGGGCTGAGGCACTGACCTGCCCTACAGCTCTGTCAGGTTTGGGTTCATTCTGGCAGTATTTAGAGTCTCTCTGTAATAAGGATTTTGCCCGACATTTCAATGAGACACTTTCACTTAAAAAAATCTTCATCAAATTGTCCTACTCTGACAGCCCTTGATAGAGAGTGTGGGAGAGGAATATACACCCTTGCGTCTGTGGCATCCCCCGACTGTGGTCTTAATGACACCATAAACCTGGTACCCTCATCTCTCTGGTAAGTGAGGCAAAAGATAGTTTTCCTAATTACAAACTGTGCTGATTTTACCTCAGCTGAAGGGAACAAGGGGGTGGAATTTTGACTGTGAATGATCACACAAAGTATATTTTAAGAGAGTTTAATTCCAACCAGTTTACAGACACAACTAAATATAAACTACTCTAATTTGAGGATAATCTTGCTATTGAAGAAATCAACACCAGCACTGTAGGACTGCATGATCCATTCACAGTCTATAGTGTGTGTATATGGAGAAGTAGAGGGGGAGAGAAAGAGACAGAATAAAACTGTGAAGTTGTCCCCGAGGTGCAATCAAACTAGACAACTAAAATGTGAGTGCAGCAGAGAATTGATGGTGGGATTTAACCAGTGTAAGAAACAATGGTGTTATGTGTACACACCGGTTATCCTGTTTTGAGTGCATTTTTACCTCATGTTTACAACATAGCACTTTGATCAACAATTACAGTTTCATGGCCCTCTAGGCATATGTTCTACATGTTCTCCCTCTGAAGCAATACTTGTGGAGCATTTCAAAAGGTTTCCATGAGCTCAAGGAAATTGTGGGGAAAAAGAGAACCATCCCCACAGGCACTTGGCATTTCTGAATAAGACTTTCAGAAATGCCAAGTGCCTATAACACCCTCTGATGTTCAAAATACACTTTTTGTGGTTTAATGGATTTCCAAAATGAAGTTTAGCAAATTTACCCTGCTGTGAGAGCCAAAATCACATTTGTCCTGCAATATCTGTGAAATTATTGGGATTTAAAAGAGAATTAAATATTGGTATTTCCTAGAAAGTATGAATTGTAATAGGAATTAGGCAACCAAATCTTTTAGGCATCTTTGACTATCTCAGCCAGAGTGTCCTCAGGGCACATTCTTTCATAAGCGTTAAACACTACTTCCAGAATGCTGTTCACTGACAGTGCAAAAGTCCTGACTAATAGTTTGTGTGGTAATGATTCACAGAAGGTTGCAGATTCAGGCTTTGATTAAATCCCTCTAAACAAAAAGAGAATTAAATAACTTTGTTGGGGTTTTTTAATTAAGAAAAAGTAAAAAGCAAGTCTGGCATTGGATGAGGCTAGTATAAAATGAATTGGATTACACATACTGATCTGCTGTGGTAAGTGTTGTCACAGAGGCTACATCTACACTGCAGCACTATTTTGGGATACCCAAGATATCCCAAAATAGCTGTTCTGCTTCTTTTGAGCGCACCCATTATTTCGAAATATAATGGGCTCACTATTCTGACATCGCTGTAAACCTCATTCCATGAGGAGTAAAGGACATTTCAGAATAGTGATTTATTTTGAAATAAGTGCTGTATAGACGGTGCCAAATATTGAAATAAGCTATTTCAAAATAAAATATGCAATTTGTGTAGCTCAAATTGTGTATTTTATTTCAACCTACAATGCAGTGTAGATGCACCCAGAGTAACTTGGTCCCTTCAAGGGTAGTTGGGCTTAGTCTAACTTCGCTCGAGTGATGGATTTGGGCAGGTGCTTGTGTCCGGTAACTACTAATCATGTGTCACAAGGATTGGGGTGTGTTTCTTATAAGAGGAAGCCTCCTAAGTTGGAAGGATAATAAAAAAACACCCCCTAATTTTAAAATAGTTTATTTGGGATGCACTGACCTAGTAAAGACCTGGAAGAGATCTTCCTAAAGTAAGGATTCCTGAGTGGTTCCAGCTGAGATCTCTTGGTGAAAGGGTACTAAGGGCGTGCAGGGGGAGAGAGAGAGCTGGAGTTGATCCTTGCAGCCCTGATACAAGGATAGTTGAAAAAGTCCTAATACAAAGGAAATTAGGAGGCTTTGTGAAATAATTGATCCAAAAGAAGGTAGCCTGAACAGGATAGTATGGACCGCTGAAGGAGTTCACATTCACACTTGCTTAGGGAGTTTGGGCTGGGAGTTCGAGCTAGAGTAGGAGAAGAAAGTCCCATTTCTGTTGTCAATAGAGAAAATGGACTGTCGAGCCCGGGAGGGATCTAGAAAAGGATGTATCTAGCTTACTAAGGGCACGTCTACACAGCAGGGCTAAAGTCAAATTAAAATACGCAAATTCAGCTACGTCAATTGCGTAGCTAAAGTCGAAATAGCTTAATTCGGCTTTTGGTACTATCTACACAGCAGGAAGTCAAAGGAAGAACACTCTTCCTTCTACTTCCTTTACTTGTGAAATGAGGATTACCATGAGTCAGAAGTAAGGAGCCCTCCAGCTGGACATTATTTCAAAATAATTGCTTGTAGTGCAGACTACAAAATAACGCTGCTGTGTAGACGTACCCTAAAGCTCCTGCTTAATTGCTTACAATTTTGATTGTAATTGGACTATAATTTTGACTACATTTTTGTTATTGGCAGGTGTTTTCAAGTTAATTTCAAAATTGTATTTTGTTACTTCAAATCAGCAATATTACTCTACATAGCTAGCTTTGAAACCAGAATTAAACATTACTTTATCTATTGTACCACAACATATAAAACATTGCTAGCCCCAAAAGTGCCTTCTTGGCAATCACAACTATGATCAATATTTTTCAGAAAACCTGAAATAGCTAAACAAGCAGTTTTAGAAAACAATAATTCAGTATTATATTTTCAATAATAGTATTGATCAGACAGACTGTTTTGCATGGTCTATCCATTTTAAATACATTTGTTGTAATTGTTTGGTATTTACCTCCTTTCCAAAAAGGAAATAATTTTAACCATTTTTCCCCTAGGCTACGTCTACACTGCGGAGCTATTTCGAGATACCAGAAATATCCCAAAGTAGCTATTCCACATCTTTTGAGCAAACCTGTTATTTCGAAATATAACGGGCATGCTATTCTGACGTCACTGCAAACCTCGTTCCGTGCAGATTAAGGAACGTTTCAGAATAGCGCTCTATTTAAAAATTTGGCACTGTGTAGATGGCACCAAATTTCAAAATAAGCTAAGCAATTTGCATAGCTCAAAATGAATAGCTTATCCTGAGATTAGGGTGCAGTATAGATGTACCTCTAGTGTGCTGACACTAAACTGTTTAAAAAAAACCAAGACAATGCAGTCTACAGAAATGTTTTACAGAGTCAAAAATAAATCCGTGCTTCAGGTTTGTAGTATGTCTTGGCTGCTCTTGGCACATAAAATCACATTTGGTTCCTGAGTCATATGATTCTGAGCTGAGGATTCATCTGCACTGCTTGCATCAACAGCTTTTATTAAGTAGGAGGAATATCAATTGAGAACACATTAAATACAGTGCCACCTGTCATCTTTGTCTTTAAATCTTGAGAATAATGATGAATCCAAGTAAGTGTTTTAGCTGTGAAGGAAATGCAGTCTCTCCATTCATGAGAAATCTCACATTTTACCATTGGCTTATATCACATTATCCACTGTTCGTACATTCCTTTGCAGAATGGCTTGCTGTCTTAGATTAACTAACACCAGCATTGTCAATACCTTGTATTTAGGAAATTTGTCCATAAGCCTAAAACATAACTGTGATCTCAATCTGAAGCAACCAGTTTTCTCTTCAGAAAAGTGTTGTCCAGTGTTCAATCTCCCTTTCTAGAATAAGGTAAATATGAAAATTGGTGACAGGAAAACTATTAAATATTTGGCAGTTTCAATAAGCACCTAAAATATATGGGCTTACTATATATGAACCACTAGGCCTCCTCCAGCTGCTAATCTGACTAACTCAGAAGTACCTCCTCTGAAAAAAAAAAGAGTATTTTGATCCTGTCAAAATAGATGGGTCCTCAGATTCTCCACCATTCTTTTCCCCTCTACCAATATGAGGGAGGGAAATCACAAATCAAGAGCTCCATCAATCATTTATAACAAGGTGTAGTATTAAGCAGGCATAGTTAAACTGGACACTCATTCCATTAGAAACATCTTTCTTCAATTTATTTAGCTTATATTATTTGGGAAGGGGTTTGAACTAAACCAGTGTTTCTCAAAGCGGTCCATGAAAACACTTTGAGAAACTTGTTAACTGGCTGCTCCAGTTTGTTTACTTACCTACGCTGTGGCCATGGAACCTTGCAGCTCCCATTTGCCTCTGTTTCACCATTTGCAGCCAAGGGGAGCTGCGGGAAGCCAGAGCAGCCAGTTAACAAGTTTCTCAAAAAGTGCTTTTGTGGACCACTTTGAGAAACACTGAACTAAACCAAAATAGCCAATAACTCTGAAATGAGAATTTCCACTAATGGGTGATTCCTGTATAACTAAAGAACTTTCCTTTGTATACAAGGCTAGATGCATGTGTGTCATATTACCCACTTTAGCTTCACAGTCTTGGTGGTTCTGTTTGTCTGAGTTTGCTGAAAATCAAATTTGACAAGAATGCTATGAGTATATAAAGTAGATCACATACAGGCAGTCCCCGAGTTACGCGGATCTGACTTACGTCGGATCTGTACTTACGAACGGGGCTTTTCTTGCCCCGGAGGACACGGGCGGCGGGACCGCCCAGACGCGCCGAGGTCCCGCCGCCCGTGTCCTCCGGGGCGAGAAAAGCTGCTCCGCATCTCCCTGGTCTGCTGGGGGGAGTCCCCCAGCAGATCAGGGAGACGCGGAGCAAAGCTGTGGAGGACCCGGGCAGCGGGAGCGCCCAGACGCGCTGCAGTCCCGCCGCCCGGGTCCTCCGTGGCTTTGCTCCGCGTTTCCCTGGTCTGCTGGCCCCCCCCCCCCCCCCCCAGCAGACCAGGGAGACACAGAGCAAAGCCGCGGAGGACCTGGGTGGCGGCACCACGGCGTGTCTCGGTCCCGCCGCCCACGGCTCCATGGTCTGCTGGGGGGCGGGCGCAGCTAGTGTGTCCCCCTCCCTCAGCAGACCAGGCTTTTCTTGCGGACACCTGTGGTAGAGCAGCTGGGGCGCTGCCGGTTGGTCCCGCAACGCCGCTCCTCGACGCTACTGGACCAACCCGGCAGCACCCCAGCTGCTCTGCCCCAGGAGTCCTGATTCAGCCACTGCTGATCAGTTTCAGCAGCGGCTAAATCAGGACTCCTGGAGCAGAGCAGCTGGGGTGCTACTGGGTTGGTCCAGTAGCGCCGCTCCTCGGCGCTACTGGACCAACCCAGCAGCACCCCCAACTGCTCTGCCCCAGGCATCCCCAAGTCAGCCGCTGCTGAAACTGACCAGCGGCTGACTACAGGAATCCCGAGGCAGAGTTTCTCTGCCCCGGGCTTCCTGGAATCAGCCGCTGATCAGTTTCAGCAGTAGCTGACTTGGGGACACCTGGGGTAGAGCACCTGGGGTGCTGCCGGGTTGGTCCCCGCAGCGCTAAGGTGCGGCGCTGAGGAGACCTACCCAGCAGCGCCCCAGCTGCTCTGTCCCAGGCGTCCAGATTCAGCTGCTGTTGAAACTGATCAGCGGCTGATTCCAGGAAGCCCGGGGCAGAGAAACTCTGCCTCCAGCTTCCTGTAGTCAGCCGCTGGTCAGTTTCAGCAGCGGCTGAATCTGGACGTCAGTTCCGACTTAAGTACAAATTCGACTTAAGTACAAACCTACAGTCCCTATCTTGTACGTAACCCGGGGACTGCCTGTAATTCTCAATTTCAGTCCTTTCCTAGCTAATTCAGTTAATAAGGGACTGAAGAAATGACACTGACATATCAAGTACACAGTTACATCCACTATATTTACAAACTAGGACCAAAGTCATAACTAGTTTAATGTCACTTAAATCAATTATGTCAGGATTGAATTAATTTCCCCAAATTGAAGGCTTTTTATAGACTTCCTGGCTACTAGCAGTGATTTAGAAAGTGAAATTCAATCAGAACATAGATCAGAACTTGTTTCTGATACTGTGCTCTTTCTCTAGCTCGTCATTCATGAACCTCCAAGAGACGTCATTGGGAAACTTTTGTCCCTGCAGAGACAAAATATAGGAGCTGAGCTCCTCTAGGTCAATTTTGCTGCCGAACTTTTTTGACAAATTATTGCTGCACTACTGAATTGTGGGGGCTGATTTTAAAAATCACATATGTTCCTCTGATATAAAATTAGCCCTCCAAAGTTTAGGAAAAGAGGTGTCATATTTTTAGCTTGTCAGCATTGAGAGATTACCTTTATTTCCCATCCACTTGCCAGACAGAAAGCAGCTGCCGGAAAACATGTGATAGAAAGAACCCTGCCAAGGCCAATTCTTGGGATTATGCTGTGCTAGGAAATCCAGGAAATATAGCAAGCTGAGAAGTGACGGTCACTTACATAAGAAGTGGTCATTTAATGTTTTGCTGTTTCATGTAATTGCTCTTTTTTGCCAAGAAACTGGTTGTGGACCTGTTGAACCCTTATTGCACGGCTAATTACAGCCCTTCTAGGTCTTTCTTTCTATGTCCACCCCCACAAAAGCAATAGATATATTTGCCAGAGCTTTACAGGCAGTTCTCACTTCCCTGGTTTGTTTATTTGTTCATCTTCCAACTACCTAGAAATAGGACTTAGCTCTTTAGTCAACAAAGCTCCTATTAAGGGCCAAACTGTGAAATCTTTGATATACTGTATAGATAAAGATACTAATCCAACACATCATCATGTTGCAATGCTGAATTAGAAAGCTGCTGCTTAATGCTATGTATGGTAGGTGCTGTTTGCTTGCTTGTGGAGCTCAGAGAAAGAGGAAGCTGAGTTAAGTAATTATGTTGATACATCTTTTATTAGTCATTTAATAATATAGGAACTTTGTAAGTCTTTTAACTTTGTATTAAGTCTTTTCATAATGTCATAGAAACTTTGTATTAGTCTTATAATGTAGTCTTCTTATAATGCTTTATATTGTAGGCACTTTGTATTAAGTCCTTTCATAATTCGTATTAAATATTTTCATATTGTAGAAACTTTGTATTAAGTCTTATTATAATGTTATAGTCCTTAGGAATAATTAAGGTAAAGAAAATGTCCTTGTATTAGAAGTAGAATAGATCTCTCCCCTTTGACTTGAATGTGGGCCCTGTTTAATGAATGAGGTGTGAATGAATGAAGTGTGGAAGGAAAGTACCTCGGAACAGCTGCAGTGGTTGGAGAGGGGAATAGGACCAGATCCAAGGACAATAAGACCTGTCAAGTGGACCCAATGAGAAAGCTCAGACATATTGACGGCCTTGGGAGTCAGAAGCAAGCACCTTCTTTGGAAGCAAATTCAAAAACCCTCTTTGAAGATGAATCTGGCAGCATTGAAGACAACACCCAGAAGAAGGCACCACAAATGACTAACACAGCTAGAGTGCATAGATTTGCAAAAGATAACTAATAGCTCTGCATGAGAGGGAACTACTATAAACGTAAGAATAGTGATAGAAATGTAGCCGTGTTAGTCTGGGGTAGTTGAAGCAAAATGCAGGACAATGTAGCACTTTAAAGACTAACAAGATGGTTTATTAGATGATGAGCTTTCGTGGGCCAGACCCACTTCCTCAGATCAAATAGTGGAAGAAAGTAGTCACAACCATATATACCAAAGGATACAATTTAAAAAAATGAACAAATATGAAAAGGACAAATCACATTGCAGAACAGAAGGAGGATGCGGGGGGGTGGGAAGGGGGAGGAAGGAAGGTAAGTGTCTGTGAATTGCTGATATTAAAGGTAGGGAGAGTGGGATGTTTGTGAGTTAATGGTATTACAGGTGATAATTGGGGAAACTGTCTTGATAATGGGTGAGAAAGTTCAAAGACTTGTTAAGTCCTTGTCGGTAAGTGTCGAATTTTAACATGAATGACAGTTCAGAGGATTCCCTTTCAAGTGCAGATGTAAAAGGTCTTTGTAGCAGAATGCAGGTGGCTAAGTCATTTAGAGAGTGTCCTTTCTGGTTAAAGTGGCAAGAAACTGTTTTCTCTTTGTGATCTTGTCTAATATCTGTTTTGTGGGCATTAATCCTTTGGCGAAGTGTCTGAGATGTTTGTCCAATGTACATAGCAGACGGACACTTTCGGCACATGATAGCGTAGATTATATTTCTGGATGCGCAGGAATATGTGTTCTTGATCTTATAACTCACTTGGTTAGGTCCAATAATGGTATCAGCAGAATGAATATGTGGACAAAGCTGGCAACGGGGTTTGTTGCAAGGGAAGGTACCAGGGTTGGTATTAGTGTGGTATGTCCTGTGGTGGTTGGTAAGAATCATCTTGAGGTTAGGTGGGTGTCTTGCAGCAGGCCCCAGGTCTCGTCAACATTGGAGCATCGATCCGGATTGGCAGAAGCTCGGCTCCTCCCTTCTCCCATCTAACTCATCTGGCCAGTGAAGTTAAGGGGAGCAACTAGTTGGTAACAACAAGATGGAATGTGCTTGTGTGTGTGAGAGTGCATGAGTGTAACATATCATATGCATATGATACAGTGTTGATTGATGTATTACCAATAGATGTGGCATTTTTATTTATCCCCCCCTGAAAAAGATCCCATGCCGTTCTTAGAGCATGACAATGAGAGATAAGAATGTCTAACATGGTAAGATCATAGGACTAAGAGTATAAAAAAGAAGTAACCAGTCAAGTGCAGAGGAGTTTATTCTCATTTCATAGTCTTATTGAAGGTGGAAAACATACCCTCTTCAGGGAGGTGGCTGACTTTCAGTATCAGTTGCTGTTACCTTTAATTGGCTGAACCTCTTTGTGGGATGGTGTTGGTAGCAGCTTCAGTTCCTGCTAATGCATAGGCAGAGGATTGTAATTGCTTCTGTCCTTATGGTGAGAAGAGAATTTTTAAAAGTAGAGTTTAATTCTCTCTTTCTCTTATTCAATCCATTCTGAGTTCCACCAGGGTTCAAGAGAAGTTGGAATTTTGTTTCAAATGAATCCAAACACTCCTATTTTCTGAGATGGTCCTTCAGCTCTCAAAATAGTTTTTAAATTCAAAAGATTTTTAAGTCTTTAAAAATCAAAGAAGATACTGTCTTTTTCTTTGTAGTAATCTCTGTAAAGGCTCTTCTTGTCTTGCTGAGTTTTGTGGGGGAGATTGCATAGGCATTGCCAGATAATGAATTTCAATATTTTTACACTCAGATGTCTTCTTACATTAGTAACCAGGTTAGAATCAAATGATCTTGCTATATTTGGATAGCGAACATCTTACTATTCATACAACAATGAGGCAGGCAATCCTTACATGAAGGTTTTCATTTAGATATAAAATAATTGCAAATATCCATCTCAAAATAATCGATAATATCATAAGCATTTGAGGAACAACAAAAGCTTTCACCTTTTAGTGGACATATGAATTAATTTAGGAGTATCACCTACAGAATATTCCCTGACCAAAAATATTACCCTTAACATTTGAAGAATGAAGACTTTAGAAGGTTTATAAAATAAATCAGTTTTAATAAGGATATTTCTGGAATTCTTTGTGTGGATTTAAATAGTGGTTTTTCTCTTTGGTAAGAGGAAGGGTTTAAGACTTAGTTTATAGTTCTGATAGCATACCTTAATGATCATTCCTCTTTGAAATAGATAAAAAAACAGCTTCACATTATTTTACACAAGGATTCTTTCTAAAACATAAATATTGTACAAAGTCTCTTTACTTGAGATAAAGACTATATCTACATCAAACTGGTATCATATAGAAGAGAGATATAGCCTATTCTTTGATAAAACATTTTTGTTGGATCATGTGCCTGTTGATCAAATGGTTTCCTGATTCACAATACTTTTTACCATTCAAGAAATAAATAGTATAGAACATTAAAGCAAAATAGAAGTTATAAAGCTGCATTTCAAATCAGGAGAATTTTTAAAGGTGAAAATGTGTGGTTCTGGAGTTTTCAAAACTTGGCCTGCTCTGAGTACTCGGGCTGCCAAGACATTGTCACTTTAACTTCATGCTCAATCACTTAGCTTTTCATAAGCCAGCTTTTCACGTTACGTTATGATACCAACACTTTTGCCAAATGCCACAACACCTGCTTTCTATTCAGGACCAGAAGCATTTATTAAGCCAAAAAGGGTTTATGTGGTGACCAGTAGGTAATAGGAAAATTCACATAGACACAGCAAATGTGCAGAATATCAAAAATACAAATAATTCTCAAATTGGTCAATACCTCATCTCAGTGTGCCTTCTCAGAGTGAAGGGGAAATCTTGCAAAAAGGAATATACTGCAAATATTGCAGCAAACTTTTGCCCCAAATGATACACACAGTCTCAAACATAAGAACACACTGGGAATATCATTTGTCATCCATACTACAGCCTCATCCCAAAGAACATAGGCCATGATTCTAAACAATGGTTGCCTAAACTTAGGCCCCTAGGTCCATATTCTGTTCATGGAAATTGCAGAGTGCTTGTCATTTTGTGTAATCAAGCTATTTGTTTAGGTGCTTAAACATGGGTTGCCCATGACCCTGTGCAGCATGGTCTTTTTCTGCTGAGATGACTTGTCCTTTTGCTGAATTTATTGAGGAAGAGTTGACTAGCAAGCCTGAGAGGTAATCATTCCCATGAGGCCCAGGGACACATAGCACACTTTAAGTAGCACAGGGGTAATACAGATAACCTTGTGAAGGACAGCTGGTGCACTTTCTTCCATGACAGTATTACAAAGCATGACTGTAAAATCTGCAACAACCTCTTAGACAGTTGCTAGGTCAAACACTGCAACACATTCTGCTCTTTTTAATTCAACCACCTCTGCTGGTAGACACAGTTACTTGGACTAGTGAAAATATTTGCTTCCTTCACCAGTTCCACTCTCACTTAAAATTGCAGTGGGAATGTGGGTAGAGAGAATGTAATTATTGAACTGGAACTTGGCTAAACACTAGCATTACCACCTCATTTAGAAAGTGCAGAATATCACTTTTTCTTTACATCGTTGATGGCCACAAGTAGTCTGGACTTCCATTTAACAGCTCATATGAAAGACAACACCTTCAGCAGCACAGTGCATCTGCACATCAAGGAGGGACTGGGAATCCATTCAAATACTGCCCCATTGTACAGAATTCAGTTCCTGAGGTCAGATATGATCACAGGATAAGATGATCTGACTGCAGACTAGGAAAACATTTGGGGATACACAGTTGTACATCAGGGAATCTGAGGTTTTCAAACCAGGTCAAATGGGGCTGGAGAGTACAAAACCTGTTAGAGAAGGCGTTTTAGATTTATTTTTAGGTATAGTAAGGACACATGCTTTTTTTTAATTTGGGGGAGGGATGGATACATTAATAGAACAAAATAGCTCATGTTTTAGAAAAAATAAGTATGAGAGGCAGTAACCCCATGTTCACCCTTTTACAGGACGATAAATTCTGTACAAAATATGCATTGTGAGGTGTCACTTGAAAACTCAGTTTGTTGATCATTATTGTCCTGTTAAAATATGTATGGCAACATTGTGTGTAACCAGGGGCGGCCCGTGACTGTAGGCCAACTCAGCGGTCACCTAAGATGCCGCCTTCAACGGGGCCCCCGGGGTGCCCGATGATGACGTTACCCCATTGACGGCCGTGCAGGCAGGGGCGCCAATCACACGTTCTGCCTTGGACCCCATTGACGGCCGTGCAGGCAAGTGCGCCAATCGCGCATTCCGCCTGGGACACCATTGACGGCCTTGCAGGTAGGGGCGCCAATCACGCGTTCCGCCACAGCCGGCCTCAGGCCGCTCCTGTGTGTAACATTCTAAGCTTCCTCAGTACAGCAGTACTAAAACAAGTCGGAACAGCCACAAACCAGTTCCCCGGACACAAAAGCTGATACCTCAGTTGTGTATCAAAATCAAAATGGACTAGTACCAAATTAAGTGGTCATTCTTTGGCAGGAAGAAAGGCAGCTCCGGAAAACAGCAATGGACCTGATTAATCAGGGGCAGCTGAGACAAGGCTGCTCTAGAGCAAATAAGAACCAGCTGAGCTGACTTCAGGCCTCATGGGATCTCTTTAAAAGCCTGGGGGATGGGGAGGAAGCAGGGAAGAGTGGAAGAAGAGCTTGGAGGAGAGGAGTTACAACTGATAAGGTTAAGAGTCAGAGATGCTGGTATAGAGAATGGCAGCATTGCCAAAGGAGGGGAAAGGTGAGGAGCTCCAACAGGGAGGCTGTGTCTTCACTGGCAAGTTATTCTGGAAAATCAGCCGCTTTTCCGGAAAAACTTGCCAGCTGTCTACACTGGCCGCTTGAATTTCTGGAAAAGCACTGATGATCTAATGTAAAATTATCAGTGCTTTTCCGGAAGAACTATGCTGCTCCCATTCAGGCAAAAGTCTTTTTCCGGAAAACTGTTCTGGAAAAGGGCCAGTGCAGACAGCACAGTAGTGTTTTCCGCAAAAAAGCCCCGATCGCGAAAATGACGATCGGAGCTTTTTTGCGGAAAAGCACGTCTAGACTGGCCACGGACGCTTTTCTGGAAAAAGTGCTTTTCCAGAAAAGCGTTCTGCCAATCTAGACATGCTTTTCCGGAAATGCTTTTAACGGAAAACCTTTTCTGTTAAAAACATTTCCGGAAAATCATGCCAGTGTAGACGTAGCCGGAGTGTTTGGCCTCCCTTCCCTCAAGTAACCAGGGAGTCCAGCTGGTAGCTGGGAAGGATTGGGAACCCAGCCAAGGCTGACCAGAAGCACCTGTCTTGATATCCATTTTTGCCAAGGGATGGCCCCCAACAAAACTCTGAGGCTACGTCTACGCTGGCAGCTTCTTGTGGAAGAACAAGAGTTCTTGCGCAAGAAGCTGGCAGTGTAGATGTAGCCTGAAAGGGGCAAGCGAAACCTGCGCTGCAGTACCTAATCTGTGCACTGAACAGGGGTCTGGGACTCAGGAGTGGGACTGACCCTGTCACAGTATATATATATATATATATATATATATATATAAAAATCCTGTGGGCTGATTGATGTCATCACATCGCTCTGTGTTGCCACGTCCTCAACTCCAAGCCCAGAACATGTTTCCCCACCCAGAAGTGGCCTCTCGCTATGCTACCAGCTCCACCAGCAGGCTTTCCGGCTGCAGCCCTTCTAGGCCCATATATGGCGGGGGCAGGGTGAATGCACCCGGCATGTCCCTCCAAGTAAATGTGAGGCTTGGGTAGCACATTGCTCCAGATGGATGGGTGGAAGCTGTGAGCTGCCATGTAGCCCTCTCCCCTCCCCACTTGCTGGTGTTCCAGGGAGAGCAGGGTGGGGTGTGTGTGTGGAAGCTGCACCTCCCCGGGAGTCACACAGCCTCTCCCCTTCCTGGTGCTGGAGGGGGCAGAAGCTGTGAACTTCGCAGCCCCAGAAGTCACGCCTCTCCCCTCCCCTGTGCTCTTGGGGGAAGCCGTGCAGCCTCTCACACTCGGGGGTGAGGGGAGCCATGCCCCTTTTTCCCCTCCCCAGCCCCCTCACACACACCCTAGGTTGGAGGGAGAGCCAGGGCTAGCGTGGCCTTGGCTCGGCCCCCCTGGCTACAGGGGGAGAGCTGGGACTAATGCACCATGGCCTGGCCCTGCCCGGTTGTGGAGCCAGGGTGATGGGGAAGAAGGGGGAGAAAGAGGGGCCTGGTGGGGGAAGAGCTAGGGTCTGGGTAGTCCTGGCCCCGGGCCTTCCCAGGAAGAGAGGAGTGTTGGTGACTGTAGTGAGCAAGGAGCACAGCCCTGTAGTTTTCTGTTAATAAAGTGACAGATTGTATAGGAGTTTGTATTATGTAGGAGAGAGCTGGGCAGTACAAGGTGTGCATTTGTGGGGAACGTCTGGGCCTGGGACCTGGCTGGTGTGTGTTTGCAGTGTAATTCATGAGTGATTAAAGCACTCATATAACTGGGAGCAATTTAAATATTGGAGGCTGTGTCTGAGCAGACCACGAGTGGCAGCTCTCATAGTAGAGCAGTGTTGTAATATCCAGTACCCTGCTTGGAGAACTGAGACACAGCTGTTCGTTAGTCCAGATCATACCCTTGGTAATGTCACAGTAAGGGAGAAAATGTTTTGCACCTGAACTGGTAAAAAGCCAAGTGTTTGACAATTTCACATGGCCTGCAAATGTTTTGCACAGTTCTAATCTTGCATCTCCTGACAGCATATCTTCAATCCTAGAATTGCTTCAAGTCCACAGCCAATAAATCAATCTTTTCTTATACTGGAAAATTTTACAAACATATTCAAGTTTACTTGCTAGCCAGGTAAATTTCTTCTCTTCTGGGAGAAGAAATAATACATACATTTTGATTACCTTTTGGCACTCTTCATAAGCTACCTCTATAAAATCCTAAAAGCTGGAAACAGTGTTTGGAAGACATTATTCTCTCTCCCTTAAATAACTGGGTAGAAACTAGCAAGATTGTCAATATGTAGTTCTAAATTTAAGAAACTGTAACCCATATATTCTCCTGGTCCCCACTGGCTATCAAATGACTCTATTAGAAGAGTTGGATTCTTGGTTTAATAGATTCCATCTGAGATAAGTTGTACTTTGAACTATTTAAATGTTCTACCAAGAATGTAAACTAATCAAGTCAGTAAGATTTGACTAAAATACATGATGAAATATGCCTCAAATATATTTCAAGATCTTGAAACACTAATGAAGGCTTCTCTTTGTTGCTTTCATGTAGAAATAGTGGGCTAATGTCATAAATAAGAATGAATCAACTAGCTTAACAGTGCTGCAAAATGTAATAACTGCCAGCCCACCTCCATTGTAAACCATTCTTTTGGCAGCCCACACTCTTTTGTGCTTGCTAGCTCTTTTGTGTAGCCTGAGCCTCCACACAATTTGACATCACTGCGCTAGTGGCTGTGGAAAAGGCAACATTTAAACTCATTTTTCATGAGCCAGTGTGTATAAAGAATAGAGGCCCTAATTGTTTTAAATGACTCTACGTTCTTGTTCTTAGTGTATTGCATATGAAGAGACAATGCAATCTTTAGGAAAATCTTAGCCAAGGTCTTCCCAAATTTTAATACTGTTTTGAATGTCTGAACCTGTGTCTATTTAAATTAAATGTTAAACAAACTTCCCTTTACTTTTCAATCACCCCTTAGGATGAAATTCTCTGCTTTATGGTTTTAAGCTGAAGAGTAGAAGATTTGGTTCCTATCTCTCTCATCTCCTGCTTGCAGAGCCTTACACCTGTGTATCTCACATCTTTCAAGAGATGGAAAATGTATTCCAAATCCAACTGATTGATGGCTTCGTGCTGCCAACTAAACTTGGCTGTCATCCTAGACTCCCAGCATGAATCCACTGGGGGATCCATTTCATTTCTTCTTTTTCCCTGTCCTGATGTTGCAACATGTCTTAACCTTGCCTATACTGACTTCTTGCCTGAGAGAGGGATTCAGATACGGAAGAAGGCATCACACTTCAGAAAAGCAGGCTAGAACTGAGGATCCTGGCAGTAAGAGCAATGGCTGATGAAATCTCTAGGGTTGCCGAGTGTCCGGTTTTGAACCGGACAGTCCAGTATTTGTGCTTTCTGTTTGGGAAACAAATTAAGAAAATATAAATGTCTGGTATTTTCTAAATAAGATGTAATGTAGATTGTGATGTAATGTCAAATGTGGCCAGTATTTTTGTTGAAACCATTTGGCAACCCCACTTTACAGCAGCTAGAAATACTCTCTTCTCCCACCATGTTCTTTATCTACTCTTCTAAAATCACAGGAAAATAGCCAGGCCCTAAGACAGGGCTACTCAACACGCAGCCTCTGATCCGCATGCGGCCTGCAGCCCATTTGTTTGTGGTCTGCAGTGTGGTTTGGGTTTATGTGGGGCTCATAACGTGGCCTGCGGATGGGATCCTTTGAACATGGCCTCCACTGGGAACATGATCCACAATGGCAAGGCGTCTCCCAGGCGGGATGAGCATTGAAACACACAAACGGATGGGCTAGCTGGAACAGATGGTTACAGGGTGTTGGCATTTCTAGCCCCTACGGAGGAGGTGCCAGGAGCGTTGGAGTATTGTGGGAAGTGCATTGTATTCATGCTCATCAGTGTGAAAGAAGATATTTGAATATATTTACTTATATATTTGCATGTATATGCAACCACGCTTAAGTTGCGGCCCTCAGCATGTGCTGTGAGTATCACTGTGGCCCCCAGAGCTTCCAAAGTTGAGTAGCCCGCCTTAAAACATTATATTCCTAATGATTAATCAGTTTTCTAAGAGTTCAAATTAAAAAAGGGTCACTAATTTGACTCCAAAGGAATAGTGTGATGGCTTGATGAACTCTGGCTTTTTGCTTGCGAGAGGGAAAAAAGATTTTCCTGAATGTATCTTGTAAATGCAATTAGATGGGGATCAGAGCTCATTTTGGGATCTGGATACTAGAAGTACACACTTGGACAATGCTACAATAAAGTTAGTTGAGCCTCTGATTCTAGAAAATTAAAATGTTATCCTTGTACAAATTGTCCTATTCACAAGATGCTTACAAAGTCAATTCTTTTCACCATTGTAATGAAGTCATTCACTGTGATTTAAATGTCTTCAGTCACTAAGGCTGGTGGGTTTTATATTTAGGATTAATCATCAATCCAAAACTGCTGCCACCACCACAAATGATGATAAATGCAGAAAGACCTGAATTAGTGACTCACACTTTCTGATTCCTATGATTCAAGGCAAAATAATTTAATTTTTCCATGTGCTTTTTTTCTTTCAGGGCAGATCAGTTCATGTTCTCATATATTATTTAACAACACTTTACTACTAGGAGAATTCACTAGGCATGCTCAGAAGCTACCACTTAGATCAGGTCCCATTCAAAATCAGTCTAGAGCAGGGTTTCTGAAAGTGTTCCGCAGAATCAGTTTGAGAAACACATTAACTGGCCGCCTCAGTTTGTTTACTTACCAAAGCCGCGGCCACAGAGCCTCACAGCTACCATTGGCTCCATTTTTCTCTTTGCAGCCAAGGGAAGCAGCGGGAAGCACTTGGCTCACATTTGTAGCTGTCAGCCCTTGAGTTAGCTCCAACTGTGAGCCCTTGCATGTCTGTCAGTGCCCATAATCCATGCTACTGAGTATGTGCACCACTGGGAGAAGAATGTTAGGAATCATTAAGAAAGCAACAGAGAATAAGAATATAAAACCATGGTATGCCCACATCTTGAATACTGCATGCAGATATGGTTGCACTGGAAAAAGTTCAGAAAATGGCAACAAAAATTATTAGGGGTATGGAACAACTGACATATAAGGAGTGAATAATGAGACTGGAACTTTTCACCATGGAAAACAGATTACAAAGGGGGTGTATGTCAGAGGTCGATACAATCGTGAAGGGTATAGAGAAAGTAAATAAAAAATAGTTATTTTCCCTTTTCCAAGAACAGAGAGTCACCACATGAAATTAATAGGCAACAGGTTTAAAACAAGCAAAAGAAAGTACTTTTTCACACAACACATAGTCAACTTCTGCAACTCTTTGCCAGAAGGTGTTGTGAAGGTCAAGACTATAACAGAGTTCAGAAAAAACCAAATAAATTCACAGAATCATCCATCAATGACTATTAGCCAGGATGGGCAGGAATAGTGTCCCTAGCCTCTGTTCGTCAGAAACTGGGAATGAGTGACAGGATGGATCATTTGATGGTTACTTTTTCAGTTCATTCCCTCTAGGGCACCTGGCATTGGCCATTGTCAGAAGACAGGATACTGGGCTAAATGGACCTTTGATCTGCCCCAGTATGGCGATTTTTATGCAGTTACGCAGGATATCCAGGGTAACTTAGGCACTTTTGAAAATCTCAGCAGGTGCCTGTCTGTATCTCCTCAGTTGTATTCAGTGTAGCTGTAGCCATGTTGGTACCAGGATATTAGAGAGACAAAGGGAATATGCTAATATCTTTGATTGAACCAATTTCTGTTGGTGAGAGTGTGACATTGTCCAGTATGGTTCACAGCTGTGAGTGCTAGTTTCAGGTCAAACTGTCAGAAAACAGGGAAGACACCCCAGATTGGTAGTACATTCTATAATTAAGATTTCACCAAGACAGTATCAGATATGTGGTCCTGGATTACTATATTAGTATGTCTAAGTAAGCAGGGGAGCTAATGAAAAGGGAATTGCAAATGGGAATTTGAGAGAGGTAGGAGATCCTTCTGCTGAATGAACAAGGTGCGGGCATTATCGCTGATTTGAGTGAGTTTGCTTGATTGTATGTGTTTTCCTTTCTCTATCAGTTATTTGAGTTACTGGGTCACTTGAGATTGTGTGTCTGTGGACTGTTTGAGCTTTTGTTCTTTGAATCATCTTGGAACATCTTTGTGATTAATTAGGGGGTAGTGCTGACCCAGGAGAGAAGAACTTAAAAGCCAGAGGCTAAATCAACAGGGGGAGCTAGCAAACAGGGGAGTTTGAAGGAAGGAGTCATAATATAATCATGATGGTTAAGAAGGACCACATTGCTTGTCTCAGTGCTGCTTCTAACTCCTCCACTGGTGCTTGTAGCCAGACAGATAACCCAACCATGAATGCCTCTGTACAGATCTTAGCATGGATTTGCAGAGACTTTGGCCTGAATTTCCAACTCACAAAAAACCAGGCAGAGAGGACTATACAGTGCGAAAGGTGGAATCTTCAGGAAGCAGGTGGAAGAACTACAGGAGGAGGTGAGTAGGATGAGGAGCATCTATGCCCATAAGGAATTCCTTGAGACACCCAAGCTGGGACAGGAGACTGCTGTCACACCATCTAGGGTTTGGAGGAGTTGACTTTGTCGTAGGGAAGATACTGGTGTCAGCCGACGGTCAGGGCAGTGTGTATGTGCTATACACCCGAGACTTCAACTGCTGAGAACGGAGTCCCTTGCAGTGGGCAACTTGGAAGAGGTTGATGGGCGCTCCAATAAGTGTACAGGAAGAGCTTATTACACTTCAGATTTCAGCTGCTGGAATTTGTAATTCCTTCGCAGCGGGCAGCCTTGGGGAAGGCTGAGAAGTGCCCCAGTGGATTCTGCCACCTGGGTGTGACACAAATCCAAACGCCCAAGCTCTCCCTATATCTGTCCCTTAAGACCGGCTGAAGTTCTTTTAAATTGTGCCTGGTTCTGTTACAGCAACTGAAGGAGTCAGGTTAAAATTTAAACAGTTACAGGTTTATTAAAGAAGCTTATAAATCATATGGTTACAATGGCAGTTGCTCTATTTCTTAACTACTAGCAGAATATAGATCTTAAAAATGGTTACAAAGAAGATAAAGATAGAAAAATAGAAATAATGGTACCAAGTAACAGCTTACTCTTTCTATGTGTACACTTAAGACAGAGGACCACATCCAGGTACAATTTTTACCCCCTTCTGTGCCTCTCAACTCCAGCATGTCAGGCCAGGGCCAGTCCCTCAATTCCTAGGAAAGACGAAAATACCAGGTGAGCGTCCCCATAGAACCTCGGGAGGTCAAACACCTAACCCGACCAGCAGGTAGAGGGTAGAATGACACTCAAAGGAGAGTGTGCTGCTGTACCACCTTTATACTCATGGGATCACGTATTTCTCTTTCTAATCTGTCAAGCCAAATGGGGCTGGTCTGTCTTTTGTGAGACCAGTTCTTACAAGGGAGTTGTGAACTTAATTTACACTTGTAAGAGAGATAACTAAATTGGAAGTACTGGGTATTCTTTTCTCAGTGGGGGATTCCTCTCCCAGGGACTGTGTGTTCGTATCAACATGGGTGCTAGCCGGGTACTTCTCGCAGCCTCGAGGCCAGCCTATTGCCTTAATCACTCTCTCTCTCCTCATATCTATGTTTTCAGCTTCTCAGGATCAGATGAGCCAGCATAGACTATGCTGATTTTACTGCTCTTTCTCTGCCCTGTACACTTCAGGAACCTCAGAGAGGCAAATAAGATGGATGAGATGGGGGGTTGGTCTGTCTGGCTACAACTGGCTATTGGTTACTTTTGGCAGCAGGCTATGCTCCACCCCTACTTCCAATCCATACACCATGATGATGGAGAACCATTATGTTGCTCTGGCAACAACAGATTAGGAATCACCCTGTAAGGTGGAGGAGGAGAAGCCATGTATTCACAAAGATGGAAGGTTTGCAGCTATCACTCCCAGGAGGAAATGTAGGGTAATGGTGGTTGGAGACTCCTTTCTGAGGGGGCCAGAGGCATCAATGTGTTGTGACTACATGACTCTAGTAGTAAAGGTGAATGAGTGCAGAGCACACGTCATGTTTTCTTCAGTCCTTCGAGTCAAGGGTAGGGGTGCAGGCAGAGACAGATGCATCCTGGAGGTGAATGCTTGGCTGTAACAATGGTGTCACCAGAAAGGCTTTGGCTTTCTTGACCACAGAATGCTGTTCCAGGAAGAACTGCTAAGCAGAGATGTGGTCCACCTATTGGGAAAGAGACTATATTTGGATACAAACTGTCTAACATAGCGAGTGGGGTTTTAAACTAGGTTTGAAGTGGGCAGGTGACCAAAGCCTACAGGTCATTAAAAAACATGGAGACTTGGGAGGAGGATTGGAATTTGGGGGGAGCATGGGCTGTAATAGCAGGGCCAAAGGAGAGACAAGACAGAAATGGGGGCAGAAAAATCAAATCAGTATCTTAGATGTCTGTACACTAATGCAAAAAGCATGGGGAATAAGCAGGAAGAACTTGAACTGCTAGCAAATAAACATAACTATGATATGGTTGAAACAAAAAACAGGACTGTGTAGCACTTTAAAGACTAACAAGATGGTTTATTAGGTGATGAGCTTTCGTGGGCCAGACCCACTTCCTCAGATCAATTTGTGGAAGAAAATTGGCACAACCATATATACCAAAGTGATACAATCAAAAAAAGTGAACTCCTAGAAAACTGACAAATCAAATTTTAGAACAGAGTGGAGGTGAGGGGGGAAGGTTAGTGTCTGTGAGGTAATGACATTAGGGGTGATCATTGGGGAAGCTATCTTTGTAATGGGTGAGTTAATTAGCATCTTTGTTGAGACCCATACATAAAGTGTCAAATTTAAGCATGAATGACAATTCTGAAGCTTCTCTTTGAAGTCTGGAGATAAAATCTGTTCTAAAATTTGATTTGTCAGTTTTATATGTGTTCACTTTTTTTGATTGTATCACTTTGGTATATATGGTCATGCCGATTTTCTTCCACAAATTGATCTGAGGAAGTGGGTCTGGCCCACGAAAGCTCATCACCTAATAAACCATCTTGTTAGTCTTTAAAGTGCTACATAGTTCTGTCTTTTGTTTTAGCTAGCCCAGACTAACACGGCTGTATCTCTATCACTATTCTACATGCAAGGCACTACATTTAGCCATTTGGAATGGAAGTCCATCAACCATATGAAAAGACTTGCACAGATACAGACAGACATCATCTTTCTATCCAAGTGCAAAAAGATGGACGTTGTACCCAAAGAACTGAAAGTGAACAACCCATTCAGATCAACATACTGTACTGACTACAGTGAGAGACTCCGCTTAACACTGTCCAAAAAATTAAGGAACCACCTGATTACCATCTTCTACAAGAAACAGAAAAATATCAAGAATGACATCTCTAACCTAGAGAATCTCATCTCAAGACAAACTTCCACACCAACTAACACTTCACAAGAGTTTTGTTCCACCAGATGAGAAATCTACTATACACACTTCTATTCCCTACAAAAAAGAAAAGACAATAAACTTTCTAAATTGCTCCACAGCACAGGCTACAACAGCAAGTACCTCAACCCACCGGATAATATTGTTAACCTCTCTTGCTACAAATTCAACCCAGCAGAAGAGTCTGTCTTATCCCGGGGGCTTTCTTTCTGCCCCACCTCCCCCACTAACGGGATTCAATTTTGTGGTGACCTTGAGGCTTTCTTTCGCCGCCTCCACCTACGAGAATATTTCCAAACTACCAATGAACATCAGTCTGACCAACCAGAGCCCCCCTATCAACAGCAAAAGAAAAACAATTCTATATGGACTCCCCCTGATGGTCGTAATTACAATCTGGATTTCTATATACAATGCTTCCGCAACAATGCACAAGCGACATACAATCTCAGCCGTGCTGAACACTATGCCATGCAGAGTCTCAAAAGCAACCCGGACATTATAAACAAACCAGCTGACAAAGGGGGTGCTGTGGTCATTATGAATAAGTCCGACTATGACCAGGAGGCAACTAGACAACTCGCCAACACCACATTTTACAAACCTCTCTCCTCTGATCCCACTTCAGAATACCAAAAGAAACTACACTGTCTCCTTAAAAAACTCCCTACCTCTACTCGGGACCAAATCCACACAGACACACCTTCTGAACCCCAACCAGGATTGTTCTATCTGCTTCCCAAAATCCATAAACCTGGACACCCCGGACGGCCCATCATCTCAGGTATTGGCACGCTCACTACTGGATTATCCAGCTATGTAGACTCTCTTCTCAAACCCTACGCAACCAACACTCCCAGCTATTTCCGAGATACTACTGACTTCCTGAGAAAACTACAAAACATCGATATCCTCCCTGATAACGCCATCCTTGCTACCATGGATGTAGAAGCTCTCTACACCAACATCCCACATGAAGACAGATTATAAGCAATTAGAAACACTATCCCAGAGGATACCACTGCCAATCTGGTAGCAGACCTATGTAACTTTGTTCTCACCCGCAGTTATTTCCAATTTGGGGACAACTTATACCTCCAGATCTGCGGCACAGCCATGAGTACCCGCATGGCCCCACAGTACTCTAACATCTTTATGGCTGACTTAGAACAACGTTTCCTCAGATCCCGTCCCCTTTTACCCCTTCTCTACTTATGCTACATCGATGACATCTTTATGATCTGGACCCATGGCCAAGAAACACTGGATGCATTCCACAGGGGCTTTAACAACCTACACCCCCCCATCAATCTCAGCCTGGATCATTCTACACAAGAGATCCATTTGTACCACAGTACAAATCACCAATGGTAAATTAGACACCACTCTTTACAGAAAACCCACTGACTCCCTCAGTTACTTACGTGCCTCCAGCTCCAATCCAGGACACACCATATGATCCATCGTCTATAGCCAAGCCCTTAGATACAATCACATCTGCTCTAATCCCACTGACAGAGACCAGAAACTTCAGGATCTCTACCAAGCATTTATAAACCTCAATTACCCACCCGAAGAAATAAAAAAACAAATTGAAAGAGCCAGACGAATACCCAGAAACCATCTACTTCAAGACAGATCCAAGAAAACCAACAATAGAACACCACTTGTCATCACCTATAGCCCCCAAGTTAAACCCGTCCAACGCATTATCAATAAACTACAACCTATACTGGAACAGGAAACCACCCTTTGAGAGGCTCTGGGAGACAGACCCATAGTCTCTTAGGGTATGTCTACACTACCCCGCTAGTTCGAACTAGCGGGGGTAATGTAGTCATCCGCAATTGCAAATGAAGCCCGGGATTTGAATTTCCCGGGCTTCATTTGCATGAAGCCGGCTGGCGCCATTTTTAAATGCCGGTTAGTTCGAACCCCCGTGCCGCGCAGCTACATGCGGCACGGAGTAGCTAGTTCGGATTAGGCTCCCTAATCCGAACTAGCTATTCTGTGCCGCGTGTAGCTGCGCGGCACGGGGGTTCGAACTAACCGGCATTTAAAAATGGCGCCGGCCGGCTTCATGCAAATGAAGCCCGGGAAATTCAAATCCCGGGCTTCATTTGCAATTGCGGATGACTACATTACCCCCGCTAGTTCGAACTAGCGGGGTAGTGTAGACATACCCTTAGGGTGTGTCTAGACTACATGCCTCCTTCGACGGAGGCATGTAGATTAGCCAGATCGGAAGAGGGAAATGAAGCCGCGATTAAAATAATCGCGGCTTCATTTAAATTTAAATGGCTGCCCCGATCTGCCGATCAGCTGTTTGTCGGCAGATCGGGGGAGTCTGGACGCGATGCGCCGACAAAGAAGCCTTTCTTCATCGACACAGGTATGCCTCGTGAAACCAGGTTTACCTGTGCCGATGAAGAAAGGCTTCTTTGTCGGCGCGTCGCGTCCAGACTGCCCCGATCTGCCGACAAACAGCTGATCGGCAGATCGGGGCAGCCATTTAAATTTAAATGAAGCCGCGATTATTTTAATCGCGGCTTCATTTCCCTCTTCCGATCTGGCTAATCTACATGCCTCCGTCGAAGGAGGCATGTAGTCTAGACACACCCTTATAGACAAACACCTAACCTCAGGATGATTTTTACCTACAACTACAGGACATACCACACTAATACCAACCATGGAACTTTCCCTTGCAACAAACCCTGATGCCAACTTTGTCCACATATTTACTCTGCTGACACCATTATTGGACCTAACTGTGCCTATTACAAGATTAAGAACACATATTCCTGTTCATCCAGAAATATAATTTATGCCATCATGTGCCTAAAGTGTCTGTCTGCTATGTACATTGGACAAACTTCTCAGACACTTCGCCAAAGAATCAATGCACATAAAACAGACATCAGGCTCTCTCACAGAGAGAAAGCTGTTGCTTGCCATTTCAGCCAGACTTAACATTCTCTTAATGACCTTAAAACATGCATATTGCTTCAGAGAGATTTTAACTCCAGACTTCAAAGAGAAGCTTCAGAATTGTCATTCATGCTTAAATTTGACACTTTATGTATGGGTCTCAACAAAGATGCTAATTATCTCACCCATTACAAAGATAGCTTCCCAAATTATCACCCTTAATGTCATTACCTCACAGACACTAACCTACCCCTCACCACCGCTCCGTTCTAAAATTTGATTTGTCAATATTATATGTGTTCACTTTTTTTGATTGTATCACTTTGGTATATATGGGTGTGCCAATTTTCTTCCACAAATTGATCTGAGGAAGTGGGTCTGGCCCACAAAAGCTCATTACCTAATAAACCATCTTGTTAGTCTTTAAAGTGCTATGTAGTTCTGTCTTTTGTTTTAGCTAGACCAGACTAACACGGCTGCATCTCTATCACTATGATATGGTTGGCACCACAGAGCCTTCATGGGATAATATGCATGACTGGAATATTGGTACAGAAGGGTATAGCTTGCTTAGAAAGGACAGGCAGGGTAAAAAGGGGGGAGGTATTGCCTTATGTATTAAACGTATATATTTGGACTGAGGTTGAGACAGAAATAGGAGACAGGCTTGTTGAAAGTCTCTGGGTAAAGATAAAAGAAGGTAAAAAACAAGGGTGATGTCATGGTAGGAATCTACTACAGACCACATCATCAGGAAGAAGAGGTGGTTGAAGATTTAAAAAATAACTAACAAAATCATCCAAAGCATAGGGCTTGGTAGTGATGGGGGGGCTTCAATTATCCAGTCATCAATTGGGAAGAAGAAGTTATTCACCTTGTGCAGTAATGATGGTTCTTCGAGATGCGTGTTCTGTGGGTGCTCCAATGTAGATGTCGGGCTTATCCTGGTGCTGCAGATCAGAGATCTTTTCCAGCCATAGCCTGCCAGACCACGCATGTGGGATGCGCGTCTTATGTCTTTTGCGCCATTTGTGAGCGCGCAGTTCGGCTCCTGCCAGTTCCTCCTGATGCTCTACAGTCTGAAACATAAGAAACAAGGTACTCCGAAGGTACACCCACACGACACGCATCTCGAAGAACCGTCGTTACTGCACAAGGTGAGTAGCTTCTTCTTCGAGCAGTGTCCCGTGGGTGCTCCACTTCACAGCAGTAGCTCATGTAATGGAGGCAGGATTCGGAGCTATTGTGCTGCAGTAGTGGAGAGTATAGATGAGGCAACCGCTGCATCGGTTATAAGGAGATTGGGTATGGCGTAATGTTTAGCGAATGTGAAGCCAGAGGACTATGTAGCTGCCCTGCAAATGTCTCATAAGGGGACCCCTTTGAGGAAGGCAGTTGACGTTGCCATCACTCGCGTTGAGTGAGCCAGTTTTGAGTAATTGTTGAAATTATGATTGGCCAGTAATGCGGCGTAGTTGGCCATCCAACTAAGGTTAATGTCGCTGAAGAGTAGGCTTTTTGGCCGAAGAGATCCAAGTGCTTACTCTCCTTGTTTCTGCTATTGGCTTTGAGCTGAGGAGCTTTCACCCTGAGAATTTGGTTGTAGATGCATGAAAAGGAATTCCATGCCTTTCGCGGGAATGAAATACTTTTTATCTGCTTTTTTGTTAGTAGCGCTAGTCAATGCTGGCATCTGTCATATGTCATCCACTATTTCTAAAATTGCATTGTTAATTGGTAGTGCCACTTTGGATTGTTGTGACAGTTGGAGGTTTCTGACAAGATGGTGCTGTTTTTGTTGTACCGTGGAAAGTTGAACCCATTGACTGTCGGCTACCCTCTTGAACAGCTCCTGAAATTGGCGGAGGTCGTTGGTTGGTGATGCATCACCCGGAAAGACTGCGTCATCCGGCGATGATAAAGACTGGTCAGTGGTAGAGTGCCTCTGTGGTTCTTCATGTTGTGACGACTGCTGTTGTTGCAGATCTGTATGATGTGGCATGGATGGGCCAATTCCCGTTGAGGTAAGTGGTCTTGTTGTGGACAGAACAAGTGAGTGGGCCCTGGTACATGAGGGTTGAGACTGATGATGGGACGGTGATGGTAATGTGTCCCAGTGAGGTGAGTGTGAGCGACATCTATCATAACAGTAGTGCCTGGAAGAGTGGTCGTAATAGCGCGTGCTGTATGGGGACCTGGAGTAGTATCTGCTCCTATGTGTCCCATGGTGTCCTGAATAGCTGGAGAGTGTAGGGGATCTAGGTGATCTTGACCTTCCTCTTGAGTGTGTGGACGATGCTGGCAAGCGTCGGTGCTGATGGTGATAATAAGGTGAGGCATAAGGAGAATAATGACTTGGCTTTGTGGTGTGATGTCCCAGTGAGTGCCTTGATGAAAATGAATGAGTGGGAGATGGTGAAGGCAGTTCCGGAGAGAAGTGCATTTGCTCTGGGCTCGGAGAAGGCATTGGTAACTTGCAGGGCTTTTGGTGAGTCTTAATCTGCGCCGGATATTGCTCGAGTGAAGTTGAACCTGGGGTTGAAATGTTCCTGGGTGCGGGCTGTGCCGCAGCGTGAAGAGGCGGTGCTGCTAGCGAGCAGTACTGCGGTGCCGAGTGTGTTGGCGTTGCCAGCTGTGCTGGCAGTGCCGATGTCAGATGGTGCATCAGTGCCGGTTGTATGGCCAGTGCCGCAGCAGTCGGTGCTGCCGCCGAGGTGGTTGTCAGCACCAAGATGGCTGTCGGTGCCAAGATGCATGCTGGTGCCGGTGCTTCGGTGCCAGTGCCGGCTCAGGGCTCGGTGCCGGCCGAGCTACCACCGACAATTTCGGTGCTGCATGCCTCGATGATGGCGGATTTGTGACCAATGTGCTGCATCCCTGCTTAGTTTTATCGGGTCCACGTGGGGGAAGTGTACCCGAGGTGCCTGGCTTATCCCCCCTGCTAATGTGCGTCGGGTAAGGCGCGTGAAGGAGAAGGCCTCCTCTTTGCATGGGTATGCTTAGGTGATGAGGGCCAGCGTCTACTGGTTTCAGTGGTTTCCGTTGGGCGGGAGGAGTCGGTCTCTTGTAGCTGTAAAGCCTTGTCAAACGAGCATTTTAAGCCGCATCTCCCTGTCCTGTCTAGCTCGCGCCGTGAGCTTAGAACAATGGGGACATTTCTGGGGGATGTGTCCGTCGCCAAGGCACTGTATGCATAGAGCATGCCTGTCTAAGGCGGGCATCGGCTCACGGCATGCTCCGCACTTTTTAAATCTGGGTGATTCCGGCATGACCCGTCGACATCTCTTGTAGTCTATGGAGGACTAGGTGGGTTTTTTTGTTTTGTTTTTTAGTCTCAATGACTAATGCGTTGCCTCAGAAAAACACTAACTAACTATAACAATTTTTTTTTAAAGTAACGATATCAACTGGAACTGTAAAACTAACAAGGACTACGACTATGTAAACAATTATTATAACTAACTAACTAACAATTTTTTTGTCTCTCAATCCTGACAGGATTGTCGAAGAGAGAGCGTTCACTCTGTCTGCGGCCAAGGACGGTCAGGAGGAACTGGCGGGAGCCAGACCATGCACACACAAATAGCGCAAAAGGCACAAGATGCGCATCGCGCATGCACAGTCCAGTGGACTATGGCTGGAAAGATCTCCGATCTGCGGCGCCAGGACAAGCCCGACACCTACAGTGGAGCACCGACGGGACACGGCTCAAAGAAGAACAGAGCTATTCTGGGTCATTGGATAACTTTGGGGATCTCTGTCTTTGCATCTGGAATGTTCCCTGTTAATGTCCAATTTAGCTCAGAGATAAAGGATCCATCCTTCTTCCACAGAAGGCAATTTGGCCAGTGTTTTTATTCACAGCAGGGCTCTTCTTTGTTGACTAAATGCAAACTCAGCTTTTGTGAGCTTTCATTATTGCAAGGGGCCATTCAAGATAGAGTGGTCCCCTACATGTGCTAACTACTTACACTAAATAGTCTGTTCCACCTTGCATTTTGTTTTGATGCTGGCAGCATCTTTCCCAGACATTAAAAGGGCTAATGCAGGGGTCAGCAACTTTTCAGAGGTGGAGTGCCAAGGTTTGACTTATTTGCCTCTTTGTACAGGTCCGAATGCCAGTGATACTTTTTAAAGTCAATAATAGTCCTACTTACAGCAGCTTCATTAATAAAAACATTAACATCTTACCTTTTAGTACAGGGGTCGGCAACCTTTCAGAAGTGGCATACCGAGATTTAACTTATTAATGGATCTGTGTGCAGGGGAAGGAGGAGGGCGGGAAGGCAAAGGCAGGCTGGGTATGGTGACCTTATTTTCTGAACCAGCTGCAGCTAGGGAGAACGGTTTAATTTAAATAATGAAACAGACTAAGCGTTTTAACTTTCTCATGTTCGTTTATGAAACTCCATTTTCAATAAAGTAAAATATTATGTCCAACACAAAAGGTTTCAATGTTTTCTTTATTTATGGTAGGGGTGGGGAACCCTTTTTGGAACCCCACAGAAAAATCAGTTGGGGACCACACAAGTGAGAAGCAAAAAATTCCTCCAAAAAGCCCCAGTGTTCACTGATGTGGCCCCAACTGAGACACCTCACTCCTCTGGTGCCCCAGCTTCACAGGGTGTGAGGACGGGAAAGGGGGGGAACTGAAGTTCTGCGGCTCCAGAGTTAGTGGATTTTATGGACCTCCTTAGGCTCTGGGGTAGGGACAAAAATTAGGGGTACAGTGTGTGAGACAGGGCTGCCAGCAAGTAGGATAGAGATGCAGGAACTGGGAGGGAGGTGGGATGCAGAAGGGAGAGAAGTTGCAAGGTCTGGGTGGGAGGTGGGGTGCAGAAGCAGGTGAGGAGTAGGGTGTCTGGCCACATGGAGGAAGCAGGAGCAAGGGAGGGTGCAGTGTATGGCCTGGAGAGAGGGTGCAGAAAGAACATGAATGAAGGAGCAGGGTGGGATGTTTGGCTAGGAGAGAGGGTGTAGAAACAAGGGAGGGTGTTGGAGCAAGCTGGGGGTGCCGGGTCTGGGGGAAGTGAGGGTATTGGGGTGGAGAGGTCTGGGCATGCTGGGGGACCTTACTTAGCTTTGTGCCCCCTTGCAGCAATGGCCACAGCCACGCTGTCCTGACCACCCTGGAGGGAGGCCCTGCTATTGGGGCCCAGGTGGTTTGGGTCCAGCCCCAGAGGGCCTGCTGCTGCTGTGACACAGTCCAGGGCTATCCCAGAGGTCCCACTACCACTGTGGTCTGGGACCGGCCCCAGAGGCTGGAGGTGCCACTGCCACTGCCCTGCAGTCCTAGGTCAGCCCCGGACCAGGTAGTTGTGGCAGCAGCACCTCTGGGGCCGGCCCCGGAACACGTGTCTGTTGCAGCAGTGTCTCCAGGGCCAGCTGCAGACCATGTCTCCACGGCAGTGGCACCTCCCTTCTTCCCTATTGCTGACACACAGCACTTCATAAGGAGCAGATGCTGCAGCAGCCCGGGATGGGAGGAGAGATAAGTCGGTGAAGGATACTGAGCTGCCCAGCCTGCCTCACTGTGGTGGAGAGCCACAGTTCACCAGAGACCCCTGTACCCTCTTCCCTTATTGAGAATACACGAATATGGCTCTGTGAACAATGGCAAGGTAAATGGAGAAGAGTGTGTTGGAGCAATGACCCATCCCTGCTTTACACTGTTGTAAAAGATGAATGGTCCAGTCTTGGAGCCTTTGCACAGAATGGTAGCAGTCATTTCAACGTGGAGTAGTCAAATTGTGGAAAGGAATTTTTGTGAATAGCCCAACCTACACAGCCCCTTCCATTGGGCATCACAATTGACAGAGTAAAAAGCCTTGGTTTGACTGATGAATTCCATGAATGCTCTCTGCATGTCTCCTGAATCTGTCATGCCACAAAGATCATGTTCATTGCATTTTCAGATGGTGTAAAGCCCTCCTCCCCATTCATTGTATCTAAGCTGCACCCAGAAATACCTCTTCCTTGCCCAGAGATACCATTTTTCTTTGTGGTTTAATTTGCTTTTTTCCTGGTTGCTCCGTAACACGGAGCAACCAAATAAGCTTTATCAAGTATATCTTGTTACTAAAATCACCTTTTTTAAGGCAATGATTTGAGACTTGTGTCCTGAAGGTAACAGGAGGTCTGTATATGCATGCCTAAGACTGATAGGTCAGCTATCAGCGATTCTTGTTTGTTTTCTCTCTTTGTCTTCAAGCTCTCTTGTAGTAAAGGAGCTTGGGGGTACCCCTCTGTAAGAAGTCCAAGTGCTTCGTCCTGGGCCTAAGAAGAGGGTTCTTTTTCAACTTGATGGTAGCATCCTATTTCCCAAGGCTAGGGAATCTGTAGCAGATTTTTAAGCAGAAGCCTAGAGGCAAAGTATTGAAGGTTTCTTGCTGGCCCCCACCTTCTGCACTCGGAGTGTCAGAATAGGGAAAAGCCTTCACACTCCCCTTCACTGATTCTGTATACAGGGGTGGGGAACCTAAGTCTGGAGTCCAGAAGCAGCCCCCAGCTTGCCTGGGTCCGGCACCTGAGGCTCGGGACTCCCCCCAGAATTAAGGAGCCTACACTGGCATTCCAGCCCCCTACCCCTGCTGTCTGCCTGTGTGGCCCCTGACTGTTTTTTCTGTGTGTCAGTGGCCCCTCGCCCAAAAAAGGTTTTCCACCCCTACTGTATACATGTGGAAACCTGCCATATCATGAATTTGCATGCTTTGGCAGCCCCTTCAATTCCAGACCTGGCTCCAACAGGTCTAGGATAAGAGCCAGTGGAATTAGTATTGTCTGACGCATTGGGCTGACATGTCATAGGTTTGGCATTGCAGCTATAAGGAACGAAGAAAGGAAATAAATACAAGAAATCATGTAGCATTTAAACAGGGACTTTGCAGAGCTGAGATAAACACAAAACAGGAGAAATTACATGCAGACTGAGAGATATCCTACGTTTCTAACCATGCTAGAAGCAGTTTTAAACAGGTTACAGTTCAAACAAACACAGTTAATACTTACCGCAATCACATATAATCTGATTACAAGATGTGTTAGCGGAGTGGTCTATAGCAATTTCATAGCAGAGATTAGGGATGTTAGATATCAGGTAATTGAATAGTCATGTAACTACATGAAATCTTTGCGGTTACACAACTATTCAATAGTCCTCCGGACAGTGCCAACACTCCTGGGCCCGCTCACGGGGAGCCCCCTGCCACCATCAAAAATGGTTTTGATGGAAAATTTTCACCCAGCCGTAATTGTGTCATTTTATTTTACTCTAAATTAGGCCATGCATTGATGCAGTGCTCAGATAGTTACCACAACACTATACTCTAGATACAGTACTATACACTCCAGTCACCCTGCCAGTAATTATATCATTTTTCAAGCATGGTTATGGCCTGAACCAAAGTGAGCAAGAGTTATACTATGAGTAACAGGTTCTCCCTGTCAAAAGTAGATGTTTGCCTGCAAGTTAGTTTCTAGAACATGAAAGTTAGCCCAGTACTGCTAGCACTTCTAAAACACATGGAACATGTAAATATGTTCCACCAGGACAATACAAGGACACCCCAACCTAGCACACGATAAAATAGGTTGACAAAAGTGATGAACAATATTTTGTCTGAAACATCAGGAGTAAAAGCACAGTAACAGATGGTAAATAGGAATGTATTGTCTGAAATATCAAGAAGAAAGTACAAAGGGAGGTAACAAACATGTCATGAAACATGAAAGATGATTATGTGTGTATCACAGATTGTTTGTCTAGGTCAGCAGTTCTCAAACTCTTTTGGCCCGTGGCCCACCTGGCTCAATGCAAACCTTTCCATGGACCATCAGTTGTTAATGGAAAGTTGCTGTTAATTACATAATTATACCCAAGCCATTTTGCAAGTGCAGCAGCTAGAGAGAACGGTTTAATTTAACCAGTAAGAAAGGAAATATGAACTGAAATTATTAAACAGATTAAGCACTTTTTCTCATGTTAGTTTATCAAATTTCATTTTAAATAAAGTAAAATATTAATTTATGTCCAACACAAAAGCTTCCAGTGTTTTCTTTATTCATTCCAGGGATGAATGACTACAGAAAAATCAGTTGGGGACAACACAAGTAAGAAGCAAAAACAAAAAACAAAAAACCCCACACCTCCAAAAAACCCCAACCCTCACTGATGTGGTCCCAACTGAGACACTTCACTCCTCTGGCTCTCCAACTCCACGGAGGCGAGAGAGAGGACCTAGGTTCAGGGCTTCCCATAGGCTAGATTTACTCTTCTGGGGTTTTGGGGTTAGTGGATTTTATGGATCTCCCTAGACTCTGGGGTGGGGACAAAAATGAGGGGTTCAGTGTGCGGGACAGGGCTGCCAGCAAGTGGCATAGGGATGGGGGTGCAGGATCTAGGCAGGAGGTCAGGTACAGAAGGAAGTGAGGGTGCGAGGTCTGGGTAAGAGGTAGGGTGCAGGAGTAGTCTGGAAGTAGGATGTCTGGCCCGGGGTGAGGGGGTAAGAGCAAGGGAAGATCCATTGTGTGGCCAGGAGGGAGGATGCAGGAGCAAGAGTGGATGCAGGAGCAGGGTGGGAATAGAATATCTGGCCAGTGGGGAAAGTGCAGAGGTAGGATGGGAGTAGGGTATCTGGCGAGGAGGGAGGGTGTGCATGAGGGGCTGGGGGTACAGGGAAGCACTTACCTGCTTTCATGCCTCATGCTGCTCCCAGACAGCGTGTTGCAGGCACGGCCTCCCACTCCTCCCACTGGCCAGATTCCAGCCAATGGGACCAGAGGGGAAAGCCTCCAGTCGTGCATCTGGCGCTGCTGTTTCCCCAATCAGGGGAGAGTGACAGCACATGGAGCTACTTCTGACTCCACTTCTTCCCCACGAGCCAGATCCAGTGTGGAGGCTTGGGGCTTTCTCCACCCCTCTCTCCCAGAAGGAAGCCAGCACTGGCACTCCAGCCTTGGTGTGGACGAGGGGCAGGACATGAGGCTGAAGCACTAGCATAGGCTCCCTGCTGCAAGGGGAGGGAGCAGGGAAAGAGGGGGGCTGAGCCTCAAGTTGCAGACCACCCGGAAGGCGGCCGTGAACCACTGTTTTAGAATCACTGGTCTAGGTCTATACATGTTGGGATATGTCAGCTTAACTCTTTGTCCAGACTAAGGGAGAATGGAGAATCCACTGTTCACTGAGCTGAGTCCATTGCCAGGGGGTACTTGTGTGTAGTGGATCAGTAGGGTATGCTGACAACTATTACTTTACTTCAACAATAAACCTGACTCAGATGCCTTCGTACCTCATCTGATTTAGGGATGTAAAGTGGGATTCCGGGCTGTGGACCACTCCAGCCCGGCTTTAGATCGCTCCAGACTGGCTGCAGTAGCCTCCAGCCCATGGGGCTCCCTCTCCCAGCCCCACCCTGGAGCTTTGGAGCACCCTTGTCTGCAGGGCATCCAGACCTGCTGTAGACAGAGGTTGCTCCAAACACTGGAGCAATCCCTGCCGGTGGGATGCCTGAGCTTGCTGTGGACAGGGGCTGCTCTAGATGAAAGCAGCCCCTGTCTGCCACAGGACCCCTGTGGGGCTGGAGTAGCCCCCTGCCTGAGGCAGGCAGGGAGCTGCTCCAGCCCCCACCAGTTAGCAGGTAACTGGTAAGCACTACCCGTTTATCTCTAATCTGATTCTTTGGTTCTTGAGGGCTCTCTCGAAGTCTGCTGTGCTGGCTACTTAAGCAAAGCCAGCGCAACATACAGGAGGAGCACACGCAGTCAAACAGTTATAATAATTAGACAGGGCAAGATATCTGTCAGGTCACCACACCAACAACTTCTGACACCAGTTTATTTCCATAAAAGACAAGACAGTTTTAGACAACTATCCATAGTAATAGAAATTGCTGTAGGCTACTTCCTCACACTGCATGGGAATAGCGCCTTGTCCCCAGGATCCTTATGGAGTCTTATGAAACCTGAAGTATGAATGTCTGCTATGCTGTACAATGATATGGAAAATGTTGAAGGCACATAAGAGAGCGATTTTATTCCTGAGGGAATTCTGCATCAAAATATTCAAAATTCTGCACAAAAACATTCTGCACACAATATTTTAAAATTCTTCAATTTTCTGCAAAATTTATTTCAGTAAATGAATGTGGAGGTAGAATGTGGGAGCATAGGAAACTGGCTATACAGAGAGGAAAGATCACTCTGCAGCCCCCCTTCCACTCCGGGACAGGGATTCAGCAATGAGGATGCACCCAACCCCGACATAATACAAAAGATAGGCCCACTCCAGAGGTCCTTGCCCAGATGGGAAGGGCTGCAGGGTAATCTCCCACCTTTTTGCAGCCAGTGGCCTGTACTATCCACTGCCATGCTGGAACCACCACATTTATTTATTAACATAGTTTGCAGAATTTTAAACTATTTTACACAAAATCATTAAATTTTTGGTGCACAATTTCCTCAGGAGTAGCAAGTGAAGCAACTCACCAGGATGAGTAGCCCGGTGCCAGGCATGGCTCAGCGTGGCAAGATCCATGTGTCTGGGAGGATCCAGGTGTGCGGTGAGAGATTCTAGGGGGAGCACAATATGAGTGCAGGCAGCTCAGTGAGTGGACTGTGGATGCCCAGGGATCCTTGAGGGTGTTTCAGGTACAGGGGCAATGGGATGCTGCAGGAGCATCCAGGTGAAAGTGGTTGGGACTCAGCAAAGGATCGTGGATCTGGTGTGGAGGCCTGGGGTTCAGCAGAGGAGACTGTGTGGTTCAGTGTGGGGTAAGAGTGGAGTTTCATGGAGGAGGGGTCCAGATGAAGCTGTTTGTGGCTCAGTAGGATAGAGGGCTTGTGGGGAGGTCCAGATGCCTGAGTAGTGGGGCTCATCAGGATGGGGTTTCAAGTGCAGGGGTCTCAGCAGGGGGCCCCAAAGCTGGGCATCAGGCAATGTAGGGGATAGTCTGGGTATAGGACTTCCAAATGCACTCGTGCTGGCTGTACAGGTGTAGCCAGACAGCCCCCCCAATCTCAAACAATCTTGCTTGCCCTCTGAGATGTCTGTATACAGAGCAGAGAAGGAACAATAAGAAGATCAGCATAGCCATTAAGCTTTGATCTGCTTTGACCAGGATATGCGAGTTTCTGACTCTGAGTAACGATTAAGGAAATAAGCTAAGCTCGAGGCTTCAAGAAGTGTCAGGCTGGCACCTATGTTGATTCGAACACACACAGTCCCTGGGAGAGGAATTTCCCACTGAGAAAAGAATTTCCCGTACTTCCAATTTAATCATCTCAATTCTCTCTTACAAGTGTAAATTAAGTTCACAACTCCCTTGTAAGAATTGGTCTCACAAAAGACAGACCAGCATCAATTGGCATTACAGATAAGAAAGAGAAAATACGTGACCCAATGGGTATATAAGATGGGCCCAGCACACACTCACTTTGAGTGTCATTCTACCCTCTACCTGCTGGTCGGGTTAGGTGTTTGACCTCCTGAGGTTCTATGGGGACGCCCACCTCGGATTTTCGTCTTTCCTAGGAATTGAGGGACCGGCCCTGGCCTGACATGCTGGAGTCGAGAGGCACAGAAGGGGGTAAAAATTGTACCTGAATGTGGTCCTCTGTCTTAAGTGTACACATAGAAAGAGTAAGCTGTTACTTGGTATCATTATTTCTATTTTTCTATCCTTATCTTCTTTGTAACCATTTTTAAGATCTATATTTTGCTAGCAGTTAAGAAATAGAACAATAGCCATTGCAACCATATGATTTATAAGCTTCCTCAATAAACCTGTAACTGTTTAAGTTTTAACCTGACTCCTTCAGTTGCTGAAGCAGAACCAGGCACAATTTAAAAACTTCAGCCGGTCTTAAGGGACAGATATAGGGAGCCCTGACTGTCGGCTGACAACAGGGGAACAGCTCCCTTACAGTGACCCCCTTCCCTGTAACTGAGGGGTGATGGAGCAGGAAGCAGGGAGGGAGGCTGCAGAGTTAAGGGAGTTTTTTTTTTACTTGATGCCAGCCCCAGCCACTCCATGCAGGGGAAATGCACTTTTTCACCACCCCAGAGCAGCTGGGACTAGCTGCTGAGCCCTGATTTAGGTAGAAAACATCAACCAGTGAGAGAATGGGGAGGGCTGAGTGTTGGAGGGATGGAGTTCAACAGTGTTCTCTCTAACATTTTCAATACTTGGGTAGGTTGAATTTTCTTTTGAGCAGGTTGAAATTTCTTATGTGCAATATCAGTATTGAGGGAGTGTGTAGATGTACACCACCAGTACAAATAAAAATCTAGATATAAGTATATATTTTTAAACAGTACATAGGTGTGGAAGAAAATATATTAAAATAAGGAACAATTAACAAGGAGTAATGCTTACATTAATTTTCTTTTTATTTGATTTCATATTAAATCAACACTACCCGTGGCATACATGTATTATCATCCTAACAACCCAAGCTAGTAAACACACAAAAATGCATATTATGCACACATAACTCAGCTTTCAGATGCTAAGCAAATCCATGAGTCAACTAAAAATATTATTTGCAAGTATTTGTACTTAGATATCCAGAAAGCCTTTGACAAGGTCCCCCACCAAAGGCTCTTACGTAAATTAAGTTGTCATGGGACAAGAGGGAAGATCCTTTCGTGGACTGAGAACTGGTTAAAAGACAGGAAACAAAGGGTAGGAATAAATGGTAAATTTTCAGAATGGAGATGGATGTTCCCCAAGGGTCAGTCCTAGGACCAATCCCATTCAACTTATTCATAAATGATCTGGAGAAAGGGGTAAACAGTGAGGTGGCAAAGTTTGCAGACGATACTAAACTGCTCAAGGTAGTTAAGACCAAAGCAGATTGTGAAGAACTTCAAAAAGATCTCACTAAACTAAGTGACTGGGCAACAAAATGGCAAAATAAATTTAATGTGGATAAATGTAAAGTAATGCACATTGGAAAAAATAACCCCAACTATACATATAATATGATAGGGGCTAATTCAGCTACAACTAATCAGGAAAGAGATCTTGAAGTCATGGTGGATAGTTCTCTGAAGACGTCCACGCAGCATGCAGCGGCAGTCAAAAAAGCAAACAGGATGTTAGGAATCATTCAAAAAGGGATAGAGAATAAGACAGAGAATATCTTATTGCCCTTATATAAATCCATGGAATGCCCACATCTTGAATACTGTGTACAGATGTGGTCTCATCTTAAAAAAGATATACTGGCATTAGAAAAGGTTCAGAGAAGGGCAACTAAAATGATTAGGGGTTTGGAACGGGTCCCATATGAGGAGAGATTAAAGAGACTGTGACTTTTCAGTTTGGAAAAGAGGAGACTAAGGGGGGATATGATAGAGGTCTATAAAATCATCAGTGGTGTGGAGAAAGTGAATAAGGAAAAGTTATTTACTTGTTCCCATAATAGAAGAACTAGGGGCCACCAAATGAAACTAATGGGCAGCAGGTTTAAAACAAATAAAAGAAAGTTCTTCACACAGCGCATAGTCAATCTGTGGAACTCCTTGCCTGAGGAGGTTGTGAAGGCGAGGACTATAACAGGGTTTAAAAGAGAACTAGATAAATTCATGGAGGTTAAGTCCATTAATGGCTATTAGCCAGTATGGGTAAGGAATGGTGTCCCTAGCCTCTGTTTGTCAGATGGTGGAGATGGATGGCAGGAGAGAGATTGCTTGATCATTACCTGTTCGATTCACTCCCTCTGGGACACCTGGCATTGGCAACTGTCGGCAGACAGGGTACTGGGCTGGATGGACCTTTGGTCTGACCCAGCATGGTCATTCTTACGTTCTTAAGGAGAGCATGACTAGTACAATATTTACTGACACTGGAAAGTAAAATAAAAGGCATTCACTAAGGCTTACACAATTTCTCTGGGGAATGTTTAAGGTTAGGGTGAAACAGAGTCCTGTAAAAAAAAGATAAAACTCCTCCTAATTTGAAACTTTCACCTTGTGTATTTCGCCAACTCAAAGAGTAAAAGCTTCAGAACAAACTTTACCAGATAGCAAAGATCTGGCCTTAATGCAATATGATTTACTATATATTAATTAGTAACACAAGATTAAGATCAGAGATTTAGATATCTACAACACACCAAAAAATTCTATTAAAAGAATCTTTTTCTTTTTTCTTTTAAGCCAATTAACACCCAGGTAAACTTTCATTGGACCTAATCACATAAGCCACAACACCAAAGGCTCATACAATCTCACATCCTCTAATACAGGGGTGGGGAACCTCAGGCCTGGGGTCTACATCTGGCTCCTGTCTTACCTGGATCCGGTCCCTGGCTTACCTGGATCAGGGCTCCCCCTCTAGCTGGAGCACACAAAATGTACTAGCCTGGGCCCTGCTAGTCTGTGGTGTGTGAGGGAATTGTGAGGAGTGTCTTTCTCCTTCTCACTCGGGAACCACGTCAGTGAAGATTTGGATGGGTTTTTTTGCTTCTCACTTGTGTGTGGCCCCCACCTGATTTTTCTGTAGGCCAGTGGCCCTGACCCAAAAATGTTTCCCCACCCCTGCTCTAACATATGCCATCAAATGCCAGCAATGCCCCTTTGCCATGTATACTGGCCAAACTGGACAGTCTCTATAACAAAGGATAAATAGACACAAGTTGGATATCGGAAATTAAAGGCATAGGAAGAAACCATCCTGATGCGCAGCAAGAAGAGTAAATATGGTAGGTGCCCAGATTGGCTTACCGGGGAAATCCTTGGTGAGTTTAAATACAAAAAGGAAGCTTACAAGAAGTGGAAACTTGGCAGATGACTAGGAAGGAGTATAAATATATTGCTTGAGAATGCAGGGGAGTTATCAGGAAGGCAAACGCGCTATTGGAATTGCAGCTAGTCAGGGATGTGAGGAATAACAAGAAAGGTTTCTACAGGCATGTTAGCAATAAAAGGGTGATCAGAGAGGGTGTGGGGCCCTTGCTGGATGAGGGAGGTAACCTAGTAACAGATGATGTGGGAAAAGCTGAAGTACTCAATGCTTTCTTTGCCTCTGTCTTCACAGACAAGGTAAGCTCCCAGACAAATGCACTAGATAATGCAGTATGGGAAGGAGGTGGACAAGATCAAGTTAGGAACTATTTAGAAAAGCTAAACATACACCAATCTATGGGCCCAGATTTAATGCATCCAAGAGTACTGAGGGAGTTGGCAAATGTCACTGCAGAGCTTTTGGCCATTATCTTTGAAAACTCGTGGAGATCGGGAGAGATCCCGGATGATTGGAAAAAAGTAAATGTAGTGTCCATCTTCAAAAAAGGGAAGGAGGACAATCCAGGGAACTTCAGACCCATCAGCCTTACCTCAGTCCCTGGAAAAACCATGGAGGGGATCCTCAAGGAATCCATTTTGAAGCACTTGGAAGAGGGGAAAGTGATCAGGAATAGTCAACATGAATTCATGAAGGCCAAGTCGTGCCTGATCTGATTAGCTTCTATGATGAGGTAACTGGATTTATGGATATGGGAAAGTCAGTGGATGTGATATACCTTGACTTTAGCAAAGCTTTTGATATGGTCTCCCACAATATTCTTGCCAGTAAGTTAAGGGAATATGGATTGGATAAATGGACTGTAAGATGGATAGAAAGCAGGCTAGACTGTTGGGCCCAACAGGTAGTGATCAACAGCTCGGTCAGGTTGGCAGTTGGTTTCTAGCGGAGTGCCCCAAGAATCTGTTCAAGGACCTATTTTGTTCAACATCTTTATTAATGACCTGGATGAGGGGATGGATTGTACCCTCAGCAAATTTACAGATGACACTAGGCTAGGGGGAAGAGGTAAATAAGCTGGAGGGATATGGGTTCAGATAGGGTCCAGAGTGACCTGGACAGATTAGAGGATTAGGCCAAAAGAAATCTGATGAGGTTCAACAAGGACAAGTGTAGAGTCCTGCACTTGGGATGGAACAATCCCAGGCATTGTTACGGCTGGGGACCAAATGGCTAAGTAGCAGTTCAGCAGAAAAGGACCTGGGGATTACAGTGGATGAGAAGCTGGATATGAGTCAACAGTGTGCCCTTGTAGCTAAGAGGGCTAATGGCATATTAGGTTGCATTAGGAGGAGCATTGGCTGCAGATCCAGAGAAGTGATTATTCCCTTTTATTCAGCACTGGTGAGGTCACATCTGGAGAATTGTGTTCAGTTCTAGGCCCCCCACTATAGAAAGGATGTGGATGTATTGGAGAGGGTCCAGGGGAGGGTGACCACAATGATTAGGGGGCTGGAGCACATGGCCTATGAGGAGAGACTGAGGGATTTGGGTTTGTTTAGTCTGCAGAAGAGAAGAGTAAGGAGGGATTTGATAGCAGCCTTCAATTTCCTGAAGGGAGGTTCCAAAAAGGATGGAGAAAGGCTGATCACGGTAGTGACGGATGGCAGAACAAGAAGCAATGGTCTCAAGTTACAGTGGGAGAGGTCCAGGTTGAATATTAGGAGAATACATTTCACTAGGAGGGTGGAAAAGTATTGGAATGGGTTACCTAGGGAGGTGGTGGAATCTCCATCCCTAGAGGCTTTTAAGTCTTGGCTTGACAAAGCCCTGGCTGGGTTGATTTAGTTGGGATTGGTCCTGCCATGGGCAGGAGGCGGGACTTGATGACCTCCTGAGGTCTCTTCCAGCTCTATGATTCTATGAATGATAATACACATAAACCTGTAGGGCAGGGTTAGGGAACCTTTTTGGGTCAGGAGCTGCTGACCTACAGAAAAACCAGTCAGAGGCCAGAGATTGCGGGGGAAGGAAGGGCTGGAGTGACAGCACAGGCTCCCTAATGCTGGGAGAGGCCTAAGCCTCGGGGGCCAGATCCAGGCAACCCAGGTGTCGCATCTGGCCCCTGGGCCTTAAGTTTCCCACCCCTGCTGTAGAAGGGTATTTTAACTTGGCTGAGTACTCATTGATGGATTTAAAAGTAGCCATTATTCTACAAAGGAATTTCACAAGCCAACTGCAGAGAAAGAGTGCAGAATTAGCTTTCCCCTGCAAATTTGACACTGTCTCTTGTGGCTTGAACAAAGACCTGAACTGGATAGCCCATTATAAAACCAGGTTTTTTTACATCCAAACCCTATTAACATAAAAAGCTAAGTATGGGACACTTCCTGCCCACTCAATTAGCCTCATTAGCACCGGCACTACAATTGACAAGTACTTCTCCCCCTTCTTTTTCTGTTATAAATTGTGAGGGTCCCCCCCCCCTTTCTCTCCACTCTATTCATCTGAGGAAGTGGATTTTGCCCACAAAAGCTCATGATACTTGCAAATTGCATAGCTCATTTCGAGTTTATTTCAAAATCAAGTGTTGTTTCGAGACATCTCTTAACCCTCGTAGAACGAGGGTTACTGGGATGCCGAAATAGTGTGCCCACTATATTTCAGAATAGCGGACGCGTTCAAAAGATGCAGGGTAGCTATTTCGGGATACCTTTGGTATCCCAAATAGCTTTGATGTGTAGATACACCCTAAGATGCTATAGGACTACTCATTGTTTTTATTTGAAATGTAACCATGCAAATGTCCTGGCAGAAACACACCTCATGCAGTCTGCTTCCCCTTCTACTCGCCTTCACAGCCCAGGAGACTTGAGGAGAGTGCTGGGTTTCTGCCTCTACCTCTCTCTCTCTTCTCCTCTTTAGGCTGATCATCTGAGAAACGGGACTCCCCAAATTCCCTTCCCCTCTAACACCCCCCCCCATCCACTTCCTCCCTCCTCCTCCTCCTCTTCCCAAACTCTCTTACCCTACAACTCCCCCCAGCCACTTACTTCTTCCTTATTTCCCCTCACCTGCTCTCTGAGCACCTCCATTTCTAGAGGTCTCAGTGACAGGACCCCCCTCCCCCAGATGGTCAGCTGATCTCCCTGCGAGGGAGCTCTGAACCTATGGGTGGGGCTCATTAAACAGCTAGGCAGCCACACAGCTTATTGGAAACCTTGGAGCTCAGTGGGGTAGCTGGATGGGGAGGGATTCCAAATTCAGAGGGTAAAGCTCAGCAGGGTAGATTCAAGTAGGGAGAGGTTGGTGGGAGGATTCTGTAGTGTGAGGCTCAATGGGGAGTTCTAGTTGCATGGGGTTGGGTATCTGGCGGTGTTGTTCCCAGCACCACCCCCACCACAGTGATTATCTCTCCACCAGGTGTTCTGGGCACCTGAAATAACATACCCACACTGCTGGGGAAGGGTGTGTGACTGCTTTTGTGTCATCCCTTTGCTTCCCTGTCAAAAAGTGACTTTCTCTGAGGAAGCAAAGATATCTGATAGCACATGAATTCTGTGCATGCACAGTGGAACAGAATACCCCCTTCCTCCTCCCAGGATTGGTACATGAATCTGGAAAGACCAAAAGAGCACAAAATACACTATTAAGACTGTTCTTCTTCTCTGGGTCTGTCTTCTTTTGCAGTGCCCAAGACTACTGAAAATTACTTGGAACAGTCTACTTAAAACCAGAATTGTAACAAACAAACAAGAAATCTGGTCAAAAAAATCACCACAACAATCTCTGTGAATGGGGTGTACAATCTCACACCTACAGCTATCCATGGAACAGAAGGCACTGAAAAGACTGATTCCTGTGATTCCAAATGTTGTGCGCTATGAGTGTGAGAAACCATTCATGTGGTGCCAAAGGACACAGATGTTTCCAAATCTCAGCAGTACTGCACGCTTTGGGGGTCATGTTCTGCAGCAGACACTTCAAAGAACTTATTTTTATCACTGCCATAATCAGCTATGACTCTCAATACACAATGCTTACATTTGTTAAGAATGTGCCATTTTTAGAATAGAACTGTGTTTTAATCTTGGAACTACTCTTGTGACTCCACAATTAAATTTACTTCCTCTGTACAGCAGTAGTCAATTCCATCTACTCCTCCAAACCTACTTAGGCCTGGTCTACACTAGGTAATTAAGTCAGTATAACCCCAGGAACCAACTTCTAAGCCCCCACCCTCCATTTTCTTGTTCCCTTCCAAGTTCCAGAAGTCCTGGCTTCTCCCCCTCTCTCCCAAGGTACCCTGCACTCTGCAAAACAGCTGGCTGCAGCAAGCACTAGGAGAGAGGTGGAAGCTGATTGCCAATAAGTGCTAAACAACCATTTATTTTTTCCAAGGGTACTCCAGCCCCAGAGCACCCATGGAACTGATGACTATGCATATAACTATGTTGTCCAGGGGTGTGAAAAATCCACATACCTAAGCAATGCAGTTAAACTGACCAAATGTCCATCATAAAGAGTACTTAGTATATGGGACAATTATCCTATCACCCTAACTATTGCTTCTCAGGTTGGTGGATTACCTACACCAGTCATTATAAGACTTCATTGCACTGTGACCCTTCTCTGACAACAAAATTACTATACAACTCCAAGACAAGTACTGAAGCCTGAGCCTGCCCAAAGCCTGTCACCCTGGCTGCGGTAGCCAAAGCCTGAGATCCACTACCCAAAGAAGGAGGGACAAAGCTGAAGCCCAAGGGCTTCAGACGGAAGCAGTGGGCCTGCAACCTGAGCTTTGCTGAAATCCTTAGGCTTTGCATTTGGCTGTGCACAGTAGGGCTCTGTAGTCAGCCCTGTGCCCCAGTAAGTTAAAGCCACCCCTAGCAACCCTACTAACATGGGATTGCAACCCACATAGGGATCCTGACCCACAGTTTGAGAACCACAGATCTACACCAATGGCAGAACCTCTCTCATGGGTGTAGGTCCCATCTTTACTGAAGCATTGTAAGTGTAGATTGGTCTTTAGAAAACACATTGATGTCTTGCAAATTACCCCAGACATTACTGCTTTCTTTTAAAGGACCATCTTTGCTAATCTCCTCTCTCACTCTCTGTTCATCTCTCTCCTAGACCTTATCCTTCCTTAGTTACCAGTCTGACTTCATATCTCTTGTTTTTAGTGAGAAGACCAGCTACAGAAAAGAGGTGGTGTGAATTGTAGTGTCCCTGTTAAATACTTTAAAATCAAAATTTAAGGTGTAAAAAAATCTTATAGTAACAGAAACTAATAATGTTTTCATGATATTTAAAAATATATTTAAATGAAAGTAGTTCCTTGAAATACAGGATAACATTTTCAAAATGCCTTCAATGGGAATTACGTGCCTACTTTCTTGTTTCCCTCCACAAGTGTTAGGCAGCACAGGAGGAGAAGCAGAGCAATAAGGGCATGATTCAGAGTCTGTGAAAGTCAATGGTAACACACACATTGACATTGATGGAGTAAGGATTGGACTCTTGTTTAGGGCACATAGTATGATGGAACAGAGATTTATTAAGAATTAAGGAAAAGGTATAAGTTAAAGTAAGAAACATCAGGAATATTGACAGTTCACAGGGCATGGAAGGAGAGCTGAGGAGCAAAATGGAGTGAAAGATATGATACTGCAGAAATTCGGTGATGGAAAGATCTATGAAATAGCAATGTTGAATCATAGAAGACTGTGGTTGGAAGAGACCTCAGGAGGTCATCTAGAGTAGACCAACCTACTGCTTGAAGCAGTACCACCCCCAACTAAATTATCCCATCAACTAAGGTTCATCATCTGATTAAGTGGATTTTGCCCACGAAAGCTCATGGTACTACATATTTTTTGATAGTCTCTAAGGTGCCACAGAGCTACTCATTTTTAAAGTTACAGTCTAACACAGCTACCCCTCTGAGACTTTTTAAATCATCCCTGTGGGTATGTCTAATTTCCCGGGCTTCATTTGCATCTCGCCGGGCGCCGCCATTTTTAAATGTCCGCTAGTGCGGACTCCGTGCCGCGTGTAGCTGCGCGGCACGGACTCTGCACTAGCGGACATTTAAAAATGGCGGCGCCCGGCAAGATGCAAATGAAGCCCGGGAAATTCAAATCCCGGGCTTCATTTGCAACTCCGGTTGCCTACATTACCACCCTAGTTCGAACTAGGGTGGTAGTGTAGACATACCGTGTCAGGGCTTACTCAAGTCTGGTCTTAAAAATCTCTAAGGATGGAGATTCCACCACCTCCCTAGGTTACCAATTCCAGTGCTTTACTACTCTCATGATTCTATATATGTGTTAGTCTCTAAGGCTATGTGTAGACTACGCTAGACTTTCGAAAGAGGATATGCAAATTCCACAGGAATTTGCATATCTTCTTTCGAGCTCACTTACGAAAGCAGCACTTTCAAAAGTGAAAGTAATCTAGACGCGGTTTTGTTGGTGAACCCGTTTGTTGACAAGCCGCGTAAACCTCATTTTTTAAGGAAAAGTGGCTTGTCGACAAACAGGAGGGCTTGCCGACAAACCGCATCTAGATTATTTTCACTTTTGAAAGTAAGCTCGAAAGAAGATATGCAAATTCCCACAGATTTTGCATATCCTCTTTTGAAAGTCTACCGTAGTCTAGACGTACCATAAGGGTTCCACAGGACTACTTGTTTTTATTGTTCTAAAATTATCTATATCCTGTCTTGCACTGAATTGCGGGTAGATGGCAGCAAATGGCAAGGGATTTTCAAACTGCTGTATCAGGTTCTCTTTTTACATGACTGCAGAATCTTTGGCTCTCAAAACAAAATGGTGCTGCCTTTGCATTAGCAAGAGATCAGAAACAGGAGGAACTCAAATTGCAGGCAAATAAATACAACTATGACATAGTTGGCATCACAGAGGCTGTGTCTAGACTACAAAGTTCTTCCGGAAAAAGATACACAATTTGCGTACCGCAATTTGCATAGCTTTTTCCGCTTTTTTTGGAAGAGGCTTTTTTGACATTTGGACTGTCTATACTGGGCCAAATGTGGGAAAAAAAACTTTTTCCGAACATCCCTTCTTCCTCGTAAAACGAAGTTCACAAGGATGCAGAAAAAAAGTGTCTGCTCTTCTGAAAAAATTTCCATAGAGGAGACGTGTTCCTTAGACGCAGCAGAATCTCCGCTAGTCCTCTAGTATCCCGGAAAAACTCTGCAGTCTAAACATACCCAGACACGTGGTGGGATAATATGCATGACTGCACTATTTTGTTATGAAGTTACCCAGGTTTGTGAGATCCCTTTGTTACTCTTTGCAATCTGTTTTGGCTTCCACTATCTTGAGTAATTTCATATAATCTACACCTTGCATTTTTCTGGGAGTGCTCTGAGTCACAGAGTACCCATGGAGTTGGTGTCTATGCAGTGAGGCAACATCTGTTATTGTGCCACTTTCTGTTGGTGAATGAGACAAGCTTTTAAGTTCATACAGCTCAGTGTAAACTCAAAAGTTTGTCTCAGTCACCAGCAGTTGGTCAAATAAAAGATGTTTCACCTCATCTGCCTTCTCTCTCTACTATCCTGGGGCTAACCTAGTAATGTTAACTCCTATACAATGAATATTAATAGAAAGGTGATGAATATTATTATACCTTCACCTGTTTACAGGATTTTCAATTAGATCTACACTTTTTCTACATTACATGCTTTCAGAATTAGCAGGTTACAGAGATTACAAAAGATGTGACACAAAGTATTTTTACAGAGCAAGTGAAAATAAGCAAAAGACAAAACAAAGAAGACACTGTTTAGTGCAACTATCTTTCTAGGCTGCAAGAACAAAGGGAAAGAACATGTTTATATATCAGAAAGGACAATACCTGGTCTGGCCAGACCCCTTATCTATCTTTCCTGGCTTCAAGGATGAATGGGAAAAAACATGTTCAAAGGACAATGCCTGCTCTGGCCAGATCCCTACTACTACTGTGTTGCCTTCCCAGACCCCTATTAATTCTTACATATTCCAACAAATACAAATTGCATTATAGATATAAATACAGTAGGACATCAGAATTATGAATGACTTGAGAATGGAGGTTGATCATCACTCTGAAATGGTGATAATTTGGAACATTACAGTCCTTTCAAGTTTACAACTGAATAATGACTTAATTCAGCTTTGAAACTTTACTAGTCAGAAGAAAAATGCTGTTTTTAACCATCGTAATTAAAATCAAATACAAAAAGTTTCCTTACCATAATACACCGTTTAAAGTTTTCCTTTTTTTAAAGTAGTGTGCATTTAACACAACACTGTACTGTATTTGACTTTTTTTCTCTGCTGCTACCTGATTGCATACTTCCTATTCCTAATCAAAGACTCATAGATTATTAGAACTGCAAAGGACCTCAAGAGATCATCAAGTCCAGTCTCCTGCCCTCACGGCAGGACCAATCACTGTCTAGATCAACCATGATAGGTGTCTAACCAACCTGTTGTGAAATATCTCCAGTGACAGAGATTCCGAAATCTCCCTCAGCAATTTTTTCGTGTTTCACCACCCTGACAGTTGGAAAGTTTTTCCTAAAGTCCAACCTAAACCTCCCTTGCTGCAATTTACGCCCATTGCCTCTTGTCCTATCATCAGAAGCCAAGGAGAACAATTTTTCTCCCTCCTCCTTGTAGCACATTTTTAGATACTTGAAAACTGCTATCATATCCCCTCTCACTCTTCTCTAAATATCAACCCAATTCTTCTAGTCTTCCCTTATAAGTAATGCTTTCTAGACTTTTAATCATTTTTGTTGTTGTTCTTTGGACCTTCTCCAATTTTTTCACATCTTTCTTGAAATGTGGTACCCACAATACTCCAATTGAGGCCTAATCAGCACAGAGTGGAGCGGAAGAATGACTTCTCGTGTCTTGCTCACAACATGCCTGTTAGTGCATTCCAGAATCGTATTTGGTTTTTTTGCAAGTGTCATACTGTTGACTCATGTTTAACTTGTGATTTACTATGACCCCTAAATACCTATCAGCAGTGCTCCTTCCTAGATAATCACTTCCAATTCTGTATGTATGAAACTGATTGTTCCTTCCTAAGTAGAGTACTTTGCATTTGACCTTATTAAACTTCATCCTATTTACCTCATACCATTTCTCTAGTTTGTCAGGGTCATTTTGAATGTTGTCCCTACCCTCCAAAGCACTTGCAACCCCTCCTAGCTTGGTATTATCTGCAAAATTAATAAGCATACTCTCTATGCCAATACCTAAATTGTTGATGAAGATATTTAACAGAACTCATCCCAAAACAGACCTCTGTGGCACACTTGTTATGCTCTTCTAGCATGATTGCGAACCATTAATAACTACTCTCTAAAAATGGTTATCCAGCCAGTTATGAACCCTCCTTACTGTAGTCCCATTTAAGTTGTATTCCCTAATTTATTGATAAGGTCATGCAAGACCATATCAAAGGCTTTACTAAAGTCTAGTTATACTACATCCACCGCTTCTCTCTTATCCACAAGACTTGCTATCCTATCAAAGAAAGCTATTAGCTTGATTTGACATGATTTGTTCTTTACAGATCTATGCTGGCTGTTACCTATCACCTTATTATGTTCCAGATGTTTGCAGATGAGTTCTTTAATTATTTGCTCCACTATCTTCCTTGGCTCAGAAGTTACGCTGACTGGTCTGTAGTTTCCTGGGTTGTTCTTATTTCCCTTTTTACAGATTGGTACTATATTTGCCCTTTTCCAGTTTTCTGGAATCTCTCCCCACTTCCATGACCTTTCAAAGATGATTGCTAAAGTCTCTGATACCCCCTCTATCAGCTACTTCAGTATTCTAGGTTGCTTTTCATCAGGTCCTGGTGACCTGAAGACATCTACCTTTTCTAAGTAATTTTAACTTGTTTTTTTATTTTAACTTCTAAACCTACCCCATTTCCACTAGCATTTACTAGGTTAGGCATCCCATCACCATCAATCTTCTTGGTGAAAACCTAAACATAGTCATTAAGCAGCTCTGCCATTTCCAGGTTTCCTGTTCTTGTTTCTCCCTTTTTGCTGAGCAATGGGCATACCCTGTCCTCAGTCTTCCTCTTACTTCTAATATATCTGTAGAATGTTTTCTCATTACCCTTTGGCTACGTCTACATTGGCCCCTTCTCCGGAAGAGGCATGTTAATTTCCAACTTCAGAATAGGGAAATCCACGGGGGATTTAAATATCCCCCGCGGGATTTAAATAAACATGGCCGCCGCTTTTTTTCCGGCTTGGGGAAAAGCCAGAAAAAAGCGTCTAGACTGGCGCGATCCTCCGGAAAGTAGGAATAAGAGATCCTCCGGAAAAGGGCTTTATTCCGGAGGATCGCGCCAGTCTAGACGCTTTTTTCCAGCTTTTCCCCAAGCCGGAAAAAAAGCGGCAGCCATGTTTATTTAAATCCCCCGCGGATTTCCCTATTCTGAAGTTGGAAATTAACATGCCTCTTCCGGAGAAGGGGCCAATGTAGATGTAGCCTTTATGTCTCTAGCTAGATTGAGCTAATTTTGTGTCTTTGCCTTTCTAATCTTGTCCCTACATCAGAGGTAGGGAACCTTTATTTCTGAAAAATAAGTAAGGGGCTCCAGACAAGTGAGAAACAAAATCCCACACCCCACCTCTTATCAGCATGGGTTCCCCAATGGTGGGGGGGAGCCCCGAGCCTTAGGGGCCAGATCCAAGCAAACTGGGGGCTGCATCCAGCCCCAGGGCCTTAAGTCCCCCCCTCCCCCGATAAACATACTTGCATTGCTTATATTCAATTCATCCTTTGTAATTTGACCTAATGATGCCTGTTTATTACTCTGATGTTGATAATTTTGTTCTACAATGAAATACCTTTCTAAAGTTACTTTCAATTTTAGCAACGGTCACAGAGTTGTTCCCTGATAACAAATGGAAAAGAAGCTGTCCTGCCTGTTTAGGGAGGAAAGGTCTGTGATCCATGAGATTCTATGAAGGCATCTCCACCCAGTGAAAAACAAGTGCAGAGCCTGCCCCAACTCTGTTATTCATGGAGCAGTTTGAAGGAGTTTTTGCACCCCTCCCCCGCGCCCAACCCCACCCTTGCTTCCTGGGAGGCCAAGGGAGAGATTCCCTCCTAGGAGCCCTTTCCCAAATCCCCACACGCCGCCTGCCCCGACACTAGGCTTCGCAGGTGGGGAGAGTTCAGAGGAGGCGAGGGACTAATACTAAGCTCTGTCGGGACGCTCAGTGTAGGACGGTGCGTCCCTCTCCCGCGGGTCCCTGTGGGCGTTTCCCCTCGTTAGGGGCCCCTCGGGCTGGTGGGGGGGGAGGGGCTCCGCATACCCGGGAGCTCTGCCCTGCCTGAGAGTCTCAGGCGCCTCTGCCGCCCTGTCAGCTCCGCTCTCGGGGTCTCTCTCAAGGCGCGCGGGGGGGGGGGAGAGACACGTTCCCGCGGCTCCCAGCGGCCTCAGCAGGGACAGGCTCAGCCTGGCAGGCGGCCGCTTTTGCAAGAAGCTTGAGCCCCGCGCGCTGCCGTCCGAGCCCCTCTCGCGGAGCCCTGCGGGAGGGTCGCGCAGCGCGCCCGCAGCAGAACCGAGCAGTCCCGCGCCATGTCCGGCCTCGTTAAGGTTTCCGGTGGCCTTAAGTCAGTGGACTACGAAGTGTTCGGCCGCGTGCAGGGTAAGGGCGCGGCGCCAGGGCCCTCAGGCTGGGTTAAACGCGGCGCGGTTGAGCGCGCATGCGCGAAACTCCGAGTTGGCTTCTGGCGCGAGGCTGAGGCGAGCGAGCGGCCCGGCCCCGCCCTTTCCCAACGACTTACAGGAGTGGCCTCCTCTGGGCAGAGCGTGCTGCTAAAGCCTCCGCGCGCCTAAGTGGCTTGTACAGCCAGGGGCTGGTGAAGCCCCTGCTGGTGCCCGTCGGGCGGGCGGGTTGGATTCACTTCTCGGCTGCGACCCGGCCCCTCCCAGCCAGCTAGTTATTCCAGCCGTTTTTCTCCCCGTAGCTTTGCAGTGCGAGCGCTTGAGCGTCGCATCGGTGGCTGCAGAAGGAGTCGTCTCTCGGTGTGTCTAGACTACAGGGGTTTTCTGAAAAACGTGGCCTTTTTTCAAAGAAACTTCCCTTGTGTCTAGACTGCTGCTGTGTTCTTTCGAAAGTAAATCGAAAGAGCACGGCAGGTTTTTTGATCGCGGAAAACCACATTTTATGAGGCATAACACCTATTTTTACAAGTGCTCTTCTGAAAAAAGGCATTATTGGACATGAACTGCTTTTTTTTTTGAAAGAGCATCCAGACTGCCTGGGTGCTTTCTTTTGAAAAAGCGTCTCGTTTTTTCAAAAGTACTGGCTGTGGTCTAGATATACCCCTAGCACCAGCATCCAGGAGCCCAGGGTCGGCAACTGGGACCCTCAGGCATGGACTGGCATACAATGTACCATTAAAAACAGATTTACCAACACTTTCAGTGGTAAAGTTGGCCTTACACTGCATACTTGAGTGGATGGTGCAAAAGAACATTAAATGAGAATAAAAACATAAACTGAATGACAGAGACCCATAGTTCATAGTATATCTAGCTCAATGAGAGCCTGATGTTGGCAGGGGGCCATTAAACATTGCAGCAATTCAAATAAATAATTAAGTTATTTGCTAGTTTAATGACATGGTATCCAACACTAGCTATGTGTGTCTATTTGGCCAGTTGAGTGTGAATAGTTGGCTTGAAGAATGTGGCTGTTGGGCCAGTCAAGTGTGGCTTGTTCATGCTTCAGAACTGGTTGGGCACCACTGGTTTAATGCATGCTATAAGTCTTATGTATCTTTCATAATTTAGGGCTTAGTGTTACACCAAACTATCTCAGTTCAGACAGTGTTCTGTAGTTTTCAGCAATAAATGCATAGGTGGTTATATAGATATAGATATAATATAATAAATTTAGCAACCTTAATTTTTGGTGGGATAGCTAAAAGCTTGACAATATGTTTATATAACATAGCATTTATTTTGTACTTGGAGACTGCTGACATTCTGTAAAGATACTATTTATGCAGGATTTTGGCTGAAGGTCTTGTCTCCTTAGCAGATGATGTAGGAACTCCCCTAGTTTGTGAGTCTTGAGGGCAACAGTGGTGGCTTAGAGTGCAAGTCATGTCCCCTACTTGTTATTTTGAGCTTTCTGAACATTCCAATCTATTTCTTCAGTTAAATGGTAGGCAGAGTTCCCTGAAAGAAAATGCTAATTCAAGATGTCCATCATAAGATGGCTAATAAAAAAATAAAAGGGTGAAGGGCTTCTGGGATGCCTAGAGAAAAAATAAGTACATGATGCAAGAATCAAGGGGACTTGGCTTCTCTCTTACCTTCCTATGGTTGTCTTCAAGGATTAAAACTTGAAGCTGTAGAAGTGTTCTTTTACTGTATTGCTAAGAAGTTAAGGTTAGGGATAGAGAATCCTTGAAAAGAATATCTTCAGTGAAGCAGAATTACGGGTAAGACATTTTCTCTTTCATTATTTGTCCTAAGGAAGACCATCATAAGTAGCCATGAAAAACAAATTCATAGCCATGAAAAACAGATCACAAAGCATAAAAACTGGTCTTTTGTGTGCTTTTACCTTGTATGCTACAGATTTCATGGGGAAGACTAGTGTTTCTCAAATTGGGGGTCCTGAACCAAAAGGGAGAGTTGAAAGGTTATTTTAGGGGAGTTACAGTATTGCCGTCCATATTTCTATGCTGCCTTCAGAGCTGGATGGCTGGCGAGCAGTTGCTGTTGGCTAGTCATCCAACTCTGAAGCCATGCTATGCCAGCGACAGCACAGAAATGAGGGTGGCAATATTAGAAATAAGGGTGGCAATACTAGAAAGCAGCATTTGTTGTCTAGGTGCCCAGCTCTGAAGTAGGGATGTGAGTATATAGTCGTTTAAACAATTAACCAATAAGTCTGGTTTTACTGGTTAATCCAAACACGATATGCCCACGCCCCTGGCTGCTTCTGTATCTGAGGTGGGAGAGGCAGGAGCCAGTGCCTGTGGCAAGCTGTCTTTTAAGCTGGCTCTCCACATGTGCCGGTTCCCACAGAGACACCTTCCCTCCCGAACGCCTGCTGCCTTCCAGCTCCACGGGAGCTAATAAGCACGGGGAGACATCTTAAAAGCCATCTCCTTGCAAGCACCAGATCCCGCTGAGCCACCTGTTTCCCCCCCCCCCCCCACTCTGCTGTCTCTTTATCAGAAGCAGCACTGGGTGGGGGTCAGGTGGGATGAGGGAGCAGCTTCTGTCTGTGGGGTGGTACAGAGGCAGCAGTGCGAGATGGCAGGTGGCTCCCCAGAAGTAGCTGGGAATGCACTAGCTGCCAGCCCTGCCCTCCCTGGGGGGTGGAGGAGGTGGAGAGGGAGCATTTTAGTGACCATGTGAACCCTAAACATGTTTGTGGCTATGTGATTACTAAAATAAACTACATCTAACATCCTTACTCTGAAGGTGGCACTTCAGCAACAGCGCAAAAGTAAGGGTGGCTGTACAATACCATTCTATCTGCTGGTAACGGCTCTGCCATCAGAGCTAAGCTTCTAGCCAGCAACTGCTGCTTTTCAGCTACCCACTTCTGAAGGTAGTGCCGCCATCAGCAGCAGTGAAGAAGGGTATCTGTACTGCAACTCCCCCACCCCAATAAGCTTGCAACTCGTACATAACTCTTTTGGGGGTCAGGAACCTTAGAATTACGCACCATGACATTTCAGATTTAAATAGCTTGAATCATGAAATGTAGAATTTTTAAAATCCTATTACAGTGAAATTGATTAAAATGGACCATGAATTTGGTGGAGCTCTAATAATAAAATCAAAACAAATATGTACATATATATGAACCTGACTCCTAAGTAGCTATCCATATTTTAGAATTGTGATAAACATATATGACCAATAAAGTTTCGCAGAAAATTAGATGCAGCCTCTAATACTCAACTGAGTTTACAGACACACAAATTAGGTGAAGCTGTTAGCAATAGCATTAATTCTGTTAAATTAATCTGTCTTATCTTTTTTTTTTTTTTTAGGTGTCTGCTTCAGAATGGTAAGGCAGCATGTACGGGGCCAATTTTACATTTCAACAGTGTGGTATTTCCAGTGCTAAAAATATTGTAGGAGGCCTATATACAAAGGCATCCTGTTGGCATTTTCAGTTCTGAGCTGGACAGGGTTAAATATTTTGTGTTTTTTGTTGCTGTTTTTTAAATCATAGGTTCTTTTTATAGTAGATATATGATATAAACTAATCCTACTGTTAAAATAGTTTTTTTACAAAAATATTCATATTGATGTTATTCAGTTTGTTTGTATCACAGTAATACTTAGAGGCCTTGATCGGGATGGTGATTGTGTGTATGCACCCTGAATTTAAACATTTTAAGAGCCTGACAATATGTTGACTTTCAGAAAATGTCAGTTTTGAGCTATTGAAGCAATGGATGTTCCTTTATTTTTTCATGAAAATAAGTGTACCGTTTTAATTGTTCAGAAAATTAAAAAAATTAATCTATCATGGTTATGATTTTTTTCTGACAGATGATGTCTAGTAAACACACGATGTGAAAGTTTGGTCTCTGCAGCTCAAAACTCATCAAAGCTTCTCCACCTGTTCTGAATTTGCAGCAGGAGCATTCCAATTAAAAAAAAAATAAGCAGAAATTCAGAAAACGAGGAAACTTGTTTTACAGAGTGGAAATAGCTAGAATACTATATTTTCTGAAAATATTGACCTATGTTTAATATTAAAGATAAGGCTTTTTCAGTATATGATTATTCTTGTGAAACAGCTGAAAGTTGAAATGACTGAAGGACTTAGGATATATAACATGTTTTTAATTAGTGACATCATTCATTCCACCCACTCTGGTCTATCCAGCTACTTTGGGCTCTTGTGTTGAGTTGCCACTCTATGAGAGATATGGTCCATTGCTTTGTGTTAAGTATTGTTAACTTGGAAGTGTCAATCTGTGTAATTGAAAGTTGTGACATCATCCTGGGCCTGCTTTATATTTATTTAAGTGAAGAGAAGTGAATATTGAGTGTATTGTATGAGAAAACAAACAAGTCTGTGCCTCTCTCATATTTTGATGCCTTATCTACAAACAAATGTGACTGAATAGATAAATTTAAAATTCTCTTTATTACTTTTTAACAGATATGACAAAATATAATAAAACAATGTTGTTTAATTGTTAAGAAATTAGAAATTATTGTTGTTTAGAAATTGTTCTGATAGTGTCTAAGCAGGAACAGTTTTCCAGTGAACTTTTAACAGATAATTACTATTCATTAATAATAGCCTAGATCAGCCCAGTTGAGTGCATATGGAATAAGTCCCCAGAGGCTAATAGTAAAATCTGAGTGTGATATATGCAACTGGATAAAGATGATTGATTTAGAAAAGCAGCCATGTTAAAATACCTGTGACATATATATTTATGCAACTAATATATGAAGAAGTAGAAGACCATTTGTTGGCTAATAATGGTTGACATTTTCTTTCGGTGGAATAATTCTTTGCTGGATTTCTGAACGAGTCTGTACAGTTTTTGGGTTTAAAATATATCTTTATAACAAGGTATATGTTACCTAGATACGAGAGAGAGAAAATACAGCATGGCAAAACTTTAAAAAAGGAGATAAATTCAAGTGGCCGAAGCCAGCATAGGAAGTGAATAGATGACAAGCAATCACAATAATAATAATTTATTGTAAACAGAGCCATATTAACACCTCAAACAATTTACTAAACTTCAATCTTTATTGCTACTACAATTCCCTCTTCTTCTAGTGTTTTGCTCTCCTTCATTTACTTCTCAAGGAAACTTGCTAATTATTTTGACAGTTTGCTTGAAGATGAGGTGTCATGGCTCTTTTAAGGAAGTGTAGTAAATTCAAAAGTGCTTTAACAAAAGATGAAGTTTTTACAGCCCTTTGTTTTTGCTGCCAGTGTTATTTTTTGAAGTTGCAGCTATAAGGGTGATGTGAAAGACCCTTAATCTCTGCACAAGAAGATAACATATGTTGACAATTCTTACATGGAGATTGTAGATTTTATCCCTCCTCCTGCCAGGGAACCATCAATAGGTTCTGATATATCATGGGAAAACAAAACCAAAGAAGCTATATTGCTACTTCCTTTATTGCCAGTAGTGTAACTTGGAAGTAGAGCCAAGAGGTGATGTTATGATAAAACTGATAAGTACAGTGGAAAAATCTCACTGTCTTGTAGAAAAAATAGCTGCTTCTGCTGCAAGACCAGAACTGGCAGGAAAATCACGGTGTCTGAGTAGATGCATTAATATCTACAGATACTTTTTAGGAGTGTAGGTTTTAAGAAAGCTGTGGAAATGGAACTGGGGCTCTAAGACTACTCATGCACAATATGTGTGCGTCATAACTGCTGGTACTGAATATACTGTGTGTATATTTTGTTTTATTTTCCAAATCAGTACACAGAAGATGAAGCTAGGAAAATGGGAATAGTTGGCTGGGTTAAAAATACCAGACAAGGGACTGTTACTGGCCAAATTCAGGGCCCAGAAGATAAAGTAAATGCAATGTAAGTATTTGTGTGTCAATGTGTGTTAGCTTCACTAACCTGTCAAATTTGTTAAAATGATTCTGAATAGAATGAAAAATTAGATTTAGAGATCAGTGTCTTACTGTAACAATCATAAATCAGGTTTGATAGAAACATACCGTCTTGACTCCTGAGCAATTGTTAGCCTTCTGTTGTGTGGGAGAACTGGGAAGAGGAACAAAAAGCAATATTGGAAAGGAGAACAAAAAAGAGACCGACATGGAAAAACACAAAATTAGCAGGAGGAAAATAACAAAATAAAAAATTAATTGGTTTAGAAAGAAGGAAATGGATAATGTAAAGAAAAGAACTCTAATTGTGCTGGGACATAGGATGAGGGAATATGATGGTGGTGATGGGGAAGAATATGTCAGTGACCTCATGTCAGAGAGGCACCTTTTGTTGTCCATTTGGAAATCCATTCAGAGCTGTTTGAATTATAAAATGTCAGAATTGTCATTTGCAATCTGTATTATGTTCAGCGGAGATTGCAAGAGGCTTTCTTTTCTGCTAATATTTTTCAAGATACTGCATGTACTGGGCATGCTCTTGAATGTCTCTTTTTAGTATGGCACATATAACTGTAATTCAAGATGGGAATCAGACTAAATAGATCCTCCTTCCTGTCCTAATTGCCCTATCAAAATAAACATTGGGCTTGGGGCATTTGCACTTATGTGACCTTACACTTATATTTTCTAACTTGTTGGTAATTCAGTTCCTTCCCTTCATAATACTTGTTATCGAGCAAGGCCTCATACTAAACTGAGAAGCAATATGGCAGACAAATCTGATTTCACTATCCATACTGCCTCTTATTAAGAACCTCTCAAATGTATGTGCCTGATTATGCTATAGGTAAAATGAGGCTACTCGTACATATGTAACCATTGTTTCAGCATGTTGTGCATTCTCAAATGATTACAGCCTACTCTTGCTGCCAGTTATTGAAGTTACTTCTTTCACTGTAGTGACTGCTGATTATTCTGCAGTGCTGAAGGTCCAGAGATCAAACTCTGATGATACGTTGTGGGTGGATGAGTTACAGTTGCGTATAATAGAATTTGCTTACCTCACACAGTTCAGTGACACTCACATTTTAGTATTACAGCAGTGCTCGCCACCTCCTACTGTGATTGGGTACCTATTGTGATAGGCAAAAACATAGCTTTCCTATCCAAAAGTGTTTACAATCAAAGAAAGACAGACAGATGAAGTAGCTTGTATAGCAGATCAGAGACAAAATCCAGATCTTCTGAGTACTGCACCCAGTTCTCTTAAGTCACACTAATATCACTGCTGTTCTGTGGAGATTTGGAGTGTTTTTACTTTTATAAACTTATCAAATGTGTGAGATGTGACAGAGGATACTGGTGTTGATTTAGAGACGGAGGACAAACCAAACCAAGTGAGGTATGTGTAGGAGATGACAGTTGCTTGATATAAAGGAAGTTGTGCTAGGCAAGGAGGATGATTTAACAAAAGGTACTGTCATGAATGGGAGAAAAAAAGACTGAAGGTGTTGTTCAGGAACTTGCACATTGTTGATGTTCCAAATTTTCTCAGCATGTTCTGGCATTTTAAACTGAAGAACAGTGATTGCTGCAGCCCAACGAAAAGATAGTTTCTGTGGCACAAACAACAAAAATCATCACTTCTGTCACATGTTCCCTTTGTTAAAGTTAAACATTAAAACATTTATTAAACAGAACAGCATTGCAATAACATTAATAGTACACTTGATATTATTAAGACACGACACTTACAGCACACCTTTCCATGCCTTGTACCTTATGCTCAGATTAACTCCAATTGGACTTGAAGTCCACATTGCAGCCAATCAAATATGGGCCTGTAATAAGTTGTGCTCACCACTCTGGCACCTCCTGTTTGTTGTCTTGGGAATTATCTGAGTCCAGCCAGTTTTTACTCCCTCTTCAGGTGGTGTTTCACCCACCTTCACCTCCACTCTGGGACCTGTGTTCTCTCCAGGATCACAGAATCCTCTTCAGGACACATGCCTCACTCCAGTCTCCCTCTGTCCAGGAGCATAGCAGTTCACTCTCCAATCACTTGCCTTAGTGGTCAACTGCAGTCCTGTTTCTAGCCATATCCCTCAATGGTAAACTGTAACCCATGGCTACTCCCCCTCAGTGGTAAGTTGGGGCTTGGGGAAAGCCAGGCCTACATGCTAATCCAGGTTCCAGCCCACCCAGAGACCCTATAGCTGACAGCCATGTACTGCTCCTCTTCCAGCTGTGCCACCTCAATCCCTGGGCCACTTCCTGACAGCCCTACCACTTCATCTGTCCTTGTGTCAGGGCCTCAGTCTGGAAGCCATCTATCTGGAGCTTCCTCTCACTCCTGCTAATCCTGCCCAGCATTGCTCTGTCCAGGGTGCTGGTAGTTCCTTTAGGGACCCAGTACTTCTTCCCTGGGCTCCCAAAAGAAAACTGACTCCTCTGTCTTGCAGCTCTCTTTATATATGGGCCTGCTATGCCCTGATTGGCTGCTTTTCTCAGCCATTCTCTGGTTGGTTGTCTACTGTGCAGCCTCTGTAAAGCTGCTTTTAATCTCTTTTTCTACAATGTGGGGCAGATACCCCATCACAGGGCCACTACATCTTAACAATAAAAAAGATTTCTTCCACTTTATAATCTGTGCAGGAACAGGATCAGCAGCCACAAACAAGAACCAGGACTGGACCTCTTCACTCAGGATCCACAAATCAGGAACAGTAACACGGACATTGACAGGAGCTAGAGAGCTGAACCAGGCAGTTTGTCTCCTCTTGATCCGAAGCAAAAGAGCAATACAAACACTAGCTGCCTCTAAAATGGATAGCACAGAGCAATGTGTGCTGAGTCCTTGTACACTTTTTCTTGTTACTACACAGACTATATGCTTGGTCCTGTAGAGTTTCCCATTCTTTCCAGATTACTAGGCAGATTTCTAACTATCACTGATATAAAGCTGACCAATCAATACACATCAAAAGGCGCTGAAACAGAGTATATACTAAGGACAAACAGAAGGCAAGAAGAAAGTGGCCCAATATGGAGGACAGATGAACTGCAGCCATACAATATGGCTAAGCCTGAAAACAAATGGCAAGAAGAGGCTACAGGAAGAAAAAAGGGACTAATTTAAATCCATTATGACCAAAGTTCATCTTGAAGCTAGAAACACTCTACAGGTGTCTTTAGATGTGGTAAACCTGGTGGCACAACCCACAGCTACTGCTGTGGTCATACTAAACATACTGGTTCCAATCTTCTTGCTTGCCCCGAGAAATACAGTCCATGGTGGAGGTGCTTCCTTTTGATGGCTGGAAGCTTATTTGCCTTGAAGACAAATGAATTCTCCACATTTTGAAGAACTTCTAAGTAACTATCTCTACATTTGGACATACACACCTGCAACCGCCAAGAAAACAAAAAACATATCCCTGTCAGCACTCCAGGTTCGCCCAATATGTCCAGCAACAGTATGAGACAAAGACCCCAGAGACATTGGCCACCTCCATCGCAATCATCTTATGCAAAACATCTTATGCAAAACTTGGTCAAGGATCTGTGAGACACCCCCCCCCCCCCATCTACCCGTGCTGACAACATTTGACTCCCTTCTATGTGGCGTGGGCTTCCATCACCACAGACAAATGGGCCCTATAAATAATACACACAGGCTATTTGGTGCCATTTACCTCCATCCCCCAACCTAACCTCCCTATCCTCCCTCTTATGAGCACAATCCTTCTTATGAGCATGTTCTGAGGCATGAAGTAAACCGCCTGCTGTATCTCAAAAACTCTGCTCTTGGATGTGTACCAAGGCTCCGACTGAAAGGACAGATCCAATGAGGATTCTAAGGAGATGCCAATATCTCTGAATCATTGTGTTTCTGAAGAACACATGCTGGTTGCTTAGGAAATTTATTTTTATACATTTGAATTCACCCACTGAAATATCAGGAATTTTTCTATGGCATAGTTTGCTGTTTGTTTGATGCAGATATGCAAAGTCCATTAAAATTAGTTATGAAACAGTATCCACCCTACCAGTGAAAAGGAATTTTTCTTTACTTTTTTCCTTATCTCTCTCGCTATATATAAAAAAATTCATGTGGGACATCAGCCCAACCCCCAAGTCCAGGCCATGATCTCCGACCCCCTCCTGGGGCTCAGAAGCTCTGAGCCCCGCTGGCCCTACATGGGCAGCAGCTTTAGCTATGGCAAGGCTCCCCTCCCCAGAAGCATGCCTGGGGTTGTCCAGGGGCCAACAAAACAGGCCTGGGGCTCAGCCTTCCCTGACTCGTGGGGAGCAAAGGATTAGGGTTAGGCCTCAGCGAGGGTGGAAGGGCTGGGACTGGGCTGCGGATGAGGGGAACTGGAGCTGGCATGGCCTGGGCTGGGGCTGGTGTGGCCAGGTGATTGGGGTGGGGGAAGAGTCGGGGCTGGTGGAGCATCAGCCTGGCCCACCCAGTGGCCGAGCAGAGAGCTGGGATTGAATACCCCCAGAGAGAGAGAGACTGGCGAGCATAGTGAGCAGGGGGTGAAGTTCCCCAGTTTTTTTTTTATTACATTTTAAAATGATGACATACAAAACAGTAAAGTTCATGTAAAGAAACAATGTTGAGGCCTAGATGGCTAATGGTTGCTCCTGCATTATGGCTCTTCTCATGAATGTAACTGCTTGCAGGGTCAGGCCACTTAATAGAACTAAGTGAAAATAATTAACTGTTTTTGCTTAAAGTTTAATATCTGTGTAAAATCTTAGCAGGATTAGGGCTTTAGAACTCATTTCCTCTCTGTATTACACCCTGTGGGTGAAATCCTGGCCTTATTGAAATCAATGGTGAAATTCCCAGGATTTTGCCCTGCATATCTTCACTTAAATCTGTGGAAATTGCAGGATGTGAATGAGGGTAGAATTTTGCCTCCAAGTGTTATTGTAGTTTGATAATCAGTGTTTGATTTCTGATAATTAACTTTTTTGTAAATTCTCAGAAGAAAAGGATTACATAATTTCTATATTGCAGGGTAGTCTTTAAAAATGTATGAATTTTAAACATTTATTTTAATTTAATTGGAAAATCTTGTGAACCATTTCCAGAGGGCAATATATCAAAAAGTTTTATCATTGGATTAAATATTTTTCGAAATTATCCTAGAAAATTTTTTATTTATTTGTATTGTTAGATAACAGTATTTTGAATGCTATAAAAGGCATCTCTGTTTAAGACTAGCATTTACTGTAGTTCTATGTACATTAGCAAGCCTTGTACATAAGACCCTACTAACGATACTTGGTGCTTTTATTTAATAACATCTATTTTTAAACTATAGGTGGAGCTCTTTGGTTTGTAGATGTGTATTTTTCAACTGTTCATGCCTTATTGGAAATAAGGCTATTTGTAGACTATTCTGTAGAATCCCTTCTTTGAGTTAGAGGCTTTTTTCCCCTACTGTATTTTATAGTCCTGCTCCCCTTGTTTTTTACATGTCCATGTGCACAGCATATAATTAATCTTAGTACAAAAAACTTCATTTCAGTTTTCACCTGTCATTGAGCCTGTGAATCAAGAATAGTAGGGTCACTCTCAAAACCAAGTTACACCTATTGATGTTCATTACTGAGACACATTGTTATGGAGTTTAAAGATAGATTGAAGGTTTTCCTACCAATCCAAAATATATTATTTTAAACAATGCAATAAAATAACTATCATTCCATTTGCATAAAAGAGAACCATATAAACACAATATTTTTCTTTACAGTATCTTGTGATAGTATTCATATAATGAAGTTAAAGTCCTTAAAGACATTGTAGTTGTTGTCATAGCAACTTTCAGTGACAAAATAAGCATTCTTTTTTTAGTGAATTTTCAAGTTTAAACTATCTATAAACATTAGTCATTTGCAATTATTAACTTACAAAAAGGGTAAAGATTAGTATATGTGGATGGCTAAATTTAGAATTTATTAAAAATTGTGATGCCTTGGTATAGCAGATTAAAGGAACTGACATGCTCCTAAGAAACAATACCCGATGGAAATTTTTAAATAGTAATTATCATTGGTAACAGCAATGGTATTTAAATATTTTTCCTTCATTTTAGAGGAGAACGTGTTGTGTTAAGTATAATATTCTCTGTCCTGGAAGTGGTGGATTTATTTTAATAGATAAAAATGTTGTAAACTGAATTCACAATTATTTTTAATAATTGAAGTTTTCAGTAAAAATACCAATAACTATTAAGTCTCAAAGGGTAGCCGTGTTAGTCGGTAACTGAAAAAGCTTAAACAACGAATGGTCCTGCAGCACTTTAGAGACTAAGATACAACCGGATTTGTGCTAGTCCCACAGACAGAGACAAACACCTATGGGATCTATATCAGGCATTCTTAAAACTTAAATACCCACCCACGGAAGTGAAAAAACAGATTGACAGAGCCGGACGAGTACCCAGGCATCAGCTTCTTCAATATAAGCCTAATAAACAAAATAACAGAACACCACTGGTCATCACCCACAGCCCCCAAATTACACCCCTCCAGTGCATCATTTACAATCCACAATTGCTCCTGGAAAATTATCCTTTTCTCTCACAAGCCTTGGTGGAGAGGCCAATTCTTCCCAATAGACAGTCCCCTAACCTGAAACAAATTATTTCCAGAAACCATGCAACACACCTCCATCATACTCACACATGAACCGACTCCTGCAATCAGCTCCGGTGCCAACTCTGTCCACACACCTATTCAAGTGACATCATCACAGGATCTAAGCTCATAAGCCACCACATCAGAGGCTCATACAACTGCACATCCACTAATGTGATCTATGCCATCAAGTGCGAGCAATGTCCCTCTGCCATGTATATTGGCCAAACTAAACAGTCTCTACAGCAAAGAATTAATATACACAAATCAGACATTTGAAATGGTAACACACAAGAAACTTATTTGGAAACATTTTAACTTGCCTGGGCACTCATTAATGGATCTAAAGGTGACGGTACTATTACAAAGCAATTTCAAAAACCAGCTGGAGAGAGAAGCTGCAGAACTTGCCTTCATTTACAAATTTGACACCTTCAGTCAAGGTCTGAGCAAAGACATGAAGTGAATAGGCTGCTACATTCAACACCCTCACAACATCAAAAGCTAAGTGCCGGGCACTTACAGCCCACTTTGTTAGCCTCATTTAGCAGGGACACTCTAATTGACAAGATTTTTTTTCCTTTTCTTTCCTCCCCATTCCCATTTTTCTGCTATTTATTTGTACCTCTGAACCCCTTTCTCCATTCTTCTGAAGAAGTGGGTTGTGCCCACAAAAGCTCATGATACCATCTACATTTTTGTTAGTTTTTAAGATGCTACAGGACCATTCGTTGTTTAAGTTTTTTCAGTGATTATTAAGAAGACAGAATAACAGATAAATACACGTATAAACAAGAAAAGAGCTACTTAAGTCAAATTTCAGTATGTGCTTTTACCAAGAGAGTTGACATTTTTTCCTTATAGCACCAAATATGAGAGAGAAGGAATCAGGAGAAGATAAGTATGTTAGTTTCCATTCTGCCTGTCTTTAGCTAAATATGAGTTAATCAACTTAGATGTCTGGTGTTTGGAGTTCAGGGAAGTATTGGAATGTTGACTGTATTCCATAGATGCAGTGCACAGATGCCAGGTAACAAAGTGGAATTTATCTTTTTGTCATTTAGAGTGAAAAACAGATTTTTTTTTATACCAACTTTGAAAAGTAGGTATGTTTTTAGTGTATTAACATTTTGAATACATTTACAAATAATAGCCAGAGTAGTCTGAAATGGATTTGAGTGTTGATCGAAAGTCATTGGTTATGGTTGTTACAAAAGCACCATGCTTAAGCCATGAATGAGTTCCATTACCATGTGCAAAATATTGGGTAAATAGTTGAAATCTAATTTCCATATTTACATAATAAATTTCCTAAATAAGGCAACATCTCCCATATAAATTCAGAGTTGTATTTCTCATTTGTTTTAGTTGGAGTTGTAACATAAAGTGAATGGAAATTCCAATCTATGTGTTGAAATTTAGACATTTTTCTTAGTTTTTAGAAGGGCTATTTTTATCTTGAGCTCAATCTAAGAACAGATAGACAGATTATGGAAACACATCAGTTAAGTTTGCTATGGGACTTTAAAAGGAATTTGCGAGGGCAGGAAAGAGATTAATTTGTGTGAACAGGGAGGAATTATGAGGTAAGTATAACAACGTTGTATCTTACATATGAGGGCACATGGAAGAGGGCTCAGATGTGATTATTGAGAAGCTGACAAATGAGTGAATAAGGGTGGGAACGTAGCTAGAATAGAGCGGTGGTGGGCAACCTGCATCCCGACAGCCACATGGCCCATCAGGGTTCTGTGTGTGGCCTGCAATACATTTTATTTACTGTTGCATGCACACAGGGTTGCCAGATTCCACTGGTTTCCATGTGTGTTTGATTTTTCCTAACGATGTTACTAAAGTGACATGCACGTAAAGCAAGGGCATGTGAAGTGAAGTGCATGCTGATTGGACACAAAATTGAATGTAAGAGTCTGCTCCTCCCTCTGCATCCAATCAAAGTGCTGCCATGGTTCAATTGGCACACACCGCACATTCTAAGTTCGCAGCCCACTCACTAGCCCATTGCAGGAATAAAGGGAGAATGGGAGGGAGAAATTTTGAGCTTGAGCAGGGAGGATAAATAGGATAATGTGATAGTGTCTGAGAAACTACTGGATTCAAAGAGGGAAGTGAGTGACACAATCAAAACAACAGGCAAGGAAGAGAATTTTAGTGGCTATATTTTGCGGGGACTGAAGAGGAGCAAATATGTGAGTCTAGGAAGTCAGAAAGGAAGGTTGTCACGAGTCTGCATCCATGTATCTGATCCACATAGCTGCTTTATTTGCATAGGCCACCCGTGCCGCTTCTCAGTGCTCGCGCCACCCTTTGCACATGCGCTGTAGAGACCAAAAGGTGCAGCAAATTTGCCTTTGTCTGCAGTCCCTATATCGCCTGCTGGCGGCAGGGAGGGGGTTCCGGGCCCACCTACACTCCCGGACCCCGACCCAGGGCCCTAACAGGGAACCGTGCTCCCCGTGGTAGCAGGCGGCAGCTTACCCCTAAACTCGCCTACTCGCGGGCTTCGCGACCACGCCCTGGGTCAGCATTCAACCCCGCCGCCGGAGACCCTCTCCGCAACCCCTCGGGTGAGTTTCCCCGCATCATCATCTCCTTCTGCCCTGTTACCTGCTACCTCTGCCTTCTCTCCCCCCTTTCCCGTGTCCTTTCCCAAGCTTTTATCCTCCCCCTTTCTCTTCCGTCCAGCGGGTGACGTCATCCTCGCCGATTGCTCCGCCGACCTTTCCGCCCCGCCCTCCCCCATCGTGCCGGTGACGTCACCCGTTGCGACTGGCAGGGCGCCTGGCCCCCACACTCTCCCTGCCTCTGCCCGCCGAGCTCCTGCGCTGCGCGTGCTGGCCCCCTCCCCATGAGTGTTCGCCGACGCTTGCATTGCCGCTTCCGTAGTGGCGCAAGCGCATGCACCTCCGGCATCCCAACCCCCCCGTTGGTTGTAGTGATGGGGTTGCCTCACCCCATCACAAAGGTATTTCAGTAATAGCAAGGAACAGAATGATAGATTTGGTTCTGAGTATGGGAAGAAAAGGGTGGATTTTGAAGATGTCGAGGAAGAGAATCAGGGTCTGGAAATAGCTGGATGTGTGGGCAAAGAAGAGGGAAGGAGTAAAAATAATTTTGCAACTGTGAGCTTGAATGACAAGGAAGACAGCAGTGGTATCAGCAGAATGGAATGAAGGAAATTATATTTTTGAAGGAAAAGGAAGGTGGAGGTTATATGCATGGTCTTTAAGCTTTCTTCTTTCTGGCCTACACACTTGTTTTATGCAGAAAATGTGGGTACAGAAATACCAGAACCTGGGTAAAAATGGGGAGGCACTATCAGTAGAGCTGTAGCCCAGCTCCTTCTCTTCCTCTTGGGGCCCTGCCCCCTGGTGAGGCCAGAAGCCAGAGCCAGGCAGTGGTAAGAGCTACCCAGGGAGACCGGGCTGCTGTGGGGAGCTCCAGACCTTTCACCTGCCCTGAGCAGCGATCGGCGTGTCTGAGAGCAGCTCCCAGCTCATGTCCCCCACTCTTTGGGGCATGCCACTGTCAGTGGGATCCAGGGACAGAGGCTTTGGTTTGGCCTCCTGTGCTTTCCCTGGGGTGTGCAGGCAAGTTCTATAGGGAGTGCAAGCCTTGCTCCAACCTGAGAGAAATTGAGAAGCTCCGGGAAGGCCACAGACAACCAGGAGCCAGCCACTACTAGCACAACTGTGGCTGTTACTAGCCCAACCTCAATGGCTGCTGCACATCACCCAGGTGCCTCAGTGCATATAGGGTTGCCAGGTGTCCGGTTTTGAACCAGACAGTCCGGCATTTGAGCTTTCTGTCCAGGAAACATTGAGAAAATACCGGACATATAAATGTCTGGTATTTTCTAATTAAGTAAGTTTTATTATTATCATGAGTATCAGTACGTAATTGCGTACTGCCTGGCTGGTAGCCACGCTCACACAGTAGAGAGGACGGGGGTGGGGGGCAGGGCAGGATGGAATACCCAGTTCCAGACTCGCCTGTGTGCCCCGCTGGGACCATGCGCGGGACAGGCAGCGCCCTGGCATCTGCGTGCGCCCGGGCTAGCCCTGCTCCCCACTGGCCGGTTTTCCTCCCCCCCGCTACCTCCAACCCCCTCCCGGCCAGCCCTGCTTCCCGCCATCCAGTTTCACCCCCCTCCCTGATCTCCCCCAGCCAGCCCCGAACCTCCTGAATCCCTCCTGGCCAGCCCGACTCCCTGCTGGATGGTTCACCCCGGCCAGCCCCGCTCCCCCGCGATTCTCTCCCGGCCAGCCCTGCTTCCCGCCAGTTGTTCTCCCTCCCCCCCCCCCCCCGCCATATCCCCTGGCCAGCCCTGTTCCCCTCCCGGCTGCCCTCACACCCTCTGAGATCAAGTGTGTCCGGTATTTTTTTGAAATCATCTGGTAACCCTACGTGAATATGCCCAGCTCCCACTACCAGGTTTCCCTGCTGCCAGGCTGCCCCATGGCAGGTCCCAGCTTTTTCTGGTTGCAGGCTGCCTCCACTGCTGGTCTTTGTGCCCAAGGCAGAAGCCATGTGTGGCACTGCTCTTCTCCTGCCGCTTTTGGCTTGTGGCATTGCCCTCTGCCAAAAAAACTACGCCCGTGTTGCTTCTGCTCTGTGTCTGCCCAAGGCTACTTTGCCAATTTTGAAAAGTGCACAGGCATGATTCTCTGTAGTGCCCCCCAACCAGTTCTAATCCTTATCCTCTGGAGGGTCCAAATGTTCATTGTGCCTATGACAGCCAAGAATATTAATCCACCTCTGTTTTTACGCTGCATGGAAGGCCCAGCATTTTTCAGTTGAGGATCACAAAGCACCTTTACAGCAAACAGTCTATATCCGAGTTTTGTTCCAAGCTCTACAAGACTTCAGTGCAGTGGTCTTGGGCAAGTCATTGAGCCTTTGTGCCTCACTTTCCCCAGTTAAAATGGAGATAATGCTTATCTTACAGGGATGTTGCAAGATTTAATTCATTAATTTTGTAAAGTGATCTTCGCCTGAAAAATGCTGTAGAATTGTAAATTTTTTAATAGTAGTCACAAGCTGAACAAATAACATTTAGACCACCACATTTATATTTCAGAGCTAAAAACAACTTGTACTGGTAGGCTGCATCAGACTGTACTGTAAACAGTAGATAGTGCAGCTGTTCCTCTGAAAACTAGATTTAGAATATTTCTCAGCTAATTAGAAGGGGTGTAAATATTTTTTTCTTTAACCCAAATGGAACATTTTAAGATATTAATTTCGACTGTTGAGAACTCCCTTAAATTTTGTGAATGATGTATTTATATGAAGCTTTTGCTGAGTTAGTATCTTTGAGTGGCAGATCCTAACTCTTACTGAAAGCCATTTATGCCTTTGAAATGTCTTCTTCAGAGTTCATACCTTGCTGGGACCCAAAGTAATGCTCCATGATCATGTTTTCAAAACATTCTGTAACCAGGTTAAAGATGTTTTGTTAAGGATGTAGACCAGTTCAAGGCCCTTACTGCTGTTGCACCGTTTTCAGGACAAAGATTTTCTCTGAATATTTAGTGCAGCATATACACCCTTTGCATGAGTAGTAGTGAGCAACAATTCAGTTTAAAATGTGTTGTATAAAGGAGTGATTCTTAACTAAATTCCTAATATAATAGTTGGATGCTGACAGTAACTAGGTTTCTATCATTGGAAAAAGAATAAGTAGTCCTGTGACACCTTAGAGACTAACAAAAATATATAGTATCGTGAGTTTCCATGGGCAAAATCCACTTCTTCAATGAGCTTGAGTGTGTTTTGCCCATAAAAGCTCATGATACTATATATATTTATGTTAGTCTCTCAAGTGCCACGGGACTACTCATTGTTTTTAAAGGTACAGACTAACATGGCTAGCCCTCTGAGAAAGTGGAAAAGGAGTAGACCTCAGAAGTGTATGTCGTCTCCCTGGGACACACTATATATCCTATTTTTTACCAAGCTGCAGAGGCATCAGAAGTACAAAGTACTACATAAAATGAGTAGCTTTTATTAATGTGAACATTCTAAATATATTTGTCTATTCAAATGCTCATTACTTGGTTATCTACATTACTGAGTTTCTTGATGAGAAACCTATTATACTGTGCAAGACATAGATATGAATTAGGAAAAGCACTCACTATATATCAGAACAAAAGATATGAAAATCCGGTCCACTGCCTGCATGTATCAATTTGCAAAGTTTTAAAAACATAACAATAAAAGTGATTAAGTTGTGCTGCTGTTACATATGCCTTCTTTCCTTGTTGCTTTTATGGTGTAAGCTTAGTGTTTTCTTTCTGAAGTCTGTAGGGTTTCTTTCCAAAGATGAAGATTTAGGGATTCTTTTATTTTAACATAACTGCTTGAAATTAGTCTAGAGCTGGAAACATAGGAAGATTGTGGTGGCAATGCCCAGTCATTATTTGGCGGTCAGCCTGGAAGACATGTCGGAATGAGAGTTTGGGGTCTCTGACTCATTGACAATGATACATGATATAGAAGAGAAAGGAAACAATGATTCTCACATTGAGGTTGGAGTTTCTAGCAGATCCTTGTCTCTGAAGGGCATAAGCAGGGGTAGGCAATAATTTTTGACTCCAAGAATTTGTAAGTGGTCAAAGGCTGCACTCTGGGGTGGAGATTGGATGCAGAAGGGAGCTCAGGATAGAGGATTGGGGTGCAGGAGGGGATGTAGGGTCGGGGGGAGTTTGGGTGAAGGAAGGGGTTGTGACCTGGAGCAGAGGACTGGGGTGGAGGAGGAGGTGCAGGGTGCAGAAGGGGGTATGAGTATGGGTGAAGGAGAGGATTCTGACCTGGAGAAGGAGTGTAGGGGGCAAGGGTAGGACGAGATATGGGTGCAAGGTTTGTGTTACATGGGGTAGTTGCTGGAGGGGAACAGAGGATTAGGGGGAAGGAGGGCTTGGGGTGCCAAAGGTAGGCTCCGGCCAGGAGGTGCTTACTTAGGTGGCTCCCAGCCAGCAGCCAAGGAGGCCCCTTAGGCAGTCTCCCTGCCTGCTGTGTCCTGCATGCTGTTCAAAGTGGCCAGCTGCTTCACTGAGTACAGTGAGCCCCAGGAGTGGATATTTCATGCACTCCCTGCCCTGCAAACATGGCCCAGGCAGCTCCCATTGGCCAATTTCTGGACAATAAGAGCTGTGAAATTGTGCTGGGAATGAGACGAGCACACAAAGCCTCTCTTTCTTCCTCCTCCCTCCCCAGCTTGTGGCAGTGCTCAGAGAAGCACATGGTCAGAACAGCCAGCTACCAGAGCTGGTGGGCGGGGACTTCTTGCCCAAGACTCCTGCTGGGCTGCAGACCAGATCCAGTGGCTTGAGGAGCAGGATTCGGCCCATGCGCTGAATTTTGCCCACCTTAGCATAAAGTGTGAGAATTAGAATCATAGAATACTAGGACTGGAAGGGACCTCAAGAGGTCATCGAGTCCAGTCCCCTTCCTTCATGGCAGGACCAAATACTGTCTAGACCATCCCTGATAGACATTTATCTAACCTACTCTTAAATATCTCCACAGGTGGCGATTCCACAACCTCCCTGGGCAATTTATTCCAGTGTTTGACTACCCTGACAGTTAGGAACTTTTTCCTAATGTCCAACCTAAACGTCCCTTGTTGCAGTTTAAGCCCATTGCTTCTTGTTCTATCCCTAGAGGCCAAGATGAACAAGTTTTCTCCCTTCTCCTTATGACACCCTTTTAGATATCTGAAAACTGCTATCATGTCCCCCCCTCAGTCTTCTCTTTTCTAAACTAAACAAACCTAATTCCTTCAGCCTTCCCTCATAGGTCATGTTCTCTAGACCTTTAATCATTCTCGTTGCTCTTCTCTGAACCCTCTCCAATTTCTCCACATCTTTCTTGAAATGCAGTGCCAAGAACTGAACACAATTCTCCAATTGAGGCCTAACCAGCGCAGAGTAGAGCGGAAGGATGACTTCTCGTGTCTTGCTCATAACACACCTGTTAATGCATCCCAGAATCATCTTTGCTTTCTTTGCAACAGCATCACACTGCTGACTCATATTCAACTTGTGGTCCACTATAACCCCTAGATCCCTTTCTGCCGTACTCCTTCCCAGACAGTCGCTTCCCATTCTGTATGTATGAAACTGATTGCTCCTTCCTAAGTGGAGCACTTTGCATTTGTCTTTATTAAACTTCATCCTATTTACCTCAGACCATTTCTCCAATTTGTCCAGGTCATTTTGAATTATGTCCCTATCCTCCAGATTAGTCGCAACCCCTCCCAGCTTGGTATCATCTGCAAACTTAATAAGCATGCTTTCTATACCAATATCTAAATCGTTGATACTCCAATATACAATGGGCTTAAACTGCAGCAAGGGAGGTTTAGGCTGGACATTAGGAAAAAGTTCCTAACTGCAAGGGGGGTCAAACTCTGGAGATATTTAAGAATAGGGGTATGTCTACACTACAAAGTTAATTCGAACTAACGAACGTTAGTTCGAATTAACTTTGATAGGCGCTACACTAGCACTCCGCTAGTTCGAACTTAATTCGAACTAGCGGAGCGCTTAGTTTGAACTAGGTAAACCTCATTCCACGAGGACTAAGCCTAGTTCGAATTTACTAGTTCGCATTAAGGGGTGTGTAGCCCCTTAATTCGAACTAGTGGGAGGCTAGCCCTCCCCAGCTTTCCCTGGTGGCCACTCTGGCTAACACCAGGGAAACTCTATTGCCCCCCTCCCGGCCCTGGAGCCCTTAAAGGGGCACGGGCTGGCTACGGTGCCCGTGCCAGGTGCAAGCCTGCCAGCACCCAGCCAGCAGACCCTGCACCTGGCACAGCTCAAGCCAGCCACCCGATGCCCCCCAGCCCTCCCCCTCTTCCCGGGACCAGGCTGGCGGCTCCCGGGAGCTTGCCCAGGACCGCAAGAGGCGGGCACCCACCTGGTCTAGTGCAGACATCCTGGACCTCGTCCACAACCTCCGCACTAGGCACAGGAAAGCGGCCGTCTAGGGCAGGAGAGTTGCCAGCCTGGCCACCCAGGAGCAGGTTTGCATGAAAATCAAGGTGGTCCACTGAGACCCCTGACGCTGAGCCCTGAGCTTAGAATGGCCGTACTGGGTCAGACCAAAGGTCCATCTAGCCCAGTAGTCTCTCTGTCGACAGCGGCCAACACTAGGGACCCTGGAGGGGATGGACCAATACAATGACCAAGCCATTTGTCTCGTGCCATCCATCTCCAGCCTTCCACAAACAGAGGTCAGGGACACAATTTCTACCCCCTGGCTAATAGCACTCAATGGACCCAGCCTCCATGAATTTATCTAACTTCCCTTTAAACTCTGTTCTAGTTCTAGCCTTCACAGCCTCCTGCAGCAAGGAGTTCCACAGGTTGACTCTTTGCTTTGTGAAGAACAACTTTCTGTTATTAGTTTGAAGCCTGCTACCCATTCCTTTCCTTTGGTGTCCTCTAGTCCTTCTATTATGGGAACTAATGAAGAACTTTTCTGTATCCACCCTCTCCACCCCACTCATGCTTTTATAGACCTCTATCATATCCCCCCTCCATCTCCTCTTTTCTAGGCTGAAAAGTCCCAGTCTCTTTAGCCTCTCTTCATATGGGACCTGTTCCAAACTCCTCATCATTGTAGTTGCCCTCCCCTCTCCCAGCCTCTCTCTTCCCCTCTCCCACCTCCTTTTCCCAGTCTCCCCCAGTTTTGTTCAATAAAGAGAGATTCTATTTTTGAACACACGTGTCCTTTATTTTGTACATCAGGAAGGGGGACTAGGGAGGGGTAAGTGGAAGGAGGTGAGGGAGGAATGGGGTACGAGCCCCCGATGGGGAGGACTGGGCTGGCTCTGCGGTCTCTGGGGGTGGAACCTCTCCTGCAACCCCCCAATTGCTCCCTCTCCCCAGATGGCAGCCTGCGGCAAGTGCAGCCGGTCTGATGGCCGAGTGCTGTGATGTGCCCAGTGTGGGCACTCTGGGTAATCCAAGCCAGGACTGCTTTGCAAGCGGGACACCCCTGAGAACTGTCTGTCCGGGGTGGGGGTCGGGTCCCTTTAAGCACAGCCCTCGGCTAGCCTGAGACAGCAGCTCCACGCTCTAAGTCCTCATCTGATGCCCTGCCGGCACTGCTTCTGGCCATCTTTAACCCCGGTTCAGGGTCCACTCTGTGTGGACATGCTAGTTCGAATTAGCAAAACGCTAATTCAAACTAGTTTTTTAGTCTGGATCCGTTAGTTCGAATTAGCTTAGTTCGAATTAGCGCTGTAGTGTAGACATACCCTAGGTTAGATAAATGTCTATCAGGGATGGTCTAGACAGTACTGCGTCCTGCCATAAGGGCAGAGGACTGGACTCGATGATCTCTCAAGGTCCCTTCTAGTCCTATTCTATGATTCTGTGCTAGAGAGAGAATCAGTGTCAGTTTCCTGAGGCAACTATGTTTAGATGAGAATTTGATGGTAAAACGTCTTTAGCTGTATGCTTTAGAAGCTTTAGGCTTGGGGCTTTAGATGTAGGTGTGCCTAAGTAGTAGTGCTAACTGCAAGTTTTTACATTGTAGACCCGCTGTGGGCAATAATTTTTGAAATGGGGCCACTTTGCGAATTACTGAAGTGGTTGGGGGCTGCCATGGAAGGGACAGGGCCTCGGACGGAAGAGGTTGGGCTAGGAGACTTTGAATGCTTCCCCACTTACAGACCCTGATTGATCTGGGGATGGGGAAGCATGTGAAGTCTTTGTCCCCTGCTCTGCCAGGGGCACCCTGCGCCCAGTGAGAACTGCCAGCTGTTTTGAACAGCTGGCGGTTCCCTCTAGGTGCTATGCACTCTTGGCGTTGTGAGGAGACTTCCCGTGCTCCCTCTTCCCCCAGAGCAATCGGGGTGCAACCCCTCTTCCCCCCCACCAAGAAAGGAAAAAAGGAAGAAAGAAAGGCAGAACACAGCAGCATCACGAACGGGGCTGAAGGGAGGCTTTCCTCGTAGTTTGGGAGGCGTGTCGCCTCACTTCCTCTTGCCACCTCACTTCCTTATGCCACGCTTCCCAGCTGCTGGGAAGGTCCTGGGGGTGGGGGAGTAAACATAGTCTCTTTTTTCCCCTGGTGCTATGCATCCCTGGTAGGGGGTGGAAACTTCATGTGCTTCCCCCATCCCCTGGGCCAGTCAGGGCCTGAGGAAAGGGAATGCGCAAAGTCTCTCGCTCCTCTCCCCACCCTGCCAGGGACGCGCAGTTCCCTCCTGGCAAGGTGGGATGGGTAGTGAGAGACTTCGTACACTCCCCACATCCCAGGCTAATCAGGGCCTGGGGCAAGCAAGCGCACAAAGTCTCCTCTGCCCACTAGGGCACACGGTTCCCTCTGGTGCCATGTTCCCTGGTGAAAGGGAGAGGGAAGACTTTGCACACTTCCCCATCCCCAGATCTTGATTGGCCTGGGGACTGGGGAGCTGCAGGGCATTCGTTGGGCAGATCAACCCACTTGGTGGGTCAGATCTAGCCCACAGAGGGCTCTTTGCCCACCCGTGTTGTAGGCTCTTGTGTATGATATGTTCTTGTTTGACAGTGATATGCTCTTTTTTATAATCCATTGATGTTTCTTGCACATAAATGATAAACCTGATATTTTTATGTTCATAGCCCCTTTCTTGATATCTGTGGTTTTACATTTCATAGGACCAGTAATTAAGTAGAGATGGAACAAGCCTCTGATGACCACCTCTGAATTTTAAACAATTAAAGGAGATAGTCCCTAGAAGCTTTGTTCACCGCCCCCACCCCCCCACACACCACTTTTTGACGAAACTGCATATTTGTCCATCTTGCTCTTGCCAACTAATCGAGTTAGCAAGAACAAATGGGACAAATGCCTCTTTTTGGAGCAGAAGTCGGAATGACTAGGACAAGAATTTAAAAAGGGAGTGTCCCAAACAAATTGGAACATACGGTCACCCTATTGTAGACAGACTGGGTTGTTTTATATCTCCCCAATAACTCCACTCAGATCGAGAATTCTCATTGGTAGTTGCGGAGTTCAGAGATCCTGAAATATTAGGGAGGGAAATACCAATGCTTAGTACACACAATCCAATGTGTGTGTGTGTGTGGGGGGGGGGTTATTTCATTATTTCAGCAGAGATCTGTAGTTGTCTAACAGCTGCAAGATGTAACATATTTCCTCTGCTCTTAAGAATGTTTGCTGGGTTGCTGGTTGGCATTCTGCACTCCTGAAAAGGAATATACGGTACAATGATTCTTACTGTTTGTAGATATTGTTTCCTGAATGAAAATAATTGTTCTTCTTAATTTGAGAGAATTTGCCTCAAAAAACTAACTTTGTTTTTAAAATTATATCAATGGCATCTTTTCTAGGATCTTAGAGCTGTTTTTGGTTATATATTTTATAGAACTTATTGGATGTTGCCAAATCATTGGATGTTTTTAAAACAACATGGCTTTAAAATGATGCAGTATGTTTCCATACTAAAGAGTTACAATAGGTTAAAATACCTAAATAGTCAGTATTTAGTTTAATTTAAAAAGCAAAAGGCAAGATGACTGCATAGATGCATTGGTCTATCTAGCAGGATGAAAATCATTGTTGGCCTTGTACAACTTTATGGATTTTTACTCTTCTGGAAATACGTTTCCATATATATAATGGAAATGTCACTGTCCCGAAATCTCTTAAAAACAAGCAAGCAAACAAAACCACAATACACTCAAAGAAATCTTGTTTGACAGCAGGAGTTTAATGAAGTTGGGGACCAGGATCTGCAATTCCTCTCTGCTAAGGAGCTATCTTTAAATAAAGCACTCCAAGTCTAATCCAATGCTCACTGAAGTCACTGGAAAGACATATAGGCTATGTCTACACTGCAGGCTTCTCGTGCAAGAACTGTTTTGCGCAAGAGTTCTTATGCAAGAGCGCGTGCACGCTGCCATGTGCTTTTGCACAAGAGTGTCCATGGCAGTGTGGATGCTGTCTTGCGCAAGAACACTCTGATGGCCATTTTAGCCATAGCCCCGTCCACACTGCCTTCTTGCACAAGAGCGCTTATTCCACATGGAGAGTGGAATAACTCTTGCGCAAGAAGCCCTTTCTTCTGATGCTTTACTGTAAACTTGTGCAAGAACATGCGTGCAGTGTAGACGCTCTGCAAGTTCTTGCGCAAGAAAGGCCATTCTTGTGCAAGAAGCCTGCAGTGTAGATGTAGCCATAGGGTGGAACAAAGGGAGAAGAATAGGCCAATGACTCTGAATCCTTTACCTTGTTTCACCAACGAACAGTTACTTTAACACTGTCAGGCTGGAAATCATATATATTGTTTAAAATATATGTTCTTATTTATGCTACAAATATCACCTTAAGAATATTAAACCTGAAGGATTGTAAAAATCTTACTTGCTGTCCAATCTTTATCGTGTTTGTTTGCTTTTTTTCTTTAATTCAACTGCAATAATAGAAACAGATCAATTAGTTTCATTTATTTTCTTGGTTTCACTTTCTGCCTTTTTTCATGCATTAGCACCGTGCAGCAGGTGGAACTTAAATCATGACACCGAAACCAAACACAGGACTGTTTAGAGAGCAAATGAATAAACAGGGATATGATAGAGGTATATAAAATAATGAATGGTACAGGGAAAATAAACCAGGTGTTCTCAATTTACCTCAAATTACACTTTCTCATAATACAAAAATGTGGGAATAGTCAATTGGATTGAAAGGCAATAGATTAGTTGATATTAAAAAATACTTTTTCACACATTTAATTAATCTGTGGCAATAACTGCCACTGGGTATTTTTGAAACCAAGTGTTTAACAGGATTAAAAACAATAATTAGACATTTATATGCATAAGAATATCATAGTTACTTAAGACAGGCTAACAATGTAGAAGAATTTAAACTATTTATGCTTGAAGTCATTGGCAAACCGCTATCTGCCTGATGGTAGGAAGAAATGTCTGTGGGGTGATTTTCTTTAGTATCTAGTCTTGGCCAAAGTCGGAGTGTACTGAATTAGAGGAACCTCTATTCTTAGGTAACAATGGCAATTTCTGTGTTAATAAATCTAAACAATTATTTTCACTGAAAGAAAGAGCATTTTCATATAATGTTTAGTTTTGTTCAGTTTTCAAAAATACAAAAGTTACATTTTGTGTGACAGCTTGTCCTGCTCTCCTTAACATACTTTTCAGTTTTTTCCATTTGGGCCCAGTCCTCAAAGTACTGAGCTGAGCCATTGTAGCTAAGGGTCCTTCACAGAGGTGGCCCCTTCATATTGAATTGTGAGACATATTTCTAGGATTAATTTGTGATTACCATTTACCACCCAGTTAGCATTGCACAAATGGAAGTGCTTTCTCTGGCCTGCCGATGGGAGGACAAAGGAAGCAGTTGCTTCAGGGCCTGGTGATTCAAAAGGGCCTGGGACTCATAGTTACTGCTGCTGCGGCAACCAGCACCCTGGGACCTTTAAATTGCCACCCTGATGACTGGGGGGGCACATGCCATGCTCCAAGCAGCACGGAGTGCTCGTCGTTCTGGCTCTACCCCTTCCACCCCAGGGCCCTGCAACTTGCAGGAGCATGGAGCTGACCCTCACCCCTGCCCATTGGCCTGTCACCAGCAGGCCACCCATTGATGGTGCAGCTGCCATCTATGGTAACTCTGCAGTGTAGCTGTCTCCTGTGCTTGCTGCCCTCCGGGATGACTGTGAGTATAGCATCTCTCTGCTGAGACTCCTCCCTTTCCATGTTATGTAAAACAATTGAATTCCAGGCACATCATGTTTTCCTGGCACAAACAAACCCTGACCCTTGCTTTAAGTTAGGAGAAGAGGAAGCTGCAAACCAAATTGCTGCAAGACTCGCCCTTAAGGAGACACTAGTGAAAGGAATGTGATGGATGGTAACATTTTTCTGAACTTGGGGTAAATTGGCAGCAGGTTGGAATGTGAAGATGGTCAGTCAAATTAACTTCCTCTATGGGAATGAAACTCTTTATGCTGTTTTATCAACTGCCATGCAGCCTCGCTTCCATCCTTACCCTACTGATATGGGAATAGAGATATTTTTTAATCACATCACTGAGGGAATCTCCACCAACCATGCCACTCCTTAATCAGACACAGTGATTGATCCTGAACGATGCTATTAAATTTCAGAAAGAACAAAACACAAGCCCACTGTTTCTTGTTGTTTGTCCCAGACAGGCATTCATGTGTTAAGTCTTATCATAAAACCTATTGTCTTAAGCTAGGATATGCTCAGCTTTTGAAAGAGCTTGATGCAAATAAGGTCCCAGAGAGTCTGTGCAACAAACTTGGCTGCTTTTCCAGATCTCTCTCTTTTAGTATGCCTTGTCATATTATCATATTATCCCAGAAAACCTCAGTAGTAATCTTCACATGTTGTGTGAGACCTACTAGCGGCAGCAAAGCTGATCAAATGCAGCTGTCCTAGTGATGAACTCTGCTAATTGAGTCATTACTCCAGTAATTGTTTCCAATAGCTTTAATAAACTGTTTCTCCCTGGCACCTAGGAAAAATGCTGCATATTGGCATGAGTGAAATGAGGAAAGATACTGCTCAATATTAAGAGCAAAGTAGTTAGCATGCTAAGCATGCCAGGAGTGCAAGATCATAAATCAAGAATCTCGGAAGTACTTTTACATTAGCCTACCTACTACTTCAGCACATTTTCCTTATTTAAAGTGTCTTTGTGATAATTAGCAGAATGTCACAGTGGAAGACTGGAACCTGCCTTTTAAGGATTGAAAAACGTATATTTTAAAAGAATAATACATAATCCTACTAAGTAATAAACACAGATTTCCTTGGCTGCTTATAAAGACAGAGGTTCAAATGAACTAAGGAATATAAAAAAGACTCAAATTCTACCTTGTCAGTAGCCTCTTGAAATATTTTTTTTTAAAATTCACTTGCCGTCTATATGTTTCTCCGAAGGAGTTGATAGCAGGAAACATGAAGGAAACACATTGGAGAACAGTTATAAGTTTGTTATACTTCTAGCTTGATTAAGCTGCCTGAGGTAACTGCTGTAATTGAGGGAAGACCAGAATGCAGTCTCATTATTACAAAATGGGCTCTAGCAAATTCATAATTAAATTAGTTGGCTGTGTATCCTGCTCTTTAGGACACATAATTAATAAATGCTTTAGAGGAAAAAGGAAGGGAATTTAAAAGGGAAAAATGGTAATACAGAGAATATAAGAGAGAGATGCCTTTCTAAATTAGCTGAATGATAAAATCGTTTATTTAAAATTCCTTTAGTGGAATTTGATCCCTAGTATAAGTGGCCCTTGCAACTGTATCAAGAGAGTGACCCTAAAAGGATAGCTCCTCTGGCATAAGCTGATTGCTGGTTTAAACTGTTACTGACTGGAATCTGATCTTGCAAACCCATTTTCTCTGGTTGTGGTTTTGCAGGAAAGGGCTGCTTTCCAATAATTTCCAAATTCCAATAGTGTATCCAAACATTCCTTAAATAAACTAGAAGTATTAGTGGAAAATCATTAATAATAAAATAATAAATTATATTCTATGACACAGGTTTTGCAAGTTGATCCATGCATGTGATCTCTTAACCAAGCACTACAACCCTAGTACGGCTTCAACACGCTCTGGGGCTACCTGCAAAGATCAATGTCTGGATACACATTTTTAAACACAGATGGTGAGTCTAGACTACATCCCTCTTTCAAAAGAGGGATGTAAGTTAGACACTTCAAAATTGCAAATTAAGATGGGATTTGAATTTCCCGTGCTTCATTTGCATAATTGTGTCATGGCGCTCTTTTGAAAAAGCGCTATTTCAAAAGTGAAACCGCAGTCTAGACGCAGTTCTTTCGAAAATAGAAGCCTTTTTCAAAAGATCCTGTAAACCTCAAAAAATGAGTGTTTTTCTCTCCATTTATGTACTCTACTTATTAAAACGCAAATGTAAATAAAGTTTGGAATTTTATTTAAAAGTATAATGGTGCTCACTTTGATTCTTAGAGACACAGAAGTCTTTTATGTATTTCTATTTTCTCTGAAACAGGTTGCTAAGGAATATTTTGTGTAAATATCTGACTTTTAAATCCCTATTACAAATATTAACACTTGTGACAACAGTGTGATGTAGCTAAATATGTGTTATTTCCATTTCGTACATGTAGAAACTGAGACACAGACAGGTTCATTATTTAAACTGCTAATATCACACAGCATATCTGTGGCAGAGTTGGGACTGAAACAAGCAATGCCTGACTTCCAACCTCATGCTCTAATTACTAAACCACAACTCCTTCCATAGTTACTTTGTAGGGTTGTGACGATTAGTTAGACAGTGTTGGTAAAACACTCTGAAGATTAATTTCTTTAAAAGTCCTAAATATTATTACTAATATTCAAATATATTGATTAAGTTACCAGATGTGACAACATGTTTATTCATCCAAAGCTTTCAGTAATATATTTGTCCATCTAATAGGGTATGTCTACACTACCCCGCTAGTTCGAACTAGCGGGGTAATGTAGGCATACCACACTTGCAAATGAAGCCCGGGATTTGAATTTCCCGGGCTTCATTTGCATAAGCCGGGCGCCGCCATTTTTAAATCCCGGCTAGTTCGAACCCCGTGCCGCGCGGCTACATGCGGCATGGAGTAGCTAGTTCGGATTAGGCTTCCTAATCCGAACTAGCTGTACTCCTCATTCCACGAGGAGTACAGCTAGTTCGGATTAGAAGCCTAATCCGAACTAGCTACTCCATGCCGCATGTAGCCGCGCGGCACGGGGTTCGAACTAGCCCGGCTTATGCAAATGAAGCCCGGGAAATTCAAATCCCAGGCTTCATTTGCAAGTGCGGTATGCCTACATTACCCTCCTAGTTCGAATTAGGAGGGTAGTATAGACATACCCATAGTGATGTGGACTGTATAGGAATAAATTCTGAACTACAGCAATTTAGAATGAGACAAATAAGCAGTTAATAATTTCAGTGAGTTCTTGCAAACAGGGTTCACTCCGCAGGCATTTAGATCTCTTATGAAATGTGATACCAGATTTATTATCCTTTTTAAAGGGTCTTGGTGTAGAACCCAAACAGCAGACCGGATTTAGCTCTGTTATGCTGTTGTCTGTACATCAGATTTCTCACCATTGGAAACCCCTATATAAGTTACCAACATTTTAAAGAACAAAACTTTGATCTTTTCCTGGCGTTTTGAATGATGCCTCACACTCTCTCAGTTATCCTTTTGTCTGAATTTAGGTGCAGCTTTTCACCATGTTTATGTTAATGTAATAATTGTTAAAATAATATTCAGGTGCCTTTTCAGATGGAGTTTAGCTATTGGTTCCAGTCAAGTAAACACCAGAGGAGAATCTGGCCCTAAACAATGAATCTCACAGGTTTTGAAAAACTGAAAGTAAGTCACAGGCTTTGCTTCTTCCTCTGGTGATATGCAGTGGTGTATGTAAGTAAAGTTACACATTATCTACCACTTAAACATTTTCCAGCTATCAGGGATAAATACCATGTCTGCTGGACCCAGCTTGACATTATGAAGCAGGGCATACTCCTCCTATGGTAATCATGCTGCTATTGTCTTTCTCTGCCTCTCCCTGCCTGTAAATCACCATTCCATATGGGGTAGAAGGTATGGAAGAGTTAGCAATTTTAGAGTAAAGTCCTTCATAGAGTCCTTCATACTTTCTGTTCAAACCTAGTGTTTATTGGAATGGTGAGACATGCCATGTGGGATATTGTATGTAGGACAAACTTTCCCGTTCTTTATATTCATTCAGTGTGATGGACCATCTGTCCCAATTTTAAAAATCTCAGAAGACAAGAAATACCAACTTGCTGTGATTAATATGATCCAGTGTTTCACAGGCTGTGAGCAGTTGCACAGTCTATATTTGTTGCATCAGCAGTTTCCCTTGATAGACAGCCAGTTGGGAGTTATTACTGGCCAGAGGAACAGACTCAAAGGACAGAGTCAGGAAGGACAGAGAATTTATAGTGCTTTCAGTAATGCACTGCTGTCAATAAAATAGTTTAGCCATATTTGATAGGAAGCAAGTACTAATTTTAAACAGCTGCCTTTAGGTGGTAATAAGTTCTTTCATCTGCAGCTGGTAAGATACAATCCAGAATAGTCATATTCAGCAGGTCACAAGATTAGTTTGAGCAAATCCTTAAGTGAAATTTAGGAGCACTGAAATAAACATGAATAGAGGTGACAAAACCTAGCCTGGGGGTGGAACACACAGTCCTTTCCAAGTTCAGGTTAACGCTGGTCATTTGAAGCATAGTGGTTGGTATTCCCTACCCCCTGTCTCAGCCACTCCCTGCCTCTCAAAGTGAATCAACAGTGTAATATATCAGTGGCTTTTTGAACCAGTCTCAAGGTCACATCTAATGCATGAGTTCAAAATGGTAGAGCTATCCATTATCCATCTCCAGCCATAGTGAGGAGGCATTGGATACCCTGGTTCAGGTTTATGGAATAATATTTTAACACCCTCAGTTATAGGACAATAACAAGGTGTTGCTTTAACCGCATACTAAATGATCCTCTGAAGCTTTATTTCAGCTGCATTGACTTTTAAACTCTGCAACCAGTTGTAATCTTTGTTAAACCTTGCAACTTTGTAAGTTTTTCTAACTTTCATCCACTTTGTTTGTAACTTGCTCTAAACTGCATTCTCCCCTGAGATATGAATATGTGTGTGTGTGCGTGGAAACTATTGTGTGTTTGGGATTAGAAACTGCAAGGCTGAGCAGCTGGAGCCAAGTGATGAGTCATCAGACCAATCAAGGAGACATTGCTGCTCTTGAGACCTGGATCAGCTGCCAAGAAGAACGCCTTTGCAAATGCTCGCAGGACAGTCCAGAACAAACTGCGCAAAATGCAGGATGCTTGGTTAAGTGATCAGGCAGCTGAAATTCAGGGGCATGCTGACAGGAATGACCTGAAATGGTTCTATGCAGCCCTCAATACTCTCTATGGACCTCAGTCTCTCGGGAGCTCCCCCCTTATTAGTACAGATGGCACCACTCTGATTACAGAGAAGGCTCAGATCCTGCAGAGATGGGCTGAACATTTTGAAGATGTCCTCAACCGACCGTCAGTTATCAACGACAAGGCAATTGAGAGGATTCCCCAGGTTGACATCAACGGCACCATGGATGATCCACCGGTAGTAGCCGAAGTTTCACAAGCTGTTAGCCAGCTATCTAGCAGCAAAGCTCCAGGGGCAGACGCTATACCTGCAGAGGTCTATAAAGCCGGCGGTCATGTACTCATAGAGAAGCTCACCGAGTTGTTCCAGTCTTTTTGGGAGCAAGGATCCATTCCTCAGGAACTCAAGGATGCATCCATTGTACATCTTTATAAGAGGAAGGGCAATCGACAGGTATGTGACAATCATCAGGGAATTTTGCTGCTTTCCATCGCAGGTAAAATTCTTGCAAGAGTGATGTTAAATCGTCTGGTCACTCATCTGGAGTGTGGCCTCCTGCCTGAGTCACAATGTGGTTTTCGTAAGGGCCGCGGGACTATTGACATGATCTTTGCCGCGCGCCAACTTCAGGAGAAGTGTCAGGAGCAGAATCGTGATCTCTACACAACCTTTGTTGACCTCACGAAAGCCTTCGACACTGTCAGCCGACAAGGTCTGTGGAGGATCATGTCAAAGTTTGGCTGCCCCCCCAAATTCATTCAGATGGTACGCCAGTTTCATGATGGCATGATGGCCAGAGTGCTAGACGGTGGAGAATCTTCTAAGGCATTCCCAGTCACCAATGGCGTCAAACAGGGCTGTGTACTTGCACCTACACTGTTCAGCATCATGTTTACTGCTATGCTGAATGATGCCTTCCAGGACAGTGTTGCCGGAATCAGCCTTAAGTACAGAGTGGACGGGAATCTTTTCAACCTGAGGAGACTTCAGACTATCACTAAAGTGAAAGAGACTGTTCTGAGAGACTTCTTGTTTGCCGATGATTGCGCCTTGTATGCTGGCTCTGAAGCAGAGATGCAAATTAGCGTGGACAAGTTCTGCACAGCTTGTGACAACTTTGGACTCATCATTAACAGCAGAAAGACCGAAGTCATGTATCAGCCTGTCCCTTATGCACCGTACACAGAACCCATAATCACAGTCACAGGGCGGATGCTACAGGCAGTGGACCAGTTTACCTACCTTGGCAGCACTCTTTCCCATGCAGCTAACATTGACATAGAAGTCACATGCAGAATAGCGAAGGCAAGTTGTGCTTTTGGTAGACTGCGTCCCACTGTATGGGAATGTCGAGGAATCAGCCAAGCAACAAAACTGAAGGTCTACAGAGCAGTGGTACTCACCACCGTCCTGTATGCCTGTGAAACATGGACTGTGTATTGGAGGCACGCAAGACAGCTTAATCACTTCCACATGACTTGTCTTCACAGAATATTACGCATCAGATGGCAAGACAAAATACCAGACACTGAGGTTCTCTCTTGAGCAAGTTTACCGTCAGTCTACACTCTGCTGATGAGTGCTCAGACTAGATGGGCAGGTCATGTCATTCGTATGCCGGACGAACGTATACCTAAGCAGCTCCTCTTTGGGGAACTCTCTACTGATAAACGCCCGCGTGGTGGACAGAGGAAACGTTACAAAGACACACTCAAGGCCTCCCTGAAGTCGTTCAGAATTGATACAACCACCTGGGAATTGCTGGCACACAACCGCCCTGTCTGGCGCAGTCTCATCCACAAGGGATGCCAAGCTCTCGAAACAAGGCGCATCTCTGAAGCACAACACAAGCGCGTGCTGCGCAAGTCCAAGCTACCAGCGCAACGATTGCAATGCCTACGCATGTCTGCCTGACATGTTCCAGGACATTTGGTGCCCGAATTGGCCTGATAAGTCATCTTCGGACACACTGTATCCAATCTCAAAGCACTTAGTGGTGTTGAGGTCTTCATCGACCACGATGGACGAACAACAACGAGACCTGGATCCAGGGAAGTCTGGACATGCTTCCTGGTGATGAATGTGGATGAGTCACAGGAGTTGTACATGGGCAATAAAAGGAGAGAGCATGTGGCAGAAGCTCCTTTTTTCTGCAGCCAAAAGTTCTCTTTCTCTTCTGACCAGCTCCCCAGCCATGATCAGCAGGAAGACTGTCCAGGTGCAACATGACGTGGCTCCTTCTGCAACCCATATGCCTGTGTAAGGGTGTGAGTGACTGAGGGCAGGAATGAATGTGTGTGTGTGTGTGTGTGAGAGAGAGAGAGAGAGAGAGCTGGTTCCCCTTTAGTTTAAACCTTTAGTGGCAGCTCTAGCCTCTTTAGTTTAACAATCTAGTGCACATAGTGGAGTGTTAATTCTTCAATCAATAAATCTATGCTAGTGTAACCCTGGGTGGTCTCCAGTGGGAATTTTTTGGGTAACAATTTGGAAATAAAGCTCTACGCTGTGTCTACATTGGCACGATCTTGCGCCAAAGCGGCCACTTTTGCACAAAAACATGCTGCCTGTCTACACTGGCGGGGAGTTCTTGCGCAAGAACACTGACGTTCTAATGTGTGAAATCAGTGCTTCTTGTGCAAGAACTATGATGCTCCTGCTCAGGAATAAGCCATCTTGCACAACTATTCTTGCACAAGAGGCCAGTGTAGACAGGCAACATGAATTTCTTGCACAAGAAAGCCTGATGGTTAAAATGGCCATCAGAGCTTTCTTGCACAAGAGAGCGTCTACACTGGCATGGATGCTCTTGCGCAAAAGCACATCTCTTGCACAAAGGCACATGCCAGTGTAGATGCTCTTTTGCGCAAATACTTTAACGCAAGAACTCTTCTGTGAAGCTTGTTCACAGAGTGGTCCATTAAACTGCAGAAAAGATCAGCCAAACAAGGCTCTCAAGAAGGTGTAGAACTCAAATGGGTACCATATATTCCGGCGTACAAGACGACCTCTGAAGTTAAAAAACATCCCCCAAAAATCGGGGGTCGTCTTGTACGCCGGATGCCCCGCCGCCGGAGCCCCTCCGCGGCTTTGAAAGCCTCGGGGGAAGCCGGCGGGGGGGCATCCCAGGCGCGCATGGGCTGCCCCCCCTCCGGAGCCCCTCCGCGCCGCCGCGGAGGGGCTCCGGAGGGGGGGCAGCCCATGCGCGCCTGGGATGCCCCGCCGCCGGCTTCCCCCGAGGCTTTCAAAGCCGCGGAGGGGCTCCGGCGGGCGGGCAGCCCATGCGCGCCTGGGATGCCCCCCCGCCGGCTTCCCCCGAGGCTTTCAAAGCCGCGGAGGGGCTCCGGCGGGGGGGGGGGGAGCCCAGGCGCTCTTGGCGCTCCTGGCGGCTTTGCTCCCGGTGCCTCTGGTCTGCTGGGGACCATCTCCAGCAGACCAGGGACACCGGGAGCAAAGGAGGCGGAGGGGCGCTGGGGTATAAGATGAAACCCTATCTTTTAATTAAAAAGATAGGGGGTCGTCTTATACGCCCAGTCGCCCTATACGCCGGAAAATACGGTAAATAGTCCTTCTTTCAGAAATACAGCATATTTAATTCAAATTGGCATTAGGAAAAAATGCAAAGGTATTAATCTTAAAAATTAAACAATTAAAAAGACATCACATGGATCATAAGCAGGCTGAGAGCTGTAACACGAGTGCACTTCAGTCAGCTTTTAAAAGAAATGCTAAGACTTTGAGAATTATTTCCTCTGAAAATTAATCACATCTAATTTAATTTCATCTCTGTGTGCATGAGTGCTCCCAAATATACAGGATTTCTTTATAAATCATTGTTCCTCAGATAGCAGTTTTAAAAGTTCCAGACTACATATAAAGTGGTAAATGGGAGTAGCAAGTGTTCAGCACCTTTTAAGATTTGGGTTAACTTTGCACTGATAATAAAATTCTTCATCCCAAATCCATGAGAAGAAATTGCAGTTCTGCTGAAAGACCCTGTCCAAATTATAGCTTAATATTTAGTGCAGATAAAACAAAGACAAAACTAACAGAAAATCCACAGTCCTTGAGGACTCTGAAAGTTTTAAGAGTAAAACTTCTGGAAGGTTTTGTCAGTTTTCTGATTATATTTGCTGTTTATTTTGCTAATTACTGGTGACTCATAAATTCAAGGTTTTTTAAATGTGGCAGACATTTGATGGTTTTTTGACAATGTTGATAATAGCCCTATTCATTCTAAGATATATACATCCTGGATACAAAGGTGTAAAATACACTGTTGAATTTCTTTTTAAAAAGACTATTCATAGAATTTTGCTCTTTTTTCCAGGTTGTTGCTAAGAAATGGTCAAAGATATGAAGCTATTATAAGATCTGAAATTTAGTTACTTAAGTAGTATGATGCTATCAATAAAAATGGGAAAATAAGTATAATGAAGCTGTCTCTACATTGCTAAAAATAACTCAGAGAGTCATTAACTTATTACCCTTTATATCATTTTCTTTAATCCATAATCAGAAAATAGAGGAAAACAGCCAAATCCTCATTACTAGGCCTTAAATCAAGGTTAGTAATTCTTCAGATCAGAGTAGTCAGCACTAATCACAAATAATCTTTTATGTGCTTTACAGTTTAAGCCAAAAACATTGATCTTTTTCACTTCCCACTTTCTCAGGGGAAAAAAAAGCCACTGCTGCTGTTTTTTAAGCCCAGAGATTTATACCCATAGGCATACTCCTTTTTTTCAAAACCCTCTGATCAGGAATTTCTGATTCCACACTGGGGACAGAAATAAGGAGTTTGGGGCATGGGTGTTGGATCTGGAAGGGGGACCATGGCTAGTGTAGGGGATTGGCATGCAATAGGGGGTGTAGGGCGTGGGCTCCAAGAAGGAGTTTGGGTTTGGAAGGTGGCAGAAGGTTGGGGTATTGGAGGGAGTGATGACTCTGGTGGAGGACTGAGGCTCTGATGTAGGATAAAAGATGAGAGGTTTGATGCGCAGGAGGGAAGCTTTAGGCTGGGGATGAAGAGTTCCGAGTGTGGGAGGGGCAAGGGCTCTGGTTGGGTCTGTGGGTGAGGCTGGTGATGAGGGATTTGGAGTGTAGGTGGGGCTCAGGGTTGCTAAAAATGTTAAGCAACAGGATTATATACAGAACAGTCTCTATGGTGATGTAGAGGCTGGGGTGGAAGTGACGGCTTCTGGGATTTATCCATCACTCCTGGGGCCATTCACAGGCCAATCATACTGGCCCATGAGCCCCACCAGAGCATGAGACCCAGAGCTGTTGCCCACATTCACCATCCCCTAGGGATGCCTCTGATTGTCTGTTTTCATTCTTTGCTCCCAATGTAAGAAACAATTATTGTATTTAAATGTCATGCTCATTGCATCTTTTTATGTTTTTTGTGTTTTCCTTGAATATCAACAACAACCAACTCAGTGCCCATTACCATTGTCATGTTTTAGGAGTATAGAAGCTGGCAAAAGTAAATCTCTAGTTGTGGGAAGCATAGATATGCAGTTGTAATTATTAACAAATTACATTAAAATTTATCAAAATTCAGAAAAGCAGATCTGATATTTTAAATAAATTCTTAGAGAGTTTTCTAGGTGCTAGTAAATTTAGAGATTTCCAGATATGAGCTTTGGCCCCCACTGCAACCAGTTGTAAAGAAAATTCATAAGATTCTTATCATATGCATTGACAAGTGACCAAGTGCTCATGTGGGCTTAATTAAGAAAAATCAAAGTCTGACACACTTGAGTTCTCCCCCATAGTGTTACAAAGAGTACAGGATCTTTTGAAACGGGGCATTTCTGTTGAAAATGCCTCGTCTAAACGGCCAGGTTTTTTTCGAAAAACCCTGTTTTGAAAAAAAGCGGCGGCCACCTTTATGCAAATGAAGCACGGGATATTTAAATCCTGGCTTCATTTGCACTTTCGATAAGTCTAATTTACATCCCTCTGCCGACAGAGGAGTTTAGTTTAGACGTACCCAAAGATACACAACTCCAGCTATGTTAATTATGAGGCTGGAGGCGAAGTATCTTAAATAAAATTTTGGCACTGTGCATGCAACGGGAGGTCGACAGGAGCACACTCTCCCTTTGACTTCTCTTATTCCTTGTGAGGAGCAGGACTACCGGTGCTGACAGAGTGCCCTCTCAGTTCTAATTAGCATGTCTTCATTAGACCCGCTAAATCAAACCCCGGAAGATTGACTGCAGCAGCTTTGCTCTTCTATGTTGTGTAGACAAGCCCTTAGAGAGAGAGTCTGCAAAATATATCAGATTCTTTAAAAAAAAAAAAAAAAAAAAAAAAAAAGGAGGACACACACACACACAAATACAGTTGATCTACAACTGCATAATTATTAAATCTAGTATCTTGAATTTTGTCTTAACAGATGTGAAAGGTTTCTTTTAAACATTTTTATTACATAAAAAGTACTAATTCAGTAAGCATAATAGTGTGGTGGCACATGTGAAGATATGTTGAACAACATAATGATATGTGGCAGAATCAGGCATAACATGGCAGAAATCTAGTAAAAGTTCTGAGAGGACTACTTGATGATAATGTATTAATTAGTTAGGATAGTTATGAATTTGGTGGAATTGTGAGCATGTGAACAGTTCTGTGCAGCTGGAATAAATTTGATTTCTATAGTTTTTATAGTTATGAAATCTCTAATATTTCACTAGCTACTTCCTAAATATCTGTTCCATATCCTGCTTATCAGACTAAATGGTTTGTGTCCAGATGGGATAGCCATTTGCCAGACTTAAGTAACATGTGGCATGTAAGACTCTGAATCAGGGGCAATGAGTAATATGGGCCCATGATGCCTGGGCTCCAGGAATATTCCTGGCCTGGGGGCTCTGCTTCATTAAAGTTTGGGGCTTAGGTGCCATTACTGCCACAACTGGCAGTGCAGTAGGGATAGAACAGCTTCCTGCCCATTTGCCCTGTAGCCCTTAGGTTGGGCGTGTGTGTCTCCACTTGCTGTCCACACCCCAAGTGCTAATGCAGCCAATGGGAGCTGTGGTGTCAGTCCCTATGGGTAAAAGCACATGGAGATCCCCTGGCCCCTTCTGCCTAGGTGCTGCTGCCACAGGGGTTACCCCAGGAAAGTGTTGCACTCTCCAGCCCCAATCCTGCACCTCCTCCTCTGCCCTGCCCCAGACCAGAGCCTACACCCAGCATCCAAACTTTCTCGCACAGCCCGCACCCCTCTCCCATCCAAATCCCTCTCAGGGGCAGTGGAGGGACTTGCACCCCTTCTGGGCACCACCAAAATTTCTTCAAACTTACCACTCCTGCTTTGAATCATCTCTGCTGCATGGGGACTTATGTAAGAATTTTCTTGGCCATAATATTTAAGCTTTCTTGTAACCATTTCTAAAAATACATGGAGCTGAAACATGAAGAAATATGCTTCTTTATGTTTTAAAGGGCTATAATTTTAAACTAATGTTGTAATCATCTTGCTTTATTTGCTGTAGAATTTGTAGTTCTCTGTTTTCACACTAGATGTCAATCTACTTGCATATCTAGCAAGTAGTGTGTATATTTTTTTGCATTCTAGATTTTTCTTTCACCCAGTGGACTGTCTGCTATTTTCCCCTAATTTGGAAAGGGATTCAAATCATTATGCAGAGCAAGAGCTGAATCAGAGTTTCAAATACATAACTCTGTTGGCTAATATTGAATATGATATCACTTTTTGACTCAGAACTGCCAAATTTAATTATTTTCAATAAAGTTAGTTGCAGAATTTTGATTGAAAATTAAATTTCAGCACCAATGGAAATTAAATGTTGAAATTTCTAGTGAATTTATTTTTGCATTTTGACATGCTGTAATTTTCAATTTCATGTTGAAATCTATTTCTGATAACTTTTTCTTGCTAAGTGAACATAAAGAATACTATGCTGAGCAAAAAGGACAAATCTCTATGAACAGTTTCCTGTTGGCCTCAGAAAATCTTGAATTTTCAAGAACAAATTCTGGATTCTCATATAACATAGGACTAGCACTGCAGTCCATCTTCCAGTAGTGACCAGTAGAGCCCTGTGCAGATACAAAATTTGTACCCACATTTGCATCCACAAATGAGCCTGAGATACCCACTTTATATCCACGGGTATCCTCATCCACAGGTCTGAGTGTGGATATCTGCGGATTTGTGGGGTGTAGTGACTATTGCCAGTTGCTTCAGAGGAAATGAACAGAAAGGGCAATTATTGAGTGTTTCATCCCCTTATCCAGTCTCAGCTTCTGCAGTCAGAAGTCTAGGGACACCCAGATCACGGGGTTGTGGTCCTTTCCATCTTGGCTAATACCACTGATAGATTTATCATCCATGAAATTATCTAATTTTTCTTTGAACCCACTTATACTTTTGGTTCTTTGCAACATAATCTGGCAGCGAGTTCCACAGCTTGACTGTGCATTGTATAAAAGAAGTACTTTAGACCTGCTGCCTATTAATTTCATTTGTGACTTCTGGTTCTTGTGTTATGTGAAGTGGTAAATAACACTTCCTTATTCACAGCTCCAATTTTTTTTAATCTCTTCTCAGATAGAAGCTCTACCATAATCCTGACAATTCTTGTTACCCATCTCTGTACTTTTTTCCAGTTCCTTTTTATCTTTTTTGAAATGTTGGGTGGTGTTTCAACAGCATGAAAGTCTGGTTAGCTGGTATCTTTATGATTATAGACGTGTTACCTCAGGTCTCTGTTCTGCCCGTCTGCTCCGTCCCTATGAGCAAATGGCCTGCTTACGGCATGGGCACAGCCGGCGATATAGAGAGAGTGAGAGCACAGCCATTACTGCATTAAGCAAACAGGAATGAACATGACAGGATATCTGGGTTGCAAAACATCAGAACAGTTACCATAGTGGGCTGCATATGCAGCCATCCACAAACCTGTACATTCAGGGGCGATGGGTGGGGCAAGAAGGCTCATATGCCTCCCAAACACCAGGATACAGAGAGGAGTCCTGTGGGGGAGTAGTCAAGTGGCCAGTGCCCTCCTTGTCCCCCTCCCCAGCAGTTGCCACTGTGCACATCTACAAAAAAGGGGTTTAGTATTTGTTATAAGACAGCAAAGCAATTCAAATCAATATAGTGCATTGGTCCTCCAACTTTGCAGGGTCATGGCCCCACTTATCCTTGTCCACACCTGCTCCACACCCCTGAACCTGGCACTGGGAGCAGGGCCATGGCTCAAGGGGGCAAATGCTAATGGGTAAGGAGGCCACAGCCGGGAATGGGGCAGGGGATGAGAGCATGACCAAGACTGGGGGAAAGGTGGGTGAGAGGAGCAGCAGCCAGGCTCATAGCCAGATGAAGCTCTGCACTTGGACCTGCCTCCAGCCCTGGGTCTGGAATGGAGCTGCAGCCAGTATCTGAGGCTGGGGGCTGGCATGGAGCTGAATGGAGCTGTGCTGAGGTTGGGGCAGGACCTGGCTCAGGGCTTGGAGCGAGAGACATTGCTGGAGGCGAGACAGGAGCAGCTCTGGAAATGGAGAGGAGCTTGGTGATGCTTTCCCCACCCCTCTGATGGCTAGATCAGGCCTCACCAGGCTCCCTAGATGCACCCCCACTTTGATGACCTCTAATATGGTGCCTTTTATTTCATCACAGGCAAATACCTACCAATAGCATTTTAAATTAGCAAAGTTTTACAGTGTTGTGCCCTAAAGTACACCAACAAAAGAGGTCCAAGATCTAATATATCTCATTGCTGGATGATGGTCAAATATCAAAGATATGCAATTTTATTATTTAAATAATATTTCTTGTGTTTTATTTTATCTGTGGGGTTTAAATTTCTACCTAGGTTATCTCTGTAGAATGTGTTATCTTACCCTAGCTGCCTCTTGGAATATCTTTATGTAATATCTTTACATGACTAGTTCAGGGACCAATAACTGTCAAAATGATGCCTTCTGATTACTTAACAGGTTTAAACTACAAAGCTGAACACTCAAAATACTCCTGAGGTATTGTTATAGTGGTGTTGTAAGTGCCCTGAACGACCTCACAGAGCTATAAAAGAAACCAGATGTAAATATAAAATGTTTGGAAAGAGAACTGAAACTTTCATCTTGATAGTTTAAAGCTAAAAAATAGTTGTTGTGGATTTTTAATTTTATTTTTGGTTTAGCAGCAATTCCTGGTACCTACAAATACAATCCAGAATGCCAACAGATTTAAACTCTTGCTCCTTTTCAGAAATGGGCTCCTTTAGGAACTCAGTCACTTATAATGCTAGCTCATCAGTGTTTCTGGAAATACTATCACATTGCCAGAGGTACCTGAACATTTCAGAAATGCTTCTGTTCACCGCCTAGCACAATCCGTCCTGCATACTTACTGCTCACAGTGTGTTGAAGGTTTATGTAATCTTCTGTTATGATAAGGTTTGGCTTTGAGCAGAGATTCCTGTTAAAACAATAAATAAAGAAATTGGGAGAAAAATCCTACCACTGTTGAATTCACTGGCAAAAATATGCATTGACTTCCGTGCGCCCAGAATTTTACCCATCTGATTAGTAAATGTGGGGAGAAGACCATGTAATTAAAAGTAGTTTCCATATCAAACATTTGTCATTTGATCCTTGGTTGTGAGATTCCTAACAAAACTGTATGCATTGCAAGGGATATAATTAAAAAATGAAAAACTTTAGCAATTTTGGGCCCAATGCTGCAAACACTCAGTAACATTTTATTAATATTATTAGACCTGTTGAGCTTCTTGAGTAACTTATATGCATGAGTATGTGGAAGACTAAGCTTATAGGCCCTGATTCATCAAATTAAGCATTTGCATAATTTTCTAAGCATGTTAGTGATCCCATTTGGTACATACTGTATACTAGATATGCACTGAGCTCTTTCTCATTCACTGCTTGCCTTACAAGAGATGCCTGGTAAGGTTTTAAAAAAGAAGTGATGATATTTATTGTATTAGGTGATAAATAATATGAATACTGTATTGTGTGATAAATAATGTGATTTTATACTTAAAAGGCTTGATCCAAATCTTTTGAGAGTCTTTCTGTTGACTTCAGTAGGCTTTGAATCTGGTCTAAAAACTGCATTGTAATACAGATGCAATAGGTGGTAAACTTAAGGTTACATATGCATTGGCATTTTCTAACTTTTGAGTGATGAATGGTACCTTTAATGTTCTCTCAAAATAGAATTCTTCATTTTTTTATAAAGAAATTCCACCTCTGTAACTATTTGACCAGCCACCCATAAAATGACTGGTTCTGTAGAAGAAGCTCCTGTACAGCTCTGTTTCATTCATTATTAAAGTTACTCTCTTTGGCACTCCACATCCCTTGATATTAGCCCTCCAGCTATGGAGTATACAGGCTCACAGGTGTTTCTTTTTGATTGACCAAAGGGAAATGAGTGGTCTTTGGTGATGCCTCTGCTGTTCTGTCACCTCTCTGCCAGAGAGTGATTGTAAAAATCATGTTGGCCACATTCCATAGATGCCTACCACAAAAATCTCTTTTGAACAAATGATTCATCTACTATATATTTGAGAGAGTTGGTCTGTCTATGTCTGTCTGCCTGACTATTTGTTCAAGAACTCCTCCTAAATGGTCAGAGCCAGGACCACCAAATTTGGTATGCAGCTTCCTCTTATCATAACTGTAAGCAAAGTCAGGGTTTGGTTGTGCCAGGAAAATGGAATATACCTGGAATGGGATTGCTTTTCTTAAAACCATACAGAAAAGAGAAAGAATCACAAGGCAGATAAGAGGAGCTTACTGGGAGTATCCCTCCATCCAGGATTGCTCTAGCCCCAAACAAGCACCCTTTAGGGAGGGTAAAAAAGGCTAAACCACATCCCACCCCCCCATCCACATGGGAACATTGCTGGCTGTTTTCTTCATCAGGGAGTGAGGGGAAAGTGCACTGTTTGCTGCATTCCTCATTCTGGCTGGGTAGTGCAGGGGGCAGATGACTCTGTACCTGCCCCATCTAGGGGACATGCTCCCTCCCCAGGCTGGGCCTGCTGGAACTGCAGTGGCCATGAAGAAGCACTTCTCACCTAGCCTCAAGCTGCTGTGATAAGAGATACTAAACCTGTCATTCCCAGGCCCACTCTAGAGCAATGATTTAAATGAACATGTACATTTTCATTGTATTTAAAACAAAATTACTTGAGTTAAGGGCCACTGGGTAAGTCTTCTAGTCTAAAATAAATTTGTCAAAAAAGACTAAATACTAGAAAATCCAAGTAGCAGATGTACATTTTTCCACTTTCAAAAACTAAAATTGTTTTACTCCATAGCAAACAGGCAGCACAGTGCAGTTCCATTATCACTTGAAAACATTGTCAGGAGTTAAGAATTTAATATTTGCAAGCAAACAGGTGCTTTTGAAATTCTCTGAGATGTCTCTTAATAACATGTAATTTCTCTGCACTTGGAATCCTTTAATTTACAAATTGCTTACAATGTTTAATATACCTTTTGAACTCTTTAAACATCAGAGTGCTGCTAGATATTTCTTCATCAAGAATTACATTTGTGGCTCCACACTCTTTAAAGCATATAACTTGGTGCTATGAACTTGGAACCGTCTCGAAATCAGTAGCTTTTGGAGCTACATGAATGCTAGGCTGCATTAACCATTAAGATAATAAGACTATAGCCCTGCTGGTCAGGCGGGGAGCGCAGCTGGAGCCAGGTGTAGGAGGGACCTTGCTCATGTATCTCTGCTGGAGCGCTCCTGACCAGCAGCGGCTGAATCAGGACCTGGGGCAGAGCAGCTGGGGTGCTGCCGGGTTGGTCCAGTAGTGCCCAGAGCGGGTGCTGCAGGACCAATCCGCAGCGCCCCAGCTGCTCTGCTCCAGGGTCCAAAACAAAAGCCTGGTCTGCTGGGGGGGGGGGGCACACTATCCGCGCCCCCCCCCCCCAGCAGACCAGGGACACGGGGAGCAGAGCGGCAGCGGGGTGCCGCGCCTCTGAGGCTTTGCTCTGGCAAAGTCTCAGAGGCGCGGGACCCCTCCCCCCTGTGGCTGCGGCTTCAGTCCCGGTGCCTGTGGTCTGCTGGGAACCGTCCCCAGCAGACCACAGGCACCGGGACCCAAGCGGCAGCAGCGGGCGGGTTCCCGCGCTTCTGAGGCTTTGCTCTGGCAAAGCCTCAGAAGCGCGGGAACCCGCCCGCTGCTGCCGCTTGGGTCCCGGTGCCTGTGGTCTGCTGGGGACGGTCCCCAGCAGACCACAGGCACCGGGTCTCAAGCGGCAGCAGCAGCGGTTGGACTGTTCCTTTGAAAAATCCTTAATGGTGCTTTTAAGATGTTTATTTTCAGTGAAGTCTTTTTGTTTAGGGGGAGCGGAGAACACAGCAAGAAACAGATGTTTTATTAACTCCTAGATATTCAAAATCAGAAAGGCTTTAGATTAAGTTTGTTTAATGTTTGTATAGTGATTTTGAGGCGCTAACATTGTACAGAAGTGCTAAATATGGTTGGGCAACCATCTAAAGATCTATGTAACTTCTACCAGTTACCTTTTTTTTCCCAAGAAAGCTTAAAATAAATATATGCAAACCATGGGGGCTGGTGTACCCAGAACACATGCTTAAAAAATCCTCATGTCAGAGCTGCTGATTGCACATTGTAGAATAGATCAAGTGTATTGCCTTAGCTTAGTCCTGCAGCTGCCATGTGTACAGGGGACTGGACGACTTCTGAAGGTCCCTTCCAGTCTTATGATTCTATTCTAATATTATAATTGTGGAAGAATTTGGTGACAGAATGGCTTGGTGTGGGAAATCACTGTAAATTAACTGCGCAAACTGAATATCATCCAACAAGTAATATCTGGGTTCAAAGTGTGAAAACAGTAATTCATTGTCTTCAGCCACTTCAGCACTGGGAGGCAGCTTTCAGAGCAACACAGCCTAAAACATAATGCCAACCAATGTCATTTTTCCACTGTTACTTCCTCTCCCTCAGTGGATTTTACACCTGAATGGTTTTCGTTTACATAATAGAAGCTGCTTGCCTCTGAGACTGCAATCAGAGCAAGACGGGGTATATAGTGTAAAATCCATAGGTTGGGGAAAATGCCTGCAGACTTGGCTTTGTACTGTGCCATGCAGTGAGCTGAGGGTATGTATGACAGGACAGAGATCATGCCTGATTTTTTGGTTTGTGAGGGCACTTCACAAAATTTTGGATGCTGTTCACATAATGAACAATAATAATAATACTAAAGGTGCCAGTTGAAGCTCCGTAGTTGAGTTCCACTTTAAAGTACAGATTAAACCTCTGTTATGTATGAAAAATATAATAATATATTCTTCCTAAATTTACAGCACTTCCTCTTCATGCATAGAATGAATTTTCTGAGCGTTTACAAGCAAATCCATTAATTAGTTGTTAAGTTAAAGTTATTTAAAAGTATATTTTTATGAAATGTAGTACCCATGCTGCTCTCTCATTAATCTAAAATTATTTTAATAACTGATTAAAACAGACTCTTTAAGCTTTCGGTGGCATTTTAATTCTTTTAAACCTTATGCACAGGTTGAAAAATGTAAGTGTGATGGGGTGGGCCAGGAGACCGGAGGCCTTGCCTCACCCCATCTCCGTGAGAGGAGCAGAAGAGAGGTCCTTCAGGCAGGATAAAATGGCTGTCTCCACGGCTCCCGATCAGGGCCCAGCAGACCAGTATAAAAGAAACTGCTGGGCTAGGGCCTGGCAGTTCCTCACAGGAGCTCCACTCAGGCAGTTCTATATACAGTACTGACTGGGAGAACAGTAGCACGACGGACAGCTCTGAGTGTAAGTTGAACTCTTGACCTGGGTGAGGCCCAGGTCCAGTGGCCAAAGACTGGCCACTAGCTGAATACAAGAACTGATAGCACTACGGACAGGGCTAGTGAGATCCTAGCCTCAGAACCTTGTGATGACCAGATATAGCAACACCTGGGGGACGTGACCCAGGGAGCTACAAAGTACCAAACAGCCAGGCAAATAACTTACCTGATGCCCCTCAGCCGCAGAGGGGTGCCCACAAATGGGTGGACCCAGTTACAGTAAGTTATAATCAAGCTAAGTTTTTACCTGATATATCCAAGTTTTACTGTATATAAACTACAGATAGAATCAGACCAGTAGCTCAGGTAATTAGGATCATTGGTCTTAATCTTTGAAATTACAATCACCAGCCTTTTTCTACAGTTTATTTGCATTCATTTATCCCATTCAATGTAATGAGCCAGTGTTATGAGGGAGACTGCATACATTTGTCAGAAGTTCTTACCAGTAGATTATTTGGTTTATGGCACTGTACTTTAAATATTCTGTGACTGCACATTAATTTGGACATCAGTGGCTGGAGGAAATCCAGGGTCACAGTGCCTCGGCATTGCTGTGAACTGAAGCAGCATTGCCCGGGAAGTTGAGGTGGGAGCATAGTTAAGGGGAGCCCTTAAAGTGCAGAGACATAAGCCTTTATATAGTGCCAATTTCTATTACACAACCCATTAAACCAATAAGTGAATTTCAGATTAAGAACCAAATTCACCAGTACATTCTGCATTCTTTAAACTGCTCTTTTGTACCAGCAAGTTAGCTTGTAAAAATCTGTTTACATCATTTAAGATTGATACAACATACCTTAAATCATTAGACATATATGACATTTTAATAACTATGAAAAAGCCAAGGAAATTCTTAAACAAAAAGTTATATTAAGATACAGATAAGGCCGAGGGTAAATATCAGTAATTTAAGAATAAGTATATTATAGGGATGTTGTAATTAAACCCAAGTCAATCATTATAAGCCCAGGAGATTAAGAGTTAATATTACATTTAAAAGAAATTCAAATAAGTTATGGAAAGGCACAAAAAAAATCCCCATTCCAAATCTATTGTGTCTTCAAAAATTAGTTTTATCTATCTTGGAACAACAGCAGTAGAAAGCCTTAATCATCTTATGGTTATAATATGGCCTCACTAGAGAGCAGAATTAAGGTTGTTTGTGTACCTTAAGTGTATATAATCACAGCATAATTGTAAAGTACTGACAATGAAATACAATTCTAAAATTCTGATTGTGAGAACACAGAAATGAGCAAACCTCAAAAGGCTTGAAATGGTCTGGTAGCACTTTATAGACTAACAAAACATGTAGATGGTATCATGAGCTTTCGTGGGCACTGCCCACTTCTTCAGATGACGAGTTATGAGTAGGGGATATGAAAAATTGAAATAAATAGGAGAAGGGAAAGGGGAGGGGGAAGAGAATGATGCTCTTTCTTTTGGTGGTTGTCAGCCGACGGTCAGGGCAGTGTGTGTGTGTATGTTTCCGAGAAAAGGTTTAACGTCCGTGTCTTTACTGCTAGGACCGGGGTCCCATCGCAGAGGGTGGCCAGCAGGCCAACAGACGCCCCGAGTTTATAGGAAGAGCTTATTACGCTTCAGATTTTAGCTGCTAGAATTTCATAATTCCTTCGCAGCGGGCAGCCTCGGGGAGACTGAGAAGCGCTCCAACTGAATTTTGCCACCTGGGTGTGACACAAATCCAAACGCCCAAGCTCTCCCTATATCTGTCCCTTTATGACCGGCTGAAGTTCTTTTAAATTGTGCTTGGTTCTGTTACAGCAACTGAAGGAGTCAGGTTAAAGCTTAAACAGTTACAGGTTTATTGAGGAAGCTTATAAATCATATGGTTACAATGGCTATTGCTCTATTTCTTAACTATTAGCAAAATATAGATCTTAAAAATGGTTACAAAGAAGATAAAGATAGAAAAATAGAAATAATGGTACCAAGTAACAGCTTACTCTTTCTATGTGTACACTTAAGACAGAGGACCACATCCAGGTACCATTTTTACCCCCTTCTGTGCCTCTCGACTCCAGCATGTCAGGCCAGGGCCGGTCCCTCAATTCCTAGGAAAGACGAAAATACGAGGTGGGCGTCCCCATAGAACCTCGGGAGGTCAAACACCTAACCCGACCAGCAGGTAGAGGGTAGAATGACACTCAAAGTGAGTGTGTGCTGGGCCCATCTTTTATAATCATGGGGTCACGTATTTCTCTTTCTTATCTGTCATGCCAATTGATGCTGGTCTGTCTGCTGTGAGACCAGTTCTTACAAGGAAGTTGTGAACTTAATTTACACTTGTAAGAGAGAATTGAGATGATTAAATTTTGAAGTACTGGACATTGTTTTCTCAGTGGGAAATTCCTCTTCCTGGGACTGTGTGTGTTCGAATCAACATAGGTGCCAGCCGCAGCCTCGAGGCCAGCTTATTGACTTAGCTGCTCTCTATCCACATATCTGTGTTTCAGCTTCTCAGGATCAGATGAGCCAGCATAGACTATGCTGATATTATTGCTCCTTTTCTGTCCTGTATGCTTCAGGAAGGCAAATAAGATGGATGATATGGAGGCAGGCTGTCTGGCCACAGTGGTTCAAGTCAGACAGGCATGCACAGATTATTTAAGTTATGTCTGAATCTCCAAACTTGCACAAGAAATCTCTTGGCTTTTTTTAAAAAGATTTTTGTCCATCTGAGATACTCCGGGGACAGCATTTTTTGCAATAGGTGAGCAGGATGGGGAATGTTGTAGTGTTCATCCTCACACAGCTGAGCACTCCAGTACCGAGAAGGAAGGAGGCCTAAGAGAAGGACAGCATTCCTCTTGCTTCTTCTTACTCAGAAGTATCAGTTTGGATACGATCTCTGTGAAATAGAGAGTAAAAAGCAAAGAGATGGTGAGGGAAGATGCTGATGAATGTCAGAGGGCCCCTATAACTTTGTTCCCTCTTTCTACAGTTTTGCTCTTTCTAGGTTTATCAGTCCCGTTTGTCCTTTCTTATTTATTTTCATTTCCCTGGCTACTCTTTGCCACATTTGATTCTGTTTTGAAACACTCCCTCATGTTCCCTTCTTTCTCTCTGCTCAGGATCCTTCTTCTGTCCTCTAGAATTCTGGACAAGCCTGGGGAAAAAGGGGCGGCTGATGCATTTTTATACCATAGTGGTTCCTGACTGCCAAAATTGTGTCCTTGGGTTCATTGGCACTTAATCTAAACTAGATCAGCCTTCATGCAGTTGTAAATTGTGTACTATATAGAATAGGGCCAAGACAGCTCTAAGATTAGTGAAAGGCCGCTTTTGTACACCTAGTTCTGACCTGTGCCAAATGTTTCTTGGATGCAGCTCAGTATGTAGGCCAGCATGTGCATCTGTTTACCCTACCAAGCTCCCATGAGCACAGCCATTATTTTCCACTTTAAATCTAGTGACTTTGTTCATTGTATATGGCTTTTATTAAGGCAAGATAATGATTCACACCTCGCAAATCCCGTGTGCTTATAGCAGAAGTAATTTGTGCTGAGATGGTGCATAGCATCCAGTGGTTGGGTTAGCTAGTTACGTATTTGTATGCATGAGTTCTACTCCCCTTGTCCCCCCAATTACCTTTCTCCACCATGCTTGTTTCTGAATCTGCATGTGAGATTTAAGACAAAATTAAGTTGGCTGTCTTCCACCAACCACCCTGCTGCTGCATGGCTTTGTCTACACATTTCTTATTTGGCAGTGCATGTACTACCACTGCCATCAATAACTCAATTCTTTATCTGGTAGAATTGCAAAACATGCTTTTTCTGATAAAAGTATGTGCTTTTGAATTCTGTGAGAGGAGAGAGAACCTGTGGTTCCCATATTCAATTAACAAGTAACATTGACTTTTTGGTACATGTTGGACATATTTGCTACAATTGGAGTCAAACAGAATCAGCCTTAGCATTTTTTGGGCTGTCTTCCCCTCCACAAACATAGATCTGCTCTGTACAGGTTAAGGATTAGCAACATGATAAACTGATCACTAAATTGGCTGCTTTACAATTTATGTTCAAAAGTTTCAGAGGGGTAGCTGAGTTAATCTGTAACAGGAAAAACTTAAACAACAAATAGACTAGTAGCACCTTAAAGACTAACAAAACATGTAGATGGTATCATGAGCTTTTGTGGACGCAACCCACTTCTTCAGATGACTGGAGTCAGTGTTAGAAGTCCAGATCCAAGAATAAATAAGGGAAGGAGGAGGGAAGAGGGAGAGGAAAAAGAGAAAAAAGGAGAAAGGAAAGAAAAAAGAGACCGTGAGTAGATGGTTCATCATATAGACCCACAGGAAAGAGACTTGAAGAATTTCACAGAGATTTCAATAACTTCTACCCCACCATCAGCCTCAGCCTGGATCAGTCTACACGAGAGATCCATTTCCTTGACACTACAGTACAATTAAATGAGGGACAAATTTCCACCATCCTATACCGGAAACCTGCTGACCGCTACACTTACCTTTATGCCTCTAGCTTCCATCCCAGACATATTTCCCAAGTCAAGCCCTAAGATACAACTAGATTTGCTCCAATCCCACAAACAGAGACAAACAACCACACGATCTATATAGAGCATTCATAAAACTGAAATACCCACCTGGAGAAGTGGGGAAAAAACAGATCAACAAAGCCGAAAGAGTACCTAGACACGAACTACTTCAAGACAGGCCCGAAAGAGAAAACAACAGAATTCCACTTGTCATCACCTACAGTCCACACCTTAAACCCCTCCAATCTATTTTCAACAATCTACAACCTATCCTGGAAAATGACCCCTCACTTTGAGGCCTTAGGGGAAAGGCCAGTCCTTGCCTACAGACAACCCCCTCAAACATACTCTTTCCAGTAATCATCCAGGAACCCACCCCTGCAATCAGCCCCGGTGCCAACTCTGCCCACACTTCTACACTAGCGATTTCATCATTGGACCCAACCACATCAGCCACCAAACAGAGGCTTATTTAACTGCACATCCACTAATGTGATCTATGCCAGCAATGCCCCCCTGCCATGTATATTGGCCAAACTGGACAGTCTCTGTGAGAAATCCAAAAAGGCAATACACAAAATTATGTTGGAGAACACTTTAATCTGCCTGGACACTCATTAATGGCTCTCCAAGTCACCGTATTGTTTCAGGCCAATTCCACAAGCCAAATACACAAGGAAGGATTGCAACTTAACTTCATTTACAAGTTTAATTCTTATGCAAATGGTATAAATAGGGACATAGGCTAGTATACATGCTACCTTCCACAGCCTAATGACTTAACCAACCAATCAAACAATGGAGGTGCTAATTTTTCTTATCAGCCTCATGTAACTATTTGAACCAGCTACTCACTGTCTGTCTTTTTTTTCTTTCCCCCTCCTTTTTTCTTTTTCCTGTTCAGCCCCTCCCCCCTCCCTTATTTATTCTTGGATCTGGACTTCTAACACTCCAGTCATCTGAAGAAGTGGGTTGTGCCCTCGATACCATCTACATGTTTTGTTAGTCTTTAAGGTGCTACTAGTCTATTTGTTGTTTTTTAAGTTTCACAATCTATGTTAGTGGGGGAATCTTTAGGTTCCCCTCATCTTCCTGCTGCATTTTGGTCATTTAAAAAAATGTTCTACTGCTGCTGAAGCAAAGTAGTAGCTATTAATATTTAATTGAATTAGGCCCTGCCAAATCCCAGCTGTGATCATGTAATTTGCCTTTGTCTGGATTTAAAAGGGTGTTTCCTCCTCGTGTCCTTTTTTGGTTTCTTTGTCTAAGAAGTTAAATGCAAACCTTGCAACTCAAGTATGCCATAGATATTTTGCCAATAACATAGATATTTTAAAAATAGATACTTTTGTAATGAAATAAAGCTTTATAATTATGAAGTCCATAAATTAACACTTGAAAAGGACATTAGTTAAGTGAATTCTAACCCCACATAACTATTTTCTGTATGTGTTCCTTGAACTCCTCATCCTTGAAAGGTTTTACAGATGATACACTGCTAACAGGAGTCACTAGTATGGAAATGGGAACTTTCAGTGCTGGCTGGGGAGGCACAGAGCTGCTGCCCTCGTCCCACCCCTTCCACTAGAGATCCCACCCCTTCCAGGGGGCCTGGAGTCAAGCCTCCACCATTGCCCAGGACAAACTCTTCTCTTCACAGAGAGAAGATGTGTTTGTTAAAAATAAAATAAATTAACAAAAGGACATATGTGAAGTGATACCACATAGAAGGAATAAAGTTTGAAAAGATTACAAACAAAAGTAAAAATATACTTTCTCAAACCTAAGACCTTACTTCACCAGCAGTCCTTGCTCAAGGTAGTTCCCTTACCAATCTGTCATTCCCAGAGACTTCAGTCCTTAGATAGAAGGATAACATTTCTGTTCTCCTGGGAAGTAGACATCATTTTGCATTCTCTGCTACTTGTTATCTTGATAGCTTTGTTTACCTTATATGTAAATGAACTTTAATTGTTTATTCTGAAGACCCAAGTGGTCAGAAAAAACAAAATACACATTCTTTTGTCTAAGACAAGCTGTGCTTATGCATTGCTTGCCAAGCACACGTTCAGATTATAATTCTAGTATATATTTGCAGGGCAGCCCTAAATTGCATCAGCTGGCTACATATTCATAACACCCCTGTACATACATCATACAAAAATATTAATGATCAATGAGTTTTCAGTTTTCCAATATCATCTTACAGACCACTTTCTGAATACAGATTGACAACATTGTGCTATGCATAATAAGTATGTCAGACCTGATGACACAGACTAGTGAACCACAAATGGGCCTCTGTCATACAGAGGAAAACAAATGTATGGGAGTAAACACCTTCAAGATAAAATGGAAATCTCTAAAAAAACTCATCCCTTCTCTGCTTTGCAAAAAGAAAAACGTAAGAGTTTAAGCAGTAATGGACTCAGGACAGAGTTAGAATATATCTGCATGAAGAGGCAACATTACATAAATAAATGAAGGGCTCTTCTTCCAGTAGGAATACAAAGGGAAATGCTGTAATCAGAGCAGAACACTAGTAAAGCACTTGCATTATAAACTCAATTTTAGAGGTTTATAACTTAATGTACTAGGTTTTAAGACAGAAAAGATTTATTTTTTAAATTAAATAAGATTTCTTTTTTGTAATTTTGGATTGGGGGAATGTTATGATCCCTTAACACAAAAATGGATTGAAATTTTTAAAGTTATAATATTTTTCAGGCAACATATTTGTAGTATGGATTACTCTTTTACTGTAGATGTGTTGCAAAACAAGGGAACAATAGAACTAAATTAAGAATGTCATGGCAACCAGTTTCAAATATCATTGCTTTTATTAGTTTATAATTCAGCTTTATTATTTTAAGATTGTTGTACAGTGCACATGGTTGGTTTTTTACAGTAGTGAAGGATCGTTGTCATCATCATCAACAACCATGGGCTCAACACCTGTTGGTGTCCAATGCCTCCCTTACTACTTTCTTCCATCTTTCCCTGTCCAGTGCGGAGTGGTTTAGTTTCTGTAGACTAGCTCTGCACCAATCTACTATATCATCTACCCTTTCACTGTGGGGTCTACCTCTCCTATTCGGACCCTCCATTATGACGAATACCAGGGTCTTAACTTTTCACTTGTTCATTCAGCAGATATGCCCAAAAACCTGTAACTTCCATTGTATAACCTTCTACAGTTAGTCATATATTTTATTTAATTTTAATGGAAGATGTGTAGCTAAATCCCCTGCTTTATATATCTGTGAATATAGTACACAGTTGTATGCTGAAAAGTTAATAGCATTATGTAGGTATAGAATTATCCCTATTAACAGAATCTGTATTATTAAAACCTATTATCTAATGAACTGTCAGCACAAGTTCTTGTTGATGGGTCTATTGCCTATCGACTTCTGATTATCAGGCCTTCCAGATTTCCTGCAACATGTGGTATGGCCCACACAGTTCAAATACTTGAGTACACAATACTCTGTCGGTTGGTAAAAAAGGATGGTCATATGATAAGACAATGGACTATGACTCAAGATCTGGTTTCATTTGTTGGTGTCACATAAAAGTCATATGTGGGTCCTGCAGCTTAGCAGGCTGGGGATGGACGTTTCCATCCCTGCTGTACCCAGCTTAACATAGCCTGGGACCCTGCAAGTCCAAACAGCAGCTGGGTTTTATCAGCTTTAACCCATCCCTTGAGCTGGGAAACTACTCAGTGCTAAAAAAGTTTGGCCTCGGTCTCAGCTCAAAAGAGTGATAAGAATGGTGTTGAGCCAGGTACGTGCATATCCAGTAAACAACCGTAGTATAACTAGTGTAGGGAGTCCCATGCCCACTGAGTCTCACCAGGGACCTAGACCTCAAAGGGTGCCCTGGCTCCCCCTAGCTGGAGCCACGTCCACTGCAGCCAGGTGCAAGGTGACCGGAACGGGACTCCCCGCAGACTGAAAGGGGCGTAAGCATTTCCAGGTGCCTATTACTCTTTTATGCATTGCTCTGTCTATGCTTATTGGCGTATTACTTTGCAGTAGCTGTGTAACCATCTGGCAGTATTAAGCCTGTAATAGTAGTGATGTAGTGAGATTAATAAAAGCAGCTATCCCTAATCGACTCTGTCTTGAAGTGAATCCACAACCCTCTTGGGCCCTGCCCCTGTGAGTTGACAGTTGGCTTTGCCACAGACTTTCTGTGTGAGCTTAGCAAGTCACTTAATCACTGTGCCTTGTTTTCCCATCTGTAAATTGAGTTTAGTAGCCCCTGCTTTTTCTCACACTGTATCTGTCTGTCTTGTAAGACTTTCAGAGCAGTTACTGTTTTCTGTTGTCCATATGTATCATCTTACACAGTGGGGCTAATCTCAGTTGGGGTTTCTGTGTGTAGCAGTTTCCCAGCTGGGCTCCTGGGGCTCTTGCTGCAGGCTGGTGTTGGCACCTCTACACATGCAGCCAGGTAAGGAAGGCAGGTGGGAAAGGGTCCAGTGAAAGGGTCCAGCTGGGGGCATGCAGTAGGGGAGGTGGGCATAGAATCAGAATCAGAGAATACTAGAACTGGAAGGGACCTCAAGAGATTGTCAAATCCAGGCCCCTGCTCTCACTTCAGAACCAAGCACCGTCTATATTGTCCCTGACAGGTGTCTGTCTAACCTGCTCTTAAATATCTCCAGTGATGGAGATTCCACAACCTCCCCGCTGGGCTCCTGGTGTGTCTGTGCCTGTCCTGCTGCCCCTCTCTTGCTAGACTCCAGGTTGCACATCAGTGTTCCCTCTAAGCTGCATGGCAGTACAGTTTCACAGGTGATTAATTAGCCTGGCCAGGTCAGTCAGCTCCATGCATGAAGCCCTGAGCCTCTGACTGGGTGGGACTGGTTAATCACCTGTGAAACTGTGTTGTGGGGGGGGGTGTCTCTCACACTATTGCAGATTTCCCTGCAGCAGTGCTCCCACCCACAGCTTCCTTGTGGCAGAACAGCAAAAAGGAGCAGCAAGGCAGGGACCAATCCACCCGCAAGATAAGGATAACCTGTTAACAACTGGGACTTCTCAGTCCTCCCACCCCATGCCAGCCTCCTGCCCTGACTCCTGAACCCCTCACACACTCCAACCCCTTACCTCGACTGCTGCACCCCCTACACACCATCTTCTGCCCTGAGCCTCCCAGACTCCACCCTTATTTACATTTTTATGAGTTTTATCTTATCGCAACTTCCTCACCCCCTGCCCTGAGCTGCCGCCCCTACACACACACACAAAGGGGATGGGTTATAATAGGACAGTGCCTGTAAGAAATTTGTTACCTTCACCTCTGAACATAATATATCATTAGATGACCAGACAGCAAGTGTGAAAAATCAGGACAGGCGGTAGGAGGTAATAGGTGCCTACTTAAGGCAAAGCCCAAAACATCAGGATTGTCTCTCTAAAATCTGGACAGCTGGTCACCCTATAGATCGGTGGTTCTCAAAGGGTGATCCACACACCACTAGTCCGCCGACCAGTGCTGGCTTCTCACTGCAGCTGGGGGGAAATCCCAAGCCTTGCGGGCCAGATCGAGTTCTCAGGCGGAGCAAGCGGCTTCATGTACTGGGGTTCCTTCCCCCGCTCCAGCTAGGGGAACAGCAGTTCAGGGGATGTGCTGCCTGGAGGCTTTCCCTGTTGCTTCCATTGGCCAGAATTGTGACTGGTGGGAGCAGTGAGAGGCAGTAAGTGCATTCCCTCATCCCGCCTCCCCATGCCCAGACTACACACCCCCATGCCCTTCACACATCCTTCCTGCTGAGAGCCCACTCCCTTGCTCCTGCACCCTCTCTCCTGGCTAGACTCCCCACCCTCAGCCTGCTCCTGCATCCAGTGGGGCAGACAGCCACCATGGGCCCCAGGGCAAGGTGGGGTGGACCACTCACCTTAGTGCCACCTTGACCATGGTACTGGGGCCCTCCCCAGCCTCAAAGCCAAGCAGAGTGGCTCTCTGGCCTTCCTTTGGCAGTTCGAAGGAGCTCAGGGCCCCTTTGAATGGCAAGCCTCAGGGCAATTGCCCACTTTGCCCCACTTATTGGTGGGTCTGCTTTCACCCTACTTCCTGCCCAGACCCTGCACCACCACCCCCTCTTCCACCCACTTTGTCATCATGGGTGATTGGCTGGTGGTCTGCATACAGGTTTGCATTGAGCAGGATAGGCCATGGGCCAAAAAGTTTGAGAACCACTGTAATAGAGCATAGCCTTCATGTCTGACCCTTCTGCCATTCAGGAGTGGAGGGTGCAAAGGACACTTTAAGCCACTTTTGCACATCCTCTGCAGTGGGACTGCTAAGATCTCTGGGCAGCTCTAAATTGCACAATCTAGCTACAGCTCTCTAGAGTCTATTACAACAGCCTGGGATTAACTGGCAGCAGCTAACATCTCCTCAGACTCACCCCCTATATTGGAAACTTGGCTTTGAGATGCTTTGCACCAGCTGTTTGGGTGCCAGGATTTAGCTATATGTCTATATGTATACTCCTGTGGATGACACTGATATATATATATATACACACAAAATGTATCCATTTTAGTAGAGTCCAGCAGAGAGCTATGGCTAGGCCTAAATTAACAGTACTGAGATGAAAAGGTAAACTAGTATTGAAATGGTGGGGGTGTAGCTGGCATCACAACGAGGTCTAAATTAATTGTATTGGGGGGCAGGTGGGCAACCTGATTAACTGTGGTAGGAGCAGACTCTGAAGGAACTGCCCCTTCCCTCTCAAATCTTTTTATCTTTGCTGTGGCTGGACTGAGGCATGGGTGAGCCGGCTAGCTGCCCGGGGCGCCAACCGATGGGGGGCGCCTGATGGCAGCTGTAAGGGGTGTGTGGTGTCCCTTACAGCTGCCATCAGGCGCCGCATGCCCGGCTCCTGCAGTGCCGGCCCCACGGCGCCGGCCAGCAGCGCCCTTTCCCCCACGGCCGCGGGGCCCTGCATGGCCCGGCATGAGCGCCAGCAGCACTGACCAGGCCGGGCTGGGCAGCACATGCATCGTGCGCCCCGGGGGCAGGCCCCAAGTTGTGCGCCAGCTGCTGTGGCCAGTGTGCACATGCACTGTGCGCCCCGGGGGCAGTGCCGCGCACCCGGGCTCAGGGCGCCAAAAGGGCTCAGGCCGGCCCTGGTCTCATAAGTATCTTAAGCAGGGATACTCTCTTGAAACCTCCAGCCCTGCTGATCCTGGTAGCATATCCTCCCCCGCTTCTTGTACTCAGTCTTAGAACTGGTATATTTTATTCAGACAGGGTGGAAACATCCTTAAAAACAGGTTGTATAATAAAAACACTATGATTATCTGTAAATTAATGCATGTTACCAAACAAGACAAGGATTTCATGCATTGTCACTCTCATTTCAATGACTTTCATTGAAGATTCAGAGGCGAGAGTCCTGAAGCTTCAGAAAAGGCCACAAAGCAGTCTGTAGGGGACAGGACTCTGGCCCATCACTGTGAGTCTCCCAAGTACACAGCCTAGTTATTTAAGGCATACATTGTACCTAGGCTTTGGTATATTTTCTGCAGCATGGCAAACTGGAATTTTGTGGCAGGTAAAGAAGGAAGGCAAATAGTTTACTCAGTAGAATATTTCTTGTTTTTTTTATTTTGATATTCAAACTAATTCTTGCAGCCTCCAAACTTTTTGGTGGTAGGCAGTGCAACTAAAAGGTGCCTATACTTAAAGATGCACAGCATTTGACATTACAGGAGCAAATTTTCAGTTGCTTATACCTTTGCCAATCTGTAACTGCTTGAACTGAAATTTTCTGTTCCTCAATGTGATTTTTTTTTTAATTCCAGGGAAATTAGATAAGGTAAAAATATGTTGTGTTGTCTGTGTTAAAAAAATCTGACAGCTGTTTCAATGGGAAGCTTTAGTAGGTGTGTGTTTTGGATCAAGGACTTGGAATTTAGCAGAGAGGTCAGCCTGGGGTCAGGAAAAAAATCAGTTTGCACATGAGCACACTCCATCCGGTCACAGCTCCTACGTGCCAACTGGATTGTGCATGCACCAGAGATGCTATATTTCATGGCTACAGGCTCTCCTGCAGTTTTTTTTCCTCAGCAGTCAGGAGCTAGTGTGGCTCAGGCCTCAAGAGCAGAGCAGAGTATCTGTCCTTTCTGTGTTCTGAGTGGTCCATGCGGAGGATCCAGGTTGCATGTTAGAAGGAAGAAGAAGAAGTTATTATACTACCTGTCCAGTGCATACACAACCTCCAATATTCCTTATTTCATCACTCTTATCAAAATTAACTGCACTGGAACACAACCATAAAAGTGTCCAACTGAGTGAAAAAAAATAAAGACATCATAAGCCCTAAAATGTACCATACAAAATGTGTAATAACAAAGGCTATGTCCAGACTACGTCCCTCTGTCAAAAGAGAGATGTAAATGAGCCCAATTGAAAGTGCAAATGAAGCGTGGATTTAAATATTCCATGCTTCATTTGCATATTCGCATCCGATTGCTGTTTCGAAAAAAGGGTATTTTGAAAGGGAAACCGCAGTCCCGACACTGTTCTTTCAAAAAAAAAAAACCCCTATTTCGAGAGAACCCATACTCCTGAAAAAATGAGGAGTATGGGTTCTTTCGAAAAAGGTTTTTTTTTCCTGAAAGAACTGCGTCTAGACTGCGGTTTCCCTTTCAAAATACCCTTTTTTCGAAACAGCGATCGGGTGCGAATATGCAAATGAAGTGCCGGATATTTAAATCCATGCTTCATTTGCATTTTCAATCAGGCTCATTTACATCCCTCTTTCAACAGAGAGATGTAGTCTAAATGTGCCCAAAGAAAGAGAATGAAGCATGGTGAAAACAAAATAAAAACATTCCATAGAGATACCTAAACGTTCAATGGAGAACTGACGGGAAAACTATCAAAAAGGAATAAACCATAAACTGGTTTTATTTTTCTTTTTTTTTAAAAGCATGTTCCCCTTTTGTTCTAAGGTCTCTGCCCATACAAACTTTCATAAAAAATAAGATTATTTTTACTGTATTTTTAAATATTTTTGGTTGGAAAAAGTAAATTGAACAATGAGAATTTACCTACATGTGTTATAAAATTCTCCACATAAAAATATGGCTTTTATAAAAATAATTTTGGCATGGGATGTTAACGTGACAGCACTGTATGAAAGCAAAAGAACAAAGTTCCTATCCTCCATATTATCATGGATAATAATCAGATTCACCATTAAGTGCAGTCCCTCATAGGTAGTAAAGGGCATGTTTTTTTTCTGATTTGGTGATTCTTAATACACAACTTAGAAGCAAGGAGAACTAAAAGAGAATTCATTGGTGGTGTCTTTTGGTTCTTACTTTTATTAAGAATATCTGTGTTAAAATAAAGTATGATTGACTGAAAAACAACAAAAATATTGTTAATACAGGATTTCTATACCTTCCACAGAAAATCATATAAATAAAATCTTTGGGTTATATTTTCCTTTCAGCATATAAATATTTGTGTAATTCCCAAAGGTATCAAGACAAAAATATTACTCTTTCACAATATTTGCTGGGATTTTAGTAAGGTATTTTAGTGTTGCCTTTTGTACAGAACAGTATTATTGACCAACTGACCTCAATCATAAATTTAGCAGCAGTATCCCTTTAGGAGTTTGTTCTCATTATCTGCTTATGACTAGAGGGACACTTATGAAAGGGAAAGCAGCACAGTGAACATTTAAAAGATACATTTTCTACATTTGCCCAGGAGATAGTAGGTTTTATTTTCACTTATTCATCCGTACACAGAGCCTGATGCTGACTGTGGAGCCATTTATTCAAAACAGTGTTTGATCAAATATCTGGAAAGTTGCTTATATACATACACAGTAATTAAGGGCAGTTTAAAACAAGCAATCAAAAATCTGAAATATAGGGAAGACTATAAATCAGAGGGACTTAACCTTGTGCTGTAGTGCGAATTACTCCCACATTTAAAAGTTTCAAAGGGGTAGCCGTGTTAGTCTGTAACTGAAAAAACTTAAAAAACAATGAGTCCTACAGCACTTAGGGTATGTCTACACTATGGCACTATTTCAGGATACTCCTGGTATCCCGAAATAGCTATTCCACATCTTGACAGCATGCCTGTTATTTCAAAATATCTTTCGAAATAACAGGTACGCTATTCCGGCGTCCCTGTAAACTTCGTTCCATGACAATTAAGGGACATTTCAGAATAGCGGTTTATTTTGAAATTTGGCGCTGTGTAGTCAGCACCAAATTATGAAATAAGTTATGTCGATATACACAAAATAAGCTACACAATTTGCGTAGCTCAAATTGCATAGCTTATTTTGAGCTAAGGGTACAGTATAGACATACCCCTGGAGACTAACAAAAAATGTACATGGTAACGTTAGCTTTCGTAGGAAGAAGTGGGTTGTGCCCACTGTGTTTGGTCATTTCGAAATAACATAGTCCACGTCTACACTACAAGCACTTATTTCAACATGTCAAAATAATATCGAACTGGAGGACTTCTTACTCTGACTCCTGTAACCCTCATTTTACAAGGAGTAAGGGAAGTCAGAGGAAGAGTGCTCTTTCTTGGACTTCCTCATGTGTAGACAGTGCCAAAAACCGAATTAAGTTATTTCAACTTAAGCTACACAAATGACATAGTTCAAGTTGCGTAACTTATTTTGGCTTTAGCCATGCTATGTAGATGCACATTTACAGATAAAAATCTAACCCATTTATGCCTAAGCATAAAATCATTAAAAAATATCATAATACATGTAATATGCTACCGCTTGTGGGTGTGTCTAAACTACATGGTTCTGTCGACGGAGCCATATAGATGAGTTTACTAGACATAGCAAAATGAAGCGGCGATTTAAATACATCAAAATGGACACCACACTGTGCCGATCAGCTGATTGTCAGCACAGCGCGGTAATCTAGATGGGGATCAGCTGACCCCAGAACCCTTTGTCGTCAGATCCTTTATGCCTTGTGAAACAATCATATTCAGTGAATCATAGCCTGTTCAATGATACCTTACATGAATTATTTTGCCTCAAGTATATCTCAGTTATGGTGTATTCATATAATAGGCATATTATCATAAAGAATATGGAATATTATGTCACAGCCAAGATTTGTGTAAAATGTGTGGGTATTGGTATTTAATTCAATAATAATTGTACTTTTAAAAAACTAAGGATTTACTACTGATTAGCTGTCTAAAACTAGAAACCTGTACAGTAAGAAAATATAGTTATGCATTGCATTTACTGTAGTTGTATTATCCATCATCACTGTAATACTTAAATTATACTTGGCAAGTTGCCAATGCTTGAGCAATTTTCCTTAAGAAACTAACAGTTTAATTATATCCATGAGCAAAGAGGAAAGCTGATTTCACCTGATTTTTACTGCTCATTTTAAATATTTGTCACTAAATAATATTTTACTGGACCTTCCTGGTCCAGTATCTGCAGGACCTAACTGGTCCCAGATGAAGGATTTTGCTGGACCATGGGAGGTCATTTCTGTCCCCCTGTTGCTGGCCCCCCTACCCTGCCGCTTCACTGGGCTTCCTGGCCCCCCCAACAGCTGAGTTGGGTTTGCGCACCAGGCTTCCCACCCTCCTTCCTCCCTGCCTACTTGGGGTGTGCACTGGGCCCTCTCCCTGCACTGCCGCATTGTGCCAGGTTCTCCCACCACCCTGCAGCACGCTGGGGTTCTCTCAACCTGGAACATCCATGGTCCTGCCAGACCACAGATGTTGCCAGACTAGGGAGTTCCAGTTTACAGAGGTGCAACCTGTAGAAGATTGGAGCATGTAGTGTTAGGACCTTCGTGTTAAACTCTAAAACAAAGTGGAAACCAACCAAACAAAATTATTTAGATTAGCAAAGCTTGGGAGAATTTCAGGTTCTCTTACCCAAAGTTTACACCCACTTTAAATGGGTATGTAATTCAAGCCAAGACACTTTGGAACAACATATTCAAATTCCAGTACAATGAACTGAGTCCTCTGCCCTAGTAACATGGCTTAATTGAATATCGTGCAATTTAATATGTGTGGGGGTTTTCTATTTTTTGAATAAAACCATAAAAACAGAGGCTGCCTGTGGACATTAGAGATTCCACAGTATTTCTGAGTATTTAAGAGTAGGCGTTTTCCAGGAGGGGGCTTAGTGCTGGGGTGGGCAGTTGGGTTATAATTGGAAGTGCAGGGTGTGGGCTCTGGGCTGGAGCAGAGGGCGGAGGTGTTTGTGGAGGGTGCAGTTCTAGTGAGGGAAGGGTGCTCAGGGCAGGGGCAGAGAACTAGGTGCAGATTCTGGCTTGGCAGCGCTTACCTCGGGTGGAACCCGGTCGGTGGTGCAGCAGGGCTATGGCAGGCTCCCTGCTTGCCCTGTCTCCATGCTATTCCTGGAAATGGCTAGCATGTCCCTGCAGCCCCTAGGGGTGGGAGACCAGGTGGCTCCGCACCAGTGCAAGATTAAGGCATAAATTTACTAAATTACATTTTAGGGCCTTGCAATATAAGGAGCCTCTAAAAAAAGAGAAAAACTGACTCCATTTCAAATTTTATCAAAGCCAGTTGATAAATAAAGGAGATCTGGGAAAAAGAAGATTCTCTCTAAAAACAGACATTTTCATTCAAATATGAGAAAAATGTATGCCTCCGTCTACACAAATACCCTTAAGCTCTCCTTAGCCTTCACTAACTGTTCCTCATTGACAGATGGGAGGCTGGGTGGGGGGGAGATAATTGTAAAAAATAAATGTAAAATTAGTGTTTCTACAAGTCAGCTATCAGTCTTCTAAGGCAGCGTTTTCTTGGACAGCTGATACGGGTAAAAGTCTAACTATGCCTACATATCTTATTAAATTAAATTAAACACATAAATAAATTAATAAATTAAATAATCTGACTGCTGAAAAAATCAGGAAAAATGTGAGAGCAACCCTGCCAAGTTCATTTTCACATGGGACATTTACGGCCGCATGGCTGAGGGGCTGGCAAAAAAAGGCCATCACCCCAGAACCTTGGACCGGGTGCAGGCCAAGGTAGAAGAACTAAGGCAGGGCTATGCCAGAGCCCGTGAGCACAGCTCCACCTCTGGGGAAGTGCCTCACCACTGCGCATACTTCCAGGAGCTGGACAGAATCCTGGGTGGTGGGGAGCCCCTCTCTGCACTGGTTCTAGTTCAGTCTGGGTTGCAGACACCGGTCCAGCAATGCCAGGAGGTGGCTGAGGACAACCCGGAGCAGCAGCTGCAGGAGGAAGAGGAGGAGGAGGACCCCAACCAGAGTCTGATCACCCTGACCCTGCAGCCAGTCTCCCAGACCCAGGAGATCTCGCAGTCATCCTCTAACGTTGGTCAGGGAACATCAGGTGAGTGTGGTCAGGGTCACACACACAGAACGGGGGAGGTGGGAGCACAGGGGATGCAGGCAAATCTTCACATGTCATGCTCTTCCTGGACAGTTTGCACCTCTCTGTGCGTGTGCAAGCATGTTCAGTCCCAGGGCACACATGGGCAGCTGCTCACAGCTGGGGGAGGGCCCCATACATGTCCGACCCCTGGGAGGGCTGTCCTCCCCCCACCAAGAACTGCGGGAAGCAGGCTGGTCACAAGGGCGCGCACATGACACCGCACAGACCACCGCAAGTGTCTCACATAGCACTCGGGCATGTATGCACAAGCGACACAACAATCGCTCCCGCAGATGGTGCTGCGATGGGTAGGTGGTGGGTGGGGGCCCTGGGAGACCCAAGCTGCTCCAGGCCCCTGTCCTACATCTTGTGACCCACTGTGACTGGACACTTCCCTGGGCTGTATGGCCATGGTGAGGGTGTGGGGGCAGGGGCGGGAGGCGGGACGTAGCCCTAGCCAGCTTAGGGCCCATATGAGGACGGGGCTGCTGGCCAGGCCAGACGTGGGCTTGCAGTGAGAACATTGGCATCCCTTGTCCCAAGGACTTACTCACTTATCACAAGCAGGGACAGCGTGTGCATGCATAAAAGTGACCACTTCTCCCTCTTCTCCACAGCTGGACCTGTCGGATCAGACCAGCATGTGACACCCATGCCACCACCCACCTGGTCCCATGGAAGCCGCAGGCACTGGCGGGTCTACAATGACCTCATGCAGAGGCACGTTGAGGCCCTTGAACGGATGGAAGACACCCTGGCAGAAAAGATGCGGGAAGAGGCTCGGTGGCATGACTGCTTGCTGGAGGAGCTCCTCCAGCAGCGGACAGCAATATGTGGGACTATCCGGGAGGCCATGGGTTTCCCAGGTGCTGCTCCTTTTGCTGCTCAACCTGCTCCAGCCCCCTCTGCCTTCCCTTCCTCCCCCTCACCCCCTGCCTTCCCTTCCTCCCCCACACCCTCTGCCCCCCCTCAACCCCTGCCTCCCCCTCACCCCTGCCATCGCAGACCCAGCTGCAGCCCCCCGACTGTCCCAGGCCCCACTCTACCCCAAGCATGTTTAGGGCCACGGACCCGAGGTGGCAGACTTTTGTGGGCCAAGCAACACCCTCAGCCCTAAACCTCCCTCCCTCCCTCCCTGTGCCAGATTTACATCCCCCCTCGTCCCCAGTTAAAAAGAGTGCTATTTTAACAAAGTTTATTTTTGAAAACATTTTGCACAGTTTTATTTTGTTACAAAAAGTTATTATTTGCACATTGTTTGATTGTTTTGGTGATAAACATAATGTTTTGGACATAAAACCTGGTGTGTGTGTGTTAACTGTCTGGAGACTGGTGCAGGGATGGGTTGTGGGAGAAAAGGTCTTAGGGGGGTGCCAGGCCACAGGCCCCATTGGGGAAGCCCTGGGGAGAGTCACTGGGCTCCTGCTGAGAATCTCTCATGCAGGCCTTCCCGTATGCAGACCCCCACCTGATGGGCTTGGCGGATGGCAGCTGTCCGGGGCTTTTCTGTTGATGTATGGGGCTGCTCGATGGGGTGGTACGTGGATTGGGATACGAGTTCGATCGAGCGCTCCTCCACAGTTCAGGAATCCTAGCCCAGCAAAACCAGCCACGAGGGTGTCCAGGTCTCGGAGGCAGACAATCCTGTTCAGCAGCTCTGAGTCGATGGCCCTCACCACTTGCAGAAATAGACACATACAAACACGCAGAATAGGAAGTTAGAGGGATTGCCCAAGTCCTTGGGATGTGCCTTCTCTTTCTCTCCCCACCAAGACCCTAGGAGCCCCCCGCCAGGCTGCCCCTCCCAACATTAGGGCAGGGTGAGAATAGGAGCCCTCCCCCACTCCCACTCCATTATCCCCCTCCCCCCTGCCCTTTTCCATTACACTTCCTCTACCCCACATGGACTGTCCTCCGAGAGGTTCTTACCTCCATCAACATGGCGTCAACAGTAGATCTCCCCATGCGAAACTGTAGGGCTGTGTCTAGACTGGCCACTTTTTCCAAAAAAGCAGCCGCTTTTCCGGAAAAACTTACCAGCTGTCAACACTGGCTGCTTGAATTTCCGCAAAAGCACTGACGATCTCATGTAAGATTGTCAGTGTTCTTGCGGAAATACTATGCTGCTCCCGTTCAGGCAAAAGTCCTTTTGCGCAAAACTTTTGCACAAAAGGGCCAGTGTAGACAGCTCAGATTTGTTTTCCGCAAAAAAGCCCCGATCGCGAAAATGGCAATTGGGGCTTTTTTATGGAAAACCGCATCTAGATTGGCACAGACGCTTTTCCGCAAAAAGTGCTTTTGTGGAAAAGCATCCATGCCAATCTAGACGCTCTTTTCCGAAAATGCTTTTAACGGAAAACTTTTCCGTTAAAAGCATTTCCGGAAAATCATGCCAGTGTAGACGTAGCCTAGCTGTCGGGGATGCCCAGCTTCCAGAGGGCAATAGCCACCTTCTTCTCCAGGGGGATGGCGGAGCGCAGGTGGGTGTCCTGTCATTGCAAGGCAGGGGTGAGCCAGTTACATAGTTCCTGGAAGGTGGCCTTACACATTCTAAAGTTTCGGAGCCAAGCCTGGTCGTCTCACTGCTCCATGATGAGCTGGTCCCACCAGTCTGAACTTGTCTCCAGCCTCCAGAATCACCTCTCTGGGAAGAAGTTCGGTGCCAAGAACAGTGTTGCTGCAGCCCGAGCGAAGGGCTCGAGGCTGGGTTCTGAATCCAGACCTGGCATGAACATCATGAAGGTCTCATGGAATTGCAGCAGAACTTGAAGCATTACAGTGTGGGGCCATTGCCTGCCCAGGGGCAGCTCCCCCTCTATGGCAAAAAAAAAAAAAAAGGATTGTAAAGCACAAATACCAATCAAAAACAACACTGCTGTGGTGTCCCAGAAAGCAAGACACTCAAAACAAGCACTGCAGAAGCTTCACTGTTCCTCTAGGAGGTAGGTAAGCCTGCTGCAGGAGCAGAGGAACAGCAGTTCAGGGGGAGTCCCTTTAAGCATGTGTCTCTGCAAAGAGCATGCTGTAGGACCCGGAAATAAAGGCTGCAGAAGTGCTTCAGGTGCCCTTTTTTCGACAGAGCGTCCAGGCAGTCTGGACGCTCTTTTTCGAAAAAGCGATCCGCTTAGTGCAATCTAGATGCTCTTTTTTGAAAAAGCCTCTTTTGAAAAAGGCATTTAGTCTAGATGTAGCCTTAGTCATATAGTGCTTTTGTTCCCATTTTTCTTCGTTTTCTTAAATATTAGTGTGTTCTTCTTATGATCTGTACATATGTACAGTTGCGTATTTTAGTCCACATGCCACTTTCTGCTTCATGCGCTATCCATGTTTCACATAACTGAGTTTGTGACTTGGGTCGAGTGGGTGTTGAGGAAGATAAATCTGTGTTGGCTTCTCTGTCTGTTTTGGGAACCTTCATTGTATGTTTATAGTATGGCAAAAGAAAAATCCCAACAATTCATTGTATTGTAGTAAGAAATAAAAAAAATCTGTTAATATATTTTACAAAATTATTCAAATGCTTTTTATTTTATTCATATGAAAAGAAGGATAATTTTCCTTATTCGTGGCGTAAAAAAAAATCCTCTCATTTTCCTGTAAGAACACAGGCTATGTCTATACTGCATGCTTATTTCAAAATAAGTTATTCCGAAATAGCTTATTTTGAAATAGCATGTCTACATTGCATGGAAGCCTCAAAATTAGTTTGAGACAGGCTTCTCTAATGTAGGCATGCTATGTTGATTTATTTCTCCCCAGTGCCTCCTGGGGCTCTAACTTAGAATGGCCCTCGTGAGGGGCTGTTTCGAAATAGCAGCAGTGGAGCATCTACACACGCCTTATTTCAAAATAGCTATTTTGCAAAAGGAGTTATTCCTCGTAGAATGAGGTTTACAGATTTCAGAATAAGCCGTCCATTATTTCAAAATTATTTTGAAATAACAGAATGGCTGTGTAGACGCTCACATTGTTATTTCAAAACAACATTAGTTATCTCAAAATAACGGTGCAGGGTAGGAGCACCCATAGACAAAATAGCACTAACTTTCACAGAAATATCCTGGTAAAATAATACTGCTTTAGTACCATTATTTGGTAATTCAGCATAAACTTCTATTAAAAAAAAAACCAAATCAGGATATTGGAAAAAACCAATCCACATACAAGTTTCTAATGGTTTGCTTATTACCTGAGTGCTAGTCATATTATACAATTAATAATTTAGCTTTAAGCTTGAGGGTTATCAACATCCTACATACCCTATTGCCTCTTGTATTCTCTATTGCCATTTTGTAGCCCTATGTATTCTATGCATGTGGGCAGGCAGGGGGCTCAACACGTTGTCCCACCCCAAGCATCAGCTCTGCAGCTCCCATTGATTGGGAACCACAGCCAGTGGGTGCTATGGGGGCAGTGCCTGCAGACAGTTCTATGTGCTGCTCTGCCTGGCCACACCTCCACCTAGGAGCCAGAGAGGGGACATGCTGCTGCTTCCGAGAACTGCTTGAAGTATGTGCTGCCTGGAGCTTGCACCCTGTCCCATTCCTGTGCCCCAATCCCCCTGCCCTAGCCCTGATCCCTCTCCTGCCCTCTGAACCCATCAATCCCAGACTGGAGCACTTTCCTGCACCCTAAACTCCTCATCCTCAGTCCCACCCCAGCACCGACTCTCCCAGCCAGAGCCCTCATCTCGCCCCTCATGCCCAAACCCTCTGCCCCAGCCCTGATTCCCCTCCCACCCTCTGAACCTCTTGGTTCCAGCTCAGAACATCCTCCTACACCCCAAACCTTTCCAGCCCCACTCCAGAGTCTGCCCCCCCAGTCAGAACTTTCAGAGTCCCCTACGTCCCAGCCCCCTGCCCCAGTCCAGAGCCCCTTCCCACACTCCATTCATCAGCCTGGAGCCCCCTGCTGTACCTCAAATTCCTCATCCTTAGCCCCAGTCCAGAGCCTGTATCCCCAGCTAGAGTCCTCTGCTCTCTCTCCCCGCTTTGCCCCCAACATCCCAATCCCCTGCCCTAGTGTGAGGAAGGAAGGTTGGGAGAGCAAATGACAGAGGGAGGAGAATGGAATGAGCAGAATCAGGGCTTCCAAGAAAGGGCAGGGTGGGGCAGGACTGTGGAGGAGGTGTGCGGTAGGGGTGGAGCAAGGGTGTTCAGTTTTGTGTGAGTAGAAATTTGGCAACCCTAACATGACATAATTTAGGGACTCCAAATGTCATAATCTGGCCTTGCTTTGCATGTTACCTCTGCCTCCCCTTCACCTCCCATTGGCTGCATTTCCTAGCCAACAGGAACTGCAGAATCAGCTCTCAGGGTCGGGGTAGCACATAGAGATCCCCTACCACCCTCACCCATTACTAGGGGCTACAGGGACCTGCTGGCCACTTTCAAGAGCAGTGTGGGGACCAGGACAGGCAGGAAATATATACCTATCCCACATATGTCTGTGTACAAGGCACTCAGGTTTTTCTGGCTTGGCTCTTCTCCAGTTTTGGTTTCTTTTGTATCACAGCTACAAACTAAGAAGAAAGCATCTTCTGTAGACAAGTGGTTCAGGAGACAGACTCAGTGTAATAATAAAACATTTATGTCACAGCACCCACCTGCTGTTAATGCTCTGTCATTTCATTTTTAAAGACGGAAGGAAACAGGGAATGACTCACAAGTGAGATATATCTGACTTTATTACAACAAAGATAAAAAAAACCTTTAAAAACACAACAGTTATTAAATCGAAATATGCTGGCCAAAAATATTTGTAAAATACACTGTTATGCTCTGATAACCTCTTTAAACAGCTTGTAGATTTCAACTCATCTTATATTTAATTCTTTTCATCACAATTTTTCACCGGCAACAGTGGTGGACTTTGCCATAGGTAAACTCACAGCAATCTTGCTTCTCACACTAATGGATCATTTTTCCTGTGTGCCTGGTAATAATAATAATAGAAACTAGAGGCAATTCAAGATGATAGAAACCTGATTTCAGTGATGTGGGTCAGTGAGGAAGCTAGGGTATGTCTACACTACAAAGTTAATTCGAACTAACAGATGTTAGTTCGAATTAACTTTGATAGGTGCTACACATGCAAACCGCTAGTTCGAACTTAATTCGAACTAGCGGAGCGCTTAATTCGAACTAGGTAAACCTCATTCTACGAGGACTAACGCCTAGTTCAAATTAAGTCGTTCGAATTAAGGGCTGTGTAGCCCCTTAATTCGAACTAGTGGGAGGCTAGCCCTCCCCAGCTTTCCCTGGTGGCCACTCTGGGCACCACCAGGGAAACTCTTCTGCCCGCCTCCCGGCCCCGGAGCCCTTAAAGGGGCACGGTCTGGCTACGGTGCCCGTGCCAGGTGCAAACCTGCCAGCACCCAGCTAGCAGACCCTGCACCTGGCACGGCACGAACCAGCCACCCGCTGCCACCCAGCCCTCCGCCTCTTCCCAGGACCAGGCTGGTGGCTCCCAGGAGCCTGCCCAGGGCCACAAGAGGCGGGCGCCCGCCTGGTCTAGTGCGGACATCGTGGACCTCATTCATGACCTCCGCACGAGGCACAGGAAAGTGGCCATCTAGGGCAGGATAGCTGCCAGCCTGGCCACCCAGGAGCAGGTTTGCATGAAAATCAAGGTGGTCCAGTGAGACCCCCGACCCTGAGCCCTGATCTTAGAACGGCTGTACTGGGTCAGACCAAAGGTCCATCTAGCCCAGTAGCCTGTCTGTTGACAGCAGCCAACACCAGTTACCCCAAAGGGGATGGACCGAAGAAAATGACCAAGCCATTTGTCTCGTGCCATCCATCTCCAGCCTTCCAAAACAGAGGCCAGGGACACCATTTCTATCCCCTGGCTAATACCACTCCATGGACCCAGTCTCCATGAATTTATCTGACTTCTCTTTAAACTCTGTTCTAGTTCTAGCCTTCACAGCCTCCTGCAGCAAGGAGTTCCACAGGTTGACTATTTGCTTTGTGAAGAAGAACTTTCTCTTATTAGTTGGAAGCCTGCTACCCATTCATTTCATTTGGTGTCCTCTAGTCCTTCTATTATGGGAACTAATGAAGAACTTTTCTTTATGCACCCTCTCCACACCACTCATGCTTTTAGAGACCTCTATCATATCCCCCCTCAGTCTCCTCTTTTCTAAGCTGAAAAGTTCCAGTCTCTTTAGCCTCTCTTCATATGGGACCTGTTCTAAACCCCTGATCATTTTAGTTGCCCTCCCCTCTCCCACCCTCTCTCTTCCCCTCTCCCACCTCCTTTTCCCAGTCTCCCCGAGTTTTGTTCAATAAAGAGAGTTTCTATTTTTGAACACACATGTCCTTTATTTTGTACATCAGGAAGGGGGGCTAGGAAGGGGTTAGTGGAAGGAAGTGAGGGAGGAATGGGGTACGAGCCCCCGATGGGGAGGACTGGGGTGGCTCTGCGGGCTCCTCGGGGTGGAAGCTCTCCTGCAGTCCCCTGATTGACCCCCCACCAGATGGCAGCCTGCGGCAAGTGCAGCCGGGCTGATGGCCGAGTGCTGTGATGTGCCGAGTGTGGGCATTCAGGGCACTCCAAGCCAGGACTGCTTTGTTGACCCTCATCGAGTTAGACAAGTGAGCGGAGAACCCCTGAGAACTGTCTGTCTGGGGGGGGGGGGGTCGGGTCCCTTTAAGCACAGCCCTCTACTAGCCTGAGACAGCAGCTCCACGCTCCTAATCTGTCCTAATCTGATGCCCTGCCGGCACTGCTTCCGGCCATCCTTAACCTCGGTTCAGGGTCCACTCAAGGTGGACATGCTAGTTCGAATTAGCAAAACGCCAATTCGAACTAGTTTTTAGTTCTAGATGCACTAATTCAAATTAGCTTAGTTTGAATTAACTAATTCGAATTAAGTTAGTTCGAATTAGTGCTGTAGTGTAGACATACCCCTAGTGAGTAACCTGCATAGTTGGGAACAGAGCTGTAGATTCCATAGGATGGATCAAAGTGGCTACCCAGACCCCATACTTTTGGGGGGCCCTGGCAGCTGCCCTATTCTATGCATGGGAGAGACCTGGGGTAATCAGGGGGTCTGGCACAGGGCGATAGTAGCAGTCACCCTCCTGCACTTATGACACGGGTGGTGGGAGATGGAGTGGCCCACAAATGGCTTCACCCCACCACACTGCCCTCTCCCAGTCTACTGCATTCTGCTTCTCCATAATTCCCCGAGGCGGCGTTGCTCAATGGAGGGGTCAAGGGGGCAGAGTAGCAGTGGGGCTTGTGGAAGAGGTGGAGGAGAGTTGGGGCCTGCAGTGGGGAGTGTTTGTCCTGGGCCCAGCATCTGGGGCACTGCAAGAAGTTGCCTCAGGCCCTTCACCCCCCTCCCCCCCTCCGCCCCTTTGGGACAACGTGGTTGGAAGTCAGACCTCTGTGGGTCTTTCATTAGAGCTCTCAGTTGAAATGATTAAGGGTATGTTTATACTACCAAGTTTCGTCAACAACACTTATATCAACATCCCAAAGTTGACAAAACAAAAATGGCCAGAAAGGGGACAGATCATGTCCACATGGGGGCACCATCACTGACAGCGTGAACAATGCATTGTGGGTATGTAACCCACAGTACAGTGTTGTGGGAAGACAGAGCTGATGCCTGTGAATCTTAGAGATTCCTTCCAAACTCTCCCACAGTCTCCCCAGTTGCCAGAAGTGGCATCATGAGTAGCTCTGCGTGCTCATGAATGTCAAAGCAACACAACAGCCTGTCCACCTCACCTTGCAGCAGCAGTCTGTCTGCCACTGTGTTCCTAGTGCAGGGAAAAACAGGAGCACTCCAAATGATTTGCTCTTTGTTCCTCAAATGGAGCATCTCACTCAGCTGTCAGATACTTCCCAGAGCTTTGAAAGGGGAAAAGTGCAAGCCTGCAGGGCAGCAGAGATCAAAACACTGAGCATAGCCATCAGGGCAGGTATAGTGGGGTACTGGTGGAAACTAGTTCTGTTTACAAAACAAACAGCAATGCGTATACTGACTCTTTGTCACAATAAAGGGAGGAGAAAAGAAAAAAGGCTCTCATAGGGTGGAAGTTTTTTGTTGCCGAAACTGGACATTTTTCCCAACAAAAGTCACATTGCAGTGTGTACACTCTGACTGTTGGTGACAAAACCTTATAGTGTACTATAGACAAAGCCTAAGATATCCTCCACCAGAATAGTTTGTATTCATGATTAGAAAAGTGCCTTTAGATGCCATTTTAACCAGAAAGGACACTCTCTCAATGACTTAACCACCTGCATTCTGCTACAAAGAACTTTTACATCTGCACTTGAAAGGGAATCCTCTGAACTGTCATTCATGTTAAAATTCGACACTCTCCAAAAAGGAATGAACAAACACTCAAGCTATCTTACCCATTACCAAGATAGCTTCCCCAATTATCACCTCTAATACCATTAACTCACAAACATTCCACTCTCCCCACCTCTAATATCATCAATTCACAGACACTTACCTTCCTTCCTCCCCCCCCCCTGCATCCCCCTCCTGTTCTGAAATGTGATTTGTCCTTTTCATATGTGTTCATTTTTTTAAATTGTATCCTTTGGTATATATGGTTGTGACTATTTTCTTCCACTATTTGATCTGAGGAAGTGGGTCTGGCCCACGAAAGCTCATCATCTAATAAACCATCTTGCTAGTCTTTAAAGTGCTACATTGTCTTGCATTTTGCTTCAGCTACCCCAGACTAACACGGCTACATTTCTATCACTATTTTAGATGTGGTGAGATTGTTGTGAATGTGATTGTTTGTTAAAGATTCCGCAAGTTTTTTTTCCTGAAAGCACTCTGTGTATGTAATGATCAAGAGTGTGGGGTGTCCAGTCAGATGATTTCTGTTTCTTGTGACTGTAGGCGGGGGTGTGATAAATGCAGTCGGTGTCATCATTGTTGTAAAAGAATTCTTTGAGGCTTGAATCTCAATCCTTGATACAAATCTAAGCAAATCCAGACTAGTATGTATAGTAAACACCATGGGCTTAAATGCTCTTTCTTTGTCTAGAGCCACAATCAAAATTCATTTCAGTAGAGGTACTGGTATATGAGAAATGCAGTTTCTTCATTAAAGTCAGAAGAAAATAGGTATACTGTATTCTGCCTCAGTGTTGTAACTATTTAAGAAATATGATATAACTGAATATTAGTTCTGAAAATGCTAAAGCGTTTTTTATTATGCCAAATTCATTTAGGAGTTTGCTGTGGCTCTTTGCCAATGAAATCTACTGTGGTGTTTTTTATGTGTTTTTATGAAGAGCTATATTTTCTAATGGAGTATCAATTATTAAAATGTATTCTCTGCATCAGTTGCTTTAAAAGTGGTAAAGGTTGCAGGCTAAACATATAGATCCTACCAGCCAACATTTAATCAGATTAATTTAAATGGTAAATCATGTAATGCAAGTCAATCAATGGTACATGAAGAAGCCAAATTACAAGACATTAAATGTAAGGCTTATTAATTAGAAATATTTTGAAAGGGCAGTTTCCACAGATTATGTTTTCTTTACCACTTTGTTCCGTTATAGCAAATTTTATGAGTCTGTTTATCTATATTGTAATCATGGTCATAATACCTAAGCACCACAATGTAGTTATCTTTTTCTTTAAAGACAACATGTAAAAACTCATGTGAATTAATCAGTTTTCCAAGTGATGAGAAAATAAATTAAAAGAATCAAAATATCCAGAGCCAGCATTTCAACATAAAATATCTTTGGCTAACATTTTCTGCCAGCAAGAATTAGCATACATATGTTTTTTACTACAAAATGCCTCGGCATTTCTTTACATATGCATGTGCAAATTAAGTAGCTGGGCTACCTACTCAGTGCTTTCAAATGTGGACATCCACAGATAGTACAAGACAGAATTTGTGAGTACATTTTTGCATGCACAAAATTGGAGGCTAGTTAGAAGTCAGCTGAAATTTTGGTCAGTGGAATATTCAAAGACAGTGGGATGCTCAGTTAAAGCATATGGAATCATTGCAAGATCTGTGAGTGCTAAAAGATCTTATTCAGTCTTGAATTTAAACTGATTCCTACATTCAAAGGGAAAAATCCAAGCTGCAAGTCCCTGTTTTATTCTTTATAAGAAATTTACTGCCCTCAGCTGAAAAATAGCCAAGAAAGTAATTGACATGGCTGCAAACTTACCCCTGGGTCTCTACTATTCTTGTGTTTCATCTAGCCACATTTCACTTGTAATGAAAAGGGACTTTCAAAGAAAAAATATTAAGAATTCCTAGTGCTGGTTGTAGTTGCAGTGAGAAATGTTTTTCACTTCTTGTATCACAAAAGAATCTGTTCTTTTCTATGGAAGTCAGACTTGTGGGATTGACATTGGGGATGTGCTAAGCATGCTAATGAGGGGGCCCGGTACTCCCCTTGCTGACTAATTCAAAAGGTTCATGCTGCTCGAAGAGTCAATGTCCCTGGCTGAGTCTCTTTCCCTAACAAGGAGGAACACACAGTCTTTGAAGCAGAAAAATTCCTGAAACATAGTGACTGTGAAGGGAAGAGAGTTTCTTTTCTTGATTGGGAAGACTGTCTGCATCAGTGGTGGGGTGGTAGCCGAAACCACTGCTTGTCAGGGACATGAGCCTCCCTGCCAAAGGTCCTCGGTCAGTGTTTGCTGGTCAGAGAGCCCCCATTACAACTTTGTTTAAACAAAAATTGAAAAGGTATCTGTGGTGAGGATCTATTTCCTTCTTTCCTTCCTCCATCTCCAGATGGGGCTTTGCATCAATCTTTAGTCCATTCATAAAATGGTGGTAATTCCCACTGGGCCTCATTGCACTAGCAATTCAGGGAAGAATCGGAAGAGAGAGCTGCAGTGAAGAAGATGGAGACAGCTCATTTACCGGGGTGAGGCACCACAAATGCATATTGTTTAGTTTTTTAATGTGTACTCCTTGGCCTCGTGTAGTTGATCAAATGCTCCTCTAGAAAGATTAGCTCCTTGTGCAGCTAGCAGCCTCCCTGCCCTGGAAGACAGTGACTAATTTCAGCTGGGTAAAGCCAAAAGGGACAAATCTTGCAGGCACACAAGCCTTCCAAATGCAGTATAAATTCCATGCACAAGGACAAACAATGTAACAGGAGAAATCCTCATGCTTGCTGCTGTTTGTATATGATACATAAAATGTTTGGAGAAGCATAAAGAGGGCCATAAAAGCCCTGAATCTGGTTGGGGAGAATTCTCCTTGTGTGGAAACAGCTGCAAAGTGTCCTCCTAAGCCATATGTGTCATGAGTGGTCTCAGCAGCCAGTGCTGAGGAAATTTTGGGCAGCACTGCAGCTCATAGGAGAGCCTCAGTCTTATCTGCATTCAACTTCAGCTTATTTGACTTCATCCAGTCCATCACCACCTCCTGACACCAGTTTAGATCAGTACCATCTTACTATATATTTTAGAAATGTATGTCTGTCTTTCCATTTGTGAGTCCATTTGTTCAAGAACTCCCCCCAACTGGTAAGAGGTAGGAACACCAAATCTGGTATACAGCTTCCTCTTCTCATCATTTTTAGAGCAAAGTCAGGATTTGGTTATGCCAGGATAATGGGACGTGCTTGGAATTCAGTTGTTTCTCATAAAATGGAAAGGGAGGGGTCTGGTAGGAGGGACAGTAATACTGCAGAATGACCACAGGGGGCAGCAAGTGGTTGGAGGTGGGGACTAAGACAACCATAACCCCATTGGGCCAGCAGGGGGAAGGGATGGACAAAGACACAGCTATCTACTGTATATTATAGAGAGTTTTTCTGCTTGTGTGTCTGTTTGTCCCGTACCTGGGGATATTCAGCCTTCCCCTGGCTGTTCTCGCTTCAGTTGCCACAGACAGGTGCTTCTCATCTGAACTCAAGGTGCTGTGGTGGGAGAGGGCTGGGATTTTCCTCTCTCCCCAGGGCACCCTGCCTACTAAATCCCTCATCCACAGCCCCACCCCAATGGGCAATGATTTAAATGAAGAAAAACAAAACTTATTTGAGTTAAGGACTCGAATAACACCAGGTAAATCTTCTAGTGATAAATGTTAACACAGGTCCTCGTGCAGAGGACACCATTTGGACACCACACAATTAACTTTTTGCAATGCTGAAAATTGACTATTTATTCCTATTGTATGTAGTGTTGTCATAGCTATGTCAGTGCCAGACAGACAAGATGAATGACATTTTTTATTGGACCAACTTCTGTTGGTGAGAGTTTCACACTTTTGAGGTCACAGAGCTCTTCTTAGGTCACTCTACCTTGAATGGTCCTTTACAATATGTCCTTACAACTTATGTTAAACAACGTGTTCCCACGTGCATTTTGCTGTGATGCTAGGAGACCTTTTCCCAGACCTGCCAAATTGCTCTGTGCGTCTCTAAAGCTTGTCTCATGCAGGAACAGAAGATGGTCAAATAAAAGATATTACCTCATCTGCCTCATCTCTCTAATATTCATTCCTATTCCTTTTTTCAGTCTGCTGGCCAGTTCATAATCCAGGCGTAGGGAAACTTTTTTAGATCAGGGGCCACTTACCCACATTAAAATCAGTCGGGGGCCCCACACAAGTGAGAAGTTAAAAATAAAACCCCCACTGATGTGTCCCCCAACTGAGGAGGAGAAAGACACTCCTCACATTCTCCTCCCACACCTGAGCTTAGGGGGGGCCTAATGGATTTTGTGGGGTACTACGGGGGCTGGAGTGCCAGTGTAGGCTTTCCAGTGCTGGAAGGGGGGGCCCTGAGCCTCGGGGGCCTGATCCAGGCAATCTGGGTGCTGCATCTGTCCCCTGGGGCTGAGGTTCCCCACCCCTTGTATAATCCATGACAGAATTTGACCTCTTGCCCCGTGACAGTCAGTTTATTAACAGATTTTTGTTGGGGACATTGTCCAAGACTTTTGAAAGTCCAAATAAGTTATATCAACTAATTAATTATGATTAATTATTGGTGTTAATGTAGCATTGAGGCCTGTGATCATGGGCCAAGACTCCACTGTGCTAGGTGCAACACAGAACAAAAAGAAGGCCCCTGCCTCAGTGAACTTACATCTAAATATGAGACAACAGATAAACCCAGCCAGATGGGATAGAAATAAGGAGACAATAATGCTCCTCCCACAATTTTGCCATAATATTCCTTTACAGAAGCTGTGCTGGCTTGTTCCTTATTGTTTTGCATTTACCTATGAGCTGTAAACTTCTGTTTTTAACTCTCTTTCAACAAGTCTATTGGAGGGGAAAGTAAGGTGCACATATTTGTGGCTGCTGGGACCAAACTTTCCTGTCTAGTTCATTTACTTTCTCAGTGCCATGTGATACTCATTTTAACCAGAATTCTCCATCTGAATCGGTGTCTAGTTGATGGTCCAGGATGGCCCTCCACATGAATGGTTTTGAAAATGGCTAAAATGGGGGATTTGCCTAACTTATTTTTTCTTGACTAAATTAGTCATAGGGATCTTAGTTATGTGATTGTTGGTGATAAATAATTGCACTCTTTGCACAAGCGCTGTAATATGCATAACTATGCACATGACATTTGGTTTAAACACACCTACTTTTTAATATGTTAGACATGTGGTAATCAGCCGGCATCTAGAAGCCAGAGCTTTCATTTCTTTTCCTGTGATTGGGATTAGTACAATAGTTAATGGCATAAGAATTCTCATTTGAATGCTTTACTACCTCTTAGAATTAATATGTTCAATGTGAAAAATAATTTTTAATCAGACTTCATGAAGTAACAATCTAGCCTGTGACAAAGTCTGGCTGAGCAGCTGTAACCGAGTAACGGCAGGCCCTTTCCTCGCCCTAAAATGATAAAATCCCTTTTCCCTATAAGGTAAGCAAGGATTACCTCGAGTCAGCTAGAGACACTGAGTCCAATTAATGGTTGCCTGAGAGTTTTCAAAATGTACACTCCGACTTCTCCTCTAGTCGGGAGGTGGATAACCCCCCCACTCTGCCTAAGGCTCTGCTCCCACTCCACGCTTCCCCTTAGCCCCCGCCCTGCCTCTTTACTGCTCCCCAAGTCACTCCATCCCCACTCCTCCCCCTCCCTCTCCCATCAGATGTTTAACAGGGGGGTGGGGAGGGAGTTGGTCAGTGGGGCCATTAGTGGGCAAGAGGTGTAGGGGGGTGGTAGGTGGGAATGGGGAGGGGAATTAGGATGCTGGTGGATGCACAGCACCCACTTTTTCTGGTGGGTGCACAGCCCTAGAGCACTAATGAAGTCAGCACCTATGTTTCAAAACTCCTCCTCCAGCGAGCGGAGCAGAGACAAGCTGCTTCAGGGCTAGTGGCAGCAGGAGAAAGGCTGCCCTCAGCTGGATGGCTGCTCTCCCAATGCAGAGAAAGCTAAGCTGACTGCCTGACTAGAGAAAGGACCGGCACTCCAGGACCAATAACTCAGGCTCTCTCTAGACTGCAAAGAAAAGTCGGAAAAAGATACACAAATTGCAAACCTCAATCTTTTTTTCGGAAGAGTCTTTTCCCAAATTTGGCCTGTCTACATGGGGCCAAATTTTGGAAAAATCTCCTCTTTCAGAACATCCTTTATTCCTCATACAATGAGGAATACAGGGATGCCGAAAGAACACGTCCGCTTTTTCAGAAACTGTTCTGTAAAAGTGGACACATTCCTTGGATGCGGCAGAGCTTCTCCGGGATACCTCCAGGATCCCCCCCGTAGAAAAATAAATACCATTCCAGGCTTCCTGCCCCAGAGAAGGAAAGCCAACCCCACCCCATTTTTTTTCTTTGAATCACCAAATGTGGTAGAAGGAGAAGTCACAGGAAACATCTTTCACCCAATAGCCCCAGAAGTGTACCCTTGTAGTAAAAGCGCATGAAATATTTATAGGGCCTGATTCTCGGTTATCTGGTGCCTTGTGTAGTCATTTAGACCAGTGCAACATGGGCGAACTGTAAAACATTACCATCCTCAGTGAACTCTTGTGGTAATGAGTTTCACAGATTAACAATGCAATTGTATAAAAACATCACTTATATGCTGCCTAATTTTCTGCAAATGATGCTTGCTTTTTTTAGAGCTCAGCGAGATCTGTGAAACAAGCCACACTTGAAATTTGGTGCTCAAGGTGTTTAAGTGGTACAAAGCCTCTGACCAGAATGGATGTGGAAAATGCTTTTTTTCTGCTCAAGTATATAAAAAACAGGTCCACAAACTTTACAAAAATTACTTTAAGCCACAGAGCTCTGGAATGGGTATCAGAATAGAGGAAATTTTACTTAGGTTTAAAGTTCCTTCTAGCTTAGAATTTGCTTCTTTTCGGTTATGAATTAACAATCGATAGGGTCTCTCATTATGGGTCATGTGTCTAATGAAGCAGGTTTCCAAGGAATGTGCACGTAGTAGACTACATTTTCTACTTATGTGAATTGATGTGGCTCTGCTAAAACCAATAAAACTATGCTAATGTACACCAGTAGAACATTTGCTCAGTATTAGTAACACATACAGAATGCGGTGAGCATACAGAAGTCATTTTTCTCATAATATTATAAATAGATATGTGACCGCTAAAAAAATATGTATCATTTTGCTGTTTATTCAGTACTTTCAGGCTGTCACTTCTAATTTATACCCTTTCCATATCACAGACTCTGTTCATTTGCCCTTGTTGAAATTACTTGCAAAGTGTACCTCCAAGAAATTCCTCACTTGATAGTCTATACTAGGCCTGGGCAAAATAGGGCTCGCGGACTGGATACAGCCTGTGGATGCTGAGGGGGGCCCCAGGCAGGTTCCCCGCTTGCCTTGCCCCACCCACACACCACTCAGAAATGCAGCTGCAGGGCAGATTTTCTTTAAAAACTAGAGTCTGGAAGGGAGGAGGTAAAGTTTTAGGCGCTGCTCCCGCCCCCAGCACAATCCCATTGGCCAGTTTCTGGCCAATGGGAGCTGTGTGTTTCAATAACAGGCAGCCATGAAATGCATGGAGCTCCAGAGCAGGGGCGGGGCAGGCTGTGCAGGGGCGGGGCAGGCAGCAGTGTTCTCTCTCAGCTGGGAGGCAGCACAACTTCACAGGTGATTAATCAGCCCGCCCAGTCAGAGGCTCAGGGCTTTCTGCATGCAGCTGACTGACTGCGCTGAGCTGATTAATCATCTGTAAAGCTGTTGCGCAGTGGAGAGGGAACACTGGCAAGCAGAGACGCTGATTCAGGAATGGCTGCTGGCTGGCAAGTCTTCCTCCCTTCCCCAACCTTCTGCCCCCCACTACTGCCTCCTACTGCGCATACCCAAATCCTCTGCCCCACTCCTGTACCCATATTCACTCCCAGATCTGGCACCCCAGTCCTCTGCCTCAGATCACAGTCCCCTCCTGCCCTAGCTCATAACCCACATCCTTGCACCCCCTTCTGTACCCCAATTTCCTGTCCTGGTCACAATCCAACCCTTTGCACCAGAGCCCAGTTCTCCAGGTCACAACTGCCTCCTTCACCCAAACTCCCTCCCTTACACCAGGCTCCCTTCCACACCCAACCTCTATCCCAGACCCGGTACCTCCTTCATTAAGATCATAGAAGAGTGTGGCCCTTGACCACTTTACAAATTCTTGGAGTGCCCCCCATCAAAATGATTGCCCACCTCTGGTCTATAGAGAGGTGCCAGCCACAACTGCAGCAGAATTGACTAAACTCCCAACTCTGTCTCCTGATGACAGCATACATTTTTTTTATGCCCACCCAGTTCTTGGTCTCTCACCTGGGGCTTACAATTGGTCCTGGTTGTGGTAGTGTTTTTTTTTATTTTCCTTTCAGTCACTAAAGTGACCTAGTCCCAGATTTGTGACTCTGCTTTGTAGCAGTGTCTGATGTGGTCTTCCTAATAGCATGTATCAAAATTGTATTTCACCTCCAGGGAGCAATGCACTTTCTATCTCTCTCTGCTACTTTCCCCTCCCCTTTCCATATATAGACACACTATGAGGTGCAATATTCATGGAGAGACATATACACATACAGACTTATATAATGACCTTTGGTCGTGGCCTACCATTTTCTGTTAACAATTTTGGGGTGTTTTTTTAACAATACAGCAAGCATGGTAATTTAAAATTACCCTGACCCACTTTCACTGATCGGATGCATCAGTTTCCATGGCAGCAGCAGTAGAGGGAACTTTAGTTTCAAAGGCTTTGCAGACAAATGCATTCTGCTTCAACAGGCTTCAGGTCGACAGTCGTGGAAATCAGTTTGAGGTTACTAGGCTCAGACTGTTTTGGAGATCTTTGAATCCTGTTCTGCATGCTGTCCTCCTCCTCTGAGCAATTCATAATTCTCCCTAAGCTTCTCTTGGGACCCCTCAACCTATCCAGGTTTCTCTAATGCTTTGCATTTCAGCGCCTGCTGTCCATGAGATGTCCTTGACGTCTTCACTCCCGCCTGCTACTTTCTTCACATCAACATTGGATCCTCTCAGCTTTGTCCCCAAACTTCTCTTTTGTTAGCAGACTCAATGCACTATGCCAAGGGAAGCATGAGGCAGAGGATTGCCGTGAAGCATAGCTTTAGGAGCAATTTATGTGAGGCCTACAACTCATTCTCCCACTTTTAACTAAGATTGCCAAGTATCTAATCTCACAAACCCAAGCACACTTGCCCTTTCCTGCCCCTACCCCGGGGCCCCACCTCAGTCACTCTGTCCTCTCCCCATCACTTGCTTTCCCTCACACTCACTCACTGGGGCAAAGGTTGTTGTGTGGGAGCGGATGCAAGCTCTGGGCTGGGGCTGAGAGGTTCAGAATATGGGAGAGGACATGGGGTGGGGGCAAGTTTGGGTGCAGGAAGGGGCTCTAGGCTAGGGCAGAGAGCTGAGGTATAGGAGGGTGTGCAGGTTATGGGAGGGGCTCAGGAGAAGGGCAGGAGGTAGAATGTATGAGGTGGGTGTGGGCTCTGGGAGGGAAATTTTGTGTGGGAGGGGTCAGGGCTACGGCAGTAGTATGTGCAGTGAGGGAGGGAATGAAGGGCAGGGCTCCAGCTGTGCGGTGCATATGTCTGGAGGCTCCCAATCAGCAGCAGGCTCCCTCCTTGCCTTAGCCCCACACTGTGCCAGAAGCAGCCAGCGTGTCCCTGCGGCTCCTGCATAGGGGACATGTGGTTCTGTGCACTGCTTCTTCCTGCATACACCATCCTTACAGCTCTCATTGGCCGTAGTTCCCTGTTCCGCAGTCAGGGAGCCTGCCTTAGCCCCATTGTGCCATTGGACTTTTAGCAGCCAGAAATCTCTCAGATTGGCTGCAGTAGCCTCCAGGAGATTGAGCTTAATTCTGGGAGACTCCTGGTGAAACTGGGAGGGCTGGCAACCTCATTAAACCACCACTACTGCTGACCCAGCTGGCATGTGTGATTTGCACATCACCCGCCTCCTCTGCTCTGCTTTATATAAAACCTGAAGAATCTGTGGAGGAGGCAGAGGAAATAATGCATGTCAGCTGGCTCAGCAGCATCTCTGGTGTAGTAACAACTGAGACTCTAGCCATCTTGCTGCATTCAGCATAGATGATGACTAAAATCTGAAGATGTAAAGGCCCACGAAAAGCATAAATATAAATGAATGCCATGCAGGCAAGAATTGTATTTAAAAACCTGATCCTCTCTGATCTGATTTGAACTGTAGTATAGATGGGAGTCAACATCTCTAGCATGTTAACTTTATCAAAAGCTGTTATGCAGATAGTTTTGTAATTGTTAACACCAAATTTATGTGAGGGTTTCATGACATTTTTTGGGCCTCGTTTATTGTGTGTGTGCACACGTGCATATAATATTCAGACTGAAAAAAAGGTAACCTTTTATAATGTTGCTGACTGTCCCTGTTTTATCATGAGAGTCCCCAAAATTTCTTTTAAACCCAAGTTCCAGGAGTCTACTGATGACATGAGAATCTTCACTTTTATTTAAGTGTGGAGAAAAGCCTGCAAGCATGAACCAACTGCATCCCGAAGACTCAGAAACCAGAAAGCAAAGAAAAAGAATCCCATATTATTTCATTTGTAAAATCTAATTATTTATAACCAGTCTCATGATTCTGGGGCCTAAGTCATGAATTTTGAAAGCTCGAAGTTGGCAATAGTGTTTTCTATTAAGACAACACAACACTATAGGAATACTTAAAATGTTTGAAAGGTTGGTTTACTATCTGTCACTTACAATATAACCTTCAAAATGCAATCTCATGTATTCTATCCTTGCTAACTGAAAATAGAGTAAAGTCTAAATAGTTCTATGTTCCCTTTTTCAGATTGTATTTCTCATTCTATATAAAGTATGTATCCACCTCTTGTTACACTATTGTGTTAGCAAACATCACTTAGTTAACGTGGACAGAGGAAATCACATATTCCTAGGCAGCACTTTCTAAAGCCTAGAGTCCCCAACTCTTTGTGCTTAGGCCACCTTCAAAACATGACTCCATTTCATTTCACAGACTTTTAAATTAGTGCTTCAGTGGCCTAGGATCCTCCCTACAACCTCAGAATTAAAAAGAACTGGGCTCTTTTAAATAGTAAATGATCAAATGCTATCAAAATCAGTCAAGGTATGGAAATGCCTCTGTGCATGTTTTATCATGGGACAAATGCACTATGTATATATTTGGAATTTGACCTGCCCACAACCTCTCCCACACTTGATAGATTCATTTTCTATTTAATTGTAAGTGACCATGGGATTTCTGAAAGATTCTAGACTGCTAGCCTTGGAGAAGCCCTGGATCCCTGGAGGAAATATACCACATGCCTAAGTGCAGCATCTCCCCCCACCTCCCCGCCCCTTCTTTCCAGTCCTCCCCCCGATGGTGTTCATTGATCACTCAATGTTTAAAGTGCTTCCAAAAGCTTTGCTTTATTCTATATCTGGTTCCAATTGGCTATGCTTGACACTAAGAGCTTCACGCAATCCTGCCCAGACTCTGTGTCTGGGATGCTCAGCCCTTGCAGGCACAGTCCCCCATATCACAACTCTTGCCACTCCATCAGCATGCTTCAACCCATTTGTGGAGGGATCATATAAAAGCATCAGAGGGAAGTTCAACCTCCATTCTGTCTTCCTCCGTGTTTGCTAGTCTTGTTTTTTTTTTGTTATGTGGACCCCACCAACTCCTTTCACAAAGGCTACCATCAGTCCCTACTGATCTAGTCTGGACTTGAACTGGAGACCTAGCAATAAAAGGCTACATAACCCGTTACTTGGAGAAATTTCCTTTTGGATCAGCATTCTAGTTCAAACTGAATTCTAAACACACACTAACAACATAGATCAATTCCATTATATCATTGCAAATCATGGCCAGTGTTTCTTGTAATTTTTCCTACCCCCCAAACAGAATGAATATTATGTTCCCCAATATGGAGGTGATGTTGCATATCCCCTTCACATGGGTGCACACATCAAATTTCATGTGTTGGGGGCAATATTCCTTTTAACCTTTTCTATCCCTGTGCAGAATAATTTGTATGTGCACTGAGGCCTGTGCAAATGCACACTAGCAATAGAAACAAAAACCTAGCTGTGGTTCTGCTAATGAGCTAGGCAGCATATAAATCTCTCCAGAGCGCCTGCACAAGTGCCCAGCTTTCAGAGAACACTGGTTGTGGTGGGGTATCAGGCCTGGGGAAGAGGGTTTGAGAGTAGGAGCATGAACTGAGCATCCCAGACAGCGTCTGGACAGGATTTTAAGAAGCAGTGGGGCAGGCTCTAGGGTGGGGCTGGGGTTGAGGGGCTATGGGCTGGATCAGAAGGTTGGGATGTAGGGATTTGAGGACTCTGGGTGGGGGTGTAGGTTCTGGGTGGGGGAAGGGATGATGGGCTCAGGGCTGGGACAGGGTGCAGAGGTGTAAGGTGTGATGGGCTCTGGCTAGGGTGCAGGCTTTAGGCTGGAGCTGGGTTGAAAGGTTTGGGGTGAAGGAGGGTACTCCAGTGCTACTGTGAGACTCCCCCAGCTCTCTCCCCTTGTGGGAGCACCTGGGCTGGGAGGGAAAGGCAAAACTCCCAGCTGTGGCAGTTCTTGCACTGGGGTTGCAGGATAGGTGCCCCTACCCTGACCCCAACAGGTTCTAGCTGGGGTTTGGCTTGAGCTGGAGGAGGGCCTCCCAGGCCTTAGCAGGGGTGTTTCTGGGCTTGGGTTGCTATGGCCATGAAAGGAGGACTTCAGGGCCAAGCCTCCCAGACTGCAGTTATATTCGGGCCGGGGGAGGGATGCCAGGTTCTGGCCATCTCTCCCCCAGCCACCATAGGCTAGAGGCCAGGCCTGGGCTAGGCTGTGTGTGGGGAGAGGGGGAGCAGCTCATCTCCCCACCTTGGGCAGGTGCCTTGAGCACCTGCGTGGTGCTTACTAGGTAGCTGTGTGGCTGCCTGGCCCTGTAGCTTACGGGGAACTTAGATCCTGTCTTAGTGCATCAACCACATGCCAGGGACAGATGTCTAAAGTTTAACTCTCTTCTCTATCTTGAAAAACTGTGTAGTGTTTGCAAACTTTGCACCTTCATTGTTCATCATAAGAACAGCCATACTGATCCAGAGCAAAGATCCATCTTCTAGCCCAAGATCCTGTCTTCCGACAACAGTCAATGGCAGGTGCCCCAGAGGGAATGAACAGAACAGGTAATCATTAAGTGATCCCTTCTCTGTCACCCATCCCAAGCTTCTGACAGAGGCTAGGGACACCATCCTTTCCCATCCTGGCTAATAGCCATACATAGACCATTCCTTGATGAATCTGTCTAGTTCTTGTTTGAACCCCGTTACAGTCTTGGCCTTCACAACATCCTCTGGCATCTCCAACGCCAGCTTATAATTAGCTCAGAATTAACTTATCCAGATGGATCATTTGAGGAGATGGCAACTGTCAGCTACTAGGACAGCATCATAGAGGAGTGCTGGAGGATGCTTGAAAGATGTGGACACTTGTGTAGCAGCAGTTGTTGCTGACATCTCTGGTGTCCAGTATTCTCTGAATTTTTTTACCGGGCAGGAGGTGAAAATACCGGACTGTCCGGGTGAATACTGGACACCTGGCAACCCTATGCTGAGCTATTTGACCCCCTCACAGTGTGCTGCTGTGAGAAGCTGCAGGCACAACCCTGATCCTACACTTCCACCAGCTTTAACACAGGCAGGGACACACACAGCAGCAGTTATATGCAGGTTCTCATCAGCCACTTATAGAGTGGCTAAAGCCAAGCTATCCACTAGCTCCCCAGGCATGCGCCTTCCCTTCTCCCCCCCCCCCCGAATATAAATCCAAAATTATACCATTTTGCGCTACACAGGCACTGTACAGCATGAGCTCATAGAATTCACCCAAGTAGGAATAATGGATCTTCCGGAAAAGGGCTTATTTTCCGCAAGATCCCGTCTAGTCTGGCGCTTTTCTCCGGCAAAACCCCAAGCCGGAAAAAAGCGGCAGCCATGTTCATGCAAATGCCACGGGGGATATTTAAATCCCCCGCAGAATTTGCAATTCCGAAGTGTCTCATTAGCATCCCTTTTACGGAAAAGGGTGCCAGTGTAGACACAGCCTCGGTGTTTCAAAGAGTCTTCCTGGGTGGGGAGTGAAGAGCAACAGATGTTGTCACTCCCTGCTTTATATAGCTTTAACATATTGTGGGAATCCTTTGTCCTAAACTCAGTTTGTGGAGAAACACTGAAAAACAAAATGGAGTCCAGACTCATGTGGCCTGATCACATGATCTTGTCAAGTTATAGCAGCCATTTCTTTTTGGAACACTCTTAGAAAGGCTCACAACATAAGGAATAAGCTTCTTCTATTGTTTTCCCTTATGGCACATTACCCTGAATAGACCGTCTCAGACTAGTTATTTACACTGAAAGCATCTTGGCTAATGGGTGTTACCCAGGTGACTACATTTGAAATAGATACAAATGTAGTAAGAGCCAGGCTGCCTGGTGACTGGGTTTAGTACTGTTTAACTCTAGAGTCACAGCAGGGGTAGATTCTGGACCGAGTGTGAGCCGGGACCGAGCTGGGCTCCCTGTCCAAGTGGAACAGACTCTGTCCATGGTCAGCGTGAACAGCTGCAGACTGAGGCTGCTTTGCAGCAATAGCCCCTCTCTGCGGGTGTCCCAGCGGACAGGGTCTGCTGCCAGAGCAGCCTCTGTCTATAGCCAGCCCAGGCTACCGCGGACAAGGGCTGCTTCGCAGCGGCCTCCCTGCCTCAGAGGCAGCAGCATTGGGGGGCAGTTGGCACCACGGAGACGGTGCTGGGGGGAATCGGCTTTTAAGCAGTCTCCCCCCAGCACTGGCTCTTGTTTCTCCCCTTGCTGCCTCTGATACAGAGGCAGCAAGCAGGCGGGGGGAAGCAAGTAGTCAACTGGATTAACCGATAAGTCTAGGTTTATCAGTTAGTGGACTGGTCGACTACTCACATACATCCTTAATTTGTACAGTGTATTGTAAAAACAGAAAACAGGAAAGGTTTGTTAAGTCATATATGGAACAAAGTAGTAACTAAAGGCCAGATTCTGCCACTCTTATTCACACTGAATAGTACCCTACTCCAGGAGTAGTTCTATTTAATTTCAATGTCATGTGAAGGAAAAACAATGTGTTTATGTAATTAAAGACTCTTCATAATGCACATGCATGCAAGGGCAGAATTAATGTTGCATAGAGAACCTAAATTCTGGCATTTCCTAACTTTTTAGTCCTTGACTTTGCAACTCATTAACATTCTGTTAATGTACTTTGTATGCTGTTTGATTTAAGGGTTCTCTGACACCTTCAAACATTCCAGGGTATAAGCTTTTCCTTGCTACTTTTTTTAAATTGTATATAGTGCCTAGCTGCTTGCAATGAGTACTCTACTTTGTAAACGCATCCCATTATAATGAGTGACATAATTAAAAGAGATTAAAACACAAGTGGTTCTGTAGCACATTAGAAACTAACAAAAATATAGATAGTATCATGAGCTTTTGTGGGCACAACCCACTTCTTCAGATGACAAATATGGAGCAAGAGGCAAAGAGGCTCAAATATAAAGCAAAAAAAGAGGAGAGAGAGGGAGGAGAGAAAAAAAACTTCAAGTAAAGTGTCCATGCTAAATGAGGCTAATAGAGTGGGCAGTGAGTGTCCAATACTTAGCGTTTGATGTCCTTTGTGTGTTGAATATATTGGCCCGTCCAAGAGGACAGCAAAGTCCAAGAGATGTCTGTGTACAGTCCTTCGCTGAAATGTGTCAAATTTGCATATGAAGGCCAGTTCTGCAGTTTCTCTCTTTAGTTGCTTCCTGAAATTATTCTGCAAGAGAATGGCCATTTTTAGATCCACTAGTGAGTGTCTCATCAGGTTAAAATGTTCCCCGACAGGTTTCTGTGTGTTACCATATCAAATATTTGTCAGAGACACCTCCCGATTTGGCCAATATACATGGCAGAGGCATTGCTGGCAGTTGCTGACATATATCACAGTAGAGGATGTGCAGTTGTATAAACCTCTGATGTGGTGGCTTATGTGGTTAGGTCCTGTGATGATGTCATTTGTATAGATGTGTGCACAGAGTTAGCAATGGGGTTTATTACAGAGGTAGGTTCCTGGGTGAGTATGTTTGAGGTGTACTGTGTGGTTGCTGGAAAGAATTTGCTTCAGGTTAGGGGATTGTGTGTAGTCAAGGACAGGCCTGTCTCCCAAGGCCTGTGAGAGTGAGGGATTGTTTTCCAGGATAAAAAACAACTGTAGATTGTCATTGATGCTCTGGAGAGGTTTACATTGGGGGCTGTCAGTGATGACTAGCGGTGTTCTGTTATTTTCCTTGTTGGGCTTATCTTGAAGAAGCTGATGCCTGAGTACACGTCTGGCCCTGTCAATCTGTTTTTTCACTTCCCCATGTGGGTATTTAAGTTTTAAGAGTGTCTGATAGAGAACCTGTAGGTGTTTGTCTCTGTCTGTGGGATTGGAGCAAATCCTGAAAGCTCAAGATACTATTTATATGTTTTTGTTAGTCTCCAAGCAGCTACAAGATCACTCATTTTTTATGCTCTTTTAAAAAAGTTAGGGTATGTCTACACAACAGTGTTATTTCGAAATATCTTATTTCTAAATAGTTATTTTGAAATAGCTTATTTCGAAATAACGCGTCTACACACAAGATGCATTTTGAAATAGCGTTTTGCTATTTCGAAATAGTGCGTCCACACTGAGTGGACTCTTGAATTGCATTTAAGGCTGGCCGGAACCAGTTCCAGCAGGGCACCAGGTCAGGACTTACTGTGTGGGGTTGCTGCCTGAAGCTATCTGAGGTCTGTGCTTAAAGGATCCCCCAGACAGCCAGTTCTCAGGTTTCCCTGCTTGCTTGTATACCTCAATGAGGGACAGCAAAGTATTTTGTCTCTGCGTGCTCTGGTTGCCCTCTCTCGGGACACCACAGCACTCTGCAGCATGGAGCCGGAGCTGCCCCTGGGCACCCTGGTGCTTCTCTTGGACGCATTGCTATGAGCCTGGCTGCACTTTCTGCAGGCTGCCATCCGGGAGGTCCATCGGGGGGCTGTCAGTATCCAGGAAGCCCTGTGGGAGAGCTTCTACCCTGAGGAGCATTAAGAGCCTCCCTTGGGCTTGTGCCTCTTTCCTTCCTCACATCCTTCCACTTACCCCTCCCTAGCCCCCTTTCCTGATGTAAAATAAAATACACGTATTTTCATGAACACAAAGTCTCTTTATTTAACAAAACTGGTAGGGAGGGAATGAAACTCTGGTGAGACTGGGGAAAGGAGGCGGGAGAGGGAAGAACAGAGGGTGGGAGAGAGGAGGGGGAAACCTGGGAGGAGGGAGCTGGAAGGGGGAAGCCAGGGGAAGAAGGGGGTGGGGAAGCTCAGGGCTCAGGGTTAGGGGTCTTGCCGAACCAACTTGATTGTCATGCAGACCTGCTCCTGGGTTCGCATGTGGCCTTTGGTGGCCAGGCTGGCAACTATCCTGCCATAGACGACTGCGTTCCTCCGTCTAGTACGGAGATCATGGACGTTGGGGGCATCCCTCCCCCAACTTGAATAAGGTCCATGATTTCCACCCTGGACCAGGAAGACGCCCACCTTCTCCGGGGCCTGGCAGGCTCCTGGGAGCTGGCAGACTGCTCCTGGGGAGCGGTGGAGGGCTGGCTGCCAGTGGCTTGCTGGTTCATGTTTTGGGGCCACTTGGTCACGGCAGTGACTGCTGGCTCTGGGCTGGCAGGTTTGGAGCTGGCACAGGCACTGTGACCAGAGTCAACCCCTTTAAGGGCTCCGGGGGGGAGGGAGAGGAGTGTTCTTGGGTAAGGCTGGAGTAGCCACCAGGGCACCCTGGGAAGGCTGGAGGCCCCCTATTTCGAAATAAGTGTCTACACAGCACTTATTTAGCAATAGCTATTTCGAATTATGTGTTATTCCTTGTGGAATGAGGTTTACCAAATTTGAAATAAGCACTCTGCTATTTCGATTTAATCTGGAAATAGCGGTTGGCTTGTGTAGACGCTAGGAAAGTTATTTTGAAATAACTTTGCTGTGTAGATATACCCTTACAGACTAACACTGCTACTCCTGAGATAATTTAAATAGGTGTAACTGAGTACTCATTTTAATAATGTAGCTTTAAGGAGCCTACTTCAGCCAAAACTTTGTTCAGAGTGCAGACTTAATTGTAAATTATGTGCTACAATGTATTTTTAAACACCGACCATTTTATTTACTATTTAAATAGTTTTATCTTTCTTTTAAAGAGAAAAGCAGAGGGAGATAACATATTTGGAAACCATTTTATTAGGACTAATTTCCTCATTGAAAAGCTGACCTTCAAAAGCTCCTTCTGTAGAAAACATGACAGAAGCACAAATATCCCAGACATCATTCATTTTATTCTAACACACTTTTAATTTTATTTATTTGTTTTTTTCAGGAAATCCTGGCTGAGTAAAGTTGGAAGTCCCAGTTCTCGCATAGACCGAACCACCTTTTCTAATGAGAAGGAGATCTCCAAGCTTGATTTCTCAGGATTTAACACTAGATACTAATGGAGGAAGAACTCTTTAAGCACAAAATTATAATGCTTCAGCTGCATAGTAATTTCTGTGCCTTCATAAAATAGCATAACACTTTTTTTGACATCTGCTTCATACTAAAGTATAAAAATAATTAACTTACATAATGTAGGCCTGTCAGTTCTGTATTAGAAATTTCACAATTATAAATCTTTACCAACAATGCCAATATGTATATGATTTATTTTTAGAGAAGTATAAAAAAATCAATAACATATACAACTGTAAAATCAGCCAATACTAATGCACAATGAAATTTGTAAGATGTGACCATACAGAACTTAGTCTTTTTCCAGTAAAATATTTGATGTATATTTATTAAAAAGCAAACAAATAAAAATAACTTAAATTTCACTGTGATATAAATACTTTAAACAGGATCACAGCAACATTCAGTAGTCTATCTTATGTGCTATGAATTATAATGTTCTCTTGTAGTTGTAATAATTAGTTAATACTGCAGCAAGTATTCTAAAATAAATGTACTTTGCCTTATAAAACGTATTCAGTTAAGTCTGATTAACACTTTCCATAATGGTGTCTAGATAGCTCAGGATATGAAATACAGACATATATAGTCTTTCATAGATCTTTTATCCAATCCCAGTCAAGATCACTATTGACTAAGTTATTTCTGATTTCTTTTTGGTGGCCTATACGATATGAGTTGGCTTTAGTCACATAGCAAGCGGCCAGTCATTTGCATAATAAAAATCACCATTAACTGGGATGATCACTTAAAACCTAACCCTACACATACCAATAGTCCCGCTCAAGTTAATGCTCATATGCTTAAAGTTAAGCATTTGGAGAAGTCTTTGCAGGACTGGGGCCTAATTCTCTCTCTCTCTCTCTCTCTTTTTTATGTAAGTCAAAGAGACTAAGAAATACATCATTACAGAAGCTGAACTCTCCTCAATCCTAGATATGGTCTCTACAAATCAGCAGTAAGGCATACTGGTAGGCTTTGTGTGGAAACCTACACTGCCAGCTCCAGTGGCTAATTCACACATGTTCTAGAGATACACAGAGTTCTGATGGCATTGTTATGGCACCATCTCAAGAATTATATTCAATTTTTAATATCATAACAGCATACTTGAGATCATCTGTCATGTGCTCCACAAGATGTGTGTAGACATTTGTATGTCTGCTGACAACCAGATTTATTTTCACTTGGTCTGTTGTACGTGAGACTGAAGATTTCATTCTAGTGTTGCAAGAATTATTTATAGATTATTATGGTTCAAACTACACACAGCTTTTGTGATTATCCACAAGTACTCTTTGTTGAAGTCATCATGAATAGCTCTTGTTCAATTCAAACTGTAAATGGCAAAGACCAAAGTTTAATATCAGTTCAATAGCTGATACATCCTCTGTCTGATGAATATATCTTACATTTCCAAGGCCTAAAAGATTTATAACTCTTATGCCAAGGCCTATTACACTGATACACTGCATTTTCAGTTGGATTGCTTTATTATAGTGTTCAGGGGTGGAAGGGTTGCAGAAATTTTGGTGGTGCCCAGAACCCAAATCCCTTCCCCGTCCAAACTCCATCTCACCCCTCCCTCTCCAATCTAGGAGTTTGTTTAGTAGGCTTCCTGCTTCTGATGTACTTAAACTATTACTTTGAGTTTTTGGCTAGATGGTCTTCAAATTCCTTTTTGGCCTTCCTAATTATATTTTTACACTTCATTTGCCAGAGTTTATGCTCCTTTCTATTTTCCTCACTAGGATTTAACTTCCACTTTTTATAAAATGCCTTTTTATTTCTCATTGCTTCTTTCACTTGGTTAAGCGACAGTGGCACTCTTTTTTGGTTCTCTTACTGTGTTTTTTTAATTTGGGGTATACACTTAAGTTAAGAACATAAGACCAGCCATATTGGGTCAGACCAAAGGTCCATTTAGCCCAGTATCCTGTCTGCTGACAGTGGCCAATGCCAGATGCTCCAAAGGAAGGAATCACAACAAGTAATCCTCACGTGATCCTTTCCCTATCTCCCAATTCCAGAGAAACAGAGGCTAGGGACACCATTCTTACCCATCCTGGCTAATAGCCATTGATATTTGAACCTCTATTATGGTGTCTAAAAATTTTCCATGCAGCTTGCAGGGATTTCACTTTTGATACTATACCTTTACTTTCTGTTTAACTAACTTCCTCATTTTGTGTAATTCCCCTTTCTGAAATTAAATGCTATGGTGTTTGGGTGCTGTGGTGTTTTTCCCACCATAGGGACATTACATTTAATAATTCACTATTTCCAAGTGGTCCAGCTATATTCACCTCCTGGACCAGATTCTGTGCTACGCGTAGGACTAAATCAAGAATTGCCTATCGTTTTGTGGGTTCCGGAACCAACTGCTCCAAGAAGCAATAATATAAGATGTCAAGAAACCTTATCTCTGCATCCCATCCTGAGGTTACATGTACCCAGTGAATGCGGATAGTTGAAATCCCCCACTATTTGATTTTTTTTATGTTTATAGTCTTTCTCATCTCCCCTAGCATTTCACAGTCACTATCACCATCCTGGTCAGCTGGTCAGTAATATATCCCTACTGCTATATACATATTATTAGAGCATGGAATTACCGTCCATAGAGATTTGATGGTACAATTTGGTTCATTAAAGATTTTTACTTCATTTGATTCTATGCTTTTTTTTTCATAAATAGTGCCACTCTCCCACCAGTATAACCTGTTCTGTCCTTCCAATATATTTTGTACCCTGGTATGACTGTGTCCCATTGATTATCTTCATTATACCTTTTCTGTGATTCCTATTAGATCAGTGTCCTCCTTTAATATGAGGAACTCTAATTCACCCATATTATTACTTAGACATCTAGGATTTGTATACAAGCACTTAAAAACCTTAACACTTTTTAGCTATCTGCCATTACATGATGTGGTTCAAGGGGACTTCTTTCATTTGACTGTTTCTCATCAGATCCTACCTGTATTCTATCATTTTCAATTCTCTCCTCATTAGAGAATGTCTCTTAATAGATCCTTCCCTAAGAGATGTCTCTATCTGATCCATGTGCTTCTCTCCAGCACTACACATAAGTCTATCAAGACGTCTCAAGAAATCCACAACCCGTGCACCAGGCAGGCAAGTCACCATGCAGTTCTCCTGGTCATCACAAACCCAGCAGTCTATATTTCTAATGATCAGATCCCCCATTACTAACACACGTCTCTTCCTAATAACTAGAGTCCCTCCCCCACCCCCAGAGAGGTATCGTCAGTGTGAGAGGATACCACAGCATCATCTGGAAGGAAGATGGGATCACTTCCCTCTACTCCAGATAGATGTTCTCCTTTCTTAGATTGTCATCCTCCTCAACAGCGCAGAGGCTGTCTGCCGGGAGGTGGGACTGCTCTACTGTCTCCCAGAGAGTCTCATCTGTCTGCCTCTCTGCCTCCCTTAGTTCTTCCAGTTTAGCCATCTGGTCTCCAAAGCCTGTACATGGTCCCTGAGGGTCAGGACCTCCTTGCATCAAATGCACACATATGCTACCTGTCCATAGGGTAGGTAATTATACATGCTACACTGGGTGCAATAAACAGGATATCTCCACTCTGTTGATGGGCTTCTGCCTGCATTCTCTTTTTACTTCTAGGCTACGTCTACACTGAAGCCCTTATTGACAAACACCTATCAGGGATGGTCTAAATAATACTGCCTTGAATGTAGGGGACTACTCTAGAAAACTTCTAGAGGTCCCTTCTAGTCCTATGATTCTATGAGTAAGAGCCCATTCAGATAATTGGAAAAGTCTGGACAAGACACCTCCAGATTTTGGTGGATCTGAGTGCTGTTTAGTACGCCATGAAGCTAACAAAATATTTGCACAATCATTAAAACATTCAAATTAACAGCACTATGCAAAAAGTTTCCCTAATAAATAGTTCACAAGTCGCAGGTTCCCTGTCACTCTTCCTCACTCTGCCCTCTGGGAAAGGAGAAAGGCTACTGCTACTGTAACAATTACAGACTACTGGATTACTTTCTGGAGTAATCTGTGCAGCCGAACTGATAGAAATGAGTCACACAAACCCTGCTATGCCACATTCAGTTAACCTACACCTTCAGGTATCTGCAGTGCTGTAATAGCCCCAGTGTCCATATGTAGCTCCTATGGATCTCTTAATTACCTAATCCTGAGTTGGCTGAATATTTCAGATGTCGTCCAAAACCTTCAGCTACATGGGGCTATATTGAGTGTATAATACCAGAGGAGTCTTGCCCTCTTTTAATCAGCGGGTTACTGAAAACAGCAGTGATTGTGAGAATCAAAGAAATCAGAGAAAGCAAGAACCCAGAAAAATCAACAATTGCTAACTGGTGAATCATATGCTGAAGGGAGGCCTATTATTATTTATGACTTGCATCAGCCTAGGATCATACTCAGTTAAAATTATAAATACTCTTTGTTACCAGTATGGCTGAGAAAGATGTTGTACCTGGCAACAGGAAATATGGCATACATTTGGGGCAGATCCTCAGCTAATGTGAGTATAGGTCCATTAAAGTCAATAGAGCTACATGGGTTTACACCAGATGAATATCTGGGCCGTCTAAATGTCCCTACCAAACAACGATTTTTCTAAAACGTCTCTTCATTTACATGAATTATCATAAAGGATGGGCAGAGTTTAGGACACAAGAAGACACAAGGATTTCCCTCACCTTCATAGTCTATATTTGTTCATATTCTGAGTCATATATTCACACTTACATCCTGGCTATGTCTACACTGGCCAGTCTTGCACAAGAACATATACAAATGAGGCACGGCGATGAATATTGCCACGCTTAATTTGCATACTTAATGAGCCACCATTTTGCTCAAGGAGCTTTTGCACAAGAGCTGTTCTGCCTGAAAATAAGCAGCAGACCAGCTCTTGCACAAGAGGGGGTTTTTGCGCAAGAAGGAGGAGTGTAAACTGCTCCTTCTTGCTCAAAAGGCCCTTGTGCAAAATGGCGGCTCATTAAGTATGCAAATGAGGCACGGTGATATTCAAGACTGGCCAGTGTAGACGTAGCTTTAGTGTTGTGGTTTATGATGCTCCTCATACGTTAGGGGTAGGAGGGTTAATCTGAGAGATGTTTATTTTACAATTTTGCAACAGTGTCCTTTAACACAGATGAGTGTGGTACAAAAAATTAGACAGGCAGATAGATTGGGGTAGGATTTGTCAAATGTGTTCATCATTAGCTTAACTCTCACTGCTCCCGTTGACTTCAATAGAAATTGTATCTTTGACTTCAATGGGAGCAGTCAGACCACCAATGAGTGCATTTGAAAATCACACCTAACATGTATGTTGGAAACTGGATTTTAGGGACTTAATTAATTATTTTATAAATTTTATAAATTGTTCAGATACTGAAGAGATGGGCAGTGATATAAAACACACATTAGATGAGATTACTTTAGATTAGACTAGACACATAGGCTTTGTCTTCACTGGCGTGATCTTGTGCCAAAGAGGCTGCTCTTGTGCAAAAACTTGCTGCCTGTCTACACAGGCCGTGTGTTCTTGCGCAAGTAAACTGACGTTCTACTGTGTAAAATCAGGGCTTCTTGTGCAAGAACTATGATGCTCCTGCTCAGGAATAAGCCCTCTTGCACAACTGTTCTTGCGCAAAAGGCCAGTATAGACAGGCAACATGAATTTCTTGTGCAAGAAAGCCTTATGGTTTAAATGACCATCAAAGCTTTCTTGCACAAGAGAGCATCTACACTGGGCATGGATGCTCTTGTGCAAAAGCACATGCCAGTGTAGACGCTCTCTTTTGGAAGAGTTTTTGCACAAGAACTCTTCCACAAAAGAGTTATTGCGCAAGAAGCTGCCCATGTAGACGTAGCCATAAAGTTCAAGAGCTTACACCAGTTTTCCTCATGGTTCCATTCACTCATATAAAACAATTATAAGGCTTCATTTTTAGAGCTTCTGAGCACCCAAAAACTCCATCACTGGCTATGACAGCTGTGGCTTCTCAGCAGCTCTGATAATCCAGAAGGCAGATAATGGCTGAATACTTATAACTTAGAAAAATCTCCCTGAAAACTGGTACTATTTAAAAGGCATTAGAATGGTTTTAAGTCTACCTCCATATTTACATTTACAGCAAACTTGAGATTCCTGCTAAATAGCCAAAACACACACACAAATTATATATATATATATATATATATATATATATATATATATATATATATACACACACACATAATTACACAGAAAGAGAGAGAGAGAGATTTTTGTATGCACCATTTAGCTCTAGAAGTATTCTCATCACTAAAGTATAAATATATGAAAAGAGAAAGTAACATAGGGAAATGTTGTCCTCGACCTGTCATGTTAGCCATAGATGCAAAAATGGCACTATTAATACTTCCAATACTGAGAAGATGTTGATATACAGGATTAGAGACTAACACACACCATTAAGCTCTAGACTCAAAATAGGAAAGCATTTTAACAGATGGAAGATGGAATAATCTTCCATTATACTGCTTATTGTCAATCCTTACTGTGTACTGATATCAGAGATAATATGAATATTATGTGACACCTAATCAGTCTTCACTTATGTTACATAGAAAAGAATGATAATATTCACGGCCATACTTTGTCTTAGGTGACACAAATCTGTCACTTGTTATTTTCCTGATGTCCTTTGGAGTTGCCTTTCCCAGAATTCTTTATTATTAGAAAACTTCATGCATGTTTGCTGGTAGAATCTCTGCTAGACAGAAAGAAACAGATTAGCTTATTGATTAATACATAGCTGTATACTCCGACAAGCTGAAAAGTATTGTGGATACTGATCTGAGAGGGGCATTAACATGTACTGAAAGAGGAAACAGATCTAGAGGGGGCCATAATTAAAAAAACTACTGCATGCCGTACAGAACAACAAAATTGTATCTGGCATTAATATAGCACTGTACATATTCAAAACTCTACATAAACACTTTTAATCTTCAGCACACCCTTGTGGGCTAGATGTCTAACATTAGTGTAGACCAGCCCTAAATCTAAAGGGGAAAGTGGACTTAAAACATGCAACTCCAGCTACATTAATTACATAACTAGTTAGTGTATCTTAAATCACGTTTTCACATGGTCCACACAGCAGGAGGTTGATGGGAGCAAAAGCTCCCGTCAGCTTCCCTTACTCCTCCTGAGGAGCAGGACTACCAACATGGATGGAGGAGCCCTCTCTGTTTGAATTAGTGGTTGTGTCTAGACTACATCCCTCTTTCAACAGAGGGATGTAAATTAGGCACATCAGTATTGCAAATGAAGCTGGGATTTGAATTTCCCGCACTTCATTTGCATAATTGCATCATGGTGTGCTTTCAAAAAAGTGCTATTTCGAAATTGAAACCGCAGTCTAGACGCAGTTCTTTCGAAAACAGAAGCCTTTTTCAAAAGATCCTGTAAACTTCAACATCTTAAGGGTCTACTTCCACAATTAGGAAGATTGCTTCTACTACCTTGTTTCCAAAACAATAAACTACATACCAGCATTGAAATGCAGCTATCTCTGGAATGGAGCAAAACAGCCACTTGGTATGCCAGCCATGGAAAATCCCATTGTGCTTTTTTAAAGTGTATTTGCCCCAGTGTCCTTGGTGACAGTTTCCAATTCTCCTCGCACTAAACAACATTTACAAAGGAGAATGGAAAATGTTGTCTAAGGACACTTGGGCAAGTACCTACTCTTTAAAAAAGACAATGGAATCTTCCATGACTGATATCAGGTATCATTTTAAAGGCTCCTATGTGTAAACTATATGGTACGTGATTCATTTTCCACTGAAAGATGGAGGCCTTATTGACATTTCCATCTGTGTTTGGAGAGAAGAATTTGGTCATTTCTCCTAGATGCGTACCTTGCCACAATTACTGATGTCTCTTTGACACTGGATTAGATTCTTGCACTTGCTCAGAAGAAGGCCTGTCTGGGGAACAATTCCATTTTGTGACTACTTTTAAGTTTCTACATTTGTTTTTTGTTCCACACAGGAATGAACACAAAACTTTTTGAACATTTTTATGAAATAGAATTGTCTCAACATGTTCATTTTTGGATGGAAATTATCAGTTTTTTATTCCCCACCCATTTCCCCCCCTTGTCAGATGCAATCAGCTGTTCCACCCTGCACCTCAGAAACTGTCCAGTTGAAGGCTCTGCTGAAATCAGTGTCTCCACAAAATGTTTCAGCTTTGACAGAACAACATATTTTGACAAAAATATACATAGTCAAAACGTTCCAACCAGCTGTACTCAGAAGCTATAGCTTCTGTGGCTTGTAATGGCCTGAATGCTTAGTGGAGTTGATCACAGAGAGTATGTTACACCAGTGCTCAGTAAACTTCCTTATTGGTGTTCAGGGGTAATTTAAGCTGGTAGTATTAAGCTTTAAGTCAACTGCCTTTATATCTATGACCACGACACATCGGTTGATATGCTCTTACTAATATTCCTAAGGCCATGTCTATACTACAGAGATAGTTTTATGTTAGTCAACATCAAGCTTCTGATTTAAGCAAGTCGATCTTGAGTGCCCACATTGCACTCATTGTGTCAGCAGAGCACATCTTCACTAGCAGGGCTTGCTTCGATGCAGAGCACTGCATTCTGGGTAATTGTCCCACAGTGTGCGTAGCTGAGTGGAATTGTGAGTTTTGGCTTGCATTGCCTTATGGGGTGAAAAAAATTGATAATGGTGGCTATGGAAACATGGCGTTAGCCTCCCATTGTGCACTTCCCTCCCTCCCTTCCTTGCTCCCTCACTGAAATGAACAGGAAACAAACCAAGCATTTTTCAGGCGTTTTTTGTAATCTGGGTTACCCACACAGACACCATGGCATGATAAGGATGGACCCCACTCTGTTGTACACTGAGCATTACAAACACCTTGTGCCTCATCCTGTGGTATTTACACAGCTGATACCGGAGCCACGGCATGGAACGATGTGAGGTTACTGCTGGAAGACATAGAGCGGAGCAATTCACACTTTCTGGTGACAGTTGCATCACCTTGACACAGCTGAGCACCATTTCTGGACATGGGAAACAAGCACTGACTGATGGGACTGCATCATTATGCATCATGGGATGATGAGCAGCAGCTGCAGAACTTTCAAAAGCCTAAGACCGTTCTCTAGGAACTGTGTGAAGAGCTTTCCCCAGCTTTGAAGTGCAGCAGTACTAAAATGAGAGCATCTCTAGAATGGAGAAGTGAGTAGCAATAGCTCGGTGGAAGCTTGCAATGCCAGACTGCTAGCATCCAGTAGGGCATCAGTCTGGAGAGGATAAATCTACGGTGGCATCTGTTGTGATACAAGTTTGCAGGGCCACTAACAGGAGTCTGCTAAGAAGGGCAGTGACTCTGAGCAACACAGTGGACCGTTTTGCCGTGATAGGATTCCCTAACTGTGGTGGGCACCAGCATGGGGAGAAGGGAGACATATAGGAAGCCACCACCCCTTCCCCTTTTTTCAGTGCTGCTTGCAATATCCTGTGATCCCTCCCAACCACAACCATGGCATGTTTGAGAACCCATTGTTATGTGACTCCAATTTCACCAAACTCGGGGAGTGGTTACTTGTTGAACTTGTTTGTGGTTTAAGAGCTAGCATTTGAAACTTCCCCCATTTCCCCTGGGTGGCCCTATGCGATATCACTCTCCTGAGGGTAAGAGAAGTGGCAAGGGAGTAGATGCTGCAAGTGTCTGGGTACAGACCTGGTCCTTACGATGAAAATGCTGTTGCTGCAATAATGCCAGCAGAGTTAAGACTGGACAGGCATGGGAAAGTGTCCAGCTGTGTTGAATGAAAGAAGGGAGTCCTCCCCAGAAACCCACAAAGGATTGCAGAGCACTTCTATGAGAGCTTCCTAGAGATCTCCATGGAGGATTCCCAGGCTACCCCCATGCACATAAGCAGTCTTTTTCGGAGAGCACTCTCTGCATAGCTGTAGTGGTCACCAACATCCACTACAGGCTCCCCATGAGCACCAGTTCTGCCAGCTCTATTAGAGGCAGCAGTGTGGGACGGAGAAGGGGGAGGCAGGATAGGCTGCCCAGGCTCACTGAGGACAAAGTCTGCTCCGTTTGATGCTAGCAGAGCCTCTGCCTGTGGGGAGCTTGGGCCTCCTGCAGACAGAGGCTGCTGCCGCCACATGCTGCTGCCTCTGTATCAAAGGCAACAGTGTGGGATGGCAGGCGGGAGCTGGTCTGTGCGGGGAGCTGGTTTTTAAATTGTATCAGAGGCAGCAGCGTGGGATGGCAGGGGGCTCCCCAGGAGTGCACTGGCTGCTGGCCCTGTCCCTGGGGAGTATTAAATAGTTGTCTAACGGCTAACATTTGATGCGATCAGACAATTATTCAATTACACAGGATCTAATATCCCTACTTTTTTTGTATCCTTTGGTATATATGGTTGTGACTGTTTTCTTCCATTATTTGATCTGAGGAAGTGGGTCTGGCCCACGAAAGCTCATCATCTAATAAACCATCTTGTTAGTCTTTAAAGTGCTACATTGTCCTGCATTTTGCTTCAGCTACCCCAGACTAACACGGCTACATCTCTACCACTCCTCAAGACAGTATTTTTAAAATGAAATTATATAAACTGAAACTTTTTTCTCTTTTTGCTTGTGTGTTTTCCTTTGCTTTAATGGCCAGCTGTGCACACCTGTGGTGCACACTTAACCTGATTGCACTGCCAACTGTACACATGCCACAGAAATAGAGCATAATGGCAACCAGTAAGTGAAGAGCACAATTGCGATTGTTGCTGAGTAGTGGAGCTGCTAGAAAGGCTGGAAGCAGCAGCGCTTCTACAGGAGCTTGACTAACCTTTCTGTTTCCCCTTTCTAATGTTTCCTTCTGGTTACCGGGGAAAAGCGGATAAAATGTGTGTAACTAATCAACAGAAATAAGTGGTTTAGGGAACTGAGTGCACCATTGCTAGAGACTGAAGGCAGAAGGCTACGTTCTGCCCTGAGATCAATGGGGCTGCACAGATGTAAATGACAGCAGAAATTTCCTCAGTGTGTTTAACCTGAAGGTGTTTGTGCAGCTGTAATGCAACAAACATTAATTGGCCTTTGTGCCAAGCATTGAAATGCGTCGTATTTTATAACAATCTTAAATGTTCAAACCTCCTGGTCTCACTTTACACATGGTGGCCCAATCTTGCTAGCAGCCCTGGTACCCTCATAGCTTCCTGATGTCTTCAGATGTTTTGGCTGAAAGAAAGTGCAGTGACACTAAACGCTTCACTGGTCTTGTTCCACTACTAAAATATTCAAAAGCATAAGACACCAGACTTGTCCTGCAGCCCCTAATTAAGCAAAGTCAGGGGGGACTTTTGCCTAGGTCAGTGGTTCCCAACCTGCAGCTCAGTCAGCACACAGCTGTGGCCCATGTGGTAGCCTCAGGGCCATAAATAGGGCAGGGTAGGTGGGGCACCTGCCCCAGACATCAAGACAATCCCTAGTTATACATGAAATATGCAGGTAGGTAGGGTACCTGAAAATGTGCAGGCACCAAATTTTTGGGTGCTCCTAGGCAGCCCATGTGCTTATATGCCCCTGTGTCACCTCTGCTGCCTGGTTAGGGTTACCATATTTAAACTTTCAAAAAAGAGGACACTCCTGAGAGGTAGTGTAAATAACACATTAGTACAACATGAGTTGATAGATACTGATGCAGATACATCCCCTCTCAGGAGCGTCCTCTTTTTTGAAAGTTCAAATATGGTACCCTATGCCTGGTTCCTCTCCAGCCCTTCCCTGGGGCTGCTCTCTCCTGCCGGCAGGGCTTCTCCCTTTCCCTTCCCTCTAAAGTGCTTCTCTTGGCCAGCAGCTAGCCACTAACTGAGGGCTTTGTCCTGCAGACTGGGAGTGGAGAGGAGACCTCTGCCTCTATGGCTCCACTCCCACTCCAGCAACGGTGCTGGCTCCAGCAGAAGCTGTGTGGGGAGGAGATGCCATGCCAGGGGAGGGGAAGCCACACGGGGGATGGGAGGAGATGTGGAGAGAAGCCACATGGTGGAAGAGGAGGAAAGCCCCAGGCTCTGAACAGACGCCTCACAAGGGGACCAGCAGACTTGTGTGTGTGTAAAAAATGGGGTAGTGCAGGATCAGGCCCCGCAGCATTAGTAGGAGGCCAGGATGACCAGTGCCCTCGTATCCCACAGGTCAGCGGGTCCAGTGCCCCTATTACTAAAGCAGCAGCTGGTGAAGGAAAGGTGCATTGTTGAGCTACTTGCAGCCAAGGTAGGAGACCAGCAGGCACAGGAGGGTGGTGCAGTGAACAGGGGCAAGGAGATGCAGCTGGTGCATAGGAGACAGACTGGAGGTAGGAGGACACCCTGGATGAGTGGGGATTACATACTGGGACTCAATCCCTGGATGGGGGCAGTCTTTAGGCAGGTTGGATGCCAAAAACAGTTGCTGGGGGCAGTCCCTAGGAGGCGCGTGGTGGAGGGGGCAATTCCTAGGGTGCATCCTGCACTTGACAAGGCATCCTATCTATCCAGAGCAAATGTGTGCCAGCCCGGGGGGGTCTGGCTGCTGGGGGAACAATCCCGATGGAGTATTTTTATGCTGGCAGGTAAGTTTGGGAAGGGGTTGGATTCAAAGGGATAGCCCCTGGCTGGCAGCTGGGTGCTTGGGAGGGCTGGATTGGTGTGGAGGAGGCAGTCCCCAGCTTTGGATTTGCACCAGGCAGGGCTCTCCATCTGTGTTCCCTCTAAGCTGTAGGGCAGCACAGCTTCGCAGGTGATGAATCAGCTCCGCCCAGTCAGTCAACTCCAGGCAGGAAGCCCTGAGCCTTTTACAGGGCGGGGCTGATTCATCACCTGTGAAGCTGTGCGGCCCTGCAGCTTAGAGGGAACACTGCTCTCCATCTTTGCAGGCAAGTGCTACACCCATGTTCTCTGGGTACTCTGCAAAGCCACATTGCCAGCAGCAGCATGGGAGTGAGGCTGGCAGAGGGGAAAGTAGGCAGGGTGTACTCTGGTGTGCAGTTCCACCAAGAGCTGTCTGAGCTATGACAAAAGCCAGCAGGGAGCTTTTTAAAGAGCTGGCAGAGACTTGGGTTGCAATAGGACAGTGCCCGTAAGAAATTGTAAGTTGCTTTCACTACCGGAGGCTGGCGATACACTATGCCATGTCACCACCCCAGTAAATTAATTCCTAGTCCGAACTACCTAGTCCGTGCCGCGTGTAGCCGCGCGGCACGGAGTCCGCACTAGTGGACATTTAAAAATGGCGGCGCCCGGCGATATGCAAATGAAGCGCGGGAAATTCAAATCCCGGGCTTCATTTGCAACTCCAGTTGCCTACATTACCACCCTAGTTTGAACTAGGGTAGTAGTGTAGACATACCCTTAGTGACTCTGTAGGATGCCTGGTCTGCTGGAATGGGACTAGCCTGAGAGGGTCCAGATATTTTTGTTTATTGCCTTTCATTCTAGGAGCTCTGAACCAGGGCCCTGAGGAAAGGGCCTTATGAATGCTAAGATTACTCTTCTCTGAGACCTGCTTACAAGAGACATCGTTTTCTTTTGGCTTTGCCTTTCTGTGCCTCGAATCAGACAATGCATGTTTTAAAGATGTCTTATTCTCTTAGCTAAGAAACCTGCAAGCTCCAGTTTCTCTTTTTTCTTTGTTATATTCTTACCTGGCTGACTTCCTTTTCCTAAAATCATCATTTTCCTGAAGCAACTATTATCCCTAAAGAAAGGAGAGGAGTTTGCTAGTGTAGCTTCCTTTTCATCTGTCATGTTGTCTTGCAAGTTTACTTATTCAAAAGTTGTCAATCTAATCTCTCTCTCTCTCTCTCTAAAAAAGAAAAGTTCCTGTGGGATAGCAGAGTAACGTCATCATGTCACAGCATCCATAGGCTGGAGGTAGGCATAGGTGGGTAAAGCCCAGCCCCCAACCCCAGCTCCACCCCTTCCACCTGAGGCACTGTTCCTGGAGCCAAACCCCACCCACTGCAACCAGGCCCTCTTTGGAAGCCACGTGGAGCGCCAGTGTGTGTCTTGCACATACCTAGGCTGTGGAGATTGGTCTTACATTTATGTAGGGTTACAATACGTCCGGTTTTTCCCGGACATGTCGTCCTTTTCACTTATTAAATCTCCATCGGGCTGGCTTTTTTAAATGGCTAAAAATGTTTGGGATTTTGCACTGCAAAGGAGATCAGGGAGGGGTGGGGCATGTACCTGTCACTCACATTGAACATTCAGAGCTGTGCGCCCAGATGTTAACAGCCGCTCTGCGCACGCACCCCAGCACCTGGTGGGAAAAGTGCATGGCTGTGGTGGCAGCAGCTCGGGTAAGACCCAGGGCACGTCCGATGGATGTGTGTGTTGGGGGCGGGACTGGCTCCTCCCAAGGAGTCACCAGGTTACCCTCCACCCTGCTAGGTTATGTCCCTGGCTCTGGGGGAAGGGAAGGGCATTGGGTTAGAGCAGCGGGGCCTGGGGGGTCCTGGCTCTAAGGGAGGAGTGGGGCATCAGGTTAGAGTGGAGGGGCTGGGGGTGCCTGGCTCTGCGGGAGAGAAAGGGCATTGGGTTAGAGCTGCGGGTGGCTGTTTCTGGGGGAGGGCAGGGGCACTGGGTTAGAGCAGGGAACTAGGTGTTAGAATTTCTGGCTTGTTTCCTTTCCTGGAAGTGGGCAGTGGGTCTGTTGGTTAGATTTGGGAGTTCCAGTCTCAGCTCTGTGAGGACTGTGGGAGCTGATGCTTGGTGGAGCAGGCAGGGGAAAGGAAGGGATTCTGGGAAGCAGGATTCCTGGGTTCCTTTTCTAGCCATGTCACTTCTTCCCTCTGTGCCTTTAACTTCATGCCTAGGATGGGGTCCAGCCAGCAGCCTCTCCGCCCGCCCCCCCCCCCCCCACTCTCTTCTTCTGGCTCCGCATCTCAGATCAGTACAGCGGGGAAGCGGGAGCCCGGCATGCATCGTCCCCTCGCTCCCACCCCTGCTGGCTCTCATGGTGCAGCAGCAGCCCTGGCAGCAGCAAGGTGGCAGCCAGAGCCCCAAGTTTGGTGTGCACGGGGACGAGTTTGCCTGTTCCTGAGCCCAGCCTCCTGTGCGAGTGGATCAGCCACTGCTGCAGCGGCACTAGCAGGCACCAGGCGTCCTCTTTTTTGAAAGTTCAAATACGGTAACCCTAGTGAATGCATGCCTTATATTTCCATGGTGACTTTCTTGCTTTTACTATTGCCAAACATCCAGTGGTTCAATCAAGGGACAAGAATAGGGACACCTGGACTCTGTTCCAGCCTCTCCCTGATGTAGATCCACATTCTGCAGAGGAAGCCATCATGTAAGTCAGGGGTGGCCAACCCGTTACAGACAAAGAGCCAAAATAGTGGTGGATACAGTGCAAAGAGCCAAGGGAAGAAAGCTGTTGAGCCCCAAAAAAAAAAAAAAAAAAAACCCAGCCGCCGCCCTTTTAAGAGCAGAGCAGGCATTGCCATTTTGTAGTCTGCACGGGACTTTCAGACAAACACACTACTCCTTTCAGAACCACGGGTGCGGGAGCCGCAATTTTTTCTTTGAAGAACTGCATGCGGCTCGCGAGCCACAGGGTGGCCCCTCCTGATGTAGATTTTACGCCTGAACACAGTCCCATGTACTTCAGCAGAATGCCCAGTGTCCTTACAGATCCCTCTGCAGGGCTAGTGTGCGTCTGGGTGAGGCATTTTTCCTCTCTGCCTTGGCTTCCACATGTATAAAGTAGGGATAACAATGCTTATGTACTCTCATACACCACTTTGTGATTCTGTGAAAGACACAATATAAGTGTGTGAGCTATTATAATTAGCATCATGGCACTAGACAAGACAGGTTTGGCGTGACATTTGTAACTGAAAGCAGTAGATGCTCAGAAGGTTATCTGTATACCTGAAATCTACACTTATTTCCAGGTCATGATAATTTCATTCAACACCTTGACAATGCCATTACTGTCTTGAAAGAAGGGAGGCTGAAATTGGACCAAAAGCAGAGCCTTTTTATTATTTTAACCAAAACCTCAGTTTAATGAACATCAGGTAAGATGACTAATATATAATTACAAATAAATGTAAGTATCTTATCTGTGGAACTATAGATCTCTCTGCCTGAATCTCAGTTTAAAATGATAGAATAAGTGTCTTCCTTCTCACAGACATATTACTGACTGCTAGATTTTACTGCCTGCATAATGAATTTAAGTAATCAGCAATATAGTATTCAGGCTATGGCTTTACTGTATTAAATAGTGCCTAAAGTCCTATTCATCTTGCTATTTCACTCATTGTTTTGAGTACACATTACGATTTAGTCATCATTTTGTTTTGAAAGTGTCAGCAAACTTAGATAACTGCACAGGTTTTTTTCTCTTTGAGTTACACAGTGGCTCATTATTAGGTTTTAACTGTCTCAGCAGAATATTTAGTCTGCATATTTCTTAGCTAAGGCATGTACAGATATTTCTGATAGGTAAAATAAAGATGCTACAGTTATTATACCTTCTTAATCTAGAGATGTGCATGCAATACAAACACACTATTTTCCAAATAACTGACATAGTTAAACTATCTATTAGTGCGTAAGTTATATAGTTAAGCACCATTTTCCCTGAGAATGTTATGACTCTAGTTGTGTCTGAATTGGAGGAAAAAGCCACTACAAAATACCAGTGATAAACGATAGCACGTTACAGGGACCTAAGCCCTAAGTGTACACTGAGAGCAAAATGCCCAGAACACTGTATCTCTTATTAGTGTCTCTTTCTTTAATTTTATATGCTACTAGCAGACTTACCTGGCATTGCCTGGTCCTTCACAGCAGGGCTTTGGGGATATGGGAGGAGGTGCAGGAGGTTGGATGCCAGCGGCCTGGTCTCTGCCCCCCGTCCGGTGCTGTGAACAATTACTGGGAGGGGAGAAAGGGTTTGAGTTGAAGGGGGAGGCTGACAGGAAAGATGGCGGAGTCCCAGCCCTGCTGGCCACTCCCTTGGTGGTATGGCTGCCCCCAACAGCCACTTTGCAGGATTGCCCCCAGTGGCCACTCTCATATCACATCCCTTGGAACGGCAGCACCTCCATTTGCATATTATGGAAAACTATCCCTTTCCTTGGGCTTCCAGTTCTCCTGGCACAACCAAACCTTGGTCTTACTTTAAATTAGGAGAAGAAAAAGCTGCAGAACAAATTTGGTGGCCCTAATCTTTCCATTTATTCAATAACTCCTCCTAAATCGTCTCACAGACAGTTACACAGACAGACAGATGCACTTTAAAAGATAGATAGATTCTGACCCCCACTTTAGCCATATCTCCAGCAGCTCATGGGAATATCTTCTCTGACTCAAGAATTTCCTGAAGATTGTTTTATTAAGGCCCTCTTCTCAAGCTAGCTCTCTTAACATATTTTCTTCCTGCTGCTCTCTGTTTCAATCTAGGGCCTAGTTTTGAATGATGTAGATCACTCAACTCCCACTGACATCAGGCAAAATTGTGAATGTCAGTACCTCAGAAAATTCTGTATCACCTCTCTTATTTCTCTATCCACACACACGCCCCTCACTGTGCATCACCTAACATTTTGTTTTGCTTCCTCCCCATGAATCTTTCCTATAAGTGCTTTTTTTTTCCAGGTACACAATCCCACAACTCTGTTCCCACTGCTGAAATAAACAGCCCCACAGCCTACATCGGCTGGCTGGTTAACACACTTTACAAAGATCGCACATTTTCACAAATTCATTTACAATAGGTTACATAATTGGCCCAAGTGGGCTTTGGTGATTAACTTGGTGCTGAGACAAATGTTACACATGACTGGAACCATATAGTGATAACTTCCTAGAATACAAGATAAAGACACTGCATGTCATTTTTTTTACTCAAATTTCTGTGACCAGTGTCTATTTAGTTATGAACGTCTTGCTTTCAGCAGTCATCTCAGTTCTTGGGGCAATAAAAACGCAGAGGAGTCCTTGTCCTGAACTTGCTTTTCCCTCTAAAGTAAATGGCAAAACTCCAATTAAATTGGAACATCGGAATTGCCTTCAGGGACTGTTCTGATTTTTGTATTTCAGCCTCTTTGCCGAGCTGTAACAAAGTCATGGGCTTGAAGGTCAGCTTCCCCTTGGAGGAGAAATCTTTTGCATGTATTTTGAATATATTCTTAGTACAGCCTGTTTGTTTTACATTACAGTCCTTGAACAGAGATGGTCAGATGCAGGCTCCAAGCAATTCCCTCTGGCTCTCAGGGAGCAAGTCTTCCTCAAGAACTTTAATTAGACAAACTAAAGCTATGTCTACACTACAGCCTCAGTTGCCAAAACTTACATTACTCAGGGGATGTGAATACTCCACCCTTCCCAACCAATATGTTACACTAACGTAAGAATTTGTGTGCACATTGCTATGTTGGTGGAAGAATTTCTCCTGCAGGTGCAGTTTCTGCCAGTGGCAGAGTTGACTTTTTTTTAAAGCTGATAACAGAACTCATTCCTGTCAGCATAGAGCATCTTCATCAGATGCACTGCAATGATGCAGCTATATCACTACTGTGTGTGTAGACGTACCTGTGGAAGAGAGTAAACTCCTGTAGGCTATGTCTACAGTACAGGGATTTTGCACAAATACTCGCGAAGCATCCACACCTCAAGTGCATTTTTGCGCAAGAAAATTTACAGTCGAATGGCAGAACAGAGGGCTTTTTGCAGTGCAGGTATACCTCTTTCTACGAACAACTCCTCCTTTTTGTGCAAGAGTTATTGCGCAAAAAGGTGTGTGTGAACGCTCAACAGGGGTTTCTTGTGCAAAAAGAGCCTATCAGAAAAAGCACAGAATGGCCATCAGAACTTTCTTGCATAAGAGTGTCCATGCAGTGTGGACGCTTTCTTGCACAAAAGCACATTGCTTTTGCAATGCACTTTTGAGGCGTGGATGCGCTTTTGAGCAAGAAGTTTTTACGGAAGATCTCTTTCGCAAAAAGCTTCTTGCGCAAAAACCCTGTAGTGTAGACAATGCCAGAGCTGCCCTAAAGAAACAAGTATCCAAAAACCAACAACATACTCTTTAATCTAAGACTGAAAACTAGTTTGCAGCCATAGCAAATCAAGATCTTGGGGTTTAATTGTTTCCTGGCACAGGCATCAAAGTAACTCATCAGAATGAAATGAAAAACAGGTCAAATGATAAATAAATGCCCTCAAAGACATTAGTACCATAGTAGGAACACACCATCAGAAAAAACAATGTAATTAAAATAGAAATTTAAGCCTTGATTCAAAAGAACTGGAAGAATCAGTTGTCATGATAATAGGAAAGGAGTTCCAAAACCTGGTCCCGAGTGAACAAAAGAAAAAATACTGTGAAAGGGCCCATGGAATTTGGTGGAATTAACAAGGGGTGGGCTTTTCCAAATGTGATTAGCAGCCCAAGCTAGGAATTTTTAACGAGCCTAAGAGAGTTCAGTGCCCAAATACCTAACTCTGCTATGTTCATTTAACCCCATGGACTCTCAAGGGAACTTGCATTCCTAAATCATTTAAGTGTTTCTAAAAATCTCATCTTTAATCTCTGTGCTTCAGTTTCATTACCTGCCCAAAATGGATTGATACTGTTTGTTTACATCATCCATGTACTCTGAAGCTTAATTTGTTTGTAAAGTTAATTGAGATCCCTAAAAGGAAACAATTAGGAAATGCAAAATTTCATCAAAACATGAACTAGAAAGCTGGATTTCTGACAAATTCAACATGAAAAACTTACAAGAGCTGGTAGTGCAACTGATAAGAGATATAAAAGATAAATTATGATGCAGGATAAAATAACTTTAAGAGACTAGAAATTGGAGTTCAGAGTAAATTACTAAAGGAGCAAAAAAAATCAATTGTATGCATATTTAGACTCTGAAAGCTCTGATGCATCCAGCTAGATAGATAGAAGGGCAAATAGCCTCCAAGAAGGTCAACAAAAAAGAATGCATAAGTGATCGTCAAAAAGCATATGGCTTAATTAAAGCAGCAAACAAAGAAATTAACCACAGATCCAGGATCTACAGCTATGTGATTAGTTACTTGGAATAAAGTCCTGTTAATAAAAAGCCAGGAGGAAGCAATTAAAAGAATTCAAACCAATGTTTAACAAAGACAGAAACAATCTTATGCTGTGTAGTGAAAAAATAAAATCTACAAACAAAACTAATGCAAATTGATGTCCTGATGTTCCTAAATTACATGGACTCTATTGTCATATCTATTATGCTTTAGGTCAGGATAACTATATATAAGTATAAATACTTTTGATGCTAGAATAGAGGATTAATTTATATGTACATGATTGTAATACATAAATGGAGTTTATACCCTCTTTCTGCTTTGACTTTCATCTGCACTCTGCCCACTAATTCATCACTGCTGGAATCACTTCATATTTCAAAACATTTGAAACATTTTAGACAATTTGCAACTAAACATTTAATTCCACTCCAATGTGACATTTCAGGTTTTCTTGATTAGTCATAATTTTTCTACACCCTAACCCTGCACAGTTGGGCTTATGGTACTATGACAACCTGGAATTTCAAGTGGAGTGGTAAGAAAAATAGCATGAGTAAAAATCTTAAAACATTTCTAAAACGGCTTCCTTCAAAAATGTGGTTAAACCAAAATGCAGAATGGTGAAGTGGGAGGAGCTTATTGGCATTTGTTTCATTTGAGTGGTTTGCTGTAATGGAGTTATCCTAAACATAAGCCAATACATCCTTTATATCGAATATACAGGACTTAGCAGTCCTTTCTCCAGTAACCATTTTACAAAACAGGGTAAAATTATTATCCTCATTTTATAGATAAGAAACTGAGGCCAAGAGAATTCATTAACTGAGTCAGACACAGTTCTGGACACAGAAGGTAGGTGATCTGTCTCCTAATCCAGTGCACTACTCCCTTAACACCTGCCCATATCCCCCCACACACTTCCTCTCTCACCACTTTTCTCCTAGCCCGTAGCTTATCAATAGATAGCTATGGTTGGTGAGCTCTCCTCCCCCTTCCCTTCTCCTTTGCTGCAATTCAATGAAAAGTGTGTTCATAAGAACTGAGGTAGCTCCCCCTCCATCTTGCTCCTTTCTCTTCTTTGTTTCTCTGTGATCCCCATCCTTAGTGAGACTGAAACATTTGAAGGAAAGTCAGCAAGTCACCCCTTTCTCTCTCACTCTAGTCTGGCTTACCTAGTGGCTCTTTTGATAAACTGTAATTCTTTGCGAAGCTGTTTCTGCAAAGCATTGGGAAAGCATTTATTTATTTAATAGAGGCCCCTTCCCACTAGCTTCCTCTGAAAGGGTGGATACAAGGAGGAGGTGGGCCCATGGCTATCTCTCCACCTTACACCTGCTAGAAGAGAAAACCAGGTGAATGGTGAGGAATAGGCTGCCTCACCCTAAAGGCGGGTGCAGAATATACTCTTCCAGTTTGCCTTGAAGCTCCAGAGAGGCAAAAAATCACCACTAGAGCTCCCAGTATGTGACGTAACTTCAGTTTCTTCTTCTGCCCCACGACACACGGCTGGAGATAAACTTCAGTTGAGCCCAAGACCAGCAATGCCCGAACTAGACAGAACAGCACTGGTAGCTTGCCACTAGAGACTTGTTTTGGATTCTGAGAGAGGATTTTACCTGGCCACACCACATCTTATATAAAGGGACAGGCTGCACTTTGGCAGCATCTACTTTTCTTTCTACTGATACAATTTATATATGCCTGACTCAGTCAGCAGAATCCAACGAAACCATTCTGTGATAGTGTGATGCTGGCAGATACTGCATCAGCTCCTGCCAAGGGCCCAGACCACTGACAAATACATAGACAGAAACCAGCCTGGCTGGTTAGCATTAATATTACATTTGTAAGAATGTGTAGAGGCCAGCAGTTATCAAACTATGGGTAGGGACCCCAAAGTGGGTTATAACCAGGGGGGTTAGAACAGTGTGTATGGGAGGGGGGGTGCTGAGAGCCACTGAACCAAACTGTACCCTCTGTATATAATGGAAATCACTTAAAGCCCAGGGGTGCTGCAACACCCCTCCCCCTGCACTCCTAGGGTATGTCTAGATTACATGGCTCCGTCAACGGAGCCATGTAGATTAGGTTTCTAGACATAGGAAAATGAAGCAGCGATTTAAATAATCGCCGCTTCATTTACATCAAAATGGCTGCCCTGCTGTGCCGATCAGCTGTTTGGCAGCACAGTGCGGTTGTTTGGACGCTCCAACGTCAACAAAGGAAGCCCTTGTCGACCGCCCCAGTAAACCTCATTACATGAGGCATAACGGGGCGGTCAACAAGGGCTTCCCTTGTTGACCGTGGAGCGTCCAGACTACCATGCTGTGCCGCCAAACAGCTGATTGGCACAGCGTGGCAGCCATTTTTATGTAAATGAAGCAGCGATTAAATTATTTAAATCCCCGCTTCATTTCCCTATGTCTAGAAACCTAATCTACATGGCTCCATCAACGGAGCCATGTAGTCTAGATATACTCCTATTTCCAGACCTATGGACTCAACCCCATTTTAATATGGTCACCAGGCTGCGTTTAGACTAGCTAGGCTCTGAGGCCAAAGCTAAAGCCCAAGCCTCACCAGTCTGGGCTGCAGCTGAAGCCCAAAGGCTTCTCAGCCATAGATAGTGAGGTTCAGATTACATGCTTCCCACCTAGGTCTGAAGCCCTTAAACTTCAGCTTAGCCCCCCACACCCTTTCCCAGCCCAAAGGCTAAGCCCCACTGCCCTGGTTCCCACTCCTGGGGTCATGCAGTAGTTTTTGTTGCCGGAAGTGTGCTGCGGTGCAATGAAATCTGAGAACCCCTAGTCTAGACCTTATGAATACTGTAAAATGCTGCATTTCTACATCTCACTTGTAACTTATGTAGTTAGACTGTTTGCATTGTAACTCTCCAAACAGGAAATTTGTAATTGTGTGACTCTCCAAACAGGAAAAGCATCATTAATTAAAGTAAAGTGCTCCTCCTGCACACAAGTTACCCACTGAAGGCAAATAAAGCATTGTATTCTCTCAAAGGATCGAGACATTGTTGATTGCATTTGTCACTCCCTCTAAGGGGAGACCTGTGCATGAATTCCTCCCATCAGCTTGGATTTTGGGGTGAAAGAGATAAAAATCCCTGAGAAGGAGAAACCTTCTGGACACTAGGGGTTTTTTGTCCCTTCAAACATAAACAAGAAATCCCCATGCTGCTTGGATATATAAAGCTGCTTATTATAGAAGCTTATGTTCTCTTTTTAAATCTGTCTGTAACTCATTTGTGTGTTTCCTGTTTTAGCCTTGTAAATAATTCTCATTTTTAAGTTGTTAAACCTTTAGAGTATGTCTACACTACCACCCTAGTTCGAACTAGGGTGGTTAATGTAGTCATTCGAACTTGCAAATGAAGCCCGGGATTTAAATATCCCAGGCTTCATTTGCATCTTGCTGGGCGCCGCCATTTTTAAATCCCCGTTAGTGCGGACTCCGTGTCCGTGGCTACACATGACACGGAGTAGGTAGTTCGAATTAGGCTTTCTAATTCGAACTACCATTACACCTCGTTCCATTAGAAAGCCTAATTCGAACTACCTACTCCGTGCCGCGTGTAGCCGCGGGCACGGAGTCCGCACTAACGGGGATTTAAAAATGGCGGCGCCCGGCAAGATGCAAATGAAGCCCAGGATATTTAAATCCCGGGCTTCATTTGCAACTTTGAATGACTACATTAACCACCCTAGTTCGAACTAGGGTGGTAGTGTAGACATACCCTTAGTTAGCTTATTACAGAATTGGCTACCAGCACTGTCTTTGGTTTGAAATATGAGTACAATCAGTGCTTTTTTTGTGATGGTACTGCCTGATACCCAGTACCAGCACTTCCAGTCAGAGCTCAACAACTTTTCCCCTAGAGTACCAATGAGTACTGGCACAATTTTTTAAAATTTTTTTTTACAAAAAAAAGCACTGAGTACTGTACAATTGACCTGCGGTACATGACTGGTTCTTAAGGACTGGGATAACCTGAATATTGTTATGATTTTTGGTATAAAGCAGTGGTCCTCATGTTATCTGTGGCCCACTAGTGGTCCGTGGCCACCTTCCAAGTGGTTCACAGCCCCCTTCCACTCTCCCTCCCTTCCTCTTCCCACAGCAGGGAGCCCATGCTAGCACTCCAGCCTCGCACAGACACCACCCCCTTGCCATGAGCTTGGAAAGCAAGCACTGGCTTCCCTCTGGGGGTAAGCCCTGAGCCTCCCTACTGGATCTGGCTCATTGGGAAGAAGCAGAGCCAGAAGTAGCGCTGCACATTGCCACTCCCTCTCCCCCAGCTGGGGGAACAGCTGTGAATGGATGTGCTGCCTGGAGGCTTCCCCCACTGCTCCCATTGGCTGGAGTTGTGGCCAATGGGAGCAGGGGGGAATGCCTGGGACACTATGCCTGGGAGGGGTACACGTAAGCAAGTAAGTGCCCCCCTCACACCGAGATCCTGCACTCTCACCCTGCTCCTGCAGTGCCCCCCACTGAGACCCTGCACTCCCATCCCACTTCTGCACCCGCCCCCTGGCCAGACACCCCACCCCCAGCCTGCTCCTGCACCTTTCCCCTGGTCAGACACCCTATACCAGCTGTGCTCCTGACCCCACCTTGCTCCAGCACCCTCCTTCCTGGCCACACACTACTCCTTTCCTTGCTCTTGCCCCCTCCCCTCTGGACAGACACCCTACTCCCAGCCTGCTCCTGCACCCTGCCTCCCACCCAGACCTCACATCTTCACCCCCTCCTGCATCCCATCTCCCACCCAGAGCCTGCACCCCCATCTCTATCCCACCCACTGGTCGCCCTGTCCCACACACTGAGCCCCTCATTTTTGTTCCTATCCCAGAGTCTATGGGAAATCCACAAAATCCAGTAATCCCAGAACCCCAGAAGAGTAAATCCAGCGCATGGGAAGCCCTGAACTTCAGTCCACCCTCCCCCTCCCCCTGTGGGGCTGCAGCACCAGAGGAGTGTCTCAGTTGGGGGCTACATCAGTGAGGGTTGGGAGGTTTTGGAGGGGTTTTTTGCTTTCACTTGTATGGTCCGCAACTGATTTTTCTGTGGGTCAATGGCTGTCAAGCGAAAAAAAGTTCCCCACCCCGCCATAAATAAAGAAAACATTGAAATCTTTTGTGTTGGACATAAATTAATAATGTACTTTATTTAAAATGAAGTTTGATAAACTAACATAAGAAAGTTAAAGTGCTGCTTAATTTAATATTTCCTTTCCTATTGGTTAAATAAAACAATTCTCCTTAGCTGCAACACTAGCAAAATGGCTCAGGCGTAATTGTTAATTATATAATGAGTTTCAATTAGCAACTGGTGGTCCACAGAAAGGTTTCTACTGATCCAGGTGGGCCATGGGCCAAAAAAATTAGAACCACTGGGCTGCGTCTAGACTGGCAAGTTTTTCCGCAAAAGCACCAGCTGTCTACACTGGCCACTTGAATTTCTGCAAGAACACTGACGATCTCATGTAAGATTGTCAGTGTTCTTGCGGAAATACGATGCTGCTCCCATTCGGACAAAAGCCCTCTTGCGCAAATGCTTTTGCACAAGAGGGCCAGTGTAGACAACGCAGTACTGTTTTGCGCAAAAAAGCCCCGATCGCGAAAATGGCGATCGGGGCTTTCTTGTGCAAAACCGCATCTAGATTGGCACGGACGCTTTTCCACAAAAAGTGCTTTTGTGGAAAAGCGTCCGTGCCAATCTAGATGCTCTTTTCCGCAAATGCTTTTAACGGAAAAAATTTCCGTTAAAAGCATTTGCGGAAAATCATGCCAGTCTAGACGTAGCCCTGGTGTAAAGTGATGATCTATCTCTTAGCTCTTCTTGCCTGGTATGCTCAAGGAACTCTTACTGTTATAGTGCTTTAGGAGTTTACACCTGTTCCTGGTTTGATCTAATCTAACTGTAGACCACACAACCAGTTTGGTGTTTCTGCCCTGCTTTTTGACCTACACTGAAGTTGACACTCACGATTGTGAGCCACTCCAGACAGTGTGTGTGTGTGGGATTAAAGAGCTCTAATAGAGCTGGAAGGGCATAACAAGTGGGGTTCCTCACGGGTCTATTTTGGGACCATTACTGTTCAATACTTTCATCAATGATTTAGATATTGGCATAGAGAGTGAGCTTATTAAGTTTGCAGATGATACCAAGCTGGGAGGGGTTGCAACTGCTTTGGAGGATAGGGTTAAAATTCAAAATGATCTGGACAAACTGGAGAAATAGTTTGAGATAAATAGGATGAAGTTTAATAAGGACAAATGCAAAGTTCTCCACTTAGGAAGGAACAATCAGTTTCACACTCAAGCTACATCTAGACAGCAGCACTATTTCGGGATACCAGAAGTATCCCAAAATAGCTATTCCACATCTTTAAATGCACCCGTGATTTTGAAATATATTTTGAAATAATGGATGTACTATTCTGGCATCCCTGTAGCCCTTGTTCCATGAGGGCTAAGGGACTTGTTGGAATAACACTTTATTTTGAGATTTGGCACTTTGTAGACAGTGCGAAATTTTGAAATAAGCAGTTTCAAAATACACTTGAAATAAGCTATGGAATTTGTGTCGTGCAAATTCTGTAGCTTATTTTGAGATAAGGGTGCAGTGTAGATGCACCCTTACAGAATGGGAAGCAACTGTCTAGGAAGGTATACTGCAGAAAGACATCTAGGGATCATAGTGGACCATAAGCTAGATATGAGTCAGCAATGTGACACTTGCAAAAAAAGCAAACATGATTCTGCGATGCGCTAACAGGAGTGTTGTGAGCAAGACACAAGAAGTCATTCTTCCACTTTACTCTGTATTATTAGGCCTCAACTGAAGTATTGTATCCAGTTCTGGGCACCATATTTCAAGAAAGATGTGGAGAAATTGGAGAAGGTCCAGAGAAGAACAACAAAAATGATTAAAGGTCTAGAAAACTTGACCTGTGAGGGAAGACTGAAAGAATTGGGCTTGTTTAGTTTAGAAAAGAGAAGACTGAGAAGGGACATAATAGCAGCTTTCAAGTATCTGAAAGGGTGTTACAGGGAGGAGGGGGAAAAATTGTTCTCCTTGGCATCTGATGACAGGACAAGAAACATTGGGCTTAAATTGCAGCAAGGGAGGTTTAGGTTGGACATTAGGAAAAACTTCCTAACTATCAAGGGGTATGTCTACACTACCCCCCAGTTCGAACTAGGGGGGTAGTGTAGACATACCCAAGGTGGTTAAACACTGGAATAAATTACCTAGGGAGGTTGTAGAATCTCCATCACTGGAGATAATTAAGAGCAGGTTGGATAGACATCTGTCAGGCATGATAGATGATGCTTGGACCTGCCATGAGGGCAGGGGACTGAACTTGATGACCTCGAGGTCCCTTCTTAATCTAGGAGTCTATGATTCTATGCTTCTATGAAATCAGATGGAGATCTCAGACACTCACAGCTTATTATACATAATGCAAATGTGGATAATTATGACATATGATTCCAAAAGAAAGAATTTTCAGCACTGTCAAGTTCCTTTCAGCTCTTTGGCAGTTCTCTCCCCTCCCCACTTAAGGTTTAGCAACTCAACTGCCTATGCCAAGGCACTTCTCTTCCTACCAGCTTTCTTTCTAGTCTCTTGAGTCTGAGGTCAGCCAGAGTTTTACAGTCTACAAAATCCCAGAAGCCCTTGAAGCTCTCTTCCTTTCCTTCTGGGACTTGCCTCTGAATTTTATTTCAAGCTTCACAGCTGATGAGAATGCAGCTTGTTTTATAATGCTGCTCTAAGCACAGCTTCTGTGTTTTTCTAGTTTATTTTGGCTTTTCCCCTCCTTCCTCTCTTCTGGTGGCTCAGCTGTAGGTGGTAGCAACAGTGGATGGCTTTGGAATTTCTCTAAAATATAGTCAGGGGTTCCCTGCAGAGGTCCTGCTTTTATTGCTACAATCGTGGACAAAGCTAGTGACCATCTTAAGCAGACTAAGCTTAGGGCCCCTTGCAGCTCACGGGGGGCTCTATTAACTTTTTATTGTATGTGGAGAGAAATATTCTTGCTTAAGGTTAGCAATGGGCTAGCACTGCTACTGATTCAGTGGCTATTTGGGGGTGAAGTGTGTTCTCTGACAATGTAAGGCTATAGGGGATTCTCTTAACCAGGCATATAGAAAAGAGGAAGTGGCTGTCTAGTAAAGAACTGATATAAACATGTGTTGTAATGTATAAGTTGGAGGTGGAGATACGGTTAACTTCACTGATCTTAAAGTGTGGCTCTCTTTCATGTAAAAAGTTCTTTCCTGCATACCAGTGATGCTGGAACAATTTTTAGGGTGTGGGTGCTATGCTGCACCCCCCCCCTCCCGCCTTACCTTGTCTGCCCCCCTCACCACCTCAGGCTGGGGGCAGCTCCAAAGCCCCAGGTGCAGGTCCAACATTTTGGGCCCTGGGGCCTGCAATGGAGCCATTACCCTGGGTGGCAGAGGAGCCTGGGCAGTCAGGACCTTGGGGCCAACAGTGGAGCCTGTAGCAACTACTGGGATTACCAGAGACAGCAAGCTGGTGATCAGGATCTCCTGGAGCTAGCGGCCAGGACCCTAGTGAATGGGACTGCAGGGTGGGGCACAAAATCTGTGGGGTACTGCAGCACCTCACCTTCACCGCCTTACCCTTCCCATGCCTGTATAGGAGTATTTAAAACATTCTTTATTTACATTTTTTTTGCTTTAGCTGGTTGCTGCCTGAAAATGCTGGGATGTAATAAGGATGTGAAGAAGCAGGTAATTGACTAATCATGTAGTTGAGATAATTTGTATTGATTACATGATTAGTTAATAAGGGAAGTGGGGCCCAGGAGCTACCCCCACTGCAGCTCTGCAGTTTAAATGTAGTATGTAGCCCGGCTCCTACTACATGTAAACTGCAGAGCCGCAGTAGGGTTAGGTCCCAGACCAAGTGCAAGCTGAAACTAAACAGTCCCAGCTCGCACCAGGTCCAGGACCTACTCCAACTGTGGCTTTGACTTTAAATGTAATAAGAGCCAGGCGGTTTTACCACATTTAAAAGGCAGAGGTGCAGCGGTCCTGAGCAGTCCCAGCTCGTGCCAGGTCCAGGACTGCTGAGCAATACAAAGGCAGCAAAGGGAGGGGAGCGAGTAGTTGGGTAAGCCTAGGCTATTGGGTAGTGGACTACTTGACAAATCACTTACATCCCTAGGATGTAACAACCCTTATTGTACCGCTTCTTCCTCCCATTTTCAGTTACATGGAGCACATTCTCATTCTCCCAGGATGAGATCTTGTGGAGAAAGTGCTATCTAGGGTGAACTATATGGGACAAGTAATGAATCTTTTAAACACTAAATTATAAGGTAAGGGATGACATGGCCATCACTGTAACAGTGCATCTGCCACAACTATAATTATGTAAATATAAGGGGTAGTTCTGAGTAATAACAGTTTGCAAGTGATGAGTTGAGCAAGCACGGTTTGCAGTGACACCCAAGGAAGTGTCAACCTTTCCAGCTATTTGAAACTAGTGAAGCTAATGTCTCTTTATTGACTAGAGGTAGTTTACTTCTTTACAGAAGTCTTTGTGTAAAAGTTTATTTGTGATTTTTTATTTTTAGGCAGATAATGTTTTTAATTGATCAAATCGTTCCTCTTACTGTAAAAAACATTTAACAAACTTTTTTAAAAAATCCTATACACACATAGAAGTGAAAAATGAAGCATTTGAATTGATTTATCAGATTAAACTGGTTTAAGGACATAGGAGGTTGGTTGAGGAGGTCTGTAGTGTACTTTTCTTGAATTAAATTAACTTGATCTGTTTCTTAAACCACTTTGTGATAATTAAATGCATAACAAAACCTATTACCTAATTTAGTTTCAAGGAGATTTCTACATTTAAAATAATAACAATCTTTCCCTAGATAGCTCCTAAAATCCAATTATTTTTAAAGGATTTATAGTAAACAATTGGAAAACATGGTGTCCCACTTCATTATTATCATCCTTTCTCCTTTGGCAGCAATCTCTGCAGAATGTGTAACCAGAATGTCCATAACTTGTCATAAAACAACTGTAAAAAGTTCTTAATTTTAACTCCTAGCTAATAACCAACAGTTGAAATAATTGTCTCTTCTCCCTAGGTCAAGTTTTAAAAGTCATACAGTGTGCAGATTTACAATTACCAGAATTTACATTTTTAATTTTCAGAGAGGAAGGCAGACAACTTTCAAAATCTTAAAATGACCAATTCAGAAACGACTGTTTTCTAAATGAAAAACAAACGTGATCAAATGAGTGCATTTAGCAATGTACTGGAAACTAGGGATGTAATAGTGTAGCTGATTAACTGTTAAGTAAATGCTTATAGGTTAATGCTATAGACCATATAGATTTTCCTCCTCCCCCCACAAGTAAATTTTTTAGCAGGCTGGCCAATAGTGTGGCTCAATTCTGGCTTAAACCAGGTCTGGGACCTACTCCCTCTGTAGCTCTGCCTTTAAAGTGTATTAGGAGCCTGGCTGCAAGCAGTCTAGCTCAGTTCCAGTTGGTACTGGGTCTGGGAACTCAGAAAGCCTCCCCCCCAAAGAGCTGCTGCCACCCCACACTGCTGTCTTTTTATCAGAGGCAGCAGCACAGGGTGACAAACAGCAGGTCTGCAAGTGGAGCTGGTTTTTAAACTGGCTTCTCTCACAAACTAGTTCCCACTGCCGGTGTATAGTCAAAAAGTGCAACTTCTCAGTTTAGTCACAAATTCTGAGAAGTTAGTGTTTCAGTCGCTGCTCGGGCCCTGCCCCCCTGGGGATTATAGAATAGTCAACTAACAGATAAGAATTTATGAGGTTACCCGATTATTCAATTAACTGATATTTAACATCCCTACTGGAAACCTCTTTCTTCAGATCTGAACTTTGGTCAAAGGATATGAGACTCCTTAATGTTGCAATCCTATGAGGAAGGGGCTCTATGTTGAAGAGTCTTTTGGGGTGTTGTTGCTGCGATAAAAGGACAGATAATTCAGAAGGCAGGAGCTGTGTTGTTGTCACCCACGGCCATAGGCAATTGAAGGGCTGTTTACAGAGCAGGGGATCTCAAACTCGGTTTATCTTAGGCCCAGGGCCAGTCATCAAATCCTCCTAGCGGGCCAGCAGCCACCCGCCTTTGGTAGTGGCCAGAGGGCAGGGGGGTCTCTACGTGTTCCCCATCCCCGTCTCCCGCCCCGCCTGCAGCACCACATGCTCCCCGGCACACGTGTTCCCCCGGCGCACCCTTCTCCCCGCCTGCCACCCCAGGTGATTTAAAATGCCCTGTCCCAACCCCACTGGAGGCGCTGACTCCGCCGCGGCATGTGCCTGTGGCGCCGGGGAGGTGTGTACAGAGCTGTCCCGTTCCTGGGGTGGCCGCGCGGAGCCCTGCACGGAGGGAAGCAGCGCGCTCCAGCCCGCTGTGCTCCTGGCCTGGGAGATGGCGCTGGACAGGAGCAGGCTGCGGTGCGACCCCGCTTTCCCGCAGCTCCACGGGCCCCCTAGTCCCCCAGGCCCCGGCGTAGGTTCGGGGGAAGAGGCTCAAGGGGGGGGGGGGAGGTCGGGGTGGGCATGGAAAGCCCCCCCCCCCCCCCCGACCAGAGGGGCAAAACGCTCCGGCCGGCGCAGCAGCTGGCCTGGGGCAGCCCTGCAGGGAGGGCCCCTGCACAGCGGGTTGCAGCGCCAGCGCCGCCAACCACGGGGCGACACGGCCTCGGCCTCTGCGACGCCTGCGAGAGAAGCCAGCTGGGCTCTCCGGGACACTGGGGGCCAAGGCAGAGCCGCAGGGCGCGAGACCCGCTCTCCTGCCCGGGTAACCCCCCCCCCCCCCCCCGCGCGCCCGCGTTTCCTAGCAACCGCGCGGCAACAGAGCAGCCGGCGTGAGGCACCGCGTTGCTAACGCTGCTGCCACCTTCGGAGCGTCCCCCGCGTGCCCGCTGCGCCCCGCCCACCTCGCCTCCTCCGGCTGCCCCCCGCGCAGCCCCTGCCTGGTGCGCGCTCTCGCCCCCGCTCCCCGCGCACCCCCTGCCCGGAGCGCGCTCTCGCCCCCGCTCCCCGCGCATCCCCTGCCCGGAGCGCGCTCTCGGCTCCCCACCCGCTCGCCCCGTTCGGCTGCTCCCCTGCGCCCGCTTGTTGCACCCCCCGCTTGCTCCTCCCCGCCCATTTCCACCCCTGCCTGCTGCACTCCCACCTACCTGCTTATTTCCCGCCTCTGCATTCTTCTCTGCTACACCCCCCCCATTGCCACCCACTCCTGCTTCTCTCCAAGCAGCCCCTGTGTCAGCGGCACCTCCTGTCCCATTGCACCCCCAGTCCTCCCGCTTCTCCTCACATACTTCCCATCCCTTCCTGCTGCACCCCACCTGCTCTGGTACTGCTCTAGCCCTCCTGCCCCTCCCTGCGCACCTCTTACCCCTGCCTGCTGCATCTCACTTGCCACCACTCTTCCTGTTGCTCTCTGAGCAACCTCTATGCCTGCTGCACCCCCACTCCTCCCGTTTCTCCCCTCACACTCCAACCCTTAGGTGCTGCACCCCACCCATTTCTCACTGCTCACCTCCTGTCCCTGCCTACTGCACCCCCTCTCACTGGACCATTCTTCCTCTCCCACCAGGCACTATGCGCCAGATCCCAGAGGACAGCATACGCCGCAGGAAGAAGGCACCTCCACACCAGCTGTAAGTGCTGCCTTTGCTGCAGGGCTCTTGGGGTACGTCTACACTACAGCGCTAGTTCGAACTAACTTAGTTCGAATTAGTTAATTCGAACTAAGCTAGTTCGAACTAACGCATCTAGAACTAAAAACTAGTTCGAACTAGCGTTTTGCTAGTTCGAACTAGTAAGTCCACATTGAGTGGACTCTGAACAGGGCTTAAGGATGGCCGGAAGCAGTGCCGGCAGGGCATAAAAGGAGGACTTAGAGCATGGAGATACTGTCTCAGGCTAGCCGAGGGCTGCGCTTAAAGGGTCCCGACCCCCACCCCGGACACACAGTTCTAAGGGGTGCCCCGCTTGCAAAGAAGTTCTGGCTTGGAGTGCCCTGAGTGCCCACACTGGGCACATCACACCACTCGGCCATCAGCCCGGCTGCACTTGCCGCAGGCTGCCATCTGGGGAGAGGGAGTAATTGGGGGGCTGCAGGAGAGCTTCCACCCCCAGAAGCCCGCAGAGCCAGCCCAGTCCTCCCCATCGGGGGCTCGTACCCCATTCCTCCCTCACCTCCTTCCACTTACCCTTCCCTAGCCCCCCTTCTTCTTGATGTACAAAATAAAGATAACGTTTCTTCCAACATTGACTCTGTCTTTATTGAAAAAAACTGGGGGAGACTGGGAAAAGGAGGTGGGAGAGGGGAAGAGAAAGGCTGGGAGAGGAGAGGGCAACTAACATGATCAGGGGTTGGGAACAGGTCCCAGATGAAGAGAGGCTACAGAGACTGGGACTGTTCAGCTTAGAAAAGAGGAGACGGAGGGGGGACAGGATAGAGGTCTGTAAAAACAGGGGTTGGGTGGAGAGGGTGCATTCAGAAAAGTTCTTCCTGAGATCCCATAAAGAAGGACTAGAGGACACCAAAGGAAAGGAATGGGTAGCAGGCTTGAAACTAGTAAGAGAAAGTTGTTCTTGACAAAGCAAATAGTTAACCTGTGGAACTCCTTGCTGCAGGAGGCTGTGAAGGCTACAACTAGAACAGAGTTTAAAGGGAAGTGAGATCAAGTCATGGAGGTTGGGTCCATGGAGTCCTATTAGCCAGAGGGTAGGAGTGGTGTCCCTGCCCAAAGTTTGTGGAAGGCTGGAGAGGGATGGCACGAGACAAATGGCTTGGTCATTGTCTTCGGTCCATCCCCTCCAGGGTCCCTAGGGTTGGCCGCTGTGGGCAGACAGGCTACTGGGCTAGATGGACCTTTGGTCTGACCCAGGACGGCCATTGTAAGCTCAGGGCTCAGTGTCGGGGGTCTCAGTGGACCCCCTTGATTTTCATGCACACCTGGTCCTGGGTGGCCAGGCTGGCAGCTCTCCTGCCCTAGACGGCCACTTTCCTGTGCCTAGTGCGGAGATCGTGGACAAGGTCCACGATGTCCGCACTAGCCCAGGAAGGTGCCCGCCTCTTGCGGTCCAGGGCAAGCTCCCGGGAGCCGCCAGCCTGGTCCCGGCAAGAGGGGGTGGGCTGGGGGGCATCAGGTGGGTGGCTCTGTGCCGTGCCAGGTGCAGGGTCTGCTAGCTGGGTGCTGGCAGGCTTGCACCTGGCACGGGCACCGTAGCCAGCCCGTGCCCCTTTAAGGGGTCCGGGGCCGGGAGGGGGGCATAGAGTTTCCCTGGTGTTGGCCAGAGTGGCCACCAGGGAAACCTGGGGAGGGCTAGCCTCCCACTAGTTCGAACTAAAGGGCTACACAGCCCTTAGTTCGAACTAGCTAGTTCGAACTAGGCGTTAGTCCTCGTAAAATGAGGTTTACCTAGTTCGAACTAAGCGCTCCGCTAGTTCGATTCAAATTCGAACTAGCGGAGCGCTAGTGTAGCGCATAGGAAAGTTAGTTCGAACTAACGTCCGTTAGTTCGAACTAACTTTCTAGTGTAGACATACCCTTGGTGTGCAAGGCCCAGGCCCTAATCCTTGCTACCTCAGGGGACCAGGCCTGGGGAACAATTCCTGCAGAAACCTGGCTCTGTGTGCGAGTTGGAGGGGATAGTAGCACTGGGTCTTGTGCTCCTGCGCCATGGACTCAGTACCCACTGCTTAAGGCCCTGGAGACTGAGCCTGAATGACTTTCTGTCCTCAGGGCCTGATGCTGCCAGCCCTTGTTCACCTGAGTAGTCACCATTTCTTCAGTCATCCCACTGAGAGTCAGGTGTGCCTGAAATAATTAAATACTTTCAGGAAAGGGATCCAAACCTTTAGCTGAATTGCTTGATCTTTCTATCCCACTGCACCCTGTGCTAGGTGCCTGCAGTCACATGTGCATCTTGGGAGGCTATAGACCCTAAGAGTGTTACACAGGGTCAGGCCAGTGGTCTATCTAGCCCAGTATCTTTAAAGGAATTGAGACAGTGGCAAGCCCAGAGTGATTCATCCCATGTCAACCAGTCCCAACTTCTGGCAATTAGACTTGTTCCTGGTAATCCTAGCTTACAGCCATTGATAGACCCATCCTTCAGGAACTTACCCAGTTCTTTTTTGAACTGAGTTTCATTTTTTACTTTCACAACATCCTCTGGTGAGGTGTTTCAACAGGTTGTGTGCATGAAGAACTACTTATGTTTGTTTTAAACCTGTTTTTTGCCTATTAACTTCTTGGGTTGACCCCTTGTTCTTGTATTATGTGAAAGGGAAACACTTTACCTATTCAGTTTCTTCACACCATTCATGATTTTATAGTTCTTTATTATATGTCCCATGAGTCATCTCTTTTTCCAAGCTGAACAATCCCATTCTTTTGCTGTTCCACAACCCTAATAATTTTTGTTGTCCCTCTCTGTACTTTTTCCAATTCTGATACATCCTTTTAAAGATGTGTGTAATTATTGTTGCACGGGTATTTAAGGTTTATAGATTGATACTTTCTGTATTATCTATCGCTCTCATAATGGCCCCTAACATTCTGTTAGCTTTTTTCACTGCCACATATTAAGTGGATTTTGTCACAGAACTATCCATAATCACTCCAAGATCTTTCTTGAGTGGTAACAAATAATTTAGACCCTATCATTTTGTATGTGTAGTTGGGATTTTGTTTTCCAGTATGCATTACTTTGCATTTATCAACATTGAATTCATCTGCCATTTTGTTGCCAATCACCCAGTTTTATAAGATCTCTTTTTAGCTCTTTGCAGTCAGCTTAGGACATAGTTGTCTTGACTTGAGTAATTTAATATCATCTGCAGATTTTACCACTTCATTGTTTATACCCTCTTTTCAAGATCACTTATGAATATATTGAATAGTACTGGTCTCATTACAGATCCTTGCAGGTCCCTGCTATTTACTTCTTTCCATTGTAAAAACTGACCATTTATTCCTGCCTTTTGTTTCCTAACTTTTAACCAGCTTATCCATGAAAGGACCTTTCCTCTTACTTCATGGTGACTGATCGTTCTTCAGAGCCTTTGGTGTGAGACCTTGTCAAAGGCTTTCGGAACATTCACTATATTCATTGGATCATCTTTGTCCTTATTTGTTGACTGTCTCAGAGAATTCTAATATATTGGTGAGGCATGATGTCCCTTTACAAAATTCAACTTGACTCTTCCTGAACATATTGCATTTATCTATGTTTAAAAATTCTGTTCTTTACTGTGGTTTCAACCAATTTGCCTAGTACTGAAGGTAGGCTTACTGGCGGTAATTGGCAAGATTGCCTCTGAAGCGTATTTTAAAAATCAGTATTACATTGGCTATTCTCTAGTCATTTGATAGACTTAGAAACTGATTTGAACAGTAGGTTCCATACCACAGCTCTTCAGTTTTTTCAGGCACTCCATCTTGAATGGTCCCTTAGAATATGTGCTATCTACATATGCTAAACAATCTGTTCCACCTTGTATCCAGCTATGATTCTCACCTTTTCAAGACCAGAAGAAGATCTCAATATACCTCAAAAACTTGTCCCTCTTACCAACAGAAGTTGGTCCAATAACAGCAATCACCTACCTTCTCTAATATCCTGAGTGCTGCTACAGGTAAAAATTGCTTTTTCTTTGGTAACTTTTCCAGTCCAATAATATCTTGAAATAAAGACTATTGTGTGAGTAAACAGAAATGTTTAGCATAAAATGAGATTGTGCACTCTTCGGAGAGCTGAACCATGTTAATTGAAGTCAATGGAGAGAATGCCATTTGTGTCCTTCTACTGTGTGTTTGTACAGCTTCCTCACAATAGGCTCCTTATCCTGATCAAGCCTCTAGGCATTTCACTCATGCTAATAAAGTTATCATTAATGTTTGTGTGCAAAACTGTCTTGTCAGAGCCAAGTCTCCCCAATGACTCATCTGTTAATTGCTCTGAATCCAGCAATTACTAGTATGAAATAAGTGACATCCATTGGCAATATTATGTGGTGGTTTGTTTCCTCCTGTTCATGACTTCAAGCTATAACAAATATGAAATTTTTTCCTATAGGATATAGGTATGTTTGCTTTGAGGAAGACACTTTTTTTTAAACCCCAGCTATATCTTGTGTTAATTATCAGTTCTATTTATTATGTATTTTGCTATTTATTCACTACATTGTAGAAACACATTTGAGGTAGTGTGGGATGTTTTGTATTGGAGTGCTGTTTTCTTTGTAATTTGAATATTTAGCTTATTCCATTTTATGGAAATGGAGACAAGCCTGAATGAGAGATTGCAGAAGAAAAGGAAGGAAAGGAGAAATGTTGCAACGGATATTGTCAATTGTGATCTGAGATGACTTTTTTCAGAAGGCAGACTATAAAGACGAGTAGGAGATTAAGAATAGATCCCTTGGGGACACCAGCTGAGAGAGAATGTAGGACAGGAAGATTATTATATTAGTATGATGTGAAAGATGTATTAGATAAGTTGGAAGAAGCCCATTGGAGATCCCATCAGAAAAAAACATATGTGCCAATGTGATAGATATTTTAGGGCTTCACAGTTTCAAAAGGAGCCATTAGGTCAAGGAAGATTAAAACGAAAGAAGTGAGATTTTTGGGAATTAGCTACATGTAAATCAATAATTCTAGAGAGTATTGTGTTGGTAGAATGGCCAGGGCAAAAACTGAATGATAAAGAATCAGGAATAGAATGCTGGGCATTGTGAGGTCAAATGTGAGACCAGGCAGCCCAGCCCAAGAATTTAGAATGTGACTTGATCTTGAGCATCCCAGGCGGGGCTGTCCATCCAGGATGCTAGAACAGCCCCGCCTGTGGTGATCCCTGGCCTGCTTCAGGCAGAGGCTGCTCTGACATCTTGGCTGGAGCAGCCTCTGTCCACGGTAGCCCTGGGTGCCCCGTAGGCAGGGGCTGCTCCAGCCTGGCCTGGGTGCCCCGTAGGCAGGGGCTGCTCCAGCCTGGCCTGTGGTAGGGGGGAGGAGGAGGAATGGCTGCTCCAGCCTAGCAGCGGCGGGACGGGGAGTGCTCCTTCCCCTCCCTCCCACTCACTTTCCTTTTTAATCGGTTAACTGGTTAAACAATTAAAAGGGACTTTACATCCTTAATACGTAACAGTCAGCAGAAACTATTTGTACAGCCTAGTCAGCCTGATCCTGATTTCACTTACACAGGTATTTATAAGGAGCAACATCAGTGAAGATAATAGAAGTATGATAGTGCAAAAGAAGTGGGTGAGATTACAATCAGGGCTTAAGGTTAAACTCTGCTGTCTCTTATGACCACATGAATTTAGAAAAACTCCATTGAAATCAGAGTTATTCTGGATTTGTAAACTAGTGAAAGAAATGAGAAACAGGTCTACTAAGTTCTTAGAAGATATTTTGTTATCCTCTTCTATGTGAGAGAACTGTTATACTGTCAACAAATATTGGGATGTATTTATAGAAATAATCAATTTTTGTCATGTTGTGTCTTTCAGCCCAGATACTTACAGAATATTTAATACTGATATGCCAGAAGTGAGCATGAGAATAGAAAAGATCAATGGTGAATGTATACCTCAAAAGAATAAAAACTCTTTCCAGGAGTCATATTTACCAGAGTGGCGAAATAATCCCCAACCACATTATGCAAAATTAATTAACACCAATGTAAGATTCTTAAATGAACCAATTTACTATATGGAGACAGAAGGCACAATGACTAAACAGGTAGGTTCATTTTGCATTATCTTTCTAATTAAGGTCATATTCTAAATAATATGTACATGTATTTTGTATAAAAGAACTTAATTAACTAATCCTAAGGATTTGAATGAACCCCTCACTAGTATGGAAATAGAGTATTAAGCCTTAAAATCTCTGCTTCACTTACTATGTTGTGTCTAGGTATTGCAGCATATATGCCATGATACTTGTATTAGCCAGGCACAAAGAGACAAGTGAGCTATATTTTGATTGTACTTGCTTTTGTAACTTTAAGTGAGATTCTTGGATTTACCTTGGCACACTGTAGTTTGTAATTTAATTTGATTATTTTAGTATACTAGTATTAAAAAAGAACAGTGATCCTTGAAAAAGATGTTTGCATATCACATTTCTGTGGCTACATCTACAGTGTGGTGGCATGAAGAATACAGACACTGTGGCTGTGTCTAGACTGGCCAGTTTTTCCGGAAAATCAGCCGCTTTTCCGGAAAAACTTGCCAGCTGTCTACACTGGCCGCTTGAATTTCCACAAAAGCACGGACTTCCTACTGTAAGAAATCAGTGATTCTTGCGGAAATACTATGCTGCTCCCGTTCAGGCAAAAGTCCTTTTGCGCAAAACTTTCGCGCAAAAGGGCCAGTGTAGACCGCTCAGATTTGTTTTCTGTTTTCCGCAAAAAAGCCCTGATCACGAAAATGGTGATCGGGGCTTTTTTGCGGAAAAGCGCGTCTAGATTGGCACAGACACTTTTCCGCAAAAAAGTGCTTTTGCAGAAAAGCGTCCGTGCCAATCTAGACGTGCTTTTCCTAAAATGCTTTTAACAGAAAACTTTTCCGTTAAAAGCATTTCCGGAAAATCATGCCAGTCTAGACGCAGCCTGTATGCCTGCTAGCGCAGGTATAAATAGCAGTGTGGACAGTGAGACCTGGCTTAGGAGTGTACTGTACTCTACACTTCTGAACCCTCAGGATATATACCATACATAGCTCTCCACACACCCAAGTAGTGCCTCCATGTCCACACTGCTATTGGTAGCAGTGTAATGTCCCACTGCTGGAGCCTTTCATCCCAGTAGTAAAAAGGAAAGGCCTTTCCTCGACACAGTGGCGGGGAACGGAGAAGTAAAAAGAATTTCAGTGCAGGTCAGAAGAAGAGGGGAAAGAAAGATGCTGGCTGTCTATGAGATCGTATCAGTCAAACTTCAGACTAGGCTAATGTTCTCCTATTTAGGAGTCTAGAGTGTGCTAATAGCAGAAGTAGTTGGGAAAACTTGTGGCGGATGGAGGGAGAATTGGTGAAGCATTCAATCAATACTTGCTTTATGTCTGGGTGTGTTTAAACCACACCCCTCTGCCAACAGAGGGATGTAGATTAGGCACTTCGAAAGTGCAAATGAGCCTGGGCTTTAAATATCCGGGGCTTCATTTGCATACTCACGTTCGGGCGCTGTTCCGATCACGCGCCTTTTTGAAAGTGAAAGTAAAGTCTAGCCGCGGCTCTGCCGACAGCAGGGAGCTTTTTCGGCAGATCCTGTACTCATTTTTTGAGGAGTACAGGATCTGCCAAAAAAGCTCCCCACTGTCGGCAGAGCCGCATCTAAACTTTACTTTCTCTTTCGAAAGGACGCGTGATCGGCACAGTGCCCGACTGAGAGTATGCAAATGAAGCCCGGGATATTTAAATCCCGGGCTCATTTGCACTTTCGAAGTGCCTAATCTACATCCCTCTGTCGGCAGAGGGATGCAGTCTGGAGGTAGCCTCTTAAGTATTTGGAGAGACATATTATGTTCTTCCCTTTAAAGCATCATTGGTGGCCAAGAGGAGAACCACGTGTACATCATTATAGTCCAACTTACGACAGACAGAGCACTCAAAGAAATGATTTCCAGAAACCCACTTGTACATTGTCTTCTCCAATTAAATACAGCAGTAAACTACAGCCTTCCTGTGGAATAGGTAAGAATCTATAAAGACGCCCTTTGTTTTTCCCTGTATACCAAGTGAGATAAAGTACAGTTCTGAGTTAGTAACAGTGTTCAACAATAAAAGATGAGTATGTGCCAACAGTTTTATCATTCTATTTCCACAGGTTTTTTTCCCTATTCAGAATATAGCAATAACAAAGGTATTTCGGGGGCTTTTGCTGTTTGGATCAAGTTTTAATCTTAATTACCCCAGTGTATATTTGGAGTGACTTCATTGGAGTCAATTGAGTTAGTCTGGATTTACAACAGTGCAAGTAAGAGCTGAGACTCTGTCTATCTCGCCATCTTTCTTACACTTATCATTATGATGTCTGAACACTTAGCAAATGTTGTCCATTTAATAACAACTACCGTATATACTCGAGTATAAGCCGAGTTTTTCAGCACAGTTTTTGTGCTGAAAAATGCCCCCCTCGGCTTATACTCGAGTCAGCCTCCTGCTCGCAGGCGGGCTCAGTGCGTCTCTGCCGCCGGCCGGGTCTAGACGCGTGAGCCCGGAGCTCCGGCCCCCCAGCCCCTGCCCTCCTGGCCCTTCCGGCCCCTGCCCTCCTGACCCTCTCAGCCCCCCTGTCCCCTTGTCCCCCCCAGCCCCTGTCTCCTCGTCCCCCCCAGCCCCTGCCCTCCTGGCCCTCCCGGCCCCCCTGTCCCCTTGTCCCCCCGAGCCCCTGCCCTCCTGGCCCACCCAGTCCCTGCCCCCTCGGCCCCCCAGCCCCTGCCCTCCTGGCTCTCCTGGCCCCCCAGCCCCTGCCTGCCCGGCACCATGGGCCCTTGCCGCGTGGGAGGAAGGGCGTTTGGGGCCGTTCGCCATGACGCTCGGGTGCAGCGCTGAGCTCGGGAACAGCTGGGCCAGGAGCCGACTCGGCACCGTGGGCGTCTGTTCTGGAAGCGCCCGGGAGCCCTGATCACGAGCTTGGGCCCAATTCTGGGGCAGGTGCACAAGGACCAGCCGCTGCTCCCTGCTCCCCCTTCCCTCCCCTCCCCTCCCGTGGTAAAATCCAGCCAGCACCGGCCCCTGCTCCCCCCGCTGGCTCACTGGCCCATCGACGCCCGGCCCGGGTCTCGCACAGCCTCCCCCCCCCCCCCCCGCTGGCTCATTGGCCCATCGACACCTGGCCCGGGTCTCGCACAGCCCCCCCCCCCCCCCCCCGCTGGCTCATTGGCCCATCGATGCCCGGCTCTGGTCTCTCACAGCCCCCCCCCCCCCCGCTGGCTCGTTTAGAGGGGGCTCGTTGGCAGGCGAGGGGGCCGGAACGTGGGGGCTGCGGGGCGGGGGCGGCGGGGGCTGAGCTGTGGCCGTGCCTGCAGAACCATATTGTTTTTGTTGACCCCCTTTTCCACTTACAGAGCTAGGTTATTGTTTTTCTTTGAAATAAATATTCATGTAATTTTATTGGTATCTATCTTCATTTTTTACATTTACCAGTAGCTGCCTCATTTCCTACCCTAGGCTTATACTCGAGTCAATATTTTTTCCCAGTTCTTTGGGTAAAATTAGGTGCCTCGGCTTATATTCGGGTCGGCTTATACTCGAGTATATACGGTATATATAATATCCGGTTGGCAGAGCTGCATGCTACCCGGCCCATCTCCAGGTGGCGGATAGGAGGGGGCCTCTTTTCAGAGGTTTGCTGCAAAATAAGTGCACTTTGTCGTATGAATATGCAGCTGCGGACCAGCAGCGGCTACATTACCAGGGTTTGATGGGACATTGGGTGGTATCCGATGCTCTTACTAAAAGCCACAAGTGCCCGATGACAATGTTGTGACATGGTGAGTGCAGCCTATGGAATGAGGAGTAACGGTAGTTCGAACTAGGAAGCCTAGTTCGAACTACCTAGTTCGTGCCCCGTGTAGCCGCGCTGCACGGGGTTCGAACCAGCGGGGTTTTAAAAATGGCGGCTCCACGCTTATGCAAATGAAGCCCGGGAAATTCAAATCCCGGGCTTCATTTGCAAGTGCGGTATGCCTACATTACCCCGCTAGTTTGAACTAGCGGGGTAGTGTAGACATACCCTGACTTACTTAAAAAATGTTGGCGAGCGGGGGAGGTCTGTCATGATATGAGGGATGCAACATCATTACAGTCCCCCTTATCACCTTTGTTTTTATAGAGAGTAACAACTACAGAGGCATTTCTTTGCTAAGCATTACAGGTAAAGCATTTGCCCATGTCATTTTTAATCTCCTGCAAAAACTCACAGATCGAGTCTATCCAGAAACACAGTATGGCTCTGGGACTGGCAGGTCAACAATGGACATGATTTTTTCTCTTCCACAACTACAAGAAAAATGCACAGAGCAAAGAAAGCTGCTGTTTATAGCATTTGTGGACTTAGCAAAGGCGTTCGATACAGTCAGTAGATCAGGACTGTACAAAGATTGCCACAAAGATTAACTAAGATTGGCTGTCCACCAGCTCTACTCAAGCTCAAAATATCTTTTCATGAAGATATGAAAGCAACAGTGTACTATGATGGATCTACATCTGAACCCTTTGTGGTGAAGAGTGGAGTCAAACAGGGATGTGTCCTTGCTCCTACCCTTCTTGGTATATTCTTCTCAGTCCTATTAAATTGTGCATTTCTAAACTCACTCAGTGATGTATTTCTCAACACAAGGTTAGATGGTTCTTTTTACAACCTAACACGACTCAAGGCTAAAACTAAGGTCAAGAAAGTTCTTATTAGAGAAGTCCTATTCGCAGATGATGCAGCGCTTGTTGCACATAATGAAGACACGCTACAGGCACTGATGGATTCTCTTTCCAGTGTTGGTAAACTGTTCTCTCTCGACATAAGCCTGAAGAAAACTAGTGTTTGCTCAAGGTGTATCTCAACCACCAAAGGTCATTCTGAATGACAGTTCATTAGAGGTGGTTCAACAATTCCATTACTTTGGGACTACTGTCACCACAAATCTCTCCATGGATGAAGAACTGAACATCAGAATTAGGAAGACAGCCACAACATTTGGCAGACTTACGAAATGAGCATGGAACAATCCCAAACTGACATTGAAAACAAAGATACTGATATACCAAGCGTGCATATTAAATGTCTTGCTTTATGGATCTGAGACCTCGACTTCCTACTCATGTCTAGAGAAAAAATTGAGCAGTTTTCACCTTCGCTGCCTTTGCAGAATCATGAATATTAAGTGGCAAGACAAAGTTTCAAATGTAGATGTCCTATCAAGAACTGGCATACCCAGTCTCATAGCAATCCTTAACAACAGAAGACTCCGGTGACTTGGCCATGTGAGGCGAATGAGTGATAAACGCCTTCCCAAAGAAATCCTCTTTGGTGAACTGGCAAGAGGAAGGTCAAACTTAAGATTCAAGGATATATGTAAAAACACTATGAAAAGGTTTAACATCAATCCAAGCTCTTGGGAATCTGTCATCAGATTGTAACACCTGGTGACAATTATTACAACAGGGCACGTCATTTTTCGATAGGACCTGTGCAAGTCATGCAAAAGAACTCTGCCTCAGAAGGAAAAATTCTCAGACTCATGAAAACTGAAGTAGACTGGCATGTAGTTATTGTAATCAACTGTGCAAATCCAGTATTGGATGCATAAGCCATGAAAGAATTTGCAGATCCTCTTAGATTGTCACTGCCGCTGCTTACCACCGTCTCTCAAGACGAATGGGCCATATAATATAAATACTGCCTATTGGCTTCTTCTCTTCTGCAATTCGCAAACAAAGTCTTCAGAATATACAAATTATAGCAATGTCTAATTTTTAAATGTAGCAGGAGACCGAACTGCAAACAATCCTTGAACTATTCCAATCTGTTGCACATGTATTTGGTCTTCATAATCATTCTCCAGATATTTTGAATGAATATTTTGATCAGAAATAAGCTGTTTGCGCTGAATGTTCTCTCTTTTTGTGGTCAATCACCAAACTGATGGTGTTTCTAAATATTGCATGTTCTTATGCTTAAAAAGTTCAGTCAAATAAAGAGTGAATAAAATTGAAATTTGTTTATGCCCCAAACAAGACACATAAAGTAACTCCTTTGCCTTTCCCACAGCTGTGCTGTAGAACAAAATAATAAAAGTAAGCCATTACCAGATTTGCTAAAACCTCCCAAGTGGGAGCTGAACCTCCGTCATACAGTGTTATAATAATGACTGCTCCAGCCCCCACTAGTTAACTGTAACCAGTAAGCATCACCCGGGAAGGGAGATGATTACCACTTAACCATTCACTTTCCTAGAGCTAATTAGCCATGATTTCAACATTAGTAACAGCAGGAGCGGCCCAAGGCAGGCTGCGGCAGCTGGCGCACCAGGCAGAACGCGCGATTGGCGCCCTCGCCTTCACGGCCATCAATGGGGTGACATCATTATCGGGCGCCCCCTGAGTCATCATTGGGCGCCGTTGAAGGTGGCGCCCTAGGCAATGGCCGAGTCAGCGTATAGTCACAGGCTGCCCCTGAGTAACAGTTTCCTATCGAAAACTATAGGCTCTGTAGAACTGTGGTAATTCACTCAATAGCAGCTGTTGTACTGCATTTTCTGATTCCATACATATTTCTTCCAAGGGGGCAACTGGTCGTCAGACCAACACCCTTGTTGGATATGCCAGGATTGAAAAGATTGCTGCTTACCACTTTATGGCATTCAAGAATACTGCAATGACAAGAATTTAGTAGCAGTCCTGAGGAATTGTAGTATCAATGTGCTACTGACGAGTTGCATTGTTCTCGACCAAAACTTGATTTATCACTTTAATGACTATTTAAATGTTAGAAAACATGACAATATGCAACAATGTATTTTGTGTTTAATGACCCACCATTATTTTCTACCAACATTGGTGCAGTTAGAGAATTGATATCACTGAAAAAAAAATATTGGCTTAGATGCTTTGCAGTACTGTTTCCACAAACCAACATGGAACCTGGACATGAATAACTTTTAGAATGTAGTTCAGGGACAGCCCAGTTGGAGAGTTTAACTAGTTCTTGTTCTCTATGCAGCCTGAACAGCACAAAGTGAGTTGAACAGACAGGAGAATCTTAGGCTGATGAAGCGCTGAAAAACTCCAAAGCATTTTAGATATTATATACCTAGCAATCACTTCTCCACCTGGAATTAAAAATGGGAACCAGGGGCAAGCAGAGCTCGCCTTCCCTTTTAAAAGCAGAGAGAAAATTCTCTCTCTTTGGTCTAGCTCTCTCCTCATCGGTTGGTGAGGGGGACTCATTCAGCAAGACAATTTGAAGTTAGAGCAGTGGAAGCTAGTTGTTGGCTCGGTGGTGTCTGGTGCTTCTAACCTATAGACACCAAGTAATAGCAAGTCCGCTCCCACATGCACACAAGTGTGCACTGTAGTCTCCATAGGCAGGGGCCGTACTAACAGAACCAAATCCACCGGTGTGGTGTATTCTATGTGAGGGAGAGGGTACAGGAGTCTCTGCAGGGAACTGTGATTCTCCGCCACTGTGAGATGGGCCAGGCATCTCAGTATCCTTTGCTGCCTTGTCCCTCCTTGAACTGCCACAGTGTCTGCTCCACACGAAGCTTGGTGTGTGTGAGCACTGGGGCATGAGCATAGTCCATCACCATTATAGTGTTCTTAATTTGTTTAAACTGGTTTAAATAAAGTGCATGTATCTAGATTTCCAATACTGTAAGCTTATGTTTGTATTGCTAAGAGCAAGCTGGGTACATGAGCACCTAGTTTAATAATACTACTTAGGGCCCCATAAATCCTACGGATGGCCCTGAAAATAGATAATATACCCAACTGCAAAGGCAAATTGGAAAAGCACTCTCATTTAGATAGGCAGATTACCACTTTAGAATTTGACCACTAATGCCCCTATTGATGCACAAAAAGAAACAGAGGTGTTGTGTTGACTACAAATGCTCAGGACCTCAGTGTTAGTATCCTCTTAAAAAGGAGACTCTTCTCCTAGTCTCATGTTGGAACTGTGGTCAGCATTAACTCAGATGTATGTCCAACATCATGGACTTTCCTGGAGTTATTCTATTCAAATACTACTTAGCTTATAAGAGCTGAGGTCATACCATTGGCTAAATGCTCATGGGTACTTTTATTTATAGACTTAATTTTAATATTAAGGGCCAATACTATGGTGTTGTCAGATAACTTCCATCTTTATGGCAGCTTCAAGTTTTTGATTAAATAGACAGCTTTGCACAGAATCCAACTACCAAAGTAAATCATAACAGGTTTTATTTAATTTAAAATTCTTTTCAAGGTTATTGTGTATAGTTTAGCTTGTGTGATTGGAATATATGAAAGTAGAGTGTCTGCTGCATACAGTGTCTGCTAAGAGGACTGTCAAGGAGCCAGTTAGAGCTCTCCCCAGTGTAAGTGGGGAATGGACCCACTATTATGGGGATCTTTCCTGGCTTCTACACTACTCCAGTGAAATGGGCTAGCAAAACAATGAAGAGTCCCGATTCCTCCCCCCCCCCATTCCCTTTACCTCATAGGCCTGCCTGACCTTGAGGGCTTTCCTTCCACTCTCTTTTGTAGTAGATTCCGTGTAATCCCAACAAGGCTGAGCTCAGGATTCCTGGGAGGCCCATCCCCCAAACTTGTGGTCACTTAGGGCAGAGACTAGGGCAGTGGTGGGCAACCAATAGTCCATGGACTGCACGTGTCCCATCAGGGTAGCCTGCTGACAGACCACCAGAGAGATTGTTTACCTTGTGTTGGGGTAGGGCAACAGACTTGCCAGGCCCCTGGACAAAGTGATGGCGGGGCAGCTCTGAACTCCCGGAAGGGGAGGGGCCTCGGGTAGAAGGGGTGGGCCCGGGACAGACAGCCCTCAGTGCTGCCTGGGTACGCCACACCATCGCCCCCAGCACTCCGAGCCATTGAAATGCCACACAGCGCTCCAGCAGTGATTTAAAAGGCCCTGGGCTCTGGCCACCATGGCATTAAGCAGTGACTAATATAATTAAAATAACTAATAGCAGCAACCGGAAGCCCCAAGCCTTGGGGCAACTGCAGCCTTTGCCCTCCCTTCCCCGTCAGTGGGCCTGCCTTGCCTCTGCAGGTACAGCTGCCTACAGCTCCTAGTGGCCATAGTTTGCCATTCCTGGCCAATAGGAGCTGTAGGAAGTGGTGACCAGCGAGTCCCTGTGGTTCTCTAGAACTATCTGGGGACTGCTAGAGCTTCCAAGCCCAAGACAGAACTTGTGGGAATTTTCTGCTCCCAAGTGGTACAGAGGAACCAGATCTGGAGAGAGAATCTGCCCACTATATTAGCAAAACACTAAAACAACTTACACATTGTCCAAATGCAAATATTAAATACAAAGACTGTTATTTTTATCTAGGTACTCAATTCTTAAGTGTATAAGACAATAAACTAAAGAGCTTACATTAAGTATTTGATCATGGCCCATACTTCCTCTACTTTTTTGTTGCTGCAAAGTGGCCCTAAGCTTATTGGATCTGGTCCTTAGAAAAATCTCCCCTATGAAGATCATGCCCCCTCTGGGAGGGGGCAGAGCTACTACATCAGCTCCTAGGTAACTCTTTCCCCAGCTACCAATGGAGGGAGAGCGCATAACAGGAGCAAATAAATGTTACTGGAGTTTCCCTGTATTCTGGTGGTCCCCAGATGCAGTAATAGCTCCTTGGGGCTATAGGTAGCTGGCACAAGTTAGAATAGCCTTGGTCTACATTAGCTTTGTTGAAGGCCCACTTTTGTGCCTGGCAGTCCCAGGATCAAAGGAGTACAAAGGGTACCGCTGTGCCTCTCTGTCCCTTCAGTTGCATTAAGCATTGCTCTGTTGCCTGCAACTGAGGGTCTGGTCGTAAAAGACCAATACAATAACTAGTCTGTAAGTATGTTCATACTACTTATCTAATCACTTGTTCATCAACCCACTTAATTAGCCATGGATTCTGGTATTTTAACTATGCTGTGCTATGTCATGCCAAAAATGAAAGTATTCTTTGTGTAGCATGCCACCCAACAGCTGTCTGGCTTCCATCCTCCATAAAATCAACAAATTCTTCTTATGCAGCAGAGCTGTACCTATTGGAAAATAATTATTCATTTTTGGTTTTTTAAACCAAGATGAATTAAAGGCCACATTCTTTTCATGTGTAGTAAGCATTTGATATATCAAGTGCAAATTGGCTTCTCTTCAACTGTCTTGCAGGTTTCTTTTGACTCGTGACACACTCTTAATACACAGAGAAAACACATTTGCTAGAATGTGGTTTGGTAATATGACCACTCTATTAAAAAGTTAAATTTGTAAGATCACAAATGATGTATTTTAATAGCATAAATTAAATAGTAGAGTCATTTGGAGATAGTGATGAGTCAAATCTGCAAACCACATCTGATTTTTGGTTTTAATTGACCTGCAGTAATTTATATCGGCTCTGGATCAGGCCCTCTAATTTTATTTTATTTTAAAGAACATCTCAAAAACCAAGCAATGCACTGAGATAATCATGCTCTGTTTTTACCAACAAATGGTTTGATTTGCAACCTCTACTCATCAGGTAGTAATTTCTTGCTCACTTCAGTGGTAGTACTCTTATAAGTAAGTGCTGCCCAAGAGGAATAAGGTTTGCAGAATCTAGCCTGGAAATATTTATTGACAAGATTATTTTAAGCATTGGCTTCTGTAGCAGGAAAACGCAAGGGGGTTAATTCTCAAAAAAACATAAGGCAGATTAGCTGTATGGATCCACTATGGGTCTATAGAAGAGAGGAATGAGGGGGGATTTGATAGCAGCCTTTAACTACCCAAAGGAGGGTTCCAAAGAGGATGGAGAGAGGCTGTTCTCAGTGGTGACAGATGACAGAACAAGGAGCAGTCGTCTCAAGTTACAGTGGGGGAGGTGTAGGTTGGATATTAGGAAAAACTACTTAATAGAGTGGTGAAGCACTGGAACTGGTTATCTAGGGAGGCGGTACAATCTCAAATTCTAGAGATTTTTAGGTCTGGGCTTGACAAAGCCCTGGCTGGAATGATTTAGTTGGAGTTGCTTCTGTTTTGGGCAGGGGGTTAGACTCAGTCTCCTGAGGTCTCTTCCAGCCCTTTGATTCTGTCATCCCATTGAGGTAAATACCCCTTTTGCCTCTGTGGAAAGAGTCATCCACAACTGGGCATCATCTTATCCAGTGCATATATTAGAAACTTTTCTGTGTTAATAGAGTTACCAAAAATAGATTCAAAGCATTTGTCAGACTTGACAGAGCGCACTGCCTATTTTGGTCATCAGCACATTCTTCACTATTCCTGTTCTAGGGGCTAAATCCTGCCCTTAGATATGTTCTCACAACTCAGATTTACTTGCATGGAAGTACTGTGTGTGTGGCAGAGGGCAGAAAATCGTATTTGATTTTGTAGTTTGATTACAGTAGTGCCCAGAGGCCCCAACTAATATTTGGGCTCTATTATGGTGTGAGAGACAGCCTTCAAAAACTTTGCAGTCTAAATATCCAAGACAAGGGAAGCACTGTTGTCCCTATTTTACAGATTAGGAACTGAAACAAGAAACTAAGATGCCATATAGATGCCAAGTGGAATTTACAAAAGCACCTAAGCAAGGTAGGCCTAAACCTCCTCAGATACTTACCTGTTTAAATGCCACTAGGTGCTTATCTGTTTCATTAGGACCAGATTTACAAAAGTATCTTTAGGCACCTAAGTGACTTGTCCATGATCTCACAGGAACTCTGTGGCAGAGCTGGGAATGGAGCCAAGATCTTCTGATTCCCATCCAGCTTTACTGGTGTTCTTACCATTGTTTCAGTTAATGCTTGGTGCTCTGCAGAATTTTAGAAAGAACAAAAATGAATTAAATAGTTGTGTGTCAGTGAGTGAATGTAGCAAAACCTTTTGAGGTATTAGACTTTGGATAACATTTTTTTCAGAAGCACTAAAAGAGACTGAAGAGTGCGTCCCACTTTCAGAAGTGACTTAAATATTTGGTAAAACTTAAAACAATGAATGGTCCTGCAGCACCTTAGAGAGTAACAAAAAAATGTAGATAGTATCATGGGCTTTTGTGGACACAAACCACTTATTCAGATGAATGGAGCAAGGTGTTCAGAGGTATAAATAAACTATCTCCAGACACCTTGCTCCATTTATCTAAAGAAGTGGGTTGTGTCCACAAAAGCCCATGATACTGTTTACATTTTTTTGTTATTCTCTAAGGTGCTGCAGGATCATTCATTGTTTTAAGTTTTTTTCAGTTACAGACTAACGCAGCTACTCCTCTTGCTATATGGGAGAATAAGTCCCACTGAAAGTCATCCTTTACTGTGTGATTATTGCTTTCTCTACCATATATTACTGCTGGGCTGTATGTCTCTCTTGTCTACATTCAAATGAAAAACTCACTTCTGTGCGGCCCACAAGAAATGAATTTAGAATTGGAAACAAAACAAAGACAAAGCACCCTTCCCCCCAGTGGGTCTAGAGACAGAAAAAACCCACTGCTGCTCCTGCATGTTGTAGGAAGAGACTAAAAGAAGGCTGCCTAGAGAGGGAAGGGCTCGACCAGGGTAGAAATTTGCCCAAGAAATATCATATGATGAGCACGACAACCATGTCCATACCAGATTGGTTACAGCCTGGGTTAATGACTGTACCATCCATCTCCCACAAAGGTGGACACGACAAGGGACCAGATCTGGAGAGAGAATGGTTTAGCCCCAACAGAGAGGATCTGTGGAAGAGATAACATCACCGTAACCACATGGAATGTAAGGATATTGAAACAAATAGGGAAGCTGAAATAACTCAGAAAATGGAATAGTAGAAGTAGCACTTACCAGGAATCTCTCAGGTCAGATAGAAGAACCTTAGAGAGGCACTAACACAATAGGCCATGTACTCCATTGCAGTGGAGAGGACAAACATGTCAACCACTTAGGATTTTTTATACATAAAGATATCAAGAACTTAGTATTACTGTGTCACACAATATTAAGCAGGTTTATTTCCATTTGTCTAACGGCAGTACTGTTCAGTATCACAGTGGTAAAAATTTGTACCTCTACAACAGACTATGACAGTGAGCAAAATGAAGATTTTTACAATCAGCTCCAAGCCATCATTGATTAGGTACACAAGAAAGATATCCCGATTGTACAGGGAGACGGGAATGCTAACGTGGGTATTGACACACAGGCAGATTGGTAAGATTAAATACAAAGTGATTGGCAGAAAGATCAAGAAAGGAATGAATGTGGCCAAGGAGATATGGATTGAAAAACAATGCTCTAATTTGAAGTGTGTATCAATAATAAAAATACCAAATGAGCCTTCCAGGTTATAAAAGATCTGATGAAGGAAAGAAGGACCAAATCCAATGCAATTAAAAACAAAAATAACAGTCTTACAGAAGACTGCTCAAACAGCAACAGCATTGGCAAAACTAAAGCCAGTTTGGAGGGAGCAAGAACATTTCCCTGTAATCCAAACTGAAACTGCTGCATGCACTGGTCATCTCCATTTTTCTAGATGCGTGTGAGACATGGACCTTTAAAGCAGAACTTGAATGGAAAATACAAGAGGTACAGATGAGATACTTCTGTAAAATCCTGGGCATCTCCTACTTCGACCAGGTCACTAATGAAGAGGTCTACAACACCACCCAATGCCCCAGGTCATGTGAAGATCTCCTGATGACCATGAAGAAGTGCAGGCTGAAATGACTGTACCTGGGGATAGAATTGGAAGTAGACAGAGACAGATTGACAACACAAGAGTGGAAGGAATGGACTTCATGAACACTCGAGTCACTAGCACACAGTTGTCAGGGGTGAAGACAAATTGGTTGATTGTTCACTAATGATGATGCCTCAATGACCAATGCAATTATGAGAGTAATCAGTGAAATGCTGGCCATAGTGAACTCAACAGAAACACTAATTGACCTCAGTAAAGTGTCAGACTTTCATCCCTTATTCTTTGAGGGTAGTTCTGAGCTCACATTACTATGGGTCAAGAATAAATTCACTGAATGCAACAGAGTTACTGCTGATGTGAGTGGGTTCAGAACCAGGCACTGCAAGTCTCCCCTTTTACACAGTATGCTTTTTAGGGCAAAGTGATTTTGTTTCGTGTACTGTAGTAGTGAGCACCATGTTTGAGTTAAACAATTTTAAAATATCAGATTTTTCCTGTCTTTTTATCACAAGGCTTTATCCTTGGGTTAGCAGCTTCTGCTCTCTTTTATGTACAGACTAAGTACAAGGATGTCTATGTTGGCAGTGCTTTAACAATACATGGCTTGCTGATTCTCTAGTCTGTTACATGGGCTTGTCAGTGTAAGTTCATTAAAGCCAATGTAACCCTGCATTGCACCAGTGTCAAAGCATGAAGCCTTGGCCCCCGCTATTTATAATTGATCCTTCTCTCCTACCCCCGTAACTTGCCAAGATGTTTGATGTGCAGGGGTTCACTTTTAGTCCCAACCTGGAGAAGCAGCTGGCTGAGCCTCACTTTGTAAGTTCAAAGAGCAGAGTGGAAAGCTAACGCTTCAGTCACAGTCATTATTGAGGTTGTTGTACAGGCAGTCCCCGGGTTACGTACAAGATAGGGACTACAGGTTTGTTCTTAAGTTGAATTTGTATGTAAGTCGGAACTGGCTCCAGATTCAGCCGCTGCTGCTGAAACTGACCAGGGGCTGACTACAGGAAGCTGGAGGCAGAATTGCTCTTCCCCCAGCTTCCTGGAATCAGCCACTGATCAGTTTCAACAGCGGCTGAATCTTGAGCCTGGGACAGAACAGCTGGGCTGCCAGGTAGGTCCCTGCAGGACCAACCCAGCAGCACCCCAGCTGCTCTACCCCAGGGTCCACAACAAAAGCCTGGTCTGCTGGGGAGGAGGCGTACTAGCAGCGTTCCCGCCCCCCCCCAGCAGACCAGGGACACGGGGAGCAAAGCCGCAGTGGTGGCGGGGTGCCGCACCTCTGAGGCTTTGCTGTGGCAAAGCCTCAGAGGCGCGGCACCCCGCCGCCGCTGCGGCTTTGCTCCCGGTGCCTCTGGTCTGCTGGGGACCGTCTCCAGCAGACCAGGGACACTGGGAGCAAAGCCGCGGCGGTGGCGGAGTCCCGCGCCTCTGAGGCTATTCCAGAGCAAAGCCTCAGAGGCACGGGACCCCTCCGCCTCCCCGGCTTTGCTCCAGGTGTCCCTGGTCTGCTGGAGATGGTCCCCAGCAGATCAGGGGCACCCAGAGCAGCGTTTCTCGCCCCGGAGGTCGAGGTGGTGGGACCGCTGCGCTCTGGGTGGTCCCGCTGCCTGCGAGCTCTGGGGCGAGAGAGCCCCGTTCGTAAGTGCGGATCCGACATAAGTCGGATCCGCGTAAGTTGGTGACTGCCTGTATTAAATAGCAGAGCAGCGGTAGAGCTGGTGCATGGAATGCAATCTGCTGCTGAAGAGTGGGTCAGGTGAGGTATTTAATATGACTTGAAGAGCCAGTGGTGGCAGAAATCTTTCTCCTTTCTGGGGAGTGCCAGTACCTCTGCTTTTCTCCATAGCTGGATCTAGAGTTTTGCCTTCAGACTACTCATCCTATATGTTTTGGATAATTGATTTGGGGATATTATTCACAAACCCAGACCATCTTATTTCAAATCAGACCATTCCATTAATAAGGAAAGTGATGTTTTCCATGCATTGGAAAGTTGAGTTGAGTCAATTGTATTTTGAGTTGCCATTTTGAGTTGAGTCAATTGTATTTTGGTGTTCAGGTTTCTAAAATGATAGAAGATTATACCTTGAAATTGGTGGTGGCTCAGTACTTTACAGTTATAAATGCTGAGCTATTCTCTGTGAGGTAATGTATGTTTCCTCTCTTTTTGACTTTACAAAGATGAAAAAATAGTGGTGTGGGGGGGGAGGTTATGTGTATCTCATCTTTATCACCTTAAAGAAGAAGAAGAATAACAAAAAGCTAAAGTATTCCTACATGCTACATAACTGTACCCACTGTTGCTTAGTGAGCCTTGTAAGGATCCTCCTCTTTACACAGCCCCCTACACCATTGCAGCAGCTAATGTAGTTGACAACAGCAATTTTGGCTGCAATTTATAACTATGGAATAAATGTGCTAGAAGATGTGAATAATAATGAAATTATTGATTTTGTAGATTGTTCTTGTGACACCTGAGCAAAGGTTATATTAGTTCCCCATAGAATTTCTTGCAACGATTCTCTCAGTGTTTAACATTGGAACCTGGAATATCTACTTCTGTAGGTGATCAATAATATTTGTCAAATTTTCACTAATTATTTCTGTAAACCAATGAATTATTCACAAATAATTTACTTCAGTATTGTAAGTCTATATGTTAACTCAAGGAAGTTCATGAGTTTAGTTCATAGTTTTCTGCTGGAATATTAGGTAACATACACATTAATAATAAATTATATAATATTCCAGTAGAAAACTCAGTATAATAATAATAATCCCAATTTTTTCTTTATATGACAGAAGAGGAGAGAACCAACTTAACACTTTCTTATAACTTACCAACATGTGCTCTGAACCCATAAACACAGACATGCTTTAACTTTAAGCAGGTGAGTAGTTCTGTTGCATGCATGTAAATATTCTGCAGGATCAAGGCTATGACAATGATATTTCTATAAGGTACTGAAATACTACCATGGTAAATGCCTTGCCAATGTTTTAGAATGCTCAGCCACCTACTTCTTTGGGTTTGTGAACTATCCTGATATAATATGTTTGACAGTCGTTTGATGCAGTCTATTTTCCACAAATAAAACTCGCAAATAGAACAAATTAGCTCTACTGGAAATGTAAAATAGCAGAGGTAGAAAACTCATAAACTAATATCATTCTTGGTCTAAGCTTATTTTTCAGACTTACTATGAAATCTTTATTCATAGAACTCCTAGATCCTAGTATGCAGTACTGAAAGTGGAAGCTAGACCAGCAGTTTCTGTATCTAAACGGATTGATGGTGCAGTACACTGAAAAAAGCATAACAGCTTAAAGTGTATCTCAGTCAATCTTAAAATCATGGGGACCTGCAGATGTATATGTGGTGCCTGTAGTGTGACAGTGTGGCTTCCGTTTGACCCAGAAGGTAAGGAACCACCCTCTGTGTCCAGATTGGTGGAACCAGACTAGCCTCCCAACAGAAACCCCAACAGTGTATAAAAGGTAAAGGTATAAAAGGTAAAATCTCTAGTTTAGTTGAGTCTGGGACAGTGAGGGAGATAGATGCATCCTGGTTGCTCCAAGTTGCTAACTCTTCTATCGAGCCCAGATGCTCGATGCTCTGGTAATGGAGGAATCTGTGTCTGCGCGGTAACGTGCAGGACTGTTATTTGCCACCTACTGTGGGGAGTTGAAGGACATCCCTTTGATCCAGGTAAATCCTAAAGGCAGGGAAGGAAATGGCCTGAGGCAGCTGACACCACTCTGGCTATAGTGCTGCCTGAAACATGGTCAGTGTCTTGTGGCTAGATTCCCCACTCACCCAGTGGCAGATCTCTTTGCCACTTTATGGCCCTGAGTTGGGACCTAGTAGAGTCTGCTAGACCTAGGCTCCTCTACCCTCCATCCCTGGGGTGGCACCCTCCCCACTATAGGCCAGGTGACCTAGGTTAGCTTACCATCTGCCAGAGCTAGGATGGCAGGCTACTTGCTAGCTCCACTCTGCTTGAAGACTGGAGCCCGTAGACCGTTGTTTTCTCTGCCCTTGTCTAAGAGCCCAGGATATATAGACTGTTGGTGTTTGTTCTGTCCCTACCTAAGGCCCAAGGCTTATAGACTATTGGTTGCTCTGCCCCCCCGCTTGTAGACTATTTGGGGTTCAGCTCCACTAGACTGGTTGGAATGCTAATGCATGGTCTCCTCATTTCTCCTGATTCTAGGCAGCAATCCTGACAACCTAGAGTATGTCTAGACTACATGGCTCCATTGACGGAGTCATGTAAACTAGTTTACCTGGCAGAGGCAAAGAAGCAGGGATTTAAATAATCTCCGCTTCATTAAAATAAACATGCCACCGCACTGTGCCGATGATCAGCTGATCTGGCACAATGTGGCATTCTAGACGCAGCTCTGTCGGTTGGGGAAGCCTTTGCTGACTCATCCCTTATGCCTCGTTAAACGAGGTTTACAGTATTGGTCGGCAAAGGCTTCCCCAGCTGACAGATCCATGTCTAGACTGCCGCGCTGTGCTGGACCAGCTGATCGTCGGCATTGTGCGGTGGCCATGTTTATTTTAATGAAGCGGGGATTATTTAAATCCCCACTTTTTTGCCTATGCTGGGTAAACTAGTTTACATGGCTCCGTCAACAGAGCCATGTAGTCTAGACATACCCCTAGTGAGGTGGTGTGGTCTCCCTCCAACCCAGAAAGGGAGGGATGACTACATCACTACATGACCCAGATATATTATAGATACTTCAATGCATATTATTGCAATTGTCTCAAAGTAATGTGTTTCTAAGCTCCTTAAGTGAAATGTATCAGAAAAATAATATTTCTGTATCCCTTTGTGCCCCAAACCATCAATATGCTTTACAACCACAATGACAATCACAAAGTTTCACATTTCTGTGGGCAGTGTATATGTAGTGATTTTACAGATGCCACACAGCAAGGCAGCAACCAAGCAAGACTCCTAGTCCTAAGTTTTAATCACTGGAACATTGTCCCTAAAATAGTGCAATTGATAGCACTCAAAAGATTCTGAAGAGCAAACTTGCCACTTTACACGTCAGTAAAATGCAATATAGTTACTGTTAGTTTGTGCCAGAACAATGTGCCACTGAATGCTAGCTGGATCTTAAACCTTCAGTAACTAAAAACT